>NC_066620.1:58150441-60550441 GCF_025201925.1 Gopherus flavomarginatus | reverse complement strand
CGCATTGGGCTCCATCCTGATCCTCTCGTTCTTACTCGGGCAAAACTCCCATTGATTCAGGATTTAGCCTGTTAACACTGCTCTTGGCGTACATGTACTGTACCTGCCCATTTTAAGGGCCATTATGTGGTGTTCCAGAATCTCGGCCACAGGCATTAAGGGGAAAAGCTGCTTAGTGGCTTAAATTATTTCTAAAACGGCTAGTAAATGTATAGAGACAAAGTATGACAGATGTGCACACAGGCAGCTGAGTGAATCGTTACACACACAGAAGAATCATCCATCACTGTCTATACCCATGACATTCCACTCCTCCCCCATCACGGTCACATGTTCTCCAGTTCACGTGACTCACTTGTGGCTTTTTCGGCACCATCCTTGAGACGTCTATGTTCAGAGTTTTCCTGCTGAGATGCTCCTCATTCTAATCTGTCCCTAGCTCATGTTGCAGTCTTCCTTTTACTGGTGCTGTGTTTAAATATCTGCCACACGACAATGGTAAGGAACCACAGGAAGAGTCACTTTCTTCTAATGAGGAACTCTGATAGAATCAGGAAAACAACATATTCCCTAAAGATGTGCTCATGCTCTCTCTCTGCTTTGCTGCAAAGCTTCTAGAACAGTGGTTCCCAAACTTCCATGCCCAGATCTTCTTTTCAGTGGAGCGGATTCCCCCTGCCCCTTAGCAGGGCTCTAGCTTGGATCTCCCCCTTCCCACTTATTTGTAGGGGAAGGGTAGGGTGAACCAGGGCCAGCTCCAGGTTTTCTGCCACCCCAAGCGGCAAACAAACAAACAAAAAGCCGTGGCAGCGCAATCACGCCGCTCTACTCTTCAGTGGCAATTCAGTGGCAGGTCCTTCGCTCCGAGAGGGCCTGAGGGACCCGCCATTGAATTGCCATCAAAGAACCAGACGTGCCACCCTTGGTATTGGCCGCCCCAAGCACCTGCTTCTTTAGCTGGTGCCTAGAGCCAGCCCTGGGGTGGCCCCTGACAGCTGGCTGTGACCTTCCAAAGGGGCTGAGAACCTGCTTGAGAACACATGACCTAGAATCTTCCCAGGCCCCCTACAGCCTGGCTTCCTGCTACAGAGTTAAAGAAACCGTATACATGTCATTGGAATTGTGGGTGATCCAGATGTCTAAAGTTGGGCACCCAAAATTAGATGCAACTTTTGAAAATGTTGGCCTCAGCATTTAGACCCAAGAAGCAGAAATTCTGCTCTAAACTACACCAAGGCTGGAGCCAGAGCCTGTTTGGAGCTGGGAGATCTGGACAGGGATGAGACTCTGGCCCTTTGAGTAAGATATTACTTATTTTCTGACTGTATGATTTGCTGTAAGTGCCAGATGTTCAACTTGGCACAACAGGTGCTGTGCCACTGAGGGACTTTTGTGGGCCCCCATTTTCAACCTGAGGTAGAATAATTGTCTTCAAGAATTAACGTATGGGACCAAATCCTACACTTATTGTGCACTTAAAAGGAATCTGAGGTTGGGCCTACTGGAATATTACAGACAGACACTGCAGGATGGGCTAAGCATTAGTATGTAGCCTTAGCTTTCTCCAATAGGAAAGCAGTGTCATAATTAGAGAGTGAGCTGCACTTCTGTCCCCCTCATGGTCTCCCTCAATTGTGCCCCTTCTCGTATCAGGTCTTGTGCCTTTACTTGCCTCAGGGTGGAATTCCACAGTTCCTCCAATTTAAGTCCAACCCTGGGTTACAATACCCTGCATATCAACCATGCTTCCACAGCAAGTCTGAGTTCGGGTACGCACTGTTCTTCCCTTCAGGAGTCTGTGATGAGTGATTATAGAGTGATCAGGCAGCCTGTATAAACCAAAGCACTGTTGATTCTGCAGTAGGAACAAAGCATCTAGAGAATGTTACAGGCTGATCTATCTTGCCCCAAAAGATACCATCTCCTTATAGCAATCTAGGCAACCCTAACTCCTTCCAACCCCTCAGTGGGTGTTTTTGCCTAGTTCCCCTAAACAGCTGTCTTCTCTCTTGAGTGCGTGTTCCTTCTTAAAACTGCCACAGGTCTTTGGATCTCCTGTGTTTGTGGGTCTCTTCAAACTGTTTAGTAGGTTAGCCAGAAAAAAGGGAAAATCTTCAAAATTAATACTCCTGGAACTGTCCCCTAAATACCCTCTGAGGGGAGGCTTACCCTGAGCCATTCTTTCTCCCTTCTGCTTATTCCCTCCCCCCCCCCCACCCCCGCCACACAATCCCCTGTTAAACTAAACCAATATATTCATACAGTAAACATCCCAGTAACCAGGCCAACATGCAGTGTTCACAAAATAATGCACAGCAGCTCCAAATCCATCACAGCAAGGTATGTATAATTCTCCCCCCACCCCCTGCCCCCGAGGCAGCCTCCCCAGAGACAGAAAAGAATTCAGTGTACTTTCTGAGCTCACCAGTCCCTCTAGGAACACACAATTAATTGTACTCTCTGGTATGGCTGGCTGACAACCGTAGAAAACAGTGCTCGGAGGAAACCAGCATTCTAAAGAGCTGAGCGCTGGTGCTTTTTTTCTGGCAGGAATGGAATATCAGTCCTTCACTCTGTTTTTGTTTCACTCAAACAAGAAAAAATATGGGATCATGATTGTGGAGGAAGTAAATTAGAAAGTTTGAAGAAATACAGCCACATCCCTTTGAATTCAACAGGAAGACGGGCTGATTTCAAGAGTTTGGATGTAAGAAGGCAAGGCAGGAAGGGAAGAGAACAAGTTGGGGGCTGATCAGACTCACTTCACTTCTCACTCCTCCTTTACTCTGTCTATTCCCCCTTATTAAAATTATTTGTATTGAAGTAGCACCTCAGAGCCACAATCCCATGAGGCTAGATACTGTACAGATTTTGAACAAATGAGATGGTCCTTACCCTAATGAGTTTACAATCTAAGTGTGCTCTCCTGTTCACACCAGTGGCATAGGGTTGCCAACTTTCTGACCAAACAAAACCAAGCACCCTTGCCCTGCCCCTCCTCTGAGGCCCCGCCCTGCTCACTCCATCCCACTTCCCCCTCACTTGATCTCTCCTGCCCTCACTCATTTTCACCGGGCTGGGTCCCTTTGCGACCGGATGTTCGGTTGAAAACTGGACACTGTGGCACCTTACAAGAGGTGGGATGAAATCTCCCTTTCTCAGATCTCCCCTGCAACATTACAAGTGGTTGTCTATGGGCTTTGCCCCTTATCTCAGACTTGCTGGGCAGCATTACAGAAGCTACTCAGACCTGTGCTGCTGTGTTACACTTGCTCCCTCATGCCTTTCTTCCCATTATGAACACTATAATTCCTCAGAAACTCAGCCAGCCAACAGCAGTGCCTTTCCCTGAAGATTAACAGCTAAATTGAGGCATCATCTGTTTGTATAAACAAATTAATTTCTTTTGGCTCAGACTGGATAAAAGGCTCCTTTATTTTCTTATTCACACAAACACTGATCTGCTGGAGCAGCTTTCTTTGCCACAGAATATGAAGTTTATCTTCAAGCCTATGAATACTTCATATTTTCCTTACTCCAAACTGAAATTTGGTCCAGGTGAAAATGTATCCCGCGCCGTATTATGATCACCAAGTTTTTTAGTAGAATGAGCTAAACTGTTTTCTTTCTTGAGGCCAAAGACCATTCTGTGTTTCACCCGATTTCCTCGGTGGTTTTGGGAGCACTGAAGCTTTTAAAGCATATAATTGCCTAGCACTGCTGCCAGTGTGGCTAGTAAGTGTGGAGTCTCTAATCATGAAGATGGGTATTTACAAAAGAAAATGCTGTTTGAAAGCATTGCACTTTACTTCAGTAAATCAGTCACTGGGAACCATAGTTGCTAAGCTACAGGGAAAGTAGGGCAGTCAGGGATAAAGGAGCTTCTTAGTGTGATCAGCCAGATTACTTGACATTAAAGTCAGTAGATCAGTGGGTGCTCCTCTCAGAGAGAAGCATTTCTTTGCTGAAGAAAGGCCTGTAAATGATGTTAAACCATTTAACACTGTGGATCAGATGAGCTGCTTTGGGTTTTTTATGTCTTGTGTGTTAAAGACTCTTAGGAGATAAAAAGCTACCTGGCACCACATTAATATTAATGGGAGCTGCAGAAATATGAAAGGAGCCTGAAGCTTCTTGCTCAAGGATGCAAAAAGGCACATGCGGTTACTATTTACTACTCTGACTTTGGTTGTTTAAAACACTAACAGTAGTGACTAATCGGTTATCCTGGAACTGTGGGATATTAGTTTTTTTGTTTGTTCTGTTTTTCTGCCTGTAAAGGACCCTTCCCTTTACCCATGTTGTCTCCCCTCACCCTTCCTCAGATATCCTGCTGCTCTGGAAGCTCTTATTCACTTCTTCCAGTTGGCTTTCAGTGGAATTATGTAGGCACATAATTTGGTCCATAATGCCTCTGTCAAGGTTTCTTCCCCACTCTGAACTCTAGGGCACAGATGTGGGGACCTGTATGAGAACCTCTAAACTTAACTATCAGCTTAGATCTGGTCTTGCTGCCACCACTCAAATTATTTGAGTTATTTGGGAAACTCTGTCTATCTCCCCCCCGAGAATATCTCCCTCCAAAGTACTATAACCCTTCCCTGGGTAGCCTTAAGAAACTTCTCCACCAATTTCCTGGTGAACACCGATCCAAACCCTTGGATCTTAAAACAAGGAGAAATTAACCATTCCCCCTCTTTTCCCGCCACCAATTCCTGGTGAGTCCAGATCCAACCCCCTTGATCTTAAAACAAGGAAAAATCAATCAGGTTCTTAAAAAGAAGACTTTTAATTAAAGAAAGAAATTTAAAAATCATCTTTGTAAAATCAGGATGGAAAATAACTTTACAGGGTAATCAGATTCAAAGAGCCCAGAGGAACCCCCTCTAGCCTTAGGTTCAAAGTTACAGCAAACAGAGGTAAACCCTCTAGCAAAAGGAACATTTGCAAGTTGAGAAAACAAAGATAAAATGAACACTTCTTGCCTGGCTGTTACTTACAAGTTTGAAATATGAGAGACTTGTTCAGAAAGATTTGGAGAGCCTGGATTGATATCTGGTGCCTCTTAGTCCCAAGAGCGATCAGCCTCAAAACAAAGAGCACGCAAACAAAAGCCTTCCCCCTACCAAGATTTGAAAGTATCTTGTCCTCTTATTGGTCCTTTGGGTCAGGTGTCAGCCAGGTTACCTGAGCTTCTTAACCCTTTACAGGTAAAAGCATTTTGGTGTCTCTGGCCAGGAGGGATTTTACAGTATTGTACACAGGAGGGCTGTTCCCTTCCCTTTATAGTTATGACACTGCCTCCAACACAGTCTCACACAGGTTTCGTTCCTGCTTCCCTCACCCACAACTCAAGCTATTGGAGGATTGTGCCCTGTCTCAGGCTGGGGAGATCTAGCATCCTAAAGGGAGGGGGAGATTAGGGAAACACTGACTAATATTCAAGTTTAGATGAGTTTTTTAATCCCAGAAAATCTGTCATCAAACTATATATAAACCCAGACCCTACTAATTATGTATTATAACTTTAAATTACAGGTCAGTGGTTATAATAATCTATTGCTTTGTAGTATTACAAAAAACTGCTGTGACTAACTGAATGATGAAGCATGGCTTGAGAAGGTTTAATTAGTTAATTTCATTAATCACAAAAGCTATTTATTGTGTTTGCTGAACAATAGAGATTATTGTTTTTCAGTATGACTACAATACTTTTTCTTTCCTTGAGAAGGTTAGAAAATTATGTTCTCCATGTATCACATAACATATAGTGACATATATGGCTTTTCTTTAGGCATTATCTAGTATTATTTAATACCCAGCAGTTATCTCATACGGGACTTATCCTACACTTCCAGTAGAATGGACTGCATGATCTTTCAAATAGGTCTCCTTCATCTACGGATGAGAAATCCAAAGGGTTTTAATTTAATTGTAAGATTGTGAATAGTGTGATAAATTCTTTTCATAGCTACTAAAGGGTGAAAAGTACAAAAGTAAAAGGATTTGTTCATGGATTTATGGACACATACACACCCAGCGCAAAACTTTACAAGCATTAGTCAAGCAAAACAGACACAAAATCTAAAATACAAAACAAATTACTAAATCCATATAAAACTACAAAGACTCCTGTGGCACCGTCTAGACTAACAGAAGTATTGGAGCATAAGCTTTCATGGGTGAATACCCACTTCATCAGATGCATGTGGTGGAAATTTCCAGAGACAGGTATAAATATGCAGGCAAGAATCAGTCTAGAGATAACGAGGTTAGCTCAATCAGGGAGGGTGAGGTCTTTTTCTAGCAGTTGAGGTGTGAACACCAAGGGAGGAGAAACTGCTTTTGTAGTTGGCTAGCCATTCACAGTCTTTGTATAATCCTGAGCTGATGGTGTCAGATTTGCAAATGAACTGAAGTTCAGCAGTTTCTCTTTGGAGTCTAGTCCTAAAGTTTTTTTTGCTGCAGGATGGCTACCTTTAAATCTGCCATTGTGTGTCCAGAGAGGTTGAAGTGTTCTCCTACAGGTTTTTGTATTTTGCCATTCCTAATATCTGACTTGTGTCCATTTATCCTTTTACGTCGGGATTGTCCAGTTTGGCCGATGTACATAGCTGAGAGGCATTGCTGGCACATGATGGCATATATTACATTGATGGCCATGCAAGTGAATGAACTGGTGATGATGTGGCTGATCTGGTTAGATTCTGTAATGGTGTCACTGGTGTAAATATGCGGGCAGAGTTGGCATCGAGGTTTGTTGCATGGATTGGTTCCTGAGTTAGAGTTACTGTGCTGCGGTGTGTGGTTGCTGTGACAATATGCTTAAGGTTGGCAGGTTGTCTGTGGGCGAGGACTGGCCTGCCTCCCAAGGCCTGTGAAAGCGAGGATTCGTTGTCCAGGATGGGTTGTAGATCACTGATGACGCGTTGGAGAGGTTTTAGCTGAAGACTGTAGGTGATGGCCAGTGGAGTTCTGTTGGTTTCACTTGCATGTCCACAAAAGCTTATACTCCAATACTTCTGTTAGTCTATAAGGTTTCACAGGACTCTTTGTCGCTTTTTACAGATCCAGACTAACACGGCTACCCCTCTGATACTTAAATCCATATACTTTGTTCAAACACATGGAAATCTGAGCAAATGTCTGAATTTGAGATATGGTGTATCATCCGGATGTAAAAAGACATTACATTCAGTCATTTGGGGTTTTTAAAACCATTTCATATAAATAGATCCACTTTTTAAAAAAGGATATATTTAAGAAATATTTGTAGCACTCATGAAAATCCTCAGATTGACAGCTCCACACATCGGCACTGTGTGGCAGACTCTCTAGCTAATGCAAATTGTCGTTGCTCCACTGAAGTCAGTGAAGTTATGACAACTTACGCCTGCTGAAGATTGGTCCCTGTCTTTTTATCCATAAAACAGGCAGTGGCAGAGCAAGCTTGCCCCGCAATGCCATTACATCTTAACCCTTATCAAAAGTGATTACCTCTAGGACAGGGTTGCAAGAGGTGTTTGCTCTCCAAGGCTCATTCAGTCCTTGCTTGGTGCCTCTGCTAAAACTGACAAGGGGTCCCTTA
Source organism: Gopherus flavomarginatus (assembly GCF_025201925.1). Classification (NCBI taxonomy): domain Eukaryota; kingdom Metazoa; phylum Chordata; order Testudines; family Testudinidae; genus Gopherus; species Gopherus flavomarginatus. The sequence continues at coordinate 60,542,853 of NC_066620.1, read as the reverse complement.
ATGCTGACTACAGTGACAATTTTCTCATGTTGTCACCTGTCCACTAGAAACTGGACTGAGAATCACCAGTTCTCTAGGTCATCTATCAGTAATCAGAAAACCTTCAGCCATTACTGACCTGGCCTGGAGAGGAGAAGTTTGGAATCTCATGATTTAGCAACATGAGTCACTCAGTCCCCCTGAAAATATATTGTTTAAAAATATTCACCAAAATTAGTGTTCTTTTGACATAAGGTTTCTGCCTGTTCACATTCTTCATTCTTATTATGTCCCCTTTTAGAAAACATGCATTCTATCATTACAATGATTATTATTTATTATCTCTAGTGGGAAATCAATTTGTGCTGCAGTTGAAGATGCTCCCATGAAAACTTACAGTAAAAGAGAAGGTTCTTGTCCTATGGTGGTATTGACTGGCACTGATAAGTGGTAAGTACATGGTCAGAGACATCCCCACAGTTAGCCTTGCAGGAATGACAGTAAGCAAGCAGCAAGTGAAGCTCTTTATATTATTTTCACGTTAGTCTGCCCCCAAAGCAGACGCAGCCGGGTGCAGTAGATGTGTAGGGGGTTTGCTGGAGTTAGATGCATTAACATCACTTCTATTTGTTTTCATAAAAACACTCTTGGGTCTGCTTGCTCAAGTAGCGAGGTAAGAATTTCATTATTTAGTGCAAGCCTCTTGGATTGAAGGAAGATTCTAATACCAGTAATTCCTGTACTGTTCCCTGTGGCAGAAAGGAATTGTGACAGGATCCCCGGGGTGCAGCCTGAGACTGTGGGACCGCTGTGCCCCCCTGAACTCTCTACAGCCTGGGCTGTCTCTCACAATGCCTTGCTAGTGAACAGCAGCAAACCCCTCCAGGCTCTCTGATCACTCAGCACAACAGCATGTGGAGCCCCACACCCAGCTACATTGCATGAATGCTCCCAGAGCCACTCATGAATCACAGAGAAAGGCACCAGAGCAAAATCCCTCCAGCTCCCAGCACCGCACCTCAGGAATATACCATCTTGCACTGCTCAAGACGAGCAATGCAGATTTATTAATTGGTTCTCCACTTCATCACTCCACACACTTCAGGCAAACTCACTGGTAAAGATAAACAGTAAAATAAGTTTATTGACTACAAAAGATAGATTTTAAGTGATATTAAGTGATAAGCAAATAGTCAGAGTTAGTTACCAAAAGAAATAAAATATAAGCATGCAGTCTAAGCTCTCAACCCTATTAGACTGGACAACACATAGACTAAGCAGTTTTTCTCACCCCACTGGATATTGCAGTCCTTAATATACAGATTTGTCCCTTAAATCTGCACCAGTTTCCTCTTTTGGAATCTTCAGTCTTCTTCTCAGTGTGGTTATTGCTTGCAGCATAGGTGGCGGCAGGAAAAAGGCCCCGCATGTGGCCACTGTGTTTGTTTTATAACCTCAGCCCCATGTGCTTGGGAAGCATAAGTCCAGGAATGTCTGGGGGGCATTGCTGAGTCTCCAGGCAAAGTTGAGCAATTCCCCTGGTGTGGCCTGATGCAGGTGAGTCATTGCATTGTAGCTCCATTGCTGAACAATGGTTGTTGATGGGTTGATTGATACCCCGCCTGGGTGTTGGTTACTTTCCTTGCTGTTGCCTCTGGGGACCTAATATCTGGCTGATTCCTCAACTTACAGCATGTTTTAGTGACCACCATACAACACAATTCTCATAACTTCATATGCATTAATGATATACATATATGAATAAATGACTTTCAGGAGATCATAACCTTTCCTGGATACCTTACAAGGCATGCTTTGTATGTAAGATCATGATTATATAAAAATGAGGAATATGGGGGTTCCATAATGCTCCCCCCAAGGTATAGAATGTCACAGGAACAATACTAACATATGTAATTGAATTGAATCCTACTTGAATTGCAGGATGATTGTCAAAAAGTTAGTGCAGCACTCCCGGCCCCAGCCGGCTATGCCCTGTGTACCCAGGCTGCTGCACAGGGGCGTCTCCTCCTTAGGTTAGGCTTGGTATCCAATGGGGCAGTGAGGAGGCGGGGCTGGGGACAGGGATTTGGTGAGGGATCCAATGGGGGAAGGAGGGGGCGGAGTCGGGCGGGGAGGGGAAGAGCCCCTCCAGGCTCCGCCTGTGCATGGGAGCAGAGGGCAAAATTGTTTGTTTGTCCAGTGTCCTGACCGAACATTGGTTGGGAGGCGGGACAAACAAACAAATATCGGAACAGTCCCAATAAAATCAGGATGTCTGGTCACCCTAACCTAACAGTGTCCTGCCCTAAGGATCACTGTCAGCCAATGGTAGTTTTTTTCTGATGATGTAATGCTTGTATTTTGCCTTTCAATGGATGAGTGTGTGTGTGGGGGGAGGGAATGGTAGGGAGAGCTTTGGTGGATATGTCTAACTGGACAAAACTGTCACTAACAGTCTCTCCTGTTTATGTAGTTTGAATTAAGTTACTTAATAAAGCAGTTAATTTTTGAGATTCTTAGCTACTACACCTAAAACAACTTCCCCCTCTATTTCAACCTTTATGAAAATCCTGAAAATGTGTTACAATCAAATTTCAGTCTCTTTTAATTAGCTGTATGTTCTAGATTCACAAGCTCTATCCCGCTAGAGATGGTTCCTAACTGTTAAATTTAGGCTAACTGGAGGCACTCTCCTTTAATTTAGGAAACTGAAGTTACTAATATAGATGGAGAGATAAAAATTAGCAGTGGAGAAGATGAATATTGAGCCCTAAGTGATAGCATAACCTATAATTACTCAAATTCTACTAATAGTGAGTAATTCAAGTTTTAAGAGATTTCAGTAGTCTAAGGGGCTGTAGTTATTTCCAATTTATATTCTCGTTGCTAGGTTTCATCAAGAAACCAGCTGTATAATGTAGCAGCAGAAAACTAGTGTTTTGAAGTTGTCAATCGGGATTCAAAATATAAAATTTAAATTAGAAAGTATCCAACACAGGGATAGCAAAGCTAACTGAACACTGATATTTGTGTCTCTTAAATACTACACAGATCCTATCATATGATGAGTTCAGAATACTTTACAAACACTATTTAAGGCTCCCAACTTTCCTCTGAGGTGTCTAACTATTATCTCCAGTTTCTAGGTGGGGGACTGAGGCACAGATGGGTAAGTGGCTTCTTTGAGGTCATACACTAAGGCCTGGTCTACACTGGTGGTGGTGGTGGGGTGATCTAAGTTAGGCAACTTCAGCTATGTGAATAACGTAGCTGAAGTCAACTACTTAGGGCTTGTCTACATCAGAAAGTTGCAGCGCTGGTGAGGGAGTTACAGCGCTGCAACTTAGGAGGTGTACACATCTGCAGGGCACCACCAGCGCTGCAACTCCCTGTTTGCAGCGCTGGCCGTACTCCCGTTTTGTCTCGGGTGTAGAGGATCCAGCGCTGGTGATCCAGCGCTGGTAATCAAGTATAGTCACTTACCAGCGCTTTTCTTGACCTCCGTGGAATAAGCAGGTATCCCAGCATACCTGAGGAAGCCTCTGGTAATCAAGCTGGTCTCCTTCCCCGGCTTGCTCTCGCGTTCCCCGAACCCCGAGCAAGCAGGTCTCCTTCCCTGCGGTTTGCAGGGTGGTTCCGGGAAGGCGAGAGCAAACCGGGGAAGGAGACCAGCTTCGCCGCGGTTTGCTCTCGCGTTCCGCGAACCCCCCTGCAAACCGCAGGGAAGGAGACCTGCTTGCTCGGGGGTTCGGCGAACGCGAGAGCAAACCGGGGAAGGAGACCAGCTTCGCCGCGGTTTGCTCTCGCGTTCCCCGAACAAGCAGGTCTCCTTCCCTGCGGTTTGCGGGGTGGTTCGCGGAACGCGAGAGCAAACCGCGGCGAAGCTGGTCTCCTTCCCCGGTTTGCTCTCGCGTTCCCCGAACCCGAGCAAGCAGGTCTCCTTCCCTGCGGTTTGCACGGTGGTTCGCGGAACGCGAGAGCAAACCGCTGCGAAGCTGGTCTCCTTCCCCCGTTTGCTCTCGCCTTCCCCAAAACCCCTTGAAGCCGCCCAACAGCGCTGCAGTGTGGCCACATCTAACACCACTTGCAGCGCTGGTTGCTGTAAGTGTGGCCACTCTGCAGCGCTGGCCCTATACAGCTGTACTAATACAGCTGTAACAACCAGCGCTGCAAAATTTTAGATGTAGACATGGCCTTAGATCTACTTACCGCACTGCCTTCACTGCAGTAGGTCGACTGCTGACACTTCCCCGTCGACTCCACCTGAGCTTCTCGCTCCAGTGGAATACCAGCGTCAACAGGAGAGCCTTCGGTTGTCTATTTATCGTGTCTTCACTAGATGCGATAAATCGATCCCCGCTGGATCGATCACTCCGGAGGTAGGTGTAGACATGCCCTGAGTCAGTGAAACTCAGGAGTCCTGCTCTAACACTAGACCACATTCATCCACACCCTTTAGGGGAATTCGGCACCTAAATAACTTTGAGGATCTACATCTCAGTTACTGCAAATAGGCCTAACTGTAGCAAAGCACTTAAGCTCACGCTCAGTTTTAAGCATGTGAGTAGTCCTGATGAGTCGGAGGATCTACTCACATGCTTGAAGTTGAGTACATGCTTAGGTGCTTTGTTGATGTGGGGCTTGTTTCAGTATGAGAGGAATAAATCTTTAACAGTCAAAGGAATATGGTATATCCCAACTGCTGCTCTTTTGTCCTCTGCAGCTTTATAGTATAGAAAAGAGCCCCGTTTTAGCTACATCTGGCATACATTAGATTAACTGAAAATGAAATCAGTGGCTAAATACATAGGAATGACCTTCATATGTTAATGATCTGTTACATCTCTACAGATATCAAGTTATGTGATACATTGTGACTTTTAAATTTGGATGTTAATTTCTTGTGATTCTTCTAGTGTGCCTAGAATATACATGGAAACATCGCTTCCCATAAGCAGGTTTAAAGACTAAAATGTTCTTTCTTTTTAAAAAAACAGGTAATCTTTTCTGCTCCAGTGATTAATTTTACTCCTCATATCGTTTCAACTTTTGAATTTAAAGTGGATTTTTATCTAAACAGACTAAAAATACTGTGATCTCTTGATTTCAATAGCTAAAAGCATTGCAGACTGCATATTAATAAACCAAAGCAGGATCAAGAGGTATGGGTAAACATTTCTTTAAAAAAATTTTTTTTTCTAAACATTATATAAATGTCTGTGCTTTCTCCCCACTTCCTTTTTATGTGAAATAACATATTATACTTGACACTGAAATACATCAATCTTGTAAATATCTGCTGGTTAATGTAAGAACCAGTAGCAATATTCCATGCAAACATTGTATATGTTCCCCTAGATTATTATTATATAACTGTATACAATAGAAAGACATAATTTAGATTTATAAAATGCAGATCATGAAGAAGCTAGACCATTTCAGTAAAAGTGCCTTAAAGTTTTGCATGATTCATAATAGTTCAGATATCCCTATCTGTCTTCCAAACTTTTATATAAATTTTGTATTCTTTACAGTATACCTAACTTTTCTCTACAAATGGAAAATGTATTTCTAATGGTTGCTGGCCTGGTTTGCTTCTGGATTATTACTGTTCATTACAGCACCTAAAAGTATGCTGGGCAGCAGGGCCAGTGCAAGGATGTTTCGTGCCCTAGGTGAAACTTCCACCTTGCGCCCTCCACCCCGCCGCGCTCCTGCCCTGAGCGTCCCACCCCATGGCAGCTCCCCCCTCCGCCCTGAAGCGCCCCCCCTTGCGGCAGCTCCACCCTGAGGCCCCCCCCAGATCATCCCTGCTCCACGCACAAGCACCCCAAGCACGCTGTCGCTGCTTCACTTCTCCCGCCTCCCAGGCTTGCAGCGCCTAAGCTGATTGGTGCTACAAGCCTAGGAGGCGGGACAAATGAAGCAGCTCACCCCTGCCCCTGGCGTGCTCGGGGAGGAGGCGAGGCAGGGGTGAGCTGGGGTGGGGAGATCCCCTGCGTGCTGCCCCCTCCTTACTTGCTGCAGGCGGCCCTCCCCGCGCTCCCCTGCCCCAGTTCCCTCCACCTAAATGCTGACAGTAACTGCAGCAGCCAAAGATCCAGCCGCCATGGTCGCTGCGGAAGAAAATGGCGCCCCCCAAATCCCAGCACCCTAGGCGACTGCCTAGGTTGCCTAAATGGTTGCACCGGCCCTGTTGGGCAGACTTTTGAATAGAGACTTTCACTGAAAAGAGAGGAAATAGAAATTCCTCCCTCAAACCCCATTTGTATCCAGCAAAGAGGACTGTGATTCAGTATTCTTAGATTTGATACCCAATTCTGATGATTTGCACTGTGTGACCCTGCCAAGTCACATTACTCTGATATTTTTTCAGTAAAATATATATAATTTTGTACCTCTGAGGGTTGTAAAGTTTAATTATCTACTATTTGTGAAGCCGTGTGAGAATTGCTATATTGGTAAAGAGTTTTTTGTAAAGCCTGAAAACACAAGTCACTAGGTATATAGACTCCTTCATGCACCTAGCACCCTTCACAGCTGCCACTGGTGATTGGGTTTGAGGATTGTTTGCAAACCACTTTAGTGCAGTATAAAACCTCTGAAAGGGAACACCAATTGCCCAGCTGTGTTGCCATGCTATTAAAAATAATGGCTTCACTTTCCGAAGTCATGGCCTGGGCACACAGATGAGGACAGGGCACACAAGGGATTAAGTAGCAAAAAATGGTTTAAAACAATACTAAAGAAAATTGCTCAGGGGTTCGTGCTGAGGACTCAAAATCCTGACCCACTGTATAATCATAGGCAACTCCCTTAACCTATCTGTGCCGCCTTATATCTTTCTTACAGCTGGATAAACTAATACTTAACTACTGTTAACTAATACTAAACTACCGAGCCATTGGAAAGTTTGATTAATAATGTATATAAAGCACTGTGAGATCAAAGGATAAAAGTTGCTCACATCGCTGGCGCTTAGTCCTCAAATTTAAAGGTTTTCTTTCTGAAGGTCACCGTGCATTTTATTTTTGTGAAACTATAGCTGCTAGTGTCAAATGCCAGCAAATTTGCAGGGCACAAACCATCTGTTTTCCCTGAAATTGACTATTCTTACATTTACATAGGAAAATGAGTGCAGACACTTTTTCGATTCCCACAGCTGTTCCTTCCTGGGAGATACAGCAAGAACATTTTCTCTGACGCAAAGGAGTGGTAAATTTGAGTGTCATGTCATGCCAGAGACTTGGTCTGAGGCCAGAATCATCTGTCATGTTTTGCTTCAAGAGCCCATCCCCCAGCCTGGGTTGGGAAATAATGCAGCAGCAGGTGTCCTTTATTTATGACAACCGGTGGGCAGTAGCACAAGTTGGCAGAGGAACTGAGATTGTATCGTAATCTAATAAAAACCCTCATCGCACTTTTAAATAGTTCTGACACTAACAGCTGAAGTAGTCTGAAGCACGTGCGGTTGTGTATGTCTTACATGTGAGCTTTTCACCGTTTTTGTAGGGGAACTCCTGTGAGGCTTTATGATCTCTTCAGGGTTGCCAGGGCCCTGCCCAGTCTGTATGGGTATATTGGAAATACTGGGATATAAGGCTGCAGTAGATGCATGATTCAGTCACTGGCCTTTTCAAAGTGAGACTCACTGATGTGTTGTTTAGGAAAGTGAAACTCCCCTTCTACTTTTTTTACTCTTTCATCGCTTGTCCTTGGTGGCTACTGTCATTCTGCGAATGTTCCATAGCAATTAATGGAATGTCTAGACATACCTGGGTATGATCAAAAGCAAAATATGTGGCACATGCAGGAGAAATAAAGAGGTGACGATACACTCCGCTACGACAGATAATGTCATGACTCACATTGTGGGGATAATAAATACTTGCCTTTTGTTTGAGGATGTCTGTTTTAAACACAACAGGAGATGCCAATGATAGAAGTGTATCTAGAGTTAAATGCCTAAGTCTGAACTGCAGGGAGGCACTTCTCTCTGCTAGCAATCCACAACTGGGAATCCTCTCCTGGCTTAGGTACCTAGATAGCCTGCAGCAGCAGCACAGCTGTCCTGATGCAGCTGCACTGCTGTAAGATCCTGTGTAGCCACTCGGTGTTGATGGGAGAGATATCCCCCATCGACATAATTAAACCATCTCCAATGAGCTGCGGTAGCTACGTCAGAGGGAAAGCATCGCCCATCATAGCACTGTGCACAAGAGTGCTTGTGCTGGTACAACTTATCTCACTTAGGGGAGTGTATTTTTCACAACACTGAGTGACATAAATTTTGCCAACATCAGTGGTAGTGTAGACATGGCCTGAGTCAGACACCTGTTTCACTCCACTCAAAATGGCTGGAGGAGGAGGTGGTGGTGCTGCTGCTCCCACCATGCTTATAACTTTTATTAGAGTGATTAGAGCATGAATGAGGGATATGGGAAACCCAGGTTCCATTTCTCCCTTTGTCTGATAGGGAGCAGGGGTCTCCTACCTCTCAGGAGAATGATGAATGATGGGATAGTCAGATATGGGGCTTGCTAAGTCTCGCCTGTTGAAGCTGGTCCACTGAATACTTAAACATTCTTTGGAGCAGGGGCTCTGTACTCTGGGGGTGGGGTATGTCTATACAGCAAAAAAATACCAGCAGCAGCAAGTCTCAGAGCTGAGACAGTTGTCCTAGGCTTGCACCAGAGGGCTTAAAGTAGCAGTGCAGATGTTCAAGCTCAGGCTGGGAGCCAGACTCTGAAACACAGGAAGGGTCTCAGGTCCCGAGCTTGAGCCTGACAGGCTACACTGCTACCTTTAGCCCTGGCGCATGAGCCAGGGGCAGCAGAGCCTTCCCAAAAGTGGGGCCCCCACCCCCTCTATGGCCCCATCCCTGCCCTGCCTCTTCCCCCTCTAAGGCCCCGCCCCAGCCAAGACAGAAGTTAGAGCTGGAGTGGGGCGGGGACTCTGGCCCCTCCACCTGCCTGGGGTTGGTGGGTCCAAAGCGTCGCTCCTATTCCTGCACCTAAGCTCCCCACCCAGGGCACAAGGGTCCACGGCTCCCCACAGGTGCCTGCATGGCTCTTACCTCAACCTGGTTCCAGCTGGGGAGGCGGGGCTATGGTAAGAGCTGCACAGGCAGCTGTGGGGAGCCAAGGACCACCTGCCTCGGGTGGGAGGCCCGGGGAGCAGGCACATGGGCTGGGAGCTACTCTCAGGCCCTCAGTCTGCGGATCTCCACAGCTGCCTGGGCTCCCCACCGGGCTCCAGCTGCCAGCCTGGCAGGGCAGCGGGGCCTTGGGGGGAAGAAGAGGGGCTGGGGTGGAGTCCATGACAAAAAGTGGATGGGCCAGGCCTGTCCACTTTCAAAAAGTGGGAGGGCCATGGCTACAGTGCAATTCTCTTTCTCGGGCCCATTTACTCTAAGGGTATGTCTACACTACGAAATTAAGTCGATTTTATAACAGTCGATTTTTTAGAATTCGATTTTATACAGTCTATTGTGTATGTTCACACTAAGTGCATTAAGTCAGCGGAGTGCGTCCTCACTACCGCAGCTAGCATCGACTTACAGAGTGGTACACTGGGGGAAGCTATCCCACAGTTCCCGCAGTCTCTGCTGCCCATTGGAATTCTGGGTTAAGCTCCCAATGCCTGATGTGGCAAAAACTTTGTTGCGGGTGGCTTTGAGTACATCATCAGCCCCCCCGCCTTCTGTGAAAACAACGGCAGAGAATTGTTTCACCCCTTTTTTCCGGGGTTCCGTCCACTGGACCCACTCAGCCCTCTGCCTGCCTGGATGATCAGAACTCCAGCGGTCTGGGGGTCCGTCTGCTGGCTTCTGCCAGCTGGGGTCCCGCTCAGCCCCGCTTAGTTGGCAGACCTCTGTGAGGTCGATTGGGGTGCCTGGACAGACATGGCTATCCTCCTCTTAGAGCACCGAATGGGAATGACTCCAGGTCATTCTCTTCTTTAAGTTTCATCTCATGGAGATTCAGTCCTGCCTGGAATATCATGCGAGCTGGAGGCTTCTGCCTCAGGCTGCTCTCCCAGCCGGCAGCACCCTGCGGTTGCACCTACCCCAGCCTGCCCCTTGCTCCTATGGCTCATGAAGGCTGGACAGTAATAAGGAGCAGTTCAACTTGTGGAATGACAAATCCAGAACGAAGAATTGCACTCTATGGGCCACGTTAAGATTATTTCAGAGTCCTAGATAGCATTTAGTCCCTATAAAAGGCTTCATGAAAATTTTCCCCCGCCTCTAACAAAAATGTTAATTTATCAGAGCAACTGAAAGGGTAAGGAATTCAGTACTATAACTTAGAGAGAGCTTCCATATTATTTAACTCATAACTGGATATAATTCAAAGTAAAATTTCACAGTGTGGTCTGTTCTAAGACTAAAAATGCAGGAAGGGAGTCAGAAAAAGGAACAGTGACCTGTTTCCACCAGGTTTTGAATCAGGGATGTTTTGCATGTTAGGAGAACGTGATAATCACTACACTATGGGGCTTTTGCATGTTAGGTGAATGTGATAACCACTATACTACAGGGCTTCTCCTTTTTCCCCACAGACTTTGCTGAATGCACAGGAATGTTTTCCTCTAGCTACAGAAGCTACCTAATGCAATGTCTATATCTATGGTCTTCCCACTCACAAAGTGGCCATGCCCCCACCCAAGGCTGACACAGCGCGGAGTGCATGTGACACAGTGACCTGGCTTGGGCAGGCTCACTAGCAAGGCATGATACTTTTTCCATTAAGCAAACACAGCAATTCTTTCCTGGCCTCTGCCACTAAATGCCTCCATGTATTACGCTGTGCCGTATCAGTGCAGGAGGACTGCATGAGCTCGGAAAACGTCATCGCGAGTGCATTTTTTTCACCTTCTTATCTGCGATAACCTCAGAGATAGAGATGATAGGGTGAGCGTAGAAACATTCTGGGGGGACTGCATGGTCACCATTGCTGCTGAATTCGCCACGCTGGCCAAACAGGACATGAAATTCAAAAGTTCCCAGGACTTTTCTTGTGTACCTGGCTAGTGAATCTGAGTTCAAAATGCTGTCCAGAGCAGTCACAATGGAGCACTCTGGGATAGCTCCTGGAGGCCAATACCATCGAATTGCATCCAAACTACCCCAAATTCGACCCGGAGATGTCGATTTCAGCGCTAATCCGCTCGTCGGGGAGGAGTACAGAAATCGATTATAAGAGCCCTTTAAGTCGACAAAAATGGCTTCGTCGTGTGGATGGGTGCAGAGTTAAATTGATCTAATGCTGCTAAATTCAACCTAAACTCGTAGTGTAGACCAGGGCTAAGTGTTTATCCAAAGTGGAACAGATTTAACAGGATAGACAGAGAGAGATCCCATAGTTCAGTGGTTAATGCCCTTTCCTGAGAGGTGGCAGAACCCTGTTCAAATCCTTTATCTCCATCAGACAAAGGGAGGAATTGAACCTGGATGTCCCAGGTAAGAGCTCTAATCAGCAGGGTAAAAGTTGCAATGGAAACAGCACCACTACTTCCTCCTCCAGCCTGATTTTGAATAGGACCTGATCCAGCTTGCCTACTGGATTGGGCCCCATGGCAGTGATGCTGGACAATATAAGCATACGCAGTTTGAATTATGGATTGTACTGAGGTTTAGGCAGGAGATATCTATGAACAGAATTCAGAAAGTCTCTATCCCAATCATCTGCTCTAATCACTATGCTGCCTCTTTAGCTCTTTGATGAGGATAACAGAAGTATAAAACGTAGGCAGGATATTTACAGTTTATTCCTTATAACTGTTTAATAGACTGCCACTAAATTTTTGAAAAAAGCCTGACTTTAGCTGAGCATCTATAATCTCATGTAAGGTGTGCTCTCAGAATGAGGGAGTGATGTAATGTATCAGTGCATCAAAACAATTCCAGAACAGCTCTCTGCTAATAAAAACAGACTGAGGGGGCCGCAAGGGAGACAGGAGTGGGAATATAGCTTGGTGGGGGTAGAGGGGGAAAAGTAACAGAAAGTCAAGGTTCAGGTGTTGCTTAGTTTAAAATAAAATATGACAGTAGCAAAAGGTGCTAATGGTCACTGATATCTGAGCACCACCCAGGATGAAACGCTCCATAAAGGAAGTTAAAGATGTCATGCAGTAACTGCAGTCAGAGGCCTGGTCCACACTACGCTGTTAAACCGATTTTAACAGCATTAAATCGATTTAACGCTGCACCCGTCCACACTAAACTGCTCTTTATATCGATTTAAAGGGCTCTATAAATTGATTTCTGTACTCCTACAAAACGAGAGAAGTAACGCTAAAATCGATATTACTATATCGATTTAGGGTTAGTGTGGACGCAAATCGACGTTATTGGCCTCATTATTTTACAGTACCTACCCACAGTGCACCGTTTCAGAAATCGACGCTAGCATCGGACCACGGACGCACACCACCGAATTAATGTGCCTAGTGTGGACGCGCACAATCGACTTTATAATATCTGTTTTATAAAATCGGTTTAAGCTAATTCGAATTTATCCTGTAGTGTAGACGTACCCTCAAGAGAATCTTTAAGGGTAATATATAGGTTTAAAGGAATCCTCTCTGCCTCGGTCTTTAGCTTCTGAGTTTCCTTTCTGTTGCAGAGCAGATATCCAAAAGATTAATGGTCAGGGCACCTTTCCACACCATTTGGCCTGAGCAGGAGCCTTGGACTAGGCATTTCCCAGTCCAGATATAAAGTACAGGAGCAGAGGGAGGAAAAGGAGCAGGATGGGTGGATGGCTGTTTGGGTAAGCGGATAGATCTGTTTTGAGTTTTGTGTTAACCATGGACAGAGCTAGAAGCACAAAACAGGAGTTTCATTCTTGGACAGGGGAATGGTGCCATATCTGAGGTTTCTGCAAAAGACATTGTCTGTGTGCAGTTTATTACCACCTCTGTTCAAAGAAACAGGGCTTGTGTACATAGTTTAATTTATTTATTTACAAAAAGAAAGCAACTAGCTCTGCATCACTGATTTGTGCTCCAAACAGAAAACTGACAAACAAGGTCCCCCAAATCTCCTTTTGCTTAGCAAAGGGGAAACAATAGAGACAATCTGTAGAGTTTTGAACTAGCTTATAGAATAAGTTGACCAGACAGCAAGGGTGAAAAATCGGGACAGAGGGTGGGGGGGTAATAGGCACCCATGTAAGAAAAAGCCCCAAATATCAGGACTGTCTCTATAAAATCGGGGCATTTGGTCACCCTATTATAGAACGCTGCTGTATATCCTAATAAGGCAGATAATAACAGATAGCGTTAGGGGAACAATGCTGCTGGAGCCGCTGCTTGTCAAGTAGCAACTAAGAATCTGAGAAAATACAGTACCCTTAGAGAACTGGATCTTGGGGTGATTAATAACTGCTATGTCAATGAGATAGTGACTGACTGGGTGGGCCAGTATGGTGGTGTTCTGAATGACTAAAAGTAGTTTGAGAGGTTGAAACAATGCTGTGAAGGTAGGAATGAGGTCAGTCTAATGCTATTTACAATAAGATGGAAGCTTGAGTGTACTGAGGACACTATTACTAAGGCCTTGTCTACATTGGCAAGTTACTGCACAGTAAAGCAGCTTTCTGCATTGTAACTTCTGAGGTGTATACACTGCCAAGCCACTTAGTGCTCAGAAACTGTTAAAAAAACATTCTGATGAGAGGCGTACAGCTTTCTGTGCTGGGGGTGCAGCATCCTGGTTGATGACAGTGCTGTGATTGGGCTCTGGGAGGTGTCCCACAGTGCCTGTTCTTGCCTCTCTGGTCATTGGTTTGAACTCTACTGCCCTGCCCTCAGGTGACCAACCATCATCCCCACTCCGTAAATTCCTTTGGAATTTTGAAAGTCCTCTTCCTGTTTGCTTGGTGATGCATGCTGTTGTCTCAGTGCATCTTTCCAGGTGGCCATGCCTGCTCCACGCACCAGACGATCCCCTGCTTGTAACAATGCAGTCTTGGAGAAGACCCTCCCTTGATTCCCTGCTCACCCTCAGCAGCGCGATACCTTCCATAATGAGCACAGCCTGTGGAAAATGTGGGGACAGGAATGATTATCAGAGCCTCCCTACAATGCTGTCTCTCCCTAAGAGCCAAATGTCCAGTGTACAGTAGGGTCTGGGAAGAGTGATTTACCCTGCCCCTGCAGCTAGTCATCATTTTGAGGGTCTTGTGGCTCATATGTGCTTGCCTGGGGTCAGCCAGTTAGTGACAGGTGTGTGAATAGTGGCTGTGTTTTAAATCACTGAATCAGTGTCCTCTGTGTTGCAAACAATACTGCTTCTGTAAAATGTTGCATTTTGGCTTCACAGAGATGTCCTTGAGAGCCCAGCCTCCCTCTTTGTTATTGCCGGCTGAACGGCTGCACAGAATTCGAAAGCGGCCAAGAAGAACTAAGGAGGACTTTCTGCGTGAAGTTATGATGCACTCTACGGCCAAAAACAAGGAGTTGAAGGAGTGACAGGACAATGAGAAGAAGGACCAAAAGGAAAATGCAGCACGCCAGAATGAAGCCATGGAGTGGCTCTTAAATGTTATGGAGAGTCAAGTGGACATACTCCAGGGGATATTAGCAATGCAAACTGAGCAGCACCTTCCCTCCCCTGCAGCCGTTGTCACAAAACTCTTTCACATGCACCCCCTAGACACCACCAAGACACTCTTATCAACCTCCTGGCTCCAGTCTGTATCCACTACATTCCACTCCTCCCCCATCACAGTCCAGCACTGCGGACTCCCAGTACCCACTGCACTCAACACCCGTCCCTCTGCAGGTTAGCCTTGTTGAAGTACAGTACCCACTACATTGTACTCCAAAGGAGATGGTTGGATATGATCCCTGGACACAAATTTGTAACCGTCCCGGGACACCACTTCCTCCTGGGATCCCCCTCAGTGCTGATGTTTTTTTGTTTGTCTCTCTCCTCCGATTGTTGTATTTTAATAAAAGAATTGTGTTGGTTTGAAAGCAATCTGTATTCTTTTAATTGAAAGCAAACAGAGCCCTGCAATGCAACAAGCTATTATCTTAAAGCTTCATATTGCACTGTCTCTACCTATCACAATCACTTCCTAGCATTACAAGCACTGCACTCCCAAGCATAGCAACAAATATTAGCGGCTTTCAGCTTCAATTTGCTGCCTCAAGGCATCCTTGATCCTTATGGCCCTGTGCTGCGCCCCTCTAATAGCCCTGGTCTCTGGCTGTTCAAATTCATTGAGTACATTAGCTTTTTCCACATCCTCTGTCACTAGGTTGCCACCCTCACTCAGTAAGGGCCCCACACGTTCCTTGACTTTCTTCTTGCTGCTAACATACCTGAAGAAACCCTTCTTGTTATTCTTAACATCTCTTGCTAGCTGCAACTCCAAGTGTAATTTGGCCTTCCTGATTTCACTCCTGCATGCCTGAGCAATATTTTTATACTCCTCCCTGGTCATTTGTCCAATCTGATGGTCTATAGCAGACTCCCACCACGACATCACCCTTGTTGCTCACACTTCTAAACTTAATCCAGAGACTCTCAGGTTTTTCTGCAGTTTCATACCAGAGCTCTGAGTAGTCATATTGCTCTCTTACATACAATGCAACTCCCCCACCTTTTCTGCCCTGCCTGTCCTTCCTGAACAGTTTATATCCATCCATGACAGTACTTCAGTCATGTGAATTAACCCACCAAGTCTCTGTTATTCCAATCACATCATAGTTCCTTGACTGTGCCAGGACTTCCACTTCTCCCTGCTTGTGTATAGGCACTTAAGCTAACTCGCTGATTGTCCCGCTTCCTCAGCCTGAGACAGGAGTCCTCCCCTCTTGCACTCTCCTGCTCGTGCTTCCTCCCGGTATCCCATTTTCCCACTTACCTCAGGGCTTTGGTCTCCTTCCCCCGGTGAACCTAGTTTAAAGTCCTCCTCACTAGGTTAGCCAGCCTCCTTGTGAAGATGCTGTTCCCTCTCTTTGTTAGGTGGAGCCCGTCTCTGCCTAGCACTCCTCCTTCTTGGAACACCATACCATGGTCGAAGAATCCAAAGCCTTCTCACTGACACCACCTGTGTAGCCATTCGTTACTTCCACAATTTGACGAACTCTACCCAGGCCTTTTCCCTGCACAGGGAGGATGGATAAGAATACCACTTGCGCCTCAAACTTCTTTATCCTTCCTCCCAGAGCCACATAGTCTGCAGTGATCCACTCAAGGTCATTCTTGGCAGTATCATTGGTTCCCACACGGAGAAGCAGAAAGCATAGCAATATTGTCATTGGCCAGGTCCAGCTTCCCATATAGGCAGCACCAGCGGGCCTTTAACTGGCCAAAAGCACACTCAACAGTCATTCTGCACTTGCTCAGCCTATTGTTGAACTACTCCTTGCTGCTGTCAAGGTGCCCCATGTATGGCTTCATAAGCCATGGCATTAAGGGGCTGGCAGGATCTCCCAAGATCACAATGGACATTTCGACTTCCTCTAGAGTGATCTTCTCTTCCAGGAAGAAAGTGCCTGCTTGCAGCTTCCTGAACAGGCCAGTGTTCCAAAAGATGCCTCCGTCATACACCTTTCCACACCAGCCTGCGTTAATGTCTGTGAAACGCCCACGGTGATCCACAAGTGCCTGGAGAACCATAGAGAAATACCCCTTCCAATTAATGTACTCGGTAGCTAAGTGGTCTGGTGCCAGAACTGGAATATGTGTGCCATCTGTCACTCCTCCACAGTTAGGGAAGCCCATTTTTGAAAAGCCATCCACAATGTCACGCACATTGCCCAGAATCACAATCTTTTGGAGCAGGATGCAATTAATGGCCCTGCATGCTTCCATCAATACAAGTCCAATGAGGAGTTTCCGACTCCAAACTGGTTAGTGACCGATGGATAGTAGTCTGGAGTAGCCAGCTTCCACAGTGCAATTGCCATGCACTTCTCCAACAGCAGGGCAGCTCTCATTCTCATGTCCTTGCACTGCAGGGCTCGGGTGAGCTCATCACACAGTCCCATGAATGTGGCTTTCCTCATCTGAAAGTTCTGCAGCCACTGCTTGTCATTCCAGACATGTATCATGATGTGATTCCACCACTCAGTGCTTGTTTCCTAAGCCCCAAAGTATCATTCCATGGTGGTCAGCA
The DNA here is from genome assembly GCF_025201925.1 of Gopherus flavomarginatus. Taxonomy (NCBI): domain Eukaryota; kingdom Metazoa; phylum Chordata; order Testudines; family Testudinidae; genus Gopherus; species Gopherus flavomarginatus. The sequence continues at coordinate 60,525,733 of NC_066620.1, read as the reverse complement.
CCTCTGTGAATGCCACAAGCAATCTCGTGTCGCAGCTACTACATGTGGTAAGATTAATGTCGCTCTCCTCTTGCCTTTGTAGTTTAAGGAATAACTCCACTGACACTCATGATGTGTTAGTCAGAGCGAGCAGCATAATGGTCAACAGTTCAGGATCCATTCCTGCAGAATGAAGAGGCAGACGGCGCAGTACCGTTGAAAGATGGCACCAAATACGGACGGAAGCACACGGATTGCTGGGATGCGAAGCAATGCATCACAGGGCATTGAGACGGGACCCAGGATGCCCCACGACCCTCTCTGCCTTCCCACAACTCTTAGCGGCAGAAGAGGAAGAGATGCTATGTGGGATAGCTGCCCAGAGTGCACAGCTCCAAATACCGCTGCAAGTGCTGCAAGTGTGAACACACTATTGCGCAGGCAGCTGACAGTGTGAACGTACAACAACAGTTTCCCTTCAGCGCTCTCTGAGCGGCGCTGTAACTGCCAGTGTAGACATACCCTTAGGTGCATCATTTCCCCCTGCACTCTCTTTTGTCCATCTCCTTCAAAATTTGAGCCTTTCGTAAGCTGATAAATTCCTGAGTGCACCTGGCAAAACTAGATGATACTACAGAAGAGTTTGCTGACTGGAATGGAGAAGCGGAGGGGAGAGGGGGGCAGGCTTTTGAGGATCGATGGTAATGAAGCTGAGAAGGGGAGAGTAAGCAACAAAGAGAAGTGTGGGATTAGTGAAGGCAATTTCAAAATAATAGGAAATTAACAAAGGGGAGAAAGATTAATGGGAATTTACATCAGTACATACTCAGCTTCCCCTTTTTCCACTCAAAACATCAGCAAGATATCTCTGCTCTGCATCCTTGCTTGGCAAAAGTGGCTAAGCACATCTCCTTTTTCAATGAGATTTAGTGTTGCATAAACTGCACCTATGGATTTTTTTTTTAATTGCTGCATCTTTAACCAAAATTAATAAACGTAATAGTATACAAAGTGAACTCTGTGATTCACAAGATCTTTTGATATATTACTATTTAATTTTAAATGGTTAATCACAGTTACAAAGTTAGTCAAATAACTTTATTCTTTGAAATTAAAAACATCTGTTTCATTGTACTGTGTAATAAATGCATAAAATTCCAACTTTCTCTCCTGTAAATTTAATGTCCTTAATTGAGCCATAATACCACCAGACAATTATTTTCTTTCAACAAGCAGATTGAATTTATTTCCCTTTTAAGACCGAGCATTTTTTTTATGGAGTACCATATTGCAAAATGCTTCAAATTATTTCATGTTACTATATAGTACACCATGATCTGTGCTGTGTTTGATATAACTTGAACTGTGGTTGGCAAGATTATGGTTTGTACAGTATGGATTTTTATTGTACCTTGTACATACAGCTACCCCAGTTTTGCCCAGTGCAGCAATCATTTGCCATCTTTTACAGTTTGTGCTGCAAAATAATTTGTATCAGTGTCACAATGCAATATCACTACACAACTCCATCCTGCTGTCACGCAACATTCTATCACTGTGCGACATCATCATGCCACAGCACAATGTTGTGATGACTTTCAGGGCAGTTCAATAATGTGGGACTGATCCACTGAAACTAGGATAATACTTTAAAATTCAGGATGGGTTGCATATCTACTATATTGGGCAGCGCTGAAAGTCCTATTTTTAAAAGCTTAATAATTACTTTTTCTAACTTGACAAAAAATAAATTTCCAAGTGTCACTTAGCTCTTTGCTGTTTATGGAAAAGACTGAAAACAAAGAGAGTTTGTATATGCATATAAACTTGTAGCAGATGGTTGGAATTACATTTTGGTGTCTGTCTCCAACTGGGAATATAAAGTCAAATTTTGAGCCTTGTTATAGTCTCTTCTTTTCTTTTAGTACATCCAGTGAAACCTTATCATCACCCTACACATTTTGAAGGAGCTCTTTCTCACTTTAGTTGCTGGGCCCCTTAACATAGACCCACATATTCATCACATCATTCAAGAACTTTTAAAGCTTTGTTCATACTAGTTTTTGCTTGATCGTGACATGAAAATGAGTTCTTGAAAATCATGTGTGGCTACATGGGCTGTATGGACTTAGGCAAAAATTCAGACTTAGGCTCCTAGAGCTGGGAACTTAGTCTGCATCTATTTTTAGGTATATAAGTGGCCTGATTTTTTCTAGAGCACCTGCAGTTTGCACAGCATTATCAGCTACATTTTAGCAGCCTACATACAAATGAACATGTTGGCCCTACTCTTTTGAATTTTTAACAGTTGCTTTCAAAAGTATTTTATGTCCACTCAGGTGAGGCACCTCTTGGCAAAACCATATACACTGAAATGGTCAAGAAGTAATGCTGAAAAATACTTCAGGAATGAGAAAAATAATAGCGTTAAACATCCCATTCACACCAGAGCATCGACCAGCCTACCTAGAAAATTCTTCCTGACACCTGCATTATAACATGGGTGTACTGAGCACAACTTAACATTTCAGTGCGGAGTTTGTTTAAATTGTGACCTTTGACCCGTATGGTTTCAGCAGGAGGATGTCTGCTGGGAGGCTGGGTCAGCCTATTTGAAACGTACTTTTGATGAAAACTGAGCTTCTCAAACATGGTTCCAGGAGCTGGGCCTTTCAGAAAAGCACAAAGGAATGTGACACAAGATCTGATCACAGGTGTTGATAAGGGCAGCTGTGAGCACGTGAGACCCGGCTGGGAAAGCCTGGGGATCTCTGAGAGATTCCCACCTGCCCGGAATGTGACTGTGGGTAGGTCCTTCTCTGACTACCTGACACTCAATCTGGATAAACCCTCCCTGGCCTGGCCTCGCTTGCAGCATCGTTAGGCCCAACTGGTTACTAGACCGGGGCCCCGCGGAGCAAGGCAACAGCATCTCCAACACATGCGCACCTATGGCAAGGCCTGAAGTGCTGAAAGAACACCCCCATTGCGCCTGCGCAGTAACGCCACCCGCGCAGAGTCCCTTGCGCCTGCGCAGTTGTTGAAGTTCCTAGGCGAAGTCGCCGTAGGGAGGGGGAGTTGGCGCGTGCGTAGTGGTGGCAGTCTGGTCTCTGAGGCGGGGAGGAGGCGCGGGGGTTGATCTCCACCATTTAACGGAGCGGGATCGAGCCTGGCGCTTTTGGGTGGCAGCGCGGGAGAAGCAAAGCGCCCGGCGGGATTCCTGGGGCGAGTCGCCAGCTCCCCTCGTCTGTGAAGTCTTATCAACCCCGCCTGCTCCCCGCCCGGGACTACTGAGTCCGGTGCACACAAGATGGCGGACGGGGAGCTGAATGTGGATAGCCTCATCACCCGGCTGCTGGAAGGTGAGCGAGCCCCACCCCCCGGCACGTACACACGAGGGGGGCGAGGCAGGGGGTACTCCCGCGCGCGCACACACCCGGGGGACGGCGGCGGGGGGGTGCAAGGCGGGATCCTTCCCGACCCCACACCCGGAGAGGAGGGGGGCAAGGCGGGATCCTTCCCGACCCCACACCCGGAGGGGGGGGTGCAAGGCGGGATCCTTCCCGACCCCACACCCGGAGAGGGGGGGTGCAAGGCGGGATCCTTCCCGACCCCACACCCTGGGAGAGGAAGGGGGGGGTGCAAGGCGGGATCCTTCCCGACCCCACACCCTGGGAGAGGAAGGGGGGGGTGCAAGGCGGGATCCTTCCCGACCCCACACCCTGGGAGAGGAAGGGGGGGGTGCAAGGCGGGATCCTTCCCGACCCCACACCCTGGGAGAGGAAGGGGGGGGTGCAAGGCGGGATCCTTCCCGACCCCACACCCTGGGAGAGGAAGGGGGGGGTGCAAGGCGGGATCCTTCCCGACCCCACACCCTGGGAGAGGAAGGGGGGGGTGCAAGGCGGGATCCTTCCCGACCCCACACCCTGGGAGAGGAAGGGGGGGGGTGCAAGGCGGGATCCTTCCCGACCCCACACCCTGGGAGAGGAAGGGGGGGTGCAAGGCGGGATCCTTCCCGACCCCACACCCTGGGAGAGGAAGGGGGGGGTGCAAGGCGGGATCCTTCCCGACCCCACACCCTGGGAGAGGAAGGGGGGGTGCAAGGCGGGATCCTTCCCGACCCCACACCCTGGGAGGGGAGAACCCCCCACCCCTACGCGCACACAGCAGGGGATGGGGATGAGGCTCTCTTTGCCCAGTGGGGGAAGGGAAAGCAGCAGCGAAGGAAGGATGGAGGGGGGCGGTCACTCACGCGGTACTAGGTGCTCTAAGCAATTTCCGTAATGAAGTGGGGGGAAACACCTCATACTGCTACATATGTGGCTGCTGAGGCGGAGAGGGGTGAGGGAGGTAGGTGATGTCCTGGGTGCACAGGCTCCTTCGCTATCAGAATGTGATATTATGTTAGAGGGGCCATTGACAGCTCGTGCTTTGAAATATGTTTGCACCAATATGCAGGAATGTGTTTGTGTGTGCGTGTGGCGGGGCCTCTGTAGTGCGAATGCCTGGCTCATATCAGTGAGGCATGTGTTTAAAGCCCCGGATTGTCCCGCTAAAGCTGCCCCAGTGATGGGTGAGATAGAAAAGCCTAGCTAGTGGGAGGTCTCTCTCTCCTTCCCATCAGGTTAGTAGCACTTTTTCACTGCTTATAAAAATTGACAAATATTTGGAGGGGTGTGTGTGTAAAAGGGAAAGCAGAAGGGATGTAGTGTACTGCAGTTCTGCCCAGGCTATTTCTAATGTTGGCTATAGAGAGAGAGAATAATCAGTGAGAGGGTCAATATGCCTTTTTTCAGTATTACCAAAGATATCTTTTGTTAAGGTAAGGGAAAACAGTTGACTACCTTCCCATTTTCCAAGGAGCAGGATACTACTTCTATCCTTAGCATCATCATTTGATGTTCTTGGATAGTGACTATCCAGTCTTCCCAGCCTCCTCCTGATTGCCCCCAACAAATATCTGGTGAGAGAAGGGAACAGGTACAGATATGTGTAGTTCATTTTAAAAATGGATATAACTTCTGAATTTGGAAGGCTACCAGTGTGACTTTCATACAGGTTTTGTTTTGGAGCAGAGATTCTTGGCCTGAAAGAGAGAAACAGAAGTTTAATAAATCTGTTTTGAATTTTGCATATTCTCTCATTTTTGGGTGATATCTTGTTTAACTAATTTGGTAATGTAACATAATGTATAGGTTTGTGAATATCATATTGTAGTCATTCCTCCGGCCTCCTGGGGGTGAAATGGAGTGTATAATGAGCAACACTTAAAGAAATAACAAATCCTAAAGTTTTTGTTTTCTTCGTTGTTGGTTCTGTTAGTATGTCTGTATTTAAAGTATCCAGTGTAGTATGAGAACTTGCAGGCACCTATAGTTATAATTAAACGTAGGTAGATTTTGTCTGTTCACCATTAGGCAAGAGTTCATTTCTGTGAGTGACTTGAAGCTTTGAAATACTGCTAACAAGTTTTAACAAGATGCTTTTACCAGTGAAGGCTGTCTTCTGTTTTGTTTTTACTCCTGGATTACAGATAGGCCCATTTGTGACTTAGTCAGCATTCACTTCCTACCATAAGTTCAATTTTGTCTGTGTGTCTTGGGGGGCGGGGATGCTCTGGCATAAATCTTTATCTGGGATAGCACTTTCTAATATGTTTTAACTGTTTTCACTTTATTAATCTTTACATTATAGACTTGTGTTTTTAAATAGTCGCTGTTATATGTTGGTGTCTAAGCCTGCCTGTTACCATTTATCTTAAAGTATTAGCTTGTTAAGACAATAAAGCTAAAAACTTGTGTATGTCCAGTAATTGTTTTGTTTTTATCTGAAGTGCATATCCATATTACAATAGTTGATAAAATAATACAGAGTGTTACATATACAATAATACAAAGGGTTGCACATACATGGATGTATATAACTGTTAGTCACAGGTTACAGTCACCTTGTAGATTACTTAGGGTACATTTACACTACTCTGCAGGTAGTGATCGATCTGTCAGGGATCGATTCATTGTGTGTAGTGTAGACGCGATAGATCTCTGATTGCTCTCCCATCGACTGCTGAACTCTAGCTCGGCGAGAGGCGGAAGCAAAATCGACTGGGGAGCTGTGGTGCTCTGTGAGGACACACAGTAAAGAATTTTGAATTCGATCTAAGATACGTCAACTTCAGGTATGCTGTTCTCATAGCTGAAGTTGCATATCTTAGATCGATTTCCTTCCCCCCCCCCCCCCCCAGTGTAGACCAGGCCTCAGATTCATAGTCGAGACAGTATTGTAAAAAGATTTAAGCACAAATTTCCCCAATATTAAAATGTGTGATAAAGCACAAATTTGAACAGTTAAGTTTAAAATTTACCAAGTCGTTGAATAGACAGTTTTTTCTAACCCATCTTTAAAGCCTAAGATTTTGATTTACTTTTTGTTTGACTTAAGGAAAATCGGTTTTGTTTACACTCAACTTTGACCCAGACTTTCTTTTTTTCTTCACTTAACTGCCATTAAGTTTAACAAAGCTTGTGTAACTTCTCTCTGCATCAGAGGGAAAATACATCCCTCTGTCACTGCATTGTTCTTGTTGTTTGGAGACACCTATAAAAAACACACACAAGTATGAGGGTTTGTTGCTTTAATTTACATTTTTGCTTATATTACACATCTTCGGTTTCTGCACTGTGAATGCATCATAGGATGAATAAAAGCTTGACTACTGCAGTTTTAACTCTAAAGTTTCTTTTATGTAATCAGATACTTAGAAATGTATGGTTTGTTATTTGCATTGCTTCTACTTTGGTAAAGCTGTAGTGTAAAATGTGTTTCAAGCAAAAAGTAAGCCTTTTAATTCTCAATCTAGGAGCAGTATTTTACATATTGTCAATTATTTTTACCGTTTCCAATTAGATGGCCAGAAGTAGTGATTTTATAGTGCAAAAATGTATTTAAAAGCTTTAAGAGAATTTTATTGCAGTGTGTTGGTCCATAACATGTTCTAGGGCTTTCTGCTCCCTTTAAATGAAACGGATGGCTTTAACTTTGAACAGCAGTGACAGTAGTCTTTCAATAGCTGGTGCGTACAACCCATTTTGCAATGTACTTAACTCAGGGTTTCTCAAACTTCATTGTACTGCGACCCCCTTCTGACTACAAAAATTACTACACAACCTCAGGAGGGGGGACAGAGCTTGCCGAAGCCCTGCTGTCCTGGGGTGAGGGGGCCAAAGCTTGAGCTCCACTGCCCTGGGGAGCGGAGGAGGGGCAAAGCCTAAACCCAAGGGCTTCAGGTCTGTAGCCTGAGCCCTACTGCCCAGGGTTAAAGCAGTTGGGCTTTGGCTTTGGCCCTGGGCGGTTGGGCTCAGACTTTAGATTCGCTCTGGGCAGTGGTGCTCGGGCTTTGGTCCTAGGCCCCAGCAAGTCTAAGCCAGCCCTGGTGACCCCATTAAAACAGGGTCACGACCCACAGTTTGAGAATCACTGTACTAACTACTTATAAAAATAGCAACAGTAGCAAGAAACTTCTGCCCTCTTCAGGTTGTTGGATGACTACACCTGTTTTTGAACATTAACCTCGGAGTCATGATCCATGCATTCACTTTGAGACTGGAGTACAGTACTGTAATTGCCTGTGCCTTAGTCAGTGAAGACCAATTAAACTCCATCTTGTACAACACAGAGCAACCTGTCTCTCTTGATCAGAACTAGCTGCTGAGAGCCCATCAGTTAATTCCACCCTCCACTTGCCTCCATTTTGTTGCTAGGTCCTAGGTCTCAAAGTTCAGAAGCATACTACCTCTGAGAATGCCTTACCATCTGAAGCTCATGGACACCTGTGCTCATGAACACACACACTTATTTCAGAGAATTGAAACTCTTGAGAGCTGGAAGGCAAGCTTCTTAATGCTGGATTCTAGACTAAACACTCCTCTTGAAGAGATCAGAGGAATTCTTAGATTGGCTTGTCAGAGAGCATTTCAAAACCCACCTTTTCATAACATCATATTCCCATACATGCCACAGAACTTAGGTTCTTCCCTCCCTTTAAGTGGTGAACTCCAGGATGCCAAGAGGAGCCCATTTTTGAATTCACTTTGTATTTATTTCTAACTTGTCCAGAATATAAATGCTACAGTTATTGGTGCCTTAGAACAGTGGTTCTCAACCATGGGTATGTGTACCTCTGGAGGTATGCAGAGGTCTTCTAGGATGTATATCAACTCATCTGGATATTTGCCTAGTTTTACAACGGGCTACATAAAAAGCACTAGCGAAGTCAGTGCAAACTAAAATTTCATACAGATGACTTTATTCCGCTCTATACACTGAAATATAAGTACAAAATTTATATTCAAATAGATTTTTTTATAATTATATAGTAGAAGAGAAAGTAAGCAATTTTCAGCAATAGCGTGCTGTGACACTTATGTATTTTTGAGATTTTTTTTAAATCAGACTCCTGAAAGGGGTACGATAGTCTAGAAAGATTGAAAACCACTGCCTTAGAAGTACCTATTATGTAAAGAAAACAAGTACACCTCTACTCCAATATAACGCGGTCCTCAGGAGCCAAAAAAATCTCATCACCTTATATCGGGTTTGGTCCGGTACGCCGTGCCAGACTGCACTGACTTCCCCAGTGGTGATTTAAAGGGTCCAGTGCTCCAGCTGCTGCAGGGCGCCCCAGGCCCTTTAAATCACCGCTGGAGCTCTGGCAGCAGGGCTCTGGTGGGGATTTAAAGGGCCGGGGCTCCACACAAATTTGAATATAACGTGGTAAAGCAGTGGGGCTCGAGTGGCACTTTAAAGGACCTGGGGCTCCCCGCTGCTTTATTGCTTTATATCCGAATTTGTGTTATATCGGGTCATGTTCTATTGGGGTAGAGGTGTAGAATGAATACTGCATGCTAGGAGTAAAGTGGCTGGTTTATAAGGTATGCTGCTAGAACAGAACATAGCAGGCACACCTTGTCCTTTGTCTCATTTTCCTGCCTTCCAGCTCCTAAGAGCTGGCAGACATCCACCCCTATTCTTGCACTGGAATGGCACTGGGATGGGGTGAGACCCTCTGCTTTTTCACTTAATGCTTGTAGACATGTACCATAAGCCTGGTCTTTGAACCTGGTGGCTGTTGAGTTATGGCTACTAGATACAGGGTATCTTTGTTGATTAGGGGGCTGCTGAGAATCAGGGCTTGTCTAGACACAGAAGTTGTGTTGGTCTAACTTAAAGCAGTTTTAAAACTTAAGCCAGTGCAAACCTCTCTGAGGACACACCTGTTTGAAACTGATTGTTTGTATTGTAGCACATGGGAGCCCTCAACATAGACCAGATCCCCTTTGTGCTAAGTACTGTACAAACACAAAATAAAGACTCTTCTCTGCTTCACAGAGCTCTGTTTAGCTTCAGCCTGTAAATTTACTGATGTAAACCAAACATAAGAGTTTCATAGATTATAAAGCCAGAAGAACATTGTGATCATGTTGTTTGACATCCTTTAAAACACAGAATATAGGACTTCCCTGGATTAATTTCTTTTTGAACTGGAGCACTTAGTTTATCACTAAGGTATGCCTTCCAATCCTTAATCTCAGTGGTTCTCAAAGTGTGGGTTGGGACTCTAAAGTGGGTCATGACCCTGTTTTAATGGGGTTACCAAGGCTGGCGTTAGACTTGCTGGGACCTGGGGCCAAAGCCGGAGGGCCACTGCCCAGGGCCGAATATAAAGTCTGAGCCCAACTGCCCGGGGCCAAAGCGGAAGCCCAGCGGCTTTAACCATGGGCAATGAGGCTGAAGTTACAGGCTCCAAGCCTTCAATTTTTAACATCTATCTTGAATTGTGGACGCAAGTTCTGGGCGTAGTATTACAGCAGTGGTTGCCCCAGTGCCAAATACAGATGTAATAAAATTTACTCCTATTTAATGCATTAGGCATTTTGGCCAGAGCATCACCAAACAGACTTAAATCAATTTAAGGCCTGATCTACACTTAGGTTTGTTGCAATAGCTACATTTGTCAGGGGTGTGAAAAATTACACCCCTGAGCTCCGTAATTAAGCTGACCAAACCCTGGTGTAGATGCAGCTAGGTCAGTGGAAGAATTCCTCTGTTGATCTAGCTAAAGTTGCTCAGGAAGGCAGATTAACTACAGTAGTGGAAGAAAAGGCCAGTGCCCTTCTGTTGCAGCAGAAAGAATCTACAGTATGGCGTTTACAGTGGCACGGCTGCAGTGCTGTAGCTGTGACACTGTAGAGCCCATAGTGTAGACCATAGGTAATCAATAGGTGGATTGCGGGCCAAATGCAGACTGCCAGCTGCTTTTGAGTGGACTGTGAAATCTTTTTGTATACTTATTACGGTTATTGATGTTGAGGTGTGAAAAATGTTTCTCTGGAGTCTGGACCTTGACTATAACTTGACCAGGAAATTTGGACCTTGACCAAAAAATAGACTATTCCCTGGTGTAGACGTATTTTGAGACAATTTTTCTTTCTAAACTCTGATTTTTAGACCAGGTATAAGAGAGCTTACTAGTTCTGTTAATACTAGTTCATCAAACTGTCTGTCACCTGATAAGTTGTGAAACTTTATTCCATAAAGTGTGAATGTCTCTTAACTTATTACATTTGTTCAAAATGTATGCAACATAGATTAATCAGAGCCTTACAGTTTAAAGAAAGATGATGGTCTCAGCTGACTCCCTCTCTGGTACAATCTGAGACATTTGCTGATATAAGACTTGTTTCCATATTCAAGAAAAGCTGCAAGTGCCCAATCAAGTGGAAAAAACTTATTTTAGCCTTCTGTTTTAAAAATTGATTTTTGGGGAATTTGACGTCATTGGACAGTTGTAGCTACTTAAATGTGGAAGCAAGAAAGTCTGCTGGTAACAAGAAACTCAACACGCTCTCATAGTTCTGGGAGAGAATTGCAGCCAAGATACATTCTTTAGAAACACTGGCCTTTTCAGCCAAAAGTACAATTGTCTACTTATCTAAAGGTTACTATAAGATTGGTGGTTGAAGGTCTGTTCGGCTTTACTTGGTGCATTTGCAGCACTCAGAACATAGCCAGCTTCCAGAGCAGCAAAGGAAAGAAATTTATTTTTAAAATAATAAATTGTGCATGTAAAAGCACTTACATGGCATATGATGTTGGGAAGTAGCAGTAGTTTGAGTATACATAATTCTTTGAAAAAGCTGAAAATCTAGTTAGTGATATCCATTTGTTTTGTGGAACTGTTGACATTTTGTGTAATGTTCAATAACAAATACTGAAAAAACAAACTAGATTACACTGCTTTAAAATCATGTCATTTGGACTAGTCCGTCCTTGAACTCCTAGAGTCTTGTTGAAACTGACGTTAATGAAAACGCAAGAATAGAAAGAGACAGATGTTTCACTATTGACAGAATACAAGTTTTTATACACTATAGAACATTGGTTCTAGCTCAAAGCTAGAGGCCTCTAAAATCAGATAGCAATTGTAAATACGTAAGGGAGGCAAGCACATGAGAGATTTTTAAGCTGTACATTGCAAACCCCCATAGCTGAAACTAATCCTTGGAGAGATGGAACTCCCAGCTTTCTGATTGCTGTTATTAGTTTCCATCCCTGGTGGCCTGAGATTTTTTACTTGAAAATAATCACTGATTCTTCTGATCAGATTAAAAATAAATAAATACAGGCAATCTTCAGATTCCTAGTCATCCTTGTCTAGTCAGTTCTTGCTACACAGTACCAGTAACTTGAAGAAAACCTCTTGCTTGCCCAGATTTACAAGTAAGCTGCCATACTCTGAACCTGTTAAATTTTGTCTTTTATATTTGTCATAGTAAAATAGCGCGCATTGTGCAATATTCCTGCTGCGCACTGTTGGGACCTAATCCTACAAGGTACTAAACATCTTTAATTCCTGTTGATTTCAATCGGAGTTAGACACTTGGCACCTTGCAGGGTCAGGTCTTCATGCAGAACTCAGACTAAAGGCTGAGATTGGAATAGTTCCAAAAAGAAAACTGTAAGCTAAATTCAAACCATTCAATATTGTGAAAGAAAATGGCAAACTGTTTTGGTTGTTTTGAAAGATCACTTTTCTTCCTTTTCACAAAGCACTTAAGCATAAAGGAGTCGTCATTCTTTTTCCTCTCTTCTCCCGTACGTTATTGCTTCAAAAATGTTTTATATTTGGCTTGTGGGGAAAGTAATTCGGCAGCCTGGGATAATGCTGTTGTATGCCACATCCCGGAATGGATCATCACAGATGTGGGAAATGAGGGACATTTTCAGAAAAGAAAAATAGAACTAGAAAAGGGCTATTTTAAGGATATACAAATTATGAAAAATAGACTGCAAGGAACAAACTCAGTCATTTTGATTCAGACATGAAGTATCACAGATACAGCCAGTGGGGGGGAAGGAGAATATAACAGTTTAAAAAGAAGCAGGATATGAATTTGCTATATCTTCTCCCTCTGAAAAGAAAGTTCAGAGACAATTGTAATAGTGTATTCTGTTTCAACTGATACTCCTACCCTTTCAAAACTATCTTGAAATTAATCTTGGGTAGGGAGGGTAATAAAAAGGCAGGAATCATATTGCATTTTAAACACCAGTCCTGAAGGGCACTAAAATTCTAAGAATTGTATCCCATTCTTAGCAATCTGTAAATCATGGAAAGGTTGAAATAGGGGGAGAGAGCATGCTGAAACTCTTGTCCATTTGGATGATCTCATTATTGTAAAAGTAAAGAAATGTTCAGTTTGCCACTTTTGTATCTCCTTAAGGTTGTAACGAAGTATTGATTGCTTACATGGCATAGAGTATATAAACAAAGATATGTTAAAGAACAATTTTAGCATGAATCCCTCAACTTCCTTGCATTGAGAGTACTGTTGTATTTTAATAGAGATGAGGAAAAAGCAATGATTTAATTTTAATATAATGTGCTTTTAATGTGGAAAATTGAGCTGAATTTTTTTATTTAAGTCAGTGACATGGGATGTGGTTGTGCATTTTAGAAAATCAAATCAATGTAGTTCCTACTATGTGTTCAAAGGCTGAAGCATACTATATTTGGCTACTTAGCCAGGTCAAGTTTCATATGAAACTGACCTCAGGGAAGAACATCAGATCTTACTGTTTAACAACTTAACCTGTAACATTTTCCTGCAGAATTTTAAAGGGGTTTGTAAAAACCCATCTTAAGCTTGTCTCCAAAGCATAGGTTTTTTTGTTTTTGTTTGTTTTACTTTTGTGGTACAATTTCATGCTTTCCTAATCTAGATTAGTTCATTTTAGTATTTTAACAAACCCCACAACTCCTAAAAATAAAAATTTTAACATTAGTGAGCTTTGCACTCCTTTTTATATATACTTTTTTTTGCTCTTTGTCTAATGCAGATGAATCACCTTGGGGGCAGGTATCTATTCGTAGTTGTCTAAATACCATGCACATGCATAGCATTACATAAATAGTAATCTGAGTCCCTATCCTTACTTAGAACTTCTGAAATATAATCAGAGAGCCTTGATATTACACGGGTCATTATGTATGAAATAAGACCTTTTTCTGATTCAAAACCATGTTGAAAAATGTTTGCTTAATCCTAAGGCTTTGTCTAACAGTGCACCTGGGGAAACAGCAATTGTAGATTACTGCCATGGATTACTTCCCTAGTGTAGTTGGAGGTGTCTTGTGGCTTTTTTTTTTAAATTTAGAAGACCTCTTCAAGACTTATAGTATGTAGAACAGTTCTAGTTTTGCATGGGCTGTTGAGAATGGTTACCTAGTTAACTATTTTTTGAATAAGTTTGAAACTTGTGTTTAAGTATAATGAAAAAGCTTATACTATTTAATTGGTTGTTTTGGGTACTTTTTTTTTTTTTTTTTTTTTTTTTTTTGGCTAACCTCAAAAACAGATTAAAACTGAATAAAAGCATTTATGGCTGTATCTGGAATTCTTGAATTTCGTTAAATACTGTCAGTGTGGTATTGAACTGAAATTGCACTAGTAGCATAGTTCCATTTCCTAGTGAAGGATGAAGCTCATGTCCTTGTCCAGATAGACTTAGGGTAGGTTTTCTCTGCAGAGTTAATTGTGGTGATCGGTACCCTGGGGCTTACCCCTTCATTGACCTAATTTGGGTGTGAGTGGCTGCTTCCACGGTGGTGCTGTACTTGTGTGAGGTACTAGGACTTATAGGGTCATATTCATGATTCTTAGTTCTGCAGTGAGCTGTGTCACTTTGGTTTTTTTTGTTTGTTTGTTCATTTGTTTTTCCCCTCAGTGAATTGTGGGAGAACTTGTCTGTCCTTCTGGGCTCATGAGAGGAATTGTGGGAAGGCATTGGAGGACTATCAGCAGGCCGTTCTTAGGCATATGCAGAACGTGCAACTGTGTAGGGCACCAGTGACCAGCTCCGACCTCCCCACCAGCCCTCCTGTGTGTTCCTTTGGGGGTGCAGGGCCCTGGACAACGCCCTCCGCCCCACCCCCATTTTCCTTCCCTCCTCTCAAGCCCCCTCCCCCAGCGACGGACATGGCCCAGAGAATTAATGGGTGGGCCTGCTGCTGGCAGCAGGGGTCAGGCCTACCCCTGCACTCACAGGCAGTGGCATGAAGCAGAGTAACCCAGCCCACTCCACTCCGCTGGCTGGCTCCCTGCTGTGTCGCTCTGCATCCCGCTGCCGGTGAGTGCGGAGGGAGGGGAGGCTTCCCCCACGTCCCCTCCCCCAAGCAACATGGCTGAGGCGGGGGGAGCGCAGTGGGCTGGGGCCAGGTCATTCTGCTGCCTGCTGCCGGTGCCAGGCCCCCTGCTAATCCCCCAGGACACTCTGGGCCTGTGGGCCCCCCCCCCAAAGCAGCCTGCCACATCTCCTGCCTCCGTGGCCCTGCAGGCTTTGAGTGTGGCCCAGACCCTCCGCTGGCGGTGGGAGGAAAGTAAGTTCTTGGGTTGCATAGGGCACCATAATTGGTAGGGATGACTCTAACTATCAGCATTTGAGTGGTTTGGCCTATGCTCACAGTGTAAAAGGAGGTGGTTACCAGCCTGAGTGTAAGCAGTGCTCAGGCTTTAGCCTGTATCCCAGGATTAACCAGCTACTTTAACTATAAAGTACCACAGTCTTGGGTGAGGTTTGGTGTGTGGATGACTGTAGCACTTGTAGTGTAGATATTCCCTGAGTTAAGTCTGCAATGAAGACAACTCTTGAGTGTATCATCTGCCTTAAATTTCACTGCGTATGAGGTATTGATGCAATTGTGGTCCCTAGTAAGACAGAGTAGATTAGTATCTGAAAATGTCTCATCCTTTATCCTCTGAGTCCCGACTTCTTCCAGAAAAAGAACAGTTATAAGTCTGTCCGAGGGCCCTCTTGTAGAGTTCCAGTTTATCCTCTAACACTAAAAGCTGCTCTGGAGGGTTAGTAAGGCTACAGTTTTCTCATGGAAATTTTAGTAAATTTCCCAGCAGAAGTGCAGGATAAAAAGATAAATAATTGAAAGATCACTAAATCATGTAACTTCACAATATTAGCATACACGAGATTGTAGTGGGAGTTCTGAAAGGTGAGGCTGGGGGAGGGGGGGCAGACAGACAGTTTTGGAGAATGAGCCCATCGCACACACCTCTTACGGTGACAGCTCCTGTCTTTTATGGCTGGGTACAGCTCCCCACTCCAGGCATTGTGACCCTGTGCTTCAGGTCACAATGCCACTCAGTTTGGGCCTAATCAAATGTGTTTTACAGTTGTTTCCAAGGTGTCTCTGACTTTATTCAAATTCATGATTTCTGTGACAGAACTAGCCTAGGTAAGGAGATGTGAGAGGTGGAGTCTTCATTGTACTGAAGATGCTCGGTTCTGTCTCCCCCTCATGTCTAACTCTGTATCTATACAGTGGAACAGATAATGCAGTGCCCATAAGAGGTCTCCGTGTCTGGAAGGCTGCTAGATGGTTGAAGCCCAATTCAGCTAAAAACCAAGTTCATGTTGGTAGGCTTTGAGAAGCAATAAGAAATGAGAGCCATGCTTGTACATAGTTGGATAGATTAGTGTGCCATTTATAACAGGCTTGCAGTATTAGAGGGGTATTAGAGCCAAGATTGCTGTTAGAAGTTAAGGTAACGTGGATGGCAGTACCACTTTTCATCTGCATCTGGTAAGGCAAATGCAGCCTTTTTGGGAGTGGACTTTGCTATCGATATCAGTGTCTTTGAGCTTATATGTAGGGACGTTATACTGGTATAAGGTGTGAATTCAAACTGTTATACTGGTATAACTCCCCATGTGGGGACACATTACAGTATAGTTTTTTTGTAATTTTAACTTTTTCGCAGTGTTTGTCACTGTGGAAGGTAGTTTATCTCAACCTGTTAACTTGAGTTGAACCTACAAAGCTGCCTTATCTTCACTAGGATTTTACTTCAGTTAATTAACTAGTTTGCTAACTTAAGTTAAGGATGCTTTTTTTTGGTGGAGACAATGCCTGAGTGATTTGGTACCAGATGACCTCAGATTACGTCTATCCATGTGCTGTATTGCCTCTCTTGTTCTCATACTAAAGTTTTTCTTAAGTGTAAGGCCATGTCTACATCTAAAATTTTGCAGCGCTGGTTGTTACAGCTGTATTAGTACAGCTGTATAGGGCCAGCGCTGCAGAGTGGCCACACTTACAGCAACCAGCGCTGCAAGTGGTGTTAGATGTGGCCACACTGCAGCGCTGTTGGGCGGCTTCAAGGGAGGTTCGGGGAACGCGAGAGCAAACCGCGGCGAAGCTGGTCTCCTTTCCCGGTTTGCTCTCGCGTTCCCCGAACCCCGAGCAAGCAGGTCTCCTTCCCTGCGGTTTGCAGGGTGGTTCGGGGAACGCGAAAGCAAACCCGGGAAAGGAGACCAGCTTCGCCGCGGTTTGCTCTCGCGTTCCCCGAACAAGCAGGTCTCCTTCCCTGCGGTTTGCAGGGTGGTTCGCGGAACGCGAGAGCAAACCGCGGGGAAGCTGGTCTCCTTTCCCGGTTTGCTCTCGCGTTCCCCGAACCCCGAGCAAGCAGGTCTCCTTCCCTGCGGTTTGCAGGGTGGTTCGGGGAACGCGAGAGCAAACCGCGGCGAAGCTGGTCTCCTTTCCCGGTTTGCTCTCTCGTTCCCCGAACCCCCGAACAAGCAGGTCTCCTTCCCTGCGGTTTGCAGGGTGGTTCGGCGAACGCGAGAGCAAACCGGGAAAGGAGACCAGCTTCGCCGCGGTTTGCTCTCGCGTTCCCCGAGCAAGCAGGTCTCCTTCCCTGCGGTTTGCTGGGTGGTTCCGGGAACGCGAGAGCAAACCGCGGCGAAGCTGGTCTCCTTCCCCGGTTTGCTCTCGCGTTCCCCGAACCCCGAGCAAGCAGGTCTCCTTCCCTGCGGTTTGCAGGGTGGTTCGCGGAACGCGAGAGCAAACCGCGGCGAAGCTGGTCTCCTTCCCCGGTTTGCTCTCGCGTTCCCGGAACCACCCAGCAAACCGCAGGGAAGGAGACCTGCTTGCTCGGGGTTCGGGGAACGCGAGAGCAAACCGGGGAAGGAGACCAGCTTCGCCGCGGTTTGCTCTCGCGTTCCCGGAGCCACCCAGCAAACCGCGGCGAAGCTGGTCTCCTTTCCCGGTTTGCTCTCGCGTTCCCGGAGCCACCCAGCAAACCGCAGGGAAGGAGACCTGCTTGCTCGGGGTTCCGGGAACGAGAGAGCAAACCGGGAAAGGAGACCAGCTTGATTACCAGAGGCTTCCTCCTTCCACGGAGGTCAAGAAAAGTGCTGGTAGGTGTCTACATTGAATTACCAGCGCTGGATCACCAGCGCTGGATCCTCTACACCCGAGACAAAACGGGAGTACGGCCAGCGCTGCAAACAGGGAGTTGCAGCGCTGGTGATGCCCTGCAGATGTGTACACCTTCAAAGTTGCAGCGCTGTAACTCCCTCACCAGCGCTGCAACTTTCTGATGTAGACAAGCCCTAAATCCATGGAAGCTGTTGGCAGCATATTCTTCATGAAAAATCCCTTAGTTCTGAAGTTTGCTTTGTTTTCCCTGTTCCAGTTGTCAAGAAGCTCAGACCTTGTAAAACTCCTAGCCATTGGTCTGCTGTGCAAGTAATTAATGAGATAAGAAATTTGACTTTTGTATCTGGTTTGATACTGTGAATTATATAAAAGCTTACTGTGTTTTCACATATTTAAAAAACTTCTTTTTGTGGATGTAGTAAGTGCCCAAAGAAATGGGTGGTAGATATGCTTAATCTACAGAGGAGCGTATTTTTCTGATTAGGATATAGTCTCCTGTGTATTTTTGCTACATATGTGCTCTTTCAGTGTTATCTGTAGGATCATCAGTAGATGAAGCAGTATACATTTTAAATTAGATGAGAACATGCTAAAGCTCATTTTACTCCCAAACTAGAAAAGGAAGGGAAAATTAGACATTTTTAACGTTCTTGACAAGGCAAATTAAATCAAGAGAAACAACAATTTGTTGAAGGAAAGTGAAGTTCAATTACTATAGTTTGAGTCATAGGCTGCATACAGTTTGATATCATTCTTGGACAAGAGCCTTGTAAGTAAAGCTTCAAAATTAATTAATAGCTTTTATATTTAAAGCCAACCATAACATTATTGAAGCTTTATAACTTTGTAAATTCTTCAGGACAGGGACTCTTTTTGCTGTGTTTGTACATTAATTCCTTAGCACAGAGCAATACCTACATGCTGCCACATAATACAAACAACTAAAATGTTGTTGGAGTGAGGGGGCATTTTAGTGTGTTGCTTGCTCAGTTTGCAACACAAGTGCAAGGGCTATTAACTGTGAGACCTTTATATTATTCATCACTTCCTTTGGCTGGAATACTTCCAGAATGTGTTTATATAAAATGCTAAAGGAAAACATTCCAAAGAATACCATTCAGCAAGCATTCTTAATATGTTCAGAACTGAAAGCCCATACACACATGTGGCTCTTGACGCAACTCTTGTGTTTAGCCTCTGGCCTTCTCGTTGCTAGGAAAAGGTGTTTTTAGCACATGAACTAACATGTTGGGTCATATGTTAAAACACTTATTCCTATTGAATGTAATATCTGAGTTGCCTGTTTATTTTATTTCTAATCTTAATATGGTTATGTGGCTAAAAATTCTAACTAACAAGATGTGTGACTTGTTGGCATTGTTCTTGTCGATTTAGTCTAGAATTACAGCTGGCGTGCATCAGCAGAACAAAGCAGTTTCTAGCATGTGTTTTGGGCCAAAGCATATTTAATCAGTTTATTCAGCAGTTTTTTTGACTCAAGAACCTATTGTTGTAAACTTAACAGTCCAGTTGCCCTACTCCCAGTCCTGAGCTCTTAACTATCAGCAGTATGATACTATGGTTACATCTACACAGCACCAATGCCTGCCTGCCTCCAAACCCCCACGGTAGTGACACTCGGAACCTGGCTCAAGTGTCTAGGCCTCGCATTACAAGATTAAATAGAATGTAGACGTTCCTGCTCGGACTGAAGCCCTGGCTCTGAAATCCACCAAGAGGGTAAAGTTCTTAGAGCCTGGGCTCCAGGCCAAGTGGGAATGTCTACTCAGCTATTTTTAGCCTTGTACTGCTAATCTAGGTCAGCTGATCTGGGCTCTGAGTCTTGCTTCCTGGGATTTTTCTGCTGTATAGATGTACCTTTTGATAGGAAATATCTGTGCTTTTTAACTATTTGGCTGCTGTTTTGGAAAATCAAGTATTATATACTTAAAAATATGCGTATGTCTATTATGGGAACATATTAGGAAACAAGTGCAGTGAAAATTAGTGTTTTGATGTTCACAGAAGCACTGGACTTTACTAAACATACAGCATAGGAGTGCTATTATCCCAACTGTACTTTACTCTGATTTCAAAAATTTCCTGAAAACCTGTTTTGAAAAGAATGAATTCCTGTATCTTGTGTATGTGAGCGCACTCTTTATGAACTAATTGACCCACTTTTCCTAGATCATTGGTCCCCAAACTGTGGGACATGACTCCCCAGGAGGTGTGGAGGAACATTTGGCAGGGGGAGAGCATGATGGGAATCTGACTCTGGCCTCTTTCCTCTGCCCAGGTCCCAGAGATGTGTGGGTAGATTACATTATGGGCGAGGAGGGGGAGCGACATAAAAAGTTTGGGGACCACTGTTTTAGAGGCTGGATAGGAAGAAAGCTGCAGTAGTTGAGGTCTTCACTGGGAGCTTTTGACATGATTTTGGGATTTGAAAGCAACTTCTGTAACCACAATACTAAACTCTTGAGTTAGAATTGAAAGTAAGGGGAGGGGAAACCCATCTCTGCAGTGGTTAAAAATATTTTTTTTAATAGAATAAAACATGGATGACTCACAGCTTGTCTGTACAGTTTTCCTGATTAATTCAATGTGTAGTCACTCTTATTCTGAAATAAGCTCACTTGGGAACGAGGCATGTGTTCTGCAGAATAAGGCCATGGCTACACTTACAGTTCTGCAGCGCTGGTAGTTACAGCTGTGTTCGTACAGCTGTGTAGGGCCAGCGCTGCAGTGTGGCCACACTGACAGCTACCAGCGCTGCAGTGTGGCCACATTTGCAGCGCTGTTGGGAGTGGTGCATTGTGGGCAGCTATCCCAGCATTCAAGTGGCTGCAACGTGCTTTTCAAAAGGGGAGGGTGGGGTGGAATGTGACAGGGAGCATGGAGGAGACAGAGAGAATGGATTTTTGGAGTTGACACTGTTCTCAGCTCCCTGCCTTGCAAGTTCTAAGGACTGGAAGACACTGAACAGTGTCTACCTTCAATCATTTTAAAAGTTCTGATCCCCTTCCCCCACCCCTCTCTCATTCACTAAATGCAAATTATGCACTCCTAAATAGCCACCAGATAAGCATCTGCTCAACAGGGACTTTCCCCTCCCCCTCTGCGGTGTGAGCGTGCTGTTTCTCTCTTCAAGCAAACAGCTGTGAACATTCCAAAGTAATTCCCCTGCCTGCCTCCGCTCGCTCAGCAAACAGGAGCTGTGTTTGTTTTTTAAATAAGCAGTTTGGCTGAACTCCGAGCTCTCCCTTTCTTCTGGTTTGTTGTGGACAGGAATTCTGGGATACCTCCTTATACCCCAGAGGTCAATAAAAGCGCTGGTGGGGTCCACACTTGCTGACCAGTGCTGGATCACCAGCGCTGGAATCGCTACACCCGAGGCTCGACCGGGTGTACAGCCAGCGCTGCAACCAGGGAGTTGCAGCGCTGGCCGTGCTTTGCAAGTGTGGCCACATCCTAAGTTGCAGCGCTATAACCCCCTCACCAGCGCTGCAACTCTCTAGTGTAGCCATGGCCTAAGAATATCCACATGTGGAGTTATCTAGGGAAAATTCCATGTGAGCCTTTAGGTTTGTTTCCATTGTCTATCAGGAGTGTTCACACTGTCATTTTTAGAGGTAAGTCTGAAATATGCCTGGAGTTACACAATGTGGATAAAAATGATTTGTTTCAAAAAAATCAAATTGATTTTTCAGGTTCTTAAAATTTAATTCATGTTTGTTTACAAGTTGCTAGTTCATTATTTCTTATTTCATAATCTTAAATTGCAAAAGTTGATGTTTTGTACAAGTTTCTCAGTGTTAGTAGAATTTCAGATTTTATGCAGGATTTTTATATTGAGTTTCACCCTTAAAATGCTAATCTGTTGTGGGGTGGGGAGAATCCAAAGCTAAAATGCTTTGACCAGGCTATATTTGATCAGGATTTTCAGACTGAAGTCAATGGATCTTGTGCTTTTGAGTCATTGTAGGTGCTTCTGAAAATACCACAGTTAGGTGCAAGGTGGTTTAAGCCTAAGTTTAGGCTTCTGTTTTCAAAAACTTTCTAGCTTGTGAATAAAAAGTTCTTTAACTTTGTTCATGAATTGAAAGTCTACACTCTGTTAACACTGAAACTATTTAAATGATAAAAACTTTAGCATAAAATCTTAATACATATAATTTTAGCTCCTTGTGATGCAAACACTTTATTCACATGAATAGTTCTGTTGACTTCAATGGTTCTAGTGCAGTTAGTTGCATATGGATTTAAGTGTTTCTAGGCTCAGTTCTTATTTTTTAATATTTTTGTGTTTTGCCTGTTATGCAACCCTTATTAAAAAGCCTCTAATTTTTTAATCTAAAGTTGCAATAGCACAAGTGAAACTCATTTTGTAAAGCCTCAACCAGATGTATATAAATGATTAGTGATTTAGATCTTACATTACTGCACCCTGGAATTGCAATGCTCTTAGTACAAAGTACTTGATTGCAAAATTCATGACCATTCAGTGACCATCTTGGCTTGCTATCCCACAGATTTCCTTTTGGATTACATACTTGAATCATGGGGTAAAATTATTTTGACTGGGCCGAAGAACATTTCAGCATTAACAAAGTGTTTAGTCTTCAGTGTTGAGATGCTCTAGGATTCTTTCCTAGTCAATTATGAGAACTTGTCTGTCCTTCAGGGCAGCTTCTGCAAAGGGCATTGTAGGACTCTCGACATTCAGGATTTGTGTTTTGTTTTGTTGTGGGTGGTTCCCCTCCCCACCATGGCTTCACTGCCAAGTGGGTGTATTCCTGACCTAGTTAAACTGAAGCTGAGCTCTAATCTATACCCTCAGTTTAAAGCATCTCTGAACCTGGGGTAGAGGCTCACCCGAAGCCTGGGCAAACTTCAGTGAAGAGAGACCCTCAGAAAGCTGGTGTTGCTCTTCCACTGTCCCTCCCAGGACTTGATAGTCTTTTGTCATCGTCCTCCCTGAGCTGTTAGAGGCCTTCAGCTCTGTCCATTTCAGCCCCTTTGATTCCACTTAAAAATAACCTCATCAGTATTGACCACCAGATAGGGGCTGAAAGCCTCTTACTATCTTTGTATACCATATTCTTCTTTATCAACTATAGGAGTATCCTTTAGCCTTGCTTGCATCCACTTTTGATCTACCATTGAGTACCAGTACTCTCTTTCCATACCTTACTAGAACACCTATCAGTTTCCTCTGGTTCCTGGATCCTGCTCTTGAAGATAGGGTGAAATATTCCTTGTTCTAACCTACATATGGAACGCTCTGTCTGGTTGGTTGGTTGAGCTTGCGAAGCCATAATGTCTTGATATTTGTCTGGCTAATGTGATAACTCTTAATTCTGCATCTGATCAATCCTGAAACGTCATGGAATGTTCTAGGCATCAGTAAATGGTATCTTATTGATTTCTGGGGAAATGAAAACACCAAAAGAGGGAAAGTAAGGAACACGAGTGCCTTTTCTCTGTTTAGTAAAGCCAGTGCTTCAAGCTCCTCTGTAATTGTCTGTATTTCAAAGAACTGGTTGATGGAGCTCATTAATGCCTTCCAATATCTCACCTCTGCCCGTTTTCCCAAGAGCTGAATATGTTGGTATCCTGAAAGACTTGTCTCCCAGACAGGAGAGAGAGAGAGAGTGTGTGTGTGTGTGTGTGTGTGTGTGTGTGTGTGTGAGAGAGAGAGAGCGCCATCTTGGTATAGGGGATACATAATCCCTAGTGGGGCAGGAGATTTGGAGACCTTGGTATGGGGAAGGGGCAGTGGTGCTACACCCCCAACTGCTGATATGGGTATGGAGAATGGGGGCACCTAACACAGGGTGAGGGGAGAATGAGTGGGCCCTAGTATGTGGTGGAGGGGAGAATGGGGACACAGTAGCCCCCAGGCATGAGGGAGAGAACATTGGAGTTGCAGGGACTCCTGCGATAGAGGGAAAAGGGAGAGTGGCACTCCAGGGAGGATGAATGGATGCAAGGAGCCCTGGTGTGTACAATAAAGAAGTTAAGTGTTGGAGTTCTCCCTAGTAGATATTTCATAAAAGCAGGAAATGAGCTAGCTCTTCAGTAGGAATTGGAGACTAGTCAGACATGTTTTTGTGGTACACTTAAATTTTTTTTAAAGGTGAGTTTTGGAGAAGCTTCTATAACGACACTAATTAAACTTTCTAATGTTGCTTTAACACAAACCATGCTAGAACGTGATTTCTTTCAGATCAAGGTTAAAATGAAAACTAAATTGTTCAAGTTCTTGATACAATAAGGATGTCTGAATTCTAGATACTAGTGTTCTACCCCCCCAGTAGTTCAAACATATAATACATTTTACTCCTGTAAAGTAGTATAAATGTGTGAATAAAAGGCCAGTCATATGGCAGCTAGATGTCCAGTGTGCAATCCTCCTAAACAAAAGTGTGCCTTAATGATATTTACATGCAAAAATTTTTTGCTTTTCAGTGCGAGGATGTCGTCCTGGCAAGATCGTGCAGATGACAGAAGCAGAAGTTCGAGGATTGTGCATAAAATCACGAGAAATCTTTCTTAGCCAGCCTATTCTCCTGGAACTGGAGGCACCACTGAAAATCTGTGGTATGTAAATACCTATGTATCTTGTCTTGTATCTCTAGTGTATACTTCAAAATTGGCATTTTGTTGGGAAAGGTGGAAACATAATAAATTGAAGATGGTTTTTTGGTGGTTTTGTGCCTTTATCTGAGTGACATACTAAATGGCCTTGAGTAACGTGGGTTGCAAAAATGGCCGTCTTCACTAGCTAGATAAGAAATTACGTTGATTTAATACTGAAGAGCTGATTGACAGTTGGCAGAGCATTTACTCTGAAAGACTGTCAGCATTTAGGGTGTAGTGTGATTAAATTTAAATTTAGCCTTCTGTAGTGCAAATTGTGTGGCTCCACGCCTAGAAGAGGAGAACCACTAGACTAGGGTTTTCTAATTTCAAGTGTATTACTCTGTAAATGGTGAGTCACATTAAAACATAGCATAAACACTTACATCATAATAGAACATGTTCATTTCAAAATGTATGAAAAATGCGAAGTCTTTAACAGACATACATTGCTACATTTAATTAATTCAGTTGTATTCTCAGAATGGATTCCCATTCACTTAAAGCAATTTAAACGAAATTTTAAAATTCACTGTCTTATGTAATTACATTGGATGTGTATTTTTAAACCACTTTGATTTTCATTCTACATAATGAACTCTTCAAGCTTTGTAGAAGACTTTGGCAGGTCCTTTCAGATAAATATTGGTAAACCTAAAATCCACGTAATTCCTTATTAACCTCTTTATAAAGTTAATGCTGGATATTTGCAGTAATTGGTGTACAAGCACAATATAGTTCCCAGTGCTGGTTAGTAAACACCACCCAGTTTGTTTGTCAGGCTTTTACATAGGGAGGAAGTGTTGCATGTAATGAACAGTACTATGATGCTGCCTTTTAAAATCCTGAATTTCTTGAATTAAGTATTCAATACTGAAGTGTTATGGTTCAAACACGCTCATATGTGTGGGCCCAAAGACTTTCATGGGCCATCCTAGACCTTAGATTAGACCAGTCATGCAGAAATCATAAACTTTCCTAACTTGTGCTATATGATCACAGGGATTTTTCTAATTACCCATATCCTAATATTAATGGGAAACTCATCTTAAATGACTATTTTTTTTAAAGCATTGCCTATTATACATTATCTTAAAACTGAAGACTAATCTAGTTTTGCTGTTAACCCTCTGTACTTCACTTGATATGAACAATAAACTGAGTAAAAAAAGCTAAAGTGAAACTAATGAAATGATGTAAGGAGATATTTTAAACAAACTGAAACAGAAGACTCATTATACTAGGCAAACCTGCAGCCATGCCCCTTTAGGCTAAATTTTGGATTCAACTTATCTGAAGGTGTTCTTTGTGCAGAAAATGATGGGGCAACAAATCTGAAGCTAAACTTAAGTAGCGATAACTTGCAGGAGAACATGATATAGGCCAGGGGTGGGCAAACTTTTTGGCCTGAGGGCCACATTGGGGTGGGGAACTTGCTTGCAGGGCCATGAATGTAGGGCTGGGGCAGGGGGTTGGAGGGCCGGGGGTGGTGGTGTGCAGGAAGGGCTCAAGGCAGGGGGTTGGGGCAGAGGAGGGGTGCGGGATGTATGGCGGGGCCTCAGGGAAGGGGGTTGAGGTGCAAGGTGCAGCAAGGAGTTCAGTTGCAGGCAGGGGGCCCAGAGCAGGGAGATGGGGTGCAGGAGGGGTTTGGGGTGCGGGCTCCAGCCTAGCACCACTTACCTGGAGTGGCTCTGGGTGGCAGCGACGTGCAGTCACCTGGCCCTGCACCACTGCAGGAAATGGTTGGCACTGTGTCCCTGTGGCCCCTGGGGGAGGGAGCGCAGAGGGCTCTGCTATCCTGTGGATACCTCGCCTGAACCTGTTGGTGCCGGTTCCCCGTTCCTGGCTAGTGGGAGCTTCAGGGGAGGTACCCAGAGGCAAGGGCAGCATGCAGAGCTCTTCTTTCCCCCCCCGCCACTTCCCCAGGCCACAGGGACGTGGTGCTGGCCCCTTCTGGGAGGAGTGTGGGGCCTGCAGCGCCATGGGAGTGGCAATCCCATGGGCTGGATTCAAAGCAGTGAGGGGCCTGATCCGGCCCACGAGCCATACTTTGCTCACCTCTGATATAGGCATTAGGATGTTTCTGATGTTTAGGGAGCTTGAGTCCTATGTATGGTGACTAAGAGAAGCTCTTGTGCAGGTAGAAATAATTTTTTGAACTAGTCTTAAAATAAATAAAACATATGTGCAGCTACGCTAATCATCTGGCCTACTAATTACATTAACTCATATGTTTGGGATTTATGTGGATTACGTAAGCCAATACCTTTCATATAACATTTTCATTTTATGCCAATTTTCTCTTTAAAAACAATGTAGTTCTTGTTCTGGCAGCCTTCCGATCTGACTTGCAGTTTAGCTCAAACTTGCATCTCTCAGGCATCTTGAACAGATTACTAAATGTCTTTCTAAATGTGGAGTCGTGGCCTACTTACAAAATGGTTTCTGCAAAATATTGTCCATTTATCCTCTTTCAACACTTGACTGTGGGTCTAATTGCAGATAAAATATAATGAAACTTTACCCAAATATTTTATTGATTATCCATGTACAGTAATTGGTGCCTGACAGTGAGGTTCCATATACTTACATTGTTAAATTAGGCTTATTGGAAGTAGAGATGTATGTAGAGAGAATTCAACTAACACTACTCTGCCCTAAATGTAGGTCTTAAGGAGAGCTCTCTGCTTCAGTTTGTGGCCTACAAACGTTGTCAGTTTACCATTGTCATCTTTGCAGCATCTGTGATCTTTGTCCAGTGCAAGTTCTAGTTCATAGTGCATACAAGTATTTGTCTACAAGGTACCAGGCTTTAAAGGAAAACTTAAACAAGCAAAATCCCTTTATTCTTCTGTGACTATCTTGTATATCTAAGGTGAGACTCACTGCATCAGTATGCACTGTAGGAATTTGCTTACATGGGCTTAGCTATCTTTCTCTTTAGAGGAATCAGTAACTTCACTAGATATGAAGTCAAATAATGCAGTTTGTCTAGTATTATGACAGGTCCAGGATAGCAAGTGTCCTCAAACACCAAATTGGCTTCGGGGCCCCTTTTATAGAAGCTATGTATCTTTCTCTGGAATAAACAGCATAACTGTTTAACCTAGTGAATTGTGTACAGCAATAGCTTTAACTCCATATGCTAGTGGTTTTTAACTAGTGGTCCATGGACTCCTTGGGGTCCACACCTCCATTTGAATTTTTTCAGGGGTCTGGAAATGAAAAAAGTTTGAAAACCACTGCCATACACCAAGCTAACACACTTATATTCTTTTACTTTTTTTTTCCCCAATGGACCAGGGACATGGCATGAAATAAAAAATATATATGACTATCTCTTTTAGTGGTTCTTGAACATTTTAAGAAGAATAGCCAGACTGGATCCCATTTGAGGTCCATCTATCCTGTCTGACAATGACCGGTACCATATTCTTCAGAGATCTTTGTGAAAGGCAGATGTGGGATTATCTGCCTCCTGTGTTAAGTTTCATCCTGATCTGTTGTTGGTAAAGATTGGCTTGAACCCTGAAGCATAAGGTTTAATATCCCTTTTAAAAAAATTGTCCTGGAATTATGATGTTTCCTCTTCTATATCCATGTGCAGAATGAATTTTGTTATGTGCACCATTATGCAGGTGATGTGTGGCGGGGATGAGGCAGAGGGGTTCAAAGTGTCGGTGGGGGATCAGGATTAGGGCAGAGGGATGGGGTGAGGGCTCTGGACTGGGACAGGGAGTTGGGGTACAGGAGGGATATGGGCTCGGGGAAGGAGTTCAGGTGCGGGAAGGGGCTCAGGTCTGGGACAGGGCATTAGGCTGCGGGCTCGGGGGTGGGGATGAAGGGTTTGGGGTGCAGGCTGCTCTAGGCTGTGACAGGAAGAGAAGACTCTCCCTAGCGCTCTCTTGCTGCAGCAGCCAGGGCTTTCAGGAGAGGTGCCTCTCCTCACTGCGCACTTGTGTGGCCCTTGTTAGTCTGCCGTGTGGCCACACAGCTTAGAGGGAACGTTATTCTAGGATTCTCTTGATATCCATTGTGATGTCCCATACCTATCTAATCATGTTGTGGATCACTCCATAAAATATTAAATTATCTATCTCTTACACTATCCACATTTTCTGTGGCCATTTGTGTTCTATTGCATGAAAAAGATTCTACAGGTGGGTGTGGTTCTGAAATCCTGTTAGCTTCTGCACATTTTGAACTTGAAACGGAGAAGCCAAAAAGACGTGGACCTAAGTGTGTAGAGTATGGAGAGGAGCTTGGGTTTGCTTGTTCAAAAAGCCTCTGGCAACTGAGATGGAGACTGGCTTACAATTAATGAGAAGCATCTTTGCTTGACCACTGTAGGCACTTCACTAGATCACATCAAAGTGTCCCACAAATCAGTCAAAACCTAAATGGGTCAAGTTGCATAAATTTAAATCAGTCAGTAGTAAGGAGTGTATGCTTATGCAATGAATGCTGCAAAAGCAAGGGTACATAGGTATTTTAACAGTAGGTCTCAAAGTGCTTTACAATGGAAGTATCACATCCCCATTTGCAGATGGGGAAACTGAGGCATAGCAAGATGAAGTGACTTGCCCAAGGTCACCCAATTGAGTGGCAGAGCCAGGAATAGAACCCCTTGCCAGCGATCTTCTGTAAGCTACTCTGCCTTCCTGTACACACGTAATTGTAAAGAATTCTTTAGTGTTTAGTTTTCTATTCTTCCATCACACCCGCCTACATGGTTATAGTTAGCCAGCCTCTGGGTGATATAGTATTCTGTGCCAACTAGTTATGACAGAACTGTTGCACTATGCAGCCTGCCTATTTTTTTTTGGGAGGGGGGGGCAGAGTGGCCCTTTGTGTAATATATGGTAAGTGGTAGGTGTATCTGGCTGAATAATTTGTCAGAATAATACTCGTATCAGTTTTTAATAACTATTTGCAAGCTTGCTGGATATCTTTTGTATAGGATATGATTTTCAAGAGTTCTGTCCTGTGTGGTATAGCAAATTGCATGCACACAAAAAAATCACATGAAAGAAGGCACTTAGCCAGGTTACCTTGTCCAGTGACATTGTATAGTAGCTGTAATATTGCCGGGTCAACAGTTGAATTTTTAGGGTATAAAACAAACTTAGAATAGCTTAATGCATCACCTGCCTCTACTGATTTTTCCAGTTTCTTTACTGATCGGAGTGTGGTGGTAAACCTACAAGTTGCTTTGCTTTTTAAAAATAGTTAGATTTGCTACCTTCTGTGTATTTGCATAGAGTCAGCTTTCTTCTGAATTTACATTTAAATTTGTACAAATAAACTGGAATTTCCCATCTTTTCCAGGGGCTACTTAGTTAAATGGAAAGGAAGATTATGTACCCTTCAGAATGTTTCTGGAACTGAAACTATAATTCTCTACAAATCTTGTGGTCAATTTCCATAGATTGAGTGCTTCAATTTTAGCTTTCTTTATCCTTTCTCAACAGACCATCTGAAAGATCTTTCCAGAATATCAGTCTGTTAACTGCCTCTCAAATTCTTAACTAACCCTCTAAAATGAGTACTAATTCAATGTCTTGGTTTCAGTAAGGTATTTATGATATTGTACTAATATTTATTTCTTTAAATTTACCTTATTCAGGTGACATTCATGGGCAATATACAGATTTACTTCGATTGTTTGAGTATGGAGGATTCCCACCAGAAGCCAACTATCTTTTCCTGGGAGATTACGTAGACAGAGGCAAGCAGTCTCTGGAAACCATCTGCCTATTACTGGCATACAAAATCAAGTATCCAGAAAACTTCTTTCTCCTAAGAGGAAACCATGAGTGTGCTAGCATTAATCGTATCTATGGATTCTATGATGAATGTAAGCAAAACCTTCTAGTTCTCAAAAGTTGCTTCTATTTAACAATATGTTGTAGGACTAGAAAGTTCATTTTGAACCAAATAATGACTGTTCATTGCAAGAATTTATCAAAGCAATCTGTAGGAAAAGCTTTCCATAAATTATTTTGAAACACAACTTATGTCTCTTAATACTTGGTTTTACATATGTGGTCTTTACTTGAAGTAAATTTACTCTGAAATGCTTTTAACAGGTGATCTTCATAGGTTTTATGAAACTTGAATAATTCAACTTTTAGACTTTGGGCAGGGTATAGTGCACGTTGTAGGTTGGCTATATAATTCCTTTTCTAATAGACTACTCTGTTCCTGCAGGCAAACGGCGATTTAATATTAAACTTTGGAAGACATTCACAGACTGCTTTAACTGTCTGCCTATTGCAGCCATTGTGGATGAGAAGATCTTCTGCTGTCATGGAGGTAAGATAATTACTTCAATCTGACAGTGAATGTAGTTATTTTTCCTATCCATTGCATTATTAGTGTCAATCTCTGGCCCAGGATCAGACTAAAACACTGTTCCATGTTGCATACAATAGCAATTAAATTACCATTAAGAGTAACTTTAATGGCACCATTAAGATAACTGTGTCTTATCCCTGTTCATCTCCTCATCCTCACTCTGTGTTCTCCCTTATTGTTGTGCTCAGGAACAGGATCTTTGCATTTATCTTCCAGTATGCCTAGATCGTTGTGCTACGTGATAACAGAAAATGCAAAACCAAAAATTGCACTTTTCTCCTTCAGAATCAGACTGAAGTTTAATGTGAAGTTAGCTTTAAAGAATTGACTTGCATACACATGCTGATTCCCCTCCTCCCCCCAAATTGCATAATAAATTGCCCAATCATGGGATAAACTTGTCAAACACAGAGGCAAACAAGTTCATAAATTGTTTCTGTTCTTGTGTCCAATCATTTGTTCCAGTGTATTTTCCTCACTTCCTCACCGTCAATGGCGTACAAGTCTTTTTCTCCCTGCCCGTATCCATTCCCTCCACAGCTGGCTTCTTAGCTTTCTTCACTTTTTCTCACTGGAGCCTAGGCAGAATGTAACCTATTTGCCTCCTTGTAGAGTGATCTGCCAGCCAAGTGGGCAGAGCCACGCCTGTAGTGTTTTGTGCCCAAACTGCTCCAGCTATGGGCTTCATGGTGCTGCAGGTATGATGCCTTCTCTACCTCCTTCAAGACTGACTGGAGCAGGCCCAGGCTCTAAATTTCCTTCTGTTTTCTTGGTGAACAGGAGGGCTTCTGACAGCAAGGCAATGATAACAGAGTGGGAGTGGCTCAGTTTTGCCTCAAGATTAGGTGATGAGTGCAGCCCCTGATTCAACCAACAATTGGAGGCTGCCTAAATTGGAGCTCAGACTGCCATTTTCCAAATACAGTGTGGGGCAGGTAGCATGCCTTTTGCAAGAGCTGCTGCGCAGTTGTCCAGTCCTGTTTCTTGAGCACTTCCCCTCTCCTTGGGTGACTAGCATCACAAAAGAGCCATCACTCTACCCCCACCTGGCTTAATGCCTCTGCTTGTTTCAAGTGATTATGATATGAGCTCTAGATCTCCACTCCCCTCCCCCTTCGCATATGTGAAGGAGATCAAATGAAAGATGCATGTGTACCTTGAGGGATCCAGTATTCATTATTTCAGTGCTAAGTTGTGTAGGTTGTCAGTAGCAGTGCACAGGGACCGTCTTGTGATGCTGATTGTTAGCAATGAGGTGGAATATGAGAGCAGTCTGTATGAGTAATGGTGAAGGATTTATAAAATGTAATGAGCAGTTTGTTTCTAGGGTATGGGTTCAGTGTTTGGGTGTAGAACAGGTATAGCTAGTTCCTGTTCAGTACTGCTTGCCTGAAAACAAGCTTTGCCTTAGCAAAGAGAAGGTTTTACTCTGTCCTACAGATGTCATGTGCCTATTCAGTGTGTGATGAGCACTATCTGCAAAGGCATAGTGTGAGTATGTGTTCCTTTATCAACCACAGGTGTTCAGCTTCTGCCAGCCCAGAGTAGAATCTGCTAATGCCTTGCATAACTTTCAATTACAGCCCATTTCCTTTTTAGCTCATGAGGAATCCATCCCTTTAGTAGAATGGCTGAGTCTTGCTAGCGTAAGACAACTCATCAGCTTTATATGCTGAAATACTGGGCTCTCTCCCGAGTTGGAAAGCCCTTGCACAGTGCTATTTAGCATTGGTCCAGGTTGTTAAATGAGTAGAAGCAGATTTCACTACCTATAATACAGGCTTTTTCAGTGAAATACTCAAGTTCTCCCAGAATTTTTTATTTTGATCCTGAGAATTGCTAGCTTTTAAAAAAGCTACTTTCTGGGATTATCTAATTCACTTTTTCATAAGTGTGTATGCCAACGGTGAATCGAAAGGAAAGAGTAGAAGCAAGCCTGTAGAGGGAGAGCATCTGTGCAGTGATAAATTTGGAAGCTGGTCACTTATCACTCTCTCGCAAGTTTGAACAGCAGAAAGAAGACCATTGGTTCAGATTGTTGAATGCATTGTCAAAGAATATTGATTTACAGGTATGGAATCTATTCCAAGTAGTTTAGGTATAATACTTAAGTTTCTTAAAAACACATATAATTGAAGGTTTTTGCTAATCCCTTTAGCAGAAGTATTTCCCAAATCATGACACCAATAGCAGTTAAACTCAGGTAATAGGCACTAACCGGTGAGGTGGTGTAGGAGTATGTGGCTTGTGCAGACCCTCTTACTGCTGACCATAGACTGAAAAAACAAAAAACTTGAAGTTCTGCATGCATTGTACTTGGGAACAGAGGCCCATGAGAGAACCCCAGAAGGTGATTATTTCTGGAAAACAGATACAAGGTGTAAACAAGTTTCCCTTATAAACATAATTGGGGATTTAAAAACATGTATGTTTTTTATTTTTAAAAAGTAAGACAATCTCAAATTCTGTGTACCATTTAGAGAATATTCTAACTTTTAAAACAAGTGCCCTTTAAGACTTGTAATGCTTCCAGATAGAGGCAAAAGTATTAGCACTATTAAAGCTGATTGGCAGATATGAAAAGCTTAGCAGAATGTCCTGAATACACCAAAATAACAAACAGCCCAGGGTGGCACTAAGCACATTTGAGTGGTAAACCTTGCCCTCTCTTCTCCTCCCCATGCCCTCCAAACTGCTTTTCAGGTCCCTGAGTTATGGATTGTCAGCACCTACTCATGAAGTCTGAGTCTGTGTACACTGTACTGGTAATAAAACAAACCTGCTGGAGTTCGGAGCCAGCTTATAGGAGTAAGGTAGGTGCCTTTTTTACTATATTGCGTATTTTTGCATAGTTTTTTAAAACTTTGCCCTCTGGGATATACAATAAAAGCTTTGCAAAACCGCATAACATAGTAAACAAAAGGCACCTCACTTATCCAATAAGGCAGTGTGCTGAAATCCTGATTTCACACCGATGTTCCTTTCTTGCTTACATTTCTGCAGTTCTCTTCTTTGCACACACACTCCATCTGATTATATAAACCAAATCTTCCCTCTGCTACAGTCTCTCCAGTATGTTGCTCCAATATGTTGCTGAAATTATTTTCTATCACTGACTCAGATGTTCCCCTCTTTGAATCCCTTAACTGGCTTTTTGACTGCACATCAGATTGAAGTTTCTCATCCTTGCCTTTAGGGCCTTCAACAGCTCTGTACTCACTTCTTCATTTTATCCTATCTTTTTGCTTAAATTTAGCCTACCTCTGAACCATCCCCAGTTTCCTCCTTTCACTTTTCTCTTTGGGTCCTCTTCCATGCTGCTCCATGCTTATCTCTTCTCCTCATGTGCGAATGGACTTTGCTGCTTCAGAACCTTCCTCAAAGCCACTCTTTCAGAAGGCCTTTCAGTGATAAACTGCTGTTAACTTTCTGTACTGTTAATCTCATATTGTCGCCGTGTCTATTCTCAGAATAGTTTGTCTGCCTGAATTAGGTTTTAATCTCTTGGGGGAGGAGGCAAGATCTTTGTGCAACACAAAGCATAGAAATGGTGTTTCAGTGGGAATTCTGAGATTGGTGTGACACCACTAGCATAATGTTGGGGCTTCCTGTGAGGGGATGCAGCAATATACAAATAGCAAAAGATGATTTGAGAATACCTGAGGAGAGCCATGGGTTAAATTCCCTAAATTTGTAGTATCCCTTTTGCCCTCTTTATCATGATTCTATATGGGATGCACTTTTTCCTAGAATAAAGATCAGACAGCCAGCAGGGCTCTCTTCTTATTGTTTATAATGTTCTTTCCTTTTTGATTCACCAGTGCTTAGATTTGATGAGGACAATAAGGCCCCTTAACTTCCATGTTTTGATCTTGCTTTGGCTTAGCCTAAACATGCACCTGTATAATCCTTTTAGTGCATTTAAATTTATAAAAACACTTGTCTGTGTCTCGTTACCAGTAAATGGTTGCATCAGAGGACCAGGCTTGTAACTGTTGCCATGTCACAAGTTGCAGTCTGAAAACTACACTACTGCATTAAGAGTTCACCATCTTTATCCATGAGGTATTGAGGTGCACAGGTAATCATTGTAGTGGGGGCAGTTTGACAGTAGTTTTTCTAATTTGTATTAAATCCAGATAGTCTGTGGATCTTAACCCTCGACCAGTCTCAACTCTGTTGTTCACAGTAGGAGGAGGTGGGATAAGAGGCAATCTCAGCTTCTTGCAAAAGTGATCTTTATTTGCAGATGTTCAGATTGTATTTCAGCATTTAAAACAATTCTTATGCTGCTATACGCTGGTGTCTTGCACAATCTTCAGCCTTGCACCCACTGGACTTACAGCACTTTGCTGATCCAGGTAGCACACTTTTTTATTTTAAAGGCAATTTGTGTTTTGTTGATGGTGTTTTGGGTAGCTTTGGATACCAGTACCTTTTTTCCTAGGAGTCTACATTGACTAACCTTTGCACATGACTGTGCCTTGTACCATATCACACAATAATTTTGCTGGATAAGATCTACGAGACAAATCCAGAAGAGATTTTAAATTGATGCAACTTGCATGTCAGTAGGTCAGAAAAGGATTGTGGAAGGAAGGTTAAGTAACTGTCAGAAGGGTGTCAATTAAAGCTGACTAGGGCCTACTTTTACATGACTACTTCCTCCTTGATGTGTAGGTAACAGAAATTTAAACTTGTTTGGACCCAATTTTGAAGGTGTTATTTGCACCAATTTGCATATCTTTCTTTATATTCAGCCAAAGAACCAGTCTTTCTTAAATAATGACTGAAGATAAAACTGTCTTATTAAATGCTTGGAATATTGAAAAAAATAGTCTTAAAATAGATTGGAAAATTAGTAGGCTCTCTTACTGACCTAAAGGGGTGTTCTTGGATAAAACAGCTGCCACTATCTGTCAACTCTGAAATGTCAAGTGAAATCAAAATTTAAGTGACTCTTATAGTGAAAGAGTCTTCCTGCCATGTGAACTCTTTAGAACATTGGACTGAGCAAAATAGACTTTATTTTTAATGTTAGAGCTCCTAGGTTCTGTTCTCAGCTTTGTGACTGATTTTTGTGGTTTTGGACAAATCACTTAACTTCTCTAGATAAAGCAATCCTTAGAGGGCTTTTCAAGCCCCTTTCTTCAACTTAAGTCTTGCTGTAGGGCTGTTAGAGTGGAGCAGCCTTGTAGGTACTCTTCTAAATCCCTGCATGCCAAGGAGGCTGCTTCCATGCCTGCATAGCTTAGGCTAGTGTGGAGAGGGACAGTGGAATCACAAACTGGCTGTAGTGGCACTAAGCGCTTGTACACACTGCTACTTATGTCAGTATAATGTATATCACTCGGGTGTGAATAAGCCACCCCCACCCGCAAGCAGTGTAAGTTACGCTGACATAAGCACTGGTATGAACAGCACTATGTCAGTGGGAGATGCTCTCCTGCTGACATAGTTACTGCCTCTCTCAGAGGTGGTTTTATTATGGGAGAGCTCTCCCATTGGCGTAGAGCATCTTCACCAGATGCACTACAGCAGTGCTGCTGTAGCTTTTCTAGCTTAGACTAGCCTTCATATTCTGCATAAGTGGTGTGCTGCAACTTTGCATCCTGACTATAGTATGGAGTAAGCTCTTTAAGTTAGTTTTCCCAGTGAACTTTGGGTTTTTATACAGGTGAAGCAGTTACTTGTGCTTTATGCAGATGAAATAAAGTTTACCTGTTTGTGTAATGGGTATGAGACCGACCTTACTCTGCAGTTGCAGTTCTAAGCATCAACAGGGAAAACCCACTTAAATTCCCCCCCTCCACTCCCCCCCCCCCGCCCTTTGAATGAGAAGGTAGCATACAAATAAATAAGTACTACAGTAGAACCTCAGAGTTACAAACTGACCAGTCAGCAACACATCTCATTTGAACCGCAAGTATGCAATCAGGCAGCAGAGTTTGGAAAAAAGCAGATACTGCATAGTACAGTGTTAAATGTAAACTGTTAAAATAAAGTTTTTAAAAAAAGATTAGACAAGGTAAGGAAATGTTTCTATGCTTGTTTCAATTAAATTAAGATGGCTTAAAAGCAATATATTTCTTCTGCATAGCAAAGTTTCAAAGCTCTAAGTCAATGTTCAGTTGTAAACTTTTAGAAGAACTAACGTTTTGTTCAGACTTACAGACAACTGAAGTTCCGGGGGTATTTGTAACTCTGAGGTTCTACTGTAGGAAGCCCTTTAAATGCTGTTGCAATCCTAATGCACAGACTAGTTGTATTTTAAGTGGTGTCTAGAAACCCGCTGACTTTTTTCCACTTTATATTACAGTGAAAATAATGCATGCTGTATCACCTCGAGCCTCCAGTTATGTATTTCCTGTTACCCTTTTAAAAGTAAGAATACAAGAAGCTTAGTTAATTTTTGTATATATTTACAGGACTGTCACCAGATCTCCAGTCAATGGAGCAGATTCGGAGAATTATGAGACCCACAGATGTTCCTGACACAGGTAAGACATACAGAATTTATTGTACATGTATCTTGCAGTGATGCCAAAGCAAACTTACCAGTGGCATTAGAATATCGGAACCAATTTCTATTTATGCAGTTGAGAGCCTTGGAACACTCTAATTGTGCTTCAGTTGTAATCTTCAGTACCCTATTCCTGTTCCTACCTAAGATCTCGAGGCTTTCGTTGTGCGAAGTATGAATTTCATTGTGCTTTTTGGTAACTAATTGAGTATTTGTTTTGACAGAGCGAGCGCCTGAGATCAGATACTTTTTTCACCTTTAGTTGTCATCTTGGCAGAATTATGAAGTTTGTATTCCTTGCCTAAGAGAAGGGACTGCAGTGAATTATCCCAAATAAAAAATAAAACAAGACTTTCTAGAAAATGAATAAAATAGCTAAGTGAAATCAGAAAAACTTAACTGAAAATACAGGTTCTGTCTCCCTAGCCTTGGTTAAATAGGCCCCAAACATTTAGTTGTTCAAAATCCATCAAAGAACATAATCCGTGTTTCTAGAGTTATCCTGGTTTCTCATAGCATCAGAGTTTAAATTAATCTGGGGTTAGTAGTAGTCTTTTTGCTGTGCAGGCTTGTCAGTTTTTTGTAACCTCTACTGCTACTTTTCTGTGGCCAGATGTTGAACTTGTTTGTATTAATGTTCTAGCCCTAAAGTTCTCTTTTTCCATGATCATATTAATACTTGCATAAATACATTTTATGGGGGGAGAAAATTGATCTCTTTTACCACTACAACAGCCACTTCTATATCATTTTTATTAAAAAACTACCCCCTTGTCCAGAACTATAGGAAACAGAATTGCTAATTCGTTCCCTAGTATTAAAGAAGATCCTTAGCCCTGTATAGATGGTGTCTAGTAATGCATGATCTTGCTTTGAATGAGTAGTTGTTGGTTTGAAGTCAATTTGCATGTTAAAGGAGGTCTCACAATAGGGTTATCTTTGTCCATCATTACACCATCTCCTTTAAGTCCAAGATTTTATTATGAAGATCCTCTTTCACAGCTGACTTCAAATGTCAGTCTGTTAATTTTTATTATATCAATTTATGAATGGGTAGTATCCTGTCCATTGCCATAAGCCAAAATACATTAGGGTGCAAA
The DNA here is from genome assembly GCF_025201925.1 of Gopherus flavomarginatus. NCBI lineage: Eukaryota > Metazoa > Chordata > Testudines > Testudinidae > Gopherus > Gopherus flavomarginatus. Next base: position 60,487,335 of record NC_066620.1, on the reverse strand, counting down.
TTAATACCTATGTAATTTGCATCGAGATGCAGCATGAGGCAAGTAGTGGAGAACTTTCACAACACAAGTGTAAATTACAACATTAATTCATACCTAAAATATCTCCTTGCATTGTATTATTTAACTGGATTTAAAAAAAAAAATGAAAAAGGAAGACATTTTAAACTTCAGTACTTGGCTTCCATCAGAAAGTCCTTCAAAAAAGGAGGGCTTTTTAACTAATGTGTCTGGTGTCACTGCTAGAGCCAATCCATTTTAAAGCTGCCTGCAGAATTATTTGATTCTAGTTCACAAAGACACTTCCTTCTGAAAAATCTTATAACTGCTTTTGTTGCAAATGACCCCCATACAGTTTCACTGTTCTTCTGCTGGTGCATGCCCATGCCAAGCTATAAGACGATGTTGACCAGCAACAGTAAAATCAAAGCTGAAACTGAGGAGGCTGAAGAAAAAATGTGTGCGTGTATAGAAAGAAAAAGGAGGGTTGTTCTTCTAAGCATCCACAGGGAAAACCCACTTAAATTCCCCCCTCCCCTCCAAATTTTTTTTTCAAGATCTCTGAAAAATGTGGTAGATTGTTAACTTCTTTAAACCTTGAGTGGCAGTTTCTCCAATCTAGTTCAGCCACAAATTATTTGGCTTGATGCGGGAATTATTGGGAAAGATTCTGTAATCTGTTGGTTGGAGGTTAGACTCTAATTTTAAAAAATGAAGTTGAACATTCCTTTAAGTTGGCAATATTATGGGGCTCTGAATGTTAAGTCTTTTTTTCCTGAGGCCTACCTCTATACTCTTCTCTTCCATGATTTTTTAAATAGTATTTTCAGCTTCATACGCTTGATGTGATAAAACTGAAGTGGCTGGTGTAGTGACAATGAATTGAGTGTTTGGTAATTAGAATGGTCATTGGAAAATTACAGCTGTGCTTTCCTATTCTAATGTCTTCAGAATTACTCGTGTTAATTTTATTGAGTATACTGAGGTTGAATCTATATGCTGTTTACATGGTGTTAGGAGATCATGTTAAAATATCATTACACATACAGAGCGGTAATATGATTTCATCTTAATTGTGTAGTTGAAACCAAAATATGTTTAGGAATTTTGTTATAGCACTGTAAAGATCATGGGCCAGATTCATCTAACCTGACTCTTGTGTGGAGTCATAAAGGAAAGGTCATATGATCCCCTTCATCAGAGGACATGTGCAGCCCAAAAAGTGAGAGCTCCAGGGTAGTTTCTGTCAGCATATTCCTATAGCAATCTTGATAGAGAGAACCATCAGGGAGGGCAGTGATGCCACCGTCTCCCCTCTCAAGATATGCCCAAATCTAGAATTGAGGGTCTCAGTAGTCTCTTGCAGGTTCTTTAATATTTTAAAATAGAGTACTAACCAAAAAGCAAGCTTTCTTGGTAGATACAAATTGCTGAATGCAGGCAGTACATTTTAGCATATCAGGTGGATTAAATACTAGACGTTTCTGTGCAGTCTGTAGCTGTACCTTGTGTTTTGGATAACCAGTCAAATATAGACAAGTAAATTTTAATGTCTGTACTTTGTTTGGCGGGAATGGGACAAGTTAGGACAGAGCATAGTGACAGAAAAGAAATTGAAGACACCTTCATGGAAAATTCTGAAATCCTTACCAGAAACATCTTCAAACTAACCAGAAAAACCACTCTGTACTGTAAAACGGTTTTGGTGCATTTTCTTCATACAGCTGTTATCTCTCTAAGGGTACATCTACACTGGAATAAAAGATTCATGGCACGGCTGCCCTGGCCCAGGCAGCAGGGCTAAAAATCATTGTGTAGACATTTGGGCTTGGTCTGGAGTCTGGCTCTGGAGCCCTCCCCACTTAGAGTCCCAGAGCTTGGGCTCCAGCCTGAGTCTGAACATCTACACAGCAATTTTACAGCCCTGTGATCTTAAGTCAGCTGACCCAGGCCAGCCACAGATGCTTAATTGCTGTGTAGATGTACCCTAAAAGCTCTAGTTAAAATGACACAATTGTTGTTTGGCTTTCAGATTTATCGGTTTAGTTACATTTCTAAGCAGGCAAGAATGGTTGTCAAAACAAAGCCACTGTTCAGAAGTACAAAGTATCTGAAAAGCGAATGGCACGCGCGCACACGCACCCCGTATGTCTACACAAGAGCCAGAAGGTATAAATTAGAGCTTAAGGAGATACCTGATTGAGCTAGTGTTTTTAAAAAATAGAGCAGCAAAGAGTTCTGTGGCACCTTATAGACTAACAGACGTATTGGCGCATGAGCTTTCATGGGTGAATACCCACTTCGTTGGATGCATGTACATCCAACGAAGTGGGTATTCACCCACGAAAGCTCATGCTCTAATATATCTGTTAGTCTATAAGGTGCCACAGAACTCTTTGCTGCTCTTACAGATCCAAACTAACACGGCTATCCCTCTGATACTTAAAAAATAGATGTCTCTGTGGTAGCATGAGTGATGGGAGGGGTGAATCACCCCTCCCATAGTCCCATCTGAGATCTGTATGGCTCTTCGAATTGGAATTGACACTTTCCAGCTCTAGTATAGACCACCTCAGATTTGAAAATGGTTAATTGAGTTCTATGAAAAGTAGTACACCATAAAACTAGTGCTTTGGGGTTTTTAAACAAATTGTTGACTGAATCAGTATACCAAAATTTTGCCTCATAACATTTTATGGCAAAGTTGGGTACCTGAAAAGGGTTTTGTCTGAAGAAATAAAGTTACTTTATTTCGGCAGAGTGAATAACTGCATTATGGACAACAAACTGGAGTGTTGAATGCAGAACAAAAGGAAGTGTGAACTGTTTCCTTTATAAATACAATGTTTTTTGGCAGTTTGCTTAGTCGATTTATGAAGTAACATCCACACAAATAAACTCATATGGCAAGTTTTCATCTTTAAAGTGTACAGTAGCATCACTGGCTTAAATCTAGATAACACACTGAGCAGTAACTGCCCATTTTAATACTGTCAAAAGCTAGATTTATTTTACTTAAGTGTGGTGTTCTATAACAGAAGACTAGCATATTTGTAATTGAGTACCTACCTAGAATACCTGATTCCCTTTATCCTACTTTGTAGTTTTACTGTACTTGAAGCATGACTACGAATGGGGGAGGTTTTTAAAATATGTTAAACATGTCAATTGAAATTGTACATTTAGAATAAAATGTCATGTCTCTTGCGGAACTCTCTGGAAAGACTAATAGGGTCCTGGATGTAACCCATTCAACTGCAGCAGTTTGTAACTACGAGTACTAAAGTGGTGGTCTTGACAAGATACTGTACAGCCTAATTAGATACTACATTTCTTGGTTTTTAGAAACGTTGAGTCAATAATTCACAAAAATGAAATCCTTGTGAAACTTCATATTGAAGAATGTATTTTTGCAAGCCTGATTGCTGTATTACAGTATTGTGGAGAGCCATCTGAGGCTCTCTAGTTCAGTCCACAGATCAATATTCAGTCTCTGATCAGAGTTGGTTTCTGCTCTGCAATATGCATGTGTAGCACTACTCAAGAACTGCTCACATAATCACATAAATGTGCTATATCTTCTCATTACACCTCTACACCAATATAACACTGTCCTCGGGAGCCCAAAAATCGTACTGCGTTATAGGTGAAACTGCATTGTATCAAACTCGCTTTGATCTGCCGGAGTGCGCAGCGCGCCCCGCCCCGAGTTCAATTTATGTCGGGGTACAGGTGTATGTAGTTTATCTAAATGTTTCACTCATCAGTCCACTTAACTGCATTCGGCTGGGTTTTTTTGGTCAGGTCGGTCAATGGGGCAGCGATTTGGTTGTAGTGTGGTACAAATCGCCTATAGTACCCGGCCAAGCCTAAGAAGGATTGGACCTGTTTCTTTGACTTTGGGACAGGCCACTTTTGGATAGCATCCACCTTGGCCTGTAGGGGGTTTATGGTTCTTCGACCCACCTGGTGTCCCAGGTAAGTCACTCTGTTTTGGCCTATTTGGCACTTTTTGGCCTTAACAGTTAGTCCGGCCTGCCTGATGTGCTCAAAGACCTTTTCCAGGTGTTCTAGGTGTTCGGCCCAGGAGTCAGAAAAAATGGCCACATCATCGAGATAGGCAACTGCATATTTGCCCAGTCCTGCTAGTAGACCATCTACCAGCCTCTGGAAGGTGGCGGGTTCATTTCGCAGCCCGAAAGGAAGCACATTAAATTCATACACCCCTGCATGGGTGATGAATGCTGACCTCTCTTTGGCAGGTTCATCTAGCAGTACTTGCCAGCACCCCTTGGTTAAGTCTATTGTAGAGATGAACTGGGCATGTCCCAACTTTTCCAGTAGCTCATCGGTGCGTGGCATTGGATAGTTGTCTGGATGAATTACCGCATTTAGCTTACGGTAGTCCACGCAAAAACGTATTTCCCCATCTGGTTTGGGTACCAGAACCACTGGAGATGCCCATGCACTGGTAGATGGGCGGATTATACCTATCTGTAGCATGTTCTGGATCTCCCGTTCTATAGCAGCTTGGGCATGAGGAGACACTCCGTAGGGTGGTGGTCTAATGGGGTGAGCATTACCTGTGTCAATGGAGTGGTATGCCCGTTCAGTCTGTCCTGGGGTGGCTGACAGGGCCGTCCTTAGGATTTATGGGGCCCTAGGCAGTATTATTAAACGAGTGCCCCTATGCTGGATGGCAGCCCAAGCTCACAGCCTGGTGGGGGAGGGGGAGGAGGGACTTGACAGCAAAGGATAATGAGATGCCCAGCCTGCCTCATGGTGGCGGAGAGTCACAGTTCCCCACAGAGACTTCCATGCACTCTCCCTCATGCAGAATGGACATGAAGAAAGTACCTAATTAAAAGCACTAAAATTTGGGAATAAAAAATGTCAGTCACAGGTTTTTTGATATGCCCTGAAGTTTGTCAGAGATTTATTTGCAAAAACTTCATAGTAAGGGTGAGTCAGCTGTCCTGCTGAATACAACATTACATATAATGGAATACATGATGCAGCTCTTTTCTGTTTTACATTTTCTTCATCAGGATTTCTAGGTTGAATTTATATTTTAAATTTACTCAAATCTTAAGCCAGCATTCCAGATTACTACATATTTAACTCACTGAAACAAATCAGAGAGGTTTAGTGTGTTCATAACAATGTTCATTGCTTTTAGAAAAAGGGAACAGTAATTTACTTTGTGTGATCTCCATAACAAGAGACATGGTTATGAAATTTCACCAACTTTAAAAAAATATGTTTCCAAAGATTTTAGGTATAACAAGGATTTTGTCTTACTAAGGTACTGATTTTGCTGGAGGATTCTTTTAAAACTAGTTTGTCAGATAGTCAGAAGTAAAGAAAGGGAACTCTTTGTCCAGCCATCTGGAAGGGAAGGACTGTTGTCCCTTTAAGGGCTCTCTTCAGTGGGGAGTGGGGGGAGAGGTGGTGAAGGGATGGACAGAAAGGACAGGAAGACTTGGAAGCACTTTTTTTTAACTATAGTAATTAAAATGTGTATTTTAGATAGGAGAGGTCTTTTGAAGGATTTATTTAAAAAAACTATGTGTGAAGATCCACACTTTTAAGGCTAAAGATGATTGTGCATCTAAAACTCTATGCAAGCATTTTTTAGAAATGTGATTTTATAATCTTCACCAGCTCACTAATGAAATATTTTTAAAGCAAATTTTAAATTAAGGTCCTGTAGACTGACATGTTCTGTGTAAATATTACATTAATGCACAACTGTTTTTGTCAGTAAAGTCAGAAACTGACAGTATAGAAATTTATTTGGGCATAAGCTTTCGTGGACATCTGATGAAATGGGTTCTAGTCCACAAAAGCTTATGCCCAAATAATTTGTTAGTCTTTGAGGTGACACAAGGACTCGTCCTTGTTTTTGCTAATACAGACTAACAGGACTACCACTCTGAAACTTGTCAGTATATACCTTGGGGTTGGCAAATGCCTGTTAAATGGCTTTATTACCCCTTGAATGCCTCTTTAACAGTTTCAATGTTGTGCTAATAGGTCTGGCAGGCTGGAGGTTTTTTCACTTTTAACTACTAGATTCCCTCCCAAGGAAGACTCACCAGGCTAGAGCAGCCATCTGTGGGAGCCTGCAGAAAGGATCAGAACAGGGATAGGAAAACAAGAGGCTGGACACTAAGACCCAGTGGTGCCCCAAATTTTCAGGTGCCCTACGCAGCTGCCTATGTTGCCTATGCCTAAGGACGGCCCTGGTGGCTGAGGACAATGGGGCGAAGCTAGTGCACAGCTCCTTGATTTGTTGCCACTGCAGACATTCCAGGGTGGTTGAGAGGTTCACCTCTTCCACGCCACTGTCTTTTTCCCCTTCGTAGTAGACACTGTCAGGCCACTCAGCGTCATCTCCTCCCTGGACTGTAAACTGACAAACCTGTAAGTCTCTGGAATAAAAGGGCTTGAGAGAATTAACATGGTACACTTTTTGTGCTTTAGGGAGGAATTGGGAAATGCTATGAGGTAGTTAACAGCTCCCAGGCGCTCTTGGACCGTGAATGGCCCTTCCCATGATGCTTCCATCTTATGGGCCTGTTGCACCTTCAAGACCATAACCTGGTCTCCTACCTTGAAGGAACACTTTCTGGTGTGTCTGTCATACCAGGCCTTTTGCTCTTCCTGAGCATCCTTTAGGTTTTCTTTAGCAAGGGCTAAAGAGTGTCGGAGAGTGTTTTGTAGGTTGTTTACAAAGTCCAGAATGTTAGTCCCTGGAGAAGGCATAAACCCCTCCCATTGCTGCTTTACCAACTGTAATGGCCCCTTAACCTCGTGGCCATGCACAAGTTCAAACGGTGAAAACCCTAAACTGGGATGTGGTACAGCCCTGTAGGCAAAAAGTAACTGCTGCAACACTAGGTCCCAGTCATTGGAGTGTTCATTGATGAATTTACATATGGCCCCCAAAGTTCCATTAAACCTTTCCACCAGGCCATTGATTTGATGGTGGTATGGGGTGGCAACCAAGTGGTTCACTCCATGAGTTTCCCACAGTTCTTCCATGGTCCCTGCCAGGAAATTAGATCCTGAATCTGTAAGGATATCGGAGGGCCAACCTACCCTGGCAAAAATGTCTGTTAGGGCCAGGCACACAGCTTTAGCCCTGGTGTTGCCTAGAACTACTGCTTCCAGCCATCGGGTAGCAAAGTCCACGAAAGTCAGTATGTACTGCTTTCCTCTGGGTGTCTTTTTTGAGAAAGGACCCAGAATATCCACAGCTACTCGCTGAAATGGGACCTCAATTATGGGCAGTGGCTGGAGAGGGACCTTGACCTGGTCTTGGGGTTTTTCCACTCTTTGGCACACTCCGCAAGACCGGACATACTTGGCAACATCCTTGCCCATCCCCTCCCAGTGGAAGGACTTCCCCAACCGGTCTTTGGTTCTGTTCACCCCAGCATGGCCACTGGGATGATCATGGGCTAAGCTTAAGAGCTTTTCCCGGTACTTAGTTGGAACCACCAACTGTTTTTGCGGATGCCAGTCTTCCTGGTGTCCACCAGAAAGTCTCCTTGTATAAAAGTCCTTGTTCTACAACAAACCGGGATCGATTAGAAGAGCTGAGAGGCGGTGGAGTGCTGCATGCCGCCGCCCAAGCCTTCTGAAGGCTGTCATCTGCTTCCTGCTCAGTCTGGAACTGTTCCCTTGAAGCTGGAGACACCAGTTCTTCCTTAGACTGGGGACTTGGGCTTGGTCCCTCTGGAAGCGATGTAGGTGATGGGGTTGTTTCCGTTGCTGGTGAACCACTCTCCGCTGGTGCACCAGGGGGTATTTCAGGCTCTGGATGAGCCTCTTGGGTGTGGTTGTTTGCTGCTTCTGCCAGTTCAGGCTCTTTGGCGCCCTCTGGCGTTGGGGTTGAAGATGGATTTGCAAGCACTGTTGTCAGTGCTGGCAACGGTTCTGGTGCTGGCTGTTTTTCCAGTTCCTGGTCTGGGACTGGAGTCACTGTGGCTGTTTCAGTTGGCATGGGATCCGGGTCCACTACCCTTGTCTGGGTCTCTGGTAACACAGATGGGGCCTCAGTGGACGGCTCAGGAACAGGAATGGGTCTGGAAGCTTGCCTGGTTTGGCTACGTGTAACCATTCCCACTCTCTTGGCCCGCTTCACCTGGTTGGCCAAATCTTCCCCCAGTAGCATGGGGATGGAATAATTGTCATAGACTGCAAAAGTCCACATTCCTGACCAGTCTTTGTACTGGACAGGCAGTTCAGCTGTAGGCAACTCTACAGCTTGTGACATGAAGGGGTAAATTGTAACTTTGGCCTTTGGGTTGATGAATTTGGGGTCGACGAAGGATTGGTGGATAGCTGACACTTGTGCCTGTGTCTCTCCACGCAGAAACCTTCTTTCCGCCCACTCTCAAAATTTCCTTTCGCTCCAAGGTTATTTGAGAGGCATCTGGGCCTGGGGATCTTTGGTGTGATGGTGGTATAATGAACTGCACTCGGTTGGGGTTCTTTGGGCAGTTGGCCTTTATATGTCCCGGTTCATTACACTTGAAGCATCTTCCATCTGACTGGTCACTGGGTCGAGGTGAGTTACTGGAGACTGGTGAGGTGGAAGAATAGGGCGTCTGTGGCTTTCCTTGGGTTGTCGGTGGGGTCATGTGCTGCCCTCGGTTATAGGGTTTATTGTCGGTGTGCCCCCTGGGGTATTCGCTCCCTTGGACAGTAGGTTTTTTTTCTTTTCTGCCACTTCCATCCATTTGGCTCCAATCTTCCCCACCTCGATTACCATTTTGGGCTTTCCATCTAGGATGTACCTTTCTATTTCCTCAGGAGCACCATCTAAGAACTGCTCCATTTGTATCAGGAGGTGCAGGTCGTCCAGATTGTTAACCTTTGTTCCCGATATCCAGGCTTCATAATTCTTTGCAATGTGGTAGGCGTGTCGGGGGAATGACACATCTGGTTTCCATTTTTGGTTTCTGAACCGCCGACGGGCATGTTCAGGTGATATCCCCATTCTGTATCTGGCCTTGGTTTTGAAAAAGTTTATAATCGTTCATTTTCTCCTTAGTCATTTCAGCCGCCACCTCTGCTAAGGGTCCACTGAGCAGTGGCCTCAATTCTACCATGTACTGGTCTTCAGAGATGCTGTACCCAAGGCAGGCTCTTTTAAAATTTTCTGAGAAGGCCTCAGTGTCATCACCTGCTTTGTAGGTGGGAAATTTCTTGTGCTGTGGAACCATTATTGGCGAAGAGTTGTTAGGATTGGCTGGGTTCTGTTGCTTAGCCTTTTCTAATTCCAGAGCCTGCCAGTGGGTTTCCCTCAGGAGTTCCAACTCTCTCCTGTGGGTAGCCTCTTTTTCTCTTTCCCTTAGCTCCATCTCTTTTTTTTTGTTTTATTTCTAGTTCTTGTATTTTTTTTTCCATATCTCGCTTGTGCTCTGCGTCTTTGATTTGAGCCTCTGCCTCCATTTTTGCCTTGGAAGTCATGGTTCCTGTTTTCTTGTGTTGGAGTGCCCTCTGCTGGTTTACTATCTGAATTACTGTTCCTCTGCTGCCTGCTCTGTTGCTAAGCAACAGGGTTTCTAACAAGCCTTCCTGAATAAAACTAGAACAAAAGGAAAACCTTCATTTGCATGTGTGTTCTGCTGGTGTAGTTGACTCACAGCTGGAGTTCTATTGTCTAACAAAAGACCCCTGTTCATCTTAATGGCCCTTGCCTGAGGCCATTTCTGTGCACAGCCAGATGGAGCAAGGAAAAAAAAAATTCTCTGGCTGTAAGTTAAAAAAACAAAAACAAAAAACCCTTCTCTCTGCTTACAAGCAGCTAACAGAGAAAAGAAAATTAATAATTTTAGTGGCTTTTGGATTCTTCTATCCCAACCGCTGCACACCATGTCAAGTATAATTCCCAATTCTGGACCTTAGCGTCCAAAATATGGGTACTAGCATGAATTCCCCTAAGCTTAATTACCAGCTTAGATCTGATAGGCTGCCACCAATCAGGAATTTTTAGGGCCTGATACCCTCTGGTCCCCCCAAAACCTTCCCAGGGGACCCCAAGACCCAGATTCCTTGAGTCTCACAACAAAGGGAAATAAGCTATTCCCTCCCCCCTCCCTTCTTCCTCCCAGCTCCTTCCCGCCCTGGGAACACTAAGAGATCGCCTGATTCAACTTTTTGAATCACCACACCGAGAGGAGTGTTACCTTCCGCCTGACCCAGAGGCAATACAAGCTGTGTTAATATAACACAGAGAAAATTTATCCTTCCCTTCTCCCCACCAATTCCCTTGAACCTTAACTAGGAGAAAAAAAAAATTAAACAGGTCTTAAAAGCAAAACTTTAAACCTTTTACTTTCTTTCTTATTTATCTCTGCACTTTAGATGGTAAAAAGTTATAGGGTCTTTCAACTATAAACAATAGAAGGAAACTTTCTCCAGCAGAAACACAATTTAAGCTACTTCCAGCAAGTACACATATGTAAATGGAAAAAAAAAAAACAAATTAAAAGACTATGACTGCCTTTTCTTACTCATAATTCTGAATAGATAAGAGACTGTAGCAGGTAGATTGGCAGAAACCTGATTGCACCTCTAGTCACATCCAGGACCCAGAGAGAACAAAGCCAAACCCAAACCCCACAAACAAAGGCTTCCCTCCCATGAGATTTGAAAGTATCTTGTCTTCTGATTGGTCCTCTGGTCAGGTGTTTGGAGTCCCTGTTTGTTAACCCTTTACAGGTAAGAGAGACATTAACCCTTAACTATCTGTTTATGACAGCAGCCGCCCGCGCCCCCCCCCCCCGAGTTCATGTTATGTCGGGTCAAATTATGTCGGGGTACAGGTGTATGTAGTTTATCTAAATGTTTTTTGACCATGTTCCACCCAAAAGCCTCGAGCAGCTTCTTACAAATTACCAAATCCCACAGGCCTTTAGCCGCAAAAGGTCGCGGTGATAGCGTTTGTGGAGCTGATGAGGCAGGGTTAACTTTTTTTAAATAAGGCAACTCATTAGCAATTTAAATCACCAAGTTGAAATCCTTCATTTTATTTAAATCAATTTTAATGAAATTTCTCATTTGTATTTATTTTCTAAAGGAAGATGCAGTCTCATTGATATAACCATTAAAACATGTTTATTTACAACTAAATATAGTGCCTTTATCCTAGATTTGGTTACATCTTTTTGATGTGTAGGAGGGTACACTACAAATGCATATGTTTAATTAAGCGATTATAGCATAGTATTTTCAGATTATTAATTGTACATTTTTAGTATGTTAGAAAATGATACTGCTTATTTACTAGATTTAGTTTTGCTCATTTTGTCAAGCTGCTGTTTAAACACACAACAGCATATGTTAGCATCTCTTATCAAAACATGTTTCACATCTACAACTAAATGATATATTAAACAGATTAACTAATCAGTTGATTGAATCAAGCTGATTATTTCAGATCAAACTGGATAAATTTTTAAATATGCCTGTGTGAAACTAACTGGAACTTAAGTGCCCACTTGCCTATATCTCTTGAAAAAGAGTTTCCTAAGTTACTTACCTCTTGTGCCATAGTAATAAAGCTTGATCTCAAAAGTTAGATTTTTTTTTTAAATTCCTGAATCTGTCTTTGAGTAAAAGGCTGCTTTTCAATATAAAGTTTTCAATAGGGGCTTATAGATTCAGCATATCTACTTTTTATGTAAATGTGGTGAGAGGGCAAAAAATACATTAAGGCCTGAACTACTTGTGTTAAATTCAGATTTCACTTTAAACAGGTTTTATTTTTAAAAGAGAGACTTACTATATATTTTTTTCTTTTTTCCAAAGGAACACTTTTTTTATCCACCCTCTTTTGAGGGGGAGCTTTTCATCATATTTGCATAAGTAATTGCTGATTATTGATGATCCCCTACAATTATAAGGGTTGTGGGTTTTTTGGGGTTTTTTTAAAAAGGGGGGTGGAATATTAGGACACTTCCTAAGATTACTGTCTTTCACAGGCTTGCTGTGTGACTTGCTCTGGTCAGATCCGGACAAAGATGTGCAAGGATGGGGCGAAAATGATCGTGGGGTCTCATTCACTTTTGGTGCTGATGTGGTCAGTAAATTTCTGAACCGTCATGATCTGGATTTGATCTGTCGAGCTCATCAGGTACAAACTCTACTATCTTTGCTACTTTAAATCTCCTTCTAGTCTTTCTTTGAGGTATTAGGCATTGAAAGTATTATCTTCATTTATATTTAGGATATTACTTGCAGGTATCTGGATTCTGCAAAATCCACTTTCCAATCTAGCATTTACAGTTTGACCAGATGTAGAGATCTTGGTACTTCCAGAACAGGGGTAGGCAACCTATGGCACGTGTGCCGAAGGCAGCACGCAAGCTGATTTTCAGTGGCACTCACACTGCCCACGTCCTGGCTACTAGTCTGAGGGGCTCTGCATTTTAATTTAATTTTAAATTAAGCTTCTTAAACATTTTTTGAAACCTTATTTACTTACTTACAACAATAGTTTAGTGTTATATTATAGACTTATATACCTTCTAAAAACATTAAAATGTATTACTGGCACACACAACCTTAATTTTGAGTGAATAAATGAAGACTCGGCACACCACTTCTGAAAGGTTGCCGACCCCTGTTCTAGAAGCACCAAATAGAGGCTATTCCTCAGAAACCAATATCTGTGAATACTTATTTCAGTTTCAACAACCATGATGTCATGCATACTCTGCCCCCCACATTATGTAATTGGTGTGACTGTTTTGTTTAGTGAGAGCATGTGGTGATTTTACTGGGGCAATTTAGGTGCCTAGGCTTCAAGAATGATGTAGAGTAGTGTCTTAAAAATAGGACATGGAATCAGAGGCACCGAGCAATACAACTTAAGCTAAAATTTAAGTGACATCTGATTTTGGCAGTCTACTTTTTTTGGGTCTCCAACTTAACACATACATTTACAGAGGTACTGAGCCCCTTTAAATTGTGGAAATATAAACAAATGTATTGAAATCTGCATTCCAGAGTTGCTATCTTTTATTCTGGTTCCAGTACACACACACATTTTCCCATGGAAGAATCTATTTGTGTGATTTGTTAAAGATTCTGAAACTGTACTTGATGCTTAAGTACACAGATGACTTGAATGTTAAATGTTTCTATTCAAACGGAATATCAGTGTTTCTATTCAAGCTCCATAGACTAAGAATTGACCTCTCTTGAGAGTGGATCCCATCTTGGAGTTAAGTTTCATTACTTGTACTGTGTTTTTAAATTAACTTTTTTTCTACTTCTGGTAAATAAAATGATGCAGGCTTTTACTGCATGTCTTGCAGTAACAAAATTTTGCACAGGCACTTTGATTGGACACTCATGGATCTGTCTCCACTGATGCAAGTCACAGATCTTTTCTCCTGCAGCAATAATTGTGACAGACTGTAGGTGTTTCAAGATCAGTACCTTCAGATGGCTTTGCTGCCAGTGTATCAGATGTTCAGTCTCTTTAAAAACATGCAATGTAGTTGTAGCTTTGTTGGTCCAAGGATGTTAGGGGCAAGGTGGGTGAGGTAATATCTTTTATTAGACCAACTTCTATTGGTGAGTGAGAGAAGCTTTTGAGCCACACACAGCTCTTCAGGTCTGGGAAAGATACTCCCAGCATAACAGCAATACGCAAGGTGGAACAGATAGTTTAGTATAATTAGTTAGCACATACTGGAAGGGACCATTCAAGGTAGAGTAGTCAGTTAACACATGCAGTCATGGGACAAAAGAAGTGTTAGACTGTAACGATCCATAAATCCAGTCTCTCTGTTCAGCCCATTATTTTTAGTGTCTAGCAAAGTAATGAATTTTAAGCTCCCAGGCTTTGTCTTCTGAAAATGTTGAATAGTTTTCCAGTTCATGATCAAACCAGCAGACAAAGGGGTGCTATTGTAGTCCTCAACCATGATTGTGTTAACAAAGCCAACTGACAGCTCTCCAGCACCACTTATTATAAAGAACTCAAAAGACCCACACCATGATTTACCCAGTAACTTAAGCATATCATCAAATCCTTCCCCAAACAATTCTAAGAGAAACTCTACAAACTCACCCCCCATGAACCCATCCCAGGGACCTTCTACATGCTTCCCAAGATGTACAAACAAGGGAACCCAGGCAGAGCCATCGATAAACATCTCATGGCTCAATATGAAGAAATATTGGGACCTATAGAAACTATCCTCAAACCATTCCCTGCACAAAGGGCCACTTTCCTCCAGGGCACAACTGACTTCCTCCACAAACTTTGCAATATTAAAAGCCTCCCTCAGAACACCATCCACACCATCATGGATATCACTTCCCTAAACACAGCATCCCTTACAATGATGGCATAGCTGCCTGCCTCAAATATTTACAAGACAATGGATGACCCTCAGGTGCCCACCCCAAATGCATCGCCAAACTCATCCATTTCATCCTCACTCATAACAATTTTATGTTCAACAACGAACTTTGTCCAAACCATGGGAACAGCCAGGGGTACTGGAATGGCTCCCCAATATGGTAACCGTGGAGATTAATGGAAGGAGGAGGCACACATCAGAGCCCTAGGGGGGCTCACGTTAGGACCCTAGTGGGACTCTGGGTGGTTGCTACTTCCCGCCACCCAACACAGATGTAATGAGGTTGAGTAGTGTCCGCAAAGGAGAAACTAAACAACTAATTATTTCTCAAGAAAGGTTTTTAATAACTTATGACTATAAAGGCAAAACAGACAATGTGCCTAATGACTTTACATGTACTGTAACCATCCCCAACCAGTACAAGTTCATATGCAATACTGATACATTAATCAACTATAGTTTACTAATTTTAACCTAACTATTAACTTGTTTAACAACTTATAAACTTTTACTGACTTTTATGATAAACTTGATGGTAACTTATAGTGAAGTCAGGCACAGCGACTTGTTAAACCACTATGATTTATAAACTAACTTCACCAGTGCTGTACCTGCTTTCAGCAAGGCACAAAACATATATAGTTACTATATATTGATTAACTATTGACTACTGCTATTTTTAAACAACTTAAACTTAAGTCTGTATTAATCCTATAGGTTAAGATTACCCAGCTCGAGCATAACCAGACCTTTTAAAAATCTTACCCTGCCTTCGTCCAAAGATGATACATTGCCTTCAGTTGACCATTTCCTGCAGTGGCCAGGCACAGATGGTCAGTGAAGTGCAAGTCCCTTTGGTTCAGGGGGTGTATGTGAGCCTGACGAAGAGCAATTTCTTTTAGGTGTACACACACACACACACACACACACACACACACACACACACACACACACACACACACCTCTGCATCTTATTTATACAGTATTTGCTGGCCATGTTTCAAAACAAGTCAACCAATCAAGGTGACCAAATATTCTAGGGTGGCATTTGCGGTTTTGAAGTTATGAACTGTGCACCAGTGCTCAGCTCATTTCTTCTCTGTGCAGCTAATAGTGGTCAATTTGCTAGACTCAAAAATGCTCAAATCAGCTTAGAGGTATTTGGTTGCAGAGCATAGTAACCACAAGTCTGTATCTACCTTGACAGAGTTTTCTTTTTAGTCTATAAAGCTTCCTAGATAGATTATGCTTATGCTTGCAGGATTCTACTGTACTTGCTTCTTACAGCTTCCAGAAGTTTGAGGCCTAACAGTACTTAGCCTGACACTACTTGACAAGGCTTGTGCACATTAATCACACCAACCTCTTTATGGGCCACCTTGAAGATGAATTTCTGGACAAATGCACCGCAGAACAAATGATATACCTGATATACATCAATGATATTTTCATACTCTGGACAGACAGCTTAAACTGCCCCATAGACTTATACCACAACTTCAACAACCAGCACCCATCCATTAAATTCTCTCTGGAACACTCCCCCAGTAGCATCCGTTTTAGCCCTACAGACAACCATATACAAGAAACCCACAGATCACTACACCTACCTTAATAGATCCCTTAACCACCCCAAACATACCAAGCAATCTGTTAAGTACAGCCAGGCACTCAGATACCACAGTATGTACTCCAAGGAATAAGTCTGGAATATATACCTTAACACACTTTAAAACCGCCTTCACCAAACAAGGGCACTCCATCAAACAAGTAGATCGTATCATGGAATGAGCAACCCAAGTACCCCAAGAGAACCTGCTTCAATACAGAAATAACCCCCCCTTCCCGCCCTCCTGACCATACTCCCCTAGTTATCACCTACTGCCCCACACTGGGACCCATACAGTGACTCATCAAACTACAACCCATACTTAAAGGGGACTCCATCCTGAAAGAAATCTTTCAGGAACCCCCACTTCTGCTTTTCAAACAATCCCCGAACCTCTCCAAGCTCTTAATCATCAGAAGCAAACTCCACACAGACCAGGACACACCAACTCAAAGCTGCACTAGACCCTGCCAGAACAGAGATGCAAAATCTTGCGGCCATCTCCACTGCTACAATGATCAGCACCCTCTACAACACATCTTTCATGATCCATGGATAATCCTACATGTGCCTATCACAACATATGGTGTATCTCATCCAGTGCACTAAATGCCCCAGTAACTCTGTGGGTGAAACCAGACTATCACTGGGCTCTTGAATAAACTCACATAGGAAAATAAGACAAATAACATCACCTGTGGGTGAACACTTACCACAAAGCAGTCCCTCTATCTGACCTATCGGTCGTCATCCTCAAAGGAAGCCTGCGCAACATTTTCAAAATACAAGTGTGGTAGCTTAAATTCATTATTATTCTATACACTAAAACCCATGGATTGAACAGACCCTGGATTTATAGTTGCTTATAACAATCTGTAACCTGCCAAACCCCCCCCCCCTTTTTTTTTTTTTTTTTTTTGTCCTATGACTGCAGAGGCATTAACAGGCCACTCTGCCTTGAATGGTTGATTTAGAATATGTGCTAACTGCTTAAGCTAAACTATCTGTTCCACCTTGCATTTTGCTGTGATGCTGGGAATACCTTTCCCAGACCTGAAGAAGAGCTCTATGTGAGCGCGAAAGCTTGTCTCTCACCAACAGAAGTTGGTCCAATAAAAGATATGATCTCATCTACCTTGTCTCTTTAAAAACATCCTTCTAGGCATTGTTGTTGCAAAATAGCTTCACAATTTTATGTCTGGAATATCTTTATGGATTTTAGGCAAACAATAGTGTTAATGTAACCGTTACCCTGACAATGAGGATTAGCTGGCCATAGAAACTATTTTATTGTAGGCATACATTTTGTCTTTCATTGCCCCATGGTATGTCTGTGGTGGTGGTGGGATGCAGCATGGAGATCTGCCTTACCTAGGTACTGGTCATTCTTGCACTATAGTTTGAGCTGGATTACTGCTTTCTCTTTAGTAAAGAGAGTGAATATCTCTGGCAGAAGCTAATTCTTTTAAGTACAGTAGAATCATTTTCATGAAAGCTCTTTAGAACATGGGAATTGTAACATGTTAAAGGGGTTTTTATGAATGGCACCAGGGTATAGTAAGAGAATGATACGGGATGCAGTAGTAATGTGGTACCTTTTAAAAATATTATCTAAAATATTTGTTGAATTATAAAACTTCTCTTTTGTACTCAGTATAAGGTTTCCAAATATTTATCTATTGAGAGCATGGTCACCAAACTTCGAGTTTGAAAATCTTAATCTAATTTATCAGCATATTAGCTATAATTGTTTTTAAGCTATTTGATTTCAAATACTTAATTTTTTTTCTGATTTGGCACCACAGCCCAGTGTTGTGTCCACCTCTCAATCATTAAATGTTGTTCCTTTCACTGCCTACTTGTCCGTAACATAAGCAATTGCTGCCTGCTTGAGAACTTGAGTTTAGGTCATAGAATGAATCTAATTCCTGCAGGGTTTATTGTCTCAGTAGATAGCTGTATTGACTTCAGCTGCTTTTTGTGTTTTCCCCTCTCCTCCCATTAACAGGTGGTTGAAGATGGTTATGAATTCTTTGCTAAACGACAGTTGGTCACCCTATTTTCAGCTCCAAATTACTGTGGAGAGTTTGATAATGCTGGAGGCATGATGAGCGTGGATGAAACTTTGATGTGTTCCTTTCAGGTATACTATGCTGCTAGATTAAAACTTAGTCGGTGTTCTTTTCTAGTGGATAGGTTTATAGAAACTATAAATTGGCACTCAACATGTGCCACTAAGAGAAAATAAGCTTCAGAAGATGGTTCTACACAGTGAGCTGGCATCAAACCAACCACAGTGAGCTCTTTAAGAGGGCTGGAATTCCTGTAAATAAACTTGCCATGTTCCATAGCTGCCATATGCTAGATTCTTGTATGCATTCTCAGTGCACATTTAGAACTGGATTTAATCTTCCTTCTGAGTCCAATTCCGGGCAGCAGAACAAATCCTTATTCAGAGATGATGGCATCCTGTAATGTGACTCCTTGACTAGTGTTTTCTTTCTGCTTCAGACAAGTCACATACTAGTAGCTCTTGTTTTTTACCTAGATAGAACAGTCACAATCAAAAGCAGTTGAAAAGGAAGTCCATCAATAGAGAGTAATATGTGGAGACATGAGTGGGATAAAGAAATAAACAGGGTGGCGAGGTTTATATTCTACGCTTTTGCTCCTCAAAAGTAATCGGCTACAGTGAAAAATTTGAATTGTCCCATTGACTCAGAGTATAGAATGTATCTCAATTGTCATGGACTTATTAAAATGTTTCATTGTTGTTTCAAAGATATTGAAACCATCTGAAAAGAAAGCCAAGTACCAGTATGGTGGATTGAATTCTGGACGTCCAGTCACTCCACCTCGTACAGCTAATCCACCGAAGAAGAGGTGAAGAAAGGAACAATGTCAAAACACCACCAGATCTATCAAGGACAAAACTCCATATTACAGTATATAATTGTGCACTGTAAAACCATCCAGCCATTTGACACCCTTTATGATGTCACACGTTTAACTTAAAGAGACGGGTAAAGGATCTTTACTAATTTTTTCTAGCAGAAAGATGTGCGACACTGTATTGTAACAAGTATAGCTCCAAGTTCTAATATCCAATGTAGAGTAAAATCCAGATTTAAAAAAATCTGTTGAATTACATATTCACTTATCACGGTTTTTAAAGTTGACCAACATCCCAGTTAAAACTTGATGTAATAGTTTAACCAGATGAGCATGATGTTCCATTCGTGTAATGTGGTCTTATTGTTGCTTGATTGCTTTTACTTTGGTTATTTTGTAGCTAGAATGATGCAGATATGGTATCTAGTTGTGTTCCCTGGCTTTTTTTTTTAAACGAAATACGGAAGGGGCTTTTTGGGGACAGCCACTGTTTTTTTTTCCATTCCCCCCCCCCTCATTCTTTGTAAACTTGCTGTTTAAATGTGTTCCCCATTGTAATAAAAAGGTGATAGGATGGTAGTGAATAAAAAAGGCAAACTATGTCTAAATTAGTGACCCAATAATGCACCCTGACAGTCAGCATTGTTTGAGGGACAGAAAACTGTCTTGCTTTTTAACTTAAATTGCCACAGAATGGATTTGCGCACTACACTGTTTTAAATTATTGACATTACACTGTGCAGTGGCACTTCACTTAAGACTAAAATGGTATTGCCTATTAGTTGGTAATGTGATTGTGGTACCTTGGCTTTAGGTTTTATTAGCACGAAACACCTTTGGCATGCTTAGCTTCCCAGTAACATACTATCTGCATCAGAATGCATCTTGCATAGCTCCACAAAACATGAAGATCTTTATTTGATAAGCCTTGGAAAGCTGAAGTTTTTTCATGAGGGTGTATTTAAATGGGTGTTAACCTACCATTCACTGATCAACTGACCAGTAATGGTTGAACTGTCTAATATTGCCATGTGAATGTTCTACATGATTGTAAGGCTTATGTCACTAAAGATTATATACTGGATTTTCATGATCAAAGTTCATATATTGTATAGACTTTTGCTTTGTAGTGTACTATAGTAGCAATAATTTCTGTACATGATCAAGAGTTATGCAGTGTTTCTTTTCTTGTTCTCTTTCTTAAGGTTCATATTGACAAATGGCAAGGTGTAAGGAAGTTATAAAGTTAGTAATAGGGTAAAAATTGTAAGACACAGATTTGATAAGATGCAACACTATTGGATATGATTATAACAGTTTTTATTGAACATGGCAAATTTGCCAAGATTCTTTGGGGGAAGGCTTCAGATTTATACCATTCTAAATGTGCAACAGTAGATGTAAAACTCTTGACTTTAATATTGTCTTTGAAAATGTTAAATTGAGGATTCTGGCAACTTACATTTTATGAGCTGGCACAGTATATAATGCAAGAGAGTGATTTCTGACACAGTTAAAAGTTCTTCAAAATGGATTTAAATCTTTTTTTCTAATTCCATTTTGTTTTAAATGCATATTTTAAATGTAGTTTTTCATTTAGTAAAAGTTGTCTAATTGATTTTGAAGTCTGTCTGGTTATTTTAAAACTTTTCAATTGATTTTGTTCATACTTATCTTTCCGTTCTTGAGGCAGACTGGATCAGCTGCTGTTTGGACAGTGGTTTACAGTGTTTTTGAAGCGAGCACTGATATTAATTACTTATAGACTCATAGACTTTAAGGTCAGAAGGGACCTTTATAATCATCTAGTCCGACCCCCTGCACAAAGCAGGCCACAGAATCTCACCAACCCACTCCTGTAACAAACCCCTAACCTATGTCTGAGTTATTCAAGTCATCAAATTGTGGTTTGAAGGCCTCAAGCTGCAGAGAATCCTTCGGCAAGTGACCCATGCCCCATGCTGAAGAGGAAGGCGAAAAACCTCCACAGCCTTTGCCAATCTGCCCTGGAGGAAAATTCCTTCCTGACCCCAATATGGCGATCAGTTAAACCCTGAGCATGTGGGCAAGACTCACCAGACAGCACCCAGGAAAGAATTCTCTGTAGTTACTCAGATCCCATCCCATCACAGACCACTGGGCATACTTACCTGCTGATAATCAAAGATCAGTTGCCAAATTAATTGCTAAAATTAGGCTATCCCATCATACCATCCCCTCCATAAATTTATCAAGTTTAGTCTTAAAGCCAGATATGTCTTTAGCCCCCACTTCTTCCCTTGGAAGGCTGTTTCAGAATTTCACTCCTCTGATGGTTAGAAACCTTTGTTTAATTTCAAGTCTAAAGTTCCTAATGTCCAGTTTATATCTGTTTGTTCTTGTGTCCACATTGGTATTAAGCTTAAATAATTCCTCTCCCTCCCTAATATTTATCCCTCTGATATATTTATAAAGAGCAATCATATCCCCCCTCAACCTTCTTTAGCTTAGGCTAAACAAGCCAAGCTCTTTGAATCTCCTTTCATAAGACAGGTTTTCCATTCCTCGGATCATCCTAGTAGCCCTTCTGTATACCTGTTCCAGTTTGAATTCATCCTTCTTAAACGTGGGAGACCAGAACTGCACACAGTATTCCAGATGAGGTCTCACCAGTGCCTTGTATAACAGTACTAACACCTCATCTTTGCTGGAAATACCTTGCCTGATGCATCCTAAAACTGCATTAGCTTTTTTAATGGCCATATCACATTGGCTGTTCATAGTCATCCTGTGATCAACCAATACGCCGAGGTCCTCCTCCTCCTCTGTTACTTCCAACTGATGCATCTCCAATTTGTAACTAAAATTCTTGTTATTACTCCCTGAATGCATGACCTTGCACTTTTCACTATTAAATTTCATCCTATTACTATTACTCCAGTTTACAAAGTCATCCAGATCTTTCTGTAGGATATCCCGGTCCTTCTCTGTGGTAGCAATACCTCCCAGCTTTGTCATCCACAAACTTTTTATTAGCACATTCCCACTTTTTGTGCCAAAGTCACTAATAATAAGATTGGTGCCAAAACGATCCCTGAGGAACTCCACTAGTAACCTCCTTACAGTTCACCTTTCAGTACGACACGTTGTAGTCTCCCCTTTAACCGGTTCCTTATCCACCTTTCAATTTTCCTATTGATCCCCATCTTTTCCAATTTAACTAATTCCCCATATGGAACTGTATCAAATGCCTTACTGAAATTGAGGTAAATTAGATCCACTGCATTTCCTTTGTCTAAAAAAATCTGTTACCTTTTCAAAGAAGATCAGGTTGGTTTGGCACGATCTACCTTTTGTAAAACCATGTTGTTTTTTGTCCCAATTACCATTGACTTCAATGTCCTTAACTACTTTCTCCTTCAAAATTTTTTCCAAAACCTTACATACTCCAGATGTCAAACTAACAGGCCTATAGTTACTCAGATCACTTTTTTCCCTTTCTTAAAAATAGGAACTCTGTTAGCAATTCTCCAGTCATATGGTACAACCCCTGAGTTTACTGATTCATTAAAAATTCTTGCTAATGGCTTGCAATTTCATGTGCCAATTCCTTTAATATTCTTGGATGAAGATTATCTGGGCCCTCCGATTTCATCCCATTAAGCTGTTCGAGTTTTGGCTTCTACCTCGTATGTGGCAATATCTAACTCCATAGCCTCATTCCCATTTGTCATCCTACCATTATCCCTAAGCTCCTCATTAGCTTCATTAAAGACTGAGGCTAAGTATTTGTTTAGATATTGGGCAATGCCTAGGTTATCCTTAGCCTCCATTCCATCCTCAGTGTTTAGCGGTCCCACTTCTTTCTTTGTTTTTCTTCTTATTTTTATGGCTATAGAACCGTTTACTGTTGGTTTTAATTCCCTTTGCAAGGTCCAACTCTACATGGCTTTTGGCCTTTCTCACTTTATCCCTACATGTTCTGACCTCACTAAGATAGCTTTCCTTGCTAATCCCTCCCATCTTCCACTCCTTGTTAGGCTTTCTGATTTTTCTTAATCACCTCTCTAAGATGCGTGCTCATCCAGCTTGGTCTACAACTCCTGTCTATGATTTTTTTTTTTCTTCCCCCTTTCTTGGGATGCAGGCTTCTGATAGTTTCTGCAACTTTGACTTGAAGTAATTCCAGGCCTCCTCCCACTTTTAGATCCCCAAGTTCTTCAGTCCAATCCACTTCCCTAACTAATTTCCTTAATTCTTTAAAGTTAGCCCTTTTGAAATCAAAAACCCTAGTCCCAGATATATTTTTGTTTATCCTTCGATTTAGTTTGAACTGAATTAGCTCATGATCACTCAAACCAAAGTTGTCCCCTACAATCATTTCTTCTGAGGTCCTCACTACTCACCAAAACCAAATCTAAAATGGCATCCCCTCTTGCTGGTTCTTCAACTACTTGGTTAAGAAATTCATCACCTATCACATCCAGAAAAATCTGAGTCCTATTATTACGAGCACTTGTCCTCCAGTCTATATATCTGGGAAGTTAGTCTCCCATGATCACAATTCCCATTGGTGTTTACTTCATTAAAAACATTAGAGGTCTCTATCCATATCCAGATCTGATCCTGGCGGTCTGTAGCACACCCCAAACACTATCTCAGGGGAGGCTCTAGTAACTTTCTTTCCCAGTGTGATTTTTGCCCGGACAGACTGTCTTATCCATTCCATCACTTCTTATTTCTTTACAGTTAACCACATCATGATATACAGTGCTATTCCACCACCTTTGCCTTTATTTCTGTCTTTCCTAAACAGCACAGCCTTCAATACCTGTACTCTAGTCATGACTAGTATTCCACCATGTTTCTGTTATCCCTATAATATCTGGTTTCACTTCCTGCACCAGTAGCTCTAGTTCCTCCATTTTGTTACTTAGGCTCCTCGCATTAGTGTACAAACATCTTAATTTTTGCTGTTTGGTTTCACTGACATTCTTTACCCGGTTAGGCACAGACATTCTACCACCATTATCACCAGTTAGACTGTTATCTATACTACCCTTCCTCCTTATGTCCATTCTCCTGCCCACAGCTGCATCCTCTTACTTTTTCTTCCCTCTCAATGTTGAATTCCAGTGTGGAGATTACCTGGACATCTCTCAACAATCTCACCCAAATTCCTCATTTAAAGCTCTCTTAATCAGTTGTGCCAGCCTCCATCCTAGAAGTTTATTTCCCTCCTTACTCAGGTGAAGTCCATCCCGAGAGAACAGTCCTCTGTCCATGAATGCTTCCCAGTGGCCATACATCCCAAAGCCCTCCTTATAGCAGCACTGCCTGAGCCATCTGTTGATCGCTAAAATCTTGTCACACCTTTGTTGCCCTTCTCTAGGAATAGGCAGAAACCCACTGAAGATCACCTGAGCCTCAATTTCCTTAAGCGTCTTCCCCAGTCTGGCATAGTCACCCTTGATACGTTCCAGCGAGAATCTAGCTGTATCATTTGTTCCCACATGAAGGACAATCAGCGGATTCTTTCCTGCTCCTGTTAGGATCCTTTTCAGCCTCAGGTCCACATCCCATATCTTAGCACCTGGCAGACATCACACCCTTTTTTTCTTCGGATCAGCTCTAGTTACAAGCCTGTCTGTTCTCAGTAAGGAGTCCCCAATCACGTAGACCTGCCTTTTCCTAGTGATGGTGTGATTCTCCGGTCTATCCCCTGTTCCCTCTGGCTGCAAATCCTCTTGATTCGTATTCACCCTTGCAATCCTCTG
Organism: Gopherus flavomarginatus; assembly: GCF_025201925.1. Lineage (NCBI taxonomy): Eukaryota > Metazoa > Chordata > Testudines > Testudinidae > Gopherus > Gopherus flavomarginatus. The sequence continues at coordinate 60,462,688 of NC_066620.1, read as the reverse complement.
CAACCCATCCCGTATCCTCCTAGGGCTCATATTTATTTGGTGTTGTCTCCGTTGACTCTTCCCCTCTTCCTATGGAGCTAGCTGCTCTTCTCTTCTTCCGTGCCCTCTCACCTTCAGCGACCACCTGCTGTGCCACTTCTTCAATTTCCAACTCTGCAAACCTGTTCCTGAGTTCTATTTCTCCTTCGCTAGCCTGTCTTTTCCTCTGCCTGGTTCTCTTAGTCACTTGCTTCCACCGTCCACTTTCCTCACCCAGCAGTCTCCCTTCAGAATTCTTTGGTCCTGTTTCCATCTGCAAGTCTGAGCTTATCCCTTCAGCCTCCTCATGTCTTTGCTCCATCATCCGCTCGAACCCCCTTCTACACTCTACCGGAGTTTCCACCTGCATCTCCAGTCCTCAGATCTTTTCTTTGATCAGCTTTATCAGGCGGCACTTCATGCAGACTAAACTCTTTTCAGGTACCCCCTCCAGGATCGTGTACATGCCGCAGCTTCCACATCCAGTCATCCTCATTGTTTCTTGCACTGCTGCCTCTGTATCGGTCATAGCCTTCCCACCTAAATCCTGTTAGTCCAGGAAACACAAACCAAAACAAACCCCCAACAGGCACCAGAACACCAGCAGACCACCACCCACTCCCTTCACTAGGCTGTCAGTTCCTCTGCTTAGGTCTCTACATCTCCCCTGCAACCTCCCCCTGTAAACTCCTACTGAAAACCCCTTGTTTACAGCTCTGTTTGCTTGCTCCTGTGCTGCTTCAGCTGTCTATATGGTTCATAATGTTACAGAATTGTAACAGGACAGCTATGATACTTTTGAGTTTATCAATGATGTCTGTATCAGTTCAAGTTTGGAAAGGCTGGATTTCTAATGGCCAAGCACTGGTCTCCAAAATTCCCCCCTCCCCCTCCAAAGGGGAGGGGGAGAATCACAATATCAAGTACAGGCAAGTCTCCTCTTACACAGGGGTTCCGTTCTGCGGTTAGCGCCTAAAGCGAAAACCGCGTATAGTCAAAATTACATTGAGTTGAATGGCGGGCGGAATTGCCCGCACTACAAAAACAGTATTTAAATTATTTTTTTTTTTGGCCGACCCATGTAAAGCTGAAATCGCGCATGTTAAATGCACGTAAGATGCGACAGACCTGTAGTAAGGTTAATACTTTCAATATTGAAGCAAAATTTGGAAATGCCTTTTGTATTCTGAAATACCAAGGTCTAGAGTTGGATAGTATAGCACGTTATGTGTATAATGCGCTCACTTGTGTTGGAAATGTTCCCTCTGGGTGATCTTCAGAAGAGAATTCAAATGTCTTCAGAGAGTGGCTCTTAGCGTTGTGTTTTTTTTAATTCCTATTTCCTTTTTATAATAAAAATTGAAGTAATGTTTCTCCTGGAGAACTAACATCATACACTGGTGATACCATACAAGTGAAATCTGACTGAGAGGAAGTGATTTTTAGACAGAGTAGGGGGATGGACTTAACAGCTGTAACTAAAATGCTAGAATAAATTGTCTATTAGACTGAATATCCCTGCCTCATCCAGGGCTGACAGCTCCTGTTCCACATCTAAAATATTCAGCAAAACAAGGAGAAAACAGTATTGACATTCTTGATACTTTGAGGGCAAACAGAAACAAACTTTAAAAAAAGTTAAAACTAATGCCTGTGTTCATCAAACAAGGAATTAATATCGTAGTGAATTCTATAATGATGCAGTTATATGCTTGGCAATGTTAAATACTACTTACCAGTCTTTTTTTATCTTGACATGAATGAGAGGTGATGTGTAACAAATGAAATTTATCACAGATGTCCCCCCTCCCCCGCCATGCAAAACGTAATAGTGAAAACAGAACACTTAACCTTTAACTGCATTGAAGGGCAAAACTAACTGAAGCAAAAGAGCTTTCAGATTTAGTCCATACATCAATGGCTTTCATAATTTCACTTGCTTAGAAATGCATTGGGTGGTTTTCAGGTGTGGAGAATGAGTAGGATCCCAATTTTCTTGGAAGATTGGAAGATATACGGTACTATAAAAGCATTGTCCTGACTTATGGTAAGACTTGAGGGAATTAAAGTTTCTACATTAGGGGGCTTCTAAACATTGCTATAATGAGTTAACATTTGCGTTAACCTACTAAATATTGAATTTGAGGAGTTTATTATGGTTGAGACCATAGCTCACTTTGAGATCTACAAATATATAAATATAAAAAGCATTTTACAAAGGAATGGAAATCTCCATTTTACAGATGAGCAGACTGAGGCGCAGAATTCTCAAATTTAAAAAAAAGATGGAGAAAGAGGAAAGATTTATTTTTAAATGTCATTGAGATATAAGTCACTAAAGCAGTGTCCACTACAGAAATTTGGCACACTACCATGATGGTTATAGCACACTTCTAATGTATATTTTGTTCACACAAGTGCTTGTAATGCTATAATAAACTTTTAAGTTAGTCTTGCAAGACTATACCACACTGTGGTCCACCATTGTCAGTGTCCACTGGTGCAGTGTTGGTATGGAAAGATTGCTGGTGTAATTGGCCTATGGTGTGCCATGCAGTGCTTAGGTGGCCAGTCTGGTCTACTTTCCGCATTTCACTTTCCAGGCATCAAGTTAGCAGCAGCCTCCAACTATACAAAAAATATTCACTCTGGAGCAAACCTGTGTGAAGCTTGTGCTGGGAAAACTGCAGTGATTAATTTGATTCAGGTCACCTGCATGTCTCCAAAGAGGTGCTCTCAAGCATTCGTTCAGTTGGCCAAAGGCAGACGTGTTGACACTGGTAGCTGAAGAGAGGTGATTTAGGGTCAATTGAATTCTGCTCTGCAATATTTTAGTGCAGTGACAGTCAGCTAAAGGGCCAATCATACATTGGGGGAGATACTTTTGGCCTGCTCTGCTCCATTTGTCCCATTCAGGTAATACAGAAGAAGCAGAAACCATCCCCAAATCCCCCTCTGGGGATTCCATCAATGTGAATGAGGTGTTGGCAGCATATTCAGCACCTTTTATCTTCCTCCCCGTAGTCTTTGGTACAGGGATCATGTTGTGGGCAGGAACGGTGAGTGGCTAATGTGTGCTATCCTCTGGTTATCAACAGCTGGCGTATGGTTCTTGGTAACCATTTCCAGCTGGTCAGAGAATCAGTCAGTCATAACTGTTTTTTTTGCCTACAGTTTTTTGTCCCTCTTGAGCGCAGAGAGGAGGGGAAGCTGCCCATTGCTAGGGGCTCCCCTGAACTCAGGCAGAGCCACTCAAGCATCTGTCCTTCTTTCCTGGGGTTCTTACAGCTTTGCAGGTGATGGAGCAGCCAGAACCATCTTCTTCTCCCTCCCCAGCAAAGCAGCAGGAGAGCTGCTGATCAACTGCAGCAAGCAAGAGAGCAGCTTCTCAGTCCTCCTGCCTTGCATCTGGTAGTGCAGAGGAAGCAGTAAGAGGCAATGTCCCCTCTGCCTCCTTGTGGTCACATGGCTGATTGACACTTCAACTGAATTACTAGGTGCAATTTGAGAAGCACATTTTTCGATTCATAATAATGAAAAATTTTCTTAAGTTACCCTGAAGGGCCACAAGTTTGGAAACTGCTGCTTTGACGCATTGGTTCTCAAACTTGTCCAAAGAGAATGTGCTAGTGGCTTGTAGAGAACTGGCTTATCATATAAAACAGCTAGAAATATTTATTACGTAGGTGGCACGTGGATATTAGCAATTGCAAATGAAGCAACGTGGTTCACAAGTTAATCAAAATACAGCCTACACTAGAAAAGATTTTTAGATGCTCTTTTCATGTATAGATAGGCACCATTTAGAGTGTTAAGCAGTAAAGCAAGAAGATAGAGATGGATGTTGTATAGTAAGCCCTGGAACAATAAACTAGTCTGATTTACGGGGGAAAATTCACCCCTTTTGCAAAGAGCTGGCCTGAGTTCTCAGGACTTGCATTTCTATCTAGCCCAAAGTGCTTTTGGATTGTATTGGTGAGGGACACGGAGGTTATAGATAGGAACAGGAGAGGCAGACCTCCCAGTATCTGCAAGAGGTAGGTAAGATTCCTCCACAGGAAAGACTACACACTCCTTCAGGGATGGATTGTGGCCATTTCTGATTTGTTGGTAGATTGCTATATACCACATGCCATCTCTACTATCTTTCTCCTAGTGTGACAAGATGATGGGTGAGGTAATATTTTATTGGACCATCTTCTATTAGCAAGAGAGAAGCTTTTGAGCTCTAGGACACCAATTCAAGTTCAGCTCCAAGTCAGTAGTGAGTGAAAGTTCTTGCTATCGGATGGCCACCTGATTGTCTTCATGGACTGATTTTATTGGTCTAATTCCCTTTCCAGTGGACAGGTGTTTATATCACATTTAGCTTCGCTGCTGGTAATTTCATTAGGGAGGGTTAAAACTGAAGGCTGATAAACACTAGACCAGATTCTTAAACTTCATTGCACCGTGACCCTCTTCTGACAACAAAAATTGTTACACCACTCCAGGAGGGGGGGACTGAAGTCTGAGCCAGCCCAAGCTCTGCCACCCTGGACAGGGGAGCCAAAGCCAGAGCCCCACTTCCCCCAGTTGGGGTGGGGGAGGCTGTAATTTGAGACCTTCCACCCCAGGCTGAAGCTCTTGAGCTTTGGCCCCGGCCAGTGGGGCTTGGGCTTCAGCTTTGGCCCTTGGCCCCAGCAAGTGTAACGCCAGCCCTGGTGGCCCCATTAAAATGGGGTGATGACCCACTTTGGGGTCTCAACCCACAGTTTGAGAACTGCTGCACTAGAAAACTAGATTGACCCAGCTGCATTGCTCAGAGTCATGACAAATCCACAATCCTGAGTAACTTGAAAAGCTGCGACTTCTTAAGTGTAGACCTGCCCTTAGACTAGACTGCTCTTTGCCTCCCAGTTTCCTCTTCTCATTTGTTCCAGATTCTCTTTGAGTCTTAATTTTGCACATTTTCACTGTAGTGAGTTAATGTGATAGTTCTGTGCAAGGATCCATTGTAGTCTTGTTTTGTTTTGTTTTGGGTTTGTTCTTCCAGTGAGCTGTAATTTTCAATTAGCATGGGATTGGTTGTACCACTGATCAGGAAGATAAGGTTGCTGAGCCAATAGAGTGATGATATATATGTGAATCATAATTTGTTTGGATTTAGTTTTCTATTTTCTAGTACTTGCTGTTTAACATATATCATAGTAACACCTAAACACTTCAACCAAGATGGCCCTATTGTGCTAGGTATATAAATGATTGTCTCTGTCCCAAAGACTTGTGGTGTTTGGAAATGTTTGTGGCTTTGGTTGAGATCCCCTCAGAAGTTGGTAATTTTGTTGATTAGCCAGAGGAATCTGCCTGGTTCTGCTCTTCAGCTGTTGCTGCTAGTTTATATGGATGATTTGTTTGCAGTATTGCAGATGCAAGGAATTCTGTTGGGGTTTTATCCCAATAGTGCAGTCAGTTGTTAAATTTTGACCCCAGCTTTCACACTCCTATATTAGAATGGCTTGGACTATGCTGGGTTGAATAGTTCTAGCAGAAGCTTACACAACCCAGTAGGTATCTCTAGTGGTTTTATTTTAAGGCATCTGGTTATACCCCCCCAAAATGTGGGGACCCGCCTGAAAGACCCCCTAAGATTATCTTATACCAGTTGAGGTTAAAACTTTTCCAAGGCACAGTTTTCTGCCTCTACCAAGTGATTTTTTTCACAAATATTCTGGGAAGGGTCACTTGGAATCCCTATCCCTTCCTCCCCCCAAAAAATATTCCCCCAAGCCTCTTCACCCCCTTTCTTGGGGAAGCTTGAGAATAAAATATCAACCAGTTGCCTTAGCAATGTGAGCACGGACCAACCCCTTGTCTAAGGACTTTGGAATCAAAGGATTCTTAAAAAAAAAAAAAAAAAAAAAACAAATCTGAAAACTTGGGTTTTAGGGATTAAGCACCAAAAATAGCTTTCTTGGGGTTCAGCTTACAGGTTACAAGCAAAACAAAAGCACCTGGGGTTAGCACAGAGGAATCCACAAACCAAAACAACTGAAAAGGTTCCTAATCGCATCTGTCTTAACTTTTCCTTGGTTACTTACATATCTGGGGTTCCAAATGAGGAGTTTATAGGTATGATGCTGCTGATTTCCCATACCTGGCTTTAAGTTTACAGCTCGTTGCTCCCCTCCCCTTTCTCCAGCCTTAGAGACAAAGACAAAACCCCCAGACCCAGCAGTTTTTCCAATTTGAAAAGGTACAGACTCCTTATTGGTTCCCCTGGTCAGGTGCCAACTCAGGTTAAGCTTCTCTTAACGCTTTACAGTTAAGGCAATTAGGGTACAGCTGCTAAGGAGGATTCTATAGCTACTGATTGGCTGTGTGTCCATAAAAAGGAGCTACCCACCCCTCATTTATCACATATGGTGTGGAAAGTCTGTAAAAGTTTTGATTTGTAATTTATTTACAAATCTGAAACTCTGTGGTGCATGTTTTGTGAGAACTAGGTGTGTATAATTTTAGGGTGTGTTCAGGCTCCATGTCTTTAATACAATTCTGGTTTGGGTTGTTCTGAGGTTTTCTGATTCTTTCCCCCTTGTCCCCCAGTTGACCTTTAAAGTCCACGTACTGCAGTAGGTTTTTGGAAGATGTATGTTTCTCTGGAGACCATCCTGCATGGGTGATCGTGTGCCTGTAATCTGCGTACAGCAGGTGTTTTAATTGAAGTCATTTAGTGGGAGTCCTGGGCTTGAAGATTGCTGCCATAGAGGTGGTAGTACACTGGCACACAGGTTGAACAAGATCAGGTAGAGATTACCATCCCTGTTTTACACTTTCGTTCTCGAATATTCTTTCAATTCTCTCTTTGCATATGATATTAATATTTTTAGCTTCATAGATTCCAAGTCCAGAAGGGATCATTCTGATCATCTAGTCTGACTTATTGTACGACAAAGGCCATAGAACTTCCCCAAAATAGTTCCTAGAGTATAGCTTTTAGAAAAACATCAAATCTTATTTTAAAAGTTATTGGTAATGGAGACTCCACCACAGCCCTGGGTAAATTGCTCACTTTTTAAAAACAGTATGCCTTATTACAAGTCTGAAATTGCCTAGCTTCAACTTCCAGCCATTGGATTATTATATCTCTCTCTGCTAGATTGAAGATCCCAGTATTAAATATTTGTTCTTCCATGTAGACACTTAGTATGTAATCAAGTCACCTTTTTCTTAAGCTAAATAGACTTAGAGCTCACTTACTGTTAAGCATGTTTTCCAGTCCTTTTATAATCCTCTTGGCTCTTCTTTGAACCCTCTCCAACTTATCAAGATCCTTTTTGAATGGTATACACCAGAAATGGACACAGTATTCCAGCAGCGGCCTCACGAGTGCCGAATACAGAGATGAAATAAGCTTTCTACTCCTACTCGAGATTCCTCTTTTTATACATCACAGGATCACGTTGGCTCTTTTGACTATAGTGCCACACTGGGAGTTCATGTTCAGCTGATTATCCAACACAATCCCCAGATCTTTCTCAGGAGCACTGTATCAGAGGGGTAGCCGTGTTAGTCTGGATCTGAAAAAGCAGCAAAGAGTCCTGTGGCACCTTATAGACTAACAGATGTATTGGAGCATGAGCTTTCGTGGGTGAATATTCACTTCATCTACAGTGGGTACAGGAGTAGTAGTCATCCATCCTGTAAGTATGACCTGCATTTTTTGTTCCTCAATGTATACCTTTATATTTAGCAATATTAAAACACGTGGTTTGCTTGGACCCAGTATAACACGAAATCCAAATCAGTGACTTGTCTTTTGTTGTTTATCACGCTCTCAATATTTATCATCTGCAGACTTTATCAGTGGTGATTTTGTTTTCATGCAGGTCATTGATAAAAATATTAAATGGTGTAGGGGCAAGAACCGATCTCTGTGGAACTCTTCTGGAAACACACCTGCTCAATGACAATTCCCTGTTTACAGTTACATTTGAGCCAGTTTTTAATCCATTTCTTGTCATGTTAATTTTATAGAGACAAAGTGGGTGAACTAATATCTTTTAGTCAGTGGATCGACTTCTGTTGGTCAGAGACAAACATTCGAGCTTCCACAGAGTTCTTCTTCAGGACTTGAAGCTCAAAAGCTTGCTGTCACCAACAGAAGTTGGTCCACTAAAAGATAATACCTCACCCACCTTGTTTTTCGAATATCCTGAGATCAACACAGCTACAGCGACACTACATACATTATTTTATATCATTCTAATTTTTTAGTCAAAACTTATGGTACCAAGTCAAATGCTTTAGAGAAGTCTAAGTATATAACATCAACACTTACTTTTATCAACCAAACCTTTAATCTCATAAAGAAAAAAAGTTGTAATTCATGCAAATCAACATGGGTTTATGGAAAATAGTCAAACTAACATTACCCTCCTTTAATTCTTTATTAATCAAGTTTCTGTATCAGCTGCTCCATTAACTTGACTGGGAGTGATGTCATGCTAACAGACCTATAATTACCAAAGCTTTTATCCAGTTTTTGATCGGTAGATGGGTTTATTAAGATCATAATGTCTTCTGATCAGTTCTATTTAGCAGCAATTTCAGGTTCAAACTGGGTGCCTTTAAAGTCTATGAAGCTGCCCTTCATCTGTTGTGTATATAGATGAATCTGTATTCTAGGTTTTGTGTAATCAGGGAATTATTTCATTAACAGTGGTAAAAATGGGTAGGCAGGGTTACCCAGAATCAGTGTGACACACTTAATGTCAATATTGAGTTAGGTTTGCAACCTGACCACAGCATGAACATATGGGCAGAAAGCAACTTGGTCATCAGTCAGCTGCCCTTCCCCTCTTGGTACTATTTTACCCATTATCATCTGCTCACATAGCTTGTAGGTTGAGCAAAGCAATGATACTAGTCAGTAACTTTTTGCAGAGGTAGGGTCTTTATGTGGTTTAATAGTGCAACTGCTTTAGACTGTCTTCACAGCCTGGGTATCTGCATTATCGCCATGCAAGAATTAAGTCAAGCAGCAACTTCTGTGCTCTTGTCCTGAAGTGTAGTAGTAGTTGTAGTTCAAAAAAGAAGACACACAATGATTCAAGACGTCCACTGCTTGTACACATTCCACCATCCAAGAGGCTGAAGTCTGGATAGAGCTGGGGCTTTCAACCTTTTTCTTTGAGGCACACCCCACCCATCCCCCACCACCCTAAACATGCTATAAAAACTCCACAACCCAACTGTTCCAACTATTTTTCTCCATATAAAAGCCAGGCCAGCGTTAAGGGGTAGCAAGCAGGGCAATTGCCCAAGGCCCTGCAAAGCTAAGTTGCTCAGACTTTAGCTTCATCCCCGAGTGTTTGGGGCTTGGGGTCCTGGGCTGCTGTCCTACAGCATGGGGCTTTGGCTTTCTTCCCTGGGCCATAGCGAGTCTAATAATGCTGGCCATGCTTGGCAGCCCCCTGAAACCTGCTTGTGCCCCCCCCCATGGGTCCCCGGACCCTGGTTGAGAACCACAGGGATAGAGCTTTGCCTCTGAAAATCCCTTACCCCAAAATACTAATGCAGAAGGCTATACAGAACAAAATGGAGGGAAGTGCTGATGATCTTGAAGAACCTGGTTCCTTCAGAACTCCTCCCTCCGGGCACTGACCTCAGATGAAAACATTGGTGTATTCTAAATCAAGTGAATGCTGAAGTGGTAAAGACTAGTGATAATGTGACCAAATGGAAGCAAAAGAATGACCCCCAAAGTGAATGTGTAGAGCCTAGGCAAGCAGTTGCATCGCATCAGGCAGCGTTCCCCTGTCAATATCTTGTACTCCACAGATCTGTTCCAGATAAGTGATAACACCAGGTCTTGACTGTGGTTTTGGAGCTGCTGCTGCTTATCAGATGCAGAGCTTGCCAAACCAATTTATGGCAGCTTAATCAGTGAAGTGTAGAGCCCTCAGATCACAATCAAATCTGGTCTGAGGACAGTTGTCAATGATGTGTGATATCTGCCTTTGGCCACAGCCGCATGTGGAATTCTCTTCTTGGCCCCAGGAGTGAAGGCTGACTGCACATTGACCCTGGCCTGTTCAAAATTGGTTCAGAAGGGCCAATAAGTGGTGTGGCAAATCAAAGCTGGGTCCAACCATGATCGGGTCAGTTACAGGAGACTGGTTTCTGACATGAGCTGAAGACCATTCTTCACACCACATTGACATAAATAAAAACAACCCAGGAAACTACAGACCAGTTAGTTTAACTTCTGTGCCAGGGAAGATAATGGAGCAGGTAATCAAAGAAATCATCTGCAAACACTTGGAAGGTGGTAAGGTGATAGGGAATAGCCAGCATGGATTTGTAAAGAACAAATCATGTCAAACTAATCTGATAACATTCTTTGATAGGATAACGAGCCTTGTGGATAAGGGAGAAGCGGTGGATGTGATATATCTAGACTTCAGTAAGGCATTTGATACAGTCTCGCATGATATTCTTATAGATAAGCTAGGAAAGTACAATTTAGATGGGGCTACTATAAGGTGGGTGCATAACTGGCTGGATAACCATACTCAGAGAGTAGTTGTTAATGGCTCCCAATCCTGCTGGAAAGGTATAACAAGTGGGGTTCCACAGGGTTCTGTTTTGGGACCGGTTCTGTTCAATATCTTCATCAACGATTTAGATGTTGGCATAGAAAGTACGCTTATTAAGTTTGCAGATGATACCAAACTGGGAGGGATTGCAACTGCTTTGGAGGACAGGGTCAAAATTCAAAATGATCTGGACAAGTTGGAGAAATGGTCTGAGGTAAACAGGATGAAGTTCAATAAAGATAAATGCAAAGTGCTCCACTTAGGAAGGAACAATCAGTTTCACACATACAGAATGGGAGGAGACTGTCTAGGAAGGAGTATGGCAGAAAGAGATCTAGGGGTCATAGTGGACCACAAGCTTAATATGAGTCAACAGTGTGATACTGTTGCGAAAAAAGCAAACGTGATTCTGGGATGCATTAACAGGTGTGTTGTAAACAAGACACGAGAAGTCATTCTTCCGCTTTACTCTGCGCTGGTTAGGCCCCAACTGGAGTATTGTGTCCAGTTCTGGGCACGGCATTTCAAGAAAGATGTGGAGAAATTGGAGAGGGTCCAGAGAAGAGCAACAAGAATGATTAAAGGTCTTGAGAACATGACCTATGAAGGAAGGCTGAAGGAATTGGGTTTGTTTAGTTTGGAAAAGAGAAGACTGAGAGGGGACATGATAGCAGTTTTCAGGTATCTAAAAGGGTGTCATCAGGAGGAGGGAGAAAACTTGTTCACCTTAGCCTCCAATGATAGAACAAGAAGCAATGGGCTTAAACTGCAGCAAGGGAGATTTAGGTTGGACATTAGGAAAAAGTTCCTAACTGTCAGGGTAGTTAAACGCTGGAATAGATTGCCTAGGGAAGTTGTGGAATCTCCATCTCTGGAGATATTTAAGAGTAGGTTAGATAAATGTCTATCAGAGATGGTCTAGACAGTATTTGGTCCTGCCATGAGGGCAGGGGACTGGACTCGATGACCTCTTGAGGTCCCTTCCAGTCCTAGAGTCTATGAGTCTATGACATCACAGAGAAATCTGAGCAGGACAAGTGGCACCACAACAGGTGCCTCGACCAGCACACTCTTGGGTGGTCCAAGACATCTGTGTATTGCGGTAGGCTTGGGTTTGCCCTGATCATCTCAATCATTCTGGATGTAACATCCTCGTGATGGAAGTCTGGAGAAGTGATTCTGATTAACACAGGGAGCCATGGTACTGGTGTGGGTTGAATCATCTCAGTTATGATGCACATGGTTGAGTGTAGTTGTGTGTTAATCAACTTGACATGAGATTGATCTGGCTCTGTTCAAGCACAGTATTGCTACAAAGTAACTGAGGGCTAAACCAGATTATTTGAGAGTTGGCTCCCTGTGAATATCGGCCAGTTTGCGTAGAAGGTTGTTACATGACTTCACCTTAGCAGCAGTTTTCCTCAGGTGGTTAAGATATGAGAGAGATCTATCTAGGGTTACTCTGAGGTAGACTAGGTAGGATTTCTGTGTTCAAGTAATGACCCTTGAGAAAGATATTGAGTTACTGGGCTACTCTGGCCCTGTAAAGATGGAACACACTCAAAACTGGGTCACATTTAGTTGTAAATTCAACCAACTATAGTATCATGCCATCTTAAACAAGTGAGCATTTAGGGTGTCCTCAAGTTCTGGGAATGACCGTGCTTGCATGCCTAAGCAAATGTTATCTGAACCTGCAGAAGTGGGTAAACAGAAGGTCATTTGTGTACAGGTTGAAAGCACTGGTGCCAGCACAGAACCTTGGGTAGATCATGCCATACGCTATGAAGAATGTTAATATTGCACAGTGGTAACATAGAACCCCAATGTCCACTCTTGAAAGTCACTACCTGGCCACCACCCTATGTCCAATAGTCTGCTTCTATGCCTAGTTCACCACTGAGTAGCACCTTTCTCTGCTAATGTAATCCTAGACTGCTGTTTTTGTAGGGTGGGGGACGGAGGGGAGGCAGACAGGGCTGGCTTGGGGAAGGAGAAAGAAAATGGGGGCATATGGGTTCCTTCCACTGCTACAGCACAGTGCATGAATCCCAACTGTTTAAAGTTCAGTGATCTCTGCCAGTTGGTTAAGTCCCTGTAACATACCAGAAACATTTGGGCACCTCTCACCTAATCAGTTCCCTGCCACAGCAGGGGCCTCAGACATTGGTAGAAAGTTGGGCTCTTCTGTTCTCTGCCAGTGGCACACAACAGTTTATTCCCCATGGAGTTAAAATGTTTTAGTCTAACTCAACATATTGGACTCAATACAGGGATAACAGAGTGAAGGTTAATGGCCTGTTATATACAGGTCAGACTAGAAGGGACCATTGGATCATCCAGTTTAAAACTGGAATTCAGATTGCCACATAAACCTCCACAACAAAATTGACCTTCCTGACCTGAACTGGTGCTCTACTGACGAATGGTTATCTGGGATAGGTAGGTTCCATAGGGTAATTCATGGAGAGTGGAACTTTCATTCTGGTGGTGGGATGTTGGGGCTAGCTCACTACAGAATTAGGAAGGAGCTTTTCTGTAACTCTGAAGTTTAGCAGCTGTTGCTGGTCATCCCAGATCTTAACAATTTTGTTCTACCAATCTGCTCCTGGTGCAGACCCAAAAGTTGTGCTCTTTCATTCTCAAGGACCACAAAGACCCAGTTTCTTTGGGGTAAGGGATATACAACCATTGCAACAACACCTCCAACTACTGCTCTGTCTCTGCCTGCCTGCATGTTCAGGTACAGCTTCCATTGTATTGCTGCAGACACCATGCAACTGCTTTTCTCAAGCTCTGGCAGAAACCTTTCTTTCTTGAACATTCACCTTGACCTCCATTTTGAGAAAAGCCCTAGAGGAAATGTACTGGTGCCCAAGGATTCATAGGAATTTCTCTCCTTCCATACTTCTGTTGGCCTCCTCAAAAGTTGTCAGAAGTCTCTGCTCCTGGAACTCTAGGATAGGGCAATGCAACTGCAGTACTATAAGTTTTGCCCACATCCACATATGCACTGAATTAAACATGGACTTGCTGTATTGTTGATGCTCAAGTGTGCTAACCAATCAGTTCAATTACCAATGATTCAGTTTTTCACTGTAGACACAGCCTTTTTGAGAAACAGATAGCACTCTTATGCTTGCTCTGGTGCAGCAGTGAATGCAACATCATGCTTTTAAGAAGGAAATAGTATTTTTAAAGGACATATACTTAAAATATAGGGCTTTCTATAAAGAGTATACACCTTTTAGTGGCTTATTTTGTCAATGTGTTCTTAAATTATCTAGATTTGTATTGCAAGAGTTTCTGAAAGTCCATCACTTTGTATGATCTGTGTTACATACTTAAGCCTGGCTGTATTAAATATTTTCAGGCATATCGTCTACTTTTCTTGTGCTCTTTCATCTATTTGCTGATCTACTGCATCTTTCTGACCAGACCCCTCTCATGCTTCCTCTGAAAGCCTTTCCATTATAGAGAATCATTACAAGCTACTGTTCCAATGCAACTTTGCCTTTCTTGAATCAAAAATATGCAAAAATGTAAATGTACAGAGTGAGTGGGGAGAGAGATTTCCTTGCACAACTGGTGGAAATGTTTGGAAGTGGCCACATTTTCAACTTGTATCTTGGATTAATCTTTAAAACCACTCAATCCAGATTGCCCTTGGATACTTCAGTGATATGTCTGGGTCTAACTGCAAGGAAATCCTTTAATTAAAAAATTCTAAGCTTATTTTTCAACTCCTTAGAAGTAGCAAACTGCTCCCTAGTGACCTATTTGGATACAAGTGTTTGGTTTAAAATCATCTGGGACTCATTTATTATGGAAAAGTTCACAGACAATACAGAATAGTTCCTGCATAATTTTTCTCCCTTTTTTAGAATGTAAACAAAATAACCGTATTGATTCAACTTGTTTTAATAGAAGCTGAATAGGGATTACATGCAATGCTAAATCCAGTATTTGACATTTAACAGAAATCTGTGTTTCCTGCTGATGCTTGGTTTAAAGTGAAAGTGGTGTGACAGTGCCTCCTGGTGTCTGAGTCAAACACATGGTGAACAAACAAAAAAACTTCCTGAAATGATTTGGACTATTTTTAAATTGTATTTTACAATGTTTATAGGACCAGTTTCAATGTATTGTGTGCAGGGTGTGTAACTTGATGATGTTTTTGCTACTATGGAGTGACTTGAGTGTAACAGACCTTTGACCTTATAGCTGAGAATGGGAAGAAAAAAAATCCTGTAACATCTTGTTGGAGAACCTCCATCCCCTACAGTGCATAAAAGACAAAAATAGGAGTGGTCCATTTGGGAGATATGTGGGAACAAGCAACTGCTACTTGCCTTGTACCCCAGCACCCTTAAGTTGATTTTTATAGGGGTGAGCTGTAAATTTGAAGCTGGAAAAATAAGTGCCTTAATTTATAAATATCAATATGTATTTATTGACAATTTAAAGAAGAACTGTAAATATTAGAGAGGAATTATGACTAGTGCATGGATTAAAGTGTGAGATTAGATAAATCACTTAGCCTCTCTGTGCCTGAGTTTCCAAGAGTAGTTTTTTAGGGGTAATTTTTAGCTACCAATGTGTGTGAGGATGAATTGTTTTGTAAAGTGCTTCGAGGTCCTTGGATGAAAGGTGCCATAAGTGCAAAGTATACTGTACATTTTAAACACTGTTCTTGGCCACACAAACTGCAGGCAGGAACTGATGCAGATTGATTCAACTCAAATACAAGCATGAAGCAGGAAAAAGGTTCAAAAGAGCAGATTTCTGCCTGGCTGACTTAGCCTTATACTGCCAGTGTTCCCCATTTCAGCCTCTTCTATACAAATTTATAGCTAGCAATTTGCACACAGACTGACCCATTTGCCCCCTGCCTACAGTATATGTTTAATCTCCAGAAGCCCACATGCCCTTTCTCACAATGTGATCACTGTCTCAGTTTCTAAGTGTCAGTCAAGTGTACTCCAGTTCCTCTGTTTGGTATTTTGTCTTCCCACTTTATTTTCAGGATCCTGTGCAGGCATCTGCTGTTCAATCTGATGTGCCTAGCCTATGTAGCCCACATTTCTGAACCATAAAGCAGGGATTACGGCCCGTGAGTCTCATAAATTTGCATCGTCACCTTAGTCGATGGTTTGCTGTTATTCCAGGCACGTTTCTGTAATAGGCCAAAATTCTTAGCTGCTTTTCCAGTTCTGTTTGTCAATTAAATCTGAAGAGCAAGATTCCCGCTGCGTATAACCCAAGTAACAAAAGCTGTCAACGATGCCAAAAGATTTACCTTGCAGAGGGCTGTCAGGCATTGGTTATTCCACCCCTTGGTACATGATCACAATCTTCTTGAAACTAATTCTCAACCCAAAGTTTCTGCGTGATGCAGAAAATCTACCCAAGGGATTTTGCAGGGAAGATTCACGGTGGGCGACCATGGCAGTGTCATTCACAAACAGGAAATCTCTCAGAATCTGCTCTTTCACCTTCTTTTTCGCTCTAACACTTGCGATGTTAAACAAGCTTCCATCTAGTCCAGTTTGAAGATAACTGCCATCACTGTTGCCCTTAAATGCATGAAGAAGCAAGAATGAAAAGTAGGTGTTAAAAAGCACAGGGGCTAAAACATACCTGTTTCACCCCATTGTTGATATCAAGACATTTGACTCTATATTCTCATGCACTATAGTTGCCCTCATACCTTGATGTAATGAACAAATAATGTTCACAATTTTTGGGGAGGGGGGGGGGCAACCCACTTTCTTCAGAATAAAAAGGCCTTGTCTGTTGACTGTATCAAAGGCCTTCCTCAGAGAGAGAGAGAGGCTATGTACATTGGTATTTGTTTTTCTCTACACTTCTCTTGCAGCTGCTTCACTTAAAATATCTATTAAAGTATTAATAAGACATGAGGAGAAATGGAAAAAACCTCTTCCTTGTTGCCATAAGAAATGATGTCCCTGAAGGTATACCTGACACCACTGCTCCTTCTATTGGTCTGTATAGTGAAAACGATGATGCTGAGTGTTTCTTTCCGTTCTCCAGTAAATCTTTAGTTCTGCTATAAAACAGACAAGACAAGAATTTAAACCAGGATTTTATTGCTCACTATTTCTTGTGGGATTTAATCTGTGAAGAAAAAAATTGATAAAGCTGAATCTCACTAGTACAGGGGTTCTCAAACTCTTGTATAGTGTGGACCAAAACTCAATAGAGTGTCTTATGGACCTTCTTCCCTCTCATTTGCAATCAATATTTTTTGGGGCAACTAAGGTAATTGCGTGCATGGAATGGTAACATGAGGATATTGTTTATATATTTTAACTCTGATTTTTTTAAAGTGAACAGTGATTTTTTTTTTCTTCATTTCACCTCCCTCTCCCATCTATTATGTTTCTCCTTGAAGGAGCCATGCTTAAAGTCTTTGCCCTGTCTACACGGCAGCTTCTGTTAGGATTGGTGGAATTTGCACCACTATAGAAAAAATACACATTTTCCCAGTATAGACACCTCTCCCCCACAATGGCTAGCCACTCCAGTTCCACTGGACCACCCTATTGTCAATACTGTCAACCCCAAGTGTTCAAAAGACATGAATTGGGCTCCCCAAAAAATCATTAGATTGGCTTAAAACTAGTGAGATTTTAAAAAATTCAGGATTCTTTTATTTTCCTTCTAGGTTTGGGTTTTCAAGCTTTTCCCTGCAACCCTGAAAGCTAGAGACTTGGGGGAAAATAAAAACTGCTGTGTGACTCATGTAATATCACAACACCAGGAGCTTGGACTTTTAAAAAAAAAAATCAAATATTGTGAAACTCACTATAAAATTGGAGTTTAAAATTGTTTTTACAGTGGGAACACACGAGCGCAAAGTAAGATGTCAGTGGAACTCAAGTCTCCTGACTCCCCATTGTGTAGACTCCGTTATTGTTCGAGTTACAGTCCCAATGTCTAAGTAAGGTGTGTGCACTCCTGTCCACCTTTGATCAGAGATGTTTTCATCAGAAGTGTATAAGAGGTCATGTCTACACCCTACACACCCCTTTGCTCTGAACCGAGGATATAGGGAGGGGAGACGTGCTGCTGCTCTAGCTCATCTCAGCTGGCTGTGGCTAGAGATGGAGCATTGCAGCATCCATAAGCAAAGCTATTTGACAGTTTACATTTCTACTTAATGTTCTTTATTTTATTTTATTTCTTTTCCTGGCAGTTTCAGGCCATGGGGTCCCCATGCCTCAATCCTTGGTTTGCTACAGCTAACTAGGGCATTTGTCATGTTAGCCTCTGTAGCCTTTCTTCTGCCCAAAATTCCAGGCTTCAAACCCTGCCACACCTGTCACAGATCCTCCCTCCTCCCTTAAGATCTGTGGAGCATTATTGAGAGGATCCAGGTCAATGGCTAGAGGGAAGGAGCAAAATTCATCCCTCAAACACACTGCTTCTCCTCCTTGCAGTTACGTGAGCGTCATGTATAGACTGGGCTAAAGGCATCCTTACTGAGAAATAGGGGATAAATTCTGCATACACAATTGGTCAGCAGCACGCTCTGTGTTGGGATTAACTTGCTAGTGCAGTCATGAGAGGGTTTTTTTAAATATTTGTAATGGGATATTGAGTTAATACTCTTAGTCAATGGAAAAGAATCCCAGTAGCTAGTCTGAATTTTATATGTGTTTGGCATGGTATTAAGCAGGCTGAGGTCTCTGTCTATCAAACCCTGGACCTGGTTTAATACTGTTTAATATTGGACAGTGACTGGATTATGTTAATACCTTTGGCCTGTGTATTATATCTAAACTAATAAAACTCCTCACAGGGTTTGTGTTGGGATCCCATTTTCATGTCCACCTCCCGCAAAGATCATCACGACAAATGCATCCTTGTTGGGTTGGGGAGCTCACCTTACGGACTCCATAGTACAAGGTAAATGGATCCCTCGGCCAAGTCCAAACTACAGCGTTAAATCGATTTAAACAGCGTTAAATCGATTTAACGCTGTAACCGTCCACACTACAAGGCACTTAAAATCGATTTTAAGGGGTCTTAAAATCAATTTCTGTACTCCAGCTAAACGAAAGGAGTAACCTTAAAATCGATATTACTAAATCGATTTAGGGTTAGTGTGGACGGATATCGAAGTTATTGGTCCTATTCTTTTACTGAGCTACCCAGAGTGCACCGCTCCGGAAATCGATGGTACCCTGGGACCATGGACGCACACCACCGAAGTAATGTGCCCTAGTGTGGACGCGTAAAATCGATTTTATAAAACCTGTTTTATAAAATCGATTTTACTAATATCAATTTAAAGCTGTAGTGTGGACGTAGGCTCAGACAGGGGTCGGCAACCTTTCAGAAGTAATGTGCCAAGTCTTCATTTATTCACTCTAATTTAAGGTTTCGCATGCCAGTAATACATTGTAATGTTTTTTGAAGGTCTCTTTCTATAAGTCTATAATATATAACTAAACCATTGTTGTATATAAAGTAAATAAAGTTTTAAAAATGTTTAAGAAGCTTCATTTAAAACTAAATTAAAATGCAGAGCCCCCTGGACTGGTGGTCAGGACACAGGCAGTGTTAGTGCCACTGAAACTGAGCTTGTGTGCTGCCTTTGGCACGCGTGCCACAGGTTTCCTACCCCTGCACTAAGAATTGCTGCTCCACATCAACATTCTTGCCCTCATTTTCTGCCCAGGATCAAGAGTCACAACTGACAACAGCACAATGATGTACTAGATCAACTGCCAAGGAGGAGCAAGATCTCAGCCTTCGTGCACAGGAGTGATGAAGCTCTGGAATTGGTGTCTAACCCACCAAATCAGTAGCTGCCTACCTATTGGGTCTGAAGAACACCTTAGCAGACACTCTGGACAGGCATTTTTGCCAGGATCACAAGTGGGAGCTGGGCAATCCTAACTCTTGCAAGATCTAGGCCTCCCCACAGATAGAAACCTTTGACATCATCCAACATGAAATGCCAGCACTCCCCCTCAAGGGGAGAACTCAGCTGCAATTCTCTGGGGAGATGCCTTCCTCACACCTTGACCTTGGATTCTGTTATATGCCTGTGTTCCAACACCACTGCTCCTCAGAGTCTTGAAGACACTGAAACAGGAGAAAAGTGGTTAACCTCAGAGCCCCATCATAACTGAGACAGGTTGGGTTCCTGGACCTGATTTCTCTAAGTCAAAGGCCACCTCTTCTCTCTTTGGTCACAGACCTCCTGACCCAGGAGTCTGGCCATGTAACTCATCCCAATCTCTCCTCGTTACACCTACATGCTTGGCTTTCAGGCCTACAGCAGGATTGTTCTCTTGAGGTGCAGTCCATGCTGCTGAAGAGTAGAAAATCCACCACAAGGAAAACCTACCTGCCAAAGTGGAAGCGTTTCCAGCTTTGATGCGCACAGCAGTCATTATCTCTCTGTGAAGCTCACTTCTCTGTCATACTTGGCTACATGTTAAACTTAAAAACCCTTGGGTTATCATTCAGCTCCATCAAAGTCCACCTAGCTGCCATTTCAGCCTTTCACCAACCAGTTGAAGGGTTTTCAGTTTTTGTGCATCCTACTACAAGATTCCTGAAGAGACTGATCAATCTCTTTCCTCACCTAAGACAGCCCGCTTCATCTTTGGGTCTTTATTTAGTTCTCAATGTTAAGAGAGCCTCCACCCACCTTGAACCCTTGGGGAATTGTTTGGTTCTGCACTTATCCTACAAAACCATGTTCTTTGTAGCCATTATTTCAGCCAGAAGGATAAGTGAATTGGGAGCTAATGATGGGGATATGGTATTGCAATCTTTTCCCTGCTACTGGCACGTCCTGTAGGTTACCAATCTTGCTAGGTGGGTCTTCGGTGGCTCAGCCCTCTGGCCAAGAGACATAGTCAAGAATAGATCCCTTCAAGGATAGCAAAGAGCTCACCTGTCTGCCCTCACCAGGACCTTGAGCACCATCTCTGGGCCCTTTAAACCCAGTCCTTTGCTCAGGTTTGTGAAGAAGCCTTATCCTCTTCTCTGGGCTTAGGCCACTTTGCCAGTGTGGGGAACCCAGACCTGCTCACTACTCCAGGTTCCAGTCCAGGGACCCTATAAACAGCAGGCGTGTACTGCTTCCATCAATTGGTTGCTGCTGTGATCCCTAGGCCTCTTCCTACCTGGTCCCTTTGCCTTTGCCCATTACCTGGGTTATAGTTCTCAGGTGCTTTCTCTCCCCCAGATCCAGGGTATGCAGTCAGTTAAGCTCCTTTGGCCACGGAGCAGAACCCTTCCTAGCCCCTCTGCTCCCAGCCAGGAACTGCCTTGTAAAGAGCCTGCAGCTTTTTATCTAAGCCTGTGGGCTCTGATTGGCTGCTTCCGTCAGACCTCTCTAGGCAGGCCTGGAGACCCCACCTCTGCTGCTCCCTCCTGGGGCAGGGTTTAACAGGACTGCAAGGCCTCCAGCAGGGGACGCTGTCACGGGGCTTTTGTAGCTGATCCACTGGATACAGTTTTCTATCAAGACAAGGTGACTCTTAATCCTCATCCTCATTTTCTATCCAAAATGATGTGAAAAATGAACCAGAATCAGGACATTCATATACCGTTTTTTTACCCCAGAACCTCATACTTCAATGGAAGAAGCCAATCTACTTACTCTAGGTGTGAGAAGACCACTTGCTTTCGATCTCAACAGGACCAAATCCTTCAGATCCTTTCCTAGGCTCTTTGTCTCCATTGCAGAGAGAATGAAGGGAGTGTCTCTTTCCACACAAAGATTGTCTAAATGGGTCTTCAGGATGCAACTTAGTCTGTTACAAAGCTTCTGAGGTGCACCTTCCAGCTAGGATGACAGCTTATTCCATCAGAGCTCAATCCATTTCTGTAGCCCTGCTTATAAACATGCCCATTACAGACATTTGCAAACCTGCCATCTGGTCATCTATACACACCTTTTCCCAACATTATGCTGTCATTCATGCTTCCAGATCAGATGTGACCTTTGCTGAGGCCATTCTCCAAACTATTCTAAACTCAATTTCTCAGCACTCTCCTCCATAATTGAGATACTGCTTGGGAGTCATCTAACATGGAGCACTTACAGGGACAATAGCTCGAAGAAGGAGACTACTTATATGGACACTGGAGTTCTTGGAGATGTTTTCTCCCTATGGGTGCTCCACTAATGGCCCTTCTTTCTCCTCTGCTTTGGAGTTCTCTTCTTCAGACTGTGTTTAAGAAGTAACTGGAGCAGTGGTGGTTCCACCCTTCCTATATATCCTCATTCTGGAGCATGAGGGTGTGTATGACAGGGACCCGTGGACTCTGCTGATGAAAAAAATCTCTGATTGAAGGCTAAAACATGTGAACATCTAATGTGGAGCAACCAGAGGGATAAAACATCTTGAAGAACTCCAGTTATTGTACAAGTACCTGCTCCTTTTTTATCCTGGGCTCTCTCCTCTGTTTCTTTCTTTCATGAGTGTAGTTGTCTTTCTCATCATCTTTTTCCGGTGTCTGTTATCCTTCTGATTTAATTTGTAATTTTTTTTTACACCCTACCTTCCTCTAAATGTTTCCTTCATCCCTCTAATAGAGTGGCTTGCCATTAAAGGCTAGAGATCTGGGATCAGTGAACCCTGATTTCCAAGTTGGCACACCTGAGCAGGAATAAAGTGATTTCCCCTATAAGATCAAGAGGAAGTTGCAGAGAAAGGGTTGGGGTGTTGCGTAGGGAGACTGGGAAGTGAGACTACAGGAAGAAAAGGCATGGGAGTGCATCAATAAGAGGGTAAGCAGATGTACCTTGAGTTTTATTTTAAGTTTACTTTGTAAATAAACTGAGACCCCAAGAAACAGTGTTGTGAATAGACAAAACAGGTATGTGAAGTTTGTTTGAGGAACCAAGAGGAGAAACTGAGGTAAGAGTCCACCTACAGGTCTGCTCTGAGGCCACTAGGGGGTGTTTGGGATGATTCTACTCAGGGTATGTCTACCCTATGGGATTATTCCGATTTTACATAAACCGGTTTTATAAAACAGATTGTATAAAGTCGAGTGGACGCGGCCACACTAAGCACATTAATTCGGTGGTGTGTGTCCATGGTCCGAGGCTAGTGTCGATTTCCGGAGCATTGCACTGTGGGTAGCTATTCTGTAGCTATCCGATAGTTCTCGCAGTCTTCACCGCCCCTTAGAATTCTGGGTTGAGAGCCCAGTGGCTGATGGGGAAAAAATCATTGTTGCGGGTGGTTCTGGGTAAATGTCGTCAGTCATTCCTTCCTCTGGGAAAGCAATGGCAGACAATCATTTCGCACCCTTTTTCCCTGGATTGCCCTAGCACGGCAACCATGGAGCCCATTCAGCTTTTTTTTTTTTACAGTCACCGTATGTGTACTGGATGCCGCGGACAGAGGCGATACTCCAGCGTTACACAGCAGCATTCATTTGCTTTTGCATGATAGCAGAGATGGTTACCAGTCGTTCTGTACCGTCTGCTGCCAGTGTAATTTGGCAATGAGATGATGGTTATCTGTCCTTCTGTGCTTTCTGCTGCTATCATGGGTGCCCCTGGCTGAGATCGGCCAGGGGAGCAAAAGCAAAACTGGGAATGACTCCCCGAGTCAATCCCTCCTTTATGGTTTCTAAAAATAGAGTCAGTCCTGCTTAGAATATGAGGCAAATGTACTAGAGAACCAGTGTATCAGAGAGCACAGCTGCTCTGTGTCAGATCCTGCAGAAATGATGAGCTACATGCCATTCACAGGGGGTGCCACTGCAACAACCCCACCCGTTGCTTCCCTCCTCCCCCAACCTTCCTGGGCTACCGTGGCAGTGTCCCCCCCATTTGTGTCATGAAGTAATAAAGAATGCAGGAATAAAAAACACTGAGTTTTTAGTGACATAAAATGAGGGGGAGGCAGCCTCCCGGTGCTATGACAGTCCAGGCAGAACATTAAGTGGTGTGGGGGAGAGGAGCCCAGCATCCCACTGCTATGATAGTCCAGGCAGTACAGAATCTTTTCTTTTCACATGAAAGGGAGGGGGCTGATTGAAGCTCAGCCCCCAGTTGCTATGATGAAGACGGTTACCAGCCGTTCTGTACCATCTACTGGGAATGACTGGGAGTCATTCCTATTTTCACCCAGGCATCCCCGGCCAGCCTCACCTGAAGCCAGCCAGGAGCACTCACGGGTTCATAAGAAGGACGGTTACCAATCCTACTGCACCGTCTGCCACCATGGAGGGGAGAGGAGCGGATACTGCTCTTCACTGCTGCAGCATTGCGTCTACCAGCAGCATTCAGTAGACATAGGGTGACATTGAAAGAAGTCAAGAAATGATTTCTTTCCCTTTTCTTTCATGTGGGGGGAGGAGGGAGTAAATTGACTAGCTATTCCCTGAACCACGCCGGACAATGTGTTTGAACATACAGGCATTGGGAGCTCAGCCAAGAATGCAAATACTTTTCGGAGACTGCTGTGGACTGTGGGATAGCTGGAGTCCTCAGTACCCCCTCCCTCCCTCCATGAGCGTCCATTTGAGTCTCTGGCTTCCCGTTACGCTTGTCACGCAGCACTGTGTAGCCTGTAGATTTTTTTTTTTCAAATGCTTTGGCATTTCGTTTTCTGTAACGGAGCTCTGATAGAACAGATTTGTCTCCCAATACAACGGTCAGGTCCAGTATCTCCCGTACGGTCCATGCTGGAGCTCTTTTTGGATTTGGGACTGCATTGCCACCCATACTGATCAGAGCTCCAGGCTGGGCAAACAGGAAATGAAAATCAAAATTTCGCTGGGCTTTTCCTGTTTACCTGGCCACTGCATCCGAGCTGAGATTGCTGTCCAGAGTGGTCACAGTGGTGCACTGTGGGATACCGCCCAGAGGCCAATACCGTCGATTTGCGGCCACAGTAACCCTAATCCGATATGGTAATACCGATTTTAGCGCTACTCCTCTCGTCGGGGAGGAGTACAGAAACTGATTTAAAGAGCCCTTTATATCGATATAAAGGGCCTCCTAGTGTGGATGGGTACAGCATTAAATCGGTTTAATGCTGCTAAAATCGGTTTAAACGTGTAGTGTAGACCAGGCCTCAGTGACAATCTCTCTCTCCCTGCCTGGCTCCAACCCCCTGTCAAATTTCTGCACCTCCCCACTTTGGATCTCCTGTCCCTCAGATCTCTTGTCCTCTCCATTCTCCTAGATCAGTGGTTTTCAATCTGTAGTCCGCGGACCCCTGCGGTTCTACAGACTATGCCTAAGATTTCCTAAGGGGTCCACCCCTCCATTTGAAATTTTTTAGGTGTCTGCAAATGAAAAAAGGTTGAAAATTGCTGTCCTAGATGCTCTTTACCCTTTTTTGCTTTTCCCTGAATGCTCTCTCTCTTCTTGGGACTCTCTTTATCTTTTCAATGGGCTCCTTCTTCTAACCTCGCTCTACACAGATTTCCATTCTTGGCTCTCTTTCCTTTCCCACATAACAAGAAGTCTCACCCTCTCACCCCTCCTAATAAGTTCCCACACATCCTTAGTGTTTTCCCCACCAGGGCCGGCTCCAGGCACCAGTGAAGGAAGGAGGTGCCTGGGATGGCCAATAGAAAGAGGAGGCACTCTGTCCATTATTGGGGTGGCACGTCCGGGTTTTCGGTGGCAATTTCACGACAGATCCTTCAGTCCCTCTCTTCTTTGGCAGCACTTCAGCAGCAGCTCAATCGGGTTTTTCTTTTCCTTTTTCTTTTCTTTTTTCTTTTTCTTCACTGCTTGAGGCGGCAAAAAAGCTGGAGCCAGCCCTGTTCCCCACACTGCAGTCCCCTTCTTTATTCCATTTGGACTCTCAACCTCACTGAAATCTCAATAGTGCCCTGCTCCCCTTTGCATCAAATCCTCTGTCCCAGCACCCCCCACCCCCATTGCACAGCAGCTTCTGCTCCTTGTATCCCAGCCTCTAACTCATCCCTTCTGCCACTGATACTTAGTCACTTCCCTGTTCTGCCCCACAGTGCTGCACCATCTCTCTCTTAGTCCTTAACACCCCGCTGCCAACCTATTCTGTCTCCAGCACCTCCTCATTTCCCCCTTGCACCTCTAACTAGTGGCACCCCAGTAACTCAGACTTGATGATCTAATGATCCCTTCTGGCCTTAAACTCTATGAACCTCCATCTTAGCAGCCCCTAAGCACCAGTCACCTCTTCCCCAAAGGTCGCTAAGTATTACACACCCTCTACCTTCCATCCCCCTGCTCTGCCCCCAGCCTCCCATCTGCTTATCCTCTGCTATCACCCAACCTCCCCACACAGGATCCTCACGGCTGGCCCAATCTCCCCTGAGCCGCCTTGGGCTGAAGAGGCTGGGCAGGGACAGAGCAGCAGGAAAAAGGAGTGTCATGGGGCCCCCTGCCTGCTAGGAGGAGGGCTGCAGGGAGTTGGCCAGAAGCCCCTGGGGCAGGCACTCTGGGTGGGGGTCCCTAACTCTGTCTATAGCCTGGGCCTGAGAGACTGGCAAGGTGGGGCGGGACTTGACTGTGGCCTTTCCATCTGCTATCTTGCCTAGCAACAGGGCTATCCCTTTTGTGATTGGGTGATATTAGCCTCACCCCCGCCCCCTCAAGGAAAAGGCCTGAGGGGAAACCAAAACCACCTAGCGCCTCAGGATGGCATGAGGCAGAGTCCCTCGCATTCTCATTGGCTGAGGCTGCTCTATCCTTGCCCTGATTGGCTATCCAAGGGGTGGGCTGGGCAGTCTTCAGCCAGAACAGCCTCGTGCTGGTCTCTGCGGTGAAGGTAGGAGGGAGGCTGGGAGGCAGCCGGCTTCTCTCCCCCCGCCCCCCGCCTGGGGTGCCCAGCCTGAGGTAACTGTTCCAGCAATCTCCGCCCTGCCCCCACTCGGAACAACGGCCCCACCCCACAGTGCCCTGTGTGTGTGGGGGGGAGGGTTGCTCTCCGCTGGGCAGTGCCCCCTCCATGTCCTGCCTCTCCAGCAGGCAAACTCGGCGCCGGAGTCAGGTGGTTTGGGGCCTCAGGCACAGCACACGGCCAGGCCCACGGCTCACCCTGCACAGGGTCCTGGGGCTCTCGCAGGCCCCTTTTCTCCCCAAAGTGGCAGGGACATGGGGCTCCTTTAGTGAGTACATTGGCGAGGGCAGCTGCGCTGGGCCTGCCATGCTTTTCTCCTGCTGCTGCTGCTGCTGAAGTGGCTTTGGCAAGGCCCGGCAGAGCACTGGGTCTTGGCAGTTACGCCCCAGTGAGCTGCACAGGGACATTTGCACCCTTCAGAGCTACTCTCTCAGGCTCTCTACAGACTCAGATATACGTCACCGCATCAATGAGACCTGGGCCACAGGCTCCAACGTAATTTCACAATCACCAGGCTAGAAATTCACTTAAAAACAAAAAGCTCAGATTCTGATGCAATCCCATGACTCCAGGAGCTGAGGCCCTTGACATGGATCTGTAGTGCCTATGTTTTATTTTGGCCCTGCACAAACTGCTCTTTTAAGAAATCTCTGTGTTTTGTGCAGGGATAACTCTGAGAAGAGAGGATTATGTTGGGGGTAAGGGAGAGATGGATTAATTTTCCCTGGGTATTAACACCATCTCTAAAGAATATTTCCCTCCCCTTGTGTTTGCTACCAAAGATTGCTCCTTTCTTTTCCTAGAGATTAGCAATCCCTTCTCCTCCTATTGTGGTGATTAACAGACCATTTCACCTCTGCCACTCCCAATGATTTTTCTTCGCCAGGGGATTACACTTCTCTTCTCTTCCCACTCTCCACCCAAGAATATTCTGCTCACCCTCACTCTGGTATCTTCTTGAAGCTGAAATTGTATGCAACCTCACTTTATCTAAAAGCTTGACTTCCTTGATGATCTGTTAAGGGGGAGTTTTCTCTGTCCAAGCTATACTTGCAACACTTCAGAAACAAATGTTATAAAAATAGTTCAGGACCTTACTGTTACTGTAACATTATGTTGTGCTTGAATTTAATAATAGTTTGTTAAAATTGCCAATAATTTAATTTCATTGGTATTATTTATGAGCACACAGTTAAGATAAGGAACAACGCTGGGAAAAGAACAAATGGGTATAAACTGGCAGTGAATAAATTTAGACTGGAAATTAGAAGAACATTTTTAACAATCAGAGGAGTGAGGTTCAGGAACAGTCTTCCAATAGGAATAGTGGGAGTAAACAATTTAACTAGATTTAGATGGAGCGTCATACATTTATGATTGGGATTATATAAACTGGTTGCCTACAATAGCAGGAGACTGGACTCTGATTCAGGAGGTCTCTTCCAGTCCTATGTCACTAATTGCAAATAAGGTAAAAATAAAGATGCCTTTGATTACTATAAAAGCAGCAATGAATCCTGTGGCACCTTATAGACTAACAGACGTTTTGGAGCATGAGCTTTTGTGGGTGAATACCCACTTCCTCAGATGCATCTGAGGAAGTGGGTATTCACCCACGAAAGCTCATGCTCCAAAACGTCTGTTAGTCTATAAGGTGCCACAGGATTCATTGCTGCTTTTACAGATCCAGACTAACACGGCTACCCTCTGATATTTGATTACTATAGTTTTTAATGAAAAAATGGGAGCATGTAAGTCTGATCATGCAACCTTTTTAATAAGGGATATTTCACTGGAAATTCTGAATGAGAAAAGAATGATGAAGTCTTTCTCTATGGGAGAGTTTTACCTCAAGTAAGGCCCCTGTCTTCAGTTCACATTGATATAAGATAGGGCCTTATCACAGTCCTTATCTCAGAAGATATAAAGTTCTTTGAGATGCTGGGATGAAAGGTACTATAGAAATTCAAAGTGCTTGGGTGGCTTATGAGGGGGAGTCATACCATTTTTGGGATTATAATGTTCTGACAGTTTTGTTTTATTATTATTATTATTATTAATACAAGGTGCTAGATGGCTCAGAAGGTTAGTAATGGGTTATGTTAGAATTCCACCCCTACATCATTAATTTGAATGGTACAGGTAGGTAGCATCCAGCTGAAATTGTTTGTTAGCCTATAAAAGTTAAATTGCTGATTTCAGTCCAGATTCTAGTTGCAAAATGTATTGACAAATCTGTATACAAGTTAAT
Organism: Gopherus flavomarginatus; assembly: GCF_025201925.1. NCBI lineage: Eukaryota > Metazoa > Chordata > Testudines > Testudinidae > Gopherus > Gopherus flavomarginatus. The sequence goes on along the minus strand of NC_066620.1, from coordinate 60,433,991 downwards.
ATATCTCTAGCATTCATGTGCACATATTTATAATTGCATGTAAAAAATCAAGTTTCCAATTCCAATCTTTAATACACACAATACTTATCTAGTAAAATCTCATATTGCACAGTCTAATACAGATGACCTACAGGGAAAATATTTATCATAAAACTTCATATAATGTAGAGAGAATCTTTGACTATGGGCACTTTAATGCCAACTATTATTTTATTTTCACAAGATGACCATGCAGTCTGAGTGGTACAAAAAAGCAAAAATAAAATGTGCATTATATTGCTCATTATAACACATCATGGCCCCAATCATGCGAATACTTATACCCGAGTAACTTTATGCATGTGAATTGCCAACTGAGTTCAGTGGGACTACTCATATGTAAAGTTGTTTACATTAGTGTTTGCAGGATTGGGACTTATGTTAGTACAATACAACTGTTCTGTATTTCATCTTCCATACAAACTATACATGAAAATGCTTAAGCTAAATAATACAGTTACAGAGAGGGAGTCTGCAAAGCAACTGTGTATGAATTTTTTGTTATATCTATGGTTTCTCTTGACACCAAAATGGATATAGAAAAAAGATTTATTGGTGCCTTTTATTTTACAACTTATCTATATAATCATCTCTATTGTTAATATTGTCTTTTTTTATTTTAACAGGAATCTTCAATACAAAAATGAGACATAATCTGGTCTGTCAGACACCTCGCACTGTCACTGTTCATATAAAGTCAAGTGCATCTAGATCACACCAGCAAAATAAATCTATTAGTCTAAAACGTCCTATTTTTAAAGACAGTCAGGAAAATTGTGAAAAAGATGTGCACAATAATAAGTCTAAACGTCCAAAAGGTGCATGTCTGGTTATTCAGCGTCAGGAAATGACTGCTTTCTTTAAACTATTTGGTAGGTTAACAATTATACATTTGGAGTAAAATGTGTTGATTGAACACAAATACTTTTTATAAGCAACTATGTTTTCTAAATATAACTTGAGAGTGCTTCTCATGCATACATTAACAGCCATATCTTGCGCTGAAGTGGCTGAATATTATTCCTCAGTTAACTGAAAACACTCCCATTCCTCCACCACAACTGTTATATTTCAATGTATAAATATTTACATTTTAAATAAAAATAACTACAAAAGGGCTGTCAAACTGCTGAAAAATACACTGCTTAGAGATAAAACAAAAATCATTTGACCCTTCCTACACATATCATTTCCTTTCTCTCCCTTTTATTTTTTCCTTCATCCCGATCCCACCCTAGATGTCAGCAAGGCTCTCTTTGCCAATATACATTTGTTTTACATTATGTTTCTGAACAGATTTGAAAGAGGCTAAATTTCCCACCAATGTAAGTAAATACATTATTGTGGGAAGAAAAGCCTTGTAGTTATGTATGGCGGAAAGTGAAATGAATGTAGAAGGAAGAAAGGTGTTTGGAGAAATTAGTATTTTTCTCCCTTCCATATAATTTTTGTTTTTTTCTGCTTCAGCTGAAAAGAGTGAGAAATAGAGGAAAGCTGTTTTAATGCTGACTTGAAAATATTGAGTCAATCAGAGTAGAGAATTTATAGTAGCCAATTACAGTAAATTTTCATATTTGCAGAATGGTTATTAAAAGTGGTACATTGATTAGCCAAGCCATCAAATTTGTTTTGCTTACTAATGGTTGTCAGACAGAATCTCTACACTCTCAAAACTGTGTGGTTAATCAGAAATAATTGTAAATTATAATGTAAATTATATACAACCCGTTAAGAGTGCAGGGAATAAAATAAACAGAAAAACACCATACAGTGACTTTCAGTTGAGTTGCACTCACTAATGTTAACAGAGAATTTGGTTCTTTGTGTTCTCCATTTTGCCTTTGTTATGGCTTCTCTTTTTGCTTTTGTTTAGATTTTTTTCTAAGCCTAACATATCTCTTCTGTCAGCCGCTCTGCTCCTTACTGATCAGTCCAGCCAATCTTTTTTTCTTTGGCTTGATAAAATGCCCATTTGTATCTATATCTGTAGAAACAAATGCTTCCTCCCTTCCCCACCCAATTAAAAAAAGATAATTTTTTCAATTGAAATATCACCACTGTTTTTTTGTTGCAGATGATGATCTAATTCAAGATTTCCTGTGGATGGACTGCTGCTGTAAAATTGCAGATAAGGTAAATTTGGTATCGTTTTAGTGAATAGGCCACTTTTTGCGCCTTTTACTTTTAATGACTTGATATTGTAATATGAAAATAAACCATATTCTGCTTTCTAATGTATTCACACAGCTTCTGGCAAAGTAACATAGGAAACAATTTATGCTTTTCTGAGTGTGGGAAATTAATAAAATATAATCTTGTGGTGATGTCAGAAACAGATTTAAAAGATGTTACGTCCTTTTAGGAAATTTTATATATAAAACAAAAAAATACTAATGTTGTATTTTAATATTTTATGTTTTTCTAACAGTATCTTTTGGCAATGACTTTTGTTTATTTCAAGAGGGCTAGCTTCAGTATAAATGAGCACACCAGACTTAATTTCTTTGTTGCTCTGTAAGTATTCTTTAAATATTTGGTTGAATTATAACATATTTTTCATTGATTTAGTTCTGTGTTTATTCCATTCATAATTTTGATTTATAAATTAGGATTCTTATGGGGAGAGGTTTCACATCACAACCCTTCCCCATATGAGCAGGATAGAGAAAAATCCATTAATTTGCCCAGGTTAAAAACTACTTGAGATCTTTTCTTTGAATAGCGCCCCCAGACTTTGAAGCAGGGACTTGAAATTTGGCAGGGGGATTGCCTTTGTATTAAGGGAGTGCCTTTTGCTATTCCTGTGAAAATCTGCCCAAATATGACCAAATTATAAGCCTTTAAAAACTGCAGTTCATACATGTTGTTCAGTAGACACTTCTTCAGTGTTAGCAGCTGTAATCTCCAAAAATTCTTACTCATGAAGCAAGCTGAAGATTCTCACAGCTCCTAGCTGACAAGACTGCGACTGCACCTACACCATCCCCACAGAGCAACTGAGCATGGTGCAGAGTCTCAGAACAACTTTCCCTATAATGGCTCCTCCTGGCTTGAGGGCAGGAATGGGCACTGGAACTGAGAGGAAGGGAGTCTGTCTCTTCTGTGTTCTTACTGTGCTTTTCCCCACCACTGCGTCTTTATCACAGTTGGGACCCAGGTAGCATGGAGAAAGATGTCTGATTCAAATGCAGAGTAGACAAACCAGACCTGGGAGAGGGAAAGGAGTAGGTTGGGACAAGGAGTCTCATGAGACTGGAATTGGAGCAGGGAGAGAAACTGTGACTGAGAGTTGAAGGTGTGAGATGAGGACTGGCTGGGCAAGGAGATTGGGAACCAAAGAGAACGAGCTAGGGTGTGGAAGGAGAAAAGAAACTGGGAAAAGTAATCAGGGACAGGTGGAGAGGGAAACTGATCCTTGGAGGGAGACTGTAACTTGGATACAATGGGGAGGAGGGAGAGACTGGTTCAGGAGCTGTAAGGGGGAACTTGGATTGCCGGGGCATGGGGACTGGGGACAAGGAGTTGGGGCCGGATGGGGGACAGCCAGGGCCACCCAGAGGATTCAGGGGGTCTGGGGCAGGGCCAGGTCTTCGGCGGCAATTCAGCGGCGGGTCCCTCTCGGAGGCAAGGACCCACCGCCGAAGAATGAAGCGACAGCGGTAGAGCACCCTAAGTGCCACCGATCACTGCTTTTTTTTTCTGCTCCTTGTGGTGCTTGTACTCACTAGGCGGCACTCCGAGGCTTCGGCAGCACTTCAGCGATGGGTCCTTCACTCGCTCCAAGTCTTCGGCTGCACTGAAGGACCCACCGCCAAAGACCCGGAGTGAGTGAAGGGCCCACTGCGGAAGTGCTGCCGAAAACCCGGAGTGGCTCGCGGGGACCCTGTGGGGCCCGGGGCAAATTGCCCCACTTGCTCCCCGCCTCTGGGCAGCCCTGGGGACAGCTGGGACTGTCTGGGTAAGGAGACTAGGATAAGAAACCTGAGGAGTGGAGACTGGATTGGATAGACAGAGTGAATAGAGCTAAACTCCAACGAAGAAGTTTCTTGTTGTTCCCCTTGGCAGTATGAAGCCACTTTAGCGCAGCATGGTCAGTTTGTAGCTGGAACTGCCGTCCCCAAACATATGGGCGTAGCTTTTTCAGGGCCTACACAATGGTGTAGCATTTCTTTTTACTGACTGACCGGTGACTTTCCCTCTCAGACAGTTTCTTGCTGAGAAACACGACAGGATGGAAGTTGTGATCCAGTCCTTCCTGCATGAGAACTGCTCCCATACCACGCTTAGATGCATCCGTGGTTACTAGGAATGGCTTGTTAAAGTTCGGGGCCCTGAGCACAGGGTCAGACATGAGCGTCGCCTTAAGTTGGGTAAAGGCCTTTTGACACTCATCAGTCCAGTTAAATGCATTTGGCTGGGTCTTTTTGGTCAGGTCGGTCAGTGGGGCAGCAATTTGGCTGTAGTGTAGTACAAATCGCCTGTAGTACCCGGCCAAGCCTAAGAAGGATTGGACCTGTTTCTTTGACCTTGGGACAGGCCACTTTTGGATAGCATCCACCTTGGCCTGTAGGGGGTTTGTGGTTTCTCGACCCACCTGGTGCCCCAGGTAAGTCACTCTGTTTTGGCCTATTTGACACTTTTTGGCCTTAACAGTTAGTCCGGCCTGCCTGATGCGCTCAAAGACCTTTTCCAGGTGTAGTAGGTGTTCGGGCCAGGAGTCTGAAAAAATGGCCACATCATCGAGGTAGGCAACTGCATATTCTCCCAGTCCTGCTAGTAGACCATCTACCAGCGTCTGGAAGGTGGCGGGTGCATTTCGAAGCCCGAAAGGAAGGACATTGAATTCATATACCCCCGCATGGGTGACGAATGCTGACCTCTCCTTGGCAGGTTCATCTAGCGGTACTTGCCAGTACCCTTGGTTAAGTCTATTGTAGAGATGAACTGGGCACGTCCCAACTTCTCTAATAGCTCATTGGTGCGTGGCATTGGATAGTTACCGCATTTAGCTTACGGTAGTCCACGCAAAAGCGTATTTCCCCATCTGGTTTGGGTACCAGAACCACTGGAGATGCCCATGCACTGGTAGATGAGTGGATTATACCCATCTGTAGCATGTTCTGGATCTCCTGTTCTATAGCAGCTTGGGCATGAGGAGACACCCGGTAGGGTGGGGTTCTAATGGGGTGAGCATTACCTGTGTCAGTGGAGTGGTATGCCCGTTCAGTCCGTCCTGGGGTGGCTGAGAACAATGGGGCGAAGCTAGTGCACAGCTCCTTGATTTGTCGCCGCTGCAGATGTTCCAGAGTGGTTGAGAGGTTCACCTCTTCCACGTCACCGTCTTTTTTCCCTTGGCAACAAGGATCCAGTGGTGGGGAGGAGACAGACAGGATAGAAGGGATCAAATTTCAGGGAAAGGGGCAGAACAGTCTGTGCCTGAATCTAGAGCACACTCCCTTCCAGAGCCTGGAATTGAACCCATTTTTCCTGTGTCTCTCCATGTCTCTGCTGTCAGCAAATGTGTGTGAAACTAAGTGGCAAAGATGGCAACAGTTACTGGAGCAGGGGGACTCAATTCTGGGTCTCCCACATTAGTGGCTTATCCTCCAGGCTATAGAATCATTCTCACTCTCTTTCTGGTCTAATGACTATTTAAAATTTATCCAAAATGGACAGCTGCAACAGAAGAAACTGAATATCAGAATATCCCCTAGGCCAGTGGCTAAGACACTCCTTTGGGAGATGAGAAATTCCAATTTAAATCCTTTCACCTGATCAGGCAGAGGGGAGAATGCAACCCAAGTCTCCCATATCCCGAGTGAGTGTTATAATCCCACTAGGCTGAAAGGAGGTGCTGCCATCTCTGCTGCCTCCTCAGTTTGTATGGGCCCCAACCCAATAGGCATGCTTTGATGACATCTGCCAGATCGGGCCCTCAAGGTGAGGTAGGCAGAGGAACACTTATCTTTACCTGGTTAGAGGATCTCACCGGAGCTTAGGCATTAGATAGGTGTCTGGACACCCTAGAGTGAGGCAGCAGCACGCATGCCCAGAGGCAGAAATGTAGGGTAGAGGACTTTTACAGTGAAAATTTAGATGCTGAGTGAATTTAGATGTTTATTGGGTTAAGCAGCTGCTGAACCATGGGTTTTAAGGACCTCACTGGTGCCTAAATTTTTCACTTAAGAATCTAAAGTGGGGAGTTAAGTGCCTTGTTCCTTTTGTGAACCTGGACTTTTGTGTCTGGGCTGCTAAACTTTCACGACCCTTTAGCAAGCTGTACTAATAGCTGATTGTGGTGGGTTTGTGGCTCTAGATAGGAGGTAACAATATTTGCCTGTGGTCGGGGGCGGGGGGGGGAAGGTAGGAGGGACAAAACCAAGGAACAAGAAATATTTTCTGAAAGAACGGAGAAATGTGGATGTTAAAAAAGTGAGTTCCCCTTAAAAATGGTGTTGTACCTATTGTATGTTTTTATTTATTTTGCTGCTTTATTAATGTTGAATATTTTTTGCTTCCTGGTTTCTAAACAGACTTGGTTAAGGAAGTACAATTTTCACATGTAGACAAGGCCTGTAAGGCCTTAGTTTTGAAGCAGATCTATCACTGACATTTTCTTTAAACTTTTATACCTCAGACAATGTATTTGTGCCTCATATCCTAAGGAGTCAATCAAAAAGTATTCATTTTAATGTGAGGATGCCCTGTTGATTTGGCAAAGTAGTGAAACTGGATTATATTTAATGTATGTGCCCATCCAGTGAACTTTAGCACAAAGCGAGTTGTTATGCTGTTTCATATATGTTTGTATTAATGGATTGAAGTAAACCAGAAAATTCCTTTTATCCTGGGAGAAGTCTAAAATTTGGTAGAAAATTTCCCCAAACTAGTGGAAGTCAGGAATTATTTTAAAGGTGTGTAAAGTTAAAATCATGTGATGTGGTGACTCAAGGTTGGAGATTCTTAATATATATTTTTGTAGGTATCTTGCAAATACAGTTGAAGAAGATGATGAAGAGTCAAAGTATGAAATTTTTCCATGGGCTTTGGGAAAAACCTGGCGGAAGCTTTTCCCTAACTTCTTAAAGTTAAGAGACCAACTCTGGGGTAGAATTGACTACAGGGCTATTGTAAGCAGACGTTGCTGTGAAGAGGTAGGCAGGCTTTTCATGCATTCAATTCTTGAGCTATTTACACCAGTTGAGGATCTGGTCTGATATATATTAGATACATTGTCTTTAACAGAAATGTATTGATAAACCAGGGATTAAGGGGAAAAAAGCACCTGAAATTTAATGATTTGCCTATTCTGTTTTGAAATGGATTATTTTCCTTTGCATTTAATATGCATTCTTAGGAACTCTGGCCTGGATTCAGGAAGGGACTTAGGCTTGCAACTATGAGAACTGTGGCACCTAACTTCTAGGTGCCTATAAAACCACAGAAATACCACCATAATCCACAAAGCCTAAATTAGGTGCCTAGGGTCCCTATATAATGAATGGGAAGAGTTAGGTGCCTTAAATACGATCTACAAAAGCCATCATATTAGGTGGGGAGCTGCCTATGTGAGCCAATAAGAGGGGTATGCAAAATGGTGTCATGGAACTAAGGAGGGCAGGGATAGTTTGGTGGTTTGAGCATTGGCCTGCTAAACCCAGGGTTGTGAGCTCAACCCTTGAGGGGGCCATTTAGGGATCTGGGGCAAGAATCCATCAGGGACCGTACTTGGTTCTGCTAGTGTAGGCAGGGGACTAGACTGGACTTAATGACCCTTCAAGGTCCCTTCCAGTTCTATGAGATAGGTATAGCTCCATGTATATTTATATAAGTGCCTAAATCTAGGCCTCAGGGACACACCTATCTCTTCCTAGCAATCCATATATAGGAACCTGTCTCCTAGAGCCACGTGTCTTAAGTATCTAAATAGTTTTTTGCAGGAATGTTAGGCACCTGCCTCACTCTACACAAAACAGCCAGAGGAGAAGGAGATAGTGCCACTCATCTTCTAATGTTTATTGCAGTGGTTATAACACTCACCTGGGCTGTGGGAAACCCAGGTTCAATTCCCCCTTCTGCCAAAAGGGAAGATGGGATTTGAACAGGACCCTCCAATCTCTTTTCTCCCACTCTGGCAGAGGGAAGAATTGAACCTGAGACTCCCACTGGGTGCTCTTACCCCTGAGATAAATGTTATAAGCCAGGCACCACTACCACCACCTCTGAACAGATTTTGAATGGGACCTGATTTGGTAGGGGGCCCATGAGCACACCTTCTGGATTGGGCCCCTCAGATGATTTAGGGGGATGAATGCATATCTTCCCCAAGCTTGTGAATTGCTCTGGCACTTAGGTGGGAGACAGGTGCCTGGATACCTAGAGTGAGGTAGCAGTGTGCATGCCCAGAGGCAGAAACTTAGACACCTTGGGAACTTTTACCCTGAAAACTTAGATGCTGAATGAGTTTAGGCTCCGACAGGGCTTGGTAGGAGTTTTGTGGATTGCAGTAGAGCCAAAAACTGGGACTGAAGCCATTGGGTGCCTAAGTCTGGGGTTTCATGCCTAGCTACCTTTGTGGATCTAGGCCTCTGTTTTTAGGGTAAACTCAATAAAACCCTGTTTCAAAGTCCATATCCAAATTTTTAAAAATTTGCCCACATAGCCAGTCCACCTTGGAAAGTTTTACATTGTGCCACGGAGCATTCACTACCAAAGTTGCTGCATGAGTTTTTGCTGACCAGAGTCCAAGTGAGCTGTAGTCCACAAAAGCTTATGCTGAAATAAATTTGTTAGTCTCTAAGGTGCCACAAGTACTCTTGTTCTTTTTGTGTCTTATACAGATACCCTATTTACTGTTGGTCCTGAATGAAGGAATTTGCAACAAAGAGGAAACTGTTTATGCAAGTCACCTCATTCAGTTTAGAATTATTTCATTTTTCAAACTACTTAGAAAATTGTCAATTTCAATTATTAGATAAAAGTTCAATACTTTGGATGAAATCCTGTCCCAAGTGAACTCAACAGCAAAACTCCATTTGACTTCAGTAAGGCCAGGATTTTACCCTTTATTTCTAAAAATTAAAGGTGTTTTAACAACCCATTAATTGCTTTTGCATTATTTCATCCTGTTTTTCAAACCTGAGCTTAACAGAAAAGGAAAAAAAAGTCAACCTGATAAATACTATTCCTCAGTGTTCTCTGGTTGGATTTATTCCTGCTGCCAGGAAGGGCCCCGTTATGACATGTGGGATTGAACTGCAGAAAGTAGTGAAATACATTTTCTGTTTGGATTTGGAAAAGATGGGAGCTTATCTATTTCCATTAAATATTGTGAAACTGCACAGTTACAGCCTAGCACAGTGAGAACTGATACCAGATTTAAGATTGTTTGGGGAATTTTTTTTGTTTCCTCAAACAATTTTTTCTGTAAGGAGGTTCCATACTGAAACTATGGCATCTTCAATTGTTGGAAAGCATGATGGGGTTTACATTGGATAAGTGGAACGGCACAAGACTTTGTCAAACTGTAAAGTTAAGGAAATTTTAATTAAGTCATCCAGAGTGGTTCAGCCAGCAAAGAGCACTTCTGAGTTCCCTACCATTCTAAACCAATGATGTGTATTTCTCAGACACAGATATGATGGAAACTGAATGTAGCTTTTCTTCCTTGAATCCCTACATCAATTAGAAATTAAAGTGATTATTGCATCACCAAATAATATTTGCACAGAGGAGGTATTTTGAAACTTGTTCCTTCCACCGTAACGTTCAGTTTCATACAGAGGTTCCATCTTCCAGGACAAACATATACTTAAAAATAGAAATACGTTTCTCTTCATTTCAGTTGTCCAGTATTTGCTTATTGTTTTTCTTACACTGGTTCTATACATAAAGATTTTTCTAATCTAGGTAATGGCTATTGCTCCATCACATTACATATGGCAGCGAGAACGTTCCATGCATCACAGTGGGGCTGTCAGAAATTACAGCAAAGATGAAGTGCAGCTGCCCCGTGGACCAAGTGCCACACCAGCAGATTGTTCGCTTTGTGGTAAGAAAGGAAGATTTGTAGGACTGGGATTATCATCCTCATCTTCTTCATCCACTGGGACTTTGGAGATCATGGAGCAACATGTATCTCAGGAATTGAAGGACACTTTCCCAGTTGAAAAAATGCTAGTTGATCCTTCTCCTTGCTGTTATTCCCAAGGTACAGTTTAGTATTGTAAGTTGCTTTCATTTACTTAGTTTAGGTATATATTTATTAACTTGGAATCTGCTGTATCTGTACAGCACAGGGGGTCTCAAACTGGGGGTTGGGACTCCTCAGGTGGTCATGAGGTTATTACATGGGGGCAGGACGTTGCAAGCTGTCAGCCTCGACCCAAACCCCCTTTGCATCCTGCATTTATAATGGTGTTAAATATATAAAAATGTTTTTAATTTAGAAGGGGGCGGTCGCACCCAGAGGCTTTCTATATGAAAGGGGTCACCAGTACAAAAGTTTGAGAACCACTTGTCTTGCACATCTAATATATCAGCATTTCTAAAGCACACACCTCTGCTGCAGGACTGAGCTCTGCTTTTCCCTTGCTCTGTATGTAAGAAGTCTCTCACTTAACCAAAAGCTTGACATAAAGTGAGAAACAAGCCATTTCCTATTCCACTAGCATGTTAGTTTTGGAAAGAATGAATGTAGTGCTTGTGAAAGACTAGACTCTCCATTGCTTTATTTATCTACAGAATTGGGATAGCATAAATAGCAGCAATAAAAGCTCTTTTAGCTGCCCTGACAAGGTTGCTTATCTCTAACCTGGAGAAACACTGGCAGAGCAGTGTGGTGAAGCTTTTCTAGTAATATGACCACAGTGTAGTCTTCATGCCTATTAAATCCTTGGACACTCTACTAAGACTCAGATTTTGGGAATGGGGGCCATATAGGCACCTAGACAGAGACTACCAACAAATGCGCTAATTAACGCCAAGCATGTTTTAGTTTTGAATTGTGAACATTTATTAAATCAATTTTCTTGACCTCCAAGGATTTAGCAGTGTTGTGCAGCCAGTTAACAATCTCATTTGTAACCAGAACTCTATCCAGATTGTGTGCTATTCTTGGTAAAATAAATGAGTATATTTTGAGTAAACCCTTAGGAGACAAGTCTCAGATGTTTCAGTATCAGAAAGTGCATCTGTCTGTTTGAACAGCTAATGTTTTATCTTAAGGCCTCTTTTGCAAAACTATTCTCAGTTCTTTCCAGGGTTCTTTACATACTTGTAGAATCATAGGGTTGGAAGGGACCACAGGAGGTCATCTAGTCCAACCCCCTGCTCAAAGCAGGACCAATCCCCAGACAGATTTTTACACCAGTTCCGTATGTGGCTCCCTCAAGGACTGGGCTCACAACCCTGGGTTTAGGAAGCCAATGCTCAAACCACTGAGCTATCCCTCCCCTCACAGTATGTTTTGTTTCACCAAACTATTCTGAAGTCTTGTTAGATGAAATTTACTATCACAGTAACAGACTATTTTTATGACTTTTGTTGTAAATTACCCTTTCTTGTTAGTACTAATCTAAACACTCTGTGACTGAATGAACTAAAAATCTTCTAGGTCTGTGGAAATTATCCTTGTCTCTTTAACTGTTCTCAATTCTAACTCTGCTGGGAAGTTGACAAATCCTGTTAACTTTTATTCATAGCTGCTCACTGACTTCAGTGGACTGTTGATGAATATATACTACTATGAGCAAGAAGTTGTCCACTATTAAGTTCTCACATTAATTCTGAAAATTCCTTTCTAACATTTCCTGTTTGTTAGAAGCAACAATAAGAATAAATTATGTTTATCTGAGTTTTAAGATTACTGTTGTAAGCAACACAAGTTCAGGGTTTAAAAAAACAAACAAACAAAAACCAGTGCAGCTCTTTATCATATATATTCTGAACCTGATCACTCATTAGATCAATTGTTTTTTTCTAACCCACCTCCCACTCTAAAATCTTAGATAGCTTTTATTGTATCTGAGAAGTCTCCACCATATAAAGGAGGTGTTTGTTCATTTTTAAATTAAGTATTAAGACTGGATCATGCTTTAGATGATTATCTTTTGGTAGATTCATTTTATAAAAATGTATAAGGCTGAAATCTACCAAAATTTAAACATATGCTTAACCACTGGGCACTACACTAAAGTGTGAAACATTAAATACATGCATTCATCTTTGAAGAAGTGGGATTAATTTATCTAAATAAAAATTGGAAACATAATAAATTATCTTTAATATCTATTTTTCCATTAGTGCAAATGGGATTGAAATGTTGGCATTAGGAATCCTACAGAGTGTTATACTTATTGTTTTGATATTTTCCGTAAACTGTTCCAATTCTAAGGGGCTTTTTAAACGTTGAAAATTTTTCAATTGTGTGATATTTATAACAGAAAAGGAATTAGGCAGACGAGTCCAGTAGAACATATCACAGGTTCAGCTCACTATTAAAATACTTTGCACTTACACAGAGCCTCCAATTTGAGACTATAATCAAACTCCTGTCCCAATTTTTTTAAACTTACTACTGTTACAGATAAGAGTTAAGATTACTATATATGAAAGAGATTAGGAAAAAAATTAGTTAATTTACTTCATGCATTTGATAGCACTTTGTATATAGTCAGGTTCACAGTGTCCTTGTGGATGGTTTCCCTTTCAACCTCAGAATATCCCATAGGGTAGAGAAGTTTTAGCATATCCATTTTAAACAGGGAGAAACTCAGGCACAGATTTTTCCAAAACTACATAAGAAGTGTGTTACAGGGATGGGATTAAAACTAGAACTCCTGACTCTTCAGTCCTATGCTTTGTCCACAGTACCATGCCTCCTCTTCTCCCTCTAACAAATAGTAGACATGCTTTCTGTAATGATGTTGAAAATGATCTGACTACTATCAGCCAAACAATCTTCAGCCCTGATTGACAGAGGTATAGCAAGAAAAATCTTATCAATAACTGGTCTTTTTCTTTGTGTAAACAGTGCCTTGTAGTAAATAAGTATAGATAATAGGGCCAAAATTCCATGAATTGCATTTCCTATTGACTCGATGTAGAATTATGCAAATATATTTTGCTCCTAACAAAGGTGATTAGTATTGATTGGTACATAACAACGCAAACAGGAATTGCATCTGTAGCAGAATGCAGTTTGGTCTATTGTACTCTTACCTTATGTAAACAAATTCTTTTTTTTTTTTTTCTTTCTTTCTTTTTAATTTCTGGTAGGTTGCAACAGTCTATTCACCAAAGAGAGAAAGATTAGCTGCATGAATCAGGACAAATCCATGGACTGGTTTACAGGAAATGAAGAATGAAATGTTTGTTTCTAACAGTATTGCATAGCTGTACCATAGTTCACTATTTCATTAGCGTCCCTTCTTTAGATTGTACATGGAATATAAAAATGTACATTCAATATAAATCAAAGTAGTAATTTTAAACAATTCACAAGTCTACAAAATTAAACAGCCATTTACAACATTTAATTTTATTCTGGCAAAGTACAGTACTCAAATTAGCAGCTGCCATCTGGAGCAGTGTCTGGATATGCCACTTTATATTTCCTCAGCTTGATGAGAAATGCTAGTTAGAGGGAAAAAAAAAAAATTATTGCCACAGGAACCTCAGTGTGCATTTAATAGATAACTACTATAAGTTATATCAACTCATTATGTCAATGATAAAATACTAGTTTAGAAAGAGCGAATGTTTGCAAAATATACAATACTATTTAACAAATCTTAAGATTATAAAAACATTTCCCAAACATTTCTTACCTGTGTGACCAGTTTGCCAAGGGTAAGGTCTAGCAATGTAAGGCAGTGAACCATATGGTTTGACATAATCAGAAAGTGATTCTGCTGAATTAAAATAAAAAAATATTTATTTCCTGGCAGGTGAAAAAAAAAGGAGAGTATTTTATGTCTAAATACTAATCTCTAACATCTTGCCTTCCTCTCTTTTGTTAATCCACTCCTAGCAGGCTGCTCTGCAGCCATCCATCAGTATAGACAGCCTCTTCTGCTATATTGACAAACCTATAGCTAGAATGAGCTGTACTGTCTGAATTTGCCAGAGCTGCAGCTTGCAGACAAAGCATCCTGTTTTTGGTTAAAGTCTGCCACATGCAGTCCCAAAAACACACCATAATCATAATGAACCATAAAGCAGCAACAATCTGAATATGGGAGCTACCCTAAGACAACAGTTCCTGAATTCAAGTTTAAAAAGTTTCCCTCAACAGCATGATTGAGCTGCCAATTAGAATTTATTTACTTAATTTGCAACTGGATTTATTAAAAGACCATCTCATTTACATTTATATTTACCATTAATATAGCTGCCAATCAAAATTTAGGAAAGGGCTTCCCAAAAAATATTGATTGTAGCCAGAAAAAGTTCATTTGTAGGAAAGGACTTGGGTGCTAAACCTGTTCTCCACAACCCAGACTTTCAGCTTCACTACTCCCAGTATTTTTTATAGGAAGTAGTACAAGAGCTAGGGGTGAGTAGATAAGGTGTCTGAAAAACAGAAAATGGTATTTTACGTGATTACATTTTTAGCTCTCAAAAAAACCCTCAGCCTCAATTTTTTATGATAAAAGTAACAAAAAACTGTTTGTTTATATTTCATGCTTAAAGACCCAGATTTGCAGCTTTCAGACTACAGAAAAAAGTTATACTTCAAGCCAACTGCACCACCACCAAGTATCTGTCTGGTAAGCATGGGCTAATACTTTTGCTTCATGCAACAGCAATGCTTTTGGAAAGGAGTTAGAAAACCAGTAGATGCCAGTATGAACCAATGGCGCTTGCATACATCACAAGCTGATAACTTTGGCTCATAGATGTGGAGGACATATGTACATCTGAAGTGATGTAAGCAGATTATTTGGGAGAGAAAGGATGTGTGAAATGGTGGCAGACTTCTCTTAATTACATCTAGTTCAAAACAGATGTGGTGAGGGAGAATCTCTCTTCAAAGGGGGGAAAATTTACATTAGCCTCCTAGTCCACTGTTTCCCAAACTTGGGATGCCACTTGTGTAAGGAAAGCCCCTGGCGGGCCAGGCTGGCTTGTTTACCTGCTGCGTCCACAGGTCCGGCTGACTGCTGCTCCCACTGGCCGCGGTTCGCCGCTCCAGGCCAACAGGAGCTGCTGGAAGCGGCGCGGGCCCAGGGATGTGCTGGCCACCACTTCCAACAGCTCCCACTGGCCTGGAGCGGCGAACTGCGGCCAGTGGGAGCCGCGATCGGCCAGACTGCAGACGCGGCAGGTAAACAAACCGGCCCGGCCCGCCAGGGGCTTTCACTACGCAAGCGGTGATCCCAGTTTGAGAAACACTGTCCTAGTCCAATATATATCTAATACAGGGTAGCTCCTTACCAACGTCGTCACTTTCTCCAACTACTGATTGATCCCGAATAGGAAGCTCTTCACCTTCTTTCGGTTGAAGTTCCTCATCTACAATTTGTTGAGGTTCCACTCTTGAGACTAACCTACCATCCTTCTGCTTAGCAGGGAGTACCAACCAATCTTTGTGAGTCACCTCAACAATCCTTTCACATAAGAGAGAGAGATGGCATGTCCGTATTCCTTCCAACAGATCAATAACCTGTGTGATACTTTCAGAGAAATGGAAGAGATATGGTGTTACATTTTTCTATTTTGAGATCCTTTTATACAACTGCTAGTCCTGGACCTGTGCACTGCACTGTGCTCTTCACTTCTTGGTGAAGACAAAGCCATCAGTTTTAGTATAAACCAACAACAAATCTGAATACTGCACAGAAGAACGTGGGCAATTATCCTGCAGACATTACTCAGGTAAAACTCCCCCTGACCCCAATGGGAATTTTGCCTAAGTAAGGACTGCAGGACTTATACTGAGAGCAGCTCATAAAGTATTACAGGAACAACAGATGTAGAAAACTGTTACAAAAAATAATCATTTTGTATTTAAAATCTATTATGCATAAAGACATGCTTAACAAAACTACAGTTATTTGATGTCTGAATCAAACAAGTTTATAAATGCCAGGTTTTAATACTTACTTTGCTAGGTATACAGCACATACACCACCCTGCTTAAGATTTGGATACACAACAGGCAAAGCAATCTGAGGGTTAAGCATATCCAAAGCTACCTATAGAAGAACAAGATAATTATTAAGCAGACTGAATAGACATAAATCAGTTTCTCCAAGTCAACAAAAGCAGAAAACAATGAGTTTGTTTATGGAAAACAGGTGATATAAAAGTGTGTTGGTTTTTTTTTATATAATACAGTTATAGTACAAATAAGTCTGCAATTTTTCTTGAACTTAATATATACAAAGTATATGCCTAGTTCAGCAGTGGAAAAATCTATTTCCCCTCACAACTGTACTATTGCAAATGGAGACGGACAAAGTATGCTTTTCCCTATAAGACAGAAAGGAGTGAATGTATGGACATATCAGTGTTTCTTTTGAGGATGATGCACCATCAGACCTTCAAAGACACTTGCTGACAATGGGAGATGGGATTTGTCCATCCCTGCTAACATAGGCTTGGTTGTTTCTTTATAGTTTGCGCTTAGGCTAGAGGTGGGAAACCCACAATGGAGAGGATAAGAAAATTGCTTTTCATTTAAATCAGAAAAAAAAATCAGATGCCAATCTCTTTAAGGTAGGGAGTTTTCTACTAAAGACTTACTGCATCAAATGTTATAGATTTCATATCCTCAGCAGCTGTTAAAATATCCTTATTAATGAAATCCACGTTATCTGGCCACTCTTCTGCATGTCCTATTCCCCATGCATCACGCCAGCGCCTGTAATTCTTCTTCGCTACAGCATGGTGATCTTTTCTGATTTCATAACTTATAACACGTCCTCGAGGCCCAACTTAAAGCAAATGAAACACACTAAATTTACTATTTTTTTTTCCCTGATTCAAGTTAACAGGTTAAAAACATCTAAGTAAATAACAGAACGGGTTAGTCTAAATTGTCTCCCCTTTCTCACCCTAACAAGTTATTATATAAAAGATAATCAACTACAATTTATTTTTGTTCAAATTTAAGTGATCCTGTGCATGTAAAAAATGCCAGATTAACATTTTGGAGGCTGAAATTTGTCTGCTCTATGAATAGGTACAGCAGAGGCTGGCAGAACCATTTGTCTCAATCCTCACCTGGAGAGAGCACCTCTAGCAATAAGAGAAGAATTCAATATCTATGGTCCTTTCAGTCTCTGATCTCTCTGCTAATGCTGCCAACAATGGTATGGGCTCGTCTACACGGCTGCAATAAAGTTATGCGCTGTATCTCTCCAGGGCAGATGCTGCAGGCACAAACCAAAAGGTTTCCAATGCACATTAATGTAGTCCTCTTCAGATAGGATTACATTAATGAGAACTAGGAACCTTTTAGTTTATGCCCGCAGCATCCACATGCAGGAGTTACAGTGCAGCAACTGCAGGGCATAGCGTCAGTTATGCCTAACATTGGGATGAGATTAAAGCAGTGGCCAAAGAAAGACTACAGTGAAACCCAATACACTTATTTTCACTTGTGACCCATATCAGAGTGCAGGTCTCCAGGAGTGAAACAGCAGCCTCAACCAGCACCCTGTCCTTCAGTTAACTCGCTCTGTAGCAGATACAGGAGTTTGGGAAAGATAAACACGGACACGCATTCATTTCTAGTGCCTAAATCAGAATTGGTTTTACATTCACAGTAACAGAAGCATGACTCACTTGCTGAAATTCACCTCTGTGCAGAGGGCCAACACAAGGTGTCTATGGACCACTTACGCTTTGTGCCAACATTACACAACTCTGATCCCCTTCTCTCCCCATTCCCCTGCACAGATCTGACATCCCCTTTTCCATAGGAGCAGCAGCAATTGTGGGGGAAGGGGAGCCTGTGGAGCCCCTTTTCTACTATTGGAAGCAGCACAGAGGAGGTGGGGAGTTCTGGGTTTCTTCTCCAAGTGAGGGAAGGGGAGCAAAGGAGCTCCTTCTCCCAGCCTGGTGGAGCAGCCATAGAGAAGCATTTGGGAGGAATGTGGGGATATTTGTAGGGAAGGGGTAAAGGAATCAAAGGTTCCACTTTCTGGCCATTACCAGGTACGGCACTGGATGGGAAGGTGCCCAACGTTCCCCCCATTATGGTTCTGTTCTGTCAGTACATGAGTTCCTAGAAAGCAAAGACCACTTTGAGGATGATTCGTTATTCATTGAGAAATTGTAGAAAAAAAACGACATGCCTCTGGTAAATTTTGAGGACAGAAGGCTGTGAGGAATGCATACAGAAGTGGGAGAAGAATAGAGGTCCAGAATCCCTACCTCAAACCTGGATCTAGTGTATAGGGAAGGGGTTCTACACTTCCATCTTCCCCAGGGGAAGCTCAGGGAGGTGTGAAGTAGCCCATTCATCTCGAAGAAATGTTCTGAGCTGAATGAGAACACCCCATGGTAGAGATGATACAGCCTGAAACCATGGGTGTTTATTGTTCCATTCCTCTCAAAGCATGTTCTCATCCTGCCCTCCTTTTCTGTCAGCTCTTGTGGGCCTATGTCAAGCTTGCTGGTTCTCAGCACTGTAAGTGCTAAGCACTCCTGTTCTCAGCTCCCCAATACAGTCTCTGCATTGTATACTGGGCCGTGCACTGACTATGCCTCACCCTGATCTCAGCAGTGAGTTTCTGTGCCACACATACCTGTTCTCAGTGCCTGGTGCAGACTTGGTTTATCATTCCTAATGCAGGAGACTTCATCACGCCTATTCCAGAAAATAAAGTATCTGTTGTAGCTGGGACTCTGCAAATGGCATCAGAGCCAGCACAAAGGTGGCAACTAGTTCCTCCCATATCATCCTGGCTCCACCACTGCCATTTCAGCTTCATATTCCTGCCCTGTGACACATAGTTTGGTCAACCTAACCCCCACTGTAGATGCAGCTAGGTTGATGGAAGAATTCTTCCATCGGCCTAGCTAGTGCCTCTCAAAGAGGTAGATTAATTACATCAGTGAAAAAAACCCTTCCCATCAATGTAGGAAGCATCTACGCTACAGCACTGTAGTGAATGGTGTCAAGTATCAGGGGGTAGCTGTGTTAGTCTGTGTTCACAAAAACAACAAGTTCAATGGCACCTTAAATTAAATTTAAGGTGCCACCGGACTCTGTGTTGTTACTGTAGTGTAGACATGGCATAAGCAAGTCTCAACCTTAATAGCAGAGCTGCTCCTCCACTATGATCACGACTTCAGCGATGCACTCTACTTACCTACACACAAACAGGGGTGAGGAAAGAGTAACCCACGAATAGCAAGAAAGAGGCTAGAAAGGCAATACAAGAATACCAATGATAAAAATATGGAATGAAATTCAACCCCATACAGAGCATCAGCACAAGGCCTGTACACCTTATGACATCAAAATGCAGCCTAAATAACTTACAGGCTATGTGCTGGCTCTCTGCACAGTGCTAAATTTCACCCTAGGTAAACAGCATATATAAATCTGAAAAGCCACAGCAAATCCTGAAAGTGGACATAGAGAGTTTTTTTGATTAATGGAAAAGTAGCACTTGTTATATCAATATTTCTGTGTTGCTTCTGAAATAAACTCCTCTATTTGCTAAATCTAGGGTCTTTTACCTGCTCTTGATAGAAACAAGCTCATCCCACCAGACCCAGTACCAGTTTCCACCACAGTGTCTCCTTGGTTGATATCCATCATCATCAGCATTGCACTAATATCCTAAGGGTTAAAAGAGAAATAAACCAATACTTCTATACTGTATATTCAAACAGAAATATGTTAGGATATTGCTTAAAGCAGCAGCCTGATTTTCAGTAGTGCTGAGCACTTTTAGGTTCCATAGAAATCAACAGGAACTGTGGGTATGCTATATCTCTGAAAATCACTATGCACTTGCATAAGCCACCTGAAGGTCCTGCAGCTATTCAGATCAACAAAGCAAATATTAATAGAAAGAAGTAATTTACTAATACAGGAATGATAGGACTCCTTAATATAGTAAAACACAAGTGGCAAATTATGATTGTAATGTAAAAGCTAAAATATCCCACTGTAAAACACGGACTGTTTAGTAGGAAGGAAGCTGTCTAAAAGTAAATTGTATTGCTGTTTCCCTAAACTGAAAATGCTTGGATATGCAAATTAACAACAAAAGACTCTGAGACTGCATCTCTAAAAAGGTTTTAAATTAGGACTACCCAAACTTTTATATGTGAAGGGCTGTTTAATAGAAATCCAAAGCATCTCCCAGAGCCTAGAGACTGGAACTGTACATCTATTCAAAGTTCCTGGTCTGAGCATTGGCCTGCTAAACCCAGGGTTGTGAGTTCAATCCTCCCCAGGGTCAGGTAGGGATCTGAGGCAAAAATCTGTCTGAGGATTGGTCCTGCTTTGATCCGGGGGTTGGACTAGATGACCTCCTGAGGTCCCGTACAACCCTGATAGTCTGTGATTCCCTAAATCCATGGCTCACCACCCTAACCCAATGGTTCTGGTACCCATCTTGTAGCTGGGTGAACTGGGGTGGTCCTGCCATTTAAAAACCAATAATCATCAACAGCTTCTATTTAAACCAGTCTTCAAGTTAAAGTTGATCACTTGTGGAAACATCCATTGCAACAACTGACAACCCACGCACTGCTGCCTTACCTTTGGATATGAAATAGTAGGTCCTCTCTTCATCAAAAGCACAAAATCTTCTAAGGCTGGTCTCCTTATCAGGAACTGAAACCCACTAGAAGTCCTAAACATTTGGCCCGGTAGCTTGCCTATTATCTCCAGGTGGCTAATAACTCCCCAGTTGCTATTCAATTTCCCGACAGCTGTCAGGTTACGCATATGTTTAAACTCTGTGTAGGTTTTTCTGCGAAACTCTGCTAAAATCAAGTCCCCGGCTTGGAAAGGCACATCTTTAGCCGATGTGTTATGGGTGTCAACAGGCGTCTTGTCTTCATCCCTCTGCAGCTGTGCGGGGGGAGACCTACTGGCAGCAGGCAGCTGGAGGTGAGAGTCGCTGTTTTCACTGCTGTCCTCCTGCCTTGTTTCCCCCAGGTCTGCGCGCCGTATGTCCCTGATCTCTTCCGAGAGCAACTCCTCGGGTATCAGTCGGCTCACTCTTTCCAGAGGCGACAGGGCCCTTTCCCAGGCTCGTCTCCTCCGGCTCCTCAGCAGCTGACCCGGGTCCGCCTGCGATGCAGCCGCCGGGGGGGAGTCGGCTACAGGCGATGCACCGGCAGTGACCTGCTCTTCCGACTCGGCCCCACCTCCATCCCGGAGCGAGCCGGAACACAGTGCTCGGACCGACCGGAGGCGATGGGCTGAAGGCAGGGGAGGCGCACCCTGCTCCCGGGTGCGTGCGACCCCTAAGCGATCGCTTGCCCCAAACACTCCCCTGCCCAGCAACGCCCGGCACCAGTTCGCCCGCCTCCTCCCGCATTGCGGCACCAACCCGGGCTTCCCCGGCCCCCCTCGCGCGGGCAGCGCCCGACTCTCCCTTCCCAGCACTTGCAGGCTCAGCCACCGCCTGGCACACTGCAGCATGGCTGCGCCGGCCGGGGGCGCTGCACACAAAGCTGCCGTGGCCGGGAGAGCCCGGGCGCCGCTTGCCGGTCTAGCATGTGCTGCTGGCTAGGCCCCCTGGGCTGGACTAAGCACTTGCTCAGGCGCAGGCGGACTCGCCTTTGCCTTCCCCCTTCAGGAACCACGAGGGCCAACACAGCGACACACACGTCCGCAGTAAGCCTGCGACCGTCCGGATCCACGTGTTTGCCCACATGGCCCTGGCAGCCCCGATCAGAATGGCGTCCAGCAGCTGCTGTTCCCTTCACAAACAGCCTTGTGTTCCTTCGACTCCCTCACCCTAATAGCGTGAGAGTTTGAAAATGACCCATGAAAACCCTTCATCATGTGGGGGGAAAGATTTTTAAACTGCTTTCAATTGAATACAGACTGCGAAGATGGTTCCTTCCAAGTAGGAACAAGGAGGCGACAAGGAGCGGATCACTGATTACCTGTTCTGTTCATTCCCTATGGGGCACCTGGTATTGGCCGCTGTCTGAAGACAGGATAGTAGGGTAGATGGACCTTTGGTCTGACCCAGTATATCCGTTCTTAAGTAAGTGAGATTTGAAAGGCTTTGAAATACAATCCCATAAACATTCCTATCTATAAAAAGGGAGAATTTACTCTGAAATCTGTCCTGAAGATAACAAACATTAATCAAAATCCAGTTAAAGTATTTTGAACAAAAAAAAATGCTATGAGAATGCTAAGATTATTTATTATACTCTCTCATAGTTGTTGCCACACACCCTTCCCCCGAAAACAAAAAACATACCTTGGCCGTAACAACTAATATGAACAAATGTAGTTTAAATCTGGCTTCTTGTTCAGCCAGACAAAAACACAAAGCATCATATTTTGATTTAAATGAATCATACTATAATTTAACTTTATTTGAGCAAAACAATTCGGCACAAAAGACAAAACATAGGTAAGGCAGATATGCTGCTGCAATTTAATGTTTTTTAAAAAATACAATCAAAAGAAAATTACAATATGTTGTAAATTTGAATAGAACTTTGTTCGAAGCTTGTCTAGAGGTTTGTTTTCATTTACAATGCAAAATGGTGGAGAAAGAACAACTGCAAAATCACTAGGCCGGAGGTCAGGGATTGACTACATTTTCTGAAGATTTAAGGTTTTTGTCTATGTTGCAGCATGGTCTGTGCAATTTCTTTGCATCTTTATTTTTCAGAATGAATTATAAGGTCCTCGTTTTCAATGAGCTCAGTGTGGATGAACCCTGACACCACAGGGAGCTCACTGCAGGACTAGAGCCTAAAAGAGGAAAGACAACGGGGATCCACTGATGGCATGTGCCTATTTCAAAAAACAATAGCTGAAAATCTAAAACTAAGACAAACCCATTTAACAATCCACCCTCCCTCCTACTCCCATCCTTTAAATCCTTCCGTAACATTCATTTCTGCTTTGTTGTTTACAAGTGTTACACTTCACTGGGAAAAAAATGCAAAGCTTCATTATTTGCATCAGAACCACAAGATATACTCAGGCCAAGAGTGAATTCTTACATTGTTACATTGAAAATCATGCATCTGAGGAAGTGGGTATTCACTCACGAAAGTTCATGCTCCAAAACGTCTGTTAGTCTATAAGGTGCCACAGGATTCTTTGCTGCTTTTACAGATCCAGACTAACACGGCTACCCCTCTGATACATTGTTACTGTAAACTATTATGTACTGTCTCATCCCTTGTCATCATCCCTATGGGACACAGACCTTGAGTAAAATTTT
Source organism: Gopherus flavomarginatus (assembly GCF_025201925.1). Lineage (NCBI taxonomy): Eukaryota > Metazoa > Chordata > Testudines > Testudinidae > Gopherus > Gopherus flavomarginatus. Next base: position 60,410,553 of record NC_066620.1, on the reverse strand, counting down.
CAAAAGCGCTTATATGATTTATGAGCCCAAGTCCTGTTTTTAAAGGCACTTTTGAAAATGTTTTTGGTTGTCTTTTCTCATGTTTCTATAAAATGACTATCTGATTTACAGCACCCGTAAATATGGTAATCATGTTAATAGCTCTTGAAGATCTGGCTATGAGATGTGCATGGTTTTAATGGTGAACATAAGTCACTATACATTTATACTTGCAGTCTATAAACTACAATCAGAACAGGTTTCTGGGCTTTTCCGCCCCCCTCTTCTAGGGAAAACTATTTATGATAGAGACACATTAGTCATTAGCAATATTTTCATTGATTTTTTTTCCATCATATATAATTTTCCCCATGTTAAAGAAAGTAGATAGGGATTATTAAATGAGAGAGTATGAAAAAATTTACATTTGCAAGGAAGTATTTATTTTATGCTTCTTCTGACTGGATGTGCCTCAAAGGAATATAGAAGATATGTAATGAGTACAGTCAGGACCTGCGCTAGGGTTTTGAGCGCCCTATGTGGACAGCAATTTCGCCGCCCTGCGCGCTGGTCCCGCGGCTCCGCTGGAGCTGCCGCAGTGGTGCCTGCGGAGGGTCCGGTTCTCCGCGGCTCCGGTGAAGCTGCTGCAGTCATGCCTGCGGGCGGTCCACTGGAGCCGCACGAGCAGGCGACTGTCCGCAGGCACCACTGCGGCAGCTCCACGGGAGCTGCCTGCCACCCCCTGCGGTGGCGCCCTGACCCAGGGGACACCCTGGACTGCGGGCTGCCGCGGCGGCGCCCTGACCCAGGGGCACCCTGGGCTGCGGGCTGCCGCGGAGGTGCCCTGACCCAGGGGACACCCTGGGCTGCCGGCTTCTGCTGGCAGCTCACACTCCCTCTCTGTCCCAGCAGCAGCGGCTGCTCAACCATTTAAAAAAAATGTGGGGGCGCTTTTTGGCACCCCCAAATCTCGGCGCCCTAGGCAACCGCCTAGTCCGCCTAAATGGTTGCACCGGCTCTGGGTACAGTACAGAAAGGACTATGCATATATTTAACATGCATCCTGAAAAGCTGGTGATGCATCTGAAATGTACTTTTAGAAAATAATTGTTTACAGTGTACTGAATTATTATAATACATGAAAATTAATCCAGGTTTACATTTGGAAAGCTTAACTGTACTAGCAAAGCACTCCTAGAGTGCTACCGTGGTTGCAGCTTGAATTGGCAGAATTGTACTTTTGCAAGCATAGTTTATTTTAGCCCCACCTCTACTCATGCCCCCACCCCCTCCAAAACAACACCAGGTAAAAGAAACTAGACTGGCAAAAGTGTGGTTGTACAGTTATAACTGTGTCTACATTAGGGGGCTTCTGCCAGCACAGCTACATTGGTCAGGAATCACACCTTTTCACATCCCTGTTTATATGGATATCTGGCCTGATACAACAATTTGCAAGGCACTGTCCTAATAATCAGGGGAAAATATAGAAATTACAGAAGAAAAATATCTCTTAAATCATCTAGTCTACCTCCTGATAGGTAGAGGATTGATCTCTAGATTACACTTTCTAGTACTTTTTCCATTCTTGCTTAATCACTGGGGCTACCACCACTATTCGTGGGAAACTATGTTGCATTTTAATAGACCCCAATGCTCAAGACTTTTTTTCTGATATCCAAGCTATATTTTCTATTTCCTATCACTCCCACAGGATAATGGAGCAGCTAATACACAACTCAATTAATACAGGAGAGTAATATAATTAATGCCAATCTACATGGGTTTATGGATATCAGATTCTATCAAACTAACTTGGTATTTTTTTAATAAGATTGCAAGTTTGGTGTTGATGTAATAGACTTCTGTACCTTCCCCAGCCCTGAAGCTCGAAAGCTTGTACCTTCTGCTAACAGAAGTTGATCCAAATAAAATATATTGTCTCTCTCAACTTCTGTAAGGCATTTGACTTGGTACTGCCTGACATTTTGATTAAAAAAACTAGAACAATATGAAATTAGCGTGGCACATATTAAATGGATTAAAGATTGGCAGATTGGTCTCAAAATGTAATTAAAAACAGGGAACCATCATAGACAGGTGTGTTTCTAGTGGACTCACACAGGGATCAGTTCTTGGCCTTATGCTATTTAACATTTTTACTAATGACCTGGCTGAAAACATAAAATCACCACTGAAAAAGTTTGGTGATGGCACAAAAGTTGGGGGAGTGGTAAATAATGGAGAGGACAGGTCACTGGATTGCTTGGAAAGGTATGTGAAAGAAAACAGTATGTGTTTTGATTTAACTAAATGGGAATGTATAGGTCCAAGAACAAATATTTAATACTGGGTTCTTCAATCTATCACAGAAAGGTATAAAACCATCCAATGGCTGGAAGTTGAAGATAGACAAATTCAGACCGCAAATAAAGTGTACATTTTTAACACTGAAAGTAATTAACCATATGACCAGTCATGGGGGATCCTCCATCACTGATCATTTTTAAATCAAGATTGGATGTTTTTCTAAAAGCTTTGCTGTAGGAACTATTTTGGAGACTTTCTATGGCCTGTAAAAGCAGCAAAGAGTCCTGTGGCACCTTATAGACTAACAGATGTATTGGAGCATGAGCTTTTCTGGGTGACTACCCAGTTCGTCAGACTCTTTTACAGCTCTAGACTAACACTGCTACCCCTCTGATCTATGGCCTGTCTTACACAAGAAGTCACATGGATGCCTTCTGGCCTTGAAATCTATGAATCTTTTGATCAGTACTGGCAGATGTTTCTGCAGTATTTACTCTTTCCCAGTACCTAACAAGGAGATGACCCTTAATAAAATTAATATGCAACAATTATGTCTCAGGCATCCCTTGGTACAGTCACATTATATCCTATATTTAACTGGCCTGCAAAATGAGAAGCCTTAAAAAAAAGCTTGTCATACACACACCTCTGGACACCCCCCAACCCCCTCTAGCACACAGACGGTACCTCTCAAAGCTGTCATACACAGCCCCCAGGACCCCATCTTTCACCCTTGATACTCTCATAACCCTCCCCTACCCGCCTCAAAATACTATTTGAACACACATCAGACACCCCCGACCTCCTGTGCAGCCACCATCAAGTTCCCCCAACAGGCCTCCCACTCCTGCCACACCGAGCACCCCCCACCGGCGCGCGGGCCTTCCACGCAGCGGAGGGGAGGAGCGGCGCAGGGGGAGCGCGTCCCCGACCAGTGCGCCTGCGCGGAGCGGAAACACGTGGCCGCTGCGCCGCTGGCCTGGAGCAGAGGCCGAGCCCAGAGCGCTATGGCGGCGGTCGGAGCGGCGTGTGGTGGGGAGGCCCCACGGGCCCCCTGCGCCTTTTCCCCAGGCGGCCGCCGTTCCCTGGCGCTGTGCGGCCCCGACGGGCGCCTCCGGGTGTGGGACACGCCGAGCAGCCGCCTGCAGCACGAGTACGTGCCCTCCGCCCACCTCAGCGCCGCCTGCACGTGCCTGGCCTGGGCCCCGCCGGGGGGCCGCCAGCCTCCGAGCAAGGTACCGGGGCGGGAGGGAACGCGGGGCCGGGCCGGGGGTGCCGCCGCTGCCGCCCTGCACACCGCATGGCCCGCTCGCCCCACCCCCCGTCAGCATGTGGCTTCCCCGGGGAGAGCGGCCAACAGGCCCCGAGTCGGGGGGAGGCCCCCCCACTACAGCCGGGAAACAGCTCCCGTGTGACGGGGACACGGTCACGGGCCCCCAACCCCTTGCAGGCCTCCCGCCTCCTGTCCGCAGCACCCTGCCGGGCAGCGCTAGTACAGACGGGCCACCGGCAGTGCACGTGGGGCACCCACCTCCGCTCGGGCCGAGACTAGGGGTGGTGGATTCGACAGGGCCCCGTCCCGGGGGAGCCGCTCCAGTGAGGGGGGCTAGTTCGCGCAAGTCCTAGGGGAAGGGAAGAATTAGGTGAACCCAGTCCTAGGCTTGCCGGTCGGGAGAGAGGAGAGCATGGGATGAGGCAATCTTACCACCCGTCGTGTGTGCGCCTAGTGGTGAGGTAGTCCTTGGGTGGCCCAAGCTGATGTTAAGTGTCTCCTCTGGAGCGGTAGCAACACAGAGTTTACAAAAAGAACAGGAGTACTTGTGGCACTTTAGAGATTGACAAATTTCTTTGAGCATAAGCTTTCGCGGGCTATAGCCATGTCATAGGTTTCACCCCCACTCTGGACTTTAGAGTATAGATGTGGGGACCTACATGTGACCTTCCTAAGCTTAATTAGTAGCTTAGATCAATAGATTGCCACCTTCAAATGTTTGTGTCATCTGGAAAACTCTGTCTCCCCCCCAAAAAAACCTTCCCCTCCCTGGGTACCCTTCAGAGACTCCTCCACCAATTCCCTGGTGAACACTGATCCAAACCCCTTGGATCTTAAAACAATGAAGAATTACTCATTCCTCCTCTTCTCCCCCCCCCCCCCCGAGTCCTTGGTGAGTCCAGATCTGATCCCCTTGGATCTAAAAAACAGATCAATCAGGTTCTTAAAAAGAAGACTTTTAATTAAAGAAAAGAAAGGGTTTACAAACGAATTTAGTCACTATGTCTATGGGTCCTACATCTGTGTCTATGTATACTTTATATATATATGCCACAATAACACCTGTGGTGTCTTTCATTAGGGAGTTTCTAAGCACTTTAGAGGTGTTATTGAACTAAGACTGCCAGTCTCTTTGTAATGTGGGTAAGTATTTTCCACTTTTACAGGTTGGGGAGTATGTGTCTTGCTCAAAGTCACCCAGTGTCCAAAGCTAGGAAGAGAACTAAGGAACAATGACTTCTTGCAGTTCTGACATACCTAGTACAGTCCCATTTATCCAAAATGCTTGTGTAATCAAAAATATCTGTGGATCCAGATAATTGCAGGTGGGGAGAAGCACTTGGGTAAGCCTTTCTCACCTGTGGCTGTGATAGAATGATTTGGCTGATAGGTAGTTCTTCTGAAATAGGTTTGTATTAGCCATATACATTAATTGAACTGTATGTGTGTATAATAGCTGTAAGTATCCTTTGCTCAAAGAATGAATTATATTTGTAACATGCTGTCCTTCATATTAGCTCTGTTGGTGAGACACTGTTAAGGAGAGAGTAGTGGTATTAGGAATTCATACACTGTTAATTTATGTAAAATTCAGTCTCCCTTTGGGATAACATCTATCTCGCCACTTTTGCTCTTTGCAAGTTATTTATGGAGGGGAATTTTTCCAGGATTCAGGAATGATTTAAATAAGTATGACTAATATTCAGTGATTCATTCAGAGCAAGCATCTGGGAACTTGGAAATTTCAGGGTTGAATTTCAGAGCATTTCTCTTATATTTTTTTTACAGTTCATTACCAAACCAAAGGTGTGATCAGAATTAAAACAACAAGGCGCTAGCTCAGTTACATCCTGTCTACACTGAGATTTGAAGCCACCATCTCAACCATTTTGTAGGGATAAAAACAGTATTGAAACCTTGTTCTTGTTCAGAAAGTGCAGTTTCCCCCTGGCTAGTAGTATAGATAGGGTGTAACCATATTATAATATATTTTATTTATGTAACATCTGTACAAGGATTTCAAAGTGCTTTACATACTTGTTTAATTTATTCTGTGAGTGCTCCTGAGTATTATCCCATATTACTGATTAGGAAATCTGAGAGATTAATTGCCCAAGGACACAGGATTTCTGCGGCAGAGAGAAGTAGTTTAGATCTCTTAACTTATTGTCCTGTACTTTAATTTGCTCCGTTATAACAACACACTTTTGAAAGCCATATTTATCATTTGGTATCTGTGCTGACTGAAGAAACTGGGCCTGTCACACTTGGTGTATTGCATGTTGGGATACCATTTCATAGCATGGATTTGGTTTTGCCTGTCTGGATGGAACCAAAGTATGTTATAACCTATATTATAGCTTTCAGACATTGTTATAACATGGTGTCCTGGCATGATACAATGTGTACATGAGCTTCTTAAGCAGCTTTCTAGCAAGAACTGTGTTTGCAAATGGTTCTTCAGAAAAGGGCTGACATGTTTTAAAATGTCTGTGTAGGCAGGGCTCTTTATCTTGTGTAAGGAACTTTGTTGAACACTGGGCCACATCTTAGTGCTAATTATCTCTTAACATGTTGAACTGTGAGCATTACCTGAATTTCAGCATGTTCTCTTGTGGAACTGGTAACTTTTCGTATCTTGTAGTATGTATTCTCTGTAGCTTTGTAACTTGTTGGTTTGTGCTCAGATTGAATAAGCAGGGAAAAATAAAGCTCTGGTAGCTGAGCCAACTAAAGGATGCTTGTAACACACATTTTGTTTTCTTTTGTACTGGAAAGCTTTCTGTTTTCTGCTAATGTGTCATGCTTTAAGAACAATCATATGCCAGTAGATACCTCTAGGTGGTGTTTGGCCAGGTTCCATTTACACAAAGGCAAAGTATGTTCTGGACTCTTGCCACTTTAATGACGACCACACATTTTTTGGCCAATATGGGGATGAGTTGTAGAAATAGTGAGATCTTGAACTCTAATCCTGGGAATTCCTAGCTCTGTGATAGCTGCTTGGACCACACATCTCCCCAGTCTTTGTATATGTGCTTGTAGTGTGGGAGGTATTTTAGCTTTTGTTATGGTGACATTATTTTCTTAAAGTGCTGGTCAGTAGAAAGTCTCCCTGAAATAGTCCCTTATAAAAATCTACTTTTCAAGTGAGGCTGTTATGGAAAACCATGCCCTCTTAAAAGAAAACAAAAATCAATTTATTTTACCATAACTGCTTTAAATAAAATACTAATATTCCTAAGTCAAAATCGTAAATTAATTCTAAATATTTCTTCAATCTGTAGCATCTGAAAAAATAGTAAGACACTCATGTGGCAGGATCAAGTTCTGTGCCTTGCACACAAAAGCCTAGATGTTGTCTGGTATCAAAGGCGTCTTGATCCTGCAGTGAGCTCTGTGTTGGGTCACAGTGAAGTGAATAGGAAATATCGCCATGTGGCAATCATTGCAGGATCAGGACCTAAGACTGGTTTGTATTTAGTTCTATGGATATTTTTGGAAGGATGTGAGCGAGGGATTTTCTAGATCAATATCTAATCCTCGTGTTTGTTTAGTAGAGGGGTTCTCAAACTGGGGACCCTAGGGGTTGCAAGGTTATTACATGGGGGGCCGCGAGCTGCCAGCCTCCACCCTAACCCTGCTTCACCTCCAGCATTTATAATGGTGTTAAATATATTTAAAAGTGTTAATTTAGAAGGGGGTTCGCACTCAGAGGCTTGCTATGTGGAAGGGGTCACCAGTGCAAACTTTGAGAACGACTGGTTTAGCACCTTTTATTCTAAAGACGCCATACCCAAATGCGCTCATTAGCCAAGCTTTTGGGAGCATTTCAGCAAAGACATAAGGTAAGTTAAAAACAAGTTTCCTTTGGAGAACCTTTGCTACTACTTGGCTCGCTCATTCTGTGACATCAGAAATGATATGAGTTGATGGACTTAGGTAAGACTTGCTTGTATTTGTAATGTGTTCTGGAATATCTCTAGTGAACTAAGAATTTTGGGGAGGGGGGTAGGGTGATGGGAGAATGGAAGAATTTTAGATAAATTAGTAGGTGCTTCTGTGCTTATGCCTGGTTGCTTGCTATTTCAAGGAGAAAGGGTTTTCAGCACCCATCTGTACTTAACTGGTTTCATTTTTCCTTTGCAGTTCATCTTTAGTATGAAAGACTATTAGTAAATGCAGATAGCATTTAGGGTCTTCCGGTACTGTGTGGGCATCCAGTGTGAACATAGGCCTCCTCTTTACTGACCAAAGAACAGTGTTTAATTAAACACAGTTTTAATGTGACTGCCTCCAAACAAGTTTTAGTTAGTTGGTTTAATGTTCAGACCTAGTGTTAATCTAGATTTTAAAATCATGATCAACATGCATTAGACCTGGTTTGAAATGTTTAGTTCCAGGTATGAACATGCTTTGGGATGTGTGTTATAGTTTTTGCTGCACTCATGTTTTTGGTGCATTTTAAAAAACCCTTCCTTTGTCTCTGAAAATGAAGCCTGAGAGTATGTTCGTGACAAGCAGAGACCTCAGCTATCCACTTAGGTTTGGCTTTATGTGAAAACTTCTGGAATGGAGTTAAGTTTTTTATTCAAATGTCAGTTATTCTGATTTTTATTAAACTGGCATAGAGTTAATGTCAGCTAAAATTATTCTATTTTTGCTTCCCAAATATCTTACATTTAGCACTATGTCAAAAGTTTGTAGAGTACTGCAACTTCAGGGATGCAAAGTCTCTCTGGCCTGGTCCACACTACACAGTTAAATCGATTTAAACAGCGTTAAATCGATTTAACTCTGTACCTGTCCACACTACAAGGAACTTTAAATCGATTTTAAGGGCTCTTAAAATCGATTTCTGTACTCCTCCCCAACGAGAGGAGTAACCCTAAAATCGATATTACTATATCGATTTAGGGTTAGTGTGGACGGAAATCGAAGTTATTGGTCTCATTCCTTTAATGTAGCTCCAGAGTGCACCGCTCCGGAAATCGATGGTAGCCTAGGACCATGGACGCACACCACCGAATTAATGTGCCCTAGTGTGGACGCATAAAATTGATTTTATAATATTGGTTTTATAAAACCGGTTTTAGTAATTTCGATTTTATGCTGTAGTGTAGACGTAGCCTCTCTCTCTCTGTGTGTCTCTCTCTCTTTGTTGTTGCATTGTTTAAAATTTAAAACTTAAATGTGTACGCTTCCAGATGGCCTGCAGCTCTCATATCTTTGGGCTTGGGCACAAACTAATTACATGTTGCATGTCACCTATTGTAATGTAAGAGAGACACCTATGTAGGTGGAGCAGCAAGGCTCTTGTTTTAAGCCTACAAGGAGTCCTTTTTGGGCTTCCTGGTGCGATGCATTAGTGCAGATATCCTGTTCTGTAGAGGAAGCATCGTTTTGTGTCTTGTGGGTAGAAAGTTTTTAAAAATGAAATCTGAGATGAGATAGTGTCTACATAATGTACAACAAACTTGGCAGAAAAATATTTTCCTTTTGCCTTTGGGGTTGGGACTGCTTCATTCTTCTGAAGCCCTTAACTCTTTAAGTATGAACACAGTCTGACATTAAACTCTTGTGAGCAGAAGTGTTGTAGTGGTGATGGCTTTTCCTCCTCCTTTCTTTATGGTTTGGCATCCTGAGAAACTGAGTCTAGTCTCTTTCACTTACCTAACCGCCATCCCACCACACTTCTGGGCAAGGAGGACAGGCTGAAACTCTGTGTAGAGATTGTCAGTGGCTCTCAAACTGTGAGGGCAAGGGATTAAAAAATGGTCTGAGCATGGGAGCCAGGAACTAGGAGTTATAATGCCTATTCTAATACTGACTTCCTTTGTGGCCTTGGGCAAATCACTGTGTTTTCCTAATTTTCCTCATCTGTAAAATGGAAATAGCACTTTCCCCTCAGAGGAGTTGAAGATTTATTTAATGTTTGTAAAGTGCTTTGAAAAATGAAAAGTAGTAATGGTTTTGACCTTCCCCTTTGGGGATGAAGCATACCCCGTGTATTACCTTTCAGCCTGGCTCCGGGAATAAAGCAAAGACTAGAAAATGACCTTGGGGTTTTCTTCATGGAACAACACACTGCCACTATGCTGTCAGGATGATTTCATTTGATCTTTTAAAATTAGATTTTGAGCCGTAGTGGTCTAAATAAGACTCTTTGGGCTTGTCTACACTAAGATTTGTAATCCTGTTAGTTAACATGTTAAAAACATGATTGTGTCCTGTCTACATTAGAATTTACACACATTTGTTCCCAATTGTGTTTGAACTCTAGGATTATGGAACCCTTATGTGTGGAAGCAGACCAGACTAACTTGTAATTTTTTTTTTTTTAACCCCGCTCCCAATCTCTTTTCAGGAGGGTCCTCAGAGGAAAAAAAGGAAATCTGAAGCTGCACAAGCAGGCGAACAGTTTGATCTACTGGCTATTGGTACAGCAGTTGGCAGCATTTTATTATACAGCACAGTTAAAGGAGAATTACAGAGCAAACTAGTAAGAATCACATCAATCTTTCTGTCTATTTGTAAGGTCATATCTGTTGCTCAGAGGGGCGGGCTAAGCTAATTTAACAAAGTTTTAAATTCTGAATGGTTATGTAGTTACATGCATGAAGGGATATGTGGTATCCACAAGAATGTCAGAATAATTCTACTTCTAGTGTTGCTAGTATGTATAGACTGAGGAATTACTTTTTCTAGACTAGCCCAACATCATACGATTACATGTACATTTGTAATTTTTGAGTTCCTTTTAACTCAAAAGAATAGTAAGGATTTAGACACCATGAAATTCATCTTGGCTGTATTGCATCTTCAACAATTAGACAATATTCTGTGTCTGAGAATTAAAAAAAATGGCATTGGCTAGCATGGAGATGCTTCTTGCACTGGCATGTTGGATTTTCTATACAAGTGTGAATCACAGACTTAGCTTTCCATATGACGTCTTGTGTGAGTCCTTATATTCTCAGCATATGGTTTTCCCAAACCCATTCGGTGGTGGGTCCATCCTGCTGTCGTTTTTCCTTCTTATTAACATCACCTCTTCTGTGCCTTTTCATTTAGCCTTGAATTGTAACAAAACAAAGAAATAGAATGGTTGATATCAATGATAATATTTTGGAATAGACATATGAGACTGATTTCTTCCTCCTGGTTTTAGACTTACACTGTGCATCAATGCCCATGAGTGTGTGTATTATGTATGGGAAAACATTTGTGTGCCTTGTTAAGCTGGGTAGTGGTTTAGCAACATTGGTTTAAAATTGATAGGGTGAATGCTGATATTTTGCTGGTGACACGTCTTTATTTTACCCACAAAGTTCATGTTTTTGATGGGTCCACAGAAATGTTGACTATTTTTCTTGTTTAGGAACAGAATAGTGGCTGTCATTAAAAAAAATAAAAATAAAAAAAAAAAATTGGAATTGCAAGAACATTTCTCACTCTGTCATAACTGAAAAGTCATTTTTAGTTTTGAAATATATCAAATTAATTTTTTTCTCTGCCCATATTTAAGCATAATGCCTTGCTGTGATGATGCTTACTTGGTTTCGCTCATTGCTGACTTGCAGTGAAGACATTTTCCTCTTGGCTGTCTGAGCAGGCTGGTGCTAAATTAAATAGTAAAATTCAGTAAATTTACAGGAAACTCAAATTATGACTAAAAGCAGGTTAGCGATGCTCTTAGAAAACTGCATTAATCTTTTGGAAGAAGATCCAGTAACTTTTCTAGGCATGTGTTCACCCTCTCATTCTGGTTAGAACAGATTCTCAGTAAAATGCTGTTGCTGCTCCTTTGGTAAGATTTGAGTTCTAATACGAGGTCTCAGATTGTAACCCAGTACATTTCCCTCCCACACTGATAGACTCCCATGTTTGGGACACATGATGCCGGGATTATTTGATGACTTGACCAGTGAGCCATGTGATGGGATCCCGGGGGTGCAGCATGGAACTATGGGACCTTTGTGACCCTGAACTCTTTCCAATCTGGGCTGTCTTTCACAATGCCTTACTAGTGACCAGTAGCAAACATCTCCAGTTGTTGTTATTGTTCAGCACAATAGCATGTGGAGCACCACACCCAGCTAGATTGCATGAATGCTCCCAGAGTCACTCATGAATCACATGGAGAAAGGCACCAGAGCCAAATCTGTGCAGCTCCCAGCACGGCACCTCAGGAATACACCATCTTGCCATGCTCAAGATGAGCAGTGCAAATTTATTAATTGGTTCACCATTTCATCAATTGAAAACGGATATATACTAGCCTTTACAGAATGTGAGCAGATTTGCCACACACTTCACACAAACTCATTGGTAAAGATAAACAGTAAAACAGATTTAGTGACTACAAAAGATAGATTTTTAAGTGATAAGGAAAAAATTAGTTACCAAAAGAAATAAAATATAAGCACACAGTCTAAACTCTCAACCCTGTTAGACTGGGCAACAACTAGACTAAGCAGTTTTTCCTCACACCACTGGATATTGCAGTTGATAGTACGCAGATTTCACCCTTGAAATCCAGGCCAGTCCCCTCAGGTGGAGTCTTCAGAGTGTCCTTGTTGCTTGCAGCATGGGTGGGTGAAGGAGGAAGGGGCCACATGCTGGGCCTGTGTCTGTTTTGTACCCTCAGTTCTATGTTCTTGGGGAGTACTAGTCCAGGCATGTCTGGATGGGCATTGCTGAGTCTCCAAGTTGAGCAGTTCCCTTGATGTGGCCTCATGCAGGTGAGTCATTGTCAGGGTTCCCTCCCCACTCTGAACACTGGGGTACAGATGTGGGGACCTGCATGAAAGACCCCCCTAAGCTTATTTCTACTAGCTTAGGTTAAAAGCTTCCCCAGGGCACAAATTACTTTCCTTGTTCTTGGACGGTATTGCTGCCACCACCAAGTGATTTAGACAGAAATGCAGGAAAGGTCACTTGGAGTCCCTATTCGCCCAAAATATCCCCACAAGCCCCTTCACCCCCTTTCGTGGGGAGGCTTGAGAATAATATACCAACCAGTTGCCTTTAATATGAATACAAACCAGACCCTTTATCCTTGAGACACTGAAATCAATCAGGTTCTTAAAAGAAGAACTTTATAATAAAGAAAAAAGTAAGAGAAGCACCTCTGCAAAATCAGGATGGAAGGTAACTTTACAGGGTAATAAGATTGAAAACACAGAGGACTCCCCCTCTGGGCTTAGTTTCACAGTTCTAGAAACCAGGAATAAAACGCCCTCTTAGCATAGGGAAAATTCACAAGCTAAAACAAAAGATAATCTAATGCATTTCGAGTAGCTCCCTTGCTGGACTATGGTTGTTGATAGGTTTATTGACCCCTGTCCGGGTGTTGGTTACTTTCCTTGCTGTTGCCTCTGGGGAGCTAATATCTGGCTGGTTTCCCAACTTACATTCTCTTACATATGAAGTTGTGAGAATTGTGTTTATGGTTGTTCAGTGACAGCCATACAACACAATTCTGATAGCTTCATATGCATTAATGATATACAGATATGGATAGTGAAATGACTTCAAACTGATCATAACCGTTCCCCTTATACCTTCTAAGGCATGCTTTTTAGGTAAGATCACGATTATATAAAAATGAGGGATAGGGGGTTACAGGATGCTCTCCCAGGGTATCGAATGTCACAACCCCAACCTTCTCTAAAATCTCAGAGCTGGAAACCCTTCTGCTAGTGTCTCTGGTTTTCTTCCTCCTGCCTTTTCTCTTTCGTCTCTGCCCCTTATCAGAAAACTCCTGGTATAGGGTATCAGATTTAGCTGCCTTTCGAGATTAGATCGTGACATCCCCATTTTCTTCCTTGTTTGATCTATTTGAGATATTCAGTAGGGTGATTAGTTATGTCCATCCAGTTGTTTTCTAGGCCTGTGAGCTTGCAGCCATTTTGATCACTTGACGGACAGGAGAGGTGGCTGATGTTTCTTGCTAAGTCCTTGGGTCTGGTCTGGTGATGGCTCCTTCTGAAGTGCTGAATACATGGAACTGGCACTTACTTAGCAGCTTGCTTGGAAGGAAGGCTCTCGAAGTGTCCATCTGGGAGATATCTGTATCATCAGGGAAGAAGGCTAGCAAGATACATAATTTATTCATATAGCTCTGTTTGGGCTGTATTTATGTCGATGTAAGGAGAAGGGGGATGGTTTTCTTTATCTGTGACTTTAAATTGCTAGAGCACACTTGAATTCTCTCACTAAACCTTTTATTACTTAAAGAATTTTAAAGGTGTAACCACTTATATGTCTAGCATCTATCTAGATGCATGTGTGTGAGACCATCTTAAAACTGCAGTATAGTACCATCTCTCTGTTTTGAATGAATAACCCTTTTCATATTTTCCATAACCTGATTTAGCTCCCCAAAAGTGGCCTGTTCGGTATGTTGATTGCACAAAAACTCATTAGCCAAGGCCCATTTCATTTGCCCATTAGTAATTAAACCTTTGTTTCTCTTGTAGGATGGTGGTCATGACAATAGAATAAACTGTGTACGGTGGCACCAGGATAATGGTTGTTTATATAGTTGTTCAGAAGACAAACACATTGTGGAATGGAACACACGGACCTGCAAAGTGAAGTGGTGAGTGAGACTGGTGTGCAGTCAATAGTGTCAGCGTTACTTTTACACACGCCCTTCTTCCCCTCATCAAAGCATTTTGGTCAGGTCTAGTTGGAAGTACCATATTTTGCTATGCAAGGCGTTTGAACGCTGACCTTCATGCCAGCAGGAGCTGGTAGCCAGTCTTCTGTGCTGAAGGGAAAGCTGTTGCTCTGCTGGGCTTCTGAGGAGGACTGTTGTGGCTCTGTTAAGGGCATAAAAGATGCACTGTGTCAAGAAAATAATTGGGTTTGGCATTTCTTCAAAATCAATTTTAAAAAATATGAGACATTCTGGTCACAAGTCTCAGCAAAAAATATAAATTTGAACTCTCAGTGCTTGCTCAGGTCCATTCCATATTAGGTGAACACCGAAGAACACCAGTTATGAGAGAGGTAACTGTCTTTTATTCAGAACTGTTTTGGGGTTGTCTTCACAAACCATATTTCACAAGCATTTAATTTAGAACATGCTCTTGTATTATAAAGTAGGTCTATTGAAACTCTAAAATGTGCTGTGCAGTACACTGTCTTCATCTAGTATTTCACAGTCACATAGTTATGTAAATCTGTGTCAACCTATTGAAATGCTGGGTATTCACCATTTTTGAAAACCTTGACCTGTATCTTCTGCTGACTTCATTGGGTGTGCACTCATTGCTTCTGAAAGTCAGACCACTTGTTGGAATGTTTAAATACAGATTCAGAGCATAACCTCAGGCACCCTTTATTTTTTTGTTATGAACAGAAAATTATTAAAGTGGTAAGACAATTGCAAAAGGCAGAAAATTCATAGATTAAATTGCGAATATATAGCCACAACAAAACACACACACGTTCTAGTATAAAAGGGCTAAATATTTAAACATCTCTGAAATATGTCCATAACAGCTGTCTTAATTTGCTCTTGTTATATTGTATGCTGTGCAGAAAGCAGCTAGGGCAGCAGTATTGTCAGATTCATTTCTAGTAAGATACAGTAGCTAGCAGCCTGTCAGGTTGTCTGCATTACACACAACCATATGCTTGTACAGTTGCATGCCACAGTTAAGATTGTCTATGTTAGATTATGGATATCACTAACTGTGTCAGGCAACCATGCTAGTGCTTAACCTGTCTGTAGTATACATAAGGTGTTGGTGCTTTTGTTCACGGTAGTGAGGGAAATGATGCTAGCATGTCTATTCTAGCTAGTTAAGACTGTATGCAGCTGTGATAGTCCATGACAGATTTGTAAAATGGCTTATGCCATAGCTAGTGATCGCCCCAGGTAATCTAGACAGGACTTGTTAAACTCATGTCTTGCAAGAACTGAAACCTTTGAGACTGAACCAGCTTTAAAAAGTAGGAAATCTTAAAAGGAGGTTTTTCCCCCCCTCTGGTGCAACAGTAAGTATATCACACAGTTTTACAGAACATCATGGGACTTCACTATTAACATTGTGTTCAATAGTTCATTGGTTGCTCTGACTTGAACAATATGTATGATATGATTGCCACATTGGTGTCGAATCTGGTTGTAGCAGAGAGACGTCTCAAAATGTGAAAGGTTGTGTAAGCCTTTCTTTTTAAGTAATGCACAAAAATGCCCTTTTAGCCTGACTACTGAGAATGTTTTCAGCAGAACTAAATTTGATGGAATTCCTCAGTCCACAGGATGGCTACTTTCTATACGCAGCACCTCTTGGTTTAATAGCTTCATGTGTATTAAACTATGGGAGTGTTTCTGTTTCCTGTTGCACTGTTGTAACTCAGCCACCACCCAATGTAAGGTTGAGAGGGTGAGTGCAGGTGCATGAGAAAACTTTTTTTTTTTTTTATTTATCTGCTGCTGAAACTTTCTGTATAAAAGCTTGACCACTGTTAAAACTCTCTTGTTTTCATCTGTCTTGTGTTGTCTATCTCAGGCCTTAACTTAAATTGGTACATCGGTAAGGAATTGACTTATATTAAATCAACATCAGTAACTCTTAAATGGATTAACAAGTGTTGATCAAAGGTGATTTGCACAAATTTGACCAAACATCTCAACTGCGTGTAGACAGCGCCTCTGTTTACTACTGCTACAAAACTGGTGGATTTCACATAATTTTTCTGAGTCTATAGAAATATCTGTTGGTTTTCAGCAGCAGAATAGTGGACTCTTGTGAGATGTCTCTACAATAGATATTTAGGGTAAAATTTTCAAGTGCCCTAATGATTTAGGAGCTCAGATACTGTTTTCAAAAGTGACTTGGGCACTTAGGCTGCTAACTCATTTTTGAAAATAGGTCTTGAACTGCTAAATCAAGAAGGCGGCTTACCCTTAACGCCAAACACAGCCGATACTCTTTGAAACACACAATAGTCCTGTTTACAATAAATTATTTGCAGTAAAATATAATATGCAAAACTCATTGGGTTTTAGGTTCACAAAAGAATTGGTAAGGTTTCATTCAGACTTTTTTTTGAGCCTCAGACTTTCTTCAGCATTGAAAATGACTCCCCCTTCTGTAAAAGTGAGTAGTTTTTAGGCAGAAGTTTGTTCCTTCCATTCAGATTCAAACAGAACCAATGTCATACTTCTCTATCCTGAAACTGCTGTGTCTTACTCATGTAATCCATGAGACAGTCAAGATGATACACTTGTGCTACGGTTGGAGGTTGATGCACATCCCACTGAAGTGAATGGAAAGAATTCTGTTCACTTCCGTGGGCATTGGCTAAAACCCATAAATTGGGCCACATTTTCTTTTGTGGTAAAGCAGCTTTGCACATGAGCATCAAAACAAAGCAGTCTGAAAATGACTGAAAATGAGCCATGGGAGGGTCCCATTAGTTTATGGGGATCCTCTAGAGCCAGCATAACGGGATATGGGTTTGGGTAGGGTAGAATAGTTGCATGAACCCAAGCAGCTTCATGAACCTCTTAGGGATGTTAGCATTCAATAAAGATTAGAGAAGCCTTCAGGCAGTTCTAATGTACACCAAGGGAATTCACCAACCAGCCTTTTGCACAGCCAGAGCAGCACAGGGAATGCAAAGGTGGTTTAAATTCACCTTTGCAGTGCCTTCCTGAGCTGTATTGTGATCACTCCTCTGCTGCAGGTGATATTACTTGGAGGGTACTGTGTTCTTGGATGCTGAGCCATCCACAAACACACTGCCATTGCAGACCCCTGACAGGCTGCGGGGCTGGGGAATGAATGGCTGCAGGGCTGGGGAAAAATGACCTTTTTAATATGACATGGTATCCAGTCACCGAGATGCTTAAGACACCCTCATTGCCCCTCCTGTAGTTTCTCAGGCACTACTTCTTTCGCCCCCATTCTACTATTGCTGCTGCGATTTAGTACAGAGCAGGGAGGGAGTAGTGAGCTGGCCATCTCATGAATTCTCTCCAAGCGAAGTTCTTTTCAGAATGACTTTCTGCAGATGGCATTTTCTGGTTGAAGTGGTAGTTCACATTGACCAAAAGTAGCACAGTAAGATGTCACATGAATCAGAACATCATCATCACGTGTACCCCAACACATACCAGGTACTTTATTGGCTCAAGCCCGCCTGTTGTCGTGTTTGTATTTCATTTTGTTCAACATCAGTATCAATCTTCTAGGGACCACATCTATCCTCCTGTTACGGCACAGGCGGTATGTGACTATTGGAACCACGCTCAGCTATAGATGAGTGGGCTCCTGCCCTGTGACCTGCCGTTATTGTGCTGGGTTCATCATTGTCCATGGCTTTCCTACCACTGCTATTTGTGGCTGATGGATTTGAAAATCTTATCAGGCACAAGAATGTGCAAATGATACTAACAGCTATGCAGTCCTCACCACAGTTGGTTTGTTGTGTTTCATGGGCATGGCCTGTGATTTTTTTTCAAGCACTCTTTAACTATTTGCTTTTTTGATATGCTAAGTCTGGAATCTTTGAAAATTCAGTACTACGGACAACGTTTTCAGAAGTGAGTATGGCGTTTAAGCTCCTGTGTCACGTACACACTTTAGAAAATTTTACCTTAGGAATCCAGAGGATGTTCTCGGACGATTGTGTAAAGTCAGATACTAATACTTATCCTGACGTTGTGAATGTTAAATCAGTTTTCTCTGCCCATTCATTAAGCAGAATGCCTTGCTTTGATGATACCCACTTGGTTTCGCTCACTACTGATGTACAGTGGGGACAACTTCCTCTTGGCTCTCTGAGCTGGCTGGTGCTGACTGCAATACTGTGAAACAAAGCTGAAGGCAGCAATTGCTAGAGGGTCAGATAGCTGTTTATTATTTTTTTAATTTTGCAAAATCTTTGAAAATTAAAGAACAAACCATATCCTCTTGACTTGTAAGTGCCGTCTTTGATAAAGCTAGCACTCAGTAGGATAGTTAACCCTTGTAACATTGCATTATCATTGGTGTAGCTCCACTGGTGGTGGTAAGGGTGTCAGTGCTTGTGCAGACTTACCAGCAGCAGGCTACTATAGCACTACCACTAGTGGGAATTGGAAGAAAAATGCTAGTGTGGACACAACCTTAGGTTGTCACAGGGTCTCTCAGATTCTGTATCTCAATCTGTATAGTACTGTATTGTCTTTAAAATTGCTTTAATGCCTTTGTTTGACCACTGTTGTCGTCTTGTCAGCTGGTACAGTCATTCTTTCAATATCTAGCTCACAATGTGTTTTGGAATACAGAATCTTGATACAAAGGCTTTGCCAGTGTGCTGGTGTGTGTTGGAAATTATGAAATGTATCTGGAATGTGGAGTGAGTCTCTGAAGTGATCTTAGTAAGAGAGAGTGGGACTGATTTGGCCTCTCCTTTTGCTGCTATAAGTTGCTCTAACAATATGGCATCAGTGCAGGTAGCTCTGTACTACATATAGCAGTGCATAGGGGTGGGCGGAGGTGTTCCCATAGTGCTAGGTGCTGTACAGGTTCTAAGCTGCTGCATGGCCCTTATTTAGCACTGGGGAGGCTGCCATAAGTTACAGAAGCACGTAGGGTTGCTCTAACTATTTCAGTCCTGCGGCAGCCCAGAATCTGAAAGAAACAAAGGTAGCATAAAGCAACCGTTGCCCCCCTCTTGCCCTGGGTGGTACTGCACAGAATCTAGCCAGATGTGTTTTGAAAGGACATTCTCAGGGTATTATCTGCATTGCAATCAGGGCAGTGAGTGCTATCTTCTGTAGACCTACTGGTGCTAGCTGTATTCTAGCTAGCTCACTAAAACTAGAAGAGAGGATGCTGTGGTGTGAGCTTCACAAGCCTGCCTGATTCCCCTGAGTACATATTTGTCTCTGCAGCTTGCACTGAAGCTTTCACCACTGCTTCCTCACTTCTATTTTCAGTGAGCTAGCTAGAGTACAGCTAGTGTGGGTTTGTCTACAGAAGCTGCCATTCACACTCCTTACTGCAGTGTAGATGTACACTCAAATATGGGTACCTGTAAATTTTATTCTTCTGTGCCATTTCCCTGAAATAATTCTTTAATAATTTAAACAGAATAGTTGACTTCTTACAAAAGCATTAAAAGAGAATTCCAAGTAGATGTTGTTAAAAACCATCAGTGTTGTGGTGATGGAAGTTAACAGTTAGTAAGTAAAACTAGGCGGTTATAGAAGATTTCTTTGGTCTCGGTAAGTGCCTCAGCCCATCTCTTCTCAGTTCAGTTGTCAATGCAGCAGTAAGCTTGTATGTTTCTCTTAATTCTTTCACTGGAAGCCACATTTGTTGTTTTTAGGAATCTGCAAAAGCAACACCATCTTGTGATTAATTAGTAGTGTGCAGATATGTCTCTGCTTGGCTTAACGATAAATTTTAAAAATTGTCAGAAGAAGTTCTCTCTCTTTCCTGGACTACTTTTTGGCTCCCCCAGAAGGGGTGGATCTTCCTGGAGGAGCTAATCCTCATGCTCAGTGGGAACTGATCTGTATTCATATATTTATTCCTTAAAGAATTTCCTTATGGCAGCATTGATCTCAGTGGATTGCCCTGAGTCTGTTTGTTACTGAGTTCTTAGTAGCTTACCAAGCCAAAAGTACCACAGGATGTTTGATTAGCTAATATTGCTTCCATGCAGGTCACCTAAAGTCTTGTTTTTGTAGCTCCATCACTGGAACCAACACAGTCCTTTGATCAGTTCAGCTTGTGGATTTGCAGATGCCTGAAAAATCACAGCTAGGGGCCGGATTGTTCAGAGGTGTGAGTTTCTCATGTGACCTGTATTCAGTGTCTCACAGTAGCTGCTCAAAGCATTTAACAGTGATTGCTTTCCTATCCTACATTGTGGGAATGAATGTTTGAAAGAAACCATATTCACTGCAGTTACCTGCTGCTGTAGATAACTACGAAGACATTTATTTAATTAGAATATATAAACTGAAGGCACACCAACAACATAAAAATCACGCTTCTGTCTGAAAATCCCTTACCTGCATTTGTGACAAGTTACACGTAATGTTAGTGTGACTGAACAACTGAAGGGGTTAAATACAAAACCTACCCAAAATAGCAATGGAAAACTTCTGCTGTTCTCTCGCCTGCTGTAGCTGCTTATTGTCTGACTACATCCTTGCTATCTGTCATCAGTATCACAATATAGCTCTTCCTTGCTGTATAGTTTCATATCTAAATATTTGATATGGAAGGAATTTTTAAATAGTAACATATGATTTTTAGTCTTATTTTATATTGATTGGTTTAAAATATTTTTAAATGTGCCCAGAGCAGAATATTTAAATAGGAAAGAGTCAATTTGGATGCTTTTTGCTTAGTCTTTTCCTTTTCCTCTTCCTGTTCCTCTTTGGAAGAGTATATGAAAGCAAAGAACTCTGTTGAATTGAACATAGTATTGCCCGTGAAATGTAAACCTTCCATTTAGACTTTTCTGTTGGATTGTCAAGGATGGTGTGGAATAAATTAGCTTGGTTTTGAAGATATACAACCTTGTGAATATTGCATTGAAGCATTTCAGAAAAAACTGTCTTAAACTTGTAACAATGAACCAAATGTTTATGATGGGGTTGCGTGGGTCACTCCTTACACTGAATGAACACGGATCGTCCTCTTGCAGTTTAGTGGCTTGCGTGAAGTGTGTTGGTCACTGACTAGTTCCTAGTGGAGACAAGTGTACATGGCAGTGTTTGACACTTTTATAACACCTTTATTCAAGGACCTCAAAAGTCCCTTAATGAACTAAGCCTCAACATTGGCACACAGCAGAATTACCCTATTGGGAGAGTGTCCAGAAAAAGTTGAGCACACTTTCTGGGGTCTGGTGCAGTAGGAATCATGTACTACTGTGGCCCATGCTACACCTGTTTCGGGTGTACTGGACTTTGGGGCAGTCAGTCCAGAACCTTTCACCAGCATTACATACACTGAGATGGTAAAGTATGGGCAGCAACGGACCAAGACTGTGTGGCTTTTTCATTTGATGCACATTAATATTCTTGTGTGTAAACGGCTTTGGTTGTGGGGGGGACAGAAAACTAATTGCTGTGACACAGCTTGTAGCTTCTTAAATCTATTGCATTTTTCTTAGCCTCTTCAACATTGCTGCTCTGAGTTTGAGATATATTAACTGGTGCCCCTTTCCTTTCTCCCTTCCTCTGTTCCCTTGCAAACAAAAATCTAGCAAATGGAAAGGTGACAATAGCAGCGTTAGCTGTCTGTGCATCAGCCCAGATGGAAAAATGTTACTTTCCGCTGGTCGAACTATCAAACTGTGGGACCTGGAGACCAAAGAAGTCTACAGAGTAAGTGAATTTTTTTTATATACTGGATCTAAAAAAAATCCTTCCCTGATTAAACTGACCTAGTGTGGCTAGTATTTCCTAGTGCAGCATGTCCAAGTTGTGTCGAGTATAAAGAAATAATTGTCAGTCCAGGGGCTACTGGAAGTTGGTGCTATGATGATACCTTCAACTGTGGTTTTGACTTGCTGACAGTTGAATGAGGACACTAAATTCCTTGGCTGTGTCTGAGTGTGCTGTCAGCAAACCAACTATTAACATAAACTTCGTATGGCTCATTTTCACTGGATGTCCTTTTTTTTTTTTTTATGCTTTTTCTCCTAATTCTGTCTCTAGAGACATAAAAATAGACCAAACCAGCTCCTTTCATATATAACAATGGACTCTGCCAGCAGCATTCAGCAGAGACCCAGTGCTATTAGACTTCAGACAGCATCTTTCCAATCTTAATGTAACCAGCTACATAATTTATCTGTTACCTAGCAGGTTGAGAGGCATAGTAGCAAACATCCTGTTAGGTACACAGATAAACCTGGTCTAAACACATGGAACTTAATTACTTGCTGGTCATCTCCAATTAAAAATAATAGGTGCATTGACCAACCAGTATGCTCAACTGTAGGCTGAAAACAAAAACAGGTCTTCATTTTCTTGTAAGCCTCATGAGAAGATGAATAGATGGGGAAGTAACTTTGGGCAGTAACAGAGGTACCTGTGTAACACCACCTCCTGGGGTAGTCCCACAGGGGACTGTGTAAAATACAGAAGGTTGTTGGGGAGGATGACGTTTTCTCTCTGTTTTTCCCGATCTGAAATTCCACCTACCAGTCTGTCTCTTTTCCTCGTGTAACCTCTTTCATGTCTCTCTTGATGAATATAATGAGGTTCAAGGCAGCTGGATTCTAGTTCTAACTGAAAACACTGTAGAAACGTCTTGACATATTCTGTAATACTTGGCGATGACCTTTGCAGCTTGCATAATGTTCTTTATCACAGCTTGAACATCAAAATTTTACCATTTGACTACTTTTCACCATCTCATCACAAATAAAATTTCATTTCCTCTAGAATTTCACAGGCCATGCAACAGCAGTTTCAGCGCTAGTGTTCACCACAGTACGACCTCCAAATGAAAGTCAACCCTTTGATGGAGTTACGGGGCTCTATTTCCTGTCTGGAGCAGCACGTGACCGGTTACTCAGTGTATGGTATGTAGGCTTTTCTTGTGAAAATCTGTTGATACTCAGTTTGAGCATAGACTTTTCACAAAAGTGCGAATTGAATTCTTTTGCTCATAGATAAACAGAAGGGTTATTCTGGTTTGATGCAATGATGATTCAACTGTGGTTTCAATTCACTGACAATAAAATGAGGATGTGAATTTCCTTGGCTGTGTCTGAGCATGATACCTGTAGACACTACTCAGGACTGTAATACATGCTAAGAACATTGTTACATGGCTGACTTCTTTGCTCTTAGTGTCTTATTTTTAAAAAAGTGTGCGTTAAACATTCACGTTTTCTTTGCACTTGGGTATTGTTTTGTACAAGAATCTTGACTAATTTTTTTAGTAATTTACAGTTTGGGGCTAGAACACTCTTAGGATTTTAAGAAAACATATGATTGGCACGGTGAGCTTTGAATAGTTAAAATACTTTTTAGTTGATAAGTCTTTAATCCACATAGAGCTGGGTTGTAGATGGTCACTGTTCATGGGATTTATAATATTGTGCTCTCCTTCAGTGATGATGCAGAGAGTAGCAGAGTAATGAATGTTTTTTCTTACTACGCTAAATATGTGCTGTTTGTGTCTCCAGGCAGATCAGATCAGATAGAAGAGACAAGAATGCTGTGATGTCTTTTACTGTTACAGATGAGCCAATCTTTGTTGACCTAACAATGTCAGAAAGCAAAGAGGAGGTAAGAGAAGTAGTTTGAACTTGTACATTTTTGGTTTCAAGTTTTCAGTGCTGATTTCTTCTTAATGGGGGGAGGGATAGCTCAGTGATTTGAGCATTGGCCTGCTAAACCCAGGGTTGTGAGTTCAATCCTTGAGGGGGCCATTTGGGGAACTGGGGTAAAAATCTGGGGATTGGCCTTGCTTTGAGCAGGGGATTGGACTAGATGACCTCCTGAGGTCCCTTCCAAGCCTAATATTCTATGACTCTAAAACACTCTGGTGTGTAGTAAGCAAGGATGAGTGTTGAATGCAAATTAATGGGTTTGTTTGAGAACTGGTGTTAGACTAGGGAGCTACAAAGTAACAGCATTCAGACTTCCGTCCCTTAAATGTTTTTCAGCATTCTTGTTGAAAATGTTAACTGACTCTAAAATTGAAACAATTTATTAGCAGTCAGTTATTTGCCACATCTTGTAGCACAAAATAAGCATGTTTCTTTCCAAAATACGGTTCAAGTATTGCCATGGTTTTCCTGAAATGAGGAGGCAAGGACAATCCCACTGAATTTTGAACGAACTACAATTTAATATATTGTATCAGGTATGCATTCCATAAGTCAGATTTTTAGCACATTAGGATGTTCTGCAGGAAACTTCTACATAAAAGAATCGAGGAGTTAAAACAGATCTTATTCACAGATGACACAGCTGAAGCGTGTTCCATAACACATTTCAGTCTCTGTTTAAGCCTCTTCCCTACATCTTTCACCTTTCTTCTTAAAATGCACTACGTCAAGCCAGGCTTTCTACATTTTCATCCATTACTGTAGAGATCTCAGATAGAATATGATATATTATATGTATATCGGTAATTGGACAGAGAGGCACGTTATGGCTGACTTGCTGTCTCGCATACATGTTCTATAGAAACAGCCTCCATGTAGATATGCTGAAAATCCTGCTTATTAAACAGTTACCAAACCTATGCCTCTCCACTTGTGTTCAAGCCATTTTAGTGGGACTGCCTATATCAGTGGTACTTCAGTAGATTTAATTTAAGTTCCTACCGTAGTAGCATATGTTAATTTCTCATGATGTATCAATAACTGGAAGTTTGTTCTCTGATCTAATAATGACCCTATATTGTGACTTTCTTTCAGCCAGTGAAGTTAGCAGTTGTATGCAGAGATGGACAGTTGCATTTATTTGAACACATCTTAAATGGGTAAGTTGGTATTCTAAAAATTCAAAGTTCTTTATCTTAACCTTATATTTTAGAAGAACCCAGCGATACCGCAAGGCAGTTTGTAGTCATTTCCGAGTATGGTCCTGTTCAGGTCTTAAACTGTTACATCCTGGTCATAAGATAGGACCCAGTTGCCTCTCAGACACTATGTTTATTTCTCAGAGCTTGTGTTCTGTAAAGTTGGTACCTTGGATATGTAACTGTGGGAGACCATTATCTAGTGGCTAGAGCAGAGGACTGTGAAAATTAGTTTCTTGCATTCTACACTCAGCTCTGCTATTGACTGTCACATTTAGACAAATTGCTTAACCTCCTTGTGCCTCACTTAACCCACCTTTAAAATTATAAACTATTGAGATTTATTTGATTGGAGAGCTAATAGAAGGTGCTATAGAAAGGCAAAGTATTCTTGTTTTTAACTAAATCTATTTTGATGAAATAATTTCTTTTCAGATACTGCAAAAAGCCCTTAACAGCGAATTGTACTATCCAGATAGCAACATCTGGAAAGGATAGTGATGCCATGCCAAAACCAGTCCCTATTCTAGCAGCTGCATTTTGCTCTGACAAGCAGTCATTACTGCTTGTGTATGGAAACACCTTACAACCCGTCATTGAGAGAATGGTATGTAAAGCCTACTCGATTTGCAATCTAATGTTTTGTAAGCATGTAACACAAACTCCCAACTACTCTCTGAATGGAGGAATTTTTAATGTGGACTTGCATAGCAAGGTAAAGCCACCCTTTCCTGTGGTGTGTCCAGTGCCCTCAGTACAGCTGTCTGAAAGGGAATTTTGATTCTGCTTTCTTTTATTAAACATAATATAGCTAATGTTGGGGGTATTTCCTGCTGTTGTTCCAACAGGCATTGTTGACCACTCCATTGCAGCAACTTTAAAACTGGTGTTAATAAATTTATGCCTCAGTTGAAGGTCCTCCATTACCTGAACAAGTTCCCTTGAAAGACATAGGAATCTGGTGACTTGGGGAAAAGCACAGCAACTGCTTTCCTGAAGTAACCGAAATTTCACTTTACTGATGAAGCCTGCTAAGTTATTTCTAACCTGCTAAAGTAGCTTCATGAATCACAGTCCACATAATTTAAACACACCATTGTTTCTTTTTTTCCCCATGTTAGTCCTTGAACACCACCGAATCTCACATATGCTTGATAAGGGATGTTAAAAAGACCATGGCACTTCAAACAGAAATGTCTGTATCAAAGGTGAGTGTTTGAAAGATAATAGTCCCTGTTCCAGTTTTTTATTTATCAATACTAGGCCTTGCATTTTAGCAGAGAAGATAGGGTTCTACACTGGTTACTTCTGAGGAGAAGTTCAATAACAAATAGCATTCCTTGAACAAAATGCATCTCATTGGCTTTTACTGGTCCTAGCACACAGTGCTTGAATGGAGATAGGGTATTGGTGACTAGGACTAGTACTGCTTTCATCTCTATACTCAAAATTAGGCATCTCCAATTTTTGCCAGTTAGGGGCAGATCCTTGCATCATGACAACTTGCCCTTGCAGCCCTCAGTTGGGCAATGCTTGGGTGTTCCTGTTTTAGTATTTCTGTAAAATTAATCCTGCCTTTTTTGTAGATTCTTAAATCCAGTGTCCTGTCTTTTCTGTGAGGTGGCCTTCATATGTTCTAATTCCCAGGGATACAGCACCTGGGAATGTGAACTTGAAATCCTACACAGCAATGTGTGTTGAGACCATTTTTCACCTCTGGCCCATGTACAGGGTTCACAGAGTATTAGAAGGAAAGGATACCTTGAAGACACTTATCAGTAAGTGGCTTTTGGTGAAGGGTGTTGTTGCTGTATAATCCTTGCCCCTGCCTTTGTAATTTGGAGTCTCAGCTTTCTTCAGGTTAAGAATTTCTGAATTAGTAGAAAGAACAAAAAGGCAGAGGATGCTCCCCCTTTTTTACCCTGGGAACCCTGCATTATGATATGAGTTGGCCCGGTGGACACTCTGCTCAGAAGATTCCTGGCTTGTAGACTCAGTGTGCTTAGCCCACAAGTGTAAATGTATAGAGGTGGCATTTTCTTAAACTACACTTACTGATAACTCTGAGTTGAAACACCAAGAATCTGTGGCACACTTCATTTTGCTGTATGAGTTGGCTTATTAGGTTTCGGACTACTGCTACATCTCTGGGTTTCTGTGAGCCAGATGTGGGCTTGTGTTCTTTTGTAGTCATGAAGCCAATGATAGACACACCAAAGTGAAAGCTATAGGGAATCTTGGGCTTGCTGTGATGACTTTCGTCTTGGTTTCGCTTATTGCTGAATTCCATGAAGACACATTTCTCTTGGCTGTCTGAGCATGCCTTCTGGAGAAGAGTTCCATGTGTCATGCACTTGGCACTTCCCTACGAATATCTGTAGCTGGAGTAGGTTTCAAAACCTGCTGTACTGTAACAGCCTGAAACTAGAATATCTCTTTTTGCCTACTACACCTAAATCTTACTGGAAATGAGGTGATAGAAGGAGTTCGCTACAGTCATTATACTAGTCTGTATTGGTGCACTGACATCCAGTGCTACTGCTCACTGGGAACCTATCATATTTCAAAGCAAGAAGGATTAAGTCGGGTCAGTGCTTGAATGGATGACCCCTAACAGGTTTCTGCAATAAGTGATTATTGGAATTCTGTATGTGTCACGCTTCCATGCATCCGCACTGATCCAGCATAATCACTGTGCTGCTGGATGTGCTGACTTTCAGTTGAGACTTACAACTCAACTTCCTTGTATTCATTAAAGATCCCATGGTGTTTCTTTCTGTGATAAAGGGTTGCTTATTCAGGCATCCTGGCCTGATTTAATTCAGATACTTGTATTCTACCTCCCTAAATGAGAACCACTGCTCTAGTGTGCAAACTTGATTGCACGCCCCCTTCTTTTTGTCTGTTGTAGTTTATGCCCTCTCTCCTGCTGCACAACTACATATACAGTAACTCCTCACTTAACGTTGTAGTTATGTTCCTATAAAATGCTACTTTAAGCGAAATGATGTTAAATGAATCCAGTTTCCCCATAATTCGTGTAAATGGTGGTGGTGTGGGGGGGGGTTAGGTTCCAGGGAAATTTTTTTTGCCAGACAAAGGACAGACACAGTATACGTTTTAAACAATTCCATACTGTACACAGCAATGATGATTGTGGAGCTTGGTTGAGGTGATTGAGTCAGAGGGTGGGATATTTCCCAGGGAATGTCTTAGTGCTAAATGATGAACTAGCACTTGGCTGAGCCCTCAAGGGTTAACACGTTAATGTAGCCTCACACTCTACAAGGCACTACGAATGAAGGGAAGAGACACAATAGACGCATGGCAGTGGCTGCAGACATTCCCTGTGGAAACTGAATGTAATAATGAAACCACGCTATCCCACTGGAGTGCACCACTCCCCCCACTTTCCAAAGTGCTGGTGGGTGCATATGTGTGTGAGACAGACACACATCATGTATGTGAGAGAGAGCATTGCCCATTTAAGTAGCTGACTCCACTGTAAGTACACTGCCTTTTTAAGGAGATCGGCAAGTTGAGACAGCAGCTGCTGCCAGCAAGCTCCCTTCGTCCTGGTCCTGAGCTCTGTCGTGTCCCCACCCTGCTCTGTGGAGATGGGGTACAGGAGCTAGGAGAGGCACCCTGATATCAGCACCCCTCTTCCTCCCAACCTTCTGCACACCATCAGGAGGCTTCTGGGAGCAGCTCCAGGGCAGAGGGCAGGTACAGCACAGGGCAGTGTGGGGAGGGACATCTGAACTTTCTGACAATTGATAGCCTGCTGAGCGACTGCCACACAAGGAACTTAAGGGAGCTGATGAGGGCGCTGCCGACCTACCCTAGTTCCAAGCCCCTGCCAGCTAGCTCCAACGGGCTGCTCTTCTTGCAAGCAGTGGACAAAGCAAGCAACAGCCAAAGAATGTTGGGAGCATTGCACAACCTTAAACAAGAATGTCTTTCAGCGGTAGGTAGGGCAATCCCTGTTTGAAGGTGTTAAATTTTCTACACTTACTATATACATTTCCAGCAAAGATACAAGTGTTTCTGTTAAGTGTAATTAGGAAACACTTCCTCTAGTTGAACACCCTGGAATATAAATAAATGATTCTCACTTGGTGCATAATTAGCTCAGTTAAAAATATTAATTGAGTTAGTTTAGCAAATGGTCCACTTGGATCAACCTTAAACTTCCTTATAGGACTTTCTTGTCTTACTACCAGACATGGATTCTGAGAGGAGATATTAATATGTGGCAGGGAATGGTTTTGCCATGTGTCTGGGTCTGAAACAATAAACCAGTGTTTTGGACTACAGAAAACACACCTGAACATGTTTCCTATTTATGTGTGAATGTCTCTTTATCACTAGGTAAAAACGCCTGTTGTGAACAAAGAAGCCAAAGTTTTAGTGCCTGGAATTCCTGGACATAGTGCAGCCATCAAATCTCAGTCCTCTGGAATGCAGAAAATGGAAAGCAAAAGAAAACCTGGAGACAAAGAGGTAATCAAAGTGCTCTTACTAAACAGTAATAAGCATGCCAGATTGGACCTGTTTCCCCTTTTGGCCAAAATAATGACCGAGAGCTAACTGTTATACTATCAGTTGATGTGAATGAGCTTCGTCTGGGATGAATTCCCCTACAGCTGTGAATGATGGCACTCTTGCGTCCAAGTCCTACATGTTGCCCACAGATCTACCATGTTGTTGAAGAACTTTATTGTATTCTTGCCTTCTCTCTGCTGGAGCATGTTGCTGGGCTTTGGAACCCCACTTCTCAACACAGGTGCCATATTCCCTTTCTCCAGCTCTTCTTGCTCCTTCTTTCCTGAATGTCTCTGCTATGTCATGAGAGGTGAGAACTTGTCCTGTGTAAAAAATATAGCAAGATAGGATTTGACCTTGAGAACTGTTGCAGAGGGTTCAGTGCTCTTCAGCTGGTGGCTCAGAAAACACCTCTGAAAAAACATAATTGATAGAGTCCGAGCCTTATGTATTTGGTTGCAAGTTGGTTTGTGACACTGTCCATATTTATTTCTTCTGCAGGATAGCATTGAAGACCGTCTTGGTGCAATGGATATTGATACTGTGAAAATAAAAACAAAAGGTGGCCTTCCACAAACTGACAGCTTTGCGGTGCTTTTGGTTCAGGGCTTGGAAAGCAATGATCCTAATATCTTAAATGTAAGTGTTATAAGAGCACCATGTGATGCTCAGTTATTCTGCTTAGACTTGTGAAGTGGCTTCTTGTGCATACTAGACTGTATGACTAGTGTTGTTTTTCCACTTGCGCTCCGCTGCTTTTTGCATTATCCCACTGCCTTGCAGCATAGAAACAGAAGTGCCTTTATGTTTACCTGTCATATATATGTTGTTTTAATTGATGACATTTGCTAATTTTTTTCTATTTGATCTGCTTTGCAAGATGTCTTCTGGATTCCCCCCCCACCTCCCAACCCCTGGATTTCAGAGA
This sequence comes from Gopherus flavomarginatus, assembly GCF_025201925.1. Classification (NCBI taxonomy): domain Eukaryota; kingdom Metazoa; phylum Chordata; order Testudines; family Testudinidae; genus Gopherus; species Gopherus flavomarginatus. The sequence goes on along the minus strand of NC_066620.1, from coordinate 60,380,000 downwards.
TTGGTGTTGTACAACATAGAAATGTAGGGCTGGAAGGGACTTTTGAAAGATTTTCATCTCACACTGAGGCAGGACCACATACAGTATATCTAGACTATCCCGGGCAGTTGTTTGTCTAAATTATACTTAAAGACCTTCAGTGATGAGTAGTCCACAGCCTCGCTAGGTAACATGTTTCAATACTTAACTATCCTTATAGTTGGAAAATTTTTCCTAATATGTAGTTTAAATTTCCCTTGCTGCAGATTAAGCTGATTGAGTGTTTCTTGTTCTACCTTCAATGAATGTAGAGAACAATTGATCAGCATTCTCCTTGTAACATATTTGAAGACTATCAGGTCCCCATTAGTCGTCTTTTCTCAAAATTAAACATAACATTTCCTCACAGGTCAGGTTAAAATAGTTATCTAACCATATAAATTCTGTAGTGTCACAGTTGACTTGTTCTTCCATTAATGTTAATAATGTGTCACTTTTTCCTTTGGGTTTGATTAGAGCATGGTTTCTACTTAGACCTGACTTGAGATCTTCTGAGTGGATATGCTTTGGATAAATAAGTATTGGAGGGCCCACAAGTCAGTTGACTGATAAACCTGCTGTTGGGGGTGTGTGTAGGAATGGGAGGGTTAAATTTAAGAGAAATTTGGTGCTGCATTGGGAATCCTGAATCTGAAGTCCTTTATCTACAGTACAGGTGGAACATTGACAGTAGCTAGGAAAACTTCCTCCAGCGTACCTCAATCTTGACATGGAGTGGCTACATGATGGATAAAATGAAGTTGTCTCCATGACCTAATCATTCCAGCATTTTTTTCATGAGCACTATATTTACTGAAAAAACACCTCTTCTGTAATTTGCAAACATGCTAGCAGCTTTTTTGCATATCACTCAAAGGACTTGCTTGTCTCTTTAGAAAGTGCCCCATTAATGATGACTCCGTGCTCATCTTCTCTCTGGCACACATGTGCTCAAACTTTACATACAAGGTTGAGATGTGAGCATCAGAGATTCAAACCTCATCTTTTTCTGTCTCCTGTTCTGTGCCCTGTAGATATGTCCTTGGTGTCCTTGATTGTATACATACGTATTTATTGATTGATGTTTCTCTGATCTCATATTTTCCCCCTCTTTTCACAGAAAGTGCTTCAAACAAGGAAGGAAGCTTTAATAAAGAACACAATAGCTAAGATACCTGTACATGCGGTCATTCCATTGCTGCATGAGGTAGGAGAATCACTGCTGTAGAACTTCTGCTGTTGTAGAACAAGTTAACACTGGGCTTTTCTTCTTGCTTGGGAAGTCCAAATATACACCTGTTTTACTCCATAGATTCGGTGTGGAGGTTATCCAGTATTGAAGCAGTTTTTGTCTTGACTCTGACAATTGTCTTCTGAGGCAAATATTGGAAACAATATCATTCCCAGAGTTGGGCTTATTGTCCTCGTTGTGTTAACGAGGTATTAGCCTCATACTGGTGTGGGCACTTATCAGAGGCCAGCTTTGACTAGTCTGACTTGTCACTGAAACGTTTAATTCAGGAGAGCTGAGTCAGGTTCTGCATTACTCTGAAACCATGCAAAATAACTCCACATTCAGTAAACTTGTCTTACTGTCAGTCCTGCTAGGGATTAACTCTGGTGTTTTTTTTCCAGAATAAAAACTAGGAAGATGGTTTTGTGAAGACACAGGTCTAGGAATCAGGAGATCAGAGTTCAGTTCCTGGTTTTGCTATTTCCTCCTTCTGTGACTTTCTTTGAGACTATGAGTGACTTAATATCTGCGCCTCAGACCCTCATGTATAAAATGGGGATAATTCTCCTACCTGAGAGGGTAGTGTGAGAATAACTCCATTCATACTTAGAGGCACTCAGCGATACTACAGTGATGGGGACCTTATACATACTTAGCTGGCATGGTAGCAACAGTGTTGCATTGAACTTGTACTTCCAGTTGAGGGGGAACATTTTGTTTACAGTGCTTAAGTCCCATTGTCAGAAGTGATTTAGGAGCCCAAGTCCCATTGACTTCCAATGATACTTGGATTCCTAAGTACCTTGAGTCACTTTCGAAAATTGGTTTTAGAGCCTAAGTCACTTAAGCATTGTTACCTTTTTTAATCTTAATTCTCTACATGTATTCAACTAGATTTGAAAAAACGCCACCAGTTGTATTTGGACTGAAATGTTTCAAGTGTAACTTTACCCAGAAGTGGATTTCTCTTTTGAACTGATAACCCATTCAGACACTTCCCCAAAAGCCGTCAGTGCACTGAACAAGGACACAGTGCAACCAACATGAGCTTCACAGTGTATGTCTTATTTAGCGCTGGTGATTTCTAGCAGACTTTAAATACCTGAGGATTTTTGTGCCCTGATTTCTGGGTTGATATACAGATGTAATGTTAGGATGAGAACTGTCATGTATACCAGACTTCTAAGTGACCTCATCTTTCTTTCTTTCTTCAGATTACAAAGAGGTTGCAAGGTCACCCATACAGGTAAGAGAAATGATTCACAAGGAAGCTTAGCTGACTTTTAAAGGAATGGTGCTTTTTCATTTGTTTGGAGGAGGCCCACGGTAGTGATTTTAAAACTATAGCCTCATGAAAGGAAATATCTGACTTGACTGATGGAGGTTCCAGCTGTCTGGGGGTGTTTCTCTCTGAACTCAGTCTGTTTGAGAAATCATTGCATACATCAAAATGTAAGAGAAATGGAAAAGGACATCTGAGTATGGAAACAATATTCCCTTAACTCATTATCCACTGGACTTCTGGCCACCTGTATCAGCAGTTTATAATTAAAACAAAATAGTTAAACTCACAGCCAGCAGCTAAAACCTACAAGTATCCGTATACATATAAAGTAGTAGAGTTGAGGACAATTATCCAAAAATCTGTTAACTCCAGCAAGAGGACAGGGAAATGAAGAAACTGCATATGTCCATTTTGTGATATTGCATATAAATCGAAATTCTGTTATCACACATAAACAGATAACTTCAGTAGGTGCCTTAATTGCCCTAGAGAGAAATGGCTAAAACGTAGGCATTCTTATATTTTTATTAGAGAAACAAAATATGCAGTAAATGCAGTGTGATTTTTTGAATGAATATAATACACAGTAGTACCTCTGAATAAACTTTATACTGAAATGTTTTTGATTGTGCACTTTTATTGTGTTAATAGAAGAGACATTTTGCTCGGTGGAGAGCTTCTAAAATCTCAGTTACATTGACCAAAAATCTTTGTTAACCCAATGGCCTTTTAATGTTTCAGAAACTCAGTTAAAATCCTTAAATGAATAGGTCAGTCATTAAGAAATAAGTGTGTGTGTATATAGATACATCTATGAATTATGAAACCGCTCTTAATAATCGGGTTAAACAAGTTGCAGTTAGAATATACTTATTCACTGCCTTTCCCAAATCAGAACGTCACTTATAACCTGGAGTGGGGGCCAGAAGAGTGGCAGAAGTGTGTGTGGGGAGGGGCGGGATCAAGTAATCTCAGATTTAGTTTTCTGATTTCAGAATTAAGATAGTGCATACACTGAATATTTGTATATATGTCAATATTGGGAGTTAATGTGGTTTTCAAAGATAAATACCACAAAGGATAATCTAATCTGAATTGTATATTAACCCGTAAATCACAAAATAGTAAAACTTGTTTATATTGAGAAAAGAATTGTTAAATAGCTACTGGATTAGTCATCTCAGCACTGTGTAGAGCCTGTTCTATCAGTACTGGGACCAGTTCAGAACTCCCAGAGCTATCTACCCTGTTATGTTGGGAAGCAAATGTACTCCACAATTTGAAGAAAGAAAGGAAAAAAAAAAAAAGAATGCTTTAGATCTTTGATCAATCTAAACTTGTCAGGGAAGATATTGGAAGCAACAACGAAGAGCAAATTTAGTACAACTCAGACACTTAAATGACTGTTCCAGTTCTAATGGAACTGTTTACGTCTCCTATCTGTGTAGATGAATTGTTCTTATTTCTAGCTTGGCTTCTCTTTTCTAAAACAAAATGCTGAGGCTTTTTGATTTAAACCATTTTAGTGGTCAAAACATAAGGGGTTCATTCTCTTGGCTACACTCATTTTTGATTTATTGTGCTCTTCTCTTCTCCAGTGCCTCACAAATGGTCCGGTGGCTAAAGTCTGTTTTCACTATACATGCATCCTACCTTTCCACAGTAAGTATCTTGCTCTATGGTCAATGCTTGCAGCTAACTAAAGTGTACCTCTGCTCTTCCATTAAAAGTCAACCCTCCTAACATCCTAATCTGGTGCTACCACTGTCTAAATGAACCTCTCCAAAAAAGATGTTTCATGTCATGGGCAACACTTTTTTTGCCACAACATGCTATAAATTGCCTGGTAGCTGGCATTATCCAGTACAACCATTAGCACTGAATCAAACTGCTTAGCCATGCCTCTGTTAGTTATGGAGTTATACACAGAGCTGGCTTAATATATGATGATCTAGCCTTTTGGGTGAACTTCTTAAACAGAAATTGCCCAAGTACTTTCCTACTGCAGACTAACTGGAAATTTTCTCGAGTGCAGCTAGCTTTACTGCATAAAAGTATGCTGGAAGTGGAGTATTAGCTGGGTGTCCTGGATAAGCTAATGCAGGAGCATTTAGCCTCTTGGCTTCTGGCTTCAAAGCCTACCACAAGTGAAGGATGAATTTAGTCTTGACTTAGTGATAGAAACCACTAGTTTGGCGCAATTGGTCTTCTGTTCCAGAAAGGTCCAGGTCTACAATGTGGGAGTTCGTAGGTTAGCATTGATGTGCATTGACATTCCCAGACTCTCAGCTGATACTTGTGCAGTTCCCATTCATACTAGCCCTTCCCATCAGTTCTCTTAATGCTGTAAACCACAGTCAAGTGAAGAAGGAAAATTAGATCTGCATGAGCTGAAAGTGGATAGAGCCAAGCATTGGTTTAGCAGACTGCTTGAAGTAATAATCGTTCATATGTAGTGAAATCTCAGTTCTCATTTTGTCTGAGACACGATATGAGCAAGGATTCCATTTTAGGTGCTGCCTATGCAGTTTAGAATCTTCTTATGAAGTGGAAGAGGACAACAAAACAGCCTCATTCTTGTGCTTTTTTTCTCTAAAGTTGCCAGACCTGGTTCCTCAGCTGGGTATGCTATATCAGTTAATGGAGAGCAGAGTAAAAACATTGCAGAAGCTCTCTCGCCTCCATGGAAAACTCTATCTTATCATCACCCAGGTGAGTTCAAGCTATAAACATTGGAGTATAAGATGGAAATGATGTCGGAAGTAGTGGTTGTCTTCAAATTTGATGCAACCAAACCTGCCATCCACAGCTCAGTACAATTGCTGGGTAGTCACACTGATAATGCTGAAGGCAGCACAGTTGATTAAGGAGCATCTTGCTACTGACCATATTTTTCTAAACTGACTTAATATTAGTTAATTGGGGATGTGTTTTCATTGAAGGTTCAGTCACATTTTTCCTTCTGATTTATATGCTGACCCTCAAGAATTTTAGACTGGAAATAAGCAGGAGAATTTTAAACCACTTAAGATGCGTGTCTCTTCTCTTTAGTATTATAACTTTTCTGCCCATCCTAAATACTCAACTGTTTTAAAACTACAGATATGCATGGAAGAATAAAATCCAGGCTTGATGAAGATTTCACTTAAATTGTGATGAGTTTTGTAAACTCTTGGTAGGTTGTAAGGTTGGATTACATGACTGCAATTTATTGTGATATTTGCAAATCTCTTTTAGGTTGCAGCACTGGAAAAAATACAGGATGCAACTGATATTAATCAGACTGCAAAACTAGTGTATGAGGAAGGTGAGCAGACGACTTCATGTGGGGTTACCTTGGGAACAGATTGAACCATTGTACACTTAGTGTAGCTCAGCTGCTTTACTAAGGTTACAGCTAACGTTTGCCAGTCATCCACATTCCAATTCTGTGCCTCTCGCTGTGTGATCTACCATGGAGGATTTGCTTGAAGACTGGAGGGGAAAAGGTGGTATGGAGTTGTCAAGTAGCTTTTTGGTTGGTTGGATTTTTTCCTCTCCGGTTATGAAAACCCTAGTGGTAACTGCAAGTCCAACATACTACTTAACTCTAGTGCCAGGAGTCCAGATTTGTTGGCCCAGGTCTGTAGTGCAGAATGCACCTTTCCTGAAGATAAATCACTAGAAGACGCTTCCAAATCTGTCCAGAATCCAGAAGATTTAAAATATCTGTAGACCTGAGGTTTGGGTCTTATGTCAACTCTGAAATATTGTGCATAGGATGATTGAGCAACAGTGCTTGATTTATACTGATCAAAATAACCTAATGTTCAGTTTTGGTAGATGTCTTAAATGGCACAGCCAGTTAATATATGTAGTGGCACGTGATCTTGGATTTCATTTGAGTAAAGACTGCATCAAACCTGTTGTGTGCTCCTGACTTATGTAGCATTTTCCATTTACAGAATCCTCCGAGGAAGGTTCTGAAGATGAGATGATTGCAGATAAAGATTCAGATGTAAGTAAAATTCTTTGTCCAGGACTTCAGTCCTTCACTTGACAGATCATAGAAATATAGGATTGCAAAAATGCTTGTACCAAATATTAAGCTGTTTCTGGTTTTTTGTTTTTTTTGTTCCAGGAGAACTGGGATGAAGATGAAGAGAAAGGGGAGCAATCTGATGAAGAGAGAGGGGAGCAAGCCGATGAAGAAAAAGGGGAGCAATCCGATGAACAAGAAATGGCTGTTGAAAAAGAAATCAACGGGGAATCTGATTTGGACCCAGAAAATGAAAGTGAAGAAGAATAACAGATAGTTTTAAACAAAAACGAAACACCTATTAAAAGAAGTGGGCTGCCAGAACTCTAAAATTCTGGATCACCTTGCTGAAAGTAGCTGTAGTCACATAGCCAGGCATGAGTCTGCACTCCCCATGTGCAGAGGCTCTTCTGGGCACTGTGCATTCCTGAATCCAGAATGTTTAACCATGCCAGACTTCTCTTGTCCCATATCCCTGAGCTTATATATAACATTTCTGCCATCTCATGGTCAGATTACGCCCATTTCATGGACAAGCATATTTGTATTCAAGTGAAATAAACCTGCCACCGCCATTTGTGTGGTTAACTTGTTGCAGCTTTACATTGAATGTGTTTAAAATATAACAGATCAAAGATCAGACTGTACCTTCTCTTGTCGCTTCAGTTAGCGATAGCAAGTGGGCATCCTGCTGCATTTTTTCAAAATAAAATAAAATAAAAATAAATATTTTTGTAATATTTAAATTCACTATTGAATTTCTTCATTTTCTCCTCATAGGTTTACCCATGCCTTGGCAATGTCTGAATGCCAACCTGCTTTCAAACAGCTTTTTTCTTTTTTAAACAAAATTGGACTTGACTTTTATATGTATGTATAAATCTATAGCTTTTTTTGTGCTTCAGAAGGACATTAGAACTATCAGTGGTTTCTAATTTGTTTTAATTGATCCTGTATATAAGTTTAATGCTGACCCGGGAAGAGACTTCATCTTGAGGGGGAGGGGGAATGGAAAAAAATTAGGGGAGAGGGAGGGTGATTGCTTGTGAATATGTAACGCAAAGTGTATACGTTTATTACTGATTTTTAATCTCTCAGTGGCAGAACAAGGATTGCTATTTGCTAAGGTAATGGAAGCTGACGTGGCATAAACACATTTTTAAGAGCAAGAAACGGTAAAGGTTTGAGCCATTCACCAGTATAATGTACAGTATATTTGTCTATAAATGGAGCTGTTGCAACTAAATACTGCCCTCTTTGTAAAGTGAATAAATATACATCTCCTTTACCAAATACTTGTTCTGTAATGTATGTGGGGATAGAAGAGGTGGTGTGCTTGAGGGAATTATCTCATAAGCAGGTATCTCAGGGAAAATGCTGACCATGTTCTGGGCTTGAAGCACATCCAGTGGTAACTCAGATTCTCAGCTCCTGATGTCTTTACCTGTATCTGCCGGCTTCAGTGACACAAACAAGCATTCACTACATTTGGCTTCCAGGTGCTCTGAGGGAGAGCAAGTTGGATTGTCTCGTGTTCTGCATGGCGTCATCTGCCAAGTTCACTTCAAAATCTTATAGGTGAAGTTGGAAGGCAGGAGAAGCATGGCTTGGTTTTTCCCAATCCTAAGTGAGGTTTCAAAGTGTTGTCAATTGGAAAAAAAATCTCCCTGGTAGCGTAAACTAGGTGCACATTATACCTGTGCCATGGAGAGAAGGTAAATACAGAAGCCCGAGACATTGCCCGCACACACTGTTACCAAACTAAGCTAAATTGATATGACCATTGTTAACCAATGTGTGTTCCCATGGAGAGGCCTGTACCAGTTTAAATTAATTTAAAACAGATTTTAGTGAAACCATTGCAACTTTTGAATGTTGGCAAATCCAAAGTCAGAAAATCCAGTCCCTTTTCAGAGCACAATGGCACTTTTACTGTTAGCTTTTCTTCATATGTTACATTGAATGAGCAGTTTGTATTTAAAGCAAAAAGGTAGCGGAATGCTTATGAGAAGACACTTCCAAGAGTGGTGCATGCTTACTACATGAAAACTGCCCATAGTTTGAAATGAAATGAAATTTAAAATGAAATGTGAAGTCTCTCCCTTCCTTCCTTCCTTCCTTCCTTTCCTACCTGCAATAGTGGGACAATTTCATTATGGCTGCTGTTTGTGGTGTTGGCAGTAACTCAGGTGATGATGTTCTGCCAACTGAGAAACTTGACTGGCTCAGTGATCGTATCTGATTTATGCTCTTTGTGTAATATGAGATTCTGAATGCATGAACCCATCCAGGCTCTTAGGAACTGAATGTGCTCCCATAACTTACAGGAAAGGTAATTTTCCTGAGATGTACTGTTATGTCCCAGATTGGACCTATGACATGGATGTGATAGGAATTCACTCTTGAGTTCATTGGCTGGGTGCCTTCACTGGTACCTCATATTTAAACTTTGCAAAGTTGGATTGCATGTAATTGGTTTCCCTGCATTGTGATATATCTGTCGCTGGTTTTGCTCTTGCTTGTGTAGCTTTAGGGACTCCCTGTGAGAGTCCTGAGTTTGATACAGGGATAGGAAAATGCTTGTCTGCTGCTATAATTTTTGGATGAGTGCCAAAAAAAATTGCTTGTCCAAATAGTTCAAGGGCTAATACCTTGTGATCTGCCACAGCTAGAAACAAAGGCTGTAAATCGTAGATTCTCAACCTGTGGGCGGGGGACAGATCCAGAGGGATGACCATTCATTTCTAGATAGGAAGGTCCTGAACAGAAAAACGGTTTCTGGTATGGAAAAGGTTGAGAACCACTGCTGTAAACAACTGTAAAACTAAGGCCTGGTCTACACTAGAAAAGATTAACTGCTATACCTATGCCGGCAAACCCTCTAGTGTAAAGACAGTTATAAAGACACAAGTGTGTTGGTTTTGGCAGTGTAGATTATACTGGTTCAGGGAACAAAATAAGCTATATTGCCAAAACACTTTTATGCCAGTACAACCATCAACACTAGAGAGCTTAATTGCTATAGCTATTTACTTAGATATAAAAATAAACACCTTACATAATTAATCATACAATAAATATAATTCAATTAAACCTCAACAGCATTTAAATCAGTTCTGCAGGGATTCCGCCACCCATCCATCTACCCACTTCAGCCTCTAGGAAGTGCACCCTGAGTATTCTTCAGAGACCCGGTTAAAGATGTCTTTTGGCAGCCTTCCCAGAAAATCTCCAGATTTGGCTATTATGGACCAACCTGTGTCCTAAAAAATCACATCCTTAACTGACATATCTATGCTGGCAAAAAAAAAAAACCAAATCAAAACAAAACACTTTCTAGTGTAGACCTGGCCTATGGTTCCAAGCTTTCCTGAAACACACAGAACTAATACTTTGCATTTCTCGAACATCCACCATTTGAGGATCTCAGTGCGTTGCAAACATTAATTAAGCCTCATATCCTGACAGGTTGTACTATCCACCATAAAAAACTGAGGAAACTGAGGTGCACAAAGTGGTTTTAAGTGACTGCCCCAGAATAGCCTGACTTTCAGAATGCAAGGGTCACCTAACTTGTATTTGGGATTACTGACTTCAGCAGCAAAAATCATAGAGCCTGCACCTGGTTTTGATTTCAAATGTGAAAAGGTACTCTTTCAGCATGACCCACCTGGCATCCAGAACAAAGAGTAGCTAGTTTTACAAAAGTCACTATTTGTATCTGCTTCAAAAGCCTAAGGGTATGTCTACACTACGGGATTATTCCGATTTTACATAAACCGGTTTTGTAAAACAGATTGTATAAAGTCGAGTGCACACGGCCACACTAAGCACATTAATTCGGCGGTGTGCGTCCATGGTCCGAGGCTAGCGTCGATTTCTGGAGCATTGCACTGTGGGTAGCTATTCTGTAGCTATCCTGTAGCTATCCCATAGTTCCCGCAGTCTCCCCCGCCCCTTGGAATTATGGGTTGAGATCCCAGTACCTGATGGGGCAAAAATCATTGTCGCTAGTGGTTCTGGGTAAATGTCAGCAGTCATTCCTTCCTCCGGGAAAACAACGGCAGACAATCATTTCGCGCCCTTTTTCCCTGGATTGCCCTGGCAGACGCCATAGCACAGCAACCATGGGAGCCCCTTCAGCTTTTTTTTTGACTGTCACCGTATGCATACTGGATGCCGCTAACAGAGGCTTTAATGCAGCACTACACAGCAGCATTCGTTTGCTTTTGCATGATAGCAGAGACGGTTATCAGTCGTTCTGTTCCGTCTGCTGCCATTGTAAATTGGCAGTAAGATGACGGTTATCTGTCGTTCTGTACTGTCTGCTGCTATCATGGGTGCCCCTGGCTGAGGTCTGCCGAGGGCGCAAAGGCAAAACTGGGAATGACTCTCCAAGTCAGTCCCTCGTTTATGGTTTCTAAAAATAGTCAGTCTTGCCTAGAATATGGGATAAGTGTACTAGAGAACAAGTGTATCAGAGAGCACAGCTGCTCTGTGTCAGATCCCGCAAAAATAATAAGCTGCATGCCATTCACGGGGGTACCCCTGCAACAACCCCACCCGTTGCTTCCCTTCTCCCCCAACCTTCCTGGGCTTCCGTGGCAGTGTCCCCCCCATTTGTGTCATGAAGTTATAAAGAATGCAGGAATAAGGAACAGTTCTTCTTCGAGTGATTGCTCATATCCATTCCAGTTAGGTGTGCGCGCTGTGCGTGCACGTCTGCCGGAAACATTTTACCCTAGCAACTCCAGTGGGCCGGCAGGTCGCCCCCTAGAGTGGCGCCGCCATGGCGCTTGATATATACCCCTGACGGCCCGCCCGCTCCTCAGTTCCTTCTTACCGCCGTGTCGGTTGCTGGAACTGTGGAGTGCGACTTGCTGTCCTCCACGTCCCTAGCTCTCCTTCGTTACTGTCAATAGTTGTAGTTGTAAATAGTTTAATAATACAGTTAGAGTTGTATAGTAATTAGTAGTTGTTATATATAGTTTATAGAACTTGTTCGCGGGTTGGGCCGTTGCCCTTCCCTGCGCCTGGCACCGGGCCCATGCCTGGTTCGCCGGGCTTCAAGCAGTGCTCGGCCTGCAAGAGGCCGATGCCAACTAGCGATCCCCATGACGCGTTCCTGAAGTGCCTCGGGGAATTGCATATCGCCGAGAAGTGTCGCATCTGCAAGGCCTTTAAGCCTCGAACAAAGAAAGAGAGAGATCAAAGACTGCGGACTCTCTTGATGGAAGCAGCACTGAATCCGGTACTGTCAGTGCAGCCGACCACCTCTACACCGGCACTGGACCGCGCCGGCACCAGAAAGACACGCCGGCACCGCCCATCCCCGGCACCGGGATCCTATCAAAGACCCTCGACGTCTGCGACATCATCTCGGCAGGCTCGAGTGGAGCGCCCGGCACCTACCTCTGCCGCGGCACCGCCTGCAGGGTTGCCGTGGACTCCGGGCCCGGAAGGTCTGTCGAGTCCGGCCCCTCCTAGCTCCCCCTTAAGATCTGGGGTCGAGCCATTAGTCCCGTCCACGCCGGAGACCTTCGCTTCGGCGCGGGACTTGATAGCTCTGACTGAGCCATCCCAGCCTCAACCCCCGGTACCCCCAGTGTGGGTCATCTCCAGAGGCAAGCCGACGTTGAGAGTGCCGTCTCTGGAATCCAGGCATCGATTGCCTTCGAGGCCCCGACGACGTGGACGCTCACGCTCTCTGCACCGCTCGCAGTCCGGGCACCACTCTCCTAGGTGGCACCGGTCGCACTCGCGGCGCAGGTCGACGTCGGTACGGTCCCGGTCTGGCTCTTCTCCATACTGGGACTCTAGGAGCCATTCGCGTCGGCAATCAACTCCCCGGTCGACCTCCCGGCACCGCGTCGGTGGTAGGTCCCGGTCCCCAGCGCCATCCCGGCACTGCATCGGACGTAGATCGCGGTCCCGATCCTGGCACCGAGCTGGAGGCAGGTCCCGGTCCGGATCCCGGCACCGAGTACTAGACCGGTCCCGGTCCCGGCACCGGTATGGCTCCCGGTACCGATCCTCGGCACCGAGAGGATCGTCGTCGTCGGGACTGAGGGAGGCCTATCAGCCGAGTTCGGCACCTCCATGGCCTTCGAGGCAGCCATCGGTCTCCTCTCAGGCGGACAGCGTTTATACGCTGGGCCCGGACAGACACGCGGCCCTCTTCCAGGACACTCTGCCTCAAGACCAAGGACCACAGCAGTGGGGGTTTTGGACTCCCTGGGCGTACCATCAAGCCCAAGGTCCGCAACATACTTCTCCCCGGCCTGCGGCGGACCGAAGACCACCAGAGTCAACTCTGTCTCGCCCCCCTCCCTCTCCAGAAGGCGAGGACAGGTCCAGCCACCGGGACCCAGAGCTCCCTCCAGAGCCGGAGGGCCGGGTCCAGACGGAACCCCTTGTGGACGCTCTGCTGCCAACGGTATCCTCGTCATCTTCCCCTGACGAGGCAGTGGCAGGCACCTCGTCCTCCAGCCCTCCCCCTCTCGACCTCAGGGCACATCAGGACCTCTTCAGGCGCATGGTGCAAAACTTAAATTTACAAGTGGAGGAGGTCGCTGAGATCGAGGATCCGGTGGTCAGCATCCTCTCCGCAGATGCTCCCACCAGAGTTGTCCTGCCTTTCATTAGGACTATTCAGGCCAACGCCACCACTATCTGGCAGTCACCGGCCTCCATCCCTCCTACCGCACGAGGCGTGGAGAGAAAGTACATGGCCCCTTCTAAGGGCTTTGAATTCCTGCATGTCCACCCGACACCATGCTCCCTCGTGGTACAGTCGGTGAACAAGAGGGAGCGCCATGGACAAGAGGCCCCAGCGCCCAAATCTAAGGAGGCGAGGCGGATGGACCTCCTAGGCCGTAAAGTCTATTCGGCGGGGGCGCTACAGCTCAGGGTCTCCAACCAACAGACCCTCCTTAGCCGCTACTCTTTTAACTCCTGGGTAGCGGCGGACAAGTTTAAGGAGCTGTTGCCGCAGGAGGCACGTCAAGAATTTGCGGCGATTCTTGATGAGGGCAAGAAGGTCGCAAGGACCTTGCTGCAGGCCTCATTGGACGCTGCAGACTCGGCCACTCCGACCCTTGCCTCAGGGCTTACGATGCGCCGCATATCCTGGCTTCAGGTCTCTGGCCTTCCACCGGAGCTCCAGTATACCATCCAGGACCTCCCCTTCGAAGGCCAGGGCCTGTTTTCAGACAAAACAGACCCCAGGCTAAAGAGCCTAAAAGACAATCGCGTCATCATGCGCTCTTTGGGGATGCATGCGCCCATGACGCAGCACAGACCCTTCCGGCCGCAGAACCAGCAGCAACAACGCCGGCCGTATCCCCAGTTCCGCCCACGGCAGGACCTTAATAGGTGCTGGGGCAGGAACAGTAGGCGCAGACAGTCCGGTGGCCAAGGGGGGCAGAACCAAGGCTCCTCCAAGGCCCCACCCGGACCCAAGCCTTCATTTTGAAGGTGCGCCCGAGGGCGCAGTACCAGTTTCCCCTTCGGATCCTTCCCCACAGTTTTCCAACTGTCTTTCGTTTTTCCTCCAGGCGTGGACCCGAATAACATCAGACCGCTGGGTCTTATGCACTGTACAGGCCGGTTACCGCCTGCAGTTTTCATCGCCCCCACCCCCCACCCTCGTCCCTCTTCACGGACCCCTCTCACGAGCAGTTCCTCCGTCAGGAGGTACAGACGCTCCTCGACAAAGCAGCCATAGAGGAGGTTCCAGAGAGCGAGAAGGGCAAGGGGTTTTATTCCTGTTACTTTCTGATCCCCAAGGCCAAGGGAGGCCTCAGGCCTATCCTCGACCTGCGAGAACTCAACAAGCATATGGTGAAGTTGAAGTTCTGCATGGTATCCCTGGGGACATCATCCCATCGCTGGATCCTGGAGACTGGTACGCCGCCCTCGACGTGCAGGACGCTTACTTTCATATTGCCATATTTCCACAGCACAGGCGTTTCCTTCGCTTCGTGGTCGACCGCAAGCATTATCAATTTGCGGTCCTCCCATTTGGCCTTTCTACGGCCCCGAGGGTATTCACGAAATGCATGGCAGTCGTTGTCGCACATCTTCGGCGCAGCCACATTCACGTGTTCCCCTACCTCGATGACTGGTTGGTCCGAGGCACGTCAGAGCTGCAGGTCCGCGACCACGTCCGCAGGATCAGCAACCTCTTTGCTGCCCTAGGCCTCATTGTCAATGTGGACAAGTCCACTCTGCTCCCCATGCAGAGGATAGAGTTGATCGGGGCCGTTCTGGATTCCACCTTGGCCAGGGCCTTGCTACCATTGCCCAGGTTCCAGTCGCTATCGGCCATCATTCTGCGCTTGCAGGCGGCCCCCCTGACCTCCATAAGAACATGTCTGACCCTCCTGGGCCATATGGCGGCCTGTACGTTCGTGACAGCGTATGCTCAACTCCGCATGAGGCCTCTCCAATCTTGGCTCATCGCGCAGTACCGGCCGGCCAGACATTCGTTAGACACAGTTGTCACCATCCCCCAGGGGGTACTGGACTCCCTCCGGTGGTGGCTAGACCAGTCTGTCGTGTGTGCAGGGCTCCCGTTCCATCCGCCCCAACCCTCGGCATCCCTGACGACGGACGCCTCAGATCTGGGCGGGGGGGCGCACAGCTGAACCCTGAGGACTCAGGGCCTGTGGTCCCCCCAGGAACTGGACCTCCATATCAACATACGGCAGTTGAGAGCGGTCCGTCTTGCTTGTCAAGCGTTCGTCCATCACCTTCAAGGTCATTGTGTCGCGGTGTTCACCGACAACACGACGACCATGTACTATATCAACAAGCAGGGCGGCACCAGATCCTCTCCCCTATGTCAGGAGGCGACGTGGCTTTGGGAATTTTGTATAGCCCATGCCATTCACCTCACGGCCTCCTACCTACCTGGAATATGAAACACACTGGCGGATTGCCTGAGCAGATCCTTCCGCTCACACGAGTGGTCCCTTCGCCCGGACGTCGCCCTCTCACTCTTCCAGAGGTGGGGTCGTCCCCGGATGGACCTCTTCGCGTCCAGGGAGAACAGGAAATGCCAGGCATTCTGCTCCTTTCAGGGTCGGGAGCCCGGGTCATTAGCGGACGCCTTCTTTATCCCATGGGCGACCCATCTGTTTTATGCATTCCCTCCGTTTCCACTGGTCCACAAGGTCGTCCTCAAGGTGCGCAGGGACAGGGCTCGCGTGATTCTGATAGCCCCAGCGTGGCCCAGGCAACATTGGTACCCCATGTTGCTGGACCTCTCAATAACCAACCCAGTTCCCCTGTCCCTTCACCTGGATCTGATCACCCAGGACCATGGCAGACTCTGTCACCCGGACCTTCAGTCTCTGCATCTCACGGCGTGGCTCCTGCGTGGCTGACCAGCTCCGAGTTACGCTGCTCTACCCCGGTTCGAGAGGTTCTCCTGGGCAGTAGGAAGCCTTCCACTAGAGCTACGTATTCAGCCAAGTAGAAGCATTTTTTCTGCTGGTGCTCGGAGAAGGGTTTTCTCCCTATGGAGGTTTCCATCGCCAATATTCTGAACTACATCTGGTCCCTCAAGGTCCAGGGTCTGGCGATTCCATCCCTTCGGGTTCACCTAGCGGCCATCTCCACCTTTCATCCGGGAGGAGATGGCCGTTCTGTCTTCTCCCACCCTATGGTGGCAAGATTCCTGAAGGGGCTGGAACGTCTCTACCCACAGGTCCGTCCCCCTGCCCCTTCATGGGATATCAACCTCGTTCTGGCTCGGCTCATGGGCCCTCCATTTGAGCCGTTAGCGACTTGCTCCCTGCTCTACCTCCTGGAAGACCGCCTTTCTAGTGGCCATCACCTCAGCTAGATGGGTGTCGGAACTCCGGGCCCTCACAGTAGACCCCCCGTATACGGTCTTCCATAAGGACAAAGTGCAGCTGAGACCGCCCCCTGCCTTTCTCCCTAAGGTGGTCTCAGCCTTTCACATTAACCAGGAGATCCTCCTTCCCGTCTTTTTCCCAAAGCCCCATTCGTCCCACAGGGAGCAACAACTCCACTCGCTGGATGTCCGTCGGGCACTAGCGTTTTATGTGGAGAGGACCAAACCGTTCCGCAAGTCCCCCCAACTCTTCGTGGCGATAGCGGACCGTGTCAAGGGCCTTCCTATTTCCTCGCAGAGGATATCCTCGTGGGTAACGTCCTGTATCAGGACCTGTTATGACTTGGCTCACATCCCTACGGGCCGTGTAACTGCACACTCTACCAGGGCGCAGGCGTCATCACTGGCTTTCCTTGCCCGAGTGCCGATCCAAGAGATCTGTAGGGCGGCGACCTGGTCATCGGTCCACACTTTTGCTTCCCATTACGCCCTGGTCCAGCAGTCCAGAGATGACGCGGCCTTCGGCTCAGCAGTGCTCCATGCCGCGACTTCTCACTCCGACCCCACCGCCTAGGTAAGGCTTGGGATTCACCTAACTGGAATGGATATGAGCAATCACTCGAGGAAGAAAAGACGGTTACTCACCTTTGTAACTGTTGTTCTTCGAGATGTGTTGCTCATATCCATTCCACACCCGCCCTCCTTGCCCACTGTCGGAGTAGCCGGCAAGAAGGAACTGAGGAGCGGGCGGGCCAGCAGGGGTATATATCAAGCGCCATGGCAGCGCCACTCTAGGGGGCGACCTGCCAGCCCACTGGAGTTGTTAGGGTAAAAGGTTTCCGGCAGGCGTGCACGCGCGGCGCGCACACCTAACTGGAATGGATATGAGCAACACATCTCGAAGAACAACAGTTACAAAGGTGAGTAACCATCTTTGACTTGTTAGTGAGATAGCAGCGGGAGGCTGCCTCCCCCTCATTTTATGATAGTCCAGGCAGGACATTAAGCCATGTGGGGGAGAGGAGCCCAGCATCCCGCTGGTATGATAGTCCAGGCAGGACAGAATCTTTTCTTTACACAGGAAAGGGAAGGGGCTGATGGAGCTCAGCCCCCAGTTGCTATGATGAGGACGGTTACCAGCCGTTCTGTACCATCTACTGGGAATGACCAGGAATCATTCCTATTTTCACCCAGGCGCCCCTGGCCAGCGTCACCTGAGGCCAACCAGGAGCACTCACGGGCTGATGGTGACGACAGATAGCAGTCATATTGTACTATCTGCCACCGGGAAGGGGAGAGGAGCGGATACTGTTCTTCACTGCCGCAGCGTCACGTCTACCAGCAGCATTCAGTAGACATAGGGTGACATTGAAAAAAGTCAAGAAACGATTTTTCCCTTTTCTTTCATGTGGTGGGGGGAGGGAGTAAATTGACGAGCTATTCCCTGAACCACGCCGGACAATGTATTTGAACCTACAGGCACTGGGAGCTCAGCCAAGAATGCAAACACCTTTTGGAGACTGCTGTGGACTGTGGGATAGCTGGAGTCCTCAGTACCCCCTCCCTCCCTCCATGAGCATCCATTTGATTCT
Source organism: Gopherus flavomarginatus (assembly GCF_025201925.1). Lineage (NCBI taxonomy): Eukaryota > Metazoa > Chordata > Testudines > Testudinidae > Gopherus > Gopherus flavomarginatus. The sequence goes on along the minus strand of NC_066620.1, from coordinate 60,361,991 downwards.
TTGGCTTTCCGTTACGCTTGTCACGCAGCACTGTGTAGCCTGTAGATTTTTTCAAACGCTTTGGCATTTCGTCTTCTGTAACGGAGCTCTGATAGAACAGATTTGTCTCCCCATACAGCGATCAGATCCAGTATCTCCCGTACGGTCCATGCTGGAGCTCTTTTTGGATTTGGGACTGCATCGCCACCCGTGCTGATCAGAGCTCCACGCTGGGCAAACAGGAAATGTAATTCAAAAGTTCGCGGGCCTTTTCCTGTTTACCTGGCCACTGCATCTGAGTTGAGATTGCTGTCCAGAGCGGTCACAATGGTGCACTGTGGGATACCGCCCGGAGGCCAATACCGTCTATTTGCGGCCACACTAACCCTAATCCGATATGGTAATACCGATTTTAGTGCTACTCCTCTCATTGGGGAGGAGTATAGAAACTGGTTTAAAGAGCCCTTTATATCGATATAAAGGGCCTCGTAGTGTGGATGGGTATGCCATTAAATCGGTTTAATGCTGCTAAAATCGGTTTAAAAGCGTAGTGTAGACCAGGCCTAAGACTATTGTTTTTCTGGTGAACTTGTAAACTGTTCCTGGAGGAGGAGCTATGACATTCCGGTGAAGGGGTGGGGGAAATATCAGACTGAATATATCCACCTGACTTGGATCTCCCCACTTGCTGTTGCTGCAGTGTCTAGAGTCCTATTCCCTCCCTAGTGCTGATATTAATTTGTTTTGGTGTGAAGGGGATCAGATCAAATGCTAATTCTAAAATAGGTCTTATCTGAATGGGGGATTTGGCTGACAGTTTGTGCAGGTATCTGATAGAAGTGCCAAGATGATGGCTTGCTAGAGGGTCGGACACTTCATACCTTGTGTAAGTTGTTTACTGCACACGCCAGGGGTTCCTTGCATCCCTCCACTTTTGCTCACCTATTCCACAAGCTCCTTGTGTGCCACCCTCCCATCATCTTCTCTTTCAGGGACTCCCTTCAATTCCCCCCCAATCTCTTCCCTACCAGGGTCTCCTGGTGCTCATTCTCCCATGAATGCAGCTTTGCGTGCACCACATCCTCTGCATGATCTTTGAATGCTGTAACAGTCAGTACCAAAGGTGGCCAGTAGGTGTCAAAATTGCTCTATGAAAACATCCTGGGCTAGGAGGGCACAAAGATAGGAAGAGAGTTAATGAACTTCAGGCTGGCTTAACCCCGTTGCTGCTGACGCGTGCTGTTGGGCAGTGTGGCTCTGCAATTAATGTCGGCTGTCATGGCTATGCTTAGGCTTAGTTTTGCCAGGTACACAAATCTCTGTGCGTGTCATTTCTTCTGCTGTGTGCTGCCAGCCCTTTCAAATGCTTTCTGACCTTGTAAAGCTCTGCTGGGGAAATACTTCTTAAGCAGGCCTCTCTCTGATTACAGTCTGCTGTTGCTGTCCTGCCGCGCTCTAAGGACATAGCATAACTGGGAGTATTGAAGTTTCATTCTCAGACACCCCTGCACTCTGTGATGTGACAGAGCTGAGATTTTTTTTATAAGGCTTTTCAGTTTACCTTTAAATTTCCCTGTTCAGGGCTTAATCATCCAACATTAAACACAAAAATCTGAAATTGTTAGGAGCATGTGCAGATAAGAGATGAAGGAGAAAAAAATGCCTGATGGGGGTGTCAGGGAAGGGGAGAGCAGAAGTGGAGTGGGAAAGATTTGGGAGAAGTGTCTGTACACATTAGCTCCAAAAAAAAAAAAAAAAAAAAAAAAAAAAAAAGTATAGCAAACCTATTATTGCTGCTGTTTTCAGTAAAATGTTTGAAAACTGAATATGAAAAATAGAGGTCTGGCGTGTGCACCAGCACCCGAGCTCTAGGCTGGGCTGGGGGGATGCTGGCGTGCAATCTCAATTTTTTTGCCTTCACAAAACTGTACTATCCCAGGGAAAATGTAAATTAAAGAAATGAAGTCAGAGAAAACCTCTCTCCTCGTCTCTGCACAGTTCTATGTTGGCGTTGGGTTATGCATACTGACTAATCTATAGCCGATGTGGTGTTGGTTTCCCTTTTCTCTAGTAGCAACGGGAAGGAAGGGGGCAGAGAGAAAGGCTTTCATGATAAATGTTCTAGCTTGCCCATGTGAGCTTGGAGAAACTATGCAGAAGACCTGGATCAGTGGCTCAAAAGCTGCCTAGAAGCCGGTTGACTTGGAGATTTTTTTCATTGTTGTATGTGACAGTTAAGCATTTTTTGAATGAACATGCAGTAGATGTGTTGTGAATCTTCAGTTCTCCAGTATGAACCAGATTGAATAGTGTTGGCAGGGACATTTCTTCCTACCATCCCAATCAGCCAAATAGGGCAATAACTGCCTTCTTGGCAATGTGCAGGTTAATGTAGCTGTTCAAAACATGTTACAAATATTCAGTGCTATAAAAAAGGTAGTAATGTGCTGTAGAATCAGTTGAAAATTAGTTCCTCTTGCCAGGTCCTGAGTTCAGGGGTCTGTGCATCCCCTGCAACAGTTGATAAACCCAGAACAGTGTGAAGAAGGCAGCCTCCTGTTCTGTTAATGATGTAGTCGACCATTCAGAGGTGGTGCTAGCCCATTTTGAGGGGCACAACACAATAAAAAAGCAAATAGGGGGCCCCTTTGAGCTGCTTAGGGCCTTAAGCAATTGCTTGGCCTGCTTATGCCTAGTGCCGGCTCACCGACCATTATATAGATCACAAGGTCCTGTATAGACCTTAAGCTCTCCAGGACAGGAACTGTCTGTGTACATACAGCATGTAGTACGATTCTGATTCTCAAAGCCTGGGCCTCTGGGCACTACCAGAATACAAATAATGAATAGTAATTGCAGCAGATATACCAGACCCCTGTGCTCAGGTTGTGGCAGCTTACTTTAAAGATCAAGAGTTTTTAAGCCAGAGAGAGAAAGTGGCTTTCAATTTAGGGTGGGTTAGTTCCAGAAATAATGGAAAATATGAAAAACAGCCCCTCTCTGAAACACAGCATATAGCCACCAGAGTTTGTCCTTGTCATCATGCTGATGGGTTTTAATGACTCAGCTGCTGTCCAAAGTGTAATCCTTTGGTCCACCTTTCGAGCAGCTTGTCTGGTTGCACCCACTTTTGGGTCCCTTTTCTAAAACGTGCCACAACGCCTAGAATTCCCAAAGCCAAAAAAATCCCTCTATTTAGTACAGAGCCTGACTCTCTGTGCAATAAGAGGTCCATGTGCCCCCATTGCTGCATCTGCATTGACAGTGATTTAGTGCTACTCACTATAGTGCTAAAATTTGCACGTGTACATGACTGTCATGGAAGCTGGGAGTGAAAAGGAAGTCATGGTCAGACTCAGACTTTCCATGGTGCTCATAATCATGGAGATGGAATTAACTAGCTCACTTTAAATGCCTTGGCTAAGCAGCAAGCAGCCTTAGTGATGTCTTCTAAAGCTCTTAGGAATTGGAGATAGATCAAACCTATAGGACCAATGTATTTTCATGTGTCTGTACACGTAGTCCTTGTTTTCTCTGCACTTCCAATGTGCGCGCGTGTTTACACACTGGCTCCTGTGTGAATATGCACACTCAGTCTTTCCCTAATACATGCGCTCATGAAAGCAGGAATTGTTTACTAACATCAACAGCAGAGAGCACTTGTCCCTTTGTTATTTTACTGACTTCCCAAAGTCTTGGTAATAAAGTTGTCTATAGTACCTCAGCACCCAATGGCATGTTTCTGGAGGAGTATTTGTGTGTGTGTGTGTGTGTGTGTGTGTCTCGCTCGCTCTCACATAGTAAACTCACCCGTTATATTCAGCTGCTGACCCATGCGGGGCAATAAGAAATGATTTATAACCATGGCAACAGTTGCTGTAGGAAACTGGGATCAACAAGAATCTTTCATGTTCACATCAATGAGTGTATTAAAAATCCTCCCACTCTGAGTTGAACAAGACCATTTGAGACACTTTTTAAAAAATGTTATAGAGGTAAGTGAAATTGAAATCATATCAAGCAAAATGTCTAGTGCTGGGACTGATGACACCCTAAGTTTTCTTGAAGTGGAGCTACTTGTTATCAGAACCTAAAAAAAAAAACCCCCAAAACCTTCCTACCCCAAAGTGAATGTGTCTGATGGATGATATCAGCTGGAACTGATAGGATTCTGCTGTTCCTTGTTTTACTCAATTTATGTGTTGGTTCAGTGATTTCTGTAACGCAAAATGCTTTTGATTGAACTCTTGAATACAAGCTGTATGAACTTGGTTGGTATGTGTAGTAGCTGTTTCAGTTGATGGGTTTCCAGCGTTTTGGGGGTTAAAAAAAAAAAAGTTTAGTGATCATCCAAACTCGTGCATATGTACAATTGTCTGACACCCAAGTTTTTCAGAGCAATGTATAGTTAATATAATTAGAGAATCAGTGGGGAATTTTACACATTGGCTGAAAGGCATCGGAAAGAGACGCATCAAAAGTTTGGAAAAGAGAACTGCAAGGAGTGAGGGGAGGCCGGTTTGGAAAGAATTAATGAAACCAAATTGCTGAGGAGGCCCTAAAACAGATTTTTATCCCTATGGAGAAAGACCTTTTAAGTCAGCTTGTGACTCTTCGGCAGAATTCTCAATTTCAATTAAATTCTGTTTTAGGTGGTGGACAATTTTCTCTTTAGTTATCAATATTATTAACCATTTAAAGGAGGTCATTACACTGTGGTTTCTCTGTGTAAGGAGCTGAAAGCCAGAGGTGCTGCAGCTTGTGGAAGGAGTTTTCTGCTGAGATGGGAGTTCTATGGCACAGCTGATGCTTACCCTGAGCGCTGGAGTGAGGATTTTGCTCACACAGATCTGTTCATTTTGACCTGGTTGTGTTCACCTCTTGTCTACTTGGGCAAACTGTCCTTATTATGGTTTTGAACATAAATTCTGCTTCCTGATACTTCGTTCTGCAGCAGTGGTTCTCAACCTTGGGTCTGGGGTGCCCAAAGGGGCTGTGAGCAGGTTTCAGGGGGGCTGCCAAGCAGGGTCGGTGTTAGACTCGCTGGGGTCCAGGGCAGAAAGCCAAAGCCCCACCGCATGGGGCTGAAGCCTGGGGCCCTGAGCCCCCTCACCCAGGGGTGAAGCTGAAGCTTGAGCAATGTAGCTTCACAGGGGCCCGTATGGCATGGGGGCCCAGGCAATTGCCCTGCTTGCTACCCTCTAATGCCCGTTCCAGCTTTTATATGCAGAAAACCTGTTATTGTGACACAGGTGGGTCGTGGAGTTTTTATAGTATGTTGGGGGAAGCCTCAGAAAGGAAAAGGTTGAGAACCTCTGTTCTAGAGAACATGAAGGAAAAAGACAGGAACAGCTGTTCCAGTCCATCAGCTGGCTTTTCCTCCAGGTTCTATGTGCTCATGAGCAAACACTCTCAGGAGGAGGAACAGGTTTTTGTGCCAAATTCTTGTGGCTTTTCTAGTGGGATTTTGCTACAGCTTCAATACGTGATTCATTGAAACAATAAAAGATCAGAAAAACTGCACTGCTTGCACTTCTATGCAATTAAAAGCCTTGATGTTTATGGAGAGGACTAGGTGGCTCCCAGGCCTTTCTTAATGCTAGAAGATTGCCCTGCTAACAAAAGGGACTGATTTATAACATTCTCCTGTGTAATGGCAGGGCTGATCTCATTATCTCTAACCCATTCTTCGTAGATGGATCTCTGGCAGAACTGTGACTACCTCCAGTGGTGACTCCTCAGTCTCCCTTGCCAGCTTATTCTTAGTTTTTATCTGAATGTGTTAGTGGGCTGATAAATTGCCATGGGCATGGATGGGATTAATCTCTGCTCACTGGCTCTGGCTTGAAAATTCCTTCTCTTCAGAACCCAGCTCCGCCACTGGACTGCTGGTTGACTTTGGGCAAGTCACCTCACGTTTCTGTGCCTCAGTTTCCCCACCTGTATCATGGGGATAACGATACTGATCTCCAAGAGCTTTGAATCTACTGCTGAAAAGTGCTATACAAGAGTTGGATGTTGTTTGAAGTGACTCCTGAGGAGGGAGCTGGTGGGAGGTGGTGGTCAGAGGGAGGGAGCCAGCTAGAAATCATCATTAAGGTGCATAATCCTGCCCCAGGACTCCTCTTCTGTCACTTGAGTCACCCTTTGAATCTTTCTCACTGTGCAGAACTGGTGCTGGGATAAGTGATGGTCCTGTCATGGTATCACCATTTCAAAAGGGAGGCAATAATAGCACTTCATCTACCTGCTTTACTAAGATGCACAAGCACTGTTGTTTCTATCTTATAACTGGAGAAACTGAGGCACAGAGAGGTTGTGCTTTGTCCTGGGATGAATGGTGAGTTAGTGCCAGAGCTAAGAATAGAACCCAGGTCTGCAGACTTCTAGTCCAGACATCCTATTCACTGGACCACAATTAGGGAGCTGGCTATTGCTGGTACAGCAGCAGTTCTCAACCTGCGGGCTGCATGCTTTAAAAAAACAAAAAAAAAAACAAAAAAAAAAACCATTCAAAATTTACCCCTCTGGTCTGGCAGGGTTGGGGCTGGCTGAGGCGGAGACAGCATCTTGCTACCTGCCCCAGTGCTCCTTCCAGCAGGGGGCTGGAGAGTGCTACAGAAAAGCAAGGGGCAGGAGAGTGGGTCTGTGGGTAGGTTTTTTGGGGAGCACTTGGAACTAGGGGTTTGCCGGAGTGCTGCAGCATCCCCAGGGTTTAGGTGGGGCTCCGCTCCTGGCCCCTCTTCTCAGATCCTGGCTGCCAGCCCAGACCAGGCACTCTGCTTCTGGCCTGATGCTGGGGATCCCGGCTGCCCATCCCTGCACTGAAGCACTTGGGGTCCAGATCTGGCTGCCGGCTGCTGCCCAGCCCCGTGTGATGGGGTTCCGCTGCCAGCTGCTGCCCGGCCCTGCTTAGCAGGGTCCTGCGGTCTGGCCCCATGCAGTGGGTCTGGGTCCCGGATGCCCAGCCTGTGCCCAGGGCTCTGCTCCTGGCCCTGCTCTGGTGGGGGTGTTGGGCATAGGGAACTGTGGGCAGTTTTTTGGGGGAGGGGTGCTGTTCTCAACCTGCAGCCCACATAACACATGGTGGGCCGCATATGTTGGCTACAATGATAAACAGGTTGAGAACCACTCCAATACAGAGTGTGTGGTCTTTGTAGCAAGGCTTGGATATACCATCAGCATTAGTTGCAGTGGCCCAGCAGCCCACTCCCATAGGGAACAGAGGGTCCCTGGTACTGCTGCCTCACCTGTAGGGAGCAGGAAATGAAGATCCTGGCATGTCTTAGTGGACAGTGTCCATCTTCCCTTTCCCCATTTTGCTTCGGAGTGGAAGAGACCCCAGGAGCGGGGTGACACAGTGAGACCAGTGGTAAAGTGACTGGATAATCTATCTTGGGACAGAGCAGGGTTAAACACATGTTTAGGGTGGGCCCTGGGACTCCTATGTAATTCTTGCACAGCAAAAAACAAAAAAAAAGGTCTGGCAGTGAAATCTGAACAAAGCCTAGGAGAGCCAAAAGGTAAGTAGTATAAAATCCAAATGGTGATGACTGATGACTTCTTCCAACCCTACAGCTAAAGGAGAAGGGACCGACATTCAGAAACTGTTTTTCAGCAGCAGGAATTGGCATCCAGTTTCCCTCTGCCACCCAAAACTGGAATTGAACCAGCTTTTAAGTTGGAAGTTCAGTTGATGTTTTCAGCTCTCCTTACAGGGGTCTTTGTTCCCTGATTCCACCAGGGGCTGGAAGCAAAAGTGCCAAAATAACCATCAAAGTCTACTCTGCAGATTTTGAACCTAGCTCTGCAGTCCCCAGAGTGAGAAGTCTTTTAAAGATCCTTAGCTGCTATAAATTGCCATACCTCCATGTCAGTTACACTAGCTGAGGATCTGCCCCCAGAACTTAGAATATCAGGATTGGAAGGGACCTCAGCTAGTCTAACCTCTGCTCAAAGCAGGACCAATTCCCAGATAGACTTTTGCCCCAGATCCCTATATGGCCCCCTCAAGGGCTGAACTCACAACTCTGAGTTTACCACGCCAATGCTCAAACCACTGAGTTGTCCCTCCTGCTCAGGGTACTTTGAATAGTTAAACCTTCCACTGTGGCTTTGGCTCCCACTCTTGTGCAACATAAATCTTTCTCCTCTAGAGGGGAGGATGTTGCTATGTCCTCAGAAGCCTGGAATGTTTGAAAAACGAAAAAAGGAACATAACAAGGATGTCTGAAGCAAAAAATGAAAGCAGCTTTGTGGCTATTTACATGCACTTTGGGGCCCTAGAGGAAGCTAATCAACTTCCCACAAGAATAGGTGGGGTAGGGCAGGGGTGACAAATGTATGGAGTGGTAGCTGGATTCAGACCGTAAGTCATATTTATGTGGTCCACAGGGCATATCCAGATTGGGCAGAATTCTCATCTAAGAAACAAAAAAACAAACAAACCCCAAACCCCCTCTTCCTGGCTGCAGACAGCATTTTCCACACATGAACCAAGTTTTGCCTGAGTCTGCAGACAGCCTGAAACAGTGACTTCAATCTGCCTTGGAGGGGATGGGGAGTGTCAGTGTCATAAACAGATAGCTAAGGGTTAATGTTCTTTTACCTGTAAAGGGTTAACACAGGGAACCAAACACCTGACCAGAGGACCAATCAGGAAACAAGACTTTTTCAAATCTGGGTGGAGGGAAGTTTTGAGTGTGAGTCCTTTGTTCTTGGTCTGTTCTTTTCTCGGCTCTGAGAGTGATCTTTCTATCTCCTGGCTTTCTAATTTTCTGTTTCCAAGTTATAAGTACAAGGATAGTAAGACAATAGGTTTATATATTTTTTTGTATTTACATGTGTGTAGTTGCTGGAATGTTTTAAATTGTATTGGTTTTGGATAAGGCTGTTTATTCATTTTTTTCCTTTAAGCAATTGACCCTGTATATTGTCACCTTATTACAGAAACTATTTTTAATGTCTTTTTCTTTCTTTTTTATATAAAGCTTTCTTTTTAAGACCTGTTGGAGTTTTTCTTTAGTGGGGATTCCAGAGAATTAAGTCTGCAGCTCACTAGGGAATTGGTGGGAGGAAGAAGTCAGGGGGAAAATCTCTTTGTGTTAGATTTACTAAGCCTGACTTTGCATACCCTCTGGGTGAGGGGGAAGAGAGATTAGGTCTCTCGGTACTTGAGTTTCCAGGACTTGCAACAGGGAGGGTAGAATCCCTTTGTTTAGATTCACGGAGCTTGCTTCTGTATATCCCTCCAGGAACCCAGGGAGGGAACACCTGGAGGGAAGGAGGCGGAAGGGAAATGGTTTATTCCGCTTTGTTGTGAGACTCAAGGAATCTGAGTCTTGGGGTCCCCCAGGGAAGGTTTTGGGGAGACCACAGTGAGCTAGTCACTGCATAATTCCTAGCTGGTGGCAGCAATTACCAGGTCCAAGCTGGTAACTAAGCTTGGAGGTTTTCATGCTAACACCCATATTTTGGACGCTAAGGTCCAGATCTGGGAAAAAATGTTATGACAGTCAGCTCTAAAGCCCAATGATGACACAAACAGCAATGAAATAGGTAAGTGTGTTTTAGCAGGGGGGTGAAGCTCTTCGGAAGTGGGAGTTGCTGCAGTGAAGGCAATGCAGAGGAAAGAACAGACATGACTGTTAAATAGGGCTGAGGGAGCGAAACAGTGACAGGAGGATGAGGAAGAAACAGAAACAAGGGGCAGGAACAGCAGTGGACCTAAAAAGGACATTTTCTTAATGAGTGAATGCATCAGTAAACCATGGGACAAATAACTACATCTAGTTATTACATAAAGGCAATATTTCCACCCCAGCCCCCAATCTCTGCACATGTCTACCAATACCATCAGTGAGCATTCTGCTGTGCGCTGGGAGGAATGTGTATCACAGAGCTTGTACCCTGGGCTACTAATTAAACGTGGAATTCAAATGAGTTTGACACTCCTGCTGTAGGGTGCTCTTGAGACTTGCACAGCTGATCTTATTTCTGCTGCAAGTAGCAGAGAGGGGAAACAGAGGCAGACAAAGGAATGAAATCCATCTCATCTGCATGATCAATGGCTGGCGGAAATTGGCCATACTCCATTGAAGGCAATGAAGTCACTGGAGGGGTACTGATTTACAAAAGCTGAGGATCTGCCCAGAGACAGAAACAATATTGGCACAGTAAAGAGGGGAAATAGCTGATTAGACAGTGAGCTCATTTAACTTTGAGGCTAAGATTTTTTTTCTCTCAAGGATTTAAGATTAGAGCCCTAATTACAGCTGATGAGAGATGCCCTGATCATCAGAAATAGGGTTTATTGACTTGGGTTCCAAGCGTTGTCACATTATACCCGTTGAAGGATTAGATTAGAGTAGATCCTCCTGTACAAATCTTCCTTCCATTAACTTCCCCACTCAGCTTGACTCTCTGTTGCCAGATTAGTTTCTCTTAAGGATGCTCTCATTTCTCTTGGCATCACTTCCTTTGTCAGTCCTGGCTTTGTTTATGGCTTCAGTGCCAGGAGCGAAGCTGCTGGCTTGGGGAGGCAGATAAATGGCACAGGCTAGAAGCTAGCTTTTAGCAGCACTTTGTACTCTAAAGTGCTTTACAAAGTAATAATTTAAGAGCTCATATATTGGGAAGGGGAGAGAGATTTGGATTCTGCTCAGTTCCAAGTGTCAGAGTCATGAAATTCAGATCTAAATCCAGATTTCCAGAGTTTGTGGGGGATTAGCTCTGTGGTTTTGTTGGGAACCATTTCAGCTCAATGCCTGAGAGCACAGCTAGCTGGCAGGTTGGGAAGGAGAGATGTAAGCTGTAAATGAGATGCTCCCATAGATGAAGGATGGTGGGGAAAGCAGAGATGAAATATCTTAGCTCCAGCTCCCCTGAATGCCTCAGAGGATGTGCTCCCCGCATGTAGCCCTGTTCTTCCTTTCCTTTCAGCAGGAGTGTAAATATTGCTGGAGCTGGTGAGAAGTCTTAAACAGCTGGAGCTGGAGCTGGCAGCTTTCAATTTGGTGCAGGGACACTTGCCTGTGAGTGTGATTATTTATTTGCTATAACTTCCTCATACGCCCTAGCTCATCTACACCAACCCTAGCAGGATTTTGGTGACATGCTCTGTGCAGGGCAGGCTGGTTCCCCTTGGCAGAGATTAAAGTTCTGACTCTGGACCCTCCCACACTCTTTATTACTTTTTTTCCCCTACCAAGTGCATAGCGTATGGGCCATATTCTGCTCTAGTTACCCTGTCACTTCCTCCCGCCCCCATTAGAGACCACAGAGTGAAGCTAACAATTGGCTCAGTGGCACTTTGAATGCAGCAGCCCCTTGAAGCCTGGAGAGATATTCTGCCCCTCCCACTTCTTTCTTGAGAGTGTGATGGTGGGACCTTTCTCTTCTTTTCTGCCCTGCCCCCTCTCTGTTGTTTTGGTTGCTTCATTTATGACAGGTATGAAATGTTGATTGTAAATTCTTAGGTCAGCGACCTTGGGATCCATACTCAGTCACCTGGCCCACTTCCGGGCACAGTCTAAGGAATTTATAACTGTCTACTAAGTGTCTTGTGCTACCGTCCATCACCCTAGATGAGCATATCTCATGGCAATTAGTTTGGCAATAACAGAAGTTCCTAGCACACTTCCTGAAGTCTGGCTCTTCTCCCTTTGTAGGTTACAGATAGCTCCCAGCAAGTTCATCCATGCTGGGATTTCCCTGTTACTGTCCCAGGTGCGGTGCCTGCTAGTAACATTTTCTTTACCTGTCCGGCCTTTGGGGGACTCCATGCCCTTGGGATAATTCATTAGTCCTTTCCAGCCAGTGCTTAATCCTGAATGCTAGAGGTTTATTTAACAACAACATCACTCCAAATCTATGCCACATAACAAGGAGCTCAAACAGTTGGACTATCTTGGTCACAAAAGTTACTCTTTAGTTTAGAGTAGCTGGGGCTTCCCTGACATAGACCTTTTCACAACCCCATCTAACATGAAATTTTGCTTGAGGGTATTTGATGGCTGTGATTCACTGGGAGATGCTCTGACCACCTCTCAACCATGAATGCTGCTCTACTCTGACACTGTTCTTTCTCAAACTCCTGAATAGAGTAAAATCAGAGAGCCAAAATAATCCTCATAGCACCAGCTTGGCTGAAGAAGATATGGGTCCCAGACCCAATTTGCCTGTCCCTGAAGCCAGCTCTTCACCTGCCTCTAGCTCTGGATCTTCTGACACAGGAGCTGGGGAAACTACAGCATCCCAACCTTTCCCAGCTACACCTCAAGGTCTGGCTCCTGGATGGCTCTCAAGCTTAGCGATGGACTGCTTATCCAAGGTACTGAACATACTGCTGAATAGTACAAAACAGTCCACAAGAAAGACTTCCTTGCAAAAATGGAAGAAATTCCACTCCTGGCTGAATTTCCCAGTGGGTCCACACTTCTTTGTCTGCTCTAGTATTGAAGCACGACAATGTACAAAGTGCCAGCATGGACTGGAGACACAGCTATCAAAAATCTCTAATGAAGGCACAGTAGTGTGTGTGCACACCTGGAGTAGAGCACCCATAGGAATAAAACATCTCAAAGAACTCCATTTACTGTACTATTAAGTAACCTCTCTTTTCCAGATCTGAACTTGGCAGCTCAGCCTGATCTCTAAATGTCAAAGTAGTTTACAGGCTAAATTTACTTTAGACTAGTTTCCTGCTTCCTATGATGTAATGCTTCCATTGTGCCCCTATTACCAGCATTAAAAGGAACACTTGGGAGATCTTACTCCCAGCAGCAAATGAATCCATGCTACAGTGCCAAGAGATATGCCATAAAGCTGGTTACCAGATCCACAGCGACAGGGATAGATCTAGAACAGAAGAAGTCTCCTTCTTTGACTTTTGTAAGTGACCATTAACACTAGTGAAAGGTGCCAGGTTTGACAGTTTTGGAGTCTGAGGTCCTCAGTCTACAGAGGAGCTTCAGCACAGGAAAGGCAGTGAAAGATTCATCCACATGTCCCTGCTCATATTCACGATCTGTGACTGGGAGGAACAACTGCTAGGAGCAAGGGGAGAATTCAGACTCCATGGCCCATCTGAGCTTAACCTGTCTGACAACAAGAGACCCAGTGGTGCTGCTGATTGTGTGATAGGGATACTGGTTCACTAGCAACTTGACTGAGGCTTAAAAACTCTTTTCATGCAGGCCATTGAACAGCCATCAGATGATGATGACTTTTCTTGATTACTGTCCTGGGATTTAGCAATCTGGAGAAGGAAGGCTCTGCACCCTACAATCAACCCCCTGAGTCTTCCAATCCTTTGGACAAACAATATTCAATTGCAAGTCCATAGTACATATCCTTGTCATTTATAATACTTCAATATTAGTAGTTCCCCTCTCACTCCTTCCATTCCAATTAGTCCTTGAATAGTCTCTGTCTGACACCTGGTGTTTTACACTGTGGGCCCATAGTGATTTGTTGACCACATTGAAACACCCCTGTCTAATTCCTGGTAATATACTGTTGAGCTTGTTGTAACATGCTGTGAATTACTGATTGTAGCACAGGACAGAATGTATATCTATCCATCTCTGTATTTGGGGTGTTTATCTGATCTTGCAGTCACTGCTATTACACCTCAGTATTGTTTATGAAGCCTGAAGGAATTAAACACCTTATTGTTTACAAGGCCATAAGTGAATGTGAATCAGCAAGTTGACATTTAGATAAACATTCATCAAAGGAATGAAGCTGCTGCTAAAGTTGCACTTAATTGGGTAGGTGATTGATCTGTCCCACAAAGACCAGACATTAGGTGTGCTGAATTAAGAACATAGGAATTGCCAATCTGGACCAGATTTGAGATCCATTTAGTCCAGTATCTGACAGTGGCCAGTACCAGATACTTCAGAGGAAAGTGTAAGAATCCTGCAGTAGGCAGATATGGGATAATCTGCTCCCATATTACATCTCATCCTGACCTCTGAGACTGTCGTAAGCCCTGAAGTATGAAGTTTTAAATCCCTTCCAAGACCTGTTAATATTAACTATTGTATGCAGTGTTACCATAGCCATGTTGGTCCCAGGATATTAGGGAAACAAAGGTGGGTGAGGTAATATCTTTTATTGGACCAACTTCTGTTGGTGAGAGATACAAGCTTTTGACCTACACAGAGCTGCTCTTTAGGTCTGGGAAAGGTACTTAGGGTGTCACAAGATCAAATAGATAGTTTAGTAGAAGTATTGGTTTCAGAGTAGCAGCTGTGTTAGTCTGTATCCTCAAAAAGAACAGAAGTACTTGTGGCACCTTAGAGACTAACAAATTTATTTGAGCATAAGCTTTTGTGGGCGAAAACCCACTTCATTGCATAGAATGGAACACACAGAAAGAAGATATTTGTACATACGGAGAACATGAAAAGGTGGGAGTAGCCATACCAACTGTAAGAGGCCAATCAATTGAGATGAGCTATCACCAGCAGAAGAGGAAAAGAACACTTTGAAGTGATGATAGCTCATCTCAATTGATTGGCCTCTTACAGTTGGTATGGCTACTCCCACCTTTTCATGTTCTCCGTATGTACAAATATCTTCTTTCTGTGTGTTCCATTCTATGCATCCAATGAAGTGGGTTTTAGCTCACAAAAGCTTATGCTCAAATAAATCTGTTAGTCTCTAAGGTGCCACAAGTACTTCTGTTCTTTTGGTAGAATTAGTTAGCACATATTCTAAGGGACCATTCAAGGTGAAGTGGCCTATTAACACCCCTGTAGTATAGGACAAAAAGAGGGAGTTAGTGGGGGTCAGATTGTTGTAATAAACCATAAATCCAGTGTCTTTCTGAAGACACTGATTTTTAGTGTCTAGCAGAATAATGAATTTAAGCTCCCAGCTCGTCTTTTAAAAGTATCAAGCAGGTTTCCTTTGAGGATGAGGTCAGATATAGAGTGATTGCTCTGGCCGCACACCCCTAGTTGTCACTGACCACCCCACTCTGATACCTCTGCAGGCTATCAAAGTAGAACCAATACTTTATGGGAACCCCAATCCTGAAAGAAGTCTTTCCTGAACCCTGTCTCTGGCCTTGAAACAACCCCCTAACCTCTTCAAGCTCATCACCAGAAGCAAGCTCCCCACAGACCAGGACCCACCAACTCAAAGCAGCACCAGACCCTGTCAGAACAATAGATGCAAAACCTGTAGACATATCTCCACTGCTACAATGATCAACTCCACCCCCAACACACCTTTCAAGATCTATGGGTCCTACATATGCCTATCACAGCATGTGCTGTATCTCATCCCTTGCACCAGATACCTTAACAACAACTGTGGGTGAAAACAGACAATCACTATGGTCTGGAATGAACTCAAAAAGGAAAATGAAAAAGACAAAAACACTCTATAACCAGAGGGTGAACACTCTACACAAAGTGATCACTATATCTGACCTATCAGTTGTCATGCTCAAAGGAATAATAATTAAAGGAGTATTAACTATTATCATTTTTGTGAGTCAAACAAGGGCTTATTTTCACTATAGAAACTGGCTGGAGGAAAATTAGTCATGTGATTAAGGCTAGGAGTGGGTCTAGTTTTGTTGTAGAGTAGCTTGAAACTCTGATGCCTTTGTTCTCGGAGTACTGTATCTCTATTTTGAAGAACTCTCTGCCTGCACAGACAGTGGCTCTTTTGTTCTCGGCTCTTTACAAGGAGCCCATCACACGGTGCTATCTCTCCTGAAGATGATAGGAGTTTTGCTTGTTCTTGGCTTTCTAAAATAATGATTTTAGATAAGAGTATATGTTTCACCCTTTGTATGTGAAACACAACAGGTTGTATCTCCCAGTTATGATTGTTCTAAATGCTGAATTTGACGGTGGTCAGTAAGAAGCCTGAAACTAGATTCTTCATTTATGCTCACTCACATTTTAACAGTTTTCACCACCATCCTTTGCTTCCTTTCCTTGTGGAAGGTCCGTTTACTATTCCAAAGCACATGCTGCACCTTCTTCCTCCAGTTCTATTCCATCTGCCTCAAGTACAACACTGAAAATAGCAGGAATTGGCCTTTCTTGTGGTATTTCTCATGGAAATCAAGAAGGGCAGAGGTGTAACTTTTTTTCTAGTTAACCAAGGTATTTTCCAAACCTCTAAAATTTAAGGTTTGAGACTTTTTTGGTGGTGGTGGGGTGGTGATGGGCATGAGAGGAGAAGATTCTGTTCTTTTCAGCCAAACCCGTTTGCCCAGTCCTAGGAAAATCATGTACTTATTTACATAGGGGAAAAAAAGCCCCAAGAAATTTGATGTCTGGTTGATGCCTTGGTTCAAGTCTTTTTATGCCTTTTAGAACTCCTGCTTGGAGTGTCAGATGCTTAAAGGAAACAAACAAACAAACCCAAATCATGACCAGCCACAGCCTCTTTAGCTTTTAAAAAAATCAACTAATATATATATATATATATAAACTTTTAATTACAAAGCTAGCTGCTGGGCCCAGCTCAAGGAGAGGTAGAAGGAGATTGTGTATTAAAATGTAAACACATGTATTGAATGACTGAGTTCCAGGCAAAAATCTGGAAGTTTCATGAACATCTGAGAGAAGGACTTAGTGTGGGTTAGGCTTCTCCAAGGGCTGTGTACAGGTCAAACTTCCTTTGAAGCCAAATCCAAAAGAAGGAAAAACACAAGTGATCTGATGGTGTCACCCCATTCAGAATCCATCTAACCTCTATGCAACTCTCATATTGTACTAAAGCCCAAACCAAAATGAGAGCCAACTGAAGCAACAATGAATGATGATTCAGTTTAATTACACCCTCTTGAATGAACTGACTAGCATGTGCGCATTTCACTGCCCTTTAGCGGCTCCTCTTGGGTGCTGTGGAATACCTGCTGGTTTGGAGAGTTGGTTGGCTTATTTATGAATAAGTTATGAGACAAACGTAGCTCATTATGCTGTCTGCAAACCAATTCCAACTTTATTGAATGGATTGATTATTCACAAATGGGCACCTGATATTTTAGATAAATGATTTTCAGCCTGTGGATTATTCTCAGAAAGGTTCACTACAACTGCCTGCTGTTTGTTATTCAGGGTGTATGATTGGTCTCATGAGTGATATTTCTGCTTCCTAACCAACTGACTGAAATTTCTGCGACGGAAGAATAACAAACAAATAAATAGCACACTTGTTGGTAGACATTTTTGAACAAGTAATTATCTGCAGAATAAGATTTCAATATTGTCACTCTGTATAACCCTGAAGCCTAGACTGTCTGTATAGTCAGTGTGAAGTGACAGAAACTGCTATGAGCATGCCTAAGAGCTCTTTTTGTAAAGAATATCACCAGGTTGAATTATCACTGAGATTCACAGTCTGTTACTCTCCAGTTTATAAGTTCCCAGCTATTTTGACTATATGAATTATACCCATGTGGTATATAATTACAGTAAGGGATATTTCTGTGCCATGACAAGGGTCCTAGGTCATAGTGACATCAAAGGTAACTCAACCAATTGCCACCCTTACTCTACAGCTAAGTTGTGTGCAACAATTACATTGGTTAAATGAGGGAGAGTAGTGGATTACTTGGCCCGTTTCCCACAGTTCTTCAAAAGCACCCACACAACACAGCCAGCACAAACAAACAACGTCAAAACACACAGAGCCATTCACCGTAGTGTATGCCCTTCATTCACCACATGCACAAACCAACACAACTCTTCCAGTGTGTTGCAACAGAAACAGCTGGGAACATGGCTGAGACACTCTCTGTTCAGAACATTACCAGCTGAGCCTTGTGGAACCAGATGGAATGTTGGCACACACAGGTTCTGTGGCAGTTGGAATGTGACAGTTGATTAGAGGAGGTGGGAGTAACAGCTATGGGGGATCCACAAAGGTGGTGGTGCCTGCAGCCGGGGTCAGCTCTGTCACAAACAATGGGAACATGTTAACACAGCAACATTGGTCAATGCAATGCAACACATGGAAATGAGCCCCAAAGCACTACTTACCTATGTGGCTGTACTGCCTCTCTGGATGATTTCCTGGTCACTAGCACACACCGCTTTGTGTTGTTTTAGTGTGGCTACTGCTGCGGTGCTTTGTGACACCATTTGATGAAATAGTACACAGGCACACTGGGGTGAATGCCTACCACAAGTACTTAAATAATCTGACTCCATGCCATACTGAAATGGGCACAAGTGAAAGCCTTTCCCATAGCTACTGGTGTATGGTGGCACCATTACCAGCACCACTCTAAGCATTGGTCACCCACCATGCCAAGAAAGAAAGCTCCCCACACTGGCCAGACAGAGGCTACAAGAAGGAAAACATTAAGGAAAAATGAATCAGATACAGCGCATGGATGATGAATTACTTGGCCAAACTACCACACCTGTGTAACAGCATCGGCTCTCATCCACTATTTTGTGCTAAACATCTTGAAACTTTAGGCTTCGCCAACGTTTTCATGAACAAACCAATGGTTATACAAATACTCGCAAACAAGGAATGACAGAACACAGCCCTTCTCCAGCAATGACATCAAAGTGAGCTCTCACCCTGTTGATTCACAAAATATAAACTGACCTCTCTTGGTACTGTTCAGCCAGCTCTGTTGGGTTGTTAGTAAGTGTAAGGCCTTGTCTACTGGTTTATTGTTGTAGGGTTGCTTATGAGAGATGGGCAGTGCCAACTAGGTTTAATTAAGGTTGTTTGTGAGGCAGTGTGGGCTAGTTGCTAGAGCACTGGATTAGCATGCAGAAGGACCTGGGTTTTATTCCTGGGTCTGCCACTGCTTTGCTGGGCGATCTTGGAGAAGTCACTCTCTCCCCTCTGTCTCAGTTTCCCCATTGTAGAATAAGGATGTGATATTGACCTCACATTCTGTGAGAAGTAGGCACATTTAGTATTTGTGGTGAGATTGCACATGTATTAAGCTGTGCACACTTATTTTGTATTGGAGAGTTAAATGTCAGCTAAGGGGTGTGCACACTGGTTTGTTGTTGGGTTTCCTGAAACTGTGTGATTGGCATTGATGGGGGGTTATTTTGAGCATTTAAACAAAGACCAAAGCCCTAACATAAAAAAATGAGTTTTGTACAAAATATAAATGAAAAAATGCAAAATAGCTATGATTTATATATAAAAGCTTGTCATTTTGAAGAATCCCAAAGAGCTTCACAAATGATCTGTGCTATATGGAAAATTGCTGCACATTCCACATAAATGTGGCCACTTTTTAGGTGGAACATGGCAATTGTTTATCATTATCCAGCAACATATCACAACTGTTTAGCACAGAAACAGAAAATAAGGATAATGCAATCGTGCGTCCAGTGGAAACTGTTGGGGGTATGTAGGCCAGCAGAATGTAAATAAATACATCTCTGCTTGACCAGATTCTGGAGCTATGGGGAAAGGCCATGGGCTCTTTAATAGTCACTGCAAGTTAGTATCTTAGTCCTACTTTCTCACCTAAAAGGGGGCACTTTCAGCACCACAGGCCCCTCAACATTCTGCTGGGCTTTTGATTTGATTAAGTGATGACTCCCAGAAGAGTGCTGCCTACTGACTTACCAGCAGTGCTTTCTGCAGTACTCCAGTTTTAACTTGGAGGATTCCCAGCCAAGTATTGACCCAGCTTGACCTTGCTTAGTTTGTGAAGTCACAGCCCAAAGCAGAAGTGCTAGAAGCAAATTGCCTGAAGGAGGTCAAATGTTGGGCCTGCTAATCCTGACACTTTCCCTTTGTAGTATAAACCTTCTACACCTTGTGAAAGATAATGTGGAAAAAATGTAATTTTTCCACATGGCAAAGGCAGCTTCTGGCTTTACTGTATTAAAACAATTGGTGGGTTGTAAATTGTTTTGGCTCAGCCTTAGGGAGCTGGTACTTTCTCTCCCTCCCCCCCCGCCCTTCCTCACACGCCCCTCCTCCCCTTTAAGCAAATACATTGGCAGGTCGCCCAGTCTCCCCTGGTCCCACAGATCTGTTTCCTTCCTGTTTGCCAAATGCCTAAAAAAAAGGAACCAATCAGATCACATTCACCTAATGGATTTATGAATCTTCTTAGGTGCCATCAGGTCTAATTTCTTAGCAAGCTGTGACAGTTTAACACCTGGGCAATAACTGCAGAGGGGTGATGGATGGCTAGGGGACCACAGAAACCTGGGATCATTACTAAGCTACAGTAAAAGCCATAGCCAAGCCCTGTGCAAATCTTCCCCAGTGTTAATGGAACCATCTAAATAAGGGTGAAGGTAGGTTTCCCTTGTTGTCATCGTTGCAGCAAAGTTATTTCCTTTGTAGTTCATGTCTTTTGCCAGGTGACCTGGAACTGTTTGTCAAGCTGAACTTGAATAGGTTTTATTTACTACTGGGCTTTATTGAACTGTGGTTTCACCCATTTTTAAAGAGATCCTTTAAGGTGGAATGAGCTGTATTAACCTGTTACTTCATGCAGAATGCACTTGAATCACAGCAATTCACTATGTGATATTCTGGTGTCTAGATACTGTGGGGATGGTGCATTAGAAATGCCTTAGAGTACTTATTTCCATGCTGACTTTGTAGCAGATTAGGTTTTGTGTATTCAAAGACTGGAAGGTGCAATTGCATCCTTGAACAAAGCTAGCACTAAGCGATAGCACTGATCCTGTGTGAACTGATTTGCTATGGTTCTCTGTCCCTAGGAGAGGACCAAGTTGTTGGAATCTGGAACAGAAGTAGTTGCCATATGGCCTGGTTTTGGCATATCAATGGATCCTTTTGGGGTTCTGCTAGCAATGGTAAGGGTAGACTGGTTCAGAAAGTAATATTGATTTCATTTCTGCTGACTTGACTGAACCTATGATGGATTGAAATGTACTATAAGCAGGGCTTACCTGTTGGATGTTGTGCAAACATGGATTGGAGACACTTATATAAGACTCATAGGCTAAAACCTGCTAAGAGTGCTAGGGGTTTCCTTTTAGAGCTTGTTTATGTTCCAATAGGAGAAAAGGGCTTTATTAAAAAAAGAAATTTGCCATGCCCTTCATCTCTACTGTACTGCCAAGGGTCTCAGGGTATATTTTAAAACTATAAGTAAGGCTAAGATTTTGTCATGGTTATTTGTAGTAAAAGTCACCGACAGGTCACGTGCAATAACCAAAAATTCACGGAAGCCCCTGACCTGTGTATGACTTTTATTAAAAATAACTACGGTAAGATGGGGAAGGAGGAGGGTCCAGCACCCCCTGTTGCTGGGGCTCCAGGGCTCCCCCCATCCATGGTGACTGAAAGCACAGGGTCCCCACTGCCCACTGGCAGCTGTTTGGAGCTATGAGGTCTTCCCTGGCAGTTGGGAGCTGTGGGGTCCCCCCATCCGCCACCTCTGGCAGTGGCCCGAAGTTGTGGAGATCCCACTGCTACCCACTCTGTCAGCTGGGGACTACAGAGGTGCTTCTGCCTCCAGTAGCGGCTAGGAGTAGCGAGGGTGGGGGGACCCTGCTGGCTGACAGCTCCAGCCCCACCGTCCTGGGGTTGAAGCAGATTCAGTGACTTCCATGACCTTTGTGACAAAATCTTAGCCTTACATGCAGGCACTTATCACTGCAGTGTTAGAGACACTGGTGGAAAATGGCAATTATTTTTAGTGGGGAGTTTTTTCTATATTTCTTGCAAATATTTTTATTTTCTAATCTGAAACTGAAAAATGTTTAGTTTTCAAAAACAGCTTTTCTTTAAAAAATTAATTGTTCAATACAACTTTTCAAAAACCAAATCTTGGATTTTTTTTTACCAAATATTGTTTGGTTTTCAATTTCTGTTTTTATAGAAAAAATGTAAAACTTCCTCCTCCAAAATGAAAATGTTGATTAGAAAATGTTTTCATTTTGATTGGAAGGCTCTTTGTCATCAAAAAATAGTTTCAACAATATGTTTTCTAAAACCTCTAGGGCTAAATTCCTCCCTGGTGTCACTTCACTGTCAATGGAACTGCACCAGGGATTAATTTTGTTCACTTTCAGACAAAATGGTCAAGGCCACCATCATCCACCACTGATGCTAGTTGGAGCTTTGCCACTGATTTCAATGCCCAAGGAGAGCACTGGGTCCGATCATGATGTCTTGGCCAGTGTTTCCTCCTCTGGCTCTAATATCTGAGGCTGTACATGAACTGTTGTGAGAGCCTGTGCTGCCATAGTTGTGATACTCGTTGGGATTCCCAGATATAAATTCTATTCTTTGTTTGGATGAACTAGCTACTGCTCCTAGACATAACACTAAGGACCTACATTAACCTCAGCCATGTCTCACTGGCTTGCCTGGATCTACTTGATTTGACGGCTGATGGACGAAGTCAGGGATGTGCTGAAAAACACTTTCAGTGTTACAGAACAACAGCTGCCCCATTACGATCCAGGACTTGACTCAGACAAAACTGATTTTCCTGAAACTTTGCTTGATCTTGTTAGGGAAGTTTGGTAACTACTAGACAAAGCTTTTAAAGTTATGTGGTTAAATCTTGGCTCTGTTGAAGTCAATGGCAAAACTCCTATTGACTTCAATGAGTCTGGGATTTCATCCATGGAGTGTTGAAAACTCACCTCTAGTTGAATTTTGAATATTTTTCTGATTCTTCTTAGCTCATCATAGCTCCCAAATAATTTGATCTACAAACTCCAATATTTTTGTTTTGCTGGTTTTTCTGGCAGGAGGTACCTCTTAGTATTTATGGGAGATAAGAACAATGTTATGAGTTATAAAGAGCAAAGCTTATAGAACAATCATTTACAAATATAAACTGAACTTCTGACTCCAGCTTCTGGCTGAGCCAGAGATTTATTGGGGATAGATGGGTGCAGGGGCAGCAGGGTGGAGAGAAAGAAAGGATATATTGTTATCCCATTTTACAGATGGGGCATTGAGACACAGAAAGCCCAAGTGACGTGCCCAAGGTTACACAGAAAGTCATTGGAAGAGCTGGAAACAGAACCGAGCTCTCTCGCATCTCAATTTAGTCCCATCATTATAAGATCATTTGTCCTCTTGTATGTGGGTGTTTTTCTTTGCCTTTTAACATTTAAGTTTAACATGAACTTTACAACGCATTTCTACCTGATTAAATGGACTTGTTCTTTAAAGGGGGCAGATTTCAAGCATGATAATGTTGATTCATCCCAGAATAGGTGAAGTTAAAATTAATTAGATAAATTATCTAGGGTAGCCAGCAGCCCCCTACCTGTTTATCCTTTTCCTTTTTTCTGGAGCAAACCTAATCTGCTATCTAAGGCACGCTAGACAGCTAGTTTAATAAAACAGCACACTGTTGAATGAACCTTTCCCATTGCATACTGCCTTTTCCTTGCCACTATGTTAGATGCCTTGCCTCCCCAGCTATTCCTCTGATACACCCCCTATAAACTTGCTACATGTTTCATTTTCAATGTCTGCCACAAACTATAGGTTGGTGCTATACAAATGAGGGTTTTTTTGGCCTCCTTGGGCTGATGATTATGGAGCACTATCTACATGGAACAGTGGGGGGTTGCACAGCTCACCAAAAGAGCAGTTTTTGAAATGATGTGAAACAACAAGATCGAGGTTGGGTCCTGCTGCCATTTGACTTCAGTTGGAGCAGGATCAGGCCCTTGGCTTGTAATTCTCATACATTTTTCAGCTGTTTCAAGGAGGAAAAAAGAGCCAGAAATACAGAATGGATTAATTCACTTCACGGCCTGGTTTCTACAAGACAAATCCTGGAAACAAACCTAATGCAACCAGGCACATTCTTGTAGAAATAGTGCTTTTCCCCATCTCTCACACAGAGCATTGGTCAAAAGAAAATTGTGGGGGTAAAAATGTAATAATATCCCTTTCCCTGCACTCACAAAGAAGGGACTTTTCCATGACTCCACTAAGGACTGTAACATCATGCAGCAGCCTAATGCCTGTAGGTTTTTTAGCAAAACAAGATGTCTTTTCCCCCCCCTTGGGCATCAGACTCACGTCCCAGACTGCTGGAGAATTTGAATAGTGAGTAGTTATTGAGGGAATGAGGTTCTCTCTCTTCATATCCTGTCTCCTTATTTATTTAATCATGGAATCCCCAGAGGCTGGAGAATAAGAATGCACCACAAGTCCCAGTCTCCCAGGGGCTGGTGCAGGATTGTACCCTAGAGCCTGTGTTGTCCAGCCCACAACACACACTCTTTGTCCCGTTTTCAACAGAGATGGGCCCAGGCCAGAAGTGTTTATCTGGACCCTTAAATGTTGGTGGCTCAGATAAAATGGGTCTCAGATCGAGATCCTCTGTATCATGCCTGTCTCTGCTTTTAAATGTCCAGTATGTTCCACCACCTTCACTGGGAGACTGTTCACCTGCCTGGTAGGACGTTTTCCTTGCCAACACTTTACTTTCCCCCATTTCATCCCTGTACTACTATTTATACCCTCTGAGTCCACCTAAAACAATTCCCCCTCCCTTGTTGGTATTTACTGGTAGAATGAAACATAGTTCTCTATTTAACTAATGTAAAGACTTTATTTAAATGAAAAAACAGGTCCACTTTTCCCATCCAACATCACTCTGTTGACTGCCTGAATGTACTGATGACTTCCTGTGACATGAGCTGTGCTATTTTAGTGCATGTCATAGAGGATTCAGGATTGTCAGACATTCTAGGCCAATCCAGTTTGCTGCATGTGACCTGATGAAATCTACGCAAGGTAAACTTCTGCTGCTGAATATGTCTCCTTGGCATCCTTCATCTCCAAGAAAAGTTATTTCCACCACCGTGACCCTCACTGTAATTTAAAATTTCTGAAGCTACTTATGATGCGATTGTTGTTAATTTACATGGCCTCTTCAAAGCATTAATTTCGTCCTGGAGCACCTCCGCCTCAAGTCCTACATGAGGATTTCCTGCCCTGAAGGGTGAATGCAACTGAAGAACATGGGCTCTTGTAAAACAACAAAACCTCCCTTCCTGCAGGAGAGGTGGGATTTTAAAGCCCCAGGACTGTAATTCATGTTGTTAATGCTTATCGGTGACTCTCACCTGGGCTTCAGTGCAGTTCTATGGAAGAATAACTGACTTCACTCTTAGCAAGTTCCTCTGCATTGCCCTGCCACCTCAAAGGAAAGTCTCCCAGGGCCCATCTACACTATGGAGTTACCTAGGCAGGGGAGCTGGGTACAAGACAGTTCCAATTTGTAGGGTACATTGCACTATAATAGTGTTTCATAACCAGGCTAAATAGGCCCATGCATATAGGCAGTGCCTTAGTTAGTACCATTCTTGTAGCTATGGCACCAGCCCTGAATCTGCCTGTCAGAGGAGTATGCAATCAACCTAAGCTTGGCCTACTGGATTTGTGCTGTGTATACGTGCACTAGCTATCTCTTGACATGCCCATGTTCCTCTACCTATGAAAGTCTCCTCTGCTTTTGCTCCTAGACAGCCACATTTCAATTGTGATCAGACCTCAGACCATTGTGTAAGATGCCCTGTGATTTGTTCTATACTTCCATTAAAATCACTCCCACTATGGTGGTTTTCAAGTGAAAACCAGGTTCTTTGAGACCCCTGATATTTCCCACTTATGCTAACCAGCATTCCTGTGTTCCCCAAACCAAGCCAGCATTCCTGTGTTCCCCAAACCAGATGAACAGGCAAAATCTCATGTGGAATATAACTATTCTGTGATCCAGAGTGAATAAACTGTGAGTAACAGCATTTGGATTTCAGTGCAGTTGGCAGAGAGCTGAAGTATGCAGTTAGCTAATATGCAATTAACTGGATTAGCAGCCCAGGCAACCAAATGGGGTTTGCTCAAGACCATGTGATTTTCATGCATGTAAGTGGATTAGGTAGCAAAGCACTGAGCAGGTAGAGTACATTGTACCACTATGTCTGTGATGGATGGCCACGTTCTGCTGGGCTCATATCTATCCTGGAATTCACTCTCATCTTGCTGTCTCACTATTGCATCTGGTCTGTTTAGTGATGAGTGACTGCTCCCTGGGTGTGAGGCTGTGACATGATGGAAGATCATGTGGTTGCTATTTGAAATACATATACAGCTCAAAGCTGTATTCCTACTTAACTTCCCTTCTCCTTTACACCATGGTGTCGAAAGTATGGCCTGCAGGCCTATTACAGCCCAAAGGAGCATTTTAAAATGTGTCCCGTGGCTGCCGTTTAAGATCAGGCAAAGCTCATTAACTTCAGGAACTCAAACAGGCACTGTTTTCTGTTCATCTGCTGCATGAAGAGAAGCACAAGGAAATAGGCTTATGTGCCTTCAGGGCCTGATCTTGCAGAGTGCCTAGGGCCTGCAGCTCCTTTGGCTTCAGAGGGCATTAAAGACCCTCAGCCTTTCCCAGGATCAGACCTTTATTTTGGCAGAGAGAAAAATGGTGGAGCCTTATGAGACAAATTAGGTGCAGGCCTCCATGTTCTTTGCAAGTTGCTAAACCAGTCCTCAGTGTCACAGGTGCCAGGCACTCTTGCTTTCTGTGGCCAAATCAGTCTTTTACATCGTTCACCATTCAGGATTAGAGCTGGTCAGAACCCAGAATTCCTATTCTACGGGAAATTACACAATTTTGGATTTTTTTTCATTCTAAATCAGAATGAAAAATTGAAACTTCCTGCAGAATGAATTCTGAGATTTTGTTTTGGAAAAAAAAATCAAAAATGACATTTCATTTCAACCTTATTGAAACATTTATACTATAATATATAATATAATTGTAGTAAATATTATTTTTATTAAACATAAAAATCCAAATTGAATATTTTGACCTTATCACAATGAATCATTTCAATAATTTTTTTCATCAAAAAATTCAAATAAGCCAACACTGTCTGCAGAAGATGACAATTTCATCAGGAAAATTTACTGAATGGGATGCTCCAACAATTGTCCCAATCTTTGTAGCATAGAATAGTGATAGTGCAGACTCTGGGGCTTTTATCCCAGTACTCCTTTAAATAGGAGCAGTATCTATAAAATCTGTTTTACCTTAATTCGCAGCATATTAGCATCTCTGTAGTTTCTCACCCTCTCAGTCTGTGAGTTTGTGGACATTCCACAGAAAGAGACTGTTGTCTAGTGGTTGGACCAAGAGGAATTGGGTGCAGGATGCCTAGTCTCTATTAAAACTAACTTGCTTTGTGACCATAGAGAGGTCACTTAACTGCTTCATGCCTCAGTTTCCCCATCTGTAAAAGGCATACCGTGTTTGTTATCTCATGCAGCTATGGTGAGTGCTAATTACAATAATGTTTGTAAAGCTTGTCAGAAGCAAATTGCTGTATGCTGGAGGTGCAAAGTATTATACTAGTATTAAAATATTCTCCTTCCCGTTCTTTGCCTTATTGTGGGAAAATGCATACTGGGAGGAGGGAGCAGGCACATGTTTACATGCAAAGGGGTGAAGACATTGCCATTTCCTTTCTCACAGACTTCCATGAGCTTTACTCACAAAGCAGATTGACATGGCGTCAGCCTGCAGAAGGTCAGAAAAATTGGCTGTGGGGAATGTCTTAAGCACTGGCCTCATTGTACTGCAGTTGAGAAACCATTCGCCCCAAGAGACATTTATGAAAACAAAGACCTCAGCTCCTCACGTCTTTTCTACTTTCATTCATTTTGAAGATGGTCTTATCACAACTTGACATGTGTCTCATTGTGTTGATGTTCCAAACTCTAGTGACTAGGGCACTGCACTAGGAATCAGGAATCCTGTTCCTGGCTCTGCTGTGTGACCCTGTGCAAATCACTTTTTCTTCCCTGTGCCTTTTGCCATCGATAACATGGGGCTAAAGCTATTGATCTTCCATGGCTTTGAGATCTGCAGATGAATGCTAAGCAGCATTGTTTTGGTGCTGGTTTATGGTGTGTTGATGTAGGAGTCAGAATGTTCATAGGGCCATTGGATGGGAATGACTCAAGGAGGAGAAGAGTGCCAGTTACTAGTACTGCTAGCCAGGATAAGCCCTGGTGACGCTTGGCATAGGGCAACAATAGAACCTGAGGCACATAAGAACCCACCACTGTCAAGGGTGAACACTCAACCATCACAGTGGTCCCTTCTGGCCCCTATAGACTCATAGACTCATAGACTCTAGGACTGGAAGGGACCTCGAGAGGTCATCGAGTCCAGTCCCCTGCCCTCATGGCAGGACCAAATACTGTCTAGACCGTCTATTAGGGATGGCCTAGACAGTATTTGGTCCTGCCATGAGGGCAGGGGACTGGACTCGATGACCTCTCGAGGTCTCTTCCATTCCTAGAGTCTATGAGTCTATGGGGGCCAGAAGGGACCACTGTGATGGTTGAGTGTTCACCCTTGACAGTGGTGTGTTCTTATGTGCCTCAAGTTCTATTGTTGCCCTATGCCCAGTGTCACCAGGGCTTATCCTGGCTAGCAGTACTAGTAACTGGCACTCTTCTCCTCCTTGAGTCATTCCCATCCAATGGCCCTGTGTGAAATATGCTGGTGGTTCAATCCATTTCCTTGTGGGCAGGTATTCACTCCACAAAACTATAAACTAGTCTTTCCTTTGCAATGCAGCTTCCTCCATTCATAGATTATAAAACCAAAAGGGATCATTGTGATCATAGTCTAATCTCCTGCACAGCACTGGCCACAGAACCTCACCCAGGAATCTATGCCTCAGGTGCATCACTTCTGTTTGAACTACAACATATCTGTTAGAAAGACCTGGCACCTATCAGACATGACATCAGTGCCATCCCTCACTGAAGTCTCTGAGTATCATCACAGTTGGCACTAACCAGCACCCTTGTTTTGCAGTCTTGGCAGGAAGGCCAAGGATTACACAAACTGTGGAGACTGAGTCACCCTCTCTCCTCCCAATAGGGTGATCTCTGCATCTCAGGGATGAGGCACTTTACTGGAGGGCTCACTTGCATTGACACTGCCTATATTCTACCTGTTCTTTGTACAGTCAGCCTCCACTGCTGTTAGCCACCTCAGCACTTAGCCTTTGCCTTCTGTCTCATGGTGTAGCTGAAGCAGGTTGTTGTCCGATACAACCTCATGCTTTTTAGAACACAATGGAGCTGGGTGTAGTCTCTGTGTCAGTTTTACCATGTGGTTTCATTTTACATCTAGATTTCCTGTATTTGAACCCTCAAAAGGCACCATGACTTATCCCTCAGGTCAGGGCTTAAATGTTCATAGAGTATTTGCCGGAGTCATGGGACTCAGGGCTTCAGCACCACATGGGGCACTGGTGCTTGGGGCTTCAGCCCCACGGGAGGTGCTGGGATTTGGGGTTTCTGCCCCATCGGTTTGAAAATATTTACCGGAGCACCACTCTGGACAGTTCCAGCTGAATTTAAGCCCTGCCTCAGAATTACTGAAAGCCACTCTTATAGATTGTTGGATTATTTGGTTTGTTCTTGAGGGCAGTGTTCAGAGAGAGAAGAAATAAATGGTGGAATTCAGCTGTAAACCTTCAGAGCTGGGTTGAGCTGGGGAGCAAAGCACAGGGGTGATGGGAAAGCAGGGGAACTCCTGCAGTGCTGCAGGGCTAGGCTGAGCTAGGGAGTAGAGCACAGGGGAGACATGGACAGTGTCGTGACTCAGCAGCCTTTTGCTTACTCTCTCCAATCACTGTCAAATTCCCTCTCATTGCACAGAAGTAATCGCTAGAATGATAATAGTGGAAATATTTTTAAAATAATATAAGGTCTCTTTAATCAATTTCCTTCTATTATTATTTCCATCAATATTTTTTCTTTTACTCATTCTATTTTTTAAGCACCAGAGGCTGCTTTGGACCTCAGCTCATACTTATTACAGAGATTGTGAGCTCTTTCCTATATGTCTGCAAAGTCCATTCACACATATGGTGCTGAATTAATAATATCAGTCTGTTACTCTTGGTTATATAACCAGGGGGTAGGGGGTGGGGCGAGCGGGTCTGTATAAGCTAACCTGCTCTGGATGTGTCCACTGGGCTCTAATTAATGCGGATGTTATGCATGCTCTCGTTCCCCAGGGACTCAGTTGCAGTGGCATGTTGATCACCCAGGTGCCTGTCCAATGCCTGGCAGAAGTTGCTATGGGGAAAGCCCAAGGGCTCCCAATTCAGCAGAGATTCTTGTGAGCAAAAGCTGCCTGTCACAGTGCCAGGAGGTTGCTGCTGCAGCAGCGAATGGTTCTGCTGAACATGCCTTTTGTGTATGTGTGTAGGATGCAAACAATACATGAGTACCGCAATAGCTGAGCAGGTATCAGGTTATAGCCATGGAAGGACGTGTGGAGAAGGTGGTCTGCCTCCTTCACAACTGGAAAAGACCCCTCACGCAGTGCCTCTTACTCAGACCAGGCCTGTTTCCTAAAAGCTCCCCCTTCTGCCTGTGAAAATGCAGCTCAGGGACTACCTGATGAGAGTGTTCAAAAGTTCAGTGGAACTTGTCCACATTGCCCGCCATGAGGGGGAAGCAGTGTTCATCCATCACTGGAATCTGGATCTGGGATCGTAAACGTAGCTGATCTCCTTAAACAGCCGAGGGATGTTCAGTTTGGTTTTTCTGTTGAGTTGGCCTGAGGTCGATGGAGACTGTACAAGTGGTAGAGCTAGATGGACAGATTAGAGATTACTTTTGATCTCCTAAAAAGGAACGAAGAGTCCTGCTGCACATTATAGACTAACAGATGTGTTTTGGTCTCCTAACACTGTTTATTCATATTATTATGAACCCTTTCTGTGGCTGCAGATATTACGGTACAGACTTGTGAGTAGCTCTCATCCATTTTCCTTCCCTTGATGCTCCAAAGGGCTGTGGACACAGCACCTTCCATGTGGAACTTAAATTCAGCATCTATGGAATGCTGAAGTTACAGTAAGGCTAAGATCACAGAGAGGTGGTGTAATAACCTTAGTCCCAGATTTGGACCTTAGCGTCCAAAATATGGGGGTTAGCATGAAAACCTCCAAGCTTAGTTACCAGCTTGGACCTGGTACCTGCTGCCACCACCCAAAAAATTAGAGTGTTTTGGGGCACTCTGGTCCCTCTGAAAAACCTTCCCTGGGGACCCCAAGACCCAAATCCCTTGAGTCTCACAACCAAGGGAAATAATCCTTTTTCCCTTCCCCCCTCCAGGTGCTCCTGGAGAGATACACAGACACAAGCTCTGTGAAACTACACAGAGTGAATCTCCCTCTCTGTTCCCAATCCTGGAAACAAAAAGTACTTTCCTATTCCCCCAGAGGGAATGCAACATCAGGCTAGCAATCCAACACACAGATCTCCCCTGATTTCTTCCTCCCACCAATTCCCTGGTGAGTACAGACTCAATTTCCCTGAAGTAAAGAAAAACTCCAACAGGTCTTAAAAGAAAGCTTTATATAAAAAGAAAGAAAAATAAGTACAAATGTTCTCTCTGTATTAGATGATACAACACAGGGTCAATTGCTTAAAAGAATATTGAATAAACAGCCTTATTCAAAAAGAACACAAATCAAAGCACTCCAGCACTTATATTCATGCAAATACCAAAGAAAAGAAACCATAGAACTTACTATCTGATCTCTTTGTCCTTACACTTAGAAACAGAAAATAAGAAAGTAGAACTACTTCTCCAAAGCTCAGAGCAAGCAGGCAGCCAGAAACAAAGACCCTAGACACTCAATTCCCTCCACCCAAAGTTGAAAAAATCCGGTTTCCTGATTGGTCCTCTGGTCAGGTGCTTCAGGTGAAAGAGACATTAACCCTTAGCTATCTGTTTATGACAGGTGGCCTAGTGGATAGACCAGTAGACTGGGATTCAGGAGATTTGGGTACTATTCTTGGTTCTGCTGGATGATGATGGACAAATCACATAACCTCTCTGTGCCTCAGTTTTCTCATCTGTAAAACTGGAAAAAATGATTCTGTCCTCCTTTGTTAGGGTGAATCTACATGGAGGATTTAATCCAAATCTTTTTGAGGCACATCAAGTCATATCAACAGTGTACACACACAACACCTTTTCCATTTTCAATTTGCCTTGCGTGGACACACAGTAGCAATTTCCTGCAAACTCAGAGCATAACATTCTCCCGGGGTATCCAGTGGTCCTTTGCTTTGCTGTTGAGCAGTGTCCTTGGGACTGTTTTTGCTGTGAATTGTGGGAAGCCAGCTGGGGTCAAATATTTTTTTAAAAATCCCATGATTCTGCTGTCTCTGCCCCATAC
This sequence comes from Gopherus flavomarginatus, assembly GCF_025201925.1. Taxonomy (NCBI): domain Eukaryota; kingdom Metazoa; phylum Chordata; order Testudines; family Testudinidae; genus Gopherus; species Gopherus flavomarginatus. The sequence continues at coordinate 60,329,796 of NC_066620.1, read as the reverse complement.
TTTCTTTCTGCGCTGGGCCACACCATTTTCAAGTTGCTGTTGGCCAGTATGGACCCAACAATGCTCCATAATGCTATGGTGATAAGCGTGAATACTCACAGTCATCTTGGGCTGTATTACTGCACTTGGAACCGATGACTTCTGCACTGGCATTTGATTGTTGCATCAACAAACAGATGATGCGGGAGCAGGAGAATATTCTACAGCAGTACTCCTCTGGCAGTACCATATTGCCTCTAAGTAAATCCATGGTATGCCCACATCTTGAATACTGCGTGCATATGTGGTCGCCCAATCTAAAAAAAAATATTGGAATTGGAAAAGGTTCAGAAAAGGGCAACAAAAATGATTAGGAGTATGGAACAGCTTCTGTATGTGGAGAGATTAATAAAACTGGGACTTATCAGCTTGGAAAAGAGATGAATAAGGAGGGATATGATAAAATCATAACTAGTGTGAATAAAGTAAATAAAGTTATTTACTCCTTCTCATAATACATGAACTAGGGGTCACCAAATGCAATTAATAGGCAGCAGGTTTAAAACAAACAAAAGGAAGTATTTCTTCACACAGCGCACAGTCAGTCTGTGGAACTCTTTGCCAGAGGATGTTGTGAAGGCCAAAACTAGAACAGAATTCAGAAAAGAACTTGATAAGTTCATCATGGAGGATAGATCCGTCAATGGCTATTAGCTAGGATGGGCAGGGATGGTGTGCCTAGCCTCTGTTTGCCAGAAGCTGGGAATGGACGACAGGGGATGGATCATTTGATGATTACTTGTTCTGTTCATTCCCTTTGGGGCACCTGGCATTGGCCACTGTCAGAAGGCAGGATACTGGGCTAGATGGACCTTTGGTCTGACCCAGCATGGCCACTCTTATGTTCGTATGAGCACAGTGGACTTTACTGCTGTGGAGGTTTATCTGGTTATTCTGAGACACTCAGCTTATCTCCTGATGCCCAGGCTAATGAAGCCATACACAGGCTGCTGCTTGAACAGAAGGAAGGAATATTTTAACTATCAACTGAGGCTATGTCTTCACTACCTGGCGGGTAGCAATCGATTGCTCGAGGATCGATATCCTCATCTAGATGCGATATATCTATCCCCGAATGCACTTATATCGATTCCGGAACTCCACCAACCCGAACGGAGTTGCGGGGTTGACATGGGGAGCTGCGGACATCGATCCCGCACCGTGAAGACGGTGAGTAATTCAATCTTAGATACTTCGACTTCAGCTACGTTATTCACATAGCTGAAGCTGCGTATCTGAGATCGATTTTCCCCCGTAGTGTAGACCAGCCCTGAGTAGTTGCAGAATGGTGGTTGAGAGTGCATTTGGCCATTGGAAAGCAAGTGGCGCTGTTTATGGAATTGGTTGGAAGCAGCAGGAAAAAACTTCCAGCCATTAAAGCAACATATTGTGTTTTGCATAATATTTTTGAGCGCAAGGGGAAAAGCCTTACCGGTGGGTGGGAGGCTGAGGTGCGGGGACTTGCTCAAAGTTTCAGTCATCCAGTAAGGTATTCCACAGAGAACACAAACACCCATGGGCATCCTAACAGGGCTGCCTAATGTTCATATTTTGAGTCACATGCCTGAACAGGTTAGCTCGTGGGGGTGTATTGGTATGCAGACATTGTGAAAGCTGGGGTATTGTGTGGGGGTGATTGAAGTTTAACATTCCCAATGTGCTTTTGTAAAAGCCTGTGTATTATTTCCACTTTATTTAAAGGATTTGCTGTGTTAAATGCAGTTAATACCCATAAAGGTTTTAGTATGAAAGAACAATAAAAAAAAGTTGTAATGAAACCAATGGAAAATAATATCTTTGTATTTGGAAACACATTTAACAAACCAATCTTCTTAAGCAGCCAACTGTGCACGGACCTTTAATTACTGCAACAGTGCAAACAAATCTCAAAGTGCAACAGCAAGAAACATTTCAAATTCAGCAATTTGTGGGGAAGGTGTGCATAAAGTTCAAAGTGAGTATACACCTTGCCTCTGGCTCTTGTCCACGTGAGTTCTGGGGTTGAGTGCCTTGGCTCAAAATTCTCAGGGACACTGTAGGACTCTAAAGAGCTGGCCTCCTATGTGAAGTGTTCTTAGTGCCCAGAGGTTGGACTGGAGAGGTAAATGGGAGCTGCTGGGAGCCCTGTTGTGGGGATGTGGAGGTTAGGAGTTGCTGCTGGTCCCAGTAGCCAGCATTGTCCAGAGGCTCAAGGACATGTCTGAATCCTAAATTACAGGACTGGAGGACCAGCTGGCCTAGCAGGAGGGTATTCTGGTTCAGGAAAGTGTCCATAAGTTGCCTCTGCATCTCTGTCTTTTTCCATACTCTCCTTTGCCATGGTAATGCTGTCCGTGGCCCCAGCCATGCTTTCCCTGGTCATTGTGTTGCTGTCCTGAGCCACTGCCATGAGCTCTTTGGAGCTCTTTCTCTCTCTGGTCCTCATGTCCAGCATCCACCTCTCAGCCGCTTTGTTTTCCTCTGTGACTCTGCCAAGAGCTCTGAAAACATCTGTCCCCAAGCCTTCCTTTTTCTTCTCTCAGGTTGGCCAGTCTGCAGCAGTACATAGAGGCTCTGTGCTTGAAGATCTTGCTGTTGCAGGTGCTGGGGCTGGGGAAGTAGGGAATAAAAGTTGCTTATTGTTTGTATCACAGACAAGTTGTTGTCTTTTTTTTTTTAAGTGTGTATATATGACTTTACCTCCTTGAGACTCTTTCTATTCTTGGGAGAACCTCCGAGCTGGCAAGTGGCCTGCATTTATGGTGGGTGCTGGGGGCATATGGATTTCAGTCCACTGTATCTGCTTTCATGCTGTTAAGGGTGAGGAGGGGTGTTTGTAGCTATATTGCAGGTTGTTTTTTGCCCTTTTTTTTTGTATGCTGGAGGTGCTACCATCACTTGCAGGCAAGCTGGATAGTAATTCCCTCTACGTCCCCTTTAGGCTGTCCTCTCTTGATGACATAATGCTGAGGCAGGAGACTAGGAGGCAGAGAATGGCCTTATTCAAAAAGACAAAGGCAGACCAGCAAGATATGCTGTGAAGTTGTTCACCAGGTTGTCCCCCTAAAAGTGCTGCAGGAGTGGAAGGGGCTCTCAAGCTATGCTGGGAGGCATGGGCGTGTGGCTGTTCCTTGTAACGTATGAAACGAAATCGAACAATTTCTCAGTTTTACGTTCTGCGATATCTCCCCTGCAGACATGGAAAAAGTGCAGAGAAAAACAGATAAGGTCCTGCAATGATTGTCAGCTACGATGCATGTCACGGTGCCATTGCACCTCAGCGAGAAGCAGTAGCGTCTCTGCCTTGACCAGGTGTGCATTGTGCACTGATACCTGATGCAAACTACGAAAACTAACCAAGTTTCTTTTCCTGTAAGAACTGTCTCAATACACTGTTGAGTTTTGCAGAAATGAATGCTTTTGTCATTTAAATCTACTATGTGGGGGGAGGCACAGACTGCACCATGCTGGCAGGTACCATTCTGAAGCACCTTAAGGTGGGGTGGGGTGGAGGCAGGGTCTCCTAGCTCACATCAGCCAACAATAATAATAATAATTAATAATTAATTGTAAAGATAGGTACTTACATGTTAAAGATCCTTCTAGGAAATCTCTTTGGTCCTGGCCTGGGTTTCTGGCTGTGACTTGGGCACAGCTGAGGCAGGGCGGGAATCAGGATGCGTTGTAGCTGAGCAGGACTGAGGCTGGCTTTCCAATTGGCCATTGTCAGGGTCTTGAGTCACAAAAGATCCAGGGCTTTAGGGGGCAGCTCCTCTCCGGCATCCTCCTGCTCCTCCCCTAATGGGTCAAGCCAGTCGTTCTCAGTGGTGGGGAGTGCAGGCAGTAGGCTGTGAATAATGTCTGAGGGGTTGTACTGTAATTGTGTAGAATCCTGTCCAGTTGATCAAAACACTGACAAGTCACATGCTCCCTACCAGATTGTCTCCTTTTATCCTTTGTTTCAATATACTTTATCCTGAACTGTTTTCCCTTTATCCAGCACTGATCTGCATTCCAGTCTTGACCCCTCGCAGACATCTGCTTTGCAACATCCACAATATGTCCCTATTCCTGTGGCTGGCCACAAGAGCTTTTTCCTGAACCAATGCTTCTCCCCAGATGGCAACAAGATCCAGGGTCCCAGCACAGCTCCAAGCAACTCTGTGAGATATGTTGTGGGGCTTCTGGAGTGCCATCATGGTTGTATACCCAGAATAGTGATATACTGGGATCCAGGAGCAAAATCTGGCCCTACACTACCAAAGGGTCATTCTGGAAACTTGACACCAGGATGGGACACAAGTAAATGGCCTAGGCTGGTAAAGGTTGAACTGCAAAGCACTGTGGGATAGCTGTTAGTAGCATGCAAAAGTGGTGCGCAGCAACTACTTGCACATGAACAATAGACCAAACTATTTCCATTCAAAGCAAACTTAGTCCACTTTGCAAGAAAACTCCAGAATTAGTGTGCAGTGATGGGTTGCATGGTACATACACAATTGTTTTCAAACTGGATTAACTTTAGTTGTTCTGGTTTAAAACCTTCATGTAGACAAGCTGTCATAAACAGATAGCTATGGGTTATGTCTCTTACACCTGGAAAGAGGTAACCTGAAGCACCTGACCAGAGGACCAATCAGGAAACCAGACTTTTTCAGGTCTGGGTGGAGGGAAGTTTGTGTCTGAGTTCTTTGTCTTGTGCCTATCTCCCTCTCGGCTATGGGAAGGATTTCTCTATTTCCTGCTTTCTAATCTTCTGTTTCCCAGTTGTAAGTACAAAAGATCAGATAGTGATTTATATGTTTTTTTGTATTTTACATGTGTGTAGTTGCTGGAGTGTTTTGAATTGTATTCTTTTTGAATAAGGCTGTTTATTCATATTTCTTTTAAGCAATTGACCCTGTATTTGTCACCTTAATACAGAGAGACCATTTTTATGTATTTTTCTTTCTTTTTACATAAAGCTTTCTTTTTAAGACCTGTTGGAGTTTTTATTTAGTGGGGAACTCCAGGGAATTGGTGGGAGGAAGAAGTCAGGGGGAAATCTGTGTGTGTTAGATTTACTAGCCTGACTTTGCATTCCTTCTGGGTGAGGGGGGAAGAGAGATTAGCTCTCGGTACTTCTGTTTTCCAAGGCTGGAAACGGGGAGGGTGGAATCCCTCTGTTTAGATTCATGGAGTTTGCTTCTGTTTATCTCTCCAGGAACCCAGGGAGGGAATACCTGGAAGGGAGAAGGGAAGGGAAATGGTTTATTCCCCTTTGTTGTGAGACTCAAGGAATTTGGGTCTTGGGGTCCCCAGGGAAGGTTTTTGGGGGGACCAGAGTGCCCCAAAACACTCTAATTTTTTGGGTGGTGGCAGCTTTACCAGGTCCAAGCTGGTAACTAAGCTTGGAGGTTTTCATGCTAAACCCCCATATTTTGGACGCTAAGGTCCAAATCTGGGACTAGGTTTATGACACAAGCCCTTAATCTTAAGTAACACACAAGAGCTAATTCAAGAAGTGCTAGTTGCTGAGCCACTAAGTAATAGTGACTGCAATATAATTAGGTTCAAGGGGCAAGGCAGGAACTTAAAAGTGACAGTAAACTTTAAAAAGGAAGATGTCAATAAAAAGACATTAGTCAAAAAGCCTTAGTGTTAAAAGAAAAGGAAGTAAAATCCTTGGAAGTGGCATGGGTGCTACTTAAACAATATTGGAGACTCGAAAGGCATTTGTGCCTGTGAGCAAAAGGGGAGTCACGAAGACAAGGAGTAAATCAATATGGCTAGGTTCGAGAGGCTATTTGAGTAAAATGCAAATCCTTCAAACATTTGAAATCTGACCCTGGTGAAACCAATAAACAGGAGCTGTAGACAGTGCGTAAGAAGGAAATTAGAAAGGCTGCAGTGGAATTCAAAGGACAAATAGCTAAAGGTATAAAAGCAAACAACAAGAGATTCTTTAAGTCTATCAGCAGCAGGAAACCCATGAAAGAATCAGTGGGTCTTCTGGATCACCAGGAATTCAAGAGAGAAATTAAGGCACTTAAGGACACTGCTGAGAAGTTAAATGATCAGTCTTCACTGCTTAAAATGTCAGGGAGATTCTTACCCTGGACCCATTCTTTTCTGCTAAGGAAGATGAGGTGTTATCAAGATTGTCAGAAAATGAGGTTCTGGAGCAAACTGGTAATTTAAATAGCAATTAATCACCAGGCCAGATGGTGCATCGAGAGTTCTGGAGGCACTTACAAAAATATACAATATCTCAGTCAAAACAGCCTCTGTTTCACAGGACTAGAGGGAAGCAGATGTTGTACCTATTTGTGACAAAGGCTTTAGGAGGGAGCTGGAGGAAAGAGAAGTAAGTTTTTCACCTGTACCTGATAAATTGGTTACAATAATAATTAACACCATCCTCCCTGAAAAACTCATGATATGCTAAGGTCTAACCAGCTTGGATTCTGTCAAGGTTAGTAGATGAAAGTAGGCTAAAAGCCTTCTTTCCATTGGGTATATGTGGGATTGGCACAAAATGCTAAGAATTATTTTAATTCACCTTGTTGATTTCTTTGTTTTGAGGGAGTATACCAGTGAAAGGCATTGGTCCTTTGAAGATCCACCACTGCAGTCATTTTAATAGTATTATTGTACCACCCCTAACCAAGATCAAGGTCCCAGGGTGCGAGGCACTGCACATACATATGGCAAGAGACAGGCCCTGCCCTGAAGAGTTTATAGGCTAAATAGAACAGATGGACAAAGGATGGGAGAGAGAAAGTATTGCTCTGTCCATTTTATAGATGCGGAAATGAGGCACACCATGAGATTAAATGACTTGCCCAAGGTCACACAGCAAGTCTGTGGCAAAACTGGGAACTGAACTTGGGTCTTGTGAGGCTTAGTATAGTGTCTTAACTACAGAATGATCTTTCCTTTCTGTTCTATTTCAAACAGGGTGAATCTTATAGGGGGACTTACTTAGCTGAGTGACATGTACCTAATAAAATACATTTTGAGGTTAGTCTCGGGGGATCAGCTAATTTTCTGGCATTCTACAATATACGATTTAAAAAAAATAGCTGGATATCAAACAATAGAGAAACCGTGGGACTTGGATAGTTTAGGGTGATGATGTGAGATGGAACTTTTTACTGGTTCAAAAAAGTTTATCAGGGAGAGGAAGATATTGTAATTTGGTGTCTGTTTCATGGTTGTCTTTCCATAATAGATAAGTGTTGTAATAGCTGGATTCTCCTGTTGCTCTATGTGATCGGAGAAGGGCTGGTAGCCCCAAGGGACAAATTAACTGTGTTGGTTTCCTCTGTTCTCCTTGTGGTGTGAATTATTGCACATCACAGAAATCACCCCCACTATTCATCCCCTTGCTGGCAGTCTGAACAGAGAGGCTAGGGACTGAATGAGCTGTGGAGCCTGAATTCCCCTCTGACTCTTGGTGCAGTCTCTCCTGGTCCCAGTCATGGTGGGAGAAGCTTGTACTGCTGCTGCATGTGTGTCAAGGTTCCTTCCCCACTCTGAACTTTAGGGTACAAATGTGGGGACCTGCATGGACACTTCTAAGCTTAATTATTAGCTTAGATCTAGTAACTTTGCCAACATCCAGAAATTTCAGGGTCTAGAGCACTTCTTGTCCCCCCAAAAACCTTCCCCTCCCTGGGCAGCCTTGAGAGGCTTCACCAATTCCCTGGTGAACACAGATCCAAACCCCTTGGATCTGAAAACAAGGAGAAATTAACCGTCTCCCCTCCTTTCCGCCACCAATCCCTGATGAGTCCAGATCCAATCCCCTTGGATCTTAAAACAAGGAAAAATCAATCAGGTTCTTAAAAAGAAAGCTTTTAATTAAAGAGGAAAGGTAAAAATCATCTCTGTAAAATCAGGATGGAAAATACTTTACAGGGTAATCAAATTTGTATAGCCCAGAGGAACTCTCTCTAGCCTTAGGTTCAAAGTTATAGCAAACAGAGGTAAAATCCTCTCAGCAAAAAAGGACATTTACAAGTTGAGAAAACAAAAATAAAACTAATCCGCCTTGCCTGGCTGTTACTTACAATTTTGAAATATGAGAGACTGGTTTAGAAAGATTTGGAGAGCCTGGATGGACGTGTGGTCCCTCTTAGTCCCAAGAGTGAACAACCCCCAAAACAAAGAGCACAAACAAAGACTTCCCTCCACCAAGATTTGAAAGTATCTTGTCCCTTTATTGGTCCTCTGGTCAGGTGTCAGCCAGGTTTACTGAGCTTCTTAACTCTTTACAGGTAAAAGAGGCATTAACCCTTAACTATCTGTTTATGACAATGTGTTTATACCTGGTCTGTGGATAGAGGGTTTCAGAGTCCAGGGCTGACCAATCAGGTACCTTTCAACAGCACTAAACTCAGCTACACAAAAGTGTGTGTGCACACATGTATGTGTAAAAACCCAGCAGAGAAGCTATTTTGAAAACATTTCAAAGCTAGACTCTGATGTGTTGTGCATGAATGAAAAATTCAATATTCTTCAGCATTTTTACTTAGCATCATAGATGTGCCTGGCACTGTACAGAAAGAATAAAGACCACAACTCTGATTCTGCTTTATACCTTGTATAGCTACTGACACCCCTGCAACTGGGTGTAAGGTGCCATCCCAGGGCAAATGGAGGAGTCTGATTTAGTAGCACTTTGCAGAGGTGTCAGTGACTGCCCAAGGTGCAAACCAGAGGGGAATCCAGCCCACAGTGGTTAGTTAGTTAGTTCTGCCCTCCCACTGATTTTTACTCTGGTGTGACTCCATTCAGTGGAGTCATTCCTGATTTACACAGATGTAAGTGAGAGGAGAATCAAGCTCACAAGCCTTGTTCCAAAGAATTTACAACCTGGATAAGTTACCTGCAAATTGTATTCTGTAGTAAGGGAGGGTCTAAACCTTGCCCTCTCATTCATGAATTCTGAAGACTCCACTGCTTGACTGGATATAACACAGCCTTTGCGTGTATGCTTTTGGGAATCAATCACAAGCAGACTGGGACTCGGCACACACGTGGCTATTCAGAGAGTGTCCCTGTTCCAGAGTTTGGGTGCTGTCAAGGTCACTCAGGTACTCTCCATTCCAGCACCCTAGGAGACACGGGCCAGCCCTGCAAGCAATGCCTTTCCCTTGCACCTCCTGCTCAAGACTACTTTAGAGAAGTGGTTGCTATGCAGCCTTGTTTGTTCACAGTACGTAACACTGTTTGCCTGCCGTGTGTGTAACCTGTAAGTCAGAGGCTATTATCTTCACACAGAAGAAGGCTGGGCTACAGAGATGCCATCCATACCCACAACTTTCAAAATCTTAGGGTCTGGAGCTGAGTGGGAGCTGAGATTCACTGTGGGAGGCAGCTGAGTTTTGGAGCTCCCTGAGGAAACACAAATTTAACAACATGGAAACTAGGCATCCAAAGTGAAAAGGCAAACCTGTTTGTGAAGGTTAGTGAACTGCCCTGACTCGTGCTTTGCTGCTTTTCTGAGGTGACACTCATGTGGGGGATGGATGGACCATGCTGATGATCTGTTGCATTGGGACCTGGGTGGGTGAGGGAGCTTGCTTGGTGTGAGTGTTCTTTTCCCATGAAGTGGCAAGTGCTCAGAAGTGAAAGAGAATTTGGGGGGAAGTTTGGTTGATGATTTTTCCCAATAGCTTATTAATTTAACAGGAAAAATGAGTGTCACAAAAAGTTCTGGTGGGCGAATCCCTTTGGTTTAGCTGAGAGTGAGTGAATCTAGGTCACTTTTTAGAAGAGGGAGTCCTTAGATGAGCGGAAGATGATCAGAGCTTGAATCGCTTTGCAGCAGAAGAGTGAGGGGAGGACAAGGAAGGGGCAGGAACTACTGTCTGATAAGTCAGGATATTTCATGCAACCTGCTGAGTGAGAACAGGCTCTTTGCAGCTTGGCATAGCTATGGTTCCTGGCAGGAGGAGTCTAGCACTATCCAGAGAGTGGTAGGGAACTGCCATCTTCCATTCACGCACTGCAGAGTCAGGTTTCTTGACTAAGATTTTTTTCGTTGGTGCTAGGTCATTATTGTGTGCAGGCAAATAGGAGAACTTGTGTCTCAGCTTTTGACCCAACTTGATTTGTGTCTCAGTGGGGCCATGAAGCACCAGCTGCATTTCAGGCATTTAATAGAAGCACACTGCTGTTTTCCCAATAGAACTGAACCAGGCTCAAGCCAAATCCTCCCCTAGACCAGACCCTGGCTGAACTTCAGAGCTATTTGGCTCAAGATCAGGGCTCAGTGTATTTCTGGCACATCTCTGTAAGACAGTATTAAAATCCTACCTGGCCAATAGTATAACTTGCTAGGTTTCAGTAAAAGTAACTTTTATACCCCAACAAAAAGCTGGAGGGGAGTGGGGCAGGGAAGAGGAAGCATTTTGTCTTTCCTCTGAATAAATGGATGATAGAAAATCTAGGTAAGCTTGCAGCCTCTCTGGTATATAGGTGCCCACTCCAAGGCACAAGCTCTGTGTAGGAACTAGCCCAGCTCATGTTCAGCCTTTGTTTACAAATGAGTGTATTATCAAGGAAATAAGGATCTGTGGAAACCAGAACTGGGAAACCTTCAGCAAGTAGAAGAAGGGAAGAGACTTGCTCAGACCCAGCTTTGTTTCCATTTGAAATCCAGAGATGATAGCTTGTCAGAGATAGCAAATGAAGAGCCACTCAACCTCTCTAAGGGAGAAGAGGCAAGACTCCCTCTGCTCATTATTAGAGATGTTTGCCAGTTACTCCCTCTCCCTCCCTCCCTCTCCAGAGAGAAATCTTTGCTTCGTGTTTCTTTCTTTTCCTTCTTTGATAGAGTGTATGCCCCTTTCCTGCAAACTGCAGCTCTGGGCTAGGCAGTGTTGCTGGGATGATGACAATATTACTCATATTTATCCAGAATCTTTCATCCAAGGATCTCAAAGCATTTTGCAAAGGTGGGTGAATACTGTTTCCATTATACAGATGGGGAAACAAGTCACAGGGATGAAGTGGTTTACCCAAATTCTATGGTCCACGTTATACAGGAGATCAGACTAGATGTCATAATGGTCCCCTCTGGCCTTAAGATCTATGAATCTAGAAGGCCACAGTGTATCCCGTAGCAGAGTGGGCATTAGAATCTACTTCTGCTGTCTCCCAGCCCTGTGCTCTTAGCTTTATTGCTTCCTTTGCCTTATCATTTATTAGTTTTGATGCGATGCAGTTTCAAATGACAGTTATTTGAATGTTTTTTTTCCTGCAAAGTCTGTAAGTTGAATTGTTGAAAAGTTCAGTGTTTTAATCATGAGCCTGATCCCTAACTTCTGCCACTGGGCCTTTCCCCTGCAATAGCTCCTGTTGTAAGCTGAGACTGAGTTCAAGAATGACCCTAGGAATGCACAGAGCACACAGGGTGCAAGTGTCTGTGTTTTTGGGACTCTAACTTTCCAGGATCCCCATTCTCAGAGTGTGGGACAGAAAAGGCCTACCCCAGCTGTCAAACCTTCCCCATTCCTCACCACCACCCCCAGTGGCAAATGACCAAACTCTCCCTCCATGTTACCTAACCTTCTGTCCTAAGTCCACGTCACAGAGGTTTCCCTGAAGTCCCAGACACCTGACTTTGCACAGGTTCACTTGAGTGTTTAACTTTCTCCTGGAATTTCTAGGAACCTTGGTTCTATCATCACATGAACTGCTAGTACCTGGCTTGGTCTGTGTTGCTGAATTTCAGTGGCCAGCTGGTCACTCAGGTGAAGAAAAGCTACATTTTTGTCCTCCCCTACCCCCTGACCTCCAAACTATTACTGAGTGCAGTTTGGCTGCTCTGGAGGATCTGAGCCTGTGTCTTTATTGCTTTCATGTATCTTTTCAGAGGCCAATCAATATGACTAGCCAGGAGTCAGTAAGGATTGCTTGTGTGAGCAAGGCTTGCAGGACCGAACCCTTAGACTGTAACTTCCTGAGGGAAGGAACTGTCTTCTTTTGTGATTTGTGCACCACTAAGCAGTGTTGGGATGAACAAATCATATAATAGTAAGAAGGGCTACCGCACCTTCCTAATTACAGTAACATGAGGTTTGATACATTCAGTGGTGTAAGTGAGAGGTCTAACTCCATTGGCTGCTGATTTACAAAGTTTAAGAGAGAGGAGAAACAGGCCCCATGTTTCACACCTGTTAACATATTGTTTGTAATGAGGAATCTCTGTTATGAAACTAAAATCTCTTTCTAACTGAATGAAATCTCTTCAGATCATGGGGATTTCCCACACTTAATTATTGTTTAGGGGAGAAAGCCTTAGGGAGTCACTTGGAGTTGTCTTGGATTTACATGAGAGCTTGTGGAAATACATCCTAGAATACTTAAGGGGCTGATTGCTGAGATCTCTGAGCCAATATTATCGATTCTCTGACAACTCATGGAGGATGGGAGAAATAACTGAGGACTGGAAAAGAGCAAATGCAGTACCTACTATAAAAAGGGGAATAAGAACAACCCAGGGAATTATAGACCAGTCAGCTTAACTTTGGTGACCAGAAAGATAATGGAGCAAATAATCAAACAATCAATTTGTAAGCACCCAGAAGATAATCAGATAATAAGTAACAATAAATATGGAGTTGTCAAGAACAAATCATATCAAACCAAACGAATATCCTTCTTTGACAGGGTAACAAGCCTTGTGGATGGAGGGGAACCAGTAGATGTCATGTATTTTGACTTTAGTAAGGCTTTTGATATTATCTCACTTGACCATCTCATAAACAAACTAGAGAAATATAGCCTATTTGAACTTACTATAAGGTGGGTGCACAATTGGCTGAAAAAACATACTCAGAGAGTAGTTATCAATGGTTCACAATCAAACTGGAAAGGCATATTGAGTGGGATGCCACAGGGATCTGTCCTGTGTCCAGTTCTATTTAGTAGGGGCATTGCCAGCAGATTGAGGGACGTAATCATTCCCCGCTCTTCGACATTGGTGAGGCCTCACCTGGAGTACTATGTCCAGTTTTGGGCCCCACACTATGGAAGGATGTGGAAAAATTGGAGAGAGTCCAGCAGAGGGCAACAAAAATGATTAGGGGCCTGGCACACATGACTTATGAGAAGAGGCTGAGGGAACTGGGATTGTTTAGTCTGCAGAAGAGAAGAATGAGGGGGGATTTGATAGCTGCTTTCAACTACCTGAAAGGGGGTTCCAAGGAGGATGGATCTAGACTGTTCTCAGTGGTACCTGATGACAGAACAAGGAGTAATGGTCTCAAGTTGCAGTGGGGGAGGTTTTGGTTGGATATTAGGAAAAACTTTTTCACTAGGAGGGTGGTGAAGTACTGGAATGGGTTACCTAGGGAGGTGGTGAAATCTCCTTCCTTAGAGGTTTTTAAGGTCAGGCTTGACAAAGCCCTGGCTGGGATGATTTAGTTGGGAATTGGTCCTGTTTTGACCAGGGGGGTGGACTAGATGACCTCTTGAGGTCCCTTCCAACCCTGATATTCTATGATTCATAAATGATTTGGATAATGGCATAAAGAGTACACTTATAAAGTTTGCGGACAATACCAAGCCGGGAGGGGTTGCAAGTAGTGCCGGTGCAAGGAAGTTTCGCGCCCTAGGCGAAACTTCCACCTTGCGCCCCCCCAGTCCTGCAGCAGCTCCCCACCCCCCCCACCCTGAAGTGTGCCCCCCGCCCCGTGGCAGCTCCCCACCTCCTGGCCCGAGGAGCCCTGCGGTATCTCCCCACGCCAGCTCACCTCTGCTCCACATTCTCTCCAAGCAGGACTGCGCAGTGGAACCCCTGGGCTGGCGGCTGCTGGCAGCGGCACGCTGACCCAGGGGACCCCCTGGGTTGCTGGCGGCGCGCCAGGGCTGCCCAGAGGATTCCGGGGGCCTGGGGGCTTCGGCAGCGGGGGACCCCCGCTTCGGTGGTAATTCAGCAGCTGGGGGCCCTTCCGCTCCGGGACCTGCAGCCGAAGTGCCCCGGAGACCTGCCACGGGGCCCCCCTGCTGCCGAATTGCTGCTCAAGCGGGACCAGCTGCCAAAGTGCAGCCGGGTCTTCAGCGGTAATTAAGTGGCGGAGGGCCCCCGCCGCGGGTCTCCGGAGCACTTCGGCGACTGGTCCCAGAGCGGAAGGGCCCCACGCCACCCAATTACCGCCGAAGACTGGGCTGCACGTCGGCGGCGGGTCCTGCTTTGGCAGTAATTCACCGGTGGAGGGTCCTTCCGCCCCGGAGCGGAAGGACCCCCCGCCGGCAAAGACCAGGAGCAGAAGAAGCTCCGCGGGCCCGGGCCCCATGAGAGTTTTCCAGGGCTCCAGGAGTGAGTGAAGGACCCCACTCCAGGGGCCCCAAAAAACTCTCGTGGGGGCCCCTGCAGGGCCCGGTGCAAATTGCCCCTCTTGCCCCCCCCCCAGGCGGCCCTGCGGCGCGCTGACCCAGAGAAAGCCCTGGGCTGCCGGCTGCCGCGGCAGCGCACTGACCCAGAGGAAGCCCTGGGCTGCCGGCAACAGTGCACTGACCCAGGGGAAACCCTGGGCTGCCCGCTGCCGATGCCGCCGGCAGCTCAGACTTCCTCTCCATCCCAGCAGCAGCGGCTGCTCAACCACTTAAAAAAAATTTGGGAGTGCTTTTTGGCGCCCCCAAATCTTGGCGCCCTAGGCAACCACATAGTCCGCCTCAATGGTTGCACCGGCCCTGGTTGCAAGTGCTTTGGAGGACAGGATTAAAATTCAAAATGATCTTAACAATTTGGAGAAAGGGTCTGAATTAAATAGGATGAAATTCATTAAGGACAAATGCAAAGTATTACACTTAAAGAGGAATAAGCAATTGCATAAATAAAAATGGGAACTGACTTCCTAGAAAGGAGTATTGCAGAAAAGGATCTGGGGGTTTTTGTGGCTCATAAACTAAATATGGGTCAACAATGTATTATTGTTTCAAGAAAAGCAAACATCATTCTGGGACGTATTAGTAGGAGTGTTATAAGCAAGATATGAGAAGTAATTTTTCCACTCTACTCAGCACTAATAACATCACAAATGTCCAGTTCTGGGCACCACACTTCCTGAAAGATGCGGATAAACTGGAGAAAGTCCAGAGGAGAGCAGCAAAAATTATTAAAGTTCTAGAAAACAAGGATTTGTTTAGTCTGGAGAAGAAAAGACTGAGAGGGGACATAGCAGTCTTCAAGAACATAAAAGGGTGTTATAAAGAGGATGATGATAAATTGTTCTCCTTAGGATAAAAAAGTAATGGGCTTAAATTGCAGCAAGGGAGATTCAGGATAGACACTAGAAAAAACTTCCTAACTATAAGGGTGGTTAAGCACTGGAATAAATTGCCTAGCGAGGTTATTGAATCTCCATCACTGGACGTTTTTAAGAACAGGTTAGAGAAACACCTGTCAGGGATGATCTAGATAGTACTTAGCCCTGCCTCAGTGCAGGGGACTGGACTAGATGAGCTATTGAGGTCCTTTCCTGTCCTACATTTCTATGATTCTATGAGTATAACTGAAATCAGAATCTGGCCCAGCATACAGAAATGGCTTAACTTTCAGGAAAGAGGCACAGAGCAGTGTGTGTGATTCCACTCGTCAGGGAAAAGTACATGTGAAAGTATATATGTTAAAAATACTGGATACTAGCACTACAACAAAATGGTTTCATGCAAAAGGATATGGAAAAGGACACATTCTTTTCAGATCAACGTGTGTTTTGCATGAGTAGCAGTTGATGGAGTGGGCCCAAGCAGCAATGTTCCCTAAGAGATTGGTGCTGATGCTCTCACTTGCACTTTTCCCCATGCCAGGGGAAACCCTAGCAATCTTTGTCCCCTTTGCATAAGGGGAACTGAGCAGCAGGGCCTGCGCTTCCATTTAGGTGACCTAGGCGGTCGCCTAGGGCTCCAGAATTTGGGAGTGGGGGCGGCATTTTGCTGCCCTAGGTGGCAATTTGGTGGCGGGGGGCCTTCCGCGCTCCGGGTCTTTGGTGGCAATTCTGCGGTGGGTCCTTCACTCACTCTGGGACCCGCCACCGAAGTGCCCTGAAGACCGGGAGCGCGGAAGGACCCCCCCACCACAGAATTGCCACCATTGACTGGGAGTGCGGAAGGACCCCCGCCTAGGGCTCCAAAAACCCTGGCGCTGCTCCTGCTTAGCAGGCCACACAACCTGGCCCATGAGGTCTTCAGGCATAGGGTGTTGGTTTGGCCTGCACTGAACACATACCACCAAAGTGCATGATACTGACCCTGCTCTTTCTTTCACACTGCAATCCCTTCCCCTACATTTGAGTATATACCCATGGAGGCTCTCCTTCGGCACTCAACCATTGCGTGAGTCCTTTAAAACCAAACATAACCCTGCCACTTTTTGGCCTGTAAGTGACCTAACCCACACAAGATTTCACATGCTCATTGTCTATTTGTGCAGATATTTCTAGAACACCTTCCATAGTGGCTGCACTATTGTTTTGTATTATTATTTAATGTTTATAGTAGAGAGCAGCCAGAGACCCCAGTCAGGATCAAGGCACTTCCCCTCCCAGAAAGAGCTCACAATGTACAAGAAACTACAATTTAGGGACCCAATCCAAAGCCCACTGATGTCTCAGAGAGGCTTTCCATTGATCTCAATGGGGCTTGGTTCAGGCCCTAAGGAAAGAAAAGGTAAAACATAATCTGTGTGCTTGTCTCTGTTGCCTCTTTGTTTCTTGCAGTCACAAAAGGTTGCAGAACAATCTGTCAGCCACCTTTGAGAAATGAATGTACTTGGCCACAGTCTTAGTGGAGACAGTTACAGCATGTGTTATGAATACATTGTGTACAATACTCAAATAGCTCTGGTGTTCAACATCACACCTCATTAGGGCTGGCAGTCAGTACTGTTCCAATTGGTGTTTGGTTACCACTGAAGTAGCTGACAAGGTTTGGCTTTCAAACCAGTTTGCTCCTAACCCTTCATTTGCTGCCCTGAATGAACTCCTGCTTGCGATCACTCTTGTTTCAGGGATGAGAAAACAGTTCTGCTGAAGTGAGTGTAGCCCTTGCAAGGAGTCTTTTGTGCAATGTCTTCCGATGGGGGTACTGCGCTCTTTAGTGTCTTGAGCTGAAAGAACTCCTTGGGACCCCTTCTGGGCATGTAACTGTGGTACCAGAACTGCAAGAAAGTCTATTACATTTTAAATGGCATTTTCTTTGCTTGTGCTCCTTGCTATGCTTGTGTTCTATGGATAATCCAGCAAACAAGTTTGCTAGCAGAAAAACTCCTGCAAACAGGAACTTTTATATCTGTAGAGAGCAAATTTCAAACATGTCATCTCAAGAATTCGTTCTAGAAACATTATCTTAAGGCTAGTGCTCATCCAGCCAGGGAACAGGAACATGTCATGTATTCTGTGCATCTAATCAAAGCTGCTCAGATATTGACAACTTGCAATGATCTGCTTACAGTGACAAAGCCCGTGGGCAGAAATGATTCTGCAGATCAACTCGAAGGGTGAATGAGTTTGAGAAAAACACAAGCTGCTTATGGATAATTACCAAGCAGAAAAAAATGGTGAAACTAGCAGCTAAAAGATCTTTCTTTCCTTCTTTCCTTTGCCTTCTTTGCGTTGGGAGTTGGCCCTGTTTCCAGCAATCGATGGCCAGCCACTGAAGCAGCTGCACTGGTTCAATTCTGCAGTGTAGCTAATGAATGCTTTTTGCTTATCCCTGCTTGAATCCAGAGTAAGCTTCAAACTGTGGGTTTGCTTGTGTCCTCTTTGTGTTTGCCCTCATACAGCTAAATCAGTGACTGGCTGATAGCTGTGAATTTGCCCTAATTTAGCAACAACAACTAGGCTTGAGAACCTTTGAGTCATCTGCCCCTGTTGGTTTGTTGTCAGCCAAAGTTGTGACTGTGTACATGACATTGATACAGCTGCATTATTCTGTTTAAGATGGGCTTCCTTGGCAGGGGAATGTCAGCAGCTGAGTTTTCATAAGATCCTCAGAGCTAGCCTAAACCTACAGCCATTAACCTTTGAGGCCCAATTCAAGCCAATTCCAGTTCATAGAGAGCTTTAGAGGGAGGTTAATAGTCAAGTGTATTTTACAAACTGATCCTGTAGGCTTGCAACACTGAGAAACCATCACAGAAATGGGTGGTGGACTGAGAGAAATTTAAATAAAAATAATAACAATAACAAAAACATTTCCTTTTTCATTTTTTGACGGCTAATCATCCCAAGGAAACGAGAATCCCAGGAGGTTGAACAACTTTTAGATTGACCCAGTACATAATTAGAAAGGAGCATACATTCCTGTTTGTCCAAATGTTAGCAGGGCCCAGAACAGTTCAAATGCAGCTGAATTTTCCTTATCTCTTTGGAAAAGGTTGTTTTTTTAGCATTATTGTTTTCACACCATGGCATCCCAGTGCTATTGCTGGTTGTGACTTGTGTGTGATGGAGAATGTCATGAAGTTGCTTTCTGTGTTCATTTTCTTCATCCTTCTGGGATTGGTTTTATAATATCATTGGCCCAAATCCTGGTCCCTGCAATGAGTTTAGTTTGAATGGATTTGGTGTGTGGGAGATTTTTTCACATTGGACAGGTAAGGGAAGAATCCTACTCCCCTAGCCCTTCCTAAAGGCTGCAGGGCAGCAGTAGAGTCCCACCACAGCTACTGCTCTGGGTTACCCTGGCTTTTGTGGCAATTACCTAAGTTCACCTTCACTCTGATGGGGAGAGGTGGATCTGTGTAATTCTACATTGCCTGTGTAACCTTCACATTACACTAACAAACTGGTTTGCATTTACTGAACCAGTCTTGCATACTGGTAAACTGGGGCACAGAGAGATTAAGTGACTGGCCCAAGGTTACACAACAAGGCATGGCAGAGTTGGGTATATAATCCAGGACTATACCTCTTTTCAGGGTATTTTTCAGTCCCATTTTTAAATACCTCAAGCTATAGGGCAGCTTCTACTTCCCTTGGGAGATAATTACAGTCTAGCAGAACTTACCATTGGGACATTTCTCTCATATTCACCCTACATTTTCTCATGTTCCATTCCCTCCCCCCCGCCCAGTTTATATCCTTTGCACCACTAGAAATGATTGCTCTCATTCCTTACACACATTGCCCCAAAATAGCCTGAATTCTTTGATCTTATGGGCAAGCTGCAAAAGCCATCCATTTGGGTTTGTCTAGAATGGGAAAAGTGGTCGAGGTTAAGCCAGAGTTAGTTAAACATGTTTGCTAACTCTAACTTAACCTCAAGCACTTTTTCTAGTGTACACAAATGCTTCAATAGCGCACCTAGAGCTCAGTGTCTGGGGCTATGGGTGGAGAGGGGCAGAGCCTTTGCTCCTGTGTTTATTGGCTGGTCTGTTCATTTTCTATTGTATTGGGCTGTAGGGAGCTATTTTAATTGATTGCAAGTTTAATTGATGGTAGGGCTCCTAGACCTCATGTACAGGTATTCTTTGTGCTATGTTTTCTAATCGAAAGAATATGTTAATAAATAAATTACTTTGGCTATCCCGCACACTCCTCCTTCAGTCAGAGTTCAACCAAGCTATATGCATTTAGTCCTTTTAATGAATCCATTTCTCTGGCTCCTTGCTGCAGTCAGCTTACTGTGAGCAAAGATCTTTTCTCAATGCTTTTTTTGTTTAGCAACTAAGGGTGAAATTTTCAAAAGCATTCGACATTGGCAAAATTCTGCTCCCATTGAAGTCAATGGGAGTTTTACCATCAACTTCAGTGGATACAATTTAGGCCAATTTATCTTCATTTCACTCTGCAATATAATGGCCAAAATGTCCTAAGATGAGACAGTGAAAAGTTCTGTGAGATGACAAAGTCTCTGTTATAAACTGGAGAGTACTATCTGGATTACTGAAGTGATAGGGACCAAATAAGTAAGCAAACACACTGAAGCAAGGCTAAATAAAATTGGAAAATACATCCTTTGCAGCACTCTTCCTGCTTCTACACAAAGTACCCTTCACCCTGCTAGGCTTTGAACACTATAATATTGGTCCCAAGGCACATTAGCCCCTGGGAAGTGTGTGTATGTATTGGTAAGTGTGTAGAGAGTATGAGTATGGTTTTGGTGCATGTGCACACAGAGGCCACCACTAAAAATCAACATGGACTGTGCAGTGGTGTTTCGCTTCACCATGCTATTTCCTACGCTGAAGTAAATACTACAAATACCAGTGGCACAGCAAATGTTGGTTGGTACCAAGTGCATGTTGGTCTGTTTTTCTGTCTGCTGCAGTAAGGGTCGATGAATTCAGAAGAATTCATGTTCTGGTTTGGGATCTAGCTGCAAAGTTCAGCACAAATGGGCCAACAAGGCTGATCTACCCTCTCACCCCAGAGACAGATCAGGATTGAAGCAGACTGGTGGGGAGGGCAGGATACAGGCAGCTCACACTGATGCTGCTCATGCTATAGCTAGGCTGTGGATTACAAAGGACTCCAGCCTTCAGCTGTTAATCAGGCACCTCTCACGAATGTTCAAATTCAGTTGAATTAAAGAAAAAGAAAAGAAAATCTGCCACTCTTCCCCTTCTGCCCCTCCTTACATGGGGTCACAGCCCTTCCTGGTGTAACTCTACAATGGAGTTACACCAGACATAAATTTGGCCCTTTGCCATCAAGAGTTTGAAAATGTAGTTTCTGGTACACAGTCTGCTGTCTGGACGCTTCAGTGGCCACCCTTTCAGAGACAGCGCCCTGCCTCTGTGCCCCCGTTGCTTCCTGGCCAGCTTTGGGGAGAATGGCTGCTGGAGGAATTATACTCCCACCTCTGTGCTGGCTACCCGCTGTTTAGAAGCATTAAATGTTCTAGATTATTGAAGTGATAGGGAGCAAAAAATAAGGAAACAGACTGGAGCAAGGCTAAATAAAATTGGCGAGTTTGCAAGAGGTAGAGATTGTGCAGTTTGAATTTGGCATTTAGCTACTATGCAAGTACTTTTTAAGCTCTCCCTTGACTTCACCAATTTTCTGATATGTTCCAAGCAAGAACCCCATTAGACAGGGAAATATGAGGGAAAGACAGTTTGTCACTCATGTTAATGCTGCTGTATTTCCATGCAGGCCTCTGCACATTACAAGGAGAAGGTACCACCACTAGCAGCAGGTCCAGTGAAAAGCAAAACAGCAAGTAGCCTCTCAACTGAAAGAGTCCTTCTGTCCATACACATGGCAACGCATGATGATTTCACAGCAGGTAAAGGACGGGATTAGACAGTAGTACTCTGCCTTTTGCAGCTCCACAACTGGGGCTTGCTGCAATCCTACCCACTCACTTGTTACCCAGAGGAAATTAACCACAGAGTCTTGTGTCTGTGCCGAGTAATGCTATCATGCTCTAGGACCGGCAGCATGTGTGCGAGTGCTGTGTTCAAAACACCCTACAGTGAGCCAGATACTGGGGTGTGGTGACTATGTGGGCAAGTGTGGCCATCACTTTGCATTCAGCAGAGTTTATGGTCTGTCTTTGATGTGCAAAGGTAGGGGATGCTGGCCTGGATGAGGGAGGAGAAAAACTGCCTTGCCTAATTTTGAATTGCGTGAGCACCATGGATTAGAAAGTTTAACACAAGCATTATGGGTTTGTGTAGTCTTTAGGAGTCTCTGTGGGAGAAGGAACAGAGAGGAGAAAGGAAAACAAAATCCAATAAAAATATAGGGTGGAGTTGGAGCAGAGAGGGGCAAAGGAGGACATTTGAATCAAGAAATAAGTCTACATTTGGTAGATAGGTGAGCTTTGGGGACTTCTAATCTGGAGTGCAGGCCCCCTTTAGCTAGAAACACAGACATTATTAATTGGTGTTGTGCTTTTACTTTTTTTTTTTTTAATTGAGTCTCTCTTGGAGGAAAAAGGCGTGGATTTGAATTACAAGGAAAGAAGGATTTTTTATCTAGTTTTGTGACGCTTCCAGATGGTTTGAGCTTTGCAAAAGCTATAGGTTCAGCAACCTTAGCCAGGAGAGGAGAGGAAATACAAGGTAGATCGCTAACAAGGAATTATGTAATTTTGCAAGGCAGTCAGATACCCCAGTGATGAGTGTTAGATTAGAGAGGCTGCAGTCACTGAAGTTTTTGCCCGAGCCAGGAATGCAGGGTTTAGCCCACACTATCTGATGTGTAATGCGTGAAAGGGGACAGCTGTTTTTTTAACTTCTTTTCAAACACTACACATTTGAGTCATTTGTACTGTTCTTAATTTAAAGCTAAGTACCGAGCCCCTGTTGCGGTGTATTGTGGGAGTGTCCCCAAAGTCAAACCCGGATACAGATCGCTGCGAGGGGGAAGCATCGATTCAAACTTGCAGCTGTATGGAAGCAGATGGATGACAGCAGATGAAGGTGAGGACGGGGACAGAATGACTATGACCTGTGGCCTAGGCCACATAGAAACGTGAGGCTGCAAGCCTGGCTGCCTGGAAGGGGAGGCACTCTCTGAGCCTGGTGTCCAGATCTACCCTTTTGTTTTTCATTTGCTGTGAGTGATGATTCCAGGAACTAGTTCCAAGTCAGAGAATGCTGTTGGTAAAGTGCTGATCACTCCCTTCCTCCAGTGGAATTTCTGCCATTAAGTAGATCTGTAGGTCACTGATTAGTAGCTGGGCTTTGTCCTCTTACTATTAGAACTCAGCTGAAAACTGCTTGTGACCATCTGAGGATTGTTTGTTGGTGTATGTTGCACAGTCCGGTTTCTAACTGCCAATAAGGTCCATATTCCTTTGAATTAAAACCATTGCCACTGGGATCGTTGAAGGCCGTCCCAGCAGAGAGGCCAAAGGCTGAGATGATGCTCCCTTCTCATTACTAGAGGTGGACCCCTCAGCTTCACTCTCCTGGCCAGTCAATGCAGCACTCTTAACAAGCACTAGGGTCAAAGTATTTTGATCCAAAATGAAAATAAAATTAAATTGATCTCTAAAAACTGGAATAAAGTAAATGCCTCAAATTGACAGATGGATTCTTGATGACTGAGGTTGACTTACTTGACTCTTGCTTTTAAATTGGCCTGCAGCCTCTCTTCAGTCTGTACTGAAAGTCCAGATGAAAAAACAGTCATGTTTGTGGAGTGGAGATGGGGGCCTGCCTTATCCCAGAGCCATTTCCTCTCTGGAGGGCTTGGACAGCCCCACCTTGAAACAGGATCCCAAAGAACTGGAGGTGAGCAGTGCAGCCATGGAAACTGCTCAGATCAAGGACAAGCTCATGAAGAGGAGGATCTCTGAGGGCTTATTTGCATCACATAGAGGTAAAGCTGGGTGCCTATCTGCTATCCCTGATGAAATGAAACCCTTCCAAGAATAGAGAGGTTAGCGTGTTACACTGACAAATACTCAGTTCAATTGCCAACAATGTCCAGGTTTCACCCAGAGTGTTGGGAGAACATATGTGGCTTGTCTGGACACAGATCCCATTTTATAAGGGGATCTGTATGTGGATGCTGGCATCAAAACATTCTTGAAGAACAAAAATGAGGAGACCTTCCTTTTCTGTGGAGAAAAAATGACAAATGTTCATCCTTGTTTATGTTACTGATTGTTGTAATAGAGCTTTAACTATCTGGAGCCACTACTTTTGCTTGGTTTATATTTTCATCTTGTCTATATTTCTTTTTCCCCCTTCCTTTACCTGCTTTAATCTTTCTTTCACAGAGGTTTAAAAGATTGTTTTCTTAATCCATGTGAATCCAGATGTCAGTTTTCAAATAATAAATCGGAGCATAGAAAACCATCATGTTATCTGGAGTATTTCTACGGAATTGGATGGATGTGACTAGACCACTCAACTGCAGATGGCTGCAGCCTCTCTGTTAACATGTGTCCATGGGAACACAATTCTCACCATTTGGTTAACTACATGTTTTGAAGAAAGTTACCTGATTTGGAGTCAGATCTCCGTAGTATCCCTAGTGCTATGTGTTTCTGATTTGCAGGCTTGCTTGACTCCAGTGGCCCTAAGGAGGTTGCCTTGAAGCCAGCTGTTTCCAGATCTGCCTCTCAAAGGCTACTGCTAACTTCCAAGCCCATGCCTCCCATTCAGAGCATCCCTACCTCCCCAGAGGCCAATGGCACAGATGAAAGGGAGCAGAAGACCTTGGAGAATGGCATGGTCAGCTGGGGCCCTGGTGAGGCCCACACTGAACTGACTCCAACTTCCCAAGAGGTAAATGGGCATAGAAAAAGAAAACTGAACCAAACCAAATATGGTTTCTTTGCAGTTTATTTAGTGTCTGGCAGAGCTCTAAGAGATTCCTCTGATGTGGGTAAAGTCTAGGATCCTATTTGAAGTGTAGTTGTACTATGAAAAGTTACTCTGTAAAGATGGCATCATGGAGATACTGTGCTTTTAGTGTCTGTACTGTATAGGAATTGGGTTGTATCTCTTTAAATATGTTCTCATTATGTTCTGTGTTTAAGGAGAAGCCACCAGAAACCAGTCAGAGGTGCCATATATATGTAGTAAGGCCTTGCATGTTTCAATATAGTTAGTAAACATGGACATTTGTGACCCAACTGTGCTTGTGTGGTTTCTTATGGTTAACATTGTGTAAAGAGCAAAAGATACAATCATGTCTCAATGATTTTCATATCAAAGCTGCTAAATTTAGAAGTACGAAGGTGTTTGCTGTAGGTGCCTGCCCTGCAAACTCAACCTGGAATCCAAAAGTCCATCATCAACTCCAATGAAGTTTCTAGAATTCAAGTAAGACCCTCAGTAGCCCCGGTACAGCAGCATTGCCTTGCTTGGATTTGCACAAGGGTAACTGATTGGAGCTTTGCAAACAATTCTACTAAGGATACCCTAGAAGGGGTAGAATCCTCCACCCTTTCCATTAACTTTGTTGGCTCTGCAAGGGTGACAGGAGTTACAGCTATTAGATCTCACTACACAGGAGAAGGAAGGTGATTAGGAAATACTTTTGCAAACAAAGGAAGCCTATCAAAAGGCCAGATTTCAGTTATCTAGATACTGGGCCAGATTCATGCCTACAGTAATTCTACTGGCTTCATAGGATTTTCATCAGGAATTAATTTGGCCAATTGACCATGAAGAAGATAATGGGAAAACTAAGAAAGGATCAATGTTTGCTCTCCATTCCTCCACTCTACCAGTCACAATATTGATGACCGAGAAGGGGACCCATTCCAATAGAAATGTTTGTCTGTTATGGAGATAATACAGGATGATTTCATACACGACACATTGCACTGTCAGCAAGGTGGGCAGCTCTCCTGGAGTTGATAACTGACAATGAGTCAGATATGATAAATTAGATGGAAATCGGAGCACACCTAGGATCCGGTGATCACAGTAATGTCAGGGCTGAAAGGCTGAAGAGGGTCTGTAGAAAGGGCAATAACAGGAAAAAATGGACTTTAGAGAAGTATATTTTGACAGAATGTGAAATAAGCAGTAGAAGATTGGTTGGAGTTCAGTGGTGTATGGTAGATGGTTTAGGTACAGCCATGGGACTGCAATCCAAACTCAGCCCAGTACAATCAGAAAGTCTGAAAGAGCAACAGCTTCCCAGAAACTACACTGGCAAAGCAGGGAGATGGAGGGAAGGAGGAAAGATAGGCAGAGGGTGCACAGCTTCTGCAGTGATGAGCACAATAAAAGTACTTAGATAGATGGGAGGCAGAGTGGGGCACTGGCCCCTTTCTTACTACTTTCCCTTCATTTCCCCTTTCCCAGCTCAGGGGAATAGGGATGCCATCAATTCTCCCTTCCCTCAAATAGCTTCTTCCTCTCGACTGAGGCTTCAGTGGAGTGCGAGAAAGGAGAGTTTGACAGTGCTAGTCCTCTACACACTGCATAGAAGAAGGTGCTTTTTCTTTTGTGGCTGGAGTGGAATGCTGGCTGTTAGCCCTCCAGATATACTCCCTCTAATCCCTATCTCTGCAGAGATCTTCCGCTTTGTAGCCTAACAAAATGAATTCCTGCTGCTGCTAACCCACGTTACCAGCCTTCCCTTTTAAACCTCTCTTGCCTCTGCATAATCACTGAGCTGGATTGAACTGTTTTGTAAGGTTAGGGTGAAGGTTACTTGTTTCAGTTTGAACTTTAACCCTGTGGGCCCTGAACTCTTCCAATTCCAGACTTCCCGGCACTACTTGCATTGCAATGATGAGAAGATGAGGAAGTCATTAGGTTCTGCTTTGATTCCACCTATTCCCAAATCAGTGAGACCACCTGATGGAGACTCTGACAATTCTCCAATGCCTCTTTCAAGCTCTCAGCAATTGGACCGGGCTGCTCTCACTATACAGGAGTCTGCTGAGATAAGGTAAATGTCTTCCTGGCATCTTCTTCCCTTCCACTGTAGCCTCATCCTACAGATCTCATCTAAGTAGTTTGTTTATTTGTCACAGTCAGCACTCCAAGATATTTGTATACTGGTTCATATCAGACATACAATCTATAGTATACAAACACTACTATACTAGTTATTTGTAAACTATAGATTGTATGTCTGATATGAACCAAAATCACTCCAGATATATGGGAGTATGTTCTATTGGTTACGGTTTAGGAGTAGGAGCCAGGACTCCTGAGTGCATGCAGATACTGCGCCATCTCAAATAAATATATATTGGAATTGGAAAAGGTTCAGAAAAGAGCAACAAAAATGATTAGGAGTATGGAACGGCTTCCGTCTGAGGAGATATTAATAAGACTGGGACTTTTCAGCTTGGAAAAGAGATGACTAAGGAGGGATATGATAAAAGTCTATAAAATCGTGACTGGTGTGGAGAAAGTAAATAAGGAAGTGTCATTTACTCCTTCTCATAACACAAAAACTAGGGGTCACCAAATGATAGGCAGCAGGTTTAAAACAAACAAAAGGAAGTATTTTTTCACACAACGCACAGCCAACCTGTGGAACTCCTTGCCAGAGGATGTTGTGAAGGCCAAGACTATAACAGGGTTAAAAAAGGAACTAGATAAAATCGTGGAAGATAGGTCCATCAATGGCTATCAGCCAGGACGAGCAGAGATTCTGGCTCTAGCCTTTGTTTGCCAGAAGCTGGGAATAGGTGACAGGGGATGGATCACTTGATGATTACCTCTTCTGTTCATTCCCTCTGGGACACCTCGCATTGGCCACTGTCTCTGGACTAGATGGACCTTTGGTCTGACCCAGTGTGGCCATTCTCATGTTCTTATGTCTATTCCTGACTGCCGCTGACTCACTAGACCTGAAGAAGAGCTCTTTGTAGCTTAAAAGTTTGTCTTTTTGACCAACAGAAGTTGGTCTATTAAAAGATATTACCTCACTCATCTTGTCTTTCTACTATCCTGGGACCAGCACGGCTACAAGTATACTGCAGAACGACTCACTATGTAATTTTGGGCAAATCATTTAAGACCCATGCTTCAGCTGGACCTGAGTCTGGCCCCTCATTGTGAGGACAGAATTTTGTATCTGCAAGTACTTGTTTCTGCAACAATGTGCTGGTTCCCATATTATCAACTGGGTATCTAGTTAACAAAGTTAGAAGCCATTTCTGTAAATATAGGCCTTAATCCCTTCTGTGCCTTGGTATTCCCATCACAAAATGAGAGCCCAGATACTTACCAACTTCTCAGAAGGTTGTGAGACTTAATTAACTAATATTTGTAAAATGGTCTGAGACCTTAGGTGAAAGTAGTATTGGTATAGAAGGGTACAGCTTGCTCAGGAAGGCAGGCAGGGAAAACAAGGAGGAGGTATTGCCTTATGTATTAAAAATGTATACACTTGGACTGAGGTTGAGATGGAAATAGGAGACAGACTTGTTGACAGTCTCTGGGTAAGGATAAAAGAGGTAAAAAACAAGGGTGATGTCATAGCAGGGGATCTACTACAGACACCTAACCAGGAAGAAGAGGTGGATGAGGCTTTTTTTAAGCAACAAACAAAATCATCCAAAGCACAGGACTTGGTGGTAAATGGGGAACTTCTACTACCAAGACATCTGTTGGGAAAATAACATAACAGGGCACAGAATATTCAACAAGTTCTTGGAATGTATTGGAGACATTTTTTTTATTTCAGAAGGTGGAGAAAGCTACTAGGGAGAGATTCTTCTAGATTTGATTTTGACAAGTAGGGAGGAACTGGTTTTGAAATTTTGAAAGTAGAAGGCAACTTGGGTGAAAGTGATCATGAAATGGTAGAGTTCATGATTTTAAAGAATGGTAGGAGGGAGAACAGCAACATAAAGACAATGGATTTCAAGAAGGCAGACTTTAGCAAACTCAGGGAGTTGGTAGGTAAGATCCCATGGGCAGCAAGTCTAAAGGGAAAAACAATTAAAGACAGTTGGCAGTTTTTCAAAGAGACATTATTAAGGGCATAAGAGCAAACTACCCCATTGCTTGGGAAAGATAGGAAATATGGCAAGAGACCACCTTGGCTTATCCAGGAGATCTTCAATTATCTGAAACTCAAAAAAGAGTTAAATGTCTTCAAGTTACCAGGGCCTGATGAAATGCATCCTATAATGCTCAAGGAGCTGACTGGGGAGATATCTTAGGCATTAGCAAATATCTTTAAAAAGTCGTGGAAGAGTGGGGAGATTCCAGAAGACTTGAGAAGGGCAGATATAATGCCAATCTATAAAAAGGGGAATAAGGACAACCTGGGGAATTACAGACCAGTCAGCTTAATTTCTGTGCCCAGAAAGATAATGGAGCAAATTATAATGCAATCAACTTGCAAACATCTAGAAGATAATAAATTGATAAGTAACAGTCAGCATGGATTTGTCAAGAACAAATTGTGTCAAACCAACCTGATAGCTTTTTGACAGGGTAACAAGCATTGTGGATAGGGGGGACGTGATAGATGTGGTACATCTTGACTTTAGTAAAGCTTTTGATACTGTCATAACCTTCTCATAAACAAAGTAGGGAAATTAAATCTAGATGGAGTTACTATATTGTCGGTGCATAACTGACTGGAAAACAGTTCCCAGGGAGTAGATATCAGTTATTCACAGTCATGCTGGAACGGCATAACGAGTGAGGTCCCCCAGGGATCAGATCTGGGTCCAGTTCTGTTCAATATCTTCATCAGTGATTTAGATAATGGCATAGAAAGTACACTTATAAAGTTTGCAGATGGTACCAAGCTGGAAGGGGTTGCAAGTGCTTTGGAGGATAAGATTATACTTCAAAATGATCTGGACAAACCGGAGAAATGGTCTGACCTAATAAGGTTGAAATTCAATATGGAGAAATGCAAAATATTCCACTTCGGAAGAAACAATTCATCGCACACGTAGAAAATGGGAAATGACTACTAAGGAGGGAGTACTGTGGAAAGGGATCTGGGGGTCATAATGGACCACAAGCTAAATATGAGTCAACAATGTAATGTTGTTGCAAAAAAAAGCAAACATCATTCTGGGTTGTATTAATAGGAGTATTGTAAGCAAGACACGAGAAGTAATTCTTCTGCTCTACTCCGTGCTGATTAGGCCTCAACTGGAGTATCATGTCCAGTTCTGGGTGCCACATTTCAGGGAAGATGTGGACAAATTGGAGAAAGTCCGGAGAAGAGCAACAAAAATTATTAAAGGTCTAGAAAACATGACCTATGAGGGAAGATTGAAAAAATTGGGTTTGTTTAGTCTGGAAAAGAGAAGACTGAGAGAGGACATGATAACAGTTTCCAAGTACATAAAAAGTTGTTACAGGGAGGGAGAAAAAAATGTTCTTAACCTCTGAGGACAGGACAATCAGCAATTGGCTTAAATTGCAGCAAGGGAGGTTTAGGTTGGACATTAGGAAAAACGTCCTAACTGTCAGGGTGGTTAAGCACTGGAATAAATTGCCTAGGGAGGTTGTGGAATGTCTGTCATTGGAGATTTTTAAGAGCAGGTTAGACAAACACCTGTCAGGAATCATTTAGATAATACATAAGGCATGGCTACACTTGCAGATGTAGAGTGCTGTGAGTTAAACCTGCCTTTGGAGAACGCAGTAGAGAAAGCGCAGTGGTGCGGACATGTTAGCCTGACTGGGACAAGGACCACAGTTGCTCTCCCAAGAAACATGCGCAAGCGCATTGCCCAAGTTCTGGATGAGACCTTTGAAGAGATCACTGAGGCCGATTACCATCATGCGGACGATACCAAAATTGGGAGGGATTGCAACTGCTTTGGAGGACAGGGTCAAAATTCAAAATGATCTGGACAAATTGGAGAAATGGTCTGAGGTAAACAGGATGAAGTTCAATAAAGATAAATGCAAAGTGCTCCACCTTAGGAAGGAACAATCAGTTTCACACGTACAGAATGGGAAGAGACTGTCTAGGAAGGAGTATGGCAGAAAGAGATCTAGGGGTCATAGTGAGACCACAAGCTTAATATGAGTCAACAGTGTGATACTGTTGCAAAAAAAGCAAACATGATTCTGGGATGCATTAACAGGTGTGTTGTAAACAAGACACGAGAAGTCATTCTTCCGCTTTACTCTGCGCTGGTTAGGCCTCAACTGGAGTATTGTGTCCAGTTCTGGGCACCGCATTTCAAGAAAGATGTGGAGAAATTGGAGAGGGTCCAGAGAAGAGCAACAAGAATGATTAAAGGTCTTGAGAACATGACCTATGAAGGAAGGCTGAAGGAATTGGGTTTGTTTAGTTTGGAAAAGAGAAGACTGAGAGGGGACATGATAGCAGTTTTCAGGTATCTAAAAGGGTGTCATCAGGAGGAGGGAGAAAACTTGTTCACCTTAGCCTCCAATGATAGAACAAGAAGCAATGGGCTTAAACTGCAGCAAGGGAGATTTAGGTTGGACATTAGGAAAAAGTTCCTAACTGTCAGGGTAGTTAAACACTGGAATAGATTGCCTAGGGAAGTTGTGGAATCTCCATCTCTGGAGATATTTAAGAGTAGGTTAGATAAATGTCTATTAGGGATGGTCTAGACAGTATTTGGTCCTGCCATGAGGGCAGGGGACTGGACTCGATGACCTCTCGAGGTCCCTTCCAGTCCTAGAGTCTATGAGTCGATGAGTCTATGTGAGAGAGCACATCAACGTCTTATTCCGCATCTAGGCATGCATGCAGCCCTAACTCTCCTCGCACCAAGAGCCTGCATCAAATAACTTCCTTCCCAAAATAAAAGCCGCTTACCGGGAACCTCCTCTGGTGTTTGTCCTTCCCCAGCACCAGCCGCCGTGACTGGCTACCTTCCTCCTGGCTTGAGAACAGCTCCAGGCTGCATGCATCTAGGGATTCTGGGGTGACTTCCTCTGCCTCAGCACCCTCACTCCCTCTTTGGTGCTCCTCCTCCTTGTTGCACTAGGCTCTGAAGTGTCCATGGTGGTCCCCAGAGTGGAGGTGGGGTTGCCTCCAGGTATCGCATCCAGCTCTTTGTAGAAACGGCAGGTCTTGGTGGCAGCACCAGAGTGGCGGTTTGCCTCGCAGGCTTTGTGGTAGGCATTCGCAGCTCCTTCACTTTAATACTACACTGCAGTGCGTCCCGGTCATAGCCCCTTTCCATCATGTCCCTTGATATCTGCCCGAAGGTATCGTAATTCCTATGGCTGGAGCACAGCTAGGACTGGACAGCTTCCTCCTCCCAAACACTGATGAGGTCCAGCAACTCGCCATTGCTCCATACTGGGGCTCGCCTGGCATGTGGAGGCATGGTCACCTGGAAAGATGCACTGTGCTGAGAGCACTTCATGCCTGGCTGAGCAAACGGAGGGATTTTTCAAAATCCCAGAGAGTTTAATGGGCGGATCTGACAGTTGGTCACCTGAGGGCAGGGCAGTAGAGGTCAAAATGATGACCAGAGTGGCTAGCACAGGCATTGTGGGACACTTCTGGAGGCCAATCGGAGCACTCTATAGGACTAGGGCATCCACACTGGTGCAGCAAACATTATTCGACTCACCGAGGTAGAGTACTAGCAGTGCTGTAGCCGCAGAGTCAGAGTGCTCTATGTGCCTTGCCAGTGTGGATGGGTAGTGAGCTAGGTCACCTGAGGTTCCTTTATTGAGCTGTAACTCGCAAGTGTAGCCAAGGCCTTAGTCCTGCTATGAATGCATGGAACTAGACTAGATGACCTCTTCAGGTCCCTTCCAGTTCTATGATTCTATTAAGGAACTATGGGATGATTATAAAATTAATATACATTATAAGTATTATCCCCATTTATTAGTTTTGCTTCTGTGCTTGGGGAAAACTAGCTGTCAGCCCTTTGCTTGATATAATAATAAATAGTGTTAGGCTATATATACCTATGTATATAGGTTTATATACTTCACTGAGATATTGTATATACATGTCTAGTTGCATCAGAATATACTTATTAGGTTCTTACTCACAAATAGATATTGAAGATAAATTAATTATTTCTTTAAAAGCAGAAGGGCCTAATTCTTTCCTCAGGGGAAGTTATATCAGTGGAACTGAGAATCAGGTGGATTCTCTGTCACTGGCAATTTTTAAATCAAGATTCTTTGTTTTTTAAAAAGATATACCCTGGTTCAAACAGGAATTAATTCAAGTTCTATGACCTGTGTTATACAGGAGGTCAGACTAGATGATCACAATAGTCCCTTTTTATAATACATGAATCTGTGAATCATAATCTGATCTAAAACTGGAACAGACAAAGCTTAATTCTTTTCTCTCTCACACTAGTGTAAATGTGGCTGCTCTAATTTGAGCTGTAGGACCAGCCTAACATCTAGTGGAACCAGGACCATATAGATGTCTGAAAATCACTAATGTGCCCCTCCCTCCTGAGCTGCACTGGGGGACACAAGGCTGGAATCCAAAGAAGTGACCCACTGCTTTCAATTGGAGCAGGATTTGCCCCTCATGTGGCTTTACTAACTGATGGACCTAATGACCATTGTAAAGCAGTTGCCAGCAAACTGAGACCTGTGGGTTACATTTCCTGCTCTGTGACGGTGATTCTGACAAGGAACCTCTCCTCCATTAAAGTGCTCTCTCTTCCTCTATATTTCCTCATAAATTCTTTTTTCCTCAATTGTTTTAAGGTCAAGGCCAGACAGCAATGCTGAGGAGAAGATCCTTAAATCTCTGGGTATGTACATGGCATGTATTTATTTCGTCATAAAATGTTCATCATAAAATGAACACAGGGAGTTCTCTCTTCCTCCCCTCCTCACCCCATAGGTGAAATTATATAAATGTCTTACTGCAGAAACATTCCACAATCCTTCATTATTAGAGGGAGATACTTTAGAAAACTAGCTAAGAGTCCAGACACCCAGGAAGCAGTGAGGTGGCCTTGCCAGATGTGAATGGATCCAATAGATGACTTCACATGTTTGATGGCAGGGATTGAGAAGTTCACCCCCAACAGCTCATAAATAAAATAGAAAGCATTTTCTCAGCTCCTTCATCTCATACACTTTACTAGATGGGAACTTGCCTCTCTACATGACCATTAGCAGTGCTTAATTTGTGCCTTAATGCTGAGCTCCAGCACCTCTAAGTTTGGCAGTTCATAACCCAGACACCTCTGGGCTTGCTGCATCAGTTATGAAGGTAAAATATTGCTTGAGCCCTAGCACCTAATTGCGTGAGCCCTGGTACCTCTTTCATTAGAAAGTAAGCACTGGCTGTTAGTGCCACTGAAGGTTAGAAACAGATGAACCATTTCACACAAAATAAGAAATGCCCTCATTTGCCCCTTCTACCCCCAACAACCTTCACTTTAAACTTGAACTGAACCCAAACTGAACCTTTTTTGAGATCTATACTAGTCTGATCCACTTTTTGCACTGGTAATTCCAAAACCTCATGACAGAGGTTGTTCTTGCGATCTTTCTAGCCCAGTTTTGCTGGATCAAGAGGTTCAGATATGACTTCACACTGGAGTGCTTATCTGAACTGAACTTTTCAACCTCCTAAAGTATAGTTCTAAATATTACATCTGAAAAAGAGGCATTTATTGGTTATTTTATCAAAGGCATTTATTAAGTAACCTCTCAGTTACCCCAGATCAAATGAGATCAGTTGACTCTTAAAAATGTTTTGTTCCCCTAACTACCAGCCCTGCAAACTCAACCTTGGATCGAGAGTCAAGCTGAGTTCTTTCTTTCTCATGCATCATCACTAAGAATATTCTGCGAGTTAAATTAGGGCCTTAGTTACACATGTGCAACCCCAGTATTTTTAGGGTAAGCTCTGAGTGACATCTTTGCTACCCCATTGCCTTCCGTGGATTTACATAGATATAACTATTGGAACTTAGTAAATAATTCTGTTGATAATGTTTGAAAAAGAATAGAATCCTGCTTACTTCTCCCAGAGCTGTGTGGGCTATCCAGGGGTGCCCGGAGTAAAACATACTAAATGCTTAATTTAGTTGCTGATATGCAGCTATGACTATAAATATAACCAGGGAGCAGATTTGCTGAGTTATGAAGGTGATGTTTTTACATAATTATTTTTCAGAGAAGAACTGCCCTTTAAAGTTAATCCATTTCTTTAGTTGATAAGACTTTGGCTTGATCAGCTAGTGAAAAAAATTCTTGATTTTAAATGATATCTTTTTTTTTTAGTTTAGTTTATGATATGATTTTATGACTTGTGAAGCTGTGCATGGAATTATTAGTACTATGAGCCTTAGCAGCTCTGTTGGAGAGTAATTCAGCATCAGATGCTCTGTGCTCTACATATTAAAGGAAACTTTCACATCCAGTCCCCTAGAGTGTGTATGGGGACAGAGGTGCTAATTTCAGGCGCTGAGCTGCTAGTTTTGATAATGAATCCACTTGCGGAAAATTCATTGCAGCAACCAGGATTCTTATTTTATTGTTCATATTTCAACAAATCCAAAACTTTTCTTTAAAAGCTTTTAATTTGCCAATAGAGAGGAGGAATAATTGATTTTACCTAATACATGAGTGTCAGAAGGTGGAAGTGCCACATGAACACAAAGTCTGTAAACTCAGGGAAGGAGAATGCTTTACTCAGGTCTGAATAGCTGGGAAAATATAGGAAATTTTTTCCTTTTCCACAGGGAAAAATCTTTATTTTCACCCTTCTTCAGCTGCTCCCCAAGGGCTGCAAATTGAGCCGTTTCCCTCACTCAGTAGATCTGTATTTCAAGAAATGTCATTTCTACAGCAGATGCAAAAAGCCGGAGTCCCATCAATCTGTTGGTGCTGGTATGCTACTTGCTGCCCTAATATATGGTATGTGTCTTTGGCTTATCAGAATTCAGAACTCTGGAACCCATTTTGCCTGCTCCCAAAAATGGCTTGACCGGTAGCATGAAGCCTGCTGAATATTTACTGCCATTAACAACCCTCTCCCTCAGCCAGGCCAAGGAGACAGGACCCCTATCGAGCCCTCATCTTTTAAAGGGTGATGATCGGAAGGAGAACAATGGAAGGGTATGTATATGTTAAGGTCATTGGAGCAGGGATGGCCTTTCTCCTTCAGTGATTGTACAGTACCTCCTACAATGAGGTCCTCGGCATGACTGCGATGCAAATCACAACTAATAATAAAAATAATAAACTTCCTCTGTCAGCAACCCTCTTCCCCGTTTGATTAAGTTAAAGAGTCAGGCATTCGCTGTGTATTTTCTCTGAACAAAGGAGAAGCAGAAATTATTGTCTGGGAAATAGTGATAAGGTTAAGTAGGATGAGTTCTCTGTTTCTGACATGAATTCAGAGGTGGTGCAAGTTACCCACTGGTGAGTGTGAATTACATGCTGAGAAAGTGGAGGGAAGGGTTGTAATACTGGAAGCAACCGAGAGGGTGTGTAGGATACTGGCCTGTTTACCTAGCCCAGGAAGGAGTGGCACCATCCTCAGAGTCGGGTCAGGTCCTTTTCTCAGGGCTTCAGCTTTATTTCCTCCAAATAATATAAATTCAGCACCTCAGTTGTCCCTTCCCTTCTAATACAGAGGCCTGTCTATTCTTCTGCAGGTTCCCACTCTACCAGCCATATTGTCTGAGAGTCACCCTGCTCCCAGGCCTACAACAGGAACCAATCTACTTCCTATAGCTCTCTCCTCTTTATTCAGGGGCTTTCTGCCAGAATCTCACAGCTCTCCCCCCAGCGCAGCTATTTGCTGGCTTTTATAATCACCTAATCTCTAGCTGATCAGTCTGAGCTGAGAGGTAACTGACCTCATCTGTTCCAGGTGATGCAGGTCCCAACAGCCCTGTGATGGCCAGTGAGGATGTAAATTAAAACTGATGTGCTTGCTTTTCCTGATGTCTTCCTGTTGGCTGCTTGCCTTCCTGTGACCCCTAACTGTTCCACCCACTCACTTTCCTTCTACTCGCAGTAACTTAAAGACATGAAAATTACGCCGCCTGTGAATCTGGCCAAATACCTTTTCTCTTTAATTATATTCAGGGAGGGCAATTGCTTCTGAAACTATTGAGGTGTATATTGAAGCATATCAGTGTTTGTGACATTGTACCACAGTGTTTCCTGCTTTCTGTATCATTTGTGTACCTTGGTGTGTTTGTGTTGTGTCCAGATCCACGTGACAATATCCAAGTCAGCTCAGGAGAAAATGCGCCAGAAGCAAATGAAAGAATTGGAGCTTTTGCATAGTGAGAGGGAGAAGGAAAAAGAGAGAAAGAAAGAAAGGTCCTTGCAGCTCCATGAGCAATTGCAGAACGTTGACGCAGGGGTCATTGCTCAGGAAGGTAAGTGGCTGCTAACGGCTATAGGACTGGTTCTCCACTGCCTCACACCTTGTTTAGCCGTTTACACCTGTGCAAAGTGAGTGAAAAATTCTGCTCACTCCAACTGGTAGCATGTTAAACTACTGTGCACAGGTGTAAATGAATAGTGTGTGAGGCACTGCAGTGTCAGGCCATATGAATTAGGGTCACTATATTCCATTCCTATAACCAGAGCTGCAGGGCAGGAAGATCCCTTTAGAGAAATAACCATCATTTCCACTAGGATTTTCTATGGAGAAATCCCACCCAATTACCCCTTCTCTAGACATCATTGCAAATTTCCCTACTGCTGAGGAGGCTGGATGAAACTCCTGTTAGAGCCTGTCAGTACAGCTGGCTCAGTCAGTTGGAGACATCACTTTAAAAATATGGGAGGCTGCCTCTCTGCCAAGGTGTCGCTGACTATTTTCCTGACCCAGTGCTCCCAGCCTAAGCTGGCTCAGGCAGCAAAACATGATGATCTCAGGTACTTACCTACCCCATCATTGTAGTATTTGAGCACTTCACAGTCTTTAATGCATTTATTTTCACAACACTCCTATAAGGAGTTATTAGTCCCATTTTAGATATAGGAGAGGCTGAGGCACAGAGAAACTAAGTAACTTGCTATGGTCATATAAGAAGCCTGTAGCAGGGTCAGGAGTTGAACCCTGATCTCTAAAGCCCCAGGCTAGTGTCCTAACTACTGGACTAGTCTTCCTTTCTAATAATAATGACAACGATACTACTGAGCACTTCTGTAGTGCCTTTCATCCAAGACCTCAGAGCACTTTACAAAGGAAGGGGGAATATTATTATTATTCTTTTGCAGATGGATAAACTGAGACATGATGTGACTTGCTCAAGGCCACACAGTGATTCAGTGGAAGAGCCAGGAACAGAATGTGGAGTTCCTGTCTCCCCAGCCCCAAGATCTATCCACTAGACAATGCTGCCTTGCAGATCAGACCTATGCCTCTCATTATAGCACAGCCTGCCATAATGAAAACAAACTAATTGTGTCCAAAAAATGCTTTTAATCATATTATGATCCGGAGGAGTTTTAATGGAAATGTTTCTAATTAAAATACGAAGGAAGATCCTGCTTACGCAGTAACACAAATCACCCCCTACACACACTCCTGAGAAGCTTATGTTTTAGAGGAGCACTGAAGCTGTTACAAAAGTAGTTCACATTTAAAAAAAATGTACTAGAGCATGGCTTACTGACTCTGATTTAATTGCATCTGACGGGCTCTGATTGTGCTGCGGCACTAACTCTAAAGAGTGCAGCGGCAGAGAAAGTTGCAAGTCAGCACTTAGCCCAAGGGCATTATAGAAGGTTACTTTTACTTTTTATTATTACTATTTGGTGGAGTGAATCTAATGCTGGTGAGAAATGCTACATTGACAGCCCCAGCGGCATAAATCCTCTATTCTTTCCCAAAAGAAGTAGAGGAGAAGGAGTGGAAAGCTTAACTTCCCTCACCCCTTGTAGAAGGTACGGCTGTATTTTACAGTCATTGTCCCTAGTAATGCAGTTTTCAATCATGTTATTTCTGGAGGTAGGGATGGGGGGCAATTAAGAACAGCACTGTAGTAGTTTTAAATAAGGGACACCCCTTCACCAATGCACCTTCCCCCATTACCAGTCCCTGGAGCCATCCAGTGCATTGCTCTAGAAGTGCTCTTTCAGTCCCCACAGGTTTTGACCTGCTTAACACCAATGGGATCATCTCCATTACACCCAATGAGACCAATCCATGCAGAGCCAGCGTTGGTATTGCCTTAAAGAAACGGGTCAACAGGCCATCTCTGCCTAGTATCCCCATAATCAATCATGACAGCAGCTTCATGCGACACTCATCAGGTGAGACTTGCTATGTCAGTGGGGTCACAAAGATAGCGTCACAATCTCAGGTGTTCTGTTCCCCTGGGGGTGAGGGCTGATACAGTTTAAAGTACAAATGGACTGAATTCTGCTCTCAGTTTCACTGGTATAAATCCATAGTAACCCCAGCGTAGTCACTCCAGAATGAGTGAAATTGAAGTGGGCATTGCTTATGTAGCCAATGGGAGTTTTGCCTGAAAACAAATTTAACAGGGACCTCAAGATATGTCACTTTACCCATTTTGAATTTCTAAAGTGTAACATTGTTTTTGGTTGTAAGATGACATCATAAAAGGGAGATGAATGTGTAAATCCAGAAAACCTGTTGTTCACACCCTAGGAAATCACTGAGCTCAACTGCAGCCAGTCAGGATGCACTCATTTGCATATGTGATCTGATTGGTTGCTCATTGTCACTGACCTCTGAGCAGCTGCCTATCACATTGCATGATTTTTCAACCAATCATTATCCAATCACTCTCAGCTGTGGCAGTACTGCCTAATACCATTGCAGCCAGAGGTGGTTGGAGACACCTAGCTTTGGCGTCATGCCTCATGCACCACATGCCTCCGCACAGTATTATTATGGCCTATAGATTAAATATAACAGGTGACGTATGTGGGATGCTGCAGAGTGATATTGAAAATGTCTCCCCCCTGCCCTGCAATTAATGGATAACAGACAGTGGGAGTACCTAGTGACTCTGTTCTTTCTTTCTTTGATAGGAAGCTTTTGTTTTGTTTAGCCTACAAGCATAGGACATTGTGAGTCTATTAAATCTTGCAAGCTAAGAAGGGATAGGCTGGGTTGGTACTTAGAAGAGAATCTTTTATGGAACACCTTTCTATATAGGAAGGGATTTTTTTAAATGGTTGGCATTAAAGTTAATGGAGTTTTTACCGTTGACTAGTGGGAGCAGAGTTAGGCCATTGCTGAACGCTTTTGAAATTCTCAACTTTAGTTTTTGTACCTTATATATCAGACAAACCCTATAGACCACATATAAATTATGATATACTATATATCATATATAGACATCCCCTCCAGAACCTATTTTATCTAGCCTTGACACAACATTTGTACTTTTAGAAGTCAAAAGTTTTTTCATATACAATTTAGAAGAGAAAATTTTGGCCTGAAGACCTTTAGGTGTGAAATTTTTTTACTTCTAGCACTTCGGATGACAAATAGGCTTTGTGACAAAATACATTTATCATGTACAATTTAAGATTACTAGTATATTCATTTGCCAGCACTGAATCTCTTTACTTACAGGTCACATTTGGAAGGTTTTCTCTGAAACCATAAGGGTTAGAAATTAATGTTTCCTATTAAAGAGAGCTTAGATTCTGCATGGTCTGTAAACAAATATATTTGATAAGACAAATATCTGATATACAGTCAGTGGATAGCTCCTAAAGAACAGAAATATATACAAGACTCAGACATCTATGAAAACCCCTGAATAATCACATTCCCAATGGAATGTTAAAATATACATATATGTGAATTTTCAGACTTCCAAAACAAGCTGGTGTCCAGCGATAAGTGGTTGAAAAATCATGAGGATAGTATTATTATTAATTTATTTGTATTACTATAGCACCTAAGAGCTCTAGTGATGGACCAGAATCCCCCTTTGCTAGGGGCTAAATGAAATACAGTACTGTGAAAACCATGGGCCAGATCTTCCATTTAAATCAATGAAGCTATGCTGCTTTATACCAGTTTAGGATGTGGCTCATATTTTTTGGTCTCCTACCAATAAAACAGTTTGAATCCTAAGCTTCTGAAACTCATTAAAAATGAGACTGCTCATTTTAATGGTAGGAAAATTCAGACCAATAGCGATTTCAGTTAAGAAGTTAGAAGAGGCAGAAGAAAAAATAATCTTCACAATAGAATCTTGGTTGCGACCTTAACTGTGGAGTCATGACCAGCATCTGCCATGTTGATATCTGCATGTTTGATTTTTCCATACAGCTAACTCCCTGCCAGCAAACGCTCTGGATTCTCCAGAGGGGGAGGAGGAGTCTGAAAGTGGGGAAGCCTTGGAGATGAGACCCTTCTCTCACCCGGAGCAAGGGCTGGTTGATGCTCTCAAGTGGCTCAATAGCAATGACTGGTAGGGAAACGCTCCATCTTCAATTCCTTCCTTCCCCTCAACATAAAGATGTGTGAGTGGTTGCCTCCTCCAGAGCTATGCTCAGTCTCTCTCAGGATCAGAGGCTTGGAGAGAACTAAGGCCTTGTGTACGCTACACGTTTAAACCGATTATAGCAGCGTTAAACCGATTTAACGTTGTACCCGTCCACACTATGAGGCCCTTTATATCGATATAAAGGGCTCTTTATATTGGTTTCTGTACTCCTCCCCAACGAGAGGCGTAGCGCTTAAATCGGTATTACCATATCGGATTAGGGTTAGTGTGGCCGCAAATCAACAGTATTGGCCTCCGGGCGGTATCCCACAGTGCACCACTGTGACCGCTCTGGACAGCAATCTCAGCTCGGATGCAGTGGCCAAGTAAACAGGAAAAGCCCAGCGAAATTTTGATTTTCATTTCCTGTTTGCCCAGCGTGGAGCTCTGATCAGCACGGGTGGCAATGCAGTCCCAAATCCAAAAAGAGCTCCAGCATGGACCGTACGGGAGATACTGAATCTGATCGCTGTATGGGGAAACAAATCTGTTCTATCAGAGCTCCGTTACAGAAGATGAAATGCCAAAGCGTTTGAAAAAAATATCTCCAGGCTACACAGTGCTGCGTGACAAGCGTAACGGGAAGCCAGAGACTCAAATGGACGCTCATGGAGGGAGGGAGGGGGTACCGAGGACTCCAGCTATCCCACAGTCCACAGCAGTCTCCGAAAAGTATTTGCATTTTTGGCTGAGCTCCCAATGCCTGTATGTTCAAACACATTGTCCGGCGTGGTTCAGGGAATAGCTCGTCAATTTACTCCCTCCCCTGCACAAGTGAAAGAAAAGGGAAAGAAATTGTTTCTTGACTTTTTTCAGTGTCACCCTATGTCTACTGAATGCTGCTGGTAGACGCGATGCTGCAGCAGTGAAGCGCAGTATCC
Source organism: Gopherus flavomarginatus (assembly GCF_025201925.1). NCBI lineage: Eukaryota > Metazoa > Chordata > Testudines > Testudinidae > Gopherus > Gopherus flavomarginatus. The sequence goes on along the minus strand of NC_066620.1, from coordinate 60,288,112 downwards.
GCTCCTCTCCCCTCCCTGGTGGCAGACGGTACAATATGACTGATATCCGTCATCACTATCAGCCTGTGAGTGCTCCTGGCTTGCCTCAGGTGAGGTCAGCTGGAGGTGCCTGGGTAAAAATAGGAATGATTCCTTGTCATTCCCAGTAGATGGGACAGAACGGCTGGTAACCATCCTCATCGTAGCAACTGGGGGCTGAGCTCCATCAGCCCCCTCCCTTTCCTGTGTAAAGAAAAGATTCTGTACTGCCTGGACTATCATAGCAGCGGGATGCTGGGCTCCTCTCCCCCACACCGCTTAATGTCCTACCTGGACTGTCATAGCACCAGGAGGCTGCCTCCCCCTCATTTTATCTCACTAACAAGTCACTGTTTCTTATTCCTGCATTCTTTATAACTTCATGACACAAATGGGGGGGACACTGCCACGGTAGCCCAGGAAGTTTGGGGGAGGAGGGAAGCAACGGATGGGGTTGTTGCAGGGGCACCCCCTGTGAATGGCATGCAGCTCATCATTTCTGCGGGATCTGACACGGAGCAGCTGTACTCTCTGATACACTGCTTCTCTAGTACACTTGCCCCAAATTCTAGGCAGGGCTGACTCTATTTTTAGAAACCATAAAGGAGGGATTGACTCGGGGAGTCATTCCCAGTTTTGCTTTTGCACCCCCGGCCGACCTCAGCCAGGGGCACCCATGATAGCAGCAGACAGCACAGAAGGACAGATAACCGTCATCTCATTGCCAAATTACCCTGGCAGCAGACGGTACAGAACGACTGGTAACCATCTCTGCTATCATGCAAAAGCAAATGAATGCTGCTGTGTAGCGCTGGAGTATCGCCTCTGTCCGCAGCATCCAGTACACATACGGTGGCTGTAAAAAAAAAAAAAAAAAAAGCTGAACGGGCTCCATGGTTGCCATGCTATGGCGTCTGCCAGGGCAATCCAGGGAAAAAGGGCGCGAAATGATTGTCTGCCGTTGCTTTCCCGGAGGAAGGAATGACTGACGACATTTACCCAGAACCACCTGCGACAATGATTTTTGCCCCATCAGCCACTGGGCTCTCAACCCAGAATTCTAAGGGGCGGGGGAGAGTGCGGGAACTATGGGATAGCTACGGAATAGCTACCCACAGTGCAACGCTCCAGAAATCGACGCTAGCCTCGGACCATGGATGCACACTGCCGAATTAATGTGCTTAGTGTGGCCGCGTACCCTAAGTGAAGCCAATCTTCACAGTGCAATTGCTTTCCAATAGATATGAACCAGGGAAAGCTCTACAGCCTGGTTCTCCTGCCCAGGCTGAAATGCTTCTGTGGCTAACAGCAGATTAACATCAGTCATTAACCTTCTCCTTAGGCCCTTTGTGTAGCCACAAATAGCAGTTACAGAGAAGAGATAAAATTATAGGATAATCAGAAGATACTCCAGCTAGAAGCCTGTTTCCTATGTATCAAATCCCTGCCTTGACTCCCAGCCAAAGGAGATGGAGGCCACTTCAGCAGTCATAAAGGCAGACGTAGGGTTGGCCCTACAATTTGCAGGGCCTCAAGCTGCTGCGGGAGATGGGATTGAGTCGTCATGCTGGAAGCATAGGGGAGAGAACTGGGTCTCTTTCCCTTAGCCTTGCTACTGGTGTGTGTGTGTGTGTGTGTGTGTGTGTGTGTGTGTGTGTGTGTGTTCATTTAAAAAACTGCATCCTCCCCTAGCTCTGCAAATTATAGATCTGTGAGTGGGGCCCAAGCAATCAGGTGCATTCCTTGTGATTAAGGTAAACTCTAGGATTCAATGCATACTGAGAAAGGAATTGCTCTGCCTGTAGTCTCTGTAAGGTAGGAGTTTTGGGGAGAGGGGCATGGGGTGTGAGGAGTAATTTATTAGGAAGCCAGGATCCTCAGAATAAGAACTTTCCTCACTGTCTAACAGGGGCACAAACAACGATATGTAACTGATGATCACACTATACTGAAATTAGGCATAGAGAGGGAAGAGAACATTCATGGATTCAGAAGCTATAGAGCCATTTCTGATCTCAGCTACACCAGTGTAAATCCAGAGTGAATCCATTTGTTTCGGCGGAATTACTCCAGATTAACAGTGGTGTAACTGAGGTCAAAATCTGCCACCCTGCATATAAACACAGTTATTTGATTTTATTTTAAACCCCTTTACTTTAAAATTTCCCTCTCTCATCTGCTTCTCTTTCCTTCTCCCCTTTACTCCTCCCCTACTTTCTTTCTCTTTTCTTTAACAACTCCTCCCTACCCCACACAGGAAAAAATGAAGGCTCTCTCTATTTAGTTAAATCCATGTACCCCAGTTCTGCGGCGACTGTCAGAGGAGGCTGTGCTTCTTGTCATTTAGCAATAGGTGGCACTGTTAATTCAGTCAGTTGAGTCCTGAAACTAAATGGCAACATCAATAAGGGTTATAGAAGAAAAATGCAAGTTGTCTCCTGAGTCTAAAGGGAGATGGAAAATCCATAGTCTGCCATGAAAATCTTCAGTTTTCTCAAGGATTGAGTCTATCATGTGGAACTAGTAAATCAATCATACACCTTCCTCCAGCTTAGGTCCTTGAGAAATTGCACACACAGGCTACGGAAAGCAATTTTTTTCTTAGCAGTTTAAAAAACTAATAGGGAGTTTCTTGAAAATCCAGCACCTTTGCTTTCGGTGTTCCACTTGTGTGGGTTCCAGGGTCTATCCCCAGGTTGCAGGTGTGTGAAACTGTGTTTAGCACAGTGCTGTGCAAACCAATGATTTGTCTCTTCTCTGTCTGTCTGTTTTGTAATTGCCTCTCAGGCCACTGAAGGAGAAAGGACTTTTCAGCATCAAATGTCTGGCTACCTGCCATTCAGAAGTCCTCCTTTGTCGACTTCATGATGTTTCCTTGGCAGTTACCAGAGAGGTAAGAAATTTGTATTAAATGTATGTCTACACAGGGTATAGAATAAGTGTCTGTGTGTGTGTGTGTGTGTGTGTGTGTGTGTTTTGTCTTTATTTAGATATTTGCAGGGGACTGGACTAGGTGACCTCTTGAGGTCCCTTCCAGTTCTAAGATTTGCTCTGTATCTGTCTCTATAGCTATTTTTATATCTACATCTTTAGACCTCTGTCTGATATCTGCATCTATATATACAACATCTATCTATCTCTCTCTTTCTATCCCTAGAGCTGAATGCAGTCTCTCTTCTCTCTCTTGGCACCTTATAGACCAGGGGTAGGCAACCTATGGCATGCATGCTGAAGGCGGCACGTGAGCTGATTTTCAGTGGCACTCACACTGCCCGGGTCCTGGCCACTGGTCTGGGGAGCTCTGCATTTTAATTTAATTTTAAATGAAGCATCTTAAACATTTTAAAAATCTTATTTACTTTACATACAACAATAGTTTAGCTATATATTATAGACTTAGAGACCTTCTAAAAACATTAAAATGTATTACTGGCACACGAAACCTTAGAGTGAATAAATGAAGACTCGGCAAAGCACTTCTGAAAGGTTGCCAACCCGTGTTATAGACTAACAGATGTATTGGAGCATAAGCTTTCGTGAGTGTCTGACGAAGTGGGTATTCACCCACAAAAGCTTATGTTCCAATATGTCTGTTAGTCTATAAGGTGCCACAGGACTCTTTGTTGCTTTTTACAGATCCAAACTAACATGGCTACCCCTCTGATACTCTCTCTCTGTTGCCTCTTTGAGTTAGGTATTACAGTTATGCATTGTACAAATAGGGAAACTGAGGCACACAAAACCTTATTTGCCTAAACCAAACTGCATCATTGTCAGACAGGATTAAACTCTGGAGTTTTGGCTCCCAGGTTTACACTCGACTCACTAGACCACGTTTCTCTCTCTCTCTCTCTCTCTCTCACTCTCTCTCTCTCTCACTCTCAGAGGTCCCTGCTGACCTTTTCTCCCTCTTCCTTCCAGTGCCTGTTTTTAGTGCCTTGCTCCATAGAAATGTTTCCCCTGCTGCTTCAGACACAAATATCTCCTTGCATATCCAGAGTTCTGGAGCTTGTGTGTTGGACTCCATGAGCCAGACAGCACTGGGATTCCAGGGCAGTCATCCATGACTGCTCTGAACATCTTTATTTTTATTTGATCAGTTAATTGAGAGATTTTATTGTGCCCATGTTAGACTCGTCAACGAGTTCAAAGCAGTCGTAAGTTCCAATTCAGCACTTGTTTGTGGCCTGCACAGCTGATTGTGCTATTACGAGACATGGTTTGCCAAGCACACTAAACCTTCTTCCATCTGCAACAAACAATGAGAGTTGTCTCACTTCTGTAAACTCCGATCTCCATCTTCTGCCTGCAATACAAAGATCTAGCAGTCTTGAATAATAGAGGTTTACAGAGCTCATAGGTCACTGTGTTCAGATCTGCAGGATTCAAATCACCCCTATCCCCTTTGAAATTCAGGGATGTCGGAGGCAGATGTTCAGATTGTACTTTGCAGCTCAGGCTCTTTTCTGATTCTTACCTCACTGTTCTCTTAAGGAAGAGGTACCTTTTTCTCTTCCTTGCAGAAGCTCACGTGCAGAGACATGGGTTCATCTTTCATTTCACTCTTGTCCCAGATTTTGCTTTCACAGTCCAGGAATTGCATTTTCTGGGCCTTGCATTGAACTCTTTGTAGCAGGCATGGCCAAACTTCCGGACCCTCCGAGCTGCATACAACAATCTTCAGAAGTTTGAAAGCTGGGGTATGCCTGCTGGGTCTCAGAGCTTCAGCCCTGCAGGAGGCACCTGCCCAGGCTTGGGGTTTCAGCTCTGCTTCTGCTGAAGCCTCGAGCCCTGTCATGTGTGCCCTGTGGGGCTGAAGCCCCAGCAGATGCCTTCCATGGGGCTGAAGCCTGAGATCCCCCCCCTCCCCACTGGGCAGAAGCTAGAGATGTGTGAGGGGCACACATGGGGATCCCGCCCCCCCCCCCAAGTTTTTGCCAGGGTTTGCTGGCCTTGTTCGGTCACATGGTGCCATCGGGACCCCTTCCTAAATGGTGGTTGCTGGAGCTGGGAAGCTGGATCTGTGCCTTGGGTAGAGGCAGCAGCAAACAGCTGGGACCTTCAGGGAGAACTGCTGCTTTTGCTGCTGCCTCTCCCTAAGGAGCTAAAGCCAAAGGCCCTGCCCTGCAACTCCCAACTGTTTGCCACTGCCTAACCATGCAGAGCTAACACCTGGGAGCTGAAGGGATGAGGCCACTGAGGGAAAGAAGGGGTGTGTGCCTCGGGGCTGTAACTCAGGCTGTTGCGAGGGGAGAGGCAAACCTTTAAATTGTGCCCACCCACTCTCAGCTGGCACCAGTTCTGTTTGCCAGAAGCTCTTAGCCCCATCACAGGGCAGAAGCCCTGAGCTCCCTCCCCCCGCAAAGTCTGGTAGGTGGAGAATGAGGAGGGGCGCTCTAGCTATCGCACTTTAACTGTAAAAGAGTCACATACAGCTCACGAGTCAGAGTTTGGCCACTCCTGCTTTATAGTAATAACATAGGATATGAAGATGGCTAGAACCATTGGACTATCCCCTGCCTTTGGGCAGCACTAATCTATCTTTTAAAAACAATGCTGTGAACTCTCAGCTGCTGATCCATTCCAGACTATGGGATAGGGCTTTGTCATTAGGGCCCAATCCACAATAATGCTGAGTACCTGGATGCCCACTGATTTCAGAGGGAATTAAGGGTGCTCAGCATCTTGCAGGATCAGATCTTTACAAAGCGCATTCCTCCAAAGTGTTTTACCAATCCTAATGAATCCTCAAAACATGACAGAGGGAAAAAGGGGTGGAGAGAGAGAGGGATTATTTTCTCTGTTATGCAGATGGAGAAACCAAAGCAGAGACATTAAGGGCTCAGTACTTCCCCCTGTTGTTCCTTACTCCACAAGCAGTCCCACTGAATCAGGCCTTAAGTGATTTGCTCAAGCCTACAGAAGGAGCTAGTGTCAGAGCCAGGGGTAGTTCTGTGCTTCCAGTCACATGCTTAGACCAATAGACTATATTTCACCTTTGATGTGATATAAAACTCTGGTTTCCCCTGGGCCCCTAGATACATGCAGGTAGATCTTCTATCTAAGCTGACTCCTGTGTCCTACTCGTAACTCTCCCTCCTCCAGGTTAGCAACCTCCGCTCAAAGGTGTCTCGCTTTGCTATCAGCATCCTTGGCGAGCTCTTCAGGACCATGAAGAAGCACATGGACCAGGAGGTTGAGGAGATTGCCCGGGTCCTGCTCCACAAGACAGGAGATTCCAGCGAATTCATTCAGAAAGCAGCTGATCGATCCCTGGGCATCATGGTGGGGAGTGTGACTCCCATGCGAGCAATGGCTGCCCTCATGGCCGGTGGAGTAAAGTATGTGACTCTTCCCTTGTCTGACCTCTGCAGTCTGATTACTTGCTTTGTGGGGAACAAGAGAGTGGTGGAGAAGAAGGAATTCCCTTTGCTCTGGGGTATTTCACTGCCACTACCCATTTACACCTCCCATTATCATAAAGTCACCACATTATGATGACCTCCCTTCTAGCACAGTCCATCAACATTGCCCAGATGCTGTGGTGATGGGGATGTGATAGATCAGTGCAGAGCCCTGTGATATGCTCCCTCCACTCTCCAGGTGATGGGACCACAGCAATCTTGGTGTGTGGTCAAAACCAAGTCTCTTGCTCAATGACCATAGAGCACTAATCACGGGGTCACTGGGACAAACCACACATCATCAGGGCATTATTAACAAGAGGAGCAGGGACCAGTCATATATATGGTTGTACATATGTATGAGTGTACCCACAGGAGAAACTGCATGGTTTGACAGGGACTTACCACACCGGGTCAATTCCTGAGGGTCTTTTATCATTGCCTTTAAAAACATCACTTTCAGTTCAAAATGCACAGCTAAGCATCACCAAAATGCCAGATTCAGTTCAGTGCAGCAGATCCTCTGGGTCTTGAGATGCAGACTTTTGTAGGAACCACTAAGCTGTCACCACTTCTAAGTGATGATTCCACACCTAGCGCTTTCAAACAGGTGCTATTCATTCCTGTAAAATGAAGGTCTGGCTAAAACTGTTGGTGAGATACATGTCTGTATACATTCTGCAGCCCTGAAAACATTAAAACAGCAAATGCTCTGGTCATATCTAGGCAGAGGCTGTGTTGGTGAATATACTATAGCACTGTCCCTCATTGTAGTTTTAGGTCTCTGACCATTCAATGGGCTGCTGGATATGAAACAAGTTGGTGAACTAAGTCCAAATGCTAGTGCACCAATATCTGTGTCAAAGGCATAGTTGCCCCTCCTATCCCTGTCTGGGTTGTTAATCTCAGCAGGAACCTTAAGATCCAAATGTGCCTTGGAGACTGAATTCCCCTTCTCATCCTTGTATGTGGTCCCTTTGTAAAATGGTGGTTCTGTGTGTATGAATGGATACTGTGATCACTAATAGCAGGGTCCACAGAGAGGCTAAGAGACCTGCTACTACCAACAATTAAGGAGCTCTCTCTTGGTCAAGTGGCAGAGGCCTGTGGTTTTGGAGATGAAGGACCATATAGACATGTGCTGTTTTGATATCTTGTCTTCAGCCATCGTAACCCCCCTGTTCGAAAGTGCGCCGCTGAACACTTACTGACTGTCATGGAACAGATTGGGGCTGAGAAACTTCTGTCAGGCACCAGAGACAACACAGAACTACTGGTCCAGACTCTGGTGAAGCTTGCTCAAGACTGCAATCAAGACACTAGGTAATGATGTCCCTTTCCCCTCGCAGATGCAGAAGCCTTTTGTGATCAGTAGCTGGCAAAAAACAAACCATGACAATGCAAACGAATGTAAAACAAGCATAAGGAAAACATAAAATAAGCATAAGGAAAGCATGCTTCCAGTGTGCATACTGTTGGCTAAGAAAAGGTGCAGGATCCATCTCTTACGGGTTATCGGGCAATAAAGATCCATTCAAGCATTTACATTGCATGAGACATCCTTTAGTCTCCAATCAGTTTCCTTTGGCTCCAATATGCATATATGACTTCCTTGGGTATCTTTTGGGTGTTATGTAAAACTGAATCCCTGGCCATGTATGGTCATTGAAAGATCCCGGAGCATTTCTGGTAAGATTAGGGGTGTTAGCACCCACTATCCTGGTCAAATTCTGGTGGTACTGGATCAATGCATTCTGCTCCCTAAACTCCCCTTGCAGTTTCAATTGGCTCCGATAGTTATCACTTTCCACCCTAAACTATTGTGTGCTGTTGAACAGTTGCCATGTTCCACCATAGAAGTAGCTGCTCTTTGGTAGTGGATGAAAACAACTCTGCAATAATTTGTTAAAGTAGGTTAGAAGCTTGCAAAATGAAAGCCTTTTTAAGGAAGTAAATTACTATGACCGTTACACATCCTCATCAAAGAAAAAATAGATTCCTTAATTATTTAATAGATCTCTATAGAGTGAGAGGATATTTCCTCATTGCTCTGCTGCTCCATGGCCTATTGTATGCAGCAGGCCATATTGTATAGTGATGCCAGTTTGAGGTAAATCTTAGTCTTTATTTATCTCTCTTTGGAGGGGATAAAGGTCCTTACAAAGTGCCACTAGCTTGTATTGAACATGGAGAGCATAAAATTTCAGTTTCTTTTTGTAATCCCTACTTGCCTCCTGGACAGATAAATAAAATGGTGATATTTTGAGAGAAAATGTTCCTTCATTAATTTGTCCCCCTTCCCATGCTAGGTTTTACGGCCGGAAGATGCTGAATGTGCTGATGCCTCATCCGAAATTCGATGGATATTTGAAACAGTCTCTCCCATCACATGACTTGCGGAATGTTATGGCAACAATAAAGCAGAAAGTAAGTGCTTAGTAGGAGATATATCTTCTGTTTATATGTACTGAGAGAGTCTATACATGATCATGCACAACCTACCCACCCCCTGGCTCTTCTGGTTCATGGAAAGGAACTGCAGATCCTGACCCAGTTTATCAGTTGGCAGTGAGGGAAGTAAAATAGGAGGAATTATGGACACAAATAAGAAAGGAAAGTAGAAGAAAATGGTCTCCTTCATACTGTCAAAGTTAGAATCAAGACTCACAATTTGTCAGACCACTCTGTTTATTAGCGCAGCGCTTCGCCAATAACATTCAGAATATGTGAGTGGCCATGCAAGGCCCAAACAGTCTTATTTATACAGATAAAAGAGCGGGAATTAGACAAAGGAACAAAGAAAGCAAAACAGGAAAATTCACCTGGGGCACAGCATGCATATCCTATTTCCTTACTAACTGTTATCGATCTAAGGCTAATGCTTCACCAATTGCCCTTAAACGGTGCAATTGTTCTATGTTAATGTCTGTATTCCTGACACCTGGTTGCAACATTCCAACATTTTTGCTTAAAGATACAGACAACATTTCTTTAATCCTTTCTATTCTTAATATATAATTCATTTTACTTTCACAATACCCAGAAAGAAAAAGAGGGCAGAGGTGGGAGTTGTTCTCTTGAAAGTTTCAAACCTTTTTTTAATAGATAGAGGAGGAGATGTCCCTGGAAGATTTCCTAAAATAAGAGAGATGTGTCGCTATCTTAATCGGAGCACATACCTACTCCAATCAGAAAATACTACCTCTGCGCTCATGTGATGTGGAACTAGAAAGTGTTCCAAGAATCCCTACAGCAAGTAGGAAATCATCCTGATGAGCATGGGCTTTCTAGAGAAGAACATGGGTTTGTTGAAGAGCTGGAGGAATGCCTCAGGTGGAATTCTCCCAGTATTCTCTAGGCCAAAGAACTTTACCTTTAGAACTACTAGGGGGGTCCAGCTGTTCCCAGAGTTATCTGCTCTGCAACAGGCACCAGTTTGTGGCTGCAGTGGTTTTGCAAGTGACCATAGGGTTTTATACTGCTGCCCATCACTATAGCATCTGAATGCCTCAGATTGATTAGGATGGCAATAGCAATGTCTCCAGTGGATTTCAGGGCATCTCTGGCTCTTCTCCCTGTTTGGGCTATAAAATTCTCTGCTTTCCCATCTGAAGAACACGGATCCTGGCTCTAAGCTGTGTTTTACACTGTCATAAGAAATCATTTCCCATCTTCTCTCGCTTTTTATAGATGCATTTTTTATATATATATATATATAGGGGATGGAAGACAATGTATCTGAACCACCTCCTGCCAAAGGCCGCAGGGAGTCTAGGAACAGCAGCTTGACTACCTCCCAGGACAGTCTGCCTTCCAGTGAAGGGTACTGAACATTTCTTTGTTACTATTTCATTATCTTTGAGGATATGCATGATGGAGTTTTCAGCCTTATTCATCAATAAACTATCTCTAGGCTAGTCTGAATTTTTTGTAGCTGTGTATAAGGATCAGATCCAAAGAGAACATTACTGAGTCAAGTGTCTGCTGCTAGTCCAGGGGCAATGCCACACCTGCTGTGCTGGGGATCAGAGTTCAAGACAGGAACTTGGTCCTTTTTGCTCCCAGGACTGGCAGTGGAGCCACCAGAGTCTTTTCTCTTTTGATAACACAGTGGATTTGTTCCATTGTGTTCAGTGGTGGCAAGAAGAAAGAGAGCATAAGCCTCACCATTGTGTTTAGAATTTTTCCCAGGTATGTGCTGGAATTAATGAGCCCCATTTACAAGCGACTAGTCCCCAACCTATTGAAATCAATGGGACTGTTTCCATTAACTCAGTGGACTTTGGATCAAACTCTAAGAGAGAAATGGTCTGAGCACAGGACTGGGAGCCAGCACTTGGCATCTATTCCCAGCTTTGCTAGTGATTCCTCTGGGTGACCTTGGGTAGATCACTTTAACCCCCCTGTGCTTCAGTTTCCTAATTATAAACTGGAGATAATGTTAACTAGATGTTGCTTCCTGTAATTATACTAAGCTCTGAGGCTGAGTTATTAGAGCAAGCTTGCACTGTAACCAAGTGAGCAGGAAGCGCCCCGAGTCTGTATTTGTCATTGTTATACTGAAAACGTTGCTACCCAAAGGTGACTTTGAGTTTTTCTGTCCCAATACCAGGTCCAGATCAGACACCCTAGCACCAGCACAGCCAGTGGTTCGTCGCTCATCTCTCCGTAGTGTGGAAGCGATGGAGCAGCTCAAGGAGCTGAACAAACTCCTGATGGCCAAGGAGTTTCAGACACGAATGGAGGGAGTGACACTCCTGGTGGAGCATTGCAGGAACAACCCCCAGTTGGTCTCCGCAAACATCATCCAGGTCTCGAGAGTCTTTTTTCTTGTTCCCTTTTCCCACGTACCCTGCCCAGGCTGCCCTTCATGCAATCAATTGCAGTTACCTTCACCCTCCATCCAATTAATTCAGGCCAGGCTGGCACACCCTTACTGAATACAGTTAATTCAAGCCTGGCCCTATCTTTCTGCAAGATTCCACTGCTGCTGCCCCCAAGAAGGTCTTTGCAGCAGCTGCTGCTGCTTATGGCCCTGCTGTTTCTGCCTTCTTCTCCCCTCCAAAGAACAGTGAGAGGGAGCCCAGCTGCCCAGAACTGCTCACTGTTTTCCAGGAGTGGAGTGGGGAGGTTGGAAAGAGTAGGCTGGGCTGCTACATTTTTCATAAGAGAGGGCTGGGAGATGGGTATGGAACCTCCTAGCCCTGAAGAGCGCAGCTCCAACTTTGTGCTCCCCCTTTCTCTTCTGTGGATAATGTAGTGGCTCAGCCTGATCACTTCCTCCTCACCTCTCCTCTATCTGAAAAAACCTGTCAGCTCCTGGGCTCCCATACTGGGACCCTCTCTCTGCCTCTTGAAAGGAAGGGCAGAGGACTCAGAGCTGGAAGAGAAGGGTCTCCTCTCCTCTTCTCCCACCCCCACCCCCACCCCCACCCACACCGCCGCAGGAAGCTGCTGCTTTTCCCTGTCCCAGGGATCACTGCCTGAGAATGTGGTGGCAGTGGGACAGGGAGTCAGAGTCTGTTCTAATGAGGAGTGCATGATGCATTACACCTGAGAGGCCTGCCTGTTAGAGAGACTGATCAGATCCTGAACCATTTCTCAGAGCCCTGCACTCCACCAACCCAAGGTTTTGGGAGGGTTGGATAAAACAAGACTTGGATCAGAACCAACTCTAGTTTGGCAAAGCCAGAGCTACGCCCAGTTTGCCTCACCTGTCTTCCCAAACTCTGTTATTAACTGGTAATTGTGATTCTTCTACCCAAGCACTGAAATGACTCAAAGGAAGGTAAATGTGGGGACCTTAAAGAGATTGGCTGCTCCCTTCAGTAAAAGGATTTCTGAACTTTATTGAGGAGAGATAATAAGTATTTTTATCCCTTCCAGCCAACCTCTCACCCCCAAATCCCCTTTCCCTAACACATTGGAAAATGAGAAGCTATTAAAGAAGCTGGAAGCTGCAAACAGTACTGTACATAGTGCTCACTATTGTGAGCAGCACATGGAAGTCCGTGAGACTTCTCACAGTAGTAAGTGCTGACCTGGTATGAAGTGTTGGCAGGATCTGGCCCATTTTCTGTGCTTGCTGGAAGCCTCTATTTCTACATTCCCTGCCAGCCCCAACAGTGCTATACATCCTGATTTTGCTTTTTTATTTTTAAACAGATTTTTGATGCTTTTGCCCTCAGACTTCAGGACTCCAACAAGAAAGTGAACCAGCACGCGCTAGAGTCAGCTGCCTCCATAATCCCTATCCTCAAAGGTGGCTTACATCCGGTCGTGGTCTCCATGGTGACAGTTGTCACTGATAACTTGAACTCTAAGAATTCTGGGATTTATACTGCAGCAGTGAGGGTGCTGGACACAATGATCGCTAATCTAGGTAATATTTACTACTTCCTGTTTCTACTGTGGGTATCCCAATGTGTGATACCTGCACAATTACTGTTGCTCCATCTTGGAGTCAGTAAGCCATTTCTGAGCCTCAGATCAAAAATTTCAGAGTAGTCCCTTATTTACCTCACTTGGCTGATGAACTCCACTCTGGTTTGAGGGAATGGCCAGCAGCTGTAGGGGTGTCCCTTAGCCTAGCAGCTTAAGTGTCCTGACTGAATTCTAAATGGCTCTGTAGATGGATGCTGTTTTTCACCAAAAACATGTGTCTGGCTGCATTTCAGTGATTCTTCTCTCTACTGTTTATGTTCTTAACCATACTCACGCTCACAGTCATAAACCACGCTCACAACCATAGCATCTGAGCACTTTCCAGAAGTGCATGAAATAATGTGACTAACATCTATCATGTCTGGTTCTTTCCTTCTCCTCAGAGAGAGATTGTGTAGGGATTTTTATTTTTACACCTCTACCTTGATATAACACTGTTCTCAGGAGCCAAAAAATCTTACCGCGTTATAGGTGAAACCGCATTATACTAAATTTGCTTTGATCCACCGGAGTGTGCAGCCCCGTCACCCCGGAGCACTACTTTACTGTGTTATATCCGAATTTGTGTTATATCAGGTCGTGTTATATCGAGGTAGCAGTGTATTTCATGTAATATATTACATGTCTGCTGTGCTATGTCTATATTACCTCAGGCAAGATCAGAGAAGTATGCCTTGTGCTTGGAGTGGGAGATGGTGTGGTTTGTGGTGTTTCTTAGTTTTTGCAGGACTTTGTTCCACTGTCTTGGAGCAGCTCCTGGGGAAGTTCTGTCCCCTATACTGATGAGTTTTACCCTTGCAGTGGACAGTTCAGCTGTACTTGGGAGTGGGAGTCCTGGAGTGGGGTCCTACTCCCAGAATTTTATATGATCTTTTAAGATGTCCTGGACCCAAACCATTGAGTGCCTTAAAGATCAGAACTGAGCTCTAGAATTTGACATGTTACTGTATTTTGCAGCAAGCCAGCGCAGTAAGCAGAGATCAGGTGATGGATGCCTGGCACAGATTGTGCCTGATCCTGCATGTGTGTACAAGAATAGGGTGGAGTGGAACTGCCTTCAGCCCCTCTTTTGGGCACCTGTAGAGGGACCAAGCACAACCCCCCTCCTCAAGTGCAAAGAGCAGGGGTCTCTAGTGTAATCAAGGGTGCTAGAAACCTCAAATGAGATGGGTAGGAAGTGAGGCCATGACACAAGCCCCATTCCCACTAGTTAGTTAAGATGGCCTATTGCAGGGTGTGCAGAGTGCACCTTGCACTCTTCCAGAGTTGCCCTAGCATTCCCAGTGATATTGCACCTGCCTCACTTTCATTTCTTCTAGGTGCTCCTTCTGGGATGGTGCACCTTCACACTGCCCCTTATAACACTCTCAAAGCCACAACAGTCCCCACAGTTTGGAAAGTGCAGTGAGATCCCTCTACATGAATAAAGCCCTCACCCTATATATATGTAAATTGGTGTCATATTGTTCTACATATTAACCTTCGAGACTCATTGTCTTGCACTATTCCTCTCACAACTGATCTCAGATGCACAACCAGTATGTACATCTTAGACAAACACAAACATCCATCTCATGCTGTCTCCCACCTACCACAACTCTCAATCCATCATGGTCCTAATTTTGGGACGAAAACCCACAATGAAGGAGGAACAAAAGGAAAAACAGTAATATGGATCAATGTTTTAAAATGCTGTGAGATTAACTTTTCCCTCTCTCAGCTAATATTTTCTCTCATCTTGGTTTCATGAGTAATTGTTTCCTGATATTAATTATTCACAACAACAAATGTGGGCATGGAGGTCTGGATATCTGTTAGATATGGAGTTTTTGCCTCTAGGACACTAGTTCACGTCAAGCCCAAGTCAACAGGGAGTGAAAGTTGTTACTGTCAGATGGCTGCCTGATTGTATGGACTGATTTTACTAATCTAACCCATTTGCCAGTGGACAGGTGTTTACATCACATTTGGCTTCCCTGCTGGTAATTTCATAAGGGAGGGTTAAGACTGAAGGCTGGTATACACTAGAAAATTAGATCAACCCAGGGATGTCAATCAGAGATATGAAAAATCCATACCCCCGAGTGATGCAGTTATACTGACCTAACCCCTGGTGTAGACAGTGCTAGGTTGACAGGAGAGTTTCTCCTGCTGACATAGCTACTGCCTGCTGTGGAGGTGGATCTTTTCAAGTGTAGAGTAGGCCTGCCTGTAGTTAAGCGGACCTAAATCCCTATGTAGACAGGAATTCTTCCATTGACTTGGCTACCGCTTCTTGAGGAGATTTTACTACAATGATAAAAGTATTCCAGATAGCCTGAATGGGCCATAGAGACTGAATTACCCACTTAACCATCTAGGTTAGGGTTGAGACACCTTGCCAGTGGATGGGGGTGGGATGGGGTGAAGTTTGTGCTAGCACTGTTTTTGTTGTGCTTGTTCTGTCAACAGAGGCTTTCAGTCTTCAGGTTTGTCAGTCTGGTATATTATTAGCAGCACCAAATTCGTACATGAAAATAAATAAAATATGAGATCAGAGCAGATGTGTGTGTGATGAGAGACGAGTTTGGGTCTAAAATGAGGGATGTCCCTTGTAATGAGGGTCACTAAGAGTTTTACACATTAAAATAAAGCTGTTTCCCTTCTGCAGAGGCACAGTCTTATACCTTGTACAGGACTTATCATCACACCATGGTGGACTGCAGTTTGAGTGAGCTATGAGTTCCACACAAAATATTGGAGTCTTACGATGATCCTAGGTTTGCAAATCACTCACTACACGATGATCAGAGGTGTTGAGCAACCATATCTTCCATTGACTTCAACTGGAGTTATGGGTGCTCAACCCCGTCTAGAAATGATCTCAAAGGTATTTAGTCACCAGCTTCCAAGAAGAAAGGGATCAGAATGGCAAAGCTTGAATCTGCATCCAAATTTCCCCAACATGTTAGAATTCATTGGATCTGGACTCTTAGTTTGGTTTGTTATAAAGATGGGGCTAAGCAGTAAAACCTGGTACTGGACATCCCTAGAGCATAAGGACAAAGGAGTGCATGGATTTTGATGTTGTTTCTGACCCATCTTGGCTTCCCAGGCAAGTTGCTTTGATGCTGATGTGATGGGGACCTTGACCCAGCAGAGCTTCTGCTGTACCACCTCCTAAGAAGCTCTAAATTATGGGCCTTGACAGGTTCCTTCTCCTCTCTTCAGTTCATAAATATCTTCAACCCTTGCTCTTACTTTTTTTAAATGAAATTTATGATTTGCTAAGTTCCTTACTAGAACAAACAAATATAAATCCAGAGCTAAATGATGGCTTGTTCCAAATGTTGTTCTGTATGGGGCAAGATTACTATTGCCAATAACTACATAACCAAGGCCTGTTGTAAATTCCATTGCCATACAGATTTATGTCAGCTATACAAATACTGCACTGGGTGAATATGCCTGAAATATTTAAAGTGTTCAAGAGGCAGGCCTTAGAATGGAATTATTAACTCTCTTTGCACCAGCGAGCCAGAGCTCTTATATAGCTAATAGAATTTGCTCACTGCTTGCCTGTCACTGTTCCTCTGTGCAGGGAAATTGGTTTTAGATCATAAGGACAAGATTGTATCTGAGTGTAAAGCAGAGAGAATTGTGTGAGGTCAGCACCACTGTGTTCTGGCCTTTCCTTAGTAGGTGGTGGACCTAGACCTGCTCTCCACACCAGCCAGCAAAATGGAGGTGAGCATATGCCTCACCCTTGTATTATGGTATCCAGCAGCCATGATCCCTGATGGTCTTGTGTCACGTTCAAGTATATTGTCTCTAGGAGCTTTTCCTCTCCCCCACATCCCAGGCTCTGTCTTAAATGGAATACCGTAACCTGTAAGCACTGGCAAGTGTCAGTACTGGAGCTGTGCAAAACACATTTGTCATGGTATAAACCCCCACTCTGAACCTTAGCGTTCCAAAAGATGGGGTACCAGCATGAATTCCTCTAAGCTCAATTACCAGCTTAGTACTTGTAGCGCTGCCACCAACCAGGAATTCCAGTGCCTGGTACACTCTGGTCCCCCCAAAACCTCGCCCAGGGACCCCTAAGACCCAGTCCCTCTGGATCTTAACACAAGGAAAGTAAACCCTTTCCCTCACCATTGCCTCTCCCAGGCTTCCCCTTCCTGGGTTACCCTGGAAGATCACTGTGATTCAAACTCCTTGAATCTTAAAACAGAGAGGAAAATTCACCTTCCCCCCTCCTTCTCTCTCCCCCTCCCAGACTCTCCCTGAGAGAGAAAGTAATCCTAACAGAGAAAAAATTAACCTTTCTCTCCCCCTTCTCTCCTTTCTCCCCACCAATTCCCTGGTGGATCCAGACCCAGTCCCCTGGGTCTCACCAGAATAAAAAAACAATCAGGTTCTTAAACAAGAAAAGCTTTTAATTAAAGAAGGAAAAACAGTAAAAATTATCTTTGTAAATTTAAGATGGAATATGTTACAGGGTCTTTCAGCTATAGACACTGGGAATACCCTCCCAGCCTAAGTATACAAGTACAAATTAAAATCCTTTCAGCAAAATACAAATTTGAACTCCTTCCAGCCAAATACACATTTGCAAATAAAGAAAACAAACGTAAGCCTAACTCACCTTATCTACCTAGTATTTACTATTCTGGGCATATAAGAGACTGTATCAGAGAGATTGGAGAGAAACCTGGTCGCATGTCTGGTCACTCTTAGAACCCAGAGAGAACAACCAAAATCTAACAGCACACACAAAAACTTCCCTCCCTCAAGGTTTGAAAGTATCCTGTCCCCTGATTGGTCCTCTGGTCAGGTGACAGCCAGGCTCACTGATCTTGTTAACCCTTTACAGACAAAAGAGATATGAAGTACTTCTGTTCTATTAACTCTTACTTATCTGTTTATGACAACATTTGTCTACGTTTGTGTAGGTTTCAACAGAGATGGGTTCAAGCTGCAAAGTTTTTAATATTTTAGATCCAGGGTTTCGGTTCTGTCCATCAGACAGATATGAGCCATTTGCAAAATTCAGATCCAGAACTGGATCTTATACACCCGAAAATTCAAGGATCAGGGGTTTTGATTGGGGTTAGGGCTGTTAAGCAATTAAAAAAATTAATCACAATTAATTGTGTGATTAATCGCACTGTTAAATAATAATAGAATACCACTTATTTAAATATTTTTGGATGTTTTCTACATTTTCAAATACACCGATTTCAACTGCAACACAGAATACAAAGTGTACAGTGCTCACTGTATATTTATTTTTCATTACAAGTATTTGCACTATAAAAAACAAAAGAAATAGTATTTTTCAATTCACCTAATACAAGTACAGTAGTTGAGTCTCTTTATCATGAAAGTTGAACTTACAAATGTAGAATTATGTACAAAATACCTGCATTCAAAAATAAAACAATGTAAAATTTTAGAGCCTGTAAGTCCACTCAGTCCTACTTCTTGTTCAGCCAGTCGCTCAGACAAAGATGTTTGTTTACGTTTGCAGAAGATAATACTGCCCTCTTCTTGTTTACCATGTCACCTGAAAGTGAGAACAGGCGTTTGCATGGCACTGTTGTAGTCAGCGTCACATGATATTTACATGCCAGATGTGCTAAAGATTCATATATCCCTTCATGCTTCAACCACCATTCCAGGCGACATGCATCCATGCTGATGACAGGTTCTGCTTGATAACAATCCAAAGCAGTGCGGACCGACACATGTTCATTTTCACCATCTGAATCAGATGCCACCAGCAGAAGGTTGATTTTCTTTTTTGGTGGTTCAGGTTCTGTAGTTTCTGCATCAAAATGTTGCTCTTTTAAGACTTCTGAAAGCATGCTCCACACCTCATCTCTCTCAGATTTTGGAAGGCACTTCAGATTCTTAAACCTTGTGTCAAGTGCTGTAGCTATCTTTAGAAATCTCACATTGGTACCTTTCTTTGCATTTTGTGAAATCTGCAGTGAAAGGTGTTCTTAAAACGAACAACATGTACTGAGTCATCATCCGAGACTGCTATAACATGAAATATATGGCAGGATGCAGGTAAAACAGAGCAGGGACATATAATTCTCTCCCAAGGAGTTCAGTCACAAATTTAATTAACACATTATTTTTTAACGAACGTCATCAGCATGGAAAAGTCCTATGGAATGGTGGCCAAAGCATGAAGGGGTATACGAATGTTTAGCATATCTGGCACCTAAATACCTTTCAATGCCAGCTACAGAAGTGCCATGCAAATGCCTGTTCTCACTTTCAGGTGACATTGTAAACAAGAAGTGAGCGCCATTATCGCCTGTAACTGTACACAAACTTAGCTGAACAAGAAGTAGGACTGAATGGACTTGTAGGCGCTAAAGTTTTACATTGTTTTGTTTCTTGAGTGCAGTTATGTAACAAAAAAAAATCTACATTTGTAGGTTGCACTTTCACGACAAAGAGATTGCACTACAGTACTTGTATGAGCTGAATTGAAAAATAGTTTCTTTTGTTTATCATTTTTACCGTGCAAATATTTGTAAAAAAGAATACACTTTGATTTCAATTACACAGAATGCAATAGATATGAAAATGTAGAAAAACATCCAAAATATTTAATAAATTTCAATTGGTATTCTAGTGTTTAACAGGGCAATTAAAACAGAGATTAATCACGATTATTTTTTTTAGTTAATCGCAGGAGTTAACTGTGATTAAGTGACAGCCCTAGTTGGGATTGTAGTGACAAACCCTGTAGAGTGAATCAGGCCCCTTGTCTTTAAATATTGTCACCTTCACAGTTAAAAAACCATGCATGGCAAGGCCCTACTACTTTCCTAGACTACAGGAGGTAAGTTGTGTGTATGCCCCAATCACTCTGCTAACTCCTATATTTTGGACCCTAGATGCAGCTGGGAAATTGGTTGTTCACGGGCATCAAAATTTTAGACAGGATTTTCCCATCTACCACCTTTCATGATCCCAGCAGCAATGGAAAGTGCTTACAAAATTGCTCAGTAGCCTATTGTAAAATTATTGCTCTTGAGACCAAAAATCCACCTGGAAACAAACTGAATTAGCTTTGAATAATCCCCAGCACCATTTATCTACCTTTACTTTGACACCTGGCTTGGAGAGTCCCCAGTTTTTGTCTGAAGGCCATAAATGGCCCTGTACTCTTTTCTGTCATTATCTGTGAACAGAACACAATCCATCACCATTTAAAGGACACAGCACAATAGGTTGGGGGCTAATCAGGCCTTTATGGTGATAGGGGCTAGAATATGGAACTCGATCTTCCCTGGCATCCATCTCTCCCCACTTTTAAAACACTTTAAACCTTTCTATTCTAGAGGGGGGTTTTGTGTGTTTGTTTTTTTTTAATTTGACCCCCACTTTGTCCTGTATTTATTCTTTCTGTCCTTTTTATAAATCCTTGTGCTTCGGGACATAACCTCTAACCAACAGAGACTGTTTTTCCTTATTACATGTGTTCTGACAGTGCTTAGATATGCTCCAAATGAACTTAGGGCCCCGTTGTATTAGGTGCTGTGCAAACATAGCTAGAGACAGTCCCTGTCCCAAAAAGCTTACAGTTTAAATAGACAAGGCAGTATCTTTGCTATACTGGAAGTATCATTATCTCCATTTTACAGATGGGCAACTGAGGGCCTTTCTATGCACCAAAATTGCCCTGATTTAACTAAATTGGGTTCTAAATCAATGGAGTCAAACTGGGGCAATTCCTCAGTGTGGACACTTAAATGGGTTTGAGTGCCTAAGATTGATATGGGCTTATTTCAGTTTGTTACAGGACACTGGACTGGGGGGAGCATTTCAAAGGCACAAATGACAGGTGCCTAATTCCCATAGGAGGTCAATGGGAACTGGGAGCCTAACTCTTCTCTGTGCCTTTGAAAACCTCATTCTAGATGGACCACTGGTCTGATCTGGTGTGGCAAGTCCAGTATATACCTATGATTTTTTTAAACCCCTTGGCTGGTTTTACTTGGAGGCTTTTACAGGGAGGCTTTTATATTTGTAAATGCATTTTAAGTCATTTTTACTATGCGATATATATAGCGCCTCGAGCCCTTCTGCCAGGGTAAATCACAGGGAAGGAGGACTCACTATAACAGACAGTACTGATAAGCATCGTGTTAATGATATAACATCAGGTCTCCAAGGGAGACGACTCCTAAGGAGGCTGACACTGCTGTACTGAAAATGACATGAGAATGCAAAGGAATCATCTCATCGTATTTAATACTGTGGCTAACACTGAGCTGCCTGTCTTGCAACCAGTAAACCAATCTAGTGTTTATTGGATAGAGGCAAAGCTGAGTTACTGAAAATAGTATCACCTGCTGCATTGCTTTCTCACTCCCAGCCTCCATTTAGAGCTGCCCTGTGCTGCAGGCAGTTCTGAGGTAAAGCCTGTATAAATTGGTTGTTGACTCTTGCAAGCTTGCAGTGTTTCAAAATTTTTAATTCAGAAGAGAGCATTGCCTGTAAGCTTAGCACCTTACAAAACAATAGTTTTAACAGTGAATGGAAAAGCTTTATTGAGATCAATACTAATAACTAATATTTTGCACTGCTGTAACACCTTTCATATCAGGATTTCAGCGCAATCATTTCAAAACAGCAACTGACATGTAACCATCTCTGTCTGAGTGGAACACAGCAACTATTTAACAGCACATATCAATACCACACAACAGTTTAGGACTGGAAGTGAAGCGTCTATTTGGAATTTTTGACAGAATGTAATTACCAGTGTTAAAATTTAGCCAGAGCACCAGTGCCAAATACCGTTGTTGTCTGCTTGCAAAAAGTACAATGTGATTATTAATGATCTCAGTCTCATACAAAAGATGGCATCTATAACAATACTGTGCCCTTAAAACTGTGTTGAGGCTTTGACTCAGTGCTGATACAGAAGGAAGCATGTTACCTACGGACCCATCACCCTCACTATCTATGGCATCTAGGTGTTCCATGGAGGTAGCTCATCCAAATACTACCATCCAAAAACAACTCTGCTGAGCTTGTCAGAACCAACAGAATCAACTATTGTACGTCACTTTGTGCAATAGTTTTAAAACAACAGCCAGGATCCTAAATCAGTCACAAGCTGTGGATGAAAATTACATTTGACAACAAAATATTGGGAAATCAGTTCTTCTTTTACCTCCCTGCCATGATCTGAGTCATTGGTCTTTTTCTCTTTCTTTTTCTGCAATGGCTGTTGATATCACAAGCACAAGTTGCAGATGTTGGTGGTGATCTGATAATTTGTTCTTGCAGGGACAACACAGAATCTTGTGCTGAGCTCTTGGCAGGTAAGTAAAGGAGGAACTGATTTTAAATTTGCATAGATGTTCACTGAGTGTAAAAGTCACTTCTCTGCAGAAATAAAACATGAGGCCTATGTGCCACTTACATCCCATTTAAACTATGAGGGACTGATTTAGCTGTAGGGTGTGGGTCTTGTGCTAGCACTCTGCACAGTGGTGAATTTCACACATGCTGATGTGGGATCAGGAACTTTTGTTCTGAATTTGAAACCATCCCATGTTAACGTCAAGAGAAGATTAAAAGTACCCCATATTCTCTGAAATTTGCTGTATTTTAGAAGGTGCAAATATTTCCTTTGTTGTTTACAATCTCAAAAACAAGGATCATGAATGTGTCGCTGTCCCTTTCAGATAATGCATTGCTTCTACAAGCATTTGCCAGCAGAGTGCATTTCATCAGTGGTCGAGCCATGCAGGACATCACGGAACACCTGTCAGGTAACAAACAGCTCAGCTGAACTGAACTTTTCATGGTTCACTTGGATTAAACTCAAGAAAGACTCTTGGGAAATGACAGATATGAGGAAATCCCTATGCATTTACAAAGCTATAGCCCATGGAACAGCAGGAGGCACTGGGCCTGTTCCTCCAGTGCCCTACACCCTGTGAAGTCAATTATACTTGTGTAAAGTGCTTGTAAAATGCTCCTGCTCTGATCTGGTCATGTATTACATACACTTTGCACAGGTGTAAATGACTGTGCAAGATGCAAGGCAATGGAGAATTGGGCTTTCAGAGTCTAGTAATGAATCATCGATGGGAGGTCTCAAAATTCTCTCCTAAGAAAGAGAAACTACAAGTGTTCCAGGTGTCTCCTGAACATTTTTAAAAGGGTGGCAGTGTGAGATCAGGGCTAGGCCCACAGGTTCTGCTTCCTTAGAGAAATGTCTATCCCCGACAGCCTACGGACACCCACACCCAGCTATGGAACATTTTGGGGTCACTGATATTTTTCTATTCTTGGGGTCTGTTTTGCCTCTCTGACAAAGAGCTCTGGGAGAGGAGTTCTTTTGTGGCAAACATTTTGGGCTGGATCCCACAAAAGCTGGGACTACCAGCATGAGTGCAGACTGTTCATGTGAATAATGGTTGTTGCAAGGATGTGCCTCCCTGGGGGTGTGAGCAGGCACTTCCTTCCTGACCCTGCAAGCTATCTGCTTCTACCTGTAGTAAGAGGAGGCCCTGAGATATAAACCTTGGTATCAGGGCCTGGTATGAGGCCTAAGGCCTCAACTAAAGTAATGGTCAAGGCTTTGCTAACAAAGCAAAGTTAAGGTGTGAGCCAGAGGCAGGCCCTGCTCACAGAAGCTGGCAAGGAAAGGGCTGATACTGCAAAAAGAGACATACCTAAAAGGTACGGTACACAAGATATCAGAACATTCACATACTTGTACACTCCACACAGATAACAGGGTACAAGCTGACCCATCCCAATGACAGGGCCAAAAGGGGAATATGATGGATAGAGTTGTTTTGTTCGAACCAACATGTACAAGGTGAGAGGCAGCACCTTACTATGTAAAGGAGTTGTACCTTACTAAGTAGAAGGGCTGCACCTCAATACGTCAGGAGTGATGTGTAACTTGTTTGTACCTCTGTATAAGAGTGCATCCCTGGGGCGGTGTCTTTGTCCAGCCTAGGGGGCAGTGGAAAGTCCCACCACTGACTGAGCTGAGTCCATTGCCAGGGGGCACATACTCGTAGTATGTCCTGTAGAGTAAAATCTAGAGGGAACTATCATTGTGCTTCGTTTGACAATAAACCTGGCCAAAGTGCCTTCGTATCTTACTAGACTCTGTGGTCATTGGAGGTTCTCTTGGGGTCTGCTGTGTCAGCTATCTTCAAAGAGCTGGGACAGCACACAGAGGGAACACACGCATGCAGCTGAGTGATGTCAACATTGAACAGAGCAGAGCACCACGCCGGTAGCATCTGATAACACTACCCAGAAGCATGACATTGCATTTCCACTATTTCAATGTGTGTAAATATAGTCTATTTCCACATCAACTGAATGCTACAAGCTAAAAATGCTGCTTTTTCTTGACCTATAATCACAGCTTATGTCCAGTGACAGCTAAGAAATGGCAAAATCGATCATCTCGATGTACGCTGAAAGCAGCCTAATTATAGCCTTGCTTTAATTAGGGGTAAATCTACTGCTAATTATTCCAGCTTCTTTTAATCCAAGGTTTAATAAGGTTTGCTTATTCATTATAATTCTCTTATGGGCATCCATATCCATGGCAAACCTAACAGGGCCTTTAAAGGTAATTTGCATAAAGTAAATCTCTGTACACACACAACTGAATTCTACAGCAATTTAATCTCTTTTTGCAAATAAAGCATTTAAATATAAATTGGGGCCAGTTTAGAAAGAGCATATGTTCCCTCTGGGATTTATTGGGAACAGGCAGCTCTCTCTTCTAAACTCCATCGTGGCCACTACATTTAATAGCATCTGTGCTCTAATTATCTCCTTTTTAAATGAGGGACTGTAACCCTTTGCTGATTTATTATGGTTGTTTAAGTATTATTTAAGGCTGATTTTAAAAAAAAGTGAATTTAATGCTGGTGAAAGGTGCCAGACTTACAGTGCTGGGAATATGAAATTGCTTTAACCACAGAATAGCAACGTATGCTTCCCTCACACTATCACCAGCTAATGTGCTTCAATTTACCTCTGTCAGACTGATGAGAATTCAGTCTCCAGGCCATATCAGTTCTTGGCCTCTCTGTGGAAACTGCCAGCAAAGATGCCAGGTAGTGTCAGGTTTTTGTTTGTTTTTAATGTAGCCATCTATCCAATTCAGAAAGTGAATTGAGATCTCATCTCAGGAAGGGTGAAAGGAAGAATTGTCTAGTGATTAGGGCTTTATCCTTGCATTTGGGAGACCTGGGTTTAATTCCCTGTTCCACTACAGCCTTTCTGTGTGATCTGGGGCAAGTCACTTATGCTCTATCTGTGCCTCAGTTTCTTCTCTCTAAAATGGGTATAATAGCACTTTTCTACATCACAGGCATGTTGTGAGGATAAATATATTAAAGATTGTCAGGTACCCAAACACTGTGATTATGGTGGCTATATTAGTACCTTAGATAGCTAGACATCTTGACATTTGGAACAGTCATTCATTATGAGGCCCTTAGTACAAGAAAAATCTCAGATTAGATCTTCCCATCAGAAGCACCAATAGTTTATCCTCTTTCTGATCGGATTTTAGTCCCGTAGGCTACAATTTTGAAATTTAGTACAGACATTCATTATGGGCCACTGAGCACAAGGAAACCCCAAATTAGACCTTTGTTTTTTTCATCAGAGTTCACCAAAAGGTCAACAGTGTCTCTTACTGGAGTTCAACCATACAAGAGTTCTTTTGAGCTATAATCTTGAAATTTGGTACAGCTATTTTAGACAGCTGATTACTGGAAATAGAGGTTTGACATTTCTATCATATGTTATCAAAGGTTCATCAATCCAACAGTTTACAATAATTATATTAATTACTTCTTTAGGGCTGTCATGTTCAGCATGAGGCCTCTGATTTGGAGAAATTAAGGTAATTTGAGGTCAATAGTTCTATTTAATGGATAATATCGTTTCAGTTTGCTTATAGAGAATTGTGTGGTTTGCATTCAGACACCAGACAGCAGTCAGAAACAGTTTTGAGGAACTAAAAATAAAGATGGGCTTCCATCTTGATTGTTAAGATGCTTTATCTTCTGTCCTGCAGCGCTTGTATCTTCTGTCTACTCTCGGAAACCCCAGGCTGTGGAACGTCACACCCTGCCTGTTCTCTGGTATTTCCTGAACAACATGATCGGAAATGGGGTGTTACCTGGTAGGAGTGGGAATGTCAGGACTGTGGTCTGCAAGCTTGTTAAAAGCCTGTACAAAGAGATGGGACGCAGCCTAGAGGATCATGCTTCCAGCCAACCACAACATGTGATAAAATCTCTCCGGGACCTTTTAGACATGGAACTCCAGTGAAGGAGGCCCAGTAGCTTCCAGGACAGTTTACAGTGTGGCACTTGATGGGGTGGATAAATGAAGTGGTGGACATTATACTGGCAATGATTTTATTCTATGTTTTTGGAGAAAGGAATAAGTTTATAGATCCAGATGTATATAGTATATTATGAAGTAGAATTAAACAAATCGCGTATTTTTATAAGGTTTTATTTCTTCAGCGTTTGTTCCTGAGAGGTTTTACATAGCTCTTTTAAAAACAATAATTATGTATAAATGTTGTGATTTGTAATTGTGTAAAAAAGAAAATAATGTATTTATACATAGACATGTTTAGGGAAGGAGAGATGGGCCTTAGACACAATGGGGGGGGGTGTGGATGATTGGACCCCAGAACCAGGGCTGGCTTCAGGTTTTCTGCCGCCCCAAGTGGTGAGGAAAAAACAAACAAACAAACAACAAACCTATCAGCGGCACTTTGGTGGCAGCTCAGTCTCGCTGCTCCATTCTTCATTGACAGTTTGGCGGCATGTCCTTCAGTCCCTCTCTTCCCCTTCAGTGGCAGCTCAAAGAGGAAGAGAAGGACTGAAAGACTCGCTATCAAATTCTTGCTGAAGACCTGGACGGGCCACCCCAGTAACGGACGGAGTGCCGCCCCTTTGTATTGGCTGCCCCAAGCACCTGCTTCCTTAACTGGTGCCTGGAGCTGGCCCTGCCTAGAAAGAGAGAGTGAGAGGCAAACGCTCCAGGCTGAGAAAATAAACTGAGTGAGGAAGAGAGAAATATGCCGCCCCCAAGACACAAAGGGTACGTCTACATTGGAGCGGGGAGATTTGCACTAGTGGGGCGCAAGCTAGCATGCTAAAAATAGCAGTGTGGACCTTGCAGCTCAGGCTGGGGCTTGGGATCTGAAGCCTACCTGTCCCTATAGGCTTGAGAGTCCAAGCTGCTATCCAAGCCGCAATGTCAACACTGCTATTTTTAACATACTTGTTAGAGTGCCACTAGCATGAGTTTGCTTACCCAGGCTGAGAGGCTTACTCCTAGTCATAGTGTAGATATATCAACAAGAGCCTGTGGGAAAAGGGGTAAAGGAGAGAAGTGGGGCCCTGGAAGCAGAAAAAGTGACCTAAGTGTATATCCATTTCTGAAAAATTGAACACTTCTACACATATTCACACAACCCTGAAAGGCAGAGGGAAAGAAAGAAGAAGGGATATATAAGATTCTGAACACAGGCAGAGTGAGGCACATGGGGCCCATGAGAGCAGAAAAATAGAAGGACCTTGAAAATGGGGCCTTGTCCATTAAGTCAGAAGGCCAAAGAGCAGCACAGAAGGACCCAGCCAAAGAGGCCCATGAGTCTGAGAATTTTAAATTTACGTCTTTATTTTTTCATACCTGAAGCTATATAGTAGTCTAACTTGTTGCATTCTCTATTATCTTTCTGTGAATTCCCCGCCATCCCCCATCACCAAGGTCTTTTATTACAGTAAAGAATGGTGAAATGATTCAAACCTTCTGAAATGTTTTTAGATTAACTTAGAACGGCATAGGTAATGTAGTGTAAATGTAATGTTCTAGAGCACCAGGAACTCAGAATCATCTGGAACATTCTAGTGCACCCTCTGAGCCAGGAACCTAGTTCTGAAACATTGCAAAGTGCCCTGGAACTTGCCACCTTTAGAAAACTTCTAACAGCATCCAGGAACTTGGTATCTGTGCAGGTGTTCTACAATGCCTCGAAACTTGGGACTTTGGAAGATTTTTCTAAAAACCAGGTGAAAATGGTATAGCCTTAGTGTGATGTGGAATTGTTCTTTGGAGAAGGAGCAAGGCACTGCCGAAAACACCATATGCCAAAATGTTGAACTGAGGCTTCTGTGGGGAGTGATACTGTTAAAAAATGACCGGAGTTAAATAAGAAAAGCCTTGCATTACATTTACTCCTTCAAGCAACTTGAGCTTGCTCACTACCCAGAGCTTACTTTAAAGTTTTTGGATTTTTTTTAGGGGTAGCATCTTCTGAGATCCCTGGTTTCTCCCTCCCTCAATCTCAAAGTCCTCTCTCCTCCCAGTTCCCCTCCCTTTAGGCACACCTCCCTCTAGAGCCCTTTGCTGCTGAATAAATATTCTTTCTTTTAGCTTCTTCTTCAGCTTCTCTCTAGCGCCTGGGGATACAGTAGGAAGTTTTTGTACTTAGGAGAAAAGAGGCTTTTGTGTATAGCAAAAGAACCCCTCTCTCCTCCCCAGTCTGTTTTATTTGTTCAGTTGTAGGGTTCATGGAGTCAAATTAAAAGGTAGCTTATGTAACCACCTCTTAAGCTGCTACTGGCCTGGAGTGTTGCTCATGTGTATATTGTTTCACAGGATTGATGAGAATAAAGTGTTTCCTGCCAGTATGTTGGTTCTGTCTGGTTGGGTTTTTGTGTTGGCTGTATAGTTGAGACAGTTTTACCATGTGATGCGAACTCAGAACACATAAGGACTCAGTTTTGCCGCTGCTGACAAGGGGCTCCATGCCTTAAGGAAGATGGAGCAGGGGTGCTCCCTGGTGAACATTGGGCTAACTGCAGCTCCACTTCTCCCTCCTCTTGAACAGGAAAACATGTGAAATACAACTGAAGTGGTTGCTTGGGAAACAAAGGAGACAAAATGCTTTTGGGAAGGTTGGGAATGGGATCCCCACCCAGGATACTAGGACTGGCACAAACCCAAACAATGTGTTTCCTGTTTCTTTTCTGCGTTTGTTAATTTATCCTTATTGTAATTTTATAACAGTAGCACCTAGAGGCCCCAACTAACATCAGAGGCCTATTTTGCTAGGTACAGCATGAACATGTGACATCCCTGGCTCACAATCTAAATAATCAAGGCCAAGGATGAGGGAGTCGGAGGTACAAAGAGGTGAAATGACCTGCCAGAGGCCAAACATCAGGTCAATGGCTAGACTGGTAACAGAACTGGGGTCGCCTCATTCAGTGGCCAGAGGCCAATTCATTAACCCACCCTGCCTTTCTTGTTAGAATACTAATCCTTGAGGAGATGACCCTGCTGACTGCAAGTGCTTTTTCTGCTGGGTCATTACACCAATTTACAGAACACTCCCTGGGCTTTAGGGCCAACCTTGAGGCTCTCCCAGCCTATTTCGCTGAGGTATATCACAGATGCTAATCCACTTTGGCTCCTGGAGGCTAGATGCAGACTGAATGCCTCACTTTCACCACCCTGCTAGTTCAACAATGGAATGATGCATTGACAGTGCCCACAGATAGCAATTTACATGCCTGCTAGCCAAAGGTAAGAGCTGTTGTCCTGGTAGGGGTGGGGGTGGGGAATGGCTCTAAAATAATAGGGTAAGGAAAACTCTAATACACTGCCCTTTGGGTTGGGACCAAGCACAGGGAGGGGCAGGCTAATGTTCAGATGCCAGGCAGGGGAGAGAGTTGTCCTGACTCTTAATTTTGTTTGTTTTCTTGCTTTGGGGAGAATTTTCCCTCTGCACAGTAATAGGGATTTGAAAGACAAAGGTGAATGAATTGAAGATTGGGATCAAGGAGGATGCACAATATAGTAGAACATTGCTAATCCACTGCAAACCTCATCATTTCTCTCAGAAATTGCCACTCTTCTCACCAAACAGTAGCTATTTAGGGCCTGATTTTCAGACAGCTTAGGGTATGCAGTCACATGTTCAATTTGTGTGCACAGTTACAGTGAAGCTTGTGCTATGCAATTAACGTAGTGGTGCCCAAATTCATCTAACTGCTTATGAGTCCAGTTACCTGTTTTGCACATGCAACTGCAGAATCCTCAGTGCCTGAGAGATTTCAACAGTAGAACCTGACAGAGCCAAGGGGACCTTTGGGGACCTGAGGAGAAGGCAGATAGAGAGCAAAGTGAAGAATTGATGTGGGGAGGGAAATGAAAATAATGTGTCCAGGCTGAGAAGGATGGTGGGGCAAAGGCACGCACT
This sequence comes from Gopherus flavomarginatus, assembly GCF_025201925.1. NCBI lineage: Eukaryota > Metazoa > Chordata > Testudines > Testudinidae > Gopherus > Gopherus flavomarginatus. The sequence continues at coordinate 60,257,944 of NC_066620.1, read as the reverse complement.
TGAGAGGGAGGCAAATATTGAGGATGCATTTTGGGGGCTTGTGAGAATACTGGGGAAAGGAGGAAAATTTTGAAAGTGTTGAAAGGAGAGAAATGGTAGGTAGGAAATGAGCAGAATGGAGGCTGGCAATCTCAGACAGGACATTTTCATGCCTTATTCAATTCAAATGACATCTAGAGTGCAGGATAGGAGAGGAGCAGAGCAGAGACAGGCAAGACCTGGGAAATGTGCTTATCTTCCAACTCTGCTGCTGAAGATGAAGTAGCACCCTGTAAACAACCCCCTGTGCTGCCTCTCTGAAATGCTGCAAGAGCTGGAGCAAATGATTCTGGAGTGCATCTGAAAGGGGCTGGTTGCAAATGGCTGAACATGCAGTATCGGAGGAATGGGGTATGTATATAGAATTTACCGGATCCAACTGAAAACCAGCTGTTAGAAACTTGTCTCTTCACTTGGGGGAGAGACTGCATTGAACGAGCTATTTCCATCCTTGTTATATAATGACTGGAAAAGAAGGTGCTGGTGTCTCTACCAAATTCCTGCCAGTTGACACTGAATTCCGATACTGCAATAAAGCCTGTGATGTCAGTTGATTTAAGCAGAAGTTGGAAAATGGTGACAGACAGAATTAGAGCTGACTGGAATCTCGGAAACATTTGCCACATAGTTGAACTGTGCCTCTGTTTTGGGAGCCTCAGCTGAGAAGCCAGTAACTGAAAGGATTTGGAGCATGAGCTTCCTCACCTCATCCTCAAAAGCAGTGCCCAAGGAACGGAGTTTGAGCCACAAAGGAGGGGAAGAGGGTTATGGGAGGAGCCTGCATTGCCTGTGGTAATACCTTTTCTGTGGATAAATGGAGGACTTCAGTCCCCCTACCACAGTCAGTCAGCACCTTTCATTTTTAGTGAAGAAAAGAAAAACACTGTCCTGGGTTTTGCCTGTATTTGAAATAGCTGTGAATCTGCAGGCCATCTCTATTTGTTACTGCCTGCCATCCCCTTCAGGAAGTGCATGCCAGCCAGTTTGTGGGGCACTTGGTGTTCAAAGCACTGACATTTGAGTAATTGCAGCTCAACAATGACAGCTCCATTATTATCATCTTCTCACAATTTACCCGAGCTAGAGTCAAGCTGGAAATGTCTCTCTGCTAAGGAAAAATAATCACGCCTTTGACAATAATCTACTGACTCCTCATAAAAATGAATCCCTAAGGTGTGATACCAGTGTGATGCTGTGGCCAAAAGAAATAATGCGATCCTGGGCTGCATAAATGGGGGAATCTAAAGTAGGAGTAGAAAGGTTATTTTACCGTTATATTTGGCACTGTATTGGACCTGCATGCAGTAATAAAGGTGTGAGGGTACCATGGATTTATATAGTGGCATTATGATATTTTCTGTTTTATTATCCTAATAGTTCCTAACTTTGTTAGCTTCTTTTAACTGCTGCTGCACATTGAGCAGATGTTTTTAGAGAACTATCCACGATGACTCCAACATCTTTCTTGAGTGGTAACAGCTTATTTAGATCCCATTACTTTGTATGTATAGTTGGGATTATGTTTTCCAAAGTGCATTACTTTGCATTTATCAACACTTAATTTCCTCTGCCATTTTGTGGTTCAGTCATGAAGATTTGTGAGATCCCTTTATAACTCTTCACAGACAGCTTTGGATATAACTATCTTGAATAATTTTGTATCTTCTGAAAACTTTGCCATCTGACTGTTTACACCTGGAACAGCACTGGTCAGAGTACAGATCCTTGAGGGACCCCAGTGTTGACCTCTCTCCCTTGTGAAAACTGACCATTTATTCCTATCCTTTCTTTACTATCTTTTAAGCAGTTACTGATCCATGAGAGGACTGTCCCTGTTATTCCATGACTATCTACTTTGCATATGAGCCTTTGGTGAGGGACGTTGTCAAAGGCTTACTGAAAGTCCAACAATATTATATTCACTAGAATCAACTTTGTCCACATATTTGTTTAAAGCCTCAAAGAATTCTAATAGATTGGTGAGGCACATGATTTCCCTTTACGTAAGCCATGGTCACTCTTTCCCCACATATCATGTTCACCTATGTGTCTAATAATTCTTTTCTTTAGTCTAGTTTCAACCAATTTGCCTGGTACTAGGTTAGACTTACTGGCCTGTAATTGCCAGGATTGCCTCTAGAGCTTTTTTTTTTTAAAAAAATCTGCTATCCACCAGTCATCTGGTACAGAGGCTGATTTAAGCAATAGATTGCATACCACAGTTAGTAGTGCTACAATTTCATATCTGAGTTCTTTCAGAACTCTTGGGTGAATATCATCTGGTCCTGGTGACTTATTACTGTTTAATTTATCAGTTTGTTCCAAAACTTCCTCTACTGATACACCAAATCAAGGACAGTTCCTCAGATTTGTCATCTAAAGAGAATGGCTCAGGTGTGGAAATCTCCCTTACATCCTCTGCAGTGAAGATCTATGCAAAGAATTCATTTAGCTTCTCTGCAACTGCCTTGTCTTCCTTGAGTGATCCTTTAAATCTCAATCTTCCATTGTCCCCACTGATTCTTTGGTAGGCTTTCTTCTTCCAATGTACTCATAAAAAATTGCAGTTGGTTTTCGTGTCTTCTGCTAGTTGCTCTTCAAATTCTTTTTTGGCCTGCCTAATTATACTTTTATGCTTGACTTGCTGAAGTTTGTTCCCTTCCGAGGATGCTTTAGCTGAGGATGTTTCAGTGCAAATTACTAAATTGGTCTTTCATCAATAAATAATTTGCCAAATTCATCCCTGATGTAACTCCAGTGAGGTCAATTAATCTGACCCACTATCACATCAGCTCATTAATTCTCCATCTTAAACTCTCTCTTTTGTTTGCCTATGCTTCTTTATTTATGTGCTGTAGGAATTATTTTAGAGACATTCTATAGCCTGAGTTATACAGGAGGTCAGACTAGTTGATCACATTGGTCCCTTCTGGCCTTCGAAACTATGAATTTATGTTTCTCTCTGCTATTATTCATTATTTAACACTGTGACTGCAATATTTATGAGTGTCTTGAGAAAAGTGTACATGAAAGATCCGCACTGAGTAAAGTTGTTTAGCTATAAATATAGATATTTAAAATATGTGTACTAGAGAGGCACCCAAACAAAATAGTCAGATCTGAATACCATAACATTGGATGTGCTTGGAATTTGACCCAGTTCTGGATCACTGCCTACTCCTATTTGAATCTTGTACTTTGGGACTACCTCTGATGGGTACATACACAATAATAAACATTAAACATACTGTCATAACATTTTTCCCAGATCTGGACCTTAGCGTCCAAAATATGGGTGTTAGCATGAAAACCTCCAAGCTTAGTTACCAGCTTGGACCTGATAATGCTGCTACCAGCCAGGGATCTATACAGTGCCTGGTGCACTGTGGTCTCCCTAAAACCTTCCCCGGGGGACCCCCAGACTCAGATTCCTTGAGTCTCACAACAAAGGGGAATAAATCATTTCCCTTCCCCCCTCCGGGTGTTCCCTCTCTGGGTTCCTGGAGAGATATACAGAAGCAAGCTCCGTGAATCTAAACAGAGGGACTCCACCCTCCCTGTTTCCAGTCCTGGAAACACAAACACTTCCCCCCTCACCCAGAGGGTATGCAAAGTCAGGTTAGTAAATCTAACACAGAGATTTTCCCCCCTTGACTTCTTCCTCCCACCAATTCCCTGGTGAGCTGCAGACTCAATTCCCTGGAGTCCCCACTAAAGAAAAAATTTCAACAAGTCTTAAAAAAGAAGGCTTTATATAAAAAAGAAAGAAAAGGACATAAAAATGGTCTCTCTGTATTAAGGTGACAAATACAGGGTCAATTGCTTAAAAGAAAAATGAATAAACAGCCTTATTCAAAAAGAATACAATTCAAACACATTCCAGCAACTATACACATGTAAATACAAAAGAAAACAATATAAACCTTATTGTCTTACTATCTTTGTACTTACAACTTGGAAACAGAAGATTAGAAAGCTGGAGATAGAAAAATCACTCTCATAGCCGAGAGGGTCAGACCCAAGACAAAGAACTCACCCACAAACTTCCCTCCACCCAGATTTGAAAAAGTCTTGTTTCCTGGTTGGTCCTCTGGTCAGGTGTTTCAGGTTACTGGTGTTACCCCTTTACAGGTAAAAGAACATTAACCCTTAGCTATCTGTTTATGACACATACATCAGAGGTAAAAGAGTATATCAGCTATATGTGTAATAAATAATGGGGGAGGGGAGTAGCTCCCTTTTATGGACACCCAGCAAGCCAGTTAGCTATAATATTCCTCTTATTAGTTGTTCTCTACTTGCTTTGCCTGTAGAGGGTTAACAAGTCCACAGGTAAAAGGAAAGGAGTGTGTACCTGACCAAAAGAGCCAATGGGAGGGCTAGAATTTTTTAAAATTGGGGAAAAAAACTTCCCTTTGCGTCTCTGTCGTGGTTCTCTGGGAAAGAGGGGAACTGGGAGCAGTTATGCCATGAGAAGCTTTAAGCCAGGTATGATCATAGATCATCAGATCACACCTAGAACTACTATTTGGAACCCCCAAATATGTAAGTAGATCAGGAATGTTTAGAAAGATGCGATTAGGCTTATTTCTGTTTATTTCTTATGGCTAGTGGACTCCTCTGTGCTAACTCCAGATGCTTTTGTTTGCTTGTAACTTTTAAGCTGAGCCTCCAAGAAAGTTATTTTGGGTGCTTAATTTTTGGAATTGCTCTTTTAAAATCTAGCAAAAGCCTAAGTTCCAGATTTATTTTCTTTCTTTTTGTTTTTAATAAAATTTACCTTTTTTAAGAACAGGATTGGATTTTTGGTGTCCTAAAAGGTTTTTGCATATGTTGTTTAATTAGTTGGTGGCAACAACTAATTTCCTTTGTTTTCTTTCTCCACTCTTCCCTGGGGGGGGGGGGTGAAAGTGCTTGAGGATATCCCACAGGAAGGAATTCCCAAGTGTACCTTCCTGGGTTCCAAAGGGATTTTGCATTTGGGTGGTGGCAGCGTTTACCAAGCCAAGGTGGAGAAAAGCTGTAACACTGGGAGCATAATACAAGCCTGGAGTGGCCAGTATTAATTTTTTGAATCTTTGCGGGCCCCCACCTTCTGCACTCAAAGTGCCAGAGTGGGGAATCAGCCTTGACAATGTGCAATACACATATCTATCCATCCTGAACAGCAGTCAAGATATTTGTTTGTTGCAGCTATTACTCAATTTAAGGAGCTAAATGTAATTGAGATGGGTAGCTGAAGTCTATATAACCCCTGCCTGAGTGACTGTTCAGCTCAGAGCTAAGTGATAATATGTTGAGGTGAGCTAATGCTCCCTATTGTAAAAGATTCCTCCATGGATTGAACCATCTTGTTTGTACTTGGCACGGAATGACGATAAAGTTTGTAATAGTTGGGTCTAATTCAGTGGTCCCCAAACTTTTCAGGGTCATGCCCACCTTACTCCTATCTGCGCCCCCCACCCCTCGCACCTGGGAGTGGGGCTGCAGCTTCCAGGGTGGTGGGAATGGGGACATGGACAGGGGTAAGGGGGCCAAGGGTGGGGCTGCAGCTGTGGGTGGGTCTGGGACCTGGAGCGGGGCTGGGGCTGAGAATGGAGCTGAGGCCAAGGGCCAAGGCTGTGGGCAGGGGTGGGAGCAGAGCCACAGCTGGGCCATAGTGGAGGGCAGCTCAGCCCTGGGCTGGGAACAGAGCCGCGGATCAGGCCAAGAATGGGGATGGGGGTGGGGGTGGAGCCACAGCCGGGCTATGGTGGGGGCCAGCAGCCAGTTGCATGGCCAGATGTGGAGCCGTGCCGAGGCAGGTGATAGGGCCTGGTGCCGAGCCTGGAGCCGGGGACGCAGCTGTGAGTAGGACCAAAGCAGAGCTGGGTGGTGCTCCCTCCTTGCTCTCCTGTGGGGGCTGGCCCAGGCCCACCATGCACCCCCCAAACATTCCTCCATGCCCCCCTAGGAGGGTGCGCCTGACACCTTGGGGACCTCTGGTCTAGTTCTTTGTTTTAAAAAAAAATTATTTGGTTTCATATTAGTTTGAGCTGGGCCATTTAAACCAGCAGTTTAATTGGTAGCTATTGTTATCCGTATAGCTTGGAAAAAACAGTTCATAACTCAGTGTGAACAATAACATCTCAATGCTAAAATCATGGCAGCCAGTTTCTGGTGTTACAGGCAGAAATGTGTGTGTGATGTTTATAAATCAGGTTTTTTGAATCTCTCGGTTGAATCCTGTTGTGTCTCCCAACAGTTATGGGCCTAATCCTGACAGCTGCACACAGTCCAAGAGAAATCATTCATAGGTGACAGGGAAGAATGGAATCCCCCACCCCAATCCACACTGGTACTGACATGGTCAACATTACCATGCTGTGAATTTAGCTTCACAGGAACAACAGGGGTAGACAAGACCTGCCCTTAAAAAAAACTAAGCAGGAGAAAACCCCTTCAGGCATTTATTTAATGCATCAGAGAAAAACAAAAATGAGCATTTAAGGGCTAGATTCTCAGCATAAGGCTGTTGACTTCAAGGCTTTTTAACTTTAGCTGGGGATATGGCTTTTAGTTTTCAAAGGAGGATGTGGCTTTTAGTTTTCAAAGGGCATTCATGGTGCATTGACCCCCTCCACCGATGATAGCATCACCAGCAGTGTTTGTGGAAACTGCAACATGGATCTAGCTTTAGAGATGCAAAACTGAATGCCAGGATGATTTGGACCTGGGTCCCATTTTATGAGGAATGGGGAGAAAAAGACGGCTTGGGAGGAATGGTTCTGGTGGCCAGTCTCTAGTCTTCAGAACTGTTATCTTTTGGCAGCACTTGTTTTAAGTCCTTTTAAATAGAAAGTCACAGAGCTGTAGCCCCGTGCTGTAAGGATGTCATCATCACCCCAGGTAGGCCAAAGAACAGTGCAGCTTGCATAAGGAGCAGCTCTCCTATGCAGAAAGGGATCTAAATAGAGACCACAAAAGAATCCTGAGTGTCTCCAGCATATTGTTATCTAATATTTAGTTAAAGATCAGGGAACTGATTGTTGCTGGCCCCTTGGAGAGGTCCTTTAAGACAGGTTTCACTGTGTACTGGAGGGACACAGGGTGTGAGGGCACAACTACTCAGTCAAGGGGATTGGGAATTACAGCAACTGTCTAGATGCACTTCTTGGCTTCCACCCTGCCTGAAATTTCCAATCTTCTTGTATGTCAAAGCCCAGTCCAACTATTTTGACCTTGTGAAGGTCGAGACAATGTGGCAGGATTGGAAGCTGAAAATCTGTTATTTGTCAACAGAGCCAGTATAGTTCAGGCAGATGCAATCTGAGCTTTTTCCACTCTCTCTTGCCAATAATTGACAGCACAGACTTTACATCCTTCCCAGGAGTGAGAGGTGCTGTGGGCTCCTTGTTCAGAGACTCTGCTGAGGTGGTAACCTGCAAATTACTCCCTTTTGCAGAATGGTTTCTGTGAAGTGAGACTGGTGCTGGTAGGAGACCAAGCAATGAGGATGGGTTCAGCAAGCCTATTTCGATTAGGATTCTAGGTTAGGACCTAAACCAAGAAGTCTTTAACATTATAACCACCATCCTTAATACTGGAATTTACTTAAAATATCAGGTGATCCTGGGAGACCATTTCAGTACCATGTGCATTGCTTTGTTCCCTGGAGACACAAACACATGCTTTTAATGGGTATTTACATGAGAGCACAGCTATTCAGACCTGCCAAAGTACCTTGTATTTTTATTTGTGGTGCACAAAAGTTATGTATGAGTCATTGTACTTCAGAAGACATCCTTACTGTATTAGCTGAGATTCCACTAATGTAGAGGAAACTGTTACAGGAGCAGATCACTTACCAGATCTCATAAGAGAAGACAATTTCCAGGATAAATGCTGAAGTTTTTCAACAAGAAGACTGTATTATTCAATTTTTTATTTGTCATATTCATTTCTGGATTATTTTAGTTTGCCTCTACTAGATCCTCTGTAACAGGTGGCAATTAATTTGCCATGTGGATTGTTGTCCTAGCAGAGTGGTCTAATGATCACAGTAGAGAATTGGGTGTTAGGACTCATCAGTTTTAGTAACAGCTTATGCACTGACTCACTGAGCATAGATAGGCATATCACATAACTTTTCTAGGCCTTTGTGTATCCCCTCTCTAAAATGGGGATAATACTTGCACCCCATCATTTTTGTGAGGTTTAGTATGTGTATACATATATATCTTCAGATGAAAGGAACCAAAATACTATTAAAGGTTTATATTCAAAATAGTTAGGAGAGATGCATTCACCTCTTGCCCGGATCCCTCATCCTTACACTAACTATATTTCCAGGCATAAATCAAAAGAAAGAAACTTTCAACAGACTCCTAGGAGGTAGAGATGGGAAACCTATTTGATCCAGCCCTCTGTCATTGCAAGATTTAATTCCCAGTATAGACCAGGTATTAAAGTGATATTATGCTTAGGAGGAAGTGAGGCTGCAAGATAGAAACTCTCCAGTTAAATTAACTTCTTTGACTCAGCTGTACAGCTGGTACACATTTTTAGTTGCAGGCTATACAGTAAATCTCAGCTGGGTTATCTGTAGGATCTTTTATGCTGCTGGGGGAAAGTCAGGAAAGTTTGGTTCACAGTTTTGTAATGACTGCTTTGGGGAAGGCCATGGTCATTATTAGCTGCCCTTGGCTTCAACTGAGGCTTCAGGTCCAATAGTAATAATTAAGAATAAAAAAATGATAGAACTGATGACGTCTACAGTGCTCAAAGCTGTTAATTATACAACTGATTAAAGAGCAATTAAGGCCTCATAGCAAACTTTTAGAAAGCACCTTGTCTGCAGGCAGTGTTGCCTATATTTTAGCATACAGACCCCATATTGACAAAGTGGTAAAACAAAATATATTTATATTCTGTATTGCATCTTTCATACCACTGTCTCCCAACAGCCTTGACAGTGTTAAATAATGCAGTCACAGAATTAAATGTTAGCAAAGGAAGAGGAAAAATTTAGAGGCTGAAAGGTGGGAGAGACAAAAAGGTTGTTCAAGGTGGCGGAAACTGAGAGAAAGCTCTTGCACTAACAATGATGAGACTGTATGGAGGGACAGAGAGTAGGCAAGTGTGAGATGAGCTCTGGAGACTGGTTTTATTCTAGTATGGAAAAGTTGCAAAGTCCATCGCCTTTGTCCCCTATGCCTGCCACCTATTCCCCAGTGGAAGTCACAACCTCTGTTTGTGTCATCATTCTTATAAGTATTCATCATAAATGGTGGTGGGTCTACAGTGCATAGTTTGGATCCTGATTTCAAAATGCCCGATGCTCCAATCCAGAATTTTGGTTTGGCTGATTATAGACTGTAGCAGAGAAGGACAGTGGGACAAGCCCCCTACTCGTACTAAAAGTGCTAAGACAACTTCCATGTCCATGGGAGAACACACAGGATCTTTTGGCTAGGCCCACAATGGTACTTAGGGACCTAATTCCGTGTTTAGGTGCCTAAGTCCAATATTTAGGCACCACTGACTTTCTCAAAACCACTGCTCAGCTTCCACCTAATTCCAGAGATGACTAAGTGTCCACCAGTCGGCGTTCACACAGTTGCCTAAGCACAGAAGCTGCCCGCAGCTGGAAAGCTGCTCAGGGACCTCACTGAAGCCGAAGCCCTGGCAGTCCCAAAACAGGATTCTCAAGTTGGCATTCCCCCACCTATCTTGCCTGTGGGGTCAGCATTTTCAGTGCATGCTTACAGGTTCGGGCCCTACACAAACGATAGCCAGGGTGAGCTGACTGGGTGTTTTCAGGTTCAGGTGTGTGTGTCCTAGTCCCTGTCCCAGTTTAGAACACTCCCCTGGGTTGAGGGAGACTCAGGTTCACGTCTCTGCCCGGAGGATGGCTTAATTATTTATACCAACAGGAGCGCTTGAGACTCACCCCAGAATAACCCATAATCCAGTGGTCAGGACACTTATGTGGGACATGAGAGGCCCAGATTCAAGTGAGTGCTCTAATGGGGTGAATTTTTCTGTGAGACAGGGTTGCTGACCTGGCTTTGGCACCTAACTCCAGGAGAGGGTTCATGGCTGAGAATCCCAACCAGAGATAGGTGCCTCCCTCTAGCCCAATGGTTCCCAAACTTGTTCCACCGCTTGTGCAGGGAAAACCCCTGGCGGGCCGGGCCGGTTTGTTTACCTGCTGTGTCCGCAGGTTTGGCTGATCGCAGCTCCCAGTGGCCTCAGTTCGCTGCTTCTGGCCAATGAGAGCTGTTGGAAGCGACCCAGCAGCTCTCATTGGCCTGGAGCAGTGAACTGCAGCCACTAGGAGCTGCGATCGGCCAAACCTGCGGGAGCAGCAGGTAAACAAACCGGCCCGGCCCGCCAGGGGCTTTCCCTGCACAAGCAGCGGAACAAGTTTGGGAACCGCTGCTCTAGCACATCAGTCAGATGTTCAGATGCATGGGAGTTAGGAGCCCAAGAACCTTTATGAATCTGGGGGCTTTACTCTGAATTTCTCTCCTGGCTGGCTTAGACAGCTCCCTGGTCAGCATGCTGGCTTCTGTGAATCCCTTTTTTAGACGCCTATGTCTCCCCATGCCTAACCTAGGCTGAGATTCCACTAGGTAGCAGGATGCCTAGGGGTTAGGTGTTGCAACACTCAGTATTGCAATGTCTAAGTAGAATGGTGGATTTAGCCCTTAGCTTTTAAGGGTTTGTCAGGAAGTGTGGCACACACAGACATGGGTAACCCTGGATGGAATTAAGTTTGTCTGATGTGGAAAGAAAAATGATTGAATCATCTCTAAACAGATGTTTTTCAGGAAGTCCTGGCGATTCCCTAACTGATGACACAGGACGGTTTGAGCAAGTCACTTGGGGTGGCAGCCAGCAGGGACTTAAGCATTGCAATGCTGAGCGGCACAGCACTTGCTCTTAGGCACCTAGAAAATCTCAAGAACACACTGTGATCCACAAAGCTGAGTTAGGCACATAGGCTCCCATACAATGAATGGGGAGAGACAGGCACCTTAGATTGCAACCCACAAAACCCAGAATGCCGCCTAAGCTGGCCAATGGGAGGTGCTGGTGAGAGGAGTGTGGGCTAAGCCCTGCCTCTCTCTTGAAGTTAGGTGCCTATCTCTGCTTGGCATTTAATGAACAGGAACCAGTTGCCTGAAGTCAGGTGGCTTAGGCACCCAAGGTGTTTTTTGCAGAAATTAGGTAGACGTCTACCTCACTCCACACAAAATGGTGGAGGAGAAGAAGGCTGCTGGGTGCCCACCTTATCACTTTTAGCCCAGTGGTTAGGGCACTCACCTAGCATGTGGGTAACCAGAGTTCAATTCTCTCCTCTCTGCCACAGGGGGGAGAAAAGGATTTGAACAGGGGTCTCCCACTGCTTTAACCACTGAGTTTTAGCATATTCTGTGGGTGAAGGGCTCCCTCAGTCTCTTCTGTTGAAGCTGATCCACCATGGACAAATAATGAGAGAGTGACTGGAGACCGGCAGCTGGATCCTGGTTCTCCCACCTCCCGGGTAGATGCCCTAAGCACTGGGCTACAGAGTAAGTCTCTCTTTCTTACCTAATGACAATTTAGGTATTATCGACATTAAAACAGTCATTGGGGAAGTGGAGGAGGCCAAGAGAAAGACAGAATCTGTAGTCCACTGGTTAGGGCACGCCCCCCCCTTCCCACACACACATGTGGGAGATGCTGGGTCCAATCTCTCTGCTCTGATTTAGGTGCTTAAATCTGGGATGTAGGCACCTACGTACCTTTGTGGATCTGAGGCTTAATTGCTCTGTGCCTTAGTTTCTTCCCATCTATAACATGGGGGATAACAACTGCTTCTCAGAATAACTGGCTTGCAGGAAATGACTTAATTAATGATTATGAAATACAAGCTCTAGAAGTACAAGTACTGTTGTTATTACTGTTTTATTTCATAGGGTATCACTAACTTGAGCAATATTCACAAGTCTGTTTCTAAGAGCTGGGATACTTTTTGAAGCCAAAGGAAGCAATCAGACCCGTGCATGGTGGTTTCAGATTGTTCTCTGTAGATGCCAAGGGCCTTGTCATTCCACACTGTTTAAAATTTAAGCAGTGTCACTGGTAGTTGGTGCTGGACCAGTTTTCAGTCTCCTAAAGGTCAGCAGATGAAATGCTGCACAGAGCACTTACCTCATGGCTATGCAAACAGCAGCTCCTGGCTGCAAAGCTGATACTGTTTGAATTTTCTTGCAAGACAAGTGAAATGTGATTAGAAGCACAGGTGCTATTTTACCTTGCATTTAGCTTCACTGAGTGTACAGCAGGGTATGGCATGTGTCTAGAGCTATGCTGGCTTCTTCTTCAGTGAGGATCTGCTTCACTGAACACTTTCTGGTGTTAACCCTTTGACTGCTGCCTCCACAAGGTGGTTGTGTTTGCAGTAACTTTACATAGAATCTCAATTGAAATTAATACAATGTTGTCAGCTGGTACCAAACTAAACTTAAATCAGAGAGCAAAGGGGCTAATAGGCCAGGACAGCTATTAGCCATGCCAATCCTCTCCTCTTGGGATCTTTTAGCCTAGGGGAACATACTTTTTGTTAATGAAGGTTCAATGTAAAATAATTGGTATAAGGGCCTTTTCCGCTTAAAAAGAAACCAAAATTAACTCACTGCACTTGAAAACATTTCCTTTATTTTTATAGCACAGAATACATGCTTAACACTCTGTGAAAGAAATCAGCAAAAATCATTTTGAATAAATATTTACACTCTTAGTATACACATATATACAGAGAGAGAGAGAGAGAGAGTATATCCACACCTATATAATACATGTAAACTGTGAGTTACTTTACAGCAGTAAAAAAATCTTACAAAAGTTATAAAACAGTTTGATGCCAGGAATGTTGAATTTATGTGCAATTACAAGCATTGGCCAAAAATATACTGTAACAAAACCATGGCCACGTCAACTGTCAATATTGTCACGATACTGCAAATCACGGCAACTCAGAACCTCATGCAGCAACAAGACTAAGAACATAAGAATGGCCATACTGGGTCAGACCAATGGTCCATCTAACCCAGTACCCTGACTTCCGACTGTGGGGTGCCAGATACTTCCAAGGGAGTGTACAGAAGATGGCAATTACCGAGTTGTCCAGTCCCAACTTCTGGCAGTCAGAGGCTTAGGGACACCTAGAGGTCAGGATTGTTTCCCTGACCATCTTGGCTGAAGAGCCATTGATGGACCTATCTTCCATGACCATATCTAATTCTTTTTTGAACCCAGTTATATTTTGGCCTTCACAATATCCCCTGCCAATAGGGTGACCAGATGTCCTGATTTTTATAGGGACAGTTCTGATTTTTGGGGGCTTTTTCTTATATAGGCACCTATTACCCCCACCCCTTGTCCTGATTTTTTACACTTCCCATCTGGTCACCCTACCTGCCAAAGAGTTCCACAGGTTGACTGTGTTGTGTGAAGTATTTCCTTATGTTTGTTTTCAGTCTGCTGCCTATTAATTTCATTGGGTGACCCTTGGTTCTCATGTTATATGAAGAGGTAAATAACATTTCCTTATTTGCTTTCTCCACATCATTCATGATTGTATAGATCTCTATCATATCCCTATTTGTCATGTTTTTTCTAAGATGAATAGTCCCAGTCTCTTTAACCTCTCCTCATATGGAAGCTGTTCCATATTCCTAATCATATCTGCTGCCTGTACTTTTTCCAATTCTAATACATCTTTATTTGAGATGAGGTGACCAGACCTGTACGCAGTATTCAAGGTGTGTGCGTACCATGGATTTATATATTGGCATTACAATATTTTCTGTCTTATTACCTAGCTCTTTCCAAATGGTTCCTAACATTGTTAGCTTTTTTGACTGAAACAGCAGATGTTTTCCAAGAACTACCCACAATGACTCCAACATCTTCTTGAGCTAAGTTAGACCCCATCATTTTGTATGTATAGTTGGGATTATATTTTCCAATGTGCATTACTTTGCATTTATCAACATTGAATTTCATCTGCCATTTTGTTGCCTAGTCACCCAGTTTAGTGAGATCCTTTTGTGACTCTTTGCTTTGGACTTAACTGTCTTGAGTAATTTTGTATCATCTGCAACTTTGCCACCTCATTGTTCACCCTCTTTTCCAGATAATTTATGAACATGGGGCCACTGCTATTCAAAAATACAGATCCTTAGGGACTCCGCTATTTACCTCTCTCTATTGTGAAAACTGACTGTTTATTCCTACCCTTTGTTTCTTGTCTTTTAATTAGTTACTGATCCATGAGAGGACCTTCCCTCTTACCCCTTGACTAGAACATAGACTTTTGTTGTCCAAATGCTCAGTACTCCCTCTACATAAGCTAAAAGAGAATCTCTTAACTATAAGTAGTATAGGTTCTATGACACACACTTGAGCCATTCAGATTCTATCCAATAGAGGGTAGTAGTATAATACACACTAGTCAGTTCATTACAACATATTCAGGCCAGCTCCAAAATTCTGCATAAGCTGTGTGTGTTTTCATTTGCCAGGGAGTTTCCTCCCTAATGTCCAAGACAGTGCTAGGAAAGCACCTGAGTTAACATGTCAGCACTTGCATCATATCCTCAAGTGTATGTGGTTTTCAAGACAAGAGGCCTTATTGGGCTTCCTAGCCAGTTAGCACATACACTATGCTGCTTCTGCCAAGACATGCATTGCTCCTGGTGAGTAGATTAGCAAAGTGCTCTTCCAGATCATTGGATTTCTGGACATTCTCTGCCAGTAGAAATCTTTTTGCAGAGGATATATCTACCATCAACTTTTCTCCTTCTTGTTGTGCTATTAATCTTGGGCTAGGGCAGGACATGGTACTTGGAAAACATAAATAAACACTTTTTGATAAACCTGCCATTTGTAGAATATCGATGACAGGAAATTTTAACGTAAGACCTTAAGTGAGAGAGGAAATTAAATTACTTAGTAATAACTGAATGGAATAAATGCTAGTATTGAGGTCTTTCACCTTGCCATTGGTGGAGAATGGCACTGTTTCAGTGTATTAAAAAGAAGCTGGAGGAAGGCTGTCTTGTGGTTAAGGCACTGGATTAGGACTCAAGCGGTCAAGGTCCCATTCTCAGTTTTGCCATAGACTTCCCATGAGATCTTCTACAAGTCATTTCATCTCTCTGTGCCTCAGTTCCTCCTCTATAAAGCTAGTGTGTGAAGATAAAAATAATCCGTATATGTGAACTGCTCAGATACCATAGTGTTGAGAACTAGAGAAAAATCTATAAATAAAGGGTAGGATTTTACAGGGTTCCACCCCCCCACCTCAGATTTTACATTGTCCAAATCACATTTGGAAAGAGGTCCAGTATTAGTTAAAAATCTGCATATTAGAATAAAGGGGACCCTAATCCTTTAATCAAAGCTGAAAAAATACTGAACCTGTATCTCCGTGGTTGCTCTTATAACCTAGTATTAACTAATGATCAATAGCTTAGATTAGGAATGTGTTACAAAGAGCTAATGAGCTTTTGTGTCAAAACCTAGAGGTCCAATAGTCTGAAAATACCCAACTGTTTTAAAAAATATACATATTGTGAAGGATTTTGGACAAAAGCCGTGGAGCTTTGGCTCCAAAAGGAGTTGCTATTTCACTTGATCTAAGAAAGAGAATTCTCATACTTAGACGTTGGAGCTGCCTACCACTATCCTCTAGCTGCTCGACAGTTAGGGCCCAATCCAACTGCCATTTAAGTCAACAGGGATCCTTCCAGAATCTTCAGTGGAAGTGGGATAAATCCTGTCTTAATTCATGGATCAAAAGGAGAACAGACCTTCCTATGGGAGAATAGGATATCCCATATATACTGTAAAATGCGCAGTCGTGTAGGTGCTTTAGTATTTATAAAATGGCTGATTAGGTATTACAATGTTTCTCTAAGAAAGATTAAGGTTCTTGTTCTGGGAACTAGAAGTGATGAGATTACACAATGGTTGAACATAGGTCATAAGATCAAAACCTCTCTGCAGGAGGAATGTATCTCAAAACCTCTCTGCAGGAGGAATGTATCTCAAAACCTCTCTGCTGGAGGAATGTATCTTATTTTGTTTTTTTAAGAAAAAACATTTTATTTTCTATTAACTGGACTTGATTTTGTTCCCTGCATGCCCATGAAACACATAGGCTAAAGTCCTGGCTTCACTTAGTTAGGGGGCATTTTGCCATTGATTCCAATAGGGACAGGACTTCATCCTTAGCAGGAAAATGCAGGATTGTGGGTTTGATTTAAAACAGAAGCTTTGAACCCATCTGAATAAACGTCATATCGTCTAATGTTAATTTCTGCACCTTTGTGACCATTTTCGTTAAATTGTGCAACAAAAGATTTGGCAGCAAGACCCTGTCTTTATAAAATAGTACTGATCTGACCTGTCTTTCCAATATTTTATTGTTTCTGGTACTAAATTTAAGTCTTTTAGTACAATTGTAAAACATCATTAAAGAGAAAAGCAGTTGCCAAGCACCCTGCTCATATTTAATTAGGAAGTCATAGCCAATTTGGGTTTGCAGGTGCAATTATATTGTACTTATTCCTCTTTGATATGGTCTGAAGCCATACTTTGGAGCCTGGGACTAAGATATTTAATCACACAAAGGTCCTCTGCCTTGAGCCATACCGTCCATCTTCCAAGCAGATTGTATTGTCACTCTCTGTGGAGCCCCTGGCCCACGATGTAGAGTTCAGGGTGAGAAGCACACCTGCTGGATCCCTTGAACTCAGAGAAGCATGTGCTGTTCCAGGAATCGCCCTCCTTTCTAGGGCTCTCCTCCATGCTGCAGATAGAAAAGAGGATTAAGAAAAGAGGATAATCAATCATGTCCTTCTTTAAAATGCTAAGGAAAGCATGTTAACCCGTTAAAAATGAAATGCAGCAAGACATTCTGCAAAGCCTTCCTCTAATTCAGCTGTTTAATACAGTACAGTTTTTCTTTCTGGTCCCTGTTTCCTGATGCCATGTGCATTGTAGTCTCCTCTCCCTGAAACTCTGTTTGGAGCCAAACATTGTAATATGTGATCGCATGAAAGCCACTGTGATGTGTTTAAATGTACAGATGAGCAAATAGATTCACTTACAATGAGAGAAAGGCCTGAGCTAAAAAGCTGGGATCCAGATTCCCCAAAAGGGAAGTTTCTATCTATCTTGTCCTAGGTACTTATAAGACCCTCTCCCCATTATTGTAGTAACTGATTGCCTCATAATCTTTAATGGTGTTTAACCTCTATCCAGCTGGAATTATCATCCTGATTTTACATACAGGGAACTGAGGCACAGGGAGGCTAAGTGACTTGCCCAAGGTCACATGGGAGGTCTGTGGTGAAGCAGGGACTTAAACTTAGGACTTCTGTATCCTAAGCTAATGCTTTAACCACTGAATTGTTCTGCCTCTCTGTTGTGGTGGAACTAGTGCTAGATTGGTACTGGATGAATAGATTTAGCCACGTATATAACTAGAGGATTATGCATGAAGTTCTCATCCAGATCCAGACTTCCCCATAGTCTGGGAGGACTCATATTCAAAGTTTTGCTTTTGATCCTGTGTCACTGAATCAGTTCCTCTTCTTTTCTCTGAATTGAATGAAATCCAAATAGCTTTTATTTTAAGCTTCCTTCCATCTCAGCTGTACCCATGGGGGAGGGCTTTAATCTGAGAGCAACAGTACAACCGAAACACTATTTTTTACTATACACACATGCAGACAAATCCAATTAAGGATTAATAGGATTTGCCTGAGCAAAGCGTCATGCGAGGTATGCCTTGAAAACGTGCCCACCAGCGTTGATTGTTACCCAAAGGCAAGGCTCAGAAAAGAGCAAAGTAGCTCCGTACATCTATCTGTCCAAACAGCATCCAGTTGTCATCGCTTGGATACTGAAACCTAAACTACGACTCTTGGTACTTATAAAGTAACAGTAGCTGTGCAGAGCTCTAGCTGCAGCTCTAATCAGGGCTAGTGACATGTTTAAGATATTTCATCTTGATACCCTGCAGAGCTTTAAATGGGACCTTTATACACTTGGAGAGAGGACATTCACAATTTTCTAGTGCAATACTGGGAGTGGAGGAAAACTGGCAGAGTTTCATATAAGACTGACCTACAGTTTACAGGGCCCAAAGCTATTGATGCTCAGAATGCAATGGTATAGAGGTAAAAAAAGAAGTGGGTAATCTAATCTAAGCTAAACTCCACATTCCCCAAATGAAAAGTGGGTAAACTCCATTTATCTGTATTAACCCTCATCTATACTACTGGCAGAATATGATGGAAGTTACCTCTCTCTCTGGTCCTGCTGCTGAACAGGGAAACTGGGCTGCTAAGATGAATTGTTGGGTCACCACAGGATCACCCACAGGATCCCATGTGGTTGTTTGTATTTGCTTTTGCCTAGGGCCAAGCCTGGCAGCGTAACTATAGCAGTCTGTTTCCCAGCAAAAGGACAATTACCAGAGTGCAGGGAAATGGAAGGAAAAATCCCAAGAGATGCATAGAGGTCTCAGAAATGGGGTAAATCATTGATTCTCCAACGCTTGTGTGTGGACTACTTCATAAGAGAGAACTCTTGTGGATCCACCTCCCCCTCTCCTCCCTAGTTCCCCAACGAATTAGTGATAGCAACCTCTAATAATCTAAAATGTCTTTTCCCAACATAATAACATTGTGATTTTAATGTCATATGGGCTCTCCAGGACAAGAGGCATACTCTTAGTGGAAAACTGAGGCTTTCTCCTTTCCGACAGTGTAAAGTTCCCCCATTTCTGTCTCTCTAGGGTCTCAAGATTTCACACGTTAAACCTGTTGCAGGTCCAGCACTTTACTGTCTGCCTGGGCATCAGGACAATGTAATTCTGGGAAGAAAAAAAAATTCATTGTCCTGGAGGAGGGAAAGGAGGAACATCTTTTGTGGCATGTTTTTTCACTATAGAAACTGGCAATATGTAGCTGCCTTAAGGCTTTGGAATGTGAGAATATTATATATCCACTGAAATGTCTAACAGTTGAATGATTAACCCTTAGGCCCTTGTAAAACACCTGAGGTTTGATCACAAATCAGACATTAGGAATGGCAATATACAAAAACCTGTAGGAGAGCACTTCAACCTCCCTGGCCACACTATAGCAGACCTTAAGGTGGCCATCCTGCAGCAAAAAAACTTCAGGACCAGACTTCAAAGAGAAACTGCTGAGCTCCAGTTCATCTGCAAATTTGACACCATCAGCTCAGGATTGAACAAAGACTGTGAATGGCTTGCCAATTACAGAACCAGTTTCTCCTCTCTTGGTTTTCACACCTCAACTGCTAGAACAGGGCCTCATCCTCCCTGATTGTACTGACCTCGTTATCTCTAGCTTGCTTGCTAGCACACATATATATACCTGCCCCTGGATATTTCCATTACATGCATCTGAGGAAGTGGGTATTCACCCACGAAAGCTCATGCTCCAAAACGTCTGTTAGTCTATAAGGTGCCACAGGATTCTTTGCTGAGGTTTGATCAGTTTCCTAAATTCAGTGTGGTCAGTTTCTTGTGGTTAATAATGAGCTGGTAGGGGTGCTGTACTGAAGAAGACAGTTTCTATGTGCTGAGAGGCAGGCTGGGTCAGGACTCTTGCTTTCAGTGAGCTCCAGCTGGCTCCACTTCCCCCTGGAAAGTAACCCCTGTTCTGGTCAGCACTCCCAATGTGTCCTGCCTCCCTCTGCTGCCACTTCCTGTCCCTTCTCACCGGCTGGCAGCCATCACAGGAGGTAGTTGTGCACCAGGGCCGCCCAGAGGAGGGGCGGGGTGCAAGTGGGGCAATTGGCCCCAGGCCCCGCAGGGGCCCCCCTTAGAGTTTTTTGGGGCCCCTGGAGTAGGGTCCTTCACTCACTCCAGGGGCCCCAGAAAACTCTCGTGGGGCCTGGGCCCCTGGAGCTTCTTCCGCTTCGGGTCTTCAGCGGCAATTCAGCGGTGGGGGCCGGGGCGGGAGGTGTCCTTCGGCTTTGGGACCCACCGCTGAGGACCCCAGGCCCCCTGAATCCTCTGGGCGGCCCTGCTGTGCACATCAGGAGGCTAGCCAGGTGTGGAGAGGAACTGACAGATCTCAGAATAGGTCCATGCAGAGGAGTAGGCTGGCAGTGAGAACAAGTCAACCTGGTGGGAGAAGGCCACTGCTGGTTCTCATCAGAGAGAGGGTGGCCAGGGGTGTGGAAGGGCCCTTGTTAGGCTTGGTGAGGAGAGGAAATGGAAGGTGGAGGGAATGGACAGGAGAGGGTTAAAAGAGATTTGCCCTCAGCTGGGCCTGTAATATGAAGTTCACATCTGCATCTGAACTTCCCCAGAATTTGAGGGTGTTGGGATCCAGGGTATGGTGCAGGCAGATGCCTAGTACTGACGTTTGAAGGGTGAAGTATTCTGAATTTTTTCTTTTGTTTGGGGAATGAAATGAGAAGCTGAGGCAGCCTTGTATGGCTAGTGAGCTCTGGGGAGAGTGATGAATCAGTGCGTACTGTACTGTTAATGAAAATGTTAGGGCTATGAGTCAGTGTCTGTGCCTCAGCATGCCGAGGCTCCGATCAGTGAAACCCATTATATTTCAGTATCCTAGACCTGGAGCATGAAGTGCTGGTTCTATAGGCAGTGATACTGGGTATTTCAACGGTTTGGGTAAGTGGACAGATTCCTAAGACATCTGGCATCTGTCTGTCACCATGCATGCTATTATGGCTCTGATATGTATATTATGACATTCAAAGCAGTGTCTATAAAGCTGGCGCTGGGCAATTTATTTTATTTATTTTAAAGCTAGAAAAAATATTGCATCTTAAATCAGTCCAAGCTGTAAATAATGAACCACTCTCACCCTGGTATATATCTGTAGTAGCTCAGTGCAATTACTCTGGATATACATTGGTGTAAATGGAGAGCTAAATTTGGCTCAATAAATATTTCATTCTCCCCAAATGACTAAAGAAATTGATAGATATCCCCAAGAGTCACAAAATATAAAATATTTCATTAAAAGGATGATTTTTTATGGTTTAGTGCAGTGTCTTTTTATATTACCATTTGTGTTGTGACAAACTGGAACACATAGTTAATATGCATTGCTGAAGCAGAAATTAAACTAACAATTTATAATAGTTTTATAGATGAATTTTAAAAATAGCCTATCAGAACTTTCTTCTCATGAGGTTTGACATAAAGCCTTTTTGAAAACATTCATTTTAGCCAACAGACATTGGTATAGACAATGCTGATTTCACACTGCACATAAAAAAAAAAAAGGAACCTTTAGGAGATAAAATTTGCTTAGAATGTCACAGAGTAGAATGTATAATAAAACAGAGTGCAGGACACAAAACAATTAGCATTTGCAGAAGGCTCTGTCATTGTTTTATTTTGGTAATGATAATCTGTGATATACTATCATTCGCAGTACAGGAGAGAAGTTAGGGGCTATGTTTTTCAGGGATCTATCTGGATCAGTTGCCAAGCTCATTCCTGTGCTGATGACATAGTTGTGCGCGCACACACACGCACACACGCACACACACACACACACACAATGTGGAGCATAATTGCAAATATTTATTCGAGTAGTCCAACTGACTTCAGCAGGACTGCTTGCATGAGTAAAACACTACTTGCATGAGAGGCTCTTAATTCTTTTGTGTATCTTAAAGCTTACTTACCGTAAGGTACGAAGATGGGAAAAATTAGAACAACATTTACACTTACATGCCATTTAATGATTGCAAAATATTTTGCCAAGAATATATTTAGTGTCATAGCCCCTCTTGTGATTTAAGATAGACCACTTTGTGGTTGAGTAAATTAAAGAGCAGGGAGGTTAAAAGTCAATTTTTTCAAAAGTGGTGACTGACTATGGGTGACTCAATTGTTGCATGCCCATCTTGTGACCTTTAGGGCCTGATTTTTTTTCAGAAGAGCTGAGCAATCAGAGCTCCAAGTCCTTGGCAGCCACAGGTGCCTTGTGCCTTTGAAAACCAGGCTCAAATTGTGCACCCATCAACTGAGTCACTCATAATCAGTGACCAGTTTTGAAAAATTAGGTCTACATAATTAGTTCAAGGCCTCAAGTAACAATTTTATAAATAGAGCTTTACAATTTAAGAGGTCCCTGCCTGCAAATCACCTGTGCTTACTGCTTTAAAATATTTAAACACAGAATTCAACTGGGAAACTGGCTAGCTCAGGGACTGATAATAGGTTGCCAATTCAAATCCAACCTAAGTCATTAGTCATCTAAAGGTTATTTCATATCTTTTGTGAATTGAATCTGGTGATCTACAGTTCGCATTCATTATTACCCTGCTTGCCAGCCTCAGCAGACAGGACAAACAGGCTTGAATGAACTATGCAGAGTGACCTATCTTCACCTTGACAGATGGTCTGTTTAGGTCTTGGTTAAAGCAATATTGGTGGGGATGGTGAATGTTTGCGCTGCTATTCTGCACATAAATAGGACCGTTTTGACTGTACTAAGCTTTCATAAAAAAATGAAAAAAACAGCAAAGCATAAAATACAACCCAAAGTGCTTGACTTAAAGTAGAATGTTTCTCACCTTGCTTGGTTAAGTAGAGGTTCACTGCCAGCTGAGACAGGAGCTGGAAGTCGAAGGTAAACTCCTGGTCTGCGGTCAGAGAAACTTCTCTTTATGAAAGGCTGAGGGTTGGCAGCACTCAGAGCCATCCTCCTCTGCTGATCCCCACACTGCTTGAGCAGCACACTGTTTTTCTGGGAAAAAGCTGAAACTTCTGGCTGGCCTGCGACCTCTGTAGTGCAGTTGCTAGGTGGTGATGGAGGCTTGGCTTCAAATAAAGAAGGAATTGCTGGGCAAAATATTGAATGTGCATTAGTGGCAATCTTTGGTGGAGAAAGCTGTTGCTCATCACCAGAATCCAAACTGTTTTGTAGTACTTTGTGTGACCGTGAAGGAGAGGCTGGCGGAGAAGGAGTGGTGCAGAATGGAGGTGGACTTGCCTCTCTGCGCTGAGCAGGTGGGCTTGACAACTTCCGCTGAGTTGGCGGGCTTTGTTTGCACCCCACTGGAGGGCTAGGCAGTTTTCGTTGATTTGGTGAAGAAGGCAGCTTCTTTTGCATTGGAGGGCTTGATACTCTGGGGTTAGCTGGGGGACTAGGTTGCCTGTGAGTAGGAGGGAAGTGGTTAAAAGTCAGCAGGATGTGTCTGGGATATGCAGATGGACTTGAGAGTCGTTTCTCGGTGGGTGGAGAAGAAGGGGGTGTTCTTGTTGGGGAGATTCTTCTGACAAAAGCTGGACTTTTCTCATTTCTCCCGAGTGAATCAGGATAAATTTGCTTTTGGTTTTGCACGGATGCTAAATTTGTGCCAGGCTCTTTACTTTCTGAGCAGTTTCTGTTCTGTTTTGAAACTCCACTGGGATTTTGAAGAGGTATTATTTTATGTGATTGCTTATACAAATCTGCAGCCTCTTTCATTTCATTGTCCCTTTGGGATGCTAATTTACCCTCTCGGCTGTGGATGAACATGTTGGTAGAATTCATCTCCAATGAATATTTTCTAAATTTGGAGCCCATTCCAGTGTTTCTTAGTACTTTACTGGCAATCATGTTGGGGCTGTTGATATTTTTACTTGGTAATAAGTCAATGGAATGTAGAGAGGCTTTTATCTTTGGAGAAATGTGCACTCTCTTTGTAGAGTGAAGCTCTGTTTTGGCAGGCTTTTTGGCAACGTCTGAAGAGTTTTCTTCCATTACTGTGCTTTGTTCAGACTCAGATAAGTCAAAAGAACTGTCCATTAGCATTTCAGGAGGTGGTGGTGGCAGGTTCTCCAAGTCTTCATCAGTTTCCTCATTTGTGTCACTTCTGCTTAATTCTGCAACAGGTGGAAAGGCAGTTGGAAAGTTACAGTGCGATGCATTTTTGTTTGGAATGTTTATGTCTTCTATTGGTGAAACACGATGCTTGTGAATTAAAGGAGCCAGGGCTCTCTGAAGGGGAATGGTGGGAGGAATCACTGGAAGTCCAAACTTTCTGATGCATTTTATTGGTCCTAAAGTTCTTAAATGTGTAGGTTTCACAAGGCCTTCGGAAGGACTAAAAGTTTCAATGAGTTTCTTGACAGATTTCTGAGGGGCACAGCTACTACTGTTGATTTTCTCTATCCCAGGTGGCTCATTTTCTTTCCTGTATGATAAATCCTGTGTGGATGCAGTGGCTTTTATAGGCTTCCTACCCCTTCTCTCATCTGGATGACTGATGATGTTTTGCTCGGTTTTATGTAAAGGGACCTTATCCTGATTAGGCAATACGCTGAAGTTTTCAGAGAGGGATGCCTTCAGTTTGTTGGTAGAAAATCTGGGTTTAACATGTTCAGTGTCCTGCATGTAAGCTGCTGCTCTTGGCTTCGGGATCTCCTGCTTGCCATCTATTTCTTTGTTCCCATTAAGCATATAAAATGTTTCTAATCTTTTGTTGAGATCTTTTTGGGTCCTTTGAAGTTCTAAAAGGGTTGGGTCTTCTGCACGGCTCCTGAGGGATTCCTCGGACCTGGACCTTCTTTGTTTAACTAAGGTTTTCTGGCTACCACTTGCCGTACTGGGTCTTGCTGTTAGGGCTGCTTTTACACCTTCATCTTCTGTCCACTCCTTTTGTCCACATTTAGTTGGGACAAACTTGATTTTTTCACTGATTGCATCTTTCATCTTCAGTATCATCTCCTCATTCTCTGGATTTTCTATCCTTTTGATGGATGGCCTCCTTGTTTTATCTGTTACTACAGGTGAAGACATTGGCCTTCTGGGCAGGGTATTCTTCCCCATTTCTGATAGACTTATATTATCATTGTCATCCTCCTCTGAGGTACTCTCTTCCTCTTCATTTGCAGAAGGAGAATCTATTGATTTGCAGTCTTTGAAATCTTCAGCTTCCTGGGCGGCATCAGACTGGAGGGAATTAAAAGAAAGACTTTTGGTCACATCTGAACATTGGAGCCTGGTGGAAACATTTTCTGGTGTTGCCCCAAGAGAAGAAGTTGTTCCTTTGCTGTGTACAGATGGGTAAAATATATCCTTAAAATGCCTTTCAAGTGCACAGTCATGGGATCTAGTTGTACCAGACAATGTGCCGTTACACTGATGTTCTCCTGGTATTCTGGTGTGTTTCTGAGATGGATGATCATGTGCACAAGAATCGCAGCTTGTTTGCCTTCCAAGTTTATCAAGGGAATTGAACTCTTTGATAGATTCATTGTCTGCACCAATGCCACTGTCTTCTGAATACAGAGTCCTATCATCAGCATGGGCCTCAGGGGAGATCACTGCAGAGGCTTCAAGCAATTTTATTGCCCTTAGCAGGCGTTCATCAAAGCCTTGTTTAGCTTTCAGTTTTTCTTCCAAGTTGCTGGCCGCAGATTGTAAATAGCTCCATGTCTCCTGCAGGGCACTGGAGGTAAGGGAAGCCACTGTTCCATTTAGCAGCTGCATTTTGTTGACTGTATACTGCAATAACTGCTGCAGCAGATCTGGCTGCTCTTTTGGATCCCCCTTTCCAGCTGGCCAAGCCAGATTCCCTCCCACCTCTTTGAGGAGCTCTTCCCCATCATTGGCAATTTCTTCCAAGAGCTGGTTGATTTCATCAAAGCGGAACACTAGAAAGCTCACCATCTGCTGTAAAAGCAGCTGAGTTTGGGTAGCCTGATTGGCCATACATAGGATAGCTTCATATTTGGAGAGGTTGGGATTTAGGTAGGCATAAGCATTTTGATGAGCCTTAACAAGCTGATCTGGGAAATCCACCTTTTTCTCAGTCTTGCTTATAGGTGGCGTAGATTTTTCTTTGGGTTTGCAAAGACGACCCTGTTTCGCTGGTTTATGGCTTTTTTGCTTCTTCCCTTTCTTTGGGGTTTGCTTTGCATTGCTTTCATTCTTGTCATCCCAAGTGAAAGCTGTTGCCTCTGATTCGCAGGAGCTTTGCTTTTTGATCTGTATGTCTTCTGCTATATGTTTTTGAGACTCAATCAGTTCAGACATGGCTATTTCAGCCTCTGTGGCTGTCCTCTCAATTTTCTTCTCTTCCTCATGAATCTTGGAAAGAGATAGATCCTCAGATGACAAATGGAAGTTAACATTTTTGATCAGCTCTGATGTTTTCTCCTCCTCTTCCAGTTGGTGATCTTTCCACAGAGACCCTCTCTGAGGGAACTTGTCAATATCATAACAAGAGGAGCCTTTGACCAGCAATGGAATTGAAAATGCTTCCTCTGCAGGATCAACAGGCAGGATAACTTTGGATTTATTCAAAGGATTTGTTCCAGTTTTTGCGACATGGTTAGCAATCTCACTGTGGGAAGGTGTACAGCCCATCCTGTCTCTCTGCCTGGCTTTATTTTCTGTTAAAAATATCCAGATGATCAGGTAAAGAATAGAAGACAATAAAACTTATTGTTTCATCCTGTATTGGAACATTTCATTTTTCTCCCAAGGTTTCATCAAGAATTCTCCAAGTTTTGTAGATAGCCTTGTTAATTACAATGAACTTTTCCTACTTCCCAGAATCCTGTCTTAAAAGAGCTACACATTGTCCAGTTGTATTTTGTTTCCTTTAAGGTATTCTTCTACTGGAAACAAACCATGTGAAAGCTGTGTTGGGTTAGAACTAGTGGATTAAGAGGACCCATGTACCTTGTTTCTGTCTTGACAGATGTCAAGTATAAATAAGATTTTAAGCTCATTAGGTTAATCCGGCATCAGCACACATGCTGTGTTTGTAACGGAAAACTTTTAAAAAATACTGTATTGGGAGGCAAATTTGTATTGATGTACTGCAAGAGAGAGCTTCTTTCCCTCCACTCTTTCTTCCCTCCCAAATGTCCTTTACCCCCAAAAAAACCATCTACAAATGGAACTTTGAAATCCAAAGGAAGAGATTGTTTCAGGCAATTTCTAGAAGAACACATTTTAACAGGGGGAAAAATGCCAATGCTCAGCCCTTTGCAAGGAGGAAGGGTGGCCTTGACAGAATACAGAAGTGCTAGGAGGCACAAGACATAGAATCAAAGAGGTTACATTTGAGATGCCTGTTAGGTCATCTCATCCGGAAATTCTCAACCTGCTTCCACCTGCAAGCCCCAAGCCATTCACTTTTTCCTACTGTGACCTCCAAAACAAACAATTTTTTTCTCTGATGAACTTTCCAGGAATCCTTTTTTGCTATTTCAACTAGTCCCTCAGCCTAAAATACTGCACTGCACAATAATATAATATTTTTAATTAATTTGGCAGATATGGCCAAAGATAGCATTGACATTAAGTGCATATACAAAGGAGAATTTAAAATTAAAGATATATATTTAGAAGTATAATTTGTGTTCTTACTGAAGTGTACATGCCACAATGCTCAATATTCACAGTGACCCCCACACGATAGCAGTCTTGCTAACTTTAAGCATTCAAAAATTATGAGTCAGGCCCAAACAATCAGGAGGTTGGCTTAAAAATTATGAGATCTTGAAAAATTAAGAAATTTGGGGATCTTTTAATTTATCTTCCAGCGTCTGAGCCTTTAGGGATTAATTTTTCATTTTTTTTTCTTTGTAATCATGATGACTAGAAACTTATTTTTTTTTTTAAGTGAAGCCTGAGATTCTCATAATCGCATTACTCCAGGAGCCAAGGCTTTAATGAAAACAAACAAACAAGCAAAACCAAATTTCAGTTGGGCTAGAAACATGAGGCCCAGTTCTGCAACCCAGCTGAGAACTATTGATCGGACTATCTCCCAGGCCCCAATACAGGACTGTTCCCTTTTCATTTGTTAATACAATTACAAATAAAATAGAATACTCCTCAAACTAACAGCCAACCACCGCTGCTGCCACCGGACAAACACCAACAATCCATTTCTTAAAGAGAAATCAGAAGAAAGAAAGAATTAAAACTCTGCAATAAAGCAGCAGATTGTTTAATTTTTAAAAAATGGCTTCTCAAGGGTGCTCTGTAAAAGATAATTTAGAAAGAAAATTCCCCCCAAGTAAAATCTCTCCTTATGTTATTAAGACTAAGGCTAAATGGATTAAGATGATTTTTTCTGTTGTTGTTTTACCTTTCAAACACAGCTTTCCTAGAAAAGGCAGCCATCTCCCAGTGTAATAAGGAATGGAAAAGATGCTTGCCACCCACTCTAATTACTGTGTAGCATTAGGCTGCTTTATGCTGACGGAGCCAATCATCTCCCTCTAGCAGTGTGATTGCTAACAGTTTGGATGCAGCTATCTAATCTATCTGATTTCTAATAAAACTCTTCAAGTTGTCAGGTGCGTATAATGCGCTCATACTTAAATGAATTAGTTTTATGGGATTCACTACTGTTAGGGACAAATGCTTTCAACGTTCGCATCCTTATGGACAGAGAAGACTTTAAAGAGTATGAGCTGTGTAAACAAGCTATGTTGCAAAAGTCTAAGCTGACCCCTGAAGGGCATAGGAGAAGGGTTCAGGGAGTTCAGAAAACCTATGCTAGGTTTCACTTCAACTTAGGAGTTATGTAAGAAAATGGGGAACTGGTTGGGGGGTTGATGAGGCATAGGAATTAATGAGTTTAGAACAATTTTGTAAACTGCCACCCTGACCTAAAATCAGAGTTAGCAGACAAAGATCCTAGGGATTTAATGATAATGGGGTAATTGGCAGACTGATACGTGCATAGTCAGCCAGGGTTTGATAGAAAACTAAATAGGGATGAAGTGGAATCAGAGGACAGGGATCGGGTCCATGCAGAAACCCATGACTGAAAGGAGGGAAAACACCTCCAAGAAGCTCGGGGGGTGGGGGAAGTGGTGTTCCGTATATGACCGGTGGGGTTACTTTGCCCGGGATTGCCATGTCCAGGCCTTAAGGCCCAGTGCAGTGCTGGAAAGGCCAGTTTCCCCTGACCTCAAAGAGTTACCTGTGTGATTAAACCTCCGGAGGGAGGGATCCACCCAGCCAGAGCAACCATGGCATATAATGTTCCTGCTGACACATTCACACCCCAAATCACTGCCCACATGCCAGGCTGCACCCTCCTCGGTACAGATCCCTCAGATGGCCAGTGGGAGTAGAAGGTGGTGGTCAGTGGGGACATGTTTATTGGATGGAGGGATACTGGCACTGCTAAGACTATGGTTAAGTCCCATGTCGAAATGCCCATCAAATGCTCTGTATGTGAAACCGGGGTTATAGTTCCTTGTTTAAAAACCTTTGCTTTACCTACAGCAGGGCTTTCTATACAGACCCAGGAAGGATCAGAGGTGTTGGCTGTACGTTTATTGTCAGATATTCCATATTTTTTGCTATTATGGCTTTAAAAGCAGAATGGGTGAATCAATCCCCCTCAGCTCGAGAACAGCAAGGCACTGTGTCAGCCAAAATGCAGATGGGGTAGCTGACAGGAAGGAGGAGGTAGAAGGCTGGGGTGGATCCCCCGGCCAGTATCCAAAAGGAATCAAGTTACCTTACCGGAGTATGCAGACAAATACATGAGGAGAGAGGGGATGAGACTGCCTCCTTCTCCAGGGAGGTGCCAAGAGCTACTGACTTAAAGGGAAATTCTCTTGAATCCTGAAGCACAGGCCAGGAATGTAACTTCTCTGTGTACCCTTCCCAGAGAACAAAAGGCAGTACAGAGCATGGTGAGGACAGTGTCTCCAGCCAAAAGTAGGGACACTGAGGCAATGCAGTGCACTGCCAAATCTATGACACCCACCCCATGGTGAGAAATGCCCTAGTAAAAGGTACAACAGCTGCTTGGGAGATGAGTAAGGTAACTACAGCCAGAAAGGAATGAGGACTTCTTCCGACCCTACAGTCTCTGACTGCCTGGTAGTCTGAGAAAATGTAAAAGACCCTAAACTGGGTCAAGCCACACACCTTAACTCAGTGTGTGTGGAGCAAAAGGCCACCACAGTGGCGTGGGTGATCAGTACTCTTCTTCCCCCAGAGAAGATGGGGTTAGGCCACCCTCTATCCACTCTCTGCCCCCCAGGCAGCTTTGCAGAACCCTGGTCAGGGTGGAGACAGAAGAAGGCTTCCACCCAGGAGAGGTGACTGCTGAGGAGCCAAGGGAGGGTGCCATTGCTGGACCACAGAGGGGGAATTCTGGTGCCATTGCCCTGAACTATGACCACAACATCTATATTTAGGTGCCTAACACTTTCAGTTATAAAATCTGCTTGTAACCTTTCTTCAAGAAGCAGTAATAGCGCCATTGTTTGCAGCAGGCATTTGATATTTAGCAAGGAGAAAGCCCTGAGGCCAGAAAAGAAACTTTTCTTAATCCAGTGAAATTCCATTCAAGTTTGGCCAAGATATAAACTTTTAAAAATTACTATTTTCCCTTCTGTTGCTTCCTTTCCTCATGATAATTTTAGCAGCATGCCAAAATAATAGCTGAATGTGGACCTACTAATCTGAGCTCATGGTGTAACCATGACCACCATCACAGCAGCACACACTTCTTGGTAAAGTAATACCCAGGAGCTGACAGCTTCTCCAGCAGGGGGTCAGTAAGAATTCAGCCAGGCTACCCCTCAATAAGCTCTCTCCAAGCCCATTACATGGTTGCAGTTGCCCATCCTCCACTGGAGCGGCACCACATGGAGAAGGAACTCTAGCCACCTACCAGGGAGGGAAGAAAGAGAGTGAACTGAGCCAAGCTGCCCCGATGCTCTTCTAGATTCAGCACATATCCCAGTACAGGGAATGGGATGCTGGGGGCCAACTGTCTTTGGCGTTCTGCCAACTAATGCTGCAGTGCTGAAGATTCATAATTCTGCTGATGGTGCACAATTTGGAGAATGGTGTGACAGTTGCACATAACAGAATTTGTTTTAAGAATGTAGGGAGCGAGAGGGGGAGTGGACAGAAATTAGAACAGAGATGTTGGCAGAAGAGAGATCATACAACACCTTGAAGATGAAGATAAGAAGTTTAAATGTGATTTTACTTTGAAATATATCTATGTAAAACAACTCTTTACTCAACGGAGCAGCTCACTCATATCTGCTGACTTTGGTGACAATGTGTTTTCACTGGTTTTTATTTCTACAAGTCCTGTAGAGCCAATACAGCTCTAGGAGATGGAAGTGGATTCTATTCTTTCTTGTGCATCATCAACAGCATTGTTTATTAAGTTCCAATCCATTCCACCTGTGCAAACTCAGTTAAAGCAATAGGATAGTAGAGGTACCATTGAGGGCATTATATGAAGAAAATGGAGTTGCACAGGTTTAACTGAAGACAGCTTGTATATACAGAATCTTTACTACTGAGGATGGTGCATGACAAAGAAAAATAATTCATCTTGACTCTCAGATCCCACGGTAAATTTTCCAGGCTGGCAGCCTGACTTCTAAGCTGAGGAAATTTGATTAGGTGCCACTGAGAGACAATAAAAAAAGCAACAAATAATGATATTTTAGCAGATTTGCTTTTCAGAGTAGATCCCAACTTTAAAAAGTTAAGAGAAGGGCATGAGAAAACTTTTAAGAAATCTTTATCTATCTCATCCGTAACGTTTTATGACCTTTTTAGGGAATTAATTGCAAAGGAAAGACAGTGGTATATACTGGAGCTTATAGCTTACTGGTTTGCTTATAGAAATGTAAATGCTACATCAAATATATCTTTATTAAAAGCATAGATTAACAAAATTAGTAAGCACACTCCAAATGTATTTGGTAAATCTACAGAACTGTTACTTCTTTCCCTTTTGCTCCTCAACTTTTGTAGCAATGTAAATGTGGGGCCTGATCATAGGAGGTATTGAGCAACCATCTCTCCTATCATAGCCAAGTGGAATTGCAGGATGATAACCCCCACTCAGAATCAGGCTTTGCACTTTGCTACCTAGGAGGTAGAATTGCAAGCTAGGGCACTTAGACAGCTGCAGCAGAGCAAAGGTATCACATCTGTGGCAGATGAGTTAAACTTCCAAATTGAAAAGAATTTACATGAATCTTTATTACCTTTGGATTGTTCATTCTGTTTTCTTTCTCAAAGCTTCTGGTTGCTAAGCCACCTCTGTGTGTTTAAAACTTCCCGTCTGTCATAGCTAATCTACGCTTTCTGCTTGTTCCAATAGTTAAAATAGTAAATGGTAATGATGGCAGAAATGGAAGTTTTAGGTTTCTGTATTAATTGCATGGAACTGCAAGAAGAGATTAGCTTTACAGATAGACTCCCACGTTCTTTCATGCAAATTAAAAAAAATAAAAGGGCACATCCCTATCACCTTTGGCTGTGATTGCATCAGCTCTCACAAACCTACGCAGGTTTGGGAATCAGAATGTAAGGTGGAAGATTTCCAAAGAAAACCCAGGTTTTGTAGGAAGAGATACTGGTGATTCAATGGGTAGCATTCTTCTAAGTACTAAACCCATGTCCTAGCATGAAGTTAGGGAATACTGTTGTGGTGATGGTGCCATCTTTTGCATATGGTGTCAAAATAAGGTCCTGACTTCATGTCATTGTGAAGGATTTCAGAGGTCTGTTTATCCCTATATCTTCACCAATTTCCAGTACGAACAATTACTATTGCTTCCTGAAGTTCCCCTGAAGTTTCAAATAAGTTTAATGTTATTCTTCACTTCCTAGCCTAAACTTTTATGGAGAGTGGCTGTGCTTGGTTAAAGTTACCACATTTTACGCACGATAAAGGCATGTTTCTGTAATTGTTTAAGTTTTCCTTTCACGCAAATTCTGGCATTCGTGGGAGCAAGGAGTTTGGGGTAGAAATACCCAGATTCTGCACTGGGAGAAGTAAAGTAATATTTTTTAATTAACAAAATGCATGTGGTAAACAGAATCTTTCCTTTATAGACCCAGCCTCTTCCTTCACCACTCTGATGATCAATGATTCTGCAATCCATTGTTTACAACATCACAATTCACCAAGTGGTAAGCAATTATGATGCTCCAAGCATCAGTCCATAACATCACTACATGAGCGAGGCAGGAGGAGGCGAGATTGAGAGGGCTTTTATTTGACTACACATCCTGATGATAAGCAGTGACTGGAAAAGATATCCTGAAGAGGTACATAAAGCTAAATAATATTTTTTTAAATTATTTAAAATCTTGCCGCCTCCTGCCTGGCTCATGTAGTGATGCTATGGCCTGATGTTAGGAGCATCATAATTGCTTACCACTTGGTGAATTGTGATGTTGTAAACAATATATATACACTTCTACCCCCTTATAACGCCATCCAATATAACACAAATTCAGATATAATTCGGTAAAGCAGCGCTCTGGGAAGGGCAAGACTGTGCGCTCCCGTGAATCAAATCAAGTTCGATATAATATGGTTTCACCTATAACACGGTAAGATTTTTTGGCTCCTGAGGACAGCGTTATATTGAGGTAGAGGTGTATATAGTGCTGGCCCAAGTTAAGCGTGGATTCTGTAAGGACTTGATCCTGCTCCTGTTCAGGTCAATGGAAAGATCCCCATTGATTTGAATGGTGCAGGATCAAGAGCTAAGAAAGTAGGTCTTCTGTTGCATATGTAATATAGAGATGACCCGGGATTTAGATTGAGTAGGTTTACAGTGCTGGATGTCTTGGTCTCTTCCAGCTGGTGTAGTGATTGGCAAATGATGTGGAGTCAGGATTCCTACCTTCTACTCTCATCTCTGCCACTAATTCCTCAGCAATCTTGGGCAAATCACTTTACTTCCCTGTGCTTCATCTTACCCATTTAAAAATGGTTATAATAATGTTTATGTACCTCACAAGGATGTTGAGGTTTAATTCATTTGTTTGTAAAGTGCTTGAGATCCTTGGTTTTAAAGAATGATCTAAGTGCATTCTCTCTTCTCCCTTCCCTTCTCCTGTCTCTTTACTTTCTGTTTGCCCCATTATCCACCCATCCATGTCTTTTTCTGACTCCTGATATTTCTTTAGGTCTTTAAATATAGAACATTGGTATCAGTTCCCGACTTGTCCACAGGTCCAAGCTGTCTACTTTGTAGTTATTTGGTGGCTTGTAATTTTCCATTGGCTTTACTTCTCAGCACCAGATCACTGCTGTATACAGTAAGCTCCTTGGTGCCAAAGTACTAGGTGAACCCAGGCAGGTGCAGTTGATTAAACTGATTGAAATGTTGGATGGTTTCCAACCAATCCATGTGTAGTGTTAACAAGAGACATCATCTGTCTGCATATGGAACAGGCCAACAACATTCTAGCGCAGGCTCACGCAAACACAGTGGATGAAACAGTATCTCATGTCATATACAGGAGAGCATATTTACAGATGTGACTTCCAACCACACAGCAGTATGAAGAGTTGCCTGTAAATATTTTTCCTTTTAAAAAAAATATACATGGGTATATTTTGCAAATGTTAATACTGTTGAAAGATACAGGTTGAAAACAGTGTATACAGCATGTCCTCATGCCATGTATTCTAGATTAGTGCACATCAGTTCTAGTTAGCAACACTAGTCTTTTATTAGCTGCAGATTAAAAAGTTCGCTAACAGTGCAGAAGTTTTGTAATGTGAACAAATGTACATTATAGATTGATTCAAGATATCAGCAAACTAATTTAACTTATGACCTCTTGTAAACCAGGCTTGAATTTAGGATTGCAGAGAAAGAAAGCAACTCCATTTACCTGCTCTAACATCAAATATGGTGCCTTTTTCACTTAGTAATAAATCGAGGACTCAATTTTAGTTTAGATTATGCATAACAAGAAAATCAACTGTGTTTTTTAACTTCTTTTTCCTCCTCTAGCTATATCTCTAGTCTATAATTATCTGATTCATCATGTCTCACAGGGACATGTTGACAAAGAAGCTGTAACAATTTTTGTAACACTAACAGTGTTGCCTGTTGATATAAAAGGGAGTCAGGTTTAAGGAACAATTTTTGGCATTGTTACCGCAAAAAGCAAGATTTAGTCCATAATAAAGAACATAAGCAGTTTGTGGTGCCAAACAGTATTCCCTTGAGTCCTCGAATTTAATACTGTACATTCATACTGACTTCCACCCATTTATGTCAAGGTATTTTTACAAATATTAAGAGTCATGCACTTGGGAGGAAAGGAGCATGAGATGAGAGGTATTATACCTTTCTTTACAGATGGGGAAACAGATACAAAAAGTTGTTTCTTGACCAAGACTCACAACCAAAAATTTTAGCTCATTTCCTGGGTCTAGTGCTGTGATGTAAGTCATCCCTCTTTGCACCAACACAACCATACTGGTGTTGGCCTTAGGACCTAATAATCTTCCTGCTGATGTTTGACTTCTTAGGGCCAGGCTTTCCAAAGAGCTCAGCATAATGGGAGATGCTGGGTATTTAAAAAAAAAGGCTAATCTCAGTTGTGTGTGCTGAGCACTTGAAAAACTGACCCTTAGTCTGTTTTGCTATCAAGGAAACATCCAAGAAAGTCTTTATGTATTGGACCATAGGTGGCAATATATACCTCTTCCTTTTTTAATATCTTTCCTTTCATACAGTGCCACCAACCT
The DNA here is from genome assembly GCF_025201925.1 of Gopherus flavomarginatus. Taxonomy (NCBI): domain Eukaryota; kingdom Metazoa; phylum Chordata; order Testudines; family Testudinidae; genus Gopherus; species Gopherus flavomarginatus. The sequence continues at coordinate 60,222,328 of NC_066620.1, read as the reverse complement.
TGTCTGAGTTAGCCTCTTGCTTCCTCCCCAAACATGAAAAGATCATAAGCCACGTGTGACTTTGGTTTAACATAGTGTTTATATCACAAAGACAGTGCTTTCTAAAATGTGAGATCTCAGAGCACAAAGCTGCATCTTATCTGCATTTCTTAGCTATGTGAATCACCAGGCTCGTCATGCCCATAAAATATAAATCTTTGAAGTGCCACACTGCATGAGCAGGTCTAGCATATTTACCATTTTCTTCTAGCCTCTGGCAGCTGCGGATAAAATCCCATGTAGGGAGATGATTTTAAAATCAGCCTCGGATTAAAAAGCTTGCCTAATGCACAGCATCTAGTTCAGGCTTCATAAACATGTCCCGTAGTTACTTGGTCTTAACACCAACTTTGTGTGTGCGTGAAAGCAGGGTCTTGTTGTATATAGTTTCTATGACTTCTTGTCATTCAGCACAGAGGAGGAAGGCAGCAATTGGAAAACACATGTATGTGATGGGCATTTCAAAAACTAGAGCAAGTTAAGTGCAGGTACTTCCCTCTGTGTGCGCACTGTACTATGGCAATGGCCCAGCAGGCTACAGACAGCACAAATCCTTAATGCTGGCGTTCACTAACGCCAGCTGCCGCTCCTGCCTCCAAAGTACCCCACTATGACTTCCCCCAAGCCTCATCCTCTGAAGGGGCACTCAGCTATCCCCCCCACCCCATACACAGCCCCACCCCCTTTGGGGGCACCCAGCTATCTCCCCCACACCATACACAGCCCCACTCCCCTCGGGGGCACCCAGCTATCCCCTCCACCCCATACACAGCCCCACCCCCTTTGGGGGCACCCAGCTATCCCCCCCACCCCATACACAGCCCCACCCCCTTTGGGGGCACCCAGCTATCCCCCCCACCCCATACACTGCCCCCCCTCGGGGGCACCCAGCTATCCCCCCACCCCATACACAGCCCCCCCCATTGAGGACACCGAGCTATCCCCCCGACATCCCCCACAGCCCCACCCTTCCTCGGAGACTCTCACACATACCCACACGCCCCTCCACAGCCCCACTCCTCTCGGGGGCACCGAGCTACCCGCCCCCACCTGCCTCAGGGGTGTCCAGCTATCCGCGAACCCTCCCATATAACCCCACCCCCCTCGGAAGCGCCGCGCTGCCCCCTTCTCACGGGCTCCCCCGCGTCTCTCGGCTCCCCCCACCTCCATCCCTGTCCGGAGCGACCCGACCCGACCCAGCCCAGCCCAGCCCTCGGGCCGCCCCGCGACGGCACCAGCGACTGGACAGGAGACACGGGGCTATGACGAAGATAGGAAAGGGCGAGGGCACGTTCGGGGGCGGTGCTGAGCGGTGTGGCGCAGGGGGCGGGGCGAGGGCACGTTCGAGGGCGGGGCCAAGCGATGTGGTGCAGGGGGTAGGGCTGAGCGGTGGCGCCGGGCGCGCGCGCCTGGGGGGAGGGGGCTGGCGCGCGGACGGGGGCGGAGCGGGCTGGAGCAGAGCAGCGGCGGCCGGGTGTGTTCACCTCTCCGCGCGGCGGGTGCGCGAGCCTCGGGCTGGTGCGTGAGGGCGCAGCGGGCGGGCGCCCTGGGGGCAATGGGGCTGCGTGTGGCAGGGCCTGCAGGTGTGGGAGGTCGGGGCCCTGCGGGAGCCGAGTGGAATTTACTTCTCGTGACAACAGTTCCGTGAGCAGCTGGGCAAGTGTCCCGGGGGCGGGGGCAGCTCCAGTCTCCCCGCTCTCGGTAATTCCCTGTCCGCGTAGCTGGCAGCAGGTGCGGAACAGGACGGGACAGGCGCTGGACGTCGCCGTTCTCTGCTTGGGTCAAAGCGGGGGCGAGGTGGGTTTTCCTGACGCTGCTCTGCGCGCTCCTCCTCCGCGCTCTGCGGCTGGGCTCTCTCGCCAGTTAGGTTTATTGATGAATCGCTGCCCCACGGGTTTTAAAAGAACGCCCCAGGAATACGCTCCCCTTTCTCTGACCTCCCGCCCTTTGGAAGAGACGAGGCTGTGAAGTGGGCTGCCCTGCGTGTGTCCGGTCACAGCCCCTCAGTCTCTGTAACTTTATTGGCATGCTGGGCAGAGCTGCGTGAAAGTTTTTGGGAAAATAGTGTATTGAATGAAAAATGAAGTTTTGATCAATATGAAACTGTTCATGAGTTTCACACAAATAGTTTTGGCTGTTAAAATGCTGCTGTCACTTTCTAGCCGTCTGACCTTTTAGTCGAGAGGTTAGGGCACACACCTGGGATGTTGGAGACCCAGGCTCAAATATCGGTTCTGGAACAGGCCCAAAACTTATTAATTGAAAATTGTGAAAAATTTCACATTTGATATGACCCAAACCAAACTTTGGTTTTTTTTTTGGAACCGCCAATAAACACAAAAACAAAAAAATCAGTTATTCATTTAGCTTTAATAATGAGGCATGCAAGTATTAATGTATTAAGTATCTTTCTGAGACAGGATTCACTCTGATAATGAGGTTTTATACAGTGTGTCTAGTATTGTTAGAGCAGCTGGCTATGTGTGGGCAGCCCTGTCTCATGTGGTTTCATTTTCATTTGGTTGCAGGCTGTAAAACAGGTTAAGAATAGCAGAACTTATTCTAATTTGATTGTAGAGTTGCCATTTATGAGGGGACACATACATGTTTGTGGGAGAGGTTGGTGGGAATTTAGTAAGGCAGAAAGTGCGGTATTAGAGTGATCCAGGTTTCATTACTTGGTGGTCTGTATTTCAGCTCCATTTTAGAGACCATCCAAGAAACTGTTTAATGAAACTAGCTACTTATTTCTAGGAAACAAAGAGGAAAAGAGTTTGCCTGCTGTAATTAATCTCCTTCCCTCATCCTATCCTATCTCTTCTCTAGCTCTAAATGGCCAATAACTTTCGACCTAAGGAATATTGTTTCCTTATCTAATGTGGCTTGCATTTTTGGCTAAATATATTACAACATGCTCTCTTTACATCAGTGTATGCATTTTGAGATCTTTGTGTAGCTTTCCCCAATTTATACAGATTTTACAGATTGCTGAAGTGAAGGAATTGAGGGATTTTCTGGGAACCTGTCATACTGTAGGTAAAGTAGTAGGTTTAAAGCATCAGACTGGATTTCATATTAAAGAGGACACTTTTTTTAATTTGAGAAAGTAGTATTCTTTGCTACTTTATAAACCCTTACAGGCTGCATAGATTTCACTTTCCCATGTTTATATTGTGTACTATATGTAGTAATGTAACATGAGATACTACTATGTAATTCTTATACTTTATTGAATTTGATATGCACTTGGCTCTTGAAACATTATCATGTGTCTGACTTCTGCTATGTAGAAAATGTTGGCTGCTGTTACTTAAAATATTTGCTGTGTACAATACTGTTATATAACTCTAGAGACCTATGTATAGCAGCATTTAAATATTACTTGTGTGCATTTTCTTTTGCCCACCTGATTTCTGTTGGATTTTTGAGAGGAGGGGGAGAATGGCAGTTTAAAGCAACAAGGTTGGCAGGCCCAAAGCTTCGCAACATTTTTCAGAACTTTTCAGGTACCCAAAATGAAATACTTAGATAATGTTTTCACCCCTCTTAGCCATGAACTATACTGCAAAGAAGCCCAGCTTCTTGACCTGGAAACCAGTTAACATCCAAGGTGTTGAGTTTTCTTCACTGTACTTTTCCCTCTATACTTCAGAGAGCAGGCAGGATTTGCAAGAATCTTGCTCCCTGAAGTGCTTGGATATCCTACCTGCCAACAATAGAAGAGTTCTCAGGCAAAGGGATGGTTCGTTATGTACATTGGCCATCACATATAAAAGCACATGTAATAAGTTTTGCCTAAAAAATCTCTAGCACCATTTTAATGTATCGCTAACCAGCTTCCCCCTTATAAATGCTTTCAGTTACCCACCTTTTTAGAGGCCCTCATCCAACAAGTATTTTTGAACCTTTAGGATAAAAGATTGCACATAAAATCTCATCCTTCAGTGTAAAGACAAGGTCTTCTACCTGACCGTCCTTTAATTTGCAAAAACACTGTTCTTATTCTTAATTTCCAAAGGTTAAGAAATCCATGCTTGCTCTTCAACATTCAGTTCTCTCCTATACCCACCTGATGACTCCTTCATGCTTCCTAACATATGCAATGACATTTCCCATTGTCATTTTAAAAGTTTCTTCAGCCACAATTTACATTACAATTCTTTCCTCACTTCCTCTAAATTTCCTCAGCCATCCCTCTGCAGACCCCCAAATTTCTGATCCTACCACCATCTTCCATTCCAGGCTTTATAGGCCATCATGATGATGCAAATATGAGATTTGCTTTTCTATCATGTTCTTGATGGTTATAAAGCAGGCTCCCTTGTAAAATGTGTTCTAACTTATTTTCCCTTATTGGCTGATGATAAATATCTTTAATGGCGAGTCCACTTCAGATCTAAATTGAGAACATGGCACCCAGCAGTGAGCTGTGCTTGGTGCTGAAGGAGAAAAGATTTTTACTTGGTTTAAGGTCGACATCTTCAATCCATTTTTATAACCTATGATTTAATATTTTAGCAGGTGGATTGGTCTGAGAACATTCTGGCAGTGTGGGCCTCTCAAGCAAGGCAGTGACTTTATTTAGGGAGTCATCAAAAGGAGCCCGATTAGCCTGATGCATGTGTAGTATATGTAAAACAACTTCAGATAAATTAATAAATAATAAATTGTCAAAAGTGACCTCCCCACTCCTTCCCCATTCACTCAGGCAAAAGCCTAGATAAATAGATGAATCTTAATAATAACAGATGAGCCCTGAAGCTGAACAAATTCTAGCTCTGTCAGGCCAACTAAATAAGTGAATTTCTGAATCAAGAGTGCTCTACAACCTGTCTCCATAGTAGAAATTTCATTAGAAGCTGCAGAAACCATCAGTGATGAATACATTATAAATAAGGCTATGATTTAATCATAGATATTTTTAGCAAAAGTCATGGACAGGTCACGGGCAAGAAACAAAAATTCATGGCCCATGACCTGTCCATGATTTATACCATAAATACTGCTGATTGAATCGTGGGAGGCGGGGAACCCGAGAGGCCCCGCTGCCATTCTGACTGTCGCCAGTAGGGGAGCCCTGGCCGCCACAGGACTGCTGCCCCAGGATTGCTGCTCTGGCCTCCTTGGGATTGCTGCTGGGAGCCACAGAGCTGCTCCTGCCACTCCCTGGGACTGCTGCTCAAGTGTTCCCTCGAGCGAGCCACACTGGGCACTGTTCGGGTAGTCCCTGGGGCCAGCTGCTTGGGCAGTTCTGAGGTCAGCCACACTGGCCACTGCAGAAGTTACGGAGGTTGCAGGAAGTCAGAGAATCAATGACTTCCTCAACTTCAGTGACAAACATGGAGCCCTAATTATACATTCCTGCATAAGAGGTATACACATTAACTCCCAAAAATGCATGGAATACTCAAGGAGCTGACTGAGGAGATATCTGAGCCATTAGTGATTATCTTTGAAAAGTCATGGGCGAGATTTCAGAGGACTGGCAAAGGGCAAATATAGTTCCAGTCTATATAAAAGGAAATAAGGACAACCTAGGGAATTACAGACCTACAGTACCCGCAAAAATAATGGAACAAATAATTAATCAATTTGCAAACACCTAGAAGATAAGGTGATAGGTAACAGTCAGTGTGGATTTGTGAAGAACAAATCATGTCAAACCAACCTAATGGCTTTCTATGGGAGGGTAGCAAGCCTAGTGAATAGAGGGGAAGCAGAAGATGTGATATATCTTGACTTTAGTAAGGCTTTTATTACTGTCTTTCATGACCTCATTAAACTCGGAAAATACAACCTTGATGGAGCTACTATAAGGGGATGCATAACTGGTTGGAAAACTGTTCTTAGAGAGTAGTTATCAATGGTACAGTCAAGCTGGAAGGGCATATAAAGTGGAGTCGCACTGGGCTCAGTTTTGGGTTCAGTTCTGTTCAGATTTTCGTCTGTGATTTAGATAATGTCATAGAGAGCACACTTAGAAAGTTTGCGGATGATACCAAGCAGGGAGGGGTTGCAAGTGCTTTGGAGGATAGGATTAAAAGTCAAAATAATCTGGACAAACTAGATAAATGGTTTGAAGTAAACAGGTTGAAATTCAGTAAGGACAAATGCAAAGAAATTCAGTTAGGAAGGAACAGTCAGTTGCACACATACAAAATGAGAACGGATTGCCTAGGAAGAAGTGCTTTAGAAAGGGATCTGGGGGGTCATAGTGGATCACAAGCTGAATAGGAGTGAACAGTGTAACACTGTTGCAAAAAAGGCATACGTCATTCTGGGATGTATTAGCAGAATTGTAAGCAAGACATGAGAAGTAATTCTTCTGCTCTACTGCGCACTGATACAGCCCCAACTGGAGTATTGTGCCCTGTTCCGGGCATCACGTTTTAGGAAGGATGTAGACAAATTGGAGAAAGTCTAAGTGCGCCTGTGTACTGGTCGATGGATAAGCATCCGCTGAAATGCCGCTGACAAGCTGCGTCGGTGGCATCTCTGTGGCGATGCCTACTGATGTTGCTGCTTGTCGGCGGAATTTCGGCGGATGCTTGTCGGCCACCATGGTCCTCCGTGGCTCGTCCAGATGAAAGAGGTTGGGGACCATTGGTATAGCTGATGATTATGTCAATCTTTCTGTGAATAGAAGTTTACAGAGTCACTAGAGTCACTAGCTAGATGGTTTTACTCAATAGCCAGAAATAAGTGTAGTGATCCATAGGGATGGGATGTCTCTGTGGTGTTTTTTTGTTTTTGGAGAAAACCCTTAGATATATTACTAGAATACCACAATTTCAAACTTTTTAGGATGTAAACATGATTGGAAACAATTTCATTTGCATGAGAAGTTTAGGGAAGCAGAAAGTAGTAACCCCTGTGTTAACGGCATTTCTATTCTTGTAAAAAGTGTCATGATACCTTTTAAGTGTTAGTGCCCAGGACCTAGGTTTTCAATTTCTTATCCAAAAGATAGTATTTCCAATAGCACAGTTACCCTAGCAGGATGATGGTGATATTGATTCAGTTCTAACTAAGAAGTGGTGCCAGCTTCTATGGTACTTGCTAAGGTGGATGTTCTTTCTTACATTTACTGACCAAGTCTCATTTGATCCTTTTCAGTTTATAAGGTTGGACTAGATTGCAGCCTGGCTAACAGAAAATGTAATTAATCATGCTGTTAAATATTTCTGTATGGCTATTTGATTTTAATTATTATTTTTACTAGGTTATTCTGGGGCTTAGAAAGTTGACTGGGAGTACTGGAGGTTACAGCATCACGGTAAGTACACTGTATTAAAATTTAGGGCAGGCAGGTTGGGAAGGGAACTGACATGGAGGCAGGCAGAGCAGGGCGAGGCACGGGGAAATTTAGGCAAGGCTCAGGAATGAATCAGCCCATGAGATTTGGGGCCATCCGTGGGAACATTAACGTGGTGAGAACACTCTCCATCTTTGGGAAAGGGAGTGGGTAGATTGACTGACTGGTTTCTTGTTTGTGGGGGCAGGAAAGGGAGGTGAAGCTTGAGATGAGAATGCTGAAGATGAGTAATAGTTAGGAAAATGTGAAGTGCTAAGGGTATACAGACATTAAACCTTACTTACAGCATGCCTGTGAACTATGGCAGCATCCCTTTCACCATTTTACAGATGGAGAAACTGAGACAAGGATTTTAAATGACTTCCCTAAGACAATAAAGCAAATCCATGACAGACAGGATTACAAATTAGATGTTCCCAGCAGCATGCTCAAGCTACTAGTTTCTACTAATATAAGTACAGTTTATTATCACAAAACTTTCAGAATTACAATCTTTTGCATGTTTCAAAAAGGAAAGAGATGAACTTCAGTGTAAATCACTGTTTATAGTCGTGTATTGTAATAGAATGTAGCCTACAGTATTTGGAGTGGGTTTTTTCTCCTTGTTTAAGGTGGCTTTCTAGAAGATGACCATAGAGGATCTCCCAGAACCGTCCCAAGAAGGAGATTCATTGATTGAAAGATACCAGTTTTTATTCCCAGGCCCTGAAACATCAGTTACCTTTTCAGTTGCAGCAGCACCAATGCCTTCAGACTGTGGTATGTATATTTACAGAAGGCAAGAGTTTGTGGAACTACTTTGAGATCCTGTGCAGTGCCTGAGTTTGAGAGAGGGAAGTGAGTTTAAAAGCATACCATCAATTTAAAAATTATGCTTCTGTCTGAAAATGTATCTGCAGTTTATTACAAGTAATACCTGAAATTTCTACAAATGAAATGAGTGGAAAAAAATATTTTCTAGTTTGTGCATTTCAATTCACTTTTGTTTTCAGTCAGTTTTGCTATTTCTTCTGTACATTCAGTCACTGTGACCTTTCCCTGCTTTTTGTAGGCTCCTCACACATCAACACAGAAGTGAAAGTTGTCTAAATTAAAAAAGAAAAGAAAAGGTGCTGTAAATCCACAAAAATTGGCAGGTTGACTCAAATGCAGATGCAGTGCCTGAAAATATTTTAAAATCACTTTTAAGAATTGACCGATTTCCAGTGGGCAAGGCCCCATAAGTACTCCATTTTCGAAACACACAGTGGGACTTTGGGAGGAAGAAAACTTCTGTTGGAAACGTGTTCGTTACTAGGGAGAACAATATCGCTTCCATTAAGATAGTGGAATTTACCTTTTTGAGATACTATTAAATTGTCTTTATATTCATCCTTTGAAAATAGAGTTATATATTTGAAACAGTTTAAATAAATATTGTCCCATTTGATCTAGTGATTAATTGGAAATGTTTAAGAAAATCTCTACCCTCTCTTCAGATATCAAGGGTGCTTGGGAGGAGTATTGTACTTCCATGCTGCTGAACACTGTAGTATTCTATGTTCAGGAGAATTAGTGTTCTTGAGACCAACCTCTGTTGCTGGTTTGAGGATCTGGGATTTAAGGTTTTAAGGATTGCACATGCTGTAGTTTAATATGTGAATATGTATCTTTCACTGCTTAGTCCCACTCTTTTTTGATAGATCTGCTTACTCAATGAGCCAATCATTTCTGCCAATGATGCTGGCCTAGATTGTTTGTTTTTTCCACTTCTCCCTCAAGCACCTCCCTGGTTTCTCCCATTCTGCACCCTGTGTGTGTGGGGAAAACTTGCTATCTGAATATATAAAGGCACCACCCTATTCTACATCTTTCCTTAAAATCTTTGTGTTATGGAGGCAGGCAGAGCAGGGAATGGACACAAGTCACCAGTTAGGCACTAGTTAGGCAAGTGGTGAGACGGGACTTGTGTTGTTCTGCTGAACTTGTTTAAATGCAGCAAAGAGTCTATTTGTTTAAATGTAACTTCATCTGATCTCCCATACCACCTTATTTCTGTTTTGTCCACCCATTGATGTCTGTCTGAAACCCAAATTGTGAATTCTCTGAGTCAGGAACTGTCATCTTTATTAGTTAGCAGAAGGGGGTTTGATCCATGTTTGGAGTTCTGGGCAATTCCCTAAAGTAAATAATGTGAGGGTTTACTCTAATCTTTATAGACTCTATATATGACTTGGTGCTCAAAGTTTTGGGTTTTTATTTGTTTGTTTACAGTGCAGTTACATGCTGAAAGGACTCTGTAAAAATTGAGTCGTGGGGTTCATGTTTGTTCTCTAACTTTCCATAGCCAAATTGCTCAGTTTACCAGTTAAAAAGATAATTTCTTTTTAACTACCAGCACCCAAAATCAGGCAGGGATCTGAAAGTTTAACTGTACCCTTTCTGGTTTGTACATTATTTACTAATACTTCTCCATTCAGATGATAATTCTGTCGCACTTCCAGAGCTGTATGAAGCTATCAGGAACAAAAAGTAACAACTAACCTTTATTTATATCAAAATAATAAACAGATTTGAATACACACAGTGAGTCTGAACTCTACCTTACCAGCTTCACTCTGAAACACTGTTTTTAACCTATTATAACACTGTAATGGAGAAGAGAATCATGACCAGTGAGCAGAACTGTCAATAATCTAATTATAACTTCTTCTGTCAGAGGATCTCAAAGCATTTAACAAATATTTACTTATTCCTCAACTCTATTGGAGATTTAAGTGTGGCATGTGGCATTTTCATTTTAGATTTTTTGGGAACTAAGGCATGGGACCATGAAGGGCATTATCCTCTCTTTCACTGAACATGAAGAGACTTACCAAAAGTCTCACAGGGCATTAGTATAGTAGTAGTAAAAACCCAGCCCTGTTGACTTGCAATCCCATGCTTTAGCCATTAGATTGTGTAGCCTCTGTTATGAGTACAAAGATGCCTTTTTACAGTCACCTGTTTAACCATAACCATACCAAAATGGTAGTTATTGCTTATCAGCCTCGGTACTCTGTCTGATTACCTCTTTATGGTATCTAGAGCTTAGCTTTAGCAATGTGTGTGCTCCTTGAGAGAGCAGGTACTGGGTGAGAACCAGGGGTACTGGATCTGCTTTTTTAGATTCCTCTCAGATCCTTTTGCCTGTGTATGGTGGTGGTTGTGCTGTTTATCTGTCAGGTTTATAAAACCTTTTACTGTTCACTAGTATGGATATCATAGTTGGTGAACTGGTATACGCTCTTTATTAGTTTCTCTCCTCAGTATTTGTTTAGGATACTATAGCTTTTTCTTACTCAAATGGTCATATTATGGTTATATTAAAAAGCTGCCTTCCAGTACATAATAGAGAAACAGCTTTCTAGCAGTTTAGAGATCTGGAGGAGATGCATAGGAGATAATCACGGCTAGCCCACTGTCGTCTTGTGACTTGCTGCAGTAGCTTTCAGCATGAGATTTTCTTGGGCTTAGAAAGACGATAAATGTAATGGGTACATTCTACTTATTCCCAAAGCTATAAGATTTGTTGGTGCAGGGTGGCTTGTGTTAAGAAGCAAGGCTTGAGTGGTGCTGAGGGTTGAGATTTTTGACAGAATTTGGATTTGAATTAGAACTCCTAAGTGATAAATAGCTTTGAAGCTCTATTTTTTTTTCTGCCCTTTGGAGTCAAGGAGACATGTGATGAAAGAAGCTCTAGAATATTGATGTGTGCGCTCTTCATTTGCTTTATCTCTTGACCCAGTTGAAGTTGTGGTGAGTCTCACTTTTTGGGGGAAAAGTCATGGTGATGCATCCAGAGGTAGTTTATACCATCTCAGCTCCTCCAGTGTCACGCTCTCAGTCCTGTCCCAGAAGTCTGAGACCTATATTTACTCAGTAATATCTCTGTCCAGCTAGCCCTGTATCTGCAACTGCTGCAAGACAAGTTGACATTTTATGCATTCATTATAAACCTTTTAGAAGACAGCCGCCATAGTAGGCTTTGGGGTGATAAAAGTTCAGTGATTTCCCGTTTCCAATCACTGGCTGAGTAAGATGCATCTAGCTTCCATTCCTCCTCCAAATAATCACAGCTATCCAAATTGATATTTTCAGGATTTAAAAATTTTCACTGGTGCACAGCATACTACCTTGTGTGGGTAGGGGACATACATAGGTTTTTAATCTGAAAGGCTGTATCTTTGATGCCTGTGTTGCCAGCACAAAGTGCCCGAGGCCAAGCAACAGCGGGGGGGAGGGGTCCGTTGCCCAGTGTGCCGTGCCAATAAACACACCAGGGTGGAGAAGCAAACCAAGTTTATTTGAGATCTCAAAGCGGTGCAGGGAGACTGACGCCTCAAATCAAGCACACCTAAAACAAGCAGTCTGTTCCTTTATATCCCATGAGAACTTTTCTTGCTGACTAGCAATCTCCCGTTTCCCCTCCCTCTTCTGTCCGACTGCAGCATTTTCTTCTCACACACTTTTTTGTCTTCCTCCTCCCTCTCCCCCTTTCTGCTGCAGAGACGTGTATGCTGTATCTAAAAGCGGCCTTGAAACTTGCTTCAATTTATCTCCAGTGTGTTACAGCAGGGAACTGGCTGTTACAATCAGAAAACTAACTGCTGACAGTACATTTTACAGCTCTTAACATATTAGGTTACACAAAGTGTTAAACATGGAGGAACAATGGTTCACTGAGGCCGACAACAGGAGGGCTTCATTGACACTTGTGGTCTACCACCCTCCCGAGTTACCTAGGGTTATACTTGGTGACACCAACAACTCCCTCCTTTGAGAAAACTCAACAAACTTTTGGCTGAGTGTTCTCATATGCAGAGGATAAAAACAGATTAAGCTCATAGGCGTGGGGGTCGCTAGTTAGAGTCAATTGGGAAATACCAGGGCATCGGGGGGAGCAGAGTGAGTTCTGGAGCGTTTTATAGCATTGTATGAGCACAAAAAGAACAACAAAGAGAAGGAGTACACAAAAGAGCAAAAACACTATACGCCGACCCCATGCACCTAAATCGGGCATCCAGGAGGTTAACCAGCCCCATTCCTCTTGGACTCCTGTACTGGTGTTATCAAGGGTAATACAGTGAAAGGCGACAGCCTGCTTTCTAATAGCATGTATATCAGTTTCCACCTGCTGCTGTTGGTTTATAAACACACAACAGCTGGAGTTAACTAAGGCACAAACTCCACCCTGATTAGCAAGGAGGTAATCTAGGGCCAAACGATTTTGTAAAACTGTCTGGGACAATTGAAATACTTCACCCTGGAGAGTTGACAAGGCATCTGCTGTGGAATTTGCCATTATCTCCAAGGCAGCAGAAATATTCACTATAGCTTTTTCTAACTCATTTACTCCCAACCAAGGCAAAAACCAGCGGACAAAGGAGTGAAAACTTGTAGGCCGATTGGCCAGGGGATTAGCAGGAACATTCCGTCGGCTCCTCCAAACATGATTACGGACCTCGCCTTGCTTCAATGTTGGATGTATTGTGACAGCAGGGACCACAGCCCCCAGGGCACAAGAGCCCCACCAGTCAGCTGGGAGCGCTTTATAAGCCGTCTGATTACAAAGCCAATACCAGCCAGATCCCGTAGGGACCGGCCATGGGGCTCGACCACAGGTGGAGGAAGAGCTCAGGTAAACATGTTCTGAGTAATTGCACTCCACTGTGGCATTGCCCACAAAGATGTTATTGTCTCCCTTATCTCGCCAGTAGCATGCAGCATAGGGACCCAGAGGTACCATATGAATGGACCATGTCTGAACTGGGGGGTCCGGGCTGTAGTTGCAATCAGGAAAAAGCTGATCTATAAGTGTGCCATTGAGTGGAAGGGGAACACTCCATAGCGGAATGCCCTGATCGGTATGGGTGGGAGTGTGTATGCAGACCCAACATGAGGATTGATTTACATCTTGTGCAACTGCATGGGTTAAATGCAAAAAACTATTATCTTCCCACTTTGCATGCATTTGGGGGAACACAGGAGTTAATAGCAGCAATATCATGGCAAACAGTAACAGGAGGGCAAACCCTGGACCTGAACCCATATTGGGCGGATTACTTTAGGGCCTCAGAATCTTAAGGCCTCAAATGCCCACAAAATAAGAAAATTAAGAAGTACAACAACACGCAAATTAAAAATCAAAGGATCCAGGCCAACAGGTTAGGCCGGCCCTCTGAAAATAAACACAACCGATGTATAATGTGTTCGCAGGGAGTGTGCTGTGGCAGTTCAAAGGGATCACAGGGCATTCCCAGTGCTCCTTATTGTCGCTTAAATAACAGCTTAAGTCCCAAATCATCGCTGGAAGTTTTCTCAGTAGGCTGGATGGTCCACTGTTCAGGAGTGGGCACTACTTTCAGACGAGAGTGATGAATCCAGTTTGGGTCCCTCCACCTTTGCTGCTGTATGGGAAACCAGCAGGACGGTGTGGGGTCCTTTCCACTTCTCTTGGAGAGGCTCGTCCTTCCAGGTACGAACAAGCACGGAGTCGCCAGGCTGCAAGGAATGGATTGGGATATCCAGCGAAAGAGGCTGCAAATCTTTGGCTTACCTGTGAAGAGAACAGAGAACAGCAGACAGAGTGCATGTACTGAGACAAGAAACCACACCCCATTTCCCACTCCCCTTCCAGAACCGGTGTACCGTTCATAGGCCATGCCCTTCCAAACATAATCTCAAAGGGCCTGAGCCCTAATCTGCCCTTAGGGAGGGCACAGACACGGAGTAAAATAAGGGGCAAAGCATCAGGCCACCGAAGAGAGGCCTCCTGGCAGACCTTCGAGAGATGTCGCTTGAGTGTCTGATTCATGCGTTCCACTACTCCACTGGCCTGCGGTCGCCATGAAATTTGGAGCTTCCAAGGGATCTGTAAGACATCCGATATGTTCTGAACAATTTTTGATGTGAAGTGGGTTCCGTTGTCAGATTCCATCCACTGGAGGAGTCCAAATCAAGGAATAATCTTGACAAATTTTAAGACCACTGTTCTGGCAGTATTGTTTCGACATGGGAAGGCTTCAGGCTATCCGCTGAATCGATCCACTAAGACGAGAAGGTATTTGACCCTTGAGTCCGGGGGAACTCAGTAAAATCTATTTGCCACACCAGTTCCGGACCTGGGGTGGGTTCCAGAGTGGCTGGCATCACTGACAGTCCTGGTCGTGGGTTATTCTTTTGGAAGACCAAACATTCAGCTTGTACCTGGGATGCTAGGGGTCTAAGTCCAGAGGTTAGAAAATATTTACTCATAAGCTGGGTAAGAGCCTCCCTGCCTGCATGGGTGGTTTGATGTAATTGCTGTAACACTGGTCGGATTAGGCTCTTAGGTAATAGAATTCTTCCCTCTGGGGAGTAGAGCCATCCCTCCTTTTCCTGGAGACCAAGCCTGTCAGCCAGATTTCTTTCTTCCAGAGAGTACTGCAGGGCTGGGAGCTCCCCTACCGATGGGATAAGGGCATGCATATGGGCAGTCTCTGCCTCCGGTGGCTGCAAAGTAGCAGCATGCTTAGCTTCCCTGTCTGCCCTAGCATTACCTGGGCCACATCTTGATTTTCCCTTTGATGGGCCTTACAGTGCACCACTGCTACCTCTAAGGGGAGCTGTACGGCTTCTAGAATCCGGAGGATATGGGACCCATGCTTAACCGGAGAGCCTTGGGCTGTTAGCAGTCCTCTTTGCTTCCACAGGCCAGCATGTGCATGTAATGCTCCAAAAGCATATTTAGAGTCAGTAAAGATGTTGACCCGTTTTCCTTTTGACAGTTCAAGCGCACGGGTCAGGGCTACTAGTTCAGCAAGCTGGGCAGATGTCTCAGCAGGTAAACCCTCGGCTTCCACGGTATCGCGGAGGGTCACAACAGCATAGCCTGTCCTCCTTTGTCCATCTACAACAGCACTACTGCCATCAGTGTACCACTCACAGTCTGCATTTGGAAGTGGTTGGTCCTTTAAGTCCGGATGGCTGGAGTATTGGGCATCTATTACATCTAGACAGTCGTGTTCCCGCTCCTCTGTCTCTGGCAAAAGGGTGGCTGGGTTAAGGGAGGGGCAGGTCTGCAGGGTGACTTCAGGGTTCTCTAAAAGCTTAGCCTGATACTGAGCCACCCGAGCCTGGGTGAGCCAAAAACCGCCCTTGGCATCTAGTAGGGCCCTCCCAGAGTTAACTTCTTGGCTTCCTCAAGGACTAGGGCAGTTGCAGCAACCGCCCGTAAACACGCTGGCCACCCCTTGGCAACTGGATCAAGTTGTTGGGAAAAATAAGCCACGGGACGTTTCCAAGTGCCTAATAACTGAGTAAGCACTCCCAGAGCCACCCCTTTCCTCTCATGTACATACAGTTGAAACGGCTTGGAGAGGTCCGGCAGACCCAGGGCTGGGGCTTCCATCATCTTTCTTTTTAGAACCTTAAATGCCCTGTCAGCTTCTGGGGACCAGTGAAAGGGGGCGTGATCCACTCCCTTAACGCATTCGTACAATGGTTTGGCCCACAGTCCAAATTCAGGAATCCATATTCTGCAAAAGCCTGCCATGCCCAGAAATGCCCTGAGCCATTTACGATTGCTTGGGATAGGAACTTGACAGATTGCTTCCTTCCTTTCATTTGAAAGCTGACGTTCTCCTTGCCTTATGTGAAACCCTAAGTATTGTACTTCTGGAAGGGCGATTTGAGCCTTACTCCGTGCTATCCGATAGCCTCGGAGTCCAACAAAGTTCAGGAGGCTCACAGTGGCTTTAAGGCAAGGGGTTAAACCCACAGCTGCAATTAACAAGTTATCTACATATTGCAGGAGGAGGACCTTGTCTTCATTGTCTCATTCCTCCAAGTCCCTAGCCAGGGCCTGGTCAAAAAGGGTGGGGGAGTTTTTAAATCCCTGGGCCAAAACTGTCCAGCAAAACTGCTTCTTAACCCTCCTTTTGTCCTCCCATTCGAAGGAGAAAATCTCCTGAGATGGTGTGTCAACCGGAATTGTGAAGAAAACGTCTTTTAAATCCAGGACCAAAAAATGGGTGTACTGTCCCCCCACAGAGGCCAACAAGGTATATGGGTTTGGGACGAGGGGGTGCAGAGTTTTAACCCGTTCATTAACTGCTCTGAGGTCCTGCACCAGCCGGTACGTGCCATCAGGCTTTTGCACAGGCAAGATAGGAGTGTTCCAAGCTCACTGGCATTCTCGAAGTACACCATATTGTAGGAATCTGTCTATAGTTCCCTGTA
This sequence comes from Gopherus flavomarginatus, assembly GCF_025201925.1. Classification (NCBI taxonomy): domain Eukaryota; kingdom Metazoa; phylum Chordata; order Testudines; family Testudinidae; genus Gopherus; species Gopherus flavomarginatus. The sequence continues at coordinate 60,205,734 of NC_066620.1, read as the reverse complement.
GCCCCTCTCTGGCTTCCCTCTTGATTGGATACTGTTTGATTCGCACCGGCCTTTTCCTGGCAAAAGCTGCACATTGACAGGTGTTCGGTGTGTGTCTTTTCCCGGGACCCCTGATGCCCAGACTAGGGGGTATATCTGGTCCTCCCACTGGCTCCACTCTGGGGCTTGCATGGCTGAGGGCTCAACTGCAAGAGTTATTATCCATGCATTCTTGGGGAGTAAGGTAAGGGTTATTTCTTCTTGAGTAAAATGCAGGGTGGCACCTAAGCGACAAAGCAGGTCCCGTCCTAGCAGGGGTGTTGGGCAATCGGGAAGGTAAACCAGCTTGTGAGATATAGTTCTGTTTCCCAAAGCACATTCCGCTGGGGCATACACTGAACACTGTATTCCTTTTCCTGTGGCACCCACCACAGTGAGTGAGTCTGCCATGGACAGCTGAAGGGGTTGATTTACAGCTGTGCGTGTTGCCCCAGAGTCTACTAAAAAGTATATTTCCGAATTTCCCACCCGCATTTTTACTCGGGGTTCTGGGGGCAGGATGGTCTGTCTCCCCTGATACCCCTATTCATGATCCTCTGCAGCCATCATAGTAGTACGCTCCCTTTGGGGGCATTCATTTTTCCAGTGTCCCTCCTGCCGGCAGATAGCACACTGGTTGCGACCCAGGCGCTTCTCCTGTGGGCCAGGGCGTCCACACCCACGGCCCCTTACTCCCCGGCCCCTTCCACCTTCCTGGGGTCTTTCCCTGCTGGCTTGCACTGCCGCTACCAACATTTTCACTTGCTTTTTCTCCTTTTCTCCTTCTTTCAGGCTATAAGCCTTATTTGCAGTTTCCAGAATCTGTGCCATGGTCATGCCCATTAAATCCTCCTTTTTCTGCATTTTCCTTTTAATATCAGGGGCTGCACGACTGGTAAAGATACCTTTTATAATTGCCTCAGTGGCCTCATTATCGGGGTCTGCATTTGTATTCTGCCGAATAGCGTCTCGGATGCGCTGCAAAAAGGCAACCGGACTTTCCTTTGGTTCATGTATTATCTCATATGGTTTTGCCCAATTGTTGTGTTGGACAGCCAAGTGTCGGAGTCCGTACAAAAGCAGCTCCTTGTAGGAGGTGAGGAGGGTGAAGTGCTGCTCATTATTAGGATTCCACCTGGGATCAGCCAGGGGAACCGCCTGCGCTGGCTCAGGGGCATTTGGATTCACATCATGTATCCGCTGTGCCTGCTCCCTTGCCTTGGCCATAACCTGATTCCGCTCCACCTCAGACAACAGGGTCCTCATAAGGATCTGACAGTCGTCCCAGTCAGGCTTGTGGCTAGCCAGACACCCCTCAAAAACTGAGATAAACCGGCTTGGATTTGTTGAGAATTCCCCCGCCTGTGCCTTAAAGGCTCCCAGTTCCACGGGGTTAAAAGGGACATGGGTATAAACTTGCACAGTAGCGGCCGGGCGCCCTTCCTCTTCTGGGTGGGCTATTAAGGTCTCAGTGATCAATGGATAGAATCCCATTGAGGGAGCAATCCCTGGGGCACCTGCTCTTTATATGGTGGGGGTGTGAAAGCTGAAGGGGACACCGAATCTGCCATTACAACTGTAGGAGGGCTCTGGGGACTAACATTAGTGATTACCGAACCTGTCAGAGTCAAATTACACTGTTGCAAAATATCAGTCCTGTGCCATAAAGCCATAAACAATTGCGCATACAGATGTTCATTCCATTTACCTGTTGGCTGACAAAACAGGATTAGCTGAAGGATCGTATTAAGTGATCCTTCCGGTGGCCACCTTTCTTGACCCTCTAGTTGGTATTGAGGCCAGTCTACTGTATAGAACCTTTTAAAGTTATTCTTAGTCATTGGAGCCGAGCCAAACACCTTCCAATTCACCAGAATGCATTCTAAGGGAGTACACTGTACCTGCCATCCCATACCATGCCCTTGACCCATTATATGACGCTCTATCGTTTAATGGGAATTACGATGACTGGGTGTCCCCAGCCTCGGGCCTAAGTCCACACTACTGGACTGTTCCTACCTTATCCAAGGGACTGGTTCCTCACTGTCGCCCACAACTGCTTCTCCACTACTCAAGTGCGTTGCACCGTTGTGCCCTCTGGGGTCGCTCACACCGTGTCTCCACCGAGGCCCCCGATGAAGTCACCGGTGTGCGCTGGGCGTCGGTCGTCGCTGCAGTCCGTCGACCACCAGGAGGGATCTGGGCAAGGCTAATTTTAGCCTCGAGCCCACTGTTGGGCGCCAAGAACTGTTGCCGGCACAAAGTGCCCAAGGCCAAGCAACAGCGGGGGTGGGGGGTCCGTCGCCCAGTGTGCCGCGCCAATAAACACCAGGGTGGAGAAGCAAACCAAGTTTATTTGAGATCTGAAAGCGGTGGAGGGAGACTGACGCCTCAAATCAAGCACACCTAAACAAGCAGTCTGTTCCTTTATATCCCATGAGAACTGGCTGTTACAATCAGAAAACTAACTGCTGACAGTACATTTTACAGCTCTTAACATATTAGGTTACACTAGGTTACACAAAGTGTTAAACATGGAGGAACAATGGTTCACTGAGGCCGACAACAGGAGGGCTTCATTGACACTTGTGGTCTACCACCCTCCCGAGTTACCTAGGGTTATACCTGGTGACATCAACACCTGCATTTTGGGTTGTATTATAAGTGAGTTTCAAGTTTTACAAAAGAGAATTCTTTCTGAAGTTGGTGGTTGATGGCCAGATTTTTCAAAGGTGCTGAGTATCTGCAGCACCCATTGATTTCAGTAGAATTTCTGAACATCATGTAATGAATGCCTTTCCCTTATTATCCTGATTATTTTTTATTTCTGTTCTCCTGGATGTCATATATAAGTGTGCATGGTTTTTCTGTGATACTATTTTTTTGGGGAGGAAGGGGCAGGTTCATAATGTTGAGTAAGCAAGTGCAAGTTCCATCACTGTAGTTGAATCTACTAAGGGCTTGTCTGTGCTCAAAATAGCTTTGGTTCAGCAGTTTGTGACCAGCCTGAAACATGGGTAAATGTCTGTTAGCGTAATTGTTGCAAACACTTGCATGTCCTTGTCTAAACTTAAAACTCAGCCCCAGAGCGCCAATACAGCTATACTGATTGCTGAATCATGACTTTCACAAAGTGTAGATAAGGCCTCAATGAGAAGAAAAGATAAGAAGTTAAGGGAAGAGGCTGAATTTGCTTGTGATGCTGAATTTCAAATCTGTGCATCTCCTCCCTACTTCTTGCCTCAAAAAAGTTTTGAAAAGTAGATGCATTGTTGAAGCATTTTAATACCCAAATTTGCATATAATGCTCCCAATCTTTTCTTAAAAAACAGAGTTCTCCTTCTTCGATCCTAATGATGCAGCATGCCAAGAAATTCTTTTCAATCCTAAAACATCCGTTTCTGAATTGTTCGCCATTTTACGGCAATGGGTCCCACAGGTCCAGCAGAACATCGATATCATTGGAAATGAGGTGAGGAATGAAGGAGGATTCCTGGGCAGTTTCAGTGTTAAAGAAAAATGGTATAGTGTTGATAATGATCAGAACAGATCTTATACAACAGCTGAAATAATAGGTTCAAGAGATTGTTTTTGCCTTACAGCACATAGCTACTGACCAGTATAACAGTGATATAGACACCAATCACAATAGAGGTGACATTCAGCTGTCTTTGCAAAAGAGAAGGAAGATCAGTATATAACTATTCAAAAAAATTGTGAGAAGGAAGCAAGGGTGGGTTGAAGAAACAAATAGAGAAGTTCTTTTTGGAACTAAAATGACTAGGATTTCCCATCTTCCACTTTTCTGTTTACAATAACTTTTAAAATTCCGACAAACTAAATTAAAACTGTCAGAATTTAAAAGTGGGACTTGCAAAAGCAATTAAGTCACTTGGAAGCTGAAGCCTTTTTCTTTATTTCATCAGCTTGTGTAGGCTTTTCTAGACAGTCCAGCATGCATTCTTCTTACAACATCATAACTACAGGTTTTATCAGAGTAATGGAGGACCAAAGGATTAAAATGTGGGTGAGGAAGCAAAATTAGTGTTTTAAAACAGATTTAGTTTTCCTGGGATGCACTGCATCAGAACTGGAACAGTTAACTCTTCAACACATGAAAGCCAAGCTGGTGCTAATGATGGAAAAATGATAAAACCTGAAAGCACTGAAGGTTAATAATGATAGAGATATTGATAGCTACAATAATGAGGGATAGCTCAGTGGTTTGAGAATTGGCCTGTTAAACCCAGGGTTGTGAGTTCCATCCTTGAAGGGGCCATTTAGGGAACAGGGTTTTAAAAAAAAAAAACCCTGGGGATTTGTCCTGCTTTGAGCAGGGGGTTGGACTAGATGATCTCCTGAGATCCCTTCCAACTCTGATATTCTATGACTAAATAACCATTTTGCTGAGTTATGTATAACTACAGTAGAACCTCAAGAGTTACAAACACCTTGGGAATGAAGGTTGTTTGTAACTTTGAACAAAATATTATGGTGGTTCTTTCAAAAGTTTACAGTTGAATGTTGACTTAATAGAGCTTTGAAACTTTATTATGCAGAAGAAAAATGCTGCTTTTAACCATCTTAATTTAAATGAAACAAGCACAGAAAGTTTCCTTACCTTGTCAAATCTCTTTTTTAAACTTTCCATGTATTTTTTTTAGTAGTTTACATTTAACACAGTACTGTGCTGTATAGTATTTTCTCCTTTTTTTTTTCTTTTTTTTTGGATCTATGCTGCCTGATTGTGTATTTGCTGTTCCAAATGAGATGTGTGGTTGACTGGCCAATTTGTAACTCTGGTATTTGTAACTCTAAGGGTCTACTGTACCTTGCACTGATAATGCACTTTAACAAACTGCTTTGCTAGTCTTCACTGCAACAAATGCATGTCTATGTGTGAAAACAATTTATTCAATAATTTCATCAGTCATGTGCTGTTTTTCTGCAGATCATTAAGAGAGGCTGCAGTGTGAATGATAGAGATGGACTGACTGATATGACACTCTTACATTACACCTGCAAGTCAGGGGCTCATGGTATTGGTGAGTAAAGAAAAGTAGAAATTGGAAATGGAACCGTTTGCCTCGATAAATCAGAGGCTACCCCTCTTCCGTTTGAAAATTGTTCCTTATAGTAAATTTGCTAGTGCTTAGCCTTAACTCTTGTAAACATTTTATTTGTATAGTCCCTTAATGGCTGTTAGAAGGGATGATACAGAAATTATTTTATGTATTAATACCAATTAAAAAAAACTAAACATAACTGAGAGGTTTCTTGCTTGGTAATATTGAAATCTCCTTGGGAGAGAAAAGGAACTTTTGGTTGCATTTAATGTACATTTATAGGAAATAAGAGTGCATTTAGCCCTCTCTTTCTTGATGATTCCTATTGGCTTCTATCAAAGTATTTTTTTACACGAATACTGAACCCAGCAAAAGCGGGTGGGGTGGCTGATGGAGTTTAAACTTTGCTAGCAGAAGGTCTGAAAATTAGGCATTGTGGAGCCTCACTCCACCACCTCCCTGACCTGTCTCTGGTGCCCATGATTCCTTTCGTGCCTAATCCTCAAGAGATCCTTTTCGTAGCAAAATGTCTTTCTATAGGCTTTGCTCTGTGTAGCCATAATTTGGGATACAAAGGTTTTCTAATGCATTATATGTGATATCTAGGCTGGTATATTTATACCACACTATTAAACTCTTAACTAACATTTAAATCAACTTTAAAAAAAAATCTGCTTTGCAGGGGATGTTGAGACTGCTGCCAAATTCGCCTCTCACCTTATCGATCTGGGTGCAGATACCAGTTTGCGTAGTCGCTGGACAAATATGAATGCTTTGCATTATGCTGCCTACTTTGATGTTCCAGAACTTATTAGAGTTATTTTGAAAAATGCAAAGCCCAAAGGTAGGTATTATCAAGTATCAGTTTTCTTAGGTAATATGCCATTCTGCCCTTCAGTTAACTGATCCATCCAGTAAATGGAGTTGTGCAGGCATAGAGGAAAGCTGCATTTTCCCATAATTTTTTTTAAGTAACTTCTCATTCTCTTTAGTTTGCTTTTTTGGTCCATTTTCTCTGAACTGAGTTTATGCTGTAGTGCATAGACCAGGGTTTTTTTTTAAAAAGAAGAGAGAGTATGATGGGATCAGACTTCATAAATAGTGAGTGGGAAGTGAGGGAATGCTGTGGGGAATGGTAATATAGCGTCAGTTTACTTACCTCTGAGCTTTTGCTGACAGAGTGAAAGAGTAGATGTGAAGAAACAAGCACAACTGTTCTATTTGTGAAATCTCAGGCTCTCTGAGGTGCCCTTATGATCAAGAGGCAGACTCAGAAAGGAAGAAGCAGGCTATGGGGTAGATCAGTTCTGGAGAACATAACAGAAGATGAAAAAGATGCATGCTGCTAGCAATTGGAGCTGCTATTGAAGTGTTCATATGTCTCACGTCTGCCGCCCATTTAAAAATGAAGCAACTAAATTGTCATATCTGACATAGTAGAATGGGTACAGATTGGGATGGGAGACCCCACTGGTAGTTATAAATGTATTTAAAATTCTGCAAGTAATAGTATAAATGAATAATCAAAGTCTAACCCAGTATATTAATGCAAAAAGTAAATGACACTGGTCATTTGGGGGGATATGCTTGCTCTTTATAAATATATCAGAGGGATTAATATTAGGGAGGGAGAGGAATTATTTAAGCTTAGTACCAATGTAGACACAAGAACAAATGGGTATAAACTGGACACTAGGAAGTTTAGACTTGAAATTAGACAAAGGTTTCTAACCATTAGAGGAGTGAAGTTCTGGAACAGCCTTCCAAGGGGGAGTAGTGGGGGCAAAAGACATATGTGGCTTTAAGACTAAGCTTGATAAGTTTATGGAAGGGTTGGTATGATGGGATAGCTTAATTTTGGCAATTGATCTTTGATTATCAGCAGGTAAGTATGCCCAGTGGTCTGTGATGGGATGGGATCTTGAGTTACTGCAGAGAATTCTTTCCTGAGTGCTGGCTGGTGAGTCTTGCCCACATGCTCAGGGTTTAGCTGATCGCCATATTTGGGGTCGGGAAGGAATTTTCCTCCGGGGCAGATTGGCAGAGGCTTTGGAGGTTTTACGCCTTCCTCTGCAGCGTGGGGCATGGATCACTTGCTGGTGGATTCTCTGCAGCTTGAGGTCTTCAAACCACAATGTGAAGACTTCAATAACTCAGACATAGGTTAGGGGTTTGTTATAGAAGTGGATGGGTAGGGTTCTGTGGCCTGCTTTGTGCAGGTCAGACTAGATGATCATATTGGTCCCTTCTGACAGTAAATTCTATGAGTCTGAGTCTATGGTTTCTGAAGCAGAAGCCAATATTAGTGTTCCTAATCTGCATGAATATCTATACCAATAAACAGTTTGTGCATTGTACTAAATAAACATCCCATAATCCTTCTGGTATGCTGTCTTGTAGAGTTGTCAGATGCCTCTTTTTAACTAGCGGTAATTAAAAAGACTTCATTTTAAAAACTGAAAAGATGTCCTTTTATAAATATTGACAACTTAATACCCTATTTCATGTCTAAAAACATCATATAGACGCACAGGGTTTGTTTACCAGATCTTGCATAAGGAATTGTCAGAGTATTCATCCATAAGCGTAGGTTCTAGTGACTGCTTTAGCATCTCTCAAAAACAAATGCAGGGTGGGCAGGCGCTCATATCTAGGGGTATAATTAGAAGGCAAAGTCCTGGATTCTGGTGTAGTAGCGAGCTTCTTTCCCTTTGAATCCCTGTCACCACTTGAGGAGAGTCTGGATCTTTCCACAGTGCTCGAACACTAACCAGAATTCTCCCTTCTAATGCACCATATTTCCTGAGAGTGTAGGAGCAACAAACTCTAGCCAGCAACAAGAGACAAACCACTATTGCTCATGTTCAGAAGTGCAGCCAACATCATGTTGCAACAGCCACCCTCCCCCTCTCTCTTCATGACCTGCAGCAGCAGAATGGCTCTTGTGCCAAACACCTGGCCTTGTACTTGTTCAGTTCTCCTGCACAGCTGCTCCAAGGAAGGGCAGGGTTTTGTCCACTCATCAAAGAAAACTTATCTGGGCAAATGACATGCCCCTCATTAGCTCCCACATGTGTAATACCCACAACCTAAGAAAAATGTGATTACCCTAAGATGTTTATAAAACAACCTGCCTGGCACAGTTGCTATTAGTTGACTTAATGTATTAGGAGGTTTGGATTAGTGTAAGAGATACTTGTAACATTTGGGGAACAAGACTTAATTGGGCAGACTGTTCCATAAGGATGTAGTTGCTATTTCATTTCAGATCTTGGGGAGAAACAGGTATGCATGTACAAACAAAATATAGTTTTTTTGGTTTGCAGTGAGCTGTGTGGAGGGACCCAAGTGTACCTTGGAGGGGTCCATACTGTTCTGGGGGAAAAAAGTCACAAGATTTACATAACCTTTCAAGCAAAAGGTATAATGAGTATGGCATGAATTTAGAGACACTTCCAAAGAAGAACCAGTTACCACATGATCTTGATTTACTGCAGCAGTAAAATGCCCTGCATGCCTTCATATAATATTCTCAATTCTAAGAATTTTAGAGAGAACCTATATAGAGAACTGGTTTATCCCCAAATTGGCAAATATATTCACATATGGGAACTCTCATTCCTTGGGAATGAAATAATGTTTTTGTGTGTCATGCCTCTGGTGTATAATCCCATATACATCATTCACAACAAACTGTATTGCTGCATATTTCTTTCCCTTCAGATAGTTCTCAAGTAATTATACAGGCTACCTAGTTAAGCTGGAAATGTGTGTAAACATGCCTTCAGGTTTTGTCTATGTACTTTTGCTTTCATATATGTTGTGCAAATTTACAAAGTCAATGTAAAATGCAATAAAGAGATAATGCTAATAACCTCAAAGGGTGTGACTAAGTTTTGAGGACATGATGGTGGTCTGATAGATATATTTGAAGGCTTTCATTTAAAACAAAACAAAACAAAACAACACTAGATTTTCAGAGGCACCGAACGCTTGTAGCTCTCATTGACTTTAGTTGGTGATATCTGTATTCAGCACTTCTGAAAATCAGGCCATATACGGACATAGAAATGTCTGGTTGATAGCCTAACAAGCATGCAAATTTGTCTGGTCTTATAGATGGATTATCTTAGATATTTTACTGATAATAGTAATTTCAAGTTTATATATAAAGGTACCTAGTTCACATTGATGTAGTCCCATTTCAAACAGGATTATGTTAACGCAAAATAGATGCCTTTTAGAGTATGCCAGCAGGGTCTACATGGGGCAGTTAGAATGCAACACATTAGAGCACTGGGGTGCTTTGGTGTGCCATGTAGACAACCTTTCTGATGTTAGATAGCTCTGAGTTGAAAGATTCTGTGTCCTTTTTCATGGCCACTGGTTCAAATTAGAACTAGGTTAGTAACATCTGAAAGGCATATGAAGGTTGCTTGATACCGTATGTGAAACGAGTTGGAGTTGTGGACAAATGTTCGCATCCTGAACTGGCACTCATTTTGTTAACTTCAAACCAAACCAAAGATTGATTGGATATTGAGACTGAATTCTTTTCTATCAGCTAAAAGTAATTGCTCCAAAAGGAGATTGAGGCACATTAGGATAATCTGGGGGAATTTATGTTGTACTGTACCTGTTCTTGATTGGATTATAACATTTCATTCTGTAAACTGTCAGTCTAAGACCCTTTACTATCACTAATTCGTTTGCTTTTTATGAAGTAAATACGGGAAGCGGGGGTGCAATCGATGTTTGCCCAATAAAAAAGAACACAGTTGTGTGGAAAGTACACCCTTTTCAAAGTTTCTACATGTTTAAACAACAAATAGAAATATAAATGTACAAGCATCTTGTTACTTACCCAGAATACTCAGTTTTATGTGCTATCTGCTGTTTAGCTAGTAGCAGTTAGCATCGTGCAATGACAGGAGTTAACTAAGGTAGAAGATGGGAGTTTGTAAAGAATGTATATATATGTGTGTGTGTGTGTGTGTGTGTGTGTGTGTGTATGTGTATATATAATATATGGTTAAGGAGAGGTGCTACATAAAATCACCTTTCATCAGCATCTGGGTTACAGATAATAGTGCTTATTTATATGTTGAAATGTTTCAAGTAACACCTCTTCCATTCTCACTCGTGTGATGTTTAATTGCAGATGTGGATGCCACCTGCAGTGACTTTGATTTTGGAACAGCTTTGCATATTGCTGCGTTTAATTTGTGTACTGCAGCAGTGAAGTGTTTACTGGAACATGGAGCGAATCCTGCCTTTAGGGTAAGGTGTAAGATTTTAGATGAACCAAAAGGATGAAAAGTAATTATTTTGACTGTTTAGTGTTGCTGTAGCCAAGTTGGTCTCAGGATATGAGAGAGACAAGGTAGCAAAGATATCTTTTATTGGACCAACTTCTGTTGGTGAAAGGTTCAAGCTTTCAGACTACCCAGAGTTCTTCATGTCTGGGGAAAGAAATCAGCGTTTCTGTGCTAAATACAAGTTGGGACACAGTTAAGCATAATGGGTAACATTAGGAGGTCCCTTGAAATAGGCCTGGTGTACACTGGGGTGGAGGGAATCAATCTGTTACGCAACTTCAGCTACGTGAATAACGTAGCTGAAGTCAACATACTTAGATCTACTTACCGCAATGTCTTCACTGCAGTAAGTCGACGGCTGATGCTCTCCCGTCGACTCCGGTACTCCACCAGGGCAAGAGGTGCAGGCGGAGTCGACAGGAGAGCACTCGGTGGTTGATTTATCGCGGCTAGACTAGATGCGATAAATCGACCCCTGCTGGATCAATCGCTGCCCATCGATCCAACTGGTAATGTAGACAAGCCCATAGAGTGGGCAATAAGGGTTAGATTGTTTATGCAAAAGGGGTTTGATGTAGGCCATTGAGCGTTAGCAGGCTGGTATGTGTTAGGTTGTTGTAATGAGCCATGTCCTTGGTTTTAGTGTCTAGCAGCAGGCTGGTGTGTGTTAGGTTGTTGTAATGAGCCATGTCCTTGGTTTTAGTGTCTAGCAGTGTTATGAATTTAAGTTTCCACGCTTGCCTTTTGAAGGTATTGGATAGGTTTTATTTAAGGATGAGTGCTGAAAGATCAGATATACAGTGATCACTTGTGAAAAGTGGTAGTCCATAGGTGTTAGGGATTTTTTGTCTTTTATGATTTTCCTGTGAGTTCATTTAAGAGTGTAGTGATTAATTTGACTATCATTTAAGAAAACTTGTATGCAGTGGTGATTGTTACTGTGTTGGTCCCAGGATGTAGGAGACACATAAGAGGATGTAAGAGGTGTTTGGTGAGAGAGTCAAGCTTACGCAGAGCTCTCCTTCAGGGCTGGGCAGTGTATTTCGCCGTGACACGCTGAATACAAGGCTGAACAGATTGTTTAGCATAAGTAGTTAACACATTTCAAGGGACTGTTCAAGGTGAAGTGTCTGTTTAAAACCCCTCCAATCATAAGGAGGAAAAGCTGGGGTATGTGATTAGCTGAGTTCTCTGTCCTCATCCTCAAAGGAAACCTGCGTAACACCTTCAAAGGATGAGTCTGGGAACCTAAATTTGTAATTTTGCTAGATACAAAAATTCATGAACTGAATACATACATTGAATTCATGGCTTTTTACAACAATCTATAACAACCTCCTCTCCCCCTTGCTTTTTTTTTCTTCCTTTCCTACTGTGATTGGAGAGGTATTAACCAGCCACCTCATCTTGAATTGTCCCTTGAAAGGTTCTTTGTAAGACGTGTATAACTACTTATGCTAAATAATCTTTCACAGCTAAGTACAAGGTGACACTCTGCATATGCCTACACTGCAATTAAAAAACTCATGGCTGGCCCATATCACCTGACTTGGCTTGCAGAGCTCAGGTAACTGTGTGCCCCAATGTCTATACTACACCATAATTGAACAGCCCCTTAGCCTGCACCCCATGAGCCTGAGTCAACTGACATGGGTCAGCCATGAGTTTTTAATTGCAGCATATACGTTCCCACTGAATGCATTTACCAGACCTGAAGAAGAGCTTTCTGTAAGCTCAAAAGTTTGCGTGTCTCACCAGCAGACCTACCTTGTCTCTAGTTTAAGAAAGAGAGGAAAATTTCCCCAGATTACCCTAACATTTAAGAAAAATAGCCACACACACAAAAGAGTAACAACCAGTCCTGGGTTTTGGTCAGGTGAGATGTATTCTATTGAGTGGTACTGCCTGAAAATCATTGGTAATTAGTTTTGGAAGTTCCTTATATCTCCTTGTCAAGTGCTGGAAATGGGCCATTTTCATTACCACTACAAACAGTTCTTTTTCTCTCCTGCTCACAGCAGCTCACCTTAGCTGATCACTCTCCTTATAATGTGTATGGTAACACACATTGTTTCATGTTCCCTGTGTGTGTATATATATCTTCCTTCTGTATTTTCCACTACATGCATCCGATGAAGTGAGCTGTAGCCCATGAAAACTTATGCTACAATAAATTTGTTAGTCTCTAAGGTGCCACAAGTACTCCTATTAATTTTGAAAGATTTTCCTTTTTGGGCAGTTGTGATCTGTTATCCAACCCTAGATTTCTGTCAAGATCCAGTTCTCTCTAAAAGTCAGTTTAGCGACATTCCTCAGATTTTCCCATTACTGTATGTATGCCTGTCTTTTTATTAGTTAGTGGTCCTTTGTCTTCTAAAGTAGCCATTATCACACAGCTGTACCTCTGTTCATAAACATAGGAATTCAACCTAAGATCATCACAAATGCTGGGTATTAATAGTCTTGCCCTAATCACATGAGCCCAAACACAGTCTCTCTGGCAGATCTGAATGCCACTTGTGCAGGGGAAAGAGTCTTGTAGTGGCTGCTGAACCTGAATCTCCCATATTGCTGATTAGTAACTCTGACTTTTTTCCGAAGGAAACCAGGGTGGCTTCTGCTATAGAAGCTCCTAAGAAAGAAAAGATTTGGAGTTATGGAAATATTGAAGTGTGGGGTTTTGGTTATAATTATCAATGTGTTCATTAAGAATAGTGCCTTGTTTGCCTTTATACATCCAGTTGTATGGCTTCAAAACAGTTTAATGGGTACCTCCTCAACTAGTGATCCCTGGAAAAAAGGAGAGATTTTGGCCACACCTATCATAGTTAATGATCTTCGACAAGCTCTTGCATGTTGTTCTGCTAAAAACAATAGGTCTGTGGCAAATTATGGGTGTGCCTGGACCATGTTACTAAAGAGAGAAAATGAAAGAGCTAATGTATTATTTTAAAATAATTCCATAAGATCTTCCATCACAGTATCCACAAACTTACATGTTCCTTGTAGCTGCCATTTGGACTTCTGCTGAGACTTAGTGAGAGAGCCAGTTTTAAACCTTTAGAAAGTCTGAATTGTAAATGATTCTAGATGTTTGATTTGTTTGTCTTAAAAATTGCATTGTGGATCAATCTTCATGCACCATCAGTTGTTAGTGTATATACTTAGATTGCACTGTCCATTAGGAACTAGACTAAGAGCATCAATGTTTTTCCACACATAGAATGTCTGTCTTCTAAGGCCTGTCAGTACTAAAGTACAACTCTCATTTGCACTTTGGGGCATGGACTGTCATTTATCATGTTTTTTACAGTGGGACTCAACCTGGATCTCAACCTGTTATCCTTTAGATGCTATCATAATATAAATGCTAAGTAATAATCTGACCTTGATTACTACAAGCATAGCTAAATTGTCCATTGTAACCTTGTTTGTGTCTGCTGCAGCTACCGTGCTGAGTCTTCGCATCCTGCCTTCTGGGGAAATCTAGATAGCTTTTTTTATATTGTCTTGAAATAAAGTTTCCAGGATGCATGCATGCAGCATCTGGACAGTGTACTTTGGGATGCATTAGCACATAAGTGGGAGACAGGAGGACCAGTAAACTGGGCTACAAGTATGTGGCAACTTAGGCACTGAGAATGAAGCATTGTTAGCTCCCTACTTACTAACAAAATACTAAGCAACTGGTGCTGTGAGCAGACACAAGCCATGTTAGAGCCAAGCATAGCACAACCTAGTTAAAAACCTTGTCAAAAATTGTAACATGCACCAAGTTTGATATGGTGAGCCAAACCATGGTCTAAATTGGTAATGATGGAAAGCCATTGCCAGCTAGTAGCTTTTCAGTGGGCTGCTCTTGGTCAACTAGTTCCAGGGACTATATATTCTTTTTTAACAAGCAAATATAAATTGTATTAAGGCCTCTTGGAGAATCCTCAGTTTGTGTGCCAATGATGATATAGAAACTTTCAGAACATCATTGTTTCTTAGTCCTTCATAACGTGCACTTTTAAAATGCAGTATTTTGTCTCAGTCAAATGCCTATTTTATATTGTTGTATATACTGTGACAAAGTTCCTCCTCTACCTTGGTGGATCCTGCACTTATTGGCAGATTTGCTCACCTCAGTGATCTTCCCCAGTCTGGGTCAACTCCTCCTATGTCTGATCAGGAGTTGGGAGGTTTGGGGGGAACCCAGGCCCACCGTCTACTCCAGGTTCCAGCCCAGGGCCCTGTGGATTGCACCTGTCTATAGTGCCTCCTGTACCAGCTGCATGACAGCTACAACTCCCTGGGCTACTTCCCCACGGCCTCCTCCAACACCTTCTTTATCCTCACCACAGGACCTTCCTCCTGGTGTCTGATAACGCTTGTACTCCTTAGTCCTCCAGCAGTAAACCCTCTCACTCTCAGCTCCTTTGTGTCTCTTGCTCCTCACACACACTTCCTCTCCTATGGCTCCCACCTCCCTGACTAAGTGCCCTGATTAGCCTGCCTTGATTGGCTGCAGGTGTTCTAATTAGCCTGTCTGCCTTAATTGGTTCTAGCAGGTTCCTGATTACTTTAGTGCAGTCCCTTCTCTGGTCACTCAGGGAACAGAAAACTACTCAGCCAGTGACCAGTATATTTGCCCTCTACCAGACTCCTGTACCCCACTGGCCTGGGTCTGTCACAATACATGTTTGAAAATTTTGGCTGCTGGTTACTAACAACAACAAAAAAGGTAGCAAGGGGATTTTAAGTCTTATAAATGGACACTACTGCACAGCCAAGTTTTGGCCTGTCTTTATGTTAAGTCTTTTCATTATTCTATCTTATTTATGTAGAATGACAAAGGACAGATTCCAGCAGATGTGGTTCCTGATCCAGTAGATATGCCATTGGAGATGGCAGATGCTGCAGCAAGTGCAAAAGAAATCAAGCAGATGCTGTTGGATGCAGTGCCTCTGTCATGTGACATCTCAAAGGCCATGCTTCCAAACTATGATCATGTCACTGGCAAGGCCATGCTTCTGTCACTAGGCTTGAAACTGGGAGATCGTGTTGTTATCGCAGGACAGAAGGTAAGTGAGTAAATTTGAAACTGCACAAGTAATCTCCTGTGAATTGGGCATTTGTAGTACGTTTGAAACTGATTTCTTATCTGTAAATGTAAAATAACTTCTGGAAGGTATGAAATACGGATGGCAGTAGAGATGCAAAGATATTTCTATTGCTGGAAAACAGGTGGAAAGGAAAATCTCCTCATGAGAAGCTGAAAGCTTGTGTAGTAGTGAAACTTTTTCACTGTTGTGAAAAGCAGATTTTGTCAGGCAAAATCTGTATTTTGTACCTGCAAACCTTTCCTTAACAGTC
The DNA here is from genome assembly GCF_025201925.1 of Gopherus flavomarginatus. Lineage (NCBI taxonomy): Eukaryota > Metazoa > Chordata > Testudines > Testudinidae > Gopherus > Gopherus flavomarginatus. The sequence goes on along the minus strand of NC_066620.1, from coordinate 60,189,974 downwards.
CATCATAATAAATAAGTGAGTCTTAGTCTTTGTAGAGTATAGATCCAAAATGCTGCCAGGGCTCACAAGTAGCATTTGCAGGATCTTGTGACAGGAATTTATATTCTGTAGAATTAATCTAGTTTCCATTCCAGAAATGGTAAAAGGTACATTTAATTCTGCTTAGCCATTAGTTATTTAATTTCATTGATGCAATGCAGCTAACATCTCTTTTGATGAAACACTGCTGTGGTATAGAGGTAGCAATATAATCTAAGGAGCAATGAGTACGTTAGTTAAATAACTGCAGCTCAAATTTTAATAGCTTTAAACTAGATAAGTTTGGAAAATTGTTGTTCTATTGGTAACTATATTGGTATATATCAGGGGTCGGCAACCTTTCAGAAATGATGTGCTGAGTTCATTTATTCACTCTAATTTAAGGTTTCACGTGCCAGTAATGCATTTTAATGTTTTTAGAAGATCTTTCTATAAGTCTATAATATATAAGTAAACTATTGTATATAAAGTAAAAAAGGTTTTAAAAATGTTTAAGAAACTTCATTTAAAAGTAGATTAAAATGCAGAGCCCCCTGGATCGGTGGCCGGGACCTGGGCAGTGTGAGTGCCACTGAAAATCAGCTTGCATGCCATAGGTTGCCTACCCCTGGTATATACAAAGTCATATACTTTTTTCCTCTTCTTGTGGGTAGCCAGGACTTAGAAATGATTTTAAAGCTATAGGATTTTTTTAAAGATTGCCATAAGCACACATGCAAACTTTGCAGAAACATCTATTTATAAGAGCAGAATTCTGCATTTGGGTTTTCATGCACCTGTGACAACAGTATTTGCATATTTGATTTTTCTAATTTTTATTATATTAACTTTAGATTTATAATTTGTTCTTTTCAATTCAAAAACTTTTCCTCGCAGTGTATGAAGCAGCTTCCAATTTGAATTTGACATGTTATTGAAATTGGGTCAGGAAAGGTGACACAATCATTAGCTATACAAAAGGCATGTTAACTGAAATATATACAAGAAACTGCGTGTTCTGACGAGATAATTAACATCTGAAAGTTATTTAGCCAGAAACCATTACACAATGAAAGCGAAGAAGAAGAAAATAACAGCCATCAAAAATACTCGAGCTGCAAGTCAGTAAAAGCTCAGAACAAGAAGAAAGAAATTTTTAGGTATTTCAGTTACATACATAGAATGCTCGTTTTTATTTTGACATTGCACTAGAGCACTGAACATCTTCTGTAAACTGTAACACTTTCACTCTCTATGTGGATGGAGTTTTCTAGACATGGAGAACTTTAGTCTGAAAAGATGCAACTAAAGAGCTGCACCTCTGATAGGCTGCCAGAGGCCAGAGTTTATGCATATAGATTGTCAATGGTTCCCAAACTTTTTATTTCAAACTCCCCATTTGCCCCTGTCAGGCCTACAGCCGGGGCCAGGAGTGGGGTCGTGGCTCGGGGAGAGGAGGACATGGACGAGAGTAAGGAGGCCAAGGATGGGGTGGGGTGGGGGGCAGCTGCTGTGTGTCCCTCCCTCCCCACCTCTCTGTGAGGTCTGAGACTCAGTCATGCCCCCCAAGCGTTCCTCCACATCCCTCTAAGGGGGCATGCCCCACAGTTTGGGACCTCTGGATTAAGTAATCCTATAATAGTCAAATTTTAAAAGGACAGATAAAACGGGGAGGGAGGAAGGAGGCTCTTCCCCCTTCATTGCTGCTTTCTGATATATAAAGAAGGTTGATCTGAACGGTTCTGTTTAAATACATTTTAGAAAAACGGGATGAGGGAAGCTTCTGTTTGTTGAATTTCTAATTTTAACACTCCCTTCCCCTCCATCCCAACGCCATATCTGCCCTTGAAATTATAGTGATAAATGAGCACCACAAAAGACTGAAAGCTGAGTAATTGAAAGAGGGAGATTTTTTTTATTTTTATTAAGACTAAAACCCCCAAGTTTTAAAACTGATTTAAATCCACTGTCTAAAACTGTTGGGAGAAAGGACATCTTTGCTAATGATTCTGCACCCCACCCCTTAAATTAAGGCATGTGATCTTGTAATACACATCCTCTGAGACTAGAAGAAGTCCATTGGCAAAATCAGAGAAGACCCTCTCAGTGCCCCTGATCCTTCTTAAAAAAAACAGGATCTAGATAAACTTTAAAAAAAAAAAGAAAAGAAAAAGAAAACAAACAGAACTTTTCAGGTTTTATTTTTGCATCAGCAAGAAGGAATAAAGGTCATGGACTCTTTGAGAATAAATTCCTTTGCAGATTATCTTTAAATTTTAGGGGTAGTCTGAATGTGGTGTGTTGTTTTATTTTATAATCTTCCCTTCCTCATCCAGCAGAGGCCTGTATTCTTCAGGGTACTTAAGTATGTGCCAACTTTAAGCAGGTGAGTTACCCTTTGCAGTCATAATGAATGAACCTATTTAGTAAGACGTGCACTGAAGTACTTTGCTGAAGTGATGTCATTGTCTAATGGTACGTGTTGTTTGTGACATCTTTCTATTGTGATAACTGCCAATAAATGCTGCTTTTGTTCAATCTCAGGTGACTTAGTCCTGTCTCTTATATCTTAGAACACTTACTGGCTGGCATTTTTGAAGGAAAAGGATCTCTGCCCTCAAGGAAGGCAGAGGAATGTGAAAGTGGCAATCTGTATAGTGATCATGGATCTGGAGATGACTTACTATCTTACATCGTATCTAAGGGCCATGGTATTATTATTCACAAAGTCATTCTGTGTTAATTCTTTTCTTTAGGTTGGTACATTAAGATTTTGTGGCACAACAGAATTTGCCAGCGGGCAGTGGGCTGGTGTAGAACTGGATGAACCAGAAGGAAAGAATGACGGAAGTGTTGGAAAAGTCCAGTACTTCAAGTGTGCACCAAGATGTGGTAAAACTTTATTTTCTAGATGTTTTACAGATACTTTGAAATCTTAATTTTAAAAAAAAGAAAAGAAAAATACTAGTTTGATTAGATGAGGTGTCTTGGGTCAATAAATACAAATTGATTGTCCTGGATTTTTCTATTTTGTAAATTTCTTTAACTGCTCCTAACTTTATCAGTTCTAAATGTTGCGGAAGAAGCCATTTCTGATTACTTCCTTGAAACTGCAATGTAGTATCTTTCTAGTTTTGCCATCTTTATTGATTATAGGCTTTTCTCACAGCCATAGTGTAATTGTTTCTTTTCTATATGACATTTTCTCTCATAGCTTACTTGGCCTTCCACTTTGAAAGAGATTCGTTTGAGCATTCATATATTCTTCTTAAAAATTCTCTCCATCAAAGGAATGTGATGTTGTCTGCCTTCTCTGTTTGTCAAATTGAGGTGTCTGTGTTGTAAATTTGCTTGGCATTTCATTTCCATCTGTGAGATGATGCAGGAGCTTGTGCTGAGGGATGTTCTACCTCAGTTTCCAGCTTAGCCACAAGCATTCTTTATGATGCTGGGCAGAGCAGAGACACAGGGTAGAATAAGTGACTTTCCCATCTATAAAAGAGGAATATTACTTCCCCACCTCTCCAGCTATGAGTATAACAATCCATTAATTGAGATACTTTTGTTAAACAGAGTAACCTAAGAGAGAATAGCTAGATTTTTTTTGCTGCATTACTGCATCTCTCTCTCTTTTTTTTGTTGTTCTCCAGGTATCTTTGCACCTCTTTCTAAAATAAGTAAAGCTTCAGATCACAAGAAGAATTTTGTCAGAAGTCCTTCCACACGGTCTACTTTGGTCAAGTCCAAGAAAATAGATGTAACGCACATAACTTCAAAAGTGAATACTGGTAAATATTTCTTTTTTTATAAAGCTAGTCTCTCCAAAAATCAGACGGTAATTTTGCATATCTTTATATTAAAATCCTAGCTTGTAGTTAATTCATCCTCTTGGAATAAGAAAGTAGTATGACATTTATTAATTATTCCTTCTCATTAACTGAAGTTGTTGATGCTGAGAGGTGTTGAGCATCTGTCACTCCCAATGAAATAACTTTAAACTGCAGGTGCTTATTGCTCAGGATCAAGCCCTGTGGCTCAATCACAGTAACAATTAATGTTCTACCATATGGTATGTCATTTTACTGTAACACTGGTGTGTGAGGCCTTTTTACAATCCCCTGCAGCACTGTGTAATATTGATTGCTGGAAGGTAAGATATGGGACTAGTTACACCGTTGCCTGATTCTGGTAAGACAATTGCTATGTCTTTTTCTAGGGCTAAGCCAGGGGAATCTGTGTAGAGTGACTAAAGGTTCTGTTCTCAGTGAATGGTCATTTTGGTGATATTATATACCCAGGGGATCTAACATTACATATTGATATACTGTTTGGGAAAGGCTTACCATAGCACGCAGTCTGAAGCTTTTAAAACTGTTTCTGATTGGAGATGATATCTGTAAATGTCTAAAATCGCTTTGCTTTAATTACGTAGATTTTTATTTGACTTGATCAGAAGGCTGTCAAACTGTTGAGGAAAACAAATTTAAATGCTAATTTATATGCAGCTGTATGTAAGTATTAAAATATTGTAAGAAGTATTAATACCAGTTTCCTCAATAAAAGAAACCCTTCTGACAAAAATTAATTAGAAGCTATTTTAATAACTACATTATGTGTCAAGGCAATGAATTAGTTCACTAGAGAAACAAAGAATACATCTGGAGGGGATAGATATTCTTGTGTTTAAGTCCGTGGGTGGGGGCTTAGGAGATCTGGGTTTAATTCCTGGCTCTGCCACAGAGCTCCTGTGTGACCTCAGTTTAGGCAAATCACTTACTCTCTCTGTGCCTCAGGTCTCCATCTGTAAAGTCAAGATAATATTCCTTTTCCTCCACCCTTTGCCTTTCTTGTCAATTTAGCTTGTAAGCTCTCTTATGTGTTTGTACAGTGCTGAGCATATACAAATGGGCCCCGATCTTGATTAAATGATGTAAAAATAATGCTATTATATGTGTTGTGTTATAACAGTCCTGCCAGTTGGACCCTTTATAATAAAGCAGCATGACTTTACAGGTAGAGGGGTGTACATATATGCCTACAAAATTATTTAAATCCTCTAAAACGTTCCTCTTTTAACTGTAAAATATGCAGCATATACAGACTACATGATGGGATGGTGGAATATGGTTTTTTAGCAGTGATTTTTGGGATAACTTGCAAAAGTCATTTGACTCTCGCTGTCATGTCTATGTGGTAGACATGTACTGCTCTGTGACCTTTTAAAAATAATTGAACATCTACAGTTTTCTACACATTGACATACTTCAAACTTTCTGAAGTTTTCTGTCTGACCTTTGCTGGAAATGGGGCATTTGTATAGTATAAGTTGCATGGTTACAATTTGATCTGGAAAATGACATGCTCCACAAAGCTCATCTTTTTTTGAAATGCCTTGTCCTAATCATATCAACTTAGACAATTAACTTAACGTCCAGGCAGTTTAACATGATGTGGAAAAACTGACACCTTGCATAAAATGCTGCACTTCAGTAAAATGATTACATTTGTTTGCAAAACTGTAAAGTGGGGGCCTAAACTATCTCTTTCTATAAAACATTCTTCACTTTGGCTGTTTGGTCCACTCATAGTATTGTGAGCCATAAGACAGCTGTTTGTTAAGATTGAGCTACGATTTATTTTCAAAAGATCTTGATTAAAATGGAAAAGGATTGTTTTCCTCTGAGGCAATGCATTCGTGAGAACAGTTTGTGATGAACCTGTTTTTTGACATAGCTGTGCCTAACCATCTTTATAAATCCCAAAATTTGACATTTGCTTTAAGTAAAAATCAGAGTAAGTTCTATATGGTACACCCACTAGGGCTTACATGTGTAAGCAGTATGCGCTGAACTGCCATCGTAAGATATTCTTATGCCAAAGGGCCCATTTATCTTAATGTGCCTGGTGGATTCACTTGCTAGAGTGGAAGGATAAAGTTGCAAATACAGAGCTTTCTTCTGACACATTTACTTGCATTACTGGAGTAAATTTCTTAAGTGTCTTAACCACCAGTAAATTATTTGTGTTACAGACCATGAAAAATCATTAGTACATCTTCTATAAACATTGTAGATAGACTGCAGAATTCTGTCAAACCTCACTTTTAATATTGTATTTAGATATTTTTTAATGCTTTTTTTTATTTGTACTCTTGATATTTGTGGTAAAAATATTTGCTCTTTAAATAGTTCATTAGATTTCATCAATGATGGTCACCTGATCACATTAAGTACTGGGACTAATCAAGGATTTTCTGTTATAAAACATATCTCCGGCCATGAACAGTGTTCTCACATATCTGACTCTTAAGGCTGAAATACAAGACACCTTAAAATAGAATACAGTTATAAATAACTACCAAAATAATATATCATCTGGGCTAAGCCAATAAATATAATTAAATAAAAAGTCCGCTTTGCCCATCACTAGTACCAGCAAAATCGCCTGGAAGGTTTTGTTCTCTTTGCCTAGTTGTGGCAGACAACCACTTATGAATACAAAATAACTTGTCCTTGAAGCATGTTGCTATGTAGCATAATAGGCTCTTTAATTAGATTAATACTGGCATATTCAATCCGTTTTTGTAGGCTTGAAACCAAAAGTTATGGGGTTAAAACTCAGATTTGTGTAAATACATGCATCCACAGAAATTATAGATTTAACAGTTGGTAGTCTTATTCCAATAGTAAAAGCAAAAATTTTCAGTTTTGGATGTGTTTAAGAATCAGAAGTTTGTGATTTTAAAGGATTTTTTCTTCACTTGTGTTAACTCAGATTGTTTCAATATAAACATTTGGCAAGCCCTTTGTTTATAATATGGCTTGATTGCTTTGGAGCATTTTTAAGTGTCAGTGGTTTAACACGATTGGTAAATTATTTTACAACTAGAAGTTTTATATAAAAATACTGTGGTTTGGTAGTACTCATATTTGAAGAATCGCATTTTACAAGTACTAAATAAGCATCCAGAAACCTGTAAATTAGGCAGACCTTGGCCCCATTTCACAGATGGATGAAGAGAGGGACGAGAGAGAGCACAGAGAAGTTGCAGCTTGCCAGTGGTGACACAGGAAACTAGTATCAGTCAGGATTAGGACATAAATCCTTATTTTCTCAGTATCATGTTCTAAATACTAGATATCATACTATTCTGTAAAGACTACTAGTTTCTATAGTATGTATGTGGAACAGTTGGATTGAAATGATGGACTTGGAGGTTTCATCGTTTTGTTCAGTGATCTACAAGCCCAGTACTGTATCTGTTTGCATATGTGGATTTTTCTGTAAAATTATTAATTGTTAATTGCCAGGATATTTGTTGACCCTATTTGTTTTTTGTCTTTTTTGTATCCTAGGCTTAGCTACATTAAAAAAAGACAGTAGTTCTGAATCCACCTTTTTGGCTAGTGAAGAAGGAATGAAAATTATGCCTGGTAAAGAAGGTAACTAAATTCCCCTTGTTGCTTCCTTTTGGGCCAGTTCTGGGTAGGGCAAAGGAAGTATCGCATATCTCTTCCTTCCCCTACCCCTCTTCACAGGCACTCAAATATGCTGCAAAAGCAGTGCTAATGTAGACCTGCATTCTAGTTCCAAGCAGCCCTGTACACCAGTCTGCTAGGAGCAGGATTAATCTGAACGGGACCAATGTGATGCCGTTGTGAAAAAGGCTAATGCAGTCCTAGGATGAGTCAAGCGAGGTATTCCCAGTAGAGCTAGGGAAGAGTTAGTACCATTATATGAGGCAATGGTGAGACCTCATCTGGAATAGTGAGTGCATTTTTGATCTCCCATGTTCAAGAAAGATGAATTCAAACTGGAACAGGTGCAGAGAAGGACTGCTAGGGTGATCAGAGGAATGGAAAATGTACCTTACGAGAAGAGACAAGGAGGTTGGCTTGTTAGGCCTAACAAAACAAAGGCTGAAGGGAGATACGGTTCCTCTCTATAAATACACCAAGCAGATAAACACTAGCAAGGGGCGGACTTGTTTTAAGTTAAGAGCTGATACTGGCACAAGAACAAATGAATATAAACTGGCAATCGGTAAGTTTAGGCTTAAAATTAAACAAAGGTTTCTAACCATCAGAGGAGTGAAGTTCTCGAACAGTCTTTCAAAGGGAGTACCGGGGGCAAAAAACCTAACTTTTTTGGAGGCTGAGCTTGATGAGTTTGCTTACAATGGCATGGCCCATTACGACTGCTAGTAGCAAATATCTCCAGTTGTTGGAGATCGGACATTAGATAGGGAGGGTTCTGAGTTACTACAGAGAATTATCTCCCACCTGTCTGGCTGGTGAGTCTTGCCCATATGCTTGGGGTCTAATCACCATATTGGGCATCGGGAAGGAATTGTAGTCCCAGTCAGATTGTCAGAGACCCTGGGTTGGTTTGTTCATTTTTATTTATTTATTTTTTGCCTGCTTCTGCAGTGTGGGGTCTGGGTCATTTGCTTGTTTGAACTAGAGCGAATGGTGGATTCTCTATAACTTGATGTCTTCAAATCAAGATTTGAGGCCTTCAGTAACTCAGCCAGAGGCTATGGGCCTATTACTGAAGTGAGTGAGTGAGGCTGTGGCCTGTGATGTGCATGAGGTCAGACTAGATCATCATGACTAAGGCTGTGTGTCTGTCATGGAAGTCACGGATTCTGGGGGCCAGCTGCACGGGCTGCTGCTGGGGCAGTCTCGGGCCACTGCCTCCCACCCCCCAGCAGCAGCAGTAGTAGTTTGGGTATGAGAGGAGGCTCAGTGTGGCAGGCACCACCTCCACAGCTCCCGTTGTCTGCTGTTCTCGGCCAGTGGGAGCTGCAGAGCCAGGGTTCGTGGCAGGAACAGCGCGCAGTAACTCCCTGGCTATCCCTCCCCTTAGGAGCTGCAGGGACATGCCAGCCGCTTTGGGGGACCCGTGTGGGGCCGGGTAGGGAGCCTGCCAGCTCTACCAACCCTCACCCCATAGCACCAGTGGGAGTCCCGGGCTGCACACCGCCTCCCCCAACACCCACAGTACCCACTGGGCCACCACACGCCCCCTCCGCTCACACCTGCAGCCCCCTGGCTCAAATTTTAGTTAGGAGTATATAGTACAAGTCATGGACAGGTCATAGGTTGTGAATTTTTGTTTACTGCCTGTGACTTGTCCGTGACTTTTACTAAAAAATACCCATGACTGAAATGTAGCTTTAATCATGATGGTCCCTTCAGGTCTTAGTCTGTCATATGGCCAGCTGCCAGGGCAGCATGGCCTGGCAGATATATGTATAACCCTGGAGCCCAGCCCCCTGAGCCTTAGGTGCTAAGAAAACCCCGTCATGTTGCAGATCGTCTGTAGAACAGCCTTTTTGTAGGTTTTGGTGGCTCTTTCTCCCTGTGTTCCCGCTGCTGGCTGCATGTATTCCAATTGGAACTATGTTCAACAAGTATCGGAATTTTGACCCTTTTATTACTTGTATGTTTGAGTGTTGAGTAGCAAATTATAATGGTGAACAGCATTTTTAGATTAGTGTTCTGTCAGGTAATCATTTCAAAAACATTTTAAATCTTTAAAAATATTATTTTAACTTTTTAAATTGGAATCCAGTCTCTAATGATCTATAGGTTTATAATTGGCTAGTGACTTCTGATGCTTCAGTTTTTGGGTGCTCAACTTGACAACGCAAAGGGGTCTGATTCTCAGAGGGTGGATGCTCAGCACTTTATAAAAATCCAGCCCCCTCTATGGTTTCTCAAGTTGAACATGTACACTTCTACCCTGATAGAACACGACCCGATATAACACAAATTCGGATATAACACGGTAAAGCAGTGGGGAGCCCCAGGCCCTTTAAAGCACTGCCCGAGCCCTGCTGCTTTACCGTGTTATATCTGAATTCACGTGGAGCCCCGGGCCGTTTAAATCACTGCCATAGCCCCACTGCCAGAGCCCCGGCAGTGATTTAAAGGGCCTGGGGTGCCCCACAGCAGCTGGAGCCCTGGGCCCTTTAAATCCCCGCTGGGGCTCTGGCAGCCAGGCTCGGGCGGTGATTTAAAGGGCCAGAGGCTCCAGCTGCTGCAGGAAGCCCCAGGCCCCGCTGCTGGAGCTCCAGCAGTGATTTAAAAGTGCTTCCTGCAGCAACTGGAGCACCGGGCCCTTTAAATCACCTCTGGGGAAGCCGGTCCAGTCCACCACAGCGTACCAGTACGCCATACCAGACCAAACCTGATAAAACGCAGTCTCACCTATAAGGCAGTGAGATTTTTTGGCTCCTGAGGGCCGCGTTATATTGGGGTAGAGGTGTATTATATTACTATTTGCCTTTAAAGTTTTTGAGTATATATAGTTATTTAAAACAAAACAGAAACACACCCTTCATCTGACTGAGTGTATTTTTTCTTGAGAAAAACGTCTTTTTTTTTTTTTTTTTAATCCGGGAAGTTTCAGTTCATGAACAGTTTCTAGTTAGATACCAGGTTTCAAGATGTAGGAGCCTAACTTTAGGCATCCATATCCCCAGTGAGGCACCTAAATAACTGGCTTAATTTTCAAAAAGTGCTGAAAACCTAGCCACTTTTAACTTCAGTCAGAGGTGCTTGGTGCTCAGCATTTTCAAAAATTGGGCTACCTAATTGGGTGCCTAAATATGGACTTTAGGCATCCACTTTTTAAAATCTTGAGCTTGGAATGTTACCTTTGGGGTGGGGCGGGGCTGCGCACTCCAGTGGATCAAAGCAAGTTCAGTATAACACAGTTTCATCTATAATGCAGTAAGATTTTTTTGGCTCCCAAGCATAGAGTTATATCGAGGTAGAGGTGTACTTTTTTAGTTCATGTTGAGACCACCAGTATCTTAACTTTGGAGCTTTTGGGTTCTTGTACTCTTTCCTTAGGTACCCCATTCTTTTATCTGTGCTCTGACTCACAACAGGTGCACTTCATATTTTTTACTTACCCCCCTCCCATGCCTCCCAAGATAGAGGATTTAGTAATATGAATACTGAATCTGTCCTAGCTCCGACCATGTGGGGATCTCCAACACTGAATGAGTAGAGCCTCACAACAGCCCTGAGAGTCAGATAAGCAGCATTATCTCTAACTTCATAGGTAGGAAAACTGAGGCACAAAGAGGGTAAAGTCTTGCTCCACAGTCAGTTGGTACATGTACACGAGCTGGTGGGATCATTTCCAGCTTGACGAGACATACCCAGGCTAGCTCTGATCAAACTAACATACTAAAAATAGTGTGTAGCCTCAGTTTCAGGAGCTGCCCCCCATATGATCAGAGCTAGCACGCGTATGCCTCCATGAGCTGGGAATTATATCTCCAGCTTGAGGTGCAGACATACCTGGTGTTACTTTTGAGCAGAAAAGAAGAGAGCGAGAAATGCAAAAGTTAAAACGAGACCAATTTTATTGAATATGTTCACAAACAGAGATAAGTGATTTATCTTCCATTCTTCTTTGATCGTAAAGATTTGAATATTAATACAGTATATAATGCATAATTAGTCACTAGTCCACACACCATTACTCGCCCACAAAAATGTCACTTTCCCTACTTCTCATCAACCATTTAATAAACTGGATATTGAGAGTGAGGTGATGAGGGCTCATATTACTAATTCTTCACTTGTTTAACAACTGTATGCTAGAGTATTTACCAGCACATCAAGTAATATTCTAAATACCTAAAAATAATCTACTGGTGTGAGAATAAATGGATAAAGTTTGTGCTGCGAAGAGTCAATTGCCTTTTAATTGGTTGCTCCCTTGCTTGCTTTGTAAATTAATGAGGTTCTTCTGTATCATACATGCTTGTTTGCTTCAGCTGACTTGTCCTTTCCTGCATACCATCTCTGGATAATTCTTTGCATTACTTCTGTCTGCTTTCCTTGGATCCAGCAGTTCTTTCTCTTCCACTGCCTCTTTAGAGAGCAAACAGAATCATCCCAAGAAATGGAACTCAACTAACAGCAATAAAAAGGCAGTGCGTAAAGTAGGTTCTGCCTCATCTAAAAGCAGTGCTGGTACTGTATCTGTTGTATTAGTAAAGAACACCTTCCCAGGCTGGAAATAGGGATGGCAGGTCAGTTAACTGTTTGGTCAAATATTCGTATAAATGTACTTGCTTTTACTTTGTCACTGCTTGGGGTGATAACTTAGAGGAGACACTTGTCAGATAGTTAGTCTTTAAACTCAAGTTTTTTCTATTTTTGTAACGTTTTTACTATTAGAAAATGTGCGGAAGAAGGTGCGGTTCTTAGTCTCACTTACAGATGAGCTGCACTTCAGACTATTACTGCAACTTCTAATGACCAAGTAAACCTTAAATCCAGCATTTTTTAATTAGACGGAATACCCACTGAAGCAGAGGAATGTTTTATCTAAGCAGTGTGTGTGGAACAGGGCCTTGCATTAAGAGCATATATGAATATTTGACCGGTCGGTTGGCTGACTCTCTGCTGAGACCTCATGATGTACTCCTCTTTGCATTTCAAAACTGCTGCTGTCCTAATTTCAGTTTTTCCCTTCATTAAACAGGATTGAATAATGCTTTTCCATCTACAAGAAAAAACCCTTTGGATGAAGGAGAAATTCAGCTCGGAGACAAAGTGCTAGTGGTAGGGCAGAGAACTGGCACTGTTAGATTCTATGGGACAACAAAGTTTGCGCCAGGTATTTTATCTGTTCTTAAAATACATTGTAGAATCAGAGTAATGTCCTAGGAACAATATAAATGTTTGGACCTTATTATTTAAAATAGAAATCCAGCAATTTAAGAGTTCTAGCTCAATTTCACTTTATTATAATTGAATATTTGACTTTGATGTGGAGCTGCCTAGAGTAATGGAGAAGATGGTACAGTACTTTACATTGTGACTGCCACTTGACATTGTAGTCTTTCTCAGAAAGTACAGTAATAATACCGTTCATTTTCTTAAGGCGGCTGTAGCCTGATTTGGAGTATGTTAGTAGCATTGATGTAATTTATCCACTTAATTTAATTTTATTTGATTAATTTTTAATTAATTAATATTAATAATAATTATTTGATATTAATTAGTATGGGTTTGACTCCCCAATATGTTTGATCAGAAGATAAAGTTCTTCCTGAATCAGACTTCACAGAGTTTATAAAAGGAACTTCGGGGTTATGACAGGAGCTTACACTGAGACAAATATAGTCATAAAGACCTTTTATTAAAATCAATGAAGTGGTAAGCAAATGTTAAAACAGTTCAGGATTACAGAGTTACAAATATCGCAGTTCATTAAGAGAGATATTTATGATAATACACTGTTATAAGCTGCAGACTTAATTGATACTCATACTCTGGTGCAGCAGCACCTTGGGCGTTTTCACACCTCTAGCAGAGGAAGTTACTGCAAAGTTGTTTGCGTTCTAATTTAACTCTATATATGCTAAATGCTTTAACTAAAATAAAAATATAAGGGAGATTAAATCCCTTTTCACTTACAGTTTTGAAAAGAAATAATACGGCCTATTAATAGTTAATAGCCGTCGTAGATGGGTAACATTGATACATAGATGAAGGTGGAGGCAATGGAGAGTAGACGGGAGCAGATAAATGGGTAGAATTGCCTGTCTAGTGGTGAGCTGTCTCACCTTTTTATAGAGCATTAGTTGGAAATCCTTCCTCCTATGCCCAAATTTCATCTTTCCCCCATGGAAATGTTAAGGTACCTTTGCCCCATAGGCCAGGATGTATGTGCGTATGAATGACAGGTATGTACGCATTTGTGGTGTACTTGTTAGATTTGTGGGCAAAAATCCCCTTTTTCCACCCTTTACTGTTATTGGTTCAGTTAAAGGTCTCCAGACATCTGCGTAGGTATTTTATCTATTATCACTTTTCTGAGTAAGGGTCCCAAAATGTGCTAAAGTTGCCTTAGCATCATACAGGATATTTGACCTGTAGGTCTCTTGTATTACAGCCACTTATTCTTAATATAAATCTATAAACCTATTACATCAAATACTTAAATTCATAAGAAAGACATTTATACAGACCAGCAGATTAATCCTTAGGGCTACAGGGCACACTTTTCTTTCCCTGGGCTTTTATATGCAGCTGTTTTTGACCACACTGATGTCTTGCGTTACTGAAGCTCTGCTAGAACATTTAGTGCTCTGCACTTTTTAGATGTGTCATGGTGATATATTGAGCTTTTTCAGTGTTTTTTGTTTGATTTCAGTTACTTCTCAGGACCAGTTTTTGTATTTTTATGCCCGATGAGGTTACCGATAACTGGAGAACTTACGTGCTAGAAATTCCCCCCAGTATTACATAATTAGGTTTCTTCAGAGGGAGGTGGGTTGTTCTGAAACCATAGGAACTATAACTTTTGAAAATGTATCCTTTCCAGCCAAATTATTCTTATGTTCTCCTGTCATTTTTGAGCTCTTTCATAAACCAAACCGCTGCCTAGAACATAACCATAAGGTTGAGGCAAAAAAGGTTCCATTATCCAGTGTCTGCACTTAGAGTGACTGTTATATTTGTACCTCCAGTAGTTTATCTCAAGCAAGTGGGCTTCCATTTAAAGTGGCAATACCCTGTCTTGACACTTGGTGGTATCAATATTTAAAAAAATTGCTTAAGATAAAATGTCAAAATGAAATATCAGCAGGCACAAGCCACATTCATCACCTCAAGGAGTATGTTATATGAAGCAATCCCCATTTAAGATGTCATTATTCTCTAACTTGATAGAGTAATATAGATTCGATAGAACCTAATGGAAAAGCCAGAATAGTCTATTAACCTCAAATGGTTATGTTCCCATATTTAACTGGTATGGTGGGAATGGATTTCCTGACCTAGCTGCGTGGTCACCATGTAAGGTTGTTTTGTTGTTTTGTTTTTTGTTTTGTTTTTTTTTTTTTAAAGAAAACTTCACCACTGCAACTCTTTGCCTTTGAAACAGCCATATTTTAAAATGGCAAAAAGTGGGCAACGATATAGAACTCTTTCTGAGCAATTGTCAAAAACGTGACACCCTACCTGCCCCCCTGGTTTATTTTTGGTGACAGTGCAGATCTTTTTCATATAGTTTTGTCTCACCTGCCTTTGGTGGACAGGAAAGAAGGAACTTTTGATATATTGATCACTTTTAATTCATAGGTCACTGTTCTCATTTCTTCATCTGATAATTAGTATTGTCCTTAAACCTGTAGCCTCAGCACCAAATTACTTGAATTTAATTTTGAGTCTTTTGGGACCAGACAGCATAAGGATTGCTGATAGGATACAGAATTTCTCAGCTTTTCATAATCAGCTGACATTCATCACAGATTGGTAGTGATCAAACTTATTACCATCTGATGGCTGTTCAGTAGCCTGTGTAAAATGAATTGCTGGCCAATCCCAGTTCCTTACACATTTGTATTTGCATCATAAAATCTACCTTGCAATTGGTAATAATTACTTCTGATTTTAGAGAGGGAGAAGGACTGAATGAGCATTGAGTGACATTTCAATCTTAGTAGTGGTCATGTGAAATCAGGATTGAGGCATAAGTGCAGAGAAATTGCCAGTACAGCTTTGTCAGTCTGCTGTTTTCAGTAGCCTTAAATTCACTTATATAAGATGCAAAGCTTTTTATCTTTTCTGTTTTTTGCTAAAAATAAGCCATTTTTCTTAAAATAGATGTAAGTTTTGAGTAATCAACAGTATTTCTAGGGCTATTTTGAATAGAGCATTCGTATCTCAGTGTTTTTTAATATAATTTAGTTAACTGTTCTTATTTGTCTTCTGTATGTTGGTGGTGGCATACATTTTGATTTGACGTAATGCAATCACTTCTGGGTCAGGGAAATCTTGTCTTGGGTTTGGTTAATACACAGATTGTTATGTATAAATTAGTCATATGCACAACTTGAGCATCTGTTAACTATTTTAAATACAAAATTTTAATATTACCCCTGGTAAAAGTAATATTGAAATTCCAACTTCTAACTGTAGGCTTTTGGTGTGGCATTGAACTGAACAAACCTCACGGCAAGAATGATGGTTCAGTTGGAGGGGTCCAGTACTTCAGTTGTCTCCCCAGATATGGCATATTTGCCCCACCAAGCAGAGTGCAGAGGTGAGTATGATATTGTTTTATGTCTGTGTCACAAAACATTTTCTCACTTCCTCTCCAATGAGAAATAAAATTCTGAACGAACTTAAGAGGAAAAACAATTATTCCTGCTGCTGGGGAGGTGGTAGATCCCCTTGGTTCTGAGACTAGGTTGCTGAAAGAGTACTAGTATATCTCAGTACCAGTGCTATATAAACAAGAAGCATACCCAGGTGGCTGTTTCAGCAACCTCACAAATCTAAAAATATTTCATTCCATCCCACTGCCTCTATATCAAGTGATTAAATTTAGGGATGTAACTAATTCAGTAGGTGCTCTTGAAAGCTCTCATTTTTAGGGCCAAATCCTGATACTGTGAGCAGAATTCAAGTACAAGGATTCTGCCTGTGGATGCTACATAGCTTCCTGGTGGATATAGATCTCACCAGTTGAATCACAGACACTCCCATTGGGCATGGGGTAAGGAATACCAGAGATAACCCTGTGCTCTCTAGCCATGTGTGCTTTTGATCAGCGGATGAGTACGATGCCTGTGTCTAGTTACCATGACTGACATATCTATGTTCTTCTCCACTTCCCCTTTTTCTTCTCCTCCAGTCTTCTAGTATGGCAAACAATCACAGAACAATGCCCCCAGCATAAAAGATGATGCATACTTTCCCCATTGCTACTGTTGGGTTATAACACGCAGAGGAATCAGCACTCTATCTTTAGCCTTTAGATGTTTGTGTGTGTGTATGAATGTGTATATATATATATCATTTTCTGTTGCTGCATATGCTCTCAGGCAAACTTTCATTGTGCACCTTCAGTAAGACTAAAGATGTCTCTTCTGAGTTTTCTTGATCTTGAGCATACTGCACCTTTTCTGTATCCTTAGATACACACATGCAACATTTTATATTACTAGCTGTCTGTTGACAAAATACTTTCTGTAGTAATGTATACAAGGCAGAAGTAAGGCCTCTGTGAGACTCTGAACTCTGCATTTAGTGACTTGTGGGCAACTAAAAGCTCAGTCTATTTAGAATGAAAATTTAACCAGGATGGTGTGGAGGACTCAACCCTAAATTAATCCAACATATTAAGCCTTTTGGAAAACCTTGCAACCGATCTTTAGCCAAAATAGCCCAGCAATATATTTCTTAAAGTTGAAATTAAACAATTTTAATTTGTGAGACTTAACCCATTATCTCACTTTAGGTTAACAGGTTCCTTAGACTCCCTCACAGAAGTTTCAACAGGTAAAATGAATCATTCTTTCCCAGGTAAGAATCTGAGACGAGGGTCTGGTTTTGTTTGGGTAGCCTGTAGAACATTTCCAGAAATTGCAGCTTCCTGGACATGCCACCCAGGTTCTTTGAATGGCCAAAGCAAAACAGATTTTAGAGCAACGCAGATGCCCCAAGATGCATTGCTATTTGACTTCTCCCTCCTTTACTGACATTGACTGTCCAGTCACTGTTTGCAAGCAGGATTGGTGTTAGGAGACTGACATGCTATCAGTTCCTTCAATTGCAGAAATGGAGGAAATAATTGCATCAGGTATCAGAATGTAACCCATCAATCCAGTGAATAAAAATGAATTTACTTCCTTGAACAGTTCCTTTGGTCCCTATTTATACATACTGGGGTTTTTGCTTGTACTAAAAACCAAAACAAAACCCTGGCTTTGGAATGGACTTACTGCAATAAATGGATATTTCCCCCTTTGTCTACTGTTGACTTAAAAAGTTGTTTTGTAAAGCTCTGTGTACTCTTTATGCACTCAGTTTTATTATCTAAAATACAAGGCACCTTGGCCCAACCGATAGGGTGCTAGGCTGGGACTCAGGAGCCAGGAGTTATTTTCCTGTCATGGCCCCAGACCTGCTCTGTGCCCTTGGGCAAGTAAACTTCCCCTCTTTCTGCATCTGTTTACGCTGTAAGCTCTTTGGGGCAGGAACTGTGCTATAATATGTATTTCTACAGTGCTTGGCATGATAGGGCCCTGCGCTCAATTGCTACCCTAGTACTTTTTACTGATGATGATTAAATTTCTTACCAAAAATTTTACCATCTAATACAAAAAGAAAACAAAACACTTGGCAGTGGTTCAGGCACAGAAGGGATTGTTGAGGAGATCAGAATAGGGATGATTCACAGATAATTTGGGTTTGATACAGAGCTAGTGAATTATTTATGAAAAATTTGGCATTTTTCCTAAACATTTTTTGTGGAAGTTGTTTCAAAATTTTGAAACATTTATTTTTACCTACCCCTTGTTCCTCTTCCTTCTCAAAATTCTTGAACATTTCTTGATTCTTATGGAATTTTTCACAACAAAATACTTACCATTTCCCATGCAGCTGTAATTTGGAGTGGTGGGGAGGGTGCTTAGCAAACGAGATGGGAGCGAAGAAAGCGGTTGTGCACGTTTTATTTTTAAATCAAGTAGCTTAGTCACCTTATTTATTCATTTTCTCCTGTAGGTTTTAGGCGAAGTTTAAGTACAACTTCTGCATCTTCACAGAAGGAGATAAACAGGAGAAATTCCTTTGTCAAGTGAGTGTTTGTTTAAATATGTATTAACTGTGCAAAACTGGGCAGCTGTAGTTTAGAATCACTGGAAGAAAGCCCAGAACGTCCTTCTCTTGACACGTGCAGGTAACTGCACTGAATAGTGTAGGTTCCTTTCAACTGACTTGTGTAATTTCCATTAATGCACAGAACCAGTTCTTGCAGTCTTCTCAGACAAAACTCCCTCTGAGTTCTGGCTGAGAGGGAACAACTGCAGGGCCAGTCCTAGACGAAGTGAACCGCTTGTGCTTGTCCTTGAATCTTGTGCCACCAAAATAGAACAGGGAGTGAAAGTTTCAACTGTGAACTCTTCTAACTCCGGCTGACAAACTATAGCTTAAAAGAAATATCCCTAACATGGAAAAAAATTGCATTCTGTCCTCTTTCCCTGGCGGCGTTTCACATTTTTGCTTGACTTGTTACTTTAGATTAACCTGGTATATTTGAAGCAATCTGATATTTTTAACATGGAATCTATTTTCTTCTTGGCTGTATATAATTAGATACAAATACACTTAGATTATAGATTTTTGCAGTGGATTTTATTATCTTTCATTGTGTGTCTGTCCAGCATCCAAATGAAAATGATCTGTTTCTCATGCGGAGGTATAAATGAAGAGTGGGCTGTCGTTTTGTACATTTGATCACGTAGCTTTTGTTGAAACATAGTTTCCAGGGAGTTTAAGTCCTGGTTCTGCATTGCAAAGCACTATGGCCATGCACCATTTAAATTCATTTGTGGCTAACCACTGTGGACAGAGCCAAATTTCTCAGTGTATTAACTATTTGTTCAGTTTTTGCACACTGAGCTTTCTGATCTCTGTTGCCATATGATGCTTAGACTTGCATAAGGAAAAAAGAATATGGGGACATTTCTGTTTGAGAAGGAGAATTCTCTTCAGGAAGGGTACCTCACTGAATTCAGTGGAGAATTTGTGTTCTGTTCTAGTTCATTCATTATTCCAAGTATTTATGGTTTTTTACACAATTCAATATTGTATGTGTTAAGTTCAGCACTTTCTGTAACCAGCCTGTGCTATCTGATATGTTTGTTATAACACAGTTTTGACCCATTAATACTGGCTGGCCCTGCTATGTCACAACTTCATTTGGCTAACCCAGGGGGCCCCAACGCAATGCCTGCAGGTGCCATGGCGCCTGCCAGGGCATCTAAGTGTGCCCACGTACTGGCCGACAGTCGAGCATCTGCCGAAATGCCGCCGACAAGCAGCGTCATCCAGAGGTGTTGCCGCCAAAATGCCACCGATTTTCGGCGACATTTCAGCGGCGACGCCTCTGGATGACGCTGCTTGTCGGCGGTATTTCGGCGGTGACGCCTATTGATGTTGCCGCTTGTCGGCGGCATTTTGGTGGATGCTTGTCCGCCGCCATGGTCCTCTGTGGTTTGTGGTCTGGTGCCTGCCAGATGAAAAAGTTTGGGGACCACTGGGCTAACCTGTTCATAAGCACAGCAGTTTGTTTATGCCGCTCTCTGTCAGTGATACCATTGTCTACTATAAAGAAGAGGTTGATTTTAATATCAGGTACGTGAAAGGAGAACTGATTTTCAATATGTTATGATGTGCTGTCCCTATTTGTAAATAACTGCATACACATCCTACTATTGACATGGGATCTGAAGTAATCTATTAAAAAGGTAAATTTAAAATGCCTTTCAGAAACATGTCAGTGCATAAGATAATCATAGGAAAAAAATTTGCTTGTGTGCTCACAGAAAGAAGCCTAATTTCTTTCTCTAACTAGATCTAGAAGCTCGATGCTGCGGCGTAGTTGGAGCAACACCACTACGACTAACACTGAGGGACCTGTGAAACTACATGAGGGTTCTCAGGTCCTTCTAACCAGCTCTAATGAGATGGGCACAATTAGGTACATTGGCCCTACTGACTTTGCACCAGGGATATGGCTTGGCCTTGAACTCAGAAGTGCCAAGGGAAAGAACGATGGATCTGTGGGTGACAAGCGCTACTTCACCTGTAAGACAAACCATGGCGTCTTAGTTCGGCCTAGTAGAGTAACCTATCGTGGGATTAATGGAGCAAAACTTGTGGATGATATTTGTTGAACCAGAGTGCTTACAACCTGTGCATCAAGTGCTAGTGCAATGATATATAAGCATTAAACCACATACAATAACCCCAACATCATCTGCACGGAATGCTGACTGAAATTTTATCTAAAACCTGCTTCTTTTGGTAATGTATCTCTTCAGGCTCTAACCGCCTCAGAGTCATCATGAGGAGTGGAAATCATATACCCCTCTCTCCTATTTTGACACAGTCCCTGCCTGTGAGTTTCTTGTAAAAGCATTCTGGGTTTGATACTGTATTATTTGAATAATGTCCCACTCTGAGAAGGCCAGTAAGGCCAGCATATCTGATGTTCTTTTAAGTTGCTTTGTGATTCAGTGTATTAGGAAGGTTTTTTTCCGTGTACTAATGAACTGATACATCATTCTCCTGCCTTTTCATAACAAAGGAGATTGTTAACTGAGTCACATTAGTCTGTGCAGTATTGGTTCCAGGATATTAGAGACAAGGGTGAGTGCCAGAATATATCTTTTATTGGACCAACTTCTGTTGGTGAGGGAGACAAGTTTTTGAGTATGCAGAACTCTTTTATTCTTCTTCTTCCCAGACCTGAAGAAGTGCTGTGTAGCTGGAAAGCTTTTCTCTCACCAAGAGAAGTTGGTCTAGGGAAGAAGGATATTCCTGCTCCACCTTGTTTCTCATATTAGTCTGTTTGCTAGACACTTTGTCCATCTCTCTGTGAGCTAGTAGTAATAAGCAGGAGACATTACTTTTTTTTTTTTTTAAATCAGTTGTGAACCAATTAAGTATTTTATCATTCATAAAAAAAACCCATCCCAAAAAAACGCACACAGGGCTAATGGAAAAACCTGTAATTGGAAGAATTTGCTGCTACCATGCTATGCCAGTGAACAGCATGAATGAAACAGAAAAAAGACTGTAAAAAGCACAAAGACGCTGTGTCTGGTTTGCACTTTTCTCTGTGTGGATTTGTAAAAAGACAGCAGCATGCAAGATGCACTTTTGAAAATATAATGCACTTTCAGCTCTCTTCTCTGGAGAGCTTTCCCCTGCTGTTTGAAGAAATTCTTTTGTTTGCTGTTGCTGCAGGCTACAATCATCATGATGTTTCAATGCATATAGATAGAACTTAGGTTCACCTCACGTAGTACTTGCATCACTAATATTTGTCCTTTTTATGTACTGTCTGCAGGAAGTACTGTGCAGTATATGTATATTTTTAAAGCAAACATTATTCTGTTTTTACTTCCTTCACATTTTATATATTTCTTCATTGTCCTTCAGAGCAGTTTCTTCCTTGCTACATTTGCCATTTATAAAATTCAAAATTGCCTATGAATCTTTTTAGATGTAACATGGTAACACTTCTATTTTGATTATTTGGCTGCAACATGATTTGTCTCAGCCTTTTTAAATAAACTCAGTGTTTTTAGAATTTGTTTCATATACATCCTGAACAGCTAAAATACATAACATGTCTAGCATGTATTAATATCTTTTAGTGCAAGTATACAGGTTTCAAACAGTAAAATGGTTTGACACTTCTGAATGAGCTGTTCGTTGCATTTCACTTAAGTGAGAAATGTACAGTGCTTTAAATTACATTTGTAGTATCCTATTTTTAGACTGACTTTGTGCAGCTTATACAATGTATTTTAAATATGGCTATTTTTCCTGAAATATTAAAAAAGGCTGCATATTGTATTCTGATCTATGGAAGTTTTTAACTGAAGATAAAAATTGTAAACGTACACGTTTTATTATAAACTGTCTAACTTATAGCTTTGTATT
Organism: Gopherus flavomarginatus; assembly: GCF_025201925.1. Taxonomy (NCBI): domain Eukaryota; kingdom Metazoa; phylum Chordata; order Testudines; family Testudinidae; genus Gopherus; species Gopherus flavomarginatus. The sequence continues at coordinate 60,167,454 of NC_066620.1, read as the reverse complement.
TGAAGTTAGCAAGGTTCTGAACATCTGTATGTCCAACATCTGTTTCTTCCATGTTTTATATCTATAGGTATCTTTTTTTCCCTGTAATTAACACAGTATTCATGGATCTTTGATTAACGCCCATTCTTTTAAAGATCATTTGCTTTTGGGGGAGTGTGTCACAAAATGAGTGTCCTTTTTTTTTTCCTTACAAATTATGTAAATAGGACAGAGAAATGGCAACTCTAATATATTAACAGGTTTTATATCTTGATGCAGTTTATCATCTTGCTGTATGGTACAGAATTGCAAGCTGCCAAACAAAGTATATACATCACTTAAAGTGGTCTTGTTTTTTCTCTCCCTCCACCCGTTTTGGATAGTGCAATGTCTGAAGTAACGTCCTGGTGGCTTAGGTTATTTGTCCACTCTTTTCATTGCTAATGAGGCTAATGTTCAGGTGCCATAGTTCATCTGTGCAAAGGTACAGCTACTCCTGGTGCCCACTGTTGGAGGGCCTCGCTTTCCTGTTCTTTGTGCCAAAAATGATCAGCAGGGGCACAGTTAATCTCGCTGCAGTGTCAAGGCTGAAGGCCAGTGATGACAGGAAGACTGAGATCGAACCTGGCTCTGTGACTTGTAGGCATGTCACTTGCCCTATTCTGCTCTATTTCCCAGTCTACAATCAGGGGATGATATGTAACCTTTTCTAAAGCAATAGGAGATCTTCAGCCAGAAGCTCTCCCGTGGCATACAAGTGTCAGTCATAACTCTGATGGGCTTCCTATATGACCTTGAGTGAGTCATTAATCTCACTCTCTCATCTTTATCTGAGGGGTGTGAATAGCTTTTTTTACACAACTTTCAGTCCTGTTGCCACTAGGAAAAAAACACCATGAACTTTAACACACATTTATTTTGCTAAATAGCCACTGCAGCGAGCCTGCAAGGAGATTAACAGGACTTGCTCTGAATTTTAGGTAGGAGTTGAAATATTAGTGAAGTTACTTCTAAGCCTAGTGATGACAATAGTTCATCCTCAGCTTACAAGTCAGGTGTGATAAACTGATGTTGAGATAATGATGGCAGAGATTTCAATATATAACCCAACAGCTGGAGTTAGTTTGTCATTTTATTTATCTTCATGCCGTTTGGTTCACTACACATGTTTACAATACAAATACACTAGTCAATACAAAATACTCAATGACCATATATTAGTATGTCTTTTAATATCCCTGAAGTGCATAGGCCCTTCCTTTACACATAGTGTTGCATAAGCTGCTGTACCTGTGATAGACATTCTAATGAAGCAGGGTTACAGACCAGAAAAGCTGGATGCAGATACACTCCTTTGAGGAATATGGGGTAGGCAACATGTGATGTCTTTTAGCCCTGTAAAGGATTTTTATGCTATTAGTTTTTCAAGGTTTTTTTTTTTTTTAAACTAAGCTGATTGTGTCAGCTCCATGACCAGACTTGCAAAAAATGAAACTCTTAACAGACAGTAGACTAATCCTGTCATGCATTGCAGAAGTGAGACCACAGAGGCTTGTGACAATACACCACCTTTGCCCAGACACAGCAAGGGAAGCGAGTGGTGCTACAGGTGGATGTGCCACTTGACTGGTTCATTACAGGCTGAAGCCATCACCAAACTGAAATCAGCTACCTGAAAGAAAGTGTGGGGCCTCCAGTAAACTTGCCAATGAGCTTCCCTACCAGTCCCAGCAAGAAGTGGAGCAACCTAAATGCAAATGAAGACCATTACCCTGTGCTTTCTGGCTCATGTCCCCCTCTCACACTGCTATAGCCCCTTCCTCTCCCAGTTGTAATTCACCTTATTGCTGCCTGAACCTACAACTCTAATGAGGTACATGGGTCCTGACGAGAAAAGGGGTGGGGGCAGGGTTAAGGCTCAGCAGGAATCTTCTCCTCATTCCCCCTTACCCACATTAGAACCAACTGAAATTCTACAAGAAACCACTACTGCCTAGGTCTAGTCCACATGGGCTTTAGCCAGTTTGTGTTAAATGTCCTACAGCAATGCTGTGGTTATGGTTCTATCAGCCTGCGTGTCTTATAGGCTGTCATTGCTATCCACAGTTCAGTGTAGCATAAAGGAAGCTACATATGATATCCAAATGAAGACATTTACAATGAGATAGTTTATAGTAGAATCACAAGTCCTACACTGGGGGAAGTACATGTACACTATGTACATGAACATTTTGTATAACTGTTACTCCAGGACACCCTGACTTAAAATATTGGTTCTGGACAAAAGTTTTTTAAACAAGCGTAAAGTAGCGTCTAGTGTTTTAGATGGGACTCCCTGGAGACATGTCTACTCCAATCGTGAGCTCACATGATCAGGCATTTAAAACTCAGCCTGCTTGAAGCAAGCCCTCAATTTCCCCCTCTCCATACAATTCCCCACCACCACACACACACACACTAGTGGGACAAGTCTGGTTTTGTTACTGGTATACAGCTGGAGTAACCAGTGAAAAGACTGTGGAATTATGCTGATTCTACAGCATTAGGCTTATGAGCACAGAATAGTCTCGGATCCTCCAAGGGATTCTTTGGGTGTGTGGGGGGGGAAATAGCTAAAATAAAAGACTTTGAATATCCATCCATCAGTGCACACACTGAACTCTCCACCTACTGTTTTTCATCCCATTCACGTGTTCTGCTAACTTCAGCCCGCCTCCCTTGTAGTTGTGTGGTGACAAAGGTGACAAACCAGGCTGCTATTAAGTTACCCTTCTCACCTGCTAGGAAAGAGCTTGTTATGCATGTCCTGAGCCATTGCATTTTTAATTTCTTGTCTGAACTGATTTCTGCAGATCATGTCACAAAGCAGAGCAGTGATAATCTAAGTGAAGCAGAGCTATTACCACACCATCGTGCAACCCCTTTAGACAAGACTATTAGCATTAAAAATTTAAAGTGAACAGGCACTGTGCAATACTGGGAGTGTGAAATGCTATTTTAGCCACAAAGCAAACAGGCAGAAGTTTCCTTTCATTACCCCACTACTGGGGTTAGTGTGCAGGGATTAAATCCCTGCTCCTGCAAACACGCTGGCAGCGAGGTTACAGAGCGGCTTACAATTAAGCAGTGGGTTTAAAAGCAGGAATGCAACTCTCTGCCTTTGATTGGGGGGGGGGAGGGGGATATGTGTAGCACAGGGCAGAATGTGAGCCACACAGTGCTAGGCTGGAGGTCACTGCCAGGCATTGCCCTATGCAGCATACTGAACGGCATATGAGGGCTCCCAATGAAGGAGATTTGGTAAATGTCTTTATACTCACTGGAACAGGGAACTAGGGCAATGCTGAGTTTTCACTAATCCAGCAAGGGGATGGGATGTGAGCACAGCGACACTGGAATGGGTTCTGCGGGTGTAGCAATCATAATAGGGGTTGGGGGGGAGGGAATGATATTTTTGTATTAGAAATAAGCCACAACTCCATGTTCTGAACTCTTCTGAATTCCAGGAGAAATATGTCAGGCGCTGAATTCAGACCTACCTCTGTGGTTCCATAGCTGCACTGGCTCCAACACTACAAAAGCAGCTCATTTCTGGCCATCTGGATGTGTCTGAAACTGATTATGCAAGATGATGGAACCCTCATGAGAAATGCCAACTCAGATTTCTGACATTTGGGCCGAAATCTCATCCTAAAATCTTGCTCCACACCATTCAACCTCAACCCTAAACCTAGTCTTGATTCAACAGATCCCAAGCCTAGTGTGACACTGAACACCACTGTCCTCGCCCAAAGCACTTTATCAAAAGGAAGATTTCATTAGAACTAGCTGAGGTTTGTGCCTCTTTGAAGATCTCATCCTACACCACAGTCTTGCCAAGTATGGGAGAAGAAAATATTGTCAGCAAATCTGAATTACAGTTCCCCATTTTCCACTGACCAAAACATGCTGTTCATGTGGGCCAGCTGTAAATGGTTTTTTAGCTCTCATTGTGAGACTCACACATATAAGGTGACGACACCTCCCACCCCCCACAGTAAAATTATAGATGCACACCACAAGCCAGAGGCAGAAAAGCCATCAGTATGTCTCCGTGCTCTCCCCGTGACTGGGGAGGAGGAAAAAAAGCTACCCAGGCATCTATTCATCTTCCTTTGCTGATGATGTAAGGGGTCTTTTAACAGCAGCAATTGGAAAACTAACAATAACTGGAGTTGCAGTCCCAGGTCTGTAGATCAATATGCTTGAAACTGACAGTCACAGGTTATTAAGATTTCAGCTATGCTCCTCTAAGACCATACAACTATGCAGACTAGGTTCTGGCCTCAGCTATACATGCTGGTAAAGCAGTGAAAACTCAGAGCGGTTTCTTGCCTTGAAAGGAGTGAGAGAAAGCAAAAAGCTTTCCCTTGGGATCTGCTTGAAAAAAAAAAATCATCTGGACCCTTTCTGAAAAAGGAAAAGAAAGCTGAAACGTCTAAAGAAAATGTCAGTTCCACAAGGATAATATTCCAGTGCAACCAGCCTTGATGGTACACAGTAGAGCTCAGTCATTGTTGAACACATTGTCTTTCCTGAGACAGTAGAAGAGTTCTTCACTTGTAGTAGCAAGAATAGTGTGAATGCAACAGTGCTAAGCTAGATGGAATGGCAGCCCTGTTCCAATGTCTGTAAGCAAGTCACTGAGAGGATTAGACACCCCAATAAGCTTATAACTCACAACTATCCTTTTAGCTCAAGTGGAAGAGGCCTCTGTATTTGCCACAGACAGTCCTGAGTTCTGGCCCCCACTACAGCCATGAAATCCATGCAGCCATGACATGCAACATACCAGTAGCAGATGAGTGAAGTCCAAAGCACCCACAGAATCATTACAGTTCACAACTGAGACCTGCTAACATAAGCCTCATTAAAAAAAATAAAAAAAAGTTTGATACACAATTTCAACATTACGCTACTAAGACATCAGCATTATTTACCAGAGGGGTGGGGGAAGGCAGAGCAGAGACAAGCACTTCATTTTAAAGAGGAGGGTCTCAGGTCATAGTCATCAGCTTTGGGATCCTTTTCTGACATCCCAAAGCCTGGGGTGTTTTGATCTGGGGCTCTGGTTTCTTTCGTTAGAGATTTTACTTCAAAGTTTGGATCCAGGACTGGATGCTGAACCACTCCCCCAAAATTAAAGTCTTGGATGCAGACCCATCTCGTCTATATTCCTTTGCTGCTGCTCTGATAGACCTAGTTCTATGGAAATAGGCACCATATATTTTAGCCAGCACTGCTGCTTCAGCAGCCCCAGCGGAGTATATTGTAAATTATTATCATACATCTTTATGATGAATTCAATTCTTATGTGTAACAACACCCGCTGCATGCACAAGGTGTCACAGAAAGCAGTAGTGCAGCTTTGGGTTTTTAACGGACTAGCATACAAGAATTTGGAACAAGGGTAATGAACCCGTGAAATGCAGACACTGCCTAGAATCCAGATGGGGGTCCAAAGTCAAGCCTTCTGGTTGGAGTCGTTAGTAAAGGGCATTTCAGACCTTTGTATTTCCATCTACTGGTGACTTCTCACTGTAAAGTCCTTTTTAACTTCTCTCTCACACAAGACTGGCCCTGTAAAATTCCACCTGAATTCCACTGAACAACAAGAAATTCTTGTAGAACACGGTGCTTCCTTTCTGTAGCACATAAAGAATTTTAAAGGGCCAGTGCCATCTTTGGCTTTGGGTCTGAAAAAAATATAAGTCATCCTCCTTTTGCACTTCATTCTCTTCCTCTAGAGTTAGTTAACTTCCCATCTTACTCAAACCAAACAGTGTGACTGGCATTTTTCCATTGCCCTGCCAATGATACCGTAATTACTGCTGGTGCAGACGACGTTACAGCTGTAATGCAACTTGGGAATGTTCCCTGGTGTCTTCATTCAAAGGTGTTTTACCCTTTTTGTTTTGAATAAATGCTTCTTTCCCAAGCCACCTCAAACCTCTGCCATCCATAGGGGATTTCAAGTGTCCCATTCCACAGCAACCAGCAGCTTGGCAAGGAAAACCCCAAACATGAAATACTCAAGCAGTGAAGCCTGACCTTACATTTAAGCGGAGCACACACAATTGAGAAGAAGCGCACAGGGAAGGGCACGACACGACAATGACCATGCATATAAGTTTATGCAACCGAAAGCTGGGCCTTGCAGTTAACGTTAATATCCCCCCTTTCTCATAGTAGTAGTAGAGGCTCCGATGAGTTGAAGCTTCTTGGGTTATCTGAAAATACGGCTTCAAAGGGTGGCACTTTAGAGCTAGTTGGCACATAATGAAAATTAGCACTGTCTGCTCTCTCTCGATGACAAGGACAACACTCTCCAAGCTCAAGAGCCACACAGAATGAGAGTCAAGAGTGCAGAGGGCCCTCAAGGCCCCTCATGGGCTACATGGCTCTTGTTTCTATGGACAGAGTCCTCATAATTGCTAGCGCAAGGTGGGGCAGAGACTTCCAGGGGTAAGCCCTGCTGTTGGTATCCATAGTTGACATTCCCACAGGGGAAGTGGCGGAGCCTAAAGAGAGGCACTTCCTTCACACTAGCTGTTAGTGAAGACGGTTCTAAGAGCAGAGAGGAGCCTGGCAGCCTGTTAGTCACAACGCCGGGCCCCACAGTACAGTTTCCTTCGTGCCCCAAATTCTCCCTCTCGGACATCTCTTTCTCCAGCAGAGAACTGTTTTTGACGACAGGCTTCTCTGCAAACCAGGAGCCATATGTTGGATTCCAGAGATTGGTGGGCTTATTTCTGGACCCTCTGCCTTTCTGAAGGTCAGAAGCCGGGGTGGACTGCGCATAAGCCATGTTGATGTGTCCCCCTTCCAGGGCTGATCGCACATTAACAGCAACCGGAGGCTCGGGGACTGCCACTTTTGCCAAAGGTTTTCCAGCTGTGACAGTTGAAGGCAGAGGGGGTGGAGAAGGCAGGGCCTGCTTGTCACCCTCTCTCTTTTGGTGTGGGGAGACCATCAGAGGAGGGATTGCTTTAGGGTCTTCTGGGCGCATTGGAACCTTCTCCTCCTCCTCAATGGATGGGCCATATTCCACAGGTAAAGCAGTGGTGATGACATCAGGATCCTAGAGGGGAGAACAATGAGATTCTTTCAATCGCTTTTCCCACTGCTGAGATTCAGGCATTGTTGCCAGTTGCCTCCTGTTTATAATAATTGTCCTGTATCCAAAGAGCATCTTTTGCCACAGAGGAGCCCAAACTTTATAAAAGGAATCCCAGGGAAATGCAACTACCACTGGGGTGGAACGTGACAGCTTTTTTACCAGCATTGAGAAACACGGCACATTAGTGAAGAAGACTTCCCACGTGCAGCTGAAACTGCAAGGAGAATGTTGGGAGGATACAGATTGGAACACAGAGTTCATAACATTCTCTTAGAATGCAGAAGCGGTTACAGCTGTGAAAATGTAGCAGCAATGTGGTGCAGGGTGGGGACTCTAGGCATGCAGAGTAACATTTTCAAAAGCACCTAAGCCACTTAGGAGCATACGCCTCAGTGGAGTCGGGCTCCTAAGTAGTTTTGGCATTTCAATGGGACTTAAGCACTTTTGAAAATGTTACCCAGAAAGCCGTAAAAGTGTGGGAAGCTAGTCAACTGCTTACTAGTGATAGACAACCAAAAAAACAAACACAAAACCTGGAGTTAACATCTCCACCTGAGGATCTAAAAGTACCTTTTAATGGATTAAACCTCACAGTGTTTCCTCTAATTTTTCCCACCCATGTGCAGAATGAATTTTGTTATGTGCACCAATATGAAAGTAATGTGTGGCAGGGGTGGGGCCAAAGGTTTGCAGTGTGGGAGGGGGCTCCACGCTGGGGCAGGGGGCTAGGGTGTGGGAGGGGGTGGGTGAGGGTTCCAGCTAGGGGTGTAGGCTCTGGGATGGGGCTGGAAATGAGAGGTTTGGGTTTGCCATGGAGCTGTGGCAGGGAGAGAGGACTCCTCCCAGCCCTCTCCTGCTGCAGCAGCTCCAGTGCCAGAGCTGGAGGAGAGGCACCTTGCCCCGCCGTGGCTCCGGAGTGGGAGGGAGAGTTGTCTTTCCCCGCCGCAACCCTGGAGTTGGGACAGAGAGGCATCTCGGGCCGGGGAAGAGGCGTCTCTCCCCACCGCAGCCCCAGGGCTAGGGGACAGAGATGTCTCTGCTTGCCATGCCACAGCCCGGGGGCTGGAGGAGTTGCCACAGCTCTGAATGCCCCAAGCTTCCCTATCACCACCTCCCACCTCACCCCACTGCCCCCACCTACTCCCTAGTCCCCATCTCACCTCACTGCCATCTTCCAGGCCCACTTGTGTGGAATGTGCATGCCTGTGTGGCTCTGCCAATTAAGTGTGCGGCCTTTGATGGCCTCTTGCATGGCTGTGCGCCTAAGAGGGAACGTAGCTCACAACACCCCAGTGGGTGGATCAGTACCAGCCCTATTTTACACATGGGGAAACTGAAGCTCAGCGTGGTGAAATGACGTGCTGTCTGGTCTGTGCCAAAGTTTGCAAGCCAACATTTTCCTGACTGCTTCATTTGTGAGACCACTAGACTAGAAGAGCTGGGTTAATGAGCTGTGTACTAAAAAGGGAAATCAGGTTCAGACCAGGAGACCCAACCCAATCCCTCCGCCTGACCTTAATGCTCCTAGCTCCTACAGCACTGCAGTCCCCAATTGTCTTCTCCAAATGGGCCAGGTCCAAGGCCCTAAAACACATGAGGCTAGAGATGGGCTCAAGTTAAGAAATGTAATCAGATTCTAGATTCAGACTGCCCCAGAGTTCATCACTGCATCCAGTGTTCCAGTTCAGATCCATCTTGGCTCTAACCAAGAAATTTCAGTCTGGATCCAAACCTCTTCACAATTCAAGGGGTCTACTGGAACTGGTGCCCTGGGTCAGATCCATCCCTGCTCAGTACTGGTCAACATCTTAAGAATTAAAATGTGCAAAGTGGCTGTTATCTGGCAATCCCCTTGCAGCATAGCTAGGGAAGAAAGGAGTGCAAGTGCTAGAGTGCAACCTGGTGGACTGGCTCAGGCCTTTGGCTTGCTGGGGAACTGTACCTAGATGTAGAAACAGCAATCACAGAGTTGCTATACCTGTGTACGGCCTCTCCTATGTGGGGTGTGTGCATGGACAGTGAGGAGCACCCTCTCTTTGGGCAATGAGATGGAAGCATGTGTTTCTGAAGGGCAGAGAGGATCCATCACCTGAGTTTACTACATGACACTGATTTCAGGCTAACACAACGTGTGTTTAGAGCTCACTGCAGTAGTGCAGTACTGCCCACTGGGTGTCTTGTGAAAGAACAAATACCTGGGTGCAGTATTCAATCCTCTCCAGTATTATGGCAAAGTTTGGCCTGTCTTCAGGCTGGTGCTGCCAGCACTGGGTCATTATACGATACCTACAACAGCAGAAGGAGAGAAAATCATGGAAAGCAGGAAGGCAAAAGGAAGATGCGTTTGGTAGTTAATGGACTTCAGTTCACCATGGTCCATTAGTACCCACCAGCCCACCAAGTGTTCATTGTCACCTTCCACGATGAGTGAAAAAATCCATCCTGCTGTGGGTTCAAGTGTAGGGTCCTATAGCATTCTCTATCTGCATGCAGACAGTGCACCTCAAGGGCCAAATATATCCTTAAATGCTGCTGTTAGAAATATGTCGTGAAATTGACATCAGGCCTTTGCTACATATGGGGAAGACCTAACAAAGTGACTATTTCCATCCAATCCCCTCCTCATTTCCCACACACTTGAAACATTATATGTGGTATTGGGGGGAAAAACACCTCTACAGAGAGGGAAGCTGCTCCAACTCCCATTTAGAAATCAAACTGATAAGAATGGGGGTATGGATTCAAAGTGGGTTGGGAATTCCCACACAGATGCCTTGCCAGGAGTCTCTTCTACCATACGTCCTTTGATAATATTCCTTCCAAACCATGATGTTCCTTTTCCCCCCAGACTCAGGTGGGCCATTCAGTTGAAGACAGGATGTTACCTGATGTCATACACTGCCCTTGGTGGCCGGTCAGGGAAGCATTGCCTTGAGAAACTAAATTGGAAGCCGCTGCCTTGCAAGAACTCTAGTGATAATTGTGTGCTACTTTTTATTCCAGAGGGTCCCAACACTACTGAACTGATTTTCAAAGGCACTGAGCCCTTACAGCATATTTGAAAATCAGGCCATCCAGGTAGATGGACTGCTTCACCCGCCACCTGTGGGGTGGAATCCAGCGACACTTCAGAAAAATGACCTAGCCCCCACTGAAACCACACAGGGAATTTACTGTAGGCAGGGTTAGAACCTAATTAACTGGGCCAAGGCTTTGCTACTTGTGAGCAACACCAGGGATCTTTAATGGCCACAGGTGGTCAGAACTTGCAGTTTTACCTCTGATCTGAAGGACAGAGCTATTGACCGATATTTTTTAACGCACTAGCCAATGGTCAATACTTCCCCAGAAGGCACTCACTGCTAACCTAAAAGGGTTGACAGATAACATTACCAGTAAGGAAAAAGTCTCTGGAACTTGAGTTCATTAAGGAAGGTCATTAAATATATGGTAATAAAGCTAATAATCTTCTGGCCAGAGCAGAGTGTTCATGCACAAAATGAGTTAGTTTCATACACAGGGCCAGGGCAGTTTTTGGGTGGATCCATCCTTCCTCCATTTGTTACGAACTCCAGAACCTCCTGGTTACTTTTGCTAGGATAAGGCATATATCCAAGAGAGAATATCTCCCACAGCAACACACCAAAGGACCTGGACACAGAACAAAAGGAAAGAAGCTCAAGGACACAGGCACAAAATAGTATTGCAATTCAATGGCTATGCACTTAGAGCCATTAAAACCAGTATTTGCTTTGTGCACCCTACAGTCAGTCAACCTGTGGAACTCTCAGCTGCAGGAGAACACTAAGAGAAAGTGGCTGATGTAAAAGAAGGGCTGGATGACTTTATGGGAATCAATAACAATCATTGTTAAGCAAGCCAAGACTGTGATGTGAGTAATTAAATGTCATGCTTCAGAGTACAACTACACTATCTGCCCAGCAGGGTCAGGAAATAGTCATATATACTTGGTGTCTAGCATGTTATTATTGGATACAACAGGTGTATTATTGTGAAAGGACTTGCCTTCTTTTGAGGCATTGGGTATTAGGCCTGGTCTACACTATGATTTTAGGTTGAATTTAGCAGCGTTCCCTCAATTTAAGCCTTGACCCATCCACACGATGAAGCCCTTTTTCTCGACTTAAAGGGCTCTTTAAATCGATTTCTTTACTCCACCTCCAACAAGGGGATTAGTGCTGAAATCAGCCTTGCTGGGTCAAATTTGGGGTAGTGTGGATGCAATTTGATGGTATTGGCCTCCGGGAGCTATCCCAGAGTGCTCTGTTGTGACTGCTCTGGACAGCACTCTCAGATGCACTGGCCAGGTAGACAGGAAAAGGCCCACGAACTTTTGAATTTCATTTCCTGTTTGGCCAGCGTGGCGAGCTGATCAGCACAGCTGACCATGCAGAGCTCATGCAGAACACATCAGCATGATATGCACATTACCGGGGCACATTGCTCGGCTCATAGTTTGTGAGAAGTCTATGTCCGTGTCTATGTCCTCATCACTCTCGTCATCACACTGTCATCGCCTCCTCCCCTGGTTTTACTTTTGCAGCTTCTAGTTCTGCGCTGAAAAAAGGTGCGAAACAATTGTCTGCCGTTGCTCTGACGGAGGGAGGGGCGACTGACGACATGGCTTACAGGGAATTAAAATCAACAAAAGGGGTGGCTTTGCATCAAGGAGAAACACAAACAACTGTAACACAGAATGGCCCCCTCAAGGATTGAACTCAAAACCCTGGGTTTAGCAGGCCGTTAAGTTCACAAAACAAATTGTGTCAATTTCTTGTTTTGATCCAACCCATTTATCTTTTACATCTTAGGCTTGCAGCAGATGGTGCAGTATGACTGCTAGCCATCATCATCTCCTGGCTGCTCACCAGAAAACGGTGCAGTACGACTGCTAGCAATCGTCATCTCCTGGGTGCTCAGCAGAAAATGGGAATGACCTGGCTGAGTCACTCCCATGTTTGCCCAGGCACCCCAGCCAACCTCACCGAGGTGGGCTAAAAGAGCACCCAGGAGTATGACGACAGTGGCTACCAATCATAATGCACCGTCTGCTGCCAAAAGGCAATGAGCTGCTGCTGTGTAGCAATGCAATCCCACGTCTGCCAGCACCCAGGAGACATACAGTGACGGTGAGCTGAGCGGGCTTCATGCTTGCCGTGGTATGGTGTCTGCTCAGGTAATCCAAGGAAAAAGGCGTGAAACCATTGTCTGCCGTTGCTTTCACGGAGGGAGGGAGGGAGAGGGGGTCCTGATGACATGTATGCAGAACAACCTGCGACACTGTTTTTGCCCCATCAGGCATTGGGATCTCAACCCAGAATCCCAATGGGCAGCAGAGACTGCAGGAACTGTGGGATAGCTACCCACAGTGCAATGCTCTGGAAGTCAACACTAGCCTTGGTACTGTGGACGCAGTCTGCCGACTTAATGCACTTCAAGCATTTTGTGTGGGGACACGCACAATCGACTGTATAAAAACGATTTCTAAAAAACCGACTTCTATAAATTTGACCTAATTTCGTAGTGTAGACATACCCTTAGCCACTGCCGGAGGCAGGACTGTGGTTTGATCCTTTATGGCAAATCCTGTGTTCCTGAATAAACAACAATGCACTTTGCTCTTGTACAGAGGATACAAGTGACCTCTAGCCTCAGAGTCCTAGCCCCATATGTTTCAGGGAATTAAAATTAGAATATTCCCTGGGTTACATCACAAGCTTTGGTCTCTGTGGCTGGGCATGTAACACTCTGAAGATTGAAAATGCAACCTCTTCAGCATTCATTTGACTGGCAGCTTGGAAAATGTCAACATTTTATGGGTTAAATACTGCAGTGTGGTTGGGAACAGAATAAAACAGCCCAATGATCACCACTTTGGTGCTGATGGACAGCAAACAACGCTATTGTGTCCTTGGGAGGATTTAACTTGCTCCATCAGCTGTGAAACAAGCTGTATACTCTCACTCCACACCCTGGGAAGCAGAGGCGGCTCTAGGCATTTTGCCGCCCCAAGCACGGCAGGCAGGCTGCCTTCGGCGGCTTGCCTGCGGGAAGTCCCCGGTCCCATGGATTCAGCGGCAGCCTGTGGAAGGTCCGCCGAAGCTGCGGGGCCAGCGGACCCTCCGCAGGCATGCCACCGAAGGCAGCCCTTGAGGCGACAGGCAGAGCGCCCCCTGCAGCTTGCTGCCTGAGGCATGCGCTTGGCGTGCTGGTGCCTGGAGCCGCCCCTGCTGGGAAGGTAGCTGGTGAACATTAGTACTGATGGCCTCACAGTCTCCTCCTCTCCCCAAACACTCTCCTGCACTCCTGGCTTCCTGACCCAGCTTCGCCTGAGTGATTCTTTCCCAATCAGCAGTACCCCTGCTCTGTCAACACTGGCCCTCTGCTTCCTGACACTAGGGACTGCCAGCCACAGCAAAGTGAGCAGGGCCAGGCTCAGCCACACCATGCAAGTGACTGCTCAAGACCCTGCCCTTTTGGAGGTATCCACAGCCCTTCACTGACTGCAATTTACATGTCAGCCCAAACTCTCCCACCCTCCCCTGGCACCACACGGCTTCATGTGCTGTGTCGGGCCAAGAGGAGGTGGCAATTTAGGGCGTTTCCTCTTGCTCCTCTGACACTGGCCGTGTCTGACCTGGCCGCTGAAAGATGGTTTGCTCCTACAAAGAGACTAGACTCCTTTCAATAGCGTACAGCTGACACCTTCCTTGCTAGATCACCTGTTCATAACCAATACATCATCTAAGCCAGATCCATTGCTCCTAGGAGAGAGCCTTCACTTTGCAAGGATCTGGTTATTTGCTCCCTCATCCCCTCTACTAGATCCCTTGCTTTCAAAGCTCCATCTCTTCTTTTTTTGGTGGGGGGGCGGGAAAGGACAGGAACGTGTTCCTTTTACAATGGGAAGTAGGTAGTGAGTCATTTTTAAAAACAGGTCAAGAAAAAAGCCCACCATGTATCAGTTTTTGAAGTAAATATTCCTTCCATAAAGGCCTCAGGTGGCATCCATTTGACTGGCAGCATGGCACACCCGCCCTTTCGATAATAACTGGCCCTGCAGAGGAAAAACAAAGTGAACAGTCAGCCCAGGATTCAGAAAGAAAGTGGCATTAATATAGTACTTTTCTAATTAACAGATTACAGTGACCAGCCTGAGGGCTGGCTCGTTCAGTAAAGAGCTTAAATCGGGGCTTTTCTTATAGACAAAGCAGCATGGCAGAGATTATGTTGACAAGATCTTTTTCTATTCATAGAAATAGTGAGAACAGGCATTTAATGTAGGGACAGCTCTGTACTTTGCCTCGCTTTGTGCCTGATCCCACAACCTGTGAGTAATCCTGTGGATAGTCCCACTGAAATCACTGGAATTACTCACATGAGTAAGAGTCTCAGAGCAAAACCTTTCTCTTTGGGAAAGCTTTTTCACTGTAGCAGGAAAGACATTTCACAGCATTGATACCCACATCCAGTTAAGCACTCCCCTCAAAATAATAAAAACCTGTAACAAATAGATCAACCCAACCACCAGAAAACAACGCTGCTAGGTCAGATTGGCAGAGACCCTGGGGTTTTTCACCGTCCTCTGCAGCATGGGGCCTGGGGTCACTTGTAGGTTTAAACGAGTGTAAATGTGGATTCTCTGTAATTTGAAGTCTTTACATCATGCTCTGAGGACATCAGTAACTCAGGCAGTGGTTAGGGTCTATTACGGGAGTGGGTGGGCAAGGTTCTGTGGCCTGCGATGCACAGGAGGTCAAACCGTGATGGTCCTTTCTGGCTTTAAAGTTCATGAGTCTATGAAAATACCCCAGGCAGCATTCTTAGCATGGTAAGGGAGAAAAGCCAGAGTCCACTAGGGATTTTGCTATTACCATGAATTTTATGTAGCTGGTACCCAGACACTGCAGTGATGGCTGCCAGCATAAAATCCTAACAATCTTAGCTAGATATCAGGCCTTTTGTGTCAATATCATTTAAGATTAAATCCATCAAGCTCAAAGCCTTGTACTGGCAGGCACATATGGGAGCTTGTGCATGCAAGCAAGCTAGAGGTGTCCACACAAAATGAATGTGAATGGAAAAGTATGTAAATTTCATAGGCGCCTTTGAAGAGGAGTAAAGGGTACTAACAGTTAGTTGTGCCAAGTATGCTGTTTTGCCATCTCAGAGTCCTGTTGTATTGCAGGGCTTCATGGTAGCAGGGTCTTGCCTTGTTTGGTAATAAAAACCAAACAGTGCAAATGCACTCACATCTCTAAGGGAGTGCTACAGTCACATCACCTCAGGCTGTGATCTTCCCAGAACTCAAGCTAAGTAGGGTTAGGCCTGGTCAGTACTTGCATGGGTGACCTCAACAGAAAAGCCCCAAGATACCAACACAATTTCTTACAGTGATTCAGTAAGTGGCTTTCTTTCCATTGAGCCAGGAGTGAACTAGTTCTCCAACACAGTGTTAGGGGGTGCTATGCAGCTGGGTTGCAGATGAGCTGTAAACTGAGGTCCTGACCACTTGTGATCATTAAAGATTTCCTGGCACTTCTTGGAAATACAGCCTCATTAACCCTAGTGGCCTGGCTAAATTCCAGTTTGAGTAATTACAGTCTCCTGATCTTTCCTCCTTTACATGCAGTCAATTGAGGAGATTTACTTATGACAAAAAATGGAAGGGAACAGGGTCAATAGCAAGGAGGAGGGAGATTAAACTCAAAGTGATTTGGAGTCACAGAACAAAAGGGCACATCAATGACTTATGCCACTTAGTGCTGAGAAAATGAAAGTAAAACACTAGGGATGGAATTCAAGAGAAGGGGAAAATGTTCTCTGGCCATATGGAAAACTCTTCCCAGGAGAAGGCTCTGAGGAAGCAGTAAGCAGCCTGTCAATCCACAACTTGAAAGCAAACAATAGCATCAGACAGGGAGTCATATGGGAAGGATTTCAGAAATCTCTCTTTTCTGGGGTTAAACAGAGCAGCACATGATGACACTTAACCAGGCACATAATACCCCATTATGGTACATTTCTGCCTAGTGATGCCATAAACTGAGTTCCATTACCTGTATATGTCCCGGGCCATTCCAAAGTCTCCAATTTTAGCTACTCTTCCAGGCCCTTGACAAGTAAGGAGACAATTCCTGGCAGCAATGTCCCTGAGAAAGAAAGAAGGAAAGCAGCAGAAAGAGAAGGAGAGAGAAAAGAAAAAAATCATTTTACCTTTCAACAGTTTTGCAAAAGCCAAAGGAAATGACAAGAAAACATATCCTGCTTTCCTGAGGGGCTGAGATCCCTCAAATCCCAGTGAAGTCAATATCTGCAGATAACAAGCTATGTCCCATTGTTTTAGTAGAAATCTTTTGAATTTAAATATTCCATTTGCTATTTGTAATAATTTTTAATGCCTTTTATCATCACACATGCATTATTCAGTATGGCAGGGGCCTCCTGCCAATACCCCTCCTTGCAAGTGTTGTTGAGACTCTAGAAAGTTGGCAGTAAAAGATCGGAGTTGGACAACCCACCTCTTCCAACAAAACTCTGTCCCATCATGACTACTGCCCCTATACCTACTACATCTTTGTCACGTGTAGTCACATCTATACCAGAGACAGGCAGAATAGTCAGTGCTACAAGGAAAATGCTCAGACCTGGATTTTAGAAACCAGACAGACACCTGACTCAAACCCTAAATCCGTGCCCTTGCCTTGAACTCTGTCACCTATCTCTAATGGGCTGCATGAAAACCCTGGGTCTGGGCATAGATCCCTTGTGGCTTGGTTCCAGCTCTACTAGAATGAAAACCAGGAGCACAAGCCTGGCAAAATCACCTCAGAGAAGTGAACTAAAAAATGGCAGCAGCAAGTTTGTGGCTCCCCTGCAAAGCCATGCAACTCTGCTCCATGTGGCTGCTGAGATTTTCCAGGGACAGATAATGGGAAATCACTGATGGTTAGCACCTCAGACTTTGCAGCCAGAAGGACCACAAATGTGGCTATTCGTAATCATGTTGGATGCTATAAAACTCTCAAATTATTTCCTTAAAACTAGAACTATTGAGGATATTGAAAAGGTCTGAAAAATGTGGACCAGTTCTGCATTATTTTTATGAATATTTTGTGTATCTCTATATGTTTCAGTATTGTGGTGGGGCTTGCTGTATAGAACACTATGGGTTAATTCTTAATGTAGCTCTCAACACATACACAGGAACCAGGCAATGACTCTAACTCAGCTACTGGTGCCTAATAGACAGTACAGTGCTGGAAGTCTACTTCCAACCCCTCTGGCGAGATGCATAAACCAAACTGACCAGGTTCGTATCCCAGGACAAACAAAAGGACATTTAAATGAATAAAAGAGTGCCTGTGAGCTCCAGGAGGAGCCTGTGGGTCAGACTGACACAGAGGCAGATGAGGCGGTGCAGTCTAGCTCATCCAGGCCCAACGTCAGGGGAGCCTGGGAAAAGTGGGAACTATCTAAACTGGAAAGGAAAGATTAAGGTTTAGGGCTTGGCTAGACTTGCGAGTTGCAGCGCAATAAAGCAGCCCCAGGCGCACTAGTTGACTCCCTGTCCACAGTGGCAAGGCATGTAGAGCGCTATGACTCCACGGCTACAGCGCTGCTGGTACTCCACCTCGGCAAGTGGAATAACATTTGCTTTGCCCCCGCTGGAGCTCCACGGTGCCAGTGTGAACAAGGTGTTGCATTACTGCACTGTGATCGGCCTCCGGAAACATCCCATAATCCCCTTAAGTCAAGTGGCCACTCTTGTCATTGTTTTGAACTCTTGTAGGAATGCAGATATGCCCCTTCAAAGCTCTGTTTCTGACAGCTGGCATGCAAGCCGTTACTGTGGAATGCAGTATGTGAGAGAGAGGGGGGGGTCTGCTGCTGTCTGAACTTACAAGACAGCATGCTGACCTGCTCTCAGTCCCTCAAAAAAACACTCTCTCCCCCCCACATTGTGGGGCGGTTGCCCACCTCCATGCAAGAGGGGGCTAGAGTTAGCCAGAGCGGCTGCGCAGGCTGGCAGCCAATCAGGGAAAGCCCTACTGAGAGACAATCAGGGCTGAGATTAGAGCCAGCCAATTAGGGCTAGGCTAGGCCCTATATAAAGGCTTCCCAGGAAGGGCACAGGCAGTCTCTCCCAGGCCTTCAAAGGCTGAAGGTCTGTCTCCTGTGTGAGGAGATTAGCACCTGGGACAGTGCAGTGCTGGGCAGGCTAGGGGGAGCCAAAGGGAACTCCAGCCCGCTACCTGCCAGGCTGCAGGCCTGAGGGAAGGGCCTAGCCAGTGTGAGGGGCTGAAGGGAAAGTGGCCCATGGAGAGAGACACGCGAGGGGAGAGAAGGAGGGCAGGAAGGCTGCTGCCAAAGGGTCCCTGGGTCGGAACCCAGTGTGGAGGGCAGGCTTGGGTCCCCCCTTTCCCCTTGCACATACACCCAGCCATTTGACGTGGCAGGAGTGGACTGCACCAGACCCCTGACACAAGGGGTTAGACATTGAGGTGTGGTTGACCACTGTGGCTGGGGCACAGAGAAAGACTGCTGTTAACCCCGCCCCCCCCAGAAGGGGGTGAGGATGGACTAGGGGGCACTGCCGGATGGCAGTGGCCTGAAATGGATGTTGCCAAGTGGGGAGCAACATGGGTCCCGACACCAGCAGAGAACAGATGACCGATGGGACACCACCAGCAGAGTGCACTCGCCATGGACTGAGCTAATTCCTGGAGCAACCAGCGGGAAGCGCCACGGTGGTGACTCCCAACCCTGTCACACCCCACATACACACAACACATTCCCTGTCACACTCCACTCCCCCCCACCCCTCCCATTTTAAAAGCATGTTGCAGCCACTTGCATGCTGGGATAGCTGCCCATAATGCACCACTCTCAATGGTGCTGCAAGTGCCACAAATGTGGCCACGCCAGTGTGCTTGAAGCTGTCAGTGTGGACAGACTGCAGCGCTTTCCCTACTGTGCTGTACGAAGGCTGGTTTAACTCAAAGCGCTCTACATCTGCAAGTGTAGCCATGCCCTTAGGTATGATAAAATGCGTACAGGCCTTTCATTGTTGTAACCCTTTTAGAACATAAGAGGGGACATACTAGGTCAGACCAAAGGTCCATCTAGCCCAGTATCCTGTCTTCCAACAGCGGCCAATGCCCGGTGCCCAAGAGGGAATGAACAGAACAGGTAACCATCAAGCGATCCATTCCCTGTGGTCTATTCCCAGCTTCTGGCAAACAGAGGTTAGGGACACCATCCCTGCCCATCCTGGCTAGTAGCCATTGATGGATCTATTCTCCATGAATGTATCTAGTTATTTTTTTGAATCTTGTTCTAGTCTTGGCTGTCACAACATCCTTTCCCTCACTGTTTGTTGTGTTCCTTTGGTTAAATAAAAAAAACAACTTGTTCCGAACAAAGGATTAATCACCACACTTTCATGCTGGTCACAAGTCCCAAAGAGAAATCTACAGCAGCAGGCAAACCACAGCTGGAGCTGCTGAGGACTCCCAGTTGGTGAATAGGGGACCCAGTCTAAGAGTGGGGTGAATGGTGGAATTCCATCTTGAGAGAAGTGCAGGTGCTGGGCCTGTCTCTTGGAAGGGTACCCAGGGGAAACTGAGCAAAAAGGTTAAAGCTGACCCTGGAACCATAACAGAGGGGATTTAAGAAATACTCCTGGAAAAAGATGCTCTGGGCCTTCAGATCATCATTAAATTCTTGATTTTTGGAAAATGGGGAGAGTATTGCTGTCTAAACCACATGTCTGAGGCATGGATGGGAAACCACCCCCCCTGAAAAGGGGACAGGTGAGTGGCTCTCTAGCCTTGCTAGACTTTGTGGATAGAATCAGGTCCATCTCAAAAATCTTATGCACTGGGAGCAGTCAGTCATATGGTGCCATTTTTCATTCTAGGTCTGAACAGTACTACACTTTAACCTGTGTGTATATCCAGGGCCAGGGTGAGAACAGCAAGGAATGAACAGAAGGGCAATAATCAAAGCTTGCTGGACGGAAGGCCTACAACCTACTGTAACAAATTCCTGGTTGCTTTCATACAGATGACAAAAACTGCATACATGTTGTGGCCCTAGGGATAGAGCTCAGGTTCTTTGGCACCATGAATACAAGCCTTCCTCACTTGAGATAAAGTAAGAGTCTCTGTGAATAATTACTATTAGTCAGGCTTTTGGCTCTTATCTTCTAAAAACATCCAACCACTAGAGGGCAGTGGTACACAAACATTCACCACAGACTTACTCGTACATGCTGGCCAATATATTACAATACAGTACACACCCACACATACAAAGGGCAACAGTAAATAGTCCTTAATAGCACATGGTCTTACTCACCTGTGAATGAAGTGGTTTTCTTCCAAATACTGACAGCCACATGCAATGTCACGAGCCACATGTAGCAAGTCCAGCATGCAAAGGGAAGAGGGCTGGCTCTACCAAAAGACAAGGTACAAAGGGAAGGTTAAAGCAGAAATGATGTATGGTTCATCCTCAGAGCTATGAGTCACCACTGAGTTAGGGAGATCTCAAATGAGGGACGTAGATCAAATACTAATGCAAATACACAAGGGAATGTAAACTATCTCATACGCAGCTTTCCAACTAGCATAGATGTTTCATATCTGGGGAGGTTCTGAAAAGGTGCTGGCACCTAATCATACACACAAATCGCACCAATAGAAGCAGAATCACTAGATCTGATATCTTACTGTAGTAGGTCATCTAATTCTCCTCACAGCTGCTGCAGGATTATTCCTCACAGTGTATTCTCCACTGCTTTACGCAGTCTAGCTTTAAATGCGCTTACACCACCTCTTGTGGGAGACTATTCCATAGTCTCAGTGTTATAAATATTTTGGTGATGTTTAACCTGAATTTATCTTTGCTCAGTTTCATCCCATTATTTATACTTCCTTAAGTCACCCTAAACAATCAACCCCTCCTCTTCTACAGTCTCCACATATTATCTGAGTTACCGAGTGCCATTTTGGTATTTGCATCCTTCACCTATGTGTAGATTTTTATCAATTGGCAGTTTGGTTATTTAACTTAATCTCCAGGAGGGCATCAGTGCAGGGAGCTGATGTCTTGTGACAGGAAGGGGAGAGTGCATTCATACAGAACTACATGATGTACTTTAGAGAGGAAGAATTGCCTTTAAGTGACATGACTCATAGGCATGCCAGGACTCTGCATGCGGATGAAGCAGATCATCTTCATTGCATCTATTAAGAGCAGCATCTTTTAATGCTGTATACCCCACCCACTGATACACACACCAGTTCTGGTTCATCGGTGCCTAGGACTCTAAATGCCCCCCTCCCTTCATGATGAAAGGTCACTAGGTCCTGGTATGCTGCTCCCTGCCACCGTCCAGCTCTGAGTCATAATGGACTTTGCCTAACCAGCTGACTAGGATTGGAACCAGCTCCTAGCCTTCCCTGCAGTTTGCAGCATGCACAACTGAACAGGAAACAGCAAGCACTGGCTGCTACAACCGAGGTCTTATTCTGGCTGAAAGGGTTAGGGTAAACCCAGCCTTAAGGTACCCTAGTCTAGTGAAGAGAGCACCAAAGAACTGCAAAGCACCCTGCATTATATGTTGTCTGAGCAGAGGCTTACCTGCACAGAATCTCACACACACAGCTAAGCAAAAAGGACCGTGTAGACACATCTATCCTGCCCGTGTTTTACTATACACATGGTTTGTTTAACACGCACAGGGATTACTGAAATGCCCTAATACATAGGAGAAGAGGGCTGGGCTTTTATTTACTTGTGCATAGTGTTGTTCCCCGAAGCCTTACTTTTTGATGGAGAATCTCTTTTAGTCTCGTTGTGCTGATTACTGAGTGATTCAGCAGCATTGAACATATGGCTAAAATGATCAACAAAAGGGTGATGGTGTCTTTTCTTAAGGGTCTGAGCAGGGGCTGCTTCAAACCTTTCAACCCATTTAATGGCCTTTCTGCTGTGATCACGGTTCAGGAGCCAACTCAATGGATGCACAGTGAATAAAAAGTCCAGGTCCTCAGGGTGCAGAGACTGACCCCTGGGCTGAATTGAGCTAAGACACGAGGCAGATGGAGGGATGAAGCCACAAGTTGATTCTAATTGTGATGCTTTTCGTTCCCTGGTCAAATTTTGGCTAAATTGAAATTCTAAAGCAGATGTGACTTATCAGCCAACAACAATTTATCTGAGTAATTTGTGTGAAAGACAGAGTTTTCAGACCCATTTTGTGCAGTGAACAACCTTGACACACTAGAGAATCAGCTTTACAGCTGTTTACAGCTTTTCCTCCCCAGAGGAGAGGAAGAAACCAGCTGGAAACTGTAGCTCACAATCAGCCTTTAGAGCGAGAGGTGCACTGGAAGCGCTAAAGCGACATCTTCTGTCCCACCCCTCCCCTTTAGGTCCAACCCCTCTAAAGGCAAAGGTGACCTTAAAACAAACTGACTATTGTTCAGTATAATCACTACTCTGCACAACAAGCTGCAGGATACAAAGGAGGGGAAATTACTGCTTATCTTCTAAAGCCATCCTCTGATTGCTTTGCCAAGTGAGAAAAGGATCAAACTGATAGGGTTTTGAACTCCACAGAAAGGAGAATTTTGCAGTGTTCTCAGTATGTTCCTGGCATTTGAGCAGCTAAGTACTGCCCAAATCTATAGAGCTTATCTCACTCATGAGAAGGAGGGAAGTACAGTCCCTAAACAGACACTGATCTTCACTAGAGGTGGGCCAGAACAAAAGCCCTGGGTCCATAAATGCCTGAAATTTGGGAGAGTTTGGATCTGAACTTTCTGGCTTGGGCTCACCTCTGATCTTGATAACCCTCAGATAGGATAAACTGGTAAAGCTCCACAGAAGTCAGTGGATTTATTCTGAGGCTACTTTTCACCAGCTGAGGATTTGGCCTATGGGTATAAGTGTTACACTTTTTGTTTAGAGTCCAATGGAATGTTTATTTTGTTCAGCCCAGTTGAATGTTTCTTTTATTGTATGAGGTATCGTGATGCGATGGTGACAGGCAAATTGTAAATGATAACAATAAGGGAAGGACAAGGAAGGTGAGAGAGTGAGGAGGAAAGGCAAGAAGGGAGAGATAAAAGGGGGAGTTATGTAGTAGGCAGTAAAGCATTACCACTGTATCTGCCAAAGCTGATTTCTCTTTGTACTTAATTTTCCCTAGGAAGCTAAACTCCCTTTCCTCAATAAAGGTCCGTCAGTGAATTTTGAAAAAACATCATTGTCTGGCTGGGCTTGACACGCTTTGTGAGACTAGAAGTCTGCGTGATCAAAGGGAAAGTTACTTTGCTATAGCCTGTCCTCTGAGGGCTGGTCTACACTGAAAAATCACACCCTGACAGAGATAGTTAAGACGACCTAAGCCCTGGTGTAGACAGTGCTAGGTCTATGGAAGAATTCCTCTGTTAATCTAGCTCATGCCTCTTGGGGAGATGGATTAACTACAACAATGGGAGAACTCCCGCAGTCGCTGTAGTGAGTGTCTACATTGAAGTGCCGCAGCCATGCCACTGCAGCCTTTAAGTGTAGACATAGCTGCAGATTGTCTACTTTGAACTTCAGTTTGGGGTCACGGGGAGCAGGATTGAGTAGATACAAGCTGCATAGCTGCAGGCCAGAGCAGTTGTACGCAGGATTGGTCATGCTCCAGCATATGAGAAGGAACCCACCAGCCAAATAAGTGAGCATCCATATTTCCAGACCAATATTCCCAACTTTACCACGATAACTGTTAACCATTTGAGCACAGCACACTGCCCATCTCTGATATCTCACCAATGAGCGCAATCCCTGGCTTTGTACTTCCCAAGCCAGCAGGTGCAGGGTGAACAAAGGAGTCAGCATTCTCAGACCCGGAAAAAAAAGGCAAATCTCACACTCTGCTTTTCTTCTCCCCTTCTCATCTGATCTGTTCCTTTTCCTTCCCCTCCTCCACTGGAGATGCTGCTCCTCCACCAACTGGCCCATCTCCCCAGTCCCATGGGTATAGTATCTGGCTACCTTGTGTCCTCCTCTTCCCTACATGTTCCTCTTCTGGAGTTGTCTGGCAGCTTCAGACCCACTGGTGGCTCAGGTTCCTGACTTAGGGGTGGCTTCTCGTTCTCCTCCTTTTATAGAGCAGTGGACTTTATCAAAGGCAGCTAGACTGGCCCCTCCTCCTAGTCTTTGGAGAGCCTGGAGACTTGTAGAAGCGGCTGGAAAGTAGGAGAAGGATCCAGCACCATGTAACCGGTCAGCTTCCTGCAGGCCACCAGCAAGTGCTCTGTGGATTGATTACACATGTCCCTGAAATACAGTTTGGGAACTGCTGCTCTAAAGCATCAGGGTCTCTCAGAAAATAAACAGGTTCTAATTATGTGGATGCAGCATGTTATTAGGATAAAATTACTGGAGGCCATTCCCAATTATTAATAGATCAGTGGTGTGAGTGTGCTTTAGTTTAGTTATTTGTAATGCTTGGAATGCTCTGAGGAGAGGAGGCAGAACACCAGTGTGGTTAAAGAAGGAAGAAATAGCAAAGAGAGTAAGGCACAGGCTGCAAAGCTAGTGGAGAAAGGTAATTCTCCCCATCCCACCTTACCGGTCTAGGCCGTGTCTCCCTCAGGAAGGATTTCAGGTCCCCTCCAGCCATAAGCTCCAGCAGGATGAAGCGTGGCAGCGCCTGCAAGCTGACTCCAATACAGCGCACGATGTTCTGGTGGTTGAACTTGCTGCAGAGAGAGCAAGACTAAACTGAAGGGCAGCTTTGAACCAAAAGGCACCTTGATGTGGAGAGTCAACTTGCCCTACCAGAGAAGTTGTTTTTCCAGAGGAAACAATGCATCTGAAGGGGTGCTGAGCCAGTCAAATGCAGGTATGGTCTGTGATGCTACCAAGTCTAAGGTATCACCATTGGTAGATCTAATTAGCAACACCACTACTTTGGAGACACTGGCCCCAGTTCTCTGTTAGTTTGTCTCTGTGCTTGGAATGGAGGATGGGGGCTTTCTGCCCCCTTTGCACTCCCTATATTCTGGGTCTGAGGATGGGCCCTGGGAAGCAGAGAACAGCCACAATTCACTGTGCTCTGGGCATGTGCCTTTCTCACCCACAACTTCTACCTCCCCTCTGACTTTCTATGCGTGGGACTAGGAGTAGGGTTGCTCCAGTAGCAATACACAGACGTAGGAGTCAGTTATGCAGCGGGTATTACCTTAGGTCCCAATGCCACCGCTTTCAATTCCCATTTGTGTCTCCAGCCTTAGTGGAATGGAAAATTGGCTGCCTGGGATCTGTAACTCTGTGTGGTCTTGGGAGAGCAAATTACTTAATGCCAACATTGTCAAAACTGTCCGCTAACTTTGAGCACCCAACCTAAGACAAGCAGGGCTGAATCTTCTCATGTGCTGAGCTCCAGGTGAATGGGGGAGGTAATTATGTTTGTAAAACTAGGGCCTCAATGTTCCAGGTTGTGCACCCAGACCTTAAAGCATCTAAATTCAATGGACTGTTTTAAGAATATTAGCATCAACCTTTCCGAGCCTCAGTTTCACCATCTGATTTTTAAAAAAGGGAGAATAGTGCCCACCTGCCATTGTCAAGCACTCTGATATCTTTGAGTGAAAAGTGCAGTATGATGATAAACACATCATCTCACAGAGCACTTTTCATCTTGTAGGACCTGTGCTTTGCCATGCATAGGTAACCAAGGGCTTATATAAGCTTTTATTAACACACCTGATAATAAGAGCTTCCATGAGGAAATCCAGCTCATCTTGCTCTGAACACATCTCTGGCAATGTCTGGAAGAGACCGGACAAGAAGAGAGAGAGAGGTTTTAGTCTCATGATTGTAGAATCCCAGAACAAACACAGTCTGCAGTGATCTCCTTCTCTCCACAAGAAACACTCACACCAAGCTAACTAACATGCCATTTTCAGACTGGGTTGTGAAGCCCTGTTGGCAGGCACAGGGGATTTGCAAATAGATCAGAACATTGGTCCATCAAACCCAGAACCCTCCTCCCGGCAGTGGCCTATAGCCAGATACTTCAGATGAAGAAGAAACACCTCATAATGCAAACAGTCAACTTCACAATGCTGTACATATTGGGGACTCTAACGTGTTGAGTGATATATAATGCCTAGACAGATTCTTTCTGGACCATTACAATCAGCTGGAAATCTACATCTGATGCTAGTCACCTCGATTTCAAGGATGACGTCAACGATCATAGTTTGTACTAACGGGTCTTTGCGTGACTCTTCAGACGAATTGGAGAGGAACAACAGACTGGCCGCAGAGCCGTTTGCCTAGTTGTGCTGATTGAGCTGCTTGCTGTTTTCGTGCTTGGCACTATGCTTCCAGCTACTCATCATGATTCTTCTCCAAATTGTGGACACCCACCCTTACGGCTGTGGCACCAGTTGCTCAAAGGTTGAGTCAGAAATGTTCGTTTTGGGGCAGATTTTGTTTGAGGGTGTCTTTGAAGCGTTTCATCTGCCCTCCATGCTTACGATTGCTGGAGCTTAATTGGGAATATGCAACTTGTTATAATAAATTGGTCTCAGTCATATGAATTACAGGGCCAATCCACCTAAGTGGGTGCTTGAGATGAAATGAGCTCCATACCAACCAAACCAGCTTTTGGCAGGAATTCCATATTAGAAACCCAGTCCTGCCATCTGATGCCCAGCAATCATCATCGGTGTCATAAATGGAAACTGTCTAGATTTTTATATGCCATTTATAACAGGTCCATGTTTTGCACCCACAGAGCAAAGTTTTGAGGACAACAGCATTATAGACTTTGATTTTTGTCTGTAGTCAGATTCCACGTTGCTTCCAGATTTGGTGATGGAGGTAATCATATGCAGCATTGGCTTTCTTAATTCATGTATCAACTTTGTGGTCAATTGTCACTTCATTGTCCAATGTGCTAGCGAGATAAGTAAACTGTTTGATGGCTTGGAGTGTGACACCTTTCAAGAGCATTGATGGGTCTTGATAAGGTTGTTGAGGAGCTGACTAGTACATAACCTGGCTTTTCATTTACTGACAGTGAGGCCAAAATTATGAGCCACCACAGCAAAGTGGTTTGTAAGATCTTGTAGAGTTGCTTCAGTGTGCGCCATCAAGACACAACCATTGGCATACAGCAGTTCTTGGTCCAATTCATCTATCAGCTTGGTGTTCGCATGTAAACAGGAAAGATGGAAGAGCTTATCAGTGCAGGAGCATATTAACATGCTATTTCAAGACCTACAAAGAACTTTCTATAACATCGCAGCAAAGAATAGACCAACAAGTCTAGGAGTGAGAACACATCCTTGCTTTACCTTGTTTATGATTGGAAATGGATCTGTTACATCACCATCAATACTAACTTCTTCAGCCATGCCTTCATGGAATTGCTGAGTGATGTTAATAAATTTGTCTGGACATCCAAATTTAGCGAGCAATTTCCAGATGGCAGTGTGGTTGACCATGTTGAATGCCTTAATTAGATCAAGAAACGCAATGTACAAAAGTTGGTGTGGTTTGTGACATTTTTTTCTGTAATTGTTGAATAAGGAAAATCATGTCAACAGTGCTCCTTTAAGCACAAAAAGCCACACTAACTCAGATAGAACATTGTCAACGACTGGGTCAGGAGTTAGTTCAGGAGGATCCATGCAAGAATCTTGCTGGCCACAGACAACAAAGAGATACCGCAGTAGCTACCACGGTCACTCTTTGAGTCTTCATGCTTATAGACAGTGACAACGTTGGCATCTTTCAGTTATTGTGATATGAAGCCAGACATGTAACAAAAATTCAAAAATCCTGTCAATGAGATTTCCTCCATGCTTGAAAACTTCAGTTGGAATGGCATTAGGATAAGGAGATTTGTTATTTTTCATTACTTCAACAGCTTTCAGCGCCTTGGCACATATGGGTGGACTGGCAAATTCATAAGATGTGGGCAATTTGTGGACATTATCCAGTGATTCATGAGAAACGGTACAAAATGATTAAGTAGTTCACTCAAATGTTCATGCCATTGTTGGTAGATGGTGATGAGAGATTCACCATCAGCACTTGTTAGTGGCGTCAAAGCAGATTGGGTAGGACTGTACGCAGCTTTGACCGCTTTACAGAAACCTTTGGAGTCATATTTATCTGCTAGGGTGTGTACAGTCAAACACATATTTTGCATTTGGCAGAGTTTGCGCTGGAGTGTGCTGCAAGCTGCCTCGTATCTGGCCTTTTTCGACTCCGAGTGGGTCAGCTATGAGCATGGCACGCGCTTGTCGCTTGACATCAAAGACATTTGATATTTCAGGATCATTGTTGTCACACCACTCTGCATGATAGCATTTCGTATTCCCAATGCAATCCAGAACAGTGTTACAAATCGTGTTACACAGAGATACTCATTCGGCAGATATGTCATCACTGATCATTGGAAGAATTTCTAAGAAAGTAATTAGAGGTTCTTTTATATGGTCTAACACCCTCACACACTAACGAGTATATCAACCCAATGGACAGGAATGTTACCATCCCATAGTGACCCCTCTGGTTGTGTGAAGCATGGTTTTGGTTGGGACTGAAGGGGAGGCTTGCTCAGCCCTTTCACGATGAGAAGATGATGGCTCTGAAGCAGAGACTTGATGATCAGGATAGTTTAGAGGGAGGAGGATGCAGTGGGGCTCCCCAAAGGTGTAAATGAACCCCCAAGGAAAGAAGGGATGAGAGAAAGGATATACACGCCTCTTGTTGTGCATATGGTCCTTTCTGCTGAGCTGCACGATAATGGAGCAGACATGGAAGTGCATGCCACCTCCATACATCAGCACTGCTGCACATCAGTTACACACAGCAGAGGGCATCATGCTGCAGAACTGAAACAATAAGCTGGCTTCCCAGGCAATAAGCTACCTTCCCAAACCGAGAGGATGCAAGTCACCACAGTTCATTAGTGGCTTTTTATAAATTGTAACAGCTGAATAATTATTGACTCAGTGCACTGGGCTCTAGTATCCCCGTTGCTGGAGCTCATCATTACCAGCTATGTGTTAGCTTCACTTACAGCAATGTCAGACATCGCACAGAACATGGTCAGATGCAAGCTGACAGCTTGGAAATAAAGTTCTCTGTAATGCATTTTCTCATTTAGATAAGGTTGAGTCAGCTGGATTAATTTCTCAGAGATTCTGAAAATGAACAATCTTGTTGATGGACATGATGCCTGCAGCACCAGAAGAGACTATGGGAGCCTGGCTAGTGATCAGGGTAGGGGCCTGTGAACAATGCAACATCGCCCATGGCAAAGACAAGGCACTGGACCAGGGAGTCAGCAGATCATGTACAACAGGCATAGTGATACCTACTGTCCTTTTTAAAGGGCTTTGAGATCTATGGATGAGAAATGCTATGTAAAATCTAGGTATTAGAACTCCGCCCAAGTGACCCTAGGGAAATCATCTTACCTGTTTTGTGCCTCAGTGTCCCCAACTGCAAAACAGGGACAATACACACCTATCTTCCAGCGGTGTTGTGAGGCTTAGTTTATCAATGGTTTTTATAATGCTCTGAGGCCCCTGGATGAAAGGTGCACAAAGTGTTACTATTGTGATTATTCACATATTGTCACTTACCTTCACAGCCACCTGCAAGGGACTGGGGTCACTGGGGATTCCCACCACCTGACCTTCATATACTTCGCCAAAGGCTCCATGGCCTAAACCCCTGGATAAACCAAAAAGATAAGGAGGTTTTAATGCAGAGCATGCACACTGTAATGTTCTGATCACAGGAAACAGAACATGGGTATAGCTTCTATGACAGTAAAATATGAGGAACTGAAACTTCAGTTTTGGCCATGCTATTGGTAGCACTCTGCACAGCCATTTGTGAGAGCATGACTTCATTTCCAATCTCAATTTTGTCTATCTTTGACCTACAATGTTAAAAGTGCTAGGGGAGGTGGCCCTCAGAAGTAACAGCTTGTGGATCTTTAATGTATAATAACCCATTTCCACGTCACTGATAACTTGGAGGAAAGTGATTTTGAATGCTTATGGATCAATGTCCTAACGGATAGAGAATAAGATGGGGTAAAAGACGGTTACTCACCTTTGTAACTGTTGTTCTTCGAGATGTGTTGCTCATATCCATTCCACTGAGGTGTGCGCGCCGCGCGTGCACGTTCGTCTGAAACTTTTTATCCTAGCAACTCCAGTGGGCCAACAGGTCGCGCCCTAGAGTGGCGCCGCCATGGCGCTCGATATATACCCCTGCCGGCCCACCCACTCCTCAGTTCCTTCTTGCCGGCTACTCCGACAGTGGGGAAGGAGGGCGGGTGTGGAATGGATATGAGCAACACATCTCGAAGAACAACAGTTACAAAGGTGAGTAACCGTCTTTTCTTCTTCGAGTGATTGCTCATATCCATTCCAGTTAGGTGAAACCCAAGCCTTACCTAGGCGGTGGGGTCGGAGTGAGAAGTCGCGGCATGGAGCACTGCAGAGCCAAAGGCCGCGTCATCTCTGGACTGCTGGACCAGGGCGTAGTGGGAAGCAAAGGTGTGGACCAATGACCAGGTCGCTGCCTGACAGATCTCTTGGATGGGTACGTGGGCGAGGAAAGCCAGCAATGAAGCCTGCGCCCTGGTAGAGTGTGCAGTCACACGGCCCGTAGGGACGTGAGCCAAGTCATAGCAGGTCCTGATACAGGACGTTACCCACGAGGATATTCTCTGTGAGGAAATGGGAAGCCCCTTGATTCGGTCCGCTACTGCCACGAAAAGCTGGGGGGATTTGCAGAATGGTTTGGTCCTCTCCACATAAAACGCGAGAGCCCGACGGACATCAAGCGAGTGGAGTTGTTGCTCCCTGCGTGACGAATGAGGCTTCGGGAAAAAGACGGGGAGGAAGATCTCCTGGTTGACATGAAAGGCTGAGACCACCTTGGGGAGAAAGGCAGGGTGCGGTCTCAGCTGTACCTTATCTTTATGGAAGACCGTATACGGGGGATCTACCGTGAGGGCCCGGAGTTCCGACACCCATCTAGCTGAGGTGATGGCCACTAGAAAGGCAGTCTTCCAGGAGAGATAGAGCAGGGAGCAAGTCGCTAACGGCTCAAAAGGAGGGCCCATGAGCCAAGCCAGAACCAGGTTGAGATCCCAGGTAGGGGCAGGGAGTCGGACGTTGGGGTAAAGACGTTCTAGTCCCTTCAGGAATCTAGTCACCATCGGGTGAGCGAAAACCGAGCGGCCATCCCCACCCGGATGAAAGGTGGAGATAGCCGCCAGGTGAACCCGAAGGGATGATATCACCAGGCCCTGTTGCTTGAGGGACCAGATGTAGTCCAAAATATTGGCGACAGAAACCTCCATAGGGAGGAAACCCCTGTCCGTGCACCAACAAGAGAAACGCTTCCACTTGGCCGAATACGTCGCTCTGGTGGAAGGCTTCCTGCTGCCCAGGAGCACTTCACGTACCGGGGTAGAGCAGCGTAATTCGGATCTGGTCAGCCACGCAGGAGCCACGCCGCAAGGTGCAGCGACTGGAGGTCCGGGTGACAGAGTCTGCCGTGGTCCTGGGTGATCAGGTCCAGGTGAAGGGGCAGGGGGACTGGCTCGGCTATGGCCAGGTCCAGCAACATGGGGTACCAATGTTGCCTGGGCCACGCTGGAGCTATCATAATCACACGGGCCCTGTCCCTGCGCACCTTCAGAAGGACCTTGTGGACCAGCGGGAATGGAGGGAACGCGTAGAACAGGTAGGTCGTCCACGGGATAAGGAAGACGTCCGCTACCGACCCGGGCTCCCGGCCCTGAAAGGAGCAGAACGCCTGGCATTTCCTGTTCCCCCTGGATGCGAAGAGGTCCACCCGGGGACAACCCCACCTCTGGAAGAGTGAGAGGACGACGTCCGGGCGAAGGGACCACTCGTGTGAGAGGAAGGATCTGCTCAGGCGGTCTGCCAGCGTGTTCCGTACTCCGGGGAGGAAGGAAGCCGTGAGGTGAATGGAGTGGGCTATACAAAAGTCCCAGAGCCGCATCGCCTCCTGACATAGGGGAGAGGATCTCGTGCCGCCTCGAAGCTGATGGGAGAACGCTTGACAAGCAAGACGGACCGCTCTCAACTCCCGTATGTTGATGTGGAGGTCCACTTCCTGAGGGGACCACAGGCCCTGTGTCCTCAGGGTTCCCAGGTGGGCCCCCCAGCCCAGGTCTGAGGCATCCGTTGTTAGGGACACCGAGGGTTGGGGCGGATGAAATGGAAGCCCTGCACACACGACGGACTGGTCTAGCCACCACCGGAGGGAATCCAATACCCCCTGGGGGATGGTGATAACTGTGTCCAGCGAATGTCTGGTCGGCCGGTACTGCGCGATGAGCCAAGATTGGAGGGGTCTCATGCGGAGCCGCGCATAACCTGTCAAAAATGTGCAGTCTGCCATATGGCCTAAGAGGGTTAGGCATGTCCTTATAGAGGTCAGGGGGGCCGCCTGCAAGCGTTGAATGATGGCCAACAGAGACTGGAACCTGGGCAACGGCAGAAGGGCCCTGGCCAAGGTGGAGTCCAGAATGGCCCTGATGAACTCTATCCTCTGCATGGGGAGCAGAGTGGACTTGTCCACGTTGATAATGAGGCCCAAGGTAGCAAAGAGTCCGCTGATCCTGCGGATGTGGTTGTGGACCTGCAGCTCTGATGTGCCTCGAATCAGCCAGTCGTCGAGGGAAGGGAACACGTGAATGCGACTGCGCCGAAGATATGTGACGACGACTGCCATGCATTTCGTAAATACCCTCGGGGCCGTGGAGAGGCCAAACGGGAAGACCGCAAATTGGTAATGATGGCGGTCGACCACGAACCGAAGGAAACGTCTGTGTTGTGGCAATATGGCGATATGAAAGTAAGCGTCCTGCATGTCGAGGGCGGCGTACCAGTCTCCAGGATCCAGAGATGGGATAATGGTTCCCAGGGATACCATGCGGAACTTCAACTTCACCATATGTTTGTTGAGTTCCCGCAGGTCGAGGATAGGTCTGAGGCCTCCCTTGGCCTTGGGGATCAGGAAGTAGCGGGAATAAAACCCCTTGCCCTTCTCGTTCTCCGGAACCGCCTCTATGGCTCCTTTGTCGAGGAGCGTCTGCACCTCCTGGAGGAGGAATTGCTCGTGAGAGGGGTCCCTGAAGAGGGACGAGGGTGGGGGGCGGGAGGGAGGGTAAGACGTAAACTGCAGACGGTACCCCGTCTGCACAGTGCATAAGACCCAGCGGTCGGATGTTATTTGGGTCCACGCCTGGAGGAAAAACGAAAGGCGGTTGGAAAACAGGGGGGAAGGATCCGTGGGGGAAACTGGTACCGTGCCCTCGGGTGCACCTTCAAAACGAAGGTTTGGGCCCAGGTGGGGCTTTGGAGGAGCTCTGGTTCTGCCCCCCTTGGTTGCCCGACTGTCTGCGCCTGCCATTTCTGCCACGGCGCCTATTGAGGTCCTGACGTTGGCAGAACTGAGGGTACGGCCGGCGCTGCTGCTGTTGTTGCGGCCGGAAGGGTCTGCGCTGTGTCCCGGGCGTGTGCATCCCAAGGGAGTGCATGATGACCTGATTGTCCTTCAGGCTTTTTAGCCTGGGGTCTGTCTTCTCCGAGAACAGGCCCTGACCTTCGAACGGGAGGTCCTGGATGGTATATTGGAGCTCCGGTGGAAGGCCAGAAACCTGAAGCCAGGAGATGCGGCGCATTGTAACCCCCGAGGCGAGGGTTCGATGGGCCGAGTCCGCCACGTCCAAGGAGGCCTGCAACGAGGTTCTTGCAACCTTCTTGTCCTCGTCAAGGATTGCCGCAAATTCTTGACGCGCCTCCTGTGGCAACAGCTCCTTAAACTTATCCACTGCCACCCAAGAGTTAAAGGCGTAGCGGCTAAGGAGGGCTTGTTGGTTGGAAACCCTGAGCTGAAGGGCACCCGCCGAATAGACCTTGCGGCCTAGGAGGTCCATACGCCTCGCCTCCTTGGTCTTGGGTGCTGGGGCCTCTTGTCCGTGACGCTCCCTCTCGTTCACCGACTGCACTACGAGGGAGCACGGCGTCGGGTGCACATGGAGGTACTCATAGCCCCTGGAGGGAGCCATGTACTTACGCTCCACGCCTCGTGCAGCAGGAGGGATGGAGGCCAGCGACTGCCAGATCGTATTGGCGTTGGCCTGGATAGTCCTAATAAAGGGCAGTGCAACCCTGGTGGGAGCATCTGCGGAGAGGATGCTCACCACGGGATCTTCGATCTCGGAGACCTCCTCAGCTTGCAGGTTTAAATTCTGCGCAACGCGCCTGAGGAGGTCCTGGTGCGCCCTGAGGTCGAGTGGGAGAGGGCTGGTGGAAGATGTGCCTGCCACTGCCTCATCGGGAAAGGACGATGAGGAGACCCCTGGCAAAAGAGCGTCCATGGGGGGCTCTGTCTGAACCCGCACCTCTGACTCCGGAGGGAGCTCAGGGTCCTGCTGTTTGGGCCTGTCCTCCCCTTCCGGAGAGGGAGGGGGGAGAGACAGCGACGCCTCCGGCGCCCTGCGCCCAGCCGTTGCAGGCCAAGGAGGAAGTTGCTGGGGGCCCTGGGCTTGATGGTACGCCCAGGGTGTCCAGAACCCTCACTGCTGCGGTCCCTGGTCCTGCGGAGGAGGGTCCTGAAAAAGGGCCGCGTGTCTGTCTGTGTCCAGCGCATAAACACTGTCTGCCTGTGACGACACAGACAGCTGTCTGGAAGGCCATGGAGGGGCCGAACGTGGCTGGTAGGGATCCCTTAGTCCTGACGCCGAAGATGTTCTCGGTGCCAGGGACCGGTACCGGGAATCATACCGGTGCCGGGATCGGGACCGGTACCTGCCTCCGACTCGGTGCCGGGATCGGGACCGGTACCTGCCTCCGACTCAGTGCCGGGATCGGGACCGGGACCTGCCACCAGCTCGGTGCCGGTAGGTCGACCGGGGAGTTGATCGCCGATGGGAACGCCTCCTAGAGTCCCGGTGCCGGTAGCGGTGACTTGAACCAGACTGGGACTGCTTGGAGGATGACCGGCGCCGCAAGTGCGACCGGTACCGCCGAGGGGAGCGGTGCTGGGACTGCAAGCGGCGCCGGGAGCGAGAGCGCCCACGGCGACGGGACCTCAACAGCAATTGTGAGTCCTGAGACGGTGCTCTCATCGTCGGCTTGCCTCTGGACACAACCCGCACTGGGGATACCGGGGGTTGAGGCTGGGTTGGCTCTGTAAGAGCGATCAGGTCCCGTGCCGAAGCAAAAGTCTCTGGCGTTGATGGGACCAATAGCTCAACCCCAGATCTTATGGGGGAGCTAGGAGGGACTGGACTCGACGGACCCTCAGGGCCCGGAGTCGACGGGAACCCTGCTGGTGGTGCCGCGGCCGAGGTAGGTGCCGGGCGTTCCACTCGAGTCTGCCTGGATGGAGTCGCAGACTTCGAGGGCCTTGCTTTGGGTCCCGGTGCCGGGGAAGGACGATGCCGGGGTGTCTTTCCGGTGCTGGCGCGGTCCGGTGCCGGTGTAGAGGTGATGGTCTGTGAAGTTACCGGGTTGAGTGCTGCTTCCATAAGGAGAGTCCTTAATCTCTGGTCCCTCTCCTTTTTTGTCCTAGGCTTAAAAGCCTTGCAAATGCGGCACTTGTCTGAAATGTGCGATTCCCCCAGGCACTTTAGGCAAGCGTCATGGGGATCGCTGGTCGGCATCGGCTTCTTACAGGCCGCGCATTGTTTGAAGCCTGGCGAACCAGGCATGGGCCCAGTGCCGGGTGCCGGGAAGGGCTACGACCCAAACCCGCTAACAAGTATTTACAACTATTTACAAACAACAATTAACTGACTATACTTTACAACTAGTTACTACTAACTACAACTATGAACCGTAAAACAAAGGAGAGCTAGGGACGTGGAGGACAGCAATGCCGCGCTCCACAGTTCCAACGAACGACACGGCGGTAAGAAGGAACTGAGGAGCGGGTGGGCCGGCAGGGGTATATATCGAGTGCCATGGCGGCGCCACTCTAGGGGGCGACCTGCCGGCCCACTGGAGTTGCTAGG
Source organism: Gopherus flavomarginatus (assembly GCF_025201925.1). NCBI lineage: Eukaryota > Metazoa > Chordata > Testudines > Testudinidae > Gopherus > Gopherus flavomarginatus. The sequence continues at coordinate 60,131,185 of NC_066620.1, read as the reverse complement.
GTAAAAAGTTTCCGGCAAACGTGCACGCACGGCGCGCACACCTAACTGGAATGGATATGAGCAATCACTCGAAGAAGAATAGTAAGTGTCTGCTACTGAGCAGCAAATCGCACTAGGGAACAAGATGACGGGCTTCTTATATACCTATTTACAGTGTGTAGGAAAAAAAGCTACATGATCACAGGAGATTTCAATGTGAGTGACACATGCTGGAGGAATTCTTTATTAGACCTTGTCTTAACAGATAAAGAAGACCTGATTACAACATTAAACATTAATGGTAGCTTAACATTGTACATAGCTACAAGTGATCATGACTTGATCACATTTATAATATACAAGCAGAATAAAGTCCAGACTAGTAATATAATATATATACACACACACACCTACACATGTGTATATTTCGTGTGTGTGTGTGTGTGTGCATGCTCGCACACGCTTTAATAGGATCAGTTTCACAAAGCTGAAAAGAATGATGAATCAAACTAGCTGGGAGGAAGATTTTAATCAGAAAAACATGAATTATAATAAAGAACACCTTATACTAGATGCCAAAACAGCCAAAATCGCACAATCAAGGAAGACAGCTGTGCTGGTTAAAAAACTGACCTGATTTAGAAAGGATGTGATGGCAGCTATAAAAAATAAATATATGTGACGGGTTCGATCACAGAACCCTCCCTGGGAGCTGCCAACTGATGTGCCAAGACTATCTCTGCTCCTGTTTTCCCTGCCAGCTCAGGACTCCAGCACCCTGTCCTGCTGAGCCAGACACTCCCGTGTGCTTCAACACAGACCCAGAGTCTGAATTACCTGCCCCAAAGCTGCAGGTTTACCTGAAAACAGCTAACAGAAGTGTGCTTGTCTTTAGCACTCAGATGCCCAACTCCCAATGGGGTCTAAACCCAAATAAATTCATTTTACCCTGTATAAAGCTTATGCAGGGTAAACTTATAAATTGTTCACCCTCTATAGCACTGATAGAGAGATATGCACAGTTGTTTGCTCCCCTAGGTATTAATACATACACTGAGTTAATTAATAAGTAAAAAGTGATTTTATTAAATACAGAAAGTAGAATTTAAGTGGTTCCAAGTAGTAACAGACAGAACAAAGTAAGTCACCAAGCAAAATAAAATAAAATGCGCAAATCTACGTCTAATCAAACTGAATACAGATAAGATCTTCCCCAGTTCCAGAATGCTCCCTTTTTACAGACTAATCTCCTTTTAGCCTGGGTCCAGCAATCACTCACACCCTTTGTAGTTACTGTCCTTTGTTCCAGTTTGCTTCAAGTATCCTGGAGGGTGGAGAGGCTGCTCCTTTAGCCAGCTGAAGACCAAATGGAGGGGTCTCCCAGGGGTTTAAATAGACTCTCTCTTGTGAGTGGAGACCGCCTCCTCACCCTGTGCAGAATCCAGTCACAAAATGGAGATTTGGAATAACATAGGCAAGTCACATGTCCGTGCATGAGTCAGGACTTGCAGGTAGCAGCCATTACCCACCGGCTACCTTGAATCGCCTCAGGTAGGCTTCTTATGTCGATTGGAGTCTTCCAAGCTTTTTTGCCTGTTAAGTGCTTCCTAACTGAGCACTTAATTTGCACATTCCTTTCCCAAGACGTGATCAAATGTTCTAACTAAGGCTACTTAAAAATCAAGCAATTATACAGCCAATGTTCACAACTTTGAACACACAAATGGTGCCTGCATAAAACTAGTATGAACATAACCAGTAGATCATAACCTTTACATAGATATGTTACATGGCATATGTAGCAAAACTTTATTCCAGTTATATCATACATACATTTATGAGCACCCCCCCATAAAGTCTTATGGGGTACACTGTCACAATATATATAATTACAAATGGAAGAAGGGGGAAGTTGATAGTAAAGAATATACATCTGAAGTTAGAAGTGATAGAAAATTGATAAGGGAAGCCAAGGGACACAAGGTGAAATCTGTGGCCAGCAGAGTTAAGGACAATAAGGATTTTTCAAAAATATTAGGAATAAAAAGAATCCTGATAATGGTATTGGTCCATTACTAGATGGAAATGGTAGAATTACCAATAATAATGCAGAAAAGGAAGAAGTGTTCAATAAATATTTCTGTTCTTTATTTGGAGTTAAAAACAGACAATATAGTCTCATCATATTGTGATGATAACACTCCTTCCATTCCACTAGTGTCTGAGAAGATCATTGAACAGAAGCTACTAAAGTTAGATAGTTTAAAGTCAGCAGCTCTGGATAACTTGCATCCAAGAGTTTTAAAAGAGTTGCTGAAGAACTTCCTGGACCACTAACATTGATTTTCAATAAGTCTTGGAGCACTGGGGAAGTTCCAGAAGACTGGAAGAAAACTAATGTTGCACCAGTTTTTAAAAAGGGCAAAGAGGATAAGTCTGTCAGCCTGACATCGATTCTGGGCAAGATAATGGAGCGGCTGATGTGGGACTCGATTAATAAAGAATTAAAAAAATTAAAGGAGGGTAATGTAATTAATGCAAATCAACATTGGTTTATGGAAAATAGATCCTGTCCAACTCACCTGATATCTTTTTTTTTGTTATAAGATTACAAGTTTGGTTGATAAAGATAGTAATTCTGATGTAATATACTTAGACTTCTGTGAAGTGTTTGACCTGGTAAGCACAACATTTTGATTAAAAATTAGAATGATGTAAAATTAATATGGCATACATTAAAGGGATTAAACACTGGCTAATTGACAGGTCTCAAAATATAAATGTAAAAGGGACATCATCATTGAATGGGTGCCTTTCCAGTGGGGTACCACAGGGCTTCGTCTTTGGCCCTATGCTATTCAACATTTTTATCAAGATCCTGGAAGAAAAAATAAAATCATCACTGATAAAGTTTGCAGTTGACACAAAAATTGGGAGAGTGGTAGATGATGAAGAGGACAGGTCACTGATTCAGGGCAATCCAGATCAGTTGGGAAACTGGGCACAAGCTGGGGGATGGATAGCTCAGGGGTTTGAGCATTGGCCTGCTAAACCCAGGATTGAGTTCAATTCTTGAGGGGGCCATTTAGGGATGTAGGGCAAAAATCTGTCTGGTGATTGGTCCTGCTTTGAGCAGGGGGTTGGACTAGATGATCTCCTGAGGTCCCTTCCAACCCTGATAGTCTATGAATATGCATTTTAACATGGCTATACAGTATGTAAATGTGCACATCTATGAACAAAGAACATAGGCTGTATTTACAGGATGAGAACTCTATTCTGGGAAGCAGTGTCTCTGAAAAAGATTTAGGGGGTCATGGTTGATAATCAGCTGAACACAAACAGCCAGTGTCACACTGTGGCCAAAAGAGCTAATACAATCCTGGGATGCATAAATAGGGAAATCTCAAGTAGGTGTAGAGAGGTATTCTACCTCTGTATTTAGTACTGGTGCAACCACTGCTAGAATAGTGTGTCTGGTTCTGGTGCCCACAGTTCAAGAAGGATGTTGATAAATTTGAAAGGATTCAGAGAAGAACCACGAGACTAATTCAAGGGTTTAAGACAGATTTTTTAGTGATAGACAAATAGAGCGCTCTCAAACAAAGAGAAAGTTAAGGGTTGACTTGATTACAGTCTATAAGTACCTACGTGGGGAACAAATATTTAATACTGGGGCTCTTCAGTCTAGCAGAGAAAGGTGTAACACGATTCAATGGGTGGAAGTTGAAGCTAAACAAATTCAGTCTGGAAATAAGATGTACATTTTTGAGAGTGAGGGTAATTAACCATTGGAACAAGTTACCAAGGATCGTCTCCATTACCCACAGTTTTTAAATCAAGATTGGATGTTTTTCTGGTAGCTCTGCTCTAGGAATTACTTTGGGGGCAGGTCTATGGCTTGTGCTATACAGGAGGTCAGACTAGATGATCACAATGGTCCCTTCTGGCCTTGGAAACTACAAACTATGCCCAATGAAGCCAATCTACTGGAGTAGTACATAGCACACAGCATTGTCCTCTTATACTAGTACAAGAACCGTGTTTAATTTTAGTCTACTTGCTGTGTAACTCAAAAGTGAGCTAAAAAGATGGCCCTATCAAGGATACACTTTTCATTTGATAGTCATACTCTAAATCTGCTAACTCCTCATACAATTATACATCTCACTTAAAGAAAGCATCAAGCGAGAGGCTGTGTAGTACAGCGTGCTATGTAAGTGCTAAAATGGTTACTGTAGATGTTAACATTATGAAGAAGGTTTGAGGTTTAATTATGAAACAAGATAGAGAAAAAAGCAAATAAATAAATCTTACATTCCACTAATGCACATTTTCTCCATTATGCTCATTATAGAAGTTTCGTGTCACTGCTTATTCTGGTTTTCAATTAATGAAAGTTAAAGCACTAAGTGCAACAGCCGGCACATCACATGGGCATTATGGGCTCGGGTATAAAGTACACTACCACCACAGTGAATGTTGCAGAGATGGAAGCTGCTGGACTGACAGCGCTGGGAACCCCTCTTCAACCACTGAGGGGTTCAGCTTTGGCAGGGGCAGTGCAAGCCCTCCCCCTGATACGCCTGTTCCTCAACTCTGACATGGAGGGGACATTCTAGGGACTCTCTCTTGCAGTGAGATGCCAAGTCATTCAATTCTCGGGCACTGGTGTGAACCAGGCCTGGACTGATGGCCAGATCGAATGGCTGCTGGGTGGTCTGTGTTCCATTGAACTGGTGGCCTCATTCCAATTCTAAATGGCACCTCTGTGGACAGTCTCAGCAGATCATAGAGAGTGAACTCCCCAGATCATGATCCCTCCTAGAGAAGGTTAAAGAACATGCCTTGCGGGCGAGGGTGGGGGAAGCTTGTGCTATTGTTGTCCATGCTGGACCTGTTCTGTAGATGCAGTTCAATTTAGAGTGGCTTTACTCCTTGCCAGGATAAAGAATTTTACATTCTCTGACTGTCAGGCCTCAGCCCTGGCAGCTAATCCACACTGCAGAGTCAAATTGCCTGTGGCTTGACTGCAGCTATCAATTATTCCCAATAAGTGTCAGCCTGAAACATTGTTCTCTGCAGCTCTAACCCACCCTTTGTAAAATGGGGATATAAAACAGAGCTGCTACGGCTCATAAACCTATCCCTCCTCCCCCATCAATTCCCAGCTGTTTCCTTTACCCTCGATGGTAAAGGCATTTGGCAGCACACATTGCATTGGGAAGTCCTAACTTGTGATCAATGAGGTATTAGATATGACAGAGGAGCCCTGCAGTACTTGACAACACAGTGAGAGTGGTAGTGGATGTTGTGGGCTTCATCTCTGTTGTATCTCAGGGATGATTTTGGAAGTACAAGCTCCTGAATCTCCCATACCCTCCTGCTTCTTAATCCTGTCTTTTGGCTTTGTGTATAAGATCATGTAGTATCAGTGTCACATCATATCATCTATGGAAGAGGACTGTATCCTGCAATAGTAGAGGGGTTGGACTCGATGATTCTGCAGGTCTTTCCTAGAGATGATCCCCAACCCAAGGCCCCCGAATCTTTTAAAAAGTTCTGATCCAGATCCTAATGTGGCTCAGGCCCATGGATAGATTTCCTCATCTCTGGCTTTTATAGTCCAAGTCCCACTGTCCGGTAGATTCTCATATTACATCAGTTAATATTTGATCTAAACACAAAGGTATTCCATAGAGTGTTTGAGAGCCTGGAAGAAAGATGTCTGGGGTCTGAATTACTGGGCTTCATGGTGATAGCTCTTCAATTACTTCTACAATACAGAAGATGAACAATGTGCCTATGAAAGGCTAAGGAGACCTAGCTGGTCTTGGTCCCTGCAATGGTCATGTGCTAAGCATGGAATACTACCCTACCCACCATAGCTCTTTTGTGTGTCCAAGGTGTGTGACTGTATGGAAAGAATGAGAATGTGAGAGATCAAGAGAGTGTGTGTGTATGGGGAAGGCAAACAGATAAGCTTACCTTATGAGGGAGATATTTTTCCGAGGCACCTCTTTGAGATCACTGATGGAGGTGGTCTTTCCTGCAAAGCAGTAGTTGGGATTGTAGTCGGTCATAATAGTGGAGGTGCGCAGCCTGCTCAGTTTGTACTCGGGGCTCTGTAATTCCAACTGCATGGCTTGCAGCTCCTGGTGTTTACGGCGATACACTGGAAATAGAGCACAGTGAATCAGGGAGACAGACTGCCGTGTGAACATGAAGGCAACCAACACAGAACACATGTGCTGTGGAACAGGTACAGTGTTCAGACTCCAGTGAATCAAAACAGATGGGCGTATTGTCAACCATCTGTACTTCACGTATATGCAGAAGTCTGGGTGCTTCTCCAAAGCTCAGGCTGAATTTATCCAACTTGTTTGGTTTAGAAATTAGGCTAAGAACAAGCTCACTCATGAGTCTCCCAGTATTTCTTGATTTGAAGAATAGGGTGAAATCCACTAGAAGTGAACTCTGAAGTAACAAATCTGTTTTGTTATAGATTGTCTGGGCTTCAAAGTATCCAGATCCAATTTCCCCAAAGTTCAAGGCCATTTGGATGCAGGGTTTTGGTTAAGCACCTAGCTTATGAGGAAGTTGAATAGAAGTCCATATTTAGTTGCGTTGTATCACAATGTTAGCACTGAAATCTCTTTAGAAGTAAAATCTCTCCCCTCACAATGAAGTTGTGTAAATAAAATGACTTCACTTTATGAAACTCCCTCTTGATTCCCATAAGCATGAAGGGAGTCTAGCGGGTAAGTACAAAGTTTTTAAAGACACTCATCCACTTGATCAAATGTTTCTAAACCTCAGACATGGTTCAAATTTAGGGGAACTGAAATCAGTTCTTACAGTCTTGGAATCAATTCACTCAGCTGTTATGTTAGCTCTCCACACCTATAGAAGGAAATCACAGATCAAAGCTAGTCTTGTTGTGAAAGTAATTCGAGTTCCACATGTAAGTTTACAAAGTAGGGCCCAATCATGGACAGGTCCAACAGTAATTTTGCCACTGACTTCAATGGGAGCAAGACTGGACCCGAAGACTGTGGCTATACTGGGTCCCATGTCTGCTCTGATAGACAAGTCACTGAGAGGAAGAGTTTAAGGGGAAAACTTTCACTAGCAAAGGGGGATGGATTTAATGACCTATTATCAAGCCCTCCTAGTTCTCCTTTCACCTTATCATTGCTCTTGGTTTGATTGCTCAGATTTCTGCTCATTCTTGAAATGAGAATGATAGGGATGGCCAGAAAGAATTTGGTTATTCTTCTATTCCCTGAAAAGTAATTAGATCCTTAAGGGGATACTGTTAGAACAGAAACTGTACATCTGAAACCACGTGTATGTATTAATAGCAACATCTGAAATTCTTAAACTGAAATAACTACACAAATCTAATTTACTAGTCACCATCTGACCTTCTGGGTGTGTGTTTTTTTTAAAAAGCATTTCCTTCAGCGTGGACAATTGAAAGAGACTGACTAGTTTGAATCACTGGTTCTCGTGCATTAGTGCAATAATCCTAGTATGTTTAGAGTAGGAATGTAGGCATGGGATTGTTTAAATAAACTTTTTTAAAAAGATGTAATTGAAATTCTGACAAAGGCCATGAACATCCATGTCTTACTAAACCATAATTTGTAAAATTGGAATCTAAGCCAAGGTCTTCAAACTTGGGTAACTAAATGAAAGCACCTAAATGAATATTGTAGGTACTCTAAACTAAAAGAGGCCTGATTTTTTTTTAAAGTGTGAGCATTCACAGCTCCCTTTAAAATCAGTGAAAATTGGAAATTGTGGTCTGACATTTTTACACCCCAAACCACACAATGGTCTCTCTTTAAGGATGTAATCATGAGAATTACAGCAATTCTGCAGTCAGTCAATGGAAGGACCTTGCAACTGGCTAGTAAAGAAAAGGAAGACAAAGATGGTATTTCAGTTATGCCTGGATATCCATTTATACCAATATTTGCTGCCTGGTGAAATATAAAGTGTAAAAATATTGTTCAAAGTAATTTTTTTTCAACTTTCCCTTCACAAGGAAAAATGTCCCTAAGTTGGTTGTTTTGGTTAAAAACATTTATCAAAAAAGAAAATAGATGAGTTTTAATAAAAAAACCCAACAAAACAACACAGCGTAAAGCTTAAGTCCTAATGCCAACGTTCTTGACTCTACTAGAAATGGCTTAGGTGAGAAGCACAATATGCTGCAACTTCTGCTGCTCTATGCACATTTTGCTTTATGAGACACTCACCTATCATGATCCCAGAAAAAGCCAGAATGAGAGCAGCAACCAGTGCTGACGTCACTACAGACAAGACCAAGGAGAGGGGGAGATGAGCCACGGGGTCAGCTGAAAGAGATGCATAAGAAAGGAGTTATTTGTTTTAACTGATCTCCCTATGGTCAGGCCCGCCGACAGCAGTTCCAGTCCTCAGAGCAGAACAGTCAATAGGCCCCCATGCATGCACAAGCCGTAGACGTGGTCCGCCTGACATCTGGCGGTGCTGTGCCTGCGCTGGCTGGTGCCCAGCAAGCTGCCAGCTGCGCTGCTGGGTGTGCTTTCCCACCATGGCCAGGGCTTCCACGTGCCTGCCCAGTAGGGTTGCCAACTGTCTAATTGCGCAAACCCAAAGAACCTTGCCCTGCCCCTTCCCTGCCCCTTTTGAGGCCCTCCCCCGGCTCACTCTATCCCCTCTCCCTGTGTCGCTCACTCTCCTGCACCCTCACTCACTTTCACCGGGCTGGGGCAGGGGGTTGCGGTGTGGGAGAGGGTGTGGGTATAAGTTCTGGGAGGGAGTCTGGGTGCGGGAGTGGGTGCAGGCTCTGAGAAGCAGTTTGGGTGTGGGAAGGGATGTGGTGTGCAGGCTCTGGGAGGCGGTTTGGGTATGGGGGGGTGCGGGGTGCAGACTCTGGGAGGCAGTTTGGGTGTGGAAGGGGGTGCGGGGTAGGGGCTTTGGGAGGAAGTTTGGGTGCAGGGTGCTGGCTCTGGTTTGGGGGTTGGGGTACAGGAGAGGGTCAGAGGGTTGGCGCTTACCTCAGGTGGCTCCCGAAAGCAACCTGCACACACCTCTGGAAGTGGCTCGTAGACAGGGGGCCCCAGGGGGTCTCCATGTGCCACTGTCCATAGGCACTGCCACCACATGTCTCATTGGCTGCAGTTCCTGGCCAATGGGAGCTGCGGAGTTGGTGCTTGGGGCAGGGGCAGTGCGCGGAGACCCCCTGCCCCCTCAAGGGCTGTAGGAGTGTTCTGTCCGCTTCCAGGAGTGGCAGGGAGTGAGAGTGGGCAGGAAGCCTGCCTTAGCTCCGCTGCACTGCTGCCAGCGGTGGAGGCTGGGGTCCCCTGGGCCCTTTTAAATCATCCTGGCCCCTGGGCAATTGCCCCCTTCCCACCCCACTCCCCCAATCAGCAGGCCTGCCTCTGGTCATTTTTAATGTAATATTTTTTTCTGTCCCTCCTCCCATTCATTCCATCTGTTGCTCTTGCACTGTAGGAAACAGAGGATAACCTCTGCTGCAATCAACTCCCAGATCTATGACTTCCAATGGCTCATTGTTTCACTTTCCTCAATTAAGTTTGAGCCATAAAAACAGATGGTTTCCTATCAGGAAATTAATACACACACTCACTGGCTATGAAAGCAAGGTCATAAAAACAGGGATCGGTGTGTGTGTGTGTGTTAAATTGTTGCGGGGGGGGAGGGTGCTGAGTGGTGCCATCAATGTCAAGTCATAGCGAAAACAGGATGAGGACAATTGCAGTATATCATCTTCTAAATGCATCCACACAGAAAGAACGGATGACTGCTGGGGAAAACCCTACTACATGGATGCCGTGTTAGTTGGTTTGTAACATTCCTCCCCCCGCCCCCACCCAGCCTTGCAATATCTACCATTTAATAATACTTATGGAGCACTTTCCAATCAGGGATCACAAGGCAAATGATGACCATCACCACACCCATATAAATACATCTGACTATCCCCATTTTACAGATGGGGAGACTGCAACATAAAGAGGTTGAACAATTTTCCCAACTCAGTGGCAGAGCTGGGAATAGGACCAAGAACCCTGGCTTAAGAGTCCCTCGCTCTATCTGCTGGACTCAGTACCTCTTCTTAATGTACAAATGTGGGGAAAGCCCAGTACTGGAGCTGGGCGTAAGCAGGGCAAATATACTCCACTCTGCTTGCCTATGCTTTGCTTTCAGCTCTCAAATGAAGCATGGACTGGGATTCTCCTTCTTTCTTTCCCGTCTCCCATGACATGTACACCTCCCTCTGCCATATGCTTGTGACATGTCATCTCTGGCTCTTGGGAAGCCTAAGCTTAGGGTTGAGTTTGACTGGAAAATTCAGAGGGGCCATTTCAGATTTCAATGGAGGGGGGCAGTTTTCAGCAGAGGCCCAGGGGCCACTTAGACCCCTGGAAGTTCTTGGCATTTTTGGAGGATAAAAAGTAAACATCCAAAATCAGTCAGTTCCCTTCACAGCTGCAAGGAAGAGACCTCACTGTTCTTTTCCTAGGAAAAGCTGAGACTCTGAAGCACAAGAGGCAGCCCCCCAGTACAGTTGGGGAAGGGGTGCTTCATCGCTCCTCTAGCAGCCAAGGTTCTGGCTACCATAGCCAATCACAGCTTCTAGCCCAAGCACTAGGGCCAATCAGTAGCGAGGGTGTGTGGCACCAAATGCAGTTGGAGCAGAGCTGCAGTTGCTTCAGACCAGAGGACAGGTGTGTCCCTGGAGCTGGGATGGGTAGGTCAGGGAGCAAGCTCCAGGCTGCCTGTGCGTCTCTGGCTGCTGAAGGTTTTAGGGAACAGAGCAGGTCTCTGGGCCTGGAGCCCGAGCTACTCTCCAGGACAGCCCCAGGTGCAGCCCACAGGAGGGACCCTAGGGGGCTCCAGCCCCCTGCAGGTACTTGTTGTCCTCCTGGGCCATGGGCAGCGCCTTGAAATTAAGCACAGGTGGGGGAAAAGAGCAACTCCCCACCCCACACACACCTAAATTGCAACCCTGGGAAAATTCCTTCTTTGGGGTGAGTGAGTGCGAGTTAATTTCAGATCAGGGCTTCTTTCTCTGATCTGTGCCAGACACAGTGTCAATGTAACCAAAGGCTCTTTAAGGGGTACTCACACCCACATATCTTGCCCCTTCAGTCCAAATCATCACTTAACTGCCCAATGACACAGGTTTACAAGGCAAAACACATCAGCAGTGCTGCCCCATGTGCCAGATTCCTCACCGCTGAAGTGCACTGCGTTTTCACTGCAAATGCCAGCAACAAAGGGGATAATTAATCAGGGTCAACTTTAAAGAAAAGCTATCTAAGTGTTTCTGTGCTGTCTTGCAGTCCAGGTCATTACAGAGGCTTTCACTATGTATTCACTCATAGACCTACCCATCCCAAAGGAGCCCCTTCCTCCTTGCACCTTCTTACCTACACAAGAAACACCATCGTCAGCCAGGTCTGTCCCAGGCTCACAGAAGCAAATGACTTTTTGAGTCTCCAGATCAACACGGCACTCATCAAGCTCACAGTGGCTGCAGTTGAGGTGCAGCTTAATAGCCACCTCTCCGTGCCCCTCTGTCACTAGGGAACAGATGAAAGAAGCTGAGTTGTTATTGTAGAGATAACCCAAGAGCTTTCCGCAGACAGCGACAGGAGAACTGCCGCATTATGGGATGGGAAAACGCATAAGTGTAAGGTGCCCAAGTGCCCCACATTGGATGGGATAAGCCCTGTCTGTAAAACCTGACTGCCATTCACCCCTCTCTGATGACCGTATCCCCACCTCTCACTGGCACTTGCTTTAGGGGAGAGGAGACTGAAGGAATCTCAGGTAATAGTTTTCATTTACAAAAAAATCCCTCCGCTAAGCTGTCTTGGACACCTGCACTGTAGCCATGTTGAACCAGCTATGCTGGTGCAATGTGGCCATACAGCCTCACTCCCTTCAGTGAATCCCCCAATGCAGCAAGGCATCCTGCCAGGCTTGTATTGCCTCTACAGAGCACAAGGGGCATTGTGGGGCAGGCCCAGGGCATGCTGAGGCCAGGAGGAAGTGTTGCGGGAGCAGTTCTGTGCCCTCCATGCTACAGCAAGCCCCACTGGGGCGATGGGAGTTGGGGGAGGAGATGCAAGTTAGGGCAGCCCCCAGGAGTTTCCTAGTCTGTGCTGGGGCTGAACCATTCACAGCATCCCCTACTTACCCACTGGGGGAAATCAAGTTCAAGTCAACTGTTGGGGCCAGCACAGACTGGGAAGGCTGCCAAGGTTGCACACTGCATCTGTAGGAACTGGGGGAAAAGCCTCACTGCCCTCTCCAGCAACTCTGCCAGTCTGATCCAGGAGAAGCCTTAATGGGGGAAGAGCTGAGCACTGAAACATTTCTCATAAGATCGCTCTCAACTTCCAGCACTAGCAGAAGCACAACATATAAATCACAGGCTGACAGCTGGGGGAGAGGGGCCTGCTATATCATCTAGTCTGTGCTTCATCCAGGACTGGATTGTGGTCGTAGATTGTTGTAAACCAGATGTATAACATCTTTTATTTATATTGGGTAACATCTTATTGTATTGGGTAACATCTTTTATTTCAGGGAACACACCTATCCCGGCAGTAGCTCCACAGACCCACACTTGCCACAGTTGCCAACAGCATACAACACAACACTGGAACACCCACAAATGTCCTTGTTTAACTCCGTGCCTACTCCCCCTACTGGCTGCCTTATTACACTCAGTATAACAATTTGTTCCCTATAGTATTTCTTGGGTTCATTGTCCAGTCCAGTTTTAAGCGACTTAAGAAATGAAGCTTCCACCATTTCTCACTGTTAGGAAATGTTTCCCCAACAGCCTCCATCTTTTTCTTTGCTCCCTTTCATCTCCTTATTCCTCATTGGACTACACCAGGGGTCGGCAACCTACAGCACCTGTGCCAAAGGTGGCACACAAGCCAATTTTTAATGGCACGCTGCTGCCAGCCGAGGTCCCAGCCGCCAGCCCCGCTCAGCCCTCTGCTGGCCTGGGTGAAAGAAACCCGAGGCCGGCAGCGAGCTGAGCAGGGCCAGTGGCTGGGACTCCAGGCTGGTAGTGAGCTGAGTGGGGCTGGCAGCAGGGACCCCAGAGCAGCAGTGGGCTGAGCGGCTCAGCCCGCCGCTGGCCCAGGTCCCAGCCACCGGCCCAATCAGCCTGCTGCTCTCTGACAAGGAGTTCCTCCAGGAAGGGCAGGCAGCTGCCGGCCAGGGATTCTTCCCCGCAGGGCAGCGGAAAGGCACCTTGGTGATCTTGGATGTGAGTTCTGATGCCCCTGCCCGTGGTGCTCGGGGAGCGCTGGGGAGACTGCGCTCTGGGAAGCAGCTGCATTAGGGCTCCCAGATGCTGCATGAGCAGCTTGTGTAACTCTCTCCTGGCCCCTGGACTTTAAAGGGGGAGCCTGGATTGGTGCAAGGCGCCATGAGTTGCAACTGGCCCCCTCTTTGCATGGCCTCACTGCCACCTCATGCTCCAACTTTCCTCTCCCCTTCTCTGGCACTGTGTCAGCCCAGGAGGGGGCCGTGCCCCCAGTGCCCCTGAGCCGGCTGGGCGGCAGTGGGTTTGGAGGGGTTTTGCAGCCTCTGGAAAGAACAGACGGAGACAGGGTGGCTCCTGCTGTGTCTGTGCATCCTAACAAAGTGGCACTTCAGCTTGGGCAAGCGTGGCCCCCTTATCTGGGCAGCTTTCAGCCCCCAGGAGAGTTCAGGTTTAAAATGCGCAAACTGCGGAGTGATCTGGGTAGGGCTTGCATTGCAGGGGATCTGCATCTCAAATGGGAAGGCAGTGGGAAGCGCAGTGGTCCCTAGAAGCAGCCATATGAGTTTTTTGGGCAGCAGGGTCCCAGGTCTTAAGGGCCGCTTCTGAGAGCTCCAGTCCCTGCTGTCAAGTATCAGAGGGGTAGCCGTGTTAGTCCAGATCTGTAAAAAGTGACAGAGTTCTGTGGCACCTTATAGATTAATAGACATATTGGAGCATAAGCTTTCGTGGGTGAATACTCACTTTGTCAGTCCCTGCTGTGTCAATTTCATGTCAGGAGTTGCAGCTGAGCTGCTTCTCTGAGCCATTGGCATCACCGAAAGGGAGAAGCTGAAAATCTCCTGGGCATTGTGTCAATAAGAGTATTCGGTACACAGGTTCATTTGAAAGAACCTCCTAATACTCCTTTATATGGTAGCACTCTCCGTCCTCCCCCTCCCCAGCCCCTGTTGCTGGTACGGTAGCTGCTTTTCCTCTTAAATGCACATGCTACCAACTTGAAAAGTATCTGGGGTGTTTGTGTGGATCAATATTGCTGGGAGAGATGGGAGCCCGAAAGGGTGAAATCTATATGGACTGTCCATTTAGATCAGCGGTAGGCAACCTATGGCACGTGTGCCAAAGGCAGCACACGAGCTGATTTTCAGTGGCACTTGCACTTGCTGGGTCCTGGCTACCAGTCTGGGGGGATTTGCATTTTAATTTAATTTTAAATGAAGCTTCTTAAACACTTTTAAAACCTTATTTACTTTACATGCAACAATAGTTCAGTTATATATTATAGACTTATAGAAAGAGACCTTTTAAAAACATTAAAATGTATTACCGGCACGTGAAACCTTAAACTAGAGTGAATAAATGACTCGGCACCCCACTTCTGAAAGGTTGCCAACCCCTGGACTACACTAAACAACTTCTCTCCTTCCTTGGTGTTCACAACCACACTAATCTACATTTTCTATCTAAGGATCTCAACTTTTTTCCAGACACAGCCTACTCCAAACATGAAGGAAACTCACGAGAACTGATTCCTGACTGATATCAATACCTTTTAGTGCGGGGGTGTATAAAGTACCCAGTGGATTAATAAAGGACACACCATCCTCCCCATCCATTTCTGGATCATTGTCCACTGCAGCATTGCCACCTATGTCAAATCAGAAAGTACCTTAACATACTGTAGTTCATTAGATCTAACACAGTTAAGAATTGCAACATGCAAGCAAATTCATAGTATGAAGCATCCAAATGAGAAAGGGCAATTAATCAGTCAAAATATCCAACTGGGATGTTTAATGGATGGTGGAAAGGTTCAGTGGATAGTGGTATGGACTATTGGCCTTTCACTTCTGGGATTTCAGCTTAATAATGCTTGTGGCTCTTAATTAAGCAAATTAATCTGTCAGCTCAGTCCCAAGCAGACTATTGCCCACTAAGACCAAACATCATCTTTAATCATTTGGATGCTGTGAAAAAACATATAAACAGATCGTCCTATGCATTCATTTGGCCAGAAGACTGGACAATGCCAGTGCATAAGGGTTAATTCCACACAGTTGCTGATCAGGCTATGTACTCCACCAGCACTGGGAGTAACAGTCATCTGATCTGCTTTCTCTCCTCTACACCCTTGGGCCAGGGTGGTCCAACAGCGATGGGGGACTGAAGGAGCTTGCATGGGAAATGTTCAAGTGTGCCTTGGACAAGCAGAGGATCTCAGAAGCGGAGCAGTAGACCAATATTTGATCTGTTAACATGCACAGATGCCCTTCCCCCCACCCCAAAAGAGAGAGTTGTTTTTCCACTTTCATCACCTCTGGCAGGGGAGAAAATAGCACACTGCAAACAAAAGTATCTTACATGAGGCATTCTGTTGAAAAAATCGTTACACATAACATCACAATGCACATGGTCAAGCTAGGAATTCAGGCTAATTACTTCTTTGCAGTGTTTTGAGTCTACCATTGCCCTAATTTCAAGCCACAGTGTGGATAACCAGGGGTAAGAAGTCCACCACAGCTGAAGAGATGGGTGGCCACAAGGACTGATTATGAGTTGTGGAGCTATTCACCTTATGGTGACGGCTTTCAGTCTGGCCCAAGTAGTATAGTAATTCAGTGTCATTACCGTCTGACGGCTGACCTGGAGCCTACTGGAAAGGAATTAGTGGCCTCCATTCAGTTCCTTGTTGACAAAAGCCACCATCATAGCTGTCATTAATTGGCCTCCCCTGTTGGCAGTCTTAGCACAAGAGCCAAGGATTGGACTATGGAGACCGAAGTACCTGCCTTGCCCTTAGAGGTGATTCCTCTAGGGTTGAGGCATGCTGGTCTTAGGACAGTGTGGAGGAAGCTTGGATTGCCACTGCTCATGCTGAATCTCCTTTAAAGCTATGTCTACACTGCACCGTTAACCCAGTAATTGGCACCAGGGTCTGAACATCTGGGTTAGCCCTGCTCAGGTGAGAGCACCTCCATAGCAAAGCCATATCTGGCTATTTCCACATTTGCCTATGTGTGTCTGGGGGAATACCCCGTGGTTTTTCATGCTGAGACGCTCTAGGATTTCTTTCCCAACCAATTGTGCGAGAATTTGTCTTTCCTTCACAGGGAATGGTGGGAAGGGCAGTGGAGGACTCGAATGATTTAGCCTGTGTCCTCACTGAACAGTAGGTGGATTTCAGCCTGAGTTAAAGTGGAGTCATGGCTCTCAGCACCCCTCAGCTGGGTCAGCTAGCCTGGGCTCCAGACATGGATAAAGGGTGTTTTCTTTCCCCCCTGCATGGATGGTAAGTGGGGTGAAGACTAAAACCCGGGTTAACTCTGCAATGTAGACATACCCTAAGTGTAAACACTGGCCATCAGACTCCGTGGCAAAAGCCCCCAGATGCTGGTCTTGACAACAGGAATGCAAAGCCTATGGCTCCTGCTTCTTCAGCATCATGGCCAAGAAATGAAAGACTCAATCTATAGTTATGAGTCAAAAATCACAACAGGATCTTGATGGCATAGTTTTCCACAATGCAAAGCCAGGATTCCAGTTGAAGAACTGACATCTGGCTATTTGCTTAAAGGCTAAATAACATAAGCTCATCCAGAACTAAAAAGGCAACACACAGACATCCTACTACATAACAATCATATATACTAGCTATAGGAGAATTTTTGATCAGTGTTTTGCTGACTGTTAGCACTAAAGGAGGGGAAGGGACACCTTGAACATGAAGCCACTTTACCTATATATCCTCCGCCTCCTCCACCTGAGGAGCACCCCCCTCCACCCCCTCCGAAACCCCCTCTTGTCTCCCACCCCCACTTCTTCATGGCCTGGGGGCAGGATTTTCCTCCAGTAGCACCTTCCAGCAAGGACTTTCCTGACCACAGGAAGGAAGTGTTATCATTCCAGCCACCTCCACCACCTGCAGTTAAGAAAAGAGAAAGCAGCCCATGTAAGTTTCTGTTACATCCAAAATATATATATCAGCAGAATGAATGTTTATTCCAAACACGTCAGCTGCAAGGGAGATCAGCATATAGTGGTTAGAGAATGAGATGGGAGTCAGGACTGCTGGGTTCTATTGCCAGTTGGCCACTAACTGGCTGTGTATGACTTGTGGCCACCACAAACGCTCTGTGCCTCTTTTCAGCTATCTATAAAAGAAGTGTAATACTGTAATGACAGCTGGTCAGAAAATGGTATTTTTCCATGAAAAATGTAAAGAGATGAAAAATTAGTGTGTGTGTGTGTGGGTGGGTGTACGGGGAGATAGCATTTTTTTTTTTGAGGAAATGTTCCATTTTTTTTCATGAAAAATGAAACCCAAACCTTTTTTGGTTTTCAAAAGGTTATTGGTTTTCAAAAAATACTGAAATAATTTTTTCACTAAAAAAACCCATAGAAAATTTTAAAAGAAACATTTTTCTGCAAATAAATGAATTAAAAAATGCAATTTTTCTTCACCAACTTTTTTTGATTGAAACATTTTGACTAGCTCTAATTGTAATGGACCGGCTACTCTGTATGTGTTCTGTTGCCGGATAAAATCAGATAATCTCAAGTGTGTGTCTGGTCTCGTATTGGTGACAGCTAACACAGAATCTCCTTTCGCTTGACTGTAGTTGCTAGCACTTTTTGGAGCAGGAGGATTTAAGCATATCCTTGTTGCTGCTGCTATGAAGTTCCAAGAGGCCAGAATGTGCAGCACAGTGAGAATGGGGAAAAACGGTTACCTATCTTTTCGTAACTGTTGTTCTTTGAGCTGTGTTGTTCACATCCATTACACATTAGGTGTCTGCGCGCTGTGTGCATGGACGTCGGAAAAATTTTCCCTTAGCCACTCCCGTTGAGGCAGCAGGGGAGCCCCACCAGAGTGGCGCCTAATGCTGGTGCATATATACCCCTGCAGACCCAACCCCCCTTTGGTTTCTTCTTGCCAGAGACTCCAACAGAGGGGAAGGAGGGTGGGAAGTGTAAAGGACGTGAACAACACATCTCGAAGAACAACAGTTACGAAAAGATAGATAACCGTTTTTTCTTCTTTGAGTGATTGTTCACGTCCATTACACATTAGGTGATTCACAAACTTACCACAGGAGGAGGGTAAGAGTCATGGAACAATTGATTGGAGCACAGCCCTGCCAACCGCCGCGTCCTCTCTGGCCTGTGGATTGACGGTGTAGTGGGCTGTGAATGTGTGCACCAACGACCAAGTGGCTTCGTTACAGATCTCCTGGAGCGGAACCTGTGACAGGAAAGCTGTTGAGAACACTTTAGCCCTAGTTGAGTGAGCCGTGATCGCCGGGGCTGGCACATTGGCAAGCTCATAGCACATGCAGATGCAATCCACAATCTACGATAATATCCGCTGAGACAGGGACTCCTTTCATTCTCTCCACAATGGCAACGAACAACTGTGTCAACTTGCAGAAAGATCTAGTTCACTCCAGACAGAACGCCAGGGCCTACGGACATCCAGAGTATGTAGGCTATGGCGACTCGAGTCCGTGTATGGTTTGGGAAGGAACCCTGGCAAACAAATGTCCTGTCCCATGTGAAATTGTGAGACTATTTTAGGGAGGAATATAGGGTGTGGCCTAGGTTGCATTTTGTCCTTATAAAAAACTGTATAAGGGGGCTCCGAGGTGAGGGCCCTCAACTCGGACACCCTCCTTGCGGACGTAATGGCTACCAAAAACACCACCTTCCAGGAGAGGTGAGTGAAAGAGCAAGAGGCTGGGGGCTCAAAAGCGGGTCCCATGAGCTTGGTCAGGACCAGGTTAAGGTTCCAGGGAGAGACTGGAGGGCGTGAGTAGGGAAACACCTTCTCCAGCCCCTTGAGAAACCGGGCTACCATGGGGTTGGAAAATATAGAATGCCCCAACTCCCCTGGGTGGAACGCCGAAATGGCAGCCAGATGTACTCTAATTGAGGAGGGGGCGAGACCTTGATGTTTAAAGTGCAGCAGGTATTCCAGGATAACTGGAACGGAGGCCTGAAGTGGCTGTATGTGCTTTGGTTCACACCAGCAGGAGAACCTCTTCCACTTAGCAAGGTATGCCGCCTTAGTAGAAGGTTTTCTACAGCTGAGGAGAATTTGTCGCACCTGAAGAGAGCACTGGCTCTCCATCGCATTCAACCACAGAGATACAGAGACCGCAGGTTTGGGTGGAGCAGGCGCCCGCAGTCCTGCATGATGAGATCTTGGTGCAGGGGCAGGGCAATCGGGTCGGCTACTGACAGCTCCAGCAAAGTCGTAAACCAATGTTAGCGGGGCCAAGCTGGGGCGATGAGAATCATTACCGCCTTGTCTCTGCGAACTTTGAGGAGAACTCTGTGGGATTGCGAAGGCATCTGCAACTGAACCCGGACTGTGGTTTTGGAAAGAGCAAAACTGTGGGCATTGACTGTTGTCCCTGGTTGTGAAGAGGTCCATTTGGGGAAATCTCTACTTCTGGAAGATCGATTGCAAGACATCCGGTCTTATCAACCATTCGTGCTTGTGGTACGACCTGCTGAGGTGGTCTGCCAGCTCATTCCTCCCCCCCAGGAGGTATGACGCTATGAGGTGTACTGAGCGGGCTATACAAAAGTCCCATAGGAGAAGGGTTTCTCGGCTCCACCCTGCTTGTTTATGTAGAACATGGCGGTGGTCTTGTCTGTCAGAGCTGTCACACTGTGACCTTCTAAAGCAGCATGAAAGGTTTGGCAGGCTAGGCGAACCGCCCTGAGCTCCTTCACATTGATGTGGAGCAACATTTCATCCTTGGACCACAAGCCTGGTGTCTGAAGGTCCCCTAAGTGCGCTTCCCAGCCGAGGTCTGACGCGTCCGTTACCAGCATCAGCATGGGTTGCGGTGTGGTAAAGGGGATCCCTTTGCAGACTAACTGCTGGTTGAACCACCAGCGCAGGGAGTCCAACTCCTGGGCAGAGATTGTCACTACAAGGACTGAGGGGTCTCTGCCCAGGTGATATGACTGGGCTAGCCACAACTGCAAAGTCCTGAGCCGTAGTCTAGTGTGTTTAACTATGTGGGTGCACGCCGCCATGTGCCCTAGGAGCTGCAGGCAGCATCTGGCCGTGGTTGTGGGGAACCTCAGCATTGAATCTATAGCATGCTGGATGACCAGAAATCTGGATTCTGGGAGGCTTGCTTGTGCCTGTACCGAATCCAGGACTGCCTCAATGAACTCCAGCCTTTGCGGAGGTATCAAGGAGGACTTGGGCACGTTGACTAGCAGGCCTAGCCTGCGGAATACCTCCAGTGCCACCGCCACATGAGAACGGACTTCCTCCTCGGATTCACTCACGAGAAGCCAGTCATCTAGGTACAAGTATACTCGAATTCTCCTTTTTTGTAGAAAGGCTGCCACTACCGACATGCATTTCATGAATATGAGGGGGGCTGCCGCCAAGCCAAAGGGTAGGACCGTAAACTGGTAATGGTGCTGGTTTAGGGTTGACCGCAGGAACCACCAGTGTGCGGGATGAATAGTGATGTGAAAGTACGCATCTTTCATGTCGAGGGCAGCGTACCAATCCCCCAGATCCAGGGACGGAATAATAGTGCCTAGGGAGACCATGCAGAAGCGGACCTTGACTAAGAATTTGTTGAGTCCACGCAGGTCTAAAATGTGTCGAAGACCCCCCTTTGCTTTGGGAATAAGAAAATAATGGGAGTAAAACCCTTTCCCCCTTAGATCCTGAGGGACCTCTTCCACTGTCCCCACCTCGAGGAGTATCTGTACCTCCTGCATAAGGAGTTTCTCATAAGAGGGGTCCCCGAAGAGGGACGGGAAAGGGGAGTGGGAGGGAGGGAAGGAGGAGAACTGAAGCGCGTATTCCACTTGTACTGTATGTAAGAACCAATGGTCCGATGTTATATGGAACCACGCAGGGTAGAAGCAGGACAAGCGGTTCAGGAAACATAGGGAAAGATCCGGTAACTGGCTTGGTATGCTGTCCTCGAGCACACCTTCAAAACCCTTGCTTCTTGCCAGGTTGCAGCTTGCCCTTGCCCTGGCCCTGGCCTTGGCTAGATGTGTTGTTCCACCTCTGCCTGTTGTCTCTGCTCTGCTTGTTGTCTCTGCCTATCCTCCAAAACAGCTTCTGCCTAGGGTGGGGCTAGTATTGTCTTTGCTGAGGCGGCCGGGGATTGAAAGGCTTCCTCTGCGTTACCGGGGTGTGCATTCCCAATGACTTGAGGGTTGCCCGACAGTCTTTGAGGCTATGCAACCTGACATCTGTTTGGTCCAAAAAGAAATCAGACCCTTCAAAGGGGAGGTCCTGAAGGGTATTCTGGACCTCTGGCGGATGGCCTGAAGCCTGCAGCCATGCCAAGCGCCTCGTCACCACTCCTGAGGCGATTGTTCTGGCTGCTGCATCCACCGAGTTGAGAGAGGCCTGCAGAGAGGTCTTGGCTACTACCTTTCCTTCATCCACGAGGGCCACAAACTCAGGCTGAGAGCCCTGGGGCAAGGAGTCTTTATATTTGGAAACTGCCATCCAGGAATTAAAATTGTGTCTGTTCAGGATCACCTGCTGCTTCGCGATCCTCAACTGGAGGCCCCCAGAATAATAGATCTTCCTGCCAAATAGGTCTGGACGTTTAGCCTCCTTGGCCTTAGGACCTAGGGCTTGCTGACCATGTCGTTCCTGTTCATTGACTGCTGAGATGACCAGCGAACAGGGGGCCGAGTGACAAAAGAGAAAGTCGTATCTCTTGGAAGGGGCAAAGTGCTTCCACTCTACATCTTTTGCTGTCAGCGCGCTAAAGACCGGGGTTTGCCAGACTGTCTTGTAGTTGGACTGGATTGTCTTTATGAGCGGGAGCACAATTCTGGAGGGGCCCTCGGGGCTTAGGATGTCCACCACAGGATCCTCCTGCTCTACTGCTTCCTCCGCCTGTAGGCCCAAGTTCTGGGCTACTCTGCAGAGCAGCTCTTGGTGCACTCTGTGGTCAATTGGAGGAGGCCCCGATACTGTGGTGCCCGCCACAGTTTCATCTGGGGATGACAAAGAGGTGAGGCCTTCTGCATCTCGTCTTCCAGCCCTTCTTGTCCTTCCTCGCATGCTGGGGGCTCCTCTGGGTCCTGCCTGACAGACTGCCTCCAGGACTGCACCGGGCTCGGTGCCACTTCTGCTCTCCTGTGTTCTGGAGAAGCATCTGGTGGCCTGGATACCATGTCCTCCTTGGGTGTGGAGGAGTGCCTGTGCGGGGACCGAGACTGATGTACTGAATAGCCAGATCTCGAGGCTCTGGAGGAGAGCCCCTGCTGTTGGTGATAGGCCCATGGTGTCCAAAAGGGCCACTGCCTTGGCGGGCCCCATTGGGGATGCCACGGGGCTTGGGGATCCCTGATTGCTGGTGTTGCCCTGCGGGCATAGCTGGAGCGGCCTGAGTCCATCTCGGATTCTGAGGACGCCGACCTGGAAGGCCAAGGCACTGCTGTAGAACGGTGCTGCTGGGGGGCTGGAGAACGGCTCCTTGCCGACCGGGACCGATACTCCCGTGACCAGGATCGTTGGCTTCTGCTTGGGCCCAAGGACTTCGATCTTGTGTTACCTTGGAGCTAGCCCAGCAATGGCACTGGGGAGTGGTGTCTTGGTGAGGTCGGTGCCTTATGCTGGCTGGGATCCGGTGCCTTCGAGTCCTCCTGGGTCAGGGGCAACTGGGAATCTGCAGAGGCTGAGCTTGACCAGGACCGATGCCAGGAGCGGTGCCAGGATGGTGACCTCAATCGGCGC
This sequence comes from Gopherus flavomarginatus, assembly GCF_025201925.1. Taxonomy (NCBI): domain Eukaryota; kingdom Metazoa; phylum Chordata; order Testudines; family Testudinidae; genus Gopherus; species Gopherus flavomarginatus. The sequence goes on along the minus strand of NC_066620.1, from coordinate 60,108,152 downwards.
ACCATTGCCGGCTTGCCTCTTGACGACACTCTAGAAGACGGTGCCAGAGGCTTCTCTTTGGCAGGGAGGGGGCTTGCCGCCAACAACTGGATGATGTCCTTTGCCACCTCAAATGTGTCTGGTGTGGAGGGCTGTTCTAGGAGCTCCTCCAACCTGTCCTCCGTGCTCAAGGCGCTTAGCCCAGGGCTCAACAGGCTCTTCAGCGCTGGAGCCACTGGAGCTGGAGCATGCCCTGCGGCAGCGCTTCCCTTTTGAGCACTCGTTTGCTTGAGTGGTGCCAGCTTCTTATGTGGGGAATGCCCTCGGCTTGTAGGCTGGCCCTTTGACCGTGCCGGTGAGGTCGAATGGTGCCGGGAGTTTTCTTGTTGACTCGGTGCGGCATGCTTGCAGTGCCCCACTGGTGCCGGATAGCGAACTGATGCCGGGATACTCCGCACCGAGGACACTGGCATCGAAGTCAGATGGCCCGAAGCTGAACGTTGCAGCACGGCCTCCATGAGTAGCTGCTTGAGGCCAAAGTCTCTTTCTTTATTAGTCCTTTGCTTAAAAGCCTTACAGATCTTGCAGCATTCTGTCTGATGCGATTCCCCCAGGAGCGAAGACACAAGTCATGGGGGACACTAATCGGCATAGGCTTGCGGCACGTGGCACAAGCCTTAAAGCCTTGGGCCTGCGGCATGCCCCGCAGCCCAGGGCTGGTGCTGGAGACAACTTCCAACACCTAAACAAAGAAAGCTTAACTATCTATTATTAAGAAGTGCTAACTACTGATAACTATGCTAAGAGACACTCGCAAGTGAGAGATAGAGAGCTGTTCGGGCAGTAAGAAGAAACCGAAGGGGGGTCGAGTTGGCAGGGGTATATATGCACCAGTATGAGGCGCCAATCTGGAGAGAATCCTTTGCTGCCCTGACGGGAGCTGCTAAGGGAAAAAGTTTCCGACATCCATGCATGCGGCGCATGCACACCTAATGTGTAATGGACGAGAACAATCACTTGAAGAAGTTGTTGGATTGATCCTTCACCACCACAACTCTTTAGTTTGCCATACAAAGCCTCAATAACTTGAGTTTGTGCAGTGGTGGGGGTGAATGGCTTCCCCAACACTGACAAGTTATATGCAGAAACCTGAGCTTAAGCTATGGGAATTAGAGTGGATGAGGGAGGACCTAACTTTCTATTACTCTGTCACCAGCCTGGGATCTGAAATACGTTTTTCAAACAAACATTTAATTATCTTTTAAATTAATGGACCACCCAACACAAACCATTTTTCTTGAAACCAAATTCTAACTAATATTTCTACTACCTTGAGACATCTAGTTTTCTGATATCAAAGAGTTTGTGCTTATACTCTTTAATAGCCTAAAATGCTAGAGTGATTCTTACTAGCACTACCAGTGCCTTTCATTTCAGGAGCTCAATGTACTTAAAAATTAGTAATTAGTTAAAGCTCACAACAGCCCTGGATGTAGAGAAGCATTATCCCCATTTTATAGGTGGCCAAACTGAAGCCTAGAGAGGTTAAGTGAATTGCCAAAGGCCACAAAGTAAGTGGATGTCAAGAAGAGAATTAAGAGTCCTGACTTCCAGCCCTCTGCTCTCTATGCAGTCCCCACTACTTAGCATTCAGTTTGGAACATTAAAAAGCCCAGTTCTGTGCCTCCATTCCCCATCTGTAAATTGGGGACACTAATACTTCTCTCTTTCAGACAAGGATTGGGGTGAGTTAGTTTGAAATTGTACAAATTACCACATCCGTAAACACTAAATATTGTTAATTGTGATTTTGTTTATTTTTGCAGGGTTCATAATGACTGAAGGTTCAAGATCCAAAGTGCTGGACATTACAGAGCTATGGAATAGGCTTTTCCATCTCAGGAAACAAAACAAACAAACATACATTAAAGTGAATTTCATGCTTGGGAAAGGTGCCAGACTGACCATCTGTAAGACTGAAGTCCACTAACCACAGAACAGTGCAATCCGAGAACAAAGCTAGACAGTATTCTGTAGGGAACAATCCTGCCTTGGCAGGGAGATGGAGTGGATGACAATAGGTCCTGCCCATCTCTATTTTTATGGTTCTGTAAGCAGAGACTGCTGAAGCACAAGCTACTCATAGACAGAGAATGCACTTGCTCTGATGCAAGAAGGTGGTCCCCACCCCTGTGGCTCATTCAGTCCCTGGCCTTTTTGCAGGGACTGCTAACCAGGCTGCAATATAGCCCTGTCTGCACTAGCCTGGGAAGCTATGCTGTCGAAATGCAACATGATTTCCATGTCTACTGGGATGTCTTCCCTGTGGTGACAATGGTTTCTGAGAGTCTCACATTTTCGCATCTTATGTTCTGTCCCTCAAAGATTTGCTGAGACAAGGTGGGTGAGGTCATATCCTTTACTGGACCAACTTCTGTTGGTGAGAGAGAGAAGCTTTGGAGTTTGCACAGAGCTCTTCTTCAGGTCTGGGAAAGATTTTCTGAACAGAGTAAATGTTCCTTACCTGCAGCTCCTGAATTTCCATTCAGACCTGGAACAGATGAATCATTCTCCAGCTTTTCTGGATGAAAAGTATCTGTTTTGGCCCTGTAGGCCCTGCCACCACCTCCTGCTGCAATTATCAAGGGGACTGGTTCTCCATTCTCCATCTTAACAGGGTGAATTGAGAAATGTAGCTGGGGTTTACGCTGTGTCAGACATGCAAATACAAGTTTATCTCACACGCTAGTTACTTCATATTGCACTAGGCATGGCCCTAGGACTGCTGAACAGTCCAAATTACAATTGCCTTATTCACGTACCTGCATCCAAAGATTAATGGATAATACTAATTGTCCCATGTTCAGTGGATAACAGTAGCTTCGATGGCTACATGTATTGTGTACGCCAGTGCTCGTGGCTCTTGTAAAGCATGTAATGTTACCCTGTATAATATAGTATATCAATTACAAGAGCTCTATGGTACACTACTCTGTGTAGTGCAGTACAGTGGCTCCACTTTGCAAGGGATTACCACTTTGGGGCTACTTGAGTGTGCAGAGTTACTATGATATGGTACAAGTCTATTGATCTGAAGCGTATTGAGAACACACAAAACTGGGATTTGGGATTAATGCTTATTAGCCAACTTTTGATAAAATGTAAATGACCTGCAGTTGTGATCAATGGTCTTTGGCTGAAAGGCTACACCTACAGCAGAGCATAAAGGCTGATCCCAGTTGTTCGTATGCCATAGCACAGCAAAAGTCAAAGGCTATAGGGCCTTGTGTATTCTGCTCAAGAAACTGCTGTGAAATTTACCCGTTGGACAGAACTGTGCTCCAGAATCTCAGATCACAATAAAAATTATATTTTTAGTCCTTGTGGTTGCAAGGTAAACCTTAAAAATGTGAACAGAATGTAAACTGATGCAGTAACCCTGCCTGAGTCAGCAGACAGCCTTAGCAAAAACTTGAAGAGGTATGAACAGGGCCATTCAGCTCCTTAAGGGCTCAGGATATCTGTGCATCCACGGCCATACATTATAAATAAAAGTTATATTTAAGCTCACTTTAAGGCTTGTTTACTCTGTCAGAGCAGTTTAAAGGGTCCTTAGTGTAAGTAAGAATCAGGCCCAGAGAGTTCTTGGTGCTCCAGGGTACATTGTAGGGGGCACTTACTAAACAAAGGCCGGCATTCACATACAAGTCTAGGTAGTGTGCAGCATTTTTATGTAATAGGATATAATGGCTATGTTCCTGTACCTTAAATATATACGTTGCTCCTCCCCCTCCACCACCTCCTCCTGCCCATTCATGGACACTCCTGTTTACTCGAATCTCCTCTTCAATCACGTTATTCTCTCCAATGCATACTTTCTGTATAACGTGGTTAGTCTGCAGATAGAACAGCAAGTCTGAGTTCAGACAAAGAGCCTCCATTTTGCTGCACACATAAAGTAAGCTCATCAGCTACAAAGGCCTCATATGCCTCCCTCCCCTGCATTTGCAAACCAATGGTCTAAATGTGCTTCCACCAAAAGCAAAGGGAATTTTGCCACTGACTCCAAAGGGAGCAGAAGCATGCTCGCACTCTCCTACAAGAGTGTCACCTTTAGCTCTGCTACAGGCCAGAGGAATTTGTGGTTTTTTAAAACTGAATCCTTTAAAAATGAATCCAGTGCTGACACAGGCGCTGACCTTCCAAAATGCTGGGGGTGCTCAACCCCTAGCTCTGACCCAAGCCCTGTCCCCACTCCACCCCTTTTCTCAAGGCCCCACCCCTTCCCACTCTGCTTGGCCCTGTCTCTTCCTACCCAGTTCCACCTCCTCCCCCAAACATGCCATGTCCTCACTCCTCTCAGCCTCCTGCACGTTGAAAAGCAGCTTTTTGTGGTGAGTGGGAGGCACGTGGAGGGAGGGGAAGGCACTGATCTGCAGGGTCCACTGGGAGGCAGGAGGTGCTGGGGGGAGGGGGTGGTGCTGATAGGGGGGCTGCTGGCGGGTGCTCAGCACCTACCCTTTTTTCCCTGTGGGTGCTCTAGCTCTGAAGCTCCCATGGAGTCGGCGCCTCTGAGTGCTGATCAAAAGAGGCAAATAGACACCCCTAGAAACTGATGTCCTATATTTATCCACAGGAAAGGTATGGCATAACCTAAGGGTGACTCTGCGTGCTAGGGGGTATGATTCCTCTACTCATGCGCACATACTCAGGACTGCTGGAACAATTTGTATAGTGGGGGTGCTAAGAGCCATTGAACCAAACTGTAAACCCTGTATACGATGGAAGCCACTTCAAGCCAGGGGGTGCCGCAGCACCCCCAGCACCTCCTACTTCCAGCACTGATGCACATACTCATGCTAGCTCTCATCGAGCTAGCGTAAATATAAATAGCACTGTAGCGGCAGCAGAGGAGCGGCTGAGCTGTGCAGAGTACAAACCTGACAGAAACCGGTGGGTATACTCGGCACAGCTCAGTCACCCTTCCACTGCTGCTGCTGCCACAACCACACAATTTAGACTCATGCTAGCTCGAGTATGTGTACGCAAGGAGGTGAATCACACCCCTAGTTTGCATCATAGTACAGATGTAGCTGGTGTGAACCCCTCCCACTTCCTCCTACCCATAACAATACCACCTGGTTTTCACCTAGCACTTTTTACCCATAGATTTCCATGGGCTTTACAAAGGCAGGTAAATATTGTTACTATCTACATTTTACAAATGGGGAAACCGAGGCACTTGGCAATGACATGACTTGCTCCAAGTGGTAGCCAGGAATAGAACCCCGGTCTCCTGACTCCCAGTCCAGTGCCCTAGCCACTGAGCCTACTGGCAACATGTTTCAGTCTTGACTTTGAGGGACCAGCTAAGGATAAAGATTCACTGCCAACCACTGCCAAATGCCAAGACAGTTTTTCTGGTGGACACTAGTTCACTAGGCAGTCTGCTGAGTCCACACCAACTCATTTCAAATAGACCAAGAGAGAATTAGAATTACCATCCCTAACCCAGGAGAAAGAACAGTAATTTGGTGACTAATTAGGCTCACGTGTTTCACACCTGTTTTCCCCCTAAAGTCAATCAGAGCACTTGTGTGTGTGTGTCCAATGAGCATGATTTAGCTCTGGGAATTTACATTGGTTGCAGCTCAGCCATTAGTTATATTACTTTCTGGTTGTCACTTAAATATCTGCCTCTCAATTTCTATCTTGTTATTTATAGTGGGTTCAACACGGGGGTAATGAGCCATATTGGAAATATTTACAGATAATATTTGTCTAAATATAATCCTCCTTCTGTATCTTCCTACTCTGTCACACAAGTATTTTATTGCAGCAGAAGAACTTGACGCATGCATCTTTCCAATTTAGAATTGAAGTGTTTTGTTTACCATAAAGTGGACCCAAAACTTGCCTGCTGAGTAACACAGGCACAATTAAAAATCCACTTCAGGCAAGAATTTGATTCAGAGTTTGGAAGGAGATGATTAATAAAATGACAAAGCGCAATGATCCAGAGAGACCAGTAAATTACAACTGGATTAGAAAAAAAAACCAAACTTCATTGCAAAGACATAACTGATTACAATCCAATCAAGTAAAAGTCCTTTCCACAAGTCAATGCACTCTTTGTGTCGATGAAAGAATTACATTAGCACTCAATAAATTCTCGCTAAGATCACAGTGGCCTGTAATTTAATGACTCCATATATTATATTGCACTGGAATGGCTTGATTATACATGCTAAATGAAAGTCTGAATTAGGATGTATCTGATTCTAAAAGGTTCTTACATTAACTGTGTGTGTATATGATTACATGTGTGTTGGGGACATTATTCCAGTTTTAGCATTTTCTGCAAGATTTGGCTTTAGGGCCCCCAGACCCTTCCACTTTCCTGCCTGTAACCTCCTTCCCTTCCCAACGGGCAATGCTTTGGTTTCGTGAACCCCAGCCGCATAACAAGTGCCACCACCAAGAATCCTGCAGAATACTAAATGCTCAGATCAAAAGCTGTGGTGAAATTTCACAGGACAATACTTAATTTTCCTCCATCAGGGCTTCCAACAGTAGTAATGGAAGGTGATAATCTTATAAGCAATTTGTAATGATTCTTAGTAACAGTGGAAGTTAGATTAATTCAGTAGTAATGCCTTCAATCTCCCCCATGCACAAACAAAGCCTGAGCAAATGGGGTTTGTGTGGTGATCCGTGTAGGATTTGAGGGGCCCATATCAAAGATGGGACTGAGGTTGGAAGGAAGGGAAAACCTCATGAGGCCAAACTTGCAGAGTTTAAGGGCCCCACTGTTCCATGGTAGGGCTGCAACATCAGGCCCTTATGGGTATATCTACACAATAAAGAAACACCTGCAGCTGGCCCAGGTCAGCTGACTTGGACTCAGGCTGCAAGACTGTACAATTGTAATGAGGCTGTTTGGCTTGGGCTGGACCCGGGGCTCTGAGACCCTCTCCCCTTGCAGAGACCCAGGGCTCAGACCCCATAGGCCGAGCCCCATGAGCCTGACATGAGCCAGCTGCAGGTGTTTAACTGTAGTATAGACATACCATTAATATTAAGTCACTACCAGAAATCTTGTATCTGTAGTTTGAACTACTCAGAACAAAATCCCTAAATTCACATAATATTAAATATTACTATAATATTAAAGATCCCAGTGCTGGAAAAGGTTCAACACAAGACAGAATTGGCAATCACTTACACTAGGGCAGGCATCTTCTCCTTGCTGGCCCACCAAGATATATAAGGCATCATCCTTTTGGAGGTCAAAAATCCCCAATATGGACACACCATGGGACCTCACCATAGTATTCTTCCCTCCTTTCCCACCAGCTGCTCCATAGCCTGAGATGCTGCAATGAAAAGAAAGGAAGATAAAAGCCTGGTACCAAATTGCATGGGTGAAAGCAGTGTAATGGAATCCTAACCCGTATTACACTGTTCAGCTAGTAGGTGGTGATATATGTAACATACCTGATTTAAGCTAATGTCAGTACATTAGAGCTTATAGAGAACACACTTGGCATGTATCTTGCTGGGAAAGGAAAACTCTGTGACTAGACCATATCTGGTGCAGACAATAGCAGCGCTGAAACCTGCTGTGTACAAGGTGTGCATGGCATGTGTCAGGAGTAAAGTAGTGACAGAGGAGAATAGAAATAGAAGGGAAGCAGCAACAAAAGTTGCAGCCAGAAGGAACAAAGCACCAAAGGTTGCAGGATCTCATCTACATGCTTCTCTTCGATGCCCAAGAGAACTTCAGCTTTGAGAAACCTTCACAATGGACAGTCTGAAGCAGTATTTTGCAAGGTTTCGAATTGCTACCAAAACTGAACACTACAAGTATGCTCTTTAATTTATGCTATGGGAAAGCAGGCAGAGCATATCTTTATATCCTTTGACTTTACTAAAGACAGTCACAAAGAAGACTATGGGTACGTCTACACTACCCGCCAGATCGGCGGGTAGAGATCGATCTATCGGGGATCGATTTATCGTGTCTAGCGTAGACGTGACAAAATCGATCCCCGATCACTCTGCCGTCAACTCCGGAACTTCACCACAGCGAGAGGAGGAAGCGAAGTCAATGGGGGAGAGGCAGCGGTCAACTTGCCGCCATCTTCACGGCCAGGTAAATCAACCTAAGATATGCCAACTTCGTAGCTGAAGTTGCATATCTTAGGTAGATCTCCCGCTCCCCAGTGTAGACCTAGCCTAAGAAAGGGTTCTGGCTATATTTGATGCATACTTTATACCCCAGAAAAATGTGGTTTATAAAAGAACATGTTTTCACCAGAGAATTCAAGGACCAGGGGAAAACATTGACTGTTTTATAGGAACTCTGCATGCAGTGGCTGAAAACTGCAAGTTTGGAACTGCAAAACATGAAATTTTCAGGGCTTGTCTCCAGGGGATCGATGAGTGGCGATTGATCCTCCAGGGGTTGATTTAGCGGGTCTAGTGAAGACCCGCTAAACTGACCGCCAATCGCTCTCTCCTCGACTCTGGTACTCCACTGGAAGGAGAAGCACAAGGCAAGCTGACAGGAGAGTTTCTCCAGTTGACCCAGCGTGGTTTAGACACTGCAATAAGTCGACCTAATAAGTCGATCATCAATTTAGATACGCAACATCAATGAGTATCTTAGGTCAACTAAGACCCCTAGTGTAGACCTGCCCTCAGAGACAGGATGGTTATTAACAGATAAAAACCTTTCACAGCAGCTACAACTGAAGAGATTTAACCCTAAGCACAGCTATCCAGATAGCAAAGCAGTCTGAGCAGTGAGACAGCAAAACCAAGAGCAACTTGCCAAACTTGAAAAACAAGAAACTAGCTTAGAAGCAGTTAACAGATGCAGCATGAATGCTACAAGGCTTTACCATAAGACCGCTGAGGCAAAGAGAGAACTGCCAGATAAGAGGTACAAATTCCAGTCAAACACCAAAGTCTGACAGCCTAAATGCACAAGATGTGGAAAAATTCACATCTCAACAGATGATGCAAGTCCAGCCAAAGGCATAAGCTGTGATAAATGCACAAAATTATGGACATTTTGCAGTTGTTTGCTGCATCAAAACAGTCAGGGAATTGACTCATATTACAATCAAAAGCCATTGTTTCTGGGATCTATCCTTTGTGATAACATAGAGCCTTCCTGGAGAGTGAAACTGAATAATCCAGTAAAGACTATTGATTTTAAAAGCAACAGTTTTACATCAGATGACAGGCACTCAGTCACAGAACTGCCAGGTCTAGAACTCAGTGACCGCGTTCGTATCAATTGGATTTAGAAAAAGGATGGACAACTCCAGCTGTCATAAAGAAAAGAATTCAGTGCCCTGGTCATATGTGATTGAGACCAACAGTGAATAGTTCAACAGGAACCACTGACATCTACAATTTGTTCCTCAGGAAAAAAAACAAACAATCAACAGAGCAAACTCTATAGATGGCAGATGCAGAACAAGATGATGACTCAAGGATTCCAGACCAACTATAGCCAGTCACTGCAACTAATGGACAGCCAGAGTCACATAATTAGAAAACCAGTGTGATTCAGACACACTTAACAGACTGATCCATGCTGAACTTCAAAGACAGTGTAAATTTGGTAAATGGTAGGAATGTAAAACTTAAAGGGGGAGATGTAAGGGAATGCTAAACTGTATTATACTGTTCCGCCACTAGGTGGTGGTGCGTGTAAAATACCTTATTTAAGCTAACCTCAGACTTACATGGCAGAACATTAAAGGAGTTTATAGTGAACACATCTGGTGTCTCTCTCTCTCCAGGAGAGGAAAGCTTAGGGTTGCCAACTTTCTAATCACACAAAACCAAACACCTTTCCCTCAACGCCTCTCCCCTACCCCACCCCTTCTCTGAGGCCCTCTCACTCCATCCCCCCTCCCTCCGTCACTCACTCTCCCCAACCCTCACTCTCACTGGGCTGGGGCAGGATTTGGGGTGTGGCAGGAGGGTGAGAGCTCCGTGGTTGGGCTGGGGATGAGGGGTTTGGGGTGGGGGGTGGGGACAGGAATATGAGGTCTGGGCTGGCATAGCAGGCTCCAGGCGGGGCCAGAAATAAGGGGTTCAGGATTTGGGAGAGAGCCCCGGGCTGGGGCACGGGATTGGGGTGTGTGGAGGGATGAGGATTCCATCTAGGGGTGCAGGCTCTGGGGTGGGGATAAGGGTTTGGGGTGCTGGAGGGGGCTCCGGGAGGTGGGGTGGGATCTGGAACGGGTCAGGGATGAGGGCTCCAGGAGGGAGTTTGGGTGTGGGAGAAGAGGGTCCAGCCAGTGCTTACTGCAGCTCTCAGGAAATGGCCGCCAGGTCCCTGCCGCCCCTAGACGCATGGCGGCCAGGGAGGCTCCACACGCTGCCCTTGTACCCACAGGCACTTCCCCCACAGCTCCCACTGGTCGCAGTGCTTGGCTAACAGAAGCTGCGGAGAAGGCCTCAGGGCGGGGGCAGCACGTGGAGCCTCCCTGGCTGCTCATGCATCTAGAGGCTGCAGGGACCTGGTGGCCGCTTCCAGTAGCCACACGGAGCTAGGGCAGGCAGGAAGCCTGCTGTAGCTCCAGGCCTCCACTGCGCTGCCGACCAGACTTTTAATGGCCAGTCATCGATGCTGACTGGAGCTGCCAGGGTCCCTTTTCGACTGGGTGCTCTGGTCAAAAACCTGAATCCTGGCAACCCGGACCTTTTCATCGGGCCCCTGCCCCGCGGACCCGACTGGCCCCCCCACCCCTTCTCCGCAAGCCGGCTGCATGATCTGCAGCTGGTCCGCTTCCAAACCACGCCAAGGAAACATCTCTACACGCTCATGCTCCACATCCTTCACTTCCTCACCCTCGTGTCCCGCCCTGACATGAAGTGGCGGGACCTCCTGCCACCTCTCGAGGGTGAGGAGCCCCAGTGGGCCAGCCTATACTCTACCCTGGTCCCAAGGCCTGCCGGGGAAATCAGCTGGCAGCTCCTTCATGGGGCAGTGAGCATGGGCATGTATTTGGCACGGTTTACCCCTACCCCAGACACCTGCCCCTTCTGCGGCGTGAGGGAGACCCTGGCACACGTTTACTTGGAGTGCGCCAGGTGGCAGCCCCTATACCGGCTCCTCACCAATCTACTGTTGCGTTTCTGGCTGCACTTTCCCCCTCACCTTCTTCTCTATGCATTCCCTATCCATGGCCCCACAAAGTCACGGGACCTCTTGGTCAACCTCCTCCTCGCCCTGGCTAAAATGGCCATCTACGCAACCAGGGAGCGGAGGTTGGCTGATGGAGACTCCTGTGACTGTGGGGCTTGTTTCCGATCCTTAGTCTGTTCATGCATCCGGGCAGAGTTCCTCTGGGCGGCGTCCACTGGCTCCCTTCGAGGAGCAGTGGGCGCCGTCCAAAGTTCTCTGCTCGGTGTCCCCATCAGGTTCCCTTCTTATGACCCTTTGACCGCACTCCTGTCCCTGTTTTTATTAGTTGTCCCCCGAAGTCAGTTGGGTTCTGAGGTCCTGTAAATCCTCCCTTTAGGCTGGGGGGGGATTCTTTAGCAGCAGGTGGGCTTCCGCCCACCCACTTCCCGGAAACCCAATAGGTACAGACCCTTTCAGATTTTTTCAAGTTATAATAGTAATTTCTAACCTGTCTATAACTTTGGGATGCAAGAGTCCTATTCTTCCTCTTAGGGAATCTTGCTCAAAGCATTCTCTCTAGTGATATTTGAGTTAGTTTAATGAACAGATGACAATGACCAGTAAACAATGCCCTTATAGCAGCAAATTTAGTGAATGTTTTGAAAACAAACTACTTCAATTTCTTCGTCACTGATGGTAATTATACAGTATGATTCAGAGAATCTGCTCAGATAAAACATCATCCAAAGAATAAAGAGCTATTGGTAATGAAGAGGTGGGGAAAAACCCTAGGAAAGCTCTGTGGCCAGTCCATGTTAGGTACTGAAGCCTGATCTGCTAGCAGCAGCCCTGCAACCTACCGTGTACAAGAAATACATGACAAGCAGCTTCTAAGAAGAATCACAGGAACTACTGATGGGACAGAATTGATCCTTTCCTCTGTCAATAGCAGATTCTGTGATTACACTTGCAAAGAACATCAGCCAATGATTATTATTCAATTGTACTGCTGTAGCACTTAGGAGCCTCAATCAGGGCTCCATTGTGGTAGGCGCTATATGAACACATAACGAAAAGATGGAGTCTGCTCCAAAGAGCTTACAGTCTAAGTAAATCAAGATCCAAAACTTCTTTGGAAAAGCAGGATTGTGAATTCTGAAGACTGATGTCCTCTGTTTATCCACAGAACAAGAACAGCCAGGGCAACAGCAGTGCAAGCGTCTCTCACTTCTATTCCAGAGTAAGAACAGTTGATGCCGAGCAAGGGCTTGTAAACACAACTTTGTTGTGTACAGAGATTCCTCTCCTCTGGACTGAGTACTCCTTGCTAGCTTTAGAGTTGAACACAGGGAGAGAGAACACGACGAGAGTCTATAAATATGAGATTCAACAGGAGGAGACTCGAGGAAGCAGACAAGGAAATTGTTCCAGATGACGGGGGCTGCAGGGGAGAAGGCTCTCTCGCACCAACAGTGGCAAGACTGTGTGAAGGGACTGAAGCAGCATAGAGCAAAACTCTGGCTGGAGCAAGTTCAAGTATACTTTGACAAACAAGGCAGGCAAAGTCACCTGACCATTATATTTAGAGTGTAACACGCACCTTCTCAAGGTGGTGCTCTGTTCCCCTCGAGTGGTGTCAGCTCCACATATAAAGGGTGATGTTTTTGGCCATTCATTGAAAGTGAAGCTTTTCATGGGAAAGGATTGGTGTCAAAGAATTTCCTGTTTTGAAATTTTTTTCAAAAAAAGTTTCAAAATCATCAAGACATCCTGACTGGCATTTCCACAATGGAATGTTCCTTTTATGACTGTAAGAAAAGGCTTTTCATTAAGAAATAAAAATTAACTTATGTAACAATATTTTTTTTAAACAAAAAAGGGTTGAAACTGAAATGAAATGTTTCAAAAAGATTAAAACAAAATGTTTTGATGGACTCAAACCAGGATTTGGGATTTTTTTGGATGGTCAGATGGCAATTTTTTTTTGAGATTTTGGCTTTTTGTCCCAATTCAAAATGGGAAAAAATATTGAATTTTCCCATGAGAGGAAACCTATTTCCCACCCAGTCCTTGGGATGAGCCTCCTATAGCCTTGGGCTTTTAACTCAATCAGTAAAGCGTCACATTTTGAAAACCAGATGTTCCAGATACAATCCCCACTGCAGACAACCCACCCAAAAATGTCATGTTACAATTATATCCCTCAAAATAATAAAAATAAATGTGCTCCTCTATAACAGCATTTATCCAAGGACCTCAAAGTACTTCAGAAACACCGAACTAAGCCAGGCAACTCCCACTGTGAGACAGGTATGAATTACAACCCTTATTTTAGCAGTGGGGAGACTGGGACACAGAGAGCCAAATTTCAACCCAGTGTACACAGGTGAGTCTCCACTGACTTCCGTGGCATTGCAACCGCTTACATCGGAGTGGAATTTGGCCCAGCGAGGGTAAGTCACTTGGTCCAGAGTGATGCATGATCCTCAAGCAGAGTCAGGAATGCAACCCAAGGAGCTCATTACCTACTCTAACCATTAGCTGTATCTTCAGCTAATGAAACTAATCTAATTACTTTATTTAAGAAGGAGAATTGGCTTTCCTTTAATCCCCATTCCTTCAATTTGGGCTCTGAACTTTGCCTGACATGGCACCACATGTAAATGGAGTACAAACAGCAGTATACATGGCACAGGACTGCTCTGCACAGCCCCGTCCCTACCAATTATGGTGCCCTATGCAGCCTGAACACCTGCTCTCCTCCTCCCCCACCCTGAGGAGGGTCTGGGCTGCGCTCAAGGCCTCCGTGACCGCAGAGGCAGTAGTTGTGGGGGGCTGCTTGGGGGTGAGGGGGAGTGCGCAGGCCCAGAATGGCCAGGGGGATTAGCAAGGGGCCTGGCACCGGCAGCAGGAAGCAGAATGACCCGGCCCCAGCTCGCTCCACTCTCCCTGTCCCAGCTGTGTCACTCGGGGGAGGTGGCTTGGGGAAAAGGGGTCCCCCCGTACTCACTGGTGGCGGGAAGCAAAGCGATACAGCAGAGAGCCAGTGGCATGGAGTGGTCTGGGTTGCTCTGGTTTCTGCCACTGCCAGTGAGTGCAAGGGTAAGCCTGACCCCTGCTGCTAGTGCCAGCCCTCCCTCCCCCCGCTCCCGTCCCCTACTAATCCCTGGGGCTGTGTCCATCACTGGGGGAGGGGGCTTGGGAGAAGGAGTGGAAAAATGGGGGCGGGAAGAAGTGGGTCGGGGAGGAGGGAGTGTTCCTGCCCCCTGCCCCCAGGAAAGCACAGGGGGGACAGCTGGGGGATGGGCTGGCCGCTGGCACTGCCACATACAAAACATGCAGCTGCGTAGGGCACCATGAAATTTGGGGGAATTTGGTGCCCCAAATTTCATGGTGTCCTATGCGGCTGTATATTCTACGTATGCCTAAGGATGGCCCTGGCTCTGCACTAGGACTGTTTCCCCAAAGGACCTCAAGTAGCTTGTTCAGCCAAGCTTCACGTGCTAGTTACTAGTGTGAAAAAATAAGGCTTTGAGATTCTGTTCCGAGGCAGCCAGCACGAAGTGAGCATGACACTGAAGCAACTGTGGTGTGCCAAGTGCCTCAGAAAGCAGACGAGATCCTCGGAACGTGAAATAATTATGTTGGTGCCACTTTTTTAACCAAACCAATCATTCCTCAAGAAGGCTGTACTCAAGCCAGGAGAGAAAGTGAGGGACACTGCCTAGGGTCCTCTGAACAGATGCTGCACAGACCAGGAGATTACTGAGCTGATTTGCAGCAGGACATTGTAATGGCTAATGAGGTGCACCATGAAGCAAGGCAGACCGGCAGGGCTAATCAGCTGCAAATAGGAGCCATATTTTTCTACATCTGAATAGATTTTGCATACAAGCAATAAAGTCAGGATGTGCGAGACACCCCATTAGTGGCTCATTCAGAAGCTGCAGGCGAATGTGAGCAGCAGATGCATCACCACGGCTGCTCCTCTTTCATCAAAGGAGCCAACTGCTATTTAAACAAACAGAATGTTTAGTCTTTATAGTATGAATCCCTGCACCAATACAGAGACTACTGGTGCATGAGGGGGTGGGTGTTGGTTTGCAGGTTTGAGGCCTAAAAGAGACAGATAGCAGCCCAGAAAATCCAGAGGAGGGAATAATTTATATTTCCTTCCTGACTTCCTTCTTTTTGGCTTTTATTATATCATGACTTGTGCACATTGAGGAAGATGTGAGTCTTTAGGGGGATCTGCATGAAGGGAGAGGACAGTGGCTCAGCAAACTGGGGATGGAGATGCCATTCCACACATAAGCAGCAGCGTGGAGAAAGTAATGGAGATGATTTGGGGAGAGCAAAAATGATCAGGATGTCAAGGCTGGACCATTACATGATCAAGAATAGCCTCTCTTAGGATTCCTGTCCCACATGGGACTTGGAAGTGCCAGGCGCCAGTTAAAATGACAGAGTGGAAAATACAGTGAACCTACTGAAAGGATCTTTTAGAGTGTGGTTCTAAAAATGGGTGAATGTACATGGCGGATGGGAGTGGGTCTTATTTTTTCCTCATCCACTTCATAGCCCTGGGTATGAAGGGATGGAAGATTTCATAGTAAGCTCCAGAATGAAATCTGACAATAAAATACCTAATGTCTTGTTTTGCTTGATGCTGCTGGCCTTTGCAGTGTAAAATCCAACTGGGGCCAAATCCAGCTCTCCTTGCTCACATGGGCAGCCCATTAGAGCCTTGAATGAAATAGCCCAGGTCTGTTGACCTTCAGGGCAGGTTGCAAGGCTTAGCTGTCTATTCAGAACTTTGGTGAGGGTGGGTTTTGCTGGGGGCTGCTGTTCATGTCAGAGGGGAGTTTTGCTGGGGGCTGAACTATCCTTTTGCTACTGTTTTTATTCTGGTAATTTGTGACCCTGGGAATGCCTCAGTGCCAAAGAGCCCACTATACTGTAACTCACATCAGGCCTGACACACTCACTACTCCCAACACACTTATCGTTATATGTATCCAAAAGATGTGTTGGAAGGTATCATATGTCAATTGGTGACACGCTGGGCCTTGAAAATCATTTTTTGATGTAAATACAGGTTGTGTACAAAGAATTATATCTGTGCTGGAAATATGGTCTTAAAATGTGGTTTGGGAGGCAGTGCATACAGCCAACCTGCCCTAGCCAAAGGAATGTGGGTGTACTTATCTGGCCGGCTTGGTTACAGACAGAGGACAACACCGTAGCTGGGCCTCACCCCTCTCTTTTGGCAAGTAGTGTATCACAAATGTCAATATCTTGCAGCTAGGCTTCCTGCCAGTCAGCCGCATTGAGCATGGGCAAGGGAGATTGGTCCAAAGCAATATAGTTCACTGAAGCAGAAGGCACGCATTCAGAGGGCAGGCCCAAAGCTTCAGCAACACATCCATGAAGGCTCTCAGGGGCCTCCGGCTCTCGGTGACTCACACTGCAGATAGCTCTCACGCCATCCGTGGGTATCACAGCAACGTAAGGTGCCTGCGGACGTCTGGACAAGGCATCTGCATCTACATTGCTCCTCCCTGATCGGTATTGAATGCTGAACTCATAGCTAGCTAAGGCGGCCACCCATCTCTGGCCTGTAGCATCCAATTTAGCACTTGTTAACACATAGGTCAGTGGGTTGTTGTCTGTCCACGCCTGGAACTGAGCACCGTACAAGTAGTCTCAAAATTTCTCAGTGATGGCCCATTTCAAGGCCAAGAACTCCAGCTTGTGGATGGGGTAGCGAGTTTCACTGTCAGACAGTCCTCGGCTGGCAAAGGCTACCGGTTTGCGTTTGCCTTCCACTTCCTGATACAGTACTGCTCCCAGACCCTCCAAACTGGCATCAGTATGCAGGATAAACGGTTTGCTTGGGTCAGCAAAGACTAGGATGGGAGCATGAGTTAGGCGAGTAATGATTTCCCGAAAAGCCCTCTCACATCTTTCATCCCACCGCGGCCCAAATGGTTCGAAGGGGCCATAGTGTGTCTGCAAAGGAGGCTTTGGAGGCCTCCGCTTATTCTGGGTCTTAGATTTGTTCTTGTTGGACTGGTATCCCCTGGTAAGATCATTCAGAGGTTTTACAATCGTAGCATAGTTCTTCACAAATCTGCGGTAGTAGCCACTAAATCCAAGAAACGTCTTGAGTTCTCTGTAGTTAATGGGACGTGGCCAGGTAGTGAGTGCTTCTATTTTATCAGGGTCAGTACTCACACCCTCTTGGGACACGATGTGACCTACATACTTCACTGAGGTTTGGCAGAACTGGCATTTATCAATTGAAAGCTTCAAACCGTATGCCTCCAACCTATCGAGCACTTTAAGAAGTCTTTCTTCATGTTCCTCCAGGGTTCTTCCAAACACAGTCAGGTCATCCAAGTAAACTAACACCTGCAGTAAATTCATGTCTCCCACGACTTTTTCCATAAGTCATTGAAATGTGGCAGGGGCCCCAGAAATCCCTTGTGGCATGCGTTCGAACTGGTAGAACCCTAATGGGCAGATGAAGGCTGTCTTCTCCTTATCCTCTTCTCCCAGAGGGATCTGGTAGTATCCACTCCGAAGATCCAACACAGAGAACCACTGACTACCCAGCAAACAGTCCAAGGCATCTTGTACTTGAGGCATGGTGTATTGATCAACTGTAGTGCGCCTGTTTAGGGTGCGGTAGTCAATACACATCCGGATTTTTCCACTCTTCTTATGAACGACCACAATGGGTGAGGCATAGGGGCTTCGTGACTCTGTGATGATACCATTCGCGATCAGCTCTTGAAGATGATGGCACACGTCTTCCATCTCAGAGAGGGCAATCCTCCTAGACCTCTCCCTGAAGGGTCGGGGATCTTGTAGCCTGATATGGTGTTCCACTCCCTTTGCACATCCCTCGTCCCACTCATGTAGTGAGAACACCTTGGATCTCTCGCAAAGCTTCTTCCTCAGGCGATCGTTCCACTCCTCAGACAGCGGTGAGTCCCCGAAGTCAAACTTCGCAGGATCTATCATTGGAACTTCAGCTTCACACTGGGGTCTCACAACGCTTTCAGGCTCAAAGATGTCTGCAATCTTCTGCCCTGGTTTTACAAACACATCACGGCATGTTTCATTAGCAACCAGTATCGTCACCTCCTCCTGGGCTTCAGCAGGTAGGGTTATGACTCCACTGAGAACCAGCACTCCTTCTGGGAGCCCTCCCTTGGTTGGCTGCTCTACCACAGCTAATGTTCCCTTACTGCCTTTTAGGCAGGTACTCCTGACAATCACCTCCTTTTCTGACATGGCAGGCACCACTAAAGGGACCGGACCCGCATACCTCAGTGCTCCTACTGGCAAATCAGGCATCACTTTTCTTGCGTCCTCAATTTTTCTGTAAGCCACGGCACAGTGTGTGTGTATCACCAAGGTGTTCAGATATTGGTCTCCTGCTTGCTGTCTGCAGTAATCGGCCAGTATCCTAAAGAGGCTGGAGTTGGTCCCTATTAGCACAGACACATCAGAGGCTCCTTTGAGGTCAGGGCATATTAAAGCAGCAGTGTCCACCTCCTGTCTTACCCCAGCAATGTCTTCTGGGAATTCCAGGTGTACTATGACATAGCCCTGATAAGGGTATTCATCCATGCTGAGGCCACATAGGCCAAGCCCTGTCAGGGGCCGTATAGGCAGATGCCCAAGCATCTGCTGGTAGAAAGACTGGAATATGATAGTCACCTGGGATCCAGTGTCAAGCACTGCTCTACATTCTGTCCCTTCAACCTTTACCATGACCTCTGCTCAAGGCCCTATCAGTCCTGCAGGGATCCCAGCTGGATGGTCTCTTCTGGGGGAATCTTCAAATCCTCTAGGCCTAGGTGGTCTCTGTCCCCGGACCTTCTGGCAGCTACTGGATCTCTTCCAACTAATCCTCAGCTTTTCATACACTAAGGAGGGGTTCTCTTCCTTATGGCAGTTAGCAGCACTGTGCCCATCCTGACCACACCGGTAGCAAAAGAATTGTCCTTTCCCCATTCGGCGAGGTGGGACGGTGACTCTAGATACTGACTTCTCTATCGTCACAGTCTGAGGCTTCTTATTCCTGGAAATCTTAGCTCGGTCAATGATGCTTTGCAGCTCAGCTATCCGTTCTGTCAGGACCTGCATTTGTTGGGCAAGTTCCTCTGTGGTGCTCACCAACAGTACACTGGCCATTGGCAGTGGCGTTGTGCTGGCTGGTTCCAATGTTTGGGCTTCCCAACACTCACTGGCTGCCTGCCTTTCTTCTTCTTCCCTGACTTCCTTTATCAGCTGGGAGTAACTTGGGGGATGTTCCTGCCGTTCTCTTAGTCGGAGATGAAGTAGGATTGGGTTCTGATACTGAGTCCCTCTTACAACTTGAGCCAGTCTGGTCTGATCCATCTGCTCAGCAGTCACTGCTCCCCTCATAACAGCTCTCTGAAGTAGTCTCTCCAGCCTCTGTATATAGGCTGAAATTTTCTCACCCCTTTGCTGTCGGGAATTAATGAATTTACAGTAGCTGTCCTCAGGGCCCTCTACGCTCCCAAAGGTATTATCAAGGGCCTCTAGGCAGTCCTTCACACTGACCTCAGGGTCAGTGAGCTTCAGGGTGCGAATTACATCTAATGCTGGGCCACTAAGGCTCTCTATTAGACATCGTCGCTTTTCTACATCGGGTACAGCCCACTCCCGCAGCATTTCAGTAGCATGCTCCGACCAGAGTTCAAACTCCTCTTCCCCAGCAAATAACCTTAACTTACGACAAGAGTTCGACGTAGCATAGGCCAACACAATCTTTTCCAATATATGCCCCAGTGCTTTTGCCCAATCATAGGCTGAGTCTGCCGCCCCTAAGCTAGAGGCTGCAGGACTGGGGCCCAAGAAACCCGACATATTAGCCATTATACAAACAGTAGTTTCCTCAAAATATAAACACAATTATTTCCCAATACAGTGGAACACTCAACAGGTGCTTGCGAGGGGTACTGACCCAGGGATCCCGGACGAGCCCCCCAAAATGTAACCCTTCTGCCCCTCTGAGTTGGCAGCAACAAGGGCTGGGTTCAGTATCCAGGGGTTCCGTTTCAGTAACACAATGCATAACCAGCTCGAGCCCCCACCCAGTGACCTGGGACACTCACATACCACACCCCCCTGGGTGCCTCTAGGAGGCAATACTTCCCCTCTCGCAAGTACGAAGTCTGAGTGTAGCAAAATCTTTTTAATAAAGGAAGGAATCAATGCGGCATCCCATTGGAGAAACGCCACAAACGGGGTTATAACACAAACCATAAACAAAAACCCACCTCCAAGTACGTTTGGCACTGTCCTTTTTCCCCTTAGGGTTTTAAGTCCAATCACCCCAAAGGCCAACAACCCAAAAGTCTCTGGTCAATGCCACCCCAGAGTTCGAGAGTTTATCTGTAGAGGTCCCTCCCCCCAGCCTGGGTAGAAAGGGGCACCTTACGTGGTCCGGGGCCAACTGCCCTGCCTCTCCATGGGTTCTGCTTCCACCTTCTCCATGAACTGCCCTGCTTTACCAGCCGCTCCACTCTGCTCCTCCAGCCGTCCTCAGAAACTGCTCCGCTCCACCAGCTGCTCTGCTCCATGAGCTGCTCCAGTTCTCTCTGCAAACTGCTCGGCTCCGCTCGTTCTGTGGGCCACTCCACCCGTCCCACCGCTACTCCGCTCTGCCAGGAGCTCTGCTGCCACCAGCTGTCCCGTGATCTGCTCCAGCCATCCCCACAACTGCTCCACTCCGCCAGCTGCTCTGTTCCACAGTATAGCTTCAGGCTCCCCCACTAGTTAGCACAGTACTCAGTGCTCTCAGCTCAGTAATTTTAGCTCTTTAGTGATTTCAACTCTTAGTGATCTCAGCTCTTAATGGGGGAGCCCCAGTGCTAGTGCACCATTAGCCCAAAGTGAGTTCAGCTCAGTAACCTGTATTTAGATTCTTGAGGGAATAAAAAAATCAACTCTGACATTCCACAGTGGAGAGAGGAGGGGGTGGAACTGGTGCTTCTGGTTCCACAAGGAGACTGCACCACCAGGCACAGATACCTGTCCCCAGCCTCTCTCAATTCACTGGGTTTTGAAACCCATGTCCCTTGTCTAGCAAGTACCACCCAACTGAGGGTGAGTCATTTGTCACCAAGCAGTCCCACAGCTCGGCAGTCTGGGATAGGGTAGGTGTGCCTATGCAAATAGACTCTCTGAAATTCTTTCCACCAGATGTCAGGGTAGAGCTTATCCTGACTCTGCTTACACATATAAGGTAAACAAAGCTATCAAGCCAATGAGTGGGGAAGGAGACAACTTGGTAAGCACACCAGGGGATAGAGTCTGCTCCCCAGGATACCTTCCTAGCTCTTGAGGCAGAGACAATGGACTTTGGGCAACATAAGGAGAGCAAAAAGCAATTCTAGTTATCTATCATTTAGGGAATTTAACGAACAGCACCCTCTCAGCCTGTGAAAGTTGGATCCCCCAGTCTGAGGGCTAAACATGCTGGGAATTTGATGTAAGTGAGAAAAGTGCTTAGGAAAAGATTGTAACTTGCTAAAATTAAGTTTGTTACTAGAAAGTGTGCTCTGTTTGTAAACTCTTTTTCTCTTGCTTAATATCACTTAAATCTCTGTTCTTTGTTAATACACTTATTCTAGTTTTATTATTAAGTTATCTTAGTGTTGCTGTAAGGAACTGAGTTCGAGTTTTCAGCTAGCTTAGCAGACAGGTGTATACATTGTCTCTTTGTAGGTAGCGAACTTAATAATTTCTGTAAGCGTTCAGTGAGAGGGACTGGACACGGCAGGGAGATGTCTGTGGGGAACACAGGAACTGGAGTTCAGTGACTGTTACCTACAAATCAAGGTTTAGACTGGCAGAGTATTGAGGAATTTACTGGTGAAGCAGACAGACTGATGTGGCAGGGAGCTGACTCCAGCAAAGTTCACTCTTGCTGGTGCTGAGAGGAAACACAGTGGTTTAGGTCTGGGTATCCTGAGAACAGAATGTCACAAAAATATATTTTAACTTCTGTCCGAAGTGCCAAGCAGATTTTTAATATGTATTAGATAGATCAATATCAGGACTGAAGGCCTCCTCCCTGCTCCTGCTCCTTCACACTGGATGAAAGGGCTGGAGTGACAGAAAGTGGCTGTAAAAGCCCCATATCCAGCAGAGAGTCTTTTCTCCATTGGTGCAGGCCGTGTGCAAACAGCTGTATGGTTGACTTCTACAGACGCTCCTTGAACAGCAGGTATGCTGGGGGTTAGGAGCCGGAGGGATATATCAGAGGCAGGGATGCAGCATGCTGTGCTATTCTGGGCAGCCCTGGGAAGCTGTTGTAACTTGGTATGTCCCCAGAGCTGTCTAGGTTATGCTGGGGGCCTCTTCAGCTCCTGCTGAAGTCCAGGATCAGAAGGGCACAAAGATGGTTTGAACCCACTATAGCCTACACACACACACACACACACACACACACACTCCAATTGGCTGCAAGTTCTGTTCTGCATCTTTAAGGGGTGCGGAACAGCATCTGACTCCAGTTGTAGATCGGGAACCAAATTAGTTTGTTAGCCATTAATTACTTACAAGCCATTAATTACTTACACACACCCTGACAGTGTGCCGGGTTTTTACAGACATGGAAGAAGCCAGGTACCTACCCTGAAGAGTTGTAATTTTAGCGCTACTTGCAATCTGTACTATGCGGCAAAATCAGCCTGTAGTTGCTGCAGAATTCTGGATCTTCCCTAGGCTGTGTGGTATTAAAGAAATGTCAGTTTTATGTGTTTAATTTATTGCTTCACCTCTTTGGGGTTATATTTTATATGTATATTCACTGTATGCCAGCCTTGAAAAATTCTACTCACCCACGCACCCCGGGCAAGTCATTTTTTTTTGATGGGTGAGTAAAACATCATTAGTTTTTTTTTTTTTTTTCATTATCATCAGTCCTCATGGTAATAGGTATGCAAGCAGATTTTGTGCCTGGCCTAGTCAATTTCACAAGGCTGCTGTCTGTTATTTTGTTGGTGTCCTGATATTGAGGATTGAGATGCATCCCTAATACCATAAATCCTTTTCAATAAAAACAAAAAAGTATAAAAATAATAAAAGATCAAAGACTCATAGACTTTAAGGTCAGAAGGGACCATTATGATCATCTAATCTGACTTCCTGCACAATGCAGGCCACAGAATTTCACCCACCCACTCCTGTAACAAACCTCTAACCTATGCCTGAGTTACTGAAGTCCTCCAATTGTGGTTTGAAGACCTCAAGCTGCAGAGAATCCTCCAGCAAGTGACCCGTGCCCCATGCGGCAGAGGAAGGCAAAAAACCTCCAGGACCTCTGCCAATCTACCCTGGAGGAAAATTCCTTCCCGACCCCAAATATGGCGATCAGTTAAACCCTGAGCATGTGGCAAGATTCACCAGCCAGCACCCAGGAAAGAATTCTCTGTAGTAACTCAGATCCTACCCCATCTAACATCCCATCACAGACTACTGGGCATACTTAACTCCTGATAATCAAAGATCAATTGCCAAATTAATTGCCAAAATTAGGCTATCCTATCATACCATCCCCTCGATAAACTTATCAAGCTTAGCCTTAAAGCCAGATATGTCCTTTGCCCCTACTGCTCCCCTTGGAAGGCTGTTCCAGAACTTCACTTCTCTAATGGTTAGAAACCTTCATCTAATTTCAAGTCTAAATTTCCTAGTGTCCAGTTTATATCAGAATATGTCAATGAGTGTTAAGCAGAACTCTACCATTGTCTTCAGAGGGGAGTTCTGCTTAACAATCCACTGCAGAATAATTCATTTGAATGGAGAGTTCTGCTTAAAAAAAAAAATTGATAGCACAATATGGCCCAATGTTATTGTTTAGTTATAGTAGGCTCAATTTTGACTGTGCTCTTTTATCAAAGAACAACTATTTTTTTCCAGTAGTAGCCTGATTAAATTATTTTGAACCATGTCTGAACATATTTATTTGTTGACTAGAGTGTAGCCAATTAAACAGGCCTGTAAAATTTAAACTGCTAATTTTACCATTTCTGTAGCAGAATTGCCTGTTGCATAAATCTGGAAAGGTCATGCTAACAAGCACAATTAGTTCAGGGTAGCAAATACCCACATCAATAAAAATTCACAGAAGAAAAAGAAAGGGACTCAGTTATTAAAAGTGTCTGGTAGTAAGTCATTTAAGTTTAAAAATTTTTTCGTTATCTTATAAGCTACAGAGTAGATTATTAAAATGAAAAAAAAATATTTCTGGCCCTACACTATGTATATGTTTATTTACCAGTTTGCACTTCTTTCAGCTCTCACAATGAAAGAAGGAAACAAGTTCTAATATTCTGAGAACAGTCATTTGATGTGCTCAGGACATATTTGGAGATGGGGGAAAATTTCAATCTTGTCATTTTTGTTTCTACTCAATGCCACTTTTGGGGTTTCACCCACTAGCACAAACCTGCCATTGCACACACTGCAGGGGAATTATTATTTGTTTAAAAAGTGTGGAAACATTTCTTAAATTGTACATTTCATAAAATCTTGTTTCTAGCAATCAAAAAATTCAGGGTCAAATTTGACCAGCAGCAATTCAGGTTTGGTGGAGGGCAGTTATGGGCTACTGACCTCTGCACACACATTACTGCTCTCAAGTGGATGGGATGTCAGACCTAATCCAGTGTTTATAGGTCTGCTCTACTCAACGAAATAATGGAGCAGTTCAGTTAATTCAGCAAGTGCTGCAGAAATCAGTGTGAAATTAATGTCATTTAGCTGGTAATGGCAGAGTTTGCCTATGTGGTTAGAGCACATGTATGTGCAACTGCTTGAGCTGTCAATCTTGCTCTCTCATTTTCTTTCTTATTTTCATTGTTTTTACAGGGCTCAGAGGTGGATAGACACTTCACAGATCAAAAAAACCAAAAAAACAAAAACTAACATGTTTCCTGCCCTGGAGAGTTTATTCAGTTTTGGTATGTGCACATCT
This sequence comes from Gopherus flavomarginatus, assembly GCF_025201925.1. Taxonomy (NCBI): domain Eukaryota; kingdom Metazoa; phylum Chordata; order Testudines; family Testudinidae; genus Gopherus; species Gopherus flavomarginatus. The sequence goes on along the minus strand of NC_066620.1, from coordinate 60,082,995 downwards.
CAACGATTCTTTTAAATTAGAGGTAGGACTGATAGTGATGCGTATAGTTAAGGTTGCTCATCACTTCCCATATAAAGCCCCTGTTGTCAGTTGCTTATAACTTTACCAGACTGTAATAATTTGAGCTGAAATTTCCCATGCTTGGTCTCTGCCTCAGGCTGTTTTTAAGTTTCAGAAAAACAGTTTAGCTATTCCTCACAACAAAGTAGGGAAAACAGACAATTTTGCCAATATTATTTTTTTTTCTCCAGCCACTTATTTGAGGCACTCTTGTGTCTCCATTCTTTGGATCACGAACTTTAAATTTGGCAGGGAAGTAGACCTTGGGTCAGAGATGTGCCTTTTGCTGTTCCCATGAAAATCCATCTACATTTGGCCAAGTTCTAATATTCTGAGAACAGTTATTTGATGTGCTCAGAACATATTTGGAGATGGAGGAAAATTTCAGTAACTTGTCAAGTAACTTGTCAAGAAAATGACAGGGTCTCTCACCTGTAAGTATTGGTTGCTGGCACTCTCCAGATCTGCACACCTTGAAGAATTCCTTCAGCCCCCACTATAACACTGAGATTGAAGTTCCTATAGGCATCATTGCACTGGGTCTGAGTGGGTCCCTGCGGTCCACTGGCACCACATGTGGTGAACAACCACTGATCTAGAATAAGGACACATGTAAAATACACTTTCAATATATGACAGTCTCACTGTTCTTTTTACTTGCTTCTCCTTGGACTGAGACCAAGAGGAGAATCTGCAGAATCTATTTTTAAGGGAAAAAGGATAGTCATTCACAAGGCTCCTCATAATCTAGCATGTCATAACAATACTTAGCACTTATGCAGTGATTTTCTTCTGTAGTCCTCAGCCTCACAATGAGGAATATTACCTCTCTTTTACTGAGTCACAGGGAGGCAAAGTAATTTGTTCAAAGTCATACTGCAAGTAAATAGCAGAATGAGGAACAGAACCCACGTCCAGAATCCACTGGACCATGAATAATGTGTGATCCATTAATAACTAGACCATTGCAATTTACCCCTCTGCTACTCTACTGTCATTTACTAAATAAGAATATACAGTACTCAGTTACTGGGGCCTGAATGAGAATAATTCTGAATAACTGAGATTTTGGATAATTGAGGAATTTTCACTGTAATTAATACACAAGCAATCATGGCTCAGTTTCAGATAAGAGAGAGTTTGAGATAACTGAGATTGATATAGCCAGGATTCAGCTGTATACATTATTTGCCATACATTATCACCCTCAGGCATAAATCAGCATAGTTCCACATTAATTATTTTTACCAGATGGGGATTTGGCCCTATGTGCAGATTTGAACAGTAGAATCTTGCTAATCGTCACACTTCATAGTTCACACAGATGAAATTGCAATACCTCCCCATTTCTCTGCAGCTTCACCACCAGAGCCAGCACTGTTGTGAGGCCTCATATTATTAAGACCTCATTAGTTCTGCAAATTATATATGCAACATTTGCTAATGTACTCTAAAGCATTATAAATAATCAAAACTAACTGGACAAACTGCATTTGATGCACGTGTCCTTGGTTTCTCTATTGAGGGTCTTTACTTATATGCTAATTCACAAAATCCAGTAAATTCCATTAGTAAGACTCTATGGTCACTAAAAATGAAAGTTTTAAAACATGTTTTCGAAATATCTGTAACCATGACTTTGGGCAAGCCAATTCACCCTTCTAGCTGCGTCTGCAGGGGCATTACTTTTCAACATTCCCACCAATTCATTACAACATATGCAGCTGCACTGGTGATAGCAACAGAGGAAGTGTTAGCTCAGATCGGCCACTAGCATTTTAACCACTCTGCCATCGAAGCCAAGGCTGGTCTAGACAGGATAGCCAAAATACCACTAGGTGGTTTTTGCCAGCCATTCCACTCTTGCTATTACTAGTGGAGTTTCCTAAGGGGGAAGGGGGAGGATACTACTACTACTGTGGTGAGGCTAAATTCATTAACATTTGTAAAGCTGTGAGATTCCCTCAGTGAAATAGAGCAACAATTATTTATTATCACAACAGTTGTTTGGGATTTGACATAGAAGGGATCAAGATATATAGTGCAGAAGAGCTATCTACAAATATGACTTTTTTCAGGAGCACCTCACAATTAACAAAAATTATCCTCATACCACCCTTATGAGATAAGGAGGTATTATCCCCATTTTACAGATGGGGAACTGAGGCACAGGATAGATTAATTGACTTGCCAATGCTCACACAAGAAGTCTGTGACAAAATCTGGAAGTGAATCCAGGTCTCTTGAGCTCCAGTGCTCTATCCACCTGACTATTCTTTCTAGGCTTAAGGCCTGTTCCAAACCCATTGACATCAATGAAAGTTTGGACCAGGGCCTTAAGAATAAAGTATCCAGTTTTCTTGATGACTTTCTTAATCCAGAGCCTGACCATCTTCAGGAAACATTACAAAGCCACCCTCTTTGAGAAAACCTTTCTACCATATGTGATGCTCACAATATAAACATCCCCTTCTATTCCCAACCTTCTCCCAATTTCCCCACCTCCCAAAAAATCCCTATCTCAAGCAGTTTCGACCCTGGAAAGGGACAAGTGACAGAGACATCACAAAGTCTGCCAGGGACTTTGCTATTGATTTTGCATAGAAGGTGCCCGGATACTACAGCTATGGGCAGGAGCATAAAACACTTTAGATAACTTAGCTAGATCAGAAGATTATATAGATAATGGGTGAAAAACAAAAAACAAAAATGGGGAAAGAGAACCTCAGAAAATATAATCTCAGAGACTAATGGTTTCTAAACAGAATGTTTATCAGAATTTTCACACAATGCTTCTGTGGATATGATCCCTTCAAATACTGACAGTCTTATCTTACGCCAGAAAGTTGTTATGTTCATTTGCTTCATTGCCAGAAAGAAAGCTGAGGCCTCTCCTTCCAGCTATCATAGTGGCTTAACATGTAACATTCCAGTGGGCTAAACCAGCTGCACTGAAGCATATGCTTAGTAAAATGGGTAGGTGAGTATCTTAGTTTGGAATAATAAGAAACAGCTCTTATCTCTCAGGTGAAAATCTGTCTGCACATGGAATTATTTAGGAACAGAGTAGACAAGCCCTAAAGGTGGTGATGTAATGCTACTGTGGGAGTGACTATGCTAATACCTGTGTTCAGTATGGACCTGAGGTTTCCAGAGCCCTCAGCAGACTCAGATGGAACTGAGCGCTTGTGCAGTTAACTAAAAATGTGTGTTTTCTCTCCCGTGAGCCTCCTATTATATTGATCTCCAAAAAGCTGGTGGACTGGGGAAAGCCAGATCACGAGAAGTTTATTATACAAACCTGATGAATTTTTAATAATCAGAGTCTCAAATGTTTGGAATTCCGATAAGAAGCCAAAGGTCTGACGGCTTCTCTGAACTGAGTGGACGTTCCTCTCCTCTCTTCCATAGTTTGAACGAGTGTGGATAAAGCTCAAGAAGATACAGTGGAGGCACCAGTCCTGCACTGGCCCCTGAGGGTAGGCTGCTTGGGACATTGTAGGTCTTTTTGCATCTCTAATTTTTATGAAACTTTTCTCTTCGTGAAGAAACCTACACGTATGAAGTTAAGTTGCATATAAAACATAATGGGTGATATCCTGGCTCCCTTGAAGTCAATGAGGGGTTTACCATTAACTTCAAAGGGACCAGGATTTCTCCTAATATCCACGCCAGGTGTTCTCAGCATTCCCTCTTAATCACTACCGTAGTGACTTAGGGACCACATTCTTTCTCCTAGTTCAGAATCTCCTTCTTGTTTGATACCGCAAGGCAGTCCAACTTTACTGCTGGATCAAGAAGGAACAGAATGAAGCCTGGGGGGAAGTCGATCCTGGTTTTAAAAAAAAATTAGGATGACGGGTTTCAAAAAGTTTGGATCTAGACTAAACTCGGACTTTTTCCCCACGAAACCCACATTGACCTAAAAAATGTATTAAATACAGCGCTTGCTTGAAGTCTTAAATAACAAAACAAGGTTCTCTTAATATCTATACAACCTCAGAAGTGGCCTTTTTGCAGTAAAAGTGGCTATTTCCTCCCTGTGTATTATTGATTTCCCCTGGTACCAGAAACAACTGCAACATACTACACGAGCCATTAAAAACTCTCAGAAACCTGTTTCCACAGGTTGCTGCATGTCACGGCAGTTTAGAGTAATTCAGTTTTGAACACAACTTTGATCTCCACAGATGAAACAGCAACACTGAAACACAACCCTTTAAGCAACTGGGTAGCAGCATAGCATTTTCCACTTGCACGCAACTGTGATGCAGTCATGTAACATACAGCACAACTCTCCTTTGTTCAGCAATGCATGATGCGGTAGTACCTTCAGCACACCATAATTATCCAGTCTGTGGCTGCCAAAAAGTAATATATTCTGGTCTAAATTTTCCAAAGTGACTAAGGATTTTGGGTCCCACTTTGGATACTTTAAAGAGGCCTGATGTCCAGAAAGTGCTGAGCACCAGTATGCTGAAAGTCAGGACACCCAATAACAAAGGCACGCAAAATCACTAGTCACTTTGGAAGATTTAGGCCTATATTTTTCTACCCTCTGGATCTGCTTCAGACATCTTGGATCAGACCACTAATTGGGTTAATAAACTGAAGCTTTCAATTTAAGAAAAAAATAAAATAAAAAACTGCACTGAGAATCAGAGCCAGGCTAATAAATTATAATGAATAATTTATACAATCATTAATCTCTTTTTCCTGTCTGTGACTGGAGTGTCATTTCTCAGACTTATTTATTGTTCAAAATTATTTGCCAAGTAGTTTCTGGGAATAATTCTTGGCCTGTAGCTTGTCCGCTAGCATTAAAATAAATCTTCCGATTGCATGCAAAGGCCATGTGGTATGTTTACACTTGTTCTTTGATTGGATGAGCATTAACTCTTTCAATGGGGTTTCCATTATAATTAATCAGGATTACAAATTTAAAATTATTTTTCTATGAAAACTCTACACTATTTTATTAAAATTGTCTGTTTTGGCCAATACTTACCTTTGACCCATCAAATAGTCAGAAAAAACAAATTCCAAAGTAGTGAAAGTGCAACTAAAACAAATGCAATTAAAAATTCAAATGAACATTTGCCAGGAAGATTGGGTAGCGTTTGTCTGACTATGTGGACAATATACAGAGGGTGGAATTCACCCTGGTGCAGACAGCCAGTAAATCTAGTCATCACTTAAATCTCACTAGGCCCTATTCTGGAGTCTTAAAGTGGGATTTAAGTGGTGCTTAACCCTTGTGTTGACCATCACTGTTGAAGAATCACTGAGAGCAACTAACATTTTAAACTTCATCAGCCACCCTGCCTCCAACATATGTGTCTGAACTCTGAGCCAGAAGGAGCTGGGGTGAGACTATAGCTCAGATTCTATGTCTCTTGCAGTGCTTAGCCTTATCCAAAGAATGCCAATAAAGATGCCAATTAGTGACCTGACAAACATACGCTGAAGAAAATATCAAAACCTTAGCCTCTTATCCCATACATTAGTGTCAACTATCTCTACCAGCGGTTCCCAAACTGTGGATCGTGATCACAAATGGGGTCCTGCCCTCAGCAGATGGGGTCATGGCAATTCATAGTGGCTGAAGGACACCATTTTGCTCTGCACAGCATGACGTCGCATGGATGGTGTGTGTGAAGTCATGATGCACGGAGGACACAATTTTGCTCTACAAAATGGTATCATCCATGCTCTCTGGACTCCCGGGAGGAAATTTTATTAAAAAGGGGTTGTGCCGGCAAAAACTTTAGGGACTCCTGATCTAAACAGTTATGGCTGGGGGCAGAAGCAAAAAAGATTCTGGACCTGATTTTACAGTGGGGTTATCATAACCTTAGTCCCAGATTTGGACCTTAGCGTTCAAAATATGGAGGTTAGCATGAAAACCTCCAAGCTTAGCTACCAGCTTGGACCTGGTACTTGCTGCCACCACCCAAAAAATTAGAGTGTTTTGGGGCACTCTGGTCCCCCTGAAAAACCTTCCCTGGGGACCCCAAGACCCAAATCCCTTGAGTCTCACAACAAAGGGAAATAATCCTTTTTCCCTTCCCCCCTCCAGGTGCTCCTGGAGAGATACACAGACACAAGCTCTGTGAATCCAAACAGAGTGACTCCCCCTCTCCGTTCCCAGTCCTGGAAACAAAAAGCACTTTCCTATTCCCCCAGAGGGAATGCAAAATCAGGCTAGCAAATCCAACACACAGATCTCCCCGATTTCTTCCTCCCACCAATTCCCTGGTGAGTACAGACTCAATTTCCCTGAAATTTCCCAGTAAAGAAAACTTCAACAGGTCTTAAAAGAAAGCTTTATATAAAAAAGAAAGGAAAAATACATACAAATGGTCTCTCTGTATTAAGGTGACAAGATACAGGGTCGATTGCTTAAAAGAATATTGAATAAACAGCCTTATTCAAAAAGAATACAAATCAAAGCACTCCAGCACTTATATTCATGCAAATACCAAAGAAAAGAAACCATATAACTTACTATCTGATCTCTTTGTCCTTACACTTAGAAACAGAAGACTAGAAAGCAGAAACTACTTCTCCAAAGCTTAGAGAAAGCAGGCAGACAGACAAAAGACTCAGACACAAACTTCCCTCCACCCAGAGTTGAAAAAATCCGGTTTTCTGATTGGTCCTCTGGTCAGGTGCTTCAGGTGAAAGAGACATTAACCCTTAGCTATCTGTTTATGACACGCCCCCCAAATTGCAGACAGTGGGGAAGCTCACGGGCGGCGATTTCCTTCTAGAACTTGAAAATAAACAGATTAATACAACACATGCACCTTTACATATACCCCGAAGTATATAACTAACAGACTTTTACATTTTAAGAACACTTTTTAACTACTGAATTCTGGGAAACTCTTACGGGAGAGTGCATCAGCTACTGTGTTAGAAGCTCCTGTGATGTGTTGAATTTCAAAATTAAAATCTTGGAGAGCTAAACTCCAACGAAGAAGTTTCTTGTTGTTCCCCTTGGCAGTATGAAGCCACTTTAGTGCAGCATGGTCAGTTTGTAGTTGGAACCGCCGTCCCCAAACATATGGGCGTAGCTTTTCCAGGGCGTACACAATGGCATAGCATTCCTTTTCACTGACTGACCAGTGACTTTCCCTCTCAGACAGTTTCTTGCTGAGAAACACGACAGGATGGAAGTTGTGATCTGTTGCTTCCTGCATGAGCACTGCTCCTATACCACGCTTAGATGCATCTGTGGTTACTAGGAATGGCTTGTCAAAGTCCGGGGCCCTGAGCACAGGGTCAGACATGAGCATCGCCTTAAGCTGGGTAAAGGCCTTTTGACACTCATCCGTCCACTTAACGGCATTTGGCTGGGTCTTTTTGGTTAGGTCGGTCAATGGGGCAGCGATTTGGCTGTAGTGTGGTACAAATCGCCTGTAGTATTCGGCCAAGCCTAAGAAGGATTGGACCTGCTTCTTGGACCGTGGGACAGGCCACTTTTGGATAGCATTTACCTTGGCCTGTAGGGGGTTTATGGTTCCTCGACCCACCTGGTGCCCCAGGTAAGTCACTCTGTTTTGGCCTATTTGACACTTTTTGGCCTTAACAGTTAGTTCTGCCTGCCTGATGCTCTTAAAGACCTTTTCCAGGTGTAGTAGGTGTTCGGGCCAGGAGTCTGAAAAAATGGCCACATCATTGAGGTAGGCAACTGCAAATTCTCCCAGTCCAGCTAGTAGACCATTTACCAGCCTCTGGAAGGTGGCGGGTGCATTTCGAAGGCCGAAAGGAAGGACATTGAATTCATACACCCCCGCATGGGTGACGAATGCTGACCTCTCCTTGGCAGGTTCATCTAGCGGTACTTGCCAGTACCCCTTGGTTAAGTCTATTGTAGAGATGAACTGGGCACGTTCCAACTTCTCCAATAGCTTATCGGTGCGTTGCATTGGATAGTTGTCCGGACGAGTTACCGCATTTAGCTTACGGTAGTCCACGCAAAAGCGTATTTCCCCATCTGGTTTGGGTACCAGAACCACTGGAGATGCCCATGCACTGGTAGATGGGCGGATTATACCCATCTGTAGCATGTTCTGGATCTCCCGTTCTATAGCAGCTTGGGCATGAGGAGACACCCGGTAGGGTGGGGTTCTGATTGGGTGAGCATTACCTGTATCAATGGAGTGGTATGCCCGTTCAGTCCGTCCTGGGGTGGCTGAGAACAATGGGGCGAAGCTAGTGCACAGCTCCTTGATTTGTTGCCGCTGCAGACGTTCCAGGGTGGTTGAGAGGTTCACCTCTTCCACGCCACCGTCTTTTTTCCCGTCGTAGTAGACACCGTCAGGCCACTCAGCATCATCTTCCTGGACTGTAAACTGACAAACCTGTAAGTCTCTGGAATAGAAAGGCTTGAGAGAATTAACATGGTACACTTTAGGTTTTAGTGAGGAATTGGGAAATGCTATGAGGTAGTTTACAGCTCCCAGGCTCTCTTGGACCGTGAATGGCCCTTCCCATGATGCTTCCATCTTATGGGCCTGTTGCGCCTTCAAGACCATAACCTGGTCTCCTACCTTGAAGGAACGTTCTCTGGCATGTCTGTCATACCAGGCCTTTTGCTCTTCCTGAGCATCCTTTAGATTCTCTCTAGCAAGGGCTAAAGAGTGTCGGAGGGTGCTTTGCAGATTGCTTACAAAGTCCAGAATGTTAGTTCCTGGAGAAGGCGTAAACCCCTCCCATTGCTGCTTTACCAACTGTAATGGTCCCTTAACCTCGTGACCATACACAAGTTCAAATGGTGAAAACCCTAAACTGGGATGTGGTACAGCCCTGTAGGCAAACAGCAACTGCTGCAACACTAGGTCCCAATTATTGGAGAATTCGTTGATGAATTTTCGTATCATGGCCCCCAAAGTTCCATTGAACCTTTGCACCAGGCCATTGGTTTGATGGTGGTATGGGGTGGCAACCAAGTGATTCACCCCATGAGTTTCCCACAGTTTTTCCATGGTCCCTGCCAGGAAATTAGACCCTGAATCTGTAAGGATGTCGGAGGGCCAACCTACCCTGGCAAAAATGTCTGTTAGGGCCAGGCACACAGTGTTAGCCCTGGTGTTGCCTAGAGCTACTGCTTCCGGCCATTGGGTAGCAAAGTCCACTAAAGTCAGTATGTACTGCTTTTCTCTGGGTGTCTTTTTTGGGAAGGGACCCAGAATATCCACAGCTACTCGCTGAAATGGGACCTCAATTATGGGGAGTGGCTGGAGAGGGGCCTTGACCTGGTCTTGAGGCTTTCCCACTTTTTGGCATACCTCACAAGACCGGACATACTTGGCAACGTCCTTGCCCATCCCCTCCCAGTGGAAGGACTTCCCCAACCGGTCCTTGGTTCTGTTCACCCCAGCATGGCCACTGGGATGATCATGGGCTAAGCTTAACAGCTTCCCCCGGTACTTAGTTGGAACCACCAACTGTTTTTGCGGCTGCCATTCTTACCGGTGTTCACCAGAAAGAATTTCCTTGTATAAAAGTCCTTGGTTTATAACAAACCGGGATCGATTAGAAGAGCTGAGACGCGGTGGGGTGCTCCGTGCCACCGCCCAAGCTTTCTGAAGGCTGTCATCTGCTTCCTGCTCAGTCTGGAACTGTTCCCTTGAGGCTGGGGTCACCAGTTCTTCCTCAGACTGTGGACTTGGGCTTGGTCCCTCTGGAAGCGATGTAGGTGATGGGGTTGTTTCCGTTGCTGGTGAACCGCTCTCCGCTGGTGCACCTGAGGGTATTTTAGACTCTGGCTGAGCCTTTTGGGTATGGCTGTCTGTTGCTTCTGCCAGTTGTGGCTCGCTGGCGCCCACTGGCGTTGAGTTTGAAGATGGGGTTGCAATCGCTGGTGCTGGTTGCTGTTCCAGTTCCGGGCCTGGGACTGGAGGTGCTGTGGCTGTTTCAGTGGTTGGCATGGAATCTGGATCCACTACCTCTGTCTGGGTCTCTGGTAACACAGACGGGGCGTCTGTGGACGGTTCAGGAACAGGGATGGGTCTGGAAGCTTGCCTGGTTTGGCTACGTGTAACCATTCCCACTCTCTTGGCCCGCCTCACCTGGTTGGCCAAGTCTTCCCCCAGTAGCATGGGGATAGGATAATTGTCATAGACTGCAAAAGTCCACATTCCTGACCAGCCTTTGTACTGGACAGGCAGTTTAGCTGTAGGCAAGTCTACAGCTTGTGACATGAAGGGGTAAATTGTAACTTTGGCCTTTGGGTTGATGAATTTGGGGTCAACGAAGGATTGGTGGATAGCTGACACTTGTGCCCCCGTGTCTCTCCACGCAGTAACCTTCTTTCCGCCCACTCTCAAATTTTCCCTTCGCTCCAAGGGTATTTGAGAGGCATCTGGGCCTGGGGATCTTTGGTGTGATGGTGGTGTAATGAATTGCACTCGCATGGTGTTCTTGGGACAGTTGGCCTTGATATGTCCCAGTTCATTACACTTAAAGCATCTTCCATCTGATGGGTCACTGGGCCGAGGTGAGTTACTGGAGACTGGTGAGGTGGAAGGGTAGGGTGTCTGTGGCTTTACTTGGGTGGTATGTGGGGTCTTTGGCTGTCCTCGGTTGTAGGGTTTATGGTCTGTGTGCCCCCTGGGGTAATCGTTCCCCTTGACAGTAGCTTTCTTGCTTTTTGCCAGTTCCATCCATTTGGCTCCAATCTCCCCTGCCTCAGCGAGATTTTTGGGTTTTCCATCTTGTATGTACCGTGTGATGTCTTCAGGAACACCATCCAAGAACTGCTCCATTTGTATGAGGAGGTGCAGTTCTTCCAAGGTTTGAACGTTGTTTTCTGTTATCCAGGCCTCATAGTTGTTTGCAATGTAGTAGGCGTGTTTGGGAAATGACACCTCTGGTTTCCACTTTTGGGTTCTGAAGCGCCGACGGGCATGATCTGGGGTTATCCCCATTCTGTATCTGGCCTTGGTTTGAAAAAGTTTATAGTCATTCATTTGCTGCTTAGGCATTTCAGCTGCCACCTCTGCTAAAGGTCCACTGAGCTGTGACCTTAATTCTACCATGTACTGGTCTTCGGGGATGTTGTACCCAAGACAGGCTCTTTCAAAATTTTCCAAGAAGGCCTCGGTGTCATCCCCTGCCTTGTAGGTGGGAAATTTCCTGTGCTGTGGAGCAATAATTGGCGCCGGGTTGTTAGGGTTGGCTGGCACATGCAGCCCAGCTTTTGCCAAGTCCAGTTCATGCTTTCTCTGTTTTTCCTTCTCTTCATTTTCTTTTTGTTGTTTTTCCATTTCTCGGCGGTGGGCCAACTCTTCTTCTTCTTGTTTCCTTCGGTGGGCGAACTCTTTTTCTTCTAGTTTTCTTTTGTGTGCTGCCTGTTTGATTTGTTCTTCTCTTTCTTTCATCTCCATCTCTTTTTGTTTTATTTCCAGTTGTCGCCTGTGTTCTTCTTCTTTAATTATTCTTCAGCCTCAATTTTTGCCTTCGAAGTCATGGTTCCTGTTTTCTTGTGTTGGGGTGCCCTCCGGTGTTTATCTTCTGCACTGCAGGTTCTCTGTTGCCTCCTGAAGTCTGCCTAGCAACAGTGCCTTTAGCTAATCTTCAATGTTAAGTAAACCTGAAAAACCACTTTATTTGCATTTATATAGTGCTGGTAATGACTCTCAATGGGAGTGCTATTGCATGACAAAAGACCTGTAACAGCTCCTTAATGGCTTCTTGCTTAACATGCAAGCCACAAACTGCCAGAGAGAACAGAAAAAAAAATTCTCTCTGGTTCCCTTTTAAAACCAAACTGTTTCTCTCTGCTAAAAAGCCCTTAGCAGAGAAAAGAAAAATATAATATTCCTACTGGCTTCTGGATTCTGTCTATCCTCCCACCACTGCCACCATATCATAACCTTAGTCCCAGATTTGGACCTTAGCGTCCAAAATATGGGGGTTAGCATGAAAACCTCCAAGCTTAGCTACCAGCTTGGACCTGGTACTTGCTGCCACCACCCAAAAAATTAGAGTGTTTTGGGGCACTCTGGTCCCCCTGAAAAACCTTCCCTGGGGACCCCAAGACCCAAATCCCTTGAGTCTCAAAGGGAAATAATCCTTTTTCCCTTCCCCCCTCCAGGTGCTCCTGGAGAGATACACAGACACAAGCTCTGTGAATCCAAACAGAGTGACTCCCCCTCTCCGTTCCCAGTCCTGGAAACAAAAAGCACTTTCCTATTCCCCCAGAGGGAATGCAAAATCAGGCTAGCAAATCCAACACACAGATCTCCCCGATTTCTTCCTCCCACCAATTCCCTGGTGAGTACAGACTCAATTTCCCTGAAATTTCCCAGTAAAGAAAACTTCAACAGGTCTTAAAAGAAAGCTTTATATAAAAAAAGAAAGGAAAAATACATACAAATGGTCTCTCTGTATTAAGGTGACAAGATACAGGGTCGATTGCTTAAAAGAATATTGAATAAACAGCCTTATTCAAAAAGAATACAAATCAAAGCACTCCAGCACTTATATTCATGCAAATACCAAAGAGAAGAAACCATATAACTTACTATCTGATCTCTTTGTCCTTACACTTAGAAACAGAAGACTAGAAAGTAGAAACTACTTCTCCAAAGCTCAGAGAAAGCAGGCAGACAGACAAAAGACTCAGACACAAACTTCCCTCCACCCAGAGTTGAAAAAATCCGGTTTTCTGATTGGTCCTCTGGTAAGGTGCTTCAGGTGAAAGAGACATTAACCCTTAGCTATCTGTTTATGACAGGGGTCTTAGCCTCTCACCAGCTCGCTGTGCAAAGCCTGCATACACAGTTGAACTATTCTAATCCTAGCATGTGCAGGCAATAGAATTTTCACAGACCAATATCCATTTATCCAAATGGGCCTTGGGTATGAAGCTTCTGTCACCTGCAAATGGAGGGATTACAGTCTATGACTTGCATATACCAGGGCTAGTGCTCCCAAGTAGATGGACATGTGTGTGCAGGGCTGTCCCTAGACTAAATGGCATGCCAAGCGAGGAGTGTCTTCCACCCCCCCATTTGTTAAACCTTTGAATACCTTATTTTTATTGCATTTGTAGCCTATTTCACAACTTTGATGTATGATTTGCATGCATGATTTATCCCTGTCATATAAGACAATAAATTTGCAAGCTAGGATCTGTAAATCTGTATTTATTGATGCCATATATAAGCAAATAAAAATTAATTTCCTAAGCTGATAGAAAGTTTTTAAATTTTAAGAATAACTGAAATGTACTAACATCAAGAAATTGAATTGTGCACCAACATTGGGTGGACCAGTATTAAATAGTGAGTGTTACAGCAGGTGACAGCCTTAGAATGTTAAACCTAGTCCTTTGGTTCAAAAGGTCACTCTTCCTGCCTTTGACCTTGCAAATTGAAGTCAGTGATCTGGTTTGTCAGGCTTTGCGCTCATATCAGATTCCAGTCTCAGCTTATTCGATTGCTCCAGTTCCATCAGGGCATTGTAAACCTCAGTCACTTGGTACCTCACTGGCCTTATGCTGTCAATGCAGCTCTGCCAGCGAGTGTCACATAGTGGCTTCACAGTCAGATTTGTAACTTTGTCCATGAGGATCTTCTACTTGATAGCTGATGCTGAAAACAGGATGTATATCCTTTGCAGTACTCCAAAGAGAGGTACTGAATCTAAAGATGATGACGCAGCATCTGATATAATCAGGTTGAGGGAATGGCAGCCACATGGCATAAAGAAAGCTCTTGGATTCAGGATCAGAATCTTTGCCTGGATGCCACTGTTTCTTCCTTTCATGTTCGCACCATTGTTGTAGGCTTGGGTGGGCCATCCTGAAGCTTTATTTTACTCTCATTCAAAACATTCATAAACAGTTCTGTTAGGCCTTTTCCAGTAAGAGTTGTCCACAGACCGGAAACAGATAAAGTGTCCCCGTACTTGGATATAACCAATCTCATCGTCAATAAATCTTATTGTAAATGACATCTTTTCACTGTGATTAATGTCAGGATTGCAGTCCACTATTACAGCATAGTACTTTGCTTTGCCAAGCCATATCAATATGTTATCAAGTACCTTCCTTGCCATAAGGTCAATCAATTTGTTTTGAATTGTTTTGCTCCAGTAATGGTCCACAGCTTCTTTATGAACTGCTTGACATAGGTGCTCCTGTGTGACATCATATTTCCAAAGAAGCTCTACAAAAAACGAGGAAATTACCATTATGTTCAATGAACTTATCCAATAAGCCAGGAAAGCCAAATTATTCTTTGCGAGGAAGAGGAAAATTGAGATCAGACGCTCAAGCACGCTCCTCCAATGCTGGGTTTCTACATTAACAATGTTCTGCGTCTATGTATTTATTCAGCTTGAGCCTGGACTTGACCTCCATCTATTTGGAGTAGGCCATAAAATGGCCAGGTGACTTTTCACATTGCTTCAGAACATCAGCTAAGTTATGCCAGTAATTGTACCCAGAAAGTGCAAACAACGATCTGGCATTCTTGTCAAATATTTTGCAACAAAAACAGAACACTTTGTCAGTTGATTTTTAGTAAACTAGCCAATGCTGATTCAGTTTCTCACCATTTTTGAGCATTCTTTTGCAGTGTGACTTTGAGAAGTGACACTTCTGCTCATTTACTGGAAACATCAGATCCTCAGTTTTGCCTGGCCTGTTCAAAACTGTACAATCAATATTGGCAGAGTTTAGGATTGCTGGCTATAAAGCAGGCTCTGATGTCTCGATCTGCGGTGTGCACTTTTTTCTCATTGCTGTTTGTGTCATCCTGCAAGGCTCATTCTTCTTTATTATTTCTCTCCTTTTCATGTAAACCAGGTTTTTCTTTGTCATTATTCTCCTTTTCCTGTGAGCCCCATTCTTCTTTATCATCACTCTTCTCTATGCTGCCAGAACTGGATGATTCTCTATCACTTTCCTCACATGCCCATTCCTTATCGTCCAGTAAATCTGCTAATTCCTTAGTAATAGGACTTCCAACATTTACGCTTCACTCCTCAATTTCTTCTGCACTGGGATAATTGCTACTGCCTAAAGCCCGGTGTATGTTGTTCTGTTTCAGATATTTTCCCATCAATATTGCCCCTTGCTGCAAACTAGATTACAATTGAGAATTTTGCTTCCTATACTGAGCTCCTGAAGGCTTCTTCAGGGGAATCTTTTATTTTCTCTGGGAGAAACAGACAGTATTAGGGAGAGCAAAAGTTTATGTTCTGCAGCATTAGAAAGTCAAACATTATGTGTTAAGCATGGTAAGAAAAGTAACAGTATTTTTTTTATATTGTTGTGTTTGATAGATATCTCTGTCATTTCATTAAATATGTCCTTTATTAGTCGCTACTTACACTCTTCAAGTCTTAAATCACAAGTACACTTTCACAATTACCCAATAAAACAAGGTTCACAATATCCCAGCTGAACTCTCGCTTTGTTTTTATATCTCATTGACTGACTGGGGACGTCCTGCCCCTTATATAACTGCATGGGCATGGCTAACAACATTCTAGGAGATTCAAGGAAAATGTAGTTCTCAGAAAGCCTGGAAGGTTCCACAAGATTCTACAAAGGTCCAGAACATTTTAGGAAGTTAGTGAAAAATGAATCCACATATGGAATACCTGAAATATGTTACTTCAAACGTTCTATTTTCCCTTTTGCCATGAACAACAAAAAACAGTTGCCTGGGTCGCCTGCCCCTAAATTTGGCCCTGTATGAGCGTGTGTGCATGTATGTGCTGAAAGTACACTCACAAGGTGAGGAAAATATTTCAGCATCTGCCCATAGATATATTTGTTTCAATATTTTTAATTTTACTTGGCAACAAATACAGCATTTATAATCCAATTTTCTGCCTCTAACAATTCCCAAGTGCCCACTTATGTTTCCATTGGTGTTTGAGTCAGCAGCATCCCTAACAATAATGATATATTCCAGGTCTATAGTGTTTTTCTTCCACAAGGATCCCCAAATATTGTACCAATTATTATATGTTATATGCACAAAAATCAAACATGCACCAATGAAATGCAACCATTCCAGAAATGAAACACAGCAGCTGGTTAAAAGCTGACAGCAAATCTACGCAATTGTTTAGTACAAGAAGTGAAGAAGAATATTGTAAATCAATTGAAACTGCACAGGGAATGTCTAGGTACTACAGCTGCTAGAAAATTTTCCAACTGAACAGGTTTTGGACAGAAAATGCTGATTTGACAGAATCCCCATATTATGTAGGACTTGAACCTTGCAATGGAAACCTAGCAGGCCCTGCCTAATTTCCTGCCAGCTCCCCCACCTCCGCAGGAACCTGCCTGATGGGGTACTGTGGACCTAGGCTCCCTGGATTTCCAGGCTTCTCAGGAGCCCACTTGGTAAGCTGCTGGGGAGCTAGGACCGGAAAGTCTTGAAAAATTCCTGTTTGGCTCTTTGGAAATGGATTTTTTTTTTAAATGTCCTTCCCATGGAAAATATCACATATCCGATTTGTTCAAATTTGAAACTTTCTGGGGGGAGCGAGTAGAGGAAAGCAAAAATTTCTGCAGGAGGGAAATTCTGGTTCCCACACAACTCTAATAGGTAATGTACTGTGATTAACCAAATTGGAATTCAGCCAGGTGAGAGGGTAGCACCCCTGACACTGGTAAAAAATGCCATGAGATTTTCAATGTTCACAATTTGTTGTGGGTCGGGCACAAACACAGCTCAAGGTGGCACAAATGCAGGCATTCTAAAGAGTAACTTTATCAAAGAATGGGACTCAGAGGAAGAAAGAATGAGACATATTTGCTCTGCTGGAGTGGAAAGCAATTTCACTGTTCACAAATATGCCAAACAAGTGTAACAAAAATGGCAATAAGCATCTCAGCCATTCCTCAAAGGCATAAATACATTAACTGGCATCTGTTGGCTCAAACCAGCTTAAGTTAAGGGTAAATCGATTTATTCAGTCTTGAGATGATCACAAATTCACTGTTCCTACATGCTTCATATCCTTATCTGTATTTCAGAATTCAGGTGTAATGCATTCCTGAAATATTTCAATACTTTTGAAACAGTGCATAAGCAGTCCATGCAACTCACAGTTACAATATATAAGGCCAAGAGACCACTCACAATTAATGTTAGATAGAATAATACATATATACATATAAAATACACATACAAGGAATACAAGCTCTCATGCTTCAGGGCAAAGGTTAATCACTAAGGGTATGTCTACACTGCAAGAGACATTTGCAGCTGGCCAGTGCCAGCTGACTGGGGCTTGCGCGGCTTCACGGTTGTTTAATTGCAGTGTAGACACTCAGATCCTCCCACCTTGCAGAGTGTTTGAGCCTAGGCTCCAGCACCAGCCTGAACGTCTACACTGCAATTAAACAGCCCCTTAGCTTGAGTCAGCTGGGGTGGGCCAGCTGTGGGTTTTTAATTGCAGTGTAGATACACCCTAACTGAGAAGGGCTAGAAAAGAATTTCACTGGTGGGCAGGTAATTTTGTAATTGTCTTTCAGGGATCTTCTTGCACCTTCCTCTGAAGCAGCTATTGCTCAACAAATAATATGATGCCACAAACCACAGAACAATTAATATGCTTCAAGTATTTGTGAAAACATTCACAAATCCCCTCTGATATTTCACCAAGCAACTGAAGCAGGAACTTACAGCAGAGCTGGATTCCCTATCTTAATCTTAACTAACATTTTGCAGCCAGTGACACATCATAAAACATGGAGTGATACATCCTCACCTCAATGCATGAGAGATTTTTGCTACTCACTCCCATTAATTCCAGTGGTCATTCTGCGCTGAAAGCATCCAGACAAAATATACTGCATCAATTCATAAGAAATATATTTAACACTGTGAAAAGAGGAAGCTTTTCAATTTTGCTTTACATTCAGTGGCTTAATAGTGACTTGATGACTGGGGATACGTCTACGCTACGGGATTATTCTGATTTTACAAAAACTGGTTTTATAAAACAGATTGTATAAAGTCGAGTGCACGCGGCCACACTAAGCACATTAATTCGGCAGTGTGCGTCCATGGTCTGAGGCTAGCATCAATTTCCGGAGCGTTGCACTGTGGGTAGCTATTCCGTAGCTATCCCATAGTTCCCGCAGTCTCCCCCGCCCCTTAGAATTCTGAGTTGAGAGCCCAGTGGCTGATGGGGCAAAAATCATTGTCGTGGGTGGTTCTAGGTAAATGTTGTCAGTCATTCCTTCCTCCGGGAAAGCAACGGCAGACAATCATTTCGTGCCCTTTTTCCCTGGATTGCCTTGGCAGATGCCATAGCACGGCAACCATGGAGCCCGTTCAGCTTTTTTTTTTTACAGTCACCGTATGCGTATTGGATGCTGTGGACAGAGACGATACTCCAGCGCTACATAGCAGCATTCATTTGCTTTTGCATGATAGCAGAGACGGTTACCAGTCGTTCTGTACTGTCTGCTGCCGGTGTAAACTGGCAATGAGATGACAGTTATCTGTCCTTCTGTGCTGTCTGCTGCTATTATCGGTGCTCCTGGCTGAGATCGGCTGAGGGCGCAAAGGCAAAACTGAGAATGACTCCCCGAGTCAATCCCTCCTTTATGGTTTCTAAAAATAGAGTCAGTCCTGCCTAGAATATGGGGCAAGTGTACTAGAGAACCAGTGTATCAGAAAGCACAATTGCTCCGTGTAAGATCCCACAGAAATGATGAACTACATGCCATTCACGGGGGGTGCCCCTGCAACAACCTCACCCGTTGCTTCCCTCCTCCCCCAACCTTCCTGGGCTACTGTGGCAGTGTCCCCCCCGTTTGTGTCATGAAGTTATAAAGAACGCAGGAATAAGAAACAATGACTTGTTAGTGAGATAAAATGAGGCGGAGGCAGCCTCTCGGTGCTATGACAGTCCAGGCAGTACATTAAGTGGTGCGGGGGAGAGGAGCCCAGCATGCCACTGCTATGATAGTCGAGGCAGGACAGAATCTTTTCTTTACACAGGAAAGGGAGGGGGCTGATGGAGCTCAGCCTCCAGTTGCTATGATGAGGACAGTTACCAGCTGTTCTGTACCATCTACTGGGAATGACCGAGAATCATTCCTATTTTCACCCAGGCGCCCTCGGCCAGCCTCACCTGAAGCCAGCCAGGAGCACTCACGGGTTGATAATGACGGTTTCCAGTCCTACTGCACCGTCTGCCACCAGGCAGGGGAGAGGAGTGGATACTGCTCTTCACTGCTGCAGCATCGCGTCTACCAGCAGCATTCAGTAGACATAGGGTGACATTGAAAGAAGTCAAGAAACGATTTCTTTCCCTTTTCTTTCACGTGGGGGGAGGGGAGTAAATTGACGATCTGTTCCCTGAACCACGCCGGACAATGTGTTTGAACCTACAGGCATTGGGAGCTCAGCCAAGAATGCAAATACCTTTCGGAGACTGCTGGGGACTGTGGGATAGCTGCAGTCCTCAGTACCCCCTCCCTCCCTTCATGAGCGTCCATTTGAGTCTCTGGTTTCCCGTTACGCTTGTCACGCAGCACTGTGTAGCCTGGAGATATTTTTTTCAAACGCTTTGGCATTTCATCTTCTGTAACGGAGCTTTGATAGAACAGATTTGTTTCCCCATACAGCGATCAGATTCAGTATCTCCCGTACGGTCCATGCTGGAGCTCTTTTTGGATTTGGGACTGCATTGCCACCCGTGCTGATCAGAGCTCCACGCTGGGCAAACAGGAAATGAAAATCAAAATTTCGCGGTGCTTTTCCTGTTTACCTGGCCACTGCATCCGAGTTCAGATTGCTGTCCAGAGCGGTCACAGTGGTGCACTGTGGGATACTGCCTGGAGGCCAATACCGTCGATTTGTGGCCACACTAACCCTAATCCGATATGGTAATACCGATTTTAGCGTTACTCCTCTCGTCGAGGAGGAGTACAGAAATCGGTTTAAAGAGCCCTTTATATCGATATAAAGGGCCTCGTAGTCTGGACGGGTACAGCGTTAAATCGGTTTAACGCTGCTAAAATCGGTTTAAACGTGTAGTGTAGACCAAGCTTGGTAATGCGAGACCTGCAGCCATTACCTTTTCCAGCATTAAAAGTGACATGGATTAATGCTGAGGGCAAGATGTGAAAAAATGCTGTTAAAGAGCAGCGTTGGCTTTGCTCACATTTTTAGGCCTCTGTATCATTAAGTATGTCTGTCTACTAGCACGTTTGTGGGTAAAATTTTTGTTGATCAGGGTGTGAAAAAAACACCCCTCTGACCAAAATAAGTTTCACTGATGAAAGTGCTGGTATGGACAGTGCTATGTCAGCAGGAGATGCTCTCCCGCCGACAGAGCTACCACGGCTCATTGGGAATGGTTTAATTATGCTGGCAGGGAGCTCTCTCCCTTTAGCATAGAGCGGCTACATGGGAGACCTTAGAGCAGCGGTACAAGTGTGGCGCTGCAAGTTCTGTAGTGCAGACATAGCCTAAGTAGTGATATATTATTGGGACATAAAAAGACAAGTGAATACCATGTTTTGCATTATGTGGAAGTAAGCAAATCTTGCTAGTGATGTTGGTATCATTACAGGAAAGTCTAGCTAGCCCTCTTCTTAGAGTATCTCTCAACTATTTATATAGTCCCGATCTCCATCCATCCATCCACCCTCACCAACCACTCCTCTTCAATCTATCAGTCCGCTGAGGAAAATACTTCTCAAATCCACAGACAGCGCCTCCATAGTGGTGATTGGAGAACTTCAAATGGTTGAAAGGTCTGCTTCACAGAAGTATTCAGACACTCAGATTCTTCTTTCAACCTTTTCTGAACTGTTGTCATTGGCAAAGCTGGCCTGGAAATCTCCTGCATGAGTGGCTGAGCTAGAACTACCATAAGAACAATTTGTCTCATGCTATTTTCTGGAATCAAAAAATTAATCAATCAAAAATTAACCAATTAATTAACAAAAATTAAAAAATTCAATACACCTGAAAACAAAAACAAACAAACAACAAACTTTAAAAACAAGAGATGGAGTTTGGAGTGAAGATTTTGGATGAAAGATGTTTCTTATTTTATTGGAATTAGCTTATCCATATCTAATAAGAAGTCACACAGGATAACAGAAAAGAACAGAGGGTAAAACAGGGACCAAGTCAGCATGGCATGGCTATTCGAAAACTTCCCCTGACAGTCAAACCAATTTCTGCAGAATTTAAGCTGTTTTTGAAAGAGTGGACAGCGTTAAGTCATAGGTCTAAAAAGTGTGAGCTGCCCAATTCATCCCAACTGGATGGGTAACTCTGAAGAGTAGTAATTCCAATATAACTGCATAGTGATATGTTTTGATCATTTCAGCAGGGGCATGCTGCTGAATTTGCATTGTGGATGCCACCACTATTCCTCCTCAGTTTAACCCCTGGGGGAATGCAAATGTGAAGGACTAGATAGTGTACAAGATTTGTGTCTACAGAGGGTCAGACCACCATCCCCACTACTACTGTACTCTCAACACGCTTTCCATCACTACTTGGCATACTACTTTTGAGGGGGGAGCTGCTTGTTCACTGAGTTTACTGCTGCTTAATATGGAAATGCAATTCAGCAGACATCTTTATTGCATTATGCCAATGGTTCAGTTGGTATAATTTCATGTGAAGAGCCAACAAATGCAATTTTCTTCTGCTTAATACTTGCTCTGCTGCTCCTTTCAGCTCCCTCATCTGATTAACTAATATGACTCAGAGTTCTTCCGAGAAACACCAGCGCAGTATCCAACGCAGAACTTTCTCTGATGCAAACTGCAAAATCCCTGTAAATATCAGCTGTCCTGGGAAAGACTGAAGCTGAAGGAAAAAGACAATCCAGCCCAAATCACAAAACAACCCATTGACATTAGCCAGGTGAGAAAATTGGATCATGCAGCAACTGATGGACACAAGTAGTGTGACTTGAAAAAAAATTCACTTTTTTTGTTGTTCAGTGATCTGTCATTTGTGTCTGGGTGCTGTGGCACTTCTGAACTGTGATTGGGACCGAAAGAGAGGCTGAAATATTAGAAGAAAGGCTATTTGTATGGTATTTGCAGCCTGTCCAAGAGCATCAGAAATCTTGTGATTAAAACCTAATCTCTGTCAGTCCTGCCGTCAAGCCCTTTTCCTTCTGTGTCTTTTTGCCTACCCAGAGACCCATCTCTGTTTCTTCCTGTTTCCGGTCTAGTCATTTGTTTACTGTGTTAATAATTCATTACTGACCTTTTGCAATTTTCTGCCACTTTCAACTTTGAGTCTCCTCCTATGCCTGAAATTCCCACAATCTGGCCTCTTCTACACAATAAAGATGCATTGGTTTAATTTAAATTGGCTTTTAGCTGGACACCGATTACAGTTTAAGAGTGACGTATTTCAATTTTGCTTAAACTGGTACTGAACTGATTTAAAAACAATCCAGAATAAATCTGTTTTCAACAAAAATACATGTCCACACTGACACTGCTTGAATGAAATTTGTTTAAAATGACACCTTTAGTTAAATCAGTGCAAAATTCTCAAGTAGACAAGCTTGCTCTTGGCACCACTCTTTCCTCTTGAGAATTCCTTGTCAAAAAAGCTTCTTCCACAAAGCCTTTCAGCAAGATTCTGCCACACAAAAAGCAGCCACTTTTTAAATTAAAAATAAAGGGATCTACACTGCTGTGTGATCAACCAACCTTATCTGGTGCTTTGTGTCTGGACTGGAAGGTTTGCCTGTTTAGACTATGTGATCTTAGTGGTAGGGATGCTGTCATGGTATAAGAGGGAAGATCCTTTCTTGGATTGAGAACTGGTTAAAAGACAGGGAACAAAGGGTAGGAAACAACTGGTAAATATTCAGAATGGAGAGGGGTAAATAGTGGTGTTTCCCAAGGGTCAGTCCTAGGACCAATCCTATTCAACTTATTCATAAATGATCTGGAGAAAGGGGAAAACAGTGAGGTGGCAAAGTTTGCAGATGATACTAAACTGCTCAAGATAGCTAAGACCAAAGCAGACTGTGAAGAACTTCAAAAAGATCTCACAAAACTAAGTGATTGGGCAACAAAATGGCACATGAAATTTAATGTGGATAAATGTAAAGTAATGCACATTGGGAAAAACAACCCCAACTATACATACAATATGATGGGGGCTAATTTAGCTACAACTAATCAGGAAAAAGATCTTGGAGTCATTGTGGATAGTTCTCTGAAGACGTCCATGCAGTGTGCAGCGGCAGTGAAAAAAGCAAACAGGATGTCAGGAATCATTAAAAAAGGGATAGAGAATATGACAGAGAATATCTTATTGCCCTTATATAAATCCATGGTATGCCCACATCTTGAATACTGCATATATATGTGGTCTCCTCATCTCAAAAAAGATATACTGGCACTAGAAAAGGTTCAGAGAAAGACAACTAAAATCATTAGGGGTTTGGAATGGGTCCCATATGAGGAGAAATTAAAGAGGCTAGGCCTCTTCAGCTTGGAAAAGAGGAGACTGGAGGGGATAAGATAGAGGTATATAAAATCATGAGTGGTATGGAGGAAGTGAATAAGGAAAAGTTATTTACTTGTTTGCATAATACAAGAACTAGGGGCCACCAAATGAAAGTAATGGGCAGCAAATTTAAAACAAATAATAGGAAGTTCTTCTTCACACAGTGTACAGTCAACTTGTGGAACTCCTTGTCTGAGGAGTTTGTGAAGGCTAGGACTATAATAGGGTTTAAAAGAGAACTGGATAAATTCATGGAGGTTAAGTCCATTAATGACTATTAGCCAGGATGGGTAAGGAATGGTGTCCCTAGCTTCTGTCTGTCAGAGGGTGGTGATGGACGGCAGGAGAGAGATCATTTGATCATGATCTGTTAGGTTCACTGCCTCTGGGGCACCTGGCATTGGCCACTGTCAGTTGACAGGATACTGGACTGGATGGGCCTTTGGTCTGACCCAGTACGGCCATTTTTATGGTCTTAGGGATCAAGTCTCCATTGTACAGAGCTCTGAGCACACAATCAGCATTCATCTAATAACCATCCCAGAAGTACCCGAGGGAGATGAAGCAACGACTCTGACACGTTCTTTATGAACTTCTTGTCATAAACCTGCCTTCCCCAGGATCAACAGCCATCACAGAACTCTGGGACTTTCAGCACCAAATCACCACCCATCAACACTTGAGGAAGAGGAGTAACTGCACTAGCTGGTAGTAGTATTGGGTTCTCA
The DNA here is from genome assembly GCF_025201925.1 of Gopherus flavomarginatus. Classification (NCBI taxonomy): domain Eukaryota; kingdom Metazoa; phylum Chordata; order Testudines; family Testudinidae; genus Gopherus; species Gopherus flavomarginatus. Next base: position 60,058,709 of record NC_066620.1, on the reverse strand, counting down.
TCATCTGTGTGGACCAGATGCTAGAGTAGGATGCAACACACTTAGTGTGTTCACATGCTGTTGGTGTCATAGACTAGCTCTGGGTGCTTCAATATCATTTATAGTAATTCTGTGCTACTACCATCATACCCTTGCCAACTCACAGGGCATGGAGAGGTTCCAGCAATGATGAGCAGGAGCAGGGTTGAGAAGGTCTTTTGCTGTGTACTGGTCTGAGAATGGATAGGGGGGATGAAGATTCACTACTTCTGCTGGAACAGGTTTTCCTGAACAAGAACAGAATCAACAAAGACTGTGGGCTAGAGGCCGCTCTGAGTTACCCAGGTGTAATCCAGAATCGCATCGGTGAAGTCAATGGAGTCACTCTGGATTTATACTCATGCAACTGAGTAACAACACCTCTTAAACTGAGCTTCCTGCTGTGTGAGCTGAGTCAGTTCAAGGAGTTGAAGCTGAACTTTTATTGTCTCTCTAGCTACAGAAACATAGTTCTTTGTTTTAATCTGATTGGTTAAAAAGGAAATATTACAGTCTGTGATTCATCACACAAGCCGAAGATCACATTAGCTGTAATTACTTTTGTCTGGGCTCATATTGATCAATGCACTCTTAGGGACATCACGGTGGTGCTGATACTGCCGGGTTCACTTGCACAACTGTAAACATGCAGTCATCAAACTAATGGCCCTGACAGGCTCAACCTGAGGTTTCTTAAATGCATTATTTGGATGCAGGAAGCAAGAGATGAAAGCCAGGTGACACGTAGAGATCAGGGACCTGCCTCTCTTATTGAGCAATGGGATACAGACACTGGAAAGTTCACCCAGAGCAGAAGCTCCGTAACACAAGAAGCTCAAAGTTGCTGGTGTTGGGGCATCTGGGAGATATACTTTCTTAGTGCATCTCTGGGAGTCTGTGTAAAAATGGTTCCTGTGAAGTTCCTTTAAGAAGTTATTGCTGTTCTCTCCTGGAGGAGCCCTTACAGAAGAAGGTGGTAGTGCCCCTGTCTACCCTCTCCTGGGTATGAATTCCAGCTCTGGGACAGCTGTTTCCACAGGCACAAAGAGGTAAAGATTGTCACCTCTCTGCACATAGGAGCTATTCAAGGTCCAGGTGCCAGAAGCCATTGTAAAAAGGGCCAGGAATAGCAATGTGGGTAAAAAGTAGGGACAGGCAAACTGGCTAGGATAACATAAGTGACCTGAACCTGCAGCCAAGATTCAAAACAAACCTTTCCTGAGGTTCAAAGAAGCATGGGTACCCTTTCCTCCCCTCCTCTCCCCAAGCCTTTCTCCCATTATTTTGAGTTTCCAGGTATCTCTCTGAATTGCAAGATATCAGATGGAACAAGAAACTGAAGAGTAAGAGGGTCCTAGTCTCACAGTATCTCCAGCCCAGAAAGAAGTTGGAAGTAATGGGACTTTTATAGGGAAGCCTGTTGTCACGAGATTCCCAGCTCTATCCTCCAGACTCAAGAGACTTAGATTAACTCTGGATGCAAATTTTGGGCACTTATCTAAACTGAACCCGAGTGCCAAAGGTTCTGAGGTTCATCCATTGCTAGTAAATAAACAACAGGCCTTATTGTTGTATTTGTGGAATTGGTTCTTCATGAAGCAGCTCTTTGCAGACAAGCTTGACTCTCCTCATGAAGGAGATTGGTAAGAGAGTGGCCACAGGTTGGCTGAAATGACTCCATTCAGAATGGATTGAGTTTTTAACAGTAGGGTACTTGGGCTTTACAGATGTGATCTTGATGTGGGTCATTATAAAGGGAAGTGACAGAGGAATGTGAGAAGAATGAAGTGATTAGAATACTTGAAATTCTTCCGTACCATAAAATCGAAAGGTTTCAGTCTTACCTAAAGCACTGGGTACCTGGGGACAAAATGCAGCATCACGTGCCAGCTATATTACCATGCAAGCACTGATATTCCTATGGACCGTTGACCCTGTTGATTCTTATATGGTTCCCATCATCATAGATTCTGAACACCTCACAAACATTAGTAAGTTATTCTCACAACACCTCTGTGATGTAGGACAATATAATTATCCCCACTTATACATGGGAAACTGAGGCATAGAGAGATTAAGGGTAACATTTTCAAAAGTGCCTAAATGGATTAGGATTCTGTCACCTTTTCAAAAGTGCATTTTAGGTTCTTAAGCACCATTGATTTCCATAAGATTTAGTTTCATGAGTGTCTAAGTCACTTTGGAAATGCAACTTAGGCTCTCAAATTGCTTAGGAGCTGCTGAAAATGTTACCCTTAGTGACTTGCCCAAGGTCACACAGGAAGTATGTGGCAGCCCCAGAAACTGAACTTAGATCTCAAGTCCTAGTCCAATTCCTTAACTCCCAACCTTTGTTCTTGCATTCTGCTGCTGTACAGTGCTTGCTATAGATAATAGCAGCACATTCCTTCTGTTGGTACTACTCTAGGGTAAATGTTCAGCTGCCTACTGGGAAGGAGGTGTGAACAAATCCCATGACCTGTTAACCGGGTTTATGAATCGTGTACCACCTGTGGCCCTGTGTTCCCCAACCTGCCTGGAGAAGGGTATCTGGCAGCAGAAAGGATGGCATTTCAAGTTGGCAGATAAATAACTTGTTAATAACTCTGATCCTCACTCAGGAAAGTCAGCTGCTCATGCAATGGACAATAGAAACTCAAGCAAATGAATTATTGAAAGCTTGTCTCTCCTGGGCTCTCAATGACCCATCTGCCAGTGCTCAGGAAGAGCAGGGATCTGTCTGATTTGAATGCAGAGGGCACAAAAGATGGTGAGAGAGAACAAGGAATCTGCTGAGACTGAGAATGGAGATAGGGAAGGAGAGAAACTGTGACTATAACTGGCTGGGCAAAGAGACTGGGAATGGGAGCTGTGAGGAGTGGAGACTGGGACTGAAGTCAGTGATGGAAATGTGGGGAATAGAAGCAAGTTGGTTGTGTGTGTGGAGACACTGAGATTGGACAAGAAGCTGTGGAGAAAGGGGAAAACTAGGACTGGCTGAGTAAGGAGACTGGCACTATGAACCAGTCTGGGGGGAACAGGAGTGGGGGGAGGGAAGATAGATCTCACAAGGGGCTGGGGTGTGGAAGGAGAACTGGGCAAAGAGATTGGAATATGGAGCCAGGAACGGGGTGGGGAGGACAGCTGGAGTTTGGACGGACAGATAGGAGGGACAAGGAAACTGGGACTGGGTTTAGAGAGGGGAGAGACTAGAAGTAGGAGGGAGAGATGGGGCCTCAGTGAGTCTGGAGAAGGATACTAGGACTTGCTGGGCAAGGAGTCTGGGATAAGAAGCCTGAGGAGTGAAGCCTGGGACTGGGCATATAATGAAAATGGGACTCGGACCAAGGGGCAGGGGCGAGAGAGGACCAGGACAGGGACAGGTTGGAGGGGACAAGGCAAGAGAAATTAGCAGAAGACTACACTCCGTTCCAGAATCTAAAATTGAGCCAGAGATTCCTGAGACTCACCATGCCCCTGCTATCAGCAAATATCTGAGAACTCCACTGGCAAAGTGCATGTCATCGCCCTCTGGTGCGGGTCCACAAAGAGATTGACAATCTGCTATCACTATCAGTACTTCATTAGCTCAAGTGACAGAGGTCAGTGCGGTGGATTTAAAGGTTCAAGTCCTACTGATGGCCCACCCACATCTCAGTGTGATGCCACATGAAAGAATTAATTTTTTTCAGTTTTGTTTTTTTTTAAAAATCTAGCAAATTACATAGAAAAATATACTGTAAAAGAATATTATTATGGTTGCAAAATCAAGAACTCAAAAAGTTAGGAAATGGCAGAAGTAAGATTGCCTGTGCAATTTTATTTACAGTGACTCATGAGGAAGATATGTTTCCCATTCATTGTACATTTTTCTCCCCCACACAACACAGCCAAGTTGATGACAAGAATTTGGACCCAACATAGCAACAACCTTAGCAACAGGGCTAACCAGCCATGACAGCAACTGATACAGGAACCCACAAGGGGGAGGCAACTCTCAATTTAGTCCTGAGTGGAGCGCAGGAGCTGGTCCAAGAGGTAACTATAACAGGACCGCTTGGAAATAGCGACCATAATATAACAACATTTAACATCCCTGTGGTGCGAAGAACCCCTCAACAGCCCAACACTGTGGCATTTAATTTCAGAAAGGGGAACTATGCAAAAATGAGGGGGTTAGTTAAACAGAAATTAAAAGGTACAATGAGTGACTAAAGTGAAATCCTTGCAAGCTGCATGGATGCTTTTCAAAGACACCATAATAGAGGCCCAACTTAAATGTATACCTCAAATTAAACAACACAGTAAAAGAACTAAAAAAGAGCCACTGTGGCTTAACAACCATGTAAAAGAAGCAGTGAGAGATAAAAAGTCATCTTTTAAAAAGCGGAAGTCAAATCTTAGTGAGGTAAATAGAAAGGAACATAAACTCTGCCTAATTAAGTGTAAAAATGTAATAAGAAAAGCCAAAGAGGAGTTTGAAGAACGGCTAGCTAAAAACTCAAAAGGTAATAAAAAAATGTTTTTTAAGTACATTAGAAGCAGGAAGCCTGCTAAACAACCAGTGGGGCCCCTGGACGATTGAGATACAAAAGGAGCGCTTAAAGATGATAAAGTCATTGCGGAGAAACTAAATGGATTCTTTGCTTCAGTCTTCACGGCTGAGGATGTTAGGGAGATTCCCAAACCTGAGCCGGCTTTTGTAGGTGATTGTAAACGGGTTGGGACTCACCACCCGCGGAGCCTCCTGTTGGTGATTTCGGGAATTAGCTCGATTCCAGTGGAGCGCCCCCTCCTGGTGGTGTCCTGTCTGTTGTTCTGCCCTCTGCTCTCCGCTGCTGTCGCTGGACCTGCGTTGCTCCCTGCTCAGTGGCGTCCTCTTCGAGGCCACTGCCCTCCGGCAGTGCCCCCTTAGTCCATCTGGACCCCCTTCCGGGGGTCGATGATCAGCAGTCCGACATTCCAGCCACCATATGCAACCACACACCCCAAAGTCTAATCCCTCTTGTCAGGGATCGGGCGTAGTCTATAATGGCCGCTCCCTATGGCCAATGGCTGGATGTACTGCAAGGAGGAAGTGGGGGACCCAGGCCCGCCCTCTACTCTGGGTCCCGGCCCAGGGACCCTCTGGCGTCAGCCTCGCTGTCCTCCTTCTCTCCCCTCATCTGTCTGTTTCCCTGGGCCGCTTCCCCTACGGCCCCCTGCATCCGCTAGGCCCTTCCCTTCAGGGCCTGCAGCCTGGCAGGTTACAGGCTCAAGCTCCCTAGCCTCCCCGAGCCAGGCCAGCACTGCACTGTCCACGGTGCTAGTCTCCTCCCTTGGAGACTGACCTTCCCCTGTCGAAGGCCTGGGACAGACTGACTGCTCCTGCTGTGGGCAGCCTTTATATATATTTGAGCGTGGCCCTGTTTGGCTGTCTCCAAACTGGGCCCTGATTGGCTCCCCATCTGCGCAGGCGCCCTGGCCTGCCACAGCCCACTCTCACAGGGAGTGGGGCAGTCTGCCCCGCTACAGTGACAAATCGGAGGAACTGTCACAAATTGAGGTGTCACTAGAGGAGATTTTGGAATTAATTGATAAACTTAACAGTAACAAGTCACTGGGACCAGATGGCATTCACCCAAGAGTTCTGAAAGAACTCAGATGTGAAGTTGCGGAACTATTAAATATGGTTTGTAACCTGTCCATTAAATCGGCTTCTGTACCCAATGACTGGAAGATAGCTAATGTAATGCCAATATTTAAAAAGGGCTCTAGAGGTGATCCTGACAATTACAGATCGGTGAGTCTAATGTCAGTACTGGGCAAATTAGTTGAAACAATAGTAAAGAATAAAATTGTCAGACACATAGAAGAACATAAATTGTTGGGCAAAAGTCAACATGGTTTTTGTAAAGGGAAATCGTGTCTTGCTAATCTATTAGAATTCTTTGAAGGGGTCAACAAACATGTGGACAAAGGGGATCCAGTGCACATTGTGTACTTAGATTTCCAGAAAGCCTTTGACAAGGTCCCTCACCAAAGGCTCTTACGTAAATTAAGCTGTCATGGGATAAGAGGGAAGGTCCTTTCATGGATTGAGAACTGGTTAAAAGACAGGGAACAAAGGGTAGGAATAAATGGTAAATTCAAAGAATGGAGAGGGGTAACAAGTAGTGTCCCTCAAGAGTCAGTCCTAGGACCAATCCTATTCAACTTATTTATAAATGATCTGGAGAAAGGGGAAAACAGTGAGGTGGCAAAGTTTGCAGATGATACTAAACTGCTCAAGATAGCTAAGAACTTCAAAAAGATCTCACAAAACTAAGTGACTGGACAACAAAATGGCAAATGAAATTTAATGTGGATAAATGTAAAGTAATGCACATTGGAAGAAATAACCCCCCAACTATACATACAATATGATGGGGGCTAATTTAGCTACAACTAATCAGGAAAAAGATCTTGGAGTCATTGTGGATAGTTCTCTGAAGAGGTCGATGCAGTGTGCAGTGGTGGTTAAAAAAGCAAACAGGATGTTAGGATTCATTAAAAAGGGGATAGAAAATAAGACGGAGAATATCTTATTGCCCTTATACAAATCCATGGTATGCCCACATCTTGAATACTGCGTACAGATGTGGTCTCCTCATTGCAAAAAATATATACAGGCATTAGAAAAGGTTCAGAAAAGGGCAACTAAAATGTTTAGGGGTTTGGAACGGGTCCCATATGAGGAGAGATTAAAGAGGCTAGGACTTTTTAGCTTGGAAAAGAGGAGGCTAAGGGGAGACATGATAGACGTATATAAAATCATGAGTGACGTAGAGAAAAAAAATATGGAAAAATTATTTACTTGTTCGCATAATACAAGAACTAGGGGCCACCAAATGAAAGTAATGGGCAGCAGGTTTAAAACAAATAAAAGGAAGTTCTTCTTCACACAGCACACAGTCAGCTTGCGGAACTCCTTGCCTGAGAAGGTTGTGAAGGCTAGCACTATAACAGGGTTTAAAAGAGAACGGGATAAATTCATGGAGGTTAAGTCCGTTAGTGGATATTAGCCAGAATGAGTAAGGAAGGGTGTCCCTAGCCTCTGTTTGTCAGAGGGAGGAGATGGATGGTGGGAGAGAGATCACTTGATCATTGCCTGTTTTGTTCAGTCCCCCTCGGGCACATGGCATTGGCTGCTGTTGGTAGACAGGGTGCTGGGCTAGATGGACCTTTGGTCTGACCCAGTACGGCCGTTCTTATGTTAACTGCTGCATCTTAAAACTAGCCTGAGATGATATCTTTAAAAATCTCTCACTATTATTTTAATCTAATGCCAAAAAGAGAGGAAGGGGCACTAGCTGATGCAAAGATACATTAGCTACGGACATGTATGACTAGACCAGGATGGATTGGACTAGTGATGTGGACTTCGCTGTATATTTTGCTTTGAGTATGACTTTTTTCCCCAAACAATCAAGAGGCTAGACAAATTTACAGTCTGAAAGTGACCATTACTCTACTTTGAGAAGAATCTCCCCTCATCCATATTCCTTTCTTTTGCAGCTCACAAACCAAATTAGTTGTAATTAACAACCTAATGATGCTTGATTTCCTCTGATCTGTTAGATTTGCCAGAGGCTTATGAAAGGCTTTCTATGTTTTCTTTGATAATAAACTATACTGGATTCCATTGTGTTTAACTGAAATCTGCACTTCTGTGAAAGATGAATGCCCTGAAATGATTCTCAGCTAAAGAAATTCCCTACCTGCAGGACCAGAGATGGGAACAGTGCTGAGTTGGAGGCTCTCCAGAATCTTTTGTTCCAATCTGATCCTTTTCTGGCTGTCTCCTTTGATGAACAGATTGCTCGAATCCGGAGCTGCATCTCGAGATGTCTTCTCTCCATTGACTAGAACACAAAAAAGCCACAGTCTGGTTTATGACTGCACTCAGACAGTGTGTGTCTCAGCAAATGGAGGTAAGTTACAGCGAGTGGCCACTCTACCTGGGGCAAGAGTCTGCCAGCCACAGGGCAAAACAATATTAAAAGGAGGGCAGAAGGGCAGTTTATTGCTGCCGTGGGAGTTAAAACAAACAACGGGGAAAAGGAGGTGGGAGGAAAGCATGCTGAACAAAAAAGGAAAGCAAATGAAGCTAATAAGCTGAAATAGAGAACTGAAAGGGGGACAATCTAACAGAGTGGGCCTCACCAAGATCAGGTACTAAAACAGTAGAGAGAGTAACAATATTTATTTGCTATTTAAAATCTGGCTATCTCATCTTCACATCAGTTCCTGTTCTAGGTGCAGGAAGATACTGGGATAATTTAACACACTTACATATTAAATAATTAGCCACATATGAGGCTAAAGATGGGCCAGCCATAAATGCTGAATCCAAATCTGAACTTCCCCAGAGCATAGAGATATTCTGTAACCTGGTGTTTTGACTGAGCAAGCTATAGATATTGGGCCAGCCATGAAGTTTGGGTCTAGATCCAAACTTTCTTTGAAGTTTGGAGGACAGTTTAGATCCTGGGTTTTGATTCAGACCTATCTTGACTCACAAAAATGAAACTGCCCTATTCCAACAAGAACACTTCACTTGATGGTCTTACAAAATTAGTGTCAATCACAGAATACCTAGGTTTACCTCTTTTCCCAGGCAGCATCCAATTTCTATTCATTTATTTGTCACAGATAACAAACCAACTAAGGAGGAATGTTTTGGAACCACAAATTGGCTTTTGAGCCATATTGTGTAGACAGGTGATGCCACCATCTGGATCTGTAGTGGACACTCCTGAACCATATGTCTCATTAGCCATTCAAATGTAAAGTCAGAGCTCAAAGAAATTGATAAAACATAGTGAAAGAGTCTCCATCTGCACACAGGTACAATTTCAAGGATTTACCCTGATATTTCTGGGAAGATTTATAATACAACTGTACCTCTTCCCCAATCACAAATAAAAGGCTAATGAGAGGCACACTTACTTGTTAGATAACAGTCCAGGCTAAGAGACACATTGTCAAAAGCAATAATGGCATCGGATTCTTCTTCCCATGAAGTGATGATCTGAAGCCAAAACCTGTACAGATGGGAGAAAAGAAAAGGGATCTAGTTATGTTAAGGAGATGCGACTTGAGACTTACCAAAAATAAAAGGATAAGTTTTAGAAAAGATAAAACATCTTCTTTGACATACAATCCTTCAATCTTATAGTAATGGAGAAAGAATACTGAATCCTGTCTTGCAAATGTCAATTGAGTACTATGCTGATGGGGACTGTAGAAATACTCCCCTCTGTATCTATCTAGGTATGCTTATACTTTTGTTACAGAAGGCAAAACTGAGGCACAAGGAGAATAAGTGTCTTGTCCAAGCTCAAACAGCAAGTTCTGGGCAGAATCATGAAAAGAAACCAATTTTCTTGATACTCAGTGTAAAATTTTCAAAAGCAACTGAGTGACTTCAGAGCATAGGTTCCCTTTTCAAAAGCGACTTAGGCACTTTGGGCTGGATTCACTATGATGAATGAGGATCAGCATTGAACTGCCTAATGTTTAAGGGTCCTACTGCCTAGCGAGATTCACAGCACTGAGTTGTGCGCCCAGGCTCCCTATTCAATACATGTGGGGAGTTAGGTGCCCAAGAAAGGGATTCACAAAAGCCAGCATGCGGAGCAGGGAGCTGCTCATGCTAGTCAATAGGGAATGCTGAGGAGAGGAGTGTGGTATAACTCCTACCCTTCAGAAGCAGTTAGATGTCTAACTTCAAGCTGGAGGGAGGCTCATCCCTCCATTCGGGATTCACAGCTGTGAACCCTTTCCTGGAGATAGGTGCCTAAGCCAGGTCAGGCCTGCCTTTCAAAGAAACCAAGGGAGATGAAGTTCAAACCCTCTGCCAGATGTGCAGTAGGGATTTAAACCCAGGTCTCTCACCTCCCAGGGCAGTAACCCTAACCGCTGGGCTTATATACAATGAATTCCATTCTCTCTCTGGCCCAATCACATTTGTTGTATCTGACCCAAATTCACAAACAGTTTTGGTTTCCCAAGAAAGGCATTTTTCAGCCACTTAACTATTCACTGAAAAAAAAATCATTGTTTCTAAACCTGGATGAGTGCTCTAGCCACAGGGCTTTTCGGTAAAAAGGGAGAACCCCCACCACTGCCCCCTCTAACTGTGTTTTGTAGGAGCCCCCATCCAGTAGGGGATTTCTGAGAAAACCTTCTGGACTGGGCCCCACATGTACGATAGGCAGGAGGATGCCTACTTTGAGGAACATGCCGGGGCTTACACATGCGTTAGGCGCTGGGTGTCAAGACTCAGGCAGTTTTGCACATGCCTAGCAGCAGAATTTTAAGCACCTAGGAGACTTTACCTGGAGAAACTTAGATGCCTAGGGAATTTAGACACCTATAAAGTTAGGTGGTAACTGAGCAGAGGTTTTGAGGAACTAAATTTTGGATTTGGGCACCTAAAGAAGCAGGTAAGCACCTAAATCCCTTTGCGGATCTACCCTTTAGAAGCCTGAGCCCACGTCCAGACTAACCCGCGGCATCGGCGGGTTAAAATCGATTGCTCGGGGATCGATATATGGCGTCTAGTCTGGACATGATGTATCGATCCCCGAGCGCGCTTACATCGATTCCGGAACTCCATCAACCCGAACGGAGTTCCGGAATCGACACGGAGAGCCGTGGACATCGATGCCGCGCCGTCCAGACGGGTAAGTACCTTGATTTTAGACATTCGACTTCAGCTACGTTATTCAAGTAGCTGAAGTTGCGTATCTAAAATCGATTTTAATACCCTAGTCTGGACGTGGCCTTAAGTCACTAAGGTGCTGTTGAAAATTTTACCATCAATCTGCTGCCCTCTGCACTGGAGTATACATTTACCACCGATTCATAACAAAAGGAAATTCAGAATCTCTAACTCAGATCTTGCAAGACAAATGACAGAAGGATTTGCCATTTGCAGACTATGGGAACTGTAGAACTGTTTACTTTAGTGCAAAAGAGACTGAGCGTACATTTGCATTAAATCACTTTCATGCTCCCAGCTGGTCTTCAAAGGGGAGCTAGGAAGAAATATCATGGCAAATTCATTTTCAATTATTTTTCAAGGCAATTGATACAGCAAAAATATTAATTTACAATAAATATTTCCAGTTCTACAATATATAGTCAATGTAATGATAGAGGGTACTCATGGGCTTAAACTGACTCTTAGAGTCTAAGCTGTGCAATTTCATCCGTTACTGCTGCTTCTTTGCAGTCTGGAGTCATAATCCTTTCCTAGGACACAAGAATAATTTCTAATAGTAACCAACCGTGATGCTGGGACAAGATGTTGGTCTCAAAAGTCGTATCAAGGCCACAAAAAATGACACCTTCAGGTGAGGACTGAGGAGCAAGAGAATATGAAATCTTAAAAACAGGAAAGAACTTGAGCCAAATTCTCTGCTGCTTCCTGATTCTCTGCCTTATCTCCAGCCCAGGATAGCACAGTCATAGGGCTGGTTTACCCTGTCTATGGGTCCCAGGGTATATGTATGATGCAATTAGACACCCACCGCTGGCCTGAGCCAACTGACTCTGGCTCATAGGGCTTAGGCTAAAGGGCTATTTAATTGCAGTGTAGATATTCCAGCTTGGGCTGCAGCCCGAGCTCTGAGACTCTCCCACCTTGCAGGGTACTAGAGCCCAGGCTCCAGCCTGAGCCCAAACCTCAACACTGCAGTTAAACAGCCCCTTAGCTCAAGTTCTGTGAGCCTGAGTCATCTGACATGGGCCAGCTGTGGGTTTTTAATTGCTGTGTAGACATACCCAGACTATTTGTCAAGCTGGGGATAGCTGGAGTGAAGCCCACTCCACATACTTCCAGTCTCCACCAATGTCATCCTTCCTGTGCTAGGGACCACAAGGACAGAACAAAGGATCTGGCACAACCAGGAATCCACAAGCAGCAAAGTTGCTGGTGGTCTCTTTGCACCACCTGAGTGGCATAAAAGGAGCGAAACAGGGTAGAAAAATCTGTCCCCTTATCTCCATGCAAATGCCCTGATCAGAGTTTATTTATCCCTTTATGCTTTATTTCTGCAAATAGAAAACTGTAATGTTGTGATACTGGAGTTTCTCCCCTCAGCATGAAATGCGCAATATGAACTAGAAAACATGTCAAAAATAGAATGATTTTTAGAATGCTCTGAAAGACAGAAGCAACAGCTGTTTAAAAGAGGCTGATTGACACTAAGAATTGCATATATTCTGAAGGAGAAACATTGCTAACAATTAGAGGAAACTCAATGAGATGTCAAAACATAAACATGTTTTCTGAACTGAACTACCTTTATCACTTAGAAAGCAACAGCTTGATCTAAATAACTCCTTAGAAAAAATCACAGAAGCATAGTTCTTTCCCTCCCCATCTATGTGCTGCAACAACCTGGTACTGCCAGAAGCTCTAGAGTTTTTAGTCAATCACCTGAGTCCTAATTAATATGAGCATGGGGGTAAATCTGAGGAAAGCCTTGCACAACATTTTTTACTTTTGCAGTCCACAGCGATGAACGCACACACAGGCCTCTCTCTACCCACCCATCCAAAGCTGAAACCCCAATATGCTTTGAATAAAATAATCAAAGTATTCTAGCTACTGGTGTACAAATGAACACAGTGACATTAGGCATCCCAAATGGCTCAGCTTCCCCTCACTTAATACTTGGCACAACACATTTAGCATTTAAGGCACAGGACTGAGTGGCTGGAGACTTGGGTTATATTACAGGCTGCGTCATTGACTCACTATGTGTCCTCGGGAAAGTCACTTAGAGCTGGTTTAAATGGCGTGGTAAAGTGTTCTAAAGGGGTGTGATTTGGAAAGCACTTTGATGTGTTGTGCTCTAAAAGGTACCTAGTCTGCATTAATTAGTGCACCAGCAGGGCCTACATAGGGACAACTAAAGCACAACAGGTTAGAGCATTTTGTAAATCACACCTCTCTAGAGCACTTTGCTGCATCACATAGACAAGTCCTTTATCTCCTTGTGCTTCAGTTTTTTCTATATTAAATAAGGATAATACCTGGAAAAGGGGAGATTATGAGGATACCATCCTGGCTAATGCACCACTTTTGCATATAGTCTATTCTCCAGTTCTTTGGGATTCTGGTTTTATAAGACACAAGCAATGAAATAACCTGAAGTGGAGAATTAGTGCTCCAAGGTGATGGATTGCCACACATGTAGGAAATAGCATACCCTGTCCAAGAAAGGTGGAGGAGGGCTAGTAAGATCCAGGTCAAGTAGCATGTCCTTGACACGAGAGTCAAATCAGCTGCTTTGAGGCCTCAGGTTGCCCAAAGAAACTGAGGAGGTAGAAGGCATCAGTTTTCTACTCTTGAACCTGTGCCTTCTTTTAGATTGGTCAACCTGACAGTAAGGGTAATATTGCTCCCTAGGCTGGTACTAGAATAATGTTTTGCCCTCTGTGGCCAGAGTGTAGAGGCCCAAGGATTTCAAAACCGCTTAAGTCCTTTAGATGTACAAATCATCCTCTGTTTTAGATAAGAACTCTTCACATCTCTCAAAGGGGAAGTCCTTAGCTGCCTGTTCCACATCCGCAGGATTCCCTGAGGACTACAATCAGGAGAAATGGAGCATAGTCACCACCATCACTGTTGCCTTGGCTGCAGAATCTGCTGCATCCAAAGAACCTGCAAACCTGATTGAGAAATGAGGCAGCTCTCCGAGATGAGTGACTAAAATTGTTCTCTGGAACCTTCCGATAACTTGCTCACAAACTGAGATATTGCCACCTTGCTACAGAAGTCCTGCCTTGACAACTGACGGTAATTGCAATGTCAAGTTGTAAATTTGCTGAAGAATAAAAGTCTGTCTACCAGAACAGTCACGCTTTTGGGCACCTTTGTCTCTGAGGTAGCCTTAGCCCCGCCCTGCTGGCTCTTCTCATTCACCATGGCCACTAAGAAAGAGTCAGAGGTGGGATGTAAATAGTGTTCCACATTTTCAGTTGTTACCGGTTTCCACTGATGAATTACCAATTCCTTTATTAAAAGCAGTTCAGTTTTTACCGATATACGCCCATTTATCAATCCATTTGGTATTTTTTGGATACTTTTTTTGGTTAAACACTAGTCCTTTATGCGACTGTTTTGTCCTGCAGCGCTAGGATTGAAGCAGTTCCACAGTATAAAACACAGAAGACCCACAAGGTGGAGGTTGGAAAATCAAACATTAATATTGTGCTATGATTGGCTCACAAAGAGAGGCTGCGCGCCTATTTCACTTGAGTCCATTTAGTGCAGCACTGAATTGAAACAATCAATCTTTCCCAGAGAAATATGTGTAACTCCGTTAGTGCCAATCTCCTTATGGGTTTGGATGGACAGGCCTGGGTTCTGCATCCCCACACAGCTAGTTCTGCCCTCTCTGTGACTGGCTCCAGAGTACTCTCAAAATGGCTTCTCCCGCCTCCAGGATTCCCAGGGGAGGGTATCTCACTCCCTATTGGTCAGATTAGCTCTTCTTCCCAGGCTTTCCCTTGTCAATCATTTGACTCTGCCCCCTCCCCCAAGCAGGCATGCCTGTAATCCTTCCCCAATCAACAGGGGCCCCTCATGTTCTATATGGTGCCTCTCCTCTCTCCCTCTTGGTTGCTCAGCAGACTCAGAATCTGCCCTTGGCTTCCCCTTCCTATCTGGGACAGTGTGCCTCTCCCTGAACTGCCAGCACACAGAGCCCAGGAACCTAGCTAAGCTCCTTGGGGGTTACAGATAGAAAAAGTAAACATGGGGCAAAACCACAAATCTGTGCCTGAATACGAATAGGAAAATCAGTGCTTAGAAATTTTCAAGAAAAGTAAAGCATGGAGTGAAGAGGATGCCTTGTGCTTCAAGTACAGCAGCATTGAGGTCAGTGCTTGCATTGACAGACTAAAGGAGCATGTTGAACGCAAGTGACACAAGAAGCTTAAAGAAGCAAGTGAGCTTTGGGGTAAACAGTCAATATCAGGAGGTTTCACCTGGGCTTTAAGGAAAGAGAGGACACAGCAAAACTGTGTCAATGAATTTGTGCATATTCTTTGTTTCGCTGGACAATCACTGTTAATAGCAGAGGGGCCTACTGGTGACTTTGTGCGACAATACTGTCCAGCAACAAAAACCCTTGCTGATGCAGACAACCTCATTTGTAAATATCTGAAAGAAAATGATGCTCTAGTGTCTAAACTGATGGAAGAAATTGATGGAAATATGTGTTGCATCTGACGAAGTGGGTATTCACCCACGAAAGCTCATGCTCCAAAATGTCTGTTAGTCTATAAGGTACCACAGGATTCTTTGCTGCTTTTACAGATCCAGACTAACACGGCTACCCCTCTGATACTTGATGGAAATATGATGTTTAGTCAGATTTTTAATGAGTCTCTTGATGCTTTGGACTGCTGATTCTTGGCCTTTTATTTTTGCTTTTTGATTTCAAAGAGAATAAACCCGCATTGTTTTGTGCTAATGTGACATTCATCTCCTCTGCAGATACTGGTTTCGTCAGTGCAATAATAGATATGTTTGAGATGGTACCAGCTAACTTGGGAAAATGTGGCCACAACTAACACAGATTCTGCTTCCTACATGGCTAAATTTGCAAGGGAGATTAAACTCAATCAGAAACTGGAGCTGCCACATATTACCTGTCCTGCTCATCTGATTAACGTTGCGCAGTCAGCAGCTACTGCTATAGAAGAAACGAAAGATGTGGAATCTTGACTCACTGGATTCAGAGCCATTTTCAAGCACTCAGACAAGTTGAAAGTTTTGTTTTACACAGTGTGAGACAAGCACAGAGCTGACTGCCAATTACCTACCCCTGTTGTGCCACATTGGTGCATGAGCTTGTACTTCGCTGCCTGTCATGTAAATAACATGTGGACTGTGCTAATGCATCTCATAAATCATCCTGAGTTTATTGGTTCTAAAGTAGAAACTCTGAAGAGACTGGCAAATAACCAAAATGACTGCCAGCTTCTGCACACCAAGCTAATGTTCATTGGTGAAAATTTGGAATAACTGTGCGATGCACAGAAAACATTGTAGTTTTCTCTGATCACTGCCAACACATTTCCAGTACAGATGTTCACCGGATCCTGACAACCAGAATCTCAGCTGAATTGAGCACAAAATCTGTAAGAGAAACATATGGCGAGAAACCCTAGCTGTTTCTGGCACTCTTTCTGACCCCAAACATGAGAAAACCAAAAAGTGTTCAAAACCTTCAACACAATGCTCAGCAAGCAATGGGAGATGACTGTGATCCGCAGTATGAACCCTGAAGTGTTTGGTGCAAAAGAGTCTTTTTGGAATGTCATCCAGATGTTGTACCCCTTTCTCAAGGTGAATTTTGCAATAGACTATGACGGTTATGCCAGAGGGTTTCAACCATTTGCCACTAAAGATGAAATTTCAAATCTGAAAGGCACATTTACTACGTACATGAACATGCCTAACACTGACACCATGACACTGGATGTGCTGGCTTTTTGGAACAGCCATCAAGACACACTTCCCAACTTCAGCAAAGTGGCACAGCAAGCTTCGAGCGTGCCCCCTGGATCTATAGATGCAGACTACATAATTTCCAACTTGGACTACCTCCAAGACAGCAAGAGGCTCAACATGAGTGAGGATACTGTGAAGAAATTTATGTGGATTTCTGGAAAAACTACCACTTCTGAGAGAGAAAAAAATACTTTTGTACATAAAAAAAGTTTCAATTATATTATAGTAAAATGTGTATATTATAAAAGTTTTTTTGGTTTTATTTTTCCCCTGATTTTTCCCAATGTTTTTATTTTTATTTTTAACCCAATTTCATCCTGATTTTAATGTTTGGAAAATAAACACTGAAAAATTTCTAGATTATTATTATTATTTTACAAATAAAAACTGAAAACACGGAACACTAGATGTAATAAAATTATCCAAATCCCTGAGATGGAACTTGGTATTTGTGTTTAATATATGTTTGGCCACATGGGGAAAGGAGGATGGGGTTTTCCAGAGTATTTTGGCTGGCTGCATAATAACCTCATTGATAGGTAAGGACTATTTTTCCTTCTGAAGTGGGATGGAAAATGTTGATCAGTTTGTGGCTATTCGTCTCCACTAGCTCCACTTGAATGCCCAGATAAGCTGCCATTCTCCTGAGGAGCCCCTGATATATCTTGAAGTCATCTGGTATCAGAGCCTCATCAGGCAATGAGGAAGATATCTAAAGGGAAGGGAAAAGAAAGAGCTTCTCAGGCTGTTCCTATGCTACCACAGCAGACTGCAGCTCCAAAGTAGGTTGAAGTAAGTCCTGAGCTTGAGAGTCCAAAGGCTGTTCAGTAGAGGCTGTCACCTCTGAGTACTGTCTGTATGGGTGATGTAGATCTGGATGCTGGAGATGTCCCCTAGGGCATACAATAGGGCCATGGAGGGGGCTGACGTGGTATCAAGACCCAGGCATGTCTGGCCCCAGCAACACAACCCCTGGCTGAAATCTTCTGAAACCCAAACCAAGGAACATGAGAATGGGATCAGGAGGAAGCTCTGGACTCGCAGCGTTGAGATACCTGAAAGCCTATCCAACGGACACTCTAAGTATTCCAAGACCTAGGATGGTACAGTACTAAGAGGGGTCCTTGGTGACCGAGATCTGGATCTGGCTTCCTGGCTGCCGGTAACATGTGCTGTGTAGGAGCTGGTACCGGACCATAAGAGGTGAAAGGAGCCGGTACCAAGCCTGAAGCTGGCGGCCCCACAACAAAGCATTCAGGTGCCAATGGCCTTGGCAGCTGTGCTGGTGCTGGAAGAGGGACTTCACTCTGAAGGAATGGGGATGGTGGTACTGACAGGCATAACAAATCCCTGGACATGGTATAAGCCTCTGGCGTAGTCATTCAGACACAGGGTGCTGACCCACAGTGATCAGGAATGATTGCTCCATTGCAGCCAAAGAGGTCTTGACAGTCCCAAGGAAGGCACTGCAGTTGATGGTTCAGATCTCTCTGTATGCACTGGTACCAGAAAGTGGCAAGACAAAAGACACATTGTGGGTACTGGCATGACATTCTGCAGAGGAGTCCTGCTCTCTGGACTTAAAAAAAGCCGATGTCGATGTCTCCTTGTGTTTCCGAAGCTGGGACTGCTCTGAAGTCTTGGGACTTGAAAAAGACTGCCCCAGTGTAAAGACTCTACTGCAGCTGGGCAAGCACTTTGGGAGGAAGAACTTCTCTTGGATGACCAAGTGGGGTCCGATGCCCATCTAAGAGTGGTCTCCATCAGGATGTAACAGAGACATTCCTCCCTAGGCTTCTTTCTCTTGGTCTCAAAACCAAAACAATAGAATGTCCTATCTCTAACATGACCCTCACCCAAGCACTTGAGACAGTGCAAGCAAGGGTCACTGACAGACCTGAAAAGCTTTTGTTCAAAGGGGACACAATTGCTCTGACCCTGGATAGTAAGAAGGAACTGAAGGTGTGGGTGGAAAGGTTCTGATCTTTATACACTCACTCCAGAGCATGAGGAGTTTGACAATAGTTTGGGCTGCCCCTATAAGTACCACTAGGAAAAATATCTCTGGCACCAGTGCCTGAGACATGCACACACCTACAGTGTAATGGGCATATGCAAGCACTCGAAGAAGAACTGAACTTTTTTCACCCAGTCCTACAGGAAATATCTGGGCTACCTATCCAATATGTATTTCTATCAGGAGAATGTGTGTGTTAACATGGCCTGCAGTTTGTGTGGGACAGTTTTCACAAATGTTTAAAAACATTTTGGCATGAACTTAATGCAGGTGAAAGGCGTTATATTGACAGTTGTGAGGTGTTCTGTTTGTCCACAGAATAGATACCACTTAGGAAATGGCAGTACAATCTTCCTCCACAGCACCCCAACATGCCTTGGTACTAAACTGGAGGACTTTCTGGAATTCAGTTGCTGTGGCCCTTCACCTTTCTTCTGAGGCTGCCAAATGAATGCCAGTTAGAGAGGTGACTTTTGTGATGTGGACCCACCAATTCATTTCACAGAGGTAAAAGAAAGGCTCTTCATGACAGTTTTCAAGGCAACTTTTGCAGACTCAAGAATATTCAGATAGGCCCTTAGAGCCAGATTTCAAAGGTATTTAGATGCCTAAAGAGGTAAACTGAAAATCCCTCTGGGTGCCTATCTCCTTCGTTAGGCACTTTTGAATTCTGACCCTTACTAATTCTGGAGTTTTAGGTGATTGGCTGGGCTGAATCCAAGCTCTTCATCCTTTGAAGTCTGCTCTTTGCTGGCTGTTATAGTCATGTCTCATCAGTCTCTCCTGCCAGCACAGAATTGTTCTGATTATGGAGAGAGAACTATCATCTAAGCTGGCCACATAAGAAATCCGGTAAATGGAATAGGCCAATTTCTGTCTTTTGTTACATTCACTGAAGTTAACACTAAGCATCATTGCTACAACTTGGGCTGTGCAGACATAACAGATGGCAGAATTTGTCCCATTGTGTTCACCAGACTTCCTGTATGGCCAATAAGTTGATAGTCTTGTCTCTATTTGTCAGTGACAGAAACACTGAACTTTTATTCCCCTGTTCTAGGCCCAGAACTCTTATTTTCTTAACTACATAAGGAGATATGAACAAGACTGGAATTTGTCTGAATTCAGAGGGGGTCTGTGACAACTAGGAAACAGTAATCGATACAGTACTCTGGTCACTGCAACAACAAGCAGTTGCTTGGGAGTAGCCCTGATTAGGAAGAGCTGTTCCTAATTGCTGGATTGGGAGGAGCTGAGAGCCCAAAGGCTAATTAGCCCATTACCCACAAGATAAAAATGACACAGGAAGGGAAGTACTTGTGAGAAAGACAGAAATTGGAAGGCTTTTGAAAAGCAGAGGACAGATCTCTTGGGAGAGAGGGGTAAAGGCGAGCTAAGGATTGTAAGGTATTGTCAATGCAGAGTTGCGTGAGTTTGTACAGGTTGCTGGGCAAACACAGTGAAATAAACCATGTGGTGTTTGACCAGAAGGTGATCTCCAAGCAGTTTGTAGCTTGAAAAGAGACAAGAATGGGACCCCACACTTTCACATTTAGGAGCTTGTCCAGGATCTATAACTGGCTCGATCGTTTTGCAGCCTGGACCAGGAGAAGCCTCTGCAGTGGCTGGGAAACTGCAAGAAGAGCTGCAGAAGACTCTGAAAAGTTCCCAACAATCCCACCACAGAGAGAGCCAGGCCTTGTTTGGAGGCAGAATAGCAAAAGAGTCTGCAGGACTTTATAAGAGATCAAGCCCAAAGGGTAACAGCAACTTCTAGAGAAGGTGGTGAGTCCTACAGAAGGTGTGCTAGACCAAGCAAGAGATGACCCCCAGATCCAGATGCAAGGAGTGTAAGTGTACCCTGTTATAGAGTCCCAAATGGGAAAAAAAACATGCAAATGACAAACACCTTCAGATCCACCATTATTACTGTGGGATTATGTTAATTTCATTTATTTCTTTTCTAAAACAAATGGAGCTTCAGTGAAAACTTTGTCCCGAGACCAGCATGTCTGCAACAAATAGTTCGTCTTTTTTCTCTCTGATTTAATGTCACTATTCATTTAGAAATATGATGTCTCTCAAATTCCACTGAAACAAGTTCATTAGTCAACAAACATTTCAATCATTAGCTTCAGTGGTTTAGCTTAATGGGCTAATTAAGAGAAATTTAATCAAAACTGAAGATGGAGATGTCATATTAGTGAGAAAAAATATGGATGACTTTTCTCTCCTCTTTCTGTACAAAAAAATGTAGCACAGGAACATTGTCACTAATCTAATCACTCAGAGCCTGATTCAACGTCCATTGAACTCAACGGTAAGGCTCCCATTGACTTTAATAGGCATTGGGATTAAGTCCTAAAGGCAGTGACTGTTGGCAGACCATAAGCATGCTCAAAGGTTGTGGATTAACATGGATTTAAGTGATTTAATGTTCACATTGTGCCTTACAAACAGAGATGTTTTGAACAGAGACTGCAGATGATATTTTAAAAAATCTAACAACAAAAATCAATGCTGACAATTGTGCCACGAGTTTGCTGCTTATTATACCTGCCTCAGCAGCATCTGCACATGAATTGCAAATGCTAGTCAGATAGTTTTATGTTTGCACGCTGAGTTCCATTACAGGAACAACATGATGGTCGATAGTGGTTTTAATGGCTTCAGTCCTGGAACATCTTAGCTTGAGAACAAGAGGAACTTCTTGGTTTCATTCAAGTGTTGATGTCCTTGTTGTCACCACTTTTGTCCTGTTCAACCCTAAGGCCATTTTTAAAATGGTTCCTCTGATTCATGGCAGGTGGTGGAGTGTTGGCTAAAAATAAATTAATCTTAGCTGATCTACAGGAATATCTGATGATATTCCATGGGATTTGCTTTCTTTCTGAAGTAGATGGCAAATGTTTCACTAGGTGGACAGGAAGACTAATTCAAATCTCCCTTTTGAGCAACATCAGCTGAGCTGACTGTAGAAGCCCTCTACACCAATATTCCACGCAAAGATGGACTATAAGCTACCAGGAACAGTATCCCCGATAATATCACGGCTAACCTGGTGGCTGAACTTTGTGACTTTGTCCTCACCCACAACTATTTCACATTTGGGAACAATATATATCTTCAAGTCAGCGGCACTGCTGTGGGTACCTGCATGGCCCCACAGTATGCCAACATTTTTATGGCTGACTTAGAGCAACGCTTCCTTAGCTCTCGTCCCCTAACGCCCCTACTCTACTCGCGCTACACTGATGATGTCTTCATCATCTGGACCCATGGAAAAGAAGCCCTTGAGGAATTCCACCATGATTTCAATAATTTCCATCCCACCATCAACCTCAGCCTAGATCAATCCACACAAGCGGTCCACTTCCTGGACACTACTGTGCTAATAAGCGATGGTCACATAAATACCACCCTATACCAGAAACCTACTGACTGCTATACTTACCTACATGCCTCCAGCGTCCATCCAGGACACACCACACGATCCATTGTCTACAGCCAAGCTCTAAGATACAACCGCATTTGCTCCAATCACTTAGACAGAGACAAGCACCTACAAGATCTCTATCAAGCATTCTTAAAACTACAATACCCACCTGCTGAAGTGAAAAAACAGATTGACAGAGCCAGATGAGTACCCAGAAGTCACCTTCTACAAGACAGGCCCAACAAAGAAAATAACAGTACACCACTAGCTGTCACCTTCAGCCCCCAACTAAAACCTCTCCAGCACATCATCAAAGATCTACAATCTATCCTGAAAGATGATCTCTCACTCTCACAGATCTTGGGAGACAGACCTGTCCTCGCTTACAGACACCCCACCAACTTGAAGCAAATACTCATCAGCAACCACATATCACTGAACAAAAACACTAACCCAGGAACCTATCTTTGCAACAAAGCCTGATGCCAACTCTGTCCACATATCTATTCAAGTGACATCATCATAGGACCTAATCACATCAGCCATACCATCAGGGGCTCATTCACCTGCACATCTACCAACGTGATATATGCCATCATGTGCCAGCAATGCCCCTCTGCCATGTACATTGGCCAAACCAGACAGTCTCTATGCAAAAGAATTAATGGACACAAATCTGACATCAGGAATCATAACACTCAAAAACCAGTAGGAGAACACTTTAACCTATCTGGTCATTCAATGACAGACCTGCGGGTGGCAATTTTGCAACAGAAAAGCTTTAAAAACAGACTCCAATGAGAAACTGCTGAGCTGGAATTGATATGCAAACTAGATACAATCAATTTAGGCTTGAATAGGGACTGGGAATGGCTGAGCCATTACAAACATCGAATCTATCTCCCTTTGTAAGTATTCTCACACTTCTTATCAAACTGTCTGTACTGGGCTATCTTGATTATCACTTCAAAAGTTTTTTTCTCTTACTTAATTGGCCTCTCAGAGCTGGTAGGACAACTCCCACCTTTTCATGCTTTCTGTATGTGTATATATATCTCCTCAATATATGTTCCATTCTATGCATCCAAAGAAGTGGGCTGTAGTCCACGAAAGCTTATGCTCAAATACATGTGTTAGTCTCTAAGATGCCACAAGTACTCCTGTTCTTTTTGTGGATACAGACTAACATGGCTGGTACTCTGAAACCTGGCTTTATTTAAACTTAAACCACAACCAAAGGAGACGAAGGTGGCAGCTCAAATACTTAGAGTTAGAGATGAGAGAGGCGATCTATGGCCAAGCTGAATTCATTTTCTTTGGTTGATTTCTTTGGCCTGAGCCAGAAAGTATGGATTCAGATAATAATTTCCCCAAACAGTAGGAGAGTTTGGATCTGGGAGTTTAGCTGAGCCTATTATAGCAACAGGCGCCCATCTATGAGGTTAGATCTGGATCCCAATTCCTCCCAAACTCAGGATCTTTAAATCAGGGGTTTCACTTCAGACCCATCAGTATTTGATCTTAATCCTACCTTCTTACTTCCTCCAACCCTGATGGAATAGTTTAAGGATTCTCTTGAATTCATTTAGACCTTATTCATACAAAGAAATTTACCAGCACAGCTTTGCACGCATAATTATGCTGGTATAGCCATGCTGGTAAATTTCCCTGTACAGAATAGCCCTAATTCTCTTTGCTTCCATCACCTAAATTGAGATTGTATTCCACAGCTTTGTTACTTTTTGTGTACAGTTGTTTTGCTCCTGTCTGGGGAGAAGCTGAGAACATTTTGCCTGGAGTGGAGAGCTCAGAAAGCCTGTATTTATGTTAAGTCCCCACAGCTCCCTCCTTCTAATAACAATTCGGAATCCCAACAGTGCTTTTAATGTCAGCTCATAGACACAGTGCAGGTAAGTCTCATGCAGCTCTCTTCATGCTATAACGTGGAATGGTTCATAATCACTACAATCAAAAATCCATTCCAGTCAAGGATGACCGAGAAAAGGAACACATGAGTGTCACTACATGTACAAACACACATTCAGAGACAGAGACACAGAGAGCCAGTACGTACAGATAATGTTTCTTACTTACTTAAGAATGGTATTTCTCTGAAGGCCAAGGTCTGTCTCTAACTAGAATAATTATTATTTGTCCTGCACAGGATTGAAGTACCAATAGAATAGCAAATTTTCTGAGCACTGACCCCAGTTGCCTTAATAGCTTCCATAGCACAAATGTCACACTGGTAGCACTTACCCCAGAGAGAAATACTTGGAAAATGAGAGAAGAGATACCCCTGGTTGGAATTAAATTATTTGGAGAAATAGAGGCATCTTAGTCAAGCAAAGTTAAAAAGAACTTTCATTCAGAAAGTTACCTATGAGCCAACAATAAAAGGGCACCTGGAATTCAAGGTTGTTATTAAAGGGGAGGGGGCCGTAGGGAATAAACATACATGCACCAATTCTGTCACAGGCATTGCTAATGCACCTATCACCAACTGTGTTGCAAAAGTAGGGCATTAGGATGAATGAAGGACATTACAAAACAGAACTGCAGTAGGTGGGCATTCGCAACTGTCCTTCCTGCCACAGAATATACTGTTATACACTGGCGGAAAAAAAAAGACGTTTCACACCCTGTGAAATAACTACAGTTCTTGGAGATGTGTCCCCCTATGGGAGCTCCACTTTGGTTACTTCAGGTACATGTGCACCCCCATGTGTCTCTGATTGGAGATTTTCATTAGCAGCGTCCTTTTGGCCTGCACATGCGCCGTTGATTTCCTTATGCCCCTCACCGAGGTTATATCAGGGTGTGTGCACAAACTGCCCTCAGTTGTTTCTCCACCACTGAGTCTCAGAAGGAAACTTTGAAGCAGAGGGGAAGGAGGGTGGGTAGTGGAGCACCCATATGGACACACGCCTCAAAGAACTACAGTTACTTCACAGGGTGAATTACTTCTCTTTCTTTTTCGAGTAACATCCATGTGGGTGTTCCACTTCATGTGACTCCCATAAGGAAGAGAGCGCTTCGGAGTTGAGTCCATTACAGAGGAGAGAACGGCATTGCCAACTGCTGTAACAGATCTAGAGGCACCGACTAAGGCATAGTGTCTGGAGAAGGTATGTACCGAAGACCATGTAAGCAGTCCTCAGAAACGGAGACATTTTTAAGGAGAGCCATATATGTAGATTGTGACCTCATCGAATGAACTGACATGCCAGCGGGATATGCTGAATACCTACCTGCATGAATGGTTCTTTTACTGTAGAGCTCTCTTCCTCACCATCTATATTTGAGGCTGGGAGAGGCTGAATGTGTTAGGCACCTAAGAGGCTCTATGGAACAATGGATATGGGCTTGTCTACATTTGAAATGCTGCAGCGCTGCAACTGCACTGCTGTAGCACATCAGTGTACACACAACCTATGCTTCCAAGGGGGGCTGTTCCATCAGTTTAGGTCAGTGGTGGGCAACCTGTGGCCCATCATGGTAATCTGCTTGAGGGCCACAATACATTTTACTGACATTGACCGTCTGCAGGCATGGCCTCCCCGCAGCTTCCAGTGGCCATGGTTCGCCGTTTCTGGCCAATGGGAGCTGTGGGAAGCGGTGGGCTGCAGGAAGAACTGTGGCCACTGGGAGGGGCAGGGGACCATGCCTGCAGAATGTCTCATGACCGGCAAGCAGATTACCCTGATAGGCCGCTTGAGGCCCGTGGGCCACAGGTTTCCCACCATTAGTTTAGGTAATCCACTTCCCTGAGAGGAGTCTTCTGTCTACCTAGTGCTATCTACACTGTTAGGGCAGCTTAACTATGTTGCTGGGGCGGGGGGGAGGGGAGGGGAGGATTTTTGACACCTGAGTGATGTAGCTTGGTCAACCTAACCTTTTAGTGTAGACAAGGCCTGTGATAGGCATGAGAAGCTGAACAACCCAATCAGAGTGACATGAGCTTGCCAAGAATAAGAAATTATGGGCTTTCCTTGTGTTGTTAGGGCTTTTTTTCTCCCATCAATCATTTTCTAAACCCTCTTGAAGAGGCTGAATTAAACTGAGGGAATACCTGCTAGACTCAGGAAAATCTGGACAGCAAGAATCAGTGTGAAACATAAAAGAATACCTGGGTGAGCTAACATGAGCTTTGAGATAATCCCAGTATTGCCAACCCTAAACATTCAAAATCATTAGTCGGACCCCAAAAAATCATAGGATTGACTTAAAAATCATGAGATTGACCCCCCTACATTCTGTTTATTTTTATTTACCATCTGGCTTCTGAGCCTCCAAGATACACGCCAGTTATATTTTCCAGCTTCTCTCAGTAATTCTAAGGTCTAGAAACTTAAAAAAGAAAAGAAAGAAAGAAAGTGGAGATTCCCATTTGATTGCTTGTCTCCAGAAGCTGAGGCTGTAAATAAAACACCATATATTGTGAAACTGGTGATAAAATTACAAGAGTTGGCAACACTTCATTGGTTCTCCAAAATTCCACAATTTCTCTGCTCACCTGCTGGAAACAGGGGCACTGGAACATGTGTGTGTGGCGGGGGGGAAAGGGAGGGCAGGCTATGGCCCCATCACCAACAGTAAGGGAGGGGGCAGAAAGGAGCGAGTAGAGGATGGAGTGTTGGGGGAAAGAGGCAGCATTGGGGAAGGACTTTGGGGAGAAGGAGCTATGTGGCATGGGGACTTGGGAAGAAGGGGCAGCACAGGGGGTGGGGCCATGGTTTGGGCACCAGTGGTCCCCTCACTTTTAGGGATCTTCTGTTGCCCCGGGCTGGAAAGACATCCCTTCCAAAGCTGTTGCTCACAGATTGATTTGACAGAGATAGCCCAATCCAACACCCAATATTAAACATACCAACCTTGCTAATAGCTTTTATCTCTTTGTAATAAACTGAACTGAAAGCTTGGGTCCCGACACTAAATATTAGATGGTTAAGTCTAGATGACAATTCTGTGGCTTGATCCCATGTCTAATTTTGACAAAGTACCTTTAACTCTATCCAGTGGAAAAAATCACATTTTATTTGCCTGAAGGATAATAAGAATGGGGATATGTCTCAGCCCCTGATAGTTTCATGCTACATTAGGCCTTTAATGCAAAACAGTTACTCCCCCTTCCCCCATTCCCAATCACTTCTTAGCCTTCTGAACAAAAGGTGGGGTTAAGGGAGAGGCTGTAGCACTGATCTTCTCTAGGAAGGGAAGATAAAGCACCAGTTAGATGATATGCTTCAGTGTGGTTTAATTAAATACATCTGGGCTGGTAGCACTGAAGTGGTAAATAACCTAGTTTAATGAAAGGTAATAGATTGATCAGGGATGTAGGGTGCTTCTATCTGTAACAAGGAGAGTGCTCCTGTTATTATTGATAACTCTGCAGCTTTGCTGCTGGGGAATCAGAGATGAACCCCTCCTTTCCAAAGAGTCACAGCCACTTAAAACTGACCTCAAATGTAGGTTTTGTAACCCTAAATAACAAACCTGATGAAACAATTCAAAGAAAAAAAAAGCCCAAACCAAGATATGTTCCTATTTTTTTATTTTTCCTATTGCCAGTGCAAATAGTGTAAACAAACAAACATTTCCCAGCACTGCTGCAACCCAAATATTTTATACTATGCAAATGCATGGGAGCCAGAATGTGAAAATGACTTGAAATTCACAAAAAAACAAACCTTAAACTGACTAGTCTTGTCTCATTGGCTGGATCAACAAAGGTATTTAGGTGCCTAAATCCCCCCCCCCCCCCGTTTTTTTGGCACCACTGTAATCCACAAAACTCCTGCTTGGCTGCTGCCTAAACTTGTAGATGACTAAACCCACTCAGCACTTGTTTTTGCAGTAAAAATTCCCTAGGTGCCTACTTTTCTATCTCTGAGCATGAGCATAGCTCTCTCTCCCTAGGCATCTGCCTGCTTAAGCCCCACAGTGATACACTAATTATGGGAAGACAGGTGGAGGGGAGCCTAAGTCATATGTGGAGCTCAATCCAAGTAGGAGTGCTTAGAGGCCACCGAACTCCAGACATGACAGCTGGGGAGAGGAGAACCACCACCCTTATAATTGTTAGCCTAGTGGTTAGGGTATAGTCACCTAGGATGTGGGAGAGCCTCAGTTCAAGTCCCCACCCTGAGGAGGTGAAGGGATTTGAACAGGGATCTGCCACCTCTCAAGTGAGTGCCTAACGACTGGGCTACAGAGTGATTCTCACTCTCTCTGACCTAATGAATAAAGTGGAAGAACTTAAACTAAAAAAAACTGAAGAAGTTGCACTTCAAAACATCCAATAGCCCCATGATTAAGGCACTCATTTGTGAGGTGGCAGATCCCTGTTCAAATCCCTTCTCCTCCTCAGGCAGAGGGAGAACGTGAACTGAGGAATCTCCCACATCCCAGATGAGTACCCTTAACTACTGGACAAACAGTTATAAGGGAGGTTGGTTGTCCCCCTTCCTAGCTGTTTTGTGTGGAGCTAGATAGTCGCTGAGTGCACCTATTGGATTGGGCCCTACATGTGAGTTAGGCAGCTGAACTTCTTATTTCCTCAGTTTGTAGATTGCAAGCAGAGATAGGCACCTCCCTGTAGCCCACACTAAGGCCACGTCCAGACTAGAAATTAAAATCGATTTTAGATACGCAACTTCAGCTACGTGAATAACGTAGCTGAAGTCGAATTTCTAAAATCGAGGTACTCACCAGTCTGGACGGCGCTGCATCGATGTCCGCGGCTCTCCGTGTCGATTCTGGAACTCCGTTCGGATTGATGGAGTTCCGGAATCGATGTAAGCGCGCTCGGGGATCGATACACCGCGTCCAGACTAGACGCGATATATCGATCCCCGAGCAATCGATTTTAACCCGCCGATGCCGCGGGTTAGTCTGGACGAGGGCTTAGAAGTCTATCTCAGAGAGGAGCGGGACTTAGGACACACCCATCGTTGGCATCTCCCATTGGCTAGCTTAGGCTGCTCTTGCCTACCTAGCATGCTGGTTTTGTGGATCACATTCTAAGGTACCTGTCTCTCCCCATTCATTGAATGGGGAGAGTAGGTGCCAAACTCGGGCTTTGGGGATTGCAGTATTGTTCCTGTGATTTTCTAGGTGCCTAAAAGTTAGGTGTTACTATGCTCTGTCCCTGTGTAGCTCCGGGCCACTGTCACAGTCAAATGAAATGCAAAAGGCAATCAAAAAGCATAGGCACTGAGAAGTACATTGGATTTTAAACATTATTTCACTTCTTATGAAAAGGTGAAATTTGTAACACAGGAAATTATATAATTGTTTTTACCCTGACAGTCTCCCTTTAAATAGTGGGACAGCACATGTGAAAGTTAGCAGGGTTTGCCTCCTTGCAAGGGAAATTGAAGAGAGTGTGGTTGAAATTTGGACAATGGAGAGAAGGCAATTCAAACATTTCCCCCATACAACAGGAAGTTTTTGCCACAACCTGTTTCTTTAGTTTTTATCATAGCTAGCTTGGTAGCATGTCCTTCACTAGGACCTTTATTTCCTTTTCTCACACCGAATAGAAGTATCACAGACTCTGGAAATGCATTTCAGCCCCCCTAGTCCCAATACAACTCTAGCTACTACTTATACTATTTCACCTTGATGTGCCTGACATTCCTCTGCCACAGCTCTTTGCAGCATTAGTGGGGAGGGCAAACTTTGGACAAGGACATAAAGTCAGGGCTGGTCCACACTGGGGGGGGGGAATCGATCTTAGATACGCAACTTCAGCTACGTGAATAATGTAGCTGAAGTCGAATATCTAAGATCGGATTACTCACCCGTCCAGACGGCGCGGGATCGATGTTCGCGGCTCTCCGTGTCGATTCCGGAACTCCGTTGGGGTTGATGGAGTTCCGGAATCGATATAAGCGTGCTTGGGGATCGATATATCGCGTCTAGATTAGACGCGATATATCGATCCCCAAGCAATCGATTTTAACCCGCCGATACGGCGGGTAGTCTGGACATACCCTCAAACTCCTACTCTTATGAATAGAGTTCCAGGATTTTTAATGTCCACATGGAATAGATAGGACCTCAGCTGTGAAGGCCTCAACTGGATGATTCCTTAGAATCTAAAAAGATAAGACAAAGGACAGAAGAAAGGAAGTGTTTTATTCCCATTTTACTCTGGAGATTAAATGTTTTGTCCAGGATCACACAGTCTGGGAATGTAAACTAAATCTCCTGAGTCCCAATTTAGTGTCTTCTCTGTAAAAAACACTCTTCCTGGCCCAACCAAACCACTGAAATGTCACAGTTATGGTTCTGTGCCAAAGTATATATTTTTTCCTAGGTAGTCTGAGACAGATCAGGCATTTAGTAGATACCTGGATCCAAAGACAGAGGTGATCTAATTTCTTGGAAACTTTCCTAAAGCTTCTTTGAAACACCATAAGCCTAACTTTGTGTTTCTTGACTAAGCAATTTTTGAGTAAACATGTTGTCCCTGGTGAGAATTCATGCCTCTGAGCAGTTTTAGGTAGGTATTATTTAGTTATCAGTAGAACTTTCCACACACAGCATGCTAGCTCATGTCTCCTGTAGAAGAGGTATATTGGTCTGGTGTGTGCTATTAAAGAGTTAAGCTTCACTTGGATGTTTAAAGGTGCTGCACCTCCTGCACGATACTATAGAGTGTCACATTTTCAGGTGTTCAATACAGACTCTCTCACCCTCAGAGAGAGAGAGAGAGACCAGTTACAGAGACTGAAAGTATGTTTACACTTCGGGGTGGGAGGTGTGATTCCCAGCTCAAGGAGACATACTCGTGCTACCTCTGATCAAGTTAGCCCTCTAAAAAGCCAGGAGTGTAGCCATGGCAGCACAAGCGATGGGAGGGCTAGCTACCTGAGTACAATCCTGTTTCAGATGCTAGTATGTACTTGAGCAGCTAGCCCCTCCTGCCGCTGGTGCTGCTGCAGTTAGACTCTATTTTTAGCTCACTCGCTGGATCAGAACTAGCACAGATTTATCTTCTTGAGCTGGAAATTACACCTCCAGCTCAAAGTGTTGACTTTGACATACCATCAGGCAAAGGATGCAGACAGGCTAGATTTCAGCATCAGAAATGTGTTTACTTCTGTTAAATACATAAGTTATCCTAAATCCTTCTTCGGTCACCATTAAAATTCTATACACTGCAGTCTCCTTTAACATCACATCTGTATCTTCAGCTGTGCAGTTCCTAAACTGTGAGTCTCTAAGCACTTCAGACTTCCTAAGAAGCAGATCTCAGGTGCTGGGGAAGAGGCCAGCAGAAATTTCTGCAGTATTTGCAAGCCCAAACAAGACACTCACTGGTTTAAACGAAATCCATTTTAAAAACTAATTTTCATTAGCATAGTGTAACTTCTGGGTGTATATAAGGCCTAAGACTTTCCAAGCTGCATCAAAACTCTGATGCCTCCTCCGAGCCCTTGATCTTCCTCTTCTAACCCCTCCCCTCCCCTACTCTCCCTTCAATGGACTCAACAGTTTTTTCCCTCTAAACACTGGGATTTGAGGGTGCTCAGCACCTCACAGGAAAAGCTCAGAATTTTGCAAGGATTTATTGACTTACTACTGGACCTGGTTCCCAAGATCATAATATTCTATTTTATTCAATCTGCCATGAGAGAAAGTTTAAAGCGTACACAGAGACATAACAGGAGGGTAGAGGTAGAGATTAATTCAAGTGGAGGCATTTCCATGGCAACACTTAAGTAAATAATAATTCACAGGAATAATAATGGCAAAATACAGCCTTCTTCAAAGGAAAACACAACTAAAGGGAAGGAAGCAGCCAGGTGTGCCACCAGTGGTGACTGCATAATAAGGCCAACCTTGATATTTTAAAAATCTTTGATAATTCATATTAACTATGCATTTGATGATAAAGTAATGGCTGTGCACTTTTGTATGGTAACCCTACACACATTCCCAAGATGCAGCCAGATAAAGACACAACTGCATCATGTTTTTCATACCTTCTCATGAGGCAAGCTAACCCTTTAATGAAATCCATTATTCCTAGGGCAGAGAGCTCCAGA
The DNA here is from genome assembly GCF_025201925.1 of Gopherus flavomarginatus. Taxonomy (NCBI): domain Eukaryota; kingdom Metazoa; phylum Chordata; order Testudines; family Testudinidae; genus Gopherus; species Gopherus flavomarginatus. The sequence goes on along the minus strand of NC_066620.1, from coordinate 60,026,622 downwards.
AAGATCAAAGGCTTGATCCTCACCACATAGAAAAGAGACACATATTGTGTCCTAAAGGTCAGAGCAATGGAAGGTGACTATATAGATGTCTCCTCTATGAACAGCACGCGTTGCAGTGCATTTTAAATAGAAGTAAACAAATCACACAGCATCCCTTTGAAGGAGATCTGCAGTTGACTGAGAAAACAATACTCTGTGTCAAGTGTAAGCAGGGTGACCAGATAGCAATTGTGAAAAAACGGAATGGGGGTGGGGGATAATAGGCAACTATAAAAGAAAAAGTCTCCAAAAACGGGACTGTCCCTTTAAAAACAGGACATCTAGTCAACCTAGCTGTAATGGCCTGCAGCTAACCAGCATACCTCCTAGCTTAAACCTCAGACAGTCTAGCAAGCGCAACTGGGCCCCAACTAAGCCACCTGATTGACCCATCTGCCCAATAGGCTGAGAGGATAAGGAGACCCACTCTTAAGATCAGCAGCAGGGCACTGGCTGCTGAAAGCGTTTGCAAATATTGCCTCAGACCCAGTCCTGCTTCTGCCTTGCCTAACTCCAGGTAATTCAGCTCTGACTCCTGATCTCTGGGTCTGACCCTCGGCTCCAGCCACTAGGCATGACTCCAGCTCCAGCCACTAGGCACAACCCACCTATGTCCAAGTCACATGACACTCTGCAACTTAGCACAGGTTGTCATGTGGACATTTTATGGTATAAAAGTCATTTGGTGAGAGAACTACTACGTGCAAGTTAAGCAGAACACACATCACTGCCAGGAATGAGATGATGCATTATTAGAAGTGGGCTGCTATTGTTTGGTGCAGGGGGGTAGAATTCTCAATCACATCTGGGTTCTAGTTTTGTGGCTGGCCCTTCCTTATAGGACTGAATTAAATGCCAGATCCAAACATGCCCTGAAATTTGGGGAGTTTGAAATCTGGAACTAGAATTGAATTATATAGCTTAGGCCCAGCTCTAGTACAATGTCTACAGGATCTTTCATCTGAAGATCTAAACATGCTTTGCAAACAGTAATGAACATGAAATATTACATCCAGTCAGGGAAACCAAGGCACAATTTAAATGGCTTGCTCAGGGCCACACGGTGATTCAGTGGCATAGCCATGAATGGAACACAGGAGTGCTGATACCTAGCACTCTGTATGCAGTGTTGTTGTAGCCATGTCGGTCCCAGGATATTGGAGAGACAATATTTTTTATTGGACCAACTTCTGTTGGTGAGAGAGACCAGCTTTCAAGCTTATGCAGACTGCGCTCTTTTCTAACCTCTCACTGATGCACACTCACTACCGATAACTGAATGTCCCAATGGGAGACAAAGCACCTCCTTCCCTTCCTCTGAGAGCTGAATACTCTGTTTCTAAGACTGCTCAAGCAATTTTGGATGCTAACCAGCCGCTGATGAAGTGCCTTCTCATTGGGAGGGAAGCAAAGGATGAGAAGAAAGAAGAGAGGCTCCCACCTGTCTGACACATCAGGAAGAGATAAAACCATCGACTGCCAGACTCCCAAACCTTCACTGTTAGTGAAGTGCCAGAACGTTCTGCTTTGTTCCTTCCCCGTTTTGTTCTCGACAAGGACCAGGGAAATATTTCCGAACAAGAAGCCGTGGATGAGCCATGACATTCGGAGCTACAAGGAAGAGAACATACAAGGAAGCAAGTAAGATACTTTAGTTACCCATAAATAAACTAAATCCCCAATTCTACTCATTTAGTTCTTTCTTTCCCTCCATCCAAATCCTCAGTCCTTCTTCCCTGACGTCCTTCTCCATTTCTCGGCATAGGGGTAGCTGCCGAATATTCGAGGTAATATTGCTGTGCAGAAGTATTTGGTGCAATATGCTGGTAAAGACACTAAAAGTTAATGGAAAATTTGTGGACCTGATTCTCATCTATACTAAGGTCCCCTGTACACAGGGCAGGCTCTAGGCATCTCGCTGCCCCAAGCATGGCAGGCCAGCTGCGTTCGGCTGCTTGCCTGCGGGAGGTCCGCTGGTCCAGCGGCTTCGGCGGACCTCCCGCAGCTGTGCCTGCAGGAGGTCCAGAAGCCGTGGGACCAGAGGACCCTCCGCAGGCACGCCTGCGGGAGGTCCACTGAAGCCGTAGGATCAGCGGACCTCCCGCAGGCAAGCCACCGAAGGCACCCTGCCTGCCACTCCCGCGGTGCCGGCAGAGCGCCCCCTGTGGCTTGCTGCCCCAAGCACACGCTTTGCGTGCTAGGGCCTGGAGCCTCCCCTGCCTGTACACCACTCTGGTAGTGCAAAGGGTTCTAAAAAGTGGGTTCACATGTAATTTATACGCATTTTAAGGTCCCTTTACAGTGCATGTATAAATGGCAATAGTTTAAATGAAAATCCGGCCCTTTATACCCATCTATATATCTTAGAATACCTGGGTACTTGGTGCAGGATTCTTACATTCAGGTAAGTATTCAGGTGTTTTATATTCAGTTAAAAAACTAGAGCTCAGTAACTCGCAAACCCCATGTGGCTTTTTACATGGTTATTTCTTTTCTCTCCCCCAGTATGGCTCTTTGTCCCATGTTTTGGCTTATGAACTATGGTAAAATGTAGTGGTTCAGCTGAGCCTAGGGGTGAAAGCCTTGCCCCACCAAGGTCAATTGCAAAACTCCCATTCACTTTAATGGGGTCAGAATTTCACCACATCTATGGCTGGTGCCAGGACATTAAATGGGGAGGGCTCTGAATTACTACAGAGAATTATTTCCCAGGTATCTGGCTGGTGGGTCTTGTCCACATGCGTAGGGTCTAATTGATTGTCATAGTTGGGATTGGGAAGGAATTTTCCCTCAGGTCAGATTGACAGAGACCCTGAGAGTTTTTCCCCTTCCTCTGCAGCTTAGGCCATGGATCATTTGCAGGTTTAAATCAGTGTAAATGGTGGATTCTCTGTAATTTGAAGTCTTTAAACCATGATTTGAGGACATCAGTAACTCAGCCATGGCACGGGTCAGGGGTCTATTACAGGAGTGGGTGAGGATCTGTGGCCTGCAATGTGCAGAAGGTCGGACTAGATGATCATAGAATAATAGGACTGGAAGGGACCTCAAGAGGTCACCTAAAGTCCAGTCTGCTGCACTCATGGCAGGACTAAGTATTATCTAGACCATCCCTGACAGGTGTTCGTCCAACCTGCTCTTAAAAATCTCCAGTGACGGAGATTCCACAACCTCCCTAAGCAATTTATCCCAGTGCTTAAACACCCTGACAGTCAGGATATTTTTCCTAATGTCCAACCTAAACCTCCCATGTTCCAATTTAAGCTCATTGCTTCTTGTCCTATCCTCAGAAGAGGTTAAGGAGAACAACTTTTCTTCCTTCTCCTTGTAACAACCTTGTATGTACTTGAAAATTGTTGTGTCCCTGCTCGGTCTTCTCTTCTTCAGACTAAACAAACCCATTTTTTTTTCAATCTTCCATCATAGGTCATGTTTTCCAGACCTTTCATCATTTATGTTGCTTTTCTCTGGACTTTCTCCAATTTGCCCCACTTCTTTCCTGAAATGTGGCACCCAGAACTGGACACAATACTCCAGTTGAGGCCGCAGCAGAGTAGAGTGGAAGAATTACTTCTTGTGTTTTGCTTACAACATTCCTGCTAATACATCCCAGAATATTTACTTTTCTTGCAACAGTTTTATATTGGTGACTCAAATTTAGCTTGTGACCCACTATGACCCCCCAGATCCCTTTCTGCAGTACTCCTTCCTAGGAAGTCAGTTCCCATTTTGTACGTGCACAACTGATTGTTCCTTCTTAAGTGGAGTACTTTGCATTTGTCCTTACTGAATTTCATTCTATTTACTTCAGACTATTTCTCCAATTTGTCCAGAACATTTTGAATTTTAATCCTATCCTCCAAAGCACTTGAAACCCCTCCCAGCATGGTATCATCCACAAACTTTATAAGTGTACTCTCTATGCCATTATCTAAATCATTGATGAAAATATTGAACAGAACCAGGCCCAGAACTGATCCCCGTGGGACCCTACTCGATATGCCCTTCCAGTATGACTGTGAACCACTGATAACTACTCTCTGGGAACAGTTTTCCAATCAGTTATGCACCCACCTTATAGTAACTCCATTTAGGTTATATTTCCCTGGCTCGTTTCTGAAAAGGTCATGCGAGAGAGTATCAAAAGCCTTACTAAAGTCAAGATATACCACATCTACTGCTTCTCCCTTACCCATGAGGCTTGTTACCCTGTCAAAGAAAGCTATTAGGACGGTCTGACTTGATTTGTTCTTGACAAATCCATGCTGACTATTACTTATCACCTTATTATCTTCTAGGTGTTTGTAAATTGATTGCTTAATTATTTGCTCCATCTTGCTGGGTACAGAAATTAAGCTGACTGGTCTGTAATTCTCTGGGTTGTCCTTATTCTTCTTTTTATAGAGAGTTACTATATTTACCCTTTTCCAGTTCTCTGGGATCTCTGCTGTCTTCCATGCCTTTTCAAAGATAATTGCTAATGGCTCAGATGTCTCCTCAGTTAGCTCCTTGAGTATTTTAGGATGTATTTCTTCAGACCCTGGTGACTTGAAGACATCTAACTTGTCTAAGTAATTTTTAAGTTAGTCTTTCCCTATTTTAGACTCTGATCCTACCTCATTTTCACTGGCATTCACTATGTTTGATAACCAATCACTACTAACCTTTTTGGTGAAAACCAAAACAAAAAAGTCATTTAGCACTTCTGCCATTTCCACATTTTCTGTTATTATTTCCCCCCCTCATTGAGTCATGGGTCTACTTTGTCCTTTCTTTAGCTTCTAATGTATTTGTAGAATGTTTTCTGGTTACCTTTTATGTCTTGAGCTAGTTTAATCTCATTTTGTGCCTTGGCCTTTCTAATGTTGTCCCTACATAGGTGTGCTATTTGTTTATAGTCATCCTTTATCATTTGACCTAGTTTCCACTTTTTGCAGAACTCTTTTTTTTGAGCTTTACGATCACTGAAGATCACATGGGTAAGCCAGGGTGGTCTCTTGCCATACTTGTTCTCTTTTCTACACAGTGGGATAGTTTTCTCTTCTGCCCTTAATCATGATGGTCCCTTCTGACCTTAGTCTCTGAATCTATATACGTGGAAACCTCCAGTACCTCATATATGCCATTGGGGAAGTACCTTTAAAAAATAACAACAAAAAACCCAACAGATAAGTTTAAAACATGGGCCGTTTTCATATCAATTCTATGTTCAGTGCACATATACTTTATTATAAAAGGATAACTTTAATACCTGTGTGATCCATAACTTTAAGGCTCATTCTCCCTTTAGACATGATCTAATAGATACAAGTTAAAACTGACAGCTTTTTCAGTGATGAACTCTCTTATATTCAGGCAGCAGCAGAAACAAGAGCAGAATGACTTCAATAAGAGGGTGTCGCTAGCAATTACATGCTCATCCCCTAGATATTCCTTTCAAAAATTAGTTTTTCCCTCCTTCTCTTCAGGTTTTTATAGACTTTCCAATTATGATCCAGTGATATTTGGCTTTTTATTAATTAAAGTACTGTATGGAGCACAGTCTCAAGCATTTTTGTTAGATCTAATGTAACAAAGTCCCTTAGTGGCTCTTTATCTCTGTATATAAAATTACTTCCTGGCGTTTTCTCATTTTAGGACTCATTTTCTCTCATTGTCAGGAATGAAATATAAACCTTTGCAATTTGGTCTGGTCTCAAAATCTCTAACATGAACATTGCTGTCTAATTTTCTTTGAAATAACCCCCTCAAACTCTCTGCTTATAAAGAGCTTAATAAGAAAAAAAATACCGCATGCTGGGGCTGGATTTATGCAGCCATCACAATAATCGGCAAATGTAAGGTTGCCCAAGGAATGGGTTTACTGAGGCTGCTACGTTAATGATGGATTTCTGGACACAAGAGAGCGTTCACAGCACTGAGTCCTGATTCAACTCTCATAAAAAAACCACCTTCATAATTTTGTAATGCTTCAAATCCAGCACATAACCTAACTAGGAAGGTTAGGTAATTGCACTTATATTTTTATATGGTAAAACTATTTGCTGTCTTGATAATATACATTTTCTCCATTATATATTTAGCTATGTTACAGAATTAGAAAGGCTAGCAGTTATCCTGCTTCAAGGAAAAAGGTAGTCAGTAGTTTTTTTTACCCTTCCCCAGGCAGGGCCGGCGCTTCCATTTAGGTGGCCCAGGCAATCGCCTAGGGCGCCAGGATTATTGGGGGGCGGCATTTTGCCGGAGGAGGGAGGTGCGGCAGGCGGCTCCGGTGGACCTGCTGCAGTCATGCCTGCGGAGGATCCCCTGGTCCCGCGGCTCCAGTGGAGCTGCCGCAGGCATTCCTGCGGACAGTCCGCTGCTCCTGCGGACCTCCCGCAGGCACGGCTGCGGCAGCTCCACCGGAGCCGCAGACCAGCAGACCCTTTCCGCAGGCACGACTGTGGCAGGTCCACTGGAGCCACGGGACCAGCGCGCCGGGCGGCGAAATGGCCGTGTGCCTAGGGTGCTAAAAACACTAGTGCCAGTCCTGTCCCCATGACATAACACTGTACAATTAGCTAAGATGGAGTGTGTATGTGTGTATTGTGAGAGCATCTTTGCCTGAGGCATCAAGTCTATGCAGAGGACAGATCTGGGGATGAGGAGGATGAAATGGTGATGCTGATGATGCTGAACTGAACCTCTGGCCACAGTCCCAGAACATCAGGTATTTCACTGCTGATCACCCACAAGGGATCATGAGATCATCTAGTCTGGCTTCCTGCATATCTCAGGTCCTTACATTTCACCCAGTTACCCCAATAACTTCGTGTTTGGCTTCAAAATTAACACCTCATTTAAATGAATGGGGGCAGTTCATTTCTTTTACAGCTACCATTTCAGGCCACTTGTCTACACAGTTAGGAAGAGGACCACACTGAGAAGACTTCTGTTTGCAACTGTAACAACCAAAGCCCCAAGGCCCTGATCTTCTTTCATGCCAATTTTACACCAGTGCCAAATTCTGGACTTCACTAGAGATGCTCCTGATTTATACTAGTGTAAGTAAAAGGAGAGTCTGTTCCTGATTTATTTTATTTTATTAAATTAAAATGTGTATTGTGCCCAAACACCATCAGAGAATTACAGGCATGGCATTCCATGGACTGCTGACTCAGTCTGACCCTGGGTACAGGAAAGGCCCTGTAGAACTCTGGAGCCATTTCTGCACTCGGATCAGTAGGCTCCATGACATAAAATTATGGATCCTACAGCAATAGGAGCAGCCGCCTACAAATGGCCTCATAGCTGCCAGTGTGCTGCTGCTATCACTGAAGGGAAGGAGAGGGGTAGAAGGCCAAATAAGTAGTTTTGCTTTGAGTCAGAGTTCAAGGCCAGAACAGAGCACCAGATCATCCAGTCTGACCTGTTTATCACAGGTCACCACCATCATCTAGCAGCTGCACACTAAACCAACAACAAAAACTAGACCAATGTATTACAGCCCACAGGAAGCTAGACTGTAGTCTGCAACGGGCAGAGAATAGGAGGGACTGAGATTAACCAGTGCTCAAAGTCCCCCACAATGGCAGGGAAATAAAAGTGAAATATACCCAGATAATCCTGGCAAGTAATCTGCACACCCATGCTGCAGAGTAAAACAACACCCTCACCCCCACGCCCCATCTCCCACACGCAACGTCACTGCCAATCTGACTTGGGGAGAAATTCCTTCTTGATCCCACATGCAGTGATCAGTTAGACCCTGTGCATTCATCTCAGGGGATGTTGTGGCTATCTCCTATTCTGTGATGATTCCAATGGGAGGATGTCACAAAGTGATCTGAGCCATGGGTATAGGCCAGTGGCAGCACACCACCGGGCTAGATTATTAATTATTATACATAGTTTGTACTATAGTAATGCCCAGAGGTACAGTCAAGATCAGGAACTCATTTTTGCACAGTAAGTAGGACAAAATAGCAAGAACAGAGTCCCTGGCTCCAGAGAGTTCACAACTTAGATATATGACGAGATGTGATAGGTGGATTAAACTAGAGCTGGGCAAAATATTTTGGATGAATAGTCTATTCACCCAAAAATGCAGTTTTGGGTTGGCCAAAGCTACTCACGAATTTGTGTCAAGTTTAGCTATTGGTTGTGACCAAACAGAAAATGTAAAACGTTTCAATAATATTAAAAATATTTTTTTCTAAATGAAACCAAATGTTTTTTTAGACATAACAAAATGTTTCAAATCAGATTTTTTTCCATTCTTCTATTCACTTAAATTTTGAAAAATGTCATTTTTATTCAACCCAAAACAATTTTTAAATTTTTTTTTTAAATGCCAGTGAACCAAAAGGGATGCAGTGTTTTTGTAGTTATATTGGTCACAAGATATTAAAGAGACAAGGTGGGTGAGGTAATATCTTTTATTGGACCAACTTCTGTTGGTGAGAAAGACAAGTTATTGAACTTACACTGAGCTCTTCTTCAGGTGTGGGAAACCAGTGAACCAACGTATCCATTATTTGCCCAGTTCCAGATGAAACAGAGAAATGAGGATGAAGGGACGAGTATGAAGACAAGGTAGCATAAATCAAACATCTCTTTGCAACAGAGACGGTGGGGGGGGGGGAGGGAACAAGCGGGGCAATTTGCCCAAGGGCCCAGGCCCCACAGGGGCCCCATGAGAGTTTTTTGGGGCCCCTGGAGTGGGGTCCTTCTCTCACTGGGCCTGGGTCCCTGGGGCTTCTTCCACAGCAATTCAGTGTCAGGGGGTCCTTCCGCTCCGGGACCTGCTGCTGAACTGTCCCAAAGACCCGCGGCGGGTGGTCCTTTCCCCCCAGGACCCACTGCCAAAGTGCCAGTTCTTCGGCGACAATTCGGCGGCGGGGGCCCCCGGCTACCGAAGACCCCAGACCCCCTGAATCCTCTGGGCGGCCCTGCTTTGCAATAGAATGCAGTGGTTTTCAGCTTGCCACCTGTCCAGACAGTTTTAGCTCTCTAGAGCAAGGCAGGACGTAACACCTCCTGGTGTATTGGTTGTACTGTTGCTGGAGGTCTAATGCATGTTTCAGAGAGGGATGCTGCAGAGGAGAGAGGCTTTATGTTGGTGTGCTGTTGAAGGAATCCTGCTGCCTGCCATTCCAGTGAAATACAATCATCTCTCATCTGCTGCATCTTAGTATCAGGTGAAATGATCCTGCTGCTGTGAAGTACTTAACATTTCCTCAGGTGATTATAAACAGCACATTATTATACTACTAAATTCTAATGATAGTTTTCTCTTGCAGTCCATTGGATTGGAGTTTGGCAGTGATGTAAACCACTTCCTTCTTGGCTCATCAGAAGTAAAACTTCTGTGTTGATATTTTTGCATATGAAATAAAAGAGGTGAATTTGAAACTGAATTGATCAACCTTTCCTGCAAGCCAATGATTTTAATCTATAATGGGGAAAAGAGTGTATCTTTGTGACGCAAAGACCAGTTCCTCTGCAAAATACCTTGAGACTTCACATATGGACTAGAGAAGCCACTTCATTGTGCCATTCTGACTACAACAGTTTCAGGCTGATACACAAGCTCTTGAGTGGCCCAATACACTACCACAGGAGCCTTCCAGCCTCTGTATTCTCTGGAGACCAGCAAGAGTCTACAGAATCTGAGTTGATGACAGAGAGAGCCTTTGGCTATAGCAAAACTGAAGCAGTCAGTGAATTGGAATAGATGCACATGTCAGCTGTTTGAAGGAAAGGAGTAGTTGGAATCAGATGTGAGAGAAACTCATTGATGAAGTGCATCATGCACACTGTAATGGACTGGCTCTGAATAAATCGACTGGCATGGTGCTCAAATGGGAAACTTTGGCTGTGATTTTTATGGTTTCTAAGCTTCACAGCAGGATGTTCCAGGTACTTTCACACCTGCTGAAATGAAAGGGAGCAGACGATCAGCTGGATGCCCTAGTTAAGACTTCTGAATGAGGCTGGCAATCATTTTATGGAGTAAGGCATCAATGATGGCAGATGGGGCTCCATGTGTGATGACTGTAGAATGGTGGCACATTTTGAAAGAGCTGAAGCTGTGCTCTTGGTGGCATATCCCTGCATTATGCATCAAATGGCTCCCTGTGTCCTGGACTGGCAGCAAAATATTCTGAAGCCAGAAACACCATTAAGGAATTAATTAACCATCTCCGGTCGACATTGGCTCATTGGTGCCTTGTATTCTGGATTCTGGAGCCCTGCTTTAGATGCAGATTAGCTGCTCATATGCAACCTCACTGATTCAGTAAATGGAAAGCCCTGAGATGATTAGGGGGAATTAACAGAACAAGTCTCTAGTTAAATTTAGTATATTAAGGCAAAACTTAGAAAACAGCGATAACTATTTTGCATTGCAGACAACAGGCCACCAGGCAAAAGGATGCCATCAGATATTCCACAAGTTTCATCAGAGACAAGGGAGACCTTCAAAATGGTCAAGATAGACATGCGTTTCACCTGAGCGATTGCACAAGATTTATTCCTGTTGATAACAACACGTCCTGGGTGATTACGTAGGAAGACAAAAAGAAGCACTGACGGTAGGTTTTGTAAAGCCAGGCCATAAATCAGTCTAGGCCAGTGGCTCTCAAACTTTTTTTTACTTGTGACCCCTTTCACATAGCAAGCTTCTGAGTGTGGCCCCCACCCTGCCTATAAATATATAAAAAGTGTTTTTAATTTAACACCATTTTAAATGCTGGAGGCAAAGAGGGATTTGGGGTGGAGGTTGACAGCTCACGATCCCCCCCCACATAATAACCTCCCAACCTCCAGTTTGAGAACCCCTGGTCTAGGCCAATCAGGAATTACTTATCACGAGGCATGTGCAATGTATTAGCCTCTTAAATGTAGAAGAAACAAACATATTGAGAGTCACTCGAGTCCTTACCAAGACTGTGTTCGCTTACATCTGCGAGACTCTGGTACAAACTACTTCCCAAACAAACTTCTGGAAGGCCATGAGAGACAATGCTACATGCTCACAGCACCGGGTTGCTAAAGGGAAGATGACTCAATGGCAATCTGGAGTGTTGCAGCCTCTTTTTCTATTCTAACCTGCAATGGCCTTCACTGTCAGCATTATGGCTCCACCAGTCAGGGAGGCAAGCCCTGGCATCAGCAAAGATCGTAGAAGAATGGAAGAAAAAAGGGATCTATAAAGATAGATAGCAACAAAAGTAGCTCAAAGGCAGACAGAAAGGAATCTATCTATGCCTCCCTTGGAACTGCAGGAGTTTAATCCCATTGGATGACACCCCCTTTAACCTCAGCCCCAAGTACATGCTAGAGGTTGACATATTGTGAAAAAGCAGCATGACTTTGACAGTTGCTGGCAGAGTTTTTTTGCTGCCTACAATGTTTTCTGCAGGTATCCTTGAATGTTAGCTGTCCTGCACAAATCAATTGCCGAATCTTGCATTTCAACTGTGTTGCCACGGCTGTTCTTTTGTGGGCAGGGAACCATGAAAGTTGCCTTCAGATGTGAATGCACTAGCTCACTAACTGGAAGCTAGGTATTAAGGAAGCTTAGAAGAAATTTTATCGTGCTCAGGGTGGAGTGGACTTACTGAAGCAAAAACTGAAGCTACAGGCTGAACACATTTAACACAGCTATAGTTGAGTATAATCCCATGTGGGGGAGACAGCTCTATAAAATCTTAGCAATTTTTGTGCATGAATATGAAGCATTTTAGAAGCATCACATTGCTAGTTTTGGCAATGGTGACACTTTTTTTGCATATTAGAAATGGAACATATAGAAAGAAGCACATTTCAAGCTATGAGCTTTAGAAAGATAACAATTTGGCCCTCAGCACAAATTGTGCTGGGCCTCTTGTGAGCATCATGCAAGTATCATGAAATTCCTGGAATGTTCTGCTTCTGGTCAGGCCAGTGACTGTGTGAGAATAGTTTCTTTTGCAATATGCTGGCACTTCTGCTTTCAGTCGTTGGTTGGATGTGCAAGCAAAGGGGGTCATCAAAATGACAAAATAATAATCCATCTGCTTTGACTGTTCAATTCTAGTGGGGTTGAGTGGGGTTCCCCCCCATTTTATCTGGATGATCATCATTATTTAAAATCCTCCTCAACTTTCATCATTTCATCTCTGTGCTCTGGCTTCATAATGGGCAAAAATGAAAGCACAAGTTGCATTTGTCCTTGGGAGAGAGAAAGTGGCCTCATTTCACTGAAAACCAAAATCAACAGGGGAAACAATTTCTCTGTTAGATCACAGGACAGCCATCTTGTCCTTCAGAAATCTCAGAGATACTGGAGATCACCAGTGAAACAGGGAACCAGGCAGAAATGAAAGCAACAAAAAAGGGAAAATGAAGAGTGTATTCACCACTTGCAGGTATTTAAAAATAACACCTAAAAATCAGAAAGGACTTGGGCAATGTTCTGCAAAATTAAACACATTAAAGGAAAGCCAGCAGTGCTGGAGACATCTCCATGTAGCATTTTTCACACTCAAATATTCAGAGTCAGTGTTAACACATGTCTTAATTTATTTAAAACTCCAGGAGCAAGGAAGAAAGAGAGAAATGCAATATTGGTGCTTCCAATACAGCTGCTCTCGCAAATTCAGTAGGACCTCCCATTATTTATTTACACATCAAAGAAACATGTTGGAAATGAATTTAGTGCTGGTGAAAGGAGCTGGATCAATGGCCTTGGAGGATGGAGCCTTCTTTGTATCCATAGAGCAGGGGGAAAATCAGCACAAACTTCTTCACCAATGTGCCACAGTTCTTCTCTGGACAGACCACGTTTGGATGCAGAAAGGAAGTTCAGACTTTCTAAAACAAGTTTGATTAACTCCGGCACCTAAAATTACCTAATCTTGGCTTCCAGCTTCTACCTCCAGGGGAGGTGCCAAAATAGCCTCAGAAAAGGGTTCTCATTACATTACAGACATGACCACAAGTATGAAGCATATTGTGGCAATCTGTTCTCACTGTCTCTCAGCACAAATTTTGCTACTTCAAAGGTTTGGCTCAAAATCAAATGAACAATTAAACTAGCGGGTGCTTATCTGTAGAGAATGGCCCCACTTACTCAGCCTCAGCTTCCTGTAAGATAAAGTCAGGTCTCTTTATGGGACTGGAATAAGTTTTTCATACTGCACGGTACTATAGGACTTGGCTACACTTACAAGTTTAGTGCATTAAAGCAGCCCAGTGCGTTCTAACTCACAATGGCAAGGCATGTAGAGTGCTCTAACTCCGTGGCTAGAATGCTCCTGGTACTCCACTTCGGTGAGTGGAATAACATGTGATGCGCCCCTGCTGGAGTGCCGCGGTGCCAGTGTGGACTCTTTGGTTTGTTAATGCGCTCTGATCGGCCTCTAGAAGTGTCCCATAATGCCTGTTCTAGACACTCTGGTCATCACTTTGAACTCTACTGCCCTGCCCTCAGGTGACCAACTGCCATACCTGCCCCTTAAATTCTCTGGGAATTTTGAAAATCCCCTTCCTGTTTGCTCAGCCAGGCATGAAATGCTCTGAGAATCTTTCCAGCTGACCATGCCTCCACGCACCAAGCAAGCCCCAGTATGGAGAAATGGTGAAGTGCTGTACCTCATCAGTGTTTGAGGGGAGGAAGCTGTCCAGTCCCAGCTGCACTCCAACTGTAGAAACTCCGATACCTTCAGGCAGATATCAAGGGACATGATGGAAAGGGACCATGATCGAGAATGCACTGCAGTGCAGGGTTAAAGTGAAGGAGCTGCGGAATGCCTACTGCAAAGCCCACGAGGCAAAGAGCTGCTCCGGTGCTGCCCCTGTGATCTGCCATTTCTACAAAGAGCTGGACGCGATACTTGGGGGTGACCCCACCTCCACTCAGAGGACCACCATGGACCCTTCAGATCCCAGTTCAACAAGCCAAAAGGAGAAGGAAGAGGAAAATGGAAGTGAGGGTGCTAAGGAGAAGGAAGACACCCTGGAATCCCTAGATGCATGCAGCCAGGAGCTGTTTGCAAGCTAGGAGGAAGGTAGCCAATTACGGCGGCAAGTGCTTGAGGAAGGACAAACACCAGAGGAGGTTCCTGGTAAGCAGCTTTTATTTTGGGAAGGTTATTCAGTGAGGGCTCTTCCAGTGAGGATCGTTAGGGCTGCATGCATGCCTAGATGCAGAATAGGACGTTGATGTGCTCTCTCACATCACGGTAATCGGCCTCAGTGATCTCTTCAAAGGTCTCATCCAGAACTTGGGCAATGTATCTTGGGAGAAGCACTGTGGTCCTTGTTCCAGTCAGGCTAATGTTCGCGCCACTGTGCCATGAGGGGTGGGGGGACCATTGCTGCACACAGGCAAGATGCATATGGGCAAGGGCAGAAGAAGCATTGTAGTAGAAGACTCTCCCTTGCTTCCCAGGTCACCCTCAGCAGTGAGATATCTTCCAGGACGAGTTCCTGTGGCAAATGTGGGGACAATGTTCAGTATAGAGGCCCCCTGCCGCTGTTGGCACAGAAACCCAGAGGGCAGTACAGCCCTGAAACAATCGGTCCCCCTTGCCCCTGTGCTTACTCACCATTTTGGGGCTCCTATGGGTTATGTGCGCTCGCTTTGAGACAAGCAAATTATGGTACTGTGTAGACTGTGCTTGCTCTCCTTAAGTACAGGGGAATCATTGCTCTGTCTAGTGTGAACAATGCTGCCTCTCTTAAGTGTTGCATTTTACCTTTACAGATGCAACCTTGAGATCTCATATATCTATCACATCACCAGCTGAGAGGCTGCAAAGAATCAGCAAAAGATCACATAGAAGCAAAGAAGACCTGCTGCATGAAGTAATGCAGCAATCACTTAACGAGAATCGAAAAGTGCAGGAGTGGAGGGAGAGAGAAAGGAGAATCTACCAGCAGAATGAGAAGCGCTGGCACAAAGGCGCGGTGCTCTGGCAGCAAAGCACGGATTGGCTGATAAGCATCATGGAGTGCCAAGAAGACTCTATCCAGGTGCTCGTAGCCATGCAGGTGGAGCACTAGTGCGCCTGCCCCCCCCTGCAGCCCTTGTCCCAAAACTCTTTCCCTTGTGCCCCCATGTCACCTCCAATCCACTTTCCCCAACATCTGGGTTCTTACCGTCAACAGCTTCTCCAGCACCTGTAGCTTCACCACCTCACCCTGAAAACTACGACCCTTACCCACTGCACTCAGCCTCCATCACCATGCAGTATAGCCATCCTGAAGTGCAGCGCTCATTGCACAGCACTCCAGACAGGAAGGCTGAATATGATAACAGGACATACACAAACCTGTGATTGTATTGTTTCCCACCCCACCCCCTTGCCCTTTCTGTTTCCCAAGCAGTTGTTTTTCTTTTTAATAAATGAATTTTCTTTTCAATAAATGGATTTTTTTGACTCTGAAAACATTCTTTATTATTGCATAAAGTAAAAGATACCTTAGCCCAGGAAAGCAAAAGGCACTGCAAGTCAGCATAGCAAACACAGGTTCCTACAAACATTGGAATCACTGCACT
Organism: Gopherus flavomarginatus; assembly: GCF_025201925.1. NCBI lineage: Eukaryota > Metazoa > Chordata > Testudines > Testudinidae > Gopherus > Gopherus flavomarginatus. The sequence continues at coordinate 60,011,057 of NC_066620.1, read as the reverse complement.
TCACTGCCGTGCAGGGCACCAGACATTACTGGTGGCTTTCAGACTCAAATTGCTCCCTCAAAGCATCCCTAATCCTTGCAGCCCCACATTGGGCCCCTCTAATAGCCCTGCTCTCTAGTGGTTCAAATTCAGCCTCTAAGTGTTGAACCTCCAAGTTCCATACCGGAGTGAATCTTTCACCCTTCCCTTCACAAATGTTATGGAGGGTACAGCACACAGATATAACTGCGGGGATGGTGTCATTGGCCAAGTCCAGCTTCCCATAGAGAGAGTGCCAGTGGCCCCTTAAACAGCCAAAAGCACACTCCACAGTCATTCTGCACCAGCTCAGCCTGTTGTTGAACTGCTCCTTGCTGATGTTAAGGCTCCCTGTGTAGGGTTTCATGAGACATGGCATTAAAGAGTAAGTGGGGTCTCCAAGGATCACAGTGGGCATTTCAACTTCCCCTACAGTGATCTTCTGATCTGGGAAAAAAGTCCCTGCTTGCAGCTTCCTGAACAGGCCAGTGTTCCAAAAGATGGGTGCATCATGCACCTTTCTGGGCTAGCCTGCATTAATATCAATCAAATGCCCACAGTGATCCATAAGTGCCTGGAGAACCATAGAGAAATACCCCTTCCGATCAATGTACTTGGAGGCTAGGTGGGCTGGTGTCAGAATTGGAACACATGTTCCATCTATCGCCCCTCTGCAATTAGGGAAACCCATTTGTGCCAAGCCAGCCACAATGTCGAGCATGTTACCCAGAGTCAAGGTTCTTCTGAGCAGGATGTGATTAATGGCCCTACAAACTTGCATCAACATGATTCCAATGGTCGACTTTGCCTCTCCAAACTGGTTAGTGACCGATCGGTAGCTGTTTGGAGTTGCCAGCTTCCGGACTCCAATAGCCACCCACTTCTCCACCAGCAGGGCAGCTCTCAATCTCGTGTCCTTGCACCGCAGGGTGGGGGTGAGGCTCAGCACACAGTCCCATGAAAGTGGCTTTTCTCATCTGAAAGTTCTGCAGCCACTGCTCATCATCCCAGAGTTGCAGGACGACATGATCCCACCACTCAGTGCTTGTTTCCCAAGCCCAAAAGCGGTGTTCCATGGTGGTGAGCATGTCCGTGAATGCCACAAGCAATATTATGTTGTATGTGTTACGTGACTTGATATCATCGTCGGAGTTCTCACTGTCAGTTTGGATGTTAAGGAGTATCTCGACTGCCAAACATGACATGCTGGCGAGACTCATCAGCATATTCCTCCACAGTTTGGGTTCCATTCGCGCAGACCAAAAAGGGAAGACAGAACGCCCAGCACAAAAAACGTCGAACGATGGTGCCAAATGTGGATGGATACAGAGGGATTGCTGGGATGTGAAGTGCTGCATCATGGGGCATTGGGACAGGACCCAGAATGCCCCATACCCCCTTCCCACAAGCCGCAGACCAGAATGGGAAGAAGTGCTCTGTGGGATAGCTGCCCATAATGCACTGCTCCCAATGCCACTGCAAGTGCTGCCAATGTGGCTACGCCAGTGCGCTTGAAGCTGTCAGTGTGGACAGACTGCAGCGCTTTCCCATGGTGTTCTATGAAAACTGGTTTAACACAAAGGGCTCTACAACTGCAAGTGTAGCCATGTCCGCAGAGTGAGCACAGTAGAAGGAGAGCAAGCAGGACTCTGGAATGTGAGCTGCATTGGCAATGGGAAAGTGAGCATGAGTTGGGGCTGCACTGCCTGCGGGAGCAAGCAAGACTCCATGAGAGTTTTCTGGGATCTATTGTCCCTCATGTATCATGAATACATTTGTCAGTGAAATTCTAGTTGCCAAAGAATCCAGCCTGGTTGTGACATGCTATGAACAGTGACAGGTAGAACAATTATCTCTAATGCCTGAACTCGAGCCAGCCCCATTGAGAAGTGACTGAGAGGGAATACATAGGAAATGCATTACGTTATTTTCACAGCCACTTTTCTGACTATAACTCCATTATCAGAAAAATCATTTGCACCTATAGGTGAGATAAACAGGAGGGAAGGTCTCCTTCCTCTCCTTATGTTAGGCTGAGAAGTGGCACTAAATTATTCTGATTGCAGAAAGATTGTTCCAGTAAAATAGAATGTGAAGCTCCCAGGGACGTGTTGAGAACAGAGGCTTTACACTATTTAAAAAGGCAAGAGACAAACCCCCTCGCCAAACTCCTTCACTCTTTATTACCAGCAGCTGCAATGCTGCGTGTGTCCGGCTGCCTTGTAAGTGTCAAGAGAAGTAATGGAGGTGGGATAGAATGTGAGCAGATAAAATAGATGGTAGCTTCCCCTTAGCAGCAAGTTTAATTATTTGCACTATCATAGGCTCAAGGAAAAAAATTATACATATTGAGAAATGATTCGCCCAGCTTCCTGCAGCAGGCAGATTATGAAAAATATTTACTCTTGCTGGTTCATGACAAAATGAGGTCTTTAAATATTCTGATCCCGTGCATGTCTTTGAATGGGGGAAGAAAAGGCAGAAGGAGTCTCCTACAAAAGTAAGAGTGCGAGAGCTTGCAGGGAACAAAGTAGCATTCATTTCTCTGCATGAAATAAGATTCCTTTAAGAAGTGAACCAAATCAAACATTAAACCAAAGAAAACCCCCTATTTTAAAGCATCCCTTCTGAAATGTCCCAGAACATCCTGTCTTCCTCCTTTCTGTAAAGGGACTGGAGCACACAGTCTTTGTTTTATGTCTTACACAGTACTTAGTACATTGTCAGTGCTTAACAAATACAGAATGATATGTATTTTCAAACATGGCAAGTGATTGTGGGTGTCCCAGATTTTTGGGTGATTAGACTGAGATACTTTAAAGGAGCCTGATTTTCCAAAAGTAGAGTGCCAAACCCTCGGAAAATCAGAACCTTCTGTGGTGTCTCACTGTGTGTGGCACCCAAAATCATCAACTGCTGTTAAAGGTGTAGAACAATAAATAAATACCACTACTGCTATCATGCACTATATGGGTGCAGATCATGGGTCATGTGATGTGTCCAATCTACACACATCCCTTGGATGTGTCATTATCTAAACCACAATTTGAGGTTACACACAATTCACTCAAAAATGCTAGTTATTCCTGCGTGACAAAATCCTGCAGTTCTCAGTCATTCTTGGCTCAGGAAAGTTTCCCACCGAAGTCAATGCTACTTTCATCTGAGCGAGGGCTCAGTTCTGAAGTGCGGAGCAACCTCAACTTCTGTTAACTTCAGCACTTACAAGAACAGGTCCTAAGCAAGAAGTGGAGGGATTTCGGTGGGACATGATAAAGCCCCGGTGGCCTGAATACTGGATGGTGATTAGGAAAGTGCATGCTGCACCTTCTGAACAGATTAGAAGCCAGTCCTGAACACACTCCTAATGCATATGCATCACTACAGCTGCCTCTGATTGCTGAAGGCAGAATGTCTTTGGGTAGTGCTGCTGGCACAGTGCACTTCTCTATCTCCCTTCTTGTTTTTACTTTGGCTACTAAAGCCACAATATAGCCCTTCCTCTCTGTATTAACAAAGCACTGGCTGATCAATGCATTAATGTAAATACATTCTACTAGGCTACATCCACAATGTAAACTAGTCAAGCTTCATTTTTCATAGAGTCCAGTTTGTGGGTGCTTGAAGAGAGCATTCCGATCTCACGCCTGGGTACTCAACGCTGCACACAGCTGCACCATATGGGCATTTGCATGTCTGTGTGCCAATCTGAGCCTCCAAATGGGAGATTTGGATGACCTGCCAGTAGTGGTGTTTGAAAACCAAGTTTGGAAAAGATTGTGGGAGAAAGAAGAGACTTTAGGACTTGCCTCACAGGGAGAATTCCTAATTGGAGCTGGAAACACAGCGCTGGTCACGATGATCGTTTCTGCCACTGGGACCTTACTGGTGCTCAGCAAGAGTGCAGAGCCTAGATAAAACACAAAAGAGAAGAGCAGACAAGCTCTTGTCACTAATCTCTGAAGCAAGGTTTGTAAAAGGCTCATCAGAACATTCCTGTAAAAACCTTACCTAGTCTGGTTCCAATTGTGTTAACTGGTCCCTGTTTCAGGGGGATAACATATGACAAAAGGCATTTTTCAATTTAGTTTGGATGCAGTCAATACAGCTTCACATACTCTAGGGCCCTATTCGGGAAACATATTGAAGTGATCTGTCTACCTTCTTCACACACATTATTTTTCTGCTTGTGCGTAATTTAGGATTCATTTTCTTTGCTGGAGCCACAACAAAATGCATTTGTTAAAAAATTTAATTGTAAGTGACTCTTCGTGCTGGTGAAAAATATCAGATTAATAGCAATGCAGTTGGACCTCAGTCTGTTCCTTTAGGCTAAACGTCTAACAAGGACTGCAGGAGGAACTGGAAACACAGATATTTTCTTGCAGAGGGCACAGGGAGTAGAGGAAAATGCAAAGGGAAATTCTTTGCTCTCTCTGCACAGAGCTAGAGAGGGCTGAGGCTGTGGGAACGATCAGTGGGTCCAAAATGCTGACAATACAGCGGTTGCAAACTTCTACATAAGCTTTGCTCCCCCTGCCTTGCGTCTGCAGTACCTACAAAAGAGAGGAGATTAGGTTGCACTGAACCCTGCCTGTATGGTGTGGGCCCGGTGCCAAACATATTTGTGGGCCCCCCTGGGGGGCAAAGGAGCATGGCGTGGGGAGGTTGGTCCCCAGAGCAAGGGGACAGCCAGGGGCATTGGGGCTTGGCATGGTGAGGCTGGGCCTGCTCCACCCAGCCCAGTGCAAGGGCACTGTATACAAACCAGCAGTTGCCAGACACACACTGACCCACCCAGCCCTGTGCTGCCAGCGTGCCCTTTCCCCTCGGGGGTGGGCCCATGCCATGCCACACAGCTCCCCAACTCCCTATGCCCAGCGTCCCCCGGAGTTGCTATGCCCAGCAGCCCCCCCAAACAGACCCTCCACCGCAAATGCACAGCAGCCTGCATACCACCACCCCTGCCCAGCTCCCTCCCCCCCACAGCTGCACCACTACTGTCCAATACACTTCCCCGCAGTCCAGCACCACAACTACACAGCATCTCACTCAGACCCCCGCACTGGCCAGCACTCCCCCACACAGCCGCACCACTACTGCCCAATGCACTTCCCCACAGCCCACCCCCCACAACTTCACAGCACCCCACTCAGACCCCTCCACTGGCCAGCACCCCCCCACACAGCTGCACCACTACTGCTCAATGCACTTTCCCACAGCCCCCTCACTACAACTACACAGCACCCCACTCTACGGTGACCAGATGTCCCGATTTTATAGGGACAGTCCCGATATTTGGGCCTTTTTTCTATGGGCTCCTATTGCCTCCCACCCCCTGTCTTGATTTTGCCCCCCCACCTCCGGAGACCCACTCTCTCACACCCTGCCCCCTGGCCACACTCATCGGCTCTGCTGGAAGGTGATGGCATCTGCCAGGCTGAGCTGGCAGCACGGCCGGGGCCGGTCCAGTGCCAGGGCAGGGAATCACTCTGGCCTTTTGGGAGTGGCACAGTTAGCCAGGTCAGGGTCTGCCCCTGCCTTGGCCAGACTCCCTCAGGACCCACTTGCCTGGAGACAGGATGACCATACATCCCCTTTAGGCTGGGACAGTTCCCTTTTTAAGCTCTGTCCCAGTCATCCTGACTTTTTTGACAAAAACGGGCATTTATCCCATTTGCTCTTGCCAACTGATCACTCGTCAAGAACAAAAAAACAAATGCCCAGTTTACCAAAAAAGTCTGGTGTACCCCCCTAGCAGGGCATGGGGGAACATGTTAGCAGGGGAGGGGGTAGCGACGCAAGGTGTCAGGCAGCAGGGCTTGGGGGGTCAGCCCCAGGTAGAATGGAGCTTGGGGGGGTTAGGGGCCAGCCCCAGCCCCTGGCAGTGATGTGGGTAGGGTGTCAGCCCCAGCTCCTAGCAGTGGTGTGGGGAGCTGGGGTGGGGGAGGGATCAGCTCCAGTCCTGGCAGCAGCATGCAGAGCTCGGGGAGGGGAGAAGGGGTCGGAGAGAAGGGGGAGAGTCCCTGGCCACAGCACCGGGAGCTTGAGGAGGGGAGAAGGGGTCGGATAGAGACGGGACAGCCCCTGGCCGCAGCACGGGGAGCTCGGGGAGGGGAGAAGGGGTTGGGGAGAGGGCGGACAGTTCCTGGCCGCAGCACGGGGAGCTCAGGGAGGAGAGAAGGGATCGGGGGGGTGGGGACAGCCTCTGGCCGCAGCATGGGGAGCTTGGGAAAGAGGGGTCAGCCCCTGAAAGCTTGGAGCTAGGGGCAGGGCCAGCAGCCCCAACCAGGCGGCACAGGGCTCCTGCTCTCTCAGCCCCAGCTGTAGCCAGAGGGCAGAGAGGAGCCTGTGACTGGCCTATGATCCATCAGGAGAGAGCAGAACGGCGGGCAGGGGCGGGGGCGGAGAAGAGCTGGCGGGGCCTTGGAGTGCAGCCCAAGCAGAGCGGGCTGGGTCAGGCCGGGGCCCCTTTGGAGCCTGGGCCCGGCACCATGGTGCCAATGGTGCCATTGTAAATCCATTACTGGTATTATTTAACTCTGAACAGCGTTTTTGGGATAGTGTGTGTGGCAGATGCTACTCTGTATAATTACTGTTTTCCTTTAGTAGCTCTGCATATAAACAATAAATGTCTCCTCTGATTTATACTATTGTATGAGGGAAAATGTTCATGAAGGCAGGCAGTTTGTATGCCACATTTCAGCCTGGTGATAGTTCAATGCCCAGGATATAAACCACTGAATACTGTGGGTTTATGAGAGCAAAGTTGAAATTGTGGGGGGAGTGCAGGGAAGCAGAGACAGGATTAAGAGAAAGTAAATAAGGAATTGTGGAAGGGTGAAGGATCTGGCTGGCTTGGCAGGATGGAGGCAGGAAGACGTGAAGAGGATAAAAAGTAATGAGGACTTATCTGAAGTAAAGCACAGAAGCCTGGGACACCAATCTCCAGTGACAAGACAGACAGGACAATGACAGCACCAACGGTCTTATGCTCAGAGTGTTTAAGGTGGAAAGATAGGTTTTATTTCACTGAAAGCTGAATATAAAGGACTTATGAAAACAAGGTAAGTGCAAATCCTGTGTTCTGCACTGAAAAAACCTCCCTCTCTGCATTTAGCATACCTCCCCTCCACGCCCACCCATTTTGTTACCTGCTATTCATTCTCTGTATCTACTGGTATTCCCTCATACCTTCTAGTGAAGGGAAGTGGCTGTACTCCAGGTTTCCGATCTGCCATGGAAAAGTGAGAGAGGTGGGAGAGCTCTGTGTCCAGCCGCAGTCCCCTTCTTCAAATGAACAGTAAAAGCCAGGGGGGAGCTTTTCTGCAAGAGGGAAAGTCCAAAAAACACAGAAGAGCGGATGAGTAGATTCCTGGGCACAGGCAGAAGGAAAGCAATGAATGTTCTCCCAGGGTTATTTTGGAGCAGACTGACTCTTCCCATCTCCATGTGGCCATTTGCTGTTGCCCATCATGCCATGGATGACAAGGTGAGGGGGGAAAAAAGGAAACAATACTTCAAGGTGGGACTGTTGGCTGAAAGAGAGGGGCAAACCCCTGCATGTGTGACATTGAGGGGGGGGTTTCCTATTTACTTGGTCTCTGCGGCTTCTAGGATCTAATTCACTCAAGGTTACAAATCAAGAGATGATTTTCCTAGTTTCTGGCCCCCCAAACTCCACCTGGACAGGGAAAATCCTCATCAGTAAAGCACTCTTACCACCTCCACCACTTTTACAGAGGTCAGTGCAGTCCAGTGGCTCAGACGCAGCCTTGAGAGTCTGAAGACCCCGATTCTAGTATCAGCTTGGCCCCTTATTCTGCTCTGACCTCAGGCAGGTCATTGCACTTCTCTGTGCCTCAGTGCTCACATCTGTGAAAGGAGAATAGTAATACCTCCCTGCCTTGGGAACGCACTTGAGGATGGAATATGAACATTTTGTCTGAAACCCTATTTGCAGTTTTGAAGCTCACTCTTTCATTTTGTTACTGGCTTGGGTTTTTTAATGGGGTTCTGCATTGTAAGTCCTAATGTTTTATTAGTCACTGGCTTCCTGTCTCTGTGGTCTGGTCTACACTACAGAGTTAGAGCGATGCAAGGTAGCTTAAGTTGAACTATGGTAGTGTCTACACTTAAATTTAATTCCCACCGCTGTATCTGCCCCAGTACGCCGACCTAATAATTCCACCTCCATGAGTGGCGTAGAATCAAGGTCAATGTAGTTAGGTCAATGCAGTGTCAGTGTAGACACTGCCTTGCTTAAGTCAACTGTTATTGGCTTTCAGGAGCTGTCCACAATGCCCCACATTGATAGTACAATTGGTACAAGCACCCCTGCTGAGGGCAGACAGTCCCTTAGCCCATGCCTTGTGAGTCCGAGTCAGTTGGCACTGGCCAGCCATGGGTGTCTAATTGCAGGTATTCAAGATGTTAAACTACACACACACACACACACACACACACCAGAGTAATAACCCCTTTTAAGCAGGAGTGAGAGTGAATAGCAACTAAACTTCAAAACAACACTGGGGTTACACAGGGTGGTTTTATTAGCAGCACAGAATGACTAGATTAGTTGAGTGATTGAATTAGCTGCTGACAGACAAGTTGTTATAACTCAAGCTGTTGCATCTCCACTACCTTACTTCAGCCCAGGCCCCGGATAAACCAGCTAGCTCAATCTCAAAGCACCACTTTGTGTAGCCAATTAGTTTATTTTATCATCCATTATCATTGCAAAGCTTTGAGATCTGGGACCTCTGTCTTGGGTTGTTCCTTTACCATTCCCACTGGGACCATTAGGTCTGAAACAACAAGTTGAGATTTTTATGTGTGGAGATGAATTAGAGGTAATACTCAAGTTACAACTCCAGCTAATTGTGCTGGGGAAGACACACCCACAGACACTGAATGCGGAGCAAGGAGTCACAGGTAAGTGATTTGGTAAAGGTCACTGGCAGCGTCATTAACTGTTGCAAGAGAAACACAGGATCCTGAACACATATCTTGGCAAGAAAGTGAAGGAAGGATGGATTCTCCATTATGTTGTTTGAAAATGTGATTTCAATATAGCTCACGTAATCCTGCTAGTGACTGGGGAGCTGTGAAGGGCAATTTAAAAAACAAAAAGTGAAGGCAGTGGTGACTGACAGCCATGAAACCGAAACTACCTATTTATTTAAAGTATGTATGGCCCTCATCACTGCAGTATCTGAGCTCCACAAGATTTAATAAAATGCTTCCTTCCTCCACTTCTTCATTTGCAGGAGTAGTTTAAAAGATCATTTCCTCACTCCAAAAGTTTTCTGTTTATTGAAGAAGTATCATCTTGTCAAAAAACTGTACAAGAGGCCTATCATTCAAGATGCTGAGCACTGTCAATGCTCATTCACTCCATAAGGATCACAGGACACTCAGCTCCTCACAGGATTAGGCCCTAAACTTCTCTGCTCTCCCAAAGTGCCTCACTGCTGCCATAGATAGGTTAAAAGGGTAATTCAGAGTCCATGGCCTATTCAGTTCCTATTCTCACTGCAGGAGGCCAGTTAGTCACTGCTGTGATGACTGTCTGTGATGTGAACATCTGAGTTTTTAGGTAGGAACTGGACTGAGAATTACCAACTCATTCCACTTAGGCCACCAACAGTCATCATATGTCCATGGCTTTCACAGGTTCAAAGCTAGCCCTAGCAGTCCCTCTTGAACTACGGTGGAAGTGAAAAACCTCCTTATCCCATAGCCATCCTATCTACCATAAATCAAACCTTTAGAAGCACATTTAAGTTTTTGCCTTTTAAAGTCTCCAAATTTGTGCAGCCTTCCCTGCACTCTCTAGGCTAAGAAGACAGAAGCTTCACTGTGTTTTACCCATCTATAGAACTTGATTATTTCATCATCTCAGCCTCAGGCTGGGATCTGAATAAAATGACAGAACCAGGTGTGCCCTGAATTCCTATTGTAGCAGCTCGGTGTGGTGTGTGTTTGAATGCATTTTCCTGTCTGGGATGCTGTAAACAAGCCCAAGCAGTGGGGAAGACATCTAAGCAACAAACTGCCTGCAGGCTAGAAAAAGCTGTAGTTCAGCTCATTGTGATGTATAATAGAAATAGAGAAGTATAAGAAAAACTATTACTACCACGGTGCATCTCTTTCCTCCTCCTCAAATATGTCATTATGAATTGCTGAATGTCCTGCACTCTAGATGTGCTGCATTCTCAACTACTATTGTTTAATGCTTCGTATATGTAGAAAAGCAATGGAATCCATTTATTGCCATTCCAAGGAAAGCTTTCAGGATAGAGCCTTTCTAAACACATTACCACACAGCAGGCTCTCATGAGCATTATCCAGATTAGTGAGGGCTCTGTGCACTGCACAGAGGGGGAAAAAACACCAACTTTCTGGATTGAAAAGGCAATATCCACATACTCCATGCACGTTTCTGAACTTCTTAGCTTGGCAAAACTCACATTAACTTCAGCGAGAGTTCGGCCTGATTAAGGAGAGTAGGAGTTTTATGAGGGTTGGTGAACCTATTGTGTTTGATAGTATTAGAGACAGGCAGACCTCAAAAGGTTCAAACCTCAGTGGGTATGTCTATACTGCAATGTAAGCGTGAGCTTAAACTCGGGCGCAAACCTAACCCTCCTTGTTTCTACACTGAAATTGTGCTAACTCAGGGCTTGGTCCCAGTGTCTCAGGACCTGCAGGGTTCAAGCATGAGTCAAGCTAGGACCCAGGGTTCCAGCCCTATTGCTTTGCAGTGTCTGTTGACTCATGTCCTGGGAGTCCACCAGAAGTATCCCACAATTTCATGGACTGACTTCCTTAGTTCTCTCTGTGACGGGTCGGATCACAGAAACCCCCTTGGGAACTGCCAACTGATGAGCCAAGACTACTTCTGCCTCTGCTTTCCCTGCTAGCTCGAGACTCCAGCACCCTGTCTTGCTGAGCCAGATGCCAATCTGAGCCAAATACAGTAATAAAACTGAATACAGATAAAATCTCACCCTCAGAGATGTTTCAAAAAGTTTCTTTCACAGACTGGATGCCTTCCTACTCTGGGCACAATCCTTTCCTCGGGTACAGCCCTTGTCCCAGCTCAGGTGGTAGCTAGAGATTTCTCATGATGGCTCCCCTTTGTTCTGTTCCACCCCCTCATATATCTTTTGCATAAGGCAGGAATCCTTTGTCTCTCTGGGTTCCCATCCCCTTCTTCTCAATGGAAAAGCACCAGGTTAAAGATGGATTCCAGTTCAGATGACATGATCACATGTCACTGTAAGACTTCATTACCCCCTTGCCAGCACACATATATACAGGAAGACTTACAAGTAAAACAGACACATCTGCAGACAATTGTCCTGGTTAATGGGAGCCATCAAGATTCCAAAACCACCATTAATGGCTCACACTTTGCATAATTACAATAGGCCTCAGAGTTATATTTTATATTTCTAGTTTCAGATACAAGAGTGATACATCTATACAAATAGAATGACCACACTCAGTAGATTATAAGATTTGTAATGATACTTTACATGAGACCTTTTGCATGAAGCATATTCCAGTTGCATTATATTCATACTCATATGATTTTATGAAAATATGTTAGACTGCAACGTCACACTCTCTATCCCAACAATCTCCAATTGACAACTGAAAACAGAAACCACCCCCTTTGGCATGGGCGGGGGGTATCGTAGGCCAGAGGATGCCAAGTCTTCCCAAACAGCTAGGCTTGACCCCACTCATGCGCCATCCCGAGGCCAAAGCCTATCTTCCCCCATGACCCCAGCCCAGACTGCTCCTCTTCCCAATCTTTGCTCAGATTCTCCCCTGAAGTGGGTGGGGGTTGGGACTAGGGTAGGCCACCCAGCTGGCCCGGGCTGGGGCTGCCCAGTGCTCTGGCTGGACAGCCTGGCCAGGATGGCCTGGGACTCAGGACAGCTGGGGTAGGGCTCCTCTGGCTGCGAAGCAGAGAAGGAGGGCAGGGCCAGGAGCTAGCCTTCCTGCATGGGGGATTCATGCACCACACCATGTCCCTCAGCATACAGCTGCAGCTCACAACTGGAGAACCTCCTGGGTTTGCAATGGAGACCAGACTGAACAAGCCTTTTGCAAAGCATGCTGCTTCATGGTCTTGGGCACACAGTCATATTTTGGTGAATCTCTGGTGCAAGGCCAATAAAACTGTGGCCTTCAGCAAAAGCACCAGGAATGATCATGTGTACCAGCAGATAGCTAAAAAGCTGGCAGCTTTGCAGTTTTTCCAGACTGGTGACCAGTGCAGGGAGCATATTAAGAAGCTTAAAGTGAGTACCAGACAACCAGGCACAAGAACCGCATCTCAGGCAACTCACCAACATCATGCTCATATGATGAGGACTTTGACCAGGTGCTAGGCACTGTGCCCAACCATGGTTCATGATGACCTGCTCAGTCGGGATGGTGCTGGGCTAGCCCCTGAATCCAGCTGGGTGACTGATGGGAGCCAGCAGCAGGCTCCAGTGAGGAATATGAAGTTACTCTGTTCATGAAATCAGTCCCAGAGGAGGTTGTGGATAAGAATCAAAAGAAAATTCTAGGTCCCTACTTGGAAGAGCTGTGTGACCCCATCCCATCCTGAAGAACACTGCTGGTGAGCCTGCAGCAAACCTAGTGCAGATAGAAGCTGCTCCAGAGCCCAGTAACTTTCTGATTCCAATATAGTTTATTATTACAGTAATGGGAGAGGTTTCTGCAAAAGTTAGGAGAAGCCCCAGCTACCAGCATGTATCCACCAAAGGCAGAATATATCATGCCACCTTGGCACCCCCTTCCCTCACCTCCTCTCCACCACATAGAGTTCAAAATGGAACCTGGGAATCTGAAACATTAAAAAACAGCTTTAAAGAGTATTTTCACTGCAGAGTCACAGACGTTTGCGAGGGTTATTCATGTTTTCCAGGGTCATTCATGTTTTCCTTGCAGTAGTAAGAGCTTGAAATTGGCAGCTTTGTAATTACTCCACAGTCTGTGGAGCAGCCTGGAAACAGTGAACTCAGTGTGTGCGTTTGGGAAACAGTTTTCTATTTCTTAATCTAGTCCATTTCAGTTAGAGGTAGTTCATGCAGTCTGCGGGTCACAAAATCACTTCTCCCAAGTGTGAGTGGGGTGTCTGTTTTTGTCCAGAACTGTGCCAGGTGTGAAGAGGAGAAAAGCTAGAGAGTTCTGAGTGTTTGCACACAGCAATAACAGGCTAAGCCACATGGAAGCTAACAAAGCATCCTTTTAATTCCCTCATGGAATCTGACACAAACGTGGTTGCTGATAGCTGCAAACTTTTCCTGAAGCCGGAACTCCAGATAGTCAGTCACACTGTAGGGAAGGGCGTTTTTCCAGGCCCTCCTGTACAGCTGACTAGCCTACTCCACCCACAGGCACCAAAATGTGAAAGGTCAGAAATGATGGGAAAAGCCTTCTGCAGCAAGGACACTATTCTGCCCCTTAGTATGCCAAGTAGTTATGCAATTTTAATAAAACTGAAAAGAGGTTGTAATTTTAAACATAGCACATTGTCTCTGCACTTTTGTAATTGCACTTAACCAGATGCGTCCAGAGAGAATATGTGGACTGAAGCATCCTCATTACAATATATGGCGATTCAGTTTTGAAATGTAACATTTTATGTCCTTGAGATTCCACAGGAATTAATTCTGTGCTCTTCCATATTGCTACTTTAGACAATAACCTTTTGTTTTTTGTCCTATTTCAGGCCCCTCAATTTCTACTGCCTGCTGTTCATCAAGAACTCAGTCCCTGGCCCAACATATCTTCCCAGATCATTCCAAAAGGAAGCATTTCTGTGATGAAGTTATGGTTGGTGTCCATGAGGGGTCTCACCAGTGGTCCTGTACCAGAAGCAGAGGGATACACAACTGGAATGAGGCAAAGCTGAGAGGCAGGAGGGCAGGCTGAGGCTAGCCGCCTAGGTGGAGGACAGGGGTTCAGAGAGGGAGCAGGTCCTTGTAAACCAGTTTCTGGAACAGGAACTGTGGCTAAGGTAGGAGGACAGATCTTAATAGAGAGACCTATTTCAGCAACTCATCTCCATCACGGTTGCAAGAGCACCAGTTCCTGCTGCCTCCCAAGCAGCATGGCCTGATCCCCCTGTAACATACCCTCAGGCATGCAGTAGCTTGAACAACTCCATGTCCAGGGGGTCCATGGTTTCTGACCCCATAAGTGGCTGGACAGGGCAACTAAACCCCATACAGTCTTCCTTCTTGAATCTTTTTCCTGTGGATACCTCCACACCCCTTTCCCGGCACCAAGTACAGGAAAATGAGGAAAGAAGGGAAAGAGAACAGGGGACCAGGGCACATGTAGTGATAGGGGGGTTGGGCCGAATTTGCATTGCTCTCAGCAATTTTTTTTAAATGTTCTTCTAGTACTTGATTTTGGGTGTTGTAAAGGCAGCTGGCCTATCCAGCACCTGGTGACTGTTGTACTGTTTTAATACCTGTTTACAAATAAAGCCTTTTAGGCCATCAAGAAATGTTATTGCTATCACTCATCACTTGATGCAATCATGAGTTGAGATAATAAAGCTAAAAACATGAGCAGGAGCAATTCTGCAGTAGCAAGCAAACACTATTTCTCTATTTACCCAGGTACAGCAATTCACATTTCAATAAATTCTATACGTAAACCCATGCTGCCCCCCTAACTCATTATTCTCATGTCATTCATAATTACATTGCATGAAAATCAAGTTCAAACACCTCTCAAGCACTAAATTCTCCACCTACCCCAAATTTAATTAGCCCGATTCTTCCAACAAGCATTTTCATGCAGGTACTATTCCCCCGCTTCCACTGGGCCACGCAAGTCCATAATGTGAGAACACAAAGCATCCCTGACTTCTGTTGCCCTGTTGCAAACAGTTCCCACAGTGGTAGTTGCACGTGCTGGCTGAGTGTACCAATTCATTGTCCTATCACTGCCATGGTCCATTCAGAGAGAAATGGCTCACTGGTGGCTTCACAAAGTTTGTGAAAAGCACAGCAAGCCATAGTAATATGGATAGCATTGATGACATCCAAATGGGTCTGTAGACATCTCCAACATGTATTTTAATCTGCCAAAATCACATTCAATCACTCTTCTACATCTGCTGAGAATGTAGTTAAACCTTTTCCCAGGGCCTCTGAAATCAGGATACGATTTCATAAGGCAAGGCAAAAGGGGCACACGAGTTCCCCAAGAATAATGGTGGGGACTGTAACTCTGTTTATGTCAAATTATCTGGTGGGAATAATGTCACAGCCTGTCCAGGAATGTAGAATCCTGAGCGACGAAAAACTCTGGCATTGTGAACTTTCAAGCCTATCTTGATGTTCATAAATCTGACTCTGTGGTCCACCGTAACAACGGAGTACCACCCTTTGAGGTTTATCTACTCATGTGCTCCTTGAGGAGAGCTAACTATGGGTATTAGTTTCATCAATGACCCCAGCACAGTTAAACTCCATTCTCTCAAAGTCAGCTGTTACCTGTGGAATATCTTTAATGCCCAACACCTTGGGATAAACCACACATCTGACTGCGTCAGATACCTCTGCCATGAAGTTCTCTACAATTTCTAAACCAAATTGGTTGACAATGGACCTGTAGCAGTCTGGGGTAGCCAGCTTCCAGACATTTATAGCAACCTGCTTCTGGACTGGCAAGCGTGTCCTCAGGTGTGTCTCTTTATGCTGAAGGGTCGGGGCAAGCTGCTCACAAAGCTCCAGAAATGTAGCTTTCCTCTTGCAAAAGTTCTGGACTCACTGCTGGTCATCCCAGATCTGCACGGCCATGTGATCACACCAGTCTGTGCTTGTGGTCCTGCACCAGATGCACTGGTCTACAGAGCAGCTATGACAATTGTACTGAGCAGCATCTGCCAGTGTGAGTCTGCCATGCTAGGTTACTCCTACTTCTCCTCCATCACGACGTTCATTGGATACCTTTGGTGGGACAGAAGCCACCATCAAATTGTCCATCAGCTCCCACAGATGCTCTACCAGTTTCCTGACACAAGAGCAAAAGCGCAGGCAAGAGAAATTCTTCAGAAGTCCTCCATGATGCTGGCTCCGGTAGGTGGGAGCATACAGAGCAAAATGACTGCTCAGCAGGCTGTGTCGGCAGGTCATTCAAACATACAGGATGGGGAATTACATTTTCACAGTACATCAATCATATGGCTAGAGCTGCCACATTTCAGGAGGGTTCCAGGGGCTCTCGGATATAGTTGGTCTGACTTGGGTCAGTGCAGTGTGGATGTCAGAGCCCCAGATTCGAGAAAAAGTCTTAACATAGGATTAAGAAACAGTGTAGATGACATGAGTCAGCTGACTTGAGTCTCACTACCTCCAGGCTTACATTGCAGAATAGACATACAGAGTGGGACCAGTGTACGCTGCCTACTGTGAAAAAGAGGAGAGTGGCAGGTTCCAGGGATTCTGAGAGGGAGCAGAGGCCATGTTGGGACCTCTCCATCTAAGGAGGACGATGTAGTGAGTGATGACAGCTTGGTCCTTCTCTACGTATTTTCATACTTTCAGAATGGTTCAGGTTTGGTTTGAGAAGTAGGTAAAAGTTCAGGGGTTTCTGATTTCAACCCACATATCCCATCCTTTAACAGTAACAATAATTAACCTTTGGAACAACTTATGGAAAGATGTGGCGGATTCTCCATCACTTGAAATCTGTGAATCAAGATCAGATGTCTTTAGAAAAGATATGCTCTGACTCAAAGGGCTTGATGCAGGAATTATGAGTAAAATCTTATGTCACATGCTATGCACAAGGATAGACTAGATGATCATTATTGTCCCTTCTGGCCCTAAATAGAATCTATGAATCTTTATTGGATATGGAAGGAAGTTTCAGATCCTGGGTCAAAGGAGCATCTAAATGTGATAACACTTAAAGCATCTGATAGATCTTTAACACTGTAGCTGCCTACATATAGGTTTTTCATTACTACTTGGTCTGCCAAGTGCCATCAGAAATGAAGTGCAAAAAGTAACTATCCATTTCACCACAGTAAATAATTTTTTTTTCTTGTAATGCCAAATGGCTTTTTTGAGATCATAACTGGTGGAGATAATCTCCATGCCGGATTTTAACATTGAGAGGGAAGAAAAAGAAGCAAGAAAGGATACCGTCGTGGGTAGCAGAATGGACATATGAAGGAAGGGTACTGTAGATACAATTCTAATAGGTGATACTGGCAGTAGAATGTCTGGGCCTAATCGGGTAAAGAATGCGAGTGAAGCCAAACAGCAAAAATTAAGATGTTTGTACACCAATGCGAGGAGCCTAGGGAACAAAATGGAGGAACTAGAGTTACTGGTGCAGGAAGTGAAAGCGGATATTATAGAGATAACAGAAACATGGTGGAATCGTAATCATGCCTGGAGTACAGGTATTGAAGGTATGTGCTGTTTAGGAAAGACAGAAATAAAGGCCAAGGTGGAGTAGCAGTATTATAAATCAGCGATGGGATAGACTGTAAAGAAATAAGAAGGGATGGAATGCATAAGACAGAGTCTGTCTGGGCAAAAATCACATTGGGAAAGAAAGCTACTAGAGCCTCCCCTGAGATAGTGTTTGGGGTGTGCTATAGACCACCGGGATCTGATCTGGATATGGAGAGAGACCTTTTTAATGAAGTAAATACTAATGGGAATTGTGTGATCATGGGAGACGTTAACTTCTCAGATATAGACTGGAGGACAAGTGCTAGTAATAATCATAGGGCTCAGATTTTCCTAGATGTGATAGCTGATGGATTCCTTCACCAAGTAGTTGCTGAACCAACAAGTGCGGATGCCATTTTAGATTTGGTTTTGGTGAGTACTGAGGACCTTATATAAGAAATCGTTGTAGGGGACAAGTTTGGTTTGAGTGATCATGAGCTAATTCAGTTTAAACTAAATGGAAGGATAAACAAAAATAGATCTAGGACTAGAGTTTTTTTATTTTAAAAGGGCGAACTTTAAAGAATTAAGGAAATTAGGATTGTGATTGTGGATTGGACTGAAGTGGATTGGACTGAAGAGCTTGGGGACCTAAAGTTGGAGGAAGCCTTGGAACTACTTCAAGTCAAAGTTGCAGAAACTATCAGAAGCCTGCATCCCAAGAAAGGGAAAAAAAATCATAGGCAGGAGTTGTAGACCAAGCTGGATAAGCAAGCATCTCAGAGAGGTGATTAAAAACAAGCAGAAAGCCTACCAGGAATGGAAGATGGGAGAGATCAGCAAGGAAAGCTACCTTATTGAGGTCAGAACATGTAGGGATAAAGTTAGAAAGGCCAAACGCCATGTAGAGTTGGACCTTGCAAAGGGAATTAAAACCAATAGGAAAAGGTTTTATAGCCATATAAATAAGAAGAAAACAAAGAAAGAAGTGGGACCGCTAAACACTGAGGATGGAGTGGAGGTAAAGGATAATCTAGGCATGGTCCAATATCTAAAGAAATACTTTGCCTCAGTCTTTAATGAGGTAGGATGACAAATGGGAATGAGGATATGGAGATAGATATTACCACATCCGATGTAGAAGCCAAACTCGAACAGCTTAATGGGACTAAATCAGGGGGCCCAGATAATCTTCATCCAAGAATATTAAAGGAACTGGCACATGCAATTCAAGCCCATTAGCAAGAATTTTTAATGAATCAGTAAACTCAGGGGTTGTACCATATGACTGAAAAATTGCTAACAAAGTTCCTATGTTTTAGAAGGGGGAAAAAAGTGATCCGGGCAACTACAGGCCTGTCAGTTTGACATCTGTAGTATGCAAGGTCTTGGAAAAAAATTTGAAGGAAAAAGTAGTCAAGGACATTGAGGTCAATGGTAATTGGGACAAAATACAACATGGTTTTACAAAAAGTAGATCATGCCAAACCAACCTGATCTCCCTCTTTGAGAAAGTAACAGATTTTTTACACAAAGGAAAAGCAGTGGATCTAATTTACCTCAATTTCAGTAAGGCATTCGATACGGTTCCACATGGGGAATTATTAGTTAAATTGGAAAGGATGGGGATCAATATGAAAATTGAAAGGTGGAAAAGGAATTGGTTAAAGGGGAGACTACAACGAGTCATCTTGAAAGATGAACTGTCAGGCTGGAGGGAGGTTACTAGTGGAGTTCCTCAGGGATCGGTTTGGGGACCAATCTTATTTAATCTTTTTATTACTGACCTTGGCACAAAAAGTGGGAAAGTGCTAATAAAGTTTGTGGATGACACAAAGCTGGGAGGTATTGCTAACACAGAGAAGGACCGGGATATCATACAGGGAGATCTGGATGACCTTGTAAACTGGAGTAATAGTAACAGGATGAAATTTAATAGTGAAAAGTGCAAGGTCATGCACTTAGGGATTAATAACAAGAATTTTAGTTATAAATTGAGGACACATCAGTTGGAAGTAACAGAGGAGGAGAAGGACCTCGGAGTATTGGTTGATCACAGGATGACTATGAGCCACCAGTGTGATATGGCTGTGAAAAAAGCTAATGCGGTCTTGGGATGCATCAGGCGAGGTATTTCCAGTAGAGATAAGGAGGTGTTAGTACCATTATACAAGGCACTGGTGAGACCTCATCTGGAATACTGTGTGCAGTTCTGGTCTCTCATGTTTAAGAAGGATGAATTCAAACTGGAACAGGTACAGGGAAGGGCTACTAGGACGATCCAAGGAAAGGAAAACTTGTCATATGAAAGGAGACTCAAAGAGCTTGGCTTGTTCAGCCTAACCAAAAGAAGGCTGAGGGGAGATATGATTGTTCTCTATAAATATATCAGAGGTTTAAATACCAGGGAGGGAGAGGAATTATTTAAGCTCAGTACCAATGTGGACACAAGAACAAATGGATATAAACTGGCTATTAGGAAGTTTACACTTGAAATTAGATGAAGGTCTCTAACCATCAGAGGAGTGAAGTTATAGAACAGCCTTCCAAGGGAAGTAGTGGGGGAAAAGACATATCTGGCTTCAAGACTAAGCTTGATAAGTTTATGGAGGGGATGGTATAATGGGATAGCCTAATTTTGGCAATTAATTTGTCTTTCACTACTAGCGGTAAATATGCCCAATGGCTTGTGATGGGATGTTAGATGGGGTGGGATCTGAGTTACTACAGATAATCCTTTCCTGGATGTCTGGCTGGTGAGTCTTGCCCACATGCTCAGGGTTTACCTGATTGCCATATTTGGGGTCAGGAAGGAATTTTCCTCCATGGCAGATTGGCAGAAGCCCTTGGGGTTTTTCGCCTTCCTCTGTACCATGGGGCACGGGTCACTTGCTGGAAGATTCTCTGCACTTTGAAGTCTTTAAACCATGATTTGAGGACTTCAGTGGCTCAGACACAGGTTTGATACAGGAGTGGGTGGCTGAGATTCTGTGGTCTGCATTGTGCAGGAGATCAGGCTAGATGATTACAATGGTCCCTTCTGATCTTAAAGTCTATGATTCTATGAGATTGGAATTCTGTCAGATGTAACCCTTTTGATGTTAAGACGGGAAGAAAGGTTTGTAACTTAGCAAAGGTTTACGCAAGACAGGAGAAGGTAGGGCACTTTTACAGAGAGCATTGCATAGTGACATGCCACCACACCATTTCTTCTCTGGGTAGCTTTTGTTGAGTCATATCTATCACCAATGCACAGATGAATCAGCTGATTTTCCTCACAGACTTTCAGCTGGATAGTATATGGGGCCCAGTAGAATTTCCTGTGCTTTGCAGTCCTTTGCTCACTCTGACTAAAACTTGAAATACACATTTCTAGTCTAGACGCTAGGAATACTCATCACCCCACAGACATAAATGCACATTCCTCCACCCACACACAGAATGGAGTTTGAGTCACCAGAGCCTGAAATGAGACTTGAGCCCTATATTATTTTATTTGGTAACATAGGAATGTGAATTTAAAACAATGTCTTTCCCTTCTCTCCAACTCCTCTCCTGCCGCTCCTAGAGCTGCTGCTTTTCAAACTTCAGAGTGACTCCCTCTTCAGGTATTAGGGCTATGCTGTGAATGGAGGAGAGTTTCAATCAGTCACAGGTGATGTAACCCTTGGGAATTGTTCCTCCCACGCAAGGGTTTTCAGGGGTGTAACTGCAGTCCGTACATCACAATCCATAACTTCATAATAGGGTTAGCTCATCTGGCATCAGAGCATCTTCAGCCTTTGATTTGCTATTCCCTCACCTGTGGCACCACTCACATACAGCAGTCTGATATGAGGGATGCTTTTAAACCAAAACCCCAACACCTCCTGCACCAGAAAAGTACAGATCTAAACTAGTGGAGATAAAGTCTTTGCTTTTGTAAAACAAAACTGTGCCAATTTTTATGCCAGAAGAGAATTTGGCCTTTCATCTCGGTCTTGCATCATAGCAGCCACATTACCTATATGGCTGTATTACGTCAGGAGAGCAGGGGCTGTCTTCACAGCAATTTCCAATCCTTGTGTATGAATTTGCCAGTGAAGACATAGGATGATCCACTCCCTGAAATATTAATTTGTTCTTCTACTTTTTTCACTCCCCCACCATGATCCCTGTGATGGCCACAAATGCAAAGCTTCAAATACCCCCCTCCACCCCGTACAATCAAAATAGGAGAGAACAAAAGACTTAAACCACCTTGATTAGATACATCCAGATTCCCCTGCAATCACAGGAAGTTGGTCTTGTAGAACCCCCCTAGCTCAAGTAATCCTAACATGATCACAGGATAACTGGGTGAGAAACCAAATTTTCTGCCCATATTCAGTAGGGGAAATTCCTTTACAAGCACACTGTTGCCAATCTGTTACATCTGTACATATGACCCCAAACCACCATGATTTGGCATCTGATTCCATTTATGCTTCTTTGAAGGGGGTCTCTTTTCCCTGCAAGACTGTTTGATTAAAAATCAAACAGCAACATTTCTTTTCTCCAGGGGTCCCTGATTCTACTTATTCTACAAAGATTAATTGGCTGTATGCAGCAGAACCATCATGACATTTTCATTGGCCATTAATAAGTAAAGAGGTGTTAATAGACAGCAGGCTTCAGGAATCATTTTGAGCCAGGAAAAGAACAGAACAAAACACAAAAGAAAAAACAAGAAAAGGTAAAATAAGTATCTTCAAAACCAAAAGAAACAGTAGAAAAACACAAAACCTTGAACTTCAAATTATTAGCTGATGGTTTCTCTCTCTATGGCTTGACCCTTTCTGACAGTTCTTTTGTGTGTGTGGCAGCAATGCTTGGGGAAAACATAAAACAAAAAACCCAACAACCTACAACAGTGATTCATTTTTTTCCATGCTTGAAAACATTGATGAAAGTGTTTAAGTTGTCAGGACTAAAGGACAACCTTAATGCTGAAAAAGATTTGGTACATTGTGTGTTGGTCTGATAAACTGATGTAATTGAGGTGTAAAATGATTGATTGTTTTTTGTTCTGCAAAAGAACCTTATGCCAATCATAGGCAATGTCCCATATGGGCAGGGCAGCTCTGCAACTGCAGAGAATTGAGTAATAGAACTCAATGGGCTAGTACTCATGAGCTAAGCAGGGGTGGGATTGGTCTGTACTTAGATTAGAGAACTCAATTGTGATGGGGTATACAAACCCTACACTGGGCCTGAAGGTGCTAAAAGGCAATAGTGGGCTCAGGTACCCTCCTGAACATGCTCTAGATGGAGAAGTGGGTTAAAAGGTACTGAGAAGCCCAGGTACAGAGGTGGACAGGTTGCAGGAGAGAGAAATCCTTCTTCAGGAAGCCAGACAGCAGGCTGAGTTTGAGAGGGGATCAGAGAGTGGGTAAGGTCCACAGGCTTGAGAATCAGCAAATTCTTGCTCCTTTTGACTCTTTAAGTGACTGATTGGACTTCAGGGGCCATGCCCCAAACTAAAGGGTCATATAAGTAGGAAGTAGCCCAGAGCAGCAATCAGACTCACTGTATGGAGGACCCTTCCAGTGCTGGTTCCCACCTGGTCCTGGACTGGGACCTGGTGGAGATGGAAGGCCACATTCCCCTTACCACATCCCTTTTGGGGGCCAAGGCCCAGCTGCAGGTGAAAAGCCAAAGATTCCCAGCTTAGGGTCAGGGACAGGCACGTCTAGTGTTCTTTTAGAGAAGGCAAAGAGCTGGAAGTCAGGTGCACTAACCACTAGGTTTTTCAGAAGGTCAGGCAGCCTCTCACACCATTGGAAACCTAGGTACTGAAGGAAGTGACTCTAGAGGTGGCACTCTTCTCACACCCTAGAATGAAGGGTCACAGTTTTATTGAGGATGCTATCTTTCAGAGGAGAATACCTGTATTATGTTGTGGCCAAACTCAAAATTGTCTATTATTCCCTCAGACATCTTGGCTAAATTCTAAGGTAGTTAATTATATTCTGCTCATGTTTTAATCTCATGGAATTTTCAGCTGGACATAGTGGGCCAAGTTCTCTGCCTGCATAACTCCATTGACTATAGATGTTGACATTTCAATGGTGGGTGAAATGAGCCATATATGGTGTATGAATTTCATGTCACTAGGAGAGGGGCATTGGCTGCTTGGCCGGCTGACCCACCATGGTGTGGGATCTAGGAGCACAACTAACCCCCGGCCAGCTAGTGTGTGCGTGCTGTAGCTGGCCAGAGGCACTAGTCAGAGGTGCATACTCCTTGTCAGAGAAACAATAAGCATGCTCCCATAGGTCTGTCCTATTCCAGAAGGATGGTTCTTGGATCGTAACAACATCTGGTACAGCTCTACTTCCCACACTACAATGCTCCTAACAGTACAGAGAGGAATTTATGCACAGCAGATACAAGACATATAGTACATATATAGATGATCCTTTTATTGGACTGAGTAAGTAATGTAACTTCCTGCTAGAAATGAAATGAAATATAGTCAGTGGTAAAAAGAATTCTAATTGTCACCATTTATCGTTTTTAATTAAATATTAAAATACAATAAAAATCCCATTACTTTTTTTAAAGCTATGCTTGAAGGTTTTAGACAAAAGGGGGATTTTTTGAGATCTGTAAGAGAAATTTTTAAGTATATTTTAATTTTAATGCAGTGTTTCAGAGAAGGGACTGGATGGCTCAGGAGATTGGTAATGTGAAAAACAGCTTTATCTAGGTTGCCAGTTCAAATCTGCTTCAGAGATGCTACAAACAATGTTAGCATGGAAACCTGTTTGCTGTGAACCAGTAGGTATGTGAACACTGCAGCTGGAAGTGAGCATCCTACCCTAGGTAGACAGACTCAAGCCAGCATGCTAAAAATTGTGTGGATGTTGCAGTTTGGATGGCAGCTCAGGCTCTCACGCCCACCTGACCCCTGCGTCCGAGCTGGGGTAGCTAGTCCAGGTCTCCTCTGGATCTAGAACATCTATACGCTGCTATTTTTAGGGCCCTAGTTTGTGCTGAACTAGTGTGAGTCTCCCTACCCAGGCTGGGAGGCTCACTAACAAGTTGCACCTCACATGGTAAAATCTCTAGCGGTCACGTTAAAAGTTAACCGTTTAAAAGCTGTTTGGTAGCCTATAAGAGCTATGTTGGTGCTCCTAGTTCAGATTCCAGTTATACATTGCATAAAACTTATGATGCCATTGATTTGACTGGCACACTTGCTAGCAGTAAAGAGGGTGGAATTCTCCATGGTCTCCCATGTTACTCCTAGGCTAGATATACAGTAGGATCACTTTGCCAGTGTAGGAATACAGTATACTATACTGGCAAAGCATGCAAAGTGTGAACAGAGCTTATATGGGCAAAGTTTCACTTTTGCCAGCATAGCTTAGTCTAGTTCCCCAGAAGTGAAGTGAACTATAGTGGCAAGTGTGCAGTTTCACCACTATATCTAGCCCATGAAAGCTTATGCCCAAATAAATTTGTTAGCCTCTAAGGTGCCACAAGGACTCCTCGTTGTTTATATTAGAGCCTTCTACCAACACTGCTATGTTGGTCAGGGATCACAGCTCATCACACCCTGACTGACATAGTTATGCCAGCAAAAGTATGTAGTTCAACCTGGCCCTAGAGCTGGTTCCCTCCAAGTCAGGATTGAGGTACATAAAGGACAGCACAGGGGAAGCTTCCTCAGTTTGCTGTCCTTGATGTACCTGTTTTGTGGAGAAGCAGAAGTATTCAGTCTCCAAGACTGTCAATCCAGCACCTTTAATTAGCACTGAATTCACTTTAAAAGGTTGAGAAGAGTCAGTTGCTGTAGATACAATGCATGAGGGCACAGATTTATCTAGGACTTGTCTTACTACAGTAACAACTAAAAAGACGACCATGTATCACAGAGCTCATTATATAGATGTCTCTGGAACAGTACAACCCTCGGTGACATATTCAGGTGTGTAGAAACTTAAGGCAAACACAAGAAACTGATTATCTCAAAATGTGTCATCATAGGCTATGTCTATACTGTGAGCTAAGGGTGTGAGCCCCCATCTCATATACACATACTTGCGCTGGCTTTTGTTGAGCTAGAATGAGCATAGATAGCAGCATAGGTAGGAGCAATGGAGGCATGGCTAAGCTATGCCGAGCACATAACCACTGGTTTTCAAGTGGGTTTCTACTTGGTATGGCTTAGCTGTGCCTCTGCTGCTGCTGCTATCTGTGGTACCATGACTACGCTGCTATCTATACTTGTGTTAGCTCAAGGAGAGCCAGTGTACATGAGCAGGGCAATCCCACCCTTAGGCTGTAGCACAGACACAGCCTTAGACTACAGAGTTCCCCGGGAATGGCTATTTAAATAAGGAAAAGGAGGAAGAGCAAACAGATATTTTTGGGAGGAAGGATGGACTAGTGGTCAAAGCATAGGACTGGGAGTCATGAAAGATAGGCTCTTTCCCAGACAGGTCACTTCCTCAGTTATAAAGCGGGATTAAAATGCACTTTTCACTCCTGTGATAGTGTCTATTAGGTGTCTGGGCACGCCTGTGATAGTGTGTGGGGAAGTTACCCTGCTCCTAGGAGAAAAGGAGTGAGAGCAGCTGAGGGAGGCTGGCTGAGTAGTAGCCACAGCTGTGGCTACACCCAATCAGGTCACAGCTGGCCCCGACATAAGAGCTAAGAGAGGCACTGGGTCAGTCTCATTCCAGCCCTGACATAAGAAGGGTTTAGCTGCCTGGGAGCACCAGGTACAAGGGCAGGCAGAGCTGGGGAGCTCAGGCCAGGTGTGTCCTCAGGCTGAGTCCTGGCTAAAGGCCAGCGGAAGTACTAGGGCTGCAGGGAAAGGCAGCAGGTCCAACCCCCTTGCCAATGATGAGTGGCCATTACAGACTGCAGTTTGCCCCAGTGAGAGGGGACTAGATGATGACTGGCAGTAGTCACTTAGGCAAGGTGGGTACAAAGCAGTTGTTTCTCTGGCTATTAGCCTTCATGTGTTCATTCAAAGCTCCTGTGATTTGGGAAGCAACATCTGGCTCCCATTTTCCAGAAGGGAACTGAAAGGATGTAAACTTGGAGTCAGAATTTACTCACTGCACATATCTCCCTCGTCCTCTCCCTCTGCACAGTCTCTGATGAAATCACATGCCTGCCCCAGTTTGATTTCTGTTCCATTCCAACAGCTGAAGGAACCCTGTAGGGCCATTTTGGAGCCAGAAGGAGATCCTAGAGAGAAGGAAAATATGTCAATTAAGATTGCTGCATTACCCTCTTTTCCACATCCCTACTGCAGTGTCTGCTGGGATCCCAATCACATGGTCATAGAATCATGGACGTTAGAGATGCAGAAGACCTAATGGATTACCCACTCCACCCCTCTGTAAATATAAGAACGTTCCCAGCAGTGCATATCATCATGACAGAGGATTAGCAGTTCTGCCCTTTCTTACCTTCTCAGTCATGGTCACCATAGTGTATTCATTACGCTAGAGCAGCTTCTGTTTTCTCCTAATGCCCAACAGTCCACGTTAAGTACTAGATGGGTACAGTTCTCAAGGAATTTTCAGTGTTTTTGTGTGGGGGGAAGAGCTGATACTTTAGAAAAAAGGTTGAATTCTTACAGTTTGTGTTGCTGTACTTCTGAAAAATGTGGTATGTCAAACAATACACAGCATGGGTTTTTAATTGCGTGCAAATTTTGTGCTACCTTGACAGCCCTGAAGATTGAGGTGCTTTCTCTGAAGCTCAGGAACAGTAAAGGGATGCAAACAGCGTGAACTTCTTCTATATCATCCAGCCAGTATGCCTAACCTACGACATGGAGGCATCATACCTCTAGGAGCTGGAAGATAATTTAGCATCAGTTGTCCTGATCAATCCTTGCCTCTCTCTCCTCTCCTCCCCGACAGCAGAGAGTACCAACAAGGAAGCCAACTGTGATGTGAACCACCATTTACTGGGAAAATCATCAGCTCATTTCATGTGAGCCAAACAGTGTTTGGACAATAATGGCTTTTAGTTAGTGCTGAGCTCACTGCAAGATTTTATAGCCTAACGATAATTTCCCCTTCAGACATCCAGACAATGTACGTTCTGATGTATGAGGCAACTTGGCCACCTTAAGGTAGAACTGATGATAATGGTGGTACTGAAGTTGTGAATTAATGTACATTCCTTGTTTAAGACTTTAGTTACCATATACCCTACATCCTAGTCAGCAAGCGTGTCGAATTATTCTAAAGAAACTTATCAATCATCTAGCCTGTTTTAAGTATCCTTATTTTACCACATCAGTATTAACAACTTGCAAGCAGAAGGGTCCAAAGAGAAGATGGTGAGTCAAATTTTGCTCTCATTTATACTAGTGAGTACCTCCCAAATATTACTAGTAAATCCAGAGCTATGCCAGCAGTTAAACTCTATTAACTTCCACGGCGATAATCCTGATTTACACAGATGGGTCAAAGCAGAACCTAGCCTGCTGTCTATTGGATTCACTTCCCTCATTGCTGCAAAGCAGAAACATAGCATGGATGGGCCTGGAGCACCAGACTGGGAGTCAGAGGACCAGGGTGCCATTCCTGTATTTGTCATCAATTTGCTTTGCGACTTTAAGAAAGTCATTTACCATCTCTGTGCTTCAGTTTCACCATCTGTAAAATGAGGATATAATGACCTCCTTCGTAAAGTGCTTTGAGATCTGGAGATAAAATCAGAAAGGCTAAGGCTCAAAATGAATTACAGCTACCAAGGGACATAATAGGAAAGAGGAAGAGGTTTGTTAAATACATTAGGAGGAAGAGAAAGATGAAGAAAACTGTAGGTCCTCTACTTAGTGGGAAAGAAGAGCTAATAAGTGATGACAAATCAAAAAGGCTGATATGGTCAATGCCTATTGTGCTTCTGTTCTCACTAAAAAGATTAATGGTGACCAGAAACTCAACACAATTAATATTAACAACAAGGGGGAAAGAACATAAGCAAAAATAGGGAAGAATTATCTAAAGAATACTTAGATAAGGTACATATATTCAAGTCAGTATGGCCTGACATCATGCAGCCTTAGGTACTTAAGAAACTAGCTGAAGCAATCTCAGAACTGCTAGCAATTATCTGTGAGAACTCATGGAGCATGGGAGAGGTTGCAGAGGACCAGGAAAGAGCAAACTTACCACCTGTCTTTAGAAAAGGGAACAAACAGAGCTAGGAAATTATAGACCAGTCATCTTAACTTTGATATGTGGGAAAATACTGGAATAAATTATTAAAAAACGAATTTGTAAGCATGTAGAGGATAACAGGGTTATAAGGAATAGCCAGCACAGATTAATCAAGAACAAATCATGCCAAACCAACCTAATTTCCTTACTGGCCTAGTGGATCGGGAAGCAGTAGATAGGATCTCTTGATTTTACTAAAGCTTTTGACACAGTCCCATATGACAGTCTCATGAGCCACCTAGGGAAATATGTTCTAGATGGAAATACTATACAGTGGTTGCTATATTCAAAGACTTGTTATCAATGCAATGGCTTGCTGTCAAACTGGTAGGGTGTGCCTAGTGGGGTCTTGAATGGGACAGTCCTGGGGCTGATACTATTCAATATTTTCATTAATGGCTTGGATAATGGAGTGGAGAGTATGGTTATAAAATTTGCAGATACCACCAAGCTGGAGGTGAGGGGTTTACAAGCACTGTGGAGGACAGGATCAGAATTCAAAACAACTTTGATAAATTAGGGAATTGGTCTGAAATCAACAAGATGCAAGTCAATAAAAACAAGTGCAATGTACTTCACTTAGGAAAGAAAAATCAAATGCAAAACTACAAAATGGGAATAACAGGCTAAGGGGTAGTACTGCTGAAAAAGACCTGGGGGTTATAATGGATCACAAACTGAATGAGTGTCAACAATGCGATGCACTTGCAAAAATGGCTAGTATCATTGTGGCATGTTTTAACAGAAGTGCCATATGTAAGACACAGGAGGTAACTGTCCCATACTACTTGGCACTGTTGAGACCTCAGCTGGAGCACTTTGTTCAATTCTGGGCACAAAGTTTCAGGAAAGAAGTGGATAAACTGGGGAGAGCCTAGAGGAGAGCAACAAATGTTAGGGCAGATTTTCTAAATATCTTATGAGCAAACATTCAAAAATGCTGGGCACGATTCATTTTGAGAAAAGAAGACTGAGCGATGCCTTGATACTAGCCTTCAAATATATTAAGAGCTGTTATAAAGAGGACCATGATCAATTGTTCTGCATTTCCACTGAAAGGAGAACAAGTAGTAATGGGCTTAATCTGCAGCAAGGGAGATTTAGATTAAATATTAGGAAAATTTTTCTAACCATAAGGATAGTTATGTTCTGGAGCAGGTTTCCGAGGGAGGCTTTTAAGAACAGGCTGGACAAATACCTGCCAGGGATAGTCGAGATTACTTAGTCCTGCTTCAGTGTAGGGGACTGTACTTGATGACATCTCTAGGTCCCTTCCAGCCCTTCATTACTATGAAATAAGCTCTATAAGAATAAAGTATTATTATTCTGTATTGTAATGAAGCAGCTGTATAGTACTGCTATGCTGTAAAACAGCTTTCAGAGGACTGAATAACTTCTTTTGAAACTACAAGGGGAACTGAGGTTGGCAGAACATTTATTTACCAAAGTGAAAATCTGGCCAGGACACCAAGGTCAATGCCCCAATTGTTGTAAACATGCAGTGAGTTCTTTAATGGACTAGAAGTGACCATTACCTATTGTGCCCCTATTAGTTCAAGCTCAGGGGGGAAAAAAACAAACAAACAAACAATCTACTGAGTTAGTTCTTGTAGCACTTGCATTTGGTTGTTGGGGTTTTTTTTTGGTTTTTTTGGTGAGGGGTTGGGGAATTTCCACCCAAGAACTGGCTAACCTTAAGCTTCTTAGCATATTAGAGCTGACTACCTCATTGCCCTGGATGAGCAGGCTAAAAACACAGCATGCCTATCATGCCTGTCTAACAAGTCAATATATTGCTCATTATTATACAATATACCACACACACCACCTTTTGCTCCAGTGGCCTTTTTAAAAGAAGCTTCAGATAACATTTCTATGCATCTTTTTTGGAATCTAAATCTGAAGCCCAGGTCTCCTACCTCCTAAAGAAATACAATTCTGCAGTTTGTGCTCTGCATGAGTGAAACATGCAATCCACTTTCCAACTTCAAATACCAGTAGCTCAAAATATAGTCGTGCTTCTTTCTGTAAAGGGATACTCCTAAACACTTGTATAGTACATTTTTTACAAGGACCACAAAGAGCTTTACAAAAATGGTTACCTACTATTATTTACAGATGGGAACACTAAGGTATACAGAAGTGAAGTAACTTCACTGAGTCAGTTCAATATAATGAATCAACAGCAGAGTCAGAAAAAGAACCCAGGTCTCCTGATCAGGGCTACCGAGAGTGGGTTCGGGTCCCAGTGAAAAAATTTTTTCGGGCCCCCCAGCAAGGGCAGACTGGCTAAACAGGGCTGACTAAGCCAGGCCCAGGGCCCCCTTCTGGACTGCCGGGCCTTGGTAATTTGTACCGGCTTTCTCCCCCATCGGTCCTGCTCCCAATCTATCTAATCAAGAGGAAGAACTTCTGCTGCTTTAGTGTCTGCACCACCCTAAGGTCATCCATCATGTCAGCTCTCTTACGAGCTATCTTCTGACTGCAACTCCCAGTCTGAATATAAAGTCTGAAGTACTACAAACATAATCCTATGCAAAAGGAATGATCACAAGAGTGAAATGCCTGCAAGCTGCATGGAAACTATTTTAATATACCACAACAGAGGCTCAAACTAAATGTACATCCCAAATTTAAAACAAAAACAAAAAACAAAAAAACAGTAAGAGGAACCAAAAAATGCCACCATGGCTATAATAGCAGAGTAAAAGAGGTGGTTAGAGACAAAACTGGAGGTCAAATTCCACTGAAGAAAAGAGAAAGAAGCATAAACTCTGGCAAGTCAAGCATAAAAGTATAATTAGGAAGGCAAAAAAAGAATTTGAAGAACAATTAGCAACAGATAAAAACTAACAAAACATTTTTTTTAAGTACAGCTGCAGCAGGAAGCCTGTCTAACGATTAGCATGGTCTCTGGATGATAGAGATGCTAAAGGAGCACTCAAGGAAGGTAAGGCCATTCTGGAGAAACTGAATGAATTCTTTGCATCAGTCTTCACTGAAGAGGATGTCAGGGAGATTCCTGTACCTGATTCATTCTTTTTGGATAACACATCAGAGGAACTGTCCCAGACTGAGGTGTCAGTAGAGGAGGTTTTGGAACAAATTTATAAATTAAACAGTAATAAATCACCAGGACCAGATGGCATTCACCCAACAGGTCTGAAGGAACTCAAATATGAAATTGCAGAACTACTAACGGTGGTATGTAACCTATCACTTAAATCAGCCTCTGTACCTGATGACCAGTGGATAGCTAATGTAACACTGATTTTTTTTTTTAAAGGCTCTAGAGGCAATCCTGGCAATTACAGGCCAGTAAGCATAACTTCAGTACCAGGCAAATTGGTTTAAACTATAGTAAAGAACAGAATTATTCTACACGTAGATGATCATGATATACTGGAGAAAGGTTAACATGGCTTTTATAAAGGGAAATCATGCCTCACCAATGTATTAGAATTCTTTCAGGGTGTAAATAAATATGTGGACAATTGTGATCCAGTGGAAAGAATGTACTTGGACTTTGAGAAAGCCTTTGACAAAATCCCTCATCAAAGGCTCAGAAGCAAAGCAAGCACCCATGTTATAAGAGGGAAGGTCCTCTCATGGATTAGCAACTGGTTAAAAGATAGGAAAGGAAGTGTAGGAATAAATGGTCAGTTTTCAGAATGGAGAGAGGTAAATAGTGGTGTCCCCAGGGCGTCTGTACTGGGACCAGTACAGTTCAATATATTCATAAATGATCTGGAAAAGGTGGCAAAGTGTACACATTATACAAAATTATTCAAGATAGTTATGTTGAAAGCTGACTGTCAGGGCCAGCTCCAGGGGTTTTGCTGCCCCAAGCAGCAAGTGCAGAAAAAAAAAAAAGCCGCGATAGCGATCTGTGGCAATTCAGCGGAAGGTCCTGTGCTCCGACCGGGAGTGAGGGACCCTCCGCCAAATTGCTGCCGAATACCTGGACCTGCCGCCCCTTTCTGGAGTGGCCGCCCCAAGCACCTGCTTGATAAGCTGGTGCCTGGAGCCAGCCCTGCTGACTGTGAAGAGTTACAAAGGGATCTCACAAATCTGAGTGACAAGACAAGAAAATGGCAGATAAAATTCAATGTTGAGAATGCAACATAATGCACACTGGAAAAAATAATCCCGACTATACAGGTAAAATGACAGCATCTAAATTAGCTGTACCACTCAAGAAAGGTCTTCGAGTCATAGTGGATATTTCTCTGAAAACATCTACTCAGTGTGCAGCCACAGTCAAAATAGCTAACAGTATGTTAGCAACCATTAAGAAATGGATAAATAAGACATAAAATATCATAATGTCACCATATCAATCCATGGTAGGCCTACACCTTGAATACTGCATGCAGTTCTGGTTGTCCTATCTCAAAAGATATTTTAGATTTGGAAAAATAGTACAGAAAAGGGCAACAAAACTGATTAGGGGTTTAGAATAACTTCCACGAGAGGAGAAACTTAAAAGATTGATTTTCCAGCTTAGAAAAGACATGACTACAGGGTGATATGATAGAGGTCTATAAAATCATGGATGGTGTAGAGAAAGTGAATAGGGAAGTGTTATTTACCCCTTCACATAACACAAGAGCCAGGGGTCACCCAATGAAATTAATAGATAGCAGGTTTATAAACAAATGAAAGTACTTCACGCAACACACAGTTAGCCTGTGGAACTCGTTGCCTGGGGATGTTGTGAAGACCAAAAGTGAAAGTGGGTTCAAAAAAGAATTAGATAAGTTCATGGAGGATAGGTCCATCAATGACTATTAACCAACATGGTTGGGGACACAACCCCATGCTCTGGGTGTTGTTAACCTCTGACTGCCAGAAACTCAGAGTGGATGATATGAGATGAATCATTCAATAATTGCCCTGTTCTGTTCATTACTTCTGAAGCATCTGTCATTGGCCACTGTCAGAAGACAGGATACTGGTTTAGATGCACCATTGGTCTGACCCAGTATTGCCACTCTTATGTTTAATGAGAAAGGGTAGAATAAGCTGTGGTACGTTAAAGTGGAACAAATCTCTGCTTGTACTGCACTGTCAGTCTTAGGTATGTAGAAAGGAACAGCATATCTAATTCAATGTACAAGCATGTGATGTGAAAGGCTATGAATTTTAGAAGTGTCTATGAAACAAGGACTGTTCAAATGTTTGTGTCTCCCTTACACTCCCAAGGAAAAGGCCTTATACTGCTTTGAAGCAACAATTAATTTCCTACCAATGTTATCAGGAGTTGTGCTATATAGCCAACAACTATAGCTCAGTCACCACCATTTCTTACATCTGACAGGTGTTGCTAGCTTCTGTGACATGGACTGGTGCATCTCAGTCTAGTTCCTGGTGGATAAGTGCCAATATGATTTACCATCTCACCCTTGCAGTTGATCTGTACATCAGGGTTGGGGCAGTGGCTACAGGAAGCTTGCACTGCTGCTTTCTTTATCTCTCCTATTCTGTGGATAAAGAGAGTTCAGTCTCCAGGGCTCTCAGTCCAGCATGAGGACTATATTCCTGTATAATGTCTCTAAACAAAAGCTAACTGTTGTAATGACTGTATTGTTTCTGATGTTTACATGACAAGGATTTGTAAACTTGTTTAAAAACTTCCTAAATAAATAGTTTTTTAAAAAAAGCAGTGAAGATGCAGTAGCACAGGCTTTAGCATGGGCTGTACATGCCTGCCCAGAATCCCGGATAAGTATTCGCATTGCTAGCCTGTGCCAGGGTCTATGCATCTTCACTGGTATTTTTAGTTGTGCTAGGCAGATTAAAGCTAGCATGGGTATGCTAACCCAATTTCACCTGTGATTGCAATGTAGACATTCTAAAAATGGCTTGCCCTGGGCCATTTGCTTTTTGCTTCAGCTCTGCCTTCTTTACCCCTGCTCCTCCTGTCTCCACACAATACCCTGCTTACAAAAGAGCTGTGTGGAAAGCAAGCCTTGATCCTGCCTGGGGAAAGTCCTATGATAGTTAAACTACAGTATTTACCAATTATGTAAACTGGAGCTGTGCATCCAAAAACGAAAAACAGCTTGAGGCAGCCATGTATGAGCGTAACAGCCTTGAACATCTCACCACAATTGTTACAGTGAGAGGTCGCTTCCAAAGAGCCTATTCTCCGGAAGCAACATGATGGGCAGTTGCTTCCAGAGCATAGGAGGGCTGGCTGCTTTCCCAGAGGCTAACTCTCTCCTGCTACCTGGATTCCAGCCCCAGAGCATGGGATTTACTAGGCTGCTATCACAATGAAATGGCATTAACAATGAATGGGGTTAGGAATAACGCTATGCACATAACTGACTTTTTTGGTTTGCTGGCTGTTCAAAAAATAAAAATGATCAGGGGAAAAAAAAATCAGTTTCAGGCCATTCGCAAACAAACATTTTTCAGTGTTTTAATTGAATCAAAAAGTTTTTTAAAAAGTAGTTTGGTGTTAAACAACATGTTTTGTTTGACTCTGTAAATGGACATGGCTATTTTGGAGAACCTCTCTGGCCAGTTATGGCTCTACTGAAACCTACCTCTGTTTCCCCTTCGATAAAGTAACAATGATGTCACTTTAACAGCCCAGTCAAGGAGAAGCCAAAGTCTAATTAACTTCACTGCATCTCTATTTAATAAAGCACTCTGAGAAGAGCGCTTGAACAGTGAGTTAAGCTCCTACCTTGGGGCCCAGAGAAAACTTAAATGTCCCAAAATCATTTTTTGGGTCTGGTCAGATCAATCCTCAGGAGCTGGGGCAAGAATTTTCCCTTGCCACTTGTGCAGCTTCTTCCCAGCCCACCCTGCTTGTCTTTACTGGCTTTCGGCTTCCTCTAACAGTGGCTCTTTCAGCTGCAGGATTCCAGGTTTCTCTGCTGCCTGGAGAGCTTTGCAGCCCCCCTCCTTCATCTTGCAGTTTCCTGGTTTTTTGGATAATAGGGTGTCATAAACAGATAGTTAAGGGTTAATGTCTCTGGTACCTGTAAAGGGTTACAAGCAGTGAACCTGGACCACCTGACCAGAGGACCAATCAGAAAAGAAGATACTTTCAAATCTCGGTGGAGGGAAGTCTTTGTTTTGTGTTGTTTGTTTTGTCTGTTGTTCTCTCTGGGTTCTGAGAGTAACCGGACGTACCTACAGGCTCTCTAATTTTCTATTCAGATAGTAAGTACCAGTAGAAGGCGGTTTAGTCTTTTTGATTGTTTTCTTTATTTGCAAATGTGTATTTTGCTGGAAGGATTTTAATTTGTATTTGTGCTGGGGGGAAGGCTTCTCTCTAGTGTCTATAAACTGAAAGACCCTGTAACCCTTACCATCTTAATTACAGAGTCAACTTTTCTTTTTTAAGACCTGATTGATTTTTTCCCCTTGTTGAGGCTCAAGGGAATTGAGTCTGTACTCACCAGGGAATTGGTGGGAGACAGGGAGAGAAAGAGGAGGGGGGAAGCTGCATTTCCCTTTGTTGTGAGATTCAAGGAGTTTGAATCACAGTGATCTTCCAGGGTAACCCAGGGAGGGAAAGCCTGGGAGAGGCAACGGTGGGGGAAAGGGTTTACTTTCCTTGTGTTAAGATCCAGGGGGTCTGGGTCTTACAGTCCCCAGGGAAGGTTTTGGGGGGACCAGAGTGTACCAGGCACTCCAAGTCCTGGTTGGTGGCGGCACTACAGGATCTAAGCTGGTAATTAAGCTTAGAGGAATTCATGCTGGTACCCCATCTTTTGGACTCTAAGGTTCAGAGTGGGGATTTATACCATGACATAGGGAATCAGCCCTCTTTAGCCAGCTAGTTAAGTCCCACATCACCCTCCCAGGTGTGGTGGGTGGGGCTAATGGATTGGGACAGGGCTGACCAGCTGCAGCCCTTAGGTCCTTAAGGGGAAGACCACCCTTCTACAGACCCAAAATGAAACATTTCATTTGTGCTTTTCAAAACTTTTTGCTCTTTATTTTTTAAGGAAATTGCAGAAATTTCAAAATGAACCATCATTCCAAATTGAAAAAAACAAAACATTTTATTTCAAAAATGTTGAAACTAAATGATTCAAATTTTTTTAAAGATTTTTTTCTAATCAAAACTATTTGGTGAATTCAACATATATATTTTGGTTGACCTGAATCTGGATTTTTGGTGGAAAAATTTTTGCCCAGTTCTAATTAGATTACCAAATATTGCAGCTAAACCCAGAGCCAAGACTTTTTCAGGTTCTCCCTCTCTTTGAGTGGTTTTAAGATATCAGAGGTCATCCAGGGAAGAGAGAGCTGGAGTCTCTCATCTCTTTGCAGTCTCTTGTTGGAGGCCTCTTTGGTCTCTTTGACAGCTGAGTGGCCATAAGTAATGAAGCATAAGCCTGACTTCGCATACTGTAAATCTTCTGGGGACCTAACCTCTTCGATTCTGCCTTGGATCAAGGCTGGATGTTTTTCTAGAAGATACGCTTTAGTTCAACCACAGCTGCTGGGCCTGAAGCAATAATCCATTCATGGAAGTCCTACGGCCTGTGTTATGCAGGGTGTCAAACTGAATGTTCAGAATGGTCCCGTCTGGTCTTAAAATGTATGAATCTATGAAAGTGGATAGATTTATAGAAAAATGCACCTGCTCTCCAGTGTCTCTGCTTCCTACTTATAACCAAAGACCCTCCCTTGTAGTACCATGCGTCATGGACCTGCCTTTCAAGAATGTCACATCCAAAACAGGCCATTGTTGCAAATTCCCTAATACAACTACTACCCACTTTTACATAACAAAGGTAAAATCAGAGACTGAGCCAAAGCCCCTTGGCAGAATGAGCCATTATTTGCCTGACTCATCCACGCTTGCTAAACAGCAAAGCTACATCATGTTCCTTGATACTACAGAGAGTTGAGAACTGCTGGTGATTCAATTAGATGTGCGCTTGATACTTGTATTTATATTGCCTGCCAAAACTAAAAATTAATGAAGCATGTAGAAAAACAACCCCTATTTCTTGTCAGACTCATTTTATGGTGCAAATAAATTCAGAAGGGGAAAACAAACAAACATGCCAAACCTTTTTAATAAAGGGTCCCAGCTCCTAAAGAGGGTGCTCTGTGTTATTGACAGCTCATAGTTTTTGATTGCCTTACAGCAATTCTGGATTGCAGCATGCAAGCTACTCGCTGCACTTGTATGTCTGTCAGGGTCACGACATTCCTACAGACCAAAACTATACATACAGAAGCAAGACAAGTGGTTGAAACTGGACAACCCTGAGAGTCTATCAGCAGGGACTTCAAACACCTCTACAGCGCATCTTCCTTTTCGTAACATGCTATCCCCTGCAGAATCTACAGTTTGGAAGTTCCTACAGATATAGCTTAGAGCCTTTCCCATGTCTGAATCAAACCTCATCAGATTTCACAGGCTAAGGGTATGTCTACACTGGCAAGTGTCTGTGCCACAAGTTATACCACTTTTATTAAAATGTTGGAATTAAACTGCTGTCGTGTGTCCACACTGCTCTCCAGTGTCACAAGGAGCACATCGACATTAGCAGCTCTTGCAATGGCAAAGACAGCAGTGCATTGTGGTAGCTATCCCACTGTGCAACTGGCTGCAGGGTGCTTTGGGAAGGGTTTGCAATGCCTCCTGGGGCAGGCACAGCATCACATGATGCAAGTTTCTCAATTCCATTGTTCCATGGGCATCCTACTACATCTCCAGATGCTTTCAACTGAAGGGGTGTGTGTGTGTGTGTAGGGGGGGGATTGTGTAACAGGGAGTGGTGTGAGTATGGAGAGGGGGAGAGAGACAGTGTGTTTTGGGGGACAGAGAGTGTGTCTGCATGCTGTCTTGTAAGTTCAGGGAGCAACAGGAAGCAACCAGTCCTGAGGCGGAGGAAACCCCGACAGAACACACACATACACACCCTGTGTTCAACAGCAAGAGCATTCCACATTAATGGTTTGCTTTGTGTCCTGGAGCAGATCAGCACAGTGAGCAACGGCTGTCAGAAATGGTGCTTTGCAAGGGGAGGAGTGCAATTCAAAACAATGAGCAGCGTGGTCACTTGAGGCATTATGGGACAGCGCTGGAGGCCAATGACAGCGCAAAAAGCAATCAAGTGTCTACACTGGTAATGGAGTGCTGGAGCCTCTGTGCAAATAGCCTTACCACTCTTGTTGAGGTGTTTTTTTTTGCAGAGCTGCAACTCAGGAGTTTCTGCGCACAAAGTGGCTTGGCAGTTCGTATACATCTGCAGCTTGAGCACAAAAAGCTGCTTTACTGTGCAGAAACTTGCCAGTGTAGACAAGCCCTGAGAGTTGGACTACGTCAATATGGAGATCTCTAGAGGAAAACCAGGGTGTTGCAGGAAGTGACTTTGCTGACTTAGTAGGTGGTTCTTCCTGTCAAGTAGGGGTGAAAGTAAGGCAGTACGAACCGGTACGGTGTACCGGTAAAAAGTGGCAGCCAGTACCAGCCTGTACCTCTGACTTTAAAGTGCTGCTGTGGCAGCGCTTAAACATCGCTGCCCCTTTTGCGCACCTCCCATCGGCAGCCCTGCAGTTTGTGCCCCCCCATCGGCGGCGCTGCCAGGCCCCTACCAGCAGGGCTGCCGATGGGGGGGTGTAAAAGGAGCAGCACTTTAACATAGCTGCCCCTTTTGCATCCCCCCATTGGCAGTCCTGCTGGTTTGCATCCCCCATCTGTGGCCCTGATGGGTCCCTACTGGCAGGGCTGCTGATGAGGGGTGCAAAAAGAGCAGCCAGGGCCAGCTCCAGCATTTTTGCCACCCCAAGCAGAAAAAAAAGCCGCAATCGGTGGCAGCTCTACTGCCGCTGTTTCATTCTTCGGCGGCAATTCGGTGGCAGGTCCTTCCCCTCAAGAGGGACTGAGGGATCCACCACCAAATTGCCGCTGAAGAGCTGGACGTGCTGCCCTATTCCATTGGTCGCCCCAAGCACCTGCTTGCTGCGCTGGTGCCTAGAGCCGGCCTGGGAACAGCGCCATTAAAGCACTGCCACAGCAGAGCTTTAATGTCATTGTCCCTTTTGCCTCACCTCCTGGCTGCCAATGGGGGAGGGGGGCAGAAGTAGCTGCCCCAGGGCTCCGATTTAAAGGCCCTGGGGCTCCGGCCGTCGCTGCCACTGGAGCCCCGGGCCCTTTAAATCGCTGCTGGAGCCTGGGGCGATGCAGGCCAGGCAGCACAGATGGGCTGGCTGGCGGACACTGACCCCAACCCCGCCCCTTCCACCCGAGGCCCCACCCCTTCAGCCCAAGCCCTTCCAGGGGGGGCAGAGCTGGCCCCGTACTGGTAAGAGCTCATTTTACTTTCACCTCTGCTGTCAAGTAAGTATTAAATCAATGCCCCAGGATGGTGTTACAGAGTATTGTATTGCTATCTAACACACACATAAGACAGGCCTGCACAACGTACGGCCCACAGAGGCTCACTGTGCAGCCCGCAGTGGGATTCAAAAGGCTCTGAGCTGCCCGCAATGGCAAGGAGCTCAGAGCTCTTTAAATCTCAGCTGTGGCCGGGATTCATAGGGCTCTGGGCTGCCGGCAGTGGCGGGGAGCCCAGAGCCCTTTAAATCTCAGCCGTGGCCAGGATTCAAAAGGCTCTGGGCTGCCGGCAGCAGCGGGGAGCCCAGAGCCCTTTAAATCCCAGCCAAGGCTGGGATTCATGGGGCTCTGCGCTGCTGGCAGCCGCGGAAAGCCCAGAGCCCTTTAAATCCCAGCTGCCAGGGCTGGCTTTAGGCCAATTCAGCCAATTCCCCTGAATCAGCCCGCCCCTAAGAGGGCCCCGCGCCCAAGCCCCAGTACAGTGTACCGGCAAAAGCCAGTACGCTGTACCAGGATGGCCCAGCTTTCCCAGGGAGCAATTTAAAAGGCCTGGGTCTCCCAGCAGGGGCTGGAGCCCCAGGCCCTTTAAATTGCCACCAGAGTACCACTGCTGGAGCCCTGGGGTAGGGCTGTGGGGCTCTGGGGGCTATTTAAAAAGTCCGGGGTTCCCGTCGCTTCTACCATCCCGACCCTTTAAATAGCCACCGGAGCCCCACCACTTCCCCAGGGTTCCTGTGGCTATTTGAAGGGCTGGGGCAGTAGAAGAAGGGGAGCCCCGGGCTCTTTAAATAGCCCCCAGAGCCCTGGGGTAGTGGGGGGGGGGCGGTATCCAGCTGCCTGTGCTGCCCTGGTCCTTTAAATAGCCCTCGGAGCCCCACCACTTCCCCAGGGCTCCCGCAGCTATTTACAGGGTTGGGGCAGTGGAAGCAGGGGAGCCCCAGGCCCTTTAAATAGCTCCTGAGCCATGGGCTGCTACTGCTACCCTGGTGGGGGAGGCAGGAGGAGGAGGCACTCACCATACAGGATGGGCTGTACCCCCTGTACCTGCACCAGCTGCCCACA
The DNA here is from genome assembly GCF_025201925.1 of Gopherus flavomarginatus. Classification (NCBI taxonomy): domain Eukaryota; kingdom Metazoa; phylum Chordata; order Testudines; family Testudinidae; genus Gopherus; species Gopherus flavomarginatus. The sequence goes on along the minus strand of NC_066620.1, from coordinate 59,969,982 downwards.
GCCAACCCCTGCTGCACCCCCTGCTGCGCCCCCTGCCCGCACCAGCCCTGCACCTCCTGCCCTGCCTGCACCAGTTCCTGCTGCAGCCAGCCCTGCACCCACTGCCTGCAGCCACCCCGTCTCCAGCCAGCCCCACATGCCCTGCCTTGCCTCCAGCCCTGCACTAGCCCGTCTCCAGCCAGCCCTGCACCCCCTTCCCTGTCTCCAGACAACCCCTGCCACACCCTCCTGCCTGAAGCCAGCCAGTCCCACACTCCTTTGTCTCCAGCCCTGCCAACCCATGCTGCATCCCCCTTGTGGCCCTGCCTGAAGCCAGCCAGTCCACCCCACACCCCGTCTCCAGCCTGCCCCACACCCCTTGCCCAGCCTGCAGCCAGACCCTACCTCCAGCCCTATCCCCCTCCCCCTCCAGCCGGCCCCATGTCCACTGGTGCCCTGCAGTTCCCAGGGAAGTAACCCTGCACACCCGCTTCAATGAGGTGGGCAGGGAGCAGCTGGGACCCACACATGTGCACCCTAGCACACCCTCAGGGAGTGGCGGAGCTCATTTCTAGTTCAGACCCATCTTTTTAAAAGAGAACTTTAGGTAGGGTTAACATAAATCTGTACTTTCCCGGACATGTCAGGCTTTTTGGTTCTTAAATCGCCATCCGGGAGGAAAATACGGACGTATGATAACACTATTGGTACAAAAAATACATACGGTGGCAGAACTTTTTATAGGGAACCAGTTGCTAAGAAATTAAAGGCTTTTTTTTTTTACGTTTTTTTTTCCCCGTCATCCCTGCTGGGGCCCCACCGAATTGGGCCCCGCACTTCCGAAAGCCGGCCTTGCCAGCCACGGACGGGATTCAAAGGCTCTGGGCTGCCCGCAGCTGCAGGAAGTTCAGAGCCCTTTAAATCTCAGCTGCGGCCAGGAATCAAAGGGCTCTGGGCCCTTTAAATCCCTGCCCCAGCCCCGCAAAGCTCCGGGTTCCCCAGCCGCTGGAGCCCCGGGTCCTTTAATTTGACCCTGAGGGCTCCCAGCCACCTCTTCAGCTGGGAGTCCCTGGTTGATTTAAAATCAAGTATCACCTCTCCACCCTCAACCTTCCTTTTTGGCCCACAGCTGTTTTGGTGGGGCGGCGCTGGGGAAGGAGAGTTTGTTTCTGCAGGGCCGGGAGGTCCGGGGGGCGGGGGGCGGGGCGGTGTTTCCACGGGGCCGGGGGGTTTTCGGCCCTCAGCTGTTTTCTTTGGAGTAATGTGGCCCTCGCCGCTTTACGAGTTGTGCAGACCTGACATAAGATGTAACACCAAGGTCCTCAGCACTTGTAGCAGCATTAATGTTATCTGTTCATTTATCTCTGTTGACATGAGATTCAAATTAGCTCAGTTTTGCATTATGCCGTGCACATACATGGGCTCGTAGCATAGGTCACAGAACAGAAATAACATGATCACAGCAGGGTGAGTTATTAGGCTCAGTTCAGTGTCATAGGATGAATTATTCCCTTTTTCTATTTGCATATTCAGTGTCTACATACACAAAGGAGAAGATTCAGGTAGCTAAAAAAATATGTACCAAAAAGCATCCCTCCCAAAATTATACTTTAAATGTTCTTTTTGTTTATTTTTTTAAAATGGAGGCATTTTTATTTATGTTAAGGGGGGTTAACCAGCTTTTAATTAAAATGTCCATTTGATATTTAAAAAGACATTAATTTGGTTTTTCATTTTCCAGCCCCAATCGCTTCATCCCAGGAGAGCCTGCGAGAAAAGGATTGCTGAGTCTTGCGCAGACCCGACTAACATACAAAAGATGACTGGGGGAAGAAAAAATGAATGATATCACATAGGCATCAAAGTAAAATTTGTGGGAGACATGCTTTATATTTACAGCAATGTTTGTGTAGCTGTTGGTATCCATAAATTACACTAGTCATTAAGCTGTACCAGAGCTGGCTCAGTGTCTTATAAATTATTATTTAATCAGCAACATTAAAAAAATGGCACATTTCAAGGAAAGGAGAAACAAACAATGGCTTGGGGGCCCTGCACAGACTTAGAACCTCATAGGTCCTGCTTCCAATCACTTCCTGATTTGGTAAATACTGGAATCCAATGCCAGGCTCTGGACATGAATGACATGATTTGAACTTGTGCCTGATCATATACATTTGACCTAATCTCTGTGCAGCTGGGCAAGTAAGGATTTCCACTAACTCCTCTTCACAGCCCAATCTCTTCCTCTGTTAATGTGACTAGAGGGGTGGTCTCTTTCTGTCTGATCTCGGATGAACATGGAATAGAGACTTGCAACTCACTGCCCAATCCCCCTTGCCTTGCCAGCTTGGTCATAGGAGTAAAAAGGGAGATACTGAAAAGTATCCAGACATTTATGAAGATGTCCTGGAGTTTATAGATCTAGATCTGTGGCAACATGTCAATGTAAAACTCACAGAAACTCTTGCATCATCAGTTCCCACTGCTGCCAATCTCTTTCTGGACCAGCACATCCACATGCAGCAGGGAAAGGATTAAATGCAGAAGAGTCTGGATGAGTGCACAGAGTAATAACTATTAGCCAATGGGATATGCGGATATTCGGTTCTTCTGAAAAGCAGGCCCCTCCTGCTCTGCAAACACGAGTAAAGTGTGCAAGAACGCAAAGTGAAGGAGCATGCTGCTGAACATCTATGGATGAGCAAGTGCTCATGTAACACTGACAGATCCTGGTCATTGGCAGACAGGCTAGAACCTCGGGCCTCTGGAGCTTAGTGCCTGAACCTCTGCTGCGTGAGCTAGAAGCCAACTGACTGTTAGCTAAGGCTGTAAAGCAGACTCATTAATTGTAGGCGCTGACTCCGTGGGTGCTCCGGGGCTGGAGCACTCCATGGGGAAAAATTGATGGGTGCTCTGTACCCACCAGCAGCCAAGCTCCCCGCCCTGCCGCGCCCCAGCTCACCTCCGCCTACGTTCCGCCTCCTCCTCTGGGTGCGCCACCGCATCCTGCTTCTCCCCACTCCCTCCCAGAGCTTGAGCCGCAAAACAGCTGTTTTGTGCGGCAAGCCTGGGAGGGAGTGGGGAGGAGGGAAAACGCGGCATGTTTAGGGGAGAAGGCAGGGCCAGGGTGGGGATTTGGGCAGGGAGAGGCGGAGTTAGGGCAGTGACTTTGGGGCAGGGGTGGAGTTGGAGCAGTGGTGTGAGCACCCGCCAGAGCAGAAAAGAGTTGGCGCCTGTGTCAATAATTGCCCTTTCTAAGTGGTCTTGGTTCCACAAGATGTGACAGAACACCACACCCAGAAAGTATGTGGGTCACATACTTCCCCGAGCTGAGGGAGCATGTCCTGAGCGTCAGAGACTTCCCACAGTTGAAATTCCAGATGAGCCCCCACTTGTAATGCCAACAGATTCCAGTTCGCGGCGGGCAGAGTCAAACGGGGGACCTCTTGAGCTTAGTGCATGAGCCTCTACTGCATGAGCTAAAAGCCAGCCAGTTGGATTTTGACTCATGCACTAAGTGCCAGAGGTCCCTAGTTTGGTCCCACCTGCCAACGTGTGGGCTCTGTCAGCATTCCACTTGCTAAGATACTCCTCAGCAGGAGCCCCATCCTATCCATTTAAGGCAGTGGGAACATAACCATCGGTTTCAACGGAAGCAGGAATGGGCCCAGCATTTGTTACTGCTTCCATTCTCAGAGGCAGGAGCACAGTTCTGTATCAGCCCATTCCATTGTGCATTAATGTGTGCTGGGTAACAGTTTTTAATTTTATTTGTATGCAAGTGGCTTCTGGAAATACCTACGTATGAAGCTTTCCTTGATTAGCTTTCCCCTCGCCCTTCCCAAATAAAAGAGAGATTTGTATGATATTTAATTAGCTTGTCAAAAATATTTTTAACAGGCTAGCTCTGCACTCTAATTTACTTTTCCTCGGCCAAGGCATGCCACCTAAAAAGATTTCTGGATTTTGAAGTCTCTAATCTGGTAATTAAAACTGAAACCCTCCTTGATGCTCCTTGTGTCTTAGGAGAACTCATCACTGGCTTTTCAATTCCATTTGCTTCTTTATTTGGCAGTTCAGAGGTCTCTGAATCAGAGGTGTTTAAAAACAGAGCATATAGGGATTTAATACTAGTATTAAACACCAAGAGAGTGTGTACTGTCTACTGCAAGGGTGGGCAAACTATGGCCCGTGGGCTAGATCCGGCCTGTCAGGGCTTTGGATCCAGCCCCCAGGATTGCCACCACCGTGGTGCTGCAGGCTGATCCCAGATGTGGCTGACACCATATCCTTGTGGCCCCTGGGGTAAGGGGAACCAGAAGGCTCCGTGCGCTGCCCTCGCCTGCAGGCACCACCCCCGCAGCTCCCATTGCCCAGGAATGGGGAACCATGGCAAATGGGAGCTTCAGGGGAGGTACCTGCAGGTGACGGCAGAGCATGGATCCCTCTGCTCCCCCTCCCCCAGGGGCCACAGGACTGTTGTGCCAGTCACTTCTGGGAGCGGCGTGGGGCCAGGGCAGGCAGGGAGTCTGCCCTGGCCTCAGTGTGCATCGCTGCAACCCCAGAGCTGCTCCAGGTAACTGGCGCTGGGCCAGAACCCGTGCCCTGAACCTCTCCTGCACCCCACACTCCCTGACCTGAGCCCCCGCCGCACCTTGCCTGCACCCTAACCCCTTTCCGCACCCCACACCCTTCCTGCACCTTACACCCCTCCTGCACCCCAACCCCCTTCCCTGAGCCCCCTGGTACACCACATACCCCTTCTCTGCCCCAACCCCCTTCCTGCATACCGCACCCTTCTCACACTCCACACTCCCTCCCTCAACCCAACCCCCTGCCTCAGCCCTACATTCATGGCCCAGATGTGGCCCTTGGGCCAAAAAGTTTGCCCACCCCTGGTCTAATGCTTAGAGTAAATGGTGTCAGGACTCCTCTTTTCTCTTATCCAGTTCTGCCACTGACTCACTGTGGGGATGTCTACAAAGCAGCTGGGTGATTCCCAGCATGGGTAGACATTCATGCATGAGTTCTACTTGAGCTAGCACCTAAAAATAGGTTTGGCCATGATAACAGCAGCTCGAGCTAGCCATCTGAGCACATACCTAGAGGTTGGACAGACTTGTACTCTGGCAGCCAGGCACCCGTGCTGTTGCAGCCAACACAGCTAAGTTTAGTATAGTAGCTCAAGCAGAGCTAGCCTGCGTATCTGTACCTGAACTGGGAACCACCTCTCAACTACTGTGTAGAAATACCTTGTGTGACCGTGGACCTGTCACTTTATCATTCTGGGCCTCCAATTCTAACCCTTAAAAATTAAAGATAATTAGTAAATTCTGGTGGCTAGAGACAGCACATTTGCAATGGCAGGCTCCAAAAACTGAGAAGCCCTAACTGAAGCGATCAGGAGACCTACTCAAACTATGGTTAGGGCAAAATGTAAGACACAACTTGGTACAAACACCCAATGACAAGAGAATGACTTGGCAATGTCTCAAAGGAAAGCGAGGAAAGTACCAGAGAGAGAAGAGAAAGAATGGATTAGGAAAATAAATAACCCCCCACACTAAATAACGTCATCAAACCAAATGGCAGAAAGTAGGATGGGGAAAGGAAAGGATGGGGAGGACAGGTGCAGGATCTGTGATGAGAGGGCTAGGAACAGGCCAGGGAAAACAGAGGCACAAGAGTCTAAAACCACTAGAGAACACAGCCCTCCAGAACCTGAACCCATCATTGGTGAGTCTCAGCCTTCCTTTGCTGTCTAGTAATTATCTGTGACGACCACTGTTAGAGCATGTGTCTCCCACATCCTCTAGTGGCAGGTCCACACAGAAGAGAACAGCCTCCTACTCTTCCATTAGCTAAAGTAATAGAGGACTGTGCTGTGGATATAAACATCCTAACCCTGCTGATGATCTATGCTTACATTTTTGTTTATGCAATTTTCAAGTTCTAAAAAAAGACTAGGAAATTACATCCGAACTCCTCTCACTACAAACAAAATGCCCCACCCAAATCCAGGTTAAAAGAACATTAAGTCAAGCACTCAGAGGTTAGGAAATACCAGAATTAAGGATGCTTGTGCAATCTTCATTTGGCCCCTTTGAGCAAACACATTGTGACAGAATTATAAATTACACATTTTTTCCCACAGGACTCCTGCCTCATTCAGTGAATAGGCTGGACCTACTCTCGGGGTAGAACAAGGCTGTGCGGTAAAGGAGACTGTTGTCTGTAGGACTCCTACCTTTTTTGTTGCAGAGTTAGAAGGTGCATAGTTAATGAGGCAGGAACTGCAGGAAGAGAAAGGGTAATTTCATGGTGAAGGCAATTGATTGATACCCTGAAGAACTGGATTCTATCCCCTTCCTCTGCCACAGAGTTCCTGTGTGCTACTGGGCAAGTCACTTAAGCCAAACTCTTTCCAGGTGATCACTAATTGTGTGTTCTTTATTTTCTGGGTGCCCAACTGGAGACCCTGGGGCTGATTTGCATAAGTGCTGAGCACTCACAGCTGCAACTGAGATCAATGGGGGCTGGGCTGGGCTTTGAACATATAAAATGCTATAAAAATGCGTTCAAAATCCAGGCTTTCAGTTTCTAAAACTGGGCATACAAAAATTGATGATTTGATTTTAATTTGGTGTCTCAACTCAGTGTAAAATGGGGAAAGCAATACCAGCTCAACTCATAGGGGTGTTGTGAAAAATCAGCTCATTAATATTTGTAAAGAATGAAGTAAGAAACTACAATGAGAGCATCATTAAAGTTCTTTAGACAAAGTTTTTCTGGAGGTAATAACATGTAGCTTTCTTAAAATTATAATTAAACAAGGAACTAGAACATGTAAGTGCCTATACTTTACACTTTTCCCTTTATCAATTAGGAAAGTTGGCTGATAGGCTAAATTTATCTTCATTGTTGTTGAGAAAACAAATAACTGAGTATAACAAACCACCTCAGAACATACTTCCCTATTAATCTTGCACAAAAACTAAGTGGTTTTATTATTTTTCTTAGGGCTTCCCATAAAATGCGTCATTTTCTTCTGTTATTTGCTTACTAATCATTGAACTCAAACAACACATTGGAGAATTAATAGTAATCAGCAGCAAACAACAGTAACTGCAACAGAGAGTTCTACAAGGAAAGCAATGTGTCCCTCTAGCATGTATTAGTAACAGTTTACCCACTGGCACCTACGCAGTTTACAGCTGTGGAAAAATTAATGCTCAGACCCACACTCCTGGTGAAATATGGTATGTGCAGATCTTTTAGAGGAAAGTGACAGAACCTCAAAAGAAACAGCTTGGAATTATGGAATTCTAATTATAGAACAACAGGAAAAGAATGGAAATTATGGAAAAGAACAAAACTGGAGTCTTGAATATGACCCACCTGGAATTGTGAACTTTGGTGTTCAGGTTCAAATGCCCAGGTCACCTTCCTGCAGGTTGTTTCTCATTTTAGAGCAAAACAGCTGTCTGATTCCCTCTTCTCTGTAGGACTACTGGAACCTAATTAGCTAACACTAAACACTTTGAATGCCACCAGGCAACTCAGTGCTAACCAAAACTAATCACAGAGCTCCATATTATGTAACAAAGGAATATCCTAAAAAAAGTTGACAAAGCATACTTTTTGCCCTGTACTTTTCCAAAATAGACATTCCAAAAGATTGGTTCAACTTTCATTAACACCCCTGACATCCTATCACACCTTTCAGTTCTCCAATCCATTTTACACAGCTGTTAATTTAGCATGGGGGGAGCTCTAATTGGAGTGGTTAATAATCACTCAAAGATAAATGCTGCTTGCAGCATGGGGCTGATGCTTACAGAGGCATGAAGTGGCTAACCAAGATCTCCAGGTTTATTTATAGAAAGCAGTGACAGGCTTGAACACTGGTTTTCTCTCAATGTCAACCAAAGATATGGAATTGCACACAAAATAAAATAGAGCCACCAGAAAGCATGAAGCAAATGCTTCAGAAAAGAGTAATACAGGCTAACCTACAACTGGAATGAGTAAGGATCTGAATGAACAGTCTGTGACTGCAGTTGTCTTTGACTCCAAGAGACCTTGTTCAAGTCCTGCTCATCTCATTAATGAAAGTGAGTTTTGTCAGTCTCATCCTGATTAACTGAGGCATCACAATGCAAACAGCAGAACCACTAAAAACTATATACGTGCTAAGTAGAAGTATCATCCACAGGTCTCAAAGCATGGTAGAAAGATATTCTAATTTTACAGATGGGGAAATGGAGGCATGTACTGGTTAAATGACTTACTTCAGACAACACACCAAGACAGTGGTTTAACAGTTGCCAGATCCCTTGATTCCTATTTCAATGACCCATCCCCTAGATCACAACTGTCCAGGAAATAAAATAAATTCAGATATAGCAAAGGTCAGCGAAGATTGCTTGTCTCATACAGTTTTACTCCTGTATTGTTCCTTCTATTAACGTCTTTCTGACCTTTTTCTGAACCTGGTAGTAATGGCTCCTCAGCCACCTCCCTCAATCATATGTTTTTATTGGTTTCCCATATTGGGACTGAGGTGCATTTTAAGGCATGATGTAACAAAACCTACAGACACAGAGAAGCATCTCCATAACTAGCTAAGTTGAACACGAGCATCTTCATAGATAGAACTCAGCATCTTTTGCTCATAAAATGCAACCTTCTTCTAGCATAATTAAAAGCATCATCTCTCCATTAGCTCTCAGCAGTACTGCATTAAGGTATGCCCTTTGAGCAGATAAACCACTAGGGAGCAATGTAATCACAGGTGCTAAAGCAAATGCAATTCCACACAACAGACACCAGGGGTCGGCAACCTCTGACACGCGGCTCACGAGGGTAAGCCGGACCAGTTTGTTTACCTGCCGCATCAGCAGGTTCGGCTGATTGCGGTCCCCACTGGCCGCAGTTCGCCATCCCAAGCCAATGGGAGCAGTGGGAAGTGGCGTGGGCCGAGAGATGTGCTAGCCGCAGCTTCCCGCTGCTCCCATTGGCCTGGGATGGTGAACTGCGGCCAGTGGGAGCCGCGATCGGCCGAACCCTCTGGGTATGGCAGGTAAACAAACTGGCCCGGCCCGCCAGGGGCTTTCTCTGGCTATCTGCATGCCAGAGGTTGCCGAGCCCTGATACACACCATGTGCAAGAGACTGGCCCTGGAATAGAATAGCAGAAGGTATTACTGGTAAGGACTGAGGTGCACTATATAAAACTGTGGAAAGGAAGTTTCCTTCCTCTATGTCTGTATCTAGCAAGTGCAATAAATCACCTTCATGGACTCAATTTCCACCTCTCTCTAAAATGGAGTGACAACAGTAAGAGACTCAGGCATGAGTGAAATGAAATCACATATGACCATTTGCTATTAGGGAAGAGGAATGTCTTTGGTCACATATGGTAGGTTTGTGGCTGGAAGGATATATGTTTATTGTTGCAGACTGTTCAGCTTTCAGCTCCATTAATGAAAAAGGAAATCATTGTAGCACATGCCCCTGCTTCTCTGCATTGGAGAATACTGATGCCATGGGTGGTTGTTATTGCTACTAGTTACACTACCTATGTCTCTGCAATCCAAAGCCAACCCATGGTGGGAGCAGCTCTTCACTCTTCTGTGCCCTGCTGTGCAGCTGGTGCTTGCTTTGCCTGAACAAAATAATTCCAGAGGCAAAACCACTGACAGGCTGGTGACTCCAGACATCAAAGTCAAGAAGAAGGGCCCTTTCCTGCACATATGCTCTGCACTAAACCTTGAACATCCCTGAAGGACACGTAGATCTGGAATGTTTACAGAAAAACACACAGATGTTGGCCAACAAAGTGGCAATCAGGTCTGAGTAACTAGTTTTATGCTGAGGTTTGGAGAAAAGAATAAAGGGGCTAATTAGATCTAGATTGGGTAAGAGACAGTATTAAGTGACATGAGATGAAGCCTGCAAATATTTGAAGGGTCATCAAAGAGAGAGAGGGATCTACCTAACTATATAATAAAGTACCAAGAGTATCTAGGAGAACTAGGATGAAGCCAAGAGAGAAAACATTTAGGCTGAGTTTCAAAAAGTACTCCCTGACACAGAGCTCTGTTAGGCTGTGCAATGGATTCCCAAAGCTGTGGTGGAAACCTCATTGCTTGGAACATTGAGAACTAGACTGGGCAAAGTCAGGGAAGAATACACTGTAAGGAACAACCCTGCCTCGGGCAGGAAGCGGACCAGATGTGATCTCATAGGTCTTTTCAATGTATTTATTCAGTTCAAGACCAAGTCAGGGCAAGGGTTCATTGGCACAAAGATCTCATGAGTTGTTTTTGCATGGGATTCCAGCCCTGAATAATAGAAATCTTGTGAGATCAGCCATCTTGGGGACAGGGCCGACTTTAGGCCGATTCCCCCGATTCCCAGGAATCGGGCCCTGCACCTAAGAGGGCCCCGGGCCTTAGACACTTTTTTTTTTTAAACTTACCCTGGGTCCCTGGCTGCGATCTGCTCAGGGGTCTTCTGTGGTCCCGCTCCCTTGAGCGAAGCGCAGGCGGGAGCGCGGCAAGTCCCGCGGCCCCGGCTGGAGCCCCGGCTGGAGAGCAGCAAGCCCTGCTCTCCCGGCTGGAGCTCTGGCCGGAGCGCGGCAAGCCCTGCAGCCCTGCTCTCCTGCCTGGAGCCCCGACCAGAGTGCGGCAAGCCCCGCTTTCTCGGCTGGAGCTCTGGCCGGAGCGTGGCAAGCCCCGCGGCCCCGCTCTCCTGGCTGGAGCTCCGGGCCTTTAAATAGCCTCCAGAGCCCTAGGGTAGTGAGGGGCTTTGGGGGCTATTTAAAGGGTCAGGGCTCCAGCTGCCTGCCTCTGCCACCCCGGTCCTTTAAATAGCCGCCAGAGCATCGCCACCTCCATGCATTCCCCAGGGCTCCTGCGGCTATTTAAAAGGTCCAGGGCGTGGTAGAAGCTGGGGAGCCCCGGGCCCTTTAAATATCTCCCAAAGCTCTGGGATAGCAGGAAGCATGGGGGCTATTTAAAGGGTTGGGGCTCCAGTTGCCTCTGCTGCACCCCCTGCCCTGCCCACACCAGCCCTGCTCCCCCTGCCTGCAGCCAGCTCTGCACCCCGTGCCCACAGCCAGTCCCTGTCAAACCCCCTGCTGTGTCTCCAGTCAACCCCTGCGGCCCTGTCCAAAGCCAGCCAGCCCCACACACATTGCTGCCCGTACCAGCCCTGCACACCCTGCCCTGTCTCCAGCCAACCCCTGCTGCACCCCCCTGCCTGAAGCCAGCCAGTCTCACACTCCTCTGTCTCCAGCCCTGCCAACCCCTGCTGCATCCTCTCACGGACCTGCCTGAAGCCAGCCCACCCCACACACCCCCTATCTCCAACCAGCCCCGCACCCCTTGCCCTGCCTGCAGCCAGACCCTACCTCCAGTCAGCCCCTGCCCTGCCTCCAGCCAGCCCCATGTCCACTTGTGCCCTGCAGTTCCCAGGGCAGTAACCCTGCACACCTGCTTCAATGAGGGGGGCAGGGAGCAGCTGGGACCCACACATGTGAAACGGCAGTCATTAATAACCAATCAACAGCATATATGATGCAATGTACATAATATACAATTGTATTATTCATATAGTTATGGAAAGTAAATAATACATGAAAGAAATGAAAGGCTTTTTTTTCCACTGTTTTTTTTTAAGTCATCCCTGCCAGGGCCCAGCCGAAAATGTTCGAATTGGGCCCCGCACTTCCTAAAGCCGGCCCTGCTTGGGGAACGCAGGTCTCTCCTGGTTTAAAATCTGACCCTAAATGACATTGTATCTGGCATATGCTCATGTTTTCTTAAACTGCCCATGTTTCCCCCTCTGGCATAGTTCACTTATGCTGTGTCCAAGAGCAGCGGATACCTGTTATATAGTCTATAAAGACAGCAGTTAAATACCTGACTTCTAGCCCTTCTGTGGTGTTAATTTAATAGGATGGGGATGCAGTTCACTAGCTATAATGAAGGTCTAAAGATAAGTATTCAAACACCTGCAATATCTCAAAGCCTTGGAACTTTATCTATAATTCATAGAGATTTCACATTCTGAAAGTTCAGTGAAATATTGGCAAGAAAATTAACTGCCCTAAAATTTGTACTTAACCAAAGAAATGACTCTGGCCTCACCATCCCACTTTGTGAGATTACTTTATGAGCAGCAGCAGGATTCTTATGAAGGTGGAGTTGTATTAAAAGCCCTCAGCTGTATTTCGACTAAACCCTCCCACAGCAACCCCAGTGTAATTACTGTTCCTTTTTAATGAGCAATATAATTTTAAGCATTCGGTCACTGATGTGTCCCAAAGAGGATAGAAGTGCCTCTTCCTAGCATCTAGTTGGGATAAAATCAGTGAGCCACAGTCCAAAAGCATCAACACATCACAAAGCCCACTGAGATCAGTGCCAGTGAGTTCTTAATGGGTAACAGTCATTACATTCACTAAAGAGAGACGCTTCCAATGGACATGTACAAAACCAGCGAATTTAGAGCTGGTAAAAAGCACTGGATTTACAGTCCTGCTGACCAAATCCCTCTGTCTACAAGGCAGCTACTGCACAGGCAGCAGCTGTGCAAGCTTCCTCTGCACTGAACTCCTCAACTCTGCTTTTAAGGAAGGCAAAAGCACAGATGCAATCCCCATGTCCATTCAGTCCAGTTTTAGTGCCAGCAGTTTCTGTGAACTACCCTTAGAAACTGGATTGAAATGTATCAACTTATTTCACAAAGGCCACTCAACAGCCTGCAGATAAGTCATGGCTTTCAATTGCCACCTCTTTTACGGTCCATGAGATGCATCCTGGAAATAGGGAAGTGAAAGACTTAACATCCCACTTCCAGTCCCTTAAGCCATCCATTTTCATTCATAAAACTAAAGAATTAAATATGAGAAGAAGAGAGATGGTGAAAGGGAGTCAACTGCAGCGAGTATCCATTGCTTCTCTTAGGCACTTCACCAAATTAGGCACTACATATTTCCCAGCTTGTAATAGGTCTGTTTCTTGAATTGTCACCAAGAGGCATAACTACCACTAGTTAGGGCATCAGAGTCAGGAGTCCTGAGTTCAGTCACTTACTTGCTCTGTGACCTTGAGCAAATCAGTTTGCCTCTCTCTGTGCCTCCATTTCTTTGTCTGTAAAACGGGGATATCATCACCTCACAGGAGCTGAGAGGTTTCATGATTGTTTGTAACACAGAGAGAGAGAGACTCAGATGAAAGGTGTTCTTGTACAAACTGCAAATACAAACGATCAGTGTTCAGTATGACATTGTCACCTGAATCCTTGCCACATGCCATCACAGCATCTGTTTGATTAAGTCTCCGGGTCCTTCTTGCTATTATATCTTTTGTTTGTAAGAAGCACTCTTCCTCCCAAAATCTCTCCCACACAAACTGACTTAAACACTGCACCAAAAATGCAATTGGTGTACACGTGTCAGCCACCAGTGTGACTAGGATGTCGTTCTCCAAATTATACAAATATCTCAAACGTGTAAATATTCACAAACCACTAGTTCAAATGATGGCACCCCCAGGCTTCCATAGAAGAGCAAAACACTGATTATTATTTGCACAGTGCTATACAAGTGCTGAGCTATTGCTTTCTCAGCAAGTAATGGTATGGAAATTAAAGTTAATGTCAACTTTACATTAAAAATTACATTGACAATTATTGTAACAGATTAAATTGATTTACATGCATTTTGTAAACTGATTTGGTGCTCGCTGATTAATGCAATAAATTAGAGGCTTACAAATCCCATGTGTGATTATATAAATCACTAACTTCCAACAGCAATGTATACTGTGTCAAACTTCTTGTTTGTACATCAAAAAGACAATGACTTGTACAACATCAAAATTAGAATCAAGCATCATAGCCTTTCTATGGAATAATGGACAGAGGGTCTTGATACGTGATCAGAATTATCCCCAGACTTTGTCACTGGAGGACATGGTGATATGACAATTGCTGAGTTGTGCTCAAATTTTCAGTGAAAATTGCTTTTTATATCAGGAAAATGTTGTGATGTGGGACCATCAAGGTCAAATCTGGATACAAGCTTCTCCAGAACTCATGTGTTTGTATCCAGAGATTTGCTTTGGGATTATCTCTAGAAAAAAGTTATTTCATCTAGAAAGTTCATGTAACAAAAGTGTCCCTCTCTGTGATCACTTTGATGCACAGTACAATACAGGTCAGCTCACAAAAGCAAGAAGGAACACTGCAGATGTAGGCTAAAAGCTTTTATAAATCATCAGCACAAGCACTGAGAACTGAGAGGGGCATATTTCCCCAGCCTTTTGCTATCCTATGCAGATCTCATGTATTTTCACAATTGTTCCCTGCAATGTACATGGCTGTATCTGTTCTAAACACAACAGTTGTACAAAAGTTGCATGACAAAGCTGAAATTATGCAACGCTTTCCCTGTTCAGAGGTCATATTGCAAATTCTGCCATGCAAAGATTTTATAATGTTCATTTACCTTTCAGGAGAACCTGGTCTGATTTATTATGGTCACACATTGAAACTCACAGTTTTGCAACTCCAAACCAGGTGTAAACCTCTGGTTTCACCCATAAACACTGTTATTGGTTTAATTCAAACCCAGAACTCAAAGAAGAACCTCAAAGGGTCTAAATACACATGAACTGAGTTTGACAGAAAATGTCTGAGAACCAAAACTACTGAGGGTTGCATGCCTCTGATAAACAGCACACAGTAAAGACACAGCACACAGTGTCATACACTAACGCATACACTAGGTGGCAGTATAGTAAACCATAACAATTTGGAAAAATCTCCCACATAACTGCCCAATCTGCTGAGCCACCCACCTCCTGTACTTGGTTACAATTTTTCCTTTTCCTGAAATCAGTGGTAAACAACTGGCGGTGAAGGAATAAGGTGCTGAGGAAGGGTTTGGGCACCTCGTAGGTACTTAATGACAAGAGGCTGAATGAAGACAGGAATGTGATCATCCATCATTAATGCAGGCTCCTAGCATGGTTCTCTCTTGTTAACACACCACCCATGCAGAAACAGCCATCACCATGGTTTACAAATTATGGGCCTGATCTAAAGCTCATTGAAGTCAATGGAAAGACACTCAGTCAGGCCCTAAGTGAGGAGGGATCTGATGGGAACCGTCCTTTTGCTTAACATTCTAAATACATGTCAGCAAAACTTAGTACTGTAGGGTACAAATTAGTAACAGGCGAACCTCAGAAAGGGTCCAGAGGTTTCATCCTAATGCTCTTCAAACTATGACTAGATACCCTGCAATGTAAGGTTTCCCCCTGGAGATTTCTGTCCCTTTCTTGCTTACCTTAGAGTAGCTCAGGACTTCTGCTTCCTCATGAAAA
Organism: Gopherus flavomarginatus; assembly: GCF_025201925.1. Classification (NCBI taxonomy): domain Eukaryota; kingdom Metazoa; phylum Chordata; order Testudines; family Testudinidae; genus Gopherus; species Gopherus flavomarginatus. The sequence goes on along the minus strand of NC_066620.1, from coordinate 59,954,603 downwards.
AAATTGACTTTAAACCAATTAACAGATCTTATTTTTTGCATTACAAAAAGGTCCACAAGGTTTTGCTTGGATTTGAGTTTGGGCTCAAAATCTGGGTTGGCTCTTTTATTTAAATTGATTCACATTTCCTAGTCATGAGTTAATTACACTGAGATCTAAATATAATTAGGATTTAAGAAGAAGCGTTTAGTTGCTGGTCTCACCTAAGTTACAACTATAACCATGTCAGGGAAACTGATTACAGTACAGGTGTCCCATGGCCTGTTACTGCACAGTTAAAAGTGTATTCTCAATGGGATGCAATGTGTTTCTGTAAACTGGTTAAAATCCTGGGCAGCTCAAGACTTTAGTCAGGTTACAAGGACACAATTTGCTTTAGTCAGCACTACAAATTCTAACCAGATTGTAACTGAATCCCTGAGTTGAATATAGTTGTAGCACAGATGGTTCCATTATATATTTACACGTCTGATTCTATATTAATTACTTCTCCAAAGTAACTAGCACAGTAGTGGTTCAAGGTCTCCCCCCCCGCCACTTACTTGAGATGGGCATAAATCAGATCTGAAACCCTCTCCTTCCCTCAGACTTTGGGAATATTTGTAAGGAGAGTGAACTCCGGACCTCAACTATGTCTCCTGAGTCTCCTTCTAAAATGGGCAGAGCTGGAATATCTAATCCAAATGCCCTTAAGCTTTGGGGAAATTCTGATAGTGAAGCAGAACTTTACAACTGAGGCCCATCTCTAGTTAAAGCTAGAGATAAGAAAAGAGCCCATTTGTAGGAAGCAAACGGTGGCAGCTTTTCTGCAGAGAAGTATTTAAAATTATTAAAGTGTGACTGAGCCTACAAATAAGACATTTGTGACGATTTTATATTTAGATAAACAACGTCCTGCTTTAACTACTACTAATAAAGATACCACAACAACTGCCACAATGTAGTGTAATATAATTTCCCTGTCTGACTCTTAATGGCATATTATAACTAAAATGTCCTGCCAGTTGAAATTTAGGCTAGAACTCAATGATCTTAAACAACTGGATCTGAAATGACTAACTCCTGAATGTAATCAGATATCCACGCAGAAGGAGCACGAATTAAAGTCCTTGGAAAAGGCTGTGTATAATAATATAAGTCTTAACATCACTTAGAGACAATGTTGTTAAAGGCTGTATTAAGGGCTGAAGTTACAGTCCCCACTTAAACAAAAATGACAGGGTCATTCACAGGGGTATAAAAATAAGCAAGATAATGGGAGTGAGTGAACCGCACCTCCTGGTAATGGAGTAATTGGAAAGTGATACGGCTCTTCTCAATGCTCTTTGAAAAGGAGCAAAGGATTGGATATCCAAAGTGTAATTCAATTTATGTAGATTTTTCAAAAAGACTGAAAAAGGCTCCCATAAGGGAATATAGTTAACAGAAACCGAAGCTTGTTAGGAGCTTAGTGCTTTTAGGGCCTTCGAGAGGCAGCGTGAGCTACAAGACTCGGTGTCAGACATGCCTCAGTTCTAGACCTTGGGCGAGTCACCTGTCAGGATTCTGACAAGGGCAGTCAGGACCAATGGTCAGAGCAGGTCCAACCTGAGGCTGGGAGTAGTGGAACAGTTTTTAGTGAGGTTCCAAACCAGATTGATACCAAGTGTCAGAGTCTGAGTCAAGGTCTGGGTCAGGAGGCAAAATCCAAATCAAACTGAGGTCGAAGCCAGGAGTTCAGGAGCAGGAATGGTGTGGCAGCTACAGGAAAGCTGCACTGTTGCCAGGACACATCCTGGAACATCCTTTGGGTTTATATCAGGAGCCATGAAGCTGCTGCCTGTGATACCCCTTGAGGTGGGACTTCCCATGGCCTGTGTCTGCAGCAGGTTGTGTGCAGGGGAGCACAAGCTGGTTACAGCTGCTGCAGGATGGCAGCATGGAGATGGCAGCTCTTCAGGCCTGGGTTCTAAACCCACGGGCCTTACACTAAGGTCTTTATGCCTGAGCAGTCTCATCTGTGAAATGGGAATGTTGCCAGTTCAGTAAAACACTTATGCACATGCTTAAATTCCACTGAAGTCACCCTCCTCACCTGTAGGCCCCTTTCATCTCTGATTTTGTGAGCGGATATCCCAGCTAGAGATCTGGGTTCACTTTCTGGTCAGCCGCTGAAATGAGTTCAACAGGTCTAGTCCTTAGACCCCATTTGCACACACTGCCAAACCACCACGTCATAGTGCATAGATGGTGATGTTTAACTCAGGAGAGGTTACAGACTGGCACTGAAGGGTGCGTTGCAGAGCCATGGCCCCAGGGCTGGAGGAGCTCTTGCTCCCTGCTGTGGCCACAGAGCTTTGGGGGTGTGGGACTGGAGAGGAGTGAGCAGGGTGGCAGTGCCTTGGGAAGAAGAGGCACTGTGGGGCCAGGGCCACAGGGGAAGGAGCGGAAGGCGGGAGGGGCTTTGGGCTCTCAGCCCCCATCCATGGCCCTGACCAAGCTCTCATTCCCCTGCCCTGTCCCAGTACAGGGTGCTGTGAGAAGCAAGCGGAGGAATTGCTTCAGCCAGAAAGAGGCAGGGCAGGGGGCTAGCCTCCCCAAGGGAAGCTTCACCCACTACCCAGGGAGCAGAATTAAACCATCCCTGAGCACTATTCGAAATTCCACTCTACAATTCTTCAACATGATTCTCCTCCTCCTCCTGGCTCTCCTTTTGATGGATGGCTTTTTCAAGGTATTTAGGTGCTTAATTCCCAATCATTTCAATGGGTGTTAGGTGCCTAAACACCTTTAAAATCTGGCCCTTGATCTCTCTGTGCCTCAGTTCTGCATTTTCAAAATAGTATTTCCCAACCTCACAGTATTGGAAGGGTATATAGTAAAGACTGTGAAGGGCTTAAATACTATGGGGGCCTACAAGTATCTAGGGTGAAATAGATCTAATCTAAGGAGTTCAAAAGCCATAAGTGTGAATGAGATAAATGTCCTCCTAGGCCATTTGGGGTTTATTCCTTGGTAGTTCAGTCCAGGCTAACACTTGTGGTGACACGAAGTTCTATGGACTGTGTTAGCCTTTCTGTGAATTAGATCCACTGGTGTTCAGCAGGCTATAACTTCCTGCCTCTTCTCTACCCACTGAGGACACTGTGATCTTTTCTCAAGTGCAAACAAAAACCAACTCCTCATGTTAGCAGAATTAGTACCTGAGCTGAACAAAATGAGGAGGTCTCTGCATGAGGTAAAGATGGAGAAATAAGGAGAAAGAGATATCTCTGTTGCCTGGCTGTGTTAGCTGGAGAAGAGATCATCCTTGTTCCATTTATTAACTCTCACATGCAGATTATATGAACAACTGCAGCAATGAAACCCACACAGGTATGAGGGAAGATACCTTCACCAGATTATGTAGCTGCTGCTGTGACCAGCTTTACTGCTTGGGTGAGCAAATCTGAAAGAGAGCAATTTTCAAATGATGTGTGATGAGCCCCAGAGGTGAGGCGTACAGTTATACTTAAACACACTCTTAGCTTAGCCAAGGTTTAGTATTAACCTAAGACTCCAACTATTCTTTCCCATTACTTCAGTCAAATCCCTCAACTCATACTTGCTACCTATTCCCTATTAAGCCGTCATTCATTTTTACTGCTGAGATAAGGCTCAGTTCTGTACTTTCATTTAGTCCCCAAAACAGATGCAAATCAGTGTGGAAAGCCAGGATAAATTTGCACCCACATTCTGGCTCTCCATGACCTTAGTATGTGTACACACACACACACACACACACACACACACACTTAAATGACTCCTGCTTCTAGAGGAACAGTCTATAGAGTATGCTAGTACTAAAACATCTTTGGAGCTTCTAAACCTAATATATGACAGTTTCCTAACTCAAGAAGTATTGCAGCCAACACAGGGGAATTCTATATTAAACTGCTCTTTCTCAAATGCAGCTACTGTGGCCGCATGCAGCCACCAGGGGGTTTCCCTGCAGCCACGGCAGTTTCAGCCCCTTGCCTTCCTCCCTGTTGCTCCTGCACGCGCTGCCTCTCTGGAGACACAGGTGGGACACACAACACCTAAAGAGCAAGGTGAGGCGGCGAGGACGGGGTGAGAACAGTGGGCGGGAGGGGTGAGGAGGTGAGCAGTGAGGGGACCCTGGCAGAGGAATAAGGAGTCGAGCCAGCAGCAGGGTGATGAGGCAGGCAAGGGGGTCTGGCTGCAAGTGGGGAGCGAGGAGGTGAGTGGTGAGAGTGAGGAGGTGGGCAGACGGGGGGGGGGGCGAGGAGGTGAACGGCGAGGTGAGTGGGCCCTGGTGGAGGAGTAAGGAGGCAAACTAGCAGCATGGTGATGAGGCGGACAGGGGGGTCTGGCTGTGAGCGGGGGACTGAGGAGGTGAGCAGTGAGCCACCAGCGAGCAGGAGTTCTCATGGTGGACTGGGGGGGTATTTGTGGCAAGGGAATGAGGAGGCGAGCAACAGGTGGGGGAGTGAGGAGGGACACAGAGGTCACAGCAATGAGTACCCATGTACTCAGGCACAAATTGTGTACTGAAATGTTCAGATGTCATTTACAGCGGGTGAGGAGGCAAGTGGCAGGCTCATGGGCAGAGGGTAGAGCCCCCCTTTGGGAAGGCTAGTCCCTGACTGCACCCCTTCTGCCTGCGCTCCCACCTCTGGCAGCTGGAGCTCTGAGACACCCTGCACCTGGAGCCAACCAGCTCCCCACCTGGAAAAGTCCGGAGCTCCCTCCCGCCATGGCCGGAGTATCCCCGGGCTGGTTGAAGCCCTGAGACTCACTTCCCCACCACACCTGCCCAGAGGAGCCCCAGGTTGACTGAAGCCCGGAACACCTCTGCCCCCTCGTCCAGAGGAGCTCTGGGCTGGCTGAAGCCCCGAGTCCCCACACCTGGCCAGTGGAGCCCTTGGCCAGCTGCAGCCATGCCTCCCTTCCCCTCTCCTCCCCAGACATGTTTTTCATTATTATTTGGACTTCTATTATATAAAAGCATTTTTAAATTTACTTCAGAATTGTTATACCAACAACCACTTTTACCAGAAAAGCAAAAGAAACAATAATAAAAAAAGACAAGAACATGTCCTAACAGATAAAGAAGAACTGATGATAGAACTAGAAGTTAGTAGTAGCTTAGGTAAAAGTAATCATGACTTGATCACATTTATAATATCCAAGCAGAATAATGTCCAAACAAAATATATATCTCAACAGGGTCAATTTCAGAAAACTGAAAACAATTATGAGCCAAATCTGCTGGTGGAAGAATTTAAACAGAAAAATGTGACTAACACTTGTGAATCATTTCAGAACGCTTTACTAGGTGCCCCAAAAGCCACAATCCTACAATTGAGGAAGGCAGCTACGCTGATTAAAAAAAAAGACCAATCTGGTTTATGTGGGGAAGTGAAGGCAGCTATAATATATATACATGGCAAATGGAAGAAAGGAGAAGGTGATAGTAATGAATATAAATAAGAAGTTAGGGACTGTAGAAAATTGATAAGGGAAGCCAAGGGACACAAGCAGATATCTATGGCTTGCAGCGTTAAAGATCATAAGAAGGAGATTTTAAAATATATTAGGGACAAAAGAATCCTGACTATGGTATTGATCCATTACTAGATGGAAATGATATAATTATCAATAATAATGCATAAAAGACTGAAGTGTTCAATAAATATTTCTATTCTGTATTTGGGGAAAAAACCATGATATAATATCATATGGTGATGATAATACTCTTTCCATTCCACTAGCATCTGAGGAGGATGATAAACATCAGATACTGAAGTTAGACATTTTAAAATCAGTAGGTCCAGATAACTTGCATTCAAGACTTTTAAAAGAGTTGACTAAGAAGCTCACTGGACTGTAAATGTTGATTTTCAATAAGCGTTGGACACTGGAGAAGTTCCAGAAGATTGGAAGAAACTTAATGTGCTAATTTTTAAACGGGTAAATGGGATGACCCGAGTAATTATAGGCCTGTCAGTCTGACATTGAACCCAGGGAAGATAATTGTGTAGATGATACAGGATTTGATTAATAAAGAACTAAAAGAGGGCAATGTAATTAACGCAAATCAAAATAGATGGATGGAAAATAGATCCCATTAAACTAACTCAATAGTTTTTTTTATGAGATTATCAATTTGGTTGATAAAAGTAATAGTGTTCACATAATATACTTAGATATCTGCAAGGCATTTAATGTGGAAGCTCACAGCATTTTGATTAATAACTAGAATGTAAAACTAACACGGCAGACATTAAATAAGTTAAAAACTGGCTAAGTGATAGGTCTCAAAAATATAAGTGTAAATGGGGAATCATCATCGAGCAGGTGTGTTTCCAGTGGGGATCCATTTTTGGCCCTATGCTATTCAACATTTTTATCAATGACCTGGAAGAAAACATAAAATCATCACTGAGAAAGTTTGCCGATGACACAAAAATTGGGGGAGTGGTAAATAACAAAGACAACAGTTCGCTGATTCAGAGCAATCTGAATCAGTGGGTAAAGTGGGCACAAGCAAACAATATGGTTGCTAATACAGCTAAATGTAAATGTATACAACTAGGAACAAAGAATATAGACTATGCTTACAGGAGGAGGACTCTATTCTGGGAAACAATGACTGAAAAAGATTTGGAGGTCATGGTGGATAATCAGCTGAACACAAGCTCCCCGTGTGACGCTATCATCAAAAGAGCTTATGCGATCTTGGGATGCATAAACAGGGGATTCTCAAGTAGGAGCAGAGAGGTTATTTTACTTCTGTAAAGATTTTCTGCAGATCCTCGGTGATGTGAACTGTCAGAGCTCCATTGACTTAAATGGAGTTATGACTGTTTTCATCCACAGATGATAAAGGAGGAGGGATAGCTCAGTGGCTTGAGCATTGGCCTGCTAAACCAGGGTTGTGAGTTCAATCCTTGCAGGGGCCACTAAGGGATCTGGGGATTGGTCCTTCTTTGAGCAGGGGGTTGGATGAGATAACCTCCCAAGGTCCCTTCCAATCCTGATATTCTAAGATCTACCCAATTGGCTTTACTGCATGTCCTCAGGGTTAACCAATTCAAGCTCTTTCAAAACAAAAAAGAGTAAGCACCAAAGCTGAAGTCCCTTTACAGAGAATGCTCTGTATGTAGAGCTCTCTCTTTTATAGAGGGTACTGCAGCTCAAGCACCTTCACTAATCAAAGCTGTGGCAGTCTGGTCACTCCTCAAAGCTTCTTGATTTTGCTTAAACTACATAAAGTTACTTTAAGTTCATGCAACATTACCTACATTCCCCTAAAATTACTGTAGGGAACAGTTTGCATACTGTAAATATTGGGGTTAAGTTACTTAGCTATCTAAGCCATATGGCTAGTTTCTAAAAGGGTTTGGCTATGGTATCACTGGTTGTTACCACTGCATACAATAAAAACATCAGATGAGTTAACATGGGGTAGAAAATTTAACCTTGATTTTCCTGATCTTTCAGTGCTTGCTTTCTCAACCTTCATGTTTCAATAATGCTAGTATATGTATGTATGTATCTCTCTCTCTCTCTCTCTCTCACACACACACACACACACACACACACACACACACACACACACACACACACACACACACACACACACACACACACACACACACTAAAGTGCTTCAAGGCTTGCCAGTGGCTCTATCTCAATCAATATAACTAATAGTGATAATACTAACAAACTACTGAACTTTCATATTTTATCCTCTATTATTTACTGTATGTTATGACCTCTGGGCTTGTGGAATTATTGCCTGCAGCTGTAAATGACATCTGAACATTTCAGTACACAATTTGTGCCTGAGTGCATGTGTACTCATTGCTTGACCTCTGTGCTCTAGGTTGTGGCATACACAAAAAACAAACAAAAAAGCCCAGCAAGGGCAGCTCAGACCCTTCAGAAGTACCACAAAGCTGAAGTATCAGCCATCACCTCCCAAATGCAACCATGCTGCAAACAAATAGCATTTATCCTGTATGTATTTTTATGCACCTGCATCTGCCAAGAATGTGACCACCTTAACTACAACCTTTACAAGATAACTGATTTGTCCACCCCTAGCAACTTCATCTGTGTAAACTAGTGTCCACTACACAAAAACAGCACCTCATAATTTTTAAACCAGATAGTCATTTCCACAAGTGTTAACTAATGTAGCCCAGCAAGACTCTCATCCTTTCATTCTTGTTATGAAGATGATGATGCACCACCAGTTATGTCCCTGTGCACAACCCACTTACATTAGAAATGCCTAATGACTTGGACTCTTACTCCAGCTGACTCATTCAATTGCACAAGACCTCCTGATTGTGCAAAACATTGGGTATTTCCACTGGAATTTAAAAAGGATTCTTAAAATCTCATTCATGTAATAATAGCTGACTGGTAAAATAAAGATCTTTCCACCCAAGTGTGACTTTTGGATCAATATGCAGCACTAGTTGGGGCTTTCAAAAGTTGAATACATAAAAGCCCTGTACACATCATTTATGGAGGTGCTCTGTCACACTACTTCAAGAAAGTGCAGCATATACTTTTCTCACTTCCACAAAATAGTGTGTGTCATATTGCTATTCACTAATGATGACATTTTTAAAAGCTTCTTACTCATTTAGGAGCTTTCAGAGATCCACCGCACCCCTAAATTTCTTATCTCCTATGCAGGTTGGTTGCTCTTCCTTTGGGCTTTGGATGGCCAGCTGTAAAACCAAAACAAACCCGTAGCACAGTACATCTTTGATACTAACCAAGATTTTCAAATGTAACAAATGATTTTGGGTGACTAACCTATGACATCTTAAAGGGGTTTGATTACACTGAGCACTCACCCTTTGAAAATTAGACCCCTTTAGGGAGTCTCAAGTTCATCACCCCCAAAATCTAGGCCTCCCATCAGTCACTTTTGAAAATCTTGGCTACCACCCTAATTTCAGAATGCAAAATGAACATATTCACTGTAAACAATGAAAGTGTGTGTGTGTGAGGGGGTGTTTTTTAAAAGAGGTTAAATTCTACATAGAAAAATGGACATAAATTTTTATTCATTATTTGAACTGGCAGTGAATTCAGATTATTTCAGGTAATTTTACATATAGCACCACAAATGATGTTGTGCTTGAATTTTAGCCCACTGTAATTGCATATCCTAGATTAACTTGACAGGCTTTGGGGAAAGGATATTGTGAGGATTTTTTTCCAAACATTTTGTAAAAATCTGTGTACATTTACGGTACTTGGAAATAAGTAATTATGGTGATCACAGGTAACAACATCTCCGTTGTAAAAGCAATGGACTGGATTTTTAGTACAATTAGTATTGGAGATGGGCCTGTACCAGAAATTAGCTCTGAATGCTCCTGAACATCAGACATTTCTGGGTACAATGGTCCAGCAGGTAGCATACAACACTGGAAGGCAGATAACCTAGGTTCTATTCCTGACTCTGTTGCAGATTTACTGAGGTACATTGGGTGAGTCATGCCACCAATTTGGGCCTCAGTTTCTGTCTGTCTGTCATATGAGGATAGTTATCTTTACCCCTCCTTTGTAAAACCATGTGTGATTTATTGATGAAAAGTACTATACAGGCTTAAGGTTGATCATGAACCTTATGACTCAGGTCCAGACAGAGCCGGATTTAGCCATCCATACTCAGGCTGAGTAGCACCTTATTCCCCAAGTAATCGGACTGAACCAACAAGGTTAGTGTGCAGAGTAAGGTACTACTCTGCCTAAATACAGGTAATGAACTCTGGCCTTTAGTATCTTTTTAGTATTTTAAAGATAATTTCATAAGGGTCAACTTGTTACTTCTGAAGGCTGTCAGGGGCTCTGAGATACCTTATGAAATTACCTTTTTGACTTATGGCCCCAGGTGAAGGTACTGTGACCCTTCTTGCTGTTTTTGAAAGAAAAACAAGATGTACAATTTCAATGGGTTTTGTTACAAGTTAATAAAGCAAACTTAAAAATTAAACAAACATAACTAAAGATAGCTATAAATCCTACTGATTCAATGGTAAACACAATTATATCTAAGTCATAACTGAAGCTGAATTAAAAAAAAATCAACAAATTGACAATAATATGGAATGGAGTCACCAATGGACCAGATCACTGAATGAACACAACTGAGATTTGAGTTATGAAGTTAACATAACATATAACCAATTATTGTACATACTTAAGTCTGGAAACTTAAGGAGACATGGTTCACTTTGCAGCCCTATAAAACAGTACCTAGACTTCTTCAAAATTGCCACTTGCTGAATGATTTCTACTAGGGCTGTCGATTAATTGCAGTTAACTCGTGATTAACTCAAAAAATGAATCACAATTAATCGTAGTTTTAATTGCACTGTTAACTACACAACACCAAATTGAAATGTATTAAAAATTTTGGGTGTTTTTCTACATTTTCAAATATATTGAATTTAGTTACAACACAGAATACAAAGTGTACAGAGCTCACTCTATATTATTACAAATATTTGCACTGTAAAAATGACAAAAAGAAATAGTATATTTCAATTCACCCTATACAAGTATTGTAGTGCAATCTCTTTGCGAAAGTGCAACTTAGAAATGTAGGTTTTTTGTTACATAACTGCACTCAAAAACAAAACAATGTAGAACCTAAATAGTACTTTTCAATTCACTTAAAACAAGAACTGTAGTACAATCTCTTTATCATGAAAGTTGAACTTACAAATGTAGAGTTATGTACAAATAACTGCATTCAGAAAGAAAACAATACTTTAGTGTCTACAAGTCCACTCAGTCCTATTTCCTGTGTATCCAATCACTAAGATAAACAAATTTGTTTACATTTATGGGAAATAATGTTGTCCGCTTCTTATTTACAATGTCACCTGAAAGTGAGAACAGATATTCGCATGGTACTTTTGTAGCTGGCATTGCAAGGTATTTATGTGCCAGATGCGCTAAAGATTCATATGTCCATTCATGCTATCCCAGAGGACATGCATCCATACTGATGATGGATTCTGCTCGATAACGATTCAAAGCAGTGCAGACCGATACATATTCATTTTCATCATCTGAATCAGATGTCAACAGCAGAAGGTTGATTTTCTTTTTTGGTGATTCAAGTTCTGTACTTTCTGCATTGGAGTGTTGCTCTTTTAAGACTTCTGAAAGTATGCTCCACACCCCGTCCCTCTCAGATTTTGGAAGGCACTTCAGATTCTTAAATCTTGGGTCGAGTGCTGTAGCTATCTGTAGAAATCTCACATTGGTACTTTCTTTGCGTTTTGTCAAATCTTCTGTGAAAATGTTCTTAAAACAAACAACATGTGCTGGGTCATCATCTGAGACTGCTATAACATGCAATATATGGCAGAATGCGAGTAAAACATAGAGCAGGAGACATACAGTTCTCCCCAAGGAGTTCAGACACAAATTTAATTAACACATTGTTTTTTTAATGAGCATCATCAGCATGGAAGCATGTCCTCTGGAATGGTGGCCAAAGCATGAAGCGGCACATGAATCTTTAACACATCTGGCATGTAAATACATTGCAATACCAGCTACAGAAGTGCCATGCAAACATCTGTTCTCACTTTCAAGTGACATTGTAAATAAGAAGCAGACAGCACTATTTCCCATAAATGTAAACAAACATGTTTCTTTTAGCGATTGACTGTACGAGAAGTAGGACTGAGTGGACTTGTAGGCTCTGAAGTTTCACATTGTTTTCTTTTTGAATGCAGTTATTTATACATAACTCTACATTTGTAAATTCAACTTTTATGATAAAGAGACTGCACTACAGTACTCATATTAAGTGAATTGAAAAGTACTATTTTTTATTTTTATTGTGAAAATATTTATAATAAACATAAATATAAAGTGAGCACTGTACACTTTGTATTCTGTGTTGTATTTGAAATCAATATATTTCAAAATGTAGAAAACATTCAAAAATATTTATTTAAATGTTTAATCATGCGATTAATCTTAATTTTTTTTAATTGCTTGATTATTTTTTTAATTGTTTGATAGCCCTAATTTCTACAGTTACTTCTTTTCCCACCTCATCTCTCTCTCTCTGATAGTATGTCTACACTGCAGTCAGTATGTGTCATTGCAGTACATGCAGGCATACCTGTGCTAGCTTCAGTCCAGCTAGTGTGAGCACCAGTAGCAGCGAAGCTGCAGTAGCATGGGCTTCAGCATGGTCCAGCCCCCTGAGGAAGTACCCAGGGCTTTCTGCAGGGCTGTGTAGTCAGCACTGAAGCGGTGCTGCTGCAGCTTCACTCCTAGCAGTACTTGTGCTAAATTAAAACTAGCGTAGATGTGTGCCTGCACATGCTGCAATCACATCGCTGGTTACAGTGTAGACGTACCCTACAATGCAAAGTGATTAACAACCCATAATTTCCCTTGTCATTACAGTGGTTTGCGCAAACACTCTTTTGATACTCCAGAGTTACACCAAGTGATACAGCTAGGATTTATGAGAATTAGGATAAGCACTTGCTGTTTCTTTGGCATGCATATGCATGTGTCCTCTGTCTCATCCACACCTTAAAAAGTGATGGGGAAAATTCTTGCCCCCCACCTCCCCAAAAAAAGGAACAAAAATGAAAAAAAAGTTGCTTATACAAAAACACTGTCTCTTTAGCTTGCTTGGTCTTCAAAGCAATAGAGTCAAGACTGGAGTTCAGGGATCAGGTGATGTCATTGCTAGCCTTAGTATCTTACATTGGCTCTTGGGCTTCCTCAAGTACTTGGGTGTCATCCTTCCTGGGGAAGGAGGACAGGACCCCTTGTTGGTGTTGTGGTGGCCTGAAGGGATCACACCTTCTTCTGCACATACCTGGATCTTTAAGGTTGCTATTCCAGTTTGCTCTACCCAATGGCACCTCCCTGGAGATCTTCTGAGCAATACATGTCACCAACAATAAGAAAACATGTGCTCCAAAAACATAGGATCAACAGAAGATGACTTCACGGATACGGTTTTCAGACCCCTCTTCGTATGTGTGTGTATGTGTGGGGGGCAGTTCAGATGGTCAAGTCCTTCTAGTCTCCTACACATTTTGAATGTGTACAATAACCTAGTGATCGTTTATCATTACTTACACATCATCCATACTTCTAATCCTACATTTAATGTCATTCAGCACATTACAAAATATGTTTTATTTTGTTTTTAACTTGTAACAGAATTGGGAAACTAGAATTTTACCTAGCCTGATGGGATGAAGCAAAAATGTTATCTTAAGCTTGATTAGTATAAGTCTTATTTGAGCTGAAGAAGAGCTAAGAGTTTGCAAAACGAAATTGAAATTTATGCACTAAGCCCAACTCCTCCCAACTGGGGTAATCATTATATACTAAAGTTTAAGAACTAAACAGGAAGAAATTTCTGTCAGATACTTTCACATTTCTATTTACCCATAAATTCCTATTAAGGAGCTAAGATTCTTTGGCCAATCTGATCATTTGACTGCTTGAACATTTGGATACTGACATTTTCCAAGAGTTGTTTCATTTGCTGAGTTATCCTCATCCATTTTCAGTGCCTGTTTGTAAGGGACAGCACCATTCTCAGATTCAAGGAGGAAAGGGTATAAGGCCACTCTGGCAGCTTTTTTAAATTTCAGCTGCTGACATTGCTCTATTTCTGCATCATCCCCTGACACCTGAATTGTGCTTAATAACTATCACTTCTGACACATAACCCCCTTCATCTTTGATCATCAGCCTGCCAACCTGGTTTAGTAACTTTCCTCACTGGTTCATCTTGGCTCTAACTGAAACATTCTTGGCATTAGGGACTAACTTTCATTCAAATGCCTCTTTTATCTTTGCCCTTGATCATTTTACAAACTGACTGATTACATGCACAAGGGATAATCATTTTGCTTAATTAACTTCCCATTGTTATGTACTTGCTTTCCTCTGCATATTTAATATGGCTGGATGGAAAACAACAATTTCATTTCACTAAAATTTTTGAGGGTTAAAATATGTTTTCCAAATCAGGCAGAGCAGAGACTTCAACCTTGTTCTCTCTCATGCCAGGTGAGAGCCCCAGCCACTGGGCTATTGGCTATTCTAGAGTCTGTCTTTCCCTGCAACCCAAAATTCCATCTGGACCTGATGTACAAAATGTCATTGAAGCCAATACATGTGTCCAAAAAAAAATTAGGTTTTGAAAAACAGACATTTTAAAAAAAATTGTCAAAAAATCCCTGACCAGCTACTATTTTACCAATAAGCTGCTTATTCACCATTTCTCTCACTGATTACCCCTGATCACTTCGCTTAATTAATTGCATTTAAAAAGAACTATGGCTGCCTGTGAAGGGGGACTTGCCACTAGAGTGTCTCCTTGTGGCTGAGTGTGGCTCTCCAAATCTACCAGTGCCACTTTGGTTCTCTTCCTGGCCGGAAGGCTGAGTCACAGGTCATGATTTAAGTTATCCCCTTCTAGAGCAATCAGATAATCAGTGCTGGCCCAGAAAAGAGCCAAGAAGCCTTGGTGTCTGCTAATATCTTAACCATCATTGAACATCATTTTGTGGCTTTTAGGAAGGTGATATGATTACACATCATAAGCCATAAGTTGCTTGTAATAAAGCAATACACGTTGATAGCAAGGCTTTTATGGAAACCAAAGCCATTGCTAGGAATGACGTTGGCTCCTGATAAACACTTGTGCGACCTCTCTGATAGAAAGCTCATTCGCTCTGTGTAGTCTGTGTCAGTTCTGGTCAGATAATCAATACAGAAGAGGAGTGCCCAGCACATTGGAGTGAACATTTCAGCCAGCAGCTAAATGCACCCCCAATTTCTGTGGACCCTGGCATTAAGGCTGCTGCAAAGTTGAGCCATTCTGCACATAATGATCCTGGCATATTCACAGTCAACAAAATCCAAAGAGACATAAAGAAGCTTCAGGGAAGTAAGGCAACAGGAATCTGTGGAAATCCTGCAGAACTGGTAATGCTGGACCAGCTATTTTTCTGTGGCTGCAGATACTGTTCAATATTATCTGGAGAACTGAGTTGATCCCATCCAACTGGCAAACAGGCATTATTTTACCTCTTTGGGAAGTCAAAGGCAGTAAATAAGACTGTTAACTATTAATTCCAGTATTACTCTTCTAATGGCCCTGGGGAAAGTTTTTGCTTCTGTCTTGTTGTCCTGAGCTATTGATATCTTAAGAAGCAAGAGATGAACACAACATGCTGGCTTCACTCCTGGCCATCCAACAATTGAGCAAATCTTCACAGTGTGTCAGCTTAATGAGAAGGCACAAGATTTCAAGCACTCCAGTCACACTGCATTTGTGGACATTAAAGCCACATTTGACTTCATTGTCAGGGAATTGCTTTGGCTGATCTTGAAACTTATAGGCTTCTCTGACAAGCTCTGTAGAATGTTTCATCTCTTACATGATGATTCCTTAAGCTGGGTTCTCTTAAATTGAGAAAAAACTAACTTCTTCTGAATTAAGTCAGGCATTCAGCAAATATGTGTTGCCACTCCAGACCTCTTCAATAGCATCAGAGTACATGCTTGATCAGACACTATTTCAATGAATTTTAGGCATAGACCATGATGAAAAGAAACTCACTGATGTCAATTTTGTGGATGGCATATCTCTAGTTGTCAAATCAATGAATGAGCTAATTGTGGCACTTAAAACCATGGAAAGCTCAGTGGCAAAAATGGGCCTGGAAATTTGAATAAAACCAAAATTCTTTCCATCAGTCATTTCAAATATGTTGCTTGTTTTAGCATCTTAGTGAGAGACCATCCAGTGAAGATTGTTGGTGATTCCACCTACCTCAGCTCTGTTGTCAATAACATGGGTGGTATCAAGAAAGAATTTGAAATCCGCACTGGAAAAGTGTCATCAGTAATGGAGAGCCTCATCAAGAATGTCTTTCACAAACCCAACACCCTGATAAGTAGAGAAACAACACTGAGGATATAGAATGCTTCAGTGGTCATTATTCTGACATGTGGGATGGAAACATGGCCTCTTACTGTCAAGATTGAAAAGAAGTCGGATGCCATTCAGATGAAGCATCTCTGAATGATCAAAAACATCAAATGGTACAAACTGAAGTTGAAAGAAGAGATCTATTTTCTAACTAAACAGATCCCAGTCTCTCTCTCTCACTCAGTACTCTTTAAGGTGGTGCTGTAATCTGCTCTGAATGCCTATCAACTTACCAGAGAGAATTATCTTCCACTTGGATCCAATGAAAGCAGGATGTAAAAGACCACTTGAAGATTTAAAATATGATGGCTGGATGGTGTCAGACACCTGCCCCTCACAAGTATGGTACACTATAATGTGCCAGATTTTGCTCAGGACAGAATATTTGTGGAGGTGCATAGTATGTTTGCTGGCCTCTAAGATGTCCAACTAACCAGCCTAACCTAACCTAACCTTCTATTGTAATGGAGTCCAACAAACCAAAGTCCAAGACCTTGTTTCAGGTCTTCAGCCCTGATTCTGTACCCCAGGATTATCATTCCATTTTCTCAGGGCTCTCTGTGTTCCTTATCCCCTTCTCTAGCCTCACACTAACTAGTCAGTGGGTGGTTGGAGAACCTAGACCCTTTCTCTACACTGGATTCCAGCCCAGGGACCCCGTAACCAGCAGCCAAGTCTGTTTCTTCAGACTAGTTGATGCTGCTTCCCAGCTTCTTCCTACCCTGGCCTCTCTCAGGTCTTCTCCTCCTCATCCTCTCTAGATTCATCCAGGACTCTCAAGTTCCTGGAGTTCCCCAACCAAATCTCAAACTAAAAGTACAGACACAAATCCATCTTCTGCCCTCCTCAGGCTTGACTTTTCATCCCTTGTAATTTCCTTTACGTTGTTCTTTAGCTAAGCACCTCCCAGGGCTCTCTCCCTGGAAGCCCAAATCCTGCCCTTCTTTCAGAACACATCACTAGAGTCTGCTCCACCACAGTGGCTGTTCTATGCCTCCTTTGGCTGCTTGCCAGCCTTCTCCACCCAGGTGAGGTCCCAGGGCTTACTTGCCTCTGGGTTTTCACCTCTCTTTAGTCCCATAGAGTGATTGCCGAGCTCCTTACTCTCTACCTGGAGTCCTTTTCTGCTCCAGACTTCCTTTCTTTATCCTAAATACTCAGCTTCACCGCAGCAGGGCTTCATCAGTTAAGCCTTACCCACTCTCTAGGTGCAGCCAGGTAGCATAATTGGCCTCTCAAGTCCAAATTAACACTTTTGCAGCCTGTGTGGGGTATACACCCAATCACTGCCCCATCCCAACCACCTGCTAACTTGTCAACCATCAAGTATCTAATCACTCCCCCCTCCAAACCTATTACTCACACCCCAAGATTCACCTCTACTCCCCATCATCATCTCTCACCATGCCTCTGGTTTTATAATCATCTTTCTCCTTCACTGTCTCACCTGTCTTCTTACTCGAGTCAGTTCTCTCCTTTCCTCTTTTCATGTTGCTGTCATCAAGTGTTTATTTGATCACCATCCAACTTCCATTCTGCCTTGGACTCCTGGCTCTCCCCCATCCTGGCATCACAGTCACCACCGTCTTCTTCAGTAACTTCACCTTTCTCCAGCTGACATGCAAATGGACCTCAATGCCCACATTCAGCCCCACTGAAGCCAATGGGGCTCCATAAGAAACAGGGTCCATTTGCTTGGAGCAGAGTGCAGTGCCAGGTTATGTATCTTTTTAATACCCAAGGCTTCCTTGAACTAAACGTTTTATCCAGCCTGTTCAGCACTTTGGAGATTTGGATGAAATGAAACTCAGATGATGTTGCCCCAGATTCAAATGAAGATTTATGTTATCTGCTCCATTTCACAAGTAGATGACAATCTAGTTCACTTTTTTATTGTCTTATTCTTTTTAACCATTGCGTTTTCAGAAAAGTCCAAAATCAGGCTTCTTGTCCCATTCTCTGTTTAAAACTAGCAGACTTTTCTGAAAATGTAATGGTTAAAAAGAATAAAATAATAAAAAAGTGAACTAGATTGTCATCTACTTGTGAAATGGAGCAGATCACAGAAATCTTCTTTTGAATCTGGGGCAACATCATCTTGAAATAAGGGCTTCATCAGCGAGGCATCTCTCTGCTTCCCTATTTCCCAAGTGAGAATGGAGAATCTTACAACCATGTCAATAAATCTGAGCAGTTAAAACATCATAGGAACTAAATGGCAGCAATTAACAGTAATAAAAATAAGTTCAATGTGGGGAAAGCAAATTACAGAGTTAAATTTTCTTTCACTGAATCAACAGGTCCTCTGTTGATAAACTGTTAAAAAGTAGTGCAAGAGCCGATTGTTCAACATGCTAATAAGTACTGAGCACTAGCAACTGCCATCAAATACACAGTGGGAGCTGAGGGCCACTCAGTGCCTCTCAGGGAGCTTTCAGTACCTCCCAAGATCAGGCACTATCTTCTTAGGCCTTGGCTATACTTGTGAGTTACAATGCAATAAAGCCTCCCAGAGCGCTGTACCTCGCTCCCCATCCACACTGGCAAGGCACGTACAGTGCTGTGCCTCCGTGGCTACAGTGCTGCTGGTACTCCACCTCCCCGAGAGGAATAACGTTTGTTGCACCTTGACTACAACTCCCGGGAGTCAGTGTGAATGAGGAGTTAACTTACTGCGCTGTGATAATCCCCTTATCAAGTGGCCACTCTTCTCATTGTTGTGATAGGCCGCAGGAATGAGGAAGTGCCATTTCAAAGCTCCCTTTCAGAGAGAAAAAGCAAATATTTTGCTGTTTGCTTTGAGTGAGTGAGAAGCAGTGGGGTGGGGGGGAGTCTGAACTTACAAGACAGCATGCTGACACACTCTCAGCACTCCAAACACCTACTTACTCTCTCTCCCCGCACGCTCCCTGTCACACTCCACCCCACCCCACCCCTTTTGAAAAGCACGTTGCAGCCACTTTCATGCTGGGATAGCTGCCCATAATGCACTGGTCCCAATGCAGCTGCAATTGCTGCAAATGTGGCCACAACAGTGCGCTGGCAGCTGTCAGTGTGGACAGACTGCAGCACTTTTCCTACTGTGCTGTGCGAAAGCGGGTTTAACTCACAGCGCTCTACATCTGCAAGTATAGCTGTCATGGTATAATTCCCCACTCTGAACCTTAGCGTCCAAAAGATGGGGTACCAGCATGAATTCCTCTAAGCTCAGTTACCAGCTTAGAACTTGTAGCGCTGCCACCAACCAGGAATTCCAGTGCCTGGTACACTCTGGTCCCCTTAAGCTTGCCCGGGGACCCCCAAGACCTAGTCCCTCTGGATCTTAACACAAGGAAAGTAAACGCTTTCCCTCACCGTTGCCTCTCCCAGGCTTCCCCTCCCTGGGTTACCCTGGAAGATCACTGTGATTCAAACTCCTTGAATCTTTAAACAGAGAGGAAAATTTACCTTCCCCCCTCCTTCTCTCTCCCCCTCCCAGATTCTTCTCGAGAGAGAAAGTAATCCTAACACAGAGAGAAATTAGCCTCTCTCTCCCCCTTCCCTCCTTTCTCCCCACCAATTCCCTGGTGAATCCAGACCCCATCCCCTGGGGTCTCACACCAGAATTAAAAAAAAAATCAGGTTCTTAAACAAGAAAAACTTTTAATTAAAGAAAGAACAAAGGTAAAAATTATCTTTGTAAATTTAAGATGGAATATGTTACAGGGTCTTTCAGCTATAGACACTGGGAATACCCTCTCAGCCTAAGTATTCAAGTACAAATTAAAATCCTTTCAGCAAAATATAAATTTGAACTCCTCCCAGCCAAATACCCATTTGAACTCCTTCCAGCCAAATACACATTTGCAAATAAAGAAAACAACCATAAGCCTAACTCGCTTTATTTACCTAGTACTTACTATTCTGAACTTATAAGAGCCTGTATCGGAGAGATTGGAGAGAAACCTGGTTGCACGTCTGATGCCTCTGACCCCCAGAGAGAACCACCAAACACTAACAGCACACACAAAAACTTCCCTCCCTCAAGATTTGAAAGTATCCTGTCTTCTGACTGGTCCTCTGGTCAGGTGACAGCCAGGCTCACTGTTCTTGTTAACCCTTTCCAGGCAAAAGAGATATGAAGCACTTTTGTTCTATTAACTCTTACTTATCTGTTTATGACAGTAGCCATGCCCTTAGTTCATTGAAACAGAATGTTAAGGGTCAGATTCTCAAGAAGGGAGAAGCCAAGCTGTGTTTCCCTGACCCTAAGCCACCTGACCCCAGTGCATGTCAGATGAGAAACCTTACACCTGCTCCACCATACCTGGCTTCTGCCCCCAGAATACCCCACTCTTGGCCTTCCCTGTATATGCTGTGGCTAAAGAAAGCATTTGGCCTAGGAGGGTTATACCAGCATAGAGTTCCCCACATGCTGTAGTGATGGGTGCCTGGAAAATAGATGCCTTTTATATACACATTCATAAGACTCCTTCTCTCCAGTAAGTTCAGAAATGTTTTATTTCTTCTGGTCAATAGATAATTATATTGCATAACCATCACTAGTTAGCCATGGCACCCACTAGTTGATTTACAAAGCTGCAGAATCTTTATAATGGTTATTATATGAAATGATGGACCACTAATTGAGCTATTCTGCCTCCTCTGGCAGGCCATGGAAACATGTTGTTTTAAGACTGAACTTAAGTTTTTTATTGTTCTGGTCATTAACATTTAACAATATGGAAACAAAAAAGAAAAAGGGAAGGACCATCAGTGTTGTAGATTTACTTTATTTAGCCTAAAACAGACACAGAAACCACAGTGGAAACTGTTCAATAGTTGAAGCTTCATTCCATATGGCCACTGCATTCTCACAACTACAGAGTAGCTCTGTCCACAGCATGACGTCCCTAATGGATCAAAATGCTAGAGAGCTAGGGATTATTACTGGCACAGAACATAGAATCAGAATAATCAGTATAGCTATACTTGGGAGTGAAGGTGAGCAGCAGAAGAAGCTGACTGCCAAAGCTTTAGAAGGCAAACAAACAGCAAAGACTTTCCAAACACTTACTTAGGCAAATTAGATCCAAAGGAGAACCAACTCAATAGAACTATAAGAATAGCTCAGCCCACTATAAGGAAAAAAACAGCCAATCTGCCAAATTTCTGTTTTAGATGCAGGAGACCTACAACTGGAACCAAAGTCCATTGAACTCCCCAGAAAGACTCGTACTCATTTCACTAAGCTTTGGGTCAAGCTCTTAACTCGATAGTACCTCTGTAGTAAGGGTGAATATCCAGTTAATTCTTTGCTCTGTAAATCCCTTATTACACAAGGGATGGCACTTTCTCACTACTTCAAGATTTAGGGCAACTGGATGATACCTGGCAAGGCCAAATTCTTCCCACCTTCACACCCATGCAATCCTTTTGGTTTCAGTGGAGCTACAGGGCTGTAAATATGAAGGCAGAATTTGATTTTGGATCTGTAATAATACATGGACAGAGATGCTGTTTTCAGATGCAGGATTCCCCCTTTCTTCACACAGCAGTTTGTATAACAGGTTCACAATACGGCCTGTGCTCACAGCTCTGTTTGTTAGCAATTCTCCTGTCAGAAGGGCCTTGAGCAACGGATCTCCAGACCATACCAAAAGGGTGTGTCTGCTCCCACTGGAAGCAGGAATCTTCTTCTCTGTCATATAATCAGAGTTGAGCAAATCATTCACTACATATAATTTGATTAATTTAGCCTCTTTCCATAAATTTTCTGCAAGCAACTTATAATACTCTCAAGTGAAATTGTTACTAGAAAGCAATTCACTAGAACTTTCTATGAATAATTATTGACCCCTAGATTTGTTGCCAGCATTTTGTTGTGAGGCTTTAATATTTACAATTCACACAGTGTAAGTTCTGATTAGACACATTTGTCACACAGTATTGCTTCAGCTCTCTAACTGGATAAGGATAACTCCAACAAGCAGATTTTTCCGTAGGCATACTCACATTTATGAGTTAGAATTAACTTTTGACATATAAAATGCTCACTGTCATTTGCTTCAATTCACTGACTCCACAAACATCTCTGCCAATGTATTTATTTGCTAGAAAATTTGTAGAAAGTGAATGCAAACAGGCATAAATGCAAGTGAAACAAATTCCGTTTTTATTTGAGTGAATATTCATGGAATATACATTGACTTAATCACTCATCTGTACGCATTCCTGATTGGATCCAGCCATTATCAGATTATTGTTACTCCCCTCTGGGCTAGACATCCAGCAAAATTCATTTGCCAATTACAGTTCATTCAGAAACCCAGCTGTCAGATTACTTATCAGGGGAAGCATGGAAAGTCCGTTCACTGGCTGCTTGTAGTTTTTCATATGGGTTTCAAAATTATTCTCCAAGTTCTTTATTTTGCCATCCTTTTTTCCACAGGAATATCATTCCCTGGGGTCAAATGCTTGTTCCCCTTTCTCTTTCATCTTAAGGTTTTCTACACTGGATCTTTTAGATATATAACAACTTTCAGCTTAATTTTTAGAAAGTTTTATTTCATCTAACTGGAGATCCCTATGGGACTACTTAGTAGCTCTGAATGTAATAAATATATTTCATGCACGTAAGCTGCAATTGAAAAAGCAACTGCTGAGATGCTGAAGATGTTAACTGAAACACTCTCTTCCCCACACTGCAACAACAAAAATATATTAATATGTTTTTCCAGGTTGATTTCTAAGCATGAAAACCTGAAAGCTAAGTGTTTCCTCCTTTCAGACACGCCATATATCTGAGGAACTACTTTTATCTGACACTGAATAGCACTAAACATGGTATATGTTTTATAAGAATTTTATCTCCTTCTATACTTAAGTAAAAATAATTAGTAATGTTCAGTTTCCCTAATTAAGAAAAATGTCTTCTCATTTACTTACAATTAAGCACTTTAAATTCATTAAGTTTTTAATTTACCAAATTAATTACTTAACAAATGCAATAAAATATTAGTAGAAAATCATTAAATACCATTAATACATCAATATATTACTCAGAAATTAACTGTTTTTATTACTAGAAATTGCCATTAATTACAAAATATTGCTCTACCAATTACAGTACACTGTATTCAGAGAATCGACAAATTCTTATAGTAGAGTTAATGTCAGCTGCTAGTTTTCTGCAATTGTAATAGGTAAGCAATTTTTATTTATTTGTTCATGCATGCTTTGGAGGCATCTACTGTTCTGAATAGTAAACGTTATTTTTTTAAGATTAGGGGACTGCTTATTTTGCTCTACACACTACCACAATTTGTTTCACATTTAATACAAGATATGGCAGCAATTCACTATTATGGAGAATGCTACCAGTTTCAGGACCTGATCCAAAAGCCACTGAAGCAATGGGCATTGTCTTTCCATTAATTTCTATGGGCTTTAGATCAGAACCTGACACCCTGATTCAGGAAAGCATCCGTAATCAGGAAGAGTACTTAACCATATGCTAAAATCTCACTGTAGTCAATGAGACTTAAGCATGTGCTTCAGAGCTCTTCATGAATTGAAGTCAATGGGACTGAAGTGATAATTGAGAGATGTGGTGGTAGTAGTAATAAATACGGGTTAGAACAGGAGTTCTTAAACTGGAGGTAGGGACCCTTCAGGGGGTTGTGAGGTTATTACATGGGGGGTTGCGAGCTGTCAGCCTCCACTTTGCCTCCAGCATTTATAATGGTGTTAAATAAAGGCTTACTATGTGAAAGGGGTCACCAGTACAAACATTTGAGAATCACTGGGTTAGAACAACGAGATGACATGGTGTCGTAGATTTGTTATGTGCACTTCTGGATGGTATGATATAGCAAGCTTAAAAAGCCCCCAACTGTTAGATTTATCTTCTCCCTTGTCATTGTGACTTGACCAAGGCCAGTTAAGCATCTGCATTCTGAGGCTCAGAGGATCTCAAATGCAGTTAAGAGAAAATGCTTGTGATTTTCTAATGCTTTCTAGCACTGGAGGAGGAGGAGGGTCTGGAGATGCAGAGCACAGTGAAGACATAGTACTAATACAATATGATCCTGTGGGACATGATTAAACTTGAGTTAAACAAGAGTTTTAGTTGATCAGTTTAGAAAATTGGGGTTGTACTCTAATAACCTACTGTTGCATTGCTTGCCTCTCCCCACCAATGATAAAAATCTTGCTCTCTGTTCTGCCAGTGCAAAGCTGGAGTAACTCTTTTGGCTTGCAGCATCTTTTCACCAGTGGAACACAGCAGAATTTGGTCTGTTTCTCTCTTTTCTTCAATTCTTTTTCTGCCTGTTATCTTATTTATTTTCAGCTCTCCATACCAAAAGGATCCCTAGGACAAGAGGTAGACAAGCTATTTTTAAAAATACTTGCCACATCATCAATTTGCAGAGATGGGACTGAGCCAGACAGTTCAATCCAGAATCTTTTCAAATTTCAGAGATCCAGCTTCAATCAGAGCCACCGAGAGGGGAGGGCAAGTGGGGCAATTTGCCCCAAGGGCCCCCACGAGAGTTTTTCAGGGCCCCTGGAGTGGGGTCCTTCACTCACTTCAGAGGCTCTGGAAATCTCTCACAGGGCCTGGGCCCCCAGAGCTTCTTCCGCTCTGGGTCTTCGTCAGCAATTCGTCGGCAGGGAGTGCTTCCGCTCCGGGCCGAAGTGCCCCGAAGACCCGTGGCATGGAGTCCTTCCGCCCTGGGACCCACCACCGAAGTGCTTGGTCTTCAGTGTCAATTTGGTGGTGGGGGAAGACCCCATGCCCCCTGAATCCTCTGGGCGGCCCTGGCTTCAATTCTGAAGATTTGGCTCTCAAATGGGAAGGGATATTTTCCAATTCAGGTGCAGCCAAAATCTCAGTTCTAGTGATGTTTTTGTCCAAGACTGGAAAAATTATTATTTATATTATCAGAGTACCAAGGAGCCCTAGTCAGAGACCAGGATCCCATTGCGCTAGTCTCATGAGTTGAGATTTCTGATATTCATTATGATAGAAACCTCACAGGAGAAGCATCTTTCTGAAAATATCAGAAAATCATTCTGAGGATCAAGATTTTGTGAGATCTCTTTACTATTAAACCCAAACCTAAACCTGTACCTTCATTCAAAACTCACCTTATGTCTAATTCAGATCCAGATCTTCATCTTCCTCAGTATTGTTTCCTAAAAATGGTTTTTGTCCCTTTATGTTTAAATATATGCAATTTAAAAACAAATTATTCTTTAGGGAAAGAGAGACTCATTTAAGTCATTGGACAATTGCTTGTTAATACTTCTGCTTAGAATGTTATTTTCCAAACACTTCAATCTATAAAGCACACTACACTGATTATTATAGCATCTAAGCACTTAAGTTGCTGATAGGATCCAAACAGCTGCAGAAAGAGTACATTTAGGTTCATCCTTTCTTATTGCTTTTCCTGTTCCCTCCCCTACCCCAAGGTCATCACCTGCTACTATTCATCACTGGCTTCTCTTTAGTAAGAGGATATGGTAGCACATGTTAAGCTGCCTACAAAAGACTTAATTACAAGCTAATGAAAAAGAATAAGTAGTCTTATTCCATGTGGACTGTATACAGTACACAGTGTATGTTTAATGAGTATGGTTGTAGCCAGCCATTTGAAATCCATACATATAATTGCAGATTCACTCCCATTCTGGCTCACAATATATATTGATAGCCCAAATAGTAGAAATCAGTCACCTTAAGAAAGGTGTCAATCCCTCTTCAAAGCAATTGAAAATGTTTGCTTTGGGTAATGCTGTATGCCCACTGTCACTGACATCAATAATTCAGAGGGCCACAATGCCTTCTATTGCCTGATCAGGGCTCAGCTAAGGCTACCTTTCAGTTGTTGCACGGACTGTTGGCTCCAGGAAAGGAGAGCTTATGGAAATATAATCTGAATCAGTACCAGCAGGATATTATAGAATCATAGACAGATAGGACTAGAAGAGACCTTGAGAAGTCATCAAGTCCAGCCCTCTATGCTGAGGCAAGACCAAGTAAACCTCCCTGACCATCCTTGACAGGTGTTTGTCTACCCTAGTGGTTCTCAATCTATTTACAATTGTGGGCTGCATATGCAGTCCACAACATGTTATGTGGGCTGTTCAAAAATCCAGTGATAGGGATCCCACAACCTCCCTTGGAAGTCTATTCCAATGCTCAACTATCTTTATAATTAAAAAGTTTTCCCTTATATCTGACCTAAATCTCCCTTGCTGCAGATTAAGCCCATTACTTCTTGTCCTACTGTCAGTGGACATGAAGAACAGTTGATCACTGTCCTCTGTATGACAGCCCTTTCTGTATTGGAAGACTTTTTAGGTCCCCCCTCAGACTTCTTTTCTCACAACTAAATATGCCCTTCCTCATAGGACAGGTTTTCTAAACCTTTTATCATTTTGTTGCTCTCCAGTTCATCTACTTCTTTCCCAAAGTATGGTGCCCTGAGCTGGACACAGTATTACAGCTGAGGCCTCACTAGTGTTGAGTACAGTGGGACAATTACTTCCCACGTCTTGCATACATCACTCCTGTCAATATACCTGTGACAGTCTACATTACTATGTTCACCAGTTTTACAAAATTATGATAGACCTTGTACAAAATATGCCTTCTGAGGTATCAGTTGACCATCATTTTCCTGTTAAAATGTGTATATCAACATGGTATATGGTGATATTAGATTTTGCTATTTGTTTGTAATTGGAGCATGTTGTAATCTGGGGGAACACCCACAGTTTAGCTCTTCAGAGACAACAAAAGGCGTGGCCAACACGCAGCCAGGTGCTAAGAGCATTGTCTGCTTAACCGGTCATTCATCAGCAGGGGAGCTGTAAACAAGAGAAGTACAGTTCACCTGAAGGACAGCTGGCAGGTCACGTATGCAATAGAACTTCCTGACCACATAACCCAGGAAGGACTTCTCCAGTAAAAATGTCAGGACATAAAAAGGGGGAACAAAGGCCACCGGTCACCTCTCTCTTCCCCCATCTCTACGGCAACAAGAATGCTTGAAAGACTTTGAACTGGGGAGATTGGTTCCAGCCAGGGAAGCCAATCCAGCCTGTGTACTAACAACCATGAACTGCTTGCAACATCCAAAGTAGTGAAAAAAGCTGTTTGCTTAATTTTTTTCTTAGCTTGGTAAAGGTTTAGGAATAAGATTGTGTAGTTATCTTTTATTTCTTTTGTAACCAAGTCTGACCTTTTATAGCTGCATCACTTATCTACACTTAAAATTTAGCTATCTTGCTTCAATTAATAAACTTGTTTTATTCTTTTATCTAACCAATGTGTTTTGATTGAAGTGACTGAGGAATCTCTGCTCAGTTTAAAAAGGGCTGGGGCATATTCATTCTCTTTGATAAAATGACAGACTTATTAGGGCTTGCCCTGTCCAAGGGGGTCTTGAGCAGTGTAAGCAGCACATTTCTGGTGTGCAAGGCTAGGGCTGAGGGATATGCATGTGTTGCCATGCAGCTGTTTGTGATTGGCTGAGAAAGCATTCATGTAACCTTGCGTGTGCCTTTACATGCTGATGGCTGTGTGGGAGCAAAGCCTGGGGAGGCTGCTTTTCACTTGCAAAGCAATGTGAGAGACACCCTGGTTTGGAGAACTCGGAGGACACCACAGTTCTGAAGTCCAGTTTGTACCCTGGGGCGGTCACAATACCCCAGAATGATATTAGCATTTTTTGTAGCTGCATCACATTGTTGACTGATATTCAATTTGTGATCCACTATAACCCCCGGATCCTCTTCTGCAGTACTACTACCTAGCCAGTTATTCCCAATTTTGTAGTTTGCATTTGATTTTTCCTTCTTAAGTGTAATACTTTGCACTTGTCTTTGTTGAATTTCATCTTGTTTATTTCAGACCAAGCTCATTTTGAATTCTAAACATGGCCTTCAAAGTGCTTTCAACCTCTCCCAGCTTGGCATCATCCATAAATTTTAGAAGTATATTCTCCACTCTATTATTGAAGTCATTAATAAAAATATTGAATAGTATCCGAGCCAGGACTGAGCCTTGCAGGATTTCACTAGATTCATGCTCCCAGTTTGAGAGTGAACTACTGATTACGATTCTTGGAGCACAGTCTTTCAACCAGTTTTGCACCAATCTTATAGTAATTTAATCTAAATCATATTTCTCTAGTTCGTTTATGAGAATGTCATGGGGGACTGTGTCTAAAGCATTATTAAAATCAAGATATATCACATTTACAGCTTCCTCCATCTATTAGGCTAGTAAACCTGTCAAAGGGGGAAATTAGGTTGGTTTGGAATAATTTATACTTGACAAATCCATGTTGGCTATTACTAACCCTTTTAATAATTTGTTCCAGTATCTTTCCAGGCATTGAAGTTAAATTCCCCAGGTCACTATTATTTCCCTTTTTTAAAGATAGGTGCTATCTTCTCCAGTCTCGCCATCATCAAGGAGTTTTCAAAAGATGACCACTAATGGGTCCAAGATTGCTTTAGCTAGTTCCTAAAGTACCCTAGGGTGAATTTCATCAAGCCCTTCAACACATCTATCATATCTAAATACTTTTGAACTTGTCCTTTCCTTATTTTGGCTTGTGTTTCTTCCCTCTTGTTCTTAATATTAATTGTGTTCAGTACATGGCCACAGTTTACCTTCATGTCATGAAATCATGGGGTAGCATTTCTTGTTGAAATAAATTATTGAAGCAGCTAGGTGTTTGAATAAGCATCAGGCCCCTCTTATTTTTCTTCAGTGCCTAAAAACACATTCTTTTTAACTTTGACACTGATGACAACAGTCCTCTACTTGAACCACCTGTGCTGCGGTTGTCCATTATCTTCATTGGGATGGCAAGTATGTACAGCACCACACCTTCAGCAGCACAGCTGGATGTACCTTGCATGTTCAGCACCACGTGTTCTCTCTGCCTGGAACTGATAGCAATTTACTATGTGTTTGTACAGTGCTAACACAACAAGGCTGTAATCATAACTACACTTTTGAGCATGGCAATACAAATAATGATCAAAATTAGGTATAGGCTTCAATAGATTTCTCTATCCTGAAGAGTTTGAAAAAGGAACATACATTTAAATAAACTTTCACCAATTTTCCTAATAATATTTTCTAGACATATTTTAATAAAATCCACAAAAACCAATAGGCTAAGTACTACCACTAATAATCCTCTGCATTTACATATAATACCTGAGGATTCCAACATGATTCACAAACTGAATACATACAACTAAATTGAAATGTGACCACCTCTGGGGTGAAACACTGAAGTGAAGTGCTTGAATTAAGGATACAGCCTGTATTTAATGGAAGTGCTATCATTAAACTTCCCAGAAAACTAAAATGTCATGTACTGCATTGAATGCTTAGGGGAGACTAAGTTAGCTACAGTAGAACTTTTTACTATATGAAGATTGTATAATTGACAAAAACCTTTTAACTTAAAATGGTAGCAAGACACAATGAGTTCGAAAGAATGGAATACTCTACATTACCTGAACTGCAGTTCTTCATTGCAAAGGAGTCTATGGCAGCTACACTCCTGTTCCCACTAGCAACATATTCCAGTGAAATCCGAAAAGGTTTCTTAAGGTGTCCAACTCTCTTCTGCAGAAGCACCCATCTGGTCTCATCACAAAGCAAAAGGAAACAACACAGGATAAGAGTGGTAAGAAAGGAGGCTATTTTACAAGGCACACATGTCCAAACATAGCAGCTCGACCCACGGCTTATCATACTGTCCCCCTATGATGCCCCACCAGTGGCTTTTGCTTCCTTAGACTGCAAAAATAAACCTCTAAGAATTTTTTTTCCAAAGAGTGGAGATGTCATGACAAATGAATAACATCAGCTAATGACGGGTTCGCTCTCTCATCTGCCACACTTCTCAGCTCTGAGATCTCTTGCAGATGTTTTGCAGCTGTTTAAAAGGAGCCCAACTTCCTTTGCAAAGTGAGCTGTGAAATCTGTCACACATATGTACGCCTTCTCTAAATACCACTCTTTCCTGCCTTCCGCCAACAACGTCTGTTATACAGATTCAGGCAATAAGTTATCCTCAGAGGTTTGCTGAATAGCTGTATTTCCCAGACTTCATATCTGTTTGATGTAATGCATTTTGCTTCTATGTAGCTGGTTGGAACTCCAAATGCGTATGAGTTTTAAAATTAAAATGGCCCATTTCCCTGTCTGTACTGTTCCCTTAATTTGTACTTTTCTTTCTTTTAACTTGACTATGGCCCTGGAGACTAAGGGCCAAATTCAGAAATGATGTGTAAGGCAATGTAAGTTACATGTTGCTAAGCAAGCGCAAGTGGGAACAGCAGAGTCTGAGTCTATCCTGGCTTAATAATGTGTTCACTGAGAGGCTGGAAGAAAATTAAAGACCAACCCCTTACATGCATACCTCTCACCCTCCGACTTGTTGTTTTTGCTGCTGCACTCCACTTTTCCAGCCACTCAGCATCAAAGTTACACCTACTTAGATACTGTGGCACTTACTTAATATGCAACTTTCAGCATCTTAGCACATCACCCCTATATTTGGCCCTGACATTGTATGTCTACAGGACAGGTATAAACACAAGCCGTAACAATGTGAGTCTCCCTCCTCCCCTCAAACATGCCACAATCCTGACCTACAAGGTATACAGATTTATATTTAGGAACAAAAGGGCATGAATGGACAATTCACTCTCTGTGGCTCATTCCAACCTTAGTCACTGTGTAGAGCAGGGGTGGGCAAACTTTTTGGCCTGAGGGCCACATCTGGGTATGGAAATTGTATGGTGGGCAATGAATGCTCACAAAATTGGGGTTGGGATGCGGGAGGGGGTGAGGGTTCTGGCTGGGGATGAGGGCTCCAGGGTAGAGCCAGAAATGAGGAGTTCAGGGTGTGGGACGGTGCGCCAGACAAGGGCAGGAGGGTGAGGGCTCTGGCTGGGGTTGCGGGCTCTGGGGTGAGACTGAGAGATTTGGAGTATAGGAGGGTGCTCGGGCTGGGACCGAGGAATTCGGAGGGTGGGAAGGGGATGGGGTGGAGTGGGGTGGGGGTGGCTTAGGGGTGCAGACTCCGGGTGACACTTACCTCAAGTGGCTCCCAGTAGCAGCAGCAACATGTCCCCCACTCAGGCTCCTACATGGAGGCGCGGCCAGGCAGCTCTGTTGCACTCTGCCCCATCCACAGGCGCCGCTCCTGCAGCTTCCATTGGCTGTGGTTCCCAGCCAATGGGAGCTGTGGGGGCAGCACTCTGTACATTGCCCCTACTCAGAGTGGAGCCCCATGGCTGCCCCTATGCGTAGGAGTTGGAGGGGGGACATACTGCTGCTTTCGGGAGCCGCACAGAGCAGCCCCCGACCCTGCTCCCCGGCTGGAGCACTGGAGTGGGGCAAGCTCCAGACCCAGCTCCCCAGTAGGAGCTCGAGGGCTGGATTAAAACGGCTGGTGGGCTGGATGCAGCCTATGGGCCGTAGTTTGCCTACCCCTGGTGTAGAGGTTGTCAATAAAGATACCAATTAGTGACAGGTGCAAAAGGATGTTTTGTGATAGGAATAGTCATATTCTAGGAGCTAGACCAGCCCACCAATTCATTTCACGTGAGTCTGTTCAGTACCCTGGATGATGGTAACTTTTGGTCACTACCCATTTGACCATATTCAGACCATTAATACAGATGAGGAACTCTGTAGCCCTGCTGTATAGGCCTTTCCCCTGTTCTTTAAATTTCCTTTCATAGATTCTTCCAGGACACCAGAACAAAAAATGGATAAAAGCATATAAGATTTCCTTTTAAGCTTATTGTAATTGGTCATCTGGGAACAAACAGAACAGGTGTTCCATAAGGCCTGTTAGAAAATTCTCAATACACCGCAGCTGCAATTGTTTAAAACAGAACAAAAACATATTTTGCTTCCTTAGGATACTTTGAAACAGCAATATTAGGCATTTTTGAGGAACATTATAACTATTTCAGATTAACTTAATGGGGTCAGTTGCAAGAAAGTTTAGAAGCAGTTGCTCTTTTATAACTGCCTCTTGAAACAGAAGTTTCCTTATCAAGATCCCTAATTGCTCCATTTTATGTCGGTTTGTTATTATGGTGTTGTCAAGTGGGCTGGACATAGGAATTTATCTATCTTTAGTAAAAAGAGCATTGGAGCAGATGTTTCTGAGAAAAGAAACTACACAATTTACATGGATTCTGAATCAAATAAGAACTTGCCCAAATTTTGACATATTTTTCAAGCGACATTACCAGCTTAACAGCATCCCAAAAAGGAAATAAAATCATCTCTCTCTCTGGCACAGTATTTATTTTAATGAACTCATAATAATACATGTGTGCACCACTGCCCCATGCTGTGTAGAATCAGAACTGATTAACTGTGTATCACAGGTCCTACATTGTTAATAAATAAAATATATTCTCCTTTAGTTCCAATAGTTATAGCCAGTGCTTTTGGAGCAAGAAGATACGCATTCTATCCCCCACTGTCACTAATGGCCATGAAACACTGCACAATGACAACTGAAACACTGCACAATGACAACTGTGAAGTTCTTAGGAGGTCTTGGGTCTGGTAGAATATCTTAAATTCTTTACCCATCTACCTACTAACACCACTTTAGATTATTGAACTCTCTGATTTTTTTTTAAATAAGAAAATGTTATTTTTAAGCATTTATGCCATTTGATCCCCTTTTTGCTCTTCTTCTCAGCATGAATAGTGACACTAGACTGCTCGGTATCATTTCTTGTTTATGGTCAGTTTCACTTTCTGGTTCTCATGTGCCAGCCCAATAGTTTTGTTTTGAGGCTTCCACTACAAGGTGACATTCACAGGTGCCGACTCCTGCTCTGCCCCACCCTCTGCCCAAGCTCACCTCCAGCTTCTCCCCTGAGTGTGCCGCCGTGTCCTGCTTCTCCTCCCTACCTCCCAGCATTTGTGCTGCAAAACAGTTGTTGGGAGGAGGAGGAACGCGGTGTGCTCGAGGAAGAGGTGGGGCTAGGGTGGGGATTTGGGGATGGGTCCAATAAGGGCAGGGAGGGAGCGGAGTCAGGGCGGGGCCAGTAGGGTGCGTCAACGCCAAGGAAAGTTGGCGCCTGTGGTGACATTTACATCAAACTAATCTTCATTTATTCCCCTGCTTCTGGAATGTAGAGTACACACTTCGGATCACCCCTTTCCAGAGGGTCCAGTCTCCTGCTTGCATTGCATCCTGCTCTATATTAAGGCTGAAGGGGGCAAAGTTGGAAGCCACAATATCCCTCCAGCATGTGCAAGGCTGTGTGCAAGTTTTCTCCATCAAGCTTTTGTTGGATCAAACATAAAGCGTGAGAATTTGTATGGACCCAACATATGAAGCAGATGGCCAAGCTACCTGGGCCAACACTGTCACTTCGGGAGATGCTGGAGGCTGGTTGGTCTGATGCCTGACCTCCTCATTTATAATGTGATGAAGCCACCCTATGCCTTCAATACATCATTACGGCTTCATGCTGAAAGTGCCCAGCTGGTATATTTACATCCCTATGGTGGCCCAGAGCCGTTCAAAAGGACAAAAGCCACTGCTGCTTGACAGATACACATCTTAGTCTGAGTTGATATGTGGTGTTGACATTACACAGGCTCCCAAAAGCGTGCATAACACCCATAGCCTTGTTGACTTGATGTTTCATGTCAGCAAGGCAACTTCCCTCCTTGGTGTAAACAGAGACAAGATGTTCAAATGAACTGATGAATTCAACTTCTTGTCCATTGATTATGATGGTAGGAGTAGAGGTTCATTAGCCACCTTCATCAGTTTGGTCTTCTTCCAGGTGACTTGATGACCAAGCTTACTTGCTTCTTCCATATATAAATTATGGTCATTGATGAGATTAGTTCATGAGGATGTGAATACAGCCCTGTCATTCTCATATTCCAAGTCTATTATATAGAAGTATATAAGTAGTATGCAGTATCACCCGGGTATGCAGCTAGTGATGGCTTCCATCATTCGGTCAATAATGGGGTTGAACAGATCATTTGGGGGCAACCACACACACTGAATGGATGCCACTACTGTGCTCAAACCAATTGGACATCCTACTACCTAAGCAGTCACAGCTCTCTCTTTAGCAATGCATTTCTACAAGAAGATTGAGGAATTTTCTAGGTACACCAGTAACTTTACAGGCACAGCCAAAGGAGTGACAATCAAAAGAGTCAAAGGCAGCTTTTAAATCAATAAAGGCTATATACACCTTATCCTTCCTCCTACTATTCCCTGCAAAATAAATCTTGTGTTCACTGAAATTAAAGAAAATCAGATCAAATCATGGAAGCATTTTTATCCATATGCTGTTCTTTAAGCCACCTCTCTTTTCCCACCCATCCCTTTAAAAAAAACCAAAAACTTGGAGACTAAAGCCATCTCATCAGTGTCCCTTTAATCTCTAAAAGGTAACTAATTTATCTATAAGCAGGGTGAACCAGCTTTGGATATAATTTACTCTGAAAAAATGCAGGAACATCTGTATATCATGAAAAACATTCCTCACTGTTTCAAAAGACTGATGGATTTTAATTCCAAGTACACAGTGGCCTTCAACAATGATTTCCATTTCTGTGCTACCGCTAACCCTCTGGATAAATGTGTCAAGAGTTTTAGGAATTGCTTTTCTGAGTTACTGGTGCAATAACTTCAGTTTGAAATTCTCAGGTCTCTCATAGTTTACCACTGAAACTTTATTAACTTTCAGAGCTGTGGCCAAGCAGATATTTTATGTCACTGGAATTCAAGACAGAGGAAGGGTAGGCTCACTTGAGGCCAGATTCATTACAAACCTTCTTCAGAGTTTGTGATGCAACTTCCTAGAAATGGATTTTTTTAGGCTGAAGTAATCTATGTGAAAAAAATGGGTAATTCTCAGTCCACTTCCTAGTAGAGAGGTGGGCACATCACAAAAAACACTATAAATATGACAGTAACTGGCAGATTTATCAGGGACATCAAACAAGGAGTGAATGACCCAACGGAGAGAAGCTATCCTCATGCCTAGAAGTGTATCGTTATAAAGGAAGATTGGTGGATCAGAATGGGAAAAGATTCATGGTCCACAGTTTAGCTGTTCTATAAATAGACCAGACATCATGCTCTAGATCTATCACACATGAATGTTTTTACAGCACCACATTCCCTCTAAAAATCTAACCCTCCCCAACAAACAACCTTCACCCCCACCCTTGACCTGTAGCAGGATATGCTGTATGGTAAATTATATCTGCTGGTAGCTTAACTATTTGTATTTCCATCACACTATTACAGCAGCCTACATTTTTGTGACACTTTAGAAATCATTTTATCAAGGTAGCAGAAAGGGACTTAAACTATTATTTAGGCAAGAAGAGGGGAAATCTCCAATGCAGAGTCGTGCTCAATAACTGTTGGACATGTAACCCTCTCCACTCCTACAAACAGGATACAGTAAAACAAGATTCAGATTCACATAACACCTTTTATTTGAAGGGTATCCTCCAAAGTGCTTTACAAAACAATGAATTAAATACTGGCACATCAATGGCTGTATGGAAAAAGGCACACTGCAATAACTCACATGTAGCAATGAGTATTAAAATCTCTTTTATCAAGAGAGGACAGCCAGGAGTATCTCCCTAATCTTTATCCTTTGAGATCTTTAGTGTCTACCTGGACACCTATCAAACAGCAGAAGAGACCACAATTTAATGTCTTCTAATGTGAATGACGGCACTGTTCACAGGATGGTGGTGCCATCTCCTTGTCCCGCTATTGCACTGGAAACAATCCCAAGTCCTCGTCCAGGCGTGGGCTCTGAACATTGCTGCTCAGAGATGGCCAAGCAGGACTGACATTGAGCAATGACTGCTACCTCCTGATATACAGTGGGCCAAATTCAACACTGTTGTAATTCCAGTAGAATCACTAGAGTTACACCAGGGATGAATTCTTTTTAATAGTTCTAATATTTAGAATATAAGCAACAGCTCAACATGCAGATTAAAAATGTCATGATTTTCTGACGTTGCCCAAGAATTTGAGCAAAGTAAAACCCTTGATCCAAATATTCTCAAACTTTGGAAAACTTCAGACCCAGATCCAAACTCTGCCACCAGGGCCCATGTCACAGTTTGAGAGGAGCAAGTGCTTGCTGAAGGGCTGAACTGGACTCTCAGAGTTCATTAGTGCCAGTCTTCCATAGCCAGAAGGATCATTGCAGGACTAAAAGAGAACCTCAGTCCCCAACATGGGCCAAACATGTTGCCTCCTCTACACTCTTAAAGAAGAAGAGAACAGTCATGGGAATAGAATGCTGGGCACTTTAACGGCATTGGTTGCACAGCACCAACCACAGGGTTAAGTCTTTATGGTCACCTCTCAAACTATCCTAAGTATTGCCATAATCCCAACTCTTCCCAAACCTCCCAGTTACAATCCAGCTCTTTTTTAGCTCTCAAGCACTAGTTTTGCTTATTCAAAGCATCAGTTTCAGTGGACAAAGTACGATCTTTTTGGGTAAAAACTTGACTTTTGGGAGATATTTATAATTTTAGACCCCCTACAGTTGTTCACAAAGTATTTAATCTGGGGAGGTATTTTACCGATTAATACTGACCAAAACATTAGTGCATTAAATGTCATTTTGCGTGCTTCTCTGGATAACACAAGCATCAAGCCGTTTGAGTGCAAGCAGTCACGATACTTTCTGGGAAGCAGAGTGTTCTGAAAAAATGATCAGCTAGAGCCAGAAATGGAATCTCATGCTGAAAAATTCATGCCCTACATATGCCAGTCTGACTGCATACTTAGAGGATTTTGATAATCCCTGCCCCATATGTATGTGCACACACTGGTTTGTTGGGGTATTTATTACACCTCCTCAGTGTGGAAGTATAATAAAATACTTAACTGTATCAATGATTTTATCCTCAATCCCCCATATATCTATTCTTCTCACACAATCACTTCTGTGACTTTTCCCAAGACTTCTGTGCATGAAGGGTGAAATTCACTCTTGCTCTGAAAGCCAGCACATGGTCCATGTCACTACTTAAACACTCAAAAAAGGGGCTTAAGTGTTGCATGATCCTTGTACAGGCCATTTGAAGTGTATGCATTTCACCCAGAATGCCCTCCCAGTTTGGGTCTGGAAAGTCACAAATTTCTCATTATCCAGGCTAGCATCCCTATTAAGGAAAGCACTTAAGCATGAGCTTAAATGCTTAAGTGACAAGCACAAGCTTAAGTGCCTCCCTGAATCAGGGCCTCAGATCTCTGCTTATGGCTCACTTCTTCTACCTTGACCACAGAATAAACAATTTTTTTTAAATTAAAAAACTTCACAGTTAAGATTCTGCTGATAATCAGTTTATTTCTGAAACCCGTGTCCTTCCTCACCTCAACCCTCACTCTCGTTTTTTAGCCTATTAAGTCATGCCTGTTAATAGAACCTAAGATTTTCAGGACAGGGACTTCACCCATTTCTTTTTCTTTTTCTTTTTTTGTTTTGTTTTGTTAAAAAGTGTTCTGCACACTTTTGAGAGCTATACAATTAAATGCAACAACAATAGCTGTGGTTAGAGTATTTCAAATCAAAACACATATCCAGCATCATTAACTTTGAAAAAGTTATAATTTGCTCCTTAAAAATCATATCTTGTTAAGGAGAGGATTAAAATGACAAAATTCTCACCAGGATGACTAAAGAGATTTTTCTTCCCTCCTTCTACTTGGGAATTTGGGAAAGAGATGAACTATGCCCTTCTTGCACACGGTTCCATGATTAAAAGTGGTTTATAGTGGTCAATAATCCTCCAGACTCAAGTCAATCTGTGCCTACCAACTGATACTGCATTAGGGGTGAACAAATTAGATCTATTTGGGCTGCAGTCATGATTCCTCTCAAAATTCCAGGAAAGAGAAAATACTATGGATGAAC
The DNA here is from genome assembly GCF_025201925.1 of Gopherus flavomarginatus. Taxonomy (NCBI): domain Eukaryota; kingdom Metazoa; phylum Chordata; order Testudines; family Testudinidae; genus Gopherus; species Gopherus flavomarginatus. The sequence goes on along the minus strand of NC_066620.1, from coordinate 59,916,588 downwards.
CACAGAAAATTCTGTAGACTTTTTTTCTCATTAACTCAAACTGTATGTATGTTAATGTTACCCTGCATTGCCCTGAGATTATTTTAAGTGATCCACATTACATTTATTTCAATGAATTGATCTTAAAACTACTTAAAATACAAGAACCCGGGCACTGGTTAGCTGTTTTTGGAAAAGAGCTATTTTCTAAAGAGGCAGTTAGTAATATTTTGCTGCCTACGGGTGCAGCATTAACACAGAAGGACCTCCCCCTTGTGCAAATCAGAAATTGTGTATCGAACTCTTCCACTTGGAGAGCACTTGAATAAAGAAAAGAGGAAAATTGCCATTCATTTTACTATGTTTCAGTTAAAACTACTTGCCTCACTAGTCCTGTTTCATCAACATTTTACATTTAAAAAAGTCATAATGGATAGTGATACCAGTTTAATATAGGATTTAATAGCAATTGATAACATTTTGTAGAGAATTTAAGCCATCCTATAGGATTCTATAGCAGGAATCCTGCTGTCTTTTAGATAGTATTGTAAAAACTATCTATAGAGCTCTGCTTAGGCCCTGATCCAAAGCCCATAGAAGTCAATGCAAAGATTCCAACTGACTTTAACAGGCATTGGTTCAGACCATTAATTTCCACAGGAATCTATTATTAGCTCTATTAAATGCTACAGGACTTTTTGCTAAGGGATGTGCTGGAAAGGGTTCTTGGAACCTTATAGGAGACCTCTGTTAAAATTCTGCCACAAAACTGAAGGGATGGCTGCGGTGATATCCTGACTTTTGTTCCTTCAAGAAGAAGTCCTATATTATTTTAATAGAGATTAAACTACTAGGGTTCTACAGAAATATAATAGGGCCCTACAGAAATTACTCTATAATCTTTAGGCCTGGATTGTAAACCAGGAGCAGTGCATAGCTCCCTTGCCCTAGAAACTGGGCAAGAACAAGATTGTGACTGAGTTGCAATCGAATAGTTCCTTGCTTGTGCCAGGGAGGAAATAATCTGAACCATCTCTTTGGGGCGGTCACATCAGGCTATTGCCTCTAGTCACGTACATGCAAGGAAATGGGGTTCAGCAGCCTGGCAGTAGCTGCTTTGCTTCCCACGTATGCTCTGATGTTGTGAGAAGCCCTCACAAAAGATCCTTAGCCATGCAGGGCTGGGGTATAAGGAGGAGGACTGACAATTAAGGCCAGAGAATTTAATAGAGAATGGCATCTCTTGCACAGGGTTTGTGAACCATCCCACATGATCATATAGTAGATATCATACAGAATTTACAAGAAAATTCTATATGATGACACAAAAACAAAGAAAGTTCACCTGTAGGAGAACTATCCTTGTCTATTAAATTCTATAGGGCTTTTTTTCTTAAGGAATGGAGTTTACCCCTTTCTTGAGAGGCTGATGAAGAATCCCTGCCAGAGAGATTACATTAATTATTTTTATTAAATTACCTACCCAGCACCTGGAACTCTACAAAACAGTCTCCTTGCTCGGGAGAGTTTACAAACTATGACCTCAGTACTGCAGAGACTTAATCTCATGAGTAACTGAAGAAATAGAGCCTCAGAGTTTAACTCGCAATATTTTAATGGACTTCAATGGGAGGTGAATCAGATCTGGAGTTAAGATGAGAATAATAGGAAAAGACAAATCAGGGAGAGAATGAGAGGTCAGAGATACGGATGAAGATAATAGTGGTTGTTCAGATGAGGAACAAACAGATTTTCAAGAAAATTTCACTAAAGGGCAGGTATTTCTAAAAAAATGTCCTTGAGGAATACTTGAAGACTCCCTTACAAGGTCTTTGTCTCTGAGCATTCCAGTTTATACAAATTCAATATTGTGCTGTACTAGCAAATGTATTGCATGTCTAGCAAATGATTTTTTTTTTTTGGCCCAGTGTGATTGCCTCCTTCCTTGGTTAAGAGAAAATATATATATTTTTTCAAAATCATGAGATTTTAGTGTGTTTCTCTAATGCATGAGGGCTCTTCAGCTCCACCTCCTCTTGCACTCTTCCTCCCATTTACACATAAGCCTGATTATATTTGCTTTAATGAAACACAGAGATTAAACTGAATTCTGTAAACAGACTGCAACAAATTGTTGGCGGTATATAAGCCAAGACTACTATAGCCACATTTAGTATTTATATAACCTCTTACATCTTCAGAGCACTGTACAGACATCAGCCAATGATTCCTGACAACTTCTCTATAGAGGTAAGCAAGTATTATCCTCAATTTACATGTGAGGAAATTGAGGCATAGAAAGGTTGATGGCAAAGCTGGGATTGGTATTCAGGAATTCACAATTCCTAGTCCTATGCTTAAGACCCTTAACCATGATGCGTTGGATAAGAGTAATTAAATTTCATGCTTCAGAGAATAATTTAATTGCCTTTGTGGTGTCAGAAAAAAATTCCATCCCCTCAAACTAGTGGACAGCATTGCACAATTTTCTAGGAGCATTTTTAGCAGGAGTTACGTTTTCCTCTGACTCATCATACATTAGCCACTAGCAGGACCCTGGACTAGATGGGCTACTGGCCTTATCCAGTCTATAAATTGCTATGTTCCTCTACAAAGAATAATTTAGAACCAAGGTTATGCAAAGCATGAGCAGAAACAGCCTTCTCTATCTTCCTAGACTGAACAAGGAAATGGGACTATGTTTCCATTCAAGCCATTTTTTTCCTCATTAGCAGTTAGTTTGAATAGATACTGCAGGGTATATTACAGAGTGTTCCCTACTGTTAAAGGAGATCACACACTGTTCAAGAATCTAACAGTCTTATTTCCACTGATGTCAAAAACAATCTTGCTTTCATTACAAACCTGGACCAAAGGCCAATATCAAGGCTTCAGAATGAAGTAACATGAGTCAGACATCCAGAGGAGAAGACCAGTGGCAGGGCTATTTTGAAATAATTGAACTTGCGCAGCATCTGGATGACCAATTAAAAGGAAATTGTCATTACTGAGTGCAGGGGTGAAAATTCAGACTAGAGCTAAAGGGGAGTTTAAATGTCACATTAGCTCACAGTTTATGGGCCAAACACTATAATAAAATATTTTAATGCTGGAAAGCTGAATGAGAGTGAAGGTTTTGCGTCAGAGAATAGATACTGCACATATCTACTTTGATATCCCTTTGGATACATTAGTGTGCAGAGGTTAGTGGGTTTAATAATGTAGATTTCAGAACAATATATCAATAAATTGGATCGGTGATTAAGCAGAGAACTGGTTGGCCCAGAGAATGCGTAAGAGGACAAAGAGTTGTTCATCTCCAGATGACTCATTGAAATCCAGTACAGATCTGTAAAGAACTCTTGACAAAGTCGTTACCGTCTGATGCCATCCCTCCCAGACCATTACTTTAGATATCTCCCAATGTATAGTTGTGACGTTCCCCTCCGGTGTTATCTGGACCAGAGATCTGCTAGGTCACTCCAATCCTTGACTTTGGGAGCCAGCCTTACCCTGCTCTGCTGTGAGAACCCCCACTCCTAGGCTGTTCATGCACAGCCTCTAGCACAGGGTTTCTCAAACAGGGGTTGCCACTTGTGTAAGGAAAGCCCCTGGTGGGCCGGGCTGGTGTGTTTACCTGCCCCGTCCACAGGGCCGGCCAATCACGGCTCTCACTGGCCGCGGATCGCTGCTCCGGGCCAATGGGAGCTGCTGGAAGCAGTGCAGTCTGAGGGATGTACTGGCCGCTGCTTCCAGCAGCTCCCATTGGCCCAGAGCAGTGATCCGCAGCCAGTGGGAGCTGCGATCAGCCAGATCTGCAGACGAGGCTGGTAAACACACGGGCCCGGCCCATCAGGGGCTTTCCTTACACAAGCCGTCACCCCTGTTTGAGAAACCCTGCTTTAGAATGTAAGCTGCTCCCAGCTACTTGCAACTGAATGACGCTAGCCAATATCTCCGGTCCCAGACACAACCCTAGGAACCTCTGTCATGCAGTGTCCAGTTATACCTGCTGGACACTGCAAGCTTATACGAGTTTCAATTTAACAAAGAAACTGATATGTTCCAGGATTGTTTTCCCAAGGGGAGCCTCTGACATGCTTCAAGCCAAACACACTGCTTCAGGTAGAATAAACAAACAGATTTATTAACTATAAAGACTGACTTATAATCACTTAAAATCTAAGCATAACAAGTCAGATTTAGTTAAATGAAATAAAAAACATTCTAAACTGATCTTAACACTTTCAGTGCCTTTACAAACTTAGATGCTTCCCACCACAGGCTGGCTGGGTGCTCTTCAGTCAGGCTCTCCCCTTTAATCAGTGCTTCAGTCGCTTGGTGTGGTGTCTGTAGATGTAGATGGAAGAGAGAGGAAGAGTATGGCAAATGTCTCTCCCTTTTATCATGCCCTTTCTTCCCTCTTGGCTTTGCCTCCACCCCTGCTTCAGAGTCAGGTGAGCATTACCTCATCACAGTTCTAAACTGACCAAAGGAAAGGGGGTGATTTCCTCAAGAGTCTAACAGATTCTCTTGTTGCTGCTTAGGCCAGCGTCCTTTGTTCCCATGAGGCTGGGTTGAGTTTGTCCCATACCTGCCCTGATGAGGTGTGAACTGCCTCTCTGCTCTTGGAGAGTTTTTGTCTGGGCTTGCTTTAAGCCATGAGGATACATTTTCAGTCTCATAACTATATACTTGAAATTATAACCTATAACAACAATGCTCAGTACATCATGAGCCTTCCAAAGACACTCGACATGACAAACTTTGCATTGGATACCACACAATCATTTCATAAGTATGAACATGGGGATGTAGGGTGTTCCCCTGAGGTACAGAGCATCACAAGAGTTACAACGCATTGGCTCTTCTTATGAGCTGAAGAAGCACCTTCTACTAATTTTTATTTGTATCATGCCCAGATATATGCAAGGTGTGGTACAAGGTATAAATAAGTTAGACAAAGTTCCTCACAATTTAGAATGTAGATATGATGCAAAGTGAGGGTAAGCATCAACAAGAGAGACCTGATGGTGGGTGGAGGATGTGTATTTAGTAATGAACAAACAGTTTTCTTTTTTTAATTGAATTTATTTCGTTTTTGCAGGCTTTGGGGCAGAACTTAGTCTTTAGCATGACTTTGAATGAAGTGAAGGGGTTGGCTTGGAAAGCTGTGCATCTTCTTACTTATGTAGGAACCATGTTATCTATCCTGTTATAGATTTTTTTTTGTATTGAATATTTTATAGGAACAGTACTTCAATTATGAGGAGAGGCTGAGGGATCTGGGATTGTTTAGTCTGCAGAAGAGAAGAATGAGGGGGCATTGATAGCTGCTTTCAACTACCTGAAAGGGGGTTCCAAAGAGGATGGATGTAGACTGTTCTCAGTGGTAGCAGATGACAGAACAAGGAGTAATGGTCTCAAGTTGCAGTGGGGGAGGTTTAGGTTGGATATTAGGAAAAACTTTTTCACTAGGAGGGTGGTGAATCACTGGAATGGGTTACCTAGGGAGGTGGTAGAATCTCCTTCCTTAGAGGTTTTTAAGGTCAGGCTTGACAAAGCCCTGGCTGGGATGATTTAGTTGGGGATTGGTCCTGCTTTGAGCAGGGTGTTGGACTAGATGACCTCCTGAGGTCCCTTTCAACCTTGACATTTTATGAATAAAAAATTTTGGGGGAAAAAAAAGAGATGAGAGAGATGATTGTATAAAATGTCCCAGTGACTTATTCTAAGAGATGGAGCTAGGGAAGTCAACACCGACTCATCATAGCAATTGGCACACTGGAGATTAGACAGGGCCACCCAGAAAAACTGAAATTTGGATTCAGATTCCAAATTAAATTCAAAGAGAGAGAGAGAGAGAGAGAGAGAGAGAGAGTGTGCACACGCATGCGAGGCTCTCTGTAGCATTCATTCTTCACGGGAGATAAATGTTCTTGTAACTGGCAGTGAGAATATTTGTGATTACAAGACTAAATATTTTAGGCCCAAACTGAAAAACGGCTATTGGTTTTCAGTGCCTCAATTACTGAGCGCATAATATGAAACGTGGTGAGTTTGATTGTTCAAGGCAATGTTTGGGTTGTGTTGACTTCATTTGGAATTCTGGATGCTTCTAAAATGCTTCCTCAAGGAACGTCAAGTTGCATATCCAAAAATAGAAGGCAGTCAAAATCAGTGGCCACCTTTGAACATTTGGGCCACATATTTGAGATGTGTCCAACCCACAAATCTGATATCTGTCTGTACCCTGAGGCTGACAGTGCTTGGATCTGGGGTTTTGGTTTGGTCCCATATTTTTTAGTCGATACTTACTCTGCACACTGTTTTCAGAGTAAACAGTGTAACCCCTAACTAGTACTATGCCCTGAAAACAGACTGCCAAGATGTGACAGTGCCATTTATTGGCCAATGAAAGTTAGATATAAAGATGTCTGAACTAAGAGGCTCATTTCCTCAGGTTAATATTGCAGCTGAAATTGAAGGTTGTTTGGATGGCGATTTTAAAACAACATGAAAAGGTTATGATTGTCCTTAGTGTTTAATGCTAACCCATTTCCATTCATGCATACCCTCAATGTTGTCATTCCATCAACACTATTTCCCCCTTGGTATTACATCTAGTTCTTTTCCAGCTGTAATAAATCCTTTTATTATTACCTCAGTACTTACAACACACAACCAAACACACTCATTGGGATAGTTTGTGTCTTTAGGCACAGCCCTGAGGAAGGGATAGTGAATAAGTTGCACTATCCCAGGACTATCCCCAGAAGGTACCGTGATTACAGAGACACTTCTGAGTCCTCGTTTCTTCTCTACTTTCTGCTATTCACAGCTGAGAGGAATAGCAAGCTAGCCTATACCAGGAGCAAAGTACAACGCAACACACCCTATGCCAGTTCAGCAGCACTAGACAGCAAGTAGGAGGGATGAAGACACCCATCCTCTACCCCTTACTCAGGTTGCAGGGAGAGGTGGGATAAGGGGACTCTGCTACTGCCTGCCTACATAACTTTGAACAAATCATATCACCTCTCTGTACCTCAGCTTACCCATCTGTAAAATGGGGATAATACGAACTACTTACTGTACATAGGTATTGTTAGGTTTGTCTATACAGCAGTTGGAGTGAGCCTCCCAGCCTGGATCAACAGAAATAATTACCAAGGTTCACACTAGCACTCTAAACAATAGCTCTACAGACCACACTTTGAAGTTTCAGCCCCCACAGCCCTTGGCTTCAGACTGAAACCAAGATGCAATTTCAAAGCCCCATCTATAAAGCTCTTTTTAGAGCACTAGCGTGAGTCCTGCTAGCCCAAGTCTGTTGACTGGGCTGGGAGGCTCTCTCTAAAATGCTGTGTAGACATATCCTAAGAGTTATTCATTGATGGGTGAAATTCACCCCTGTGCAGAGGGCCAGCAAAAGGGCTAGGCAACATTTAATTCCCACTCAAACCCTATTTTGAGTGTTTCAGTTTGTCTGCATAGCGATGAAGTGCTTCGAGCTCCTGGGATGGAAGGAGTCGCAGAGATCCAGAACATCAGTGGTGCAAGTAGGGCAGTATGGTCTGGTACACTGTACCAGTAAGCTATTTATACCCAGCATGCCACACTGGAAAGACAAGGAAGGAGCAGAATGTGGGGCCGCTGGGTGACCCCATGCCAGCAGCTCCTCTAGTGCGGCTGTATCACCCCCAGCCTTTCCCAGGGCTGCCCAGAGGATTCAGGGGGCCTGGGGCAAATTGGGGGAGCTGCAGCGCTTGTACTCAACTGTGAATTTCCTGACATTTATCAGCCTCTTCATGTTATCACTAGGATACTTTTCTTTACTATTTCCCAGAATTGCTTCCTTGCAGGTAAGATTCTTTACCTTATTGCTCCCCTCCACCACAAAGCTACCTGGATGCTCTAGTACAGGGGCAAGCAAATTTTGGCCTGAGGGCCACATCAGGTTTTGGAAATTGTAAGGAAGGCTGGTTAGGGGAGGCTGTGCCTCCCCAAATAGCCAGGCATGACCTGGCCCCACCCCCATCTGAGCCCCCCTGATTCTCACCCTGATGCACCCCACTCCACAGATCTCTGCCCCATCCACCCCCACTGCTCCCTGTCACCGGCCTGCCCCTGGAACCCCTGTCTCTATCCTGACTGCACCCCTCTATCCAACCCCTCCTCTCTTTCCTGACTGCCCCGCTGGGATCCCTGCCCCATTCAACCCCTGTACCCTGCTCTCTGACCACCCTGACCCCTATCCACACCTCCACCTCTTGATCACCACCCCGAACTCCCCTGCCCTCTATCTAACCCCCCCGCTCCCTGCCCCCTTATTGCGCTGCCTGGAGCACTGGTGGCTAGTGGCACTACAGCTGTGCCGCCCAGCTGGAGTCAGCCACGCAACCGCGCAGCACAGAGCAATGGGTCAGGCTGGGCTCTACAGCTGCGATGCCCCAGGAGCTCACAGCCAAAGCATTGTGCCAGCGGGCTCAGGGGCCGGGCAGGAGGGTCCCGCAGGCCGTAGTTTGCCCACCTCTGCTCTTGTGTGAACTGAAACACATCTTCATCTCTGCAGCTCCCCCACTTTATCTCCCACACATTGCTTACTCAGTACAGAGTGGGGTTTTGCCTTTTTCATCAATATTAAGATTTATATTGACTCTCAAAGTCTCACGCTGACCTCTCCTTTTCCTTAACAAACATAACCACAAAGCACTCAGGTTCTGAGTCTGCCAGGAAGAACAATCAATACTGCTGAATAAAAATTCACCTATGGCTCACAGTAGCCCTTGCCTCTGCCCAGCTCAAAGATTTCATGTATTTTCAGCTCGTTAGCAATTCCTAGATGATGGAAACTTCAGCAGCCTCTGCACCAATCCGAATCCATTTTGGATGGATATTCTGTGCTGAGAAATACCACTAGGTATATAATAGCTTCTCTTAATTAATTAGCCTCTTACAGTTGGTATGGGTACTTCCACCTTTTCGCGTTCTCTGTATGTATAAATATCTTCTGTCTGTGTGTTCCATTCTATGCATCCAATGAAGTAGGCTGTAGCCCACGAAAGCTTATGCTCATTGTATGACCTTGGGACAGTGTTAATGAAAGGTACTGTACCTTGATCAAAACACGCAGAGGGCCTGTCTCCCCACTATGTGTAGCTGAAAGGTCTTCATGTCAGTGTCCCCAACCAAGAGTAATTCAGAGGAAGGGGGAACAAGGGGCCAGTGGCCCCAAAGCCCTATGCAAATAGCAGTGAGAGGCTACAGCCTCTGTTCCCAATCATAAGCTGTACAGGAGCAGGCAGGGGAACAAGGGGGCCTGCACAACAGCCACACAGCCTGACCCTGTGTTCAGTAGATTTTACCCCCTCAACTCCTCTGCTCCACCTACATCCAGCATTGAACCTTGTACAATCATTTACATCTATGCACAGTGAGTGTAAAATGCTACTCATCTAATCTAGTACCATTTTACACCCACTTTGCACTAGCGTAAATGACAGCAGATGATGCAGGGCAGTGGAGAATCAGGCCTTCAGGTTTTGCAGGTGGTGTGAGTTTCCCCCAAAGTGCACAAAGAGGAACTTTCTGGTTTAAGAACAACATTTTTTTTTTAAAATAGTATAACATTTAAAACCAGAGCCAAATCCCCCTGGTCTATTGTGCAGCAAGTGGCTGTGTTTGAGAATCACATCTGTAGAAAGACCCCAGCGCACACAACAGATCCATCAACATTTTGAAAGGTGAATGAACAAAGGATTTAGGAAGTAGAACAGCTGTTTCAATTACGGCATTGGGAGCACAAGCCGTAGGCATTCAGTGATGCTGAAAGCCCATGAGCTGTGGGGAACAGAGCTATGTTTATGGATAATAATGAAAAGAGCAAGGCCCTTCATATATTCAAAGCAAACAGATAGCAAGTGCTTTGGTGGCAGTGGGTTGTTTTCTGAGTCAATCTTCCAGATTTTTATTTCTGCTTTGCAAACATGAACAAACCCTCTTTCTGTGGACTGCAAAAGAAATCAACTACTCCAGTACTGCGTTTGGCTGTTCCTAAGAAGATTTTGACTTCCTGCTTCACAAATATGATTTTAAACGTGACCCTCTCTGCTTCCTCATAAGAGTTGGTATCTTGAAGGGTTTCAGAGTGGTAAACCTGTTAGTCTGTATCAGCAAAAAGAACAATGAGTACTTGTGGAACCAAAGAGACTATCAAATTTATTTGGGCATAAGCTTTTGTGGGCTAAACCCCACTTCATCGGATGCATGCAGTGGAAAATACAGTAGGTAGATATATAGACACAGAGAGGTTAGTGGATGTGAAATAGCTCTCTCCAGCAGGCAATGTCCCATGTTAATAGTCACATCATCACATCCAGAGAAATCATGAACCTCTGTAACTTATGAATATTACATTTCATGCTTACCAGTGTAGACCATGTCAATTCAAAAAGTGACATTGGAAATTTTGGTTCAATCAGTTATCTAAGCTCCTTAACAGGAAATATTATACAGAGAATAATTAAGCTGGCTGTACTGAGATACAGAGAAATTATTCCCTTGAGGGATTCTGGCTAAATCAACACACAATATACACATTATATACAGAGCAGGTAGATGGTAAACTGAGGTTGACCTAAACTCTGGTTCAGTGAAGTTTGTTTACCTTCATCAGGTTGCACTGGTAAAACTTAACTTACCAGTGTAATGCAGCCACCTCTGGGATGAAATGTAACAGCTATTAATAGAAAGGGTTACCACCTCTGAGGAACAAAAAAAGGCACCATCCAGGATGATCTGGAGCTCATAAAACTGGACAGCTGGCAGTGTGTGCTGCCACCCTTACAGATTTTATGGCACAGCTATCTCAAAGAAGGGATGATCCTAGGAAAACCTGGATAGGTGGTAACCCTATTAACAGAGCACAGCAACACTACATAGCACTTAAGGTCAAGTAGTGAAACAGAAATGGGGAAATTCAGGGAGGGAGAAGATGATTTCCCAAACTGTAATTTGGCCAGAGAACCAGGGCTGTAAAGGCCTTAGCTCTACCAAAACTGGCATGGGATCTTTAATTCTCACAAATTATCATATCATAGCAAGGATCTAGTTTTATGCCTCTTCTGACAGATGGTGTTATCCCATTTTTGGGATGACTGTTTGAAGCCCTCAACACATAGCATATCCAAACTCCACAGTAATTGTCTGAAAGAAGGTGGGGGCTCAGAAGGGCAGGCAGTGGAGTTTATGAGCATCACAGGTGCTCTCACCAAAAAAACTGCGTAAGGGGTCACAGCTATTACAGGCCAGGGCAGATGTAGTAAGTGTAGCGATTTGTCTGTGCAGTTGCCTTGTCTCTGGAATGGGAAGGGCAGATCCCATATTCACACAATGTCCCTGCATTGTACCTCCATGCAAATCCACTTACTCTGGCTCCACACAAGGGATGAGAATTTCCCGCTTAGAGGGACCCTTTGATTTCCTGCTGCGGTGCCATGAGGAACAGCTGCCAGGTACCCTGCTGAGTAGATGCTAGATCAATAGCTTAATTAGTTGATGACTACACTGCACTTGGAAGATGAGAAGTACAATATCATTATTAGAGGTAACTCCTTTGATCAAAGCTCTTCACCTCCACTTCTTCATTCTTTCATGCACCATGTTGAATTATTGATATTTCTGGATCAATGGTCCTGAAGATTCCGTAGTAGCCACCTCTAGAATCTTTATTCTTGAGCTATGTACTCGCTACTCCAAATAAACTCAACCTCCTGTACATTGGGCAGCTGACACAGTAATACAAATGCAGAATATTAGCACAATTTATTAAAATAGTCTATTCTTTGCCCCTTCTCCATGATCCATCCTAATTGTGCAGCCCTTTGAAAGTGCAAAGGGCTATGGATTGTTATTAAAATTTCAGTCTAAATGATTCAATCCTTGCTCCTCTCTCTCAAATTAATCTCAAAATGGAAGATCCACTTTCATTGTTAAATGTGCCAAGTTTGTAATGAATTATCTTGCAGCCTTTAGAATCTCCCCAGAGACACACCCTTCAGACTCAGCCTGCTGCTATGTGCCTGGTTTATCTCAGAGATTTTATGGATTTAGGCTAGAATTTTGCAGTTTTGTTATAGCCACTGTCATAAACAGATAGTTAAGGGTTAATGTCTCTTTTACCTGTAAAGGGTTAACAAACAGGGAACCAAATACATGACCAGGGGACCAATCAGGAGACAAGATACTTTCAAATCTTGGTGGAGGGAAGCCTTTGTTTGTGTTTTTGGGGTTTTTGCTTTGTTCTCTCTGGGTCCTGGAAGGGACTAGACGGGCAACCAGTTTTCTTGTCAATCTCCCTGCTACAGTCTTTTATAGTGAGTAATTTAGTAAGAAAGGCGGTTATAGTCTTTTGATTGTTTCTGTATTTGCAAATGTGTAGTTTGCTGGAAGTATTTTAAATTGTATTTTGCTTGGGGGGGGGAGACTTCTTTCTAGTTTCTATAAGCAGACAGACCCTGTAACTTTTACTATCTAAATTGCAGAGATAACTTTTACCTTTTTTCTTTCTTTTTATTAAAAGTTTTGCTTTTAAGACCTGTCTGATTTTTCCCCCTTGTTGAGGCTCAAGGGAATTGAGTCTGTACTTAACAGGGAGGGAGGGGAGAAGGGGGAATCCCTTTGTTTTAGATTCACAGAGCTTGAATCTGTTTTGCCTCTGGGTGAGGGAAAAAGGGGAGGGGAGGGGAGGAAGGGACATTCCTCCCTTTTTTAAGATTCAAGGAGTTTGAATCACGGTAATCTTCCAGGGTAACCCAGGGAGGGAAATCCTAGGAAAGGCAATGGTGAGGAAAGGGGTTTACTTCCTTGTGTTAAGATCCAGGGGGTCTGGGTCTTGGGGGTCCCCAGGGAAGGTTTTGGGGGGACCAGAGTATCAGGCACGGGAATTCCTGATTGGTGGCAGCTTATCAGATCTAAGCTGGTAATTAAGCTTAGGGGAATTCATGCTAGTACCCATATTTTGGACGCTAAGGTTCAGAATTGGGAATTATATTATGACAGCCACTAATAAAGCACAAAACTCAAAATGTTTCAAAGCTTTGGTTAAACATCCAAGTGTTTGGATGTTGCTCATCTGAAATTTGTCTGGGTCTCTGGGACTGGGACATCAGAGAATAGAATGGCAGATCACACACAAGCTAGAAAGTGTGTGTGATAGCAAGTGAGTCAAAGAACATGAACCAGGGAGAAAGCAAGAGCAAAAACACAGGAGAGCAAGTGAGCCAGAGAGAGCTTGTGTGGGAAAATACAAATGACAGTAAGAGGCCAGACAGCACACTACAGAGCCAATGGGTCACCGTATACCAGAGGAAGTGAGTTAGTGTGTGACAGCATGAGTGTACATGCACTTGTGAACAAAACAGCGTGTTCATAGGTCAGCAAAAGACATAGCAGTGTTCTAGTAGTTTGTCGTTCAGTTGGGATCAAAAATACCCCATGCCTATCCTCACTCACCGTATCTTAATACTTTGACTACGAGATGAAACTATGAACTGCAACGATCTGGGAAAGCAAAAGGATGCAGGCAAATTAAACCAAACAAACATTTTTGAACTTCTGAAATGGCCTGAGGTTCAGTCTGGGCTGGCTCTCTCCTCATCCAAACTGGTTCACTCATCTCTCCCCCTACCCTCCACTCTTAAGCATATGGGTTTAACATTGCAGCAATGAGCTCAAAAGAAGGAAAACTCATGTGATACTTCACATTCTGTGAAGAGCACTAGAGAACCTGTGAAGCTGATCATCATGAATAAAGCCATTTAGAAAAAGGCATGGTGACCCTTCTATGTGGGTGAATAATCAAGCTGAGTGAATTACCAGCCAAAAGATACTGCAGTTATTCTTCTGCGTAGTCAGTCTTTATGAGCAGCCTTAACTTACTTGTGACCTTCAGGGGAACATCTCTTGTTTTATACCAGAAAGGAAAAATAACCACAGAGTTTCAAGGTCTGAGCCAGAAATCCAATATAAAAACCTATGGGAAAGCAAACACTAAACAAACAGGACTTTTAATAATTCAACATCATCGATGACTCTGTGGATCAGGTACAGAGATTTCTGGCGAAAAGGGAATGAGCAAGCAGGAGATCTTGTCCTGAAATATAATGCATGTCTAGGAATGGGCAGAACTGCAAAAGCTTTCATTCATTTGGGAAAAGCACCCTATAGTGAGAGACCAGACAGCTACAGGGGAGGGAGGTGTCTTACCTCTCGATCACTTGTTTTAAGCCCACAAAGAGTTGGTAATGAACAAAAATTATTCGCATATGATGGTTCTTTGATGGAAGGAGTGGTGGTCAGAGCCTGTTACTGCCAGACCTCCACATTATTAAAACTGGCATTAGTTTTCACCCTCTTTGAGCAGTGAATGGCCATGAAGGTTGAACTACACTCTCCCCATACAGACAAGTGTTTAAATGCTTTCAAAAGCGAATGCCTTCGAAAAATACTAAATGTTGAATGGAACGAATGTATAACACTTACTGAGATTCATCAGCTAATCCAACCACCCCTTATCTCTAAAGTTATCCAGAAAAGAAGGTGGAAATATTTGGGACATAGTTGAAGAATGAAGCTGGTGTGTCTACCATAGCAGACATGGGTAGCTGGAAGAACATGCAAAAAGGGCCACCTGAACAAATCGAACATTATTCTGATACAGAAAACTTATGGCACTTAACATACAGAACATGCAAACAGAGGCCCAGGAGAGACAGAAGGGGAGGTGGTTTGGGCTTTGTTGGTGCCCTACACAACATCTGAAAGCACAGGAAGGATTCAGGTTCAGATCAGGGGTGCTGGAACAATTTGTATAGTGTTGGTGCTGAGAGCCATTGAATCAAGCTGTAAACCCTGTGTATAATGGAAGCCACTTCAAGTGAGGGGGTGCAGCAGCACCCCCAGTTCCAGCACCTATGGTTCAGATTCTTCCCACTAAATATTTTCCCTCCAAATCAGGATGGAGCCATATTGGTAACCTCATAGGCAGTCTCAGAGGTCTGAATGGGTCAGACTGAATAAACCACTTTCTTGCCACTAAAAGTAGAAGACTTCAGTCTCTAAAGCAATCAATTCCATGATATTTCATGCACACTAACAATACATTAAAAAAATAAACCAGCAGCTAAAGCTTCAGATGTGTATTGAATTGGAAGCTTTGAAACCTATACAACTGTACTTGAAAAGTTATGAGAACAAAGTGTTGCATCTGGCGAGAAACACTGTGCTGTTTTGGCCCTTTCACTGACAGCTGCAAACCAAGAAGTGCAGAGCCATGTGACCATGACAAATTATTAAACAAGTATTAATAATTCTTCAAATTTCCAAAAAAGAATTAGATTCAAGCCTTGAGGGGACTCTTCTCATATTTGAACCAATTCCTCCAACCTAGTGCAGACCCAGCAAAGTAGATTCTTGATGGGGCCTCTTAGCCTTGTAGATCACAGGAGTTTCTCCTACAGTGTTCTCTCTGTGGAGATTCTGTTTCCATTGCTTCCATTACAGAGAGCATGGAAAAGCAGCTGAATCATTCACATTCACAAGAGGTGGGTTTCTGTGGGAACAACATCTGAAAGCAACAGACAGCCAAAAACGTTTTTCCAGGGCTTTTGCGAATTCCTCCAGTTAAGCCTGTTAAGGAAATAATAAGTGCAAGTTGACAGTGCACACCAAAACATTTGGATCAGTCGACAACTACAGCTGTTGGCAGATCTTAATGCGATGAACACTTAAAAGATTTCTCTAAAATGCCACCAATCAGCCACTGGAGTTTCTATTGGCCAGTCACTGAGCAAAAGGTCTTCAGAGGCACCATTAACCTTTACACTCTGATGTGAAATAAAGATTTTAAGTCATTATTACTAGTAGTCTTTAACCTTTCAGGGAAATTAAATTAAATTTTTTTAGTTACATGTTAGAAATAGGTTTTCCTTTCAGGGGAAGACAAAGAAGGGAGGGAAATGCAGATGAAAAGAACACTCCTAGGACACCATAGAAGCACACACAGGGGCTGAAGGGTGAATTTTCTCTCACTTCAAACTTCACTGTGCAATAGCTCTACAGAATTCAGACATACCAGTACAGGACCCAAAGGTGGACCAATCTGGCAGCTGTTCATTGAATGTCCACAGAGCAGAGAAGATGGTTTACAATACAGTTATTTAACAGCTCCTAAATCCCCTTTGAGTTGTGAATATTTTTGCAAATCAAAGAACTGAGATCTGTTCACTATGTTTCATGAGGTAACTGTTTGGGAGAATCTTCATTTATATATTTTAAATAATTGTCCATGGCAACCAGAGCTTGGGGAGAGCATTTTTTCTTTTGTTTAGAGGTATAAATCAAAATGAATAAGTATATAATTATTTGTTATTTCTAGGGATTTGGATGACTGCTCAGTATTAGTACATCCCAGGTGTTTCACATATCTTAGCACAAATGATTATTTGGCTGAAAATTATTTGCTGTTTCCTGTTTTATAATGGGTCAGTCATCAAGTCAGAGAAAAGAAACAATATGTCCGTGACTTATGTGATCAAAACAATGACACAAATTGTCAGTCAAAGAAAACAGTTTGCAAACAAGCCAATGTGAATTATCTGTCCAACCTGTCAGCAAATACTCAGGAATAGCTAACAAGAGCTAACTGAAAAGGGGCTGTATATATAATGAATATTAATTATGTCAAATAGGGAATGTCTCTGAGAGCTAGTCTACATTAGAAGTGCTACATCGGCACAGCTGCACCGATGTGGTTGCTCTGCTGCAGCACATCAGGTGAAGATGCTCTATGCCAATAGGGAAAAGCTCTCCCGTTGGCATAATTACTGCATCTCTGCAAGAGGCATTAGCTGTGTCAGCAGGAGAAAATCTCCTGCTGACATAGCACAGTCCACATCGGCACTTACGTCAATGTCACATCTGTCACTCAGGGGGCTGGCTTTTTCACATCTCTGAACGATGTCGGTTATATTTACATAAGCAGTCATGTAGACCTGCCCTTACTCAGTTTAGCAGCTTGAGTTCAACCCCAGGCTCCCCTATAGGAATTAACTCAAAATGCTAATCTAGGTTAAAAGCAGAATTGTCATGTCTCCATTGATATTTTAACCTGGGTTAGCTAACTTGAATTAAAAAACATATCAGTTTTTGCAGTGTAGACATACTCTATGTTTTTGTACAGCAGCATCTGCACAATGGGACTCTAGATGCTACTTCAGCGTAAACAGCAGTCAACAACTAAAAGAACAAAACGTAAGAGTTGAACTCTCTCAAGGTTGCTTTCTTGGATGTAGTAGATTAAGGATGCTTCAAACCGTTATTACTTCCATGAACCAAGATGATATGATCCAGAATACAAGGGAGCTTTAAGCAGATATGAGCCTTGCAATTATAAAATGTATTCTGTACAGAAGGTAAAAAGAATATTACAGAGAACTAACCAAAAGGGTAAAAATTGATTCATTAAGATATTAGTATACAAAGGACCACAAGAGCACAGGAAATAAACTGAAATGAAAATAGGAAAGGATAAGGTTACTCAGACAAAAATAAATAGAAATATTCCAAGTAATACAAAAATATTAAACTTTCGTAAAGCCAAGAGGTTTAAAGATATCTATTTGGGGGAGAGCAGCAACTGGCGGTGACGTAATTAATAAGATGAGCCAGAACACAGGGGCTTTAATTCAGTTTTTAATTAAAATAAAATTGACTCCGTTGCCAATTTCAAGTCAATTATGGAAAAAATGATGTTCATTTATGAAATGACATTGGGCCTTAAATATGTATGTATGAAACAGAATGTAATAATAGGGACCTTAGAGTTTGAGAAGGATGGCTAAAGATCCTTGCTCATTTAAGGAGACAATCAACTGAATGAGAAATACACAGAGGACATGTTGATTTCTCAATATATTTCCTACTTATTTTTTAATCTTTACTGTCGGCAACTAGATATAATTATATGAATAGGTTGTAAAGCTCCCTGGGGCAGGAATTGTGTGCAAGCTGATTCCAGCTGTTCTAACAGATATAAATAAATATATTAAAATAAATAATAAAATACAAATTAAAGAAATATGGTCCCAGCACTTTAGAAATACCTGGATACCTAGTTATGACTACAGCTGGCTGGAATTTTCCAGTAAAACAGCATTTTGTTAGAAAATGCCAATTTGTCAAAACTGAAATGATTTGTGGCACCATATCAGGGTTGATGAATCACAGACAAGTTTCCCTATGAAATCTTCCTAGTTTCCTGAAAGCTCACCTGATGGGCTGCTGGGGAGATCAGGCTTCCCAGGCCTACTCTTACAGGGACAAGCCCTACATGTGGACCACACTACGGCTGGGGACTCCAGGCTATCTGCCATGGAACCAAAAGCTTGAAAGCCTGGGGTTGATGTTTCCACAGAGCTGAGGACCATGAAAGCCTTGGCAGCCTCTGTCTGAAATTGACGTGATTTTGTTAATTTGCTGCTGCCCACCATTCATAACAGCAAGGGAGCAAGTTTTGTTTTGGAAATATAGGTAGGTGTTTCTGAAAAGAAAATTGTATGAAATTTCTGATTCCCAGGAAATCATAAAATATTTGATTTTGTTCCAAATTGGAATGAAACAGTTTCCCCCAAACTGGAAATTCTGAGTTTCAGCAGGCTCTAGTTATGGCAGTCTGAAGCAAATATATAAATCCATTTTCTTCTTCTCTTTTTCCTAAATCACAAAGGAGTAAATATAGGCAAAACCTACGTATAGATTCAATTTAAATTTCACAAATATTATTTTACATGGCTTGCAAAATGAAGGTTGGTTCAAATCTTGATCCTATCGTATCGGAATCCTTTTTATTGTCTCCATGTTCTAATATACTTTATTTTATTATTATTATTATTATTACTACTACAAATAAATAAGTTATGGCAAGAGCAACCAAAGGACAATATAATAGTCTTACAAGTTGTTTTTCTAAGCACGAGAACCCTATACATTCCTTGGAGACAGTGTATTATTGTCAATTTTGTGCTGTAACATATTGATGAGGGAGCTGTGCTAAGCAGCAAGAGATTTTGTTCTGTGTCTTAATCTTTTTTATTAGAGTCATTCTTGTGGGATAGTTGCTTCTTCTGACCTGGGCATTTATGCTTGGGTTGAGATTCCTGAAAGAGGGAATTGTCTGTGTGCGCTTTGTGAACACCTCCATTCTAGAACTGGTACATACTGTATAAAATAAGCAATTTGTACTAATATAACTCAATTCCATATGACTAATTCCTTCTTCAATAGGAAACTGACCTGCAAGGCCCCGTCATCTGTTATTAGCTGGCCAAGGGACAATAGTATACTACACTTGTATTATGTCTTTCATCCAAAGATCCCAAAGCTCATGATAAACTAAAATCCATAAAATATACAGTACATAGGAATCACTTTACCTGCCACTGAAATGCAGCCAGTTCCAGAATACAATCCTGCAAGTGTTTAACAGTGCACAGCAACACAGAACAAGCTGGAGGTATTCTGCATGATCTGAGACTGACAAGGATGGGCAGGCTGTGGCCACCAGAGAGAAGAGGACCAGGAAGAATTCTGCACAAGTAGAAGTTCCAATCAGTACTAGGTCTTCAGTGTGGAAACTGTGCATGATATCTCTCAAGATCCAGCTGGTCCAAAGGAACAGAGGGATGCATAGGGCACACCCATGGATGGCAGCTTGGCCCAACCTGTAAGAAAGTCAAGCTTGCTCACAAAGATATTGCCAGCCATCCAAGGAAGACAGATGATCCTTGTTGAGAATTCAATACTCAGAAAAATTAAAAGAACATTACACCAGTGATAGACAGACAACAGGATGGGGTGCTGTCTTCCTCAAGTCCAGAAATCAAGAAGTCACTCTAAGATTGTATAGGCTTCTGAAGTTGATGAGCAAGGATCCATTGATGGATCATATCAACACTAATTACACTGTGTTGAAGAATCTCTCACATATAAAAAATGACTTCAGGGAACTTAGAAGTGTGCTGAAGAAGAACAGTGCCCACAACAATCTTCTCTGAGATTCTTCCTGTCCTAAGAGTGAAGGAAGAAGATTCTGGAAGTGAATCACCAACTAGGTAATGTGGTGTCAGGTAGAAGGTTTTTGGTTTTGTGGAACATTGGTCCATCTTCTGTGGGCAGAGGCGGCTGTACAGTTTGGATGGCCTCCACCTCTGTAGAAGGGGAACCAGTGACCTCAGGAAAATGCTAGCTTAGAGTAGTCACGAAGGCAATAAACTAATAACAAAAAAGGAGGATACAAAGAGGGAAGAAATTGAATCACAATGTTGATATTGCAAAATCACAATGTTGGGAACAAAGGTTATCATGGAACCAAAGGATACGAAGAGAAGAAATTCTTTAATTGCCTATACATCATTGCTAGGAGCCTGAACAACAGACAAAGGGCATGGGAATTGCTCATTTATTAGCATAAATTTGATCTAGTGGGTATTACTGAAACCTGGGAAGACCAATATATGGAATGTTAAAATCAGTGGTTACAACTTATTTAGGAAGGATTGAGAGGGCAAAAATGGAGAGGGAGTGGAGCTCTATGTAAAAAATGGCGTTATCTGTTTCCAAGTCACTGATAACTTGAAAGAAAATGACTTTAATTCTTATGGATCAATGTCCTAACAGATAAAGTACAAGATTGTATTAGTTGATGTTTGGTACAGATCACCAAATCACACTAGCAAACAGGATGACTGGCTCCTGATCCACCAACCTATATTGTTTAGGGAAAAAGCTGCATGATCATGGGGAACTTCAATTTCATGTATGCTGGAGGTCTCATGCTACCAGTACTAAAACATCGTTGGGATTTCTTAATATTATAAACGACAATTTCCGAACTCAAAGTGCTGCATCCAACATGGTGAATATGGTACAGTTATCAATAACAATGGAGAAAAGACAGAAGCGTTCAATAAATATTTCTGTTCTGTATTTCGGAAAAAAACAGATGTTGTAGTCATATCATAATGATAATACTCTTTCCATTCCACTAGTACCTCAGGAGGATGTTCAACAGCAGCTGCTAAAGTTAGATATTTTTAAATCAGCAAGCCCAGAGAATTACATTCAAGAGTTCGAAAAGAGATGGCTAAAGAGCTCGTAGGATAGTTGACTTCCAATGACTCTTGGAACACTGAGGAAGTTCCAGAATACTGGAAGAAAGCTAATATTGTACCAATATTTGAAAAAGGTAAATGGGATGACCCAATTAATTATAGACTATCAGGCTGACTTCAATCCTGGGCAAGATAACGGAGTGCCTGATGCAGGACTCAATTAATAAAGAATTAAAGGAAGGTAGCATAAATAATGCCAATCAACATGGGCTTATGAAAAATAGATCCTGTCAAAGAAATCTGATATTTTTGTGAGATTACAATTCTAGCTGATAAAGGTAATAGTGTTGATGTAATACACTTAGAGTTGTGTAAGATAC
Organism: Gopherus flavomarginatus; assembly: GCF_025201925.1. Classification (NCBI taxonomy): domain Eukaryota; kingdom Metazoa; phylum Chordata; order Testudines; family Testudinidae; genus Gopherus; species Gopherus flavomarginatus. The sequence continues at coordinate 59,895,059 of NC_066620.1, read as the reverse complement.
TTCCTTTGATTAAAAATGAATATAAAATTAACATGACACACATTAAATAGGTTAAAACTAGGCTGATAGGTCTCCAAGTGTAATTGTAAACAGGAAATCATCACTGAGTGGATTGTTTCTAGTGTGGTCCTCCAGAAATCGTTTCTCGCCCCTATACCATTTAACATTTTTATTAATGATCTGGAAGAAAACAAAATCATCACTGATAAAATTTGCAGATGACACAAAAATTGGGGGAATGGTAAATAATGAAGAGGACAGGTCACCAATACAGAATAATCCAGATAGCTAGGTGAACTGGGCACAAGCAAAAAATATGCATTTTAATATGGCTCATTGTACATGCATACATCTGAGAACAAAGAACATAGGCCATACTTACAGGATGGGGGGACTCTATCCTGAGAAGCAGTGGCTCTGAAAAGGATTTGGGTGTTTAGGTGGAGAATCAACTAAATATGAGCTCCTAGTGCAAAGCTGTGGCCAAAAGGGCTAATGCAATCCCCGCATGCACAAATGGGAATCTCAAGGAGGAATAGAGAGGGGGTTTTACCTCTGTATCTGGCACTCGTGTAAGTGCTGCTGAAATACTGTATCCAGTTCTGGTGTCCACAATTTAAGAAGGATGCTAATAAATTGAAGAGGATTCAGAGAAGAGCCATGGGACAGATTAAAGGATTAGAAAACCTGCCTTATAGTCATAGACTTAAGGTGCTCAATCTATTTATTTTAAGAAAGAGAAGGTTAAGGGGTGACTTAATTACAGGTATAAGTATTTACATGAGGAACAAATATTTTATAATGGGCTCTTCAGTCTAGCAGAGGAAGCAATGACATGATCCAGTGACTAGAAGTGGAAGCTAGAGACAAAGTCAGACTGGAAATAAGGCATGAATTCGTAGTGAAGGTAATTAACGACTGGACCAATTTACCAAGAGTCATGGTGGATTCTCCATCACAGGCAATTTTGAAATCAAGATTGGATGTTTTTTCCTAAAAGCTCTGCTGCAAGAATTATTTTGGGGCAGTTCCCTGGCCTGTGCTATATAGGAGGCCAGACTAGAGGATCACAATGGTCATTTCAGGCCTTGGAATCTATGAATGTATGAACTGGAAGCAAAGAATACTGTAGGGTACAGGCTAGGTGCAGTTAGAGAGGGAGTCTATAATTATCTGGTTTGGAATTTAGTCAGAACAGCAGAAATAACCCTTCAGATGAGCCTTACACTTGACTTTGACCCCGACCTTTCAATGAGCTCTATGAGCAAACCTGTTTATTCACATAGACTCATTTTCTTCAATGGTTTTCATAGGGGTGCCTTGGTCCACTCCCCTAGAGTTCATTGCAGAACTGGAGACCTTGTTTATGTCTCACTTGCTAGCTGTGCATAAATCCGTGCAGGCTCCCCAGTTTCACACAGCGGTTCATCATTTCAGAAGAGGAAATATGATTGTTTCATTAAATGAAGGTTGTTTAAAGAAATCAAATTTTATTTATCATGGAAACAAATGCAATTCCACATTTAATAAAAAGGGTAGAGCAAAGGTGGATGGTAACTGCAATCAAGCCTGGTGAAGAATGGGAGAAATTACAATTCTCAGCTCATCATGCAGAGAAATATGTTTAGATCAGAGATCTCATATTTCTCTACTGAAAATGAAATTAATAATGATGATATTTTTGTTTCATAATTTATTTGAATGAAATTATAGAATGCTCATAATTTAAACTTTGTTTTTAATGTATTTCATTTCTTGCCTCATGTGTATAAGTGTGCAGGGCTTGAAAGCAGTACAGATGCATCATAAATATTTCAATCATGAATGTTAATGACGTATCTTTTTGGCTTGGCTCTAAGTCAGTCAAGATGTTACAATGGACTTAGATTGTTAATGTTTGCAAAGCACTGGCAGAAAAGAATATTAAAAAATATAAAATGAATATGTATCAAAGCACCGCTTAGAATATACAGGAAATGCGTTGGTTGGGTCCAGTACAATGCACCCAGATGTCATACAGCAAAAGATATTTTACATGGAGTTCAGAGCTAAAATAGAGTGGAAGAGATAAAAATAATGTCATTGTTATTATGTATTGTTCATAGAATGGTAGCACCTCACTGCTGGGATCAAGACTGGGGCTCCATTGTGATAGACAAGTAAAATCATAGCAAGAGACGGTCCATGCCTCTGAAGAGTTTATAATCAGATAGACAAGACAAAGGTTGTGAAACAGAGATATTGGGAGGGAGAGTGTCTTGCCAAAAGGCACACAGCAAGTCAATGGGAGAGCTGGGAATAGAATCAAAGTCTGTTCTCTTTCAATCCAGTATTTCTCAACAGTCTTTATCAGCATTAATCTGTCATTTCTTGTCACATTTTTCTCAGCAATTCTCCCTTCTTTAATCTTTAAATCCATTAAGCTTGCTGTTCTCTTTTTCTTAATTTTTAATTAAAGATGGGGCCAAATTACAGATTTTCTGTTGAAATTGGAATTTTCTCAACTGTCAGTGCTCTTCACAATACAGTTTCCAGTTCAGCCTCTTGTGCCAATACACACAAAAACTGCTAAATTTTGGTCCAAATCTCATCAAAGTACTAAAGGGTTTGGTTCTAGGGTTCTGGTTAATTAGTCCAGGCCCATTTCTGCTAACATTTTTTAGTTCAATCTGGTGTCAGACTGACAACTCTGGAGCCTGACATCCTCTAATCATCTACAGAGCAAGTATAGCACTAGCAGCAGTACTGCAAGCGTTCCCATGTTACCCCATGAAGCTGCCTCAACCGTAACCCTGGAAGAAGCCATACTAGGGTGAGATGGTAGGTCAATTTCCAAGACCCCTTCAGTGCATGCTCTGCTTAGATTGCCAACAAAGGTGCCAACATACACCAACACAATGACGTTTTTTGTGACCTGGACATTAGTGCGTGTTTTTATATTTTCTTCAAAAAACTCTTTATTAAAATATGAGTTATAATGAATACATCTCCCTTAAATGACTTCATCTGGCCACTTCAGCTAATAGTAAAAAGTTATGGCAGAGAGAGAAAAAAGAAATCAGCAACTTTCCGCTGCGCTGCATTGCACCAGCACAAATCATTTCTAAACAAGCTAAATTAGTTCTAATTGAGCAGCAGATGTCCAATCCTCGGTCTGAAGCTGGTGTACACTCATTCTTTTAATCACGTAAATCACCAGGACAGATTCACTTATAAGGACTCTAGAACTAGCCTGGTATATCGGGCTGTCAAGTGACGACTAAAGCAAATACATCCCATTAAAACCTTCATAATTTATCTTTTGCATGAAGGAGGTCACCTATTGGGAGAGTGCTTCAAATAGTGAAATTCTGTCCTCTTGTGAGCTGCAGGTTGCTAATCAGTACTAATTAACCAATCTTTAGTTAACTTATTTCCCTAGGATAAATTAAGACGCTGTATATTAGTATTATTAAGCTTCATAAAATAGAAATACAGAAGATGACCCTCCAGAAAATAGCAACGGTCCATCTAGTAGCAAGGGATACTGTGGACTTTCATATCATGAAAGTGAAGCTTGCCCTGTTCAGAGAGCCTGCACAAGATCTATGAATTTGAGTTCTTAACTAGAGTACAGGAATGTGCACTAAAGAGGTATGAAGTCTAAAGCAAATCAACACTATGCCAGTCAATTTCTCCAGGTAGAAAAGCCTTCAGTATAGACAAAGCCTATGGCATCTAAAACATGTTAGTTAATAGGTTTTCTAACATGATGGGTTTTCCCCAATGTAGACACAGAGTAAGCAATAGGATTTTTTTTTCTATATACCTTAGAATTTTGAATACTGTATAGAATTTATATTTATATTTTTTCTTGATGTAAACAGAATAAATTGAAGTAGTTTTAAAAAATAATTTTGGATTCCATAAGAGAGAAAATGTGTCTTTATATTTATTTTCATTTAAAAAAATTAAAACATTGAAATATGCAATGTAAAGAAAACATCTTTCTATTTAATGACAGCCTCCCACACACACACAGGAACATAATACAGAAAAATTAAACAGGTTATTATTGGCTTTTTAGATTTTGGGGACCAGTTGCTGTGATTTAATGTTTATTATCTTTTCCTGTGCCTGCTAAAAATTGCAAAGCCAGATGGATACTGAACTGTGTTTTATGTTTCACTGTGAAGGGGCAGGGAAAATACAAAGCATGAATCAGATATCTAACAAAGATAACACCATAGGGAAAAGCTGTTGGTTTCAAAAGTAACTTATTGGATTATGAAGTTACTGGATGAAGAGACTCCTACTGCCTGTGGATTTAACGTGTCAATTTTTGGTGAAAAAATAATTCAGAGGAAAAGCAGGTTTTGCCCAGTTTGCAATTAGTGTTAATTTACCATTCTATTTTCTTAGCGGACTTGAAACTTGCAGAGAGATGCACATGGAGACAGTGTGTTTGAGAGCATGAGGGAAAAAGGAGTGATTCGCAGATGATTAAACGTTCAAACACCACCACTACAAAATGAAAATTTCCATGCTAACTCAGCAAAGGCCAACCTTTTCAAAACTGAAATGTAGGAACCACCATTTTGGGGTTCAATGTGAGATACCTTGGGACTGATTTGCACAAAAGTACCTGCAACACTCACTGACTGATTAAATCAGAAGGGACAGGTTTCTCCCCCTCCCCAGTTTTCACGATCCTGTTTATCCCCCTCAATGCAGCTGTAGGACTAAAGGACTCCAATTCATGGTTCCACTCTCAGTTTGATTTATGTGGCTTCACAATGCCACCTGGGTGCTTTGACTGTAAAGTTCTGATGTAGAAGGCACTACACTGCCTTGCACTTATGAAAGTGTCACTGGTGGTGGAACTGGAACTTCATTTTCTCCTCCCTCTCCCCATTTTCTCTCTCTTCTTTGTTCCTTCCTCCTCTCTCACTGCCAATGGTCTAGGAGCAGAGCATTTTTGAGTGGATTAACTCTAAATTAAGGTTACTGGGTAGGCTTCTTCTTTAAGTCACATCCTAAAACACCCCCAAGCAATGAATGCAATTCCAGCTCCTCTGTTATTAAAAAACCATTAAGATGCTGATTTTGTCAAACTCTTAAGTTGTAGCTTAAAGGTCAAGAGCAAAAGAAAAAAGAAAAGCTTATGAACTTTCCCGGCTCTTTGTTAGGCATAAAGAGGCCACAAACTGTTTTCAGTAAAGGTTTCTGTTGTTCTTCCTGTCTGTTTTTTAGTCCAGAAATGTTAGGTCCCAGCTTTTGCTGGAATATTGGCAGCCTAGTAGGTTATGACATCACAAGAGACCAAAGCTATAGCTATAGCTCCCAGCGGAGAGGGGAAGGGATATTTAGTCAAGTACACTTTTTGTTTGCTTTTAGCAAACCCCATATATTTTAAACTCCTGACAAATAGCATTGGGGAGAAAGCTCTTGGTACAAGATTTAGGGCCCCACCCTGACTCATTTAAAGAATATGGCTAGGTCTACACTTGGGGGAAGTGGGGGGGAAATCAACCTAAGATATGCAACTTCAGCTATGTGAATAGCGTAGCTGAAGTTGGCGTATCTTAGGTCGATTTACCTGGCCATGAGGACAGCGGCAAGTTGACCGCTGCTGCTTCCCCGTCAACTTCGCTTCTGCCTCTTGCCGCAGTGGAGTTCCGGAGTCAACAGCTGAGCAATCGGGGATCGATTTTATCGCGTCTACACTAGACGTGATAAATCAAATCCCTGATAGATTGATCACTACCCACCAATCCGGTGGGTAGTGTAGACGTACCCTGAGGAAGCTGCAGTTCAGGTGACTATTGAGATATTGGAAGGTCCTCTAGACAAAAAACAGAGGGAGGGAAATAAGGAAATTATGTTTCTAAGGCAGTGATTCTCAACCCTTCCAGACTACTGCACCCTTTTCAGGAGTTTGATTTGTCTTGTGTACCTCAAGTTTCACCTCACTTAAAAACTACTTGCTTACAAAATCAGACAAAACACAAAGAAGTGTCACAACACGCTAATAATGAAAAATTACTTACTTTCTCATTTTTACAATATAATTATAAAATAAATCAATTGGAATATAATTTTATAGTATGTACAGCAGTATAAACAAGTCATTGTCTGTATGTAGTGCTTTTTATGTAGCCTATTGTAGAATTAGACAAATATCTAGATGAGTTGATGTACCCCCTGGAAGACCTCTGCATAACCCCAGGATGCGCTTACCTAGGGTTGCCAAGCATCCATTTTTCACCCAGAATGCCTGGTCAAAAAGGGACCCTGGCAGCTCTGATCAGCATCACTGACCAGGCTGCAAAAAGTCCAGTCGGTGGCACAGTGGAACTAAGGCAGGCTCCCTGCCTGCCCTGGTTCCGTGCCGCTCCTGGAAGTGGCAGGCATGTCCCTGCAGCCCCTAGGTGCAGGTATAGCCATGGAAGCTCCGCATGGTGCCTCGTCCCAAGCACTGGCTCTGTAGCTCCCTTTGGCCAGGAACCTCAGACAATAGAAGCTTCAGGGCCAGAATATACGAGCAAGAGCAGTGCGCACCATGCAGAGCCACCTGGCTGAGCCTCTGCCTAGGAGTTGGACATACTGTCCACTTCCGGGAGCAGTGCGGAGCCAGAGCAGGGAGGGTGCCTCCTTTAGCCCTGCCATGCTACCAACTGGAGCTGCCTGAGGTAAGCGCCTCCTGGCTGAAGCCTGCATCCTGAACCCCCTGCCCCAGGTCGGATCCCCCTCCCGCACCCTAACTCCCTCCCAGACCCTGCACACCAACCCCTGCCCCAGGTCAGAACCCTCTCCCACACCCAAACTCCCTCTCACAGGCTGCACTCCCTCCCACACCCAAACCCCAGCCCTAAGCCGCCTCCTGCACCAAACTCATTCCCGGAGCCCACATCCCTAACCCCGCCAGCACCCCAAGCCCATGACCCAGCCCTGAGCCAGCTCCTGTACTCCAAACCCCTTGGCCCCAGCCCAGAGCCCCCTGCTGCATCCCAAACTATTCATCCCCATTCCCAGCCCACAGCCCACACCCACAGCCCTCACCCCTTCCCGCATCCCAACCTCCTACCCCAGCCCAGAGCCCCCTCCCATACTCTTAGCCCCTCATTTCTAGTCCAAAACCCCAGAGCCTGCACCCTCAGCCAGAGTTCTCACCCCAATCCCCTGCCCTAGCCCAATGAAAGTGAGTGAGGACAGGGGAGACTGAGCAACGGAGGGAGGTGGGCTGGAGTGAGTGGGGGCAGCGCCTCAGAGAAGGGGCTGGTCATGGGTGGGGACTCAGGGAAGGGATGGGGCAAGGGAGTTCAGTTTTCTGCAGTTAGAAAGTTGGCAACCCTGTGCGTACACCTGGTTGAGAACCACTATTCTCGGCTTCTTTTAAAAACAGTCCTGGGATGGAGGACAACTTTGCAGCTGTCTTTAAGGGAACAGTAAGTGACACACACAAACTCATCCTTACAGTTCCCATATTCTGGCTCCTGCTTCATATGGGTGAATTTTTTCATCAAACTTTTTTTGGCAACAACATTAGATTTGGCAACCCAGAAACATTACACAAATTCCTATCAGTTTTCCAGAATTATTCACATTTGAAAAGTCCACAAAAATTCTGAAAAAAAAATGCACAAAACATTTTGTTTCATGAGTTTCAAAAGGAAACATTTTGATTGTATGGTTTGAAATTACTTTTCGTTTCAAGATTTCCTTAAATTTTATTTAAAAAAATTCAAACACATTAAAAATGGTCATAATCAAAACAAAATGTTTAGTTCAACCCAAAGTGATTTTTTTTTACCCTAATCATTTTACTGAATATTTTGTTTGTGGTCCAACCCAAAAGTACATCTCCCCTCCAACTTTCTGAAATGGCCAATGACCTGAGAAATACATTATTTGCACAGACTCAGCCCTATCCAGGGGTCTACATGTTTCTCTAATGGAGAATAAGGTATTTAAAAGAGCAACAACAGGGCTAGGAGTGCGTTCTCTGGTGCAGTAGCAGTGAAAGGTCAAGGTAAGGAGAGAGACAGATCGAGCAAGAGAGGGGGCATGCCTCTATCAGCACAGCCGGTAGACAGCCATGGAGAGGCTACTACTACAAGACAGCCCTAACTAGCATCAGTCTTGGGTTTGTCCCTGCAGTAATCCAGAATCTGGGTGATGCAAAAATGGCTGAAAGCCCTCACCAAAAGGTGTCTCACATAAAACCTTCTGTGCTGTGCAACTCAGGAAAGACAGCACAGCACTGTTTTGTTGTACAGTCTCTCTTTTCTTCTCTAATGTCTTACCTAGTAAAGTATCACAAAGTGATACTTTACTGAGTAAGAATGAGAAGACAATATGGATGATGTCTGCGAAGCCATTACAGTTTCTGCTTTGATCTACTTCAAGGCTTTTATACCTTAAATGACACTCATTTTGGCACTTCCTCAAGTTTATATTGATTTCTTGTTTGTTTTTCTTGTTTTCTTATTGAGAGCTGTGCAGGGTAAATTCAAGCACTCATGTTTTTGGAGTCTTGGCACCATCTAACATCTCTAAAGCATTAGCTCAATGGAATTCAAACGTTTTCTATACATAATAACACAAGAGCAAGAGGATCTATCCTACTTTATGTGCTTTTAGATGTACAGAGAAAGTGATCCTATTTCATTCTCTTTCTGAACTTTTCAACTCCTGACAACACAACTCCGCATCTAGTTCAAGAAAAAAAGAGTGTCATCTTGTCTTTAAGAGCCAATTGCCAGGTTGTCTGGGGGTTATAGACTGTTGGAAGGTGCAAATGGGTTCCTCTTGAATGGATGATCTTTAGTTGTTTAGGATTCACTTACACAAGGAGACTGAGTGCCAAGAAAGGATGCTCTCTGGGGGGAGCGGAGGCAAGTTTAGAAGTGGACGTAAGTGATTTTAAGAAAATAAAGGGAATCTAAATCAGAATAATTTACACCAACCTCTGGCCCCCTCAAGCTGCACATTATCCCAACTCAGACTCCCTTGAACTCCTACTGAGGTGTAACTTTACGTGCCCTGATACCCATTACTCATTATCACTGAATTACCAACTGAGTAAGCTGGTAAAACTCACATAACAAAGAGCGTGCGGAGAGGCATGTAGCAAGGAAAGCAACTAATAGGAGGTTATAAGACTGTGTAAGTCAAAGTAGCCATACCCTATCTCAATTTACACTCTGTTACATGTACTGCTCCTTAACATGTAAGTCACGCAAACTTGCACCCAGTTACCAATGTGTAAGAGAGTCTAAGTAGCTCTAAGATAATTTAAGTTACACCATTTTACACCTTACCTCTGCATTTGGCCCTCTGGTACAAATACAAATTATAGGAGCTGATCCTGCAAGGAGCTGTGCCTTCCACTCCCACTAAGGGTGCTCAAGACCTCACCAAATCAGGCCCAAGAGGCATAAAGACTAAGCATCAAAACTTTGTGTTCTTAAGAGTAGTTAGTAATTTTTGGATGTTAAGACAGACTTTGATAATGCTGAGGCAGGTCTGTATAGGTAGGCCTGGCCTGATTGCAGTAATGAAACACATGTAGGGAGGCCTTATTCTTGGAAGATGGGGGACCAGGAAATGAATTATTAAGCTTAAAACAGAACATTTGTTCTAAATAAGAATGCAAATACACCTCTACTCCAATATAACATGACCCGATATAACATGAATTCGAATATAATGTGGTAAAGCCAGGGCCAGCTCCAGGGTTTTTGTCAATTGGTGGCAGCTCCACCGTGCCACTTTCTTCTTTGGCAGCATTTCAGTGGCAAGTCCTTCCCTCCAAGAGGGACTAAGGGACCCACCACCGAATTGCCGCCAAAGAGCCCTACATGCTGCCCCTTCCCCTTGGCCACCCCAAGAACCTGCTTGCTGAGCTGGTGCCTGGAGCTGACCCTGGGTAAAGCAGTGATTGAGGAGCGCGGGACGGATCAAAGCAAATTCAGTGTAACACGGTAAGATTTTTTGGCTCCTGAGGACAGTGTTATATTGGAGTAGAGCTAAGAAGGCTAAGAAGACAATGTCTGAGCCATGTAAGGTAAGAGGGAGGACATCCAGGGAACAATTTACTATGAACAATATAACAGTGGCCAAGTGTGCAAATGTGTGCAGTATTAATGATGATCGTTCTGTGAAGATAAAGGATATAATACTCCGATCAAATCATTCATACATTATATAAGAAATTCAAAAACTGAGCAATAGCTCACAATGACTCTCTGATTCAATCTAAACTAACTTGTTAATTGGTCACTTAAAAAAAAGTTCTGTTGGCAGGACTAGCAGACTCAGAGGACTGGTATGGGAATAAAGAGGCTTCTGTCTTCTTGGTCACTCATTCAAATTGTGGTTCAGATTGTTCTTCTCTATGTGGAAAATTAAGGGAGGGGACTTCAAATTCTACATGGAATTCACAGTAAAGATTAAGGTCATATCTATACTCAGATATTATAGCAATTTAAGTATTCCAGTATAGTTAAAGCCCTACAGCTCCCCTTCTGTGGATGCAGTTAGACAGGTATAAAGGGGAAGGGGAATTGTATCTGATATACTGATACAGCTTTGTCCCCACTTGAGTTGTTGATCTGGTATAATTATTTCAATATAAAGTTGCATGTCTAAATTATATCAATACAAAATCTGTATGCAGATCAGGTCTTAATTGTAGCATAACACTTCTTCCCACACTGCAGCAGATTCTTCTCTCAGTTATGCTGGTGTAAATACAGAGTAAATAAAATGAAGTCAGTAGTTTTGCTCTAGATATAAGCTTGTGTAAACAAGAGCAGAATTGGGCCCAGTTTCTATATAGCTTTGCTTGAGAGTACACACTTGCTGAAGTTAAAATTACACTGTGCAATAAATAAATAAAATTGTTAAACTGACTGCCTCTGTCCTTATGATTTAATATTTTAATTCTGTATCTCTCACTTTACAAAACAAACAAGCCATTTATCTCAAATGAGAAGATATGAGATCCAGACCTTGCATTCCTTACTCAGGTAGAATGCCAGTTCATCTCAGTAGGATTCCACAGGGCTTACATAGTAGTTTTGCATTAGTAGGAACTGCAGGATTTGGCCCATAATGATATAGAAATGGAAAAAGAACATTGCTTTCCAGGCAGCCTAAGGGGAACCCTTGTTGCCTGTGACATTATGGAATAAAAGGTCAAAATCCATTTGCACGGCCAGTAGCAGTGCCAGAAATAATAAAGGAAATATATTTAATTTTCAAGACTGACATTCTTAGCTTATACCAAAAGCCACGGTAGTAATGAATGTTTTCTTTTTTAGCTATTTCTTGACTTTTGGTTGTTTTCTTTAAATCAGAATATGCTGGATTAGTCTGGGGGTATTTTTGGTGATATTACAACTAGAATGTTAGCAACTGCTATAGCAGTAGTTGAAGTTAGCGAAGCACTTCCATTACAAACATCTCTTTTCATTTGGTCATGGCATTGGCTATATGGCCTGAGCTACAAACCCGGCAACTCACTGAAACAGCCTCAGTGGCTTCACACATAAAAAAGGTAGCGCTTGTCCTTGCCCAAGGTAGTCAAAGCTCTATCCACTTGAGATGCCAAAGGGAGATACCATTCAAAGTGGAGTGTACAGATCTCCAGAGCAGATTTTCCTCATGGAAAGTTTTGATTTAGCAGAAACTGCATTTTTGATGGAAAATTTCAGATCACCTTTATTAATTACATTCTGGTCCTTCAAAATTACTTGTGTAGTTCCAAGTGGATGTCATTTTCTTCACTTCCTTTCAAACTGTCGAATAGTGTTGCATGTTATTACAGACTGTGTCATAAGCCAAACGTAGAAGGGGGCTAAATTTAGGTTGCAGCACCACCCTTATTTCTAACATTACTAAGGTTGCAAAGTCAAGCACTCAGACATTAGGCAATGGAGGAGAGTGGGAGTGAGAGTGTAATGAAATCACAGATAAAGAGGAGGATTCAGAGGTTTGAGGCTGACTCAAAATAATAGGTTTCAAGTTTGGATTAAGTGGTTATGAAATCTCATGAGATTTTGGCCCAAAATGGTGAAAATCTCATAAAACTGGGTGACTGTATGAAATATTTGCCATCCTGGGTTGAATTCTAATGAGATCTGCTGTTCTCATAAATTCTGGCTACATCTGAAAGTGGAAAGCATTCCCTTCTGCATTTGAATTGGCTCTAGAACCAGAATTGTAGAGCTGGGTTGGATTTAGGGATTCAAATGCAAAGAGCTATGAAACTTGAAGAAGTTGAGATTAGACGTTCTGGTTTTGTTATATTTCTAATTAATTTACAAAGGGAGGAAACTCTTTCAAATAGCATAAAATAAGAAAAAATATTTATGTCAAATCATGGAATTGATATATATGCAAGAAACCTGCCATTTAGCTTGGCGATTTCTCCCTACTTTTTCAGCCAAGGAAAAAAATCATTTTTTTGTTTGTTCATCACACAGGTTTTTGCTTTGAACTCCTGACAGCCTCTCTCATATTCATCACAGAAAAGTGGTGTGCTCGGTGTCAAAAAAATCACAAAAGTTCTTGGCTTCTGAGAGTGTTGCCACATGTCCTGATGCCAGGACCATCCAAAATTTAATAGGGCGAGCCTGCATCCAGCAAATCTACCTTGCAGGACATTAAAGGATCATCACACTCAATTTAATATGTTGATCCATGTCAAGACACAAACTTGTCCTCTCAGATGCATGTAAAGGAAGCAACCCTGGGATGCCCCATTGCTGTAGCACATCACAAAGCACTGGTTCATTTCTCTTGGCCATTGATATACCACTGCAGTAATTAAATCAGCCCATTCTGTAAATAGTGAGGCCATACCATAGAGTGTAAAACTTCAGTCAAATACAATCCAGTTAGAGAAGAAACTCTGTTCCCTTATAACAAAGAACTACCTGTTCTAAATAGGGCACCAAACCATAAGGGAAACTGTAAGGTTGACATATTTATATTTCACCTGTCATCCCAAATGATCACAAAGTGCCTTACAGTCTATCTACATGGATCACTTCATTCGCCACTGAAATACAGCCAACCCTGAGTGAAGAGGCAGCCATTCTGCTCCAGAAACACTACATAGCTTCAAAGAAAGTGAAAGATAACTTATTCAACTGAAATCACAGAGTGGATTTTAGGTAGGTCAGAATGTAATTGAGTTTGGAATTTAACCAGGTCATCAGGGACCAGGAGCCTCCCTGGAGCATGCCTACTCTTGAGAAGGGTGTCATGGGATCTCTTACCCTCACACATGCTAAAGGCCTCAAATTCATGACTCATCTGAGAAACAGATCATTCCTTCACTGAGCAGCTTCCACCACAAGCAGCGTTAACCATCTGTCACAGCAAACACCACAGCTTTCCAGTGGAAATAAAGGAAACGTTGCATAACTAAGATGTGCTTTATAAAAGTAACTCAAAATGTCTACCTAACAAGTAAAATCTCAACACCAGAGTCTGAGACCTCCTGGACTACAACTGGGGAGTCTGGCTGTATCCCCTGATGCTCGCTCAGTGCATGGGAATCCCCAGCACACACTTCAAGAGGTGAGGGTCACTTTCCCGCCTGCTGCTCGAGCCTACCTCGACCAGGTCCTGTGAGAGGGCATGCCTCACCCACCCTCCACCCAGGCCCTCTGAACCTTTTCCTCAGGTCCCTGCCCCATGGACCCAACCAACCCACTCGCCCCTTCACTGTGAGCTGGCTGTACAATCTACGGCTGGTCCGCTTCCGGACCACACCAAGGAAACATCTATACATGCTCATGCTCCATATCTTTCACTTCCTCACCCTCGTGTCATGCCTGGACACAAAGTGGCGGGACCTCCTGCCACCTCTAAAAGGTGAGGAGCCCCAGTGGGCCAGCCTATACTCTACCCTGGTCCCAAGGACTGCTGGGGGTTTCAGTTGGCAACTCCTTCATGGGACTGTGAGTATGAGCATGTACTTGGCGCGGTTTACCCCTGTCCCGGACACCTGCCCCTTCTGCGGCGTGAGGGAGACCCTGGCGCATGTTTACTTAGAGTGCGCCAGGTTGCAGCCCCTACACCGGCTCCTCACAGCCATCCTCTTACGTTTCTGGTTACACTTTTCCCCTCACCTCCTTTTGTATGCACTCCCTATCCGTGGCCCCACGAAGTCCCGGGACCTCCTGGTCAACCTCCTCCTCGCCCTGGCGAAAAAGGCCATCCACGCGATCAGGGAGGGGAGTTTGGCCGATGGAGACTCCGGTGACTGTGGGGCTTGCTTCCGCTCCATGGTCCGATCACGCATCCGGGCGGAGTTCCTCTGGGCGGCGTCCACTGGCTCCCTTGACGCCTTTGAGGAGCGGTGGGCGCTGTCCGGGGTTCTCTGCTCGGTGTCCCCATTAGGTTCTCTCCTTCTGACCCTTTGACCTCACTCCTGTCCCTGTTCTTTTATTAGTTGTCCCCCGCACTTAGTGGGTTCTGTGGCCCTGTGGTTCCTCCCCTTAGGCTGGGGGAGGATCCTTTAGCAGTGGGCGGGCTTCGCCCGCCCACTTCCCAGACACCCAATAGGTACCAAAAAAAAAAAAAAAAAAAAAAAAAAAAAAAAAAAAAAAAAAGATTCAAAAGCAGAGATAGCAGAAACAAAAGACCAGAGTCCTAGACAAAACATTCCAAAGAACTTCCTGTTTTTCTTGATGAGCATAACATTTCTGATGTCTTCAATTTTCTGCTCATTGAGGTATTTAACAGTATTTGGTACTAGGTGTCTCAGCGACCCCCTGACAGGAGCTGAAGTCACTGGGAGCTGTGGCTGCTCAGCACCTTACAGGATCAGGCCTAAACCAAACAATATATGATGACTGGATAGGTTATGGCTAGCTTACATTGAAAAGTAGGTGTTTGGGGTGGAAGGAAGAAGTAGGAGATTCAATATCTCTGGTTCTTATACAACCTCATAGAAATCCCTTCAAGAGTTTGGTTCATCTGAAGTATAAATAGTGTAAACTGATATTAACCCTTAAAATGCTGACATTTTCCTCATTGCTATCCATGTATAGAAGGCCTATTTCCGCAGTCTCCAAATGGTTAACAAGATGCTGCCAACAGACTTCCTCACTCCTTTATGAATGATGTACTGTATATCGATCTGAGTATTTAAATAAGTGTCCCATAAACATGGAATATAGGTACCATGGTACCTACCCTCGTCTTTGGGGAATGCCATAACAAGCAATCTTCCAGAGACCAAGAGCACTGAGTTGGTGAGGGCTGGAAGTACTTCCTCTGTGTTGTTTGATAGTTGAATAAATTGTGCACATCTGAGGTACATGCATACACCCCCTCAGACAGGATATGGAAGCAACATAGAAACAGCTTATATTTCCAGCTTTTTTCTATTTGTCAATAATAAGAGGCAGGGACAAGTTATGCCAATATGTCCCAGAACAATGTGACATTTTGATGCTATGTCACAATGTTGTGCCACTTGCATGCTAGCAACTTCATGCTCTGGAAGTCCCTTCAGAGTGAGGGCCCCAGATCAACAAATCAGCCCTAATTTTCTAACAATTAAAAGGCAGATCTTCTTGACTGTGCTTCATTCAACTCCAATACAAGCAAAACTCTTAATTTCATGGACATGTGTTCTGTGCACAGTTGGCAAATACCATCTTCCAAAAATATCAAGACTTTTTGGTGGGGGTGTACTACTGGCAAAAATAATTGAAAAGATTGCATGTGAAAGGTGAGTGTGGGGGTGTGGTGAGAGATAGATAAAGAACTGACATTTAATTTGCAGAGGCTACTGAAAAACTATAGTCTTGTTTTTCAGCTACTGGAAAAGACAGACCAGCTCATTAGCTATATTCCCATGTCAAACATTTGTCTCTTTCCGTCAGGCTGGTAACATTATCAACCATGTCAAGAATCTAATAGATATCACATGCAGCAAGGGAAATTAATCACAGGACAGAGTGGGACAGATTCAGAACTCCATTACTCTGGTGTAAACCCAAAGGGACTCCATTTAGTTGAATGGAATCCCTCTGGATTTATACCAGTGTAACTGAGACCAGAATCTGGCAGGGGCACTGGAACAATTTGTATAGCGGAGGTGCTCAGAGCCATTGAACCAAACTATAAACTCTATATATGATGGAAGCCACTTCAAGCCAGGGGGTGCAGCAGCACCCCCCGCATTCCTAGTTCCACTGCCTATGGAATCTGAGCCATGTCACACTGTTTTTTCTCTTTATATCTGTACACTTCACAGAATAATTCTAAACAAGGCTAAGAATTGACTTGACAAACAAAACATAATTTGAATTTTTTCATTCATATTTGTATTTTGCCTGGGACATATTTATCCTGGATGTAGGGGGAAAATGGTGCTCTGCTTTTGATTCATGTTTATTTAAGAGTACAACACCAAGCAAGATTAGGTACTAATGGACAAAGATATGGAAATATTCTCTGCACTTGACGACTGACCTCCAATTTAAAAGATTAATTGTGAAAATCCACAGTCTTTCCCTAGAAAATCTAAAATGTGTAAATAAGTGAGTCATAAGACATTTTACATGATAAAGCTCTTTCCCAGATAGCTATGTGGCTACACAAGTTGTACAAACCCTCGTTGTCAATTTAATATCATATAAGAACATACAACATAAAAATGCCACACAAATGATTTATCTAGTGCAGTATCCTGTCTCTGACAGTAGCCAGTGCCAGATGCTTCAGAGGGAATGAACAGAACAAGGAAATTTCAAGTGATCTATCCTCTGTCATCCAGTCACAGCTTCTGGTAGTTGAAGATTTAGGGGCACCTGGAGCTGGTGCATTCCTAACCATCTTGGCTAATAGTCATTGATCCTCCATGTATTTATCTAATTTTTTTAACCTAGTTATATCTTTGCCCTTCACCACATTCCCTGGCACCCAGTCTTGTATGGAAGCTGTTCCATACCCCTTATCATTTTCATTGCCCTTCTCTGCACCTTTTCCAATTCTAATATGGGTTTTTTTGAGAGGGGGTGACCAAAACTGCACACAGTATTCAAGCTATGGGCATACCATGGACGTATATAGTGGTATTATGATATTTTCTTTTAGTACCTATCCCTTGGCTAACGGTTCCTAACATTGTTAGGTTTTTTTGTTTTTGTCTGGACTGCCACTGCACACTGAGTGGATGTTTTCAGAGAACAATCAGCGATGACTCCAAGATCTCTTTCTTGAGTTGTAACAGCTCACTTAGACCCTATCATTTTGTAAATACAGTTGGGATTAAGTTTTCCAGTGTGCATTACTTTGCATTTTTCAACATGGATTTTTAAATGCTATTTTGTTGGCCAGTTATCCAGTTTCATGAGATCCCTTTGTAACTCCTCACAGTCAGCTTTGCTCTTAACTATCCTGAGCAATTGTGTTGTCTGCAAATTTTGCCAGCTCACTGTTCACTCCCCATTTCCCGATCATTTAGGAATATAATGAACAGCACAAGGCTTTGTACAGATGCTTGGGGGGGGCACTATTTAGATCTTTAAATTATGAAAACCTACCATTTATTCCTAGCCTTTGTTTCCTCTCTTAACCAATTACTGATTCACGACAAGTCCTTTCCTCTTATATTTATCCAAGGAAAAAAGAACAGGTTTATTCAATTTTTCTTTCAAGAAGGATTGCCTTGTGATTAAGGCATGGGACTGGGACTGAAGAGAACTAGGTTCAGTTCCCAATTCTGATACAGACTTCCTATGTGACCCTGGGCAAGTCACTTCATCTCTGTATGTCTCAGTTCCTATAAGATACCTCTTTTTCCTAACTTGTTTGTTTATGTTGTGAATTCTCTGGGTGAAGGCCTGTCTCCTTATGTGCATGGTCAACACCTAGCACAATAAGACCTGGTCTCAGGTGGTGCCTCTGAAACTACCGCAATAAGATATAAACATTTACCCTAAGATGGAAGGTAAAAGACTGAAGACAGAAATTCTCATTCAGTTCAACTCTTGCAGTCCTTGTTCTAAAGCATCACAATTACACCACAAATACACAAGTAATCTCATTAGTTAGCATGTCCAGGGAGTTCCAAGATTCTTCTATTAATTAATTTTACCAGTATTTAGACAGCTATTACCCTGTTTTCATGACATACTTAAACTCAAAGGCTGCATACATGAGGAAGAAAAGCTGCAGCAATTTTTCTCCCTCACAATCTTTGCAGAGGCTATTCACAATTCCAGTTCTTTTTCTCCTGGAGCAAACAGATGACTCCAGGCTAGCACCACCAGTAGCACTTACCTCTCCAAAGGGAGCTGGAAGAGGCAAGGGTGGGGCCATGCCCCAATGCCACTTCTTTCTCCCTTATCAGTAGAAGTGCCTTTTGCAAAGGGTGTTGCAAGAATCACTCTTGTCTGTGCCCCCTTCTGCCCCGCAGTGCTCCTGGAGACTCAAAACCAAGCTTCATTCAGTTCTCAGTGATTATAGGAACTCTCCATGGAGCAGCTTAACCTTCACATTGGCCCTTACTAGCGCCAGTGGTTTAAAGCCACATTATGGCCTACAGTTTTCATAATGGGGGCTTCATAGAAGCATCCAAACCATCGGAATCTGTAAAAACTGAGATGGAATTTGATGAGAAGAGGCTCTCTAATGAGACCCTGTTTCTGAAAGGACCCGAAATATCCCAAGTACAATTCTAACAATTTCAACTTCATGTCACAGAGGGACCCAAGTGTCCAAAAATGAAAAAAGTAACTTACTGTATTTAAAAAACAAACAAAAAAAAATTCTCAAACCTCCATTTTGGTTTGAGTTTGGAGACAAGTTTCAAGTCCGTTCTTATTTTACTTGAAATTGTTCAATCATTCCTCCCAATCATGGGTCATAATTGCTCTCAATACACTTGCCAAGCATAGAAAAAGAGATTAGCTAAATCACCCCCTGCTTACTTCTCCAGTTACCAAGTTGATCTCTCTTGTGCAAGACCATCTCCATTACTACCAGTGTTGGAGAACAACTGGGCATAAGGGACACATGAAGATTCAGGCTTAAAATGCTTTAATTTGTTAGTGATTTCGAAAGTAACTAAATATTCCATCTTCCTAAAACCTTGGGGAGTTGTTGCTCTAGAAATCTCCTTTCTCTCAACTAAATTGAAGAGCATAGATAAGGAATATGGGATGTGGAATATTTTTGTCCCCCCCATAAATCCTTTTGAGCATTTTAATATATCTTAGTACAATCATACACAAATAATGTATTTCATGGCCTCCAGGCTTTGTACATTTTCAGTCACTGAGGCTTTCAGGCACAAATTTTAAAGTTGTGCCTGAAAAAGTTCATATGCTTTGTGGGCACAAATGGAGTTTTCAGAGACAAACATTATGCACAGATTTTTATGGGTGCAAACTCAAAATCTGGTCCTAGGGCCTAAATTGTTTCAGAGTCTTATTCTTGCAAAGACTTAGATACATGCTTAGAATTAAGTACATGAGAAATTCCATTGACTTCAATGGAAGTTGGATCAAGACCTTATAAAATAGCAACCAGTGGATCACTTGCAGTTTTTATTATGTGTGATTTACAATTGCATTTCCTTGCGGCAATTTTACGATATCCACATCATCCTGTGTAGTTCTCCTTTCAAGACAGGAAGAACTATAACAGTGAGCCCAGTAGGTCCAGCTTGTCTTAATTATTTATTAAGTAAAAAGTAAACCAAGATCCTACGCTGAAGGAGCTGAAAACCCCCAGAAAGATGTTGAAACGAGGCATTTTCAACTCCCATTGACTTCAATGGCAGCAGAGGGTGCATATTACATAGCAGGATTGGGTCCCAAATTTGGTGAAGACCCAGTTTACATTTTTGGGCCACAATAACTTGGATCATCATCAATGCACCTTCTTTAGACAAGATTTTGAAAAGTTTACCCATAATCTCTAAGGAACCATTAAAAATGATTACTGTTCCAAACCTTGTTACAGTCTGGTCCAGTTCAGTAAAACATTATTTTTGTGCTGAAAATTATACCACTGGCAGCCAGTTCTGCCTAGGGGAAAATCAAATGCATATTGTACCCTAAAGTTACAGCACCAGGAAACCTTTGTATATTGCTTAAGTTTAATTAGGAGGCAGTTTACATATTCCTCAGACTCAAAAATACTGGTTCCCAAGAGCATCTTCATAAAAAATTTAAACATGGCTAAAGTGCCCACTTGCATTTTTATTTCCCCTTTCTTTAAGTTACCGTTTAAAGAAATTACAACAATCTCAGGCATTTTTGGAACAAGAACCTTTCATTCAAGGATCACAGAGCTCTTTACAACCGTCAATTAATTCTCACAACACCCCTTTTGAGATGGGCATTATTATCCCCATTTTCCAGAGAGACAAATCTGAGATAGTGAGTTGCTCACACCACAAATCAGTGGCAGAATTGGGAACAGACCACACGAATCATGACTTCTAACCTTTTGCTCTTGCTACACTCCTCCTCTAAACTACCAATCCACTCGATAGGAAGATTAACTTTTATTCTGATTTTCAGCTACGGCCAGTATGACTTTTCTCTTTATTTCGTTCACATCTTGCCTTTAAGAAAAGCTAGTGGGTGAATGAACAATTGATAACATGGTTACACCAAATGAGGTAGGAAGGTCAAGCTGTACTGCATACAAACTAGTAACAAGATCATACTGGAACTGATTTTTAAAAATCTTGTTTAGCTAGCAAAGAGCAGAGCAACTTATTGCCCCCACTTTGAGCCTCACCTTGAGAATGCAATAAGATGGAGTCCCTCTAGTCTCATTAACATGAGCAGATTCATGTAATCCCTTCACTTTACCTTAGCGCATTGAATATACAGAACAATGAAAAAGCCTACGTTTGAGATGCTTATCGGAGACACTGCCTCAGACTTGTGACCACAGCAAAGTAGTAGAAAGAAGCTGCTGAAAAGGCAGAGTCAATTAGGAACTGTGTCTGCTTCACCTCCTAGGTGATGTGTGTATGGAGTCAGCAGAGTTCACAGAACCTCTCTCAGAGATGAGAGAAGTAATCATCACAGACTCAGTGAAGGGTCACAGACAGACAGAAGCTGGTGCCTGAAGCTGGCCCTGCCTATCAAGCAGGTGCTTGGGGCAGCAACTCTGGAGGGGGGCGGCACTTTCAGGTATTCGGCGACAATTCGGAAGAGGGTCCCTCACTCCCGCTTGGAGCAAAGGGCCTCCCGCTGAATTGCCACAGATCGCAATCATGGCTTTTTTTTTTTCCTTTGGTGGGGGGGACTGCTGGAGGCAGCAAAACCCCTGGAGCTGGTCACGCAGACAGGAAGTGGTCATGGAAGCAAAGGAGCCACGGTCAGAGGTGAGGAGGGTTTCAGATAAGGCTCTTCATGTTAAGGCTCATGTGGTCTCAACCAGCTCAGAATGTATCATTTTAGGGCATCACAGATCCCAGAAGAGTAGACTGGTACCAGAAATGAGTGCAACTGTTACATCTCAAAATGATGCATACAAGGGGATAGGGGGAGGTTCAAGAGAATTAGGATTACCAGATGACTTTAGAGAGGCTCAAAACATTGTGGCTAGTTACTATATGCTGAATACATTCCCCCCATCCCCCACACAGTTATGTATTCTACTTCCCTTTCAAATCAACTTCAATTGAAGATGGACTCAAACCTAAAATCAGATCCAGATGCAGGGTAAAAGTTTGAGCATGTTTAGATCCAGTTTGCTGCTTCCAGCTGCTAAAGTGAGAGTCTGTATCTCCACCCAAATTTGCTCAAAGTACAGATATGTTTGGATCCCAGGGTTTTGCTCTGTGTCTAGCAAATTACTTCTGCATAAACAAACTGCTGTGACATTTTCAGTCAGAAAGAAAACTAACTACAAAGATCCAGTATAGTCCAGTAGAAAAGGGCAGCAAGGGACCTGGGCTCTGCCACTTACCTGTTGTGTGACCTCAAGCAAGGTACTTCACATTTTTGCTTCAGTTTCCCCATCTGTAAAATGGAGTTAAAATGTTCATGTACCTTACTCAAACTGCTTTGGGATCCAGGGATGAAAAGTGCTATAGAAAAGTTTTAGGAGCACTTCAGTGGTTATTTGAAGAAAGTTAAACTTGGACTTGTGGCACGGAGATCTACCCCTTTAATAGCCTTAGGTGTGGGGAGGGATGAGACAAGGAGTTGCCCACTTTGCCCCAGAGAGAAGCTCAGCAGTCAGGTGCTGTGAATCAGCTGACCAGCACTGCATGATTGGCCCACACTCAGCTGGGCAGTACAAAGGGGGAAAACAGGAAAGAGGGGCTGGTAACCAGAGCAGGAGGCTGCATGCAGGCAGACCCTGTGAAGCCCCTGTGCAGGGTCAGAGAGGCCTGTACCTGGTAGCTGCCAGAAGACCCCAGTTTGTGTTACTTTTTGAACACTTTTCTTTCTCGTTTGTGAAGAGAATGAACAGAGCCCTGAAAAACAGGACAGAAAACTAACCTTAGCATGGCTGATTTTCTATTTCCAGCTAGTGCTAGGACACTAATGCACGTGACTCCTACTAGTACTCTTAAATCACATACCTTTGGCATTCGTAACCAAAGTCAGCACATTTTTAGATGGCATCCTAAAACACACCATTAGAGCTCAAAGCAGTTTGTGCTGTTTGAAAAAGAGGAGTTTATCTCACAAATGAAAATGCAGACATTTATCTGATGAACTATCCAAATATGATATTAAAATCAGTAAGCAAAGATCTCTAAATGTTTCATTCAGAATAAATGTCTTTCCTATAACATTTCTCTCATACATGGATATTATTTACAGTGGATAATTTACTTTGTCTAATACAGGATAGCAGATTACTAGTCACAATTATACATTATATATTAAAAACAATATACAGTGGGGAATAATGGACATTTAATTAAAATATAAGTGCTGCCACTAAAATCCAAATAATATAATAATGAGCTTAAATTTTGTTTCCATTTCATCGTAGCCCAAGGTCCAGTGTGCTTCAGCAACCATAGTGGGAGCTAAAAGTTGTGGACTAAAATCTGCTGGTTCTTCCCAGAAAGTACCTCTCTGCCCTCCCAGGCCAGCAGGAAGTTTTAGCACCGAAGCTGGGAACATGAGGCAAGCAGACAGGAGGCTGCTGGATTGGAATCCTGTTCTGTTTCCTGACAAAATAACACTTTGTTCCTGGTGGTTTGTCTGAGTGTGTCTGCTGTGAGGTGAATGCACACGATAGAAAGCACACTGAGGAACCTTCAACCTGGTCCCCTAAAGTTGTATAAAAAGTCGCAAAGGCAGACCTACCCTATCTTGAACAACCTCAAACTGGGATGGTGAACAGGAGGGGGCAGGGTTATTTAATGTTAACAGAAACTAAGGGCAACAGGTTTTTCTTTAAACTAAAACTGGAAAAAAAAATCAACCCCTCCCCACCTCATAGGTATAGACCGATTCATTTCCATTCTACAGTGATGCTGCGAGAAACAATTCTGACAAGTCTTAGATTCTAAGACCAGAAGGGACCATTGTGATCATCTATTCCAGGGGTCTCAAACACGCAGCCCATGGGGCTCTTGCGTGTGGCCAGTCAAGCTCCCCACGGCCCCCCCCACGCCCCTCTGCCTATCCCTGGGATTGCCCCTGTGGTGTTGCAAGCCCTGCGCCGCTGTCTAAAGCGGCTAACAGCATGCCCCTTTGGGCCCAGGGAGAGAGGAAGAAGCAGAGGCCTCCTGCATTGCCTCCTTCCAGGCACCGCCCCCCGCAGCTCCCATTGGCCAGGAACAGGGAACTGCGGCCAATGGGAGCTTCGGGGGAGGTACCTAGAGGAGCTGCAGCAAGAGCAGTGCACACACAGAACCCTAAGCCCCTCCCCCGCCCCCAGGGCCTGCAGGGACATGGTTCCAGCTGCTTCCTGGAACGGAGCAGCACGGGGCTGGGTGGGGCAGGCCCCGATGCGCGCCGCTGCCACCCCGGAGCCGCTCTAGGTAAGCGGCACCGGGCTGGAGCTCACACTCTGAACCTCTTCTGCACCCCACCTTCTGCCCTGAGCCCCCTGCCACATCCCACACCCCAACACCCTGCCCTGAGCCCCTTGCCACACCTCTCACCCTCTTGCACCTCACTCACCAACACCCTGCCCTGAGGCCCCTGCCACACCCTGCACACCACTTGCACCCGCTAGGGGCAGCGTTGGGGTGGGGACCTCGGGGAAGGGATGGAAAGCAGTGGGGCAGGGCCTAATGGAAGGGATGGAGTGGGGGCGGGGCCAGAGGCAGCGAGGGAGGGTGTCAGTGATGCAGCCCTTAGTTCAATGCACTAGTCCTCGTGGTCATTTGAGTTTGAGACCCCGATCTATTTTAACCTCCTCTATAATACAAGGCATAGACTCTACCCAAAATAATTCTAGAGCATATCTTTTAGAAAAACATCCAATTTTGAATTAAGAATGGTCAGTGATGGAGAATCCACCATGACCCTTGATGAGTGTTCCAATGGTTAATTACTCTCACCATTAAAATTTGATGCATTATATCTAGTCTGAGTTTGTCTAACTTAAAATATCCAAACATTGAATTGTGTTATACCTTTCTCTGCTAGATAGAAGAGCCCATTATTAAATATTTGTCCCCATATACGTACTTCTAGACAGGGGGTTGGCAACCTTTCAGAAGTGAGGTGCCGAGTCTTCATTTATTCACTTGAATTTAAGGTTTTGTGTGCCAGTAATGCATTTTAATGTTTTTAGAAGGTCTCTTTCTATAAGCCTAGAATATAGAACTAAACTATTGTTGTATGTAAAGTAAATAAGGTTTTTAAAATATTTAAGAAGCCTCATTTAAAATTAAATTAAAATGGAGAGCCCTCCCAGACTGGTGGCCAGGACCCAGGCAGTGTGAGTGCCACTGAAAATCAGCTTACATGCCACCTTTGGCACGCATGCCATAGGTTGCCTACTGCTTTTCTAGACTGTAATACATTTACCACTTAAACCTTCTCTTTCTTAAGCAAGATCCATGGAGCTCCTTGAGTATCACTATAATGCATATTTTTCTAATCATTTTCTTGGCTCTTCTCTAAACTGTCTTCCAATTATTAATATCATTCTTGAACTGTGATCATCAGAACTGTAAACAACATTTCAGTAGCCATCACACTGCTGCCAAATATAGATGCAAAATAACTTCTTTATTCCTACTTGAGATTCCTGTTTATGAATCTATAAATTACATTAACCATTTTGGCACAATGTCGCAGTAGGAGGTCATCATATTCAGTTGATTACCCACTGTCACCCCCAAATCTTTTTTGGAGTCACTACTTTCAAGAATAGAGTTCCCCATTGTGTAAATGTAGCCTACATTCTTTATTCTGAGATGTGCACTTTTACAGTTAGCCATATTAGAACACATTACTGGTTCCACCCAACTTACTAATCATTCCAGATTCCTCAGTATCAATGACTTGTCCTCTATTATTTACCACTCCCCCAATTTTTGAGTCATCTGCAAACTTTATCAGTGATGCTTTTGTTTTCTTCTTCCAGATCATTGATAAAAATGTGACATAGTGTAGAGCCAAGAACTGATCCTTGCAGAACCCCATAAGAAACACATCCATTCGATGATGATTCCCCATTTACAATTCTATTTTGAGACCTATTAGGTTTGTCAGCTTTAAATTCATTTTGTGAGTGCCATGTTCATTTTATATTTTTCTAGTTTTTTAATCAAAATGTTATGTGGTACCAAGTCAAATGCCTTGCAGAAGGCAAAGTATATTACATTAATACTATTACCTTTATCAACTGAACTTGTAATCTCAAAGAAATATCAACTTAGTTTGACAGGATCTATTTTCAATAAACACATGTTGATTGGCATTAATTATATTACTCTCTTTTAGTTCTTTATTAATATAGTCCTGTATCAGCTGCTCTACTGTCTTGCCTGGGATTAATGTCAGACTGACAGGCCTATAATTACCTGGGTTATCCCTTTAACTTTTTGAAACACTAGCACAAAATTAGGTTTCCTACAGTCTTCTGGAACTTCTCCATTGTTCAAAGACACTGAAAATTAAGAGCCCAGCGAGCTACTCAGCCAGCTCTTTTAAAACTCTTGGTGGCAGGTTATATGGACCTGCTGATTTAAAAATGCCCAACATTAAGAGCTGCTGTTTAACCTCATTCTGAGATATTAGTGGAATGGAAAATGTTATGGTGGTTACATCATCTGTTTTTTCCCTACATACAGAACAGAAATATTCATTGAACAGATCTGCCTTTTTGGTATTATTATTGGTATAATTCTACTATTTCCATTTAGAATTTAGAACCATGGAAACTTATCATTCATTGACAAGCAAAGTTCAGATTGTTCCTAAATTTAAGCCTCACACAGAGCAGATGAACCCAAAGTTAGCTAGATGAAAATGCTTCAGTGTGTGTTATTAAATTATTTGTATTGTGTGAGTGCCTATGAGCTCCAGTCATGGAGCAGGACCTGCTTTGTGCTAGGTGCTGGAGTGAAGGGGTTGAGAACCAGTAGATCAACAGCTTCAGAGATGCACTGCCTTCCATTGTTGCAGTACATGAGGAAGCAGTGCTGCCTTGTATAAGATCTTTCCAGATATATCCATATATTGAGAATGATGGGGCAAAACTGCATATCCACTGCTGCTCTATATAGCAGTTAAATCAAAACCAGTGCTTTTGAAACTACTATTCAGCTACTGCACACGAGGGTATAACCATTGCTTTGGTGATTGTTTAAGACGACCAGTTTCTACCCTAAAGCTACAGATAACTGCCATTGGTGTTAACAGGAGTTATCTGTATTTATCATAAGTAGTACAGGTTGCTCAAGATTTTACATGAATGGATTTCAGCCATAATTTCAAACTTGGATGCCTAAGTTGTGCCTGCAACAGATCAGAAGGACCCCATTCAAAGTGTAAATTTGCATATGCAAATGAATGGCAAACAGATGCTCATGTGTATGACTACTTGCTTATTATGCGTTTACAAAGTAGGTTTCATAGGCATAACATAGTTATACTGGTCTTAAAATTGTATTTGCAGTGATTTTATCACGAGTCTTGCAGTATTTGGTGTTTTTCTACAACCTCCATCTCCCAAGTAATTATGTCAGCATCTCAGCTTTCACTTGAAGTAGCATGTGTCTAGTCCTCAGAGTTGTGAAGAAAAGCTTGAAAATGTGACCAGAACTCACAAACCAGAGACAAATAAAAAGGAGCAGCTATTCACCCTGTGCAGTAACTATAGTTATTGGAGATGTGTGTTCCTATGAGTGCTCCACTGTAGGTGCACATGTGCCTCATGTGCCTCCAATTGGAGATTTTAAGTAGCAGTGGCATTTGGACCACGCATGCACTCTGCACTGCCTCATGCTCTGCACCCTGGCTAGACAGAACTGCATTGGTGAACTGCCCTCAGTTCCTTCTCTGCTGGAAAGCTCCATAACAATGAACTCCAAAACAGAGCGGAAAGATGGCAGGAAGTGGAGCACCCAGACACACACACCTCCAAGAACTACAGTTACTGTATATGGTGAATACCCTCTCGTTCTTTGAGTAGCATCCCTACGAGTGTCTCCACTTCAGGTGACTACCCTCAAAGAGGGGAGGCTTCAGAGTCAAGTCCAAAATTGAAGACGTTACAGGAGAGCCAAACACAGAATCAGGACCTGAGTCATGAATAACTGCATAATGTTCCGAAAGGTGTGTACAGAGGTCCAACTTGCAGCTTCACATATCTCAGCAATGGGAATATTCTTAAGAAGAGCTACTGAATTAGAAAGAGTAGGGACAGTGCAACCATTTAGGTGACCTAGGCGGTCGCCTAGGGCACTAGGATTTGGGGGGCGGTATTTTGGGGGGCAGCGACCACAGCGGCCAGATCTTCGGCTGCCGCCGGTATTTAGGTGGAGGGAGCTGGGGCAGGGGAGCACGGGGAGGGACTCCTGCAGCAAGGGTTGGGGGGCGGCACACAGGGGAATTCCCTGCCCCAGCTTACCCCTGCCCTACCTCCTCCTCCCCGAGTACGCCATGGCTGCTTCACTTCTCCCACCTCCCAGGCTTGCGGTGCCTAAGCTGATTGGCGCTGCAAGCCTGGGAGGCAGGAGAAGTGAAGCAGCCACGGCGTGCTTGGGGTGGAGGTGGAACAGGGGTGAGCTGCGGTGGGGGAGGCACCTCAGGACGGAGGGTGAGGGATGGGGAGCTGCTGCGGGGGGAGGTGCCTCAGGATGGAAGAGGGGAGCTGTCACGGGGGGGCACCTCAGGGCGGGGTCTCAGGGACTGAGGAGGGCGCAAGGTGGAAGTTTCACCTAGGGCATGAAACAAACATTCTTGCACCAGCCCTGAGAAAGAGCTCATTGAATGCGTTAGTACTCCAGAAAGAGGTTGGAGGAGATCATGAGACTGATAACAAAAAGGTAACACAGCTGGATTTCCATCTATGTTGTTTTGAAATTGGAGTTCCCTTAGACCTGTCCTCAATAGACACAAACAACCTGGAAGATTTTCAAAGGGCAAGTCTGCTCTGCAATTAAAAAGCCACGGCCGGCCTGTGCCAGCTGACTCAAACAGCCCCTTAGCCTGAACCCCATGAGCCTAACTGCAGTGTAGACATTGGGGCTCAGGCTGCAGCCCAAGCTCTGGGAACTCCCACCACACAGGGGCCTAGAGCCCAGGCTCAACTCAAACCCAAAACATCTACACTGCGATTAAACAACCCCTTTGACTGAATCCCACGAGCCCCATTCAGTTGGCATGGGTCAGCAATGGGTTTTTAATTGCGGTGTAGATCTACCCAAAAAGGCTTAGCCCTTCTGACTTCAAGTCTATGTAACCCCTCATCTTCCTTATTCAGGTGTGATTTAAGATAGATAACTGGAAGGTGAATAGGCTGGTTAATGTTGAAATCCAGCACCACCTTCAGTAAGAATTTGGGAAGTGGTCACAATGTAACCTTGTCCTTGAAAAATATGGTGAAGGAGGAATATGGCATCGGAGCCCCCGTCTCCCCAACTCTGAGCAAAAGTAATGGCTACCAAGAAGGCTGTTTTCATAGATAGGTCAAGAAAGGAACAGGTTGCCACTGGCTTGAAGGAATCTCTCATAAGGCATCTAAGCACCAAGTTGATGTTCCCAAAATGGGCTAGAATGTTTGATTCATGGAAAAAGATTCCCCAACACCTTGAGATTGGATGTGTAAACACTGAAAAATCCTCCACCAGGAAATGGAAGGCCGTAAGGGCTGCTAAATGTACCTTAATGAAATGCAAAGACAAGCCTGCCTTTCAGTTTTAGGATATAATCTAGTATATTTGACAGCAAAGAGGAAGCAGGTGAAAGATGTCTCAGGTTGCACCAGTGGCTGATTTTGTCCATTTTTTGTAGGTAAGTATTACAAGTAGACTGCTTTGTGCTATGTAATAATAATACTCTTCTCACTTCCTCAGAATAGGTTGTTTCTAATCCTGCAAACCACTGATCATCCGTGCTTTGAGAAAAAGAACCCTGTGACTGGGGTGAAGAATTTGACTGGCATCCTGAGAAAGAAGGTGTACAGTCTGGAGGATGATTGATTGATAAGCAATCGACTGGATGAGATAAGGAAATCATGTCTATCTTGGCCATACTGGAACCAGCCAAATAACTCTGTCCTTGTCTTTCCTTATTATCTTGATCAACACTATGTATATTAGAGGAGTAGGCAGAAATGCATAAAACAGACCGAATGTCCAACAAAGGAGAAAGGCATCTCCCAAAGGCTGGCAGTCCACTCCACCTCTTAGCACAACTGGAAGCACTTATTGTTTTTGGTTGTGGTGAACAGGTCTATCTGCAGGATGCCCCAACACTAAAATATGCATCAGAGTATAATGGACTCGATTTCCTATTTTTGATCCTGAGAGAAGTGTCTGCTGAAGGTATCTGTGGTGATGTTTTGAATGCCCAAAAGATAAGCTATAAAGATACTGAGATACTGACATGGTTTTGTACGCATCATTCCAGAATCTCATGGCTTTGGTGCAGAGGGAGGGCGATTTCGCTTCCCTTTGATGGTTGATATAAAACATGCATCACATATTGTCTGTCACAATCTTCATGTTTGCCCCTGACCAATGGCATAAAAAGAGTGGTATTTCTAACTGCCCTGAGTTTCAGCAAGTTGATGTGTAGAATGCTTTTGTGAGATGACCACAACTGTGAATGTCAAGCTGTGCTCCCCATCCCAACAGAGATGTATCTGTCATTACTAACCTTGGAGACGGTTGAGCAAAGGGATTCCTATGCAAATGTGAGAATCTTTCCACCAGTTGAGGGACTTCTTCACAATAGTAAGAACTGACAGTAGTTTGTTCAAGCTTTGTTTGCTTGGCAAATAAACAGTTTTGAGCCACTCTTGGAGGCAGCTCATGTGCAACCTTGTGCAGTTTATCACTTACATACTAGCTACCATCTATCCAACAACTGGAGATAGCTTTTGACCAATGTCTGGGGGCTGATTTGAACCGTAGTGATTAAATTCAATAAGATTGTAAACCTGTGCACTGAGAGGTAGGCTTTGGCCACTACCACATGGAGGCATGCTCCTATGAACACCAATCTTTACACTGGGGCCAAGGTGGACTTCTGAATTTTTAACTGCAGCTGAATGCAACTTAATGTTTCTCATCAGCCCTTTTAGAGGTGGGCACTATTGTTGCTGGAGTATACCAGTTTACTTTTGCAGGATCCAGCAGACCCTCTTTAATAGATAGTGCAATTCAGGCAGATGACTCTATAGCTAGCAGTTTATGTTATGACTCCTTAAGCTCATCAAGTGGTATGTGTAAGGAGTCTGGTATCTTTTTAATGAGATCCTGGAAACTGCTTGAAGTCATCAGTCAGGGATGATGGGAGACACATGGTATCTGCTACATCCCCAGATGAAGCAATGTTGGTTGGCAGAGAAAGATTCTCAAGGAGCATGAGGCTCCTGCTCCTCAAAAATCGCTTCTTGTGGTTCAGGCTTTTTAGAGACAGGACAGGGCAGGGAGGGATTGTCTACTCCATCATGGCAACGAGTGATGCAAAGGGTTCTAGAGAATTGTTGACAGTACCCCGCCCATGGATCCCAGCACAGCTAATAAGGGGTCCCCACATAGAATAGGTGAGGGCATCAAAGAGTGCTCAGACCCCTGGGACGGAGCTTGAAGGTGTCTCTCTAGAGTATGTTCCATCTCCCTAAAAGTCTCCGGAAAAAAATACTCCTGATAGTGAGGAGGGGAGTTCTGAACTGAAATTTGAGAGACCAATGAGAAAGCCCCATCATCTTCAATGTCACTTTGTAGGAAAAAAAGGTAGTGATTCTGTTGGTAAAGGTCCTATAACTAGAGACCTGGAGGTCCTTGGTACCAAGAATGGATTGTTAGAGAAGTCAGGCATCTGTCACAATGAGGTCTCATGAAAATCTAAACTCCTGTAATATCGACATGGTGGTTGGTGGTGAGGCGGCAGCCTGAGCAGAGGTGATTGCGGCAGAGGGAGTGGATGGTACTGTGGGCTTTATGTGCTCTTGATGTGTCTGTGCTAAATGATAATCTGGTCTTCTGTAGTACCAAAATGGTAGGTACTGAGGGCCTGGCTGATTGTACCAGTACTAACTTAGAAGAGGTAGTCTTCTCCTTGCTGCCTCAATCCCCTGATGATACCAATGATCTTCTGAAGCCAGAACCCTTACATTCTTTCAGTAAAATGGTGCATGCAGTACCTAAGGAACCTGTAGCCTCATGGGTACCGAGCTGGGAATTGGTGAGTGCCGAAGTATTTGTCCAATCGGTGATAAGGGTTTCTTTGAAGTAGATTACCTACCTGGGCAACATGAGCTCCATTTCCTACAGTCATTTTGAGAGGACTCTTGAGTCTTCCTCTTAGAAGATCTAGGGGACTGCTGCATTGAAGAGGTTGAGGTGGTCAACTTGCTCAGAATATGGGTGGGATTTCCATGGCCCGGGTCAGAAGCTAGACGAAGGGAGCTCTCCATCATGAGGAGGTGCAATTTAGTTTCCTGGTTCTTTTCTGATGCTCAATAGGAATACCAGGCAAAAATTATACTTTTGGGGAATGGATGACTCCCCAATGCAACAGACACACTGGGAGTGTCCATCACTTACCAGAATAGCCTCCCTGCATGAAAAGGCAACATTTAAAATCTGGAAAGCCACAGGAAATAAAACAGGAAAAAAAAAGTCTTTATAACAATTTTTAAAATGATTTAACTATTGCTAGCTACTACTCTGACTAAGCTAAGAAAAACTTAAAAAAACAAACTACAATTGAGATAAGTTCAACTCAAACACTGCTGCAGCTCCATCTCAGATGGAGGCAGTTAAAAAAGAATTGCAGGTGGTTCACCTGCACAGGTCTATCTAGCCAAGGTGCAGAGCACGAGGTAGAGTAGAGTGCATGTGTGGGCTGAATGGGCACTGCTACCTAAAATCTCTGATCGAAGGTGCATGCGCAGCTGAAGTGAAGTATCCATAGGGACGCTACTAGAAGAACCCAACATTTGCTATTTTTAAGCCTACATCATGATTTTGAGGGTTCAGTTCATTTTTTTTAAAATGAATAGGATTGACTATATTGCTAAAATGAGTTTTTTTAAAACTAAAAGAGAGAGCTGTACTAATTCAGAATGAGAAAGTCCCTATCCTGTACAGTTTACAATCTAATTATTATTAATAGATAGGCTGTTTAGTCATTACAGAATCTGGCACAGGAATAGAAGATGCAGATACAAGCTATCACAAGGAACCCTTTTTTACAAAGTCAATTTCCTATTTATAACTGCTTTAAAGGACTGAAACTTTTCAAACCATTTCGATTAAGGAAGCAACCTGACAATTAACCTCCAGTTCAATTGTGCACATTGAGCAATAGTTAGCAGTGTTCAGACAGATTTTTTTTCCCCCCTGAACTACCTAGTTTTCATCAAGTTCACTTTGAGTTTTAACACACATTTGTGGGACTTGGACATTGTGTGCAGGAATTAATGGTGAGCTTGATTTTACTTCTTGTTGGTTGGCTTTCCCATTCTGCAGCATTTTTTGCATGACACAAAACAGCTTTGAAATGATCCATTAGACTGTTAGCCAGTACTCAGTGCTGGGGGAATCCAGTGACCTACACCTCTGGAACACATGGGTAACTTTTAACATCTCCCTAAAGCATTTTAATCAACAAAGAACAAGGAAGAGAAAGAGCATTACTAAATCAAGTCAGATATTTCCTGAAGCCATAGCTGATCAGGCTGGCATCTTGTCCCTCTAACAAGGGGACATTAGTAGTTGCTCAGCTATATTTGCTGGCATGCCAACATAAGAATGGCCGTACCGGGTCAGACCAAAGGTCCATCTAGCCCAGTATCTGTCTACTAACAGTGGCCAATGCCAGGTGCCCCAGAGGGAGTGATGCTAACAGGCAATGATCAAGTGATCTCTCTCCTGCCATCCATCTCCATCCTCTGATGAACAGAGGCTAGGGACACCATTCTTTACCCTTCCTGGCTAATAGCCATTTATGGACTTAGCCACCATGAATGTATCCAGTTTCTTTTTAAACACTGTTATAGTCCCAGCCTTCACAACCTCCTCAGGTAAGGAGTTCCACAAGTTGACTGTGCGCTGTGTGAAAAAGAACTTCCTTTTATTTGTTTTAAACCTGCTACCTATTAATTTCATTTGGTGACCCCTAGTTCTTGTATTATGGGAATAAGTAAATAACTTTTCCTTACCCACTTTCTCTACATCACTCATGATTTTATATACCTCTATCATATCCCCCCTTAGTCTCCTCTTTTCCAAGCTGAAGAGGCCTAGCCTCTTTAATCTTTCCTCGTATGAGACCCTCTCCAAACCCCTAATCATTTTAGTTGCCCTTTTCTGAACCTTTTCTAGTGCTAGAATATCTTTTGAGGTGAGGAGACCACATCTGTACACAGTATTTGAGATGTGGGCGTACCATGGATTTATATAAGGGCAATAATATATTCTCATTCTTATTCTCTATCCCCTTTCTAAAGATTCCTAACATCTTGTTTGCTTTTTTGACCGCCTCTGCACACTGTGTGGACATCTTCAGAGAACTATCCACAATGCCTCCAAGATCTTTTTCCTGACTCGTTGTAGCTAAATTAGCCCCCATCATATTGTATGTATAGATGGGGTTATTTTTTCCAGTGTGCATTACTTTACATTTATCCACATTAAACTTCATGTGCCATTTTGTTGCCCAATCACTTAGTTTTGTGAGATCTTTTTGAAGTTCTTCATGATCTGCTTTGGTCTTAACTATCTTGAGTAGTTTAATATCATCTGCAGACTTTGCCACCTCACTGTTTACCCCTTTCTCCAGATCATTTATGAATAAATTGAATAGGATTGGTCCTAGGACTGACCCTTGGGGACCACCACTAGTTACCCCTCTCCATTCTGAGAATTTACCATTAATTCCTACCCTTTGTTCCCTGTCTTTTAGCCAGTTCTCAATCCATGAAAGGACCTTCCCTTTTATCCCATGACAGCTTAATTTACGTAAGAGCCTTTGGTGAGGGACCTTGTCAAGGCTTTCTGGAAATCTAAGTACACTATGTCCACTGGATCCCCCTTGTTCATATGTTTGTTGACCCCTTCAAAAAACTCTAATAGATTAGTAAGACACTATTTCCCTTTACAAAAACCATGTTGACTATTGCTCAACAGTTTATGTTTTTCTATGTGTCTGACAATTTTATTCTTAACTACTGTTTTGACTAATTTGCCTGGTACCGACATTAGACTTACCGGTCTGTAATTGCTGGGATCACCTCTACAGTCCTTTTTAAATTGGCGTTACATTAGCTATCTTCCAGCCACTGGGTACCAAAGCCGATTTAAAGGACAGATTACAAACCTTAGTTAATAGTTCTGCAACTTCATATTTGAGTTCTTTCAGAACTCTTGGGTGAATGCCATCTGGTCCCGGTGACTTGTTAATGTTGAGTTTATCAATTAATTCCAAAACCTCTTATAGTGACACTTCAATCTGCGATAGTTCCTCAGATTTGTCATCTACAAAAGCCAGTTCAGGTTTGGGAATCTCCCTAACATCCTCAGCCCTGACGACTGAAGCAAAGAATCCATTTAGTTTCTCCGCAATGACTATCGTCTTTAAGCGCACCTTTTGTATTGCGATCGTCAAGGGGCCCCACTGGTTGCTTAGCAGGCTTCCTGCTTCTGATGTACTTAAAACACATTTTATTACCTTTGGAGTTTTTGGAGCATCTTTATATAGCTCATTTTCCCACCATTGATGAGGGGACCCCCAGGCATTCTCCTCCTCAGCTTTACCCTAACAGATCATGGAAGTTTATGAATGGGACTCAATAAGTGAAGTAGAAGAGAAGATAAATACTCTGATTGGGGCAGATGTCTTGTGCTGAAGCTGATCAGCCACAGAGTTTTTACACTCTTATGCCCTAACTTTGCAGGAGGTAAAGGGACGGTCTTTCCTTCTCCTACATCACATTTGTTTCAGGATCTAAAGAGTCTGGTTAATCCCCAGTGCAGGGGGATTTTCTGGTGGTAGAGAACCAATGTACAGGGTACAGGCAGAGCAGCTAAGAGCTAGTGTAGCAGCTTCTATGCCACATTCTCCCTGAGCTAATGGAGTACGGGCCATGACCATGGCTTTCCATGATGATATACCTATGGTTCTGGGGGAGAAAGACAGGCAGGGAGTGTAAGAAAGGGAGCTGGGGAACTGGAATGTGAGAGCACTCATTTTCTTAATCTATTGAATGAAAGAAACTAAACTTGAGAGAGAATATTCATGACATGTTCATGCCCTGAACTAATCATATTTAATTTAATTACCTTAAAGGTGAATTTCAGAGACTAGGATCATTTACATAAAAACACTAGTACTAATATTTGCAAATTGCAGTCTATTAAAATCTCCTGTATAATCAGACTAAAGTATAATGAGACTAAACACCTATATTTTATGATTAATCCAAAGTGTATAATAAAGGAGGAAAGCCATCATCTTTAATTAAGCTAGGAAACCCTTCAACAACAACAAGAGTTTAAGGATACATTGGAATATTGAATTGTTACATGAAATTTACACTAAGTTCCTCTATCTCAGGCAAGTCAGCTTGCCCTCTGTATTGAAGTGGCAGTGTATATGTTTTAACTTACAGCTCCTTTGGAAATAACTGACATATCAAATAGACAGATTTTGCCAGGCCATTCATCCAATTAGTCCAGCATTTTGCCTGTAGCACTGACCAATGTGATGCTTCAAAGTGAGGAAAAAACCCAAATCCTATAATGCACTAAGCAATTTATGCATTACTGTAAATGGATAAGAAAAAATCCTTCCTGACACCTGTGGGGTATGAGTTTATACCCCTAAACATAATGTTTAATATATCACTATATCTATCCCCTTCAAGGTACCTGGAGAACCTAAATTCTGAATTTCTTGACTTCAGGGGGATCACATTTATGGATGGTGATTTATTAAGTATAATGATATAAAATAGACATGATGCAAACTACAAAATTGGGATTCAGGTCTGGAAGAAACTTTCCCAAAGTTTAGGGGAGTTTGGCCTAGAACAAGGGTAGACAACCTAGGGCACGTAAGCCAAAGGTGGCACGCGAGCTGATTTTCAGTGGCACTCCTGGCCACCGGTCCGGGAGGCTCTGCGTTTTAATTTAATTTTAAATGAAGCTTCTTTAAAACATTTTAAAAACCTTACTTACTTTACATACAATAGTTTAGTTATATATTATAGACTTAGAGAAAGAGACCTTCTAAAAATGTTAAAATGTATTACTGGCATGCAAAACCTTAAATTAGAGTGAATAAATGAAGACTTGACACACCGCTTCTGAAAGGTTGCTGACCCCTGGCCTACAATGTTGGTTTGGGCCCATCATCAATATAAAGTAAAATATCTCCCAGCAGAAGTACATTGTGCTAAAAATTGGAAGGGGATGTAGTTGGGTTACTCAGAGTATTTTGTTTGAGAGCTACACTTCACTCCTTCCTTAATTCCTATTTAGTTTGGAGGGCTCTGCCTCTCCCTCCCCCTCCTTCACCCCTTCTGAAAGAAACATGTCTGCTTTGGTTAAGAGTTCAATCACCCTTTCCACAAATGAAGAAAAAACAAAAGATAGAAGATTCCAGAAGTGAACTGTTGGCTAGGTAAATGGTATAAGGTAGAGGGTTTTAGTTTTGTAGATCATTGGTCCATCTTTTATGGGAAGAGAGGGCTGTACAGTAGGATGGGAACCGATCTTCTAAAGGACAAGTTGGCTGGAGTAGTCAGGAGATGTTAAGCTAATAATAAAAGGAAAAGATGAACAGAAGGAAGACATCGGCCCTCATTTAGAACAAAATCAAGATATTGAGAACATAATTAATCAAGTAACCAAAGGACATGAAGGGAAGAAAGTCTTTAGTTGCCTATATACCAAGGCTAGGAGCCTGGGTAACAAACAAGAGGAATTGGAAGTTCTCATTTATGAGCATAAATTCAATCTAGTTGACATTACTGAAGCGTGGTGGGATGATTCACATGATTGGAATGTTAAAAATCAATTTTTTTAACCTAACTAGGAAGGACCGAGTAAGCAAAGAGGGAGGGAGATTGGCATTCAGTAACAAAAACAACAACATTACCTGTTTCACAGTCACTGACAACTTGGAAGAAAATTATGTTGAAATGCTTAAGGATCAATATCTTAACAGATGAAGCACAAAATAGGTTATTAGTTGGTGTCAGACCACCAAATCACACTAGGACCAGGATAGCTGGCTTTTAAGCATCTACCTACTATATAGTGTAGGGGGGGAAAAATAAGTGATCATGGAGGACTTCAATCTGAGTGACATGCTGGAATGCTAAAACATTCACAGAATTTTTAAATATTATATATGACAATTTCCAAACAAAAAAAAAAAAAGGAGTTGCATCCAACATGGGAAAATTCTATACTGGACCTTTTGACAGATTAAGAGAAATTAATTACAAACTAAAAATTAGTGGTAGCTAAGTTACAAGTAATGGGATGATCACATTTGATATGTAGAAATAGAATTAAGTCTGAGAAATATTTACACTTGGGACTTTAAGAGAGCCATTTCACAAAGCTGAAAACAATGAGTTAAATCAGCTGGGATGAAGAAATTAAATAGAAAAGTGTTAATGATAATTGGGTATTTAAAAACTTTATATTAGGTGTCCCAAAAAACAATCAAAAAAGGCTGCACTTATTAAAAAAAATGGCCTTAAAAGAGGAAGTGAACGCAGCTAAAATATAATTTAAAAAACAACATAACTAATGGAAGAAAGACGAGGTTAATAGTAATAGTAAAATCAGATGCTAGGCATTGTAGAAAATTGATAAGGGAAACAAAAGACATGAAAGAAATCTATGACCAGCAGAGTTAAGGACAATAAGGAGGAGGGTTTCTTTTAAGTTTATTAAGAACAAAAAGAATCGTAACAATGGTTTTGGTCTATTGCTAGATGGAAATGGTAGAACTGTCAACAATAATGCAGAAAAGGCAGAAATGTTCAGTAAATACTTCTGTATATAGGGGAGGGATATGATGATGTAGTTACAGCATCATGATGATTATGAAACACTTTCCTTTCCAATAGTAACTCAAGAGAATGTTAAATAGCAACTACTAAAATTACATATTTTAAAATCAGGTCTACATAGCTTGCATCCAAATGTTTTGATACAGCTGGCCAAGGAGCTAGCTGGACTGTTAATATTGACTTTGAATAATTCTTGAGACACTGAGAAAGTTCCATAAGGCTGGAAGAAAGGTAATGTTGTGCCAATATTTTAAAAGGATAAATGTTACGACTGTTGTATGGATCTCAAGGGCCAAAAGAGTTAAAGGTGTTATAAGCTTTTTCAGTGTTGAACATTATAACAAGTGATACAAAGGTTTCTACACTAGGGTGACCAGATGTGCCGATTTTATAGGGACAGTCCCGATTTTTGGGTCTTTTTCTTATATAGGCTACTATTACCCCCCACTTCCATCCTAATTTTTCACATTTGCTGTCTGGTCACCCTATTCTACATCCAAAAGCAGTCATTCTAACACTGAAAGTTTATTGATCCAACACAAGAAAGAACAGAAAAAAAAATTGAAACAAGTATTTATTTTGAAACTGAAATTGAGTGATTATGCAAAATAAACTGGGAGATGAGATGAGCTGCCAAGATTTTTTCAAAGACTCTTTTCAAGAACCCCCAAAAGGGGGAAAAGTAGGTGGTGTAGCTCATCATCACCTCATTATTTTGTCCACCAATTAGCCCTAATATCTGCCACACCAATTTTAGTCTATTAATTTCTTGACCCACATCTTCTGGTTCATTAAGTCCAATC
Organism: Gopherus flavomarginatus; assembly: GCF_025201925.1. NCBI lineage: Eukaryota > Metazoa > Chordata > Testudines > Testudinidae > Gopherus > Gopherus flavomarginatus. Next base: position 59,855,586 of record NC_066620.1, on the reverse strand, counting down.
TCATCACAGTCCTTGAATCATATGAATAGGTCTTCTTTGTTTGGAATAATTGAGCCTCTCAGTCTGATTTTCTTGTACTACTTCATTACAATCTTTTTTGAAAATATTTTGACCTACTTTCCATGCTTAATTCCCAAACAGGCAAAACATAGGTTATTGTGACATTTTATGAACTTTCATATACTTTTTACTGTTGAGCTTACAATTAAGATAAAAATGTTAAGCCCAATAATCCTAACATGACCAGGATAATTATAGGCCTGTCGCCCTGACATTGATCGTAGGCAAAATAATGGAGTCCCATATAAGCCACCTCATTAATAAAGAATTAAAGAGATTAATATAAGTAATGCTAAACAATATTTCTGAGTTCAATCCTTGAGGAGTCCATTTAGGGAACGGGCATAAAAATCTGTCTAGGGATTAGTCCTGCTTTGAGCAGGGGGTTGGACTAGATGACCTCCTGAGGTCCCTTCCAACCCTAATATTTTATTATTCTAATATTGGTTTATGGCAAATAGATCCTGTCAAACAAACTTGATATCAATTTATTTTATTTAAATGAGATTACAAGTTTGGCTGATAAATAGTATTGATGCACTATTACTGTAAACTTCTGTAAGGCATTTGACTTGGTATTGCAAGACATTTTGATTAAAAAGAATGATGCAAGCTTACCAAGGCACACTGATTAAAAACTGGATAATAGAGAGGTTTCAAAATGTAACTGTAAACAGGGAATCATCATGGAGTGGGTGCGCTTCTAATGGGATCCCATGTGGATCATTACTTGATGCTAGGCTATTTAACATTTTTATCAAGGACTTGGAAGAAAACAAAATCATTACTGATAAAGTTTGCAGATGACGCAAAAACTAGGGGAGTGGTAAATCACGCAGAAGATAGGTCACGGATACAGAGTGATTTGGAATGCTTGGTAATCTGGGTGCAAACAAATAATGTGAGTTTTAATATGGCTCAACATAAATGTATACATCTGGGAACAAAGAATGTAGACCATACTTACATGGTGGGGGACTCTGGAAAGCAAAGACTTTGAAAAAGACTTGGTTGGGGGGTGGTCATAGTAGATAATTAGCTAAACATGAGCTCTCAGTGCAAGACTGTGGCCAAACTGGCTAATGAGATCCTTGGATGCATATACTAGTGACTGTGCCATGTTGCTGTAGCCCTGCCAGTCCCAGGACATTAGCGAGACAAGGTGGATGAGGTAATATCTTTTATTGGACCAAGTTATCAAGCTTACACAGAGCTTGAGAACTTGTCTCTCTCACCAAACAGAAGTTACTCCAATAAAAGATATTACCTCACCCACCTTGTCTCTCTGAACAAGGAAGTACTGAATAGGAGTAGAAAAGTTATATTACCCCTGTATTTGGCATGGATGTGACCACTACTGGAGTACAGTTTTGGTGTCCTCAATTCAAGAAGAATACTGATAAATTGGAGAAGGTTCAGGGAAGAGCCACAAGAATGATTAAAGGATTAGAAATCATGCCTATCGTGATAGACTCAAGGAGCTGAATCTCTTTAGCTTAAAGAGAGGTTATGGGGTGACTTGATTACAGTCTGTAAGTATCTATGTGGGAAATAAATATCTGGTAATGGATTCTGCAGCTGTAGCTGTGTCAGTCCCAAGATATTAGAAAGATAAAGGTGGGTGAGGTAATAGCTTTTGGAGAATGGGCTCTTCAGTCTAGCAGATAAAGATATTACAATATCCAGTGGCGGGAAGCTGAAGCCAGACAAATTCAGACTGGAAATAAGGCTTAATTTAATAGCAAGGCTAATTAACCATTGGATCAACTTACCTGGTGGACTCCCCATCACTGGCAATTTTTAAATCCAGTTTGGATGTTTCTCTGAAAGATATGCTACAGTTCAAACAGGAATTATTCTGGGGAAGTTCTATAGCCTGTGTTACAGAGGAGGTCAGATTAGTGATCACAGCAATCCCTTCTGGCCTTACAAATTATGAATTTCAGAATCCTGTTTCATATCTTTGAAAGTGTTGGAGCAACTGCATCAGTTACCCCCATCTTATCAGCTTAAAACATTCGTCTACAGCTAACACAAAAAATATTACTACCAAGTTTAGTATTAGCAGCAAAGAGTCCTGTGGCACCTTACAGACTAACAGACGTTTTGGAGCATGAGCTTTCGTGGGTGAATACCCACTTCGTCAGATGCATGTAGTGGACATTTCCAGGGGCAGGTATATATATGCAGGCAAGCTAGAGATAATGAGGTAGTTCAATCAGGGAGGATGAGGCCCTGTTCTAGCAGTTGAGGTGTGAAAACCAAAGGAGGAGAAACTGGTTCTGTAATTGGCAAGCCATTCACAGTCTTTGTTTAATCCTGAGCTGATGGTGTCAAATTTGCAGATGAACTGAAGCTCAGCAGTTTCTCTTTGAAGTCTGGTCCTGAAGTTTTTTTCCTGCAGGATGGCCACCTTAAGGTCTGCTATAGTGTGGCCAGGGAAGTTGAAGTCTTCTACAGGTTTTTGTATATTGCCATTCCTAATATCTGATTTGTGTCCGTTTATCCTTTTCCGTAGCGACTGTCCAGTTTGGCCGATGTACATAGCAGAGGGGCATTGCTGGCATATGATGGTGTATATTACATTGGTGGATGTGCAGGTGAATGAACCGGTGACGGCGTGTCTGATCTGGTTAGGTCCTGTGATGGTGTCACTGGTGTAGATATGTGGGCAGAGTTGGCATCAAGGTTTGTTGCATGGATTGGTTCCTGAGCTAGAGTTACTATGGTGCAGTGTGCAGTTACTGGTGAGAATATGTTTCAGGTTGGCAGGTTGCCTATGGGCGAGGACTGGCCTGCCACCCAAGACCTGTGAAAGTGTGGGATCATTGTCCAGGATGGGTTGCAGGTCCCTGATGATGCGTTGGAGAGGTTTTAGCTGGGGACTGTATGTGATGGCCAGTGGAGTCCTGTTGGTTTCTTTCTTGGGTTTGTCTTGCAGTAGGAGCTTCTGGGTACATGTCTGGCTTTGTTGATCTGTTTCCTTATTTCCTCATGCAGGTATTGTAGTTTTGAGAATGCTTGGTGGAGATTTTGTAGGTGTTGGTCTCTGTCTGAGGCGTTAGAGCAGATGCGGTTGTACCTCAGTGCTTGGCTGTAGACAATGGATCGTGTGATGTGCCCGGGATGGAAGCTTGAGGCACGAAGGTAGGCATAGCGGTTGGTAGGTTTTTGGTATAGGGTGGTGGTAATGTGACCATCACTTATTTGCACCGTGGTGTCTAGGAAGTGGACCTCCCATGTAGATTGGTCCAGGCTGAGGTTGATGGTGGGGTGGAAGCTGTTGAAATCGTGGTGGAATTTTTCCAGAGACTCCTTCCCATGGGTCCAGATGATGAAGATGTCATCAATGTAGCGTAGGTAGAGAAGGGGCGTGAGTGGACGAGAGCTGAGGAAGCGTTGTTCCAGGTCGGCCATAAAAATATTGGCATATTGTGGGGCCATGCAGGTGCCCATAGCTGTGCCACTGATCTGGAGATATATATTGTCATCAAATTTGAAATAATTGTGTGTGAGGATAAAGGCACAGAGCTCAGCAGCCAGTTGTGCTGTGGCATCATCAGGGATACTGTTCCTGACAGCTTGTATGCCATCTGTGTGTGAGATGTTCGTGTAGAGAGCCTCTACATCCATGGTGTCTAGGATGGTGTTTTCTGGAAGGTCGCCAATGCATTGTAGTTTCCTCAGGAAATCAGTGGTGTCACGGAGATAGCTGGGAGTGCTGGTGGCATAGGGTTTGAGTAGAGAGTCCACATATCCAGACAGTCCTTCAGCGAGTTTACTATTAGTATTCCAGGGCAGAGCAGCTGTCGGGAAGCTGAAAAATCTGGGCTTTTGATTACATCAATCTGATTCAGGTGTGGTGAACACACAAAAACAATGAAATCTGGTGTAAGGAAACAATGTAATGTTACAAAAACAAAACAAAAATACCTCAGGGTCCAGAAAAGTTCCACATCCAGCTAATGTCCTGTAAACTGAGGGAGTTACCTAAGGGTTAGAGCTGAAAGGTCCTAATGGAGTGCAAAACACTAATTATGTATGGATTAAACTCTTTGCCACTAATAACTTTTCAACTGCTCTATTTTTACACTTTCAATGTACACAAACTTCCCCTATCACTGCTATTGCTCCCAAAACAACTTCTGTCAGCAGCCATGCCTCTGAAATTAACAGAATTTTATTTTATTAAGTCCATGATTTAGTGATTTTACCATAGCTGTTGAAAATGTACATTATAAAATGTGCTTGCTGGGGTTTCATTTAGAAAAACCTGATAGATGGGCACAGTTTCTTGTTTCTCTTAAAAATGGAGACGAGGGAGGGAAGGGTTCATATTTAGGTGAAATATCTCTATATTCATCTCCCCCTGAACCTCCATCTGCCACATGCTGTTTACATCAGGGCTGAAGGATATTACAATACTGGCTTCACATAGTCCCTCATTGCACATATTTCACAGCACATTAGGAAAATGAAATAAAAAAGATGACTGCTCTTCTAGCTGATGACTTGGGGCCTAATTCCAAAGCTACTCAAGTCAATGAAAAGACTATTAAATTAAACAGGCTTTGGACTGAGCCCTGAAAGAGCAGGAGGAAAAATCAGAATACACTATTTGTTTCTCTATACTAGTAACTTATGGCCTTTATGTCTGTTGCACCACTCTTCTCGGCATCTCTAAGTGCTTCATAAACATTCCTGACAAGTTTATTAATATGGGTGTCCTGAGGTTAAGTATTATCTAGAAGTGGGTGGATACACTTATTTGCTTTGATTCTGTTTGCACACTCTTCGCGTTCACTTTCTCAGAATTTTCTGGCAAATGAGGTAAGTGGCAGGAAAGTTCATGGAAATAATTTTAAAGCAAATATTAGAGCACATGCAAGGAAAATGAAATTTGAGGCCTATATTTTCAAGTTCCATGGGAAAAGTCAATATTTTGACATTAATTTTCATCCTGATTTGGGATGGAAGACCAAAATATAGAACGTTTTCATGAATAAAAAGTTCTGACAATTTTTTATTTGGAAAAGTCAAAGCGTTTCTTTTGGGTTTGTTGAATCAAATCCAAACATTTTGTTTAGAGTCTGACATAAAACTGTATCTGCCTGTGAAGCTGAAGTGCCTTAGGGGAGTTGTAGTTCATGTGTTATGCCCCAGCTCTCTCCTGTGGGACAGGCCCCAGGGCTGGACTACATCTCATGAGGCACTTCAGTGTATGATACCCTCATCGAGCTGTATGTCTTCATTCAGAGTTAACCCTGGTAATTGACACCTGGGTCTGAACACCCAGATTAGCCTAGCTTGGGTATGAGTGACCACACTGCAACGCCATGCTCAAGTTACTGAGTCCACACTGATGTATGCAGCTATGGATATCTCTAGGACTTCTGGAGTCATATCCCATGCTTCTTAGTGCTACAGTAAGTTGAGCTGCTCTAGGACTCTTTCCTGGTCAATTGTGGAAGAACTTGTCTGTACTTGTGAAAAACACAAGGGAATTTTGGGAAGGCACTGGAGGACTATTAGCACTCGAGTGATTTAGCTTGCATGTTCACTGCAAAGTTGGGTGTTGCCAGCCTGATTGAGAATAGCACTGTTGAAAGAATGGGGTCATGAAGCATCCACATTACCATACAGCACCTTAGGCTGATAAAGTTATGTGACAAAGCAACCTGAAACTGAATATTTTGTTTCAATTTCCCCTGGAAGAAAAATCAAAAAATTTTAGCCAAAATTATTGTATATATATCAAAATTTCTATTTTACAAAAAATCCCCAACCAGCTTTACTAGCTACTTCAGGTGCCTCAAGTTTTGGGTGCCCAATGTGAGACACCTTAAAGGGTTCTGCATTTCAGAGGACAGATTCTCTGTACTTTTTGAAAACTGGGTCCCCTTAGGGGGTCTGAAGTTGGGCACTCAACTGAGATGCAGCAAAATTAATAGTCACTTTTAAAAATTTAAGACCAAATTTATAAATGCAAGTGATGCTATCAGTAATCTGATTTTAAGAATTACCCTCATCCAGTCAGGAAACAGAAACACACCCTGTAAGTCAAGTGTCCAATAAAATTCAAACAAATCCAGTTTGGAGAACAAGCCCGCTGTTGATTCACAGGAGCATGGGGAAAGCCATGCATATATATCACTCCTGTTCCTTCAAAGCAGCCAGGAGTAGGGTAAAGTGGGGAGGAAGGCTGCCAGTGTTGCCTGCTCCTTCCAGCACATTGACAGTACTCTGAGGCCCTCCGATTGGCCAAGCACACTACTTAGCCCTGGAAGCTGTCTGGGCAACCACTCAAACTTCTGGCCTGCTGTGACTCCAGACCTCACCTTGTCTTCTGATCTGTGGTCTCCAATTCCAGCCTAAATCTTATCCTGACTCTTGCCTCCTGATTCCAGCCTGGAGTTACCTCTGATCTCCAGTCTGAACTCCAGCCTGACTCTGACCCTGACTCGTTTATTGAGCCAAGCTCTAGCAATTTCTCCAACCCCTGCTCATTGACTACTATCCTTGACATGTGGACCCTAGCCAATCTCTGACTGCTGCCCCAGTCCCTTACACCAGCTAGTCAAGGTTGACTATCAGCACTTCAAATGGCTGGAAGGTCAGTTTAGATAATCACCTAAAAGAGAAGATGCTTGCCAAAGCTCATCTGAACCCCGTGCAAAATTGGACTAGAAAACTCCCACAGAGATACTCTCAGCATTTTTGCTTCCTACTTTTTCCAACTCAACTCTCCTTCTCCAGGAAGGAATCCTACAGAAATGTGGGTTCCTCTTCAGCTTGTGAGTCCACAGTTACTGTAAAGCTGCCATTTGGTTAACAAGATTTACATTTGAACAGTTCTCAGCTAGTCATAGGTAATGGCAAATCTAACATGAAGAAAAAGTGTATATTCAAAAATATACTTACTCCTGTATTGTTAAAGGGGCTATTTGCATAGCCAGCATGATTGGCTGAAGACTAGAGCTGAGCAAATAACTGATTTTTTCAGTTCTCTGCAGTTCCAATAGAAAAACAATTGGTTTGCATCAAACCAAATTCAATTTTTTTATTTTTTTACACAAAATTCAGTGAATCAAAGAAATCTGTTTTGAGTCAAACAAAACATTATGAATGACTTAATTGCCACTATGAAGAACAAGCCCATTGTTCTTACAGCACCAGAGGACAATAGGGTGATAGGTAATATAGATCTGTCAAGAACAAATGATACCAAACCAATCTAATTTCCTTCTTTGGCAGGATTACTGGCTTAGTGGATAGGGAGGAAGCCGTACACATGATGCTTTACTAAAATCAAGATGTTTTTCACACTGTTCCACATGACAGTCTCATAAGCAAACTAGGAAAATGAAGTCAAAATTAAATTAAAAATGAGTGCACAATGGATTGAAAAACTGGTCTAAAAGAATAGCTCTTAATGGTTTGCTATCAACAGGGCATATCCAGAGGGGTCCCATAGAGGTCTATCCTGGGTCAATATGTTCATTAATGACTTGGTTGATAGGGTAGAAAGTATGCTTATAAAATTTGTAAATGACACCAAGCTGTAGTTGCAGCCACAAAACCCCTCCCAGGGATAGCCTAGATATACTTGATTCTGCTTCAGCACAGGGGTGTAGACTAGATGACCTCTCAAGGTCCATTTCCCATCCTACATTCTATGATTCGATAAACGACAATGCATAATAGTCAGTGGGCCTGTGAAAAAGAGCAAGAATGCCTCTAGCCCAGTGACTGGTTAGGGCATTCACCTAGAATAAGGAAGTCCCAGGTTCAAAGCTGAGATTCCCTCTGAAACCTTTTTCATGTGGCTTACCCAGAACACTTTGTCCAGTTCTGGGAGAACCCTCAATACAGTTCTCTGGTCAAAATCAGTTTGACCACAGCTTGTCACTCAGATTATTTTATTAAGTATGTAACAACTCTTTGCCCACACTGGCCATGCTCAGAGGCAGGGAGTTTAGGCATAGTGTGATATCACAATTCCAATCCATTTCACACACCACACAGTTTATATACATCTTTCACAGCTCCTGACACCTATACTACTTGCATGTAAAGATCACTCACTTTGCCCATTGCATAAAGCAAGGTTATCGGTTCAAGGTATTTTTGCCCATTTTGTTTACTATAAACCTGCTACAATAGTTAATTTCTGCCTCCCTTCTTTACTAAAACATATTCACAATAGGTAGTTGTTTCAGCAATTACATGTTCAGGCTTGTCCTGCCTGAACTTGGGCCTGTTCCTGTCAGCTAAGCCAGCCCCAAATTCCACTTCTTTTCATTTTCTTTTATGTTAGCATTTATTTCATCTCCATCATAATTCTCTTTTGGTGCTTGCTTTTTCATTTTATTATCCAGCAACACATTCCCATGATCACAAGCATTTGACCTCCCATTAAGACTAAACTTTAAGTACACACAAGGGGTGCTAGCTCACCTCCCTTGGTGTGACCCACCATGGTGTTTCCACAGCCTATACAGCATCATGCCCAATCTGTTGTTGCTCGGCTATCAGTTATGTAATGGGCACCAATTGCTGTATGTTTCTCTTTACTAAATTGGTTGTGTTAATGGACAAGGAAGATATGAGTACAAAGAGTAGTCACTAATGATTCCCAATCAGCGTTGGTCATCACTTTCTCCATCATGTTCTTCTCAATCCATATGCTTGGTTATAGAGCATGGGTCCCAATCTGAGTCAGAGAGGTAAGGTTTAGACAAAACCTATTCAGGGTACCTTGGCACAGTGCTGTCCCAACTGAAAAGTGGTAGTGACACCATCTGTGTATTGGGATACTGAGCCATACCACCTCTTTCATTCTCTCCTTGGTGACCATTTGAGCCCAACCTCCTTCTAAGGTAGATGCATTCTCCTGGGTTGAGCATTCACAGAACTATCTATGCTAGATTCTTTGACAACATGCAGTGTTTATCTTTCCACTGTCCCTAGTCACCAACTCAACACTAGGATAGTGCTGTCTATATGGTCCATTCTCAATAGCACCCATACTGTTATATACTAATTCTCTAGGACTCTGTCTGGGAATAGCAGTCATGACTGGCACAATGCCATTATTAATTTTGCATGTTGCCTAAGATTGCCTTCGAGGCTTGCAAACTGCAAGTTTTCTTCATCAATATTATACATTCCCTTTTCCACTAGTGTGGTACAGATCAGCGTGCTGTTTAACACTCTTGACCACTCCCCTCTCTCCTTTCCCCCCCCACCCCACTTTATTTTTTCTATTCCCTGAGCTAAATGCATAACAAATTTAGTAACAAATATGCCGCAAGCAATTGCTTGAGAAACATTATTAGTCAATGAATCAATAACAGTATTTACAGATATATTAATCCATTTCAAAGTTTGTGCAATGGAGTGCATATTACTAATAGTCAATGCCTTCTGCTGAAAGGTTAAAGTACTAATTCCTTCTTTTTTAATGGTTTGCCCAAATCCATCAGTTCATGAGTTAATTTTAAGGTTTAATCCCTCTGTTTCTGCAGAATTCCATAAGGAAACCCCAACTCTTGTTCCACTCAATATAGTTGCCAAAGTATCGCTGCTCTTCCTATTATTTGTCAGCCCTTGTTGCATAAACATTCACAATAGACAGTTGTTTCAGCAGTTACTTGTTCGGGCTTGTCTTGTCTTATGTTGGGCCTGCACCTGTCAGCTAAGCCAGCCTTATATTCAAATCCCTGCTCCAATGACTAATTAGTTATATGAAGTGGAACAGCTTCAAGAGGAGAGACTGAGAGACACCAACAACAGAATATCCTATAAGTCAGTTGTTAGGGTGCACTCTGCAAAGTGGGAGACCGAAGTTCAAAGCCAGGTTCCACATCAGGCAAAGCAGGGAATTGAACTTGGGTCTCCCACATTCCATATATAGGAGACCTCCTCCAGAACCTTTTTTTTTTTTTGGGGGGTGGGGGGGAACAATTTGGTGAGTGTGTGCCAGATTTGTGAATAGTTTTGGCTCAAAACTACTTTTGGCTCAAAACTACTTTCAGCTAATAAGTTTCACCCAACTCTACTGAGGATTCTTAAGGGGATATTTCAAACTGTTTTCAGTCCCAAATTTAGATTAAAAAACCAAACAAACAACAAAGAGAAGAGGGGGCAAGTGGGAGAAAGAGGAGGTGGTTATAAATCCCAATAAATTCAGAAAGGTTTCCAGGACATTAACATTTTAATATAAACATTCTCTTGCACTGTTGTGAACATCAATGCTAGACATTGCTAGTGCTAGAGAACAAGAAAATAAAAATGACTAAAGCATAAACAGGAAGTGAAACTAACCAGTCTTGATTCACTGTCCAAGCTGAGAAATAAAAAAAAAAACCCAAGCAGAATAATAAAAAAAATTAAACATTTAAAATGGTTTCAGTAATCTAAAATGTTATTAGTAATACATACAGTATGCCTCACCTGTATGTGTATGTACACACACACACACACACACACACACACACACACACACAGTGATTTTTATATTTGATAGTCTTCCACTTCTATATCAACAGGGCTATAAATCAAACACATCCAAGTAGAACTTAAAACAGAGATGCACAGCAAACCAGCTATTTGAATTTCAGACAGAGGGGTGTATTCTTCCATCCCCACACAGAAGGAAAAAGGGAAATATTTATGCATTGACTGCTGTTAGAGTTAATGGTAATTACACATGTAAATTCCCTATGTATCCTAAGGACAATAGACTCCTCCATCTGTAAAAGTATGCATTTAAATTTATAGGGTAGAACTGATAAATCCAGACAAAACATCTCAAATATGGTTACAGAAAAAAAATACTAAATACATCATTTTCCCTCATGATGTATATGATCATTTGGAATATTAGCTAAATATGTAATACTAATTTGTAACTTGAAATATTGTTAATGCTCTTCCTCTGAGAGCCCTAGTTTTTTAAAAGTACAGTAAAAAGTACTTTTATCGCTCAAGTTTTCATTAAAGAAATGCAATAGCACATATCCCCGATGCATATTGCCATTGAGTGTGACTGGTTAATGACATGGACTTTTTTTTTTTTAAATCAGTGTACTGATATTAAGACAATTTTACTTTGCAGCAAATAGTAGATGACTGAGAAGCTGTTCCCATTTCTCATTTTGATTAATGAAACCAAGATGTTCTCCCCTCCACACCCCCTTCTTCTGTGGTTGAAAACATATCGAGTTTATGCTTCTTCCACGCTGTTAAAGATTATTTTAGAATTCCATTCTCTAACAGATGGACGGACCCTCTGTACCATTGATGGTTTTTCCAAAGTGGAATGCGGATCAACAAAGCCATCTTTCAGCAGTGATTTCACCATGGAGGAGGTATAAGGGCTCTGAAATACAGCACCAAATTCTCTGCTTATAAAGAATCTCAAAGCAAAAGTTGTAAACTCAAGAGAAGAGAATGTAACAGAGGCTGTCAAGGGGGGGTGGGGGAGAAGGTGGAAGTGAGAGAGAGAAAGATCTAATTCCTGATGTCCTTTACTTGAGCAAAACTTCCATTGCCATCAGTAGGAGTTTTGCCCAAGTCAGCACTTCAGGATTGGCAAAGGAATATTAAAAGTTGTGAAGACCAGCCCTGAGGTACTAGACCACATGCTGACCTTACTCCATTTCTACACAAGTGTAACTCCACTGATTTATTGGAGTTGTTCCTGATTTACATTGGTGTAACCTAACAGAACAAGGCCCAATAAGCAGTACAATTTTTTGCATTTATGTAGTGCTTAAAAAATAATCTTTACAAAGCATTATTCTTCCAATACTGAGGCACAGAGAAATGAAGTGACATTCTCTACGTCATGCCACAAGTCAGGCTCCTGCTAGCCCACCTTGTACTTTGTCCACCAGACCACAGTTGCACCAAACTACAATCTTTCCACAAAACACAGCCTGAACCTTTTGTGCATTTTAACACACTTGGTGTCTTTCTACAGTCTCTTGTCCACCTCCACTTCCTGTAGTATCTATCAGGATCATCAAAATACTGCAAGAAAGACTACTTCTGAGCCGTGGTTAAAAACCCAGAGGTAAGATTCTGTGCTCTGACGAAGAGGAACAGCACAGAACCAACAGCCCAAGGAAGGAAGTGTCTTAAGTGGTTTTAAGCCACCTTTGTATTCTTCTGATCCAGGGCTGCTTCTTGGGGGCTGGAGAGGCCCCAGGCATAGATTAGACTGTCCTGGGGGCCTGTCTAACATGCGTCAACCGCCTGATCCTGGTCTATAGGCAGCGACGCTGCCCAGAATTTCTTCAGTGCTGTGTTTCATGTCCTTGTCATGTCTTATCCCTGGGACACATCCTATGTCAGAGTTTGCAAAGGAGTCCTCTGGGCGCCGCCTTACAGGTGTCTTCCACAGTGCCTGTGGTTCAAGGGAGGGGAAGAGATCTGGCTGGATAAAGAACTTTTAGATCCCCTTTTCACCACTCCAATTCTTTTACTCTGCTTAAAAAGGAGCTGGATCAGAGGTGAGGCTCTCACCCTAAATCTAATGAACTGCAAAATGTAGGCTCTTCAAAACCTAGGTCTGAATGAAAACTTTACAACTTGCACCCATCTCTGCTTAAAAAGTTTTAATTAGAGCCTGAAAAAAACCTAGTGAGGTTTTGAGGGTGTCAGGAAGTTAGAAGGAAGAATTTTATCCTTTTTCAAGCTGCTCAATTCTTAATACCACTATTCTGTATATGTAAAAATCATTTGTACTGAAAGGTAAACTGTCAGGCTGGAGGGAGATTACTAGTAGAGTTCCTCAGGGATCTGTTTTGGGACCAATCTTTTTATTACTGACGTTGGCACAAAAAGTGGGAACGTGCTAATAAAGTTTGCAGATGACACAAATCTGGGAGGTATTGCCAGTACAGAGAAGGACCAGGATATCATACAGGAAGATCTAGATGACCTTGTAAACTGGAGTAATAGTAATAGGATGAAATTTAATAGTGAAAAGGGCAAAGTTATGCATTTATGGATTAATAACAACAAGAATTTTTGTTATAAGCTGGGGACGCATCAGTTGGAAGTAACAGAGGAGGAGAAGAACCTCAGAGTATTGGTTGATCACAGGATGACTGTGAGCCGCCAATGTGATATGGCCGTGAAAAAAAATTAATGCAGTCTTGGGCTGCATCAGGCGAGGTATTTCCAGTACAGAGAAGGAGGTGTTAGTACTCTTATACAAGGCAATAGTGAGACCTCATCTGGAATACTGTGTGCCGTTCTGGTCTCCCATGTTTAAGAAGGATAAATTAAAACTGCAACAGGTACAGCGAAGGGCTACTAGGATGATCCGAGGAATGGAAAACCTGCCTTACGAAAGGAGACTCAAAGAGCTTGGCTTGTTTAGCCTAACCAAAAGAAGGCTGAGGGGAGATATGATTTTTCTCTATAAATATATCAGAGGAATAAATACCAGGGAGGGAGAGGAATTATTTAAGCTCAGTACCAATGTGGACACAAGAACAAATGGATATAACTAGCCCTCAGGAAGTTTAGACTTGATATTAGACAAAGGTTTCAAACCATCAGAGGAATTAAGTTCTGGAACAGCCTTCCAAAGGGAGCAGTGGGGACAAAAAGACATATCTGGCTTCATGACTAAGCTTGATAAGTTTATGGAGGGGATGGTATAAGGGGATAGCCTAATTTTGGCAATTAATTTGTCTTTGACTACTAGAGGTAAATATACCCAATGGCTTGTGATGGGATGTTAGATGGGGTGGGATCTGAGTTAATACAGAGAATTCTTTCCTGGGTGTCTGGCTAGTGAGTCTTGCCCACGTGCTCAGGGTTTAGCGGATCGCCATATTTGGGGTCTGGAGGGAATTTTCCTCCAGGGCAGACTGGCAGAGGCCCTGGGGTTTTTTCGCCTTCCTCTGCAGCATGGAGCATGGGTCACTTGTCCAGGAAGAGTTCTCTAGCCACCGAGGAAGAGAGAAGATCCTTGCTGAAGATTCAATATTCACAATTGAAAGAACATTCTGCAAGAGACAGGTAGACAGCAGGACAGTGTGGTGCCTTCCCAGCGCCAAGATGTGAGACTTCACTCTAAGATTAGATAGGCTTCTGAAGTTGATGGGCAAAGATCTATAGGTGATCATTCATACTGTCGCTAATGACAGTGCATTTCAGGATATCTTGCAGAAAGTAGATGACTTCAGGGAACTTGGAAGCATCGTGAAGAAGAATGTCAATGAAATCCTCTCGGATATCCTTCCTGTCCCACAAGCAACAGAAGACAGAAGGCAAAAGATACTGTAAGTGAACTGCTGCCTAGGTAAGTGGTGTAGGATTTTGGTTTATAGAACATTGGTCCACCTTTATGGGGAGACCAGGCTATATAGTTTGGATAGTCTCCACTTCACGAGGAGATTAGTCCCCCTTCTACTGGGCAGGTAAGCTAGAGTAGCAAGGAGAAGATTAAACTAACAGCATTAGGTGAGGGTGAAAAAGCAGGAAGATATGAGCATTCAGCACAAAATCAAGATGTTGAGAACAAAATTAAATCGAGGAGCCAAAAGACAAAAAAATTCTTGAATTGCCTATACATCAATGCTCGGAGCCAGGGTAACAAAAAAAATGGGAATTGCTTATTTATGAGCATAAATTTGATCTTGTTGGTATTACTGAAACCTGTTGGAATGATTTGAGTGACTGGAATGTCAAAAATCAAATGGTTATAACCTATTTAGGAAGGATCAAGTGAGCAAAAGAGGAGGGAGAATGACATTGTCAAAAATGATAACTTGAAACAACGTGATCTTGAATGTTAATGTATCAATGTCCTAACAGTTAAAGCACAAGCTGGGGTAGTAGTTGGTGTCTGTTACAGACCACCAAATCACACTAGGGAATAGAATGACTACCTCCTTATACACTTATCTATAACGTGTAGGGAAAAATGCTGTGTCATCATGGAGGAATTCAATTTAAGTGATTTATGCCAGAGGTCTCATGCTGCCAGTAGTAAAAATTCTTCAAATTTCTAAACATTATAGAAAACAATTTCCTAACTCAGTGTTGCAGCCAACGCAAAAGAATTCTTGGTTAGACTGTGTCCTACTAGATAAAAAGAAATTAGATAGTAATGGTAGCTTAGGTACAAGTGATCATGACTAAGACTATGAGTTTGTCACGGAGGTCACAGATGACTTCTGCAGCAGCCAGTGCACTTGGCTCAGGGGCAGCTCAGGCAGGCGCAACAGCCGTTGCTGGGGCAGTCTCTGCCTTCAGGAACGGCCCCGACAGCTCCCAAAGGGAGCTGAGAAGCTAGGGCTCTGGGATGAGGCAGCGTGAAGAGCTGCCTGGCCACGCCTCCGCCTAGCGGATGAGCGAAGGGGATATTGCCACTTCCAGGGAGCCCCCCAGGTAAGCACTGCCCAAAGTCTGCCTCACCCCGTCCCATGCCCCAACCCCCTGCCCTCGCCTACACCCAAACTTTTCTGCTGCTTGCTGCTGTAGGGGAGGAGGTGTGGAGCCAGGTAGGGAGCCTGCCAACCCCACCAACACCCCCCTGCCCCCAGCAGGGATCCCACGTTCCATGCTGCTGCCCGTGCCCCACCCCAGCTCCAGCAAGGGTCCTGGGTTGGGTGCCACCCTCTCCCGCCCCCACCCCCCGCAGCCCAGCCCCCCCTCCTCTAGCATGCATGGAGCACCCAGGCAGCCCCCTCCCCCAAGTTTTATTCACTGGTATTTTTAGTAAAACTCATGGACAAGTCAGGGGCTGTGAATTTTTGTTTACTGACCATGACCTGACCATGACTTTTACTAAAAATACCTGTGACTAAAATGTAGCCTTAATCATGACTTGATCACATTTATAATGTGCAAGCAGAATAAAGTCCAGTCTGTCTCTCTCTCTCTCCCCCTCTGTATATGTAAATATACACAGATACACAGGGCCAGTTTCATAAAGCTAAAAATAACTGAAAATCAAATCAGCTGGGAGGGGGAGGGGGAGAATTTAATCAGAAAACATGAATGGTAATTGGAAATGATTTAAGAACCCCTTACTAAATGCCCAAAAAGCCACAATCAAGAAAGAAGGCCATGCAGGTTTAAAAAAGACCTGGTTTAATGGGGGTGTGAAGGCAGCTATAAAAATAAAAAAAATACATAACAAATGGAGAAAGGGGAAGTTGATAATAATGAATATAAAAACAGAAGTTAAGGAATGTAGAAAATTGATAAGGGAAGCCAAGGGACACAAAGAAACATCTATGACCAGCAGAATAAAGAATAATAAGGAGATTTTTAAATATATTAGGAACAAATAGAATCCTAACAATGGTATTGGTCTGTTAGTAGATAGAAATAGTAGAATTGTCAATAATATTGCATAAAAGACAGAAGTGTTCAATAAATATTTGTTACGTATTTTGGGGAAAAGCCTCTTTCATCATATGGTGATGATGCTCTTTCCATTCCACTAGTATTTCTAGAGGATGTTATACAGAAGCTACTAAAGCTAGATGTTTTAAAATCAGCAGGTCCAGATAACTTGCAAGTAAGAGTTGTAAAAGAACTGTCTGAAAAGTTCACCGGACTGTTAATGTTGATTTTCAATAAGTCTTGGAGCATTGAGGAAGTTTCAGGAGACTGCAATAAAACTAATATTGTGCCAATTTTTAAAAAAGGGTAAACAAGATGACCCAGGTAATTACAGGCCTGTCAGTTTGACATTGATCCTGAGCAAGATAATGGAGCAGCTGATACGAGACTTGATTAATAAAGAATCAAAGGAGCATAATGAAAATTTAAGCAAATCAACACAACGTTTACAGAAAGTAGATTCTGTTAAACTAACTTGAAATCTTTCCTTTGACCAAGTTTGATTGATAAAGTCACTAGTGTTGATGTAATGTACTTCAACTTCTGTAAAGTGTTTCACTTGGTACTGAATAGCATTTTGATTAAAAACCACAGCATAAAATTAACGTGGAATACTTTAAATGGATTAAAAGTTGGCTAACTGTTAGGTCTCAAATGTAATATAAATGGGGAATTGTTGAGTGGGTGTGTTTCCACTGTGATCTTGCATTGATCAGTTCGTGCTATGCTATTTCACATTTTTGTTAATGACCTGGAAGAAAACAAAATCACTGACAGTTTACAGATGAAACAAAAATTGGAGGTGATAATGAAGAGGATAGGTCATTATTAGAGAATCCTATCCAGGACCACTTGGTAAACTAGGTACAAGCAAACAGTATGCATTTTAATATGGCTAAATGTAAATGTTTACATCTAGGAACAAAGAATGCAGGTCATATTTACATGACGTGAGACTCTGAAAAAGATTTAGGAATTGTGATGGATAACACTGGTCTACAATTTGAGAAGTCGTCTGCTTTAGAGATAAAATGTGATATTATGTATTTTGATGTGCTGAATTCAAATATGACAATTAAAACAACCGATTGGCTACTGTTTCTAAGATATTTAAGTTTTTACATTTTATGTCTATGTATATTGTGTAGATAGAGTTTTAATCATAAATTGTAAACCTAGGTTTTTTCATGTGTTTATGGTTGCTTTACATGATAATATTTCACCTGTCCTGTTTATGTAACACTTTAAAAATCAGCAAAAGGGTTATATAAATAAAATTTATTATGAAACAAAAGGCAAAAAACTATTATGTACATAGTTAGTCCTATTCAGTGTCTACTCGGCGCTTCTTGGCTTGTCTCTCGTATTCATTAAATGAAGCATCTCTTGTCACTGTCCAGCAATAGTCTGCAAGCATTGATGGGCTCCATTTGCCCTGATAGCCTGCCAGGAGATTCCACTGCTGTAATCTGGAGCCCAACAGCTCTGCCTTACTCTTTGGTAGTTCCAAATCCCTGACAAGGTCATTCAGTTCACCTTGTGTTATGAGGTGTGGTTCAGAGGAGGAGGATGGGAGAAAATGTGGGTCCCGTGACATTGATGGTTCAGGACCAGAAGTTTCATCCTCTTCCTTGTCTGACTCAAGTGAGAATGATTCTGGTGCATCAGGAACCGGCAGTCCTTCTCCGTGGGGTACTGGGCGTATAGCTGATGGAATGTTTGGATAATGCACAGTCCACTTTTTCTTATTTGATACACCTTTCCCAACTGGAGGCACCATGCAGAAGTAACAATTGCTGGTATGATCTGTTGGCTCTCTCCAAATCATTGGCATTGCAAAAGGCATAGATTTCCTGTTTAACCACTAGCAAAGATTTGTTGCACAAGTGTTGCAGCATATGTGTGCGGCCCACCTCTTGTCCTGATCTCCAAGTTTGCAGCCAAAATAAAGGTGATAGGCTGTCTTAACCACAGTGGTTATACTGCGCTTTTGTGATGCAAAAGTCACTTCACCACAAACATAGCAGAAGTTAGCTGCACTGTTCACACAAGTACGAGGCATCTCTGCTCACTTTGGCTAAACAGAAATGTGTCCCTTTGCAAAATCAAACACTGATAAATAAGAGAGCACCACACTGTATGATTTCTAGAGCTGATATAGGGTAATTTGTTCAGCAGAGTGATGTAAGCTTCGTTATGATTGCATCATCCATGACTTCTAGGAATAACATGATGCAATTCATATTATGTATGATGCAATACCAGCTTCAGATTGCATCATTCATTGTTTTGCCTAAAAAGCAAGTACTGTCCAAACTCGGTCATAGATTTATTCCTCCAGTCAAAGATGTATTTTAGTCATTTCTGGTTTAAATTGAGATCCCTTCCCTTTATAACTCACTTATCCTCCGCCATTCCCAAGTCAAGGGTCGTATATACTGACCCAATAGCATATCTTGAAAATTAGAGCCAATCAACAATTTTTAGCATCATTTTCGTTCTCAGTGACCCAGAATTAGTAAAGTTGGACTACATTTATTTCAGAAGCATTTTGGCTGTAGAGCAGTGTAATCAGTTGAACATGAGCTCCCACCATGTGATACTGTGGCCAAAAGAATAATGTGATTCTGGGATGCATAAACAAGGGAATGTTGAGTAGGAGTAGAAAGGCTATTTTACCTCTGTCTCGCAATGGCGCGACCATGGCTGGACTACTGTGTCCAGTTCCAATAGCCACAATTCAAGAAGTATGATGATAAATTGAAGAGGGTTCAAGAGAAGAGCCACTAGAATGATTAGATAAAACCATGCCTTATAGCGATAAATAGATAGGCTCAAGGAGCTCAATCTTAACAAAGATGTTTAAGGCGTGACTTGATTACAGTCTACGAGTACCTCCATAAGGAACAAATATTTAAGAATGGGTTCTTTAATCTAACAGAGGAAGGTCTAATCCGATCCAAAGAAACTGAAGCTAAACAAATTGAGACTGGAAATAAAGGTGCACATTTTTCCATGTTGAGATTAATTAACCCTTGGAACAATTTAGCAAGAGTCATGGTGTATTCTCCATCACTGACAAAATTTTAAATCAAGATTAGATGTTTGTCTAAAAACTCTGTTCTAGGAATTATTTTGGAGAAGCGCTATGGCTTGTGTTAACAGGAAGTCAGACTACATGATCACAATGGTCCTTCTATCCTTGGAAGATATGAATAATCATTATCTTAATGGATAATGTGCCCTTGAGAAAATGTTTCTGGGAATTTAGAGTGTATGAAACTCTTCCAAACTAGCAATCCATCAAAATCTGGTTTGAAAAAACAAGGCTTAGTCACACCAAAGATACTGTAAAGCAAGGAAATCTCCCAGCAGTGAACCCATGAATGTGGCAACAATGGAGCAGCTAACACAAAATTCTTTATTATGAGTAATTGAGAAACACCACAGTAAAGAATGACATTAACCGGAAGAGGTCATTAGTGTGGCAGGCTATGCCTGTACAGTACTCTTACATTAAAATGAATGCAGCTTGTAAGACATTGTATTATGAGTCAGAGGCTCCTTATTCAAGCATAACCATAGGGTAAATTATTACAAAGGACAGAAGCCATTAAAGTCAGTTCTGTGTGAAAGCAATTACATCAGTACTAGAAACAAACATTAGGAGATGCAGCAAATTTAATTCTTGAAACCAGAATATTTGATGGACAGCTTTTGCTTGACTCATCAGTAAATACAATGAAGGTCCTTTTATAGCAAAATTAGTATTTTCCCCCCAAAGAGTAACTTTGCAGGACCTGAAACAACCTGGGATTTTCATTCTTTGCTATAGTGTTTCACTGTATCCAAGTTCATTAAAATAAGCAAGTTGCAAAGTAATATTAATGCCAAGCAAATTAATCATACAGCAAATATACTCCAATTTTCCAACATATTCTATCCCTAAGTACAGGAGGTGTACACAGACCATTGCTAATGTCTATGCAACATACTGGTTAAAGGTATTTCTACACTAGCAACTGTACATGTTCATGGCTGTAAATGCCTCAGGCTCTGGCACAGACCCATTCTCATGTTAGTTTGCAGTGCACATGGAGGCAAAAAAGCTCCAGCTCTCTAGTTTCAGTAGTCCTCACCTCCCACCCCCACCATTCTACAAGGCACTGAACCTTTTTCTTCCTGACCCTTACCCAAACTATAAAGGTCCCCGTCACACTGTTTTCACTGGGTAGCAGTGAGGTGAACTAACCACATCAGAATAGCTTTCCACTGCATTATCTTGATCAATACAAGTGAACATGGATCCTGCCTGGAGAGCAATTTCCTGGCCTGCTGATCACACCAGAGTGCTGATCTATGGGTGGTTGGAGTGCACGGCCCTCCATGACTATGTCAAGAGCAACAAGAACATACATCTGTACCAGGAAATTTCACTGAGGCTGGAATAGACAGGCATTGAGCAGACTCTGGCCCAGTGCCAGGAACACAAAGCACCTAAGGGTTCCAGGAGGGCAAACGACTTGAACAATCATTCCAGGAGGGCTCATCACACACACCCTTTCTACAGCAAGCTGGAGCAGGTGCTCAAGGGCTCCCAGTACAGAGCCTGAAGTAGCTCACAATTACCACCCTCAACCCTGCCACGTGGTTGTCTGACAGGATGCCGATGACAGCCAGGGTGAAGAGGCAACAAGGACCATGGATGATGGCCCGGAAAACCCAGAGCATGAGATTTTGCACCTATACCCAAAATGAACCCAAAGAGGACCCTGCGCCTCTGCAGGAACAAGAGCCCAAGGCTGATAAATTACAATGGATCTCTACCCTTCCTGCCAATATCCCCTCATTCCAGATTTTAAGCCCAGGCCCTACTCTGCTCCAGCCTAAAATGGTCCCAAAGCTAGACACAGCTACACATATTAAAAAAAAAACCAAAAAAAAACCACACCAATGATTTTATTGATTTCCAATGAACTATGACGACGACCTTGGCTGAAACTGTGTCTTAAAAACAGATTATTAATGAGCAATCATTGTGCCCTTGTGTCTGTGCATTTCTTGGCCAGCAGACAGGCAGCACAGGCCCAGCACCACACGGACAGGGGGAAGGGAGGTAGCGGGTTTTGAAAAGTCCTGGCTGGGAATGGGACAGTTGTGGAAAGCCTGCAATTTGTCTAAAGTTAGCAAGAGCTGTCTTTTGACCCTTGGAAGATTACACAGTTTCAGTGCTTCTCTACCCCCTCCTCCCCCCTGCATCCTCTTACAAATGAGAGCTACACAGAATAGTGAGGTCTGGGAAGGGAAAGGGTACACTTGTTTTTTGAGGAAAAAAAGTTAGTCACAGCACTCCTTTGTCTCCCTTTTTTCCCCCAACCATCCCGGTTCCTGGTGTCTGGCCTCTCCTGCATTCAGCCACACTGCACAAGCCAGGGGAAATGAGGGTGGGAGGTCTGGTCTGGAGTCTGGATAAACAACTAACTGCACTTTGTAGCTCTTATGGAACACTAATGCCAGTGCTAAAACTGGTCAGGTTTTCAATTAGATACAGTATTCCTCACTTTCAAACCATCCCATGGTGTTGCTGTTGTTCATAACATATTGGAGTTTTCAACCTTTCCAATTTGCAATTCAGTCATAGCTTGTGATTGAATCCCTACAGGAAGAGAGCTTCCAAAACAAAGGAAGAATTTGTTCTACTCTGACCTGTAGATAAGAACCACAGTGGCCAAGTGCAGCAGGAGATCTATACATTTGATATTCAGAATCTAAGCTTGCAGCAAGAAAAACTAATCAGATATTCACCAGCTTAAAAAAAAAGATTAAATTGAGTATAGAGGAAAATAAGTAAAAAAAAGCAGCAGGGTTTTGTAACTTCTAATTTCCCTGCTCACTGAAGCTTCCAGTTTTAAAGCAATTAAATGTAGGCATCAAAAGGCACATGAAATTGCGGGTGGGTGGAGATTAATTTGAGAAGAGAGGCATTCCGCAATTAATTTAAAGGCTGATGTCTGGACCAGAGAGGGATAAATCCTTCAGAGAGCATTTTTTGGGGGAAAGGGGAAAGTGCAAGGCTGGCCAACCTGTGAAGAAGTGGCTAGGACAAGAAACAGAATTATGAACTAATGGGCTCTATTGCCAATTTTGCCAATGATTTACCATGAACTTGGGCAAGTCACTTTACCTCTGTATGTCTTGAGTTATCCTTCTGTAATATCTGTATAACACATGCCTACCTCACTAGGGTATTAACAAAGAATCCTGTGGCACCTTATAGGCTAACAGATGTATTTGAGCACAAGCTTTCGTGGGTGAATACCCACTTCGTCAGATGAAAGTTGCTATTGCATATTACAGGCAGGACAAATAACACTGCCTTTTAAGATTGCCCAACACTTTCTATTGTGAGAATAGGAAGTGCTTTCAGTTGCTTACGACACTGGCAACTTTAACCACTTGGGCTGACATTTTCCATGCTAGTCTGCCTTGGGCTGATTTTTTGTGGAAAATGTCAGCTTAAACGCTTCAGCAGTTTGAGAGTGAGGCTAAGGAAAATATGCATTGGTTTATCCAGGTTAAAAAAAAAAATGCTGGCGACCTTTTCCTTGAAAAGTTTCCCCCCATGCTTTAGAGTAGGAACTTGAAATTTAGCAGGGGGTGGCCTTTGTATCAGGGAAGTGCCTTTTTACGTTCCTGTGAAAGTCTGTTCAAATTTGGGCAATTTACAAGCCTTGGGGAAAAGAGTAAATTGCAGTTTACACATACTCAGTAGAAACTTTGGAGATTTTAGCTGCTAAAAGCTGAGAAGATTTTATGCTTATTGAGCATACTTCATCCTTTCTCAGTGTCTAGCAGTGCTTAATTTGTGCCAGGGCTGAGCCCAGCACCACTGGGCTAGGCAGTTCATAGCCCCAGCACCTCTGGGCTTCCCGCATCAGTTATGAAAGTAAAAAAAAAAATTGCTTGAGCCCCAGACCTCTCTCACTACAAATTAAGCACTGGCTCCTAGTGCTGGCTAGGCTATATATGCACCATTCCCACAGATCAGTTGAGAAAGCTCCATCCCCTCACAGCTCCTGTGTGTGACCAGACTGTGCATGTGCATCCCAAAAGTATGACTAAGCATGCTCCAGCCCACGGCTATGGGGAAAGCCAGTCTTTCCCTGTGATGTCTGCTCCAGAACTCCTGTGTGCACAGTGACTCCTCTGCTGGTGCTCAGGCAGCACAGGAGGAAATAGATGCTTGATTCAAGTACAGAGGAGGCAAATGTCTGATTGGCACAAGGAGCCAGAGAGCAAGAATGACTGGCTGGGCCAGGAAACTGGTCCTGAGAACCAGTGGGACAACGTGAATGAGGTGATGGGAAGGCGGACAGATTTGAAGAGAAGCTGAGGTGTAGGGTAGAGAGGAGTGGAACTAGCTAAGCAAAGAGAGGGAAAAGGAATTAGTGGGGAAGTGGAGATCAGAGATTGGATGAGAAACTTGAAAAAGGAGATTGGGATTGGGGCAACTGGAGGCCAAGGTGGATGAGAGAGACAGATAGCATATGGAAGATGTGGAACTAGGATTGGCTGGGCAAGCAGACTAGGACAATTTTGGGGAGGGAGGGGAAACCTGAGAATGATTAGGAGTTGGGGGGGGGAAGACTAGGCACGGAAAAGGGAGTCTAGAGAGGACACTAGGACTTGCTGGGCAATGAGACCAGGACTGGGGTGAGATGCCTGAGGAGTGGAAACTAGGACTGGGGAGGTGAGGAGAATGGGATTGGAATAAGGAGCCAGGAGTTGGGAAGAGGCAGGACTGGGACAGGGCCAGTTTGGAAGGGTTGTGGCAAAAAAGGGTCACGCTTGCAGGGAACAGGCAAAAAAGGAGACTTGTGCCCATTAGAGAACACGCCTCTCCGGAGCCTGAAATGGAACCCAAGTTTCAGACATTCCTCTGCTGGCAGAAAATACCCGTGAAACCCACTAGGAAAGTGTCTCATTCCCTCAGATGTTGGTCCTCAGAGCTTTCCACACAAATATTAACAAACCTTATTCATAAATCTGTCCCGGTTACTTTCAATAGACCCATCTGTGTTCAGTCAACCTCTTAATACCTGTATATTTATTATGTGAAGCTTCAAAAATGGTATCCACCGAGTATAAAAATCCACCGGATTCTGAGATAAGACTGATTTTTTTCCATTAAAAGGATTTCCCATATTATGATGCTAATGCTGGGGATCTAGCAGACCTACCTCACACCTGACTGCTAGTAATAATTGGATACATAAATTCTTGGCTTAAAGCTAAATATCCAAATGATGTCACCTTTAGCAGCACCTACGATACCCAAGGGAAGAAGAAACGGATAAGGAAAGACTCAAGTATAGACACAAACTGCTTCCAGAGGGAAGAACCACATCAATTTATTTAACATACCACCACCACCTAACTCTCATAGATAGTGCTTTAGACATACAAGAATGCTAAAAAGGCTACCTGTTTACAGGTGCTAGGTGCTCCTGACATGACTCAGAAATACACCCTAAAAGTAGCAGTACAATTCAATATAAGCCTCACCACTGAGCCATCAAACTGAAAAAGTCAAATCCCTCTCGAACAACTCCCCACCCTGACAATTCTCCTCTCTCCACTTTTGAATGTCCCAGGAAAAAAAGATGAATGTATCTAGACTTCTCAGATAGTAGAGCACTGTAGGGACAAGGGAAGGGAAAAGGAAGATGCCCCACAAGCAAACTATTTCAAAGTGATATAGGGTGATATCCTGGCCCAAATCTTCCATTGAATTCAACAGGGGGCCAGGATTTCATCTTTAGTGTTGATGCTGGCTTAACCCTGGAAACTGAAATCTTCTCTTTACCCATGAGCAGGTATAGTAGGGACAGTATCATCTTCCCCTCATACTGCCTAGCCATGCACCTTAATCCTGACCCACAGAGTAGGAATGAAAAGGGAGTTCAGACTATGGCCCGTTGAGTCATTGGCATCCTTTGTGAGAAGGCCAACAAGGAGCCCAGTTAATGCCAGTTTAAGGTGGATACTTGTCTGTTAAGAACTGAGACTCCTACCATCTTGCTTGACACAGGATGTTAAATGATAACTTTTGGTCATCACTGGCTTTGGATGATTTTGAATTCCTGACACATGGAGGACATTAGTGGAGCCTATCATCAATCCACTGACCCTTTTGTCTCCTAAGGTAAGTCACTTCAAGAGGACACTGTAGAAAGCTGTTAGATGTGAGAAGACTGTCTTTCTGCTCCCCATAGTCCTGCCTCATTAAGTTTATGTCCAGATGGATCATCTCACGTGAATGTTATATATTTCCTGCTACAATTGTACATTTGGCTAGAGACCCTTAAGATAATCAATCCCTTAAAATAGTAATCATTCATCCAATTAAGTTTGAATACAAGTAGCAATCATATAATTGAAATAATTGTATAACATCAGCCAACAATCACCTTGAACTGAGTTTTTGGATTTTTCCATCTTTTTCTCCATTGAAAAGGATGAAAGTTGGATTATTCAGATCAGATCATTTAAAAAAGTTCTTAAAAATCATTTTTCCCTTTAGTATAATTTTACTCCATCCAGGAGGTAAATTAAAACTGGCCATTATGATCTGTGAGGGGTTTTGTGTTATTTAAAATAGACCATCTGCAACACTATGTGATGCTTTTCTACTGTGTTCCTTATTAGACGCAGCAAAGTTGTAGAAACTTTTTACAACCTCAGTCAATGTTTAGGTTTGGGGCTTATATCTGGTAGTCTCTCCCTCGCGCAAAACTCAGCAAGGACAGCATGATGGTATGCAACTGGTTCAAAAGCTGGATAAGAATTGTTTTTTGTAGTCCAAAAAAATCTTTGTGGTCTCAACCCACTAGCATGAACAACACATGATAAATTCAAGGATGATCAGAAAGAGCTCCAATCACTCTCAATCAGCTAAACATTTGTTGCTTCTACGGGTATGTCTACACTACGGGATTATTTCAATTTTACATAAACCGGTTTTGTAAAACAGATTGTATATAAAGTTGAGTGCACACAGCCACACTAAGCACATTAATTCGGCGGTGTGCCCATGTACCAAGGCTGGCATCGATTTCCAGGGCATTGCACTATGGGTAGCTATCCCATAGTTCCCGCAGTCTCCCCCGCCCACTGGAATTCTGGGTTGAGATCCCAATGCAAAAACAGTGTCGTGGGTGATTCTGGGTAAATGTCGTCACTCAATCCTTCCTCCGTGAAAGCAACGGCAGACAATCATTTGGCGCCCTTTTTCTCTGGATTGCCCTGGCAGATGCCATAGCATGGCAACCATGGAGCCTGTTTTGCCTTGTCACTGTCACCATGTGTGTACTGGATGCTGCGGACAGACGCGGTACTGCAGTGCTATACAGCAGCATTCATTTGCCTTTGCAAGGTAGCAGATGGTTACCATTCCTATTGCACCATGTGCCATGCCATTGTAAATTGGTGATGAGATGACGGTTATCAGTCATTTAATACCGTCTGCTGCTGTCATGGGTCCTCCTGGCTGGCCTTACTGAGGTCGGCCAGGGGCGCATAGATAAAAATGAGAATGACTCCCCGGGTCATTCCCTTCTTTATGTTTATCTAAAAATAGTGTCAGTCCTGCCTAGAATATGGGGCAAGTGTACTAGAGAACCAGAGAGCACAGCCGCTCCGTGTCAGAGCCCCAGAGATCCCGCAGAAATAATGAGCTGCATGCTATTCTAGGGGGTACCCCTGCAACAACCCCACCCATTGCTTCCCTCCTCCCTCAACCCTCCTGGGCTACCATGGCAGTGTCCCCCCATTTGTGAGATGAAGTAATAAAGAATGCAGGAATAAGAAACACTGACATTTTAGTGAGACAAAATGAGGGGGAGGCAGCCTCCAGCTGCTATGATAGTCCAGGCAGTACAGAATCTTTTCTTTAGACACGAAAGTGGGGGGCTGATAGAGCTCAGCCTCCGGTTACTATGATGAGGACGGTTACCAGCCATTCTGTATCATCTGCTGGAAATGACCGAGAGTCATTTCTATTTTTACCCAGATGCCCCCGGCTGACCTCACTGAGGCCAGCCAGGAGCCCTCACGGGCTGATGAGGACGATGGCAGACAGTAAATTATGACTGCTATCCACTGGGAAGGGGATGCTGTTGTTCAGCGCTGCAGCACCCCGTCTACCAGCAGCATGCAGTAAACATAGGATGACATTGAAAAAAGGCGAGAAACTTTTTCCCCCCTTTTCTTTGGGGGGGGGGGGGGTGCGTGGGGGAAGGGTGTAAATTGACGACTTATACCCTGAAACACCCGGGAAAATGTTTTTGACCTTTCAGGCATTGGGAGCTCAGCCAAGAAGGCAAATGCTTTTCAGAGACTGCAGGGACTGTGGGATAGCTGGAGTCCTCAGTACCCCCTCCCTCCCTCCACGAGCGTCCATTTGATTCTTTGGCTTTCCGTTACGCTTGTCACACGGCCCTGTGCTGTGGCCTTTGTCTATCATAGCCTGGAGATTTTTTCAAATGCTTTGTCATTTCGTCTTCTGTAACAGAGCTCTGATAGAACAGATTTATCTCCCCATACAGTGATCAGATCCAATATCTCCTGTATGGTCCATGCTAGAGCTCTTTTTGGATTTGGGACTGCATCGCCACCCGTGCTGATCAGCACTCCACGCTGGGCAAACAGGAAATGAAATTCAGAAGTTCACGGGGCTTTTCCTGTCTACCTGGCCAGTATATCCGAGTTCAGATTGCTTTCCAGAGCGGTCACAATGGTGCACCCTGTGGGATACTGCCCGGAGGCCAATACCGTCGATTTGCGGCCACACTAACCCTAATCCGACATGGCAATAATCGATTTCAGCGCTACTCCTCTCGTCGGGGAGGAGTATATAAACCAGTTTAAAGAGCCCTTTATATCGATATAAACGGCCTCGTTGTGTGGACAGGTGCAGGGTTAAATTGGTTTAACGCTGCTAAATTCGGTTTAAACACGTAGTGTAGACCAGGCCTATTTCAGATGGAAAATTAGGTTTGGTCAACCTATTACTGAGGGGGACAAAAACAGCTACAAGGGCTCTCTGCTGAGAAAAGTCAAACACTAACTGCTTCTTGTAAATAATGACAACTATAGTTAGAATTCAGAGAATTAGATACCCATAGAAAAATGGCCCTTAGCGATCCTATGTGATCCTTGCAAACTGCCAGTATGGAGGCATATACTTCTGAATGCTAAGAGGATGGACTTCACAATCTCTTACACTGTTCCTGTTTAGATAATGTATCAAAGGCTACTGCGCTTTAGCCATATCGATACATTCTTTGAATAAGCAAAATGCAAGTTAGTGAGCAGAAAATCTCTGAATGATGCAGCGCACAGAAACAATTCACAGGGGGGGAAAGGTAGTGTAGTGTATAGAGTCAAAGGTTGCTGGGATTTTATCAGCAAAAAAGAAACTCCTACTGCAGTAGCCCTATACAGTTTTATGATTCTTCGTGGCAAACAAAAACAAAACAGCCATTTGACAAAATGTTAGAAAATCTGTTAAATACAATATTGGTTTGCAAGCACCATACACAGTTTTTCATGCTTAGCTCTGAAAACACATTATAAAAAGGTGGTAAGTATCATTGTTTCAACATTTATGAATGCAAACAAAGTCAGAGGTTAATAACTTGCCCAACATCATAAAACAAACCAGTAGCAGAGTCTGGAATGGAGCCCCAGTTCTCTTTCATAATAGGCTGAATCAAATCCCTGGATCCAAACATTCCTGAACTTTGGGTTGTTCCACTTCCAGGTCAGAATTTAACTTTTGCAAGTCTCTGTCGCAAACTCCTTGCTTCATTTTTTATTCTTTTAAGGCTAGAAATTAGTGAATTCTGACCTCTAAAGCATATGTAGTGCTTTCATCCCAAAAGATCTCAAAGCCCCTTACAAAGTATAAAACAAAACCACCAAATTAACACATTAATTAATTCTTTCAGAGCCACTGCAAGGGGTGCAAGACTTCATGTTTGTATATTGTCCCGTAGGCAGCATTCACTGGATTATAGTTTCTTGGCTGACTCACAGGGAAGAGTGGTACTTGGTAAATCATCTACTGTACACCTTGCAGCATTCCTGGTTTACCTAGGATAGGTAGGAAATTTCTATGCATTCAGCAGCATTGGCCCTGCTAAGACAGAGAGCTGTCAAAACCAGAACCCAGGGTAGCACAGCTGCAGAATTGATTCCAGAGAATCCAGGAGCCTATTCTTAAAGAAGAGCTTAGCTAGGAGAGAGCGAGCAATTATACTACAGCTGGTTATAAAACTTTGCTAATGGTAGAATGAGAAAGAGCTTACTTAGAAGGACAAGAGAAATAATGTGGGAAAAGATTGGCAGTATTAATGAGGAATGTTGCCTAATCTTCAGAATGCTGGAAGTATTTTGGCTGTAGGAAACCAGATTAAGTGTCCTAGAGTTACTGATTGGAATTTTATATGGCAAAGGAACATTTAATGCAGGAATCATTAAAGACAATGCAACTGAAAATAATCCTGGCTTGTCTAAACAGATATAAAACACAGAAGGGGCCAGTGCAGGGATGTAAAGATTAGCACAGGATGAATGGAGGAGGGTTTTTAAACCAAAATATAACCCTCAGCTAGAAAGGCAGAACAGGAGATCTATAAAACAGGAAGAATTAAGTTTAAAAAATAAATCGAAGAAAAAAAGACTTTGGAAAGTCAGAAATATTGCAGCCAAACAGAGCTCTGCAAATAATTTTGATGGGCTAATATTTTTAAAATGTTAATGGGGGGAACATTTTCATGCACAGTACTTGAAAGTGGAAAAGAAATTGTTTAGAGTGATCTAAGGTGGTATCATTAGGAGTAACAGCATAAAATGAAGCAAAGAAATTTTTGGACTGAACAGAAAGGACAATTTCCTAGTGGTCAGATCCATTAGAGTATGCTATAGCACAGTGGCTCTCAACTTTCCCAGGCTGGACAAATAGATCAAGCAGGTTTGGTTTTGACTCAACAAATAGACCACATGATATAGTTTGTTGCCTCATTGGACGGGATACCATAATAATGCATGCCATACTTATGCAAACAGACTCTCAGAATCATGTTTCCAGAGCAAATATTCAAATTAATGAGTTAAAAAAAAAAGACAGTTACTCACCTTTGTAACTGTTTTTCGAGATGTGTTGCTTATCATCGATTCCAATTGGGTGCGCGCTAGCCGCGTGCACGTTCGTCGGAAGATTTTTACACTAGCAACACTCAGTGGGTCGGCTGAGTCGCCCCCTAGAGTGGCGCCGCCATGGCACCGGATATATACCCCTGACGACCCAACAGCCCTTCAGTTCCTTCTCGCCGGCTACTCCAACAGAGGGGAAGGAGGGCGGGTTTGGAATGGATAGGAGCAACACATCTCGAAGAACAGTTACAAAAGGTGAGTAACCGTCTTTTCTTCTTTGAGTGCTTGCTCATATCGATTCCAATTAGGTGACTCCCAAGCCTTACCTAGGCGGTGGGGTTGGAATGAGATGTCGCAGAATGTAGAACTGCTGATCCAAATGCAGCATCATCTCTGAACTGTTGAACCAATGCGTAATGTGACACAAAGGTGTGGACCGAGGACCAGGTAACTGCACGACATCTCTCCTGGATAGGTACATGAGCCAGGAAAGCAGCAGATGAAGCCTGAGCCCTGGTAGAATGAGAGGTAAAGTGGCTCATCAGAACATGAGCCAAGTCATAGCAGGTGCGGATGCACGATGTCACCCAAGATGAAATCGTCTGGGAGGAGACAGGTAGGCCCTTCATTCGGTCTGCAACCGCAAACAGTTGAGGTGTGTAAGCGAGACTCGGCGGGGCTCGACCCTCCTGGATGAGGAGGGGAGCCACACCGGCCTCGACTTATCGTCTGCGGGTCTTGGTTCTCGGGACTGTCGCCCACCGCGCGGGTAGTCGGTACCTGTGGATAGGACCGGGCAGTGGTACAGTCAACGGGGGCCCGGCCCTTGGTTCGGGCGGGCACCAACACACAGTTAATTAGGCGCTCAGGCCGCCTGCTGCAAGGCTGGGCAATAATATACAGTCAGTTATCCCAGCTCCGGCCCTTTGGTTCAGAGCGGGCTGGCAGGAGTGTGGGTTGCTCGGGCCCTTTAGAGCAGGGCAGAGCAGTAGCAAACACAGTAGGCCTAATGGCCTCAGGCCAGGGGGAGGGCGATGCTGCCACCCGGCTACAGGTGGCAGGGGGAACGCAGGCCCACCCACTCCACTGTGTTCCAGCCCGGGGCCCTAGTAGCGGTGATCACCGCTGCAGGTGGTCAGTGGGGATCTTGACCGCAACACACTGCCATGGTATTGGGAGGACTGCAGCCTGACTCGGGTCGGCTGCCCCCGGGCTACTTCCAGTATCCCCCTCCGAGCCTACCTGGTTCGTGGGATCAGCTTCAGGGACGTCCCACCACATCGGCTCCTCATGGGCAGGGCTGGGCGGCAGGTCTGGCAGTTCTTCTGGGAAATCCGGCCAGTCCTGTTCCAAGGGGTCCTCGGGGATGCAACAGGGGTGGGGCGGCTCCGGCAGCTCCTTGTCGTAGCGGGCGCGGGGCAGCTCCGGCAGCTTCTCGTCGTAGCGGGGAGGTTCTGGCCAGTCCGGACACCGGCCTGTGGCCTCAGCAGCTTCCCAGTCAGGAGCTCCCGCAGACAGGTCTGCTCCTGACGGTGGCTGGGCTCCAACTGAGGGCCGGCTTTTATTCTTCCGGGTTGCCGCTTGACCCTCTGGGGGGCGGGACTTCCGCTGCAAGGTCCCGCCCCTAGGGATGATTGACAGGGCTCGACCCTCCCGAATGAGGAGGGGAGCCACACCGCCTCGTTACAAGGTGTTTTACAGAAGGGCTTTGTTCGCTTGTTATAAAATGCGAGCACCCTACGGATGTCTAGGGAGTGCAGTTGCTGCTCCCAGCATGATGAGTGTGGCTTCGGGAAGAAGACCGGAAGGAAGATATCCTGGTTGATATGAAAGGCTGATACCACTTTAGGGAGGAAGGCCGGATGTGGTCGCAACTGTACCTTATCCTTATGAAATACTGTATACGGGGAGTCCACCGTGAGAGCCCGAAGCTCTGAAACTCATCTTGCCGATGTAATGGCTATGAGGAAGGATGTCTTCCAGGACAGGTACAGCAGCGAGCAGGTTGCTAGCGGCTTGAAGGGAGCAGTCATAAGTTTGGCTAGAACTAGGTTGAGGTCCCAAGTTGGGGTGGGGTGATGTACTTGTGGGTATAATCGCTCCAAGCCCTTGAGGAACCTCGAAACCATGGGGTGAGAGAACACTGAGCGGCCGCTCTCCCCTGGGTGGAAGGTAGAGATGGCTGCCGAGTGCACCCTCAATGAAGATACTGCTAGGCCATGCTGTTTGAGAGACCAGAGGTGGTCCAAGATGGTAGGGACTGGTACCTCAGTGGGAACAACATTATGTTGGTCGCATCAGCAAGAGAAGCGCTTCCACTTGGCCAGATATGTTAACCTAGTGGAAGGTTTCCTACCACCCAGGAGCACTTGTTGCACAGAGGCAGAGCAACGTAACTCGGACTGGCTTAACCACGCAGTAACCATGCTGTGAGGTGAAGAGACTGCAGGTCTGGGTGGTGAAGTCTGCTGTGGTCCTGAGTTATGGAGGTCCAGGCAAAGAGGTAGAGGGATTGGGTTGGCTGTCGACAGGTCAAGCAACATGGTGTACCAGGCTGGAGCGATCATGATCAGGTGGGCTCTGTCTCTGCGAACCTTGAGCAGGACTCTGTGAACCAACGGGAACAGTGGGAAGCGTAAAGCAGATGGCTCATCCACCGTATCAGAAATGCATCTGAGATCGAGCCTTGGGAGAGACCTTGGAAGGAGCAGAACATCTGGCATTTTCTGTTCTCACGGGAGATGAAGCAGTCTATGCAGGGAAAGCCCCACTTCTGGAAAACAGAATGGATAACACCCAGATGAATCGACCACTTGTGAGACAGGAAGGATCTGATGAGTTGATCCGCCTGAGTGTTCCAAACCCCTGGGAGAAAAGACGCTACCAGGTCTATCAAGTGGGCTATGCAGAAGTCCCAGAGCTGAATAGCTTCCTGACAAAGGGGGGAGGAACGTGCTCCTCCCTGCTTGTTTATGTAAAACACGGCCGTTGTGTTGTCTGTGAACACTGAGACACAACCATCTTGTAAATGCCCTTGAAACACCTGGCATGCAAGGCGGACTGCTCTCAGCTCCCGCACATTGATGTGCAAGGCCAGTTCCTGAGCTGACCAAAGGCCTTGAGTGCAGAGATGTTTGAGGTGGGCACCCCAGCCGAGAGATGACACGTCCATTGTCAGGGTCATTGAAGGCTGAGGCGGATGGAATGGCATCCCTGCACAGACCAGGGAGGGCATCAACCACCAGTCCAGGGAGCCTAAGATGCTCGGGGGGATATTGAAGATTGTGTCTGCACTGTCTCTGCCTGGGTGGTATACCGAGGAGAGCCAAGTTTGAAGGGGACATAGTCTGGAGTGTTTGGTCATGAACATGCAGGCAGCCATGTGACCCAGGAGGCCTAGACAAGTGCGAGCCGAAGTTGTTGGGAAGTTTTGTAGGCCTTGTATATTTGATGCCATTGCCTGAAACTGAGGCTGTGGTAAGCAGGCCCTGGAGAGACTGGAGTCCAGAATGGCCCCAATGAAGTCTATTCTTTGTGTGAGAACCAGAGTGGATTTCTCTATGTTGATCCTCAGGCCTAGTCACTTGAATAGGTCCTTGACGATGCCCACATGATGGGTGACTTGAGTCTCTGAGGCCCCTCGAATGAGCCAATTGTCAAGATACAGGAAGACGTGTATCTGACGACGACAGAGGGAGGTGGCGACTACAGCCATACATTTTGTGAATACTCGTGGGGCTGCAGAGGTGCCAAACGGAAGGACCATAAATTGGAAATGTTGATGGTTGACCACAAACTGGAAGTACTGTCTGTGTGGGGGGTAAATGGTAATGTGAAAATATGCATCCTTCATATCAAGGGCGGCATACCAGTCTCCCAGATCCAAGGATGGGATGATGGTCCCCAGGGACACCATGCGGAACTTCAACTTTATTATGAACTTGTTGAGTCCTCGCAGGTTTAGGATAGGTCTGAGACCTCCCTTCACCTTGGGGATTAAGAAATAGTGAGAATAGAGCCCCTTGCCCCTCGAGTCCTTCAGTACCTCCTCTATAGCTCCCATGGCAAGGAGCCTCCGTACCTCTTGCAAGAGGAATTGCTCATGTGAGGGGTCC
The DNA here is from genome assembly GCF_025201925.1 of Gopherus flavomarginatus. Lineage (NCBI taxonomy): Eukaryota > Metazoa > Chordata > Testudines > Testudinidae > Gopherus > Gopherus flavomarginatus. Next base: position 59,820,817 of record NC_066620.1, on the reverse strand, counting down.
CTGAAGAAGGATGAGGATGGGAAGTGGGAGGCAAAATAAACTGGAGGTGCTATCTGAATTCTACCGTGCGTAGGACCCAACGATCGGAAGTTAGTTGGGTCCACGCAGAGAGGAAAAGGGAGAGGCGGTTCTGGAAGGGAGGGAAAGGATCCTGGCAAACAACTGGTACGCCGTCCTTGGGCATGCCTTCAAAAGTTTGGTTTGGGTCCCGCGGGTGGTTTGGAGGGACCCTGATTCTGACCCCCTTGGGGTCCAGATTGTTGTCTGCGATTGCCTCGGCTGTGCCTTCTGCCAAAGTCCTGTCGTGGCCTAGGCAGGGGGTAAGGGTGGCAAGGCTGGGGGCGGAAGGATCTGCGCTGAGTTAGCGGTATGTGCATCCCGAGCAAGCACATGATCACCTTATTGTCCTTTAGGCTTTGCAGCCTAGGGTCAGTCTTTTCAGAAAAAAATAGGACTTGGCCATCGAAGAGCAAGTCCTGTATGGTGTGTTGTAATTCAGGTGGAAGGCCTGACACCTGAAGCCATGATATTCGCCTCATGGAGATTCCTGAAGCCAGAGTCCTGGGCTGCGGAGTCGGCTGCATCCAGTGAGGCCTGGAGAGAGGTTCTCACCACCTTCTTCCCTTCCTCCAAAAGAGCAGCAAACTCTTGGCGGGAGTCTTGGGGAACTAACTCCATGAATTTTCTAACCGCCGTCCAGGTGTTATTGTTGTACCGGCTAAGCAGGGCTTGCTGGTTTGCCACCCTGAGTTGGAGGCCCCCAGCAGAGTATACTCTGTGGCCCAATAAGTCCATGCGCCTAGCCTCCTTTGATTTTGGAGCAGGAGCTTGCTGACCATGGCGCTCCCTTTCATTGACTGATTGCACGACAAGGGAGCAGGGTGCACGTACAGGTACTCGTACCCCTTAGGGGGCACTATGTACTTCCGCTCAACTCCCTTGGCCATGGGCGGAATAGAGGCTGGAGACTGCTAGATGGTATCGGCATTTGCCTGGATCATACAAATGAATGGCACGGCCACTTTTGTGGGGGTGTCAGCTGACAAAATATCCACCACAGGGTCCTCTATCTCTGGGACCTCCTCCACCTGAAGATTCATATTCACGGTCACGCATCTCAGGAGGTCCTGATGTGCCCTCAGGTCAATTGGAGGAGGGCCCGAGGACGATGTCCCCGCCACCGCTTCATCTGGAGGAGGAGGAGGAAGAGGAAAGGCCAGGGACAAGAGGGTCCTGCATGGGCTCCTGTTCTTGGGTGACGTCAGGCTCAAGTGGGACCTGAGCGTCTGTTGACTGAATGGGAGCTTCCTCCGTACCCGCAGGAGGGGGGCGGCTGACAGTCACCTCTGGCACCCGGTGTTCCGATGGTACTGAGCATGATGGCACTGGAGACATACCTTGGGCTTGGTGATATGCCCAAGGTGTCCAGAAGGACCACTGATGAGGTCCTTGTTCTTGGGCCTGGGTCTCCTGGAAGACTCTGCTGGGCACATCTGAGTCACGGTCCTGTGCATAGGAAGCACTGTCCACGTGAGGTGACACAGATGTGTGTCGAGACAGCCATGGAGGAGCTGAAAAGCCCTGGGAAGGGTCTCCATCTCTAAACGATCTCTGTGCAGCACTGGAGAGCGGTACCAGGCGCCATACCGGTACCGGGAACAAGATCGGGACCTGCGACCGGAGTGGTGCCAGGAGGTCGACCGGAATCTTGAAGCTCGATGTCTGGAATGGCTGTCAGAGGCGCGGTGCCGGGAACGGTGCCAGGAGCTGGCTCGGTGCCGAGAGTACCGGGCCGGTGAACGGGACACTGAACGGTGCCGTGAGTGCGACCGGTCCTGAGTGTAGTAAGAGGAGGCCCTAAGATATAAAACCTTGGTATCAGAGGCCTAAGGCCTGAACTAAAGTAATGGTCAAGACTTTGCTAACAAAGCATAGTTAAGCTGTGAGCCAGCTGGCAAGGAAACGGCTGATGCTGCAAGAAGATCAGTACCTTTTAGGTACGTAACACTAGATATCAGAACATTCACATACTTCCACATTCCACACAGATAACAAGGAACAGGCTGACTCATCCCAATAACAGGGCCAAAAGGGGAATATGATGGCTAGAGTTGTTTTGTTCAAACCAACATGTACAAGGTGAGAGGCGGCACCTTACTACGTACAGGGGTTGTACCTTGCTACATAGAGGGGTTGCACCTCAATACGTCAGGAGTGATGTGTAACTTGTTTCTACCTGTGTATAAGAATGCACCCCTGGGGCGGTGTCATTTTCCAGCGGAGGGGGCAGTGGAAAGTCCCACCACTGACTGAGCTGTGTCTATTGCCAGGGGGCACATATTCGTAGTATGCCCTGCACTAGAGTAAAAATCTACAGGGAACTATTATTGTGCTCCGTACGACAATAAACCTGGCCGACGTGCCTTTGTACCTTACTAGAGTCTGTGGTCACTGGGAGTTCTCTTCGGGTCTGCTGTGTCAGCTATCTGCACAGAGCTGGGATAGCACACAGAGGGAACACACGCACGCAGCCGAGTGATATCAACATTGAGCAGAGCACTACACCGGTAGCATCTGACGACACGAAGATGGAGAGTGGTGCTGGGACGACGAGCGGCGTCGGGACCGGCAACAGGACCGAAAGCACCGGTTGGACCGTGATTGGTGCCTCTCGGCGGTGCCAACAGAGGATGGTCTCAGCAGGGCAGGCTTGCCAATCGATTGTATAACCTGCACCAGGGGTGCCGGGGGTTGAGGGAGCGCAGACTTCGTCAACATGATCAGCTCCCTCGCTGTGGAAAAGGTCTCCGGCATGGAGGGAATAGTAAGCTCAAATCACGGCGTGCGCCGGGGAGCTTTCAGGCACCGGACTCGATGGCTCTTGCGGGACTGGAATTGACGGTGCCGAAGCTGGCGGTGCCACAGCTGGTGGTGCCACGGCAGGTGTCGGTGCCAGGCAGTCTGACTTAGGCTGGTGCTCTGACTGTGGTACAGGCAGCACAGAATCAGCAGGAGTCTTATGTTTCTTAACCTGCGGGGAGAGGGAACAGGGCCGAGCAGACATCTGTGTCGGTGACGGTCGGTGCTGAGGGGCCTTAGTGGTACTGGTGCGATCCGGTGCCAAAGCAGCGCTTCTCCCTGATGTGGACTGTCCGGCGCTCGGTGCTGAGGGCAGAGGAGCAAAAGCTGCCTCCATCAGGAGCTATTTGAGACAAAAGTCCTGCTCTTTCTTTGTCCTCAGCTTAAAGGCCTTATAGTTCCGGCACTTATCCAAGAGATAAGATTCCCCAAGGCACTTAAGACACGAGTCATGGGGATCTCCCATTGGCATTGGCTTGTGGCAGGCCAGTTTGAAGCCCAGTGAACCGGGCATGGGCACCGGTACCGGGTGCGGGGAAGGGGCTAATCCCCAAACCCCTCTGAACTATAAACACTAACTATATTATAGAACGAATAAAACTAACTATATACACAAGAATTAGTAAGAGAACTACAAGTAGCCAGGGAAGTGGAGATCAGCTAAGCCGCGCTCCACTGTTCCAATGACCGATATGGGTGGTAAGAAGGAACTGAAGGGCCGTTGGGTTGGCAGGTGTATATATCCGGCGCCATGGCGGCGTCACTCTAGGGTGCGACCCAGCCAACCCACTGAGTGTTGCTAGGGTAAAAAAATCTTCCAATGAACATGCACACAGCGCATGCACACCCAATTGGAATAGATATGAGCAAGCACTCGAAGAACTTATTTTCCACTAATATTAATTCATTTAAAATGAACTGTTTCCACAAGCATGCCTGCCAGCAGGGCTGGTGCTTCCACTTAGGCGACCTAGGCGGTCGCCTAGGGTGTCAGGATTTGGGGGAGGGGGGCGGCATTTTGCCACCCTTGGCAGCAATTTGGTGGTGGGGGGGTCTTTCCATGCTCCGGGTCTTCGGCAGCAATTCTGCGGCGGGTCCTTCTCTCACTCCAGGACCTGCCGCTGAACTGCCCCGAAGACCGGGAGCATGGAAGGACTCTCACCTCCCGCTGCAGAATTGCCGCTGACCGGGAGCACGGAAGGACCCCTGCCTAGGGCACCAAAAACCCTGGCGTCGCTCCTGCCTGCCAGCGGACTCATTAGCTAAAAAATCCACAGAAAAAACAAATACAAACGGGGCAAACACAACCAGTGCAAATTTCTTTTATGCAAGTGAAACATCATGGAACACTGAGGTATATGCCTAGCTCTAGTTAAGGTTAACTGACCAGGTAGGAGGTGGGAACCTTCATAAGCAGTCCCATGCTGTACCAGTTCTAGGAATAAACTGGGATTCTACCTGTAGGAATAGCAATCCAGTGTTTTACTTCACCAGCAGTAAATTCAGTAAAAAAGTTTAAGAAATATATCAAACATATTTAAAGACATAGTTCCAATACCAAAGTGACAACTTAATCTACAAAATCTAGTGCTTGCATCTCATTGGAATTTAATTCTTTCATGGCTCGAGGCATTTGTACATGAGGTTTATGCTTTCACACAAGGCTTTGAAGGACTGTATTTCACCCTAGCAGCCCTTGAAGGACTATGAATTCAATCATTTTAGCCACTGAAAATAAGCAAGCAGGTAACACTTCCAGGTGCCTCATTAGACATAGTCATGTTTTTTCCTTTACTATGGCAGGGATTTTGATAAAAAAAATTGTTAGATGGAGATGAACAGTTTCCAAATCTAAGAATATATTATAAAGAGGGTGGATTCTTCAACAATGCCAAGGATTGTTTCTCCTGGAAGGAGAATAAAGTCTCACGATTTTTCTTTGCATTTAATTTCTGAGAGATTGGCCGAGTCTCTGCTTAGCTGGTTGGAGGAGACCAGAACTGGAAAAAAGTTACAGCACATCCAGTTTTCTGTCTGCAATTGATTGGAATTCACCCATCCACTTTTCAATCACAAATTAGTAGTAGATCTTCAAAGGCTGAACAGGTTACATTCAACAAACACCCAAATACCTGGATTCTTATCTGAACTATCTGAATCTCTTGGTTTGGCAAAATTGAGCTAAAATTTAAAAATCCCAGACTTTAAAACAGATTCAATTGGTGGCTCTGAAAAATCAGGTCACTTATTTTGGGGTCACAATACAGATTTGGGGGCTAAAATGGGAATCTAAGCGTGAAAAATTTGATCTTAACCTTTCTGTGGCTCAGCTTAGTCATCTGCGACAGAGAAAATGCTACCTTCCTATCTGCGACAGAGAAAATGCTACCTTCCTTCTTAACAGGCTGCTGTGAGGCTCAGTGCTTGTCTACAAGGTGCAGCAATGCGCACTACAGAGGTGTGATTTTTAAAGCACACTAATGTTCTAAAGCACAGTCTCCATGGGCCAATAAATGCACAACACATAAGTTTAGACAAGCCCTTACTATGTAGCTGTAAAGTGGTTGGAGATATTTATGGGAGGAGAGAGGGTGAGAAATCAAATAGGTTTGTATTACCACCAATAACAAAAGAAGCTAACAAGGGGGCATTTTTTTAAGCTGCAGGGCATCAAGAATGCAAATTTTTCTTCTCAGCTTGTGGAGCTATCAAAGAGACGAGTACAGCTTTTTTTTTTTTAAATAAAAAACACTACTACAAGAAATAACCTTCAGATTTCAAGTCTCTAAGGTGAAATCTGGCAGATGCTGGTGGTTCCTTCACTTATTGCTCAGACATCTATCAGTGAAATCCGTCTCAACTGAAGTTACATACACCAGAAAGGGAACAGTCTATCATATTTTGTCCTTAAAAATGTAGGTGTTCTCTTGCATTTTTTAAGCAATGCATTCTGCAGCCTCTCAGATATTTATGCTTAGACTTGAAATTGTTTATTTAAGAGAAGCCTCTCTTTTCACTGTTTTACATGAAAATCGTAGATGATTCCCAAGTTTGGCTGAGGCTCTAGACATTATTGTGATGTATATGCATAGCAAGATCATTAAACTAGATGTTGTACATATGCTTAGTAAAAGGCACTCCCCCCACCCTGAAGAGCTTACAATCAAAACAGACATGGGACGAATTTTACGGATGGAAAATTTTACAGATGGAAAACTATGGCACGCAGAGGGTAGGTGATTTGCCCAAGGTTACATATGATGTTGGTGAAGAGCTGAGAACTGAAACCCTGGCTCCAATCCAGTAATTTTACCACAAGACCATCTTTGTCTTGTGACTACATCTAAACTGGGATGGCAGCAGGGTGCTCTGGGTGAGGACTCATCCATGGTCTGTGGAGCTCACTTCTTGCCCAATGTCACCACAGCTCAGATTTAAATTATCGGTAAAAATCAAGACCCACCCTTGGCCTAGGCTTTTTCAGGCAGGATGAGAAGAGGGTGGTGATGGTTAAATGAAGTTAAGTGAGAGATGAGTGGCGGCTGTGGGGGAGATTATGTGGCAGTTTTCTGCGTGTTTGTGCAAGACTGTTTAATGTATTTTATTAAATTGTGTGCTTTTTATCATGGGTACACAGAGGTGAAATTACTTGTCTAAATCCACAGAGTGAGTCAGCAGACAAAGCCAGATTTAGAACTCAGAAGTTCCTCATTTGCAGTAGATTCTCATATTGCTAGAGTATACTGCTTAGCTAAATATGCTTCAAAAACATAAATGCCATCTCCTCACCTGCAATATTTAAGAGAAGAAATCCCTCTTTAAAAAAGTTAATGATGAGAAAGGATTGCCTGTAGCATTATACAAGCAGAAAAACGAACAACAACAACAACACAGTACCTATGGCTAGTGGCATTTGGTACAATCAGAAGCTGCTAGGTACCCTTGGAAGGAATTGCATCAGCAAGATGGAATAATGGATTTCTTTATTACAAAGAATCAATAAGTACTGCACAGGTTCTCCTTCCCTTCCCTTCCCTTCCGAAGTTGATTCTTTACCAGCTGAGAGACCACAGAGCAGTACAACAGAAGACAGAATAGACTGGCATCAAAAAATGAATCCACAAAGTCAAATCAAATAGCTCTCTTACTGCACAACGAATCCAATTCCAACAGTGTACAGAAACATATCACTCCCACAGAAACTTCCTATAGAATTCAATAGTAATTCAACCAATACTGTTCTACTAAAGTTACTTCAAAAACCTGCAGAATTTAGTGGAGAATGAGAGCCTTTCATTATATGACTGTAAAACATACATCCTAGAGTTATTGAACAGAGATGTAATTTCCATTAATTTATAAAGGATGTTACAAACATTCTACAGTGAAGTTATTTACGCTTATATTGCCTAGGGCTTTTGCATAAAAGGTGAAGAGGCTTCTTTATTCTCAACCTATTCCCATCCTCAGAAGCCAAGCTCCATTATCCATGCACTGTTCAAAGTGTCCATCATTCTTGACCCATTCTTCTCACAGGGGCTCTTCCATATGCACATGCACACACCGGGAACTGCCCTCCTCATCCCATCAAAATGCATTGCTATACAAATCTGCATAACTGACCTAGTTTTCTTCCTATGAAAAGGATGAAAACTTTAGCCAAATAAAACAAATAAGCAAGAAATACAACAGGCAACACGCGTGATCGAGCAGTTTGTATGACTCCACAGTCCATGGAAGTACACAATCCACTCTAAAGGCAGTGAAAGCAGGTGAGCAGAGCATCATTTACCCTGTCCAACAGTTTTTATGCACACAGAATATACATCAAATTCAATGGGAGCATCGTGCATGAGGACTGCAAGACTGAGATCTTGCTTGCAAACTGCATATTGGATGCAATGAGGAGGGCAGATCCTCCCATATAGCGTTAAAAGTTTCATGGTTTAACACTTCTACTGCTACTGTTTAATGCCTACTCCACAAGCTGCCAACAAGCAGCTTTGGTTGGTTGTAGGGTGACCAGATGTTCTGATTTTATAGGGACAGCCCTGATTTTTGGGGTCTCTTATATAGGCTCCTATTATCCCCCCACCCCTTGTCCCAATTTTTCACACTTGCTGTCCAGTCACTCAGGTTGGCTGGCTCAACCACTAATCAAAAAGTAGTATCTGACAGTACTTTCTTCTTCCTCCTGTAAATGTACATGATCTGTGAAGACCTTTCAAATATTAATGTGTGTAATTCAGGCTGGGGGAAGGGGGAGAGAAATACTAGCTGACACAGTAAGGCGTTTGACACAGTTCCACATGGGGAACTGTTAGTTAAATTGGAAAAGATGGGGATGAATATGAAAGTTGTAAGGTGGATAAGGAACTGGTTAAAGGGGAGACTCCAGCGGGTCGTATTGAAGGGTGAACTGTCAGGCTGGAAGAAAGTCACTAGTGGAGTCCCTCAAGGATCGGTTTTGGGACCGATCTTATTTAACCTTTTTATTACTGACCTTGGCACAAAGAGTGGGAATGTGCTAATAAAGTTTGCGGATGACACAAAGCTGAGGGGTATTGCTAACATGGAGAAGGACAGGGATACTATTCAGGAAGATGTGGACCACCTTGTAAATTGGAGTAATAGTAATAGGATGAAATACAATAGTGAGAAGTGCAAGGTCATGCACTTAGGGATTAATAATAAGAATTTTAGATATACGTTGGGGACGCATCAGTTGGAAGTGACAGAGGAGGAGAAGGACCTTGGGGTATTGGTTGATAGCAGGATGACTATGAGCCGCCAATGTGATACGGCTGTTAAAAAAGCAAATGCGATTTTAGGATGCATCAGGCGAGGTATTTCCAGCAAGGATAAGGAGGTGTTAGTATCGTTATATAAGGCGCTGGTGAGACCCCATCTGGAATAGTGTGTGCAGTTCTGGTGTCCCATGTTCAAGAAGGATGAATTCAAACTGGAACAGGTCCAGAGACGGGCTACTAGGATGATCCAAGGAATGGAAAACCTGCCTTATGAAAGGAGACTCAAAGAGCTTGGCTTGTTTAGCCTGGCCAAAAGAAGGCTGCGGGGGGATATGCTCGCTCTATAGAAATATATCAGGGGGGTTAACGTTAGGGAGGGAGAGGAATTATTTAAGTTTAGTACTAATGTAGGCACGAGGACGAATGGGTACAAACTGGATATTAGGAAGTTTAGACTTGAAATTAGACGAAGGTTTCTAACCATTAGGGGAGTGAAGTTCTGGAACAGCCTTCCGAGGGAAGTATTGGTGGCAAAAGACTTATCTGGCTTTAAGACTAAGCTTGATAAGTATATGGAGGGGATGTTATGTTAGGATAGTTTAATTTGGGCAATTGATCTTGGATTATCACCAGATACGTCTGCTCAATGGTCTGCGGGGAGATGTTGGATGGGATGGGAACTGAGTTACTGCAGAGAATTCCTTCTTGGGTGCTGGCTGGTGAGTCTTGCCCACATGCTCAGGGTTTAGCTGATCGCCATATTTGGGGTCGGGAAGGAATTTTCCTCCAGGGTGGATTGGCAGGGGCCCTGGAGGTTTTTCGCCTTCCCCTGCAGCGTGGGGCATGGGTCGCTTGCTGGTGGATTCTCTGCAGCTTGAGGTCTTCAAACAAATTTTGAGGATTTCAATAACTCAGTCCTGGGTTAGGGGTTGTTATAAAAGTGGATGGGTAGGGTTCTGTGGCCTGCCTTGTGCAGGAGGTCAGACTAGATGATCATATTGGTCCCTTCTGACCTATGAGTCTATGAGCTGCTTGAGAGATGAGAAAAATCTGACCTGACAATCTATTATCAGGCTGCCCTTCAAGTACATTAAAATGTAGTCTCTACCTATTATGGGGCCTGATTTTCAGGTAATCTCGGGGTGTAGTCAGGTAGCTAGACAACTAATTATCATCATTTGGATGTACTATTATCTGTGGGTGAAAAAAAACTGGAGGCTGACTACTGGAAGTAAGTGAGCTTTTCCCACTGGTGCTAGGAGGATCTGCTGTCACTTACAGAGCTGAGATCCTGGCAGCTCATCTTCTTTATACCCTTCAGGAAAGCAGAGGGGAAATCAGGTGCTCACATGCAATGGTGATGAGTAAGGATACCATTTGGTCATGAATTCCATGAGTTTAACAGACCTCTGTGACTTCCACTTCAGCCCTGCAGGGGCTGGCGGAGCTCAGGCAGCCAGCTTCTCTTCCCTTCCTTCTCCCTCGCCCTGATGGGCTTTGGTTTCAGCCTTGCACTGCGGGGCTCCGGCTTCCAAGACTTATGGTTTATTGTCTGTGTCCTGCCTGTGAATTTTAATAAAAATCCCTGTGCCAAAATTTTCACCTCAGTGATGAGCATGGTATAACATTTTCTGTTCTGTGTAGGTTCTTAATAGAGCCTGTCCTAATTACTCAGTGCTCCTTGCTCCATTTGATACCAAGGCAATAGGTACTTTACAAACATGAAAGGTAGATTATTTATTTGATAGCTGTATTAGGAAGAGCGAGAATTTGCTCTGCCTGAGACTCAGGAAAAGTGAGTGGACAGAATCAGATATACGCACCTTGGGAAAGCCATCTGTAGGGCCATACTGGGGTGCCTTCAGTTCATAAACAGAGGTTTGAGTGAAGAATTGCTGTAGTGCCAGCACTGTTGCTTCAAAGACAAACTATATTAGCATATATACCTATCAAATTGGTAGTCAGCTAGGATGCATAACTTGGCAATTTGGAACTTTGCAGCAACAGCCAAGATACTACTCAGATCCTCCTGCTCTAAAAGAACAGGTCCCCACTACTTCAGCAAGACAATGCTCCGTTAGCTGTTAGCAGTATAGGGGCTAGGGCATCTAGCTGAGCAGTTCTGATAGTCTCCACCAGATGCCAGTGATACATACACACAGTTTGTTTCAATAGTTTAGACATGCTTTTCCTCTCACCCCCAAATGTAATTATTCTTAATATTTTCTTACTGTAATGGTGAAAACAAAGTTAAAGAGCCTATGTGCAGTAGAGCAAAGCACCTTAACACAATAGTATGCCCTACAAATGTGAAGCAGTAGTGGCATTGCCAACACAAGCTGTACTTCTGCACAAAGCCATGACACAGAATAAAAGCATTTTCAAAGAGCTGGCGAAGAAGACAGCTGCTGCAGCTCCCCTAATTACCTTTCCCCAGACATCAAGAGTAATTTACAAGTTGGATAATAGTGCTGGAACTAAGCACGATCTATAGCTGCACACTAGCTCTCCTCCTCAGTTTTAAAGACCATGCATAATAGTAGAAATACAACCATTCAGCCCACTCCTGTGAGTCAGGTTGTCTCCTGTCAGATTTTTTATTGCACAATCTCCTTTTGTTACTAGAAAACATTGAGTTTGTTTTACCCTGTAATCAGGCAATCACCATGACTTGTTACTGGCATAAGCCAGCAGGACTTGACATAATAATCACTCTCTCTAACCTATTACATTAAACAAAGATAGTTTAAGATGCTTGGTACAAATTATGCTTCTTAATGCACATTCTGGGGCACAGAGGTAAAAATCAATAAGTAGAACAGAGGGAATATGTTAGCTTCACATATATTCTGATTAAATTCTAAATTAAACAATCACCAGCACATTTAACTATTCAGAATACATTTGTTCAGCTATGGGCCTGCTGTTTTGCTGCTAATCACAACCTAAGAAAATACATAGAAAGTCTGACAAATTGAGATGTCACTGACAATTAATCTTAATTATACCAGGAGGAAATATTTCAGCCAGTTGTAGCCCAGAAATATCTTACACTCTCCCTGACAAATGGCACTGAAATCTCTGGTGATGTGAGAGACATTTTTTTTTTTTAAAGAGACAATTAACATGTGTACAGATGCTCCCCGATTCATGCAAGCATTCTGGAATGGCTTGCATAACTCAAATTTTGCATAAGTAAGAAATGTATCTCCGATCATTATGCCAAAAAAACCCAACAACAAAAACCACCACAACAAAACACACCCTCCTATTTCTAGTTTATGGAACTTTTTCCGTAAGTGTGGATGTGCGTAAGTCAGGTCTTGCATAATCTGGGGAGTGTCTGTATAAATAATATGCACATGCACAGTCTAAGCACAGTAGTGGAGGGAACGGGGAAAGGAGGAAATAGGTATGGGAGAAAGATTGTGCAGGTGGCTTTGAACCCTGGAGTGAGTGAGCTCCTTGTGGCTCTGCATAGGCATACTATTATCTGGAACTACGGTACAATGGGTAAAAAATCACCCCATACAGGGAGCCCGCACTAGGCCTTTGTGTGACCCACAGCCACTGAGTGTGGTGCTCTGTCCCGCTCTAGTGGTGGTTGAGCCATCTACAGAGGCTAATCAGCATAGATACAATTGTGCCATGGTAAAATTATGCATAATTAATAACAGATAAATTTCAGGATGTGGTCATGACAAAAAATTGTGTAACAACTGCATGCTACCATAAATATGCATTTGGCGCAAACAGCATAATGATTTTACTAAACAAAATATAGGGCTTGTCTGGAGGAACATTTAGTTTGTCACAAGCTGGGGTGTGAATATACTCCGCAGTAGCCTGCTGTGGACCAACTGTTCCTGTGTATCATGCTGAAGGTGATTTAGTCCTCTTTGAAATGGGAGCAGATCCAAGTGCATTACTAGTTTTTAAATGCACCTTGGAGCATGGTGTGACATACGTACCACTTAAGTGCACAGGCCTTGTACCACAGTACAATGTTCTTTTGATAATGTACTATCGAAACCATAAAAAGCAATATTCTGGTTTGGAAAGGGGACTTACCCATGTTTCTCTTGACTTGGGACCGACAGGATTTCACTGCTACTTTCGTCAGCAGGTAGAAGCCGAGCAATATAGTCCCCGCTTTGTTGGAGATGCCTGTACACAGACACCTGAATAGTGCATTGCTCACTACTGCTCCTCAGCCAGGGGCTCAAGATGATGGGGCTCATGCTTTCTGATGTATTGAGGAACAGGAATGAACCTACAAAAAAAAAAAAAGGGGGAACAAGAGAGTCTTTTTAAAACAAACAGTGCTTTTCAGACCCTCAGACAGAGGAAGCAGTTTGTAAAATGCTGTGGACTGACAATCTGTACTGAATTGAAGCAATGATTTGACATTCAAAATGTATGCAGAGTGGACAATGCCATAGAGAATTTTTCAGGGAAAACACTACATCTACAGGTGACTGAAGGTAGATTAGGATTTATAAAACATTTGAGAGTTTTCCTAATAGAGAGATTCGCTTGGGGACTTCATCCCTTCAGAACGTCTCCTGTGTGATTTAGTTCCAAAGTTCATGGCTCTGATCTCTCTGGAATAGGGTCCCAGCTTGACAGGGTGGGTTATATCAGAGCTCTGTCAGTGGCCCCATTTGTATTCACACCCTAAACAAAAGCTTACAGTGATTACGTTTCCTGTATAAATAGAAAGCACAAATTCATCAGCTGTGCTCTTATAAACCATAAAGTATATTCAAAGCTATTTGTGTCAGGATAAATGCTTGGTATTTTTATTGCCTCAGCCATTTATTCTGACATTAATTTTATATGCACTTAATCCACATGAAAGGTTTGATTATTATCTGGTACATCGACTACCTTTGTTTAATCCTATTTCAATAACATCTCAGATTTATCCAGGGGTTCAGAGCTAATGAACTCTCTGCAGATTAAAGCTCACCTTGAGTAAGCAAAATTACCCTCTTTTGGCAGATACCAATTTACCAAATATTCCATAGAACAAGCACTAGTCAGATAGAAAAAGGAGCCAGTCTTTGGTACAGAACATTTTCTGGTTTACCATATGCACTCATTACCCCTGTGAGAGAACATGGCAATACTACTTTGCACTAGAGATGACCCGTACCGCCTGACAGTGGTGGGGCAGAGTAAGGGCAGTGGCTTCAGCAGATGGGACTGAGCATGCTCAGTCCATGTGAGCAAACTCAATACAAGCCAAACAGCAAATGGGGGGGGACATGACCTCATGTCTCTCCCCTGCTCCCCACATTGCCTCTGCTTTGCATTCCCATGAGGCTTTAAACCACAGACATCAAAAAGCTTTCTAAAGTAGGCATTAATGGTCACAATAACTCTACAAGTTCTGTATTCCCATTTAACAGATGGAAGAAACTGAGGCACAAAGAGACTGAAGTCCTTTCAAAAGTGCTCACTAATGTCAGGCAATTTGCTTTCTCAGATGCCCAATGTAAGACAAGGGCATGATTTTCCAAATGCTAACCACCCATAATAAAGGGAAGTACATCTGAAAAATCAGACCCTAAATATCTCAAGTTAGGCACCTAATATCAGTTGGCACTTCTGAAAATTTTTCGACTGAACAACTTGCCTAAGGACACACAGTACATCAGTGGAAGAGTTGGGAATAGAACCCAGGTGTCCTGACTCCCAGTTCATTGCTCTGACCACCAGACAAAAAACTGTCTCCAGTGGCATGTTAGCTAGCATATACTTGACTTCAATTTTAGCTAGCAAATATTTGTCTTGAAAGCAGGACTGGGCAGTACAATGTCAGAAATAGTCCCTTCATGACAGAAGATTCCATGGGCGTCAAGTAGAGAGAAAGTGAATCCATGAATTATTATTAGTTACTTTAGTGTCAGATAAGGAGGTGCAAGTCTCCTAACTACCTGGACCAAATACATTTCCTAAAGTTTAAGGGAGTTTATTTATTTGGCTGATCAGTAAAGAGATGGTAACTGTATCTATCACCCTTGTGCTTTCCCATCTCTGTGGTTGAGAACAACAAGAATTACAGCATTAAATCTCAGCTTTATTTTTCCACCCCCACAAGAACACTGGGATCACAGTGACATGAAAGAGAGCAGAGATTTCTACTCATGGCAGAAAGACACTAAACCCTGCAGTAATTGCTGATAACTTGAGCAAATGGCCCCCTGAATCTGACATCTTATTGCCTTGTGATGGGGAGTAGGATTTTAAAACTATCACAAATTAGAAGGCAGTTTTGGTTCCTTCACTTACAGTAGGTATAGGAAAAGTGCTTCCAAGCAAGCATCACTCATGCCCAGACTCAAGGCTAGACTTAGAATGTCAAATGAGACTCTCAAACAGGAAAAGTTATCTACCTCAGAGCAACCAGTAAGTGTTAGGCAGTCACTACTCTCCTTCCCTTGGCGGAGAAAACCCTGTCAATAGCAGCCCAAAGCGCTTGCTTATTGTTTCACCTATGTTCAATTCTACCTATGAACTGAAGTGTGCAGTTCTGTCCACATGAAGGTTACAGAGCCCTACTGATGGAGCAGTCCAGATGGCGCTATGTGGCAGCTGCTCTGAATGATCCCATGCTATACTGTTCAAAAGTGAGGGGATAGAGAGTCATGCTGGAGGACCTCCCCATCCTCCCCAGATTAGTGTTCTTGTGACCAGAACATAAACACACTAGGAAAGCCTCTTAATGTGCTTTTGTGGAGGCTACCCAACAAACAGAGCACAGGAGCTGTAATGTACCATTTTTAGAGGATGTAAACATACCTTGGTTTCTGAAAGCACAATTCCCTCAAGGGAAACGTCACTGTCTGCTGCACTTACCTTAGTGCTGCACTTACTGCTATTCTACTCCATAAACACTCAGGGAAGCACTCTCAGAATTCTGTTTGTCTGTAGTACTTCTGGAATTTCCAGAAGGGGAGAAGTGATTTGCTGTGAACACACACACAGCAGATTCTGGAAGCAAAATGTGTATCCCACTGTAGATTTTAAAGATCCCTGATATAAGACTGTACATAAGATTTCTCCATTTCAGAACAAAACATTGGTCCATCAACTCCTACCTCTTGCTATGACTAATACCTGATGTCTCAGAGGAAGACCTCATCTTTCCATAATACATCTAGCCATTTAAGTCTACCCCTTACTAAGGGCATGTCTACACTAGAAACACAAAAGTAGCATAGACACTTACTACTATGAAAAAGGTTCTTCCATCACTTTAGTAAATCCAGTTCTGAGAGGTAGTAGCTAGGTCAACTAAAGAATTCTTCCACAGACCTAGCAGAGTCTACACTGGGCTTAGATCAACTTAATTACATCACACAGAGTGTGAAACTTTTCACAAAACTAAGCAATGCAGTCAAGTCAACTTAACTCTGTAGCGTATACCAGCCCCTATACGGCACAATTTTATTATTTAACATTATGCAGATCCTTTTGAAAGCCACATTAATACACATTAAGGATGGTTCCAAAACTTCAGATTTGTATGATTCCAGGTAAATTCAGTAAAATTCTTATTAGGTTATGGATTGTAACTTTTCAAGGAGCCATTATACAGCCATGATGTTTGCCTATTCACTGGGAATGAGAGGGAAATACTGTTTTCCACCTGGTGGGTTCCCAGGAAAACTGGGTCCTAATCTGTTTATCAGTTTTCAGTATTCCTCCAGCAAGAGGAAGTCCATGTGGCAAACTGTATCTCAGATCATCGTGTAGGTCTTTAGGGTTGTAAGGTTTCATCAGTAATTTTCTTGGACTGCTATTTTCCTTTAGTAGCTTACAGCTCTAATGAGACTCCCGGGGATCTTGCATGGTGAATAACTAAGAAAGAGCACTGCAGCTTCAAACAAACTTCTACTGTTCATTCGGCACCTAGGGAATATAAACTGAGATGAAAGAGCCCTTCATAGAACAAGTGGTCAATATCATTCTACCACTTGTAGGATTTAAAAAAATTAATAAAGCACTGGTATATTGCAGTAACCCATACTTAATACCCAGGGGTGAGGTGAAGAGTTTGCAACTGGTGAAGCTAATTAAAACACTAATGCTTCATCTCAGGATATGGTATACTCACTAGTGAGACATTGAAGAAGCCTGCTGTCACCACACAAACTAGAGTGGACACAAATTATCATGCCAACTGAGTGCTGGGATTGAATAGATGTAATCCCCTAAATAAATATAATCAATACAGTGTCTCAAATCCAGGGCCACTTAGCTCTGCATGACTCACTATGCTGCCCCGTCACTAGGATCACTCAGAACTACATGGGGGCAGTGGGACAGAAAGTCTCCTGCACCAAGAAAATGAGCCACTACCACTCGAGCTAACAGAAAGTCTCCTCTAGATCTTACAGCTTAAGGGTTATGACACTTGGTTGAGCCATTCTAATTTTATCCAGCAGAGGGCAGTGGTAGACGTCTCACACACACTTTCATTACGATATTTTATAACGTAGTTGTGCCTTTTATCCAGAGAGATTCAAAGTGCTTCACAGACTATATCCTACAATCACACACACCCTGCTGAAACAGTGCAATTTTTGAGTTAGAGTGGTTATATGCTAGCAACATTACTCAGCTGGGTTTCTTTGTTTTAAATAGTGAGGGGGTCTGCATTTGTAATGCCAGCTCCTAAACTTCCCCCTATCCCCAGCATGTCCATCTCCTCAAGACACATTATGGGAAAGTCCTAAATATCAATTTGCTCAGGCTTCTGATTTGTATCTGCACTATTTCTCCACCTTTATAATATTTGCAGTCAACTCATAATTGGTTTCTACATCTTTGTTGGTTATTTCCTTTTACAATGTCTGTATTAATTGTCTGTCACTCCACGCCTTGCACAGAAAAGATATTTAAGAATAAGCACAAGAGAATTATTGCAACTGACATTAAAGTGTATTTAGAGCACCCTAATGATTGCAACATTCAATAGATGAATAAATCTTGCACTAAGAATTACTGCCTAATGGTTGAAGATTTGTTTGCAGCATTTTAAAATTCATACTGTGAGAAGGGAATGATGGCTCAAGGGATTACTAATGGCATATTGTTATCTTCACTAGTTCAAATTCAGCTGGGATTATTTGGGACCGAAGGTGTAATATTTACTTGTTAAGAATCATCACTGTCAGTGTTCAGGCAATACAGGACATAGATGTTGTATAAACCACAGTACTTATCCCCAGGAGCTCACAAATGAAAAGACTTACACCGATCAGATAAGAATGCATTAGAAGATGCAGACCAAAATCGTTACCACCTGGCAGCGGTTTGATGGCCTGTGTAAACTGAACTGGTGAAACAGACCTAATCTATTGGACAGAAATTACACACTTTTCCTTTAGAGATACCAGTGAGTGATTGTGCAAGGAGTGTGAATTCATTTCTCAAAACTGGTCCCTTCAGAATAGGATTGAGGCACATTGGTAGAGAAGCATGCACCATGAGATTTTTTTGGTTGAATCTGTAAATATGCGAGAGAAAGAGAAAATGAATACTCCAGGGCTGGGCACTGGGAATCTATAATGAGCACTAAATTCATTTTTATCCATGAAGTGTGAAGAGTGCACAAGCTCAGAAGAGCAGAGCAGACTCACTCAGAGCTCCAAACAAGAATTTGCCTTTTTTGGTCATTATGTGAAATGTCTAATTTGTGTCACAGCTGAAACATATTCTGAAACCTGTCTCAAATGTCCATTATTTTGAAGGTGTATTGCTCATTGTACAACCAAAATTTACCTGGACCCCACGCTAACCTTTGAGTATTTCGCAGTACTTCATCTTTGCCACTCAGAGAGGCTACATCAATGAAGAGAGGTTACAGACAACTTTATTTGTGCTAGAGACATTAATCCCACCCCATTTAAAGTGCAATCTTACTTGGAAAAGAAACTTTTTCCAAAGGACATAGCAGAGCTCCCTCTTGGTGATTTTTGTATCAGATGTGCACAGGATGAACAGAAGACATCTGCAGGGTTGGAAGTTAGAAAGGCATCTTCTGTCCAACACATGCATATGTAGATGGAAGCATTGATAGCAGAACCACCTTCTGCAACTCTGACCCCTGCCCTTTCTGGCTGGCAGAAGAATGCCGAGAGCATTTAGTATCCCTTCTAATTGTCAGCACCACCCTTGATGAGGAGAATCATCCATTGTAAAACAGGCACTGTGGGTGAACTAAGTAACCATCACTACACACTTTGCCAGCTGCCACCTAGACTCTAACCTTTTTTAAAGCAAGCTAATTGAGAAACTAACGCAAACCAGTCATCAATTCCTCCTCTCAGTTGCTTGTATCCCAGATTCCTCCAGTCAGTCTTCAAATCAGGATACAGTAGAAGCATACTGGTTGCTCTGGTGAATGATCTCGTGTCCATAAACAAGGGAAATATATCCATACCTTCTTTGAGGGACCTCTCTGAAGCAGACATCAAGCATGGAAGATTTCAGCCCAAACAGAAAAAGTTAGTGGAAAACAAGTTTCAGAGTAGCAGCCATGTTAGTCTGTATCCGCAAAGAGATCAGGAGTACTTGTGGCACCTTAGACTAACACATTTATTTGAACATAAGCTTTCGTGGGCTATAGCCCACAAGAGCTTATGCTCAAATAAATGTGTTAGTCTAAGGTGCCACAAGTACTCCTGATCTTTTTTTTAGTGGAAAACAAGGGGGTTATAATGGGAAGCATTAACACAGGGGACGCTAGGTCTCCTTACAATGTACCTATGGGCCCAGATCCTCAGCTGCTGTAAACAGATATGACTTCACTCAAGTCAATATCTCATGTTGTTTGAAAGCTCTTCAGGATGAACGGTATTATACTAAATTTGCATTTTAGTTATGTACTTAGGGGACTAACAACAAGAATTTTTGCTATAAGATGGAGACTTAGTTGGAAGAGATAGGGGAGGAGAATAGGGTGACCAGATAGCAAGTGTGAAAAATTGGAAGAGGGGTTGAGGGTAATAGGTGCCTATATAAGAAAAAGCCCCAAATATTGGGACTGTTCCTATAAAAATCAGGACATCTGGTCACCCTAAAGGAGAAAGACTTGAGTATATTAGTTCATCACAGGAGGACTATGAGCTGCCAATGTGATGTGGCTGTGAAAGAGGCTAATGCAATTCTAGGATGCATCAGGAAAGGTATTTCAAGTAAAAGTAGGGAAGTATTAGTGTCGTCATGCAAAGGACTGGTGAGACCTTATCTGGAATATTGTGTGCAATTCTGGCATCCTATCGTTAAGAAAGATGAATTCAAACTGGAAGAGGTGTGGAGAAGAGCTACTTGGATGATCAGAGGAATGGAGAACATACTTTATGAAGGGAGACTCAAGGAGCTTGACTCGTTTAGCTTAAGCTAAAGAAGGCAGAGGGGAGATAGGATTGCTCTCTAACTACATCAGAGTAACAAACAGCGAGGGAGAGAAGTTATTTAAGTTAAGCATCAATGTGGATACAAGAACATATGGACATAAACACCATCAACAAGTTTAGGCTCAAAATCAGTTCTCTGGTTAAAAACCTTCAACTGAAGACCTGGAACAGCGTTCCAAGGGGAGCAGTGAGGGCAAAAAACCTAACTGGTTTCAAGACTGAGCTTGATAAGTTTATGGAGCGGAAGGTATGATCAGACTGCCTACAATGGCATGTAGCCAATCTGTGACTGCTAGTTGCAAACAACCCCAACCACCAGGGATAGGACACTAAATGGGGAAGACTGAGTTACTACAGAGAATTCTTTCCTAGTTGTCTAATTGTTGGGTCTTGCCAAAATGCTCAGGGTCCAAAAGATCACTATATTTGGGATTGGGAAGGATTAGCAGAGACCCTGGTTTTTTGCCTTCCTCTGCAGCATGGGGCATAGGTTACTTGCAGGTTTAAACTAGAGTAAATGGTGGATTCTGTTATTTGAGGTCTTTAAATCAAGATTGAGGAATTCACTAACGCAGCCAAGGGTTATGAATCTGTTACAGGAGTGGGTGGATGAGTTTCTGTGGCCAGCAAAGTGCAGGACGTCAGACTAGATGATCACAATGGTCCCTTGTGGCCTTAAAGTCTTTTACCATACAGTCAAGTATCAGAGGGGTAGCCGTGTTAGTCTGGATCTGTAAAAGCAGCAAAGAATCCTGTGGCATCTTATAGACTAACAGATGTTTTGGAGCATGAGCTTTCGTGGGTGAATACCCACTTTGTCAGATGCATGTAGTGGAAATTTCCAGAGGAAGGTATATATATATATATATGCAGGCAAGCTAGAGATAATGAGGTAGTTCAATCAGAGAGGATGAGGCCCCGTTCTAGCAGTTGAGGTGTGAAAACCAAGGGAGGAGAAACTGGTTTTGTAATTGGCAAGCCATTCACAGTCTTTGTTTAATCCTGAGCTGATGGTGTCAAATTTGCAGATGAACTGAAGCTCAGCAGTTTCTCTTTGAAGTCTGGAAAGCTCATGCTCCAAAACGTCTGTTAGTCTATAAGGTGCCACAGGATTCTTTGCTGTATGCTTACCATACAGTGATAGCCACTAAACAGGCCAGTGAGCTAAAGGGCAAAAGTAAAAAATAATGGCAAGCATGAGAATTTATAATGAAGTGGGCAGATTGCGTTACTTGAAGAAAATAACTAAAACAATACACCAAAGCCAAATTATATATACACCCAGTGAGTCTCCTTAGACTCAAACTAGATTAAAAAGTGTCAAGTAGCAATTCAGAGAGATTTCCTCTCTAATTACCAGACGCCATAGTTTTGTTAGTTTAACTTAACGTCTGGAAAAGCAAAGCTCAAAACAAAGAGACTAACTTAATCTGATCACCGTTATAAAGCAGCAGTTTTATAACCCTTTGCAAAATTGATAGATTTTTATTCTGAACATAAACTCCATCTTACTACTAAAAGGATTTTATTACCTTTTGCATATTAGTTCAAAACTGCACCAAATTAAATTAGAGCCTCAAAAACTATTAACAGTCAATGTTTATTGGGGGCTGTACAGAAAAAAAGTGTAAGACAATGAATGGAGCTCTATAAAACAAACAATAGCTTTGAAAAGCAGGGACATGGGAGCAGGCAACAGATGATGGAAGAGGTGGAGGCAGAAAAGTCATCCAGGTTGCAGCATTGAGAAAAGATGTCGATACGGATCTCTGAAATATCCCCCAGCTAACCTTAGACAATCAAGAAATACAGTCACTAAAGCAAACCACTGAAATGTGCTTAACTATAAGTATGTGAATATCCCCACCAACATCAGTGGAACTCACCTACTAAAAGATACGTATTTGCCTAAATGTTTTGCTGCATTATGGCCTAAGAGACATGATGAAAGCTTGCTATGAATTATTACAAACCACTGAGCAGAGCTATTCCTATTCTTTCAGTAAAAGGGTGAAATCCTGAACCTAATGAAGTCAATGAGGCCTGATGTCACCCAGGGCCACCCAGAGGATTCAGGGGGCCTGGGGTCTTCGGCAGCAGGTCCCAGGGCGGAAGGGCCCCCCTGCCGCTGAATTGCTGCAGAAGACCCAGAGCAGGAGCTCTGGGGACCGAGCCCCGCAAGAGTTTTCTGGGGCCCCTGGAGTGAGTGAAGGACCCTGCTCCAGGCGCCCTGAAAAACTCTCATGGGGGCCCCTGTGGGGCCCAAAGAGCTTATAATCTGAAAAACTGACTTTGAGACTAAGATTTCTATAGCAGAGAGAAAGAAAAGGGGAAAATTTAACTTTCCAGATATTGCCTTCAGTAATGGGAACTAGAACCAGATGCTGTTGTGGCCCAATTCCTAAATAATTCAGTAGCGAGTTTGTTCCCAGCTGAGAAGCACTGAACTGAAAAAAGTAGTTAGTTAATTAAAAACTTAAAATTCAAAACTGAAATTAAACCTTCCTAGTGACTGACAAAAATTAAATAATTCAGGTCTTGCACAACAGATCAGCTATCATGCATTTTCTCCTTTCTTACGGACAAAGGCAAACAGCAAGTCACTCTCAGGTCTGCCTTTCAGAGAACACATGAGGAGAGGTTGCTTCATCTTGCATTGGGAAGAAGAGGCAACAGAGAAAGCTAAATAGTATGCTTGTTCTGTCAATACAAACAAAGAGGCAGTGGATACACTTTTCTAAAGCAGTGGTTCTCAAACTTTTGTACTGGTGATCCCTTTTTCATACAGCAAGCCGCTGAGTGCGACCTCCCCCCCTTATAAATTTTATTTATATATCACATATACATACATATATATATTATATATATATATATATATATATATATATATATATATATATATATATATATATATATATAAAATACTATTATGAATACAAAGTGTGATTGGGGTGGAGGCTGACAGCTCACGAACCCCCATGTAATAACCTTGCAACCCCCTAACGGGTTGAGACCCCCAGTTTGAGAACCCTGTTCTAAAGGCTTCACTGTCCCTGCGTGCACATTAATGGGAGAATAAGAAAGGAAGTCTAATGCTGTACCTCTAGTTATCACTTTTCCTTTGAGCATGGTTATTTCATTATGCTCTGCAGGCTAAGAGCTTTAAAATTAAGGAGGCTGACAACAAACTGAGACGCAGTTTCTGAACTGACTCATTGCTGGAACAGACTGGGCATTGAAGTCAGACTGTGCAGCAACATCCCTATCCTCCTCATCTAACAAGGAGCAGTTATTGTGAGTTATTCCCTTAGAGAATGAGATGTGCAGAAGGAGAGGAGTAAAAATCAATACTATATACTCATCCGCATATCCTCCTGTTGTGTGTCAGGATTGGCTGTACAAGTAAAGGCTGCAGTATTGTCAACCACAAGAGTTCAAAAATCAGGAGTCAGACCCCCTCAAAAAATCATGAAGTTGACCCTAAAATTCATGTTGAAGTTTTTTTTGCTCTTTCCTTATTTTCTGAACTGCCCTATCTACCTCCAGAGCATGTGCACATGCATGCCTCTCTCTCTATTACAATTGCCAAGTCCCCAGATGTGTACAGTGAGGTGATTCTGTCCCCTACTGCAGGCATGCTTCACTACCCTCTTCCATCCCTAGGGGCAGTCACTACAGTGTCTCCTTTTCCCCCTTCCCAGGGCTGATGATGGCACTTCTAGGGGGTTCATCACTCCCTTCTCCAGGCCTAATATTACAAGGAGGGAGAGGAACACAAAGCAGATTGACCCATTGTTCATGGGGGCTGAGTGCGTCAACTCAAATTGATATTCCAAACAAAAGTTGTTGGGGTATTTTTGGTTTCAGAGAGAAACACACAAACAAATCAATTTGGGTTTGAAATGAACCAAATGTTTAGGGAATTTTTCAGTTTTGGCTACCAAACTGAAAAAACAATTATTCACTCCGCTCTAACTGGCAGCTCCATATCCATCCTTTCCGACCCAAAAAACTGCTGGAGAGTTCTCTGCTTCCTGCAGATGCTCCAGTTGGTTGCTCCTCCCTAGGATGCGGGGAGAGCAGCCAGAGTGTTTTTCCTCAGCAGGGATGAAATTTGTGAAAGGGTTGGAGCTTTTCCCATTGTTGAGAGACTGGCTCCAGCCCCAACCAAAATTGTGTTACTCATGGAAGAGTTAGCAACACTGGGGTTGGGTGTCCCATTTCAGATATAATAGGTTGTGCCTGATCTAAGTCACCTGCCAAAGTTTGGCAGTGTTCAAAACAGTGATTCTGAAATGAATCTTTACAATGAGCAGAACAAAACCATTGGATCAAAACATACCTGAGACTGTGGGGACTTCTAAATCTATATCTGAATTTTACAGGACATGTTTACCTTTAGAGAAGAGATGACCCAAACCCTCTTCTCAAATTAAACATCCAAATTTTTCTGGACATTTGAAAAATCCTCACCCCTCTCCTGTTTTTCTCAATGCCATGATATATGGGATCATAGCTCTTCTGAACCAGTTGTTCATTAAAGAAAACTACTACACCACTACCTTGATTTAAAGCCACCCGATATAACATGAATTTGAATATAACACAGTAAAGCAGTGCTCAGGGAGGGAGGGGGGCACTGCGCACTCTGGTGGATCAAACCAAGTTCAGTATAACACGGTTTCCCCTATAACACAGTAAGATTTTTTTGGCTCCCAAGGACAGAGTTATATAGAGGTAAAGGCGTACTTCTGCACATAAATAAGCTTCCCAAAGCTTTTGTTCCAGGTCTGTTTCCTTAATTTACCAGGGTCAATGTTTGTTGGTCACCCTATACAGCATAAAGAGACATCTAGTGTCAATGTAATAATCTCTCCAGTTTATCCAAGAGATTTCAGAGAGGAGTTGATTACAGTCTACAAGTATCTACTTGGGGAAGAAATTTCCAATAGGTTAAACTGATGTCTACTAACATAAAAAGGCACAATAAGATCCAGTGAATATATCAAACAGCAGCTTCTAACCAAAGTAGAAAAAAGGCAACTTTTTAACAGAGAGGGTATTTAACCATTGGAACAATTTATGCAGGGATGTGGTGGATTATTAAAATCAAGAGTGGATCTCTTTATAAAAGAGATAGGCTTGATGCAAAAAGTACTAGGTGAGGTTCTATGGCCAATGGTATGTAGGAGGTCAGACTTGAGCAAGAGTGGGCAGACTTTTTGGCCTTAGGGCCACTTCTGGGTATGGAAATTGTATGGCGGGCCATGAATGCCCGGTGCGGGAGGGGGACTCTATGGGGTATAGTAGGGGAGGGGGCCTCTACAAAGGATGTTTCCGAGGTAGGGGGAGGAGGGACTCATGGAGTGTGACAAAGGTGGGGCTCTACAGGGGCGGTACTGGAAACTCTTAGGGGCCCTGCTGGCAATGACACTAAGGCAACTGTACCAGGCACTGTCACAGGTGGAGGCACCCTAGCTGGGACAGGTGCGACCCCAGGTGGTTTTGAGGCTCTTGAGGGTGGGGCCATAGGATATTGGACATGCTGCCGCTTGGGGGAGGGGGACGCCTGCCACACAGGGGCAGGGTTCCAAGCCCAGAAACAACGCAGTGAAGTTGCGCCTGCGCAGTGTGGCTCTGCATGCCGGAAGATGGTGCTCATCAAGGGAATTGTGAGTTGGGGGTTGGCCGACCACCTGGCGGGTGGAGCAGGCGCCCAACCCTGCTCCCCAGTGGAACCTTGAGAGCTGGATAAAAACATCTAATGGTCCAGAAGCGACCTGTGGCACATAGTTTGCCCACCCCTGGACTAGATGATAACAGTACATTCTGGCTTTAAAAATTTAGGAATAATCGCAAACAGATCACCACAATGGGCTTGGCCAATGCTGGAAATGAAAGACCTTGCCCTTTTAATGTTTTCTAGCCTCACTTATCAAATCTCCCATGACAGCAAGTTCTCAACTTAAGTTCAAACAGTTTCTCAGAAAAAATTAATATGAAATACTGGGTAGGTGTGAAGGGGAAAGTTTTTTCAGTTTCACTTAAGCAATCAACATTAACTTTAAGGAACCAAAATTAGACCAAGACAACCACAAAAAGAATAAAGTTATCATGGCGTGTTAGTGAAGGGAAGAGTGCGGAGAAAGACATTGGCAAATGTTGGTAGAACTCAATAGGCAAAATTTTCAAAAGCCTCAAAGTGCCATAGGAGCCTAAGACAAGACTTTCAAAAGGTCTTTACGTGTCTAACTCACTGAGGCACTTAACATTTTGTATGGTCAAAACATTATATAATCATTGTCAGATTAATCCTCAGAACATACCAAATCCATTTGACAGAGGGGAACGCTGAGACACAAAGGTGCAGTGACTACCCAAAGTCTTGCAGAAAACAGTGGCACAGCCAGGATTAGTAACAAACCTGGCTCCCAATGTTGTGGTTATTCATTCAAACAATATACATCATTTGAGTTGGTTAGTTTCATGTGGTTCTTGTTGGCTAGCTATTTAATTAATGTGTTAATTCTCTATGTAGTGGACTGGGGTTGGAAAGTCCGACAGAAATGGCACATATGAAGGAGGGGTTGGACGAGACATCCACTTGTTTATTATTATTTCCATACTGTAGGAACCCCAATTATGGAGAAGACCCCTTTGTGCTAGGCACTGTACAAACAGAACAAAAAGTCCCTGTTTCAAAAAACTTGCAATGTAAGTATAAGATGAGGTGACACAGAGATGAGGGCATACAAGGGCACAGTGAGACAATATTGGCCATATCAATATTGAATTTTACAGTAAGAGGAATCCGTTCCACAAATCAAAATGTTTGCCCTGTGATACAAAGTCATATTTCCTCCCCATCAGACTGGGAACTGTGAACCTATCTTATCATTGCTTGTTACCCTTATTTGGGATATATCATGACTAAATTAGAAAATAAAATCTTCGAGGAAGGGACCACTTTAAAATTCCTAGCACACTTTTGAGCTCTGTGCAAAACTAATACCCTCACTAAAATATCAAGGCCACTACTCTTCCCAACGCGTGAAACCATATCCTGCTCTCTTGACACAGGCAAACCCCCTGGGGTTCAATGTAGGTTTTGCATGAGTAAAGACTGCAGAAGTTCAGGCCTTTGAACATTATGGATTAAAGACTGTATATCTTTCACTCTTAAACATTAAAACTTAGCCTTGGGGAGATTTGCCCACTAAACGGGACATGCCGTTCATTTGCATCTGCTATAATCCTGCCTTTAGGATGCTCTTTAAATCAATTCCATTTTTACAAAGCGATTTTTTTCCCTCCAGTAATGAACTTGGGGGTCATAGAGCCCTGAATGCAGGGACAACCTTTCCCTAGAATTCAATTAAGTAGAATTGATCGTAGTTAGTCCAACCACCGCCCCCCCCCCACTTTTCTTTAAATCTATAAAAAGAATATGAAAAAGGACACACAAGAAATCTCCCCATACCAAAGTACAAAAGACTGCTGAGAGTCAAAACTAGAAAGCTGTGGACGTTGTTTCTTTTAAAGATATTGATTAACTATCCTTAGTCACTTTCCATTCTTACTGAAATTATGTAAGGAGATACATTCATGTGTTCAGACTCTTCATTCTGCTATCTTATCTTTCACTCAATTACATTCTAAGTTTGGCCTCAAATGATTTTAGAGGACGCAAACTGCTGTCTTACTCAAAGGGCCCCTTTAGAAGGGGCACCACCACCTCCCGAGTACCCTCTTACACCTAAGCGTGGGTCTGCTGTGGCCTGACTCCAGGGCTGGGGCAAGGAAGTTTCATGCCCTAGGCAAAACTTCCACCTTGTGCCACCCTTGCACCTAACCCCCCTGTAGCAGCTAACCATGCCCACCCGCCCCTCCCACCTGAGGAGCCCAGCCTCACAGCAGCTAACCCCATCTGGGGAGCCTCCCCCCCATGGCAGCTACCCCCCTCGAAGTCCCTCTCCTTCATGGAAGCTAACCCCACCCAGGGAGCCCACCTCAGCTCTCCTCCGCTGAGCACACTGGCGCTGCTCTAATTCTCCTCCCTTCCCAGGCTTGCAGCACTGATTGGAGGAGACTTAGAGCAGGGGATGTGTGCTCAGCAAAGGATGCAGAGTGGAGGTGATGTGGGGCAGGGAGTAGTTCCCCTGTGTGGGCCCCCCCACTCACCTCTCCTTCCCCTCCTCACCTGAACGGGCTTTTAGGTGCCCTAGGCAGCTGCCTAGTTTGCCTAAGTGGTTGCACCGGCCCTGCCTGCCTCAGTTCCACCCCCTCCTTAAGTAGGAAACAGTGATGTCACTTGAGCAGCCCAGTCAAGAAGCCAAGCACTCTACTTTACAGGGGTGTCTCTCTCTCTATTTAAGCCTTCTGAATGGAGCACTTGTACAAGGCTTTAAAGACACTTACCTCAGAGCCCAGAGAAAAAAGTCCACAACAAAAGTCTCTAAGTTCCAGCAGCAGCTCCTTCAGTGATAAGGCCTCAGGCTTCTCCCCTGCTGAGAGCTCTGCAGTCTTTCCCCTACTTCTTCAGGGTCTCTCCTAGTCTCCCTGCCTGGAGAACATTTTGCAGGCTTTCCCTTGCTTGTTCAGGGTCTCTTTCCAGGTCTCCCTGCCCAGAGAGCTTTTGCCTAGTGCAGGCAGCTCCCTAGGAACTTCCCTATTCTGGAGCTTCCTTTCTCCTCAAGAGCCTTTTATTAAGCTCCTTAATTAACTGCCTTCCTTCCAGCTGTGTAGGCAGTTAACTATCCACAGGTGGACCTGGGTTGGCTCATTCCCTTCAGTGAAGTCTGTTCATAGCTAGGCTGGGCATCTGACACCCCTGTGACAGACTCTTACCAAATGTTAGTTCTATACCCCAACTCAGTAATTGTAACAAGCAGATAACAGGACTGACACAAGGTGACTAGATGATAGAGTGGCTTAGACATAGGAGATGAAGCCTTTTGCTACTGGCTCAAATCCAGGCCAGTACTTGGTAGAGTTTGAAAGTTATTTCTATCTGACAATTATTTTCAGTTAGTGGCCCCATGCCACCTGCATTACCACTGTTGGTACAGGAACAAGATGCAGTGGTAAGGTAGCATAAGTGAAGCTTGCACTATGGCTGCTGTGCTGTACTTGTTCTGTAGATACATGCAGAACTTCATCAGACTAGCACCTTTCTCCTGTATTAAACTTGCAAACTCCTGTCCCTGTACCTAAGGAACACAACCGTAAAGAGTGACTCCTTGGAAATTTAAAGAGACACTGGGTAAAATTTTCAAAAGCAAAGTCACTTAGCAACCTAAATCCCACTGACTTACAGTGCCTAAGGAGTTTAAGTGTCTCTGAATGACAAGGATAATTAAGCTCCTAAATCACCTAGGAGCTTTTGAAAATGTTGCCCAGTGTCTTTTTATATTTTAAATTTTGTTACTAGTATGATAGATTATTAAAATAGGAGTTGTACAATCTATTTTACTTTTACATCATTTATGCTGTTTTGTTTACTTTTTGCATTTCATTCAGAAGATGAATTTCCTTTGTCTATCCAGCCCACTTCACTTTCCTGTCCTGATGCACTAGCAAAAGACTACAAAGACTTGGGGCACAAGGAGGATATTTAAATCCAAACAAGATGCTATTTTTATTGGCTTTCAAACAAAAAAGCTTCATGGCAACATTTCTATCAATCCTATGTTTGGTAAAACCTTGTTTATACAAAGCCTCATTTCTGCGGCTAAATCAACCTGACAGTCTCCCTTCTGAAGGTGGAAAAATAAACTACTATAGAAATAAGCAAGTAGTGGCAGCGGTAATATAAACTATAACACTGCAATGAAGAATAAATACCGAGTTCTCCTATTTCTTGCAATATCTAACTCTGTGGGATTTACCACAGTTGCTCCTCAATAGACTCCACTCTGCACAGAGATATGCTATGGGCTATTATGCAGTTCCTCGTAGTGATTCCAGGAAGGATGTCTCACACAACCTCTGTCCCCTTTTTTGCTTTCAATGTAAATGTTGCAAGGTCTTATGCAGTAGTAACTCAGTGATGACACCATGTCACCACTAAGGTGCTTAAAACTCAAAGATGTTGATCAATTGGAATTATATTGGGGAAGTTTATGGCCTGTCCTATACAGGAGGTCAGACTAGATGATCACAATTGTCTCTTCTGGCCTTGGAATCTATGACCAAGTCTGTATCAGGGCACATATGCCATGCATGTCAGTGTGCACGTTTTACAGTTCCTGTGGGCAACATTTCTTATGGCACCTGGAAGGTTTTCTAGATACTCCATAAGTCCTTTTTAAACAGCATAAGGACAGATCTTGCTGGCTAGCTACAACTGCTGTTAGTGTTCATGTGTGCTGCATTGTAGTAATAGGTGCACCTATTATCTCGAGTGCCCTCCATTGCTTATTTGTGTTGTTAGTACTACTTCAAACAGGAAAGGCCAATTTGACCATTGTAGGCCAGAATCCTTAATGGATAGGAATGAGTGCTAAGTACATAATAGTGGGTTATTAATAGCAAAGCTCAAGGTCTCTGTCCGTCCTTCCTTACAATAAATAAATACTTCCTAAACTATACAAGCATGCATGTGTTATGCTGACCCTTGGTCTTTAAGGATGCACTACAAGTGGAGGTACACTTTTCTGATTGGTAGCTACACTGCAGAACTGGCTTTGCATTTCAGCACCCCGTGGGCAAACCTTTTCCATCTCCACAGATGAGAAGGAACTTTCAGACCCATACATTTGGTCAACCTAATTGGCTGGCATCTAAATATTGCTGCAGGCCTCATTGTGGACAATTGATAGACTTTATTCCCTTTCCACTGCTCAGGCAGTTTCCCTTTAAACGCTTGCCTTGAAAGGAAATAGCCTTCCTCTTCTAGCAGCATCAGGCATTGAACAGCTAGAAGGGATATGATTCCCACAAGAAAACAACATTGTTATCCTTGATTCCTGGCATTCTTACAAGAGAATCAGCTGAATGGGCAGCAGAGGAGGATAGTGGCAGATGGAGACAACCTAAGCACTGATAGAACATAAAAGGCATGTTCTATTAGCTGGTTTCCATCTCTTCAGAATTCTATTTGGAATTGGAGGCGAAACCAGAAGTTTTATAGATGCCATGCAGGATGGAGAAATCTGGCTGAGATTCTAATAACCCCCACTGAAAAACTGACTGACTGAGGCAAAAATCCAAGCACTCCTGAATGCCAAGCCAAAGATTCTGGCCCCGATGCAGAGGGACAAACTCTTGATATCCTATACTGTTACAACACTGGGATTTCCCAGACAGCGAGCAAAATGAATGCTTAGAAGCATGTTCTATACACGTCTACCCTACAGTCATTTTAATAAGCATACACAGGAGATTGTATTGAGACCAGCAGGGGCTTTTAACCAAATACACTGAAGGGACATGGGAACATTGTTTAAAATAAGTCCTCAGAGTTCTCTTCACTAACTGGAAGCCTTGTTGCCAATGTCAGTAGAAAGACCAAGGCCTGAATGTACTATGGAGATGGAATGACTGTCTCACTCCTAGAGGTGGGACCTCCAGACCAGGTTTGAGGCACAATGGCAGAGCAGTGTAGGGAAGCATGTACTCTTGCTTCCTATCCTGTACCTGCTGTCTGGTGCACAAATAGATGACTTTGGTTTGCAGGGCTGTCAGATTGGACCCCCGAGCACAACTCATGCATGCACACACCAAAGGAATAACAGCACCAAACACTTTCGGCACCATCCAGAAGATAAGGCAATGGTGTATATGTTCATTTTTTTTTAACATAGCACATTATCTAATCTTAAAAATTGAATTTTATAGTCCTTTGCAAATTAATCACAAACCATGGAAAGCCTCTGAAATGAGTGAATGACTTCCCTTAGTTTGAAACAGTAAACAGCTATAACGTGGTAATTGTCTTTCATCACCATCCAGCATGACAGGCCAAGAAAATTGTGTTCCTTGCTCTTTAAGGAAATACCATAGTTCTCATTTCACACACAAGCAATGGCAGACTGGAATGACTATTCTTTATAAGCATCAACTGCCTGCTTGGCACTGTACAAAATACAGGAAGTGCTTCAGATGCAGTGGTGCTGCATGACAGAGGAAATCCGTGATAGAAGATGAGACTCTTATTCTGAAGTGCTTACAATGCAGACACCCAACACAAAGTGTGCCAGGAAACCCACAGGAAAAAAGCTATCGTGAACCCTATTTTTGAGTGGGGGAGAAATGAGTTTTGAGGAGGGATCTGAGTGACTGGGCTACCTGAGATAGGAAGAGAGTCCAAAGTGTAAGACAAGAGTTGAGAGAATAGGAGGAGGTGAAGAGGAATTCACTAGCAGGAACAAGGTAGACTAAATATTGCTTTGCTTTATGATGTAGAATTATATCTGGACAGCGAAGGTAAGCGTGAGCAACTATAACTACACAGTTAATGGACTGGGCTGAGCTTGTAACAATGTAAAGCTCTGAGAAATCGGAAGGGACATGTTTTGTCAAGATTTAGCACTCCAACACAAAGTAAAACTCCAGCACTGCACAATCACACATTGAGCAGGGATAAGTATTTGTGTGCTCACCCACATGCACAGAGTAAAAGAAGCAGTGGAAGACCAGTTTGACTAAGCTCTTGTGGAACACAAAGTTTGTAAAATTGGGGCAGGGAAAAGGTGAAATGTAAAACAAACCACAAAGATGACAGTAAGTGGAAGTATTGTAAATTCATTCACAGTTAATATCAAGCACAATTCATTCAAATATTCTGTATCTCATCTTGTCAAAATGTATCTCAGCCTAATTAAAATTTAGTGAATTAAAATCTAATTCAATTAAAAGCTAATGGTTCTCTACATGATTGTATAGAACTAAACTATGAAATCCATAACAGATGTTGGCTTCTTTTGATCATTTATTTTCTCTGCTACGTTCATACAGAGTTGCTTTAAATCAGAGAAGCTGCACATAGACT
The DNA here is from genome assembly GCF_025201925.1 of Gopherus flavomarginatus. Taxonomy (NCBI): domain Eukaryota; kingdom Metazoa; phylum Chordata; order Testudines; family Testudinidae; genus Gopherus; species Gopherus flavomarginatus. Next base: position 59,787,785 of record NC_066620.1, on the reverse strand, counting down.
CTATGGCTACACTTGAAATTTCGGAGCGCTGCCGTGGCAGCGCTTTGAAGTGTGAGTGTAGTCAGAGCGCCAGCGCTGGGAGAGAGCTCTCCCAGCGCTGCACGTAAACCACATCCCTTACGAGTGTGGCTTGCAGCGCTGGGAGCCGCGCTCCCAGCGCTGCAGTACTGATTACACTGAGGCTGTACAGCGCTGTATCTTGCAGTGCTCAGGGGGGTGTTTTTTTCACACCCCTGAGCGCGAAAGTTGCAGCGCTGTAAAGTGCCACTGTAGCCATAGCCTCTGTCCCTTTGCTTCTTTAGCCAAGAAGAGCATTTCCCAGCATTCAAGGGCATACTCCGGCACCTGCTGAGGTGTCAATGGCAAACTTCCAATTCTCTTCAATAAAAGTAGGATCAGGTCTTTATAGTGGTCACCGCTCTTAGGATTGCATTCAGCCTAAGGCTCTCAAACTTTTTCATACTGTAAACCACTGTTGTTAAGATACCTTTCCTTGCAACCCTGATCTCAGTGTCTCCCTGCAGCTTCTCAAAATAAAGCATCACTGAGAAACAGTGTTAAGGAGACAAGATGATACAGTCAGTGTGATGCAAAGGTGGGGCTGGTCAAAAACTGTCAAAACTTTTTCAAGGGAAAGTGAGGTGATGATTTTTTTTCCTGAAAAATGTTTTCTTTCCAAGGAAATTTTGTTTATGTTTGAAAAACTAAACAGCCAAAACAGTGGCTGTGATGACTATGATGCAACTCCCATGATGCAAAGCCTTTCCTCACCCAGAGGAGAGACCATGTAGTTGAGATGAGGTGTAGTGTGACTAGGGAACCCAGTGTATACGAGAGAATGGGCACATGAAGCACCTGAGCTACAAATCCCATGGTACACCACAGTGCATTTTGGAAAAAAAATATTTTGTGTTTTGGCCACAACATTTTGATTTAGATTTGTCATTCAAGAGTCAACATTTTCTATGAACAAATGCAGAACAGCTCTAGCAATGGGTCACTTGCTTGGTTATGTCCTCACTATAGTGCCTGCAGTGCTGTTGGTACTATACAAATAACAATGCCACAATTCAGTCCTTGGTCTCTTAAGACTTCTGTTAAGGGTGCCAATTATGGCAGTGAGTTTGTCATGTGGACACTTATCCAGTAGCAACTGGGTTGCAACCACAATTTCAAACCACTTTAAAGTCAGAAGCTGGCCGATTTTGGTCCTTGTAATTCAGGATCTCTTCATTTAATGTGCCTCTTTCTCCCCTGTTGCTTCATATCCTACCCACCTGTCCTTTATAGCCAGGCTGCAAAAGCCCATGGTATTGACTTTCAGCTTAATGCTGCTGCTGCTTCAGTAACACAAGCAGCAAGAAATGTGTGTCTCTCTCTCTGCCCAGGTGCCAGTGGACACTTGTCTAATTCTGCCAGGTACAGAGAACAATCACAAGGTGTCATCAAAATTTAAAAGGAAAATTACTATAACCATTTTACCACTCTTCCTTAATGGGATATTTACCCAGGATTCCACATAGAAATCTCATAGACTATTGAAAAAATAACAGACACCTTCAATCCCTATTAGCCTCCTCCTCTCACTCTCTATAATGAGCACACCACTCTCCTTCCAGCCTGAATATGGATCCCTCCTTTTCCATCAGTAAAAAAACTATCCAGATGGTTCCCTCCCTCTCTTCTAACATACAATTTCTCTCTCTCTCACATACACACATACCCCTGCCTCCTAGCTAGTTCTCCTCTTGGCCTTCCACCTCCATGGAACACAACACCCAGTAGCAAGAGACTGAAGGAGGTGCAGATGAGGTGAGAGAGTCTGGTAAAAGGAAGAGTGTTCAGCAGCACACAGACAAGTTGGGGATGAGGAAAAACTCCCTCTAAACAACAGACCTGACTCTCTCACTTCCAAAGTAGCACGTCCTGGGGCCATAATTCCCAAACCCTTAAATAAGATCATTCCCAAGTAACATTCTCCTGAAAAGTAGCCAGTTTTCTAAGGGTTAAAACTTCTCAGTCATATGCATCTTCATTTAGTTCTCCTCCAGTCTATGGATGTTACACAAACATTGCATTTTAGGCTTTAGGCAAAGGCATTTCTTTACCAAGCTATTTGTCGATGTAGCTTATTCTATGAAAGCATATACAGATGGTCTATATTAAAAACACCCTTAGGTTTCTCAGGCAAGCTACCGTCTTGCCAGTCAGCTCCTGTTATCTTACTGTGCTTGGTACACTCACGTCAACAGGCCATTACTTTGTGCTACCTTGATCACAAGCTGATTATCCAAACATCTGAAAAAATGGTCTTCTGTAAAATTACATCGCAGCTAATGAAGAACAGATGCTTCCCTTAAAGGAAAAAAAATACAGAAACCTGGTTATTAGGCACACGCTGGTATCTGGCTAGCACTGTGAAATTGCGAAGGATTGAAATCCCAGAAAGTATGAGTGTCTACTTTGGCTGTCGGGTAATTATTCACACAGAAGTCACCTCAAATCCAATAAACTTGCCTCACAGTTTTGTTGTAATTGAGATTATAACTCTTACTTTAATCACTGCTGGAAAAAATACAAACACACATGCACCAGACAAAGCTCTAATTGGGGATAATAAGAAAAAGGGGAAAAAAAACCACAGAGATGTGGTCATGAACAGAATACCCAAACTGTGGCAAACACAAACAAAACCTTATGGAGACTAAACTAAAGTCAAGTCTATGATTTTGAACAGCAATTATTTAGGCAAGATGTGTGATGATTTGGAGAATCTGTACAGTTCAGGAATTCTGGTTGACATTGTGAAGCTATTATGAAATTGTTGTATCATATACCCACAGAAATGGACTTTCCATGTGTTTACCATCACTGACAAGACTTTAAAGTACATCACTCCCAGATCAGGGACAATAGCCCATTATTAAGGACTATCAGCCCCTGAGTATGTCTTACCTGGGGAGAATAAGAAAGTAACTGCATCCTAGTAGAAAACACTTCTTTCCAACTTCCCTCAGTAGGGGGGGGGAGGGAATTGAAGAGTGGAAAGTTAGCAGCGGCAAAACAAAAGTAAGACATCAATGTGATGATGCTAGCCTTTAAGAAAGACTTACAGGGAGAAGACAATGATGCACAGGAGGTTTTGGCCAACAGAGGGGGAAAGGCAAGATTAGTCAAGGTCAGAGACGGTGAGGGACAGAAGACTCCATGTTTCAGAACACAAGTCACACACTGCAGCAGCAGAATCGTGAACAGCCCCAGTCCCCAGATGATCCTGGCCCAGTCCAAAGCATGCTACGAGCAGGGATATGCATGTAGGGTGTGCGTGAGAGAGTATCATATGATTCAGTAAAGAGCAATGAGTTTAGAATCCTGTGTAAGATCTCTTTTTGTATTATGTTACACTATTCATGTGCCCCTTGAAGAAGTAAAGTGTAGGCCCAGAATAGCCATGTAGCTGGAGGTGTAGGATAGTGTGTGTTTAAGCTATGAGGGGTGAGGAAGTCTGAGGGGACTCCATGGCTTCTCAGGGCTGGCTGAGCCATGGGCCGTGTAGTTGCAGCTCTCAGGAGGAGGTGCTAAACAGAGAATCTGCACCCCAAGAGTGTGCTTAGAAGTCCCAAAATAGAAACAGGGCATGGGCTCTGTTCAGACTCATGAGTAGGGCCCAATCAAATTCAGAGCCTTGAAAAATGGGTCATGGACCATGAAATCTTGTCTCCCCTGTGAAATCTAGCTATTGAAGGGGGTTGCAGGATTGCCACCCATACTTCTGAGCTGCCTTTAGAGCTGGCCAGCCAGAGAGTGGAGAGCAGTGGCTGCTGGCTGGGCATCCAGCTCTGAAGGCAGTGCCAGCAGCAGCACAGAAGAGAGGGTGGCATGGTATGGGGGTGGGGTGGGCCAGCCTTATGGGTGGGTGACATGGGCAACCACCCAGGGCACCATGGTCAATCCTCCCCCACATACATACACAGCCAGCCCAAGGTCCATTTAATCTCCAGGTGCTGGGCCCAGAGCTAGAGGTGCCCCAGTCAGGGGTTCCTACCATGCGCTGGGCTCCAGCTGCTAGTCCTGGCTGGGCAGTGGAGGGGGGAGGACTTCCTCTTCTCTTTCATGGGCTGATCCTGGGAATGGGTCAGACTCACCTCTGGGAACTTCCCCCAGCTGCAGGAAGCTCCGCAGCTGCTGGCTGGGAGCCTAGTTCTGAAGGTCGCGCAGCTGCCAGCAGCAGCACAGAAGAAGGGCGGCAATATCACATCCCCACTGCAGCAGCCTTGTGACCTCCCCCCAGAGTTACAACACCATGAAATTTCAGATTTAAATATCTGAAACCGTGAAATTTAAGATTTTAAAAATCCTATGATTGTGAAATTTATCAAAATGAATTGTGAATTTGGTAGGGCCCTACTCATAAGTGACCAAGAGGGAGCACGCAACTGGGCCAATGACAGCATAAACCTGAGAAAATTCTTATGTTGTATATTACAACATAAGAATTAACATTTTGCATTTCTGTAGCACCCTACATCCAAGAATCTTAAAGAGTGCTTTACAAAACATTAATTCCTCAACACGTCTGTGTTGCAAGCGAGTGATAAATAGGGATTCACTTCACCTAGCACTAAAAAGCAACCATCTCTGAAGTGGAAAGCACCAGCTGTTTAATAGTGCTCAGTAACACTACACAATAGTTTAGGATGTGAAATGAAAAAGAATTTTGTCTCCAATTAAAATAGAGGATTTACTGGAGAGGGAGGAATAAAACTGGCTCCCATTCCAGGATCTTAACAACTTCTTGCTTCTGGCATGATGGAATAATCTACTGTACATGGAAAGTTTGTCTGTCTAGGAGGCAGAGCCTTCTTGGAGACTGGTCCATGATTGGAATTCAAATACTCAGAAACTAAGAATGACGACATACCTCACCACTCTACACTCCAAAGGCAAAGCCCACCTCTTGCACTGTGCCTCCACAAATAACAACATGTATTACATTAGCTGTACACACATGTGCCTTTTCCCCTTATGGAGACGATTAGAGAACTAACCACACAACAGATGCTAGCCACTTTGTGTAATTTAGCTTCGGAAGGAGCTCAGACACTATGGTGATGGAGTGCAATGTAAGTACCTGAGCAGAAGAAAGGAGAATGAACATCACTAAATGTTAAATATAATCTGAACCTAATCACAGAACACTGAAGTTTGCCTATTGCTGAGCTTCCCATCCAACAAATCCCCGTTTGTGCTTTGTTTAGCCTAATTGTTTAAAGAAGCTTAAACAAATAAGTAACCTGAAATAAATCTTTATGAAGCAAAACTGAGATTATTAACAGGTAAACAGCAGTATGCCTCTAGGGCACCATACTGCCGCCAGTAAAAATCTCATTATCCTCCTAAATTCTGTTTACTAAATAAATGAGATTAATTACATTTATGTGTTAAATAAGTAAAGAACCAACTTATTTACTCCATGTTCATCAGTATCATCAGTCACAAAGGCACGTGTACTCCTACCAGAGGTAAGAGGGGATAATAGATGAACCTCGCAGACCTGGCTTTGTTTGGTACCTAGGGGAGTTCTTATAGTGGATGCCATTCCTACATTGATCTCACCCTCTATTCTAGGGATTACTGCACATCTGCTTCTCTTGCTGCATCTACACTCTCCCACTCTGCTCATCTACCATTTTACAATTCCTCTATCTCCATCATGAGATTTTCCCACCCTCCATCTGACCTGGCTTCCTTGCTGCTATTTCCTCATTACATCCAACTGCCTCAAAATTCCTTCATACATCCATTCTCCCTTCTGTTGCTAATTTCTCCTCTATCCTACCTTTCCATTGCTGCGTCCTGACCTTCTGTGATGCTAATAGCAAAGGGCAGAGCCTACATATTGTTGTCAGAGTATTTAGCCAAATGGCATCTTCTGAGGTATGATATAAAAGCCGGTGACACACTGGTCATTAATATTATTGCATGATGTATATACAGTTGGTGTGTGAAGAATTACGTATGTGTGCTGGAAATATCTTAAAATAGGTTACAGAGGCAGTAGATAAAGGAATCTCATCTTCCACATTCTTTTGTCTATTTACTTGTCTGGGTTAAGCATTGTAAGTTGAGAGCACAGTGAAAGTATATTTACATATAAGTCAAACAAAACACTCAAGCTAACAAGTGGGGGACGAAACAGTTTAGTGAGCACATCAGGCTACAGATTCTGCACCCCATGGAAGAGTTCCTGGCTCTTAAGCAAAGGCAATGGACTTTGGAAAATAGAAGGGAAGCAAAAAGACATTCTAGTTATCTGTTCCTTAGGGACAGGGTGACCGTGTCTCTCATTTTGGCCAGGACAGTCCCTTTTTTAAGCCCTGTCCCAGCCATCCCAACATTTTTTGGCAAAAGTGGTCATTTGTCCCATTTGGTCTTGCCAATTTGATCAGTTGGCAAGAGCAAATGGGACAAATGCCCACTTTGTCAAAAAATTAGGGTGCACGAGAACTTGTGGGGGGGAGCAGTGATGCCAGCCTCAGCCTTGCGGGAAGGGACGGGGGGCTCAGGCCAGCCCCACAGGGCAAGGTGGGCACATGGGCTAGCCCCACATTGTGTCCCATTTTCCCTTTTTGGAAATATGGTCACCCAACATAGGGAACCAAGAGGACAGCACCCTCTGATTCCTGTGAAAAAAGGATCTCCTGGCCTGAAGGACTAAAAACACTGGTAACTTGATGCAACTGAGAAAACTCCTTAGGCAAAGATTGCAATTTACACTTCTGAAATGCCCCTAGCCTCTGTTTGTCAGAAGCTGGGAATGGGAGACATGGGATGGATCACTTGATGATTATCCGGAACGGACCACTGTGAGAAGACAGGATACTGAGCAAGATGGACCATTGGTCTGACCCAGTATGGCCGTTCTTATGTAAATAGATATTCCAGGTCACTTGGTCCTTCACTCTAAGATCAAGACGAAGGAACCCTCCACAGTTTATGTGACTTTCGGAATTTGAGGGCCAGATGTTCACTTGGTGTAAATCTGTGATGTTTCATTTATGGAGTTGCACTGATTACAGTAGCTTAGGCTCTGTCCCCAGATATCTAAAAACATCTTACATATTGAAGGACAAGAAAGAGGAGACATCTTTACTACAGAAGATGACAGCAGAGGTGGAAAGATATAATGCTCACAACAAAACCAGAAATGTTCAATATCTGGGCATTTTCCCCATATTTCATTGTGAAATCAACACTATTCTCTTCACGTGCTAAAATAGCACTGTTTTGAAACAAAAATTGTTCACATTGTGCAATTTTGTTATTTCACACATTTTTGCAGGCATTTTCAATATTTTCCCTAAAAACAAATGTTGGGGGACAGTGGAAGCAAAAATAAGAGAAAGTAATTTGGGAATAATGGTTCCTACAAATATCTCTAATTTTATGTACAGTTTGTTTCCTTCTACAGAAATGGTCTCATGTTCTGTAGTCACACCGTTATGTGCTAAAATGGTATATATATTATTGTAGAACCCTACAGCAATTTAAAAAAACAAAACATGTCAGGAAGGTAAACTAAAGATAAAGCTAGCAATTACATTTCCAGAGAGAAACTTCATTATATTGAAACAATCAATCCCAACACAGGGTTAGACCTACATGTGAACTCAGCCTTCAAGAGCAAAATATACAGACATTGTGTTGGACAAAAGACTACACAATAAACAGTTTATTAGAGTCAGACAAGTTGGGAATTGAAATCTCTTTCAGCAACACCTCAAAATCATGAAACACTAATGCACAAGGGCTGTAAGAACAGGAATATAAAGGAGCACTTAACAGAACAGAGGTATGAGGGGGAAAGGTGAAGAGATGGAAGAGTACTATACAAAACGATATTCCAGTGAGCCATCCTTGAGACTCAGTTCTAAAGCATTTTTCATGATAGCATATAAACAGGGACAATAAAAGTCTCCATGGAATTTCTCCCCATTCTCAGATCTGCAGAATGTTGGAACAGGATAAATTTATGTGGTCTTTGGCCTCGTGCTTGATTTTTTTTAAAACATCAATCATCACTGTAGGACACAAGGAGGATCATTTAAAATATTTGTTATAGAAGAAACATGGTCCAATATTTAAAATTAGGTACAAGGCCTGACCCAAAGTCCACTGAAGTCAGTAGGAGTCTCATTCACATGCACCGCCCTTATTTTCTCAAGTCACTCTATGACATCCTGCCTCTGTTTGCCCCCCATGAAATGTCATAAACAGATAGCTAAGGGTTAATGTCTCTTTCACCTGAAGCACCTGACCAGAGGACCAATCAGGAAACCGGATTTTTTTCAACTCTGGGTGGAGGGAGTTTTGTGTCTGAGTCTTTTGTCTGTCTGCCTGCTTTCTCTGAGCTTTGGAGAAGTAGGTTCTGCTTTCTAATCTTCTGTTTCTAAGTGTAAGGACAAAGAGATCAGATAGTAAGTTATATGGTTTCTTTTCTTTGGTATTTGCATGAATATAAGTGCTGGAGTGCTTTGATTTGTATTCTTTTTGAATAAGGCTGTTTATTCAATATTCTTTTAAGCAATTGACCCTGTATTTTGTCACCTTAATACAGAGAGACCATTTGTATGTATTTTTTCTCTCTTTTTTATATAAAGCTTTCTTTTAAGACCTGTTGGAGTTTTCTTTTCTGGGAAATTTCAGGGAAATTGAGTCTGTACTCACCAGGGAATTGGTGGGAGGAAGAAATCAGGGGGAGATCTGTGTGTGTTGGATTTGCTAGCCTGATTTTGCATTCCCTCTGGGTGAAGAGGAAAGTGCTTTTGTTTCCAGGACTGGGAATGGAGAGGGGGAGTCACTCTGTTTGGATTCACAGAGCTTGTGTCTGTATCTCTCCAGGAGCACCTGGAGGGGGGAAGGGAAAAAGGATTATTTCCCTTTGTTGTGAAACTCAAGGGATTTGGGTCTTGGGGTCCCCAAGGGATTTGGGTCTTGGGGTCCCCAAGGGAAGGTTTTTCAGGGGGACCAGAGTGCCCCAAAACACTAATTTTTTGGGTGGTGGCAGCAAGTACCAGGTCCAAGCTGGTAACTAAGCTTGGAGGTTTTCATGCTAACCCCCATATTTTGGACGCTAAGGTCCAAATCTGGGACTAAGGTTTGACAAAGGCCTGACCCAAAGTCCACTGAAGTCAGTAGGAGTCTCATTCACATGCACCGCCCTTATTTTCTCAAGTCACTCTATGACATCCTGCCTCTGTTTGCCCCCCATGAAATGTCAAACAGATAGCTAAGGGTTAATGTCTCTTTCACCTGAAGCACCTGACCAGAGGACCAATCAGGAAACCGGATTTTTTTCCAACTCTGGGTGGAGGGAGTTTTGTGTCTGAGTCTTTTGTCTGTCTGCCTGCTTTCTCTGAGCTTTGGAGAAGTAGGTTCTGCTTTCTAGTCTTCTGTTTCTAAGTGTAAGGACAAAGAGATCAGATAGTAAGTTATATGGTTTCTTTTCTTTGGTATTTGCATGAATATAAGTGCTGGAGTGCTTTGATTTGTATTCTTTTTGAATAAGGCTGTTTATTCAATATTCTTTTAAGCAATTGACCCTGTATTTTGTCACCTTAATACAGAGAGACCATTTGTATGTATTTTTTCTCTCTTTTTTATATAAAGCTTTCTTTTAAGACCTGTTGGAGTTTTCTTTTCTGGGAAATTTCAGGGAAATTGAGTCTGTACTCACCAGGGAATTGGTGGGAGGAAGAAATCAGGGGGAGATCTGTGTGTGTTGGATTTGCTAGCCTGATTTTGCATTCCCTCTGGGTGAAGAGGAAAGTGCTTTTGTTTCCAGGACTGGGAATGGAGAGGGGGAGTCACTCTGTTTGGATTCACAGAGCTTGTGTCTGTGTATCTCTCCAGGAGCACCTGGAGGGGGGAAGGGAAAAAGGATTATTTCCCTTTGTTGTGAAACTCAAGGGATTTGGGTCTTGGGGTCCCCAAGGGATTTGGGTCTTGGGGTCCCCAAGGGAAGGTTTTTCAGGGGGACCAGAGTGCCCCAAAACACTAATTTTTTGGGTGGTGGCAGCAAGTACCAGGTCCAAGCTGGTAACTAAGCTTGGAGGTTTTCATGCTAACCCCCATATTTTGGACGCTAAGGTCCAAATCTGGGACTAAGGTTTGACAAAGGCCTGACCCAAAGTCCACTGAAGTCAGTAGGAGTCTCATTCACATGCACCGCCCTTATTTTCTCAAGTCACTCTATGACATCCTGCCTCTGTTTGCCCTCCATGAAAGCCCGCTAATAACTCATTCATTTCAAAGTTAGTTCAAACAATCCCCTCCTGGGGTCCAATATTGAAGTCAAGAGGCCATGGATCAGGGCCTTCCAATAATATCTCTATGTAATAGGCTGGGTTTCAATGTGCTTGTACAGTGCTCAGTACTATGGGTCCCCAGACCCTGACTGTGCCTCCTGGACACTATTGTAATATAAATATGAATAAATATTTCTGGCTCTGCCAGCAACCTGCTCTGCAGTCTCTATGTTTCATGCATTTCTAAAGTGCACATCACTGGAACTGAATGAATAATGCATAACAATTTATTCCATTAATTTAGTCACAAATTATCTGCAAACAGATGGAAGATTTTACAAGTATATTCAGTGTTGGAAATTATTTGAAGAATGTTCTGTGTGAACATATAGATTACTCCTCAATTGTTTGGATAGAGTACGGCTTAGAGAACTCAGTATTCTTAATTCACTGTTTGAGCTGTTATGTTTGGACTTTACTGCATATCCGTACCATGACTGGAGGATGCATTAACACTAAGACCTGGTGGGGGGGGAAAAGAGTTTTGAACTAAGATATGCAACTTCAGCTATGCTATTCACATAGCTGAAGTCGAAGTATCTTAGTTCGACATACCTGTCCTCACAGCAGCAAGTCGACTGCCACGGCTCCTCCGTCGACTCCGCTTACTCCTCCTGCGGAGGTGGAGTACAGGGATCGATTTATTGTGTCTAGATGAGATGTGATAAATCGATACCCAATACACTGAACACTACCTGCTGATCCGACGGGTAGTATAGACGCGCCCTTAGAAGGAAGCACTTCTGAGCCAAACAAACAAACAAAGCCAACACTGTTTTCTGCTGACCAAGAAAAAAATAAGAACTGTAACTCACTCTAAAGAGGAGTTGGGCATGAACAGCAGGAGGCAGCAAAAGCAGGAGAAATTTTGCCCCACTTAACTAAGTTAGAGTTAGTTAGAAATAAGCAAGTGAGCAGCTAGCAGTCCGAGGGTACATTTTGCAGCATCACCCTGACTATACAGCCCATGTGCAAGACAGATCACTCAGCCTGTATGTGAGGACTTCTATTTATTAGGTGTGGCTTTCCCTTTTGTTCTCTGCACAGACACCCCTACTATCCATATGGACTAAGACTATACAGTTTCTTTTAAAACCCATCTTCACTGCATCCCTAGTTAATAATATGGCATAAGCGATCATTGATTTAATTTCATTGACTGATAGTAGCTGGGGATGGCGGAGGTGAGGGCGGCAGGGGCCAACTCTCCCAATTGTTTTTAAAATTTTCTGAAAAGGACTGAAAATCTTGAAGGGTGGTCACCTATATCTATCCTCTACGAGGCATTCTGGAGTGAATGTAGTATACATAAAAGATGCCTGATTGCCAGCCCTGAAGACTGAAATTCACTTCTATTCCTCAGAACATGCACACATGGCACAGGGAGCAACAATGCTCAACAAAGCCTTCCCATCCACTGCTTTGCCAGACATTACAAATAGAGTTTGTGCTAGAGGTAGCTCGAAGCACATGGTCCACCCAACCCTAGGCCTCTCTGCTCAGACTGCCAATATGACAGCAAATTAATACCCATTTAGGATGTGGCCAAATACCCATTGGAAACTAAACTGAGCCTGTCAATAACCTAGTCCCAGATTTGGACCTTAGCATCCAAAATATGGGGGTTAGCATGAAAACCTCCAAGCTTAGTTACCAGCTTGGACCTGGTACTGCTGCCACCACCCAAAAAATTAGAGTGTTTTGGGGCACTCTGGTCCCCCCAAAAACCTTCCCTGGGGACCCCAAGACCCAAATCCCTTGAGTCTCACAACAAAGGGAAATAAACCTTTTCCCTTCCCCCCCCCCTTCCAGGTGTTCCTGGAGAGATACACAGAAGCAACCTCCATGAATCTAAACAGAGGGATTCCACCCTCCTCATTCCCAGCCTGGAGAACAGAATTACCGAGAGTCAATCTCTCTTCCCCCCTCACCCAGAGTGAATGCAAAGTCAGGCTAGTACATCTAACACACACAGGTTTTCCCCTGACTTCTTCCTCCCACCAATTCCCTGGTGAGCTGCAGACCCAATTCCCTGGAGTTCCTCACTAAAGAAAAAGTCCAGCAGGTCTTAAAAGAAAGCTTTATATAAAAAAGAAAGAAAAATACATACAAATGGTCTCTCTGTATTAAGGTGACAAATACAGGGTCAATTGCTTAAAAGAAATATTAATAAACAGCCTTATTCAAAAGAATACGATTTAAAGCACTCCAGCAACTATAGACATGTAAATACAAAAGAAAAAAACCATATAACTCACTAGTTGATCTCTTTGTACTTACAACGGGGAAACAGAAGATTAGAAAAGCAGGAAATAGAAAAATTCTTCTCTAGCTGAGAGAGATTCAGGCAGAAGACAAAGAACTCAGACACAAACTTCCCTCCACCCAGAGTTGAAAAAAATCCTGTTTCCTGATTGGTCCTCTGGTCAGGTGCTTCAGGTTACTTTTTTTCCAGGTGAAAGAGACATTAACCCTTAGCTATCTGTTTATGACAGAGCCCTCTAACTCATTCCACATTGGCTATCAAACATCCTACCAATGGTAATGGCTTTCATCCTCTAATGACTGACTGGATTTGAACCAGCGACTTTGAGCTGAAAGATCCCAAATCCCATTACCTATCTCTTGTCTTGCAAATGCTTTTACTGCTAGGAAGACAGAATGCTTCTCTGATCAGTTTGTCATTCCATTCTCAAGTGTACATCCTTTTTCTGAGGTGAGGGAGAAGAATAAGAAGGGTACATTCTTTAAGGGCTTAGTTTACTTTTAGGAATCCTACTTGGGAAACGATGGAGGTATCAAATGGAAGCACTGGCCAATCATATAAATCAGACTTCACTTAAGTAGTTAATGTCAACCACGAGTGAGGGGAAGGGAGGAGAAGGAGGAGATACAAGATTAAGTGTTCATTCCCAGAGCCCAGCACATCTTTTGTGCTCCAGAAGCATTTGAAAGAATATCAATCAAAACAGAATATGAACCAACAAAGCTAATTCAGTGACTAGCTGTTTCATTTCAGTAGTGTCTTTCTCAATCTCCTCAGCCAGGTAACATGGCTTTTCCTTGAAAGTTATAAAACAAATCAGATAAGTGTGTGTCTGTGGGGAGGAGGAAGGGGGGACAAAATTTATTACTGCCTAAAAGGGAAGGTGACTCATAAGAGAGTGGCGTTAACAAAATGATAGCATGAGAGAGGGCTCTGAACTGGTTCTAATGATCTAATGACTAATATCGTCCATTAATGAAAGCAAGGCCAAGATCTCTCTTGCTGATTAACATCATATCTTATCCATGTTTTTAATAAAAGTTTTAATATATACTGCTCCGCAGCAATCTACATGTTTAATTAAAACTCTGAAAGCTCCCAGAGAGTGTTCATTTCACTTCACCAGATGAAATACTGAACTGTCTAATGCATACTAGGGTTCTGGCTGCAGCCAGAAGAAGAGGAAAAGAGAATATTACTGTACTAAATATAGGAACAGCACCTGTCTTAAACCAGACATCTGTTAAATATGGAGTGTGAAACCTCTAGACAAGTAAGTAGATGACAAGAATTTTTTAATACTAATATTTTGTGATGTAGATGTTTTATTAATGCTTGATATAATGTACACTACGTAAAACAGAGATTTTAAAATTGCTTTGGGATCTTTCTGGTTGAAAAGGTGTTGTATAAACATTGAAGGACAAATTCTGCTCTTACAGCTAAACAGGTGTAAATCCAGAGTAACTCCATTCAATTTAATGGAGATACACCTGAGTAAATTTAATGTAATTGAGAATATAATTTGACCCTCAGTTATTCTACATACTGTATATGTATTACAAAACTTATTTTTAAAGCCTTCAAATCTAAACCAAGGAGGTGAAGAATCTACTTTTTTGGTGTCTGACCAAACAATACACATGATCAATACAATAACACTAGTCACTAGAAAGAACTCCAGCTAGCACTCTATAAATATCTTAGGTAAGGAGTGTGGCAAATTGCCAGTACTGTCATGCTGGGTCTCACACTTTCTCTTCTTTGGGGAAGGTTCAGGGCACCATTGCTTGCCTCTGAATCAGTATTTTAATTACCCCACTAGTGTTCTTGAGGAGGGGAGTGGAGAGGGAGGGACCTGGGCCCACCCTCTTCTCCAGGTCCCAGCCCAGGGGCCCTGAGGTTTGTGGTGAACCACTTGAACTAGCAGTTCCTTCCCCTGGGCTACTTCCCTCTCCTGCCCTTCAGCTTGTGAAGGGGTTTCTTGCCCTCCTTCTACATAAACCAGTTGCCCCTTACCTAGGTTTTTTTTGGATTTCTCAGCTCTCCACAGCACTCCTCCAAACTTTCCTTTCGGTCTCTCTTCAAAACTGTTCTCTGTTCCAACTCCTTCAAAATGCTCTCTGCTCCAACCAAACCTTCCAACTCCCCCACTGTCTGATTGGAGCAGGGGGTTTTTATCACATGACTGATTGCTGGTGCTCTAATTGGCTTCAGGTGCTCTAGTTAATCTATAGCAAACCTTCCTCCCCTTGCAGGGAATAAGGATCTCTGCTACCACTCTCCTGCTGCCCTCTGGCCATGCTGTATCATAGGAAATAGTAAGCAAGCCATCATAAAGTTTATTGTAGCATAATTACAAAATCTATTTTTAATTAAACTCACTCAACCTCCTGCAGAAATTGAAAATGGAGGCCACTTGCCAAATGCTGTGTGACTGACGTACTGGAATGCTGGCAGGCCAGTCAGTGCATTCAGAAGCATGTCATGACGGACTTACTGCTACAACAGTAACTACACTCTGGTTTCTGAGATACTGCATTTATTTTAAGAAATAGTGTGGTAACACAAATCATTGTTTGGAACTGTGGTCAAATATTAACATTGTAGTGCTAATCACTGTACAGGACTTTATAAACAGTGGGGGTGAGGTGGTTAGTCAACAGGGGTACAGTTTGGGGCAGACTAGTATTAACCTAATTCAAATAGGTTTACAAATATCTTTCTTTCCCCACAAACTGAATGCAAATTCAAGATTCTACACATCCCTAACTAACTAAAACACTAAGGGCTAGTTTCATCAATCCTCCAAGCCTACTTTGTGATACTTAAATAATGTCAAGTCAATGGAAATGGGCCAGAAATGGCTAAAGAATTCTGCCTACATAGGGGAGCTTTCTGCTAGTGTAAGGCTAGAGATGGTGGCAGGGACAGTTCCTAGTCCAGCAGCCCCTCTGGTATAGGTGGAGGGAAAGTGTGCACTAGTGGTGAGGTGAGGGTGTTCCAAGGATGTGGTGGAGCAGAGTTCTGCTCTGCTCAATCATCTGGTGAATGGTCTTTGAGGGACTTAATGCTCCTCTATGCAGAGAAAGAACTTTCTGAGCTTCTATGCAAGGCCCTCATCACCCTTTCCATGTTCAAGTCCCTCCTGAAGACCCACCTCTATTGTGATGTCTATAAGAAACTTAATGACAGTGTCATCTTTGAGATGTAACTTGGGCACATTTGATATGTCCTACTTATATAGGTACATTATCACAGCTGTGTATTTGTTGCTTCCCTTCCACCTAGTACCTTCCATCTGTGTTTACACTGTGAACTCTTCAGGACTTGGGGATTGGGACTTCTTCTTCTCTTTGAAAGATCCTAGTGCATCACAGGTACTACCAGAAATAAACAGTGACAGTAGAAGAGCAAGTCTATGGCAGGCATGAGTGTGATGCTTCCCATGGTACCCAAGGTTGTGAGGCACCAACTTCACTATCGCCTGCCATGCATCAGCTCCCTGACTACACCAGCATCTGGCAAGGCAAGCGCTCCTCCCCCGCATTCAGGTCACAGTAGGCCTCACCTCCTCTCTCAAATAAGTGAGTCTTCTGAACATTTCCTGTAGTGTCCAGCCCCTTATCTACCAAACACTCAGAATTACCAGGCCTGCTGTTCCCAAAGGAACAGTACATGCCAACTTACTAGTTATACCTCAGAAGGCAGCTTTGCTGAACAAACAGAACTTAGATATTTATAGGGAAAATAAGAATAAGTTTAATATCAAGGAACAAGATTCAAGAGATCGTGAGTAAGAATATTGGAAACAAAAAGGTTACATATAAAACAAAATCAAAACACTTTCTAGAGACTAAACTTAACTAATAAGTTATCCTCCTGTCTAAAGAAGTTTACATAACCCAAAGTTCTCTCCAGTGTTTTCAACAAGCTTAGGTAATGGATGCCAACATGTCCACTTTGCCCCTCAAATACATCAAATGTTTGTTCTGATTACATATATATCTTACCATAGAGATCGCCTCTCCATCACTGTTTACCTCTTCTTATTAGTTTCCTTCTGAAGTTCCCTCCAGCTCTACATTACCATTTGAATTAGAATGCTAATTGTTGCCAATTGTGAACCAGGCAGTACTCGAAGTACTTGTAAACAGCCTAGAGAAAAATCTGCTATTCACCTCTCCTGGCGACCAACCCTCACAGCTGCATATCTTCAGAACATAATTCTCAGTATATATACACAACTCCTTACCCAGTATCTATACATACATATATTTCACAATTATATTGATGACTGGTGACACAGGCTTTTATTAAAAACCTCACATGACACCCTTTGGTGAAATAGACTATAAATACTAGACCCAGGATATTCCCAGAATGCTTAAACATCTCTTATGCCCTCTGCCAGTTGGTATCAAGAGGTCTGTGGGTAAAAATTAGTTTTCCTGATGTCCTTTCAAAATTATACCAGGACAGCAGACCAGTCTCTCCGATAGGAAGTGCTGCAAATCTCCAATTAAGAGACACAGGAATGGGGCTAATTTCTGTCTGATTCTTGAAACAGGAAGCATTGACATTGCTATAATTTGGTGATGTGCTGAAAGTAAACTCTACAATCCACTGTTACACTTTGATTTTGGCTCCTGAATTTTGTTTCTGTAAAAGCAGGACAGAATAGTCTCAAAGGCTGGTTATATGGTGGCAAATCTAAGAAATGATATTTTGTTCAATGGCCAGGTGCCTAATGGAAAGATAATTTGGGGAAAGTTGCCTGTGACTGGCTAAGAGATTTTTTTTAAGGAGTAGAAGTATTCCATTTGGTGTTTCGCTCAATTGACTGTATGTTAATAATGGCTGTTTTTTCATTTGTGTAATTAATTTTTTTTTTTCAGAATAACTGATATAATGGGTGGGCTTTAAGAGCATTTTATACCTGCCATATCATGCTTTGAGCCCTGGATGAAATATAACAAATTTATGTGCAAAGCATTTGTAAGTAATGTAATTGCCACACATTTTAGTCCTGTCTCTGTTTAACATGCTGGAGCAATTTTGGATCTCAGGCATTGTTCTCTTCATAGGGAGGGCTTTTCAAGCAACAGAAAATACTCCATTTCCCCATTAAAAAATAAAATTAGTACTGGTAAAAGATTCTGGGTGGATAAGTACAGGTAACAGAGTTCTCTGCCCACTGAAAATATCTAGTGGACAGCACCATTGCAATCTCCCTCCATGCCGTCCCACCAATATGGTCTCAACACTGATCTTGGCCAACTTCTGAGGACAGAAGTGGAAGTCATTCTCCCTGCCTATTGAAATCCTTGACCTCACTTCTGTTGCTGCCTACAAGCAGGGCTGGCTTTAGGCACCAGCAAAGCAAGCAGGTGCTTGGGACGGCACTTTTGCAGGGGTGGCAGGAATCCAGCATGGGAGCTGAGAACCAACAGGGGGCCCTGGGAGCTGTAGTTCCTTGGTTAGCTCCCTGCCTATAGAGCCAGCCATGGAGCAGAGAAAGAACTACATTTCCCAGCATTCTCTTGGAAGCTATCAACAGGAAAGGGAAGGGGAGGGAATGAGGTAGTGAGACCTCATGCTGCAGCTTGCTGTGAAAGGAGAGCCCACTGCTACAAGAGGGTGGCACTGTGAACCATAGGGATACCATATTTTAACATTCAAAAAAGAGGACATATGCAGTTCTGTAACCATATGGGAACCAATCCTGTCTGTGTTCTGTGCACATCCAAATTCCTGCTGAATGACTCACCCTGGGAGCAAGTTATTAGTGCTTGGGGCGGCAAAAAACCTACAGCCAGGCCTGCCTACAAGGATGGCAAACAACAGCCATTATGGCAATGGCGTTGCTGTTCTGGACACCATCCTCCACTAACAATTGGAAAGAGACCAAAAACGGATGGCTTTTTGGAAGATATGCTTTAGTCAGACAAGTTATTGGGCTCAATGCAGAAGGTAGTTGGATGAACTTCAGTGGCCTGTGTTATACAGATGGTCAGACTAGATGATCTAATGGTTTCTTCTGGCCTTAAAATCTATGAAGTAATTCATTTCATACAGGCCACCAAGCAGAACTCAGAGGACAATGATTTTCAACCACTACCAACACTGTTTGGGAGAGAAAAGACTTATTTACTCCCTGCCAGTGCAACATTGTTTACTAGAGTACACTGAATACCAACTCCTATTCACAGGACCAGTTTGTAAGTAAAACCCTGGGTATGACAGGCAATATCCAATAGAGTGCTGCATTACTAATCTCTTAAAAAAACATGATGGATGCCCTTGCAAAAATCTGGAAGTGCATTTCAGACAAGCACTCAAAAGGTGTGGTACTTATATAAACCCTCTGACCCTTCATAATCTACAATACTGCGTCAAACACTCAGAAATGTTCTAAGCATTTCAGCACTTCCACTTTTGGTGCTGTCTGGAATCAGAAAGAATAAAAATACGTTAAAAGTTGGGGGGAGGGGTCAGGAAGGCGAAATCAATCAACACAGAAATGTGAAATTACAATACATGATCTGATCATAGGTCCAGCACTTTTGGTGTCTCGCCTTAGGCAGTAACCAATAATACAAGATGTTTCACAGGAAGGCAAAACGTGGACACCACATATAACCTAGCAATAGAATATTGATCATGGGGAAAGAATTCCTTCCTGATGCTAATGAACAGCTATTGCCACAAAGTTTGAGACTGATTTGTCCTTATACTACTGTCAAAAAAGTCAGCTTGTATATTGGATCTGATCCTGGACTCCTTATTCAGCAAAACACCCACAGAAGCCAATGGGAATGTTGATGAATAAAGCACAGGCAAGGTCTATTCCTTTGTCTGAGTGGGTTCACCCATTCATTGCGTTTAGTCACTACATAAACTGCCCTCCTGCTACTATACATAAAGGGATTTATTTAGATTTATTGTGCCTATCAATCCTTAAGCTCTTACAATTGTTTCTAAAATTTTATACACTAAATCAAATATATCAAGACAGTTAGAATGATCTCACTCACAGGCCCTTCCCAGCAAGGCAGCAAAATGAAACATTGACAATATGTCAAGAATATACTCTGCCCAGCTGTAGAACAAGAACTCCCCTTTAACATCCAGTCTAGATTAACCCCCATCAAATTCCTTGCCTCTGGAGAACAGGAAGCTAGTGCAGCATACTATCCTATGCTATGCCTAGGTGGTTAGTGAATCTGAGCTCTGACAAACCAAGAAAGAAAGGGAATGTTAGAATGAAGAATATGGTACATAGAACACCCTGCCAAAAATACTCCTTCCTTTCAAACCAGGGGTGTTAGCACAGTACCCTCATTATCACAGCTGCTGCAGTGCCAAATGGGGGAAAGAGACCATCTCTCCAACAGCCAGAAACTGAACCACTTAAGATTTTATAGGTCAACAATGATCCCATCAAGTTCACATGGAAATCAACTGGCAACCAGAGCAGAAGTGCAATATGCTCTCTGGGTGAAATGGCATGTTATGAGTAGTCCACCAAATTCTGCACTAGCTGCAATTTCAAGATGTTTTTAAGGTGCAGAGGACAGCAATTATCTAACCTGATGAGGATAAAAATGATGGTGAAAAAAGTATGGGATTATATAATTACAGACTGTATCGTTATGTATATGTACAAGGGGCCAAATAAATGGTGCACAGACTCTACTGCTATATGTACACATATAGCACTTTCCATCAGAAAACCTCAATGTTCTTAACAAGCCTTTAATTTAGCCTCACAGTGTATATAGAGTATTATTTCCTTTTAACAATGAGGAAACTGAGGCACAGAGAAGTTAAAATGAATTGCCAAAGTTCAGTCTGTGGCACACCAAGCAGAGCTGGGATTAGAATTTAGACATTTCTGACCAGCCCTTCCTCTGCTATATTGCTGCCTGGGTACAATAACTGGATCAGAAACAGGATGCTAAATTAAGAGAACTGTACAATATGGTGGACTCTATTTTAAAGTAGTGTAGTATCTTTCTTCTAAATCAGTTTTTTGTTTGTTTGGGAAATACCATTTCTAACAGCAAACAGAGTCAAAGAATGTTGGTATTATAAACATAAAATTGTATTTTGCATGTATTAAAGAAAACTGAGCCTTTATTATGCATATTTTGTAAGCATTGAAGTTTCAGACTTTATTGTTCTGTGGGGGGGGAGGGAGGAGGAAATCATGAGAAACGAATAAATAAGGACACAGTTCACTGGAGGAGAAAATATCCCTCCAGCCTCCACAGTATGGGTGGACAAGCCTGAAAACTTTCACTTTGCAGTTAAGATGCAAAATCTGATCATCTCTAAAACAGATGGCAGACCATGAAAGTATATAATCTAAGGATGAAGTGCTGCTGATAGATGAGGGCTGGCTGTATGGAGACATGGGCAGCGTTCTTGCTTTGCTGCAGTGATTGGTTTGGAGAATCTTGGTTGGTTACTTCCCTGTCTGTCCAGCTCATCACAGTCCAGGGATGTGATCCCAGAGTGTTGGTTTTCTGGGTTAGCGCTAGAGCTGGTTGAAACTTTTTTGACAAAACTCTTCTCCCTTGAAAAATGCCAGTTTGTCAAAATCAAAATGTTTTGCAGAAATGTATAGGTTTTGATGAAAATTTCATTGGGAAGGTTTCTCAGATCAAGGATATGATTTCTGGTCAAAACCAGAGAGAGAGATATCCTGCTCTGCTCCTGGAATAGTGCAACTGCTGCTGTACCCTTTGCCCAAGGTAAATTGCAAGGTGCCAACCTAGCCCTGTGGGATTTAGTAGAGAATGATATCTCTGCTGTAGAATTGCATACAATCCCATACAGAAGAAAGATGATCATTCTTTGTTAAACTCTAGAAGACTTTTTCATAAGGAAAATAAATAAAAAGATTCTGTTTAAAGAATCAAACCAGCTACATGCAGATTGTGCTACTTCAATATATTTCACTGCACCAAAAATAAATCAAACTCGTTGACCGTGCTGTTTTTGTGACTCCACTGAAGAATTTATTAGAAGTTGCTGCCATTCTATATTGATTTTATATAAAGTCATTTAGAATCTCTATCTTGCTGTATCCAGTAAGGAAAGGATAAAAAAAAATAGGGAGGAATCAAACTTAAAAAAAACACACAAAAAACACAGAAACTGACAAAATGAAAGCTACACGTTAATAGCTGCACAGCCACAGATTTTTTTCCCCAACACTTTTATTAATTTAAAGAAGAAAAACTCAGATCTGGATCACTTTTCATCATTTATGCCACTTAATCTTTGCACTTCTTTCCCCAGAGTCAGTGATTGTAGACTAATCAATTTCACTTTCCCATTTATAATGTGTTTCATCTTTTAGCTCTTTTTGCCCTAGTAAAATGGTACTGTACTTGGGTTCCCAAGCCTTGCAGAGTCATGTTTCAATTATCTAAAAATATTCATTGAATTAAAATATTTTAGATACATACATATACTCTCTTTCTCTCTCATATATAAAATATGCTCTCACCTACACATGAACTACATCACTCCTGCTGTACTAACTCCCTCTCATTTCATCCTACTGGGGGAAGGGCTTGCCCTTGGTAGCAGGGCTGGCTCCAGGCACCAGCATTCCAAGCTGGTGCTTGGGGCGGCAATATTCAAGGGGCGGCAGTCCCTGTTGTTTTGCCCCCAAGCAGCACACCGTGTGCCCTTAGGGCGGCACATGCGTTTCCGCGGTGACGGCAATTCGGCAGCAGCTTCTATATTTAGCTGTCCGCGGTGGCTTCAGCTAAATATAGAAGCTGCTGCAGAATTGCCGCAGCCACAGAAACACGCCTGCTGCCCTAAAGGCACACGGACTGCCCCTGCCATCCGCAGCGGCAATTTGGTGCGCTGCTTGGGGCGGCAAAAACTGTAGAGCCGGTCCTGCTTGGTAGCCAAGTAATTCCCCTAAACCTGGCAAATCCACAGGTATCTATGGGATGCCATGTGAAAAACTAGTGCCTCTGCACTTGCTCCTGTCACTAGAATCCCCTTCTCAGCTCCCTTGCAGCTTGACTCCACAGCCCCACCCCAGTTATTTCTCCCTTGGCTCTCCGAGGCTCCACCCCCTTGATGCACATACCTCAGGAGGAACTGAGCCCCATCATTTATCCTACAAAACCTAATTTTTGTGCACAGTTCTGTTTGTATGTTAAAATAAAGACAAAGCAACCTCTGCATTGGAAAAAGTGAGCTTTCCGGGCATCGGGCCGCTATATACTGGCATGGTTTCTTTCCAAAATAAAAGTTTATCAGCAATGACTTTGGCTTTATATCAACATTATATATTGCAAACTAGTGCATCTGTATTGGAAACAGAAATAGTTTTACTTTAACAGTCTACAACATTTACTAGAAACAAAATTATCAGAAGTGATTTCCCTCCTTCCCTAGTAACTCAGTTACTTATTTCTTGTAAACCTTTCCTTTCGATAAGCCCCATCTCACAGAGCAGCTCCATGGCTCCAAGCAAACACCCGGTGAAATTCTGGCCTCATTGAAGACAATGGCAAAACTGTCTCTGAAGTCAGTGGGGCCAGGATTTCACTCCATCCTATTAAGAGAAACCAGATAGTAGCAGATCCCCGGACTCTGCTTCACTCTTTGCTTTGCATGTCCCTTCCCCATTTTCTGAAGCACACAGCAAAGCTGCACATCAGGTATGCGGGGAAACATCTCACCACGCAGTCCTGCCTCTCTCTCTCTCTCTCTCTCTCTCCCTGCCCCCTTACTCTGCAGAACAAAGTTAGCTCTATTACCAGGAGATTCTCCACCATTGCACATTCAAGAGCATGTTTTACCTTTTGTATTTAAAACTGTTTGACAGTGTCCTTTCAGATACAGCTTCCTCATCCTCTTGCCCCCATTCTAGCTCCAATCTGGAACAGTGAGAAGCTACCCATTTCTCTTGTAATAATCTCTGTGAGGTGTGGGATAAATTCTTTAACTGGAAGAAGCCCTTCATTTGCATCCCAGTTTTATTAATTAAATTACAAGGATGTTTTATGTACTAGTTAGAACTATAAAGAAGTACAACAGCTTTCATAATGGCACACATCACTCAAAGGTTGACACCTTTTATAATGACATACATATCACTACTAACATTATTAGACTTTCTGAACAAGAAATCTGAAGCTATGTCAACACTATAGCTTATGTTGTAGGATGACCAGATGTCCCGATTTTATAGGGACAGTCCCGATTTTTGGGTCTTTTTCTTATTACCCTCCCACTCCCATCCAGATTTTTCACACTTGCTGTCTGGTAACCATTGATCTCTCCCATTGGCATAGAGCATCTTCACCAGACACGCTGCAGTGCTTTATGTGTAGACAAGCTCAAAGGTTTCTGGAGAACACCACAGCTAAAGATTTTTATTGCCCTACTTGCAGGGAACAGAGATAAAAGGGATCAAAGAGGAGTCGTACATTATTTACACTGAAAAGTGACTCTAACCACCCCATATATAACACTTTCATAAACAGATCCATAGTTTATGCTACAAAATGCCTATACCTGTATTTGAGTAACATTGAGTTACATCACATCAGTTAATCTGTCCTCAGAAGAGAAGCACAATGCATACTGCAATTGTGTAATGATCCATTCAACTTAGAGAAAAGCTTTAGTTTGAATGTTGTAAGAGAACATTCTGCTAAATATTTTATACTGCAGTCTGGTAGGTTTAAAAAACAAGCTCAAGATCAAGTTATAGCACAGACTTCTGCTATAGACTAGGAACCAGACATTTAATGGTATTTAGGCACCTAAATACAGATAGCTAGCTAGTGGGATTTTCAAAGGCACCTACATACCTCTAAAAACCTGGCCTGAAAAAAAGCAAACACTGTTCACATTAGAAATAATCCATAATCAATTAAACTGAAAGGTAGCAATTTGAAAACTGATAAAAGGAAACAGTTTACACAACATACAATTAACTTGTGGAATCCATTGCCACAGGATATCATTGAGGCCAAGAGCTTAGCATGCTTGAGAATATAAACAAATTTCAAACTATTAGATGTTGGCAGTAATTTACCCTTGGGGTACAGTTTCATGCACTCTCCCCTTTCTTTAAAAAAAAAAAATCTGGTACTGGCCAATATCAGTGAGATACTGGTCACACAGAAAAATGTGAAGATACCATATCTCTGTGAGGTGAATACTTTTCACAGAACGATCACTCCATGTCTGACCTCTCAGTCCTCATCCCCAAAGGAAACCTTCACAACACTTTCAAAAGAGAAGCCTGAGAGCTTAAACTCAAAATTTTGCTAGACCCAAAAAAAGTTTTATTAACACTGGATTTATGATTTATTACAACAATCTGTAATCCACTAATCCCTACCTCTTTTATGTCCTATACCTGTAGGTGTATTAATGGAACACTTCACCTTGAATGGTCCCTTAGAATATTTGTTAACTGCTTATGTTAAATTTGTTGCATCATGTTGTATTTCACTATGAAACTGACTGCCTTTCCTAGACCTGAAAAAGAGCTATGTGTAGCTTGAAAGCTTTTGCCAACAGAAGTTGGTCCAATAAAAGATATTACCTTACCCACTTTGTCTCTCTACAGGTATAGATAGACCATTAGTCTGATTTAGTGTAACAGTTCCTGTATACCTTTATCAACTGAGTCAAAAACAAAAATTAGGTAAACTCAGGGTGTCTTTTTCAACCTAGTGAATAGTTATGTTCACTGGCAAAATTAATGAACTTTCAGCCTGTATCAAATTAATCAATTCTTGTGATACTCTGGCTTCACACCCCAGTAATTTTCAGGTGAAAGCTAGTCATTTTACAAAGTTTGGCTATGAATACAACCTGCCTGTACTTAGCATACAGCTCAAAAAGTCCAAAGCACAACACATGATTCTGAGCACCAACAAACACTGTTGCTTAGGCCTTGGCTACACTTGCATGTTATAGAGCAATAAAGCCACCAAGAGCACTCTACCACACTCCCCATCCACACTGGCAAGGCACATAGAGCTCTCTGACTCCGCGGCTGGAGCACTCCTGGTACTCCACCTTCCCGAGAGGAATAACGTTTGTTGCGCTCTTGCTGGAGCCCACGGCGCCAGTGTGGACACCTAATGTGCTCTGTTTGGCTTCCGGAAGTGTCCCACAATGCCTGCTCTAGCCACTCTGGTCATCACTTTTGAAGTCTGCTGCCCTGTCCTCAGGTGACCAAGTGTCAGACCCGCCCTTTAAATTCCCTGGGAATTTTGAAAATCCCCTTCCTGTTTGCTCAGCCAGGTGTGGAATACTATCAGCGAATCTTTCCAGGTGGCCATGCCTCCACATGCCAGGCAATCCCCAGTATGGAGCAATGGCGAGGTGCTGGACCTCATCAGTGTTTGCGGGGAGGAAGCTGTGCAGTCCCAGCTGCGCTCCAGCTGTAGGAATTACAATACTTTTAGGCACATATCAAGGGCCATGACTGGGATGTGGTGCAGTGTCGGGTTAAAGTAAAGGACCTGTGGAATGCCTACCGCAAAGCCCACAAGGCAAACAGCCGTTCTGGTGCTGCCCCCGCAACCTGCAAATTCTACAAACAGCTGGACGTGATACTTGAGGGCGATCCCACCTCCCCTGCAACAACCGCCATGGACAGTTCCGAGCCCAGCACAGCAAGGGGCAGGGAGAGGGAGAGGAGGAAAGCACGAGCAATGGTGCTGAGGCAGGGGGAAGACACCCCGGAATCCCTAGATGCATTCAGCCAGGAGCTATTCTTGAGCCAGGATGAAGGCAGCCAGTCGCAGTGTCCAGTGCTTGGAGAAGGACAAACAACAGAGGTTGTTCCTGGTAAGCAGCTTTCTTTTAGGGAAGGAAGTTTTTAGGTACGGGTTCTTTGGGCGAGGAGGGGGGAACCATTGCTGCACACAGGCAAGCTGCGTATGGGCCAGGGCGGAAGCCACATTGTAGGAGAAGGTGCTCCCTGGCTTCCCTGGTCACCCTCAGCAGCGAGATATCTTCCAGGATGAACTCCTGTGGAGAATGTTGGGACAGTGCTCAGTGTAGGTGCCCCCTGCAGCTGTTGGCTCTCCCCAAGGCACAGAAACCCAGAGGACAGTACAGCCATGAAACAATCAGTCCCCATGGACTCTGTGCTTACTCACCATTTCTGGGGCTCCCATGGGTTATGTGCACTCGCTTCGGGACAGAAAACATATGGTTTTTGTAATTGCCCTTCTTAAGCGCGAGGGAATCATTGCTTTGTCTGGTGTGTACAATGCTACCTTGGTTAAGTGCTGCATTTTGCCTGTATAGGTGCAACCTTGAGATCTCAGCCATCATTCTTATCACCGGCCCATGGACTGAAAAGACTCAGGAAGAAGCCACATAAAAGCAAAGAAGACATGCTGCATGAAGTCATGCAGCAGTCTGTAAACGAGAATTGAAAGACACAGAAGTGGAGGGAGAGCGAAAGGAGGATCAGCCAGGAAAATTCGGCACCAGCGGCAAAGCACGGAACAGCTGATCAGCATAATGGAGCACCAAGCGGATTCTATCCAGGCGCTCATTGCCATGCAGCCGGAACACTACCGTGCTCACCTCCCCCCGCAACCCTTGTCCCAAAACTCTTCCCCTTGTGCCCCCATGTCTCCTCCATCCCACTCTCCCCAACATCTGGGTTCTTACCGCCTCCAGCTGCCTCCTACACCCATAGGTTCACCACCCACCCACAAAAACTACGACCCTTATCCACTGCACTCAGTCCCCCATTAACATGACTTATAGCCATCCTGAAGTGCAGCACTCAGTGCACAGCACTCCAGACAGGATTCGAGCATATGAAATCAGGACATACTCAAGCCTATGAGTGAACTGGTCCCCACCCCACCCCCTTGCCCTTTTGGTATTTCTGTGTTATGTTGGTTTTTTCCCCAAATAAATGAATTTTCTTTTCAATAAATTTTTTTTTTACTTTGAAAACATACTTTATTAGTGCATAAAGCAAAATATATCTTAGCCCAGGAAAGCAACAAGCACTGCAAGTCAGTGTACCAAACACAGCCACTGCACTTAACTCCCATGCAGAGCACCAGACATTACTGGTGTCTTTCAGCCTCAAATTGCTCCCTCAAGGCATCCCTAATCCTTGCAGCCCCACGCTGGGCCCCTCTAATATCCCTGCTCTCTGGCTGTGCAAATTCAGCCTCCAGGTGTTGAATTCCGAGGCCCATGCCTGAGTGAAGCTTTAACCCTTCCCTTCACAAATATTATGGCGGGTACAACATGCGGATATAACCACGGGGATGCTGTCTTCAGCCAAGTCCAGCTTCCCATAAAGAGAGTGCCAGCAACCCTTCAAACGGCCAAAAGCACACTCCACAGTCATTCGGCCCCAGCTCAGCCTGTAGTTGAACCATTCCTGGCTGCTGTCCAGGCTGCTTGTGTAGGGTTTCATGAGCCACGGCATTAAAGGGTAAGTGGGGTCTCCAAGGATCACAATGGACATTTTGACTTCCCCTACAGTGATCCTTTGGACTGGGAAAAAAAGTCCCGGCTTGCAGTTTCCTGACAGGCAAATGTTCCAAAAGATGCGTGCATCATGCAGCTTTCCGGGCCAGCCTGCGTTAATGTCAATGAAATGACTACGGTGATCCACAAACGCCTGGAGAACCATGGAGAAATACCTCTTTCGGTTAACGTACTCGGAGGCTAGGTGAGCTGGTGCCAGAATAGGAATATGCATTCCATCTATCACCCCTCCGCAGTTGGAGAAACCCATTTGTTCAAAGCCAGCGACAATGTCATGCACGTTACCCGGAGTCACGGTTCTTCTGAGCAGGATGTGATTAATGGCCCTGCAAACTTGCATCAACACAATTCCAACCATCGACTTTCCCACTCCAAACTGGTTAATGACTGATCGGTAGCTGTCTGGAGTTACCAGCTTCCAGACTGCAATAGCCACCTGCTTCTCCACCATCAGGGCAGCTCTCAATCTTGTGTCCGTGTGCCACAGGGTGGGTGCAAGCTCAGCACACAGTCCCATCAAAGTGGCTTTTCTCACTCGAAAGTTCTGCAGCCACTGCTCCTCATCCCAGTCTTGCAGGATG
Organism: Gopherus flavomarginatus; assembly: GCF_025201925.1. Classification (NCBI taxonomy): domain Eukaryota; kingdom Metazoa; phylum Chordata; order Testudines; family Testudinidae; genus Gopherus; species Gopherus flavomarginatus. The sequence continues at coordinate 59,759,037 of NC_066620.1, read as the reverse complement.
ATGTGATCCTACCACTCAGTGCTTGTTTCCCAAGCCCAAAAGGAGCATTTCACGGTGGAGAGCATGTCCGTGAATGAGACAAGCAATTTCGTGTCATAAGCGTTACGTGATTCAATATCATCGTTGGACATCTCACTGTCACTTTGGATCTTAAGCAGTAACTAGGCTGCCAAATGGGACGTGCTGGCGCAACTTGTCAGCATGTTCTACAGCAGTTCAGGCTCTATTCCTGCAGACCGAAAGGGAAGACAAAGTGCACTCTGCACAGAAACCATTGAAAGATGGCTCTAAATTGGATGGATGCAGAGGGATTGCTGGGATGTGAAGCGATGCATAACAGGGCGTTAGGACAGGATCCAGATTGCTCCGCACCCCACACCCCCTTCCCACAAGCCACAGCACCAGAATGGGAAGAGGTGTTCTGTGGGATAGCTGCCCATAATGCATCGCTCCAAATACCACTTCAAGTGCCATTAATGTGGCCACGCCAGTGTGCTTGCAGCTGTCAGTGTGGACAGACTGGAGCGCTTTCCCTGGTGCAATCTCCGAAGGCTGGTTTATCCGAAAGTGTTCTACATCTGCAAGTGTAGTCATGGCCTTAGTTTAGACATCATCATCTCAAAGGTAAGGATGTGCTAAACTCATGGTATTTGCAGCCTGTCTGCAAGTGATTACAAAAAAAAACCCACAACACAACTTTCAAGATTTGTGGGTCCTACATATGCTTACCACAAGACGCTGGGTACCCCATGCTGTGGATCAAATGCCCCATCAACAACTATGTGGGTGAAACCAGATAATCACTACACTCTGGAATGAATACACACAGAAAAATGATTGAAGACAAAAAGATACCGTATCATCTGTGGTGAACACTTTTCACAAAGCAATCACTCCATAATGTATCTTTCAATACTTTTCCTTAAAGGAAACCTGGACAACACCTTCAGAAAGCAAGCCTGGGAACTTAAACATATAACTCTGTTAAATCTGTGGATTTTGGCATCTAGCAGGGACACTGATTTTACGGCTCATTACAACAATTTGTAACACATCACACTGCCTGCTACCCTTAATTGCCCACTTCAAACCCTTCATGCATAACCATCTAACCCCCACCTTCCCACTTCATGTCAGGTGACTGCCTCCAATGCTCCTTGCTCCTTTTTGCTTAACAATTTGTCCCAACTTGTATTTAGCTCAGATATTCTGCTTGCTTCTTTCCCCCGAGCTGAAGAAGAGCTCTGCGTGGCTCGAAAGCTTGTACCTTCCAGCCACAGAAGTTGGTCCAATAAAAGATATTACCTCACCTACCTTGTCAGAAAGATTTTCAGCCCAATTTTGAAGCCTCAAGAGGGATGGAAAGTTCAGAAATGTGTCAAGGTCAGGTATGTAAAACATACCAGGCCTTTAGAGGTACTAATAATGACGGATTGGTACTATTTGCTTCTGATTAGCAGAACATCTGAGCATATAACCATTATCACCATCACAAAGTCCACCAAGGACTTTGCTATTGTAATTGATTTTATGTGAAAGGTGCTAAATCTAGACTCTCAAAAGGATTTAGGCACCACTGGCATTTACAAAGCTACTGTTCAGCTGCTGCCTAATCCTGTAGACACTTATGTTTCAGATAGTAAAATCCCCATGGCAATCTAAATTTCCACCAGTGGATGTGCACAAACTCTGACACTGCAGAGTTTCTTGGCACTGTAAGTCACTCCTAAACCCCAGTGGGATTCTCAGAATAGGCCTTGTCCTGCCCATTTCACCTGTGGAGGCCAATCTGTTGGCTAAGCACACTTAACCTGCACAAAAGACAGTCAAGGGCAAGAATTTGGAGAGTTGGCTCGTGGCTTGAATGTGTCCCTCAGAATACCCTATAGTCCAGTGATTAGGTTTGAGAATTGGTGGGAGAACTTTTTCCTCAGTTATAACTGATGTTTGCACTGGAACAAGCAGCCCAGGAAGTGGTTTCCAGATATACGTATGAAATTTTTATTATATTTTAATAAACAAAGAGAAAAAAGCCAGCTTTTCTCCCTGACACTGTGAACAACCATTTAACACGACAGTGTTAGAAAGTATCCTCCTATCAAAAATAAACTCAGAAACCAAGTCTGTTCTCCCTTCAATTTTCTGTGCAATGTAATAAAATCTCTCTTATTAATTATCAACTTCATCATCAAGGGACAGTCTTAATCATGAGTGTCTGCAGTTCAGAACACTGTGGCAGCATTGACAGGGAATTTTGCATTTCATGTAATTGGCCAGGTAATTAGAATACAATATCCTTAATTGCACACTTACCAAAAGCAAACTGCATAGCTCACAACACAAGATTGTTAGGAGGAGCAGAGGGAACCAACCAGGCTGCTGAGTGCCTGTTTTTACCTCATCACAACATATTTAAATAAACACTACAAGTGGCTTGCTGCCACTGCATTCTGCTGTGTGATTACTGTACACAAACCACAGCTCCCTTCATTCTAGCCTGTAAAAATATATTCAGGAGAATTGCAGAGACTTCAGGACATTAAAATCCATTAAAAAACAAGCCAACCGCCATAAAAGGATTTTGGAAAGTGAAAAGAGCCCAGCAGCCTGCCAGCAACACAGAGGGCCAGACCCTCAACTGGTGTCAATCAGCAGTGCTCCACTGAAGTCAATGGAGCTACACTGATTTACAGAAAGCTGAGGCTCTGGCTCATCAAGCTCGGGTTGGGAAGCGATGTGAGGTTGAGCATACCCCAGGCTTGAGGAGGAATTAGACACATTGTAAAATAATAATCAAAACAAAACTAATTAAAGCACTCAGAATCTTAAAGAAGGGAAGGAGGCTGCCTGAACAAGTGCTTCCCAGCTCATCAGTTTAGATACTACAGTGAGGGATGCGCTAGAAATACTGAGGAGATCTATACACCAATGTGCAACAGCAGTCAAAAAAGCTAACAATGTAGGAACCATTAGGAAAGGGATCGATAATAAGCCAGAAAATATCATAATGCCACCATATAAATCCACAGTACACTCACACCTTGAATACTGAGTGCTGTTCTGTTCGCCTCATCTCAAAAAACAAAGGTATATTAGAATTGGAAAAGGTTCAGAAGAGGGCAACAAAAATGATGAGGGGTATGGAACAGCTTCCATATGAGAGGAGGTTAAAAAGACAGGTCTATTCAGCTTAGAAAAGAAACAACTAAGAGGTGGATCTGAGAGAGGTCTATAAAATCATGAATGGTGTAGAGGAAGTGAATAAGAAAGTGTTATTTACCCCTTCACAGAACACAAGAACTAGGAGTCAGCCAATGAAATTAATAGGTATCAGGTTTAAAACAAAAGGAAGTGCTTTTTCACACAAGGCACAGTCAACTTGTTGCCAGTGGATCTTGTGAAAGCAAAGTATAACTGGGTTCAAAAAAGAACTAGATAAGTTAATGGGGATAGGTCCATCAATGGCTATTAGCCAAGATGGTCAGGGATGCAACCTCGTATTCCAGGAATCCCTAAACTTCTGCCTGTCAGAAGCTGGGACTGGACGACAAGGGATGGATTACTCAAAATTGCCCTGTTCTGTTCATTCGCTCTGAAGCATCTCGCCACTGTCCAAAGTCAGAACACTGGGGTAGACAGAGCACTGATCTGACCCAGCGTGTCTGTTCTTATAAAGAGTAAGTCCTGGTCTACATTACAGACTTTTTCACTTCCCACAGCAATGTAGTTATACCGAGCGAACCCCTCTTGTATGGGGCAGCTTCTCCTGTTGACATAGCTCCACCTCTTGGGGAGGTGGAGTACCAACACAGACAGGAGAAGCTCTCTCATCAGTGTAGGTAACATCTCCACTAAGCGCTGCAACTGCACCGCTGCTATGCTGTAAGTGTAGACAAGCCCTCAATCTACAATGAAGCAATGTCAGTAGAGGCCATTCATCTGCCTCTCTCTTCCCTTGGTCTGGAAGAAGATTAAAAGCCACAGCAATTATCCTCTACAGGGAAGAGGTCACATGCAGGGTTGATGACAATCTACTGTCAGGGATGGCTCCAGGCCCCAGCACGCCAAGCGCGTGCTTGAGGCAGCATGCCGCAGGGGGCGCTTTGCCAGCTCTGGTAAACTTCCCACAAGTGTGCCTGTGGAGGGCCTGCTGGTCCTGCGGCTTCGGGGGGACGCCTGTGGGAGGTCCACTGAAGCCACGGGACCAGCGGACCCTCCGCAGGCACGCCTGCGGGAAGTCCACCGGAGCCGCGGGACCGGCGAGCAGCAGAGCGCCCCCCGCAGCATGCCGCCGTGCTTGGGGCTGCGAAATATCTAGAGCTGCCCCTGTCTACTGTTCATGTAAGGAATTGCAGAAAGAACAAGCAGCAGCCAAATGTCATGAAACCAACAAGTTGCCAACTAAATTGCACTATTCAGTCATGCTGTTTTTGTTTCTTCCCTTCCCACGTCTTCAGACTTATCTGTACAGGAACGAGCACACTGCAGTCACTATACAAAGTAAATAATTAGAGAGCGCCTTGGGATCCCAAACAGAATAACATTCTACCAGGATCAAATAAAACATCCACCTAGGGAAAGGAGAAAAAACAACATACATCACAGTGAGTCATCTGTTCTACAGCAGTAAGGCTTGTGGTGAAGCAAAGCAACTCATTTACATCTAGTTTGGAAACCGCACATTAAGGCCATTTGTTATCACTGTAGGTTAGTGGTTAGAGCAGGGAACTGAGAGCCAAGATTCCTGGGTTCTATCCTCAGCTCTGTACACAGCTCACTGTGTGCCTTTGGGCAAATCATTTGGCCTTTCTGTCTCAAGTTTCCTGTATGTAAAATGGGTTTAATAAATGTGCACATCTCACAGGAGTGTAATGAAGATTAATTCATGCTTGTAAAACACTAAGATCTTTGGATGAGAAGCACCATTCTAGTACAAATTATTATTAATCTGGGTGAGAGGTTTTCTATCAATGGAACATTATCTTTTGTTCCGCCAAGCTAACTGCCTTACACTCTCTCTACTGGCATTACTCAAGCTGAACTTCTCCTTTTCATGTCATTTGGCTACTGCTTTTTTTGTGGATTGCAGTTTAACTGCATGCTACTGAGAGACTTTTTAAAATTTGTCTGTATCAGGATGAACCCTGGATGTGAACAACTCTAAACTTCAGTCATTTGAAATCCATATCTAGATTCAAGCTTTACAGCTTGTTTTCATCCCTATCAAACCAAAGAACATGTTCATAAGTACCTGTGACCACCTTATTTTCAGGAGTACTGGGCACTCCCAACTACAGATGAAGTTAACGAGAGCAGTAGATGCTCTGCACCTCTGAAAAATCAGGTCCTCTGCTAGCTAAACACAGTGAGTCTGATTCTGCCTTTACATGGGTTTTACACAAGTAGAACTCTACTGACTTCAATGGAATTGCTCTTGATTTACACAAGGATGAGAGAAGAATCAGGCCTACTGAATTTCACATAATTCTAGTCAGAAAGTTCTCCACACAAGACTACAGAGAGGTGACCTATCTGTCTCCTTAATCCAACTCACCTTCAGATTTTTAAGAAGGGCCCATTGCTGGATACTACTCAACTGGAAACTGGCCCAATATCCAATGTGATGGGATAGGAGGAAGACTATGGCGATGTTTACATCATAGCTTCTGGGCCTGCTCACTGGGGCAATTGCCTGTAAATCCAAGTAGCAGTAGATCGTATGGTCCTGCTCTATTCTTTTACGACACCCTTTTCCAAAGCCCTGTCTAGTGAGGAGTCCCTTTGCAGCTGGGCTCTGTAACATGTAATGGATTTGTATCTGTCTGCATGGGCTCCCTAGATCCTGCCACTTGTAGGGGAAGTACAATGGTTCATTTCTGTGGGGCACCCTCTCTGCCCAAGAAACAGAGGAAACAATGGGTAAGTAAAGCCCTTGTCTCTCCCCTACCCCCCTTTTTTTAAATGAAAACTTTAATGTTGGGGCTTGTCTATGTCCCTGGAAGGCAGTCAAATTTGGGGACAAACTTATTTTTAAATCCTTTAACAAACAAGCACTGCAGAAATCTGCTTCCCTCTGTTTGGCTGGGCAGAGCAAACAAAAGGAACTTTCATAAGGAGAAACTAACTCAATTGCTTGTTGCCTTAGTGTTCTGGGTACATTAAACTTGCACAATATGATTCCCTCTGGAAGAAGAAGAAACCCTGAGCCAGACATAATCATTAGGCAAAAGCAGTCATGTTTACATTGTTCAGATATAATCAGAGTCAACTTGAACTCAAAATAATTTTTGAATAATAGTTGTTCAAAGAATGTAGCTTTTCCATCTTTTTGTGAGACTAGAAAGATAAATATTGAACTCCTCACTTCTGCAGAAGGCTCAGTTAGCAGAACTGAAATTCCTGTGCTGCATCATAAGCAAGCAGCTACATGATAATAAAGATATTGTACAAAAACCACAAGTTACTTTAGAGGATTGTGCTGGTTCTTGCATGCACTTTGTGTCACATACAGCACACAAACCTTAAAGCCTTTCAAATGCATTAAAGATATTAACACTGGGTAATCAGCAGTCTGTTTCAACTCCAAGTTCACATAAAATTCACCAGTACAGATAGTTGGATATTTTGATCCTAATCTATTAAATAAACTGTGGAGGTTCCAACTGCTGTTTTGTTCTTTTGATCCTCAGAAATAAGCATAACTCATGAACTTCTATGGGGCTAACTTGATTTACACCAGCTGAGGATCGGGTCTCAGGTGCATTTAAAATTTTTAGCACACATGATAAGTCTATCAATTTGCTACAAGCCGGGGACTGCAACTTTATTTGGCTGAGTATTTATAATGGCCAAAGGCTAGAGATGTCTTGATGCTCAGAGATGCTGAGCACCTGAAGCACCCATTGGCTTCAGTGGGATTTATGGATGCTCAGCACTGAGTCCACTTCTATTTTAGTGCCTAAATATAAATTCAGAGGCTTAACACTATGCACCTATGTTCTCTGGGTGACTTTTTAAAAACAAAGAAATATATTTAACAATAGCATTTGCTTGTACTTTCCTTGGTAGAGAAATAGAAATTGCTTGACATTTGAATTAGAGAAATAGTAAAATCATGAAATAATGATTAGCACTTCACATTTATACATGCCTCAAAGCACTTTACAAAGGAGGATATTATTATCCCCAATCTACAGATGGAGTAATTGAAGGTCAAAAAGGTTATGTGACTGGCCCCAAAGGTTACACAGCAAGTCACTGGCAAAGCTGGAAATAGAATTCATGTTTTGTTAGGGTCATGTCCTGCTCCTACCCCTATATCATAAGAACATAAGAACAGCCGTACCGGGTCAGACCAAAGGTCCATCTAGCCCAGTATCTGTCTACCAACAGTGGCCAACGCCAGGTGTCCCAGAGGCAGTGATGCTAACAGGCAATGATCAAGTGATCTCTCTCCTGCCATCCATCTCCATCCTCTGATGAACAGAGGCTAGGGACACCATTCTTTACCCTTCCTGGCTAATAGCCATTTATGGACTTAGCCACCATGAATGTATCCAGTTCCCTTTATAAACATTGTTATAGTCCCAGCCTTCCCAACCTCCTCAGGTAAGGAGTTCCACAAGTTGACTGTGCGCTGTGTGAAGAAGAACTTCCTTTTATTTGTTTTAAACCTGCTACCGATTAATTTCATTTGGTGACCCCTAGTTCTTGCATTATGAGAATAAGTAAATAACTTTTCCTTATCCACTTTCTCCACATCACTCATGATTTTATATACCTCTACCATATCCCCCCTTAGTCTCCTCTTTTCCAAGCTGAAGAGGCCTAGCCTCTTTAATCTCTCCTCGTATGGGACCCTCTCCAAACCCCTAATCATTTTAGTTGCCCTTTTCTGAACCTTTTCTAGTGCTAGAATATCTTTTGAGGTGAGAAGACCACATCTGTACACAGTATTCGAGATGTGGGCGTACCATGGATTTATATAAGGGCAATAATATATTCTCAGTCTTATTCTCTATCCCCTTTTTAATGATTCCTAACATCCTGTTTGCTTTTTTGACCGCCTCTGTGCACTGCGTGGACATCTTCAGAGAACTATCCATGATGACGCCAAGATCTTTTTCCTGACTCATTGTAGCTAAATTAGCCCCCATCATATTGTATGTATAGTTGGGGGTTATTTTTTCCAATGTGTATTACTTTACATTTATCCACATTAAATTTCATTTGCATTTTGTTGCCCAATCACTTAGTTTTGTGAGATCTTTTTGAAGATCTCATGTTCTAAAACTACCTTTCAGTTGATCAGCTTTGTTTTCACACTACACTAACAGAGAAAGGGCTGCCATGGAAAGCATTTTAGAATATAATAGATTGAATTTAGGGCATCTCTGGCCATAATACTCTGTCTCCATGGAAAATGTGGAACTGGGGCCTCTGCATAGACTGTACTGTTCTTATTAGAATCTAATCATCCATCTAAAAAGAAAAGGAAACCCAGAATGTCTCTCCCCATCAGCTCACAGAGATAGCCTTGATAATGTAAACCGATACTCTGATGGCTGGCTAATCAATTTCTGCTGAAAACAATAGAATTTAAGATGAGGCCAATTTATAAAGTTCAGATCCCCCCAAAATTCCAGGGGATTCAGCTCCAGGATTTTGATACAAGACCATCTCTAAATAGGACCAAAATCAAAGCAAAAACTCCCTCAGACATATTAATTGTATATTAATGTTGGAGCACAGTTGTTCAGTAACATAGGAAGATGCTGAGCTGAATTCAAAATTGCGCATTAGCAGCATTCTGGCATCTACTGAAAAGATCCATTTCCAGACTTCCAGCTTCCAAGCCTGCCCATGCCCACTGCCAATATGACCTTTCTGGACCCACAGACCTCAGCTGCCTGCTGAGACCAAAACAAAAAAGTTGTAGATACGTTTAGAGTGGCTTTAGTTTCTTCAGTTTCCTCATGATCTTCCTCCTCCAGGAGGGCCCTACTAATCCTAACCCCATGAGAGTCTCAATGCTCTTATCTCTTACACCTTCTATTCCAAAACGAAAATACTTCTTGTTCCCAGCTGTAATGCTTGGCAACCCCTACAGCAAGGGGTGCCACATTCACAAGAACCTAGGACTTGCTCTCTACATAGGACCTTGCACTGTAAAGAGTCATGCCCAATGCATACTTATTTTTCATTCTGCATGGAAAAATAGGGGCATCTGTGTAGCTATTTCTATTGTCCCATTGTTTGTACAGCTACCAAAAAGCTTGTGACTTGCAATCATAATTATAACACGACTAACCCTATTTATCAGCAGTCTCTAAGCCATAGCCATTAGGCCTAACAGACCCTGGCATGTTTCTGTTAATCTTTGCATTTGAACATGCCTATCTTTCAGTTTACTACTGTAAATCTATTTACTGTGAATGAGATTGGTCTGCAACAGCAGGTGCCAGATGCAACTAGCCCACAGGCTCTTTCACAACAAGATTTAACAGACTTGGAAATGAGAAGCGAAAAGTTTAGTCCAGAAGTGAGCTGGGTTTTAATTACTTTCTGAAATCATTGTAACAGGGCTACTCTAATGCATTTAGCAACAATTAGCTCTCAAAGCCCCAGCAGCTGCACATTGCTGATGCTCTCCAGATGCAGGCAAAGGAATTAAATCATGGGATAATTCAATTGGAAAATTGGGTGTAATTATGGAGAATGCAGAGTCTGCTAGACTCCTTGTGCTGATTGGTAGTTACTTTAAAAATAGTGAGGTGGTCTGCACAGTACACACTGCATATAAATAGGTAGCTATGTTTGGAGAAATCTCATTTAGTTTCATGAAGATATGGATTTAACATTGTTAAAAATTTATTTGATGACATTAATGTGAATCTATCCTCACTACTCAATTCCGGGCAAGGAACAGAATGATCCAATGTCATTTGCAAATGGGATAGTACTACTATTCACTTATAGCACCTTCTGTTTGGAGGAACTCAAAGAACTGTGCAAATATTCAAGTGAGGTTCTGCTGTAAAAACAATGTAAAAACGGCCTTTTCTTTCAACTGATTGCAGTGATGGGTGCAGCCAATCAAGTCCATCTGCTTTGTTAGCTAACAACTTTTTAACTCTGAGATTTTGGGAGAGTAGCTAGATTCCATTTTGCTCATGCATTGCCTGTAGAATTGTTAGTTACAATTAGCAATAGAATTGATGACTGCAGAAGTTCCAGTCACAGAATATTCATTACTGTTGATGATGCAAAAAACAGAAAACTTGACATTGCTTTCAGATTCCACGTTAAGGTTGCAGGGCTAATACTTAAGAAAGCCATCTTTTCATTTGTAAATTGATCAGATTTACTCTTGAGTCATTAGACACAATAAACATGTACGCCGACAACACATTTGCCCACCTTCCTTTAAAAAAAAAAGTTATTTTTCCCGAGTCAAACCCTTTAGTTTCACAATATCTAACTGAGGCTTGAGCTACACTAGCAGCTTATGTCGATATAACTATGCTGCTCAGGGGTGTGGAAAATGCACACCCTGGGTCCCTGAGCAACACAGTTATACCAACCTAACTCCCCCAGGTAAACAGCACTATAACATCAGGAGGTCTTCTCCTATGGACACCTCTTTTGGCAGGTGGAGTACCTACTCAGATGGGAGAAGCCCTCCTGTGGGCATAGGTAGCGTTGACACTGAAGCACTGCAGCCACACCACTGCAGCCTTTTAAGTCCTGAGCTTGCTAAACACAATCAGCTCTCCTCATGGGTAAACAGACACAGAAAGATTAATTGACACGTCCACCATCATCCCGCATCAGTGGCAGAGGTAGAAAGACCGCCTAGAAATTCTGAATTTCAGTCTCCTGTTCTAACCACAAGACATACTGTCTTAGTAATAGTTCATATATCCATGTATGATAATAGTTGTCTAAATAAAAATATATTGTATTCTGTATGGAAAGCCAAATAAATATTTTCCAGAAAGCCTTCATTTTATTCCTTTAAAAATAAAGTGTAACTGAAAAGTATCTTTAGGCAATAAAGCATCAATTATTCTTAAATGGTTTCAGTAATCAATCACCCAAGAGCAAATCTGGAGTTATTTTTGGCACTATTAGCAACACAATGATAATGAAAATTGATTACAAAGTCACAACCCCTCATTAAGTTGCTGTCAATCAGGCAAAAAAGTACATTGATCAATTTTATTTTTTAAAATAGTGGTGGTAAAAAAACATCATCAATTAAAGGGACATCTGGTAAGAGAAAAATGACAAACTGCTCACTTCTTTCACTGATCGCCTTTCAGCCAATGAAGGGGCGGGGGGCAGAATCTTTATGGGGTCCTTTGTCCCTTTTCAAGCAGAGAAACTTAATCCTGTCTGATGGCTGGGAATAAGTCACTAGCCTCCAGGAACAGTGTCTAGAAAAGGATAGCGTTCAAACTGCAGATCTCAGCAACTAAAGAGACACAAACTAACAGATGAAACGTGCTCTAAGGGCTTAACCATCAAAGCTGCTCCAAACCAGCAAAACTCTAACGTACATTCTTAATGATTAACAGTGAAAATGGTCCCACCAAATTCAGTAGGCCTACTCGCATGCTTAAAGTTTAAAGACATGCTTAAATAGGGCCTATCTGAAGATGAAATGAGAAAAAAATAGATTTGGGCCCTTTTTTTGTTTTTACATCACAACAATCCAAGGCCTGAATTAGGTTTTTGGTTTTTGTTTTTGTTTTACTTTCAGGAAGAAATTTCTCAACTCCCTGTTTTGTTGCCATCACTCAGAGAGGATCAAACAAGTGGACTAGGAACTCTTTCAGGTGTCAAGAGAAGGGATATTGATATTTTAATCTTTAATTGGGAAAACTTTCCCCCCAACTCTTTGTCTGGCATTTGAGTTGAATAGTTATTAACCAAAAACAAACCAGACTTTTAGACAGTCTGAATAAAAAATATTTCCCTTTTCAATGACTCTTGGTAATTACTTCCAATTACTTGCTTGGTATCTAGGATGTCATAGACCTGGTAGGTCTCCAGTCACACATAGAATCCTCTCCTAGAGACAAATGTTTAGAAAAGACCTGAATGTCAAATATAACTGTGGTATATTGAAAAATATTAAAAATGTGATCTCTTTACATTCTCAGGGATTTTCCTGGTCCTGCTTGCAGGCAGGGGGCTTGGTAGGGAAGAGTGTGATGGTGGGCAGGCAGCTCAGAGTAAGGTGGGGTGAGTTGTGTCTCTCCATTTTAGAGAGCACACTGTTTTGTCGCTCTCAGTTTTGGGGTACTGTGTGTTCTCATTCTGAATTCTAATAAAAAAAGTATTGTTACATTGCAACCTTCCACCAAAAGTATTTTATGTCTGTCTAACTTCCGTTTGTATGTCATGAACATAAGAAGCAAGCAGCCTTTCAGGCCACCTTCCTACATCTTAAAGAAGCAAATAAATGTTGTTCCACCTCTCCCCCCACCCCACCCCTTTGCAGCTCACTGGCAATGAGGAGTTCCTGTTGCACAGCATTAGCCAATATACAGCATATATTTGCAATGCGTATGGCACATCACACTATTATATATTACATGCACAACATTAATATTGTATACAAATCATATATGAAGGTTGGGTAGTTAACGTAAGAAGTATAACTGTGGATTTGTTATGTTGCTTGGAACAGACAAATAAAAACGTGTCAGAAATAAAGTGTTTGAATGCATGTCCTGGTACAGCTAGGAGGTACCTCCAAGGCTCCCTGACACATGGAATGTGGTATTGAAAACAAAGATAAGGAAAATAAGAAAATAAAGTATTACAAACTGGCAGGTTGAATCTTGGCTGACATATAGAAAGCTTTTAGTTTGTAAATTACTACAGGATAAATAAACACAGGTGGTGTGCTTCAAAAGTGTGCACTCAAGACTATGTAAGGCAGGGGTCTCAAGCTCAAATGACCACAAAGGCCACATGAGGATTAGTACATTGACCCGAGGGTCGCATTACTGACACCCCCTGACACACTACCCTTGGCCCCGCCCCACTCCACCCCTTCCATGAAGTCCTGCCCTTGCCCCGCCTCTTCCCACCCCTTTCCTGAAATCCCCAACCCAACTCCGTCCCCTCCCTGCCCCCAGGGGGTGCAGAAGGAGTGTGGGGAGTGGCAGGGGCTCAGGGCAGGGAGTTGGAGTGTGGGGTGCAGGAGGGATGAGGGGTGCAGCAGGGGGTCAGGGCAGGGGGTTGGGGTGCAGTAGGGGTGTGGCAGGGGACTCAGGGCAGGAGATTAGGGTGCAGGAGGGGTTCGGCAGGCAGCTCAGGGAAGGGGGTTGGGGTGCAGGAGGGGTGTGGGGCACAGCAGGGGGCTCAAGGCAGTGGGTTGGGGTGCAGGAGGGGTGTGGCAGGGGATCGGGGCAGGGGGTTCAACTGCAGGAGGCGTTTGGAGGGGGTGAGCTTTGGCCCGGCACACACCGGGGGCAGGGCAGGCTCGCTGCCTGCCTGCCTTGCCCCTGCGCCGCTCCAGGAAGTGGCTGGAACATGGGGGAGCAGGGGCACGGGGTGTGTGTGTTGCTGTTGCTTCATGCACCGCCCCCAGCATCTCCCATAGGTTCTGTCCGCTTCCTGGAGCAGCGTGGGGGCTGGGCAGGGCAGGGCAGGGTAGGGAGGGAGCCTGCCCCACCGCCTGATGCATGTCAGGCCGGAGCCACTTTAAGTAAATGCTGGAGGAGGCGAGGGGGGGCCTGCAAGGACCTCGTGGGCCACAGAAAATAACCTCCCAGGCCGCATGTTCGAGACCCCTGTTGTAAGGTGAATATTGTGAGATTGCTTCCCTGAAAAAGTGGCATGTGTATCTCCTTTTCATGATGCATTCCTTTGTCTTCAATCAACTGACTACACTTCGCTATTTTTGATATCGACCCACTAGTGTAGTCAAGCATTTGGCCAGACCTAGTCAATAACGGGTGCTCTGCCATGCCTGCCTCCTATTTACCTGGACACTCTCTGAATCTCTATAATGCTTGAGCTAGGAGACTGGGATTTGGGCAGCCCATGCTTTACTGTGGTAGGAGTGAGCACATCTAAATGGGAAGTGGTGGACAACTGAAACCTTTGGCCCATATTATGTCTGGCCCACTGTGGTTGCACGAGAGAGAGACGAAAAGAGGCTAACACCCAATAGGTCTCTGTGCAGGCACGATACATAATCCAGTGTTTTTGCTGCCCCAGCCACCCTATAAAGGGTTGATTCACGCTTACACGGACAGTAGAGTTAATCTTCCCAAACTGAAGAGAGGAGAGGTCATGTTATCATGACAACTCCTCCACACCAGCCAGCTGAGCTGGCTCTGCTTTGTGGAGTGGGAAGCATCTGACACACCCAACAGAAAGATGAAGCAAGAGCCACTCTTGTTATTAACCCAGTGAAGGCAGGCACGCAGTGGAGCAGTGCCCCTCCATAGTATCCCACCATACTATCTACCTGAAAGGTATAACCTAGTTCTCCTTAGTCTGATGACTTGAAGCAGCTGTCCCCCCAAAAAACTGGTAATCACTGAACTAAGCTAAAAAACAGGCCCATTTTGGATGGGATAGGTTACTTCAGTGTGATTAGCCGAATGACTTCCTGATGACCACTTTGGTTCAGCCAGTGTGCTCAACATGGCTGCTCTTAAAGGATAGAGGGGATGGTGCCTGTTTGAGTTCAGTGCCACAGAGGGGAAAATAAAAGGAGATGGTGCTTTTTTGGAAAGTAAAGGAAAATGAAGATTTGGTCATTTTCCCTGGAAAGCAGAAAAGGAATGATTTGTTGTCCACTGCTCTTTCCAAAGTTTGTACTGAAACTAATGAGGTTCTTCTGGTTATAAAGGAGTGTTCAATAACTCAGCCCAAAAAAACATTTGGCTACAGTAATAAAAATGGCATATCAATTACATAGCAAGTTAATTTGTTTTTGCCAGTCGCTGTCTCATTAAATCATTCTCGCCATATTGAGCATTTGTTTCAATTAACTGAACATTTGGGATATGTTCTCTTTCTAGACACCCCCACTAGATGTAATGCCCCCAGAAGTCCTAGTGGCACACACAGTGGCACCAGTAAGGACCCACTAACTTGAGTGTGGATGCTTATACACACCCAGGCACTGATCACCTGAGTTAACTCTTCACTGAAGACATACCTGGAGTCTGTGGCAGAGCTAGGAAGCAAGTTAATCTCCCTTCTCTTACCCCCTAGAGCTCAATCTTTGTGACACTAAGGATTACATTAGAGATTTGCCAGTAATCCAAATCCAATTATACACACATATAGCCACATACCCCAACCCTCCAGTGTTTAAGGTAAATAAATACCTCCCATGTATTTCTTATTCCTGAATCTTCTTCGATCCTAGAGATAATCTTGAACTACAATCCTGGATTTGAACAATCCTGAACTCTGAGGAAGTCCAGATTCAAATTCCACAGTGAGTTAGACTCATCTCAACTGGATATAGAAACAGAAATTGCTTGAGCTTGTTGGCCGGAAAAAGCAACTTTGTCCTACTCCCCACCTGCAAAAGGAATGCTAATTGCAGGATGCATTTTCAAAGTCTGTGAGCCACAATTACACTTCGGCTTATTCTTTGGTCTCACCTTGCCTCAGAATTTTAAAGTACTGTATATCTTAATGAGTAGGACATGGTTCAAGCAGATGATAGGGAGCCAGGCATTCTGGAGTCTTTTCCCATTTCTGTCACTGACTCACTATAGGATTGCTTAATCTCTACCTCAGTTTACCTAGCTGTAAAGTGGGGGATAAGACCTACCTATCTCAAAGCAGTATTATGACACTTAATAAATAAGTGCTCATAAAAAAAAACTTGATATGAAGAGTGCCAAGTATTATTCATTCAGATGCTGCCATTGATTAGTAAACAGCCTCATTTATCATGCACCTGTACTAAGCAGTATTTAATAGGATCTGCCCTTGTTTAATAGATACTCCTTTTACTACACAAACCAAAGGAGAAAGTCAATACATTTAATAGAATCTATGGTTTCTAAATAAAGACATACGGTATCTCATTGTATTTGTTCCTAGACTCTTTCCTTTAATCATTAGTTTGTCACAGAATAAATTGAAGAGGAATTGAATTATCTAAATTATCACCCCTTTGGAAGCTCTGAGCTTAGTTTAGGAGGATGTGTGTCTGTCTATCCATCTGAAAAATGGAACAGTGTCTTCAGGGTTGAAGGGCTTCTGTTTTATTTTGTAGTTAGATACCAGAGTCTGACAACATGGTTTGTTGTTCCCAAATGTACTAAGTTCAGTATGGAAAATTCCAAATTGTGTATGTCATAGCAACTTCCATCTGTGATGAAATGACCTTAAGGCAGCACATGAATTTGTTTGGGCAAAGCCTGACCTATCCATACCTTGCAGTATCAAAAACTATCACCTCTTAGGGAGGAGTCAGAAACAAAACCCCAGTTCCATCCACAGCTCAACTTTGAGTGACACCGAAACCTAGAACTGGATCTGAATCCGATTTTTTAAAATGAGGCCAATTATCTTTACAATGAGCTGAACGAAAAATCTCAACTTGGAACATCCTTGAACTCTGGGGTGTTTAAGATCCAGATCAGAATTCCAGGTCAGCTCGGGCCCATCTCTTTGTTAAATGAAATTACTGTGACATACGTAATGACATACTGTGAAAAGGATTTGCAAACTGACCTTCATTGTACTGTTAACACACCTTGCAAGGCTCCAAACCCCAAGAGATTGGAATCTGTGGTAGATAGCAAAATGCTACCCTTCATTTTCCTGACTTCTCCACTTGTATGCTGGAAGGACAATGAAAGCAAGTTGGCCAGTGCTACAAGAACCATACAAAGGAAATTATTGTAGCTGCTTGTCCAGCACTTGATCACAACTAACGGCAAATGCCAAAAGGTTCCAGAGGGTCCATTCAGATACCTCTGAGTCTGCAAAGTTGGGCTAGCTGTCTTGCTTGTGGTTGAGCCAAAGATCCTAAGAGAACAGCTTTTCACAGATGCTGGAGATTTCTGCTTCCAAACAGATGTGGAAAGAGCAAAGATCTTGTGCAATGATGAGAAGAAAAAGGTAATTGAACTTTTTGAAAATCACAAGAGAAAGGTCATTTTGGGTACAGTTTGAGTTCATGGGTTCTTGACTCGCTCATCCTTCCTTTGATGCCTGAATGTTCGTAAATCAGAAAAATGCCTGTTTCTGGATTAATATATCAAAGGATTTTTTTTTGAGTCTTTCCTTTATTTCAGCCAGAAAGGGGACAGAATGGTGACTTAGTCTCAAGATTTATTCTCTGTGTCTGTGGTTCAGAGAGGAGCCTTGAGGACAAGATGAGTCAACACCAGCTCTATGATGTCAATTGACCTACGTTTCCATGAAGAAAACCAGGCTGAGACACTCATTTGCAATAAGATAGTGGTAAAGATCTTAATGGCTGCAGACTTTGCACTGATCAGCATAAGAATAAGGTCCCAGTATTTTGTTTTTTTGAGCATGTGTGGGCTGGATTGGATATTGATCAAATAATGACCTCTTTTCTAGGCAGTGGTTGACATTCCAGAACAAAGTTTCATGGCCTGTCAGAGACCCCACAGAAGGCCTACAAATACACAGTGATGGGAAGAGATCTAGAACTGCTCAATTCCCCATGGTATAAGGAAAGATGAGTTGATGGCTTGTTCTGCAGTAGTTTACAATAGTTTTTCTTAATGGTTCCTGGCCCACCTCTAATTGGCTGTGTCCAATAAGGAAGGTGAGAGAGAGACCGAAGAAGGGAGCATCTCTAGACAGGGCAGCTGTTGGGTAGGGAATAGGGCTAAACTTAGAGGCCAAAGGGGTTTTGAGTTCCTTATGGAGAGCTGGGTGCCTAACACAATATGCTAAATAAAGGGCAACATGGCCCAGCTTAGGGATGGAGTAAACCTTTAAATACCCATGAACAGGACATTGCAACATTTGTGTCACTACATGGAAGGACAAGATCCCCTTCCTAGATCCCCAGCCTGGATCCAAGACCCCCAAGGCACTATCCTTAATCCACTTTGGATGTACCAAAGGGAGACTGGAACCCTTGGAAAGTAGCTGAAGCACTGATACATGTAAAGATGGCTGCTGTTGGGGAAAAAGTTGGTCAGTGGATCTTATTCTGTCACAGTTACTCTCAAAATAAATAAGAAAAACAGCCTCATCTGATGGGCCAAATCCTGCTCATGTGAAGCCAGTTTCATTGATTGATTTCAGTGGAGTTAGCATTCTGGATGAATTTGGTCCATTAATTACAAATCAATTTAAAGGATGGGATTACTCACATGAATAAAGTAAATAGGAGTTGGCCTGATGCCTATATATTCTCCATTCAGCTAGCATTTTATACAACAAAATGAGACCGAACTTTAGGAATAGTTCATAAATCATAACTTACAATGTAATTATTCTTGTACCTATGGAAATGGCTTAGTGACACAGTGGGTGTATCTTATGGTTATTAAGAAAAATATAAACAGACATCTAAAGACAGAATACAGATGTCTCAATTACACTAACCTCAGCATCTTGCCTTTACATTGCAGCCTTCATTAGTCACTTTAACTGGATTAAAATAAACATAATTGGTCTACAGTGTAAAATGAATATATATTTTAAGGGAAAAAACCTAGCACCAAATAACTACTTTGGTGGTTCCTCACCCCCTGCCTGTTACTTAAAATATATGAAACTGGTGATATCAGCGAAAACCACATTAACAATTTCCGCAAGGAAGATTTAACCTCAAAAGGCATATACATGATGTCTTGGGTAATATTTTTGATGGTGCACTGCTTCCCAGAGGCACTGAAGTATGTAAACTCTAATTGGAAAGATATATTATGAAGCATCTATATTGGCTTTTGCTTTATGGATGCGTTAATGGAAAGAGCAATAATTTGCACAGAAAGCATCTGGTATGATATCATATGTAGAAACATTCAGAATAAGTCAAATGCACTGTCTTCCTTTACCCAGGTGGGCTTCTTTAGATTAGGGAAAGAGGTTAAATTGAGGTTAGCTAACACACACTGACCTAATCACAACCTTCTACCTACTGTAGATGCAGGTTAACACCCTTTGCCTGAATTTAGCTGGTCAAGGTCCACCTTAGGTGGGAATCTGGCCTGCTATCACATGCATCTTACCTTTTGGAGTTCTGGGACTCTGCCTTACCCTTATGCCTATGCCTGAATGAACGTTTAAATGTACTCGGTATAATACAATAGAAAAGAGAATCTTTTTTCACTTAACATTAAAAGCAATAATGAATAGATTCTAATCCAACCTCCCTTGTCAATTTACTAATGCTTTTAAATAGACTCAAAAAAATAGGCGTGGAGAAAATCCCCTTTGATATTGTGTATATGGTAAGACCATAAAGGGAGCAACATGATGCTAAAATACTCCATGGTCATGGAAGTTCTAAGTGTTAAACCCCTCATGATTTTACAGTTAAGGCATAGGAGATGCAAGCTCTACTCTCCACTTTGTCATATTTAATTACGTACTTACAAAACAATCTAAAATAAGTACTTGGAATAGTAGTAAAGCAATTGCTAATAATTCAATGATCATTAATTCATTTATTCAGTGTTCTGCTTCCTTATGTAATGTGTGGGTGTTCTCTTTGCTTATAAATAGTGTATTATGTAAAGAAAAAGTGCGCATCTGTGTAAATGCAGTGTTGTTTAAAAGGGGCTGATTTGATAGCTCTGCAGAATGAGGGGCACCTATCCTACACCACTGAAGCCAATCGCTAAAATCTCATTAGCTTCATTGGTGTGAGATCAAGCCCATAATCTCTATTTAGAAAAAAGAAAGCACAGACTGCAATAAGGCAAGCTTTCTCTACGTTGCCCCTCTAATGTCTCTCTCAACCTTGGCCGTAAGGGTCCACCTCTAGATATGAGAGAAGGGAGTTCATTTTTCATACCCATTCTCTTCTGAGACTGCCCACAACAATGCCAAGTCCAGCAGTGGTCAAGTACTATTTCCATCAATTCAAATCTGCTAAGTAATTTCCGTAGCTACTTTGTAAATTATTGTGTAGTCACAGGTAATGAGCAAATCATAAATTTTACTGTGCATCAGAAATTAATATATCCTATAATTTTTCTCTTTCAGTTTTGGGAGAAGAAGATGCTTCATTTCAGATGAATTCCTGGTAAACCTTAACTGAATTAAGGAACAAATGAGCAAACAAATAAGATTTCCAAGCCAACAAACCCACACACCCATTCACATTCAGTATAAATATATATAGCTATTATATAATACTCACAATTAGAAACAAACACATAGCCCTACAATGAGATAATAATTTAGCCTCTTTAGAGCAGGCTCATTAAAGTGAAATAATGTTGCAATAACAAAGCACAAGTGTATCACTAACTAGGAGGGTAGGCTGCAGAATGCCAAGAATATCCAGTGCGTTTTGTCTGTGAAGAGGGAGCATGAGCTGGGATCCGACCATTATGAAAAGTAGCATCTTTTCTTCATGGCACTTTGGGTTTTGGCATCAGGAGTTTGTGTTTTCAAAATCAGATGCATTTTAGTATTTTAATATTGAATATGTTCCTATGGGGCTGTGTGATAGTATTTGATATGTATATTCTGTCATGTTCAGTCTTCAAACAAAATCTGATCTGATGTAGAGCTGGTAGAGCTATTCTATTACAAGCAATATGCATTATAAAAATCTAACCTCTTCTGTTTATAAGGAGCTTGTGCATCAACCCTGTGAGTTTCTTTTCTTTGCAATAGTATGGATGAATAATTTTCAAACTATGGTCTGTTTGCAAACAGTTTGCCTCATCCATTCACTATTTGTGGTGCGTGGTTGATCTAGTTAAGTCATACGATAATATTTCGGCTCCCTGATTGAATGACTAAACCTTTTAAGCAGGAGAATACTTAATAGTGAAAAATTCAGTCCTATCTGGATCACCATTTGGGCTCAAATTTGTCAAAGATTAGGAGGATTTGCATATATTTTCATAAATACTTGATGCTATCCTGATGTTTACAAATAACTAACACTGACTTCACAGATCAAATGTGACACTTATTCACAAAAATGTTCCTAAACCATTTTTAAACTGTTTGACTATCTGGATTAAGTCCCGACAAACAAGGTGACCTTCATTTTTCCCTTCAGTTAGGAAGGGTGGGGCAATATGCACTCAGAAGAAAAAGGTCTTTTATTTTGTTTTTAAAGCAAAACCTCTCTCTGAGGAAGAATGGCTTTTCAACAAATCCCAAAATTTTGATTCTGTCAAAGTTTTTCTATTTTTGACATAAATCAATTGTATTGCATCTACAAATAAAATATTTCATTTCATTTTGGTTATCAAAAATGAAAAATGTTTTTTTCAGCCCCATTTCTGTCAGTTCAAGACCTATCTCAAAGCAGGTCTTATGGACCAAAGTCGACTGTTACTTCACCCTGAATCTCTCTTCCTCATTTATCTATCTGGCACAAGTCCACCTGATTCCTTGGAATTCACTCCATATTTTTTCCCCTTTGATGAATGTGCTGATATTTCTGATTATGTTTACACTGGAAAAATGTTGTACTACTTAAAAACCCTGAAAAGGGTGAAAAAGCTAATTTCTTGCTAGCACATGCTTTGATGCATACCATCCCGTTTGGTTAATATCTAATATTTTGTTCCAGATTATCATTTTATCATCTTATAGCATCTTCCTCATTTTTCTCTGTCCTTGGGACAATAAATTAAAGCCAGTAGCTATTTATACTCCAGTAGTTCATTATCTTTGATTGCTAATATTCTCAGTGCCTAGGTCTCATTCAACACCTTCTATGTCCTTTGCTCTCCATTTTTTACATAAGAACATAAGAATGGCCATACTGGGTCAGATCAAAGGTCCATCCAGCCCAGTATCCTGTCTGCCGACAGCAGCCAGTGCCAGGTGCCTCAGAGGGAATGAACCTAACAGGCAATGATCAAATGATTTCTCTCCTGCCATCCATCTCTTCCCTCTGACAAACAGAGGCTAGGGATACCATTCCTTACCCATCCTGGCTAATAGCCATTAATGGACTTAACCTCCATGAATTTATCCAGTTCCCTTTTAAACCCTGTTATAGTCTTAGCCTTCACAACCTCCTCTGGCAAGAAGTTCCACAGGTTGACTGTGCGCTGTGTGAAGAACAACTTCCTTTTATTTGTTTTAAACCTGTTGCCCATTAATTTCATTTGGTGGCCCCTAGTTCTTATGGGAACAAGTAAATAACTTTTCCTTATTCACTTTCTCCACACCACTCATGATTTTATACACCTCTATCATATCCCCCTTTAGTCTCCTCTTTTCCAAGCTGAAAAGTCCTAGCCTCTAATTTCTCCTCATATGGGACCCGTTCCAAATCCCTAATCATTTTAGTTGCCCTTCTCTGAGCCTTTTCTAATGCCAGTATCTCTTTTTTGAGATGAGAAGACCACATCTGTATGCAATATTCAAAATGTAGGTGTACCATGGATTTATATAAGGGCAATAAGATATTCTCCGTGGCCTGCTAAACCAAGCATTGTGAGTTCAATCCTTGAGGGAGCCACTTAGGCATCTGGGGCAAAATCAATACTTGGTCCTGCTAGTGAAGGCAGGGGGCTGGACTCAGTGACCTGTCAGGATCCCTTCCAGCTCTATGAGATAGGTATATCTCCATATACTGGGGGGAGGGATAGAGCAGTGGTTTGAGCATTGGCCTGCTAAACCCAGGAGTGTGAGTTCAATCCTTAAGGGGGCCATTATAGGGATCTGGGGCAAAAATCTGTCTGGGATTGGTCATGCTTTGAGCAGCTGGTTGGTCTATATAACATCCTGAGGTCCTTTCCAACCTTGATATTCTCTATCCCTTTTTTAATGATTCCTAACATCCTGTTTGCTTTTTGACTGACACTGCACACTGCATGGACGTCTTCAGAGAACTATCCATGATGACTCCAAGATCTCTTTCCTGATTAGTTGTAGCTAAATTATATTGTACATATAGTTGGGGCTATTTTTCCCAATGTGCATTACTTCGCATTTATCCATATTAAATTTCATTTGCCATTTTGTTGCCCAATCACTTAGTTTTGTGAGATCTTTTTGAAGTTCTTCAGTCTGCTTTGGTATTAACTATCTTGAGCGGTTGAGTATAGTCTGCAGACTTTCCACCTCACTGTTTACCCCTTTCTCCAGATCATTTATGAATAAGTTGAATAGGACTGGTTCTACGACTGACCATTGGGGAACACCACTAATTACCCCTCTCCATTCTGAAAATTTACCATTTATTCCTACCCTTTGTTCCCTGTCGTTTAACCAGTTCTCAATCCATGAAAGGATCTT
Source organism: Gopherus flavomarginatus (assembly GCF_025201925.1). Classification (NCBI taxonomy): domain Eukaryota; kingdom Metazoa; phylum Chordata; order Testudines; family Testudinidae; genus Gopherus; species Gopherus flavomarginatus. The sequence continues at coordinate 59,735,610 of NC_066620.1, read as the reverse complement.
CCCTCTTATCCCATGACAACTTACTTTACGTAAGAGCCTTGGGACCTTGTCAAAGGGTTTCTGGAAATCTAAGTACTATTGTCCATTGGATCCCCCTTGTCCACATGTTTGTTGACCCCTTCAAAAAACTCTAATAGATTAGTAAGACATGATTTCCCTTTACAGAAACCATGTTGAACATGAATTGTTGGGCAAAAGTCTATGTGTTTGACAATTTTATTCTTTACTATTATTTCAACTAATTTGCCCGGTACTGATGTTAGAGTTATCGGTCTGTAATTGCCGGGATCACCTCTAGAGCCCTTTTTAAACATTGGTGTTACATTAGCTATCTTCCAGTCATTGGGTACAGAAGCCGATTTAAAGGACAGGTTACAAACCATAGTTAATAGTTCCACAATTTCATATCTGAGTTCTTTCAGAACTCTTGGGTGAATGCCATCTGGTCGCGGTGACTTGTTACTGTTAAGTTTATCAATTAATTCCAAAGCCTCCTCTAATGACATTTCAATCTGTGACAATTCCTCAGATTTGTCACCTACTAGATTTCCACAACAATGACAAAGAAGATCATTCAATTAATAAAATGTGTGTGTGTTTAATTTTTATTTTACCTCTAATTCAAGTTAGCCTCAAGCTATCAGCCATAAATTAGGGTATTACCGTCATTTGTCTTCCTCTGATAGAAGTGTAATCGCATTTCCATGGAGGAACTTTTTCAAATATTGTTCTGTTTTCCAGTATAGTATAACCTTGATATGAAACTATCATCTAAACGGGGTTGTCTCCCCCAAATCTATTCATATACAAGACAGATCTCTGAGTTTGTGGTTTAAACCTGTTATAGATATAAATCTGAAGACCTTGAGACTAAAAAAATACAAATTTGGATCCAATTTGCATTCTGTCTGTCTGAATCTAACTGTTGCTCCTTCTTCCACAAGTAGATGAGCAGGAGGGAAGGTACAGGGGAGGTACTGGGAGTGCAAGGAATCTTTGCTTTCTCCTTGTACATCTGACTCATGGGCCAGACATAACTGTAGTCTTTGAACTCTAAGCACACAGTTATTGCTCCCTGCAAGTGCATCAGTATATACACCTTTCCTCTCCTCAAATGGTGTTGGAAAAAGGTGGAGCCTTGATCCCTTCTGGATCTGGAGAGCACACGCAGCATCTTCTTATGAGGTGGTACCAATGGCACACAGAAGGATTGTGCCTTTCTGGGAGGCACTGTACATCCCTGAGGCACAGTGTTTCCTGGAGCTCTTGATGTGGTGACACAGTTCCAACCCCCCTCCCCAATTAATCCTGCCACATATACATACTTCAGGGCTGTGTCTGAATGGCATCCACAGGCATAGGACGCTTGGATCTGGATCCAGAATTCAGATACAGAGGTTCTGGTTCAGCCACATTTTGATATTTGATGGAGAGAGAAACCTCTGTCTTACTTGTGATATAACAAACAGATACAGTAAAACTTCACTGATCTGCAAACCCAGTCATTTTAACCAAAAATCTAGTTGTCTCATCTGCCTTCTTAGCAAAGATAGCACTGAGGCAAGATCTATTACTAATATTTCATTACAAAATATATTGCCTTACATTTGCTGGTAGAATATATTATGAAGTATCATAAATAATTAAAAATTAATCATACTTGTCAAAATAAATGAATACTTTCTGTGATGTAGTATTCCTGAATATTTTATGGCATTTATTTTCTTATTCTTCATGAATTACATAATATGTGGTAGCCCACCATGGGTTACCTAGTCACTAACATGCATATGGGCCTGATCCTGAGCCCAGCAAAGTTAGTGCAAGTCTTTACCATTGTCTTCATTGGACTTTGAATCAGGCTCTTACCGAAATTTAAATATAATAAGGCTCTGAACCTGCAAAGACTTACACATAACCTTTAAGAATGTGAACATCCCATTGGCTTCAATGGAGCTAGTTGCTTGGGAGAAATTAAGCATATATATAACTCTTTGCAGGATCAGGGCCTAAGCTTATAGATTCACAAGTGATTGTGTTGTCTTGGACATGGGCTGATTGATCCACTAACTGGGGGGGGAACAGGACTTTTAGTGAAAAGCTTGCTGTATAACTGTAAATACAAAGCAATGCACCACTGTTATTCCCTAATACATACACTGAAAGGTGCCTCATTTACAAATATCCACCAGTTTTGTGTAGCAAGAGTGTATCATTCAGGTGGTTTTAATAATAATTAATGTCACTTAATAATTACTAGCACCTTTCTTCTGTGAATCTCAACATGTTTTAAAAAAGTATATAAATGCTATTACCTCCATTTTTCAAAAGGGGATACTAGGGTTGCAAGAAGTTTGCCCAAATTCATACACTGAGTCTAAGTCACAGCCGGGAATACTGCTTCTCAGTGTCAAATATTATCAGCGAATTTCTACTAATCTTTATACATAAAGGGAGGATAATGGAAGCAGGCTTGGGTATTTGTCTTGATTAATAGGAAATTCACTTGACATGACTTGATAGTCAAGTGACAAGGATGAGTTAAAATGACTCAAAATCGGGTTATGCTATCTGCTTATTTACTTCTGTTCATTACAGTTCATGAATGGAGATGAAATGGGACTCACATAATTGGAAGTATGCTGTGCAGGAAACAAACAGTGGGGGTTGGAATTACTGTGCTTAGTTATTTCAGATTGAAACAGACCACATAAAATGTCTCTGTGCCAAGCAGCTGTAATTAAAGTGACGTAAAATAAGAAAGTTATGAGTGTAGAATTTTCAAATCCATCTTCATATGCAAAAGAAGTTACAGTCATTTGGGAACTGCAAGGCTTTTCAGAAGGTTCTGCAAGGGCTTGAGTCACCACAAAATGAATTATTGACTACCCTCAATTTGTCTATTTGTTTAAAACCCCCAAACAAATCCAAGTCTGACTCCCTCGACTGCACAGGCTCCTACTCTAGTACCCTCCCCATGTCAGCTGAATGACTTCATTACCCCTCTAGCATGGGTTGGACTTTAAACCTCAGTCCAACAGTGAAACATTTACACCAGCATGAAAACAAATCCTTCAATGACCAATTACTAATTATTCAAAGCTTAACGATCACAGAAGCAGGATCCAGAACACATTCATAGATAGAGAATTTACTCCCTTGAAAACTACACTGACGACACGAGGGCCAGGATTTCACCCAAGGGTGCAACTCCCATTGACTTCTATGGGTATGTCTACATTGCAGTTAGATGCCTGTGGCTGGCCTGCACCAGCTGGCTTGGGCTTCCGGGGCTTGGGTTAAGGAGCTGTTCAACTGTAGTATAGACCGTGGAGCTTGGGTTGCAGCCCAAGTTCTGGGACCCTCCCATCTCACGGAGTCCTAGAGCCCGGCCTGCAGCCCAAGCCCGAACGTCTACACTGCAATTAAGCAGACCATTAGCCCAAGTCAGCTGCCACTGGCCAGCCATGAATTTGTAATTGCAGTGTAGATATACCCTAAAAAGGTCAGAATTTCACCCACTGAGTTTAAACCCTTTTTCCATGGCTTCAGGGCCCTCTCTATATCTTGGACTTCTCATCCTATTGGATTCCTTCATTCTCTCACTACTCCACCAACTATTCCAGCCTCATCACATCTTCGATTTCTGTCTCCATGCCTTCCTCCCCACTATCCTTCTGGTGTGGAACCCCCTCTCAAAGCAGTTCACCAAGTAACCACCCTTCTCATTCTAATCCTTCTTAAAGTCCCATTCAGCCAGAATTTCCATAAGATGTGAAAAGAAAAGACTTAAATATTTAACACCTTCATCTAAAGCATCTCATTTCTGGTTTACCCAATGCATCCTGTTTTCTGGGCGTCTCTCTCTAATGCAAAGACTTTATTTTGTGCATTGCACTTAGCTAGGCTACTTAAATTGCTTTCATTATTACTATTCTTCCTTCTCTTCTCCCCCCTTCCTTCCTATTGTTTCTTACAATCCAATTTAAGATAAAATGCAATGAACATAAGCTTCATCATCCTGTGTGTTTGTACAGTGTCTAGCACAATGGGGTCCTGATCCTGACATTTCTTTCATCAGTCCAGTCTTTCCACCTATCCATGATAAATGTCTTAAATCAATGCGATAACTCAACATGAGTAAGGTTGAAGGAACAGGCACTAAAAGCTAATGCATAAAGAATACTTTTCGGAAAGCACATGGGAAAGCATAGTACATGGTGAAGATAGAAGAAATAAAGATGTCTTTCTGAGACTAATACAGAGGGACGCTGCAGAGGAACCTTTCCCCAATGTTTGTTTGGATGTATCCCTACTTCCTTCTCCCATTTGTGGTTCCAGCCACTTAAATGACACCCTGACTTTTAGCAGGGGCAGTTTTCAAGCAGATACCCACAACAGGTAGAAGGGGGTGGGATTTTCTGCTACTTTTTCAGGATTAAGAAGGCAAAGTGCAGCCTGCTGATCCTTTTGTCATTTATAATCTGAATAAAATATTCTGCTGTTGTCAGGTTTGATTAAAAGCAGATTTAAAAAATACCCAAGAAGGTTAAAGAAGCCATCTTTGATTCAAAAGAGCGAGAAAAGAAAACTTACACACTTTCTACTTTTCCTACTTCTAGATCTCTTTATTTAAATATACATTGCTTTATTGATGATAATATCAAATGCTTCGTATTTATTTTCTCTCTAAATAGCTTTGATGGAAAAATCTTAAATCCTGACCAGAAAATTGTTTGCACTGGCTTCCAAGACAGACATCTGTGCCTAGTGTTTAGCAATGGACAATAATGCAGAACACATGGATTTTATTCTCTGCTCTTCCACCGACTCACAGAATGACTTTGAGCACGTCAGAATCCATGCACCTCAGTATACACAGGGTGATGTGAAGCAGAATTCATCCTTTCTCCCTCAGCCCCACCAATAACTTCAGAGGAAAGTGCTGCTATAGATATGTAAAATATTATTATTCAACTCCAAGTGCAATGTCCAGAGTCCATTTCTGGTTCAGATTTTTACAATCCCAAAGCTGATTTCAATCCAGTCTTATTTTGCTTCCTATAGACAGGGCAATTTCCTTAAGTTCACTTGTTGCTTGTCACAGAGAAAGGAACAGAATTGCTCCAAACATTGTATAGGGTGTGGTATCTACAAGCACACCACCATTATTTTAAGGATACTAAATACACTTGCTCATCCTACCTCTTGGTGAATTCTCAGAGTGATCTCTCTTTGGTCCATCCAAAAGGTTTAGCTCCTCTGCACTCACTCTGTGCCAGGTCCTGTTGTGGTTTTCTTTGTCCTTCAGTGGAGGAGAATATTCCAGTTCACAAGGTAATTCAAAACTGCAGTCAAACACTGTTAGAGGAAAACAGACAGTACATATAGGGTTAATAAAATCCAACTTCTCCCCTCCTAATTAGTCATATTTCTTATATGAGTTAGGACTTATTTTTATTCATGTTTCTCCTTGCATTCTACTCCCTTTCCAAGTAAAAGGGGATACAGGAAAGTTCAGATCAGATCAAATGATAGACAGGAGAGGAGTTCAGAATAAACCAAACTCTAAAGGTGCCTTGTGGGGTGAATGGAGCAGCAGCAAACCAAGAGGAAGGGCCAGAGGCCACCACATCTCTTAGGGGGAAAGAGGGCCAGCAAAGATTTTCAAGCAGGAAAAAAATTATCTAGAGTGGGATAGTCAACATACTGACTGCAGACCAAATTCAGACCACCCGATGCTTTTCAAGAGACCTCAAAATTATTTACTTATTATCATTATTGTTGTTTTTCATTATTTGCTCTGGAGTCTGGACCTTGACTATACCTTGACCAAGAAATTTGGACTTTGACAAAAAATAATTGACTACCCCTGATTAGAGAAAGGTGACTGGATATCTTAGAGAAAATTGGATATAGAGCTTTTCTATTATAGGATGTCAGTTCAAATTCCACCCAAGTCCATAGAAACTCATTACAATCTGAAGACTGTTCAGTGGTCTATGAATTGCTGGTCTCAGACCAGCTCCTAGAGGACAGTGGTTCTGCAACACACCAACTGTGAGCATAACTGGTATATTGTATGGCAGTCTCAACAGAGAGACCTGTGGTTAAATGGCTCGTGGGTGACTGAAGTGACCTTTCACTCACAAAAGTGAGGCACATTAATGCAGCAGTGGAAGCTTGATTTGTTGCTGAGTGTCCTGTGGACAGTGGGACTTCAACCACCAAAGCTTGCTACCCACACCTTTCACCAGCACCGAGTTCTCTTTTAGGAACAGACTTTTCTAAAGATGCTTAAAACTGTTGGTGCAATTAAGATTCCCTTCTCAGAATACAGTATTTTCACCATCATATTATAGAGTCAGTGCCGGGTTTAAAATGGCTCCAGTGGCTCCCTGGAGCCAGGCCCATGCTGAGAAGGGGCTCCGGCCTGCTCCACTTTCACAGTACCCCGAAACCCCGCTGGCTCCCCCCACTCACCACTTGCTACTCTTGGCCTGCCTGCCGGCTGGCCGACACCTCCTCTCCACTCCCTTTCCCCACCCCCTGCTCCTCTCAGCCCCCTGGCCGGACCCCAGTGCACCTCTGGCTCTGGGCAGACTCTGCTTCCCACCACCTGTGGGGCCCCACCTGTCTCCTCAGAGCTGAGCTGCTTGGGTCTGGTGCAGAAACCTGGCCAGTCTCAGCCAGGTGCATGCATGCGTGCGTGCATGTATGAGACAGGTGGGGCCCAGGTGTGAGGGGCTGGAGTGATTCCCAGCCTTGGGACCAGCCCTGGCTGTGCTACCAGCTCAGCCCAACAGACACAGTCGCTTCCCAGCAAGGCTGGTGGGTGTGGCCTGAAGGCAGGGCTTGGGGGAGTGGGTCTGTGGGGAGTATGCGTGTGTGGCGGGGGGTGTTTGGGTTGTGAAGGGGAAGGGAGGATCTGTGTGTGTTGGGGTACTAGGGAGTGGAGGTTCTGTGGGGGGTGCTAGGCAGTTGTGGTGGGGCTGTGGGCAGGAGTGGCATTGTGTAGGGTGCTGTGCATTTGTGGGTGGGTGCGGGGGGCCTCTGGCCACAGGGAGTTGGTGGATGTTGGATGGGGGAGCTGTGTGGTGTGGCATAGGCCCACCCCCAAGGGGAAGGGGCATTCTGGCAGCACAGAGCCAGGCAGGCCACTTTGCGTCTGGCAACTGCCAGTTTGTAAATAGTGCCCTCGCATTGGGCGGAGCAGGGCCGCCCTGCCATTCCATGCCCCATTGCCTCTGGCTGGCCCCTTGCTCCGGGGACTGACCTCCCCATGACCTGCTCTATTGCCTCCATGGGGGCCAACAAATATGTTTGGCACTAGGCCCACAAAAAGTTAATCCGGCCCTGGGAGTAAAGTTGTCCAAGACAACATACAGTAATGTGTTGAATTCATCTCCAACTACTACATTCAATGATTTTTCCTTCTTTATTTTTTGAAAGCCCCTACCTAGTATGTTGACTTTCCCAGCCTTGGTCTGCAGTTAACAGTCCACAGATTTTGGATGAAACTTGTGCTTCTAAATAACTCAGGGCCAGATTTGTAAAGATTTGTATATGCCTAAAGATAGAGACAGGCACCTAATGGGATTTTCCAAGCATCTAGGCACTTATCTGCATGTTTAGGTGCCTAAATATCTTTAAAAACTGGCCCTTAGATATTTTTGAAAAGCCTACTCTTAAGACCCTTTTGGAGGAAAATGCTGTTCTCTGGAGATTTCCTTTAGTATCCACTCTCATGCCACTATTGTGAGACTAAAACAAATCATTTAAATGGACATTAGACAAACTAAGATTTTTTTTAAACTTCAATTACATTCTCTATTAAGCACCTCATTTCTTCCCAGACTGCATATATTTATGCAGTTCAGACAATTCTCCTGCTGATATAACATCTTTTAATTCTAAAGTTAATACTATTGCCTTTTCTCTATACTTTCAGATAATTCACCTCTTTAATGAGGAAATGAAATTAGCAAGGTCTAGTGTTTATTTTTTGTTTTTTTTACATTCTACTTTCTAATAATGTATTTTGTCAATTCCTTTGTCACACTACAGAAATAATAAATGCAACAAGTCGATGGACATGCACAACACACAGTAGCAGCAAGGACAGAATTCAAGTCTTTTTATTGCAAATGTGTTGGCTCTCTCTCTCAAATTAGAGAATAACATTTTAGCAATATAAAGGTTATGATTAAGGTTACAATTTAGTCACAGAGGTTGTGGAAGTCATGGAATCCGTGACTTCCAGTGACCTCCATGACTTCAGCCTGCGGTGGCTGGGATCTGCAGGGTATCCTGCCCACCACCTACGGGGGCAGGGAGCTGCAGGATATCCGCACCACCTCTGACAGCCCTTGGAGCTCCAAACTGCTGCAGGGTACCCCCGAGCTCCCATCCGCCATGGGTGGCAGAAGCCCCTAGAACTGCCAGTGGTGGGGCAGCTCCTAGCCCCTGCGCAGCTGCCGACTTCAGACAGTGTGGGGAACTGCAGATCCCCATTTTGTCACGGATATTGTTAGTAAAAGTCACAGTTAGGTCATCGCTTCTGTTAATTTTTCTTTTTTACCCAGGACCCGTCCGTGACTTTTACTAAAAATATTTATGACAAAATCTTAGTCTTAGTTATGATATGATTCCACCCAGCAGGGGATGCTGTTGCACATACATGTTACCTAGTTTTTACAACACTGCCACCAAACTTTCTTAATTTCCTGACATTGTTTTCCATTCTTCAGGATTTACTAAAAATCTATAAAGTGCAAGAGTCTCTTCAGTTTTGTGCCAGCACTCAAAAAGACATGAGAAGAGCCAAACAGCTTTGATTTAATATTAGCCCTGCCTATGATTTAATATTAGCCCTGCCTATGCCAACACAAATGAAAGGAGAGAGATTTAAAAGCATGTGACTTTTTTAGTGAGTTGGTTCTGAACCCTTGTCCTTTTCCATCAATCTAAACTATTTATCATTACTAATATTTGCATATGCCCTACTACCATAGTTTCTGGGGGCACCATATTTATTTGGAATACAAAATACATTTGTAATTTGTACTATGACATCTCCAAAAGCCCCAACCAGAATCACGGTCTCATTGTGCGAAGTGCTGTACAAAAACATTGCAAGATTCCTGCTCTTTAGCATTTACAGTCTAAGGCTCCAATCATAAAAGACACATATATAAGTATTAACTGTACACATAACTAGTCCATTGAACTTTAATGGGATTTCTCACATGTGTGAAGTTACCCTCCTGTCTAAATGCTCCCAGGCTCAATGCCTAATTTGGGACAAAATGCAAGGTATAAGCACAGGAAACAATAGGTGGAAGGAGGACATGGATGACACTATTACATTATTATTACTATTACAACACCACACAACAAAAACACTAACTCAGGAACTATCCTTGAAACAAAGCCCATTGCCAACTCTGTCCACATATCTATTCAGGGGACAGCATCATAGAACCTAATCACATGAGCCACACTATCAGAAGCTCATTCACCTGCACAATTCGTTTCTTCCACAACATCTACCAATGTGGTATATGCCATCATGTGCCAGCAATGCCCCTCTGCCATGTACATTGGCCAAACCAGACAGTCTCTACGCAAAAGAATAAATGGACACAAATCAGATGTCAAGAATTATAACATTCAAAAACCAGTTGGAGAACACTTCAACCTCGCTGGTCACTCAGCTACAGACCTAAAAGTCGCAATATTACAACAAAAAAACTTCAGAAACAAATTCCAATGAGAGACTGCTGAATTGGAATTAATTTGCAAATTAGACACCATTAAATTAGGCTTGAATAAAGACTGGAAGTGGATGGGTCATTATACAAAGTAAAACTATTTCCCCGTGTTTATTTTTCCCCCCTACGGTTCCTCACATCTTCTTGTCAACTGCCAGAAATGAGCCATTTTGATTACCACTACAAAAAGTTTTCTCTCTCTCCTGCTGGTAACAGCTCACCTTAACTGATCACTCTCGTTATAGTGTGTATGGTAACACCCACTGTTTCATGTTCTCTGTGTGTGTGTATTATATATTTTCCACTGCATGCATTCGATGAAGTGGGTTTTAGCCCAAAAAAGCTTATGCTCAAATAAATTTGTTAGTCTCTAAGGTGCCACAAGTACTCCTGTTCTTTTTGCAGATACAGACTAACACAGCTGCTACTATGAAAACTATTACATATGTATTTCATGTGCCTTGCATATTTTGTATAATGTCATCATCTGCCTTTTCCCATTCCCCACTTCCCAGCATTTACATTATAAATCTCCCTTTATAAGCATGCATAGCTTGGCCAACAAGTGTAAAGAGCTGACCCATGACTGAAACTCATCATGAAATGAAAAAAACTTTGGCTTTCTAATGTTAGAAGGTCATAACTGACCCCCTTGGGTGGCCCAGGCCAGAAAGGATGCATGGAAAGAACAGCCACTAAATTAACTGGTCCATACCCCCTCACTCATCTTCTCTTTCACACTATCAAGACATCACCACCTGCCTTCACTGTGCTAGTGATGCCACCCTTCAGCTCTCATTTGTTACAATTTTCAAACAAAAACCTTTGTGGTTTTTCTCATGCCACCCCTCAAGCACAGAAATGGCTCCCTGTAAATATCCGCAAAGCCATCTCAGTGTCCTCTTTCAAACTCTCCCCTACTGGGATGCCTACAGAAACTTGACAGCAGCTAGGCTGCTGGTCTGCTGAGACCTCTGCTTGTGCTGTTCAGTTTTATCTCATTGTTTCCTTTTGCTCCCCATCTGTCTGTAAACACCTGTTGCCTTCTGTTTTATTGTTAGACTGTAAGTGCCTCAGGACAGAAACTGCCTTTGTTTTGTGTTTGTAAAGCACCTAGTACAGTGAAACCCTGGTCTATGACTGGGGGTATCAAGCGCTCCAGTAATACAACTCAACAATAAACAAATATCTCCTCATTAGTGTGCCCCCTCATGGCAATTAAAGCTGCCTGTCTGCAATGGGAACCCCGAGGAAGGGCTGGGGATGACAAGGACACCTGTCTTCCCTTGTGTTGAATCCCATGGGGTGCAGGGAGGTGTGTACCATATACCTCCTTGGATCAGCCTGGCTGAATGCAGCTCAGAATAACATTTAAAATAGATTGTTTTGCACAGGAAGATGCAGTATTTGACTCATATACACCTTTAAAAAAGTGTCTAATTTGATTAAGCATTCATATCTATTTAGGGAACTGGTACATGCATTATCATGATAGTGTCCGACCATTTCACAAGCTTTAATGAATTTATTCTCACAATACCCTCGTGCCCTAGAGAAGTACTAACTTTTCTGCAGGTTAAGAAATGAGGGTCATGGGAATTAAGTGATTTGCTAAAGGTCACAAAGGAAGACAGTGGTATTGAAATTAAAACTAAGAGTGTTGAGGAAATTGAAAACAAATCTCCCAAGTCCCAGGCCTAGTCACAACCTAATCACAGGACCATTCTTCCTCTCAAACGAAGTTAATGATCAGTCCACAACGTAGAGTTAATGATTTTCATATATACTATATGTAAGCTCATTTACAAGCTGTTCTTGAGTTGTAAGGAACCTTTTTTGGTAGCTGCTGCAGGACTATACCACATATATAAGCATAGAATCCGTTCCTTCCACAAACACAAATTACTGGTCAATTTTTAATGCACCCACACAGGTCTTTCACCTCCCTTTTCTAATCTTTGTCTTATGTTTAAATCCTACACAATGCTCTGTGTGTGCTTAGCAGTGTAGGAAAAGAACTCATTGCTTTTGAAGTTTATTTGATTAAATAAGCCATCATTTCCCTTTTTCAAACAAACACATACTGTAGGAGAAGTAATTAAATTTAGTAGAACCTACAGAGATTTTTTTTCCAAGCTCCCCTTCCACCTCCTCCCCCAGCCACTCCCCAAATAAGACTAGAAGGTGACAATTGTGCATACTCAGTAGTTTTTTTGCAATGAGATTTTCACAAAGATTTATATCCATAGGTATGTGTTTATGCAGTAGCTATATGAACACTATGGATCATAAATGCTGTAAAGGAGATGCTAAGTCCAGTAAATCACAAAGCCACTTTTAAAATATAGCATAGAAGTTGAAGGCTCACTACATCTTCCAATTTCTTGAATGCCTAGACAGTTTATAATAAATCTGTTACATCATTATACTTTTAAATGGAAAATAAATTAACCTTAGTTGCTTACAATCAAATAAAGGTAAACACCCTTTAAGATTTTGTTTAAGATTTTGGTTGTAGCCATCAATGTGTGTATCACAACTTGCTGGCTATATAAGGGAATGCCAACTTACCAGATCTGGCTAAGAAAGACAAAGCAAGTCACTACCTGATTGAGAAGGTAGGAAATTGTAGGAAATTGTAATTGAGACATGATGTTAAGACCTTGTGTCTATGTTTTATATTTGAACAGTACCTAGCAAATGGGGCTCTGGTCCATGACTGGGGCTCCTAGGTGCTACGATAATACAAATAAATACATAGCAGATAGATGTCTTCTGTCCATCTCAAAAGTTAATGGTGAAAATGCCAAAGCAGTTTTGTTATTATGTGTGATGCTGTAGCATCATAAGTTACTAAAAAGTCCAGTTCTTGCATGGCAGTCCTTGTCACAGATGGTGCAAGCATAACCCACACGGCCAGAAGATGAATCTGGTGCACTACTGCTGCTAGGACTCTTGCTGTAATTTCCTCTTTGTTCTTTTCATTTTTCTCTTTCTCAACCACCTCTCTTCAGCCTCTTTGACTCTTTCCAGCCCTTGTATAGCACAGCCCTGCAGCACCACCTTCCAGTGTAGCCTGTTGCAAGCTGACTCTTTGGAGCTTGTAATGTTGATGTTGGAAGTTTTCAAATCCCTCTTGCAAACATCTTTGAACCTGAGCCTACAACAACCCAGTGGCCTTAGAGCAGCCACATATTCTCCATGCAGTAGGTCCTTTAGAATGAGTCCCTCATCCATCCAGTACAGATAACTAAACCAATGAAGATATCTGTTTTAAGAACAGTAATTAGGGTTGGCAATTTTGCTGTCTCAAATACTATGGTATTAGGAACTTCAGTTTCTTACTTGATATTTAAAATATGAAGAAGACAGTGGGTGTGAAAGGCATTTAGCCTTCTCTTATGCCTGCTGTACAGCAGTGTGCTCAGGACCATACTGAAGTGTTCTCAGGACACACGTGTGATAAACTCATATTTTCGTGTTTAATGCCAATTTCCTGTTATCTCACATGTGCTTGGTCAAATGACTGAATGTGGTGGCTGCCTTCCTTAAATAAGCATAAGCTTTTCACCTAGATACAGGTTAACCAATATAGTTGATTCAAAACAGAATTTGTGCATAACTTGTAGCACACTGCCAACTATTAAAACTTCTGGTACAGTCAACATATGTTTGCTATAATCATTATCTTCTTTAAACTGGTAGTTTGTAATGAAACTGTACTAACTAACACAAAGTTATTGCTAAGCTTCTGGAGCTCCTCTTAACTATGTGTGATGAACAAAAATAAATAATAAATATAATTAAGGATTTGCACTGGTATAACTATATCTACGTTAGTTATGTTGGTGTAAGTTTTCCGTTATGAATGACAACTACCTCCATTTTAGTTATGCTGGTGAAAGTTTTCAATTATACAAAAAAGCCTAGTAAAAACAAAATATAAACCAAATCTCAAGAAGAACACCTTAATAGTGAGATCTATTGGAAAATATCCTTCAGTATGACAGCTCACCTTTCTTCACTATCCAGTACACACACACACACACACTTTTGTTATGAGGCAGCTGGTATAAGGGAAACTAGAGTTGACTCTTTGGAAAAAACAAGGAATTTATTTATATAAATAAGTTTGTATGTTCCAACTCCCCCCCAAGAAAGGTTTTTTTCCCCATCTCCTCTCTTTCTGACTTTCAGGATCATAGCTCCCCCTTGGCCCACCATGTTTTGAAATGGTATTATCAATGATTGATTTATTCCTTCTCTGACTAAGTGTGAATCACACCCACACTCAGCCCTATGCTTATGCACAAACATATCAACTGGGTATTTAACTAGCTGTCTCGTATGCCATATTTTCAGATATAGGCATCTAAATCAAAAATCTTGCCTATGCTGGCAAAAATTTGACTAATTCATTTCCAACACCCAACAGCGTGGCTCTGCCAGTTGTAGCAATGGCAGAAGCCAGAGAGTGGACAGGGATTAAACATTCTTACCATGGTAGGTTTCTTTTTAAATAAATACTGTATTGACATTTATTCATTGGGGAAGAGAGATCATTTAAATTGTATAGTGGAGAAACGCTCTGCTGAGTGAGATCTGGGACCTCCATTAACACCTACTAACCTCTATATACTCAGTATTTAAGGCCTATAAAGCTTTTAATTCATGACAAGGAACTGAACAATTAAGTTTTCATTTACTAATCTCAGAGAAAAAGCAAGTTCCTAAATCTTTCCCAGTTCTTTTTAGGTATAGATGGCATGGGACAGACAGTTTTAGGAGTCTGGGGGCCTCCTATAAGGTTAGTCTTGAATACCATTTTAACCCTATCTACACCACAAGAATAATCACCCAATGATTCTTCAGTCATGTTGTCACAGTGCAGGGAAATGTCAGGTTAAGACAGTGGTGGGTGACAATGGGCTGTGTAGTGGGGCTAGGGTGAAAGAACTCACATGGTTACTGCCCATTTGCTGGTAAAATGCTAGGCTTCGTTCTCCATGGCTGTCAATTTGACAGCTTGTAGGAGCACTAGATTTAAATTAACTCCACACCTTCCTGGAAAAAGCAACATTGGTTGTAGGACAGTCCCAGGGAAATTAGGTCTGTCCCACAAATATGTTGGCTGGAGGGGTTTGCCATCCATCCTAAAGTCCCATCTTCACATCCTGGGGAGGGCTTGTATTGCAAATGTCTTCCAAAAGTTAGCATTGTCTTGGGGCATGTCTGCACTGCAATTAAAAAACGGTGGCTGGCCCATGCCAGCTGACTTAGGCTCATGGGGCTGTTAAATGGCAGTGTAGGTACTCCGGCTTGGCCTGGAGCCCAGGATCCAAACCCTGCGACTAGGAGGGTCTCAGAACTTGGGCTGCAGCCTGATCCCAAAGGTCTGCACAGCAATTAGTCTCCTAGCTTGAGCCTGACGTGGCTGAGTCAGCTAGAATGGGCCAGCTGTAGGTGTCTAATTGCAGGATAGACATACCCTTAGTGTCACGGGAAGGCCATCCCATAAATGAAAGATACTTAAAAAACAGAGTCAAATTGAGCCTTTCTAACTCCCTTCTCTTTCCTAGCCTGCAGCACCATAGTTGTGTGGCTGTAATAATCGGTAGTGTAGACATAAACACAGTCACAGGTGGGGCTGGGCCCTACTCTCCATAAAGGGATAGCTATCCTGTGACATCATCCACCCTTTCAATCCCCCTTGCCATTTTTAAAATGAGAAGAACACTTATCCCCTACATCAATGATTTGAACACACTCTGAACATGTTAAGTGCTAGATCTAAAATACCATATGACCTTAGAATAATAAAATCCATGTGTTCTACAAAGACACTGTAAACTGCTGGCAAACTCAACTTTGCCAAAAGCCTTTAAATTAATCCAGCAGTGGCAAATAACATCTGAGTGCCCACTTCGTAGATTAAACAACACAGCCACTCATTTGTCTGTTACATGGATCTCTAAACTGACAACAGTCACTTTCTGTCTTCCCTATTCCTTTGTGTGCATTGAAGATTCAGTCACCAAAATCTGTGACAGCTACTTTGTTCATTCAAAATCAGGCTACAAAGAAAAGGAACCAGGATTCCTTCATCAATCAGTTATAAACACAGTCTGTCAACACATCTCATGAGGGAATGAAACAGCCAACACAGATCTCATTTCCCTTCCTCCAAGAGATTGACATATTAGGTGGATCCAGCTATAGTGCATGTGCTCAGAGATGGAAATATTTGTCTCCCAAATCTCTCATGCACACATGACAAACATCTCTATGAAAGGGAATTTCTAATGCACGTTCTGTACAAATATCTAAAGAACAGATTCTAAAGAGGATTGTTAGGAAACTCATATTCCAGTTGACTCAACATAGTAGCAGGATGTGAACTGTCAAATTTTGACAAACCTTAAAAGGGGATTCATTGCCTATATATATAGTCACTGCACTTATACTAAATCTTGTTTTCATATATATATATATACATATATAATATAAAATTAGGGTGGTCTCTAGGGAAAATAAATACCAGAAGAAGAAAAAGGCAATTTGTTATCTTACTGTATAGTATTTCACACTTGTATCAGTCATTGCATAAATTGCACATTGCCATTGGAATATTGTCTGCAGGTGAAGGAGAAAAAAGGAACAAGGAGAGCAAGATGGTTTTCCTGGATTTTGGTCCCCCTATTCCAAGCAAAAGGAACATCTAATCCCTGTTTGTGACCGAAGAGCCTCTTAATGACAACTGGCAAGAGGGTGCAGAGGGGTTACCAGAATCTCTCGATTCTGGTATATACAAAAAGGGTCTCAACCAGGCTTGGGTGAAAACACTGAAGAGAATGTTGAGTAAGATAAACTTCTTTAGATAAGAGTAACTTGTTAAGTTTGGTCTCTAGAAAGCATATTTGATTTTGTTCTATATGTAATATTTGTTTCCAATATTCTTCCTCTCTATCACTTAAATTTATTCTTTAATAATAGATGTATTTATAGTGAAAACAAGATTTAGTATAAGTGCAGTGGTATTAAGCAAAGTACTGGTTCTGAGTTGAATCTTACAAGCTGCTTTGTACCTTTGGGAACAGCAGATCTGGTAATACTGAGTGTTCAGAGGATAAGGAGCTGTTCACTGCACAGAGTTCTCTGAGTGTTTTCATTTGGTGTGCGCCCATTGCCACCTGCACAGAGAGAGCAAGGTCTGCAAGGGCTTGAAAGACAGCGCTTGTGCTGCCAGAGGCTAGTGGTTTCAGGGAGCTGATCACAGCAGGCTCAGACAAGGTTGCTGCACGTTAGGGACAGGTGGTAGTGAGATGGCAGCCAACCTGTATACCCCTGGGAAGCTTAATATGCTACACGACATATGCTTAGGAATGCTTGCTGACCCCATATTCTTCAGTCCCTGCCATGTGGGAGGGAGAGAGAGCATCTTGACAAGGAGAAAGAATAAAGGAAAGCCTGAAAATATAGATGCTTAACATTTCTTCCTGTCCCTTAAACCAGTGCTTCTCAAGCTATCTGATGTGGGGGACTGGCAATTTTTTTTTTCCCCAGTGTGCCAGGAACCAGTGCCATATTATTATCCTAGTCAACGCTCTCATGAAGAAACTCGCCGCGGACCGGCAGCCGACAGCTCGCGGACCACCACTTTGAGAAGCACTGCCTTAAACAACATTGGGCTCCTATAAAAAAAAAATCTTGCTTCTCTGTAGGACAGGTGAAATTTTGTATCTCCAGGATGGTATGTAAATAAATCACTGCTCAGGTAGAGCAGCAGATCTGGAAAACTGCTAGCACTGATGAGACACAGCGGGAAGAGTATTGTAAAAGCTTCCTGTTGAAGTAACCTCTCCAACAGTCTGAGCGGATGACTACCTCTAGGGACAGTTGTATGTAATTTCACAAATGTGATGAAACATTTGCTTGCAAGAACCGTTGCAGCCAATTCAACAGTATTTTTTATTTTTATTTTTTTTGAGGGGAGTTTAGGTTTTTTTGTTTTTTGGTGGTGGTGGTGGTAAAAAAAAATTAATTTACTCAGTCTTTCAATCTAAGAAATTGATCCATTAACAGGACTAACAGGAAAAAAGTAATTAAGAAAACTAATATTTCTCCATGTCAGCAATGCCAGTCATTTAATTAGATGGATCCCATCAGACAAACAAAGTTTTAATAGAAGTTTTATTAAACACTCACTAATAATCTCAATTATGCCACAATGCTGCAAACAGTGGCACTTCTAGGACAGGGAAGGACAGTGCTCTAGTGAAAGAGGATGTCCAGGTTTTATTTCACATTCAAAAGAAAGAGGAGTCCTTGTGGCACCTTAGAGACTAAACAAATTTATTTGCGCATAAGCTTTCATGAGCTATAACCTACTTCATCAGAAGCATGGACTGAAAAAAATAGGCAGGTATAAATAATACAGCACATGAAAAGATGGGACTTGCCTTACCAAGTGAGGGGGTCAGTGCTAACGAGGTGCCACAAGGACTCCTCATTGTTTTTGCTGATATAGACTAACACAGCTACCACTCTGAAACATTTCAGAGTCAGTAATTTACTGTGTGATCTGGGATGACTCACTTAACCTAGAAGGAAGGATGTGTCAGTGGTTAAGCCACTACCCTGGGACTCAGGAGATTTGAGTTCAATTCCTTGCCTTGCCCCAAGTCATTTTATGTGACCTCGTCTAAGTCAGTTAGACCCACATCCACAAAGGGACTTAGACATTGTGGCACCCAGAAAAATCACAGGAACAATATTGCAATCCACAACACCTGAGTTAGGCGCCCAAGGGTATGTGTACATTGCACTTAAACATCCACAGCAGGCCCATGCCAGCTGACTTGGGCTCAGGCCAAGGGGCTATTTAATTGCAATGTAAATGTTTAGGCTCAGGCTGGAGCCTAGGTTCTAGGACCCCTTAGCCCAAGCAAATTACAGCCACAGGTGTTTAAGTGCAGTGTAGACATATGCTAAATTCCCTATACAATGCATTGGAAGAGATGGGTGTGTCTTAAGCCCCACACTTTTCACAGAGATAGGCACCTAAGTCTGGCCTACATGATGGCACTTATCTCTGCTAGCAATCCACAAAACTGAGGGGTGGGGTGGAAATAGCTGCTTTAAGCCATGTGTGGGGCTTGATCTGATTGGTGTGCTCAGATGCCACTTAGATTTATATAAAACAGCTGGGGGAGGTAAGTCTCTCCCTTTTACCATTAGCCCTGTGGTTAGGGAACTCACTTAGGAAGTGAGAGCGCTCTGGTTCAATTCCTCCATCTGGCTGATGAGAAGAGATTTGAACAGAGATTTTCCACCTCTCGGGTGAGTGCCCTAATCACTGGACTAGCAAGACAGTCTCATACCCTCTCTCCCCTAGACTAATTCATATCTAACTATTCAATATTTAGCTGAAGGAGCACAACTTCAACAGGAGAGACTGAGGGAGCACTGTGATGGTGCCCCTCCCATAAGGCTTTATGGAATACACTAATGAATGTATATATGACATAACTAGAATGTGTTTTATGCTACTTATGCCATATAATATATCTCTGTAAAGGTTATGGTGTACTGAATCAATTAATCCTCTTTGTATACACGTATCATTTTTGTACCTGAAGTTAGGAATATTGGCTGTCTACTTCCTTGATTTTAACTAGCCTAGAAGAGCATTTGGTCAGCTTCTTGAGAAAAGTGCAAATTAAGTGCCCAATCAAAAACTACTTAAGCCAATAATGAACTTGAAGGTGCCAATCCACATCTGAGCTTTCACAGGAATGTGGCTTGGCTGGTAAAAACTGAGTCATGCATGGACATGTGACTTGCCTATGTGACTCCAAAAGTTCATCTTGGAGCTGGACTTTGCATAGGAGAGAGGAGGAGGTCTCCACCCACAAGAGAAAGTCTATTTAAACCCCCTGGGAGACCCCTCCATTTTGTCTTCAGCTGGCTAAAGATATAGCCTCTCCACCCTCCAGGATACCTGAAAGAAACTGGAACAAGGGATGGTAACTACAGAGGGTGGGAGTGATTGCTGGACCCAGACTAGAAGGAGACTAGTCTGTAAAGGAAGCTAACTGGTGAAGTTTTTATCTGTTTTCAGTTTTCTTAGACATAGACTTGTGTGTTCTATTTTATTTAGCTTGATAATTCACTTTGTTCTGTCTGTTACCACTTGGAACCACTTAAACCCTACTTTCTGTATTTAATAAAATCACATTTTACATATTAATTAACCCAGAGTATGTAGTAATACCTGGGAGGGGGGCAAACAGCTGTGGATATCTTTCTATCAGTGTTATAGAGGGTGAACAATTTATTATTTTACCCTGAATAAGCTTTATACAAGGTAAAACGGATTTATTTGGGGTTTAGACCCCATTGGAAGTTGGGCATCTGAGTGTTAAAGACAGGAACACTTCTATAAGTTGCTTTCAGTTAAATCTGCAGCTTTGGGTCACGTGGTTCAGACCTAGGTCTGTGCTGGAGCAGACTGGCGTGTCTGACTCAGCAAGACAGGGTGCTGGATTCCCAGGCTGGCAGGGAAAGCAGGGGCAGAAGTAGTCTTGGCACATCAGCTGGCAGTTCCCAAGGGGGTTTCTGTGATCCAACCTGTCACAAGCACCATCTCAGAATATCCCGTAGTCCAGCAGTTTAGACATGCACCTGAGAGGTGATGGACCCTGTTCAAATCCCTTCTCCTCATCAAACAGAATAGGGGATTGCACTGGTGGTCTCCCACTTCTCCAGTGAGTACTCAACCACTGAACTAAAGGTTATAAGGAAGGTCCTTTCTTTCCCTCACCCAGGGTGCTCTATGCAGATCTAGGCAGCCCATGAGTTCACCTACCAGATCAGGCCCTGCACATGACTTAAGTGGGGAAACATCTGTCTTCCCCCAGTTTGTGGATTGCACTGGGGCTTAGGCATCTCAGGGCCTAGAGTGAGGCAGCAGAGTGCATGCCCAGAGAGACAGAAACATAGGCATGTTGGAAACTTTTACTGCAAACATGAGTGAGTTTAGCAGCTTAGGCAGCAGCCGGTCAATTTTGTGGATCACAGTGCTGCCTAAAAATGGGACTCTTATGCTTAAATCTCAGAGTCAGACACTTAAGTACCTTTGTGGAGCCAGGCCTTAGACTCTGCGCTTGAGTTCCCCATCTTTAAAATGGGGATAACACTTCCCTCACTCACAGGGGTTTTCTGAGGATAAATATATTAAAGACTGTAGTATCTGAGCACAGCACAGTGATGCAGAGCACATGAAGCAGATTAACCACTCCGTCCCTCAGTTTTCCCACCTGCAAAATGGAGATGCTTACTCATTTCATAGGAGTGAGATGAGATTTAATGATTTGAAAAGTGCTTTGAAATCATGGAACTGCAACGTATTTCTCCTTTTCTCTGTATAAACCTCTGGGTGTTATAGTGCAAACCCATCCTGAGCAGACAGCTAATCAAAGGGAGCCAGTGAAGGACACCAACATACTGAGGACTTGGGGTAACTTCCAAAGGAGACAATAGAGTTGGGGGCAAGAGGGACCTGGTGATATCAATTTTTCTTTTACATTTTTAAAAAATCCCTTCAAGCTTGGATAGATGGTTGGATCAGCTCTGTCACAATGGAGATTTCGCTGAGAACACTACCTCACATCTGGTCTCAGTGATACTTTGCCATTTCAGAGAGCAAAGGAACGGTGAAGAGCTGAGTTCTGTTCCCATCTTTGATAACGATTTCCTTTGTGACTTGGGGCCCTTTAGATAGATGGGGGTGGGCGCATGCCATAACACGGAATACCAAAGGCTCTCTCTCCCTCTGGCAGGGAGGAACTATGCCAAAGTCTCCAGCTAGGGAGGTAAAGATGAACAATAAATAGGGCCCTGACTAGGCTGCTTTCAGTCCCTTTACACCTCAATTCCTCTTGTTTTTTTCCCCAGAGGCTGGTGTAGTGGCTCTACTTCACACAGAAACATGCATCACCCAGTCCCCAGGATAGTGTTCCTGGGATACAGGGGTGCGGCCAAAGCAAACTGTCCTATAAGTATTCCACGTTGCTGAGTAGTGCCTTTGGGTCCACTGCAGTCCAGGTGTAAGTTAAAGCAGACCCATAGGCCAGAGCAATCTCTGGAAATCCCAGAATCCTCCAGGTGCAATGGTGACAAAAAACTATCAGCCTCTCTTAAAGACTCCTCTCACTCTTCTGAACTGCACATCCTGAAAGTGATAGGAAATACTTGACCCAAATTCAGAACTATCAGTAAACTAGTTGAGGTTTTTAAGAGCTTTGAAAATATAAAGCATTATAGATGTAAGCAGAGTCTGAATGAGCTCTCCCCTGACATCTAGTGGTGAGTGATGGAAAAGGAATTCAGGAGCTGATCTCGTTTGCATGGACACACCCACCCTGCCAGAGTGCTCAGCATGATGGGATTGCTTGCCCAAATGATCACTTGTGGCTGATGTTGGATCCCCAGTCTCCTTGTTATTGGGGCAGGAGTAATAAAGGGTTGTTATCCTTGTTGTGTGAACCAAGTGCAGCAGAACTATACCTGGCATACCTAGATGGAGGGACTTGCCCTCAACTGAATGGCACTCGCTAGGCAGGGGACATGGATTCCAAAGGCCAATCAGTTGAGGGGGTGGGGAGGACAGATATTTGCCCCTGGTGGCATGGGCTCTGTTTAAGGGTTCTAGACACTGTTTATAAAAGAGCTAATTTAGACTCAATTGAGAGTCTTGTTACATGCTACAGAGCTGAAATCACTGATACTTAAGTCCAACTATTAGATCTACTTTGGGACAGTGTCTCTATTGCAAGAGCCTGCCTACTAACAGCTGAAATCACTGACAACTGTGTTAAGTGGTGGGCCCTGAAAACATCTTGGAAAGTGGCCAGCCAGGCAGCTGGTGGAGAGGCATGATCAGCAGCGTGGCTGGTGGAGAGGCACAGCCAGTGGACAGCAGGGCAGCTGGTGGGGAAGGCACACGGCCAGCAGGGTGGCTGGCAGAGAGGGCCAGCAGACTGGCAATCAGCTGGCAGGGCAATATGTGTAATGTGCCTCTTTGCCCCCCCTTCCACCCAAGGTGGGAAGTGAGCTGTGCAGATGAACCTCTGAACTCTGGGGTTGCACTGGCCAAGGACAGCAACTGTGAGGGGAGTGGGACGGGCAAGTTAAAAGGACTTTTGGGTTGCTGGACTTAAGAACCTGAAGGGAAAAAGGACACTACCCAACTTACTTGGGAATGGGTCTTTTGCTCATGGTTTATGTTTATGAGCCCTGGTTGTGGGGTTTTCCCAAATTAATGCTGACTTACTTCTCTCCTTTTATTAAAAGGTTTTGCTACACTCAGACTCTGTGCTTGTGAGAGGGTGTATTGCCTCTTAGAGGTGCCCAGGGAGTGGTGTGTAATTGTCAGAGATCACTGGGTTGGGGCTCAAAAAGGAACTCCTAGATACTGAGCCTCGCCCTTGTTGCTGTTGGCTCCACCTGGCAGAAGGCTTACATACGAAAATATTGTGCTCTGCCAATTCTGGAGCATTGAGTAGGACTCATCTTTGTGTAACATATGCAATCGATTTCCTGCCATTCATTGCAGAATGGTGGGTTGGGCATTGATAGAACTTCATCCAGACAGATTATATAATCAGCCAAAAGCCACTGTAAGTCATTTTAAACTTAGATACAGTATACTTATCTATATGTGATTCCATTAGATGGAACCAATCCACATGATTTTAGGTTCTTAGAACAAACCCTTCTCTTGGAATGATATTTCTGAGAAATTTAAAGAGGTTAGGATGAAGTAATAAAGGATAAATGAGAAATCTTCCTTAAAGCCTCTGGGAAAGCCAGGGGGGTGGGGGAATTTGCTACTGTCCCTTCTAAAATGAAATTGGTGCGTCCTCATCAGTCATGCAGCTACAACAGCTAGAAGCAGATAGTGTATGCCAGTACAAATAATATATATTGCGCAGCATAAAAGGCTGCAACATAAATTTGAAGATATATGGAACTCCTTCATATAGGCAGGTCAAACTTTTCCCTCAAGCAGATAATTACAGGTTTGGGGTGAGTAAATCTTATTAGCCTCTCTCTACCTTATCTCTTCTCATGAGAAACTGGTGGTGGATATATTCTCTTTCAGTCCTTTTACTGAATTGCATGCTGGATATATCTTTATTCCATCCTTCTCTGACCAGGAAAACACTGGCATATCATTCTATTGTATGAATGTGGTTTTACATTATCATTAATTAGGTCATATCAGAGAACAGTCTGACCCATAATCCCAGATCTGTTCCACTCCCATCCTACCCCAGTGAAGGTGATGTAACAAACCCAAATTTTGCAAATGGTCCTTATCTTTATAGTAGGCCAAACACATTCTCAGCTCCAAACACACTCTGAGGCATTTGCAATCCAAGATACACATTTAGCAGCTTGAGCCCAACCATAAAGGTAAGTCAATTAAAAGTGTAGTGGTTGTGACCAGCAATCTGATCTGCTAGTGTGGATCCTTCAGTTCATGCAGAGCCTCTCTAATAGCAGGGGGAACATGGCTATTTTAACATGAACTGTCTTACTTTAAATGTTTTGAACTACTAACATACTGATACAGTATTTATGTAAAGTCACATGGGAATAGAGAATAAGCCTACTTACCATGTTGTCCTCTGTGAGGGAAGAAAGGGGAAGAGTCTTTCATGACCCAAGTTAAATTCCAGGCAGAGAAATCAGGGAGGAGAGAAGGAATATTCGTGGGAGATTCCAAAGTGCTCATACCTTTAAATAAAAGAAAAGAATAAATGCAAATAAATATAATATAAACAACAGGCTGAAGGATCCTAAAGTGCTTTACAGACTATATGTAATAAGTGCTGAAATGCAGTCACCTCTTGGGTACAGCACAGAATCAGTTTAGCAGCACATTGCAGTACTAAACAGCTGTTAATGACAGGACATAAAGAATACCATATCCTCTGGAAACTGAAATTCAATTATATACAGTTATGTTTCAGTCCAAGGCAGATTCATAGTAGGATTTAATAGTTCCAGTGGCTGAAAGGACGTCTTTTACCCATCAATGTGCACAGGGAGAATCAGGATAAATTGTTTGTTTTACATATGAAAAACGAGTATTGTTGTTCAGCAGAATTGTCAACACTACCCCTCTATGTGTCCAAGCTTTGCTTTTACTTCAGAGTGCTTTAAGCTTAGCGTGTGTGTGTTTGTTTTTTGCACCTGGAATCCTGCACATAAAGCAGGTGAATTCATGCTCTGCTGAGTTTTTACTGCATAAATTAAAATGTTTGAAACAAGCCTTCAGGGATTTAGACTGTTACAATGAACTAGAATGGGTTACGATGGTCAATTTTATCCATCTCCACTCTGCAAGACCAGGATGATTCTACGCATGTGTGAACTGGTGCCTGAATTATAAGGCAAGCCTGACGGGTGCAATAGAATTTCAGGGGTATGGAAATGTGGTCAATTCACGGGATTCAGAGTTTCCCTGTCACAATTTTTATTTGCAAGAACTTGATTCTGATCTCACTCAGACTGGTATAGATTGGGAGTAACAATGGCATAAACAAGAGGAGAATCAAGTGCTAATCTTTCGTATAAAGACACAATGTATGCTAACTCCACTGATTGCAACAATAACCTTTAGGATATAAACTGGCTTCAACACAGCATTGTTTTGTCACTCATCCTGGAATTGTAGATAAAAGTTTAGTTTCCTTGATGGCTGAACTATATCGTGACCCTTTGTGAATTTATGGTAAAATAACTGAACACTATATATTATTGGGTGGAGTTTAGCAACATAGATATTCCAGAGTGGATCAGACCCATGGACCATCAAGTCTAGTAGCCCATATTTAACTGTAAATAAACAAGTAATCTCCCTACATACAAACTTAATACACAACTATGCAATGACTTAGCTGAGGGCAAGGAGGCTTGTGTCTATCTAACCTCAAGTGGTTAGTGGTTGACTTATGCCCTTCATTGAGACTTGATCATGGTGGTAATGTTAGATTTCAGGGATTTCATTACAACAGTCCTGTTTTGTTGCCAAGGTCTGACTATTTCAACAATTTTACTGTCATTAGACTAGTATTACTGAATTTAAAAGTACAATATACAGTAACTCCTCACTTAACATTGTAGTTATGTTCCTGAAAAATGCGACTTTGATGTTAAGCGAATCCAATTTCCCCATAAGAATTAATGTACATGGGGAAGGAGAATTTTTTTCACCAGACTCTCTCTCTCTCTCTCTATATATATATATATATACACATACACACACACTATACGTTTTAAACAAACAATTTAATACTGTACACAGCAATGATGATTGTGAAGCTTGGTTGAGGTGATGGAGTCAGAGGGTGGGATATTTCCCAGAGAATGCCTTACTGGCTAAATGATGAACTAACACTTGGCTGAGCCCTCAAGGGTTAACACATTGTTGTTAATGTAGCCTCACACTCTACAAGGCAGCACAAATGGAGGGAAGGGAGACAGCATGGCAGACAGAGATAGAGACACACCCTGTGAGAGAGAGAGAGATGTGCATTACCCCTTTAAGTACGCTGACCCTACTCTAAGTACACTGCCTTTTTAAGTAGATCAGCAAGTTGAGACAGCCACTGCTGCCAGAAAGCTCCCTCCCGTGTTCCCTCACCCCCATGGAGATGGGCTAAGGGGGGGCAGGACAAGGAGGAGGGGGACACCCTGACATTAACACCCCTTTCCACTGCCTTGCACAGCAAGCAGGAGGCTCCCAGGGGCATCTCCAAGGCAGAGGACAGGAATAGCACATGGCAGTTGGGGGATGGACAACTGAACTGCTGGCAATTGATAGCCTGCTGGGCAGCTGCTGCACAGGGAACTTAGGGGAGCAGATGGGGGGCTGCCTGTCCACCCTGGTTCCAGGCCCCACCAGCTAGCTCCACTAGCTGCTGTTTCTGCAAGCCGTGGACAAAGCAGGCGGCTGCTAAACAACATTATAAGGAGCATTGCATAACTTTAAATGAGCATGTTCTCTAATAGATCAGCAATGTAACACACAACATTAGCCAAGAGGACTTTACATGAGGAGTTGCTGTATTGAACAAATGAAGTTCTTGAAGTGGCTGACTCCACTAAACAAACAGCCAAACAAATAAATGTAATAAGGGTGTGTCACTTGATTTGGGACTGAGTGATCAATGGCAATACTCCCTGTCACATAATAAGGTAAGCATCCATCGATGCTACAGAGTGTGGAGAGATTTAGCATCCTACTTCCAAACCATCTGCTTCATAAAGGACAAGATCTTTGAGGTCTCGATCTCTAAAAGCCCTAAATGAGCACAATTTTAGTATACAGGTTCATGGTAGATAGATAGAACCTTGGTTGTGAACCCCTCTGAATTCTCAAAAAGGTCAGATGTCGATCTGAAATTTGTAGCAGGCCTCCATCTCTCTCTCTCTCTGACATCCACCTCCTTACAGTGAAGGTCACTCAACTGCATTTCCTATCAGCAGAGTTAAGTCACTGTTAACACCCAGACCAACCTCATTTGACATACTATATCTTACCAACCCAAAATCCTAGCACCCAAACATTCTCCCAGACTGTCCACCTTCACAGCCACCTCCCTGTCAGCTATAACCCACCATTGCACATATCCTCTTCTTCAGATTCATGCCACTCTAACTCCAACCTCACCTAGACTGAAATGTATCGTACTAATGCACCTGCTTTTACTGCAAAAGTGTGTAATGAGTTTTTTCCTATCCAAATTCTGGAGTCAGAATTAAAGTAGTCTCTGAGCAGGGCTAGATGACACTGTAGTAAAAATACCTGAGCACTGCCTACACTAGCTCTTCTACTATTACTAACATTGAAGAGAGTTACGCCAACGGTAGTACAATTCAGGATTTTATAAAAATTTATAATGTAGACGCAGCCTTGAGATTCAGTTCAATTGATCTTATCTAATGATGTTTTTGCTTCTCTGTACTCTTTATAATCCTGAAACTTTATCTCAAGTTGTTTGCTTGGATTATTGGCCTTAGTACAAAGGCAAGAAGATTCTATCAGAAGTTATGAATCCTTCCCAATTAAGTCATCTTCAGAGAAAGATGATGGTTAAAAGGTTTTTGCATAGACAAGAGGCCAGGCTCCTCAATGAGGAATTATTTGATTTCAGGTAAGAGTCACAGGTCAAGAGAAAGAAAGACCTTCCATCTTCCACTTTATTGTAGCTCCAAGGTATTTCATGTCTTGAAAGGTAATTACAATAAGACCTACAAATCAAATAAACAAATTCCTCACTCTTTTATGAATCTCTCGAGAATAATCCACAAAAATTATTTTGCTGTCATTTTACAGAATAAAATGTTTTTGCTTCCTTAAGAGAGCAAAATCTGAGCTGGAATCTTCCTCTAACTCTTACAGAACATGCCAACTATCCTTTCTGGTTCCTTGTGCCATGGTGCTTTATCATTTTTCTATAGCAGCAACGCTAACCTTTTAAATAAATAAATGAATTAGCAACTGGAAGATACAGCTCCATTTTTAGTAGCCAGAAGCTTGGCAGGATGTAATAAACTATAGAGAGGAGGCACATTTCAGTACAGAGGTTTAAACATTCAAATCCTCCGTTTGCATCTTTGACTATCTTTAACATGTCTGCCTAAAGGAGCTTTCAGGGCCAAATTCTGACTTTGGACACTTAAAGGGAATTCAAATTCCTTTCAGCTAACAGAGTGTTTGGATTAAAAAGGGTCATAGTGTACATTTGCTGAAGTCAGGACTTGATCATATAAGTCCACATGCAATGATATGTACATAATATTTTAAACAACATACATATATAGAGAGAGTGAGACAGTGGTTCAAAATTATTCATTCAATGCTTTTTTTAATGAAAAATGGCTTTTTAATAATAAATATTCTATTTTTCCAGTTCAATAAAATGAAAAATTAAAACTTTGTTTTCCATTTTTGTTTTTCTTCCTCCTTTAACACACAAACCCACTCTCTCTTCCACTCACTGCCCCAAATTTTAGAAAGAAAGGTGGGTGGACAAAACAAGTAAATACACTTTTAAAAAATTGAGGGGAGTTGTCAAAGTTAGCAGGGGCGGATTTACCACAAAATGTACCATGCCCTGGCATGGGGCCACGCCAACAAGAGGGGCCCCAGGGCCAGGCACTCGGGCAGCCTGCTCCACAGGGGGGACTGCGGAGGCAGAAGCTGTGGGGGGCAGGAGAGCAGGGAGGGAGGCTCACCTGCAGTCCAGGGGAGCAGGCGGGAGGTACAGGCACCGGCGAGTGTGGGCCAGATGATGCAGGAGGAGCACAGGGCAGCCACACAGCTGGCCAGAGAGAAGCGGCGCTTTGAAGGGAAAACTTCTGCTTCTCTCCGGCTGCATGGCTGCCCCCTTCTTTTCCTGAGTCCTCCGGCTCATGTTCGCGCCTCTTGTCACTGCCTGGTGAACGGCAGCTGGGCGCAGTCTATGGGGGGATGGAGAGGAGCCGGGGGATGGCACAGAGCTCCTGGGAAGTGGCAGGCTGGCCTCAGGAACCAGCACAGAGCCTGCAGGCAGGGGGGCTGGCCAGGGGAGGTGAGCAGAGATGAGCGCACGGAGGCAGCAGGGTGCTCAGGTGCCCGCTGAGGGAACTGTGCCCCCACTCACCTTCCAGTGGGCGTTCAGCCCATGCAGGTCTCTGCCCGCCTCTCCGGGCCAGCAAGCATGGGGCCAATGGGGTGCCCGAAGCTGTCTTTGGTGGCCGTGGAGATCTTGGTGTCTCCTCTCCTGGCTCCTTCTCCAGCTCCATGGCAGCTCTGCTCATTTCGCTGAGCCCCCAGCCCTGTCCCTTCCACCTGAGGCCCTGCCCCTTCTGGGGGCCCAGGACCAGCCCCCCCAACCTTGCCCTGGGGCCTGGCAATTCTGTCAGCAGCCCTGCCTGCACCCCTAGTTCCTGTGTCTATGGTCCCAGATGCCGCCCTGCGACCCATGCCCAGGGCCGGATTAGCTTTTTGTGGCCCCCCCGGGGAATGATTGTAAAAGGGGCCAGGGGTAAAAGCACAGTGGGGCAGGAGCTAGAGTTGGTCTCTGGAGCAAGGGAGGGATCGGAGTAAACTGCAAGTGCAGCAGGGCTGGTGAGGGGGTAAAACAGGATCCTCTCACCTCTGCCCACATAGAGCGGGTACCTACCTGGTTCTAGCCCATTCTCTTTGTCTTTCTCTGCACCGAGCTGCCCCTCCTCCCACAGCAGGAGGACAGGTTCTCTTCCAGCCCTCTAGGGTGGGTGCTGGGAGTGGAAGGAGCAGAGGCTAATGTGGTTACTCGTATAACCGGACATTTCGTTTCCAGTCAGCACTGCTAACCGGACACTCAGGTCCCATTTTCTACTGGAGTTTCCAGTTTAAAACTGGATACCTGGCAATAGGGCTGCCAGAAAAGCCTGATTGGGGGAGAGGGGCAAGAAATCATTTTCAAAAGTAAGAGGGCTAAGCCTTAAGGGGGAGGGAGGGGGCAACTGGTGGGTGGGCTAAGGACTGGAGAGGAGCTAGTGGGCAGGGCCATGTCTGCTGTACTGCCCAGGTAGATGGGAGATTGTGGGGATCAGCTGACACAGTATTCAGGGCCGGTGCAAAGATATTTTGCACCCTAGGCGAAACTTCCACCTTGCCCTTCCCTCCCACTCCCCAAGCATCACTTATTATAAATTTTCAAAAATGAATACAGTGGAGTCACATCTTATGTGGGGGTTAGGTTGTAAGGTCAGCGCGTAAGAGGAAAATCACATACAGTGAAAAATACCATAAACTACAGTATATACTGAAACAGGGGTCCTCAACCTATGGCACATATGCCAAAGGTGTCACACGAGCTGATTCTCTTTTCTTTAAAATGGCAGGCTGTGGGTCCCAGCCTCCACTGAGCATACTGCCTGCCTGGGGTTCTGTTCACTCAGCTGCCAGCCGAGGTCCCAGCCAGCGACTCCACTCAGCCTCCTGACGTTCACCTAGGTTGGCAGGATGCTGAGCAGGGCCGGTTGCTGAGACCCTGCCTGGCACGGGACCGGCAGCCAGAACCCCAGATCATCAGTGGGCTGAGCAGGGCTGGCGGCCAGGACCCTGGCTGGCAGGAGCCGGCCCACTGCTAGCCCTGCTCAGCCCGCTGCCAGCTGAGTGAACAGAACCCCAGGTCGGCAGCAGGCTCAGCAGCAGCTGGGACCCGCAGCCTGTCATTAAAAAAATAAAAAAATCGGTTTGTGTACCACCTTTGGCATGCATGCTGTAGGTTGAGAACGCCTGTTCTAGTGTATATTGTACTTTATGGTAATTTTCACTATATGCAATTTTCCTTTTATGCAGTGACTTTAAAACCTAACCCTTGTGTAAGAGGTGACTCCACTGTAGGGTAAGAAAAAATTGGGGGGCACTGCTTTTTGGCACCCCCAAATCTTGGTGCTAGGCAGTCGCCTAGTTTGCCTAGTGGTTACACTGGCCCTGATAGTATCCCCAGCCCAGGTGACATGACAGCGAGTGGTGGATTTAGAGTTAGTAGGGCCCCCCAGCCCTGTGCTCAGCTTCCTTTTTGGGGCTCATCCTTGGGACCCAGCCAAGAAAAAGAACATTCTCTCTTATCTCCCCCTACCCCTATTTTTCATTCTTTTTTTCGTTCATCCTCCTCCTGTAAGTAATAGCAAGTAAATGAAAATAAAGTGAGGTGCCTTGATTGTTTTTTCAATCTAACTTATTTTTCCACAGACCACTTGAAAATCACAGAGAGTCTTGACAGAGCACTTAATGATCTTTCCAAATATTATAAAAAATGTTCAGATGCAGGGTCTGGCCAGGAGCTAGGATGAGGGAGGGGGCTCAGGGTTGGGGCAGGAGATTAGCATGCGGAGCACTTATGTGGGGCAGCTCCTGTTTGGTTCTCAGGATGGGGGTAGGGATGTGGGGGGATGCAGGAGTCAGGGCAGGGGGCAGGGCTAGGGAGGTGCGAGGGGAGTGCAGGGGTCAGGACAGGGTGTCAGGGTATGTGAGGGGGGTGCAGGGGGTGGGATATGGGGGCAGGTGCAGGGGGCCCGATAGTCAGAGGGCTGTGCATGTGGACTGGGGTTGTGGGGGTGCTCAGACAGGGAGCTGGAGGGGGTATGCCCCAATTCCAGCCCCTTCCCCAAGGCCTCACCCCTGCCTCTTCTTCTCCTCCTCCTCCCTGCAGCTGTGAGCATGCTGCAGCTGGCTCCTCCTCCCCTCTCCTGCCATCAAGCAGCTGATCCAGCTGATCTGTGGCAGGGAGGGAAAGTAGCTCGCTGGGGAAAGAAGGTGGGGGAGGAGCCAGGATGCTGATGGCAGAGGCTGCCACGGAAGCCTAAGCAGCCAGCAACATCAAGCTTCTCTGACCCAACAGGAGAGAGCAGGGGGTGAAGAAGAGTGGGTCAGGCCTGGGGCGTCTTTCGACCATGGACCCAATGCTAATGGCGCCATTGTAAATCCAGTATTGCGCACAAGCAGGTCTGAACATGTGCCTGGAAGGTAGAGTGTCTGGCTTTCAGCACCCCACTATTACGAACATTCCAAGGCCACTGGCATTAAAACTAATTGGGTGGTACATGGCCCACCCGTGACTACACCCTTGCTCTTTCAAACATTTTTAAATCTGCCTAAAATCAAGGTCAGTTTTTTTAGCAATAATGAAGCAACACTGAGTCTGTCAGTCAAAAACAAAAAAAAAAGTGAAGGCGAAGCAAGAAGACAAAGGTAAGAAAAAAAGTGTTTGTCATCTTTTTTTAAAAAGCTTGAAGTATTGAATAGTGGACATCTATCAAAAACTATGGGCGAGGAAACATCTGAATTATCTGATCACTTGAGTTGTGGGGATACCAGGACCAGGAGCGGCGCCAGGATTTTTTGGCACCCTAGGCTCAGGGCCGGCTCGCCGGTCCCGCGGCTCCAGTGGACCTGCCGCAGGCGTCCCTGTGGATGGTCCGCTGGTCCCATGGCTCTGGTGGACCTGCCGCAGGCGTGCCTGCGGATGCTCCACTGGAGCCGCAGGACCAGCGGACCCTCCGCAGGCATGCCTGCGGGAGGTCCACCGGAGCAGTCCGCTGCCCTCCCAAATCCTGGCACCCTAGGTGACCGCCTAGGTCGCCTAAATGGAAGCGCCGGCCCTGACCAGGACAACTGCAAAAGTTGAACAAGTGGACTCTGAAGTGTAAATGGAACTACAAAATATTGGTAAATTTGTCAAAGTAAGGGAAGAAACCTACCCTGAAGACATTGCATTATGGCCCAAATCTGTTCAATAAAAAATATCCCATTAAATAGGATATTGAATTTTTCTTAGTAAATAAACCAAAAAAATGTAGGTAATCTGGAAAATTTGAGAAGAGTCAGAGATTGGAGGATGAAAACAATTTAGAGGTCTTCATGAGTCCCATTTTCTGAGGATGAAGAAAAATGGGATGACAGAAATGAGAAATTGGTTGATTTTTTTGGAAACCACCAAGGCAGTCTACTGTTATGTTTGCAAATTATTCCCTGACCATAGTAAAGGAAAACAAACATTTGTCGACAGGCACTCTAATTGGAGAAACATTGCAAGACATATCGCTGATCATGAAACTTCCACAGCTCATATTAATGCTATGTGTAAGTTTGTTCAAAGGTGTAAAGCAGGGGTCGGTCACCTTTCAGAAGTGGTGTGCCGAGTCTTCATTTATTCACTCTAATTTAAGGTTTCGCGTGCCAGTAATACATTTTAACATTTTTAGATAGTCTCTTTCTACAAGTCTATAAATACAATAACAGTTTAGTTATATATTAAAGTAAATACGGTTTTTAAAATGTTTAAGAAACTTCATTTAAAATTAAATTAAAATGCAGAGCCTCCCGCACTAGTGGCCAGGACCTGGGCAGTGAAAGTGTCGCTGAAAATCAGCTCACATGCCGCCTTTGGCATGTGTGCCATAGGTTGCCTACCCCTGGTGTAAAGTATCTGGAAGAATTGATTCTGTGTTTTCGGCTCAGTTTGAAAAGGAATGTTCTTATTGGAGGTGTTGAGACGTGTTGTTGCCATGCTCAAACTGCTGTCTTCTTTGGGACTACTTCTATGACGACACGATAAGTCATCATTGTCAAATCAAAAAGGTAATTTTTTAACCAGCCTTGAATATTTTAGTGAATTTGACAATTCTCAATGAACATTTGAAAAATTATCAGTATTGTGGCTCAGAGAAGATCAACTTTTTAAATGCACCAAACCTACAAAGAATTCATCACCATGATGGCAGAGCAGCTCCGAAACCAATTCACTGGTTAAGTAAAGGGATGCTAAATACTATTTCATAATAATCGATTCAACTCCAGGTGTAAGTCATGTAGACCAATTAACATTAATTTTAAGATGTGACCTGCAATGGTGAAGTTGTAAAGCAAGTTCTTTGTTTTGTCTCACTAAAATCCCACCACTTCTGAATGTCCAGAGACAACTGTTTTGGAAATCATTGCAAATTTAGGTTTGGACATCAAAAATTGTCATGGGCAGAGCTTTGATAACACCTCAGATAAGGCAGGAAAATATTCATGTCTACAGGCAAGACTGAACAACGCAAATCCCTCTGCTTTATTCATTCCATGGTCCAGCCATTCCTTAAATTTAATCTGCAGTGCTGCAGCCGAATCTTGTGAGGGAGCTACACTTTGACTTTGTTCAAAACACATATGCTTTTTTTTCCTTCCCTGCCTCCCCTAGTTTCCACACATTGGTGGAGTATTCTGTAATCATGCTTGGAGCAGGCAAATGGAAAACATTTGACAGTCAAAAGAATTTGTGACACCAGGTGGTCTGCTTGTGCAGATGTTGTTTTGGCTTTGAAAATGAGCTATGATGTTATTAAGAAAACCTTATTAGACATAGCCACATCAAGTTCTGAAAAACCACGTGCGAAAACTGAAGTAAAATCCTTAGCAGAAAAGTTTGCTAAGTATGATATTGCTGCTTTTACTCTTTTGTGGAACCATTTACTCCAAAGAATTAATGCCATCAGTAAATCGCTGCAAAAGGTTGATGCAAATTTATTGAATGCTGCACAATTGTTAGCCTCAGTTACAAGTTTTGTCACGGAAGTTCGAAATGACTATAGTTCAGTGGAAGCAGAGGCACTAACATTAACAGGAAATATAGGTTCCTCTGATATATCTGATGAGAAGCGTAAAAAAACCCAGGAAGTTATTTTTCACTGAAACAAGAGACAATGAAATCAATTTAAAAGGGAAAGAAGATCATCGCTGAGACAGTTAATGTTATTTGTGACACAATAATAGTGTAATTGCAGAATAGAGGTGAATCTCTAAAGAAAAAACTGTTGATTTATTTTGCGTGTTTTTTGACAGAAGTATGGACAGAAATGCTAAAAGCCACTACAATAAGAAATTAAGTGAAATCTACCAAGAGGACAGAGACATAAATCTTTTTGAAGACGAAATGAAACATTTCATTCATTTTATCGAAGATGATGAGTCTGTGCTTCGAGATCACCGGCTGATTTGTAGAGACATGTACGTGACTGTTTGCAGGCAACCTTTCCAAATGTAGAAACCATTCTGAAAATATTTTTAACAACACCCGTCACAAATGCTTCTGGTGAACATTCTTTTTCTGTATTGAAACTAGTTAAAAATTTTTTTGAAATATGATGAGTCAGGAATGTCCGTTACAGCTATTTCCCTATTCCATTTTGTTTCCCCAGACTCCATTTTGTTTTCTGTTCTCCTGTGGCCGCCCTTCCCTGGCTGTTAAGTTGTTTACCAGGGCCACTGCCCTTCTCAAAGGGAGGGCCCCTTAAGTTGTTTAACAAGAGCCATTGCCCTTCTCAAAGGGATGGCCACTTGTGCTGCATGCTAAGTGGGACCACTGCCCTTTTCAAAGGGTTAGTCCTGTTATCACCTCGTTGAACCTGGGCTTGGTGTAGGGTAGGCAATGTCCAGAGCTGCAAGGCCTATTGTGGTTTTAAGATCCTGGGCATGAGTCATAGTCTCATGTGCTCTTGAGTCACCTATTGCACAGGACTATGTCCAGGCATGTCTCTGGGCTTACCTTCAGTTTTTCCCCTGTGCCCCCTCCCCTGTGACAGAGGGAGCCTATCAGGATTACTGGTGGGAAACTGCCCAAGTTTGCCTTTAAAACCAGACATTTTTGAAACACACCTCAGAAAGGTTCCTGCATTGCTGCCTGGTCTGATCAGCCAGGGGTTCTGGGGGGTCCTTTCTCCGCTCTGGTTTTATTTTTGAGCATACCCCCGTTTTTTGAACGCCCCCCCCACGAAGAACGACTTGCTACCTGAGAGATCTCCTGATTATTGAGACTGTACCGAACCCTCCTTGCCTCTTCTGATGTTGCTGCTGCTTCTGCCTTTGCTGCTGCCTTGGGGACTGGTAAGAATCTCTCTCTAAAACTTTCTATACTTTTATTTTATTATTTTAGCTGCTGGCTCTGTTTCCCCAGCACACAGACTCAAGCTAAACCTTGGTCTGTGTCTTAAAACCTCTCTTAAACTACAGGGCTCTTTGCCACTGCTAAGCTCTGCTCCTGTGGGCTTTGCCTTGGGGCTCTCTGCTTTCAGCTGTATCCACCGCTGTAGCCACCATCCCTTGGCTTCCTTGGGAGCTGGGTCCTGGATACATACCACTCTGCCCTCTGTAACCTCCCCATAGCATAAGGTGCACCATAGGTCTTGTTTTTTTTTTTTTTAATTTAATAAGTCATAGTTTGTTAAGATTGTAGAGCTTGTAAGTTTCTGTGATATTTGTTGTGTTGCCTAATTGTTGGTTAAGATAAGTTTAGAAAATCATTGCCTGGTTGTATTCTGTAGCTGCTTGTCATTTTATATAAGTTTGATTAAGTTAGGGGATAGATAAGGTTTTTACTATTTGAATTTGTCTTCCCACTGCCCCAATCCCCTCCCCCCCCGAGCTCCCCAGTCACTCATTGCAGTCTCTCTGCTGTTTTAAACTTGCAGCCTGTCTGCTCTCTGTGTCTCCCTGAGTTTAAATCTCCCTCTGTAGCGCCTCTATCTTTGGTTTCTGCTCCACCACGTGCTCCTCTTCCCCCATCCCCTAACCTCATTCCTCTACCACTGCCTTTCTCTCTCTCTCTCTTTTAATCCCTTCCCCCACGTGTTCACCCCGCTCCTACTGCTGCCAAACCTCAATTGTATTACTGAAGTCTAGCATAAAACCCCATTGGTTACCCTTTTTCTCTCTCACACACCTCACATATTATATTTACACCACTGTGACACATTTTTACCTAGAGTTGTTGGTTATTTAACACATTTTACCCATAACTGTTAGTTGGTTATATGCTGCTGTGACACACCCTTTACCTAGAAATTGTTAGCTACCTGTTACATTTATACTTCAGTGTTAGTTGGTTACCAACTGTATTGTACCCCACTGTATTGTACCCCACTATTGAAACCCCCTATATTATACTAAAAGAACTCCCTCCCCAATTGCCTACCTTAACAAACCCCATACCCCTCACTATTAAATTTTCCCTGTTTTTGCATTTTCTTAATAAAGTTTATTTTGCACCCCACCTGTGTGGTAATTGCTCCCCAAGATCCCATATACCTGCAGGCAGGGACATGGCGTCACGAACAGGATCTTGGGGTAACAATTACTGCCCTCCCTGTCCCTGGAAAGAGGCCAAGACCTCTGGGACAGAGGAAGATCAGACCAACCACCTACAATACCACTTGCTGCAAAGTAAACAGCAGCCTAAGGCCCTAGAATGGGTCTGTACTATTGGCAAAGGCCAGAGCTCCAGGGTGTATACCACCCACCTGGGGCTCACTGATGTGGGGTGTCTCTTAACCTGCCACTCCACATTCAGGGCCAGCCCTGCTGATTCCAGCCTCCGGCCAGTCTGCACTAAGGCAGGAGAGCCAGCCGCAGATTCAGATCCCACCCGCCTCTGGAGAGAGGTGGGAAGGGTTGTGAAAGCCTGCGGGGGGGGCTCCATCTAAGCTCGCCCCTGAACCTCGAATTTTGCAAGGGTCCCCCACCCACCAGATATTAACAGAACTGGTGCAGAAGCTGGATGAAATTCGAAAGCCCAAGAAACTGTGGCATGACATATATAAGCCCCAAAAGGTAGCCACAGTTACCTATGAGATCCTGGCTCAGGCCCTTGATAAACTAACTGTTTTCCATGGGGCCCTAATGACCTCAGCCAAGGAGGCCACTAGCCAGGCTAGCCAGGAGGGACCACCGCTGACCTCTAGCCTGCCCAGTCCCAATAAATCCCCTGAAAAACCACCCCCATATACCCACCCAGAGGCCTCATCTCCCCTCAAGAAAACCCCACTATACCCAGCCCTACCTTCAGCCCCTCTAGAGGCCCAAGCCCATGAACCTGCACCCACTGTCACCTCTGGTGAAGCCCTGCCGGTATCCATCAGTCGTATAAAGATTGATAACCAGGGCAATACCACACAGGTGACAGAACTCCGACCTCGCTCCAAAGCAGAGATGAAGGAGTTCATCTCGGACACCGCTAGGGGGGCCAATGAGCCACCACTACTGTGGCTAGGCCGCCTGGCTCTGGAAAACGGACAAGAGTTAGTGGATAGAGAAGAGGGCATAGTATTAGCCAGGACCAGTAGCTGGTCCAGGTGTCTCTCAGGGAGCCTGGTAATATCTAACACTGCATGGCCCCTGACCGCCCCAGCACTGGCCTTCCTCCATTTACAGCACTCCCTTCAAGGGATCCAAGTCCCCAGAGGAAGCGTCAAGGACATCTCTTCCCTCAGATGTGCCATCGCAGGGGGGTCCATCATGCTGTGGTCCCCTACCCAACACCCTCTGGGGCTTACTCAGGCTCAGATTAACCAGGTCAATGCCTTCAGACACGTTATTGACCCCACCGAGATACCCATAGACGAAGCTGCCATTGACTTAGCCATGGATAGCAGTACCACCCCTGACACTGGGGCAGTTCTGTGGCTAAGGGGGTATGCTAGGCGCCCCACTGGGCGACTCTATGAAGCCCTCGAGAAAATAAGATGGCCCTCAGCCCAAGCTCTACCCATCAGTCCACCCCCACCACACATCAGTCCACCCCCACCACACATCAGTCCACACCCCCCACATGCCAGTTCACAACCCAGGCCCCAGTACTCACAGCATTCATTTACAGAACGCAAAATTTTTGGGTTCTTATTGTACAAGGGCCTCACTAAGGAGGTTGTACGTAAGCTCAATAGTGAGCAGCAAAGAGCCTTGGCCATAGCTCTGGGATGGGAAGAGCGCTCAGAACCTTCCCAGCCAAGAAACGGGTAATGGCCGGGTGCTTGGCGGCGGCCAGCACCCGGCAAGGGGACCCCCGCCCCTATTATCCGCTAGTTTTTGACAAGGGTCTCGTCATCCCCTTTTTGCTGGACACGGGGGCACAGGTGTCCATTGTTCCTCCTCACGTCCCTCACACCCCCACAGGACACACCATTTATGTGCAAGGCCTCAACAGCACAGAACCCCGTGCAGAAGTAAAGGTACACGCATCCATAGGCCACACACCAGTAACATTTCGGGCCCTAGTGGGACCCATGCCACTCCTTGGGGTTCGGGAGCTACGGCGTTTTAAACTGGCCGAAGCCGTGCTTGATGCACTACCAGTCACCCTATCGGGTGCCAGTGCCCCCCATGAACCTGAACTTCTCAACCCCACACCCTGGAAATACAGACCCATACCCACAGCCCCAGAAGGTCAGCCACACATTGCCCAGCTCATTGAAACATTGCTTAATGATAACAAGATTCGGCGTGTGTCAGCGAGCAAATACTTGTCCAGTGCATGGGGAATCCCAAAACCACACAAAACCAATGAGTACAGGATGGTTATAGATTATCGCGCCGCTAACAAACACATACGATCAGTAGCATTCGCCGCCAAATGGGATATCCCCACTATAGAACGCATCCTACTGGACGACACTAACCAATGGGCCTGTACAATAGACCTAAAAGATATGTTTTATCAGATCCCCCTCTATGACCCCAAGGGATTGTTAAACTTCGCTTACCAGGGAGCCCAGTACCAATGGCAAGTGTGTCCCCAAGGGTACAAAAACTCACCTGCCTGTGCCAGTGAGGCCCTAACCCGCACATTAGAGAAGGTACCATCCCTCCCCAACATTCATGTTGTCTATTACGTGGACGACATTCTTATAACTGGCACCATACCAACTGAAGTACAAAAGGTCACTGAACAGGTTCAGGCCGCTTTATCCACCGATGGGTGGAACCTCAGTTTGCCTAAAAGTGTTCTCACTGCTACTTCTACCTTTCAGTTTTTAGGTTTTACTGTAGAAAAGGGACAGCTACGCCACTTAACTTACCACCCACTCACGAATTCTTTCCCCTTGGGGGTAGCTCCCCCCAGACGTGAAGTGCAGCATGTGTTAGGTGTAATTAACTATCACAGACAGTTTCTCCCTGCTGCTTTGTTGCCACAACTATCTGTTTTGCAGCAATATGCCAGGAACATTGAAACCCCTTGGACACCAGAGGCCGAGCAGGTGGTGTCTTCCCTGGCTGCCTGGTTGGGCTCTGGGCCCACCTTGGCTCGATGGAATCCCACCAACCCTATTGAGATTACCCTCACTGTGTCCTCAGACCATGTGGCCGTAACTGTGTCCCAAGAGGACCTCCCTGTCCACAATCAGGCCCGGAAGTTGTCAGGACCCGAATATCGTTATGGGCCTGTGGGCATTGCCATGCTTGCTGTCCAGTGTGCTCTCCCATGGGGTAAATCTGCCACAGGCACCCTAAAGGGGCCTCATGTGGAGCTTCTCCCATACCTCACCTTCACCCCAGCCCCCCAGTTCCAGGGAGCCCCTGCTACCTGGGAGCGACTCGTTTACCAGGCCCAGGAGGTATTTGGACATTGGGCCCTCAAGTCCTCCTCCACTGCAGCTCCCACTGAGCCGGGGGTTATTGCCCAACTGAGTGCCTATGCCCCTTGGATTGTATCTGATGGGGGCACATCGCCTTCTCCCCGAGCAGGAATGCTGTGTGCTACCTGTAACACCCTCAAAGTTAAACCCTTAGATTTTTCCAGCTCAGCTCAGAAGGCCGAAGCAGAAGGCGTCCTACTGGCAGCCTCTCACATTGTGGTAGCCCACCCGAAAACACGCGTGGTCCTGGGAGTGGACTCAAGCTACTGCGTGTCCATCCTGATGGGAGAAGGACGGCCCACCGCTCATGAAGAAATATGGGCACCGATTACTCAACTGGCAGCACAGTCCAAGCTGCCATGGTTTGTTACTCATTGTCCTTCACACAGGTCTGACAGTAACCCTCTTCATTCCAGCCTGGATCTACAACTCCGAGAATATAAGTGTAACATATCCCAGGTTAACATTATCTCTTGCAGTGATCCCTTCATCACCTGGCTTCATAAAGAGTGGGGGCACCTGCCTGCCCGTGCCCTACATCAGCTGTTGACTGACCGAGGGAGACGAACATCGAGCGTGTCTAGGCAGCAGTGCACCCAAGCTGTTCAAGGGTGTCTGAGCTGCCAACAGGCACGAGTCACTAACAAGCCTGTCTATGCTCATGGTGCTTATAGCCCTGAGCACTTTAGCCCAGGTAAAACCTGGCAGATGGACCTCATTGGCCCCCTCCCGGGGGCCAAACAGTATCCAAAGGGGCTTGTAATAGTTGACCTAGGGTCTCGTCAGTTAATGTGTTCTCCCCTCAGGCGATCTACTGCACCAGCTGTTTCTGTAGCCCTTCTCCAGGTAATTGCTGCCTGGGGGGCACCCGAAGACATCCAGACCGATGGAGGGCCACCGTTCACCAGTAAAGCTATAGACCAGACGGTGTCCCAGTGGGGGGTGTGTCTTCACACCCACCTGCCATATCACCCCCAAAGCAACGGAGTCGTGGAGAGACGGATCGGAATGCTGAAGACCCAGACTCGGGCCATACTTGGCACCCCTGATTACAAGGGGTGGGACCAGGTCCTGCCTCAAGCCCTCATTTCCCTTAATACAGCATACAGCCGATGGCCAGAAATTGCTCCTAAACCACGGGAACCTTGGAAACCTGCCTATAGTATTTCTCAGCCAGTGTGGGTCTCTATTCCCAATGCCCAGGGAACCTGCACTCCACTAGCAGCCACCATCATCACACCTGGCCGGTTCCCTAACACCTATCATGTTCAAATAGATGGACGGGGCAAGCCTGACCTGGTCCACCACAACTGGCTTAGTGTTCGGTCATAACAGGCCCTAAGAGGGGCCACCTTTCTTTTATGTCTCCGTAGGAATCAGTCGCCATGATTGCCACCCCGCCTCGAGAAAACTCTCTGGTTGCCTGGTTGAGAGCCTACGCCCTACAGGAGGTCCTCATCGTGAACCTGTCAGATGTCTCCCCATCACACGATTGCGTTGCCTGTACAAGACCAAAGGCCTCAGAGGGAGGGTCCCCCTTCCTCTGGGAGTTCCTCCCCCTCACGAACCTGACTCCACAGCATCCAGCTTCAGCCTGCAACAACACAAACTGGGTTCATCGGCCTCTGTTCATGTGCAACACCACCAGCGACGACCGAAGACCCAACTCATTCGCCCCTGTTGCGGTGACAGGACCACTCCCAGCAGCCCCCTGCATCGTGTTCTTTGGCTTCTCCAATCCCACTCCGTTGGGGCAGTATCCCAATTGCACCCAATGGTACATAGGACCTCGGCCTAACTCAAACCCCAAGAAAGGAAGCTCAAGATACCGCACTGAGTTCACCAGGTTTATTAATCATCTTTCAACAAGTACAGTGTTTAACCCCACCCAATACTTATCCACAGCTCAGACCCATGTAGAACTGAGACAGGTCAGAGCCGCCCACCTACTATGGATGGAGGTCGATATACCACCTGGCCAGAAATCCCCCCAGCGAAGCTCCATCCATGACCAGTTTTTACCCTCTTCCCCAGGACAAGTGTGGCTCTGTGGGAACAACATTGCCCGGACTGCTCTACCCACATTCCCAAAGGGGGTATGTGCCATCGGGCAACTCGTCATAAAGGGAGGAGGGCTCTTTCACCACCGTCGCCCCTTCTTCTCCTCACCACGCAAACGACGAACAGCCACCGCATGGGAGCGACTCAAGTCAGCCACCGAGATGATCATAGGAGGGTACATACAGTTTAACCCCCTCTCATACAGTTTAACTTTACAGCAAATCCGTGGACTGTCGCTTGGTCTGGAGGCCCTCACCAACATCACAGCAAAAGGACTTCGTCGAACCAGCGAAGCCCTCACTATCCTAGCCAACTACGCCGAGCAGAACCGTCTTCTGATCCAGACCATCCTACAGAAGGACTTTTGTGTCGTCTTGGAGGACCTCGATCCTCGCTTTAAAGGACAATGTTGCCTGCGCCTTCAGCCTGGGTGGAACAATGTCTCAGCCGTGGCTGACCAACTATCCTCCCTCACCGTCCAGATTCGTGAAGAGCGTAAGCAGTGGGATTGGTGGCAAGCTCAGTGGTCCAGCTGGGGGTTGGGGACCTGGGCTCAGTCCATCAAGCAGTGGCTTATTACTGTGGCTATTGTTCTTGTGGCCTTTCTGTTGGGGATAGCAGTGGTCAAGCAGCTAATTCATAAGGTTGTGTCAGCCCTGCCTTTGCAGGTGAGGTATTCCTCCATCCCCTTGGACAGCAGCAAACCACCACCTCCATACTACGAAGATGATGACTTGTAAAACCTTTTTTTTCTTTTTTTTTCTTTTTTTGGTCTTTGCATGGGACATCCCCCTCACAGCCCATTCAGGTCGGCCAGGGGGGCATGTCCATTACAGCTATTCCCCTATTCCATTTTGTTTCCCCAGACTCCATTTTGTTTTCTGTTCTCCTGTGGCCGCCCTTCCCTGGCTGTTAAGTTGTTTACCAGGGCCACTGCCCTTCTCAAAGGGAGGGCCCCTTAAGTTGTTTAACAAGAGCCATTGCCCTTCTCAAAGGGATGGCCACTTGTGCTGCATGCTAAGTGGGACCACTGCCCTTTTCAAAGGGTTAGTCCTGTTATCACCTCGTTGAACCTGGGCTTGGTGTAGGGTAGGCAATGTCCAGAGCTGCAAGGCCTATTGTGGTTTTAAGATCCTGGGCATGAGTCATAGTCTCATGTGCTCTTGAGTCACCTATTGCACAGGACTATGTCCAGGCATGTCTCTGGGCTTACCTTCAGTTTTTCCCCTGTGCCCCCTCCCCTGTGACAGAGGGAGCCTATCAGGATTACTGGTGGGAAACTGCCCAAGTTTGCCTTTAAAACCAGACATTTTTGAAACACACCTCAGAAAGGTTCCTGCATTGCTGCCTGGTCTGATCAGCCAGGGGTTCTGGGGGGTCCTTTCTCCGCTCTGGTTTTATTTTTGAGCATACCCCCATTTTTTGAACGCCCCCCCCCCACGAAGAACGACTTGCTACCTGAGAGATCTCCTGATTATTGAGACTGTACCGAACCCTCCTTGCCTCTTCTGATGTTGCTGCTGCTTCTGCCTTTGCTGCTGCCTTGGGGACTGGTAAGAATCTCTCTGTAAAACTTTCTATACTTTTATTTTATTATTTTAGCTGCTGGCTCTGTTTCCCCAGCACACAGACTCAAGCTAAACCTTGGTCTGTGTCTTAAAACCTCTCTTAAACTACAGGGCTCTTTGCCACTGCTAAGCTCTGCTCCTGTGGGCTTTGCCTTGGGGCTCTCTGCTTTCAGCTGTATCCACCGCTGTAGCCACCATCCCTTGGCTTCCTTGGGAGCTGGGTCCTGGATACATACCACTCTGCCCTCTGTAACCTCCCCATAGCATAAGGTGCACCATAGGTCTTGTTTTTTTTTTTTTAATTTAATAAGTCATAGTTTGTTAAGATTGTAGAGCTTGTAAGTTTCTGTGATATTTGTTGTGTTGCCTAATTGTTGG
Source organism: Gopherus flavomarginatus (assembly GCF_025201925.1). Classification (NCBI taxonomy): domain Eukaryota; kingdom Metazoa; phylum Chordata; order Testudines; family Testudinidae; genus Gopherus; species Gopherus flavomarginatus. Next base: position 59,690,831 of record NC_066620.1, on the reverse strand, counting down.
TTAAGATAAGTTTAGAAAATCATTGCCTGGTTGTATTCTGTAGCTGCTTGTCATTTTATATAAGTTTGATTAAGTTAGGGGATAGATAAGGTTTTTACTATTTGAATTTGTCTTCCCACTGCCCCAATCCCCTCCCCCCCCGAGCTCCCCAGTCACTCATTGCAGTCTCTCTGCTGTTTAAACTTGCAGCCTGTCTGCTCTCTGTGTCTCCCTGAGTTTAAATCTCCCTCTGTAGCGCCTCTATCTTTGGTTTCTGCTCCACCACGTGCTCCTCTTCCCCCATCCCCTAACCTCATTCCTCTACCACTGCCTTTCTCTCTCTCTCTCTTTTAATCCCTTCCCCCACGTGTTCACCCCGCTCCTACTGCTGCCAAACCTCAATTGTATTACTGAAGTCTAGCATAAAACCCCATTGGTTACCCTTTTTCTCTCTCACACACCTCACATATTATATTTACACCACTGTGACACATTTTTACCTAGAGTTGTTGGTTATTTAATACATTTTACCCATAACTGTTAGTTGGTTATATGCTGCTGTGACACACCCTTTACCTAGAAATTGTTAGCTACCTGTTACATTTATACTTCAGTGTTAGTTGGTTACCAACTGTCTTGTACCCCACTGTATTGTACCCCACTATTGAAACCCCCTATACTATATTAAAAGAACTCCCTCCCCAATTGCCTACCTTAACAAACCCCATACCCCTCACTATTAAATTTTCCCTGTTTTTGCATTTTCTTAATAAAGTTTATTTTGCACCCCACCTGTGTGGTAATTGCTCCCCAAGATCCCATATACCTGCAGGCAGGGACAAGGAACATTTGACAGGTTCAGCAATATTGACAATTGAAAGTGCCTCTTTACAAAATATTACTTACGATGACTTAATTGATGATTTTGTAAAGAAAAAAAGTGTAGAAAAAAAGCTATCTGAATAATTTTTTTTCCCAAATTAAATAAGTTTCTTCAGAGGAAGTTTACTTTTATTTTTCCATTCATGCATCATCTATACTTTTTATATTTACACATTTTTCACATTATCATAATGCAAATACAAGATTTCATCTAGACCAGAAGTTCTTAAACTGTGGTCCGAGAACTTCATTCAAGTGGACCAAGGAAAGATAATGATTTTTTTTTTAATAATGCGCTATTATCCCAAGCACTTTACAATAATTAGCTAATGGTACAAATAATATTTGGAAAGATCATTAAGTGGTCTGCCGAGAACTTCAGCACTTTCCAAGTGGTCTGTGAAAAAAAAGTTAGATTACAAAAACAATCAAGGTTCCTCACTTTATTTTCATTTACTTCCTATTACTTATAATATAGGAGGAGGATGAAAGGAAAAAAAATGAAAAATGGGGGGCAAGGGAGATAAGAGAAAATGTTCTTTTTTGACTGGGTCCTGGGGAGAGGGAAGGCAAAAATGAAGCTGAGCACAAGGCCCCACTAACTCTAAATCTGCCTCTGAAAGTTGGAAAAGTTTAGAATATTTCTTTAATGTCTAACAATATTAAAATCTTGAATTTTTAACAAAACACCTCGGCTATTTTTTGACCAGTGCACGCACACTCATTCACACACACAGTTAATAAAAGTCTCCATAGAAATACCTGCTGGTTAGTGCTACCTCTGGATACTGCTTTATTACGCTACCCGTGTTTGTAATTATCTCAGATTACTAGAACATATTTACAAAAATAGCTCTTTTAAAACCTGGATCTTAGAATTAGCCAAACTCCACAGTTAGAACGTTTCAAGAAAATTGTGGAAAACATGCTGAGAAAAAATTAAGGTATCAAAATATCTCTAGGCCTTGGAATATACAGGTACTATCATGTTTCCTGCTACACAAATTTGACAAAAGCTAGGTTTCACCTTAATTCTAACTTACATATTGTATTCACCCTCAAGTTACCGGCTAGTTCCAGCTGACATACTAGTAAGTAGCTGGTTTTTAAGGCTTCTGGAGTGGTGTACCAGTCATTTTAAATGCTCTGGGTCAAATTCCCCTCTTAGCTACACCTACAACTTACAGCAATAGAGCTGAAGGCCAGAAGGGACCACCAGATCATTTAGTCTGACCACCTATACATCGCAAGCCAAACCCATCCGTAAACCCAATATTATAAATGAGACCAAAAGTATTACAACCCACAGGACTCTAGACTATTATGTGCTACAGGGAGAGAGTAGGAGAGACTGAAGTGCACCAATTCCTGTGTCCCCTACAGCTGCAGGGACATGATTAAATGAGATACACACAGATAGTCCTGACAATCCTTGCATCTTCAAGCTGCAGACAAAGGCCAAACCCCCACAAAAGTCAATCCCAATCTGACCTGGGGGGGAAATTCCTTCCCAACCCCATATACGGTGATCAGTTAGACCCAGGCATGTGAGCATGTAGTGGTCAACCAAGCACCTAACAGAGAGAATGTACAGCGCCACATGAGACCAATGGTCACCCTGTCCCACCTCCAGCCATAACCATATTTGATGCTTCAGAGGAAGGAGGCTATCACATTCAAAGGTGCAATCCAGACTAATAAAGGATTGTGTCATCACCTGTTCTGCAACCTTGGGTGCCTCCCAACACTCTGTGCCTGTAGATCCCAACCTGGGCCTCTCTCAAGCAGCATGAAGGTCGCACCTTGAATGTCTGTGTATAGCTGCAGCCAGCCAGCCACAGTCCAGTCACACTCTGGCTTCCACCAGCCTTGTCACCACTTGCAGGGTGACCCCAACACTCCTTCCCCTCAAATCCCCTTCAAGACTGTAACAGGTGGCTGGCAGAAACTCTGAAGCATGAGTTTTGGGAACGTAAGGCAAAAACCAGAAGTGATCCCCAGTGTCCCCTACCCCTCTACCATCACAAACAATCACATCATACAACAATACTCAAATTTGTCCGTCTCTCTCTTAAAACTAAGCTGTTTATGTTTCCCCTCCCCCCGCAACTCCTTTTTGGAAGGCTTTTCCAAAACCTGACTCCTTTGATGGTTAGAAACCTTCTTCTAGTTTCTAGCCTGAATTTGTTCATGTCCAATTTACACTCATTTGCTCTTGTCCACCATTGTCCTTCAGCTTAAATAGCTCTTAACCCTCCTGATGTATTTATAGAGCAAAATCACATCTCCTTCCCCAACCTTCTTCTTGTTAGACTAAACAAGTCTCCTCTCACAAGATAGGCCCTCTGTTCCCCTTATCATTCAAGTAGCTCTTCTCTGCACCTGTTCCCGTTTGAATTCATCTTTCTTGAACATGGGTGGTCAGCACTGTACACAGTATTCCAAATAAGGTCCCACTAGTGTCTTTTACAATGGTATGAGTACTTCTCTGTCCCTACTGGATATTCCTTGCCGAATACATCCTGGGATCACATTCGCCGTTTTTCACAGTCACATCATATTGGTGGCTCATAGTTATCTTGTGATCAATCCATATACCCAGTGTCCTGTGTCGCTTTCAACTATAAGCCCCCAGCCTGTAGCAGAAATTATTATTATTAGACCCTAAGTGCATGACCTTGCACTTTGTACTACTGAATTTCATCCCATTTCTGTCACTCCAGTCTTTCAGGTCATCCAGACCTTCCTGTGTAATATTCCCATCCTCCACTGTATTGATGCCACCTCCCAATCTTATATCATCTGCAAATTTCATTAGTGCACTACTTCTTCTGCCAAGGCCATTAATAAAAATGTTGAATAAGACTGGTGTTAAGATTGATCCTCCAAGAAGTCCACTCACAACCTCCCTCGCATCTGATAATTCATTTTCCAGCACAACCCATTGCCTTCTCCCATTTAGCCAGTTTCTTACCAACCTTACAATTCTTGTACTAACGCCTACTTCTCTAATTTAACTAATAATTTCCCATGTCAAATGCTTTACTGGAGTCCAAGTATATTAGATCTAATGCATTTTCCTTATTTAAAGATCATCAATTATTTTCTCAAAGAGGGAAATCAAGTTTATCTGGCATGATCCGCCTTCGGTAAAACCATGTTACATTACTTCCATTTAAATTCATGGAAGTAAAGGGGTTCTTTCCTTCACAATGCATTCTAAAGCCTTGCATACTACTGAGGTCAGAGTAACAGGTCTATAATTGCTTGATCAGTCCCCTCAACCCCTTTTTAAAATATAGGTACAACATTATATGGAACTATCCCTGAATAGATAGATTTAAAATCCTTCTTGCCAGACTAGCAATCTCATGTGCCAGTTACTTCAGTATTCTGGGAAGGAAATTATTCCCTCACCCACAATTTGAGTGCATTAAACTCTCCACTCCCCCAACACACTTCCTTCTCCCCTTCCTCCAACTTTGGATGCGGTAATATCCCATTCTATACACTCAGTTCCATCAGCCTTCCCAACTTCATGCCCATGTTCCATATCATCCTTATAGAAAACCAAGAAAAAAGTATTAGTTTAGTATTTGAGCTTTAGCTAGATTATCTTCAATCTCCTTGCCACTCACCCTGCATAGTTGCCCGCCCTCATCCTTCCTTATTCTCTTTATTCATATAACTGAAAACCTTATTTATTTTAATTTCCTTGGCAAGAGCTAATTCAACAGGACTTTTGGAATTCTCACTTTATCCCTACATTTTCTAATTTCCAAGTTATGGCTTTCTTTGCTGATCAATCCTTTTTCCAGTCCCCATATCCTCTGTGCTTACTCCTAATCTTTTTGAGGTCATTATTCACACATCTGGGTCTGGAGCCTTTCCTCATACCATTTTTCTTTTTTCTTGGAATGCAAATTTCAGGCAGTTTTTGTAGTGTTGATTGGAAGAAATTCCAAGCCTCCATGTTTAAATCCTCAAGTCTTCCAGTCCAGGTGACTTCTTTAATTCCCTTAATTTCCCAAAATACACCTTTTGGGAATACTACAAAATTATTCACTTGTTTAAATGAAAGCAGAAGATGACTTGGTGGCATACATAACTGTTTTCCATATGATTGATCGCAATAAATGTTTGCAGATAGTGTAAGTCCTACAACTGTGTGTTTGCAAATATATAAATAAATAGAGCCTAATTCATCCTGATGTTCACGCTGCCATCTTGAAATCTCCATTTTTTCTCCTCCTGTTGCTAAACATTTCAGTCCTCCTGTCATAAACAGATAGTTAAGGGTTAATGGAACAGGAGTACTTCATGTCTCTTTTGACTGTAAAGGGTTAACAAGTTCAGTGAGCCTGGCTGTCACCTGACCAGAGGACCAATCGGGGGACAGGATACTTTCAAATCTTGAGGGAGGGAAGTTTTTGTGTGTGCTGTTAGTGTTTGGTTGTTGTTCTCTCTGGGTTCTGAGAGTGACCAGATGTGCAACCAGGTTTCTCTCCAATCTCCCTGATACAGGTTCTTATAGATTCAAAATAGTAAGTACTAGGTAATAAGGTGAGTTAGGCTTATGTTTGTTTTCTTTATTTGCAAATGTGTATTTGGCTGGAAGGAGTTCAAATTTGTATATTGCTGAAAGGATTTTAATTTGTACTTGTATACTTAGGCTGGGAGGGTATTCCCAGTGTCTATAGCTGAAAGACCCTGTAACATATTCCATCTTAAATTTACAAAGATAATTTTTACTGTTTTTTCTCTCTTTAATTAAAAGCTTTTCTTGTTTAAGAACCTGATTGTTTTTTTATTCTGGTGAGACCCCAGGGGACTGGGTCTGGATTCACCAGGGAATTGGTGGGGTGAAAGGAGGGAAGGGGGAGAGAAAGGTTAATTTCTCTCTGTGTTAGGATTACTCTCTCTCTCAGGGAGAGTCTGGGAGGGGAAAGAGGAGGAGGGGGGGAAGGTGAATTTTCCTGTTTTAAGATTCAAGGAGTTTGAATCACAGTGATCTTCCAGGGTAACCCAGGGAGGGGAAGCCTGGGAGAGGCAACGGGGGGAAAGGGTTTACTTTCCTTGTGTTAAGATCCAGAGGGTCTGGGTCTTGTGGGTGCCCGGGCAAGGTTTTGGGGGGACCAGAGTGCACCAGGCACTGGAATTCCTGGTTGGTGGCAGCGCTACAAGTACTAAGCTAGTAATTGAGCTTAGAGGAGTTCATGCTGCTACCCCATCTTTTGGACGCTAAGGTTCAGAGTGGGGAATTATACCATGACACCTCCATAACAGTAGAGAGAGAATATCATGTGATCAAGGTGACCAATCAATCACACACTGAGAACAACAGTGAATAGTCAGAGTGAGAAGATCATGAATAATCCATAGATTGAAATATATTCCTATAAATTATCTGTCAAACCCTTTTGAATGGCAAACAAAATCATTAAATTCATGATCTGTTTGTAGTTAAATCACAAAACAAGGAAAAGCACAAAATTCTTAAGATAAATGATTTGCTCTGAATAGTTGGCCAGCTCTACTTACACCCACGGATGGGTATAATACCCTAATTTTAATTTTACAAACCTTTCTAAAGTGAAAAAAAGTGTTCATTGACAGCCTGTCAGCTCATCTTTTTCAGTTGGAAAACATGTTTAATAATGTATTATGTTATAATGATTTTATGTCACACTCTACAAGACTGACATGCACAAACAAGCAGTGCTTTGTATGTCAGATAATCTTTGCTGGATTGTTATTGAAAGAAGGAATGTGCAAGTAGCATTTAGTGGGTGGTAGCAGATGCATACAGATTTGGGGAGTTCACTTGAACATACTTAATGAAGCACACACAATGACAGACAATACTGACTGACAACCATAAGCTGATGAAAAACCTGGGAATACTTTACATGTCTTATTTAAAATATACTCTGTTAAATTAACTGCTTGTAACACTACAAATTTATTGTGCCCCTCTATCGTTAAATGTTGATTTCCCCCCCCCCCACTTCTTTGTAAGGCTGATGAAACTTTTCTGTCAAAAAAAAAAAAAAAGAAGACACCTGAAAATTGAGGTTTTGATAAAACAAGGTGTCTGCTTTACACAGAAGCATTTTTCCCCCCATTGAAAAACCAAAATACCCCCAAAATGAAATATTTTGATTTGGAAATGCTGCCATGGTATGTCATGAGAGTTGTAGTTTTGGTTGTCTCATATCCCAATTATCCTGTATGACCCAGGCTTCCCATCAGGTCTATCTCTCTCCTGATGCATTGCCAGAGACTCCCATGATGCACTGCCTCCCCTCTCCAAGAAGGGAGACCATGGTTCATTGTGGGAGGATATAGTCCAACCAGGAAGCCTGGCCTATGGAGGAGATTGTGAGCACGAGGCACCTGAACTATAATTCTCATGAAGAATTGTGGCAATGATTCCAAATTAAAAGGTTTCGGGATTTGTCTGATTTTATTTTATTTTTTTAATTTTGCCCCCACCTCCCCAAAGAAAGTTAGGTGGAAATAAATTTTGTTTCTTTGAAATTTTTTTGTGGATTTTTTCCTCCTCCACAACCAGCTCTACTTAACTGTCTCTAGATTATGAATCATTTGGAATGGGAATCATGTCTTTTGCTGAATGGAGAGCACCTAGCACACTGTAGGTGCTACCAAAAATAGAGAACACGTATCCTACCCAGATCAGTCTAAGGTCTTAAAAGTATAGTACCAGATCCTCAGCTGGTCCAAATCAGCATAGTTCCAGTAACTTCCATTGATTTTTGCTAGCTGAGAATTTGTTCTATAGTGCGTCTGGGAAGTGGTCATGGGATATGGATCCTTACATCAGTGAGTCAAATCCAGCCCAAGTTAGCAGTGGCTGAAAATTGTTATCATTCCATGTTTGTTGAATTGCCTTTTTAAATAAACTGATAATCTCTATACACTTCCTCGTGGACAAAGGCCCACATCTAACACCCTTGTTGGTGATCTCAGCAAAGAGGCCAAGCACTGAATGACGACGACTGAAGACATCTCTCAACTAAAGATTACCCTCCAGGTAGATGTTGAGATATACTGGCATGTCAATGTGGGAAACTTGCACTCCTGTTGACTATTCTGTACCTGCTCAATCTGCAGATTCATTGATCTGGCACCTTTTCACCGGCACTAAATTATTTGAGGAGAGAAAGCCTGTGCGAGCCAAGTTTAACATTTCTAAATTTGGAGGAGGTAGCACTTAGCATCGGTTTTTAGATGTTATAGAATCATAATTAAAGATAGAAAGGATTTATTAGGTCATACTGAGCAAAAGAAGTTCTACAGTTTGGGTTAGACTGTTATTGTGCATGGACAAAATGGTAAGGTTTATTTATTTATTTATTTTTATTAAAAGACATTGCCTTATTAACTAAAAAATTAACCAGGCCCAACCTTTAAACACATCAATGGAGCCAAGATTTCGCTTTTAAGTCAAAGGGAGTTTTGCCCTTGACTTCAATGGAGCTGGGTCCCGGTTTTCACCCATACATTTGTGGCCTGATACATAGGCCAGAGAAAAGGCTTCACATAAGCATCTATGCTTTTGGTTTCTTAACAAAACTGCCCATCATCTTGGGTTCATACCCCATGTCATGCCAATGGGACTTAAAATTGTAATAATAGAATCATGGAATATTAGGGTTGGAAGAGACCTCAGAAGTCATCTAGTCCTATCCCCTGCTCAAACCAGGACCAACACCAACTAAATCATCCTAGCCAGGGCTTTGTCAACCAGGCCTTAAAAACCTCTAAGGATGGAGATTCCACAACCTCCTTAGGTAACCATTCCAGTGCTTCACCACCCTCCTAGTGAAATAGTGTTTCCTAATATCCAACTTCGACCTCCCCCATTGCAACCTGAGACCATTACTTCTTGTTCTGTCATCTGCCACCACTGAGAACAGCCTAACTCCACCCTCTTTGCAACCCCCTTCAGGTAGTTGAAGGCTGCTATCAAATTCCCCCTCACTCTTCTCTTCTGCAGACTAAATAACCCCAGTTCCATCAGCCTCTCCTTGTAAGTCATGTGCCCCAGCCCCCTAAACATTTTTGTTGCCCTGTGCTGGACTCTATCCAATTTATCCACATCCCTTCTATAGCAGGGGGGAGGGGACCAAAACTGGACACAGTACTCCAGGTGCGGCCTCACCAGTGCCGAATAGAGGGGAATAATCACTTCCCTCGATCTGCTGGCAATGCTCCGACTAATACAACCCAATATGCCATTGGCCTTCATGGTCAACCTTCTCAAAGCACTTTCTTCCAGTTTTACATGATTCAAAAAAATAAAATGTTGTACCACTGTCACCGCCCCCCTCTCCCCCCACCTTTTATATATATATATTTTTTTAGGAAAGGAAACTTTATTAGAGTTTAATCTATTCATCTATCACCCACCACTATATTAACTGAGCACCACACACATCCCTGTAAGTAAAGATAGTGTTAATATATCAGTTTTACAGATAGGGAAACAGCCTGGAGATTAATCCATCAGACAAGAAGTCTGTAGCAGAGCTTGGAATAAAACCAGATCTCCTGAGTGCCAGTTCAGTGTTTTAGCCATAAAACTATACTTCCTTTACTGTGTTACTAATACTGTTGCGGGCAAATACTGAAAGAAATGTTAAAGCTTCATTACTTATAATGTTCATTTACTTTTGTTTGCAGTCAGCTTCACTTTCAGGTCTCAAGCAGCTATACAAGGCAGCAGTGCTTGGGTTACAAGTAATACAGAGAAATTTGTTTTATTTTTAAACTTTTTTCCACTGGAATTTTTAAGACTTCTCAAAACACATCTGTAAGTCTCTAGCTTTTTTTAAGTTAGTAATTTCACAAAACCAAAATCAAATTTGATGTGACAACATCCCTTTAAGTATATACAGCCATATCATTTATCCATGCTAGGCATGATTTTTACTACACTACATTCTCAGGGGAAAACTGCACAGGGGAAAAAAAGAGTGTGGCAGCTTTGAGGGACTGACGGCCGGCTGTCCTCACATATCAGCGCATGAGCACGGGACTCCAACGGGTGCCAAAGCCAGCCCTACAGATACTGCTAAGGCAAAAAATTCTGACAATGGTGCACGTGAACGTGCACACCTCTAAAATGAAATTGACATCAGCAAGCACTCGAAGAATTACAGAATCAGAGAAGGATTAAGTAATAATATAATAGAGACCTAAACAATCCATAACCAACAGACCATATCCCTTTAGACATGTGTATGCCTCCTCAATGCAGGCAACTTTTTTATCCTCAACTATGTTATTATTCATAAACAGCTTAATCTACAACCCACTGATATCAATGGAAGTCCTTCCAACTGACTTCACAGTAGTCACTGGGTAAGGCCTTAAAAGACTTGGCATTTAGATCTTTCATCTGAGGATCTCAAAGCAAAGCACTTTCCTAATGTTAGCTAGTGAATTGTTCTCTAAATCACACACACAAGGGTCCCAATCCTGCATTTGCTCACATTTATTCACCTGACTATTTACATGCATGAAGTTACTCACGTGTGAGGATGTTTGCTGAATGGAGATCCAGCTATATAACCTCTAGAAAGATCAAATAATCTACCCATTTTACAAGGCTGGACTTTCAAAGAAACAAAATAGCAGGTATCCTGACAGAGGCTTAATAATCTGTTATGCTTGCTAACTTCAAACCACATACTGTCTGCATCTTTGAATTAAGCACAGCTATTTCCATGATTAAAGCTTATTCCTTTCTGGAGTCTCTCTCAAAAAAGGCTTTTTACCCTTGTTTCATCTTTTTCTAAAATGGGATAAAAATGGTATGTCTATATCCCCCCCACCAACATTTAGGACCACCTTTTATATTCAAAATGAAGACTTGCTAGAATGAACACACTCCCACACTTGTGGGTGCAGTTACCATGAGTGCCTATGCACATGGAGTATTTGTATACTGAAATGGACAGATGGTTTAATGGCCATTTGCATGCACAGTCACAGTTTCTGACTGTGCAAATAAAAACAGACATTTATATTCTTGGATCAGGGCCTGGGGGGAGGTGCGGATTATAGTGCTCAGATGATTTCCTCCCAATGCTAATGCAACTCCTTTTACAAGCACACCAATTCCTATTGATCCCCTTCCACATTTATGAATTTCCTTAAAACAAGGAACCTGTTAACAAGAACTTATAATACAAAAGGGAAAAAAGGCAGATCTGAAGTTGAGTGATACAAGAGCACAGGTATTCAAAAACAAAACAAAAAATTTCAGGAAAAAAAATACAGAAAATTTACCTCCTCACACTGACTTTTGGTCAAAAGAAAAAAAAAGTTTGATGAACATTTCCTGACAAGCTGAGTGTAAAAGAATCTCAAAAGTTTCAAAGGTTCAGGAGGAGATGATCACCCATAAATGCAGATGTTCATCAATCTTTCTGGCCTGCAAAAAAATGTTCAAAATCCATGAGAACAGATTCTCTATGGGACCTTCTTAGTACTTCTTTTTGCTGATCAGGATAGAAATACAGGACAGCAAGTATTGCTTTTCCCATGGAATTTCATCACTTCTGGTTTGGTCTAAATCAGGAAGGGTTGAAACAAACAATTTTTTAAAACACATGTTATCATATATTCATTTAAACTGATATAGATGCACATTCTGCTGTCCCTCCCTCCCATATCTCTACATTCACTTGGAGCAAACCTCACCTTTTAAAGTTTCTCTCTCCCACTCACTCTAGTACTGCATTAAGCCTAGCTTAAAAGAAAAAAAGGTTCTCATTTTCCTATACCTATTTTAGAAAAAAAAAAATCTATCAGTTCTAATACAGGACTTGAGGATTTTAAAAGGTTCAGGTTTGGCCTGAATGTCTGGAAAAAGTCTTTGCACAAGTACTGAATGAATCACCTGGGACGAAGTAAACACAGACTGAAAGATTACTTTGTCTCATTATTTTCCTTCCTAAACTCATTTTCAGCATATTTCATGTTACTACTATGTATTTTTCTCTCTTAAGCAAAGTAACAGCATTCTCTCCCCTACCCCTTTCTTCTTCTTCTTCTATATTATGAAGAAAATGTACCTTTTTACAATGCACACAATCCTTCTTGCTCACACAGCGTAGGATAATTATCAGAACAGTAATGCATGAGACATCAGGTATTTTTCAATGAACTTAAGCCCCCATATTTACCATGTCTGCAACTGTGCTCAACTAATCATGGCTGCTAAAGGGGGCCAGGTGCATAAATATAGTGATTTAAAAAAAAACAACACCCAACTCTCCAAGTTGTATACCTATCCTTAACTATTACTACGACTAAGACAGGAGGAAGAATCTATGCTTATAACAAATGCTCGAGCTACAGATATTTTTATATTTTATTTTTCTTACAGAAAGTGGAGAAAGCTACTATGGGAGAGACTGTTCTAGATTTGAGTTTGACAAAATAGGGAAGAACTAGTTGAGAATTTGAAAGTGGAAGGCAGCTTGGGTGAAAGTGATCATGAAATGATGAGTTCATGATTCTAAGAAATGCTAGGAGGGAGAACAGCACAATAAAGACAATGGATTTCAAGAAGGCAGACTTTAGCAAACTCTGGGAGTTGGTAGGTAGATTTGCTTCCCATGGGATTTTAAGAGGAAAAACAACTGAAGACAGTTGGCAGTTTTTCAAAGAGACATTGAGGGCAAAAGAGCAAACTATCCTACTGCATAGGAAAGACAAGTATGGCAAGAGACAACTCTAGCTTAACCAGGATATCATCAATGATCTAAAACTCAAAAAAAAGTCCTATAAAAAGTGGAAGCTCGGTCAAATTAATGAATATAAACAAACAACACAAGTATGTAGGGACAAAATTAGAAAAGCCAAGACACAAAACGAGATCAAACTAGCTAGGGACATAAAAGGAAACATTCTACAAATACATTAGAAGCAAGAGGAAGACCAAGGACAGAGTAGGCCCATTGCTCAATGAGAGGGGGAAGACAATAACAGAAAATGTGGAAATGGCAGAGGTGCTTAATGATTTCTTTGTTTCAGTTTTCACCAAGAAGGTTGGTGGCGATTGAACGTCTAACAGTGAATGCCAGTGAAAATGAGGTAGGATCAGAGTCAAATAGGGAAAGAACAAGTCAAAAATTACTTAGACAAATTAGATGTCTTCAAATCACCGGGGCCTGATGAAATGCATCCTAGAATGCTCAAGGAGCTGACTGAGGAGATATCTGACCCATTAGCAATTATCTTTGAAAAGTCATGGAAAATGGGAGACATTCCAGAAGACTGGAAAATGGCAAATATAGTGTCCATCTATAAAAAGAGAAATAAGGACAACCCATGGAATTACAGACCAGTCAGCGTAACTTCTGTACCTGAAAAGATAATGGGGCAAATAATTAAGCAATTAATTTGCAAATACCTAGAAGATAATAAGGTGATAAATAACAGTCAGCAGGGACTTGTCAAGAACAAATCATGTCAAACCAACCTGATAACTTCCTTTGACAGGGTAACAAGCCTTGTGGATAGGTGGGAAGCAGTAGATGTGGTATATCTTGACTTTAGTAAAGCAGTGCAAGAGGCGGAAGCAAAGTCTATGGGGGAGCCATGACCATCCATCCAGCGTCACGAGGACGCGAAGTAAGTAATTTTAATTCCATCTAAGATACGTCAACTTGAGCTACGCTATTCTCATAGCTGAAGTTGTGTATCTTAGATTGATCCCCCTGCCCCAGTGTAGACCAGGCCATACAGTTTGTGGACGATACCAAACTAGGAGGGGTTGCAAGTGCTTTGGAGGATAGGATTAAAATTCAGAATGATCTGGACAAACGGTCTGAAGTAAATAGGAGGAGATTCAATAAGGACAAATGCAAAGTACTCCACTTAGGAAGGAATAATCAGTTGCACACATACAAAGTGGGAAATGACTGCCTAGGAAGGAGTACTGTGGAAAGGGATCTGGGAGTCATAGTGGATCACAAGCTAAATATGAGTCAACACTGTAACTCTGTTGCAAAAAAAGCAAACATGAGTATTGTAAGCAAGACATGAGAATGAATTCTTCCACTCTACTCCACGCTGATTAGGCCTCAACTGGAGTATTGTGTCCTGTTCTGGGCACCACGTTTCAGGAAAGATGTGGACAAATGGTAAAAAGTTCAGAGAAGAGCAACAAAAATGATGAAAGGTCTAGAAAACATGACCTGTGAAGGAAGATTGAAAAAATTGGATTTGTTTAGTCTGGAGAAGAGAAGACAGAGGGGACATGATAAGTTTTCAAGTACATAAAAGGTTGTTACAAGGAGGATGGGGAAAAATTGTTCTTCTTAACCTCTAAGGATAGGACAAGAAGCAATGGGCTTAAACTGCAGCAAGGGCAGTTTAGATTGGACATTAGGAAAAACTTCCTAACTGTCAGGATGGTTAAGCACTGGAATAAATTGCCTAGGTAAGCGATGGAATCTCCATCATTGGGTATTTTTAAGAGCAGGTTGGACAAACACCTGTCAGGGATGGTCTAGATAATACTTAGTCCTGCTGTGAATGCAGGGGACTGGACTAGATGACCTCTTGAGGTCCCTTCCAGTTCTATGATTCTATGACAACACAGGCAGAATATCGGACCTGCAAAATCTTAAAATTGTACTTTTCGGTACTAAAGATACAGGTGAGAATTCAGTGGCTTGTTTTTTGTTTTTTTTTAAAAGCTCACATTTTAAATTCTTTATATTCTTAAAACGTCTCCTCCCCCTCCCCCCAAAACGGGTAATAAAATTCAAAAAGTTGCATTAAGATGGAGTTGTCAAATACACAAGAGCCACCAAACTTGGAGTGTCTCAAACAGAAACTGTGACTTAGCCATACTGCATATACAGTGCACATGCTTAAAAAGGCAGCCTAGATCTAGACATATTGCCCATTTTAAATACGGGAATATCTCCAAACTCTGTCATCTCTCTAGAACTGGAATGCACTTCTAAAACGTACCCACTGTGTGAAGGCACTAATGGTAATGCTCTATAGAATTATATGAAGCACTACATATTCACAATGGAAACAAATTATGATTGCTGGAAGGAAGCAGAGTTATGAATTTCCTGCCTTTTGTGTATTTAATATAATTTATTTGCAGCATTAGACTTTTCTGTTGAGAAGTACCGTTGCAAAGAGACAATGAACTCATAAGATGTTTCTGCAGCAGAGAAAATACAAGCCATTTGTTATTGGTAGAAAAGTTGCATTATCTCTAGAAATAGCAAAAGGATGAGAAGACTATTTCAATCTAAAACCCAGCTGTCTCGGCAGTAACAATAAAATCTCATTCATATTCCATTTACCG
The DNA here is from genome assembly GCF_025201925.1 of Gopherus flavomarginatus. Classification (NCBI taxonomy): domain Eukaryota; kingdom Metazoa; phylum Chordata; order Testudines; family Testudinidae; genus Gopherus; species Gopherus flavomarginatus. The sequence goes on along the minus strand of NC_066620.1, from coordinate 59,675,599 downwards.
GGAAGGATGCCAAAGTGCTTATATTGTCTATTTTCACTGCAATATTTTATGTTTCTTAAGGTAAAGGATATCATCTCTGGCTACATCTGCGGGGTATTTAAATGTGTGGAAGCATTTCTCAGGAAAAAGTTTTGCAACTGCTACTGAAATGAAGGCCATAAAACACCTGAGTAAAACATGAAAAGCTCTTATCTTTACTCAGATAGACACCTTTGAATTGACTACAAATGGAAGTTGTAGAAGGGGAAAGGACCTCGTCATTTTGTTTTTCAGTTGGAAAAGAAAAAAAAGAGAGACACTGTAAAGTATAAGAGATATGCCTTTTTGTAGCATGATATAGTTTTGCTCTGTACAGCACCTTTCATCACAAGATTTTAAGCTCTAACTAATCCTCAGCAATTCTGCAAAGTCATTGAGTGTTATAACGAATAGCTACCACTGCCCTCTACTGCATGGAATCAGAACTGCTCATTTCTGTGATGTGCTATATTGGTACCAGCTGATGGAGGCTGTGCTTTAGCTCAAGTAACAGACAGTTATTCCTAGGCTGTCAATTATCATTATCATCTGTATTCTGGTAGAGCCCACAGTGTGCTAGGAGCTGTCCATGCACCCAAGAAGACAGTCCCTCATAACTTAAGAAGACAAACCACAAAAGATGTGAGACAGTGGTGGTCAAAATATGTACATTGTATAAATGGAGTGAGGGGTGTGTTCTTTAGTGAATATCCCTGACTTGCGCCAACCTTTATTAGTTGGGTCAAAGCTAGCAGCATTGGCCGGAAGAAGAGGTAGGAGAGAACTTAAGCAACAAGAGCACGTAAGTAAGGAGGGGTAGAGTTGCAAAGAGCTTTATGGATGAGAACCTGAACTTGATGGAAAGAAATAGTTTGTGAGGGGAAATTGTTATAGTATTGGATACATTTTAATGATGATAGGGAAACTGAGCCACAAAGAGATTTGCCCAAGTTCTCACAGCAAGCCAGTAGCAGACTTGAGAATAGATGCAAATATTCTTGCCTCCCCTCCCCAAGTCTCCTGCTCTGGCCATCCATCCACACCTGTCGGGTGGCTTTAATGTGCCTTACAGAGAAGAAAATGCTGTTAATCTGGAATAGAGGCAGAACATGGAAAGTGCTTTCACTATTCAAAAAATAAATGGCCTTACAGGAATATCCAGAAGGGCAGTATGATATTTTATTCTGAGCTGTTTTTTTCCCCCTGAGTTTATGACTGTCTAAATCCTTTCCTGCATAAGTGAAATAACTTAGCTCCTTTCCCCCCTCAGACCCAGTTGCTGTTTGAAAAGAATTTCCCAAAGTGATTACCTAAGGTTCTGAAAGAGAAATGATTACAAATGGCTGAGTTAACTGCTCCAGATGGTCTCATCAGTCATCATAATGCGGCCTCAGCACAAGTCTCGTCAAGACCAGCAACTTGTCATGACAGATGACACCTCTTTAAGGAGACTTCCTTCCTTGGTTTTTCCATCTAGCAAACCCTCCAGGCATAAGGTGCTTGCAAATGAAGGCCCTTGAGGAATATTCAGGGGGAAATCATTGCTAGCTGTCACAAGTGAGTTGGTTAGTTGTTTTCTTTAGTGGTACCTTATTTTTGATTCTTGAAGTGTTTTTATTTACATGCAGGCCTTGTAAAGTGCTTTTGCTTTTAAGATGAATTCAGTGCCGCTTAAAGGTACCCAGATAAGAGCAATGGAGACTGAACTATGTAAACCAAAGATAATATGGATCTACCTCATGAGGGTGTTGAGAGGACTGGTTCATTAATGTTTGTGAGTTGCACAGACTGTAGTCATGAGCACCAGAGAAATGTCTAATAATAAATAAGTGCCAACTTGTTTATGATTCAGTCGGTAGGGCAAGGGACCAGGACTCAGGATACCTTAGTTCTATTCCCAGCTCTGCCACTTATCTCCAGTGAGAACTTGGACAAGTCACATCATCACTCTGTGCCTCAGTTTCCCTACCTGTAAAATGGTAACAACAACATTTACTATGCATTGAGATCCTAGGATGAAAAGAACTAAATGTTTATTTGAAGGAATGACAGAGGAGAAAATTCAAAATCTCATTCCCACTAAGCCATCTACTGCCATCCTTCCTGCACTGTTTTCAGCAATAAGGAAAAAAAAAAAAAAAAAAAAAAGCAGCCAAATACTTTAACTTTGCAAGAAGAGCAACTGCCTTTCTAATGCCATAGATCCTGTCCCTATGGTAGAACAGAGGAAACTATTTATAATAAGTTTTGTCAGATTCAGTCCTTGTTTTCTCTTTATCAATTGTCCATGGACAGATCACAATTTTGATGAACATATTCATTCTCTGAAATTACTCACCAAGTTTTACACGGGCATAAGTAGTTGAGGGTGTGGGGAAGGTTGTGACTAAGTATTGCTTCAGCTATTCACCATTTGGCCCTGGGTTACACTTAAAATTTACATTAAGCAAACTATATTTCTCAGGGGTGTGAAAAATTCACCCCTCTTATCACTGTAGTTAAGCCAACCTTACCCTGGAGGGGACCTATCTACATCGGCAGAAGAATTCTTCCACCGATGTAGCGTACCACTGCTTCGGGAAGTGGATTACACAAATCAACAGAAAACCCCCCGTTCTATTGGTGTAGCAAATATCTAGATCTATGCCTCTACAGCTCTGCAACTGTGTCTCTGTAGCCCTGGTAGCACAGACAGACAATCTCCTGGTTTTTGAAATGTACGCCATTTGGAATGGTTACTAGAGCCGTATAGGAACTGGAATTTCCATTTTGTGGGAAGTTCTGTGATTTCTAAATTTATTTCTGTTGGGAATCAGAACGAAACCAAAGAATTTCAAAATTTCCCACAAAACAAGATTTTCAACAAAAATTTCATTTGGGGTCAGTTAAAACATTCTGTTTTCAATAAATATCAAAACATTTCATTCTGATTTTGACTTTTTAAACTTGTATATTATAATTTAGAATATAAAATGAATTTCATAGACAGTCTAAACATTGCATTAGAGTAAGGTCTACATCTTCATTTTCCAAAATGAAATTTTGTTAAAATTGACACATTCCTGTGGAAAATTTCAATCTTGATTAGACGCTTCATCAGAAACATTTTGACCAGTTCTAATGGTATGTCCCTGTTCCACAATTGCCTAAACACTACCCTTGGGATCATGTTTCCAGCGTGAATACTCACAATTAGCACTTCCTGTGAGTATTCTCCAACAGCCACTTAGCATTAGCTGTTTTGGAGAACATCCCTATCAGCAAATTTGCTTCCCTAGAGTAATTAGCAAAAGTGAACACCAAGAGGAAAGCAAATACAGCCAGTGAATTCACTTGAAAATTCAAATGAAGACTACACTGTTGGCTACAGACTACTCACAAAAAATTTGAAGTGAAAATTATATTTTTGATTATTTTAAAGGATGAGAGGAATCATCTATAATCTATCCTGGCACTAACACATATAAAATATTTAATACTAGTACTAATAATTAGTGCTGTTGATTAATCACAGTTAACTCCCGCGATTAACTCAAAAAAATTAATCACAATTAAAAATATTAATCATGATTAATTGCACTGAAACAATAGAATACCAATTTAAATGCGTTAAATATTTTTGGATGTTTTTCTACATTTTCAAATACATTGATTTCAGTTGCAGCACAGAATACAAAGTGTACAGTGCCCACTTCATATTATTACAAATATTTGCACTGTAAAAATGATAAAAGAAATAGTATTTTTCAATTCACTTCATACAAGTATGGTAGTGCAATCTCTTTCTAGTGAAAGCACAAGTTACAAATGTAGATTTTTTTTGTTACGTAACTGCACTCAGAAACAAAACAATTTAAAACTATAGCACCTAGAAGTCCACTCAGTCCTACTTCTTGTTCAGCCAATAGCTAAAACAAACAAATTTGTTTACATTTATGGAAGATACTTCTGCTTGTTTCTTATTTACAATGTCACCTGAGAGTGAGAACAGAAATTCGCATGGCACTTCTGTAGCCTGCATTGCAAGGTATTTATGTGCCAGATATGCTAAACATTCGTATGCCCCTTCATGCTTTGGCCACCATTCCAGAAGACATGCTTCCATGCTTATGACGCTTGTTTAAAAAAAAATTATGCATTAATTAAATTTGTGCCTGAAGTACTTGGGGGAGAATTGTATGTCCCCTGCTGTTTTTTACCTGTATTTTGCCATATATTTCAAGTTATAGCTCTCTTATAGTCTCGGATGATGACCTAGCATGTTGGTTTGTTTTAAGAACACCTTCACTGCAGATTTGACAAAAGGCAAAGAAGGTACCAATGTGGTATTTCTAAAGATAGCTATAGGACTTGACCCAAATGCCTTCCAAAATCTGAGGGGGACAGGGTGTGGAGTATACTTTCAGAAGTCTTAAAAGAACAACATTGCAATGCGGAAACTACAGAACCCAAACCACCAAAAAAGAAAATCAACCTTCTGCTGGTGGCATCTGACTTAAATGATGAAAGTGAACATGCGTTGGTCTGCACTGTTTGACTAGTTATCAAGCAGAACCAGTCAACAGCATGGACGCATGTTCTCTGGAATGGTGATTGAAGCATGAAGGGACACGTGAATCTTCAGCCCATCTGGCACAAATATCTTACAACGGCAGCAACAACAGTGCCATGCAAACGCCTTTTCACTTTCAGGTGACGTAAACAAGAAGCAGGCAGCGGTATCTCCTGCCAATGTAAAATTTGTTTGAGCAATTGGCTGAATAAGAAGTAGGACTGAGTTGACTTGTAGGCTCTAAAGAAAAAACAGTTACAGAAAAAAGAGTTATGTACAAAAAGCAAGTTTAACTTTCACGATAAAGAAATTGCACTACAGTACTTGTATTAAGTGAATTGAAAAATACTATTTCTTTTGTTTTTATAGTGCAAATATTTAGAATAAAAAATAAGTATGAAGTGAGCATTGTAGACTTCCTATTCTGTGCTGTAATTGAAATCAATATATTTTAAAATGTGGAAAATATCCAAAAATATTGATATAAACTGTATTCTATTATTAACCGTGTGACTTTTTTTTAAATCACTTGACAGCCCCACTAATAATAAAAACAATTGGTCTTATATTTGAAAGTCTCCACCTAATCTACAAAGGTGCTACTAACTCCTATGTCTGTAGAATCCACTGATACCTTTGAATGAAAGGCATTCAGGGAATACAAAATATTATTTTATCCCCTTTTTCCTTTATAGAATAAATCAACCAATTCCTTGCAATGTGTCTTCATTTCCAGGCCTCACTCTACCTCTGTGTATTTTCAGATTCCAACTCAAATGAGTCCTTTCCTCTCCCTCCTCCTGCAGCATCTGCATACATAGAAAATATTTAAAAAGCATTCTGTGGATTTTTTAGCTTCTTTTAATGCAGTTTAGTGAATGGAAATAAAGAGAAACTAGTACCATCAGCATAGCAACACAGGACTGGAAGGGACCAGTATCCTGCTTTTACAGGCAACCCCCATCATATAATTCCATTTATAATTATTGACCAAGATTCATCTAACCATCCAGCTCACCACAGTTCACCAGTAAGTGCTTAGTGGTTCATCATGGACTACAGTTTTAGAAACTCTGAACTACTCTTTCTATATTTTTCCAAATTATGTATTTAAATAATTAACATTAAGAAGCCTATTAATTAAGAACATAAAGAACAGCCATACTGGGTCAGACCAAAGGTCCATCTAGCCCAGTATCCTGTCTTCCAACAGTGGCCAATGCCAGGTGCCCCAGAGGGAATGAACAGAACAGGTAATCATCAAGTGATCCATCCCCTGTTGCCCATTCCCAGCTTCTGGCAAACAGAGGCCAAAAAGACACCATCCCTGTCCATTATGAATTTATCTAGTTCTTTTTTGAACCCTGTTATAGTCTTGGCCTTCACAACATCCTCTGGCAAAGAGTTCCACAGCTTGTGCGTTATGTGAAAAAATACTTCCTTTTGTTTTAAACTTGCTGCCTATTCATTTCATTTCGTGACCACTAGGTCTTGTGTTATGAGAAGGAGTAAATACTTTATTTACTTTCTCTACAACGGTCATGATTTTATAGACCTCTATCATATCTCCCCTTAGTAATTTCTTTTCCAAGCTGAAAAGTCCCAGTCTTATTAATCTCTCCTCATAGAGCAGCAGTTCCATACTCCTAATAATTTTTATTGCCCTTTTCTGAACCTTTTTGAATTCCAATACATCTCTTTTGAGATGGGGTGACCACATCTGCATGCAGTATTCAAGATGTGGTCATATCATGGATTTATATAGCGGCAATATGATATTTCTGTCTTCTTATCTATCCCTTTCTTAAATGATTCCCAACATTGTTTGCTTTTTTGACTGCCGCTGCACATTGAATGGATGTTTTCAGAGAACTAGCCACAATCTCTTTCTTGACTAGTAACAGCCAGTTTAGACCCCATCATTTTACATGTATAGTTGGGATTATGGTTTTCCAATGTGCATTACTTTGTATTTATCAACATTTAATTTCATCTGCCATTTTGTTGCCCAGTCACCCAATTGAAACCTGCTATATTGGATTACAGCACAGTAAACCTCTCATAATGGTATCATAGCATCCTTTTTTCCCCTAATCTACTGGCGGTAGAGAAAATCCTATTGGCTGCCAGATACATTTTGAAAGTGTTGGGTTTTGCACAAAAATCCCTCCAAAACATAAAAGCACTAATATAAAGTACTGCAGTTCCTAGAAACGGCCCCTCAGACTCGCACTCAAGCAAAAGTACTTTACTGCAAATAAGTAACTTAAACATTTTTAATTATATTGACAAAATGGGATCCAGGCAAGATTTAAAAAAAGGCGCATATTTTTTCCTTATCTCAAAAAAAAAATCTGTTTTTCAGCCAAGGTGTCTTACAAAACCCTTTGATAAAAACTGAAGCATATAATAACCACACCGACGCATTGTGGCTTGTTGGGAGAGAGAGAGAGACAAGCAATTTGGGAAACTTTTTAAAATCACAGCTACAGGAAGATCAGATGGCTCAAGGGAATCTAACAGATTCTGGAGCTTTTCACCTTTAGGTCACTAGTTTAATGCAGCTTCACAAGGGAACGAACAGAACGTATGGCCAGCTAATGACATTTGGTGATCTCCATGGACCATTGTCCCCATCAAATAAACCACCTTCGTAATTGGAAGATCTGCTATTAGTCTCAGCAGAGAGGCCAAGGACTGAATGAGCAATGGAGAATGGCTTACTCTTTTCCCCCTAGAAATGAGGTCCCTCCAGGTCAGGATTGAAACTCACAGATGGGGAAGCTTGCGCCACCCCTGCCTGTGCTATAGCTGTTCAAAGGAAGGAGGGAGGATTTCATTCTTCAGAGAATAATCAGCCAGATACCTTCCACCGGAACTAAATTTACTTCAGAATATCTAAAGGAAATAACTGTGGTTTTGAGAAGGGTGAACATCAGAGGTGGAAATTACTAATCTGAAGTTCTACATTGCTGAGCAAGCAAGACAGCAGCAGATTTCTGCTTCTCATGGAAGGAAAAGCATACTCTGTCTTTGCTCATAAGAATCTCCCTGTTCTCACCCCCAACACCCACAATTTAGTTATCAAAAGAAATAGTCCACGATTTCCAATGTCTTCTCCTGTCATCAAGTTACTAAAAAAAATTTGACCTGATTTTCTATTTGTCAGTATCTCAGTAGCACACTTGTTCACACACAGATAGGTTGATCAGAAATCCAGCTCACTTGTCTCAGGAATTCACATCATTATCTTCCTGTGCAGACTAATGAATCACACATTCAGTTTCTCTACTTGGGGCTTTAAGCTTTCAGCAGTTCTTTTGCTTTCTGACCATTGTGTTCTGCGTGTGTGTGTGTGTAGAGCGGGGGGAAGGATAGAAATTTACCTTCCAAGGACTCTGCCCTCTTCACTCTCCACTATTCTAAAATGCAACTGACCTTGCTTCTCAGGCCACGTCTACACTAGCACTTCAGTTGGCAAAATTTTTGTTACTCAGAGATGTGAAAAAACACACACTCCTAAGTGACATGAGCGCTTATGCCGGCAAAATTTACGTGCACAGCACGTCAGTGAGAGATGCTCTCCCACCGACAGGGCTGGCTCCAGGACCCAGGGCGCCAAGCGCTTGCTTGGGGCGGCATACTGCAGAGGGGCACTCTGCCGGTTGCCGGGAGGGCGGCAGGCAGCTCCGGTGGACCTCCCACAGGAGTCCCTACGGAGAGTCCGCTGCTCCCGCGGCACCGGTGGACCTTCCGCAGGCAAGCCTGCGGGAGGTCCACCAGAGCTGCGGGACTGGCGAGCTGCAGAGTGCCCCCTGCGGCGTGCTGACGTGCTTGGGGCGGCGAAATGGCTAGAGCCGGCCCTGCGCACCGACATGCTACTACTGCTCATTGAGCTGCTTTTATTATGTGGACAGGAAAGCTCTCTCCCATCAGCATAATGTGGTTAAACAAGAGCTTTTACAGCAGTGCAGCTGTATCAGTCCAACTGTGCCACTGTAAATTTCTAAGTGTAGACAAGGCATCGGTATGGTCGGTCTCTTTACTGTCTCCAACCTGATTTAACTTGTTGTTTATCTCAAAAGCAGCTGGAGTTTGGAACCTTCTACATTTACTAGAGGTGGGCCTGAACCACAACCCTAGATCTGAACACCCTTGATTTTTGAAGTATGTAAAATTAAATCTGGGATGGAACCCTGTACCTTGGATGGTTCTGTAGTGTTTCAGAGTCATATTCTTATTGGCACAATGTCATTTATTTTAGTCAGAAATGGGTTTGCCACAAATCTACCACTGTTGGCAGGTCATTCACAATGCAGTAATCAAAACCCAACCTGTCATTTTCGAGTTCATTTTTGTGAGGCCTTATGAATGGACAATCAGATCTATTTGGGATAAAATAAGAAACAATCTTAACTTTTAATGAGATTGGAAAAAAAGCTTCTTTAAATTTATTCCATTCCCCTTCTTTCCCCTATACCTTATTGCTTCTTGTTTGTGGTGCACCGATGTACATTCAGATTTTGATCTGGAACAAAAGCAGAAGTGACAGAACATGGAAAGAAATGTTAACATTTCTAGTCCAATTTTGCAGACATTAGCAGTTCAGAGCTGTCTCCAAATGATCACTTCCTTAGCCAGATTGAATGAAATCTCCAATCCTTTTAAAAGCAGTTCCACTCTGAAAAGAAGCTCCAAAAAAGAAAAGGGGGTATGATGGGGCTATCTGGTTATGCTCTTAATGATTTCCAGATGAGATGTGCACAGTTTGCAAATTAACATTTTTTTTCTTTAACTGTCAGCCCTGTAAACTTGACCCAGGATTCTAGAGTCAAAGTGGGCTTTGCCCATCTTGTGCACCATAACCAATAACAAAGATTCTGTAGGCCAAATTATGCTTTCAGTGAAACCATGAGGTTGAACAGGTGCATTGCTGACTGGAACTTGATCAAAATTCTATTGAGTTTGTGTAAGAAGGAAAAGCATCCAGCTCACTCTCCCATAGCTGAAGTCAAAAGCAATAAAATATATTATGTTGTGACCAACATTAGCAGAAATTAGCCAATAGATCTATTTTGTGTGTGCAATCAGACTAAGAAAGTACCATTTTTGGATAGTCACTCTTGAGAGCTGAACAACATTTTAGCATCACTAGTAAACTACACTCAGTTGGGGAGTTAAAAATCAGGATTTATTAGCCTTCTACAATGTTTGGCAGGTAAACAGGAAAACAAAAAATGTCAAGCCCATTGTGTCCTAAACCTGTGCACCAAAAACAAAGCATTCCACATTCCCAGCAATGTTAGGGCAAGTAGGCTGGCCTGGAGCAGAAGCTGAATTCACCACTATCTGTAGCTACCATGGGGCAGAAAGCCAGAGATTTTTCTAATGAATATAGTCCTTTATGTCTTGGCAAAACATCAAGGAGATACTTTACTAAATAAAAAAAACCTCTTTGTAATATAAGCAATATCTCTGCCAGTATCACACTAATGGCTCAGCTCCAGGCAATAAAGATTTAGTATAAAACCCAGTACTACTAGGACATAATCCAATTCTTGCACCCTCCAACAGATTCAGAAAAAACACACTTTCCTTGTTCCACATATTGATTTTTCCAGACTTTGGGTTTTAGCCTAGTTCTCATCATATAAAAACATAATTAAACAACAAAAAGACACAAACAAAAAACCCACCACATTAACTTTTATTCCCTGATGTTACAACTTCACTGGCTAAAATTTCAAAATGTATAAAACCTCAAAACTTACTCAACTACATATTTAATCCAGTGTCCTTCCTTTCTTTAGACTGAAACAAGGACGTATGCAAGATCTCAAGAGGTTGTCTACCCTCAGCCATTGATAAGGATAAGGACAGTCAGAGCGGTGGATTTCTCTAATTCCAAGGACAACTAACTGAAATGTTTAGAAGGATATACCAGGCTAAATTCGTTTCTGCAATGACTTTACTACCAAGCCCATGGAGTTACACAGTGGATGAACTTGAATTTATTTTTTCAACTCAGACTATGTTCATTAAAAGATTTGTGAACTTTGACTGAACCCTGACTCATTTCCAGAGTGATATGGGAAGAATAATGTTTTTGCATTTAAAAAATAGTTTTATATTAAAAGCAACAAAAATCACAAAGTTATTTTGGGAACAAAAATTCTAATTGAAAACTAAAAGTAATACCCTAACACCACCAACCATAAAATGTAATTTATTTAATACAATCAATACCATTTGCTCGTTAATTTCTTATTTGGATCATATTTACAGGAAAACTTTAGTAACCGAAGTAATGGTGAATTAAATGGCAACCACTCGCACAAGGATTTGATGAAACTCATACAGTTAGACAAAAGACAGATGACAATAAGTAGTGCCTTTTATCGTGACATCTTAAAGTGCTTTACAAAGGTGGGCAAGTGTCATCAGGCCTATTATCCCAGTCCAATGCACTAGTCACTGAGACATGGTGCCTCTCTTTTTTCTGAGAGCAATGGAATCAAATCAAATATACATCTGGTGAGCATGACAGAGTGCGACAGGACTGTCCTCCATTTTGTATGCCCATTTCCATTTTGGTATTCTGACCAGTTTCATCTTGTATATGCACAGCCAATTGGGAAACCTTCCCTACCAAGGTGGGGTACTTTACACTCCTTGAGAATGTTGTGGAAAATCAACCACACCATTGAATTTAGATCAGACAGCCCAAGGCTCTTTTTATTTCATACAAGCATATATGCAGGGAGAGACAGCATAGACTCCACGCAAGAGGCTGGCTGCTCTACATATTACAAATTTTACCAAGCTTATAAAGGTTAAAACTGCAAAACGTAGCACGCTGGTTATACATTGTGGCAAACTCAGGACACTTAGCTACCAAGCGTGGGGTAGTAATTAGTCCCAGAAGGCTTAACCCTGGAGGAATAAGGTTCAGCTGGAACAGGGGTTACCAGGGAGGTAATTGGTTTCAGCTGGCCCCAATGGCTGGAGACCTTTTTAAACCCTCCCTGGCAGGGAAGCAGGGAGGGAGGAGAGAAGCAGAGTAGCTGCCAGCGAGTAGAGGCAGCTGAACTCTAAAAACTTTTCTGGCAAGGCAGATTGCACTCTCCCCAGAAGGAGAGGAAAACAGAACAAGGGCCTGACTGAGAAGGGATCAGCCAGACCCTGCGCGACTGTGAAGGGCTTTTGCTTTGCCCAAGCCTGTGTCTCCAAGGCTGAGGAGGACTGAGCTAGGGGAGGAGAGACAGGTACTTTGCCACACGTGGTGTCAGAAGTGGGATGTACCAGTGAGTGGCTCGGTGGCAAGCCATCACAGGGCAAGGTAAAAAAAAAAAAAAAAAAAAAAGGAGAGAAATTTTTTTTTTCCTCTTTGGGAAAAATGGAGGATGTGCTGAAGGCGTTGATGCAGGCCACCGCGGCTCAGCAGGAGGCTACCTGAGTACAGGTGGCGGCCCAGCGAGGGTCCGTGTGGGTGCAACAGGAGACCAACCAGCTGCTGATGAGCCAGGCGGCCCAAGATTGAGCCACCCTGACCAAGGTAGTGAACCAGTTGAAGGTCCTGACTACGATGACGCACGCGGCCCAGGGGACCCGGCCGCTACGGGCAAGCAACTATTTACAGAAGATGACAACGGATGACGATATAGAGGCATATCTCCTCGCGTTCGAGAGGACGGCACTGCGGGAGGCCTGGCCCCAAGACCAGTGGGCAGGTCTGCTGGCTCCATTCCTGTGTGGGGAGGCCCAGAAAGCCTACTTCGACATGACCGCAGAAGCAGCTATGGATTACCCTCGGCTGAAGGCGGAAATCCTGGCAAGGGCAGGCATGACGCCAGCCATAAGGGCCCAGTGCTTCCACGAGTGGAAGTACCAGGAGGACAAACCACTGAGGTCCCAGCTATTTGATCTGATACACCTAGCTCGGAAGTGGCTCCACCCCAAGGCCCGTGGGCCGGAGAAGGTAGTAGAAACCCTGGTATTGGACAGGTACATGAGAGGGTTGCCGCCGGACATACGGGGGTGGGTCCGCCAAAATGATCCCTCCTCTTATGACGATCTAGTTGCTCTCGTGGAGAGGTATTTGGCAGCCCAAGAACTTTCTCAGACCCCCGAGGGAGGAAGGCGCCAGCATCGGAGACCAGCCTCTGCACCGAGGCCCCGGTTTGCCCCAGCTCCAGGCCGGAAAATGGAGGGGAGGCAGGAGGCGGAAGAGCCGCCGGCAGTCCTGGAGAGACGGGAGGACTGGGGAAGAAAGGCTCAGGGGATAAATCCTAGCAGCCCAAAAAATAGGGGGCTGCCCCGAGGGGGGTACCGCTGTTATGCCTGTGGAGAATTAGGGCATATTGCTGCCCAATGACCTAATCTAGGAGAGCCCATGCAGTGTGAACTGGGAGATATAGGGGGACCATGTGAGCTAATAAGTCTAGTCGGGGTTGCGATGGTCCCCCATAGGTACACTAGGCCCGTTAAGCTGAATGGTATAGAGACCACAGCTTTAATAGACTCGGGGAGTGCAGTCACACTGGTCTCAGGGAAGCTGGTCAGGCCGGGCCAACTATCCCAGGCCAAGCGCTTGGGAATATCCTGTGTACATGGGGATATCAGCTATTACCCGACCGTCCCCGTACGCATAGAAGTTCTAGGGAACCCCGCTGAGTTGACAGTGGGAGTCGTCCCGAAACTCCCTTACCCTGTCCTTATCGGACAAGACTTCCCGGGGTTTGATGGCCTACTCCCCGGGGACGAGGGAGAAGGAAAGAGGGACTCTGGGATCCAAAGGGTGGCCCAGATCGGGGACCCTCTCCCCACCTTCCACGAGTTTAGCCAGGATGTGTTCTCCCCACCGGGGAAGTCCAGGAAGACTCGGAGGGAACGGAGGGCAGATAAAAGGAGGGGGACGAGGATCCTGACACGGTACCTGACGCCTACACTAGCAGGAGAAAGAATGAATTCAACTGACAGTGGGACGGGGTCGGCCAACTACAACCCAATTGTTGGACCGGGTTCCCCAGGCTCTGTCCCTGAGGGGGAGACGGAGGTAGACCCCCCCGAAATAGGGCCAATAGGGACCTCCCGAGGGACTTTTGGTCAGGATCAGGCCAATGATCCCATATACCACAACATTTTTAAGGAAGTAGTCGAGGTAAATGGGGTCCCAGTGGAGGGGAGAACTAAGGGCCCAGGGCCGTATTATATGATTAAAAAAGATCTTCTGTATAGAGTAGTCCGTGTCCAAGAGCAAGTCATCGAACAACTCTTGGTCCCCCGAAAGCACCAAAAAGCGGTAATGGATCTGGCCCACAGTCATCTATTTGGGGCCCACCTAGGGATGGATAAGACCCTCGATCGGATCCTACAGAGGTTTTTCTGGCCTGGGATTTATGCGGCCGTCCGGCAATATTGTTCCTCCTGTCCGGAATGCCAAATACATGGGCCCAGACCATACTTAAGGGCCCCTCTGGTACCTCTGCCAATTATTGAGGTTCCATTCGAACGAATAGCTATGGACACAGTGGGGCCATTGGAGAAGTCGGCCCGGGGCCATCAATACATCCTGGTAGTACTAGATTACGCCACCCGATACCCCGAGGCCATCCCCCTACGGAATGCCATGTCCAAGACCATAACCAAAGAGTTAGTCCAGATATTCTCCAGAGTAGGGATACCTAAGGAGATCCTGACGGACCAAGGGACCCCCTTTGTTTCTAAACTGATGACAGACTTGTGTACCATGCTCCGCATACAGACCCTCAGAACGTCGGTCTACCACCCCCAGACCGATGGCCTCGTTGAACGTTTTAATAGGACGTTGAAGAGCCTGTTACGAAAGGTGATTAGCCGCGACGGAAAAGACTGGGATGCCCTGCTACCTTATGTACTGTTTGCCGTACGGGAAGTTCCTCAGGCTTCCACGGGATTCTCCCCCTTCGAGCTGTTATATGGTCGACACCCCAGGGGCATACTGGACCTGGCTAAAGAAGACTGGGAAGAGCAGCCGAACCCAGGGAGAAACATTGTGGAACATGTGCTGCAAATGAAAGACCAAGAGAGAAGAGATTACGAAAGAGGTCAGGAAGATGCTCGCCTTAGGAGTCATTGAAGAGTCTCATAGTCAATGGTCCAGTCCCGTGGTTTTAGTGCCTAAGCCAGACGGCAGTATGAGGTTCTGCAATGACTTCCGCAAGCTAAACGAGGTGTCCCGATTTGACGCCTACCCTTTACCCAGGATAGCTGAGCTGATTGACAAACTGGGAAAAGCCCGTTTCATGTCTACCCTTGATCTTACTTAGGGCTATTGGCAGATCCCCCTGGCCAAAGCCGACAAGGAGAAGACGGCCTTTGCAACCCCAGAAGGACTATATCAGTATACTGTTCTTCCTTTTGGATTGCATGGGGCCCCCGCTACCTTCTGGCGGCTGATGGACAAACTGTTACGGTCCCATGGGGAGTACGCTGCTGCCTATCTTGATGACGTCATCATATATAGCACCGACTGGGAGACGCACCTAAGAAAGGTAGAGGCAGTCCTGGATACCCTGAGAAAGGCCGGACTGACTGCGAATCTCTCCAAATGTTCGATCGGATTAGCTGAGGCCAAATACCTTGGATATATTGTGGGGAGGGGTGTGGTGAGGCCCCAACTCAACAAGCTAGACGCCATACAGAAGTGGCCCCGACCACTCCTGAAAAAACAGGTCCGAGCATTCCTGGGACTCGTGGGGTACTATAGACGTTTCATTCCCCACTTCGCCACCAGGGCATGCCCTCTCACGGACCTGACCAAGGCTCGGGGCCCAGATATAGTAAAATGGTCTACTGAGGCCAAAGCCGCTTTTGCAGATCTGCGAACGGCCCTCTGCACAGACCCCGTACTGATAGCCCCAGACTGGAGGGAGGAGTTTATCCTGCAAACAGATGCCTCTGAAGTAGGGCTGGGGGCGGTGCTCTCACAAATGGTCGGAGATGATGAACACCCCGTCCTCTTCCTCAGTAGAAAGCTCCTCCTTAGGGAACGGAAGTACGCCATAGTGGAAAAGGAATGCTTGGCGGTAAAATGGGCCGTTGAAAGCCTCCGCTACTATCTACTCGGATGGAGGTTTACCCTGGTCACGGACCATGCCCCGTTGCAGTGGATGCACCAAAACAAGGACAAAAATGCGAGAGTGACGAGATGGTTCCTGTCGCTTCAACCCTTCCACTTCACGGTACGACACAGGTCGGGAGCCCAACATGGCAATGCGGATGGCCTGTCGAGGGTGCACTGCTTTCCGATCCAAGTAGCCCAACCCCATAGTGTTGAGCGGGGGTGGGGGATATGTGGCAAACTCAGGACACTTGGCTACCAAGCGTGGGGTAGTAATTAGTCCCAGAAGGCTTAACCCTGGAGGAATAAGGTTCAGCTGGAACAGGGGTTACCAGGGAGGTAATTGGTTTCAGCTGGCCCCAATGGCTGGAGACCTTTTTAAACCCTCCCTGGTAGGGAAGCAGGGGGGGGGAGAGAAGCAGAGTAGCTGCCAGCGAGTAGAGGCAGCTGAACTCTAAAAACTTTTCTGGCAAGGCAGGTTGCACTCTCCCCAGAAGGAGAGGAAAACAGAACAAGGGCCTGACTGAGAAGGGATCAGCCAGACCCTGCGTGACTGTGAAGGGCTTTTGCTTTGCCCAAGCCTGTGTCTCCAAGGCTGAGGAGGACTGAGCTAGGGGAGGAGAGACAGGTACTTTGCCACAACATGTTATTTGCCTTATTTGGAATATAATGTTGATGATAAGGAAGCTGACCAATTAATTCTCCATCTATGGCTTTTCCTGTTATTGTGTTTGCCAGTCAAGTCTGCGGTTTGACCGTTCTAGCACCTTTTCTGTAGTCCTGACAGCAGGCTCAGCTGTTGTAATTTAACAGATATTCTGGTTCCCCTTTATCCAATTCTAGTTCTTCTTTTTGGGGCCCTGACCACATCTTTCTGCCTCAGCATGCCCTTTGTACAGAAAAACAAGTTAAAACTCTTGCTCTTAGCTAAAGGCTTTTGGGCCTACTCTTACTCTATTCTCAGCAAAAAACCTGGGGCCTTGGGTAAGGTAGGGTCGGGGGGGGGGGTGTTCCCTATCAACTCCCTCCTTTTTGATGCCTTTCTATGGCATCAAACTCAAATTTGAATATTCATCAGTTCTCGGATTTCTGAGTAGAGGTCTTCCTCCTCACTATGGGGAAACTCCAGGGAGGTATACAGTGGTTGGTCTGGGATATGGCCCATTTGTGGAGGGGCCAATTCTATTATAGGGGCTAAGGCTATGGGTTGCTGTGGGGCAGGCGGTGTTGGTTTTGTGTAGGGGCAGCACTGGCACCATGGTTGGCAGCAGCAATAACAAAAACAGAAATTGATTAGCAGTCCCCATCCCAATAATACCCAGAGGTACCGTGGATTCTGTGAGGGATGGAGGACTTTTGTGATCTGGCATAGGACATCCGTTTCTACACAGAGAGAAGTGGCGATATGGGCAGTTTGGAAGGCATTTAGCTCAGTTTGATATATGTTTTTAAGGAGATGGAGTTGTTTTTGCAACAGAGAGATTTTCTGGACTTCTGGTAAGAGGGATAACAGAGAGTGAAAACGATCGGGTACTACAGAGGTCCAGTCAAAGGGAATTTGGAATTCCAGTGTAGCTCTGTATGATTTTTCTGAAGGCCAATATATAGCATGAGAACCGGAAGCTGTGACTAACTTAAAGGCTATATCTGATAGGACCGATGTGTTGAGATAGATACAGCTATTATTGGTCTGCAGGAGGATCTGGGAGCCAAGAGTCATAATGTGTCCGTTGCCTTCCCAACACACATGATGATGGACCTTGATGACTTCCCCAGGCTTGTATTTTCCTCTTTTGCCTGAGGATATCCTATTGGGTTGTGGTTTCCATGAGGACCTTCTGAGTTCCCCAAGAGGAAATAAACTTATCCACTTTCTCCCCTGGCTGGTTTCCTTGCTTTGTTTCTAATCTGTGCTGAATCTCCCAGGATTTTTCTTCTCGTGACTCCTGAACACATTCCTTCCCATCTTTGCGATAATGCTTTGTTTTTACCCACTGGCTTAACATTTTTGGGTTTATAATTCTGCTGACAAGGATCTAATTCCCTTAAGGGAACTAGGGCCCCCAGTGAGGTGGGGTATACAAAGCGGGTGCAGGAGTGAGAACAGCACGCTTTACAGCAACAATAGGAAAAACAAATATTCAATAACAATTCCCCTAAGAGGGACAATAAGGTATGGACACGATTTGGTACTAGGCAGTCCAATCAAAGGGAATATGAAATTGGAGGGAAGCCTGATACATTGTGTCCGTGCGCCAAATAATATGAGTGCCTGTGACTGTATTTTAGATTAAAGACCATGTCCTGCAGAACAGTTCAGTTGGAATATACACAACTATTGTTGGCCTGAATCAGGGCTGGGGAGCGATGGTTGTCATATGTCTACTACTTTTCCAACAAATATACTTGTTAACGGTAACGATTTTCCAGGGCTAAGCTGTCAAATGCACTGGAGCTGAGGGGGTTCTAGGAGCCAGTAAGTTCACAGATTACCCAGCGCTATCCAGAGATCAGGTGTTATTTCCATGGCACCAGCTAGAAAGTGGTTAGGGCCATGGGGAGGTTTTATTTCCCACACATCCCGGTGGATGACCCAGTCCCACATACGACCTCCCCAAGGATCTGGGAGGATTCGGCATGTGGGGGCCCACACTCCTTTCACTGGCCCATAGACCTGAAAGGAGCACTGTGAGCACCAGCATTTCCATTCAGAAAATCTTCAAGTGTGCCTCTAGGGCCACAAATCAGATGGTACGCCTGAAGCATCCATAAGGGCGGTGGACCAAGCCTGGTGTTCAAGATCACTCCGAACGGCCATTAGCTAGTCGTGCAGAAAATCCCGTACCGAGAACAAGCCAGATCTCACCGCAATGCCTTCTCTGCTTCAGCGATGCTTAAAAGCATTTTCTCAGTAAATCTTGGGTCAGAGAACTAAGAGTAGAGACAACATGCAATTCGCCCACTCCAGCCCAGATACTGCTTACCTGTGCCCTGGAAATGAACCTATGGCCTGGGCCGATTGGTCCAATTTTTATCATGCTGTTGATTTTTGTAAATATTTTAAACAGAAGCAGCACTATTTGCCCATTCCACAAGGAGCCCGCTAAGACCCTCCTTTGGCGGGAGGATGCACCCTAAGTCTGCTGCTGTACTAACCTAAGGGCAACCCCTTAGGAGCAATAGGGCAGGTAGCAGTGCTCTAGAAGTGGGATAAGGGCAGGGAGACTTCACAGTTCCCAGGGCAGCGTTTAATTAACTTTACTCTGCCTGGGATTAAGTATGGTCCATTAGAACCCCTTAGATTCGTCATATGGGAAGGAGAATACTATAACAGGGTACAGGCTATATTGTTGGTTACTGGAATAGCCTCTAAGCAGAAAATATTTTCGTGGCCAGACAAATCCTGTGGAGATATACTTGGTTGTTTACTAGTGAGGCTACTGATTGGCTAAGATTTAGAAAAATATTACTTTTCCATCCCCACCCCAAGTTCATTTTTTCAGGTAGTTTTGGCTAGCCTCTGCAAGCTATTCTTCGAGATTTCGTAGTCTTAATTCACTTAGCCGTCCAGCAATGAGGCCGCAAGGGAGAGGTTACTAGCACAATCACCTTATAGACTCATAGACTGTAGGACTGGAAGGGACCTCGAGAGGTCATCGAGTCCAGTCCCCTGCCCTCATGGCAGGACCAAATACTGTCTAGACCATCCCTAATAGACATTTATCTAACCTACTCTTAAATATCTCCAGAGATGGAGATTCCACAACTTCCCTAGGCAATCTATTCCAGTGTTTAACTACCCTGACAGTTAGGAACTTTTTCCTAATGTCCAACCTAAATCTCCCTTGCTGCAGTTTAAGCCCATTGCTTCTTGTTCTATCATTGGAGGCTAAGGTGAACAAGTTTTCTCCCTCCTCCTGATGACACCCTTTTAGATACCTGAAAACTGCTATCATGTCCCCTCTCAGTCTTCTCTTTTCCAAACTAAACAAACCCAATTCCTTCAGCCTTCCTTCATAGGTCATGTTCTCAAGACCTTTAATCATTCTTGTTGCTCTTCTCTGGACCCTCTCCAATTTCTCCACATCTTTCTTGAAATGCGGTGCCCAGAACTGGACATAATACTCCAGTTGAGGCCTAACCAGCGCAGAGTAAAGCGGAAGAATGACTTCTGTGTCTTGTTTACAACACACCTGTTAATGCATCCCAGAATCACGTTTGCTTTTTTTGCAACAGTATCACACTGTTGACTCATATTAAGCTTGTGGTCTACTATGACTCCTAGATCTCTTTCTGCCATACTCCTTCCTAGACAGTCTCTTCCCATTCTGTATATGTGAAACTGATTGTTCCTTCCTAGGTGGAGCACTTTGCATTTATCTTGCTTACTTTGAGGCTTTATCATGTCCTCAAGTGGAGAGGTTGTTTTCTAGGAAAGGCACAGTGGGTTTGTCAGCAGACAAAGGAGAAGTTACCAGTTCTTTTACCTTGTCCTTCACTCCTGCTGTTCAGAAGGCGTAACACCACCAGAAGGAAAGATAGACCGAGCATCAGTCGGAGAGCCATTACAGTGAGAAACATGGGCAGGTAGCCAATTTTGGCACTTCACAGCGGTGTTGGTAATTAACAATATTTGATGAGGGTCTTTCAGCACGGGGCCAGGGCAGTTTCTCTCTGGTGGACCTCTGTGTAGACCCAGTCTTTTGGTTTTAGCGAGCGGCAGAGCTACTGTATATAAAAAGACCTAACACATTTCATTAGTGCCTGGCAATAATTAAGCATTGTGTCATCTATTAAATAAATGTCCATCTGAGCCAAAGTCAGCAGGGCATTGTCGACAGTGCACTGGGTCTGAGTGCAGTTTTTTTTGAAGTGGCCTTCTAAGGGCATTTGGCCATACTGGATCTGTGAAGTTGCACATGACTTAATTATAATTTGTCCAGTAAAATTAGGTTCACATTCACTGTTGCTACTCACAGGTATGCCAAAGTTTTACAACAGTTTTGGCATTTGCTTTTTACAAGGAAATACATTACTAAAACTAACACATTTATAAGAGCAGCATTTTGGCATGCTTATAAAAAGTCAATCTGAATATTTACAAAGGGTCCCCATAGAGTAGGGTGAGCTGCCGGTCTAGTCTGGACTGGCTTTCCACTGTTGTGTGCCAAACAAATAGGGCAAGAATTACAATATTGTTGAGCCATGATCGAAAACTTTGGGGCATACCAATGCCATACCACTGATGCAATCATCCCTCCTTTGCTCACGCGGGCCAAACCATGGGCCACGAGAGCGAGGTAGGGGAGCAAAGCCTGGGGCGCAACCAGACGACCATCTGGAGTGCACCACAAGGCATCCTTAGGGTGTGGAGAACACCCATTCCGTGGCCAACTGTCCTTCTCCTCCTCAGACACTAACTCTTGCAAAAGCGCCAGGTCACGAGGGGAAGCAGCTGGAGTAAGAGGCTGCGGCATACAAAGACAAAAATTTCAGAGGGAGCTAGAGACCCAGGAAGGGCCGCTTGCCTGGCAGCAGCGTCTGCTAGGACATTTCTGCGCATAATATCATCACAAGGCTTTTGATGGGCAGAACATTTAACAACAATAATTGCAGATTAAAGCTAAAGAGCATTAACATAAGGGTCATGACCAATGAGTGCTCCCTCCAGAGGTAAGAAATCCTCTATATTTCAGAGCTGCCCATAATTATGCACCACCCTGAAGGCATATTTGGAATCCATATAGTTGGAAACAGACTTGCCCTCAGCTATGTAGCAGGTCCTGGTAAGGGCGACCAGTTCCGCCACCTGGACAGAGCTGGCCCTTGGAAGACAATAAGCTTCCATCAGGCCGTGGGGCATTCAAAAGAAGCATCCCGTATTTAGTGAGCCTGAGAAGGGCATATAATCAGGGAGGCCCAGTGCTAATGTTCGGGCCAGAACATGCTCAACCAGAGGGAAAGCCTCATTGGCCTCTGATGTCCAAGGGATGGAGTCTGTGACCTTGTTTAAGGTCAAGTTTTGCAATTACAACATTTAAACATTTGAATAAAATTAATTTGCTTAAAATATTTCTTTCTTTACAAATATCCTTGCTGATTGCAGGCAAAACTAAGGAATTACTTAAATTACTCCCCATATTTTCCTATATTTGTTTTAGTCTCTGAATACACGTTGATTTAAAATGGAAAACACAATTTAATTTGGCTTCCCTTTGGCAACCTGACCGTTGATTACACAGAGCCACCTTAAGGCTTAGTGTGAGGTACTCACTACAGTTTCTATCTGCTATTTGTTACCAAAACAGATTCAAAATCTTTTACCATTCTCCTGGCCTTGACTGCCCTGTTGCAGCCACAACTTTGGATTGTTTTCTTGTTTATTTTTGCGTTCTGGCAAAAGTATATATATATTTTTTTACAATCCAAAACAACACCAATTATTATAAAACAAAAATTATACACACCAAGAGTGCTGATTTACAGACATTCTAAAGAAACCAAGATTTTTTTTTATTTTTATAACACTTTCTTTTAACATTTGTACTTAGTTTTACTCCTTAATTTTCTCCAATAATTACAGAGTTAACTTTTAACTTCTTTTTTTCTAACTTCCTTAAACCGCGGTTGCCGTTTGTTTGGGCCTGATCCTTTTCCCTTGCTGCATCTATTTCTTTTCATGGGCACAGGCATTGTTTCACTACCAATTTAACAAGGAGGGTGGGCTTTTTGACTAAACCCCCTTTCATCTATTTATGCACACCTATTTACATACACATTATATGTAGATGCATCTTATTTAATAATTAACATTTTCTTTATGTCCGGACTTAATACAATTTTCCCTTGAGGCGGTAACAATGCCTCAGCACCAGTGCATTATAAGAAAGAACAACAACAGGGCTACAAACAACAATAAAATAGGGAGAACAACAAATAGACAGCACAATAAAATTCCTTCCTCGGTATAGTCTGAGAGGAGGGATTTAACTATTTTTTTTGGAAGTGGTCTTGCTGGGTTCAGGCAAATTTCAGCCAGCTGGGCAGACCCAATACGCCTGACCTGGTTAGCGTGCTCAGCCCACAAGGTGGGGGAAATTTTTGCCAGCAGTTCCTGTTGCAACAAGGAAGGGCTGGAGTCAGTGTCCTCCACAGGGGTATGTTCTGTTTGAAGAAGGGCTAATACCTCATTGTGAGCTGGGTCAGGTACTTCCAAAAACACCCCATCAGGGGAACCAAAGATTGTACAATTCAATTTACACAGCAAATCCTTTCCCAATGGCTTGACGAGAGAACACGGCCCAAAGACAAACTCATGACGGTTAAAACGGTAAGAGGTGGGGAATGGGAGTATTTCCCAGACCTACAGCCTTAATTACATCTGAAGAAAGGGGAACAGAAGGAAACTTTTATGCCCTAAGGGTAGAGCGAGATACCCCAGCATTTATCGAGCAAGGGTTAACACTACCAATTTATTTAAACGTGAGACCGTAGGGCCAGTTTGATCACTGACAGGAATGGGGCGATGACGTTATTAGTCTCATTATCAGTCTCCTGGTTTTCCTAATAATTAAGTGGTGGTGAAGGTGGACTAGGGAAAAACTGACAAGTAAAGATATGGGGTTTTATTTGGGACTCCTTCAGGACGAAGAAAAACCCCAAGGGGGGAAGCATGGGACAATTTTTATTAAATGGCCTTCCTGCTTACAGTATGCACAGCCTTTTTTACGAGAGCATTTAGTTTTCCTGTGCTCTTCTGGGAAAGGGGCTTGTTTCGACACTTCCTCCACACGAGAGGGATGTCGAGGGGTAGGGACAGGTTGCTCCGGCGCCCCTCCTGGACGAGGACCTCGTCTAGGGGGCTGTACGGGGCAATCCTGGATGAGGTGATCCTCTTGCTTACAATAGGTGCCAAATTTCCTTGGGCACGCAGCTCTTCAATGGCCCTCTTGCTCACATGTAAAGCAAGCATTTGATCTAGGCTGAGGGTTTAACCCCTGTGGGGGCAGGGCCTCCACTGTTCCCAGTTCTTGCTTTCGCCCCCTCCTTTTGTTAGGGTCCTGCACAGTTTGAATCTGCAGTGCCATAAGCTTGGATTCTGCCTCGTCCTTTTCCTTTTCCAATTGTTTATGGAAATGCTGCGCTGCGGCTAAAATACCTTCTAAATCTTTGGCTGCCTGGAAAACAATATTTAATTTTTCCTGCACCTCTTTTAATTGGGTTTTTACTTTTCCCTGAGTGTTTTTAAAATCCCTAACGTCTTGGGATTCCTGATGTTGCTTTTTCTTTCATCATGCCATTCAAGATATGCATCAAGCTGTTCCTGACACACGGCGTTGGCAAGAAGTGCACCCCTTAGATGCACAATCTTTTCGAGATCGAAACTTCCCTTTAGGGGAAATTGCAGTTGTAGATCTTTTCTGGTATACCAATTCCAAATTTTGTAAATGTTTACATGTCGACGGACCACGATGTACAAACATATATGCAGCAGGTGTGCCTTTTGGTGGGACTGGAATCCCTTCGGATTGACCAGCCCTCATTCTCGCTTCAGCCCGCTCTCACTCAAGCCACTCACACAAGGGAACGCTTATAGGATTACCACGGTTCTAACACCAATGGTCTCTCTACCTGCCCTGGGCAGGGGAAATAGAAATAGGCTTTCACTGACCTGCACTACAGCAGGCACCTATAAGGGGAGAGGTAAGAGGTGAGGCGGGCCTCCTTAGGGCTTCTACCCTAGTGGAGAGTCCGTGGTCCTCGCAAGCCTTCTGCCAGCTCAGGGCACCAGCCTTAAAGCCAACGGTGCCTCTGAAGCTAATAAGTCAGCCGTGCGATTTCCCGGGGCTCCCCTTCTCTCTGAGAAGGAAAGAGAGCTTATAGCTCCGAGGGGCAAAGAGAGGAACCTTGCGGTCCTATAAAGGACAGTGCTCAAGGAGCGGTCACAGGGTTATGGTTTGTGGAAGGGAAGGAAAGAGGGATGGGGAAACATACATGCACCTCAGCTGGGCGCGGGGGGGAAGACACACCAAGGTGGAGGGCCACTGACTTAAGAAAGACTAGGGTGACCAGATGTCCCAATTTTATAGGAACAGTCACGATATTTTGGGCTTTTTTAAAAATATGGACTCCTATTACCCACCACCACCTATACTGATTTTTCACACTTGCTATCTGGTCACCCTAAGAATGACTCAACAGCTGACCCAACCTTTATGGTACAGTGGGTCTCTGAAAGCGAAGCCTGCATGGAGTGGGATGTGGTGCCTCTGAATGGAGTACATGGTATAGAGAGAGACACACCCTATTTAAGGGCTGAGTTCTGGCCTATAGATCTGTCCAAAGCCAGGTGCAACATGACTAGCATCAGAAGACAGGATGGGCTGCCTGCTCGAAAGACCCTGACAAAACCCTGGACTCACAGAAGCGGTGAGCTCAGACCAGGGGAATTATGTTCAGGATTGTTGTGTTGTTTTCCAAAGATCTGTAATACTACAGTGCAATTTAAGAATAAAAGATTTGTAGTTATGCAACTCTGTGCTAAATTCTTGTATATTCCTTGTCTGCCTGCACGTTGTCCCTGAAGGGATTAATTGGGAACCTAGAGCTCCCACAGCCATATGGAACTCTGGGCTGTACCACTGGTTCTAGGATCTAAGGCAGCCAGACTCTGACATCCCACTGTCCAAGAAGAGTACCAGACATGGGGTTTGCACTCATCCTTGAGCGTGCCTTAGGCCTGGTCTACACTAAGACTTTAGGTTGAATTTAGCAGCATTACCTCAATTTAACCCTGGACCCGTCTACACAACGAAGTCCTTTTTTTTCGACTTAAAGGGCTCTTTAAATAGATTTCTTTACTCCACCTCCGACGAGGGGATTAGCGCTGAAATGGGCTTTGCCGGGTTGAATTTGGGGTAGTGTGGACGCAATTCGATGGTATTGGCCTCCAGGAGCTATCCCAGAGTGCTCCACTGTGACCGCTCTGGACAGTGCTCTCAACACAGATGCACTGGCCAGGTAGACAGGAAAAGGCCTGCGAACTTTTGAATTTCATTTCCTGTTTGGCCAGTGTGTTTGCAAAGCTCATGCAGAGCGCATCAGCATGATGTGCACATTGCCGGGGCACATTGCATGGCCCGTACTTTGTGAGAAGCCTATGACCATGTCCCTCTCGTCACCGCACTACCGTCGCTTCCTCACCTGGTTTTGCATGAAACAATTGTCTGCCGTTGCTCTGACGGAGGGAGGGGTGACTGATGACATGGCTTACAGGGAATTAAAATCAACAAAAGGGGTGGCTTTGCATCAAAGAGGAACACAAACAACTGACACATAGAATGGCCCCCCACAAGGACTGAACTCAAAACTCTGGGTTTAGAAGGCCATTGATTTCACAAAACAAATTGAGTCAATTTCTTGTTTTGATCCATCTATCTTTTACTTCTTAGGCTGGCAGCAGACGGTGCAGTACGACTGCAAGCCATCGTCATCTCCTGGGTGCTCAGCAGAAGATGCTGCATTACGATTGCTAGCCATCATCATCTCCTGACTGCTTGCCAGAAGATGGTGCAGTAGGACTGCTAGCCATCGTCATCTCCTGGGTGCTTGGCAGAAGGTGGGAATGACCTGGCTGAGTCACTCCCATGTTTGCCCAGGCGCCCTGACCGATCTCACCGAGGTCGGCTAAAAGAGCACCCAGGAATAGGATGACGATGGCTACCAAACATAATGCACTGTCTGCTGCCAAAAGGCAATGAGCTGCTGTTGTGTAGCAATGCAATCCCACATCTGCCAGCACCTAGGAGACATACAGTGATGATGAGCTGAGTGGGCTCCATGCTTGCTGTAGTATGGCATCTGCACAAGTAACCCAGGAAAAAAGGCATGAAATGATTGGCTGCCATTGCTTTCACAGAAGGAGGGAGGGAGAGAAGGGTCTGATAA
Source organism: Gopherus flavomarginatus (assembly GCF_025201925.1). Taxonomy (NCBI): domain Eukaryota; kingdom Metazoa; phylum Chordata; order Testudines; family Testudinidae; genus Gopherus; species Gopherus flavomarginatus. Next base: position 59,648,981 of record NC_066620.1, on the reverse strand, counting down.
CATGTACCCAGAACCACCAGCGACACTGTTTTTGCCCCATCAGGCATTGGGATCTCAACCCAGAATCCCAATGGGCAGCGAAGACTGCAGGAACTGTGGGATAGCTACTCACAGCTACCCACAGTGCAGCACTCCGGAAGTCAACACTAGCCTTGGTACTGTGGACGCAGTCTGCCGACTTAATGCACTTTGAGCATTTTGTGTGGGGACATGCAAAATCGACTGTATACAAGTGATTTCTAAAAAACGACTTCTATAAATTCAATCTAATTTTGTAGTGTAGACATACCCTAAGAGACCCAAAAGGTAGGAACAGTGATCAGCCATTACCCAGACCTGGGGGCTTAGAAACATATGGGATCCAGGATTTTGATATCTTTACAGCTGACTGTTGTCTAGGGTCAGGTTGCAGGAGCGAGCATCAGCAAATTTCAGTTTGCTGCCTTCTGTGATCACAGACCCTTTTGCAGAGTACACTCACATGTGTGGCATCTATTATTTTTTGTTTAGCACCCATGTATGCAATATGAATGATGTAGCCTAAGCCTTGACCCAGCAAAGTACTTAAGAACATGCTTAACATTAAGCTCCTGAATGGTCCCACAGGGGATTGTTTGCATGCTTAAAGTTAAAATATTTAAATACAAATTTTATTATCTTGGGGCCCAAATATATAAATTAATAGCAGTAATTTAGTTATCAAAATAGGGATTATCCTCTCTAGTAACCTGGGGGTTGGCTGATTGTGGAAAACAATTGACTCTGTTCATTAAGAGTTTCACTCTTAGCTCCATCAGCCACATTGCATTTTTCACTATATAGGGGTTGGGTTCACTAGCTTGTCTACTTGTTCCATGCACTTGGTGCAGGAGTCCCATATCGAGCTCTTTTCCCATGGTCTAATATTATAATCTCTGATAAATTGATGAATCTCTTCTACATTGCAAGTTTGTCCTAGCCCATCTAAAACTGATGGCAATACTATTAGTTGCCACTTGCTGGCAGACAGAATTCTCCTTCATACTATACAGTTAATACACTGTTTAGCTGCCCAATTGCTCCTGACTTGTATGTTTCTGGATGTCACCCTTATATCTTTCACTTAATTTTGAGTGAAGCTGTATTAATTCAAATAACAGTACAGCCAAACAATTTTATAGTAATACAATTAAATACACTGGTGTACTGGTATAAATAAATCAGGGGTCTCAAATGGGTGTTACAAGGTTATTACATGGGGGGATCACGAGCTGTCAGCCTCCACTCAAACTCTGCTTTACCTCCAGCAATTATAATGGTGTTAAATATATAAAAATATTTTTAATTTATAAGCAGGGGCAGCTTTACACCGATCCCCCAGAATCAGGCCCCGCACCAAAGAGGGCCCCGCACCCGTGCCTAAGAGGCTCTTTGGTGGCATTCAGGCAGCGGGGGGGGTCCACTCCAGGGGTCTTCAGTGGCTTTTCGGTGGTGGGGGTCCTTCGGTGCCACAGAAGACCCAGAGCGAACCACCTGCTCCGAAGTGCCGAAGACCCCTGGAGTGGGGGCCTCTTAGGCACTGGACCCTCTTAGGTGCAGGGCCTGATTCCAGGGAATCGGCGTAAAGCCGGCCCTCTTTATTGTGGGGGGGGGGTCACACTCAGAAGCTTGCTATGTGAAAGGGGTCCCACAGGACGAAAGTTTGAGAACCACTGAAATAAAGCATACGAGGGTCAAATTTTAAAATAAATCATGACAGTTTTTAAATCTTATTATAGAATGTATAAAGTCAATGTTTAGTTGACTGAGAACAAAGCTAGTAGCCAAATTCCTCTATTTTAATCCCAGATCTGCTACAGTTCTGTGTGGCCACAGTCAAATCACTTCCTCATTTGTAAAGTAAGGATAATTATTCTGATATACCACACAGGAGTGTTGGAAGGGTTACTGGGTATAAAAGCACTTTGAAAGTATTATTATATAATTAAAACCAAAATTAAAACCTTAAAAGCAGGTAAAAAGAGTCCCAGATGTTAAACACCAAGGTACAAAGACCAATCTGAACTGCCTAGATGAGTTTGCTTTTAATGGAGAGAATAACTTGTCCTTTTCTCAGTAATGATTGTATCTGCAGTGCTAGCATATCTAGGGGAATCACTGCTTGGCTGGGTACTTCGGGATATATAATATTCCCATTTACAGGTGGGGAAAATAGTTTAAATGATGTGCTCACATTCAAACAGTCAGTATCAGAGCCAGCACTAGAATGCAAGATTTCCTGTTTCTCAGAACTGTGCCCCAATCCGACCTCTCATAGCTTTGGGAAAACACTAAGCTCTTTGAGTGTTACAAGTGCAAGGTTTTATGTTCTTTTTCAGTTAACCCTGGACAAATACAATACTCCATATTCACTCCTGAAGACAGTAAAACCTGAATCCTAAAACAACCTTAAAACCACAATAAGCTGAATTTCTCTTTTGTTTGATTATTTTTACTTCTTTGGCATTATTAGGTCAGTCCCAAAAAACCCAAAAGTAATGCTACACCTGGAGCTTAAATGCAAATAACAATAAATAATAATAAATGAGTTTCATTTGATCTGTGCAAGCCTGCAGTGTGTTCGACAAAAGCATCAGGGCCTCAGGCATTATTGGGATATTGGCAGAGGCTGTTCCCTGAATTATAGAAAGAAGAAAAAAAAGACTATTGTTATAGCATTTGCTGAGGCTGTTGCAGCAGATTAAGTTTGGATCAATGAGTTGCTTGATTACCCTACTTCACTCCTGAGCCTTTTTCCAAGGCCTCAGTGTTACCAACTGTGAAAATAAAGATAGTTTACACAGCCAAAATGACATTCTGTAAAAGCTTAAGCTTAGTTTAGAAACAAGGGCTAAATTTTTCAGAAGTGCTTAAGTGGCATAGGAGCCCATGTCTGATTTTCAAAAGGGATTTAGGCTCTCAGAACTATAGTCACACTGAAAGTCAATGGGACTTAAGCTCCTAAAGTTCAGATTTACAAAGGTATGTAGGCATCTGAAGATGCAGATAGCACCTTTAGAAAAATCCCACTAGGTGCCTAAGTGAATTAGGTGCCTAACTTGCTTAGGCCATTTTGAAATTCCCATTAGGAGCCTATCTTTAGGTGCTGAAATACTTTTGTAAATCTGACCCTCATCTCTTAAGCACTTAAGTGGCGGCTTTGAAAATTTTACCCAAAAAGACTGATTCTCATCTGTGATCCTGCCCCTCTGTGCCACTTCAGTGGTGTGCAGAGGCCAGAAACAGCCCAGTCTCCCATGGTGGAGAATCCCTAGTGTGTTGAGAAGGGAATCTCCAACTGGCTTAGTTGACAAAGATGGTTTCTCAACAGCCACTGGTGGTGTGTGCAGAAAAAGGCATGGTCTGAGTATTACAACACTTCAGTGAACCTTAGCTGGTGACCTGCCCCTGAGGGGTCATAGCCAATTGGTGTACTTTAGAGCAGCCCAGAGGCATATCTAACATGCACTACAGCCAGTACAGAACCAACTATACATTAGTAGACCCCTGCAAATTTGCAGAACTCTCCTCCGTGGGTGCGGGATATCTGCAGCGCATGTTTGCGGATCATAGATTGGATGCAGATACAAGTTTTATATCTGCACAGGGCTCTACTCATTAGGATGCTGTTATAAGCTATTTGAAGCTCATTTTTCAGCTGCACCCAATAGATACTGAGCATAGCTAAAAAAATTGATCCTGTAAAAAGTTGACCAGCAATGCAGATATGCCCCCCAATTTTGGAAATGTTCTGAAACAATGACTGTCATAGTATAATTCCCAATTCTGAACCTTAGCGTCCAAAATATGGGTACTAGCATGAATTCCCCTAAGCTTAATTACCAGCTTAGATCCTGTAGTGCTGCCACCAATCAGGATTTAGAGTAGGGTGCCTGATAAACTCTGGTCTCCCCCAAAACCTTCCCTGGGGACCCCCAAGACCCAAATTCCTTGAGTCTCACAACAAAAGGGAATAAACCATTTCCCTTCCCCCTCCTTCTTCCCTCCCAGCTCTTTCCTGCCCTGGGTACACCAGGAGATCACCGTGATTCAAACTCCTTGAATCACCACACAGAGAGGAATGTCCCCCCGCCCCGGCTCCTCTTTTCCCTTCACCCAGAGGCAATACAGATTCAAATTCCGTGAATCTAAAACAAAGAGGAAATTCACCTTTCCCTTCTCCCCATCAATTCCCTGGTGAGTACAGACTCAGTTCCCTTGAGCCTCAACAAGGGGAAAAATCAGACAGGTCTTAAAAGCAAAACTTTTAATAAAAGAAAAAAGAATAAAGAAAATCACTGTAAATTCAAGATGGAATATTACAGGGTCTGTCAGCTTCTAGAAACTGGAGAAAAAGCCTCCTCCAGCAGAAATACAATTTAAAATACTTCCAGCCAAATACACATTTGCAAATAAAGAAAAACAAATAAAAGACTATACCGCCTTCTACCTTTGTACTTACAAAACTGGAATAGAAGATTAGAGATCCTGTAGGTACGTGTGGTCACTTTCAGAGCCCAGAGAGAACAAAGCAAAACCCAAAACACACAAACAAAGGCTTCCCTCCACTGAGATTTGAAAGTATCTTTTCTCCTGATTGGTCCCCTGGTCAGGTGTTTGGTTCCCTGTTTGTTAACCCTTTACAGGTATAAAAGAGACATTAACCCTTAACTATCTGTTTATGACAATGACAACACTAGATACTTGAGATCCCAATTTCACTATCATGTCTTCTGTTAGCATATGGTGGTACCTTGAATTTTAAACTACAATAAACCATACCCTGAATGACCATCCCTCATCCTGTTCTGATGTTGGACAGAAAATACTCAAGTTTTACCTGATTTTTTTTTTTAAATATAATTTTATTTTTTTAAAACCTGGTTCTGCTAAGCAGTTAACATATTCAGGACTATTGGATTTGCAGGTCAGAGCCAGGCTTCATCAATTCTGACATTTCTTTCCTCAACAGAGGCCACTCCTGAGGAATCTGGGAAAAAAATAAAATCAGAATTCACCAGGCCAAACTTCAGGATGCTGTACACAGGGAAAATATTCCTCTCCTAACCCAAGACAAATTTATCTTTTTTTACCTTTTTTTTTAAAAAAGAAGGTTTTTAGTTTTGGATCAGATTCCTAATAAGTGTGTTCTGGGATCACTCTCTTGTTTGGCAAAGCTCTCACTTTTTGATTGCATGAGGCAATGGAATCTGTAGTTGTATAAACACATTACAGTTGGATGACATGATGAACAGACCCATATATTTGTATAACAACATTACAAACAAAGATCGTAATATTTTACTGCTCTGTGACTAAGAAGCCATTGTTATATCCATTCATCTCTCCGCACAAGATGTCCATTGCTCCTAAGGGTGCAAATAAAAAGTTTGCCAAACTAATTAAAAAAAACAGCTGTTATCAACAGCATTTTCTTCTAAACAAAAAGAACAAAAATCTTACATATTGCAAAATATGCGTCTTGACTGTACTCAAGACACAACTACGTAGACTAGGACATAGGACTCCTGGGTTCTATTTTACTCTGAGTTCTGCTGCCCACCAGCTCTAGTCCCATCTCTGTGATGTTTTACAAGTCATTAGCCTGATTGTTTGTGGCTCAGCACCCTGTGTAGATATTTAAACCAGTGCAACTAAATATACAATGCGTGTAAAATGCAACCATTCTGATTTGGGAGCATATTACACCTTTATATTGGTGTAAGTGACCACATAATGCGTGGGCCCAAAATGCCTTAATTTAGCTGTCTGTAAAAGTTAAACATCCAAGCTCACGGGGGCACTGTAAAGTGGTTATGATCATCAAATGAAAGGCATTTTGTAAATCCATTTTTTAAACAACACTACTATGAAAGGATAGATTAACAAGAGGTAATAAGGACTCAGCCAAGCCACTAACAATGCCCCACCTTCTTTTTATAGATTAGTAAGTGTGCAACTGATTTCCTGTTGTCTCCCCTCATCTGCAAAACACACATACACACACATTGTCATGCACCTATGTGCTGGTTCCTGGTTCCAGTTGGACTAGAATCTTGTAAACAGCTGGATGAATAATATACACAAACCATGTGACCTTTTTTCAATCAATTGACAAACAAGGCTTGGATTTCCAAAGGACACTACAGAAGTGAGGTTCCCACATGACATGGAAGTTCCCCATGCCCAGGTGACCTATACTATTATTATTATTTGTTAGCATTTGACGAGTTCTACAGTTAATCTAATGAGATTATCACAACAATTATCCATGTGCTTCTTCTATTCTTCAGCAATTTTGGGTGGAAGGGAGAGGAGGAGAGTAGTTCCATCCAATTATTCAAACCAGTTTGACACAAAAAGGGTAAGCTGTTTCAGACATCAGCCCAGTTTTCCGGACCAAGATATTCTGGGTTATTCAGGTTAGGGTTAAATAAATAACAGTACTTGAACATTTTAACATTGATTCTGCAACCTGATTTGTACAGCTGAACCCCTTGTAGAGCCACCAAGTTCCTCACAGACATACAGAGTCCAGCTACCCAGACCCAGTTGCAGAATGAGGATGGAAATTTGTGCCCAACGTTGCTAGGTAATTTCCAACAAGTCAAAATTGGCCCAGTGAATAAAACTTATCTTACAGTGTGTGCATGAAAGCCCGAAAGTGAAACTTATGTAGTTCCACAGTCCAAGATGAATAAAGTGAAAAAAGTAAACAAAAATAGCATAAAGAGTGAAAAGTGAATGAGATTTTAAGACATGTTTCAGAGGGACTAATATAAATTGCAATGTGCCCTACAGGTAAGGAATTAGGTGGATCCATCAAGTGTGGAGATGGAGGTTAGGCAGATTGGGCTTCATCTATTCATCCACTTCAGTTATATATACCTGTGTACGATCCACTTGAGTCAGTGTGTTAAATATAGCAGTGTGGATGTGTCATAAACAGATAGCTAAGGGTTAATGTCTCTTTCACCGATAAAGGGTTAACAAACAGTGACCTGCAAACACCTGACCAGAGGACCAATCAGGAGACAAGACACTTTCAAATCTCGTGGAGGGAAGCCTTTGTTTGTGGCTTTTGGGTTTGGCTTTGTTCTTTCTGGGTCCTGGATGGGGCTAAAGGTGCAAGCAGGTTTCTGCCAATCTCCCTGCTACAGTCTCTTATCTATTCAAAATTGTAAGTAAGAAAAGGCGGTCATAGTCTTTTAATTTGTTTTTTTTTCCATTTGCATATGTGTACTTGCTGGAAGTAGCTTAAATTGTGTTTCTGCTGGAGAAAGTTTCTTTCTATTGTTTATAAGCTAAAAGACCCTTTAACTGTTTACCATCTAAAGTGCAGAGATAAACCTTTTACTTACTTACTTTCTTTTTTATTAAAAGTTTTGCTTTTAAGACCTGTTGATTTTTCTCTCCTAATTAAGGCTCAAAGAAATTGAGTCTGTATATACCAGGGAATTGGTGGGAAGCAAGGAGGGAAAGGTAAATTTGTATTGCTTCTGGGTGAGGGGGAGAGAGAAACTTGATCTCTCTGTGTTGTGTTTCAAGGAATTGATTCACGGTATCTCCTAGTGTACCCAGGCAGGAAAGATCTGGGAGGAGGTAAAGAGGTGGGAGGGAATGGTTTATTTCCCTTTGTTGTGAGACTCAAGGAATCTGGGTCTTGGGGTTCCCAGGGAAGATTTTGGGGGGACCAGAGGGTATCAGGCCCTAAAAATTCCTGATTGGTGGCAGCGCTACAGAATCTAAGCTGGTAATTAAGCTTAGAGGACTTTATGCTAGTACCCATATCCTGGACGCTAAGGTCCAGATTTGGAAATTATACTTGACATGAGATGTTGTGGCACAAGCAGCAGCTCAGGCTTGAGGCACACAACTCCTAGCTTGCCTGACAACATGGGTCCAAGATGGGGTGGCTAGCCCAAGCCACAGCTCGGGCAGCAATGTCCACACTTCTATTTTTAGTAGGCAAGCTTGAGCAGAGCTAGTGTGAGTCTGTCTGCTTCAGCTGGAAGGCTCTCTTAAGGCTGCAGTGTAGATAAATCCTATGGGCCATTGCACAGGTACAGAATCACCAGACAGTAGCACTGCCCAGACCATACTCCTCCCATCCCTGCTGTGCCCTCTGCATGGGACGGGGGACTCTTTAAGAGTCAGCACAGTATCCCCTGCATGGATTACATTCATTAGGAGAAAGGGGCTTTACATCTGCCTTACAGCCCCTTTGCACCAAGCAGGTGCAAAGGGGTCATACGATAATGATGAATAACGCCCCTTCTTTAAATACATTATTTTTAACCAGACAAGATCCCTTGAAGGAACTCACATACAGAGCCCATCTCTTGTATGTCCCAGTGTCAGTCACAGATCATTGACCCACCCTGAAACACATTCAAACCTTCATGGTGTTTCCAACCCCGTCCACAACAGGAGTGGAAAATAAAGAACAAGAAAGGCTTTTTAGGTAGGTGATTGTTGATTTTTCATTGTGCTTTAGTATCTAGCCTTCTTTCATGAGGCTCTGACAGAAGCTCATGCAGACAAAGGATTATATGAGCTAAGAACTCTAAGCCACCATCAAAAGAACATTTGGCATCGTTAACATGAGCTACCGCTGCCTGCACACAGCCAAGGAGTATGCTGCTGTTGGCTCTCCGTGGAGTGCATATCAGATCTGTGGAGCAGCCAACCGAGCCCTCCACCAAAATATACTAATAATTTATGAAGAGAAAGTAATTCTTGCAGACTAGGAGGGCTGCATGCAAGAAAGGGAGAGACAAGGAACTGAAAATAGATGAGACGAGAGAGAAAAAATACAGTTCTCTTAGGCTGCTGTGAAACACCCATGTGCACATGCATGCACGCACACACACACACTAAAGAAAATGAGAGAGAAAAATTTATGGCCTGATTTTCTGGAAGTACAGCACAGCATTCCCCAACTCATCCAGGGGAAGCTGCAGGGACTCAGCAATTCTGAAAAATCAGAACAATGCTCTCTAACATTTGGGGTGGGCAGGGGGAGGTAGCTGCCACAAATAGTGGGGTTCTGAACTCTTTCTAGTGCCTTCGAAGGGCCAAGGCCAAGAAGGAAAATGGGGAGCATGGAGGTAAAAGGAAGAAGAAATAAAGGGAAAGGAGGAAAGAAGAGACTCTGGGAGGGAGATAGAGTGGCAGAGGACTAAGCAGTCTGAAAAGAAACAGGTCTATTTACTAATAACCTTCTTGATATAAGTCCTGGAAAAAAAATCAGCATTGTATCATCAAAAAAAGAGACCAGCTGAGGGGGTATATAAAATTAAGGATCAGATTCTCCATTGCCTTCCACTTTCTATAGTGAGTTATGTGTGCGTAAAGTGGGTGTAAGAGGCCACAGTGGACCGGCAAGTTAAATCAAACTATTTCGACTTAATGTGTTTGGAACAACTGTAGTTAAGAGCCTAACGGCAAAACAGAGCTATTAATGGCTTTTATTATGAGTTAAATTCAATGACATGAGCAGGAAGACTGAAGCAAGGAACATTCAGGCTGATTCCAGATGTCCACCTGCATAGTTCCCCTAACTCCAAATTCAGTGATGACAGGACAGAAACATCAAATCTTCAAAATGCTCACTGAATGTCTACATTGCACTCTAGATAACAATCAGCTCAGGAGCCGGCCCTGGTTCCGCTGCACCTGTTGGCTTTCCCCCAGCAGTTAGTTTAAAAACTCCTCTACAATTTTTTTACATTTTATATGCCAGCAATCTGGGTCCATTTTGATTTAAGTGGAGCCCATCCTTTATAGACTTCTCCTTTCCCAAAAGGTGTATGTACACACACACATGCACATATATTACATTAGCAGTTCCCACTTATCCTACTTGCCTGGGTTAAATTTCTATTTGCCTTCATTTAGTAGGTTTTTCAAGCCCTGGTAAATTTGAATCCTTAACTATTCACTGTATATACATTAGCAATTCAAAAAGTCAATTGGTAAAAGGAAAAGAAAGTCAATTGCTTTTGGCATTCAGTCAAATTATTTTCCAAAGCATATTTTCTGTGTACAGATATTTCACATTCATTGGGATAAAATTAATCAGATGGTCTGAAAATCTCCAGTTTAAAAAAAATATTTAGCTCTAATATTTAAAAGTTAATTCTCCCTTCACCATGCTGAGTATTTTCATTAAAGTGAAATTAGCATTATGTGACCCTTCAGAAATAGGCCCATTGTTCAATAAAACTGACCTCAGCAACAATTGACCTTAACATTGCTCAACCGTTTGACAGTCATTTATCTTATGATCTCCCTTCAATGGGCCTTGTTGCTGAAACAGCTAGTTCATCAACCTGGAAGTTTAGTTCAACAGCATAGTGCAGGCATTTCTTTTCTACTTATACCATGAAGGGACAGCTTTAGAATGACTCAAGAAACTGTGTCTCATTCCTACTGAACGGGCTTTGAAGAGCAGCCATGTACCAATAAGTGACTTGCAGTTGGCACATCCCTTTAAGCACACATTGAGAACCATGCTGAAACAAAAACAAATTACCTTGTTAACTTCAAGTTAAGGTGCTGCTTAACATTAAAGCCAAAATATGCCTTCAATAAACAAACAAAAATCCTATGCATTTAAAAACTATGGGCACAGTTACAGTTTTGCAAATTAACGTACAAAATGTAAGACATATATAAAAATCAACTCTATCCATCCGTCCTCACTCTCTTGCAACAGAAGCCAACCATCCCTACGTCGTGCACATTTCCAGTATAGGCTACAACCTTTACAAATTAACAGGCTCTGTGGAATTATGAAATTACCAGTAGCTGAAAGCTTGTGCTGTCAGAAGGGTGTAATTCATAAAGTCTTGTGTTTAAAAAGCCAGAAATGGGAGCTCTTATTTCCATGTGCTGTGTTGTACTCAATGTTGCTGTGTTAACATGTTCCCCATGGTTTATGTAGAGCAGTCCCCTGCTTGCAGGCACTACCACCTCTTTGTCCCCCCAAGTAGCTGTTACTCCCACCCCCTCTGATCAACAGTCATATTCCAACTGCCACAGAACCTTTGCGTGCCAACATTCCATGTGGTTCCCACAGGTCCCAATGATGGTTGAACCTGGTGATGTTCTGAACAGAGAGAGTTCTCAGCCATGCGCAGAGCTGTTTCCAGCACTTCACACTGACTCAATAGATATTCTAGGCTTCAGAGTGACATACAGGCAGAATGAGAATACTGCAAGACGTGCATTGATTTGTTGGGGTGGTAAATCAAGGTGTGTGTATTGCAGTGAAGGGCTGTGTATGTTTGGGGGTTTTGTGTATGCTGGTTGTGTAGCTGCATGCATGGTTGTGTCGATTTGTTTCTTGGAGGTTTGTGCTGGGAGATGTGTGAGATTTGTGCAGGTGCATGGGTATGGTAGTTGTGCCAAGCAACTCACCATCTGTGCAGCCTCCCTCATACATCAAATGAAACTGTTGCATACAAATTATCTGTAGAGAGAGAGTGGCAATTGGAGGAGTTACGTCTGATAACAGCTGAACACATTTGGCATGGCATAACTTCATTCCTTACTGTAGGTTTACACGGCATGGATGGAATTTGTGAAGTCAGAATGTCTGAGAACTTAAAAACGAGACGGTAACAGACTGAAACCCAGTGGCAATTGAACCTGGAAACATGAACAAAGAGCCCGCATCCATGCTTGTAGCGGTTTCCATGGCTTCACACTGACTGTGCAGATATTTTAGGTTTCATTGGGACATTCCTGGAATCTTATCACAGAAACTAAGCCCACTGAGGTTACTACTTGGCTCTCCTGTGGAGTGCAGAGGGGAGTTGGGACACTTATGTAGGGGAGTTGTGGGTGAGTAGAGAAGCTGGGAGTGGTTCATGTATCTTGTCAAGGGGGAGGGTACAATGTGTATGAGGGCAATAAGGAGTTGAGCAGCATGGTTTATTGATCTTCAGCTCAGAATTAAAAGTTACTAACTCAAGTGCAATATGCAGCCCTTCTATGACTTGGTAGTCCAGTTCAGGATTTAGGGAAGCCCTGTGTGGTGACATTAGGCAGCACAGGAGAGATAGTCAGGGTATGTCTTCAGTATAGTTCGCTTGAGTGACTTCTTGTGTTAGCCTAGCTTGGGTGAGAGCAGCGACACTGCAAAATGTCTCACTCAATCTATTTTGTCCACATTGGTGCTAAACTCACATGCGAGAATCTATGAATTCTGGAGGCAGGACTCCAGTTCTTTGCACTTCAATAAGTTAAGCTGCTCTATGAATTCTCCCCCCATGAATTCTGGGATAACTTCTCTGTCCTTTCTGGACACCTGGGGGGAATTCCAGTGTTACCAGCTTTCATGGATTTTTTTCCACATCTGATGTGCACTTGTAATGACATTTGCTAGAAAGCTGGAGCTTCTTGTAAGTCCTCTGACTGGCTGCCTGCCCCATTTACCCATCTCCTGGGGCAGTACAAAGACTCAGTTGTACTTCAGGAAGCAAAAGCTCTTTCCCTTCCTGTAGTGAGGTGGTGGGATCCCCCACAGCCCCGCTGAGGGACAAACCTCCCCTAACACCAGTATGGGCGGAGCCATCGGGTCCAGCACCCGCCCCTCAGAGGTCACGGCGCAGACCCGGAAGTATAAAAGCTCACCAGCAGCGCTTAGTTGAGACCCGGCTGCCAGAGAGGCCAGACGTCTGCAACCGAGCTCCCTCTGGGGAGACAGCAGAAGGCCGCGGCCGGCCTGACCCCGGGGAGGCCTGGCCGAGCCTGTCGCTTGCCCGCTACCCCGGGGAGGCCTGGCCGAGCCTGTCCTGCGCCAGCTACCCCGAGGAAGAGCCTAGCCTGCCTCTGGCAAGTTACCCCAAGGAGCCACTGAGCCCACCTGCGAACACTTACCCAGAGGAGCCGATGGTGTTGGAGACTGCTGGCGACGCCTTGACGACTCAGGTACCTGACGAGGGGAGAGTGGAAGTAGCCCAGGGGCAGCCGACGCCAGTCTGGCTGCAGCACTGCCAGAACCAATGTTAGGCCATGGCTACCCTCACACTTTACAGCGCTGCAACTTTCGTGCTCAGGGGTGTGAAAAAACACCCCCCTGAGCGCTGCAAGATACAGCACTGTAAAGAGTCAGTGTAATCAGGGCGGCAGCGCTGGGAGCACGGCTGCCAGCGCTGCATGCTACACTTGTAAAGGATGTGGTTTACGTGCAGCGCTGGGAGAGCTCTCTCCCAGCACTGCCGCTCCGACTACACTCACACTTCAAAGCGCTGCCGGGGCAGCGCTTTGAAATTCCAAATGTAGCCATACCCTTAGTGTGTTGCGGCCAGGATCCCCACTGACAGCAGCAAATTTCTGCCACTGCTAGGGCCCGGGGCTGGAACACAGTGGAGTGGGAGGGCCTGCGTTCCCCCTGCAGCCCTTCCAAGGGTGGCAGACTCCCCCTTTCCCTGGCCTGGGGAGGCCGAAACCTGCTATAGCTGCTCAGCCCTGCCTGAGGACCTGAGCATACTAACTCTGTGTTTGTTGCCCCGCCCTGACCTAGGGCTGGGTGGGAGATTATTGGTAGCGAGGCGGTTGGATCCCCTGCAGCCCCGCTGAGGGACAAACCACGGCTGAGCCGCACCACAGCTCCCTTTAGCAACCCAAAGCCCTTCTCATGGAAGGGAAGGAGAAGGAGGAAGTTTACAAGCACAGCAGCTCAAGGCAGCTCCTCCTCCTCCCCTCTCATAAGCAACAGGGAAGGGACAGTTCCCCCCTTCCCTCTGCCTCCTTGCAACACTTGGAAGGGAGGAGGAGGACAGACACCAGAGCTGCCTCCCTTCCAGAGCCGGCTCCAGGCACCAGCACAGCAAGCAGGCGCTTGGGGCAACACGTCTGGGTCTTCAGTGGCAATTTGGCGGTGGGTCCCTTGGTTCCTCTTGGAGGGAAGGACCTGCCACTGAAGAATGAAGCGGTGGCAGCAGAGCTGCTGCCGATCGCGGCTCCCCCCCCGTGCTGCTTGGGGTGGCAAAAGTGCTGGAGCTGGACCTGCTCCCTTTACCCAGCCTGGAACAGGGCGAGGACCTCCCTGAAGCCCCCACTTCTTTTTCCTATGTGTGAGGGAAAGAATGCCAGACAGAGCAGAGGTGAGGGTGGAGGGGGGCTAAGCTGAAATGATAGGGGGGGACAAGACTGGTTTGGAGGCTGTGGGACAGAATTAACTTCTGGACAAGAGATGAACAGATGTAGGGCCAAACCACCTACCCACTAAACTTAGGGAACAGTGCAGCACTAATTATATCTCCCCTTTTCCCACCCACCCATGTGCAATGGGAAGGGGAGTTCAAAAACCAAGACAGACCAAAAGCTACAATATATTCTCTTTTAAATTCTCATGATTTTGGGGGGTCTGACATGATTTTTGATCTTTAGAAGTTGGCAACATTGGAATTGTGGGAAGGCATTGGAGGACTAGCAGCACTTGAGCGTAACAAGCTTGCCTCCACATGGTAGAGCGGTCATGTCAGCAGCTGACAAGTTGTACTAAATGTGCTTTAATCTAGATCCCCAGGGGGCCACCAACTTAAGTTAAAAGCACCACCATACTCATTTAAGGGTTTGTGTGTTGTGTGGACAATAGCAGCACTCAAGTCAACTTTGCAGTGAGGACAAGACCACAGCCTGCAAACTAAAGTCAGATAAAAACTGCAGGCCTATCTGCATCAGGACCCAAATGAAGAATCCTCTTTACATTCATTACAGCAGAGTCTGGTCTCTTGTCCATGTGCAACAGCAGGGGTCTGTACCCATTTTTTACAAAAAAATATTGCAGCCACACTGGAGAATGCTAGTAGGACTTTCAATCAACAAAGTCTTGAAACCATTGCTACACTAGCTTCACTAGGCTGTAAGAAATCCCTGGCCCTGCACCACCCTCTTCTCACTTTTGCAGCCCAGTTTTCAATTTTCTAAGAGTTGTCTGAAAATTGAAAACTGTGTTCCAAGGAGTTGAAGAGTTGTGTGTGTGTGGAGGGGGTTAGTTGCTTCAATGCAGATTAAAAAGTTGGTTTAAGAAAAATAAATTGCAACACAGTGTTATCCTTCTGACTCACTTTAATGTCAGTATGAGGTTTGAAGGGAAAATGCTGTTTCTCCTTATCATCTATATCGTGCTATTTTAAATTTAGTGAGCAACTCTATGAGCAAATGTGCTACCAAGAAAATAGAAGTAGGGGCTTACGATCTCAGCACAAAGAGTCAGGGGCAAATATTTTCCTGGAGGACTGATACAGCCTGTAAATCATTCTGCGGTCCTATTATACCATAATATCCACTCTGATGACAGGGAAAGGGGTGTCTAGAAGACAAAATCTGTGCAAGGATTCCAGCCAGGGGCAAGGATTGCTTCCCAGCCTCACCTAATATAGATGAGGCTTCAAAGTCAAACCCCACAAGCCTTGCGGGTCCCTGAGGATCTGCATGGAGGTCCCTTGTTTCATACCAGCTCTGGACCCCTGTGACACCTCCAGCCTGTCTCCATGGCAACTTGGCTCCATTGCACCATAGGGAGCAGTGCTAGGTTAGAGGGAAGGGGGGTTTGAGGAAGAGCTAATACAGCCCAATGGTAGTTTATCTTTCTTGGCTAATTTCTATGGGGCCAGAGAGGGGACAATTTGCACCTCTCCCACAAGCTTGTTTCAAGTTGTACAGCGCTGGGAGTTACAGCTGTCTTCGTACAGCTGTGTAGGGAAAGCGCTGCAGTGTGGCCACACTGACAGCTACCAGTGCTGCAGTGTGGCCACATTTGCAGCATTTGCAGCGCTGTTGGGAGTAGTGCATTGTGGGCAGCTATCCCAGCATTCAAGTGGCTGCAACGTGCTTTTCAAAAGAGAGGGTGAGGGGGAACGGGGGGGGGGGGGGAGAGAGAGAGAGGATTTTTGGATCTATCAGCTCCCTGCCTTGCAAGTTCTAAGGACTGGAACCAACCTGCAATCAATTTAAAAGTTTCGAGCCCTTCCCCCACCCCCTCTTATTCACTAAATGCAAATTATGCACTCCTAAATAAATAGTCTTCAGACCACATAAGTAGCTGCTCAACACGGACTCCCTCCTCCCCCTCTGCCGTGTGACTTCTCTCTTCAAGCAAACAGCTGTGAACCTTCCAAAGCAATTCCCCTGTCTGCCTCTGCTCGCTCACTCCAGCAAACAGGAGCTGTGTTTGTTTTTTTAGATAAGCAGCTTGGGTTTTAGATAAGCAGCTCAGAGTTCAGCCATTCTTCCGGTTTGTTGTGAGTAGGCATTCTGGGATACCTCCTAATACCCTGGAGGCCACACTTGATGAGCAGCGCTGCATCACCAGTGCTGCCAATCGTTACACCCCAAGCAGACCAGGTGTACAGCCAACGCTGCAGCCAGGGAGTTGCAGCGCTGGATGTGCCTTGCAGGTGTGGACAGTTACTAAGTTGCAGTGCTGTAAACCCACCACCAGCACTGCAACTCTCCAGTGTAGCCAAGCCCTGAGTTGCTTCCAGTCTAACTCCCTTGCTCCAGTTCCACTGATAATACATCCGCCCTCTTTTAATATAAATATTAAAAAAAATAATTTGTGCCCATTGGGAACCCCAGAGATACAGGCAAGTCCCCACAGGGTCCACAATGTGCAGGCAAGGGGAAGGGAATGTCAGTAAAGAATTTAATTGTTTAACAGGATAACATTTAGTTAAATGAGGAAAGAAGGAGGTAGGAGGGGCCTTGTGGGTAAAAAAGGAAGGGACCAATGAGGAAGTAGTAAAACATGTGCACTCTTCCTCAAGAAAAGAGGGAAAGGATTTTGAAAATTCAAAGTGTAAGATATACTCTGGAACTCTGAGCTCAGTTATCTTTGCTCTTAAGTTTACAAAGGGAATATTGTCTCAAGACAGTAGTAGAGGTTAGTCCTGCATTATTTTTAGTCACATACCTGAAAATAAGCTATTTGATGGATACAATTTTGGTAGCGGTGTGGTGCCCATCCATTTCTGCTGCTATTGTCTAAAATTAATAATCCCTGATTACAACTAGACAAACTATAATGCAATGGAATGGTATATGACCGACCACCAGCACCAACATGGATATTTGGTCCTGAAAACACCAGATGTGTCTATTTTTCAGAGCTGCTGAATGCCTACAACTCCAACGAAAGTCAATGGGAGCTGCAGGTGCATACTGGCTCTGAAAAACTTCAGAGCCAAGGCCTTTATTCAAAGTAAAGCTCCCCAACTCACGTGCGACCAATAGTTCCAATGGATTCTGAGCCACCATCTGCAAACTGCCCTTTTCTAGGGAAAGAAAAATTCAAAAGGACTGTATACAGCTGCTCTTGCTTGCTTCATCCAAACAGTTCTAGCACCATTGAGCAGAAGTTAAGTGGACATGGCTTGAGAGAATAATGTAATAGAAATGCTCCATTTTCTTTCTGCCAGCTGCACAAGTTGTTGCAAACATTAAATGAATGACACTGGTCTGGTCTTTTGACTTATTTTTATTGTTTGTCATAAACTCTAATTATTAACCATATTTTGCAATTTCATCGCTCCTCCCACCCAAGGGTCTCAAAACAGTTTACAGACATTACATTAGTTGATCCTCACAACACCCTTGCGAGACAAGTAAATACCAAAAACCACATTCTCCATCAATAAAATGGGGTTTGTCCAAGGTCACATGAGAGCCAAGGGCAGAGCTGCAAATAAAAACCAGAAGTCTTAATGTCTAGTGCCTGTTATAACTATTAGACCATATGACCTTGCTACAATAAAGCCAAGAAGGGTTTTAAGCCTTGCCGCTTGCAAAAAAAGAAAAGCTTCTACCTAGTCACACATTAAACAGGATGAAACTGATGAAATCATTAAACTCTGAAATAAGACAAGTCTTCCATTTATGATGTTTCCCACACCTGACTGAGGACCAGGCTCTCTGCTGTGATGTTCACTCATAATGTAAATCTGACAGTGCTTCTCCAGAGAGACACTTACTCTTTCCAAAAGATTTCTACTTAGTGTCTCCTTGTGCCAATTATGAAAGCACTGTCTACTTTCCTATGCAAATACTAACATTTCTGCCACTCGTGCATAGTGCCCCTAAAACCAGCTGGTGAAGTTAGAGTGCATGTGAAAGAAGGTTGGTAAAAAGGTTACAACCCTGATGAATTGTTTGTGTATACTTATTCCAATGTGTGGTCAGCCACATAGGATGGAGAAGGGGCATCTTTGTTGCCTCTACTTCTATTTTACAACACACTTAGCAGCAAGCTTAGAAATCCTATTATAGAAATGAGAAAACAGTGCAATGTGTGCACTTAGTATTGAAGCTTAGCGGTTTTCCAAGTAATACAGGTAAGTGGCTCAGGTATCTTGTCAGTTTGGTTTAGTTTTCCCCCAACTCTGCCATTAACAGCCACTCTCCAAAAGGAGATTCATTTTGTATACAAAAGAGCCAAGAGAGACAGTATATATGAGAGTGCTAATACTGCTGAGCTTACACACAAGTTATTACAATCCTAGTCAGACATAGCTGCAGGGAATCTGCACAGTTCTCTATCATGTCCTACAACCTTGGAGGAAAATCAGATGACTTGTTATAATTATGTATCATTTCTATTAGGAGAGTGACCTATCAAAAGCGCTCCTATCAGGACTTTGGCTCCATTGTGCCAAGCACTATACACGCATATTGGTCACATGGCCTCTGCCCTAAATGGTTTACAATCTAAGGCCTGGTCCACACTACGCAGTTAAATCGATTTAAACAGCGTTAAATCGATTTAACGCTGTACCCGCCCACACTACAACGCACTTTAAATTGATTTTAAGGGCTCTTAAAATCGATTTCTGTACTCCTCTCCAACGAGAGGAGTAACGCTAAAATCGATATTACTATATCGATTTAGGATTAGTGTGGACGGAAATCGAAGTTATTGGCCTCATCATTTTACAGTAGCTACCCACAGTGCACCGCTCCAGAAATCGACGCTAGCCTCCGACCATGGACGCACACCACCGAATTAATGTGCCCTAGTGTGGATGCATAAATTCGATTTTATAATATCAGTTTTATAAAACTGGTTTTAGTTATTTTGATTTTATGCTGTAGTGTAGACGTAGCCTAAGAGAAGCAACATGCAAGGAATGGGAAGGATGGGAAGGAATATAAACCACAGACAGTAGTAGTTTTGGTGGTTCACTAGGTAGCATTTTTTTCTCTGTATTGCTGCCAAACTAAAATCCCAGCTTGGTATAAAGGGTACTGTGGTCTAGGAAATGTCAGCTTCCAGAGTTAAACTGAGCTCCTGACCATTAAAGAAATCCCAGAGCAATTATTGTCTAAAGTGGAGTATTAACCCTGGTCCCCCAGCCAAATTCCACATTCAGTAATTATCTACTACCTCCGATGATTGTGTATCATTGCCATACGTTATTAGGTTATGGCTACACTAGAAAGCCACTCTAAGCTTATGGGAGAACTCTTCTGTTCACTTAATTACTCCAGTTCAACTATGGATTTGTCCACACTAGCACTTTTGTTGGCCAGGGGTGTGAAAAAAAAAAAAAAAAGCCAACCAACTCCTCCTCCCTCCCCCCACCCCCGCAAAAAAACCCACTCCCTGACCAACAAGTTACATCAACAAAAGTGCCAGTGTGGAAAGTGCTGTGACAACAGGAGAGCATCTCCCTCTGATATAGTTATCGCTGCTCATTGGGTATGGTTTAATTACGCTTGCAGAAGAGCTCTCTCCAGTTGGTGTAGAGCTGCTACACAGGAGACCTTACAGGAGTGCAGCTGCAGCACTACAGCTATGCCACTGTAAGGTCTGTAGTGTAGACTACTTCTCCCACTGACATAGGCTCTCCAGCTGACATAACGCTGTCCATACTGACTCTTATGTCAGTGTAACTTACATCACTAGGGGCGGGGGATGGTTTATTCACACCCCCGAGTGACATAAGTAATGCTGACCTAACCTGCACTGTAGACAAAGCCTAAACAGCTGCTGCATTCCGCTCCACAGGTGGCTGCATTTCAGTGGCGATGGAGGAAAAGGATTCTTGATTATGCATAGTTTGTAAGGAGCTTAGAAATTGCTTAGAAATGCAAGCTGTATTGCTATTAAGGCATGTGGTTTGTCATAGAAAAGAAGTGAAATGAAAAACAAAAAACATTAAAAAAAGGTTTATTCTTGCCAAAAGAATGCAAAAAAACCTCTTGAGTTTTATTGAATCACTCCTCATGATCAGCACACATTTTAAAATAGAAATAATACCTATATATTAGTGGGTTTTTAAAAAACAATGTTAACTCAAATAGGAAAAATCCATAATATGTTTGATATTAATAAATTGTAAAAATGATAGTATGTCTTGTTTTGATCAAGTTTGTTATTAATTTCTTAATTACATGATTTTAGATCTTTGTCATCTTTAATCATATCTACATATAAAGAAAAGGAATGCTCTGTAAAAGTGCTGTATGTTGGTATGACTTAGGAAGACAGTCCTGTATTGGTTACACTTGAGTCATGGTTGGAAGGTTTCTAGCTCTTATGGTTCTAAAAACCTAATTCCTCTCCCTACCTGCCCTCATCGCCCCATGAAAGCTAAAGGACCATGGTAGAGGGTTGTTAAACAGCCATGACTTTTAATTTGACTTGCAAAACTAAAGGAATCTCACAATCCATGACAATGTGGGAGAACAGAACAGCCTTAGCTACAAGCAGCTTCCATCTGTGGATATCCACAGAGAACTATGAGAAACAAGGTAGAGGAAAAGAACACTATACCATAATTTAAATTCATAACACAGAAAATATGAACACATTTGATTGTTTTGTGCAGTCTTTAGTGCCTGGGAGCACAACTCATAATAATTTAACAGCAAACAATATAAGATTTATGGTAATAATTTAGCATCTCTTAAGCAGGAATTTGGCTTACCCATCTTGTTGTCTCAGGTTTTAGTTTTTTATATTATACACACACACACACACGAGAAGATGAAACTAGAGATGTGTTTATTAGCACCTTCAAGAGATCAGCTTTGTTCAAGCCCCAATGCAGGGATTTACCAACCCTAAGAGGAATCACTTAAACATTTGTACAGTGCTGTATTTT
The DNA here is from genome assembly GCF_025201925.1 of Gopherus flavomarginatus. Taxonomy (NCBI): domain Eukaryota; kingdom Metazoa; phylum Chordata; order Testudines; family Testudinidae; genus Gopherus; species Gopherus flavomarginatus. The sequence goes on along the minus strand of NC_066620.1, from coordinate 59,627,844 downwards.
ACATGACACTATTCAAAAACTGAATAAAAATGCTTACACATTTGTTTTAATGTACACATTTTTTTGAGATAGTGACAAGTTAAAAATGTGTCATGTTTTATTAGGCCAACTTCTGTTAGTGAAAGAAACAAGCTTTTGAAATACAAAGAACTCTTCTTTAGCTATCTGTAGCTCTCAAGATCATCTCTTTCACCCACAGAAGTTGGTCCAGCAAAAGATATTACCTCACCTACCTTGTCTCTCTAATATGCTGGGACCAACATGGCTACACCACCATTACAAACAACCTTATTTTACCCAAACACCAGGAGCATGGCATGTAATCTCATCTGATTCTGAAGGACTATACTAGGGAATAACCCTAATTCAGCGGTCAGCAAACCCCAGCTTGTCTTTGTGTACACTTGGGAGTCTATACTGTTGTGGTGACACCTGTCATAAACAGATAGCTAAGGGTTAATGTCTCTTTCACCTGAAGCACCTGACCAGAGGACCAATCAGGAAACCGGATTTTTTCAACTTTGGGTGGAGGGAATTGAGTGTCTAAGGTCTTTTGTTTTCTGCCTGCCTGCTTTCTCTGAGCTTTGGAGAAGTAGTTCTTTTTTCTAGTCTTCTGTTTCCAAGTGTAAGGACAAAGAGATCAGATAGTAAGTTATATGGTTTCTTTTCTTTGGTATTTGCATGAATATAAGTGCTGGAGTGCTTTGATTTGGATTCTTTTTGAATAAGGCTGTTTATTCAATATTCTTTTAAGCAATTGACCCTGTGTTGTATCATCTTAATACAGAGAGAACATTTGTACTTATTTTTCTCTCTTTTTATATAAAGCTTTCTTTTAAGACCTGTTGGAGTTTTCTTTACTTCAGGGAAATTGAGTCTGTACTCACCAGGGAATTGGTGGGAGGAAGAAATCAAGGGGAGATTTGTGTGTTGGATTGCTAGCTGACTTTGCATTCCCTCTGGGGGAATAGAAAGTACTTTTTGTTTCCAGGATTGGGAACAGAGAGGGAGATTCACTCTGTTTGGATTCACAGAACTTGTGTCTGTGTAGCACCTGGAGGGGGGAAGGGAAAAAGGATTATTTCCCTTTGTTGTGAGACTCAAGGGATTTGGGTCTTGGGGTCCCCAGGAAAGGTTTTTCAGGGGGACCAGAGTGCCCCAAAACACTCTAATTTTTTGGGTGGTGGCAGCAGGTACCAGGTCCAAGCTGGTAACTAAGCTTGGAGGTTTTCATGCTAACCCCCATATTTTGGACGCTAAGGTCCAAATCTGGGACTAAGGTTATTACATGAGTGGCAGCTGGTGGGAGATAGACAGAACCCAGAAGCCAGTAGAAATATTATATTTTTCTTTTCTCTGCTAAGGGCTTTTTAGCAGAGAGAAACAGTTGGTTTTAAAAGGGAACCAGAGAGAATTTTTTTTTCTGCTCTCTCTCGCAGTTTGTGGCTTGCATGTTAAGGGTCTTTTGTCATGCAATAGCCCTCCCATTAGGAGGCAAGTACCGGCACTTATATGCATGCATATAAGTGGTTTTTCTGGTTTCCCTTCATTGAACATTAGCTAGAGAGAGAAAAGGAAAATTAACTAAAGGCACTGTTGCTAGGCAGACTTCAGGAGGCAACAGAGAACCTGCAGTTCAGAAGATAACCACCGGAGGGCACCCCAACACAAGAAAACAGGAACCATGACTTCTAAGGCAAAAATTGACGCCGAAGAACAAATCAAAGAAGCTGAACACAGGCGACAACTGGAAATAAAACAAAAAGAGATGGAGATGAAAGAAAGAGAAGAACAGATCAAAGAGGCAGCACACAAAAGAAAACTAGAAGAAGAAGAGATGGCCTACCGAAGGAAACAAGCAGAAGATGAGTTGGCCCACAGAAGGAAGCAAGAAGAAGAGGAGGCGGCCCACCACCGAGAAATGGAAAAACAACAAAAAGAGAATGAAGAGAAGGAAAAACAGAGAAAACATGAACTGGAGTTGGCAAAAGCTGGGCTGCCTGTGCCAGCCAACCCTAACAACCCGGCACCAAATATTGCTCCACAGCACAGAAAATTTCCCACCTACAAGGCAGGTGATGACACCGAGGCCTTCTTGGAAAATTTTGAAAGAGCCTGTCTTGGGTACAGCATTCCCGAAGACCAGTACATGGTAGAATTGAGGTCACAGCTCAGTGGACCTTTAGCAGAGGTGGCAGCTGAAATGCCTAAGCACCAAATGAATGACTATAAACTTTTCCTAACCAAGGCCAGATACAGGATGGGGATAACCCAGATCATGCCCGTCGGCGCTTCAGAACCCAAAAGTGGAAACCAGAGGTGTCATTTCCCAAACACGCCTACTACACTGCAAAAAACTATGAGGCCTGGCTAACAGGAAACAACATTCAAACCTTGGAAGAACTGAACCTCCTCATACAAATGGAGCAGTTCTTGGATGGTGTTCCTGAAGACATCACACGGTACATACAAGATGGAAACCCCAAGAATATCGCTGAGGCGGGGGAGATTGGAGCCAAATGGATGGAACTGGCAGAAAGCAAGAAGCTACTGTCAAGGGGAACGATTACCCCAGGGGGCACACAGACCATAAACCCTACAACCGAGGACAGCCAAAGACCCCACATACCACCCAAGTAAAGCCACAGATACCCTACCCTTCAACCTCACCAGTCTCCAGTAACTCACCTCGGCCCAGTGACCCATCAGATGGAAGATGCTTTAAAGTGTAATGAACTGGGACATATCAAGGCCAACTGTCCCAAGAACACCATGCGAGTGCAATTCATTACACCACCATCACACCAAAGATCCCCAGGCCCGGATGCCTCTCAAATACCCTTGGAGCGAAGGGAAAATTTGAGAGTGGGCGGAAAGAAGGTTACTGCGTGGAGAGACACGGGGGCACAAGTGTCAGCTATCCACCAATCCTTCGTTGACCCCAAATTCATCAACCCAAAGGCCAAAGTTACAATTTACCCCTTCATGTCACAAGCTGTAGACTTGCCTACAGCTCAACTGCCTGTCCAGTACAAAGGCTGGTCAGGAATGTGGACTTTTGCAGTCTATGACAATTATCCTATCCCCATGCTACTGGGGGAAGACTTGGCCAACCAGGTGAGGCGGGCCAAGAGAGTGGGAATGGTTACACGTAGCCAAACCAGGCAAGCTTCCAGACCCATTCCTGTTCCTGAGCCGTCCACAGAGGCCCCGTCTGTGTTACCAGAGACCCAGACAGAGGTAGTGGACCCGGATTCCATGCCAACCACTGAAACAGCCACAGCACCTCCAGTCCCAGGCCCGGAACTGGAACAGCAACCAGCACCAGCAAGTGCAACCACATCTTCAAACTCAACGCCAGAGGGCGCCAGCGAGCCAGAACTGGCAGAAGCAAAAGACAGCCATACCCAAAAGGCTCAGCCAGAGCCTGAAATGCCCTCAGGTGCACCAGCGGAGAGCGGTTCACCAGCAACGGAAACAACCCCATCACCTACATCGCTTCCAGAGGGACCAAGCCCAAGTCCACAGTCTGAGGAAGAACTGGTGACCCCCAGCCTCAAGGGAACAGTTCCAGACTGAGCAGGAAGCAGATGACAGCCTTCAGAAAGCTTGGGCGGCGGCACGGAGCACCCCACCGCCTCTCAGCTCTTCTAAATCGATCCCGGTTTGTTATAGACCAAGGACTTTTATACAAGGAAATTCTTTCTGGTGGACACCGGGAAGAATGGCAGCCGCAAAAACAGTTGGTGGTTCCAACTAAGTACCGGGAGAAGCTCTTAAGCTTAGCCCATGATCATCCCAGTGGCCATGCTGGGGTGAACAGAACCAAAGACCGGTTGGGGAAGTCCTTCCACTGGGAGGGGATGGGCAAGGACGTTGCCAAGTATGTCCGGTCTTGTGAGGTATGCCAAAGAGTGGGTAAGCCTCAAGACCAGGTCAAGGCCCCTCTCCAGCCACTCCCCATAATTGAGGTCCCATTTCAGCGAGTAGCTGTGGATAATCTGGGCCCTTTCCCAAAAAAGACGCCCAGAGGAAAGCAGTACGTACTGACTTTAGTGGACTTTGCTACCCGATGGCCAGAAGCAGTCGCTCTAGGCAACACCAGGGCTAACACTGTGTGCCTGGCCCTAACAGACATCTTTGCCAGGGTAGGTTGGCCCTCTGACATCCTTACAGATTCAGGGTCTAATTTCCTGGCAGGGACCATGGAAAAACTGTGGGAAACTCATGGGGTGAATCACTTGGTTGCCACCCCATACCACCATCAAACCAATGGCCTGGTGGAAAGGTTCAATGGAACTTTGGGGGCCATGATACGAAAATTCATCAACGAATTCTCCAATAATTGGGACCTAGTGTTGCAGCAGTTGCTGTTTGCCTACAGGGCTGTACCACATCCCAGTTTAGGGTTTTCACCATTTGAACTTGTGTATGGTCACGAGGTTAAGGGGCCATTACAGTTGGTGAAGCAGCAATGGGAGGGGTTTACGCCTTCTCCAGGAACTAACATTCTGGACTTTGTAAGCAACCTACAAAGCACCCTCCGACACTCTTTAGCCCTTGCTAAAGAGAACCTACAGGATGCTCAAGAAGAGCAAAAGGCCTGGTATGACAGACATGCCAGAGATCGGTCCTTCAAGGTAGGAGACCAGGTTATGGTCTTGAAGGCGCAACAGGCCCATAAGATGGAAGCCTCATGGGAAGGGCCATTCACGGTCCAAGAGCGCCTGGGAGCTGTAAACTACCTCATAGCATTTCCCAATTCCTCACTAAAGCCTAAAGTGTACCATGTTAATTCTCTCAAGCCTTTCTATTCCAGAGACTTACAGGTTTGTCAGTTTACAGTCCAGGGAGAGGATGCTGAGTGGCCTGACGGTGTCTACTACAACGGGAAAAAAGACGGTGGCGTGGAAGAGGTGAACCTCTCAACCACTCTGGAACGTCTGCAGCGGCAGCAAATCAAGGAGCTGTGCACTAGCTTCGCCCCATTGTTCTCAGCCACCCCAGGACGGACTGAACGGGCATACCACTCCATTGATACAGGTAATGCTCACCCAATCAGAACCCCACCCTACCGAGTGTCTCCTCATGCCCAAGCTGCTATAGAACGGGAGATCCAAAACATGCTACAGATGGGTATAATCCGCTCATCTACCAGTGCATGGGCATCTCCAGTGGTTCTGGTACCCAAACCAGATGGGGAAATACGCTTTTGCGTGGACTACCGTAAGCTAAATGCTGTAACTCGTCCGGACAACTATCCAATGCCACGTACCGATGAGCTATTGGAAAAGTTGGGACGTGCCCAGTTCATCTCTACAATAGACTTAACCAAGGGGTACTGGCAAGTACCGCTAGATGAACCTGCCAAGGAGAGGTCAGCATTCGTCACCCATGCGGGGGTGTATGAATTCAATGTCCTTCCTTTCGGCCTTCGAAATGCACCCGCCACCTTCCAGAGGCTGGTAGATGGTCTACTAGCTGGACTGGGAGAATTTGCAGTTGCCTACCTCGATGATGTGGCCATTTTTTCAGACTCCTGGCCCGAACACCTACTACACCTGGAAAAGGTCTTTGAGCGCATCAGGCAGGCAGGACTAACTGTTAAGGCCAAAAAGTGTCAAATAGGCCAAAACAGAGTGACTTACCTGGGGCACCAGGTGGGTCGAGGAACCATAAACCCCCTACAGGCCAAGGTGGATGCTATCCAAAAGTGGCCTGTCCCAAGGTCAAAGAAACAGGTCCAATCCTTCTTAGGCTTGGCCGGATACTACAGGCGATTTGTACCACACTACAGCCAAATCGCTGCCCCACTGACCGACCTGACCAAAAAGACCCAGCCAAATGCAGTTAAGTGGACTGATGAGTGTCAAAAGGCCTTTACCCAACTTAAGGCAACGCTCATGTCTGACCCTGTGCTCAGGGCCCCCGGATTTTGACAAGCCATTCCTAGTAACCACAGATGCATCTGAGCGTGGTATAGGAGCAGTGCTCATGCAGGAAGCAACAGATCACAACTTCCATCCTGTCGTGTTTCTCAGCAAGAAACTGTCTGAGAGGGAAAGTCACTGGTCAGTCAGTGAAAAGGAATGCTATGCCATTGTGTACGCCCTGGAAAAGCTACGCCCATATGTTTGGGGACGGCGGTTCCAACTACAAACTGACCATGCTGCACTAAAGTGGCTTCATACTGCCAAGGGGAACAACAAGAAACTTCTTCGTTGGAGTTTAGCTCTCCAAGATTTTGATTTTGAAATTCAACACATCACAGGAGCTTCTAATAAAGTTGCTGATGCACTCTCCCGTGAGAGTTTCCCAGAATTCAGTAGTTAAAAAGTGTTCTTAAAAATGTAGAAGTCTGTTAGTTATATACTTAGGAGTATATGTAAAGGTGTATGTGTTGTATTAATCTGTTTATTTTCAAGTTCTAGAAGGAAATCGCCGCCAGTGAGCTTCCCCACTGTCTGCAATTTGGGGGGCGTGTCATAAACAGATAGCTAAGGGTTAATGTCTCTTTCACCTGAAGCACCTGACCAGAGGACCAATCAGGAAACCGGATTTTTTTCAACTTTGGGTGGAGGGAATTGAGTGTCTAAGGTCTTTTGTTTTCTGCCTGCCTGCTTTCTCTGAGCTTTGAAGAAGTAGTTCTTTTTTCTAGTCTTCTGTTTCCAAGTGTAAGGACAAAGAGATCAGATAGTAAGTTATATGGTTTCTTTTCTTTGGTATTTGCATGAATATAAGTGCTGGAGTGCTTTGATTTGGATTCTTTTTGAATAAGGCTGTTTATTCAATATTCTTTTAAGCAATTGACCCTGTGTTGTATCATCTTAATACAGAGAGAACATTTGTACTTATTTTTCTCTCTTTTTATATAAAGCTTTCTTTTAAGACCTGTTGGAGTTTTTCTTTACTTCAGGGAAATTGAGTCTGTACTCACCAGGGAATTGGTGGGAGGAAGAAATCAAGGGGAGATTTGTGTGTTGGATTGCTAGCCTGACTTTGCATTCCCTCTGGGGGAATAGGAAAGTACTTTTTGTTTCCAGGATTGGGAACAGAGAGGGAGATTCACTCTGTTTGGATTCACAGAACTTGTGTCTGTGTATCTCTCCAGGAGCACCTGGAGGGGGGAAGGGAAAAAGGATTATTTCCCTTTGTTGTGAGACTCAAGGGATTTGGGTCTTGGGGGTCCCCAGGAAAGGTTTTTCAGGGGGACCAGAGTGCCCCAAAACACTCTAATTTTTTGGGTGGTGGCAGCAGGTACCAGGTCCAAGCTGGTAACTAAGCTTGGAGGTTTTCATGCTAACCCCCATATTTTGGACGCTAAGGTCCAAATCTGGGACTAAGGTTATTACAACACCAATTGCTGAATCAGGGTATTTCCTGAATTAAGACAAGGCCTAACTGTAAGTGAAAATGACCAATCATTTAATGCAAACCTGAAGAAATGGGATTCCTGTAACTTTAAAACAGCTCTTAAGTGATAATTTAACTGGGCTTGATTCTGAAGTCATATTACCAATACCATCAGTGACAGTGCAAACATCACTCTGTCTGCTCTGCCAAAAGAGCTCCAACTCTGTTTTTTAGGGACCACTACAGGAGGAGACGAGAGGTGATAAGAGTCCAGTCTTCATGATTCATTCAGGCCTTGACCCAAAGCCAAGTGAAATCAATGTAACTATCCTTATTGACTTCTATGAGCTCTGGATCAGTCTCTTAAGTCCTTGGCCTCTCTACCAAGGCTTAACAAGAGGGCCAGTTAGTATCTATTTGATAATAGGAACTAGGCTGAGACCATCAATTCATTTTCCATAGACAGCAAAAGTCAATGAGTAAAGACTTTTGAACACTTCTACTGTAACCGACTGAATAAATGTGTTGTGCTCTCCACTAATGACTAGTCTGCATCAAGGATAAGAGCCTCCTACCACTACCACCTAATTGAATTATTTCTTTCTTTCAAGTGGTAGAGACATGCTTTGGCACTGAATGCTCAGGGTTCTGTACCAGTTGATGACCTATGGAGTGGAGACAAGGGCTGTTTCAAATCTGGCTTTCATGACTGTGCCTTGGTGGTAAAAAGTTCTGTGTATCATTATCAGTCCCCTCTGCTATCTAGTCCCTCTCACCTAATGTCTATTTTATGGTGAACAGATAAATAATAAATCTCCATGTTCCTGCTAACTCACTCTCTTTGTTCTCATTCTGTCCCTGTTCTTCAATCTGCTGTGCAAGGACAAACCAAATGATGGCAAATATCACTTGAAAGTAAGTTATGCAGCAGAGAGTGTTTTTCCAGTGCAACTGACATGAATATTTGAACCAAGGTCAGGGATTAATCATTCATCAGTAAAGATCCTCACAGTTTGCCATTGTTTCAGAAAGCCAAAAGCTTACAAGCCTTGTGTATTTATTTTACCTCGAAACATGCAAAATGAGAGTTAAAAAAAGGCTATATGCAAACTGTTCAGTAGTTTTTGCCTAAGCACAAAATGATTTCAGCATCTTCATTTGCTTCCAATCATATCAGTCCCTGCTGCCCTGCTTGACACTTTTTACAATATTGCTCTCAATGAAAAGGTATATGCCTTCAAAACATTTATAGCTGCTATATTATAAGATCCTGAACTATGATCTTCAGTTGTGCATGAAACGACAGCATTTGCTATCATACTCAGAGAAGAAAAGGATGCAACCTATTTAGCAGACAAGATGCTCCATTCAAATCAAAAGTAAGTTCAAACATCAACCTCTCTTGCACTAGAAAGACACCAATCTTTAAGGAGTCAGACACATACAAAATTACATTGTTCTTAATTTGTGGTCAACTGTCTGCATTGAATAATTTCACGTAGAACTTCTCATGCAGTCAAGTGTCCTTATACTGTTACACACACAGCAATAACTCTTTCAAAGAAATTCTTTCAATAAATTTAAGTTCAATTCAGTTGTCCCAAACAGTATTTATATTTCCTGATTTACCCAAGATCTATGATAAACACACCATTTTGTTAAAAAGAAAAATAATACAAAACATGAAGAGACATGTGGGCTAACCCAAAATTCATTGAAATCACACTCATTCTATCAACTTCAGTGGGCTTTGGTTCAGGGCCCTGGTGAGGGGAACTAAATGACTCGGGGAACTTTGTAATGATTTCTTCCCTTCATCATGGGTTCCTATTTGGCCCAGGCTGATAGATACATAGTCGTAATTCTTTTAGAAGTATTTCATCTGTGCAGGCATGCAACAAGTTCATTGCCATGGTGTCTGAGTATTTAGTAAGTGGCCACAAGGCTTAGCATTCATAAAATGCTTTAGTTTTTCAAAGTGCTTCAGAAATATTAACTGATCCCCACAATATCCTCATGTGGTAGGTGTTGTCATCTTCACTTTACACGTGTGGAAATTAAGACAGAGATGAAGCAGTTTGCTCAAAGGCTCACAGAAAGTCTGGGGCACACCTAGAGATATTTTTCAGAGTGGTAGTTGTGTTAGTCTATATCAGCAAAAACAACTAGGAATCCTTGTGGCACCCTAGAAACTAACAAATTTATTTGGGCATAAGCTTTCGTGAGCTAGAGCCCACTTCATCAGATGCATGAAGTGAAAAATACAGAAGCAGGTGCCAGCAATGTCCCTCTGCCAGGTACATTGGCCAGACTGGACAGTCTCTACACAAAAGAATAAATGGACACAAATCTGACATCAGGAATCATCATAACATTCAAAAACAAGTAGGAGAACACTTCAATCTCTCTGGTTACTCAACAATAGACCTAAAAGTGGCAAATCTTCAACAAAAAACCCCCTTCAAAAACAAACAGACTCCAATGTGAAGCTGCAGAACTGGAATTAATTTGCAAACTGGATACCATCAGATTAGGCCTGCATAAAGACTGGGAGCGGTTGGGTCATTACAAAACCTAAATTTAATTTCCTCAATACTAATTTCTCCCTACTGTTACACCTTCTTGTCAACTGTCTGTAATGGGCCACTCTCTTACCACTTCAAAAGTTATTTCTCCTCCCTTGGTATCCTGCAGTTAATTGATTTCTCTCATTAGACTGACCTCACACTTGGTAAAGCAACCCCCATCCTTTCAGGTATTTATATCTGCTCCTTTATTTTTCACTTCATGCATCTGATGAAGTGGGCTCTAGGGCCTATGAAAGCTTATGCCCAAATAAATTTGTTAGTTTCTAAGGTGCCACAAGGATTCCTCATTGTTTTTCTAGAGATATTTGTATTTCCCGACTGAAATACAGAGAGTGATGTAGTGCTGCAATCTATTACAATTTATGAACAAATGGGAAAGACAAAAATAAAGGAACAGTTTAGGTCATTTAAATAAAAATATTAAAGGACTTGTGGGATCTTTTCAGATGATGATTCCAGTTATGACCAATCCAGTAGAAAGCAAGGTGGACTTCAAAACTTATCCATTAGGTAGGAAATAATTCCAGTAACTATTGCTGCTTAGAGTCAGTTTTCTATGGCTAGTAATACATGGTTTAATGCATGTGACCATGTTTTCCATTAGTGACTTGTACCAGCAACTGTAACACCTTACTACTTATTCATAGCTAAAGTAGTTCTCTTTTAGCTCAACTGGTGCCATCCCATCTTTTTTGTGCTCTTGGCCAGAAGCCTCATTGGCAAGCATGGTGTCTGAATATGAATGGGGCCATGGTGTATTACAAATGAAAGATCACTCCAAGCAAAATACATCATCAGTATGACACATTCTTTGTAGTAGGAAACTAAACCGGGTCTGGAAATGTTGATTTCAATTAAGCACTTTTTCTGGTGGGGAAATTTTTCTGTGAAAGAATTTCAACCATCCCTATAGGAAACAAGGAGGTAGAAGGCCACAAGTCTTCCCCATTCGGTTGCTCAAGAGAGTATGTTTCCCTCTCCATATTTAGACACAAAGTTGAAAATAGGCTCATTTCATACACAACCAAGCTACATTTTCCATTGAAACAATCCTACCTACAAATAAAAGGCAACTTCCAAAACATTTTTTAAAATGTCAATGTTCATAGATTGTCAATATAAAGTTAACCATTCTATGAAATCAGGGGAAACTTACATCTGAATGAGAGAGAATTGCCCAAAATAAAACAATGGGCATTTTGGAGAGAGATTTCAGGGATTCATTTTCACCACTTTTGCACAGCTTTATGGATCCCATCCTGGGAAGCCCTTAGGCATGTGTTAATTCATCCCTATTCAAGGCATTTAAGCACATGCTCAAGTGCTATCTTGAATAGGCATGCTTTCTGAACTGGGGCCTCAGACAGCAACAATGAGAAACTCATGAAGAAATTGCTCTCCTGTTAAATGAATTAATTTAATATCCATCACAATAAAAGTCAGATGATCTAATGTGGCATTAATACAAATACAGTATGTTTATAGGGGAATCTATTGTCATTTAGTCATTCATTGATTTGCCATTATAATAACTTAAGTTATTTAAATGAGTTGCTGCATTTTTTTTAAACAAACAAGTGGAAATATGCAACTCATACTCTGCCAGACTCATATTGCCTACAGAAGCAATGCCAGCAAGAAGCATTTCTTAGATTAGGTTGAACACAGTGATTTGGTGTTCTTGGAAAGACAAAGGCCATGGGGTTCAAAACTAGGTGCCTAAAAACAGCCCCCTAAATTAATATCTAGATCGCTAAATAAATGGCCTGATCACAGGCCCCAGTTTCCTCCTTGCCTTGGGGATGCTTAACCCCGCCCCACCTCACCCCCATCCTGCCTCTTCTCACCCCTACTCTGCCCCAAGCGCCACTTCTTCCTGCCCAGTTCCACCCCCTCCCACAAGTGTGCCTCATCCCTGCTCCTCTGCTTCCCTCCTCCCCTGCCTCCTGCACACTGCGGAATAGCTGATCATGGTGGGCAGGAGGAGCTGGGAAGAATGGGGAGGTGTTGATCGGCAAGGCCTCTGGCACCCGCTAATTTTTTTCCAGAAATGCTGAGCACCCATAGTTTTCACTAGTATCAATAGAAGTTGTAGGAGCTCAGTGCCTCTGAAAAATCAGGCCACGTAGTCTCCAGTCCTACAAACATATATGCAAGTGCTTAACTCTTACTACTATAGGTAGTCTCATTAAGTTCAGTGGGAGCATTCACAGCTGTAAAGTTAAGCATGTGTATGTGTTGCAGGATCAGACCTTATTTAGTGTCTAAGGTTGGGCACCCAAGTTTGAAAATTTTGGGCACAATGTCACAATAGTACTACTATACAGTAGTAAGAGTACATCTGATGTAGCTCAAGTTCCACACCAAACTAACTAACAAATCAGTAGACTGGATCAGCTGCCTAACAAAACTATCTTAACCTTCAAATTTGCCAACTTGGAGCCACACAATCTCCTCCCACATGAAAATAAATGCAAGAGAAAGGAAAAAACAAAGCCCATAGTCACAATAATTACTTGTCTGTGTATATAGGAGATGGCGAAGGCTATGAACATAACCTTAAATAAAATACTGGTACAGAACAGATTTTCCCTCCATTATTCTCTTCAAAACCTTCTCTCCCTTTCTCTTAGGTAAAGACACACAGACACGAGCAACAGGGTAGTTAGGTAAATTGTTCCAATAGTTAGAGATGTGGTGGATTTTCCAGCACTTTGCCTGTAAATGAAGACTGATGTCTTTCTAAAATATATGCTATAGTTCAAAAAAGATTTTGGGCTTGATGCTGAAATGACTGGGTAATGTTCTATGGCCTGTGTTTTGAAGCAATTAAACTTGATAGTCACCATGGTACCACCAGGCATTAAAATAAAAATCTCTGAATCCTAGCTTCTGTATGGAATTCCATTGACTCTCTTGCAGAATCCCACTGAACTAAATATGTCTAGCTTCAGCTTCCAACAACTGGGATCTCAACATGCCTTTTCTTATTAGGTTTAAGAGTCAACTACTATCCGAAATCTCTTTCTCATGTAGATGTGATCAAGTCCATTCTACACTTCCCCCCTTGGATTAATTTTTGAGCTTCTTGCTTCTGTCACTATAAGATCTCTTTTCCAGAGATCACATCTTTCTTGCAGCAGCTTTCTGTACCCTTTCCTGGTTTTCTACATTCTTCTTGAAGTGTGGATGCGTTTCAGTAATGTTCTCATTAATACCTTATATAGGGGTAATACCACCTTCTTATTCCTACTTGACATTCCCCTGCTTATGCATTCAAGGATTGCATTCACGCTCCTAGCTACAGCATTAAACTGGAAACTCATGTTCCAGTGGTTATCTACCATGATCCACAAGTCTTTTTCAATATCACTGCATTCCAGGATATTTTCTCCCATCATCTCAGTGTGACCAACATTCTTTGTTTCTAAATGCATGATCTTGCACTGGTTATGTTAAAAAGCAGATTTTTCAACCTGGATTGCTTGGTAGGGAGGACTCATTTGGTCTGTGTAATTGACCAGTCCCCATTGTTATTTCCCACTCCACAAATCTGTGTGCGTCATCTGCAAATTTTACCAGCAACAATTTTATATTTTCTTCCCGTCCAGATCATTGATAGAAATACTGAAGGGAATTAGGCTGAGAACAGATCTCCATGGAACACCATTAGAAACACCCTCACAAGATGATTATTGCCCATAAACAATTACTTTTTGAAATTTATCAGTTCCCAGCTTTTTAACATGGGTTACATTAATTTTGTATAGTGCTAATAATACACATATACATACACACCAGAACGGTTTGCTGAATTAGGCCAAATGCCTTTCAGAAGTCTAAATTCATAATCAAAAAGTGATATCAAGTTTGATTGAAAGACCTACTTGCCATAAAACCATATTGACTGGCATTAATTATACTGATCTGTTTGAGGAACTGAACCCCAACTAGTAGTATAGTGTGAGATTTTCAGAAGTTCCTAAGTGATTTAGGAGTGGAAGTCTAATGGATTTTCAATGGCACTTACATTCCTAAATCAGTCAGGGGCTTTTGAAAAATATCCCACCATTATTTGTTTAACCACCCAAACAACTAAGTAAATCTGCTCTAAATACAGAATTCAAGCAATTATATACCAAATAAAATTAACAATGTAAATCTCTACTTGTGACTAACATAAGGATGAACTACTCAGTATCGTAGACTCTTACCTAACAGGATCAAGAAACAAATTTACCACCATCTACTAGGAAATGATCAAGCAAAACTAAGAACACTCATGCAACCAGTACAGATTTCATCAATTTCAGCAGCCAATTTCATTCAGGGTGGAAAAAAATTGCTAGATTAGAAAAGCCAATATTAAGCAAAAAGCTTGCTGAATATATACCAAGAGCCAATTTAGAGCCTATCAGCCAAGCAACTTACAAGATTGTAGTCTTAAAATTATAGTAAGAATGAATGGATAGTGAAACCCAGAGAGGCACAATGACCTATAACAAAAGAATGGGTTCATTTAGCACCGTTTTCTTTTTAGCCATACAGATTTTTTTTTTTTGGATCATAAGAATGAAGTTTCAGGAGTGGACACATTTACTCTTCACATGCATTGCCTCAACGCTGTATGAAGAAACCAAAGCTGCAGACCTTGATTTTCAATATTCATAGCCATTCACCTCTGTCTTTTCACAATTCAGTCAGGATGTAAGAAGAGAAAGGAAGCAGCTATTGGGGACTACGATATTATGAGGTATTGTAAAAAGTAAGTGATGCTCTGTGCACTGGTAAGGGATGATGTGATATTGCTTGAGATTCCATAGAAATGGGTAGCACTGTAAATCTAAAGCCTTGCTCTGCATGAGTATTCAGATGAGCTGACCCACTGAGGTAAGTGGAACCATTTGCCTGAGTTAATGGTTTGCAGGATGAGGCCCCTACAAACTGCTGTATACAAATTTTAGGCATATTTAAGACTCAGTCCAAATCCTGGTGAAGTCAAATGAAGGACTCCATTGACTTCAATAGCAGTCAGATCAGGCCCTTGAGCACTTACGCAACATACCAAGTGGCAGACATGGAGGTTTAAATGCACTATTTGTCCACAGAACAGGTATTGTAATGACAGCAGCAGAGTGCTTTAAACACCAGTGATGTAATTCAGCTTTGTTGTGGCAGTTGCACCTTGTGATGCAATCTAACTGTTCTCTCTTTGCATATTAGATTTTTTCCTCTTTTTTTGAGGCTGCTAAGAAGAATATCAGAGTGCCAGCTGTTGTGGTAGCTTATGGGATGATTAAGACACAAAAAACTAGGCCTTGAAAAACCTATGTTATCCCAATTCTGCCACAACCAGGTTATTTAGGGCCTGATTCAAAGTCCAAAGTCAGTTGAAGTCTATGACTCTGACAGGCTTTGGATCAAGACCTTAAGTCTGGTTTACATTAAAAAAATAGATTGACCAAACTACATCATTCAGGACTGTGAAAAAATTTGCACCCTGAGCACCATAGTTAAATTGACATAACTACCGGGATAGATGAGGCGAGGTTGATGGAGAAATTCTTCCATCATCCTAGCTATCACCTCTCAGGAGCGGTGGATTAAACTACACTGATGGAAAAAAATACTGTGCCACAGCTGCACTACTGTGGCTGTCCTGTTGTAGCAGTTGTAGTATACACATGGCCTTACTAACTGATCTATCTTCCAGTGAAGTCAGCCGAAAGGCTCCCCATTAACTTCAGCAGGGGTTGGATTGGGCCTTTAACTTCTCTGTGCCTCATTTATCTTCAGCTCCACCTTTAAAATAAGAACATACTAAGCCCAACCACATTGTACTTGAATGCCTAATGTTTTGTGTGGCATGTTCACTAGCCACTAGACTGAGTGGTAGCTCTTTTTACATAGGCTACTGAACAGCCACCAGACAGTAATCATTTCCATTCACTATTGGCCTGGCCTGGTTTCCTATCTTAGTTACAACTTAGAAGTGAAAGGCTCTGGATTTTATTACCAATAGACTGATCCATCCAGCCTTCCTAAATGCATATTTCTACTTTGGATTCCAATATTCTTCTAGATTTATTCAACAGTTCGTATTGTTTTATTTCCATCCTCTCTGTGCATTTACCGGCAGGAAGTTACTTGCAAGTTGATAACAGCATGATAAAGTCAGGATATTGGATCACAGCCTGCAGAACTCATCAGATGTAACAATTCAGGGAGAACTCTGTAGCACAGATTGGAAAAAGATGACAGAATTTTGATGAAAAATGTAGCAAATACAATGTATCCCTGGCACAATACCATAATCTTTCATAAAGAAAGAATCATATTTAGAATACAGTCCACAAAAGTGATTCTCAGCATTTTCAAGCAATTGTACCAGTCCATCAGACTAACAGCTTGGCTGCACCAGCCAGCACTTAAGTTTAAAGTTTCACCTATATTGCACTCAATGGGATATTTCGGTGCACAGAGATTGCAAAATCAGGTCAAAAATGCACTTTTAGATGAACCTAACCGGTTACCTGTTATGTAATTTTCCTGATAATTAAAAAAAAAAAACAAAAACAAACAGAAAACCCTAATGATGTGAATTGTTAGTGCTGAATTTAGATCTCTGGAAGCAGAAATTTTCTACTGAACTACACAAAAGTCAGACAATGGGAAGCAGCAGTGCAAGCTTCCTTCTCCCTCCCCCCCATACTATTTCTAAACCACAGATCTCAAAATTATTTAGAAAGACGGGTCAATATCATCATTTTACAAAAAGAGGGAAACTGAGGCCTATAGAGAAAAAGTGACTTGAGTCAGTAGCAGAGATGGGAACAGAATGCAGGATGTCTGGTTACCAACTTGAGTGCCTTATTCACTGGTTCATATAGGCAGCCATCCTGCCAATGTACCTCAGCCCTGACCACGCACGGCAAGAGTTCTGAAAGAACTCAAATATGAAATGGCAAAACTACAAATAGTAACTTATCACTTAAATCAGACTCTGTACCAGATGACTGGAGGAAAGAATGTGATGTCGATTTAAAAAAAAAAAAAAAAAAAAAAAGGCAAGCAAAAAACACAACACGCTGCTCCAAAGGTGATTCTGCCAATTACAGGCCAGTAAACCTAACTTCAGTACTAGGCAAACTGGTTGAAACTACAGTAAAGAATAGAATTATCAGACACCTGGATGAACACCACATATTGGGGCCAAGTCAACACAGCTTTTGTAAAGGGAAATCATGCCTAACAAAATTGGAATTCTTGGAGGGTGTCAACAAGCATGTGGGCATGGGTAACCCAGGGGACATAATGAATATGGACTTTCAGAAAGCCTTTGACATGGTCCCACGCCAAAGGCTCTTAAGCAAAGTAAGTAATCATGGGATCAGCAACTGGTTAAAAAGATAGGAAACAAAGAGAAGGAATAAACTATCAGTGGAAAGAGGTATTTGGTGGGGTCCCCTCAAAGAATGGGACAAACGCTGTTAAACATATTCATAACTGATGTGGAAAAAGGGGTAAGCAGGGAGGTGGCAAAGTTAACTATCTTGAGTAATTTTGTATCATCCGCTAAGTCCACAGCTGACTGAAGATTTACAAAAGGATCTCAAAGAACTGGGTGACTGGGCAACAAAATGGCAGATGAAATTTAATGTTGATAAATGTAAAGTAATGCACACTGGAAAAAAATAATCTCAACTATATATACACAAAATGATGGGATCTAAATAAGCTGTTACCACTTGAGAAAGATGTTGGATTCATCGTGGATAGTTCTCCAAAAACATCTGCTCAATGTGCACCAGCAGTCAAAAAAAAGCTAACAAAGTTAGGAACCATTAGGAAAGGAACAGATAATAAGAAAAATATCAAAACACCATTATAAAAGCTATAGTATGCCCACACCTTGAATACTGTGCACAGTTCTGCTCATCCCATCTCAAAGAAAAAAAAGATGTATTAGAATTTAAAAAGATGCAGAGAAGGACAACAAAAATTATTAGGGATCTCTCTCTTCTATATGAAGAGAGATTAAAAAGAGAGATAACTGTGGGGCAATATGATAGATCTCTCTAAAATCATGAATGGTGTGGAGAGCGTAAATAAGGAAGAGTTATTTACCCATAACACAGGAACCAGGAGTCACTCAATAAAAACAGGCAGCAGGTTTAAAAACCATAAGGAAGTATTTCTTCACACAATACACAGTTAACCTGTAGAACTCATTGCGAGGGGATGTTGTGAAGGCCAAAAGCATAAACCGGTATAAGTGGGTTCAGAAAAGAATTAGATAAACTCATGGAGGATAGGTCCATCAATAGCTATTAGCCAAGATGGTCACAGATGCAACACCATGTTCTCGATGTCACTAAGCATCTGACTGCCAGAAGCTGGGACCAGAAAGCAAGGGATGGATCATACAATAAATTTGTCTGTTCTGTTTATTCCCACCAAACATCTGGCACCAACCCCTGTTGGAAGATCCAATATAGCTATTCTTATTTTCTTTTGTTCCTTACAGATAAGCTAATAGGGCTTTAGTTGTGTGGCCAACTGCCATGACCATCCTGACAGACTCCTTGTCAGGGCTGTGGGCAATTTACACTGGTAAATTTAACAGCAGAAATGATATTCTTAATGAAGTATTGCTGCAAACAACTAAATATGTACAATTAGATATAACCATAGTGATGACATGGATTCCAGCGCATGTAGAGGTAGCAGGCAACAAATTAGTGGAGAAATCAGCAATTAATATGAATACGTTAACCTAAGAATCCTCCTAAGTAAACTGGAATTTAAACACCTAAATCAAAAATGAGCTAAGGAAGAAATGGCAAGAACTTTGGGCAAATGAAACAAAGGGGAAAAAATTCCAAGAAATATGCCCAACATTTGAGAAAATTAATATAATCAAAGGCCCTGAAAACAAGAGTGAAGTGGCTAATTAGAATTCTAACAGGGCATTGTGGATTAAATAGTAATTTATTTCTAATTAAATTCTCATAACAAGAACTAGGGGTCATCCAATGAAATTAATAGGCAGCAGGTTTAACACAAATAAAAGGAAGTATTTCTTCACACAACTCACAGTGAACCTGTGGAACTCCTTGCCAGAGGATGTTGTGAAGGCCAAGACCATAACAGGGTTAAAAAAAGTACTAGATAAATTCACAGAGGATAGGTCCATCAAAGGCTATTAGCCAGGATGGGCAGGAATGGTGTCCCTAGCCTCTGTTTGCCAGATGCTGTGAATGAGTGATGGGGATGGGATGACTTGATTATTATCTGTTCTGTTCACTCACTCTGGGGCACCTGGCACTGGCCACTGTCGGAAGACAGGATATGGGGCTATATGGGCCTTTGGTCTGACCCAGTAGGGCTGTTCTTATATTCTCTAATGTAATTAACATGCACAAAAAATGGATGAGCAACACATAAGGTCCAGGAAATGATAGATTATATCCTTTGATGTTGTAAAGGCTGTACCTGTGAAAGGAGATTTTTCTATAGAAAACTCAGAGGCCTTAAAGTAACAGAAATTTCTTTATAACATGTATCAAAAATACAAAGAAAATGAGCCCCAATCCCAACAAAAGGCTCTTTAAGAACATCAGGAAAGATGAGAGACTAAATCATGAAAAAGTACAGTGCATGGAAGTCTTAGACTCAGAAAGTGAGTCAGCTATGCCAAAAAAAAGAAGAAAGGGGCTGCAGGAACAGTCTGCAGTCACTATGAGAACAGAGAGGTGTGGCGGAAGAAAAGCTGGCGGGAGGAGAGAAAGAATAAGCACTTGTCTCCTAGCCCTGAAAGAAGGGTCATCCCAGAGAAGTTACAGGGAAGAGAGCCTGACAAAAACTGGGTAGGAAGAAGCCCAGTGAGACAGCAACAAGGTGTGGGACAATGAAGACCTTGGTTGATGGTTATAGGGTCCCTAGGCTGGAACCCAGCGTAGTGGGAAGGCCCAGGTTTCCCTGCCAGCCCCTGGCAGCAGTCCGAGAAGTGGATGAGGACTTGAGAAAGCCCCAAGGCAAGTGTGTGAGGACCAGAGACCTGGAACTGGGGCCAAAGACCCTCTTGTGAAGACATTGAACTGTTTTGCATTGGGCTGTTACCTCAGAAAGGGTGAACATTAATATTGCGAGCTGGCTGGAGGGAAGAGTTATGGAAGAGAGACAACCACAGCAAGGAGCGACTGTCAGCAGGAGGAAAGAGAATGAAAGACAGCTGCCATCCCACACCTGGCCATGAGGAGGTGCTCTGTAACAGTTTATTAAAAGATTTTTCTTGCATTCCAGTTATAAACAGGGGAACCAAAGAATGGAGGAACATGACAATATTTTGTAGTGTAACAGACTGCTTCCCAAATTTGCAGTTTCATCTGTTTAAGATTTTACCCCTCTTTCTTCCAGTGGGGAAAAAAATGCAAAGAATTCAAATATTCCCCAGCAGCATTGGAGATCCCAACATGCAATCAAGGTCCTAGTGCACAAAAAGCAAAGTGAAACTGACCAGTTTATTTTCATAGTACACTGAAAGAAATATAAAAAAGTAAACAGAGATAGTGGGAATAAAAGTAATCTTATTTTTATAGCATCTTGGCTTTAAAAAAAATCAAAATAAACTTTTTAATGTGCTTTCACTTATTAAAACAATATAGTAAATTATTGAAATTGAAAATTTTTGTTTTTCAAATATTTCTTCAAGCATGACAGTCTCATTAATACTGCAAATGAGCTAGGCACAAACAAACAATGAGAGGTAACTCCAGGGAAGTGAAAATAGCCTGGGTTAAGTAATAAGCAGTAATGGCAAATACTTAAATGGATCAAGATGGATAATAAGCGCATGTTTCAGAAATAGAAAGAACAAAGTGGATCATATTTCAAGAGGAAGGAGAATTAGAGAACAAGGAGAGGAAGGCCAGGAAAGATATAGTATTTTTCGCATTACTACAGGACCGTATCTAGAGGCTGTATATCAACGAAGAAGGCAGTTAGAATATTACAGAATGGAAATAAAATCTGTAAAATATATGCAGCGTTACTCAAATGCATTTTCAAGGAGGATATTAGCTGTATGCCTTCTGGCTACAGAGTCATGATTTATATAACCTCAGGACTGATGAGAAACATACTAGGGAGCAAACAAAAAAAGTAGTGAGGCTGATTCCCAGCATGTCTCAAGGATTGAGAGTAAAATGTTATCTCCAAATAAGGTCAACAGATTATAACAGATGACATTGTGCTGGAGGTCAGTGTCAGATTAACACCACCACACCACACTATGAACTATCTAATGGTGATATAAACAAGTGTCTTTCCCAACCTGCTCTAAAACATGATCCACTTTTTTTTTTTTTAAAAGACTAAATTCAAAGAAACCACACTTACCCCTTCCGGGTATTTATTGTTAAATCACCCCCCCCCCCCCGCCCATAGGCCACAATATACATCTGAGGGGCTTTAGGATTGCTCCCTCAGGACCACTCAGTTCAGCACATAGGTTCCTCTGTGCCTCAGAGCCACACCATTTCCCCCCTTATATCTAGGGTGGCATTAATGAGCCAGCAGAACCAGCATGAGCTAATAAGGCAGGTTCACAGGAGCATTGCCTCTGTTTTACAGCTGGGGTAGTGGTTCTCAACTTGTGGCCCACAGGCTGCTTGCGACCCAGTCAGTGCAGATCTGTGGCTCATGTGACATCTTCAGGGCCATACAGGTAGTATTGGATTCGCCTCATATAATACATTGTGGGCCACATATGCGTCCCACAGTGGTAAATAAGTTCAGAACCACTGGGTTAGAAATTAAGGACTCAGTCCTGCCACCCTTACTCTCATTGAATAGTCTATACTCTGAGTAGTCCAACTGATACTACTATTACTTATTGTATGGGTGACCCACAGTTATTAACACGAGGCCCCTTGAGACACTTTAGATGACTATTCACCAAGCAGTCAGGCCACAGAAGTGATAAACACAAGCCCACAAAGGACAAATCCTCTCTAAGCCAAGCACACGTTAATGGGTTAAGGCAGTGATACTCAAGACTGAGGCTCCCATGCCACAAGTGGCTCTTTAACGCATCTCCTGCCACTCTTTGTAGCGCATAGATATTAAAACACTGATTTAATTATCAACCAATCTAAGTTATAAAAGCATCCTGATAGCTTTAATATGTTAACAACCAATTGTAGTTGATAAATAATATTTGGTCAGATATTCAGATATTTAACACCAAATATTTCTGTGCCATACTGTTTAAATATGAATATATAGCACTGTAGTAAATGAAAATTAATTCACACTACTGTGGTTCTTTTCGGTAATGCTGATCACTAATTTGGCTCCTGAACCACTGATGTCTGAATATCACTGGATTAAGGGACAAGCCCTCCACTATCCCTGTTTCAAAACCTGGTGAATTCAACAGTCACATATCACCTGCATACTGTCCCACCTCATACAAATGAGTATTCTCATCTGTCCACTCCAAAGTAGCAATTTACAAGACACGAGACAAAAAAAAAAAAAAACTTTAGGAGGCCACCTGGGGATATAGCTGGATTTGATATGAGGACATGGCTTCCAAGAAAACAATTTCAAAAGGATGTGTTCCCACCACTGTGAAACTGAACGGCTTTCCCTCCAACCAGAATTAAATCAGTGAAAGTCCCACGGGGGTGTGGTGTGTGGAGGGGGGGAGGCGGGGGGGGAATAGCTAATCTTCCAGCAATTTAAAAGAAAAATAGTCTAAAAAGTCAAACAAACATTCTTCAAAACCACTTAGAGTGTGATTTCAACACTGAAAAAAGTAACTCTGAAGAAGTACCTTAGTCTCAATAGTTGGTATGGCAACCCCCATTTTTCATGTTCTCTGTGTATCTATATCTCCCTACTGTATTTTGCACTGCATGCATCTGATGAAGTTGGTTTTAGCCCATGAAAGCTTATGCCCTTGTTCTTTTTTTTTGAAGTAGTGGCACCACAGGGTTTCAAATTAATTTTGCCTCATTCATTTCCAGGTCCCATTTGCTTATTTTGCAGATAATTGGCTTTTTTTGTTTTTGCTTTTTTTTGAGGCGAGGGGTGTTAAGTCTTACCTGTCAGCTCCACAAGCTAATCCTGGGCTCTTTCCATCTTGCATACCACAATCACTAACTGGGGTTCTGCTGCCGATATTAGACCCTAACCTGTTCCTGTGCAACCTAAAGTCTTCACATTATGCCCTCCATGACACAGTCAAAAGCCAATAACCGTTAACAGGGTTGCATACTTGTCTTCAAATTATGCCTTCAGTGTGATAACTGTATCTCCATTAGCCTTATGTGGATGTATGCAGATGTCACTGAGGGCATAATACAAGACAATGGAATTGCACAGGTATAACTGAGTGCTTAGCATGAGTCTAAAACTGGACCTGATCTATGCAAAGGAAAAAAGCCAGTTTAACTGTTGGGAGCCCAGGGCAAAGTATGTGGAGCTGGCAGATGGGAAAGGAAGGAGAATTGCCATCTTATTTACAATGTGAGCTTATTTAAGATGGAAAAAAAAAAAACAGTGAGACACTGTGAATAAGGAGTCCCACAGTGCTATTTCTATATATTAAAATTGCATTTTAATAGCTATATAAGTTGTAAAAATAATAAGCAGATATTTTTCCACTGCACATTCTTTAAAGCGTGGCTATGAAGGATGGGCTAAGTACAGAAGGTGCCCATGAAAAAACTCAATATTTGCTGCTCCACACTGACTGAAATACAACAAGCAGGGCCGGTGCAAGGATGTTTCGCGCCCTAGGTGAAATTTCCACCTTGCGTCCCCTGCCCCCCCCGCTCCGAGGCACCTCCCCCTATTACTTGCTGCAGGTGATCTTCCCCAAGCTCCTCTGATCTGGCCGCCGTGGTCGCTGCCAAAGAAAATGGCGCCCCCTATATCCCAGCGCCTTAGGCGACTGCCTAAATGGTTGCACTGGCCCTGACAACAAGATTTAATTTTCTAAGGATAGGAAGAGTACCTGTCTGCAGAAAATGCACTCTCTATTTGCAGTGGTGAATGCTGAGATTTTAATGGCACCCACCATTAGACTCAACTTTGCCCATCCCTTGATCCAAACATGAAACAAATAGATGTTGAGGATTAAAACAAAACAAAAAAGTTTGGTTAGCTGTTTTTTCAAATTTCATGAGCCTCCATACTTCCTGGCCTCAGTAGGGAGCATGATCAAAAAAAGGTAAGTGTTGAAATAGCTCTATGAAGATTGATGTATTTCTGGCTTGCTCAGAAGCAGAAACTAATGAGCCTCACAAAGCCTTTTCTCCTGAGATTTTCAGTCTGATTTGGCACAATTGAGCATCTGTGATTAGTGCTGGGAAAATACTTCAAAAAATCATTAGTGACAAATACACGTTCGCTGCAGATTTGCTTCCCTTTTTGTGGTCTCTTTCTGTGACTATTCTAGCATGCACATTTACTGGCAGGAATGTTCACCAGAATAATAATTTTTAAGTGAGTAGTGGGATAGAAAATTGAGGTAAAATTGTAATTTGTAATCACAAGCATTTGCACACTGGAAACCTGAACCTGCTGGGAAAATGCCATGTGACCTGTGTTTGCAGTCAAAACAGAACTGTAAATTCACACCATCAAATATTTCACCAATACACTCAGTGAAGAGCTCAGTCTGAAACATATTTGCATAAAACAGTCAAATAATTTTGAAAGAACAAGTTTATGGCAGTTCCAACTGCTTGAGGATAAGTAATGGACATCAAAAGAGATTAGATTCCATGAATAAACTGTTTACTGTGAACAGTTAGTGTCCAGGAAGTGAATCTTTTGTGTAGACTGGTCCAGGCGGAGGTTGGTGGTGGGATGGAAATTATTGAAATCATGGTGGAAGTCCTCAAGGACTTCTTTTCCATGGGTCCAGATGAAGATGTCGTCAATGTAGTGCGAGTAGAGTACGGGCATTGGGGAATGAGAGCTGAGGCAGCATTGTTCTAAGTGAGCCATAAAAATGTTGGCATACTTTGGAGCCACGTGGGTACCGATAGCAGTGCTGCTGACTTGAAGGTATATATTGACTGAGAATTGACACCAGTTGTTATAGAATACATTCTTTTGAACATAGCACTTAGATTCTTGACAAGGAAAAAACAATTACTCACCCTTTTGCAACTGTTGTTCTTAGAGATGAGTTGCTCATATCTATTCCAGTAAGATGTGTGGGCATGCCATGTGCAGGAATGTCGGAAACTTTTCCCTAGCAGCTACCTGTTAGGCCGGCTGTGGACCCCCTGGAGTAGCGCTGATACGACGCTCTATATACGACCCTGCCGGCCCAACCCCCCTTCAGTTCCTTCTTGCTGGCAACTCCAACAGAGGGGAAGGTGTGGAGGAATGGAATAGATATGAGCAGCACATCTTGAAGAACAACAGTTACAAAAAGGATGAGTAACTTTTTTCTTTGAGTGCTTGCTCATATCTGTTCCAGTTAGGTGACTCCCAAGCCTGACATCAGAGGTGGGGTTGGAGTCAAGGTATCGCAGACTGAAGAATTGCCCTGCCAAAGGCTGCATCGTCCCTCGATTGTGGACGATTGTGGAGTGTGACATGAAGATGTGCACTGAAGACCACGGGGCAGCCCTGCAGATTTCCTGGAGGGGTACATGTGCCAGGAAGGCTGTTATGAGGCCTGAGCCCTCATGGATTGAGCCATAACAGGCAGAGGGGCCTTCACCAAGTCATAACAAGCGCGAATACACACTGTGATCCAGGAGGATATCCACTGGAAAGAGACCAGCAAACTTTTCATCTGCTCCACGAGAGTGATGAACAGCTGGGTTGTTTTGCAGAACAGCTTCATTCGGTCTATGTAGAAAGTGAGAGTGCCTTTCTAATGTCCAGTGAATGAAGCTGCTGCTCATGAAGGGTGGCATGCAGTTTTGGATAAAAAGCTTGCAGGATAACTGGCTGACATGGAAGCTGGACATGACTTTTGGCAGGAAGGCTGGGTGAGGCCTAAGCTGCACCTTGTCCTTATGAAAAATAGTATATGGGGGCTCACATGTGAGGTCCCGTAGCTCAGAAACGCATTGTGCCGAGGTGACGGCCACTCAGAAGACTACCTTCCAGGAGAGAGAGAGAGGAGTGAGCAGGAAGCTGACTGCTCAAAAGGAGGACCCATGAGACAAGAAAGGACTAAATTAAGGTCCCAGGCCAGGACAGAGGGCTTCATCAAGGGATGGATCTTCTCCAGTCCTTTTAGGAAACGTCCCATGATGGGGTGTGTAAACACTGAGTGCTCTGAAACACCCAGGTGAAATGCTGAAATAGCTGCAAAGTGGACCTTAAGAGAACCAAATATTAGGCGCTGATCTTTCAAGTGCACCAGATAGTCCCGCATGCACGGGATTGAAGCCTGGAGTTGGAGCACCTGCCGTTGGGCACACCAGATACAAAGCAAAATGGAAAAGGTTTTCTAAGTGGTCCTGGTAGAAGACTTGCAGCTTTCCAGGAGCACCTGCCTCACCGGGTCCAAACAGGCAAGATCTGCTTGGTTCAACCATGGATCCTCCCAGCCATGAGGTGGAGTGACTGAAGGTCTGGGTGGAGGAGACGACCATGATTCTACGAGATGAGGTCAGGAGTGGAAGGTAGATGTACTGGGGATTAGATTGACAAAGTCCAAGAGGGTGGGGTACCAGCACTGGCAAGGCCAACCTAGGGCCATCAGTACAATATCCGCCTTGTCCCTGCAGCCCTTGAGAAGCACCTTGTGGATGAGTGGAAATGGTGGGAAGGCATATAATACAGTTGACCAGACTATGGGATCAGGAAGGCATCTGCAATCGAGCCCGGGCTGTGCCCTCAGAAGGAGCAGAAGTAATTCAGGAAAATCCCCAACTGTGGAAGATGGAGTGGATAATGTCTGGACGAATTGCCCCTTTGTGTGTAAGGAACTGTCTGCTCAAGCTGTCCACCAGTACGTTCTGAACGCCCAGCAGGTATGAAGCTTGGAGAAGGATGGAGTGGGCTAGGCAGAATTCCCATAATAGGAGGGCTTCCTGACAGAGAGGAGATAACCAGGCTCTGCCTTGCTTGTTTATATAAAGCATGGCCATGGTATTGTCCGTCAGCACCGCTACACAATGGCCCTGCAACTGGGACAGGAATGCTTGGCATGTGAGGCGGATCGCCCTGAGCTCTTTGATGTTGATATGCAGAACCAGGTCCTCTACTTAACAGAGGCCCTGAGTCATAAGGTTCCTGAGATGTGCTTCCCAGCCCAGCAATGACACATCCTTTACCAGGGTCAGAGTGGGCTAGGGAGGGTGGATCGGCACCCTGGTGCCCACCATGTGGGAGTCCAGCCACTAATGTAGGGAAAGACTGCTGCTGGGTGGAATGGCTCTCTGTGTCACCGGGGTATGCATGTCGAGAGACTTACTGGCGATATGCGAGTCTTTCAGGCTATGCAGTCTGGAGTTGGTTTGTTCAGCAAGGGAACGCTGACCGTCGAATGAGAGGTCCTGGGTTGTTTGCTGAAACTCTGGTGGGAGAACTGAGGACCAGAGCCAGGCATTAAGCTGCATGGCAATACCGCATGTCAGTGCATGTGTTGCCGCGACTGCAGTATCTAGGGAACCCTGGAGAGAAGTCCGGACCCCTACTCTGCCCTCCTCGGCAATGGCTCCCAGCTCCGTCCATGACTTAGATGGAAGAAGCTCTTTGAACTTCTGAACTGCAGACGGTGAGTTGTAACTAGTGCAAGGCTTAAAGGCCTTGCAGATCTTGCACTTATCTGCCTGATGGGCTTCTCTCAGACACCGAAGACAGGAGTCATGGAGGGGTCACTCATGGGCATAGGCTTGCCACAGGAGCTATAGGTTTTGAAGCCCTGAGATGGCATGCTCTGTGAGACAGTCCTTGAAGGGGAAATCCCCCCCAACTGCTAAAGACCATACTTAACTAAAAAAACAAAAAACTAAACTATATACAAAGATAAGTAGAAGAACTAGAGATTAGTGGAGCACTTGTGAGCAATAGACCGCTGTTCCAACAACCCTCACTGGCGGCAAGAAGGAACTGAAGAGGGGTTGGGCAGGCAGGGTCATATATAGAGGGCCATATCACTGCCACTCCAGGGTTCTCTACAGCTGGCCCGATGGGTAGCTGCTAGGAAAAAGTTTCTGACATTCCTGCACATGCACACACCTAACTGGAATGGATATGATCAAGCACTCGAAGAAGAACTTGCCCGTCCTTCCAAACTCTGATTACGTATCAAATTTCAAATAAAAGCCAGAAATAGACAGACAGACAGAAAGCTTCTGATTTGCCCATCCACCTAAGTATCTAGGCATTACATACAAGAATTTGTAGCGGCATCGCTGCGCTCCTATTTTCTCTGTCCCTCACCAGGATACCATGTCTTTCTGATGGGTCATTTTAGAGGGGACATGCCACTGAGTACTTCAGCAGCCCTCTTTAGACAGGGAAGATTACCGTATGCAGTGTTGTTGTAGCTATGTTGGTCCCAGAATATGAGAGGGACAAGATGGGTGAAGTAATATCCTTTATTGGGACACTTTCCGACAATATGAGCGAGAGGCTTTCGAGCTTATACAAAACCGCTCTTCAGGCCTGGGAAATGTACTCAGGCTATGTCTACACTAGAAACGTCAAAGAGCCTGTCCACACTAGCACTTTAAAGTAGTCAAACTTGCTGTGCTCAGGGGGGTGATTTTTCACCCCCGAGCCAGCAAGTTAGAGTGCTATAAAATGTAAGTGTAGACAAGCCCTCAGTGTTACAGCTAAATACAACGAGGAAGAGATTAGTTAGCATAAGTAGCTAACACATTTCCAGGGACCATTCAAGGTGAAGTGGCTTTTTAACAAATTCAAAAGATCAGATGCCAAATATGGGTCCTACAATAGAAGACATTTTAATAAAGTGAACTTGAACCCATCTATGTAGTAGACCTATACATACACACACCATTCTTCCTAGTGGGAAGATTTTCCATTTACACTAAGGCCACTTTAGATCACTCTGACAGTGTAAAGGAGCCTTGAGGAGAAAGTAAGCTATATTTACATACAATTTATATTACTATAGCATTGTTAATTGGCTTTGGTGTAAGTGAGACTCAGATGCATTGTCTCTTCCCAACCATTTAAAATGTCTTTTTTTCCTTTTGTAGCAATTTAATCTATAATAGTCTATTTTTAATAGCTTTTATGCTGTCATTCCCCACAAGTCACTTAATCTTCAATTCACCTCTATAATTCATAGCTTGAGCTAATAGAATTGTAGTGAATTGAATAACATCCATCAAGTCTGACTCACATGAACAATGAAAGCCTGAATAAACACAGACAAATGAAACTGTTTGTATAAAATTGTGGTGATATTAGGCCAACCTCCTTTCTCTGTTGCATATTTATTGAATGAAGATACTGGAGCTGTGGTAAGGTACACAAACCTGGCAGACAGTTTGTTACAGTATTATTGTTGATGTCACACTTGGAGTACGTCCTATCCTGCAAAAAAACCAACCAACAACAAAAATCTGTGGCAGAAAGTCTTTGAGCCCAGCTCTACAGGCTCATGGGGTTGTGCTATATGATGCTAAAAATATTCGTGTAGATGTTCTGGCTCAGGCTGAAGCCTGGGCTGTGAAACCATCCCTCTGCCGGCCTGGTATTGAAAGGCCAAGATTCAGCCTCAGCCAGAACATTTACAAGCTATTTTTAGTGCCATAGCATGAGCCCAAGTCTGTAGACCCTGGGCTCTGAGACTCACTACCATGGTGTGAGTGTGTGTGTGTGATTTTTCACTGTAGACAAAGTTCCCATAAATCCTGGTACAAATTAGCCAGACATTGACTGGATTGTGGACCACTTCACACATCCCCATAGGCAATATGCCTAGCATTAAAACTCCATCGGATGAGCTCCGGGATGTGAGCTCCTTCACAAGTTCAAACTTTGGTGATAACCTCAGAAGGTAACAGGCATGATTAAAGAATAAAACTCTCACCAAAATGCACTGGCGCAGTGATATCCAAAGCCTTCAGCAGGAGAACCTTAAGCAAGAGCAGCGCCAGAGATATCTTCACCCAGCCATTACTTAAGAATGGGGGATGGGGGATATGGGAGCTGGATAAAAAGAAGTCTGAGGAACAGATTAAATTATCTGAAGGAGAAAAGCTTAGCTAAAAACATATCCTCAAAAATATTTGTTCATGATTTTTCTTCCCAAAGCTGCAAGCCTTAAATGTTCCTTTTCTTTCATTCCTTCATCCTTTTCCTTTTTTAAGTACCAAATCTTCTGTGCCTGTCAGAGATGCAATTGTTAAATGAATTGCTGCAAACTAAGGAAAACACAGGAGAATTTTTAAATTCCCCCAATTATTCATTAAAGCACTTTGGTACCTCCAGTTCTGATGGTATAATCCATTTTTAATTAGCCAGGGTGTAGGGCATCCTTTGTCAATCACTGATAAAATGGTATGAGAGGTAATTTCTCATACCATCAAATCATCACCTGAATTCAGCTAATGCCTCATCTGTTGTAACAAGCATGTCTCCCCGCAATAAGCTAGTTGTATCTGAACAGCCTTCAACAGTTCTATGGCACTTCGTCAGCATTTGTATGCTGCCTTAACTACACTTGGCATTTGAAGCCATGTTAACATCTTTCCAGAAAGCCACGTTTGCACCTTTCAAACACAAACTAATTCTCATTGTAGAGGGGCCTTAACAAATCATGAGAATCCCTGAAACCCAGTTTGAATTCAATTGAATGTAATGAATTTAAAGACTTTTCTACACAAAAACATTTAGTTCACAGAAACCTGGGATATGAATCTACACCACACTAGCCTGTTCTGTGGATGTGCTGACAAACACTAACAGTTCGTTAGGGCACTTTGATCTTTGGGAGTAGATCAAAGCACACTAACAAACTGTTAGCATCTGTCAGCAGGGTCCGCGGACAGTTACTTTGCAGCAGACTCACACCCCAGCATGCCCTGAACTAAATAAATATTTGTGCAGTCAAGCCTTAAGGCAGTGGCAAGCACATTATTTATTTAGGTAAGTTCCACCAAATGCCCAGATCAGAGGAAGCTTATCTGAGATGTGGATGCCAATTGTCTCCACTTAATTTACACATTCTCTTATGGCAAGTAAATGTAACGCTATGGGTAAACTACTCAGGGGTATATGCTATAGCTGCCCTCTTGGGCACCACAGACATTCTAGCTGGCACTGTAACAGACTCACATCCCCTGCAGATAAGACACAGAAGGGGACCCATAACTAGAGCTGTACCAATTATGTGGGTTTTTTTGGACTCTTTGGAATTGTCAGTGACCTGAAAAAGATTTGTTATGGTTCAAACAAAAATGTCTTGTTCAACCCTAAACATTTGTTTAATCTAATTTTTTTTTAAATCAGATGTTTAAAAATGGTTCAAGAAATTTTGAAATGAAGTCACAGAATTGAAGGCCAGAGGGACCACCAGATAATCTAGTCTGACTTGCTATATATAATGGGCCACACTTTATAAAATTCATAAACTTTAAAGAGGTTCTCTAAAGTGCTTTATTTTCAGTCTTGCTGGATGAAAGGTGCTATAAAGATGAAAGTTTGTTACCCTATTAATTAAGAATTAAAGCATGGGCCTAGATTTTCAAAAATGGGCACCTAAACTTAGAATTCTAAGTCCCTACTTAGGCACCTAAAAAAAAGGATCTGATTTTCAGAGATGCTGAGTGCCATCAGCTTCCATTGACAGTAGTTCGGCTCCTATCTCTAATATTTATATTCATAAATAGCTGCTTTACTGTTTAAATTTTAAAGAAACAAAAAGTTTAAAGAAGTCAGCAGTTGCAAGTCATTACACTACATAGACGCTATCTGAGATAGCAGGCTTCCCCTCTATATATAGTATAGAAAGTAACTTTGGCAGCTATGGCTAAATGTTGAGTGTTTAACAGCAGCGATTTTAAAAATAGCTTCTTGTAATTAGAATAAAGTTTATTTAAATATATATTTGGTGTGACAGGTACTACCGGGGTGGCGGATGGGGAGAAGAGCAAAACCTAGATGGATAGATTTACCCATCCTTTCTTTGAATGCCATTAGAATAATTTGTCCATTTTAACCACATTTTCTGAGTGCATTGTACTGAGGCAGAATGCAGATAAAGAAACATTGTGCAATGTGAGATTGAAGGGAAAGTAAGGTAGACAGCAGTTCCTTCCTATCATTGCTTAATCCAAGCCAGAATCTAAGGAAAACACTTTATGGCAGAAAAGTGAAAACTTGTAGGAAAAAAATGTTAATGA
Source organism: Gopherus flavomarginatus (assembly GCF_025201925.1). Classification (NCBI taxonomy): domain Eukaryota; kingdom Metazoa; phylum Chordata; order Testudines; family Testudinidae; genus Gopherus; species Gopherus flavomarginatus. The sequence continues at coordinate 59,595,533 of NC_066620.1, read as the reverse complement.
AAATGGTGTGTTTGTTTATTGACATTTTCTGTGAGGCCATTTCGCTAACAGCTCTACTAATGACATTAGGCTGAGCAGATGGGTGAGGTAATCTCTTATTGGACCAAGTTCAGTAAAAATATATTACCTCACACACCTTGTCTCTCTAATATCCTGGGTCTGGGACCAACATGCCCACAACACTGAATACATTAGGCAAAGCAGGCTGTTTCACTGTTGGCCTGAGTGAGAATGATAGGGTTTGTCAGTGTTCAGTGGCCTCACTTAAGAGCTCCCTTCTGTACTCATTACAGGCTACTCTGGTCTTGTCTCTGCCATGAGGGAGAATAGAAACTATGAAAACTAAGTAGTGATGGTAGCAACTTTGTGATGGGCTGGGACAATATTGTTCACAAAAGAATCACAAGTGTGTTTAAACTTGTGAGATGCTCAACACCCTCAATTGAAGCCAATGAGAAGCAGAGTACTCAGCACTTTGAGATATGACTGACTTACACAGTGCCTTAAACAATGTACGGTGTGTGTCTTCCAAAACAAACCCAACAACATGCATCATTAGCACCTGACGAATATGGAGCTGCTCAAACAGTTTTATCAATGGGCAACTTTTCTTTATTTTCTGTTTTAAAGTGCCTAATCTTGCTTCATAGTTTTTAGACCAGCATGAAATAATCCACACAGACTGGGATCCAATAGCCAAGGAGATATTCACAGAAAGATGCTACTGCTAAAATGATATAATTTGTGACCTTAGTATATGAATACTGTTGCAGTGGTAACTGTTGCTGAGCCCACTGTCAGCTAGGAGACAAAAAAGGAGGGGGGGGGAAAACAAAACCAAAAACTAGCTAACCAAGAAAGTTCACTCATTTGCCATTTAATGAGATGAATAATAAAGAGAATAAGAATTATTTTGACCTAGAGGGAAAATGTTTTCCCTAAGCAAATATGGAAATTGTTACAGATACCATAGGCCACATACTGATCTTAGTTACACTTGTAAATCCAGAGAAATTCCACTTCAGAGAGTCAGCTCAGAGTTCACGTTCGCAGTGTGCAGAGGCATCTCTGCATGGCCGCTTAGCCCACCACTATCTGCACACAAACACTTTGCACAAGTAAAGGCTATAAATATGTCAAAGACCATGGCTGACAACTTTGCTTCTCAGGCACAATGGAACTCTCTACAATAGGAGACAGAACTGGGAGAACTTGTGTGTGGGAGACAGAACTCTCTCAAGGACTAGCCTGAAACTGTGGAATGAACTTTCATAAGTATTAAGAACTATCATAAACCTCACCACCTTCCAATCTACATGCAAGACACATTTTTGTCCTTGCCTTTTCTAAACATACACAGAGCAATCTATATATTTTAAAAAAACAAACACACCTAAAACAAAATAACTCAACTGCACACACACACTCTTTCCCCTGGGGAAAGGATGAGAGAACAAATGTGAGCTGTGAGTCACACTGCTTAATTCACTTCTGGAAGAGACACTCCTAGTACTATGGTGATGAGCATGGTATAGGAACCTCTTGACTCAGAATTCAGATGAATATTAGTGACTCTTATAGCACTATTCCTCTAGATCTGCTCATGACAGGACTTTCCCAAAGCCTGATCTGGTCTTTACACTTGCAAGCATGAAATGCAGGATTAGCTGGAGAAAAAAAAAAAAAAAAGAGGCAAAAAATAAAAAGTGGCAGGTCATGGATGATTGTGTACTGATGATTGTGTTTAAGACCTCCTCCTGCCAACCCTGTGACTCTCCAGATAAGAAAACTGCTAATGGGAGATGGAGGCTTTTCACCTGCAAATCACCAGTTTGAATCTAGTGCAAGGGTCTTGAACTCAATTTACCATATGGCCAGTGCCAGTCTTCAAATCCTCCCAGCAGGCCAATAATGTCACTAAAGATAGTATTCAGAAAAAAAATATTGTATTTTTTATTTTGAATTTCTTAGAAATAAAACTGTCATACAACTTTATACAATTTTTCACCTGCCAGAGAGTTTTTGCCAGACACCTGGCAACGCTTTAGTTCTGTCAGTTTGTTGATGTTTGGCCTCAGTGAATGAGCAGTTGCAACCTTCAGGATTGCAGCAAACTGTGCATCAGATAGTTGTGTTCGATATTTTGACTTGTTTATATTCACTGTGGAAAAAAGGGACACTGCCTCCATGGCTGACTCTGCTTGGCAGCTAATGCTGCTGCCTCCATGGATGACTCTGCGCAGCAACTAATGATGGCATTTCTGTCCCTCTCCCCCAGTTAAGGGGACCTGGGGGGCCGGGGCAGCACCAGCAGCAGACATTGCCAGCAGGATGCTGCCTGCATCTCTCCTCTGTGGGCCACAGTGGGGAGGTTCTCGGGCCGCAGGTCGCCTGGGACTTTGAGACCCCTGATCTAGTGCATGACAGCAATGACTGAAAATTGTTGCCACCTGAGGACTGTTCAGTGCCTTATGTAAAACAAATTGGTGGGTCCAGATCCTGTTCTTGGATGGGCCAAGTATCCACATCAGAAGAGCCCAATACCATAATTGGCCATCTACAAATTTTGAACAGGGCACAGAGCCAGTACTCGCATCTCACTCCTTAGGGTGACCCCTTCAGGGCAGGGCTGAGGCACAACGGTGGTATGTGGGAAATTTGCCCTGCTTGTGCCTGTGTTAGTCCCATCTGTGGGTAATTAGGAGACCTAGAACTTTTCACAAACATTTTATTCATTTTCACAAAGACCAGGTAAGGATAGTGCCACTTAACAATAAATTGCTAGAGAGGCAGGATATTCCAGTGGTTAGGATCTCAGTCTAAGCGCTGAAACACCCAGATTCAGTTCCATACTAGGCCATTCCTCGGGTCCTTAGGTCTTCAATAGGGATAATAGTACTTCCTTAACTTACCTGGGTGTTGTGAGGATAAGTACATTGTGACATACTTAGATACTATGGTAACTGGGAGCCATACAAGTACCTTAGATTGACAAAAATTTCTTATTTTCTTCCCCATGGTCTCGATTTGGGAGTAGCTCAGGATTCATTTACACTTCATTTCTGAATGAGGATGAAACTAGTCTGAAAACATTTGCCTAATTGAACCATACTAAAGTTCCTCAATTATTCCTAATTCTCTAGCAACCCTCCACTCCTCCCACCACAAACCTTCTCTAACCAAACCAGCTATAATTCCAGAAAACAAACTCATCTTCACCCTTCCTAAACGTATCCTTATCACAGCTGCTGCAGAGTACAGGAGGTTACATGGGGAGGAATAAAGATTGTGAGGCATTCAAGTACTACGGTGATGAGATAGATAAGTTGCCTGGACAGACAAGAGCCAAAAGCAGAGTGTTTCCATTAGTTCATTGGTCAAACATCAAATATTAAGACTTTTTAGGAAGTAAACTAAAGCTTGAAAGATTTCACAGTCCTCATTTCAGACTTTTTGATCAGATTAGGGCAAACGATTTCATAGATTTTAAAGGCTAGAAAGGACCATTATGATCAACTAATCTGACCACCTGCATAGCCCAGGCCAGGAAAACTCACTCAGGAAACTTTGCATGAACTATAGCAACTTAAGACCTCCTATCTTGATTTCAAGGTTGCAAGTGGTGGAGAATCCACCATACCCCTCGATAAGTTGTTCAAATGGTTATTACCCTCACCATTAAAAATTTGCACCTTATTCCAGTGTCCAAGTTTTTCTAGCTTTGCTCTTCAGCAGTTTCTAAGGTGTGCTTCTGCCATTTCCCTTAACCAATGGCTACTGTCTTATATTAGGACCACAGAAACAATGGTACATGAAGTGCTTCTTCAGCAGTGTGTATAGAGGTCACTAATAAAGTCTGGAGGTACCCTACAAATTTATCCAAATGAAAGCCCCCATTCACACTATGAATCTGAGATCATTCCCTATGGTGGAATAGTTGGCTGGATGTAATGATCCATAAGTGCCTACTGGTATGGGGTAAGCTTAAGGCAACGTTAAAAATGGGAAGCAAGATATTTGTTTTTAATGTTTGTGTGTGAAATAGCCCAGGAGGGGGGAACAAAATGTTATATTAACAAGCCACACACAATGGTTTATCCAGAGAAGACTAGACAATCTTAGCTGGTTCTCCTTACTTGTGCTTGTATGTTACAGTTTTAGCATTCACACCATTATTCAGACTTACACAAACCTCATGCAATATTAAAATGTTTATGCTACTTCTTTCTGCACTTGAAGCAGCAGCAATATGGTTCCAGTGTGCAATGAATGAGAAAAAATGAGGAAACTGCACTCCAGTTGAACAATGGTCTACAAGCCATCCCACAATTATTCAGAGCAATAAATTCTGTAGTGGTTAATATTAGTCACACTGCACCATTCCAGCCTTTTGCAGGTGCATTTGGAAGCTTGTTTATCACACTGATGCATCTATAAAAGCAGACACTGTGCTTTTATTTTAAGCAAGTGTCTTTTAATGCATTCTATTCCTAAAATGACAGGATTCAGCTGTATATTGCAAGACCAAGGTTAAGAAACCTTGGAGGTGTGTGACTGAAGAAACATGCCATTTAGACAGAAGCAGAGCTTTACAGCACCTCTTGATACTTCATGAAATCCCAGTATTTTAAGCAGCCAACCTTTGGATGAGGATCTAGACATGAACTCCACTTCATTTCATGTTGGCTTAGCTTTGCTAATGTGCTTACAGGTAAGCCTTGAGAAATAGAGTTGAGAATGCAGTGAAGGGCTCTGCTCAGTGTAACTAGGCCATGATGAAGAAAGATGATCTTCAGCACCAACCATGCTAGATATGCCACTGGTATGGGAGGCAACAAGGGGACATGTGGAAGCATGGAGAGGAGTGGCTGCTGTGATCCAGTGCATCCCCTATATGGGTTTCAAGCCAGTGGATCTCTGCTGTTTGCATAGCCACTGGACACTTATTTCCCCCTGATGTTACCCCCATCCTGCCAGTATTCTGGCACAAAGATTTAGAGAAATCGAGCTCTGTTCCATGGAACATGCAGAGAGATCCAGTCTTTTTTAGGGGGCCACTTTGTAGCCCCCCTATAACTGCAGCAATGCAGTATTTCCATTGCCTTAAAGGCTCAAGCTTCTACTCCTTACTCAGGCCTTACTCACTGAAGTCTGTGGAAGTTGTTCCAGGAGTAAAGGATTCAGGATTGAGCCCATAAAAAGCCACATATTCCCATTACCAAACTTACACAACTACATGGAGGTAGCAGCACATCAGTTAGCTCCATAATTCATCTGCCTAGCAAAACATCCCAATGCTGCTTTGGACAATATAGGTCCTCTACCTAAATGAGTTACTGGGATTTTCTCTGTCAACTATTTTTGTGAGATATTTTCTCATTAACTATTTAATTCAACATTAAACGTTTAAAAAATAAAAAAATAAAAAGAAAGTTTAACCCTGATATCTTCCAGTCATGTGGTAGAAAGGCCCCTTTAAGTGATCAGTTACATACCAGTTAGTAGTTCTGCCGTTTCATATTTGAGTTCCTTCAGCACTCTTGGGTGAACACTCCCTCATCCTGGTCACTTATTGTTAAATTTATCAGTTTGTTCAAAACCTCCTCCACTGACACCTCAATCTGAGACCATTCCTCAGATTTGTCACCTGCCCCACATCGAGGTGGTAGTAGAGGAGGTTTTGAACAAATTGATAAGTTTAACAATACCATCTGGTCCTGGTAACTTCTTATTCACCCAAGAGTGTTGAAAGAATTCAAATATGAAATGGCAGAATTGTGGTACGGAACCGATTGCTTAAACAGACGTCCGTATCAAAATTTTGAAGGATAGCAAATGTAATACTGATTTTTTTTTTTAAAGTTTCCAGAGGTGGTCCTGGCAATTACATGCTTGTAAACCTAACTTCAGTGCTAGGCAAATTGGTCGAAACTATAGTAAAGACCAGAATTATCAGACCCCAAGATGAACACTATATGTTGGGGAAGTGTCAATATGGATTTGGTGAGGCATGATTTCCCTTTACAAATCTATTAGACTACTCTGAGGAGGGGTCCACAAGCATGTGGACCAGGGTGGTCCACTTGATGTAAAGCCTTTGACAAGGTTCCACACCAAAGGCTTTTCTCATGGGATGAGAGGGAAGTAAGAAGTCATGGGATCAGCAACCAGTTAAAAGACAGGAAACAAAAGGATAGGAATAAATGGTTAGCTTTCACGATGGAAAGTGGTAAATAGTGGAGTACCCCAAGGATCTCTATTGGGACCTGTGTTGTTCAACATATTCATAAATGATTTGAAAAAAGTTGTAAACAGTGAGGTAGCAAAGTTTGTAGATTATACAAAATTACTCAAAACAGTTAAATCCAAATCTGACTGACAACTTTCAAAGGGATCTCACAAAACTGAGTGACTGGCAACAAAATGACAGATGAAATGCCATGTTGATAAATGCAGAGTAATGCACACTGGGAAACAATCTCAACTATACATGCAAAATGATGGGGTCTAAATTGACTGTTACCACTCACAAAAGATCTTGGGACATCGTAGATAGTTCTCTGAAAACATCTGCTCACTATACAGCATCAGTCAAATATTGTTAGGAACCATTAGGAAAGAGATAGATAAGACAGTAAAATATCACACCACCACTATATAAATCCACGGTTCGTCCACACCTTGAATACAGTGTGCAGTTCTGGTCACTCCATCTCAAAAAAGGTGTTAGCAGTGGAAGTAGTATAGAAAGGGGCAACAAAAATATAGAGGTGTGAAACAGCTTCCATATGAGGAGAGAGATTAAAAAGAGAGACTACTGAGGGGTAATATGATGGAGGTCTATAAAATCATGACTAGTGTGCAGAGAGTGAGTAATGTGAGTGTTATTTACTCCTTCCCATGACACAGGAACCAGGGGTCACCCAATGAAACTAATAGGCAGGTTTAAAAACATAAGGAAGTAATTCACACAATGCATGGTCAACCTGTGGACCTCATTGCCAGTGGATGTTGTGAAGGCCAAAAATATAAGTGGTTTCAGAAAAGAATCAGATATAGTAATGGACAGATCCGTCAATGGCTGTTAGCTAAGATGGTGAGGGACACAATCCCATGCTCCAGGTGTCCCTAAACCTCTGATTGCCAGAAGCTGTGACTGGATGACAGGGTATGGATCACTAGAAACATTTCTCTGTTCTCTTCATTCCTTCTGAAGCATCTGGCACTGGCCACCGTTGGACTAGGATACCGGGCTAGATGGACCACTGGTTTGAGCCAGTATGGCCAGTCTTATCTTCTTGTCATGCACTAAAGATTTAGATCACAAATAAAACCAAGCTAAACATTTTTTGGTGGGCATTTGAGACACATGCAACTACTTATGTGCTTGATCAGAGGTAAGGCACATAAGCATGATGCAGAATATATCCCTTGGTGGGTGCCCTTCAGATATCTCTGGGTCCAATATTAATGCAAGAGAGGATACTTTTTTTAAAAAGCCACTCTCAAACTAGTTAACCATCCTCTCCATACCCACTTCTCCCGCCCCCCCCCCCCACCAAGTAGCCTTCCAAAATAATAAGAGGCAACATTCCTAGAAGATATCTCTTATATTATTTTCAAAGACTACGAAGAGAAACAATGCTTGGGTCCTTGTTAATGTTTTAGAATATTTGGGTTGCTGAACACCCAAACAATGTAATTTGTTCATTTTAAAAAAAAATTGGGCATATTTTTTATTTTCATAACCATACTGTAAGAAGTCAGCAGCCCCTGAGGTCTTTGCTCTTGCACTGTGCTGTCCACTATGGGCCATGTGAAAATTCATGACGACATTGGAGATAGAACTCAGAGCCTGCTGTTTCAAAACTAAGCAAAGATTCCTTCACTTGTGCTAACAATCTCCCAGGCCTGACAACAATACATTGCCAGATACACATTTGAGCAGTACTGATTCCATTCAGGAAAGGGCAGCAGTTAATTTTTTCAGACAAATAATCTGAGTGAAAAATGCAGTTGTGGTTGACCCAAAAATCTATATGAGAATTTGACACATATTTGCCGAATAGTTTCAGGGGGGGGAAAAAAAAGTGAGGCAAAGGAAGAGGCAGCTTCATTATTAGTCCAGTGGTTAGAGCACTCACCTGGAATGTGGAAGATAGTGGAATTCCCCCGCTGCCTGATGTAGCAAAGGGATTTGGGCATCTCATGATGTAGGGGAGTACCCTAGCCAGTAGGCCCAAAACATATTTTGGGGGCAGGGCTCAATCTCTCTTGTTGAAACTGTTCCTTTGTGTACAAATAATCAGTGGAGCAGGCACTTGAATGTGGGTTTCCCACATATAAAAAGTACCCTAATTACCAGACTATAGAATCAGTTGCATTCTTTCCCTTGCTCAGGAACATTGAATTCATAGTGCAAATCATAATGAACAGACAGGTGTTTGGATTCACTGAAGTTCTCTTTTTTGGGAACAATTTTTGGATTAAGTTTAACCCAAAACAAGGACTATACTCCCTCCTCCCACTTGACTTTTTTGGCATAGCTTGCAAACTGAGGAGTGTGACAAAGTTCCTCCTCTACCTTGCTGATTTCTGCACTTATTGGCAGATTTGCTCACCTCAGTGATCTTCCCCTCTGGTGGAATCCACAGTCTGGGTCAACTTCTCCTGTGTCTGATCAGGAGTTGGGAGGTTTAGGGGGAGCTCAGGCCCACCATCTACTCTGGGTTCCAGCCCATGACCCTGTGGATCACAGCTATCTATAGTGCCTCCTGTAACAGCTGCATGACAGCTACAACTCCCTGGGTTACTTCCCCACGGCCTCCTCCAAACACCTTCTTTATCCTCACCACAGGACCTTCCTCCTGGTGTCTGATAATGCTTGTACTCCTCAATCCTCCAGCAGCTCTCCCTCCCAACTCCTTGCACCTCTTGCTCACAGCTCCTCAAACTCACTGACTGACTGGGAGGCTTTTAACTAGTTCAGGTGGCCCAATCAATGTAGCTATCTCCACTGCCTTCCAGAAAGATCTTAATTGGCCACAGGTGTCTTGATTAACCTGGAGCAACTGCCAGGTTACCATGGACCTAGGGATTTGGTTAGCCTGGGGCTAACATACCTGTTCCTCACTACTTTACTGTAGCCATCTGGTCTTGCCTCATCACAGAAGTCATTCATCCAGCTCTGGTTTGAAAGCAGCAGACTCCACAAAAGGAAAGAATGAAATGCATGATAAAACAATATGAAACATTCCTGGGTCATTTAGCCCAACAAACAGAAAAGAACAGTTACAGAAATCCAGCAATGGCTTTTTCCCCTGGTTCTAGGTGTATTGCAACCTTATTTACATTTTCCACAGATGATTAAAAATCATTAGAAATACCATGTTGTCTTCAGACCTCAAAATGTTTACTTTTCTGTTTCTTTATATTTGACCCATTAGATAGTCCTGTTCAACTCAGCCTTATTCAGAATCCACAAATAGTCCAAAATTATTATTTTTAAGTAGCACATGGAAGACTCTTTATTCTATGAAGCCCCTCTGATACTAGCCCTCAAGATACTAAGGGATAAAGAATGCCTGAAAAAATAAAAATAAACCCAGATTCACAAACATTTAAGATACAAACTCAATCCACTAATCCAACTGTGAAAAACACCTTTTAATTCCATGTGCCTTAAATTGTAGAAGTAGTTCATAGAATATCAGGGTTGGAAGGTCATCTAGTCCAACCCCTTGCCCAAAGCAGGACCAATTCCCAGACAGATTTTTTGCCCCAGATCCCTAAGTGGTCCCCTCAAAGATTGAACTCACAACCCTGGGTTTAGCAGGCCAATACTCAAACCACTGAGCTATCCCTCCCCCATAGTTAGATTAAATGAGAATGCTTTTATTAAAAAGCACATTTCACAATTCCCCAATCATTAACAGAATGTAAATGAAGACTTGAAATTCACATTTTGATTGGAACCATATTGCCAGGTGATTCACCTTGCCTGAAAGCTGGTGCAGGAGGGCATGAAGTACCCCTGTGGAAAGTCCTGACCTCATGCAAATTCCCATGGATACACCAGGTGCGGGTACAGCCTATTCATAGTTTTCTGCAGGGAGCAAACCCTCACATACCCCCAGACGTGAGGTATAGTAGACAATCTCTCCCAGGCAATGCTAGTGGACATTCTCTCCCCTACACACACACACCTCCCCCCCACATAGATTTTACTGTGGGAGAGGATGATCTGGCTGTTTGCTGCATTAACAACCCTAAGCTTTCAAAAATCATGAGTCAGATCCCCAAACATCATGAGACCAGGAATCATGAGATTTTAAAATCAAAGTGGATAAAAAATAATCACTTAAAGACCACCTCATCCCAAAATATCAGTTTCTTTATTAAAATCTTATTTTAATTTAAATAAAATATGGCTTTTTAAAAAAAACTACTAAAAGTTAACTTTTAAAATAGGTTGCCATAATTTCAAACAATTAACAATGTAAAATAAATTTAAAAATATTAAACCAGACTTGTCTGCTGCCAAGTTTTAAAGAAAGTCAAGCCACTGAAGTCACTGGCTAAGCACCTAGAACTAGATTTTGACTGCAGTAGCCTCTTCCGCAAGTGCAGAGAGAACCCTTCTTTTGACTGCAGTAGCCTCTTCCACACGTGCAGAGAGAATATTTTCTTCATTTCAGTTTGTTTAGATATTTCAGTTCTATTGCTATAATTCATTCAAAGTTAAGAAACAAATTGGGAGTTGAAAAAGCAGGAAAACTTGTTTTCCTCTTCCAATCTCTGAATAAAAATTAGGTGTGAGAGGATGAGATCTATTTCCTTTGTTGAATACATCAGTTTTAAATGCAAAAACATGTTTTGATGAACTATTTTCCCCCTTATGTATCCAGCACATTTAAAAGGTAATTTTATTCAACTAAACTAAATACAAAAAAAGTAAAATGCTGTTCTTTGGATTTTTAATTCAATTTCCATCTGAATAGTGCGTGGCACAAATCACAAGTAAAAATTTAGTTTTGTAATTAGAAAATGTATTGTTCACCATTTTCAAATACAATGAAATACATAAAAATTAAGAATCTGAATAAAAGCAAGTTAAGCTATAATTGCTTAAATAAATGTGTATGGCTATAGTGTGCACACCTGTTTAGCAAAAACCAGCACCAAATTTAGTGCAAAGGCTACTCTTTTTCTTTTTATGGGGTGCAAATCAACATGTTTTAATGTTTACCAACTAGGGAGAATTTACCTCTCTTTAGGGAAATACTAAAAAGGACAATATACAACAAGATTAAATGTGATGATTTAAATCAAGATTGCCCTGTTTGCTGATTTACATCATGATTAAAATCAGTCATTTAAATTGCTTTGATTTAAAAGTCAATCAATCCAGTTTCAAACTAACACTGTTTGGGTTTGTTTTGAGTGTCTTTCAGTCCTTCAGGGATCAGGTTGTCAGCCTTTGCTCTACATGTATGAGAGCTAAAAAACTTATTTTTATTTTTAAATCAGTGAGGATTCTTACATGCTCACACCACTCCAGGGGTCTGGGACTTTAAGAAAAAGAGCAAATATTGCAAGACCCTGATAAATTCATGACACTTGTCAACGTAGCTAAAGCAGTGCTGCCCAATCCACTCTATAGCTTTTGGTCACCAGCTGACAAATGCAACCCATGACACTCCAAGAACATGAGTTTCTACAAAGCCATAGCATTTGACATGGTATCACTAAAGGTATATCTACACTACCCGCTGGATAGTGATCGAACTATCAGGGATCGATTTATCATGTCTAGTGTAGATGCAGATAAATTGATCCCCTGATAAATCAATCCCTGATCGCTCTGCCATTGACTCTGGAACTCCACCATGGGGAGAGGCAGAGGCAGAGGCTGAGTCAACGGGGGAGCAGTGGACATCGATCCTCCACCATAAGGACGTGAAGTAAGTGATTCTAAGTCGATCTAAGGTACACCGACTTCAGCTACGCTATTCTCGTACCAGAAGTTGTGTATCTTAGATCCATCCCCCCAGTGTAGACCAGGCCTAAGATGGCATTCAGCAGGCCTTAACATCTCTCTAAGTTCAACCCTACGAAAGTGCTGTAATACTTGTAATTAAAATATCCATTCATTTATATTGCCTCAGCTTGTCTACACTTAACAGGCGATTGACACATGGCAATCAATGCATTGGCAGTTGATTTAGTGGGTTAGACCTGCTAAATCGACTGCAGATTGCTCTCCCGTTGACCCCTGTACGCCACCAGATTGAGATGAGTATGGGGAGTCAATGGGAGGACATCTCCCATCAGCATTGCATAATGTGGACCCCGCGGTAAGTAGATCTAAGCTACGCCAATTTGAGTTACGCTATTCACATAGTACCTTAGATCAACTTTTCCCTGTAGTGTAGACAAGGTCTGAGTAAGGGATTTACTCCACTTTGCCCCCATATTTTAAAGGGAAAGGGCTTCTCCGAGTCAGTATTGTCATGTAATTTAGACCTGTAAGCTAAACCATAAAATATTGTAAAGTCCTCCAAAATTCTGAATATCTGTGTAAAAGTATCTACCACTGACTTGTTAAGTAACAAAAAAAAACAATATTCACTACTTAGTTTTTAGGTGGACCTCACAAAAACCCAATGTTGGATGCATTTCTAAAAGCTTTGCTCTAGGAATTATTTGGGGAAAGTCAAATGGTCTGTGTTATACAGGAGATCAGACTAGATCATCATAACGGTCCCTTATGAGGGTTGGAATGTATGGAACTTAGTTATTGAAGAGAGCCCCCCCCCAAAACGAGACAGAATACAAAGTTAAGGATTAAAAGGCTGCAAAGTCAAGCACTCAAGTTAGGAAATGGCAGAATGAAAGTGGCCCAAGCGACCCTAATTCACCTCACTTGTGAGTATGTATTATGATAAAGCTTTTAATTACTTGTAGAAATGACTACACCACAAAAAGTTTGGTTTAAGTGACTTGCATAACATCACATAGGAACTCTGTGCCAGAAACAGGGATAATAATACCAAGTCCCCAGGGTAGCAATAATTAATTAATATCATTATGCATATACACTAGGGGGACAAATTAAGGTTGCATGTTCATTTCCTAAAGTGCAAGTGCTTGACTTTGCAACCTTTTAATCCTTAACTGTGTATTTCCTAATTTTTTTATTGTTTAGTTCATTAATGAAAGCAACCTTAACTAAGGTTGTATGTAGGTTTTGTTTGTGAATTGTCTTTGATCGAAAGATATTATGATTTATATATAAAACAATGCAGAATAAAGATGTTTTATATGACTCTGTAGTTTAACAATAATATCGTTCATTGAATCTTGACACATCTGAATTACATAAACAAGTCAATTGAGTTCAATATACATCTCCCAGTACTGGAGAGGGGAGGGGAAGAATGTTTTAAATGTCATGAAAAGTAAGAAGTGCTTGAAAAGTATTTCACAGTAATATGGGGGAAAAAATAGATACACCATTTAAAATAGTCATTTAGAAGTTTCAGTAAAACATAACAGAAAACTGAGCAGGGAATCAGCTATAGTTCTCTACTGTTTTTAAAAGGTAAATATTCAGACACATAGCCCCCTCCCGCAAATTGTAAGAAGTGGATAAACAATATCCATGGAAAGGAGCTGGAATTTTGCATCTTAGTTTCATGTAACCTTTTTTGAAGAAGGTCACAAACAATTATCCTTTGTAAGGAAGCTGTGTAATTTACCCCAGTACAAATCCAAAGGAGCACAGCAGGAGCATACCCAAACCCATTCTGCCTTCATTACAGCTCCCCCTGGGGAGCCTTCTCTCTAATACTACTATGGCACTCTGAGGGAAATCAGTTATCAAAGGCAACTTTTGCCATGACAACCCAGGAAACAGTGACTCTCCCCAGGCAAATCAACTGAGGGAAGGAGTGCTGAGTGGCTGCTTATCTGTGATGTCACAAAGTTACTGGTCAGGCAGCAGCAGGGAGCAACAAGTGTCCATGGGATGAGGTGATCTGGCATTCTGTTTTTCTCAAGTTCCCTAAAGAGCCTAACAAAAAAAATGCACATTGGAGACCATTCCACATGCATTTATAGTAGCTTAAATTTGGTTCAAACCCTCCCTTACATGTTTACAAAGGAAAAAAAAAAAGTCAGGGGGGAAAAAAGGGGTGTGTGAGAGACATTAAGTTCCTGTAAAACTGAGTTCTGATGCAACTGCAACTATGGTCTCAGTAGTGAGAACATACTATAGGAAAACAGTATAATCCCTAACACCACTCTGCTTCCTTTCTCATCTCTAAAGGGTTTCTGCTTAGAACCTTCCCCAGACACACACAGAGCTTGGATTCCTACTACAAATTTTTTAAACAGCATATATATCCTCACACATTGTTAGCACTGTTCTATGGATATCCATGGTACTTACATTTGAGCAAGGAAGTTAGAAACATGAAAGTGTGAATTTCAAAATAACCTTCAAACATAAGAAAATTATGAATCAGTCTTTGCCAAAACAAGTGGGACAAACTCAGCAGTGGGAGATATTTTATATTCAAGCTCTTTTTTTTTTAAAGCAGCATAAAATATCATCATAGTAAATATATTATGCTTTTTAGAAGCTGGAAAATAAAAAGTATCTTCCACTGGTAAGTTTGTCCTATTTGCTTTGGAAAGCAGTAATAATTTTTCTTTCACTTTAAATATAAATGAAGATATACTGCCTCCTTACAAAAAGGAGTGATTTGTCAGAAGTATGCTAGTTAAGCTCTAATGTGCTAGGGCAGCTGACAAAAATAGAATAACTGCAATACAAAACTATAAGCAGTCTTGTGTGGATGATGATGAAATTTACCAGACATCCACAGTTTGTGAAGATATCCAGCAATTCTTCTACATAAACAAAGAATATCGAATTAAAGTCTCTCCATGTCACATTTTTTTCTTTGTGGATTTTCTATATCTTGTTAAATAAATACGCACACACTTTGGATGCTGCAGAAAGTTTTCTAAAAAACAGTGACCAAACCCAACATGCATTTTTCCATCACTTTTCACTACAACTGGTGGTGGTGGGGTAAAGTCTCCCACTGAAACTTCTGAGTTTTTGGCAGAAATTCAAATATTTCCTCACCCCAAAACCAAAATATTTCAATTTGAAAATGCTACTGTGGTGCCTCATGGGAGTTGTAGTTCAGATGAGTCATGCTCCCATTCTTCTCTGTAATAGAACTCCAGGGTCTGACTACATCTCCCATTATGCATCACACTCCTCTAAGTCAAGGAAGGCAGTACATCATGGGAGAGGTAATCCAGCAGGGGGCCCAGTCCGTAGAGAAGAATGGGATCATGGAGCTACTAAACTAGCAAATCCATGAGGCACCGTGGCAGGATTTCCAAATAAAAAATATTTCAGTTTAGGGGCATGTGTTTTTTCTGTGAAAAACCATGACATTTTCTATAAAGTAGACGATTCTGTGAAAAAGAGTTTACTTAAACAAAATACCATCAACAGCTATAATGGAAAATTTTGGCCCAGCCCTATACTGAGCTAAAGCAACCTGTAAGAGTCACCTTGGGAGGTTTAATTCTTTCATAAGGTGATGCCACATAAGCTATGTACAGTAGGTTTCATAGTGCAGTGTATAGTTTCAAACTTTGTTCCCCATGTACCACACCTTTACGTTTCTAAGAATGCCTCCTCTGTGCAGCGACAGCTGACATTTTGTTCTCAGAGCTGCAATTGCCTGGTAGACAGAGGACAGACACTGTGTCCTCTTACTGAGCTTCCCTCCATGCCCCCCTTGCTATTTAATGGTTTCTTGTTAATCTAAAATAAGAAGTCATTCAGACTCAAGGTATATGGTGGCTCTTTAAGTATGTAGTAACATAGCATCCATCACTGTTGTCTTACAACACCCCTATCCAGCATTAATAAGATACAAAAATAAAAATTATTTTGAGTTCTCTGGAATACTGGATACATTGACATCCACACCTATCTTAAGTTACAGATCTAGATACTTGGAAGTTAAACCACTAGGGAGCAGAGTGTTTGTTAATTTATGAGAAATCCAGAACAAAGACTCAACATTTTGGCTTTGGGGCCTTAATCTTAGGTGAATACTTGTCCAGTATTTCCTGTGTTTAGAGAGAAGGAAAGTTTGCTTTAAATCGTAGATGTGCCTTGCAGACCGGAACCCCCAAACATCAAATGCATTCCAAATATAAATTTGGATCTGAATTCTTTTGCTAGCACCTCTCTCCAGTATTGTGGACCACAAGCTTTTAAAAATCCATGAATGAGTCAGGGACCCCTAAAATCATGAGATTTTGTAAATTATAAATGTTGAATTCTTTTAAAATACCTGGTTTCTGAGCTTTTTGGGTGCACTCATTTCACATTTTCAAGTTTTTTGCTGAAACCATGAAGACTTTGTGTTTTAAAATAAAAGCTGAGAGAGTCTGATGCCATCATCCCTTGATTCCAGCACTTAGGACTTTAAGAAAAATAAAATCTGCCAAATAATGCAAGACTTGCAATAAAATTGCAAGAGATGGCAACACTGTATCTGGACTGCTGCTCCGTACTGGCATGGGCATAGTTTTGGGGCAGAGGGCTTTTCCCCCACCCCCAACTGAAAGCCTCAGTAAGGTGCAGAATTTGTCCCTACATACACAGCCCCATTGTCCTGAACGGAACTGTCCCCATCCCCCCTGCAAATATAGAAGTCAAACTATGCCTATGCCTATTAGGTGGCATCAGACCTGCTCAAATGTGATCTTGCCATCTAGTGACTCAGTTATGTGGTACACATAAACCCTACAGTTACTGAGATTACAAAAAGAAGATGACTCAAGTAGGAGAAGTCTGGGTTCTGAGAAGGGAGGACGGTGGAGTCTTCTCTCTTGAGATCATCTATCCCACAATTTTCAGATTCTTCCTTCTGGTTTTACCAAAGTCATCCCTCATGCTTTCCGAAGAACTGAGAGGGCCACTTTGAGGCATTATTTTGAACATAACTTTGGGGACCTAGTTCTGAGAGGTGATCCTGTTTCTTGTCATAAGGTGAAGCTATTAAATCAGAATATTGAGACAATGAGTGCTCTACAGAACAAAATTTAGTAGGGGGTAAACCCAAGTTCTAGCCTCACTGATTATATATATATATATATATATATATATATATATATATATATATATATATACACACACACACACACACACACACACACACACAGAGCTTGGCTAGCAATTATGGGTATATAGAATCATTATGAAGAGCCCAGAATTTCACAGAACACACACACACAAAAACAATACTACAGCACATTCAGATTTCTAGAAAGCAAAGTCGAGATAATTAGATCTAATCAGGTGCATGTTTTAATGTTCTAATTACACAGCAACGACAGTGTGGCAAAATATGAAAAATTGAGAACCACTGACCAAGCAATTTTAAAGTTAGATAATGTTTTTTTGTTTGTTTTGGTTTTTTTTCTAAAATGAAAAATGGAAAAGACTTGAACTTTTTGCTTCCAAGGAATAATGAAATGGGGATCATGACAGACTAATTCCCTATTACAAATAAATAAATGAAACTATCTAAAGAACATACAAAGGCTCTATTCCTACAAAAGGCTCAGTGTCCACACACTGAAGTTTTTCCATAACCTGTCTTCAAATTACACTTACATCAACATTGTACTTGTAATCTATTCTCTGGAAATAGAGTTTGCAGCCTGCCATCAATATAGACTCCATGGGGGGAACTGCCCACATCACTAACATGTCATATACCATATGACTTTCTATATATCTGGCAGCTTCTACTCAGGAGGGACCAGGACTGGGCAAACAAGGAATGGCTCCTGGTATGTAATTTTTTCTCTGAGACATGAAATTCCTTGAGATTAATTTATTTTCATTTAAATAATTTATTGACCCTTATTAAGGAGCAGAGACAAGTGTTATTCCATACAGAATTAGACACAAATGTATGCACAGAATACTGCCCACAAGCCAAATTCCGAACATGCAGTCTTTGCTTTGGGCCACAATAAAATAAGTAGAGATGAACAAAGGAGTGGAGGTTTGAGTTTTGGCAAAGCCAAGTCTGCAAATGACATGTTGAGGAATGGTTCATGAGCACATTCCCCTTGGTCCTCACTCTTTTTGATAGACAGGAAGAGGTAGTTCAGCTAAAAAGGTTTGATTAAACCCCACCACAAATCTCAAAAAAAAAAAAAGTTTGATAAGAAGAAAAATACATACAAGGCATAAAATCAAAACTACCAGATGTGTTGCTTTTAAGCATATATTTAGATGTTTTGCTTTATAGGATCCTTACTGAGTACCTAAAAGGAGATTATTGTACACACTGTCCCTCCTCGCCCTTGTCTGTTTATTGCCCTCACTTGAAGGCTGCTTCTGCTCCCAATGAAATCAGTGAAAAGACTTCCATTGACTTCAGTGACACTAGATTGGGCATTTGATGTCATGTGCGGCCTTCTCTACTCAAGCTTTACTGAAGCTTTCGGTGAAGCAAAATAAGTTATACTGATATCAAGTGCCATATATAGATATGCCTGCGACAACACTAGGGCTTTTCTTGACATAAGTGTATCAGGAATTAAACAAAAAAAGCGTAAGAATGGCCATACTGGGTCAGACCAAAGGTCCATCCAGCCCAGTATCCTGTCTGCTGACAGTGGCCAATGCCAGGTGCCCCAGAGGGGGTGAACCTAACAGGTAATGATCAAGTGATCTCTCTCCTGCCATCCATCTCCACCCTCTGACAAACAGAGGCTAGGGACACCATTCGTTACCCATCCTTTCTAATAGCCATTAATGAACTTAACCTCCATGAATTTATCTAGTTTTCTTTTAAACCCCGTTATAGTCCTAGCCTTCACAACTTCCTCACGCAAGGGGTTCCACAGGTTGACTGTTCACTGTGTGAAGAACTTCCTTTTATTTGTTTTAAACTTTCTGCCCATTAATTTCATTTCCTAAACTTACCATTCACCCAAACGAAACACCTATACCCCTTGCAGACAGACAACGTTCTGCTGATCAATCTTTTTAAGTGTAGATCAGGCCTTAACTCTAAGTTCTTTAGGTCAGGGACCATGTCTTTACTTTTTTCTGTGAAGTGCCCACCAAAATTTTGGGTGCTCTTTATTATTTAGTATTTTTGAAACTTCAGTGTTTTAAAAGATGTATTTTATGGGGAGAAAACATTGAAAACAGCACAAAAGCTCCTAATTATCAATATTTACTTAATGCCAAGCACTCTCTTCAAAAGGACACTGCACTGCCTTGGTCTTCAAAGCCGTATCACAGCACCAGGCAGTCAGTGGAAAGAGACACCAGAAGAGCAGCACCCAGGGACATATCAGCATTAGCCAGTTATGTCTGCTTCCTGTTGACTCATTTCCTGACTGTGTGAACAGAGAGAATCAATACAGCTCCTACTTACATAGTTCTTTGTTGCATCTCAGTGCTTTGATTTGAGAAGCACCGGAGGAATAACCGGAGGCATAATACTGACACCGTAAGACCTCACCCTTGGGTTATGCCACGTGAACCGAGATCTCCTTACATCATAGGGATTCACAATGCTGTAGCTTAGCTTTAGTTTATGCCATGTGTTTACACCTATGCTCTGATGAACCCTGAAGATAAGGCTAACTCTAAAGCTAAGCTATGGCATGGTGAACATCAGTGAGTTTTACCTTTTGTTTTGTACACTGTCAGTGAAACTACTGACCATAAAAACTTCTCCCCACCTTCAAACAATCTACTAAGCTGAACTCAAAATTCTTAACCCTTTAACTCTTAGAGAGGATCAGGATGTGTTGTAAAGCAGACTTAATAAAGTGAGGGACTTCTGCATTAAGTCATTCTCTAGCTCTCTGCAGAAGTACCCATTCTCTCTCTGATCCCACAACAGGGAAAGGAGATTTGGGAGGGAAAGGAGAAATAGCACAAGAGCATTTGATTATTTCAATTCCACATTTCCCCAAGGGTCTGAGAGGATGCTTTACTGCCTACCAATTGACAGTGAAGACCAAATAAGATATATGCACATTATCTTAGGCTTTGTCTGTTAACACAACCTACCAAACACTAAGATCTATTTTAAACAAGCTAATATTGCTACTACTTATCACTGACATAAATATTGCTTACAGTATTTGAGGCACTGGATCTCACAAGAAATCCTTGATTAATGGCCAACATGTAACCTTTGATTAATTAGTAGATATCCCAGTATAACATCCTTGAACTTTCAGGTGAATTAGTGTAAGAGCTCCTAGAAATTAATTACTGTATATCAAATCAAACAAGTATGTGAAAGGAAAAAAAGTGTCACTCCAAGAGGGAGCAAGGCATAATCTTTACTCCATGCAAAAGTAGTTGTGGTTATATCCACCTTCATATTACTAGTTAATACTCAAAATACTAAAACTGCCTGAATCTCATTTGATTTGGCAATTCACTTCAGTTTCAAGGGACTCTTTTCCAGATCAAAGTAGTATGGCTATTAGCCTGTAAATCTTGCAATAGAATCTGTCTTGCAAGTTTTCCATTATTCTGAATTTTGGCTTAGCCAGAAATCGTATGAGACCAGCAGCCTGTGTGTTCATGGACTTGGACTGAATAGAGAAGAGAACCTGGGGATTCTGACCTCTACCGCTCATCTTGTTCTGCAGTCCTAGTTACTAAGCCCCACATTTGACACCTATGCAACCTGCCTAGCTCATGGGATTGTTCTGAGGCTTGGTGAATTTGTAAAGCATTGTGAGATCCTCAGATAAAAGAGTGAAGTATTATTTTCTTGCAGTATTTTTGCATCTCCAATTCTAGACTGGATCAAAATGAGGAAGGGCAGAGACATAAAAAGGTCAAAAATTTCAAACCTCAAAAGAGCTTATATTAGGTTTAGTGCGGATGAACTAACTGATGTGTGAAAGGGAAGGTAAGTAACTTCCACTGTATGGAGATCCACTCTCACTCTGAACTGATTTTAATTAAATTGTTCATATAATTTGATGATCCATTTGATGCAAATGTAGGATTTTTGACCAAACCAAGGCCATGCTTAAGGATAGAAACCTGAATGAAAATCCAAGGAATCAGTACATAGGAAGCTTATTTCTTGATGATTATGGGAAGTATAGAGAAAATTCTCATTTCTAATTTTAGATTCACAACATTCCTGGGGCACTAGATTCTGTCATGTGCAAAGAATGCTGTTTAGCTAGAGTCTGAGCTTGGTTCAAGGAGCCCAGTGTATCCATTCATTGACTAGATGTTGGTCTAGTCAAACCTCAACATCATTTTGTGGCAAATGCACAGTTATTTGACCTAGTGAAGAATGTTAATTGCTTCCCCCTCATAGTGCCTTGATACCCTATTCATTTCTTTCTATCACTGTCTTTTGCTATGCTGCGTGGAAAAACTGTCCACTCTCTATTTAATAATCCACCATCCTCACCTCTTTAAATGCTTCTTAAATCCCCATTTCTTCCATGTCACTTTTAATTTAGATTATAGGCTCTTCAGAGCAGGAATCCAGCATATGTTTTTCAAAACTGCAGTCTTCATTTGTTCCCTTGGGAACCTAGTAGACATTTGTACAGCATCCAAACAAATAGAAATAAAGGAAACCTAGTCCCTTAGGGAAAGCACCAGTTCCTCACAAAGCTTCTGTGGGTCTAGAATACTAAACTCCCTAAAGAGATGCCTTTTAAGCCTAATTTTCAAATAATGAAACCTGCATACAAAAATGCACGCTGGCAATTGCACATTTACAACTACAATTATGTACGCACACAAATGTCTAGCAAAGTCCCTAATTTTTATATTTTCAGGCACAAATGTAGGTATAGACCTGCAGACACATTTTTACATTTTACCTGAAGTCTTAGCAGTTCCTTAACCATGAAAATAATGCCAAAAATAAAAAGGTCTGGAAAGACATTTGTGGGACAAAGTTACTAGTGCAAACACCCAAAACTGAGAAATTGAAGCGTTTTTCTTGGGTGACATTTCCTAACCCATTTTGAGTTATAAGTTACTTGGGCATGATATGGAAGTGTGTGTGGGTCAGTGAGTACCAGTTTTCCTGTTGAGAAGCAACTAGAAGTAACCAGGGGTGCTGGAACAGTTTTTATAGTGGGGGTGCTGAGAGCCATTGAACCAAACTGTAAAACATGTATATGATGGAAACCACTTCAAGCCAGAGGGTGCAGCAGCACCCCCAGTTACAGTACCTATGGAAGTAATAAAATATAACTCATTATCTTAAAACAAGAGCTTAATAAAGCATGATGGATAAACAAACTTGTAAATACTAAGTAGGGGAATTTATGAACAGAGGGGACTGTACCCTTAAATGTGGAGTTTAGTGTAAATCTATAATAGGCCCAAAATGTAATAAAAAAATTAAACTATTACCTGAAAATAAAATGAGCAAGCATTAAAAATTAAGGAAGTGGCATGGCATTCCTCCCCCCCCCCCCCCCCGCGCAGCATTTTCCATAGCATTTCATGTTAACAAAATCTCTCTCATTTTTTTGGAATTTTCCACTGTGAAAACAAAACTCATTCTGACCAGCTCTACATAAAACTGATAATGCAGATCGTGTACTGTATTGAGTGTATATTGTAGTGGATACTACTACTACTGTGGTATCGTTCCTTTCCTCAGAGCATACTTTACAAATATTAATCACAAGACCTTATTGACATTGTCATAAATATAGAGGAAAGAGTAGCACAGGGGTCGGCAGCCTCTGGCACGCAGCTCGCCAAGGTAAGCACCCTGGCAGGCCGGGCTGGTTTGTTTACCTGCTGCGTCAGCAGGTTCTGCCGATCGCAGCTCCCACTGGCTGCAGTTCGCCGTCCCAGGCCAATGGGGGCGGTGGGAAGCGGCGCGGGTGAGGGATTTGCTGGCTGTGGCTTCCCACCGCCCCCATTGGCCTGGGACAGCGAACCGCAGCCAGTGGGAGCCGCTGTCAGCCGAACCTGTCAACACGGCAGGTAAACAAACTGGCCCGACCCACCAAGGTGCTTACCCTGGCGAGCTGCTTGCCAAAGGTTACTGACCCCTGTGCTACTCTTTGCCAACCCCTGGAGTAGCATAAAATCCCTCCATAGCAGCTGTACTGAATTCTCTCACCTGTAAAGGATTAAAGAGTTCAGTCACCTAGTTGGTACCTAACCAGAAGGACCAATAAGGAAAGAAGATACTTTCAAATGGTGGGGGGGGGAAGAGGAGGAGAGAAAGGATTTGTTTGTTGTTCTCCTTTTTTGTTCCCTCTCCAGACAGAAAGAGAGACGCCAAGAAGGTACATCATCTCCTGAAAAATTTACCCAGAATAATCCATCTAAAAATCACAGACATTGTAAGTAAGGCAAGGAAATGCATTAGATTATCTTGTTTTAGTTTGTGAATTTTCCTATGCTACAGAGGTAGTTTTATTCCTGTTTGTGTAACTGTGAAGATGAGCCTGGAGGGGAATCTTCTGTGTTTTAACTTTACAGGGTAATAAAAAGATTTATCTTCCATCCTGATTTTGCAGGTGTGATTCTTCTACTTTTTCTTTAAATATAGTTCTCCTTTTAAGAACCTGGTTTATTTTCAGTGTCCTGAAGACAAAGGGTCTGGTGTGTGCTCACATTGCTAACCAATTGGTTGGTATATTATTCTCAAGTCCCTCCAGGAAGGGGGGGTGACGGGGATTGGGGGGGATTTTTTGGGGAATAGGGACTCCAAGTTACCCTTCCCTGAATTTGTGTGTAAATCACTTGGTGGTGGCAGCAATACCATCCAAGGAAAAGGAAAGGAATTTGTGCCTTGGAGAAATTTTTAACCTAAGCTGGCAGAATATAAGCTTAGGGCGTCTTTCATGCAGGTCCCCATATCTGTACCCCAGAGTTCAGAGTGGAGGAGGGGAACCCTAACAGACAGTTATTGTGTTGTATCTGTTTCATAAATGGGGCACAGAGACATTAAGTGGCTTACTCAAGGTCACACAGTGAGGCAGAGGGTCATGATCCCCAATTCCCTGTTCTATACAGACAACACAGCCCCTGAGTGACCTCATCAGGTGGCCACATTCCAGAATTGTTTACTTAGTTCTTACACCCCAGGCAAAAATTCTCCCACAGAGTCAAAGAGACTTCAGGAAGTGGCTCAAGAATACCACTATCAGGCAGGGAGATGTATCACATGATCCAATAGGTCTGTTTCATCTCTAATTTCTATGGTTCCCTAGCCAGATGCTTGATAAAAAGCATTCTGGGTGTATCACTTAAGATGGCAACTTGATTCTATTCCTGAGAACATACACAAGCATACACAAAATCAGGAGTCACTTACGATGGCCCGATCCTATAAAAAAGGGATAGAGTCAAAGGGCTCCATTCAGGCATAGAGGTCTGCCTGTGCACATTCCTTTCCAGGATTGGGGCTTATGACTGGCAGCAAGGTTAACAATTGAATTCAAAGTGACTTAAATCCTTATTTTAACCATGATTTAAAATCAACAAGCAACCTTAAATTACTGATTTTAATCATGTTCTGTGTTTGTAGTTTTTACCTATTTGCCAACCACAAAGAATCTGTCTCTCTTTAGGAAATTATAAACATGTTGTTTTGCCTTTAACTCTCTCTTTTTTTGCACGCTTATGAGGAGGACACACAATAACTATATATGTTTATATTGCTTACATTTATTCAGATTCTTAATTTTTATGTTATGTTAGAAAATGGTAAATTATGCCTCATTTATTAGATTGAGTTTAACAAATCACAACAAAAAATATTTGGATGGAAAAAATCTAATTCATTTAAAAAAATGCACAAAAACAATGTTTGGAGTTTTTTATTAAATGAAATATCTTAAAATGTGCTGGATACATAGAAGTAGTTTATCAAAATGTGTTTTACACTTAAAACTAAACTGATATATTAAATAAAGAAGTTTTGTTAATTATTTGATCTGATTGTTTCTGGTCGCTATGTCCTTCATAATTCTGGAAGGAATAGATCTTATCCTCTCATATCTAGTTTTTTTCCCCCACATATTAAAAGCAGGAAAGCTTGTTTTCCTCTTCTTCAACTCCCAGTTGGTTTCTTAAATTTTGCATGAACCAGTCACTGAACTGAATTAATTAAATAAGCAGAAGAAGCTACTGCTTTCAAAAGCTGGCTTAGACTTTCAGCAAACTCTAGTTATAGGTATTTAGCCAGAGACTTCCACCAGTTCAGTAGTATGACTTTCTTTAAAAAAACTGTGCTGCAAAGTTGTACTGCTTAATTTAGTTTAAATTTTAATAGCTTATAGTAAGTGTATGCTTAAAAATAGGTTGTCAATTTCAAATTTAATTTTAAAGTAGGAGACCTGTACTTCATTTATTTAAATAAGAATCCAGCTAAAAAACCCCACATACTCTGATTTTTATCACCTTGATTGGCAGGGGTTACCTGTCAGTCCTGAAAGAGAAATAAATAAATAAATAAATAAATGGACAGACCTGTGCTGAGAGATGTACTCTTAGGGCCTAGATTGACAATGGAATGCTGCCATAGAGGCTGGGCCTGCCTTTTTGGCAAATGAGGAAGTTTAAGCAGAAAATGTCCTGCTTTTCAGAAATGCTATTGGTTCTTGTACAAGAGGGAAACTTCTACAGATTGAGAAAATAGCCATCACAGATGTGTAGAACAGATAGAAAAGAAACCTAAAGACAGGCTGAAAGAATCAAGACAGAAATTTTAGCCTTCTTTTACAGAAGCTCAGTAAATGTTAAGTTATGCTGTTCCTGTACTGGACTCCATCTTGAGAGACTTTAGTCTATTTTAGGACATGTTTAAGCATTTTAAAGTACAAAGAGAAGGCAAGCATAAGAACAGAGAGGAATAGTCCTTTGTACACTGCAACATTTTCACAAAAATACACATGCCACAATAGCATATTTGAATGATAATTTTGTAAAACCACCAAGTCCATATGCACATCAACACACATCCCTTGACACTTTCCGTATTTCTGTTGCCAAATCAGAAATTTTTGATCTGATTAATAAATTATATACTTTATAAAGTATAAATTATACTTTGAGGCCTGAATAGCTCTTGGAGTCATTAATTATTAAAAAGCACACAAGAACAGTGGAAACGGGGTTAGTTGACTAGCATTTAAATATGTTAAAGAATCAAGCCCTACATTAATATCTTATATGGACATCAACTTCTAGATGTTTTGGTTATTGAGCAAACACCTTTCATATTCCAAATCGGTTGAACCATTCTTGTCCAAAACAAAACAAAACAAAACAATCACTTTCCAGGTATGGCCTCTGCCCAGAGGCTCAACTTTCTGAAACAAAGCAGTTGGAATGAAAAATATTTTGCAACCTTAATAGCAGAAGTGGCAACAGATACAATTGCCTAGCCTCTTGAGATCTTCAGAGAAAAACAATACACTCTGTGAATGCACACACGCGCCACTATACACACAGAGATACATCACAGTAATCAGTTCTTCCAGTGAAATGCATCCACCTTTGGCTCATGTGTGCCTAGATAAACAACTGTTGCATTTCATTAGCACACACACAGTTTGTGGCAGGAATTGAAGAATACCATTTCATATTGAAATCCAACACATTTCCCAAAGCAAGGGTATTTGCATACTTGATTCTCAATAATTTTAGTGAACTGAATATGCCCTGACTGAAATGTTCTCATTTCCCTTTAATCTCAATCTTCTAAAAGCCAGGCGTGTTCACTGATTGATTACATTGATGCTGTCTAACTTGTTGGCTTTGTCTCCATCACACTTCTCCATAAATACTTACAAATCACTAGCATGCAACGATTTAGCTATCACTGAATGATGAAGAAATCTGACACATGGTTTATAGATCAGTGGTATAGCTCTGGAAACAATTGCTTGTTCAATAAATAAATCAATGGCTTGATTTAGAATCAGTGACAACCCTTCAGAAATCTCAATTGTGGCTCTGCAAACACTGCCACACACCCCTTAACATTCACTGAGTTGGCTTCAGCTCTTTGTTGTTACAGGGACACTCAGCTGTAATTGACAGTGCTCATTAATCCTTCCATCAGTGTCTTATACCACTCTTCCAGTCTTGGAAAAGACTGCAGAGAATTGGTTATCCAACTGCTCTAGAATCAGTCTCTCCAAAAGAAAAAAGGAAACACTTTATTACAGGTGACTTCCCATTACAAAGCAGGCATGGAGCTTAAATACAGTATTTGACGGAAAATCCATCATCCTTTAAATACTTTTAGAAATATTAAATCCTATCTGAATTTCATGCATTTCTAAAGGTGTCTGTCACTATAGTCTCCAGATATTGAAAGAGGCAAATTAATATTGCAGTGCAATATTAATATACAGATTTCTTAGTACGTTCTGTTCTTCAGTTCTCTCATATTTTCTGGCTGGTTGTGGGGAGGTGTACACCTGCTTGGGCATGCATATGTGTATTCAAGCACAGGCTCTTTCGATGCACACTTGCATTTATTTTTCTGCAGTTACTACAGGAAGTCTTTCACCTTTTTGCCAATTTTGCAGAATGCTCTGAAAATTGTCAAGCTTGACCCTCTTACAGTATCTTGTTCTCTTAAGAAGTCTCTATCAATTGTGTGCAAACAGATTGTCCAAAGACTCATAATGTGGACAAATTAGGGTAGGTTTTCACAAGGATGTCAAAGGCATGTCCCTGATGCAAAGGCCACCCCACTGCCAAATTTCAACCTCCTGCTCCATAGCACATAGGAGCTTGAACTTCTCAATAAAATGGCAGTCAGAGTTAAATATGCATGTATATATTGGCAAGACTATATTTTTTTCTAAATCTCATTCTTGGAAGTGTCAATCATTTTAGCTGAAACTTTCCAGAATGCAGCCTTAGGCAGACAGCCAGCATGGGAAATTTCAGCCCAAAGTTTTAAAGTCTAGCAAAGTATAAGAAACTAAAAACAGGGTATAATCATGAGAAGTGTTGGACAACCTCAGCTGTAGGCAATGCTGCCCTTACCTCCTATAAATATATATATTAAAGCACGACACAGGCCTACCTCAAATACTGCCTTTAAGTGAACAAAGTTGGTTCTCATTGGGCAAGTTTTGCAACTTGTGCTATACTAATGCTTGAGGTTTGGTCTGTCACATACTGCACTAAACTAATGGCTCAATTCTTACATTTTATGGATCACTATACAAAAGAATAAGATTTTCTCATGGAACTCTACCCACCACTCAAAAGTGGTTCTTGGTGGTCCATTGAGAGAAGTGGTCAAGCTAGGGTGACCAGACAGCAATTGTGAAAAATTGGAATGGGGGTGGGAGGTTATAGGATCTTATATAAGAAAAAGACCCAAAAAATCAGGATTGTCCCTATAAAAATCAGGACATCTGGTCACCCTAGCTCAAGCACAATTGGAGATTTTCAAACTTAAGTCCAGGAACCACTGCACTGGTTTACTCGCTAAGCTCTGCATGAAAGGAACTCTTTCACTTCAGGGTTTTACATGATCACACAATTGCTTGTCTTTAAATCAGAACTTCCATTTTCTCTCTCTCTGTCAAATATTCCTTGAAACGTCATGAGCCCTGTATTTCAGGATACTGCAACATGAAAGAAGAGAAAAAAAAGCCATACTACTGCAGTCTAATACCATAGCAAGCTGCTCAGCCAACTGTAAATATTTTTACTTCAAGTGCCCCTATACAAGAAAGAGTAGGAGACAATTAAATAAAAATCAGTGGTCATGCTTTATAGTGCTTGATGTTTTACTTTTTCCAGGGCTTTGATTATAAAATGCAGCACATCTGCTCAGTCAGTGCTTCTTGTGCTTTATAGTCTTTTTTCCACTTTGCTGCCCTCCACCTTTCTTCCATAGTTCTAGGACATTCTGGGGCAAAATGGCATGGAAGCCCAACAGCTGGTGGTGTAGTCGCAGCATGACAATCTTTTGTTGGAATGTGACACTGTATGGGCTCATCTCTTTAAAGGATAAGTGAACAGGAAATGAAATACAGAGCATAAGCTTGAATCTAACAGAGGTCAATAGCACCTACAGGCAACTGACCTTTGGTGGCTGTTCAGTGGGCTATGTAATATTTAATGGTGGGTTCAGCCAAACGCTTTACGAACAAACATTTACACCACAACACTAGCACTGCAACTCAGAGGACAAAGAGTGCATGAGCAAAGGGGAATGAATTTCCTTCTCATTCCCAAAGGATAGTCCCTCCACAGCAAAAGTGACACACAGCAGCCAGGGAGCATGTATTGCCAGTGTCTGAGCTGTAGCTCCTAACTTCAATTGGAAAAGCTTCACAAATAAAAGCAGTGACTTTAGCTCCTATCATGAGTTCACGAAGTAGGATCATATAACCTGTGTATCAGGAGATTTTGACAGCTGCTGGGTATTTGTGAATATTTTCATGCATCATAAAAGTTTCATTACTTTTGACACAGGATTATTCAACTAAAATTCATTTGCTACTTTCCTGTTTAAGAAGTTTCAGACAAGGAACAGGCACATTATGATGGGGGGAGGAGGGGAAAGGACCTAAACAATAAATGATTTAGGTGCCCTGGCACCATTGAAAAAAATCAATGAGACATAGGGGCCTACCACCTGTTTCCAAAAGCACCTGAGTCACTTTGGAGCTTTTGAAAATTGTACCCTATGTGACACAGGTGACCAATCGCACATCAAGAGTAGCAAATAGCTAATGCACACAGTTCCCAAACAATCCATAGGCTGAAATTTGCTCAACTCTTCAGCTAATATTAATGAATTAAAGCTTCTATCAGCAACAAATGGCAACAATCTGGTATGGCAGGCTGCTTCACTCACCGCTAGGCTGCCCTGTTCTGGGGAATACCTCACCAGGTGGACACCCCTTCCGGCAGTTGCACGCTGTCTCTCTCTCAGTCCATGAGCTGCTGCTGCCTTCCAGCAAGGTCACTACACATATTTTCCCCTTCTGGGGTACCAAAGGGTTCCTTCAGTGGTCTCAGGCAGTCTTCCCATTCACCATCACATAATGCCACTCCTTCAGTGGCTGACAGGGGAACCCAGGTCCACCCTCTACTCTGGGTTCTGGCTCAGGGACCCTCTAGCTAGCAGTCAAGATTTGTTCCCTTTTATACCTTACTGTCTTTCCCACTATTTGGCATTCCCTGCTCTTTGAGGTTTGCCAGCCTCCTAACTCCCCCTCAAGTAACTGTGAGCTACCTATCCCTATAGCCTCCAAATTCTCCTCTCTTCTCCCAGACGGGGACTGCAGACTTTTCTAGAAGCCCCCTCAACTGCCAATTTCCTGTCCACCCAGCTCATACCTCCTCAGCTGGGCTCCTACCCTCAGTCAGGGGATTGCTTAGCTACCTGATTCTCTTCAGCTGAGGCTTGTTGGGTTAATTAGCCCCTTTCTCAGGCCTGGTCTACACTACGCGTTTAAACCGATGTTAGCAACGTTAAACCGATTTAACGGCGCACCCGTCCACACTACGAGGCCCTTTATATCGATATAAAGGGCTCTTTAAATTGGTTTCTGTACTCCTCCCCAATGAGAGGAGTAGAGCTAAAATCGGTATTACCATATTGGATTAGGGTTAGCGTGGCCGCAAATTGATGGTATTGGCCTACGGGTGGTATCCCACAGTGCACCACTGTGACCGCTCTGGACAGCAATCTCAACTCGGATGCAGTGGCCAGGTAAACAGGAAAAACCCCGCGAACTTTTGAATTACATTTCCTGTTTGCCCAGCGTGGAGCTCTGATCAGCATGGGTGGCGATGCAGTCCCAAATCCCAAAAGAACTCCAGCATGGACCGTACAGGAGATACTGGATCTGATCGCTGTATGGGGAGACAAATCTGTTCTATCAGAGCTCCGATACAGAAGACGAAATGTCAAAGCGTTTGAAAAAAAAAATCTCCAGGCTACACAGTGCTGCATGACAAGCGTAAAGGAAAGCCAAAAAATCAAATGGACGCTCATGGAGGGAGGGAGGGGGTACTGAGGACTCCAGCTACCCCACAGTCCACAGCAGTCTCCGAAAAGTATTTGCATTCTTGGTTGAGCTCCCAGTGCCTGTAGGGTCAAACACATTATCCGGCGTGGTTCAGGGTATAGCTCGTCAATTTACTCCCTCCCCCCACCACGTGAAAGAAAAGGGAAAGAAATCGTTTCTTGACTTTTTTATATGTCAACCTATGTCTACTAAATGCTGGTGGTAGACGCGATGCTGCAGCACTGAAGAACAGTATCTGCTCTTCTCCCCTCCCCGGGGGCAGACGGTAAAATATGACTGCTATCCGTCGTCACCATCAGCCTGTGAGTGCTCCTGGTTGGCCTCAGGTGAGGCTGGTCGGGGGCGCCTGGGTAAAAATAGGAATGATTCCTGGTCATTCCCAGTAGATGGTACAGAACGGCTGGTAACCGTCCTCATCATAGCAACTGGGGGCTGAGCTACATCAGCCCCCTCCCTTTCATGTGTAAAGAAAAGATTCTGTACTGCCTGGACTAGCATAGCAGCGGGATGCTGGGCTCCTCTCCCCCTCACCGCTTAATGTCCTGCCTGGACTGTCATAGCAGTGGGAAGCTGCCTCCCCCTCATTTAATCTCACTAACAAGTCACTGTTTCTTATTCCTGCATTCTTTATAACTTCATGACACACATGGGAGGGACACTGCCACGATAGCCCAGGAAGGTTGGGGGAGGAAGGAAGCAATGGGTGGGGTTGTTGCAGGGGCACCCCCCTGTGAATAGCATGCAGCTCATCATTTCTGCGGGATCTGACACGGAGCAGCTGTGCTCTCTGATACACTGCTTCTCTAGTACACTTGCCCCATATTCTAGGCAGGACTGACTCTATTTTTAGAAACCATAAAGGAGGGATTGACTCGGAGAGTCATTCCCAGTTTTGCCTTTGCGCCCCCGGCCGACCTCATCCAGGGGCTTCCATGATAGCAGCAGACAGTACAGAACGACAGATAACCGTCATCTTATTGCCAATCTACAATGGCAGCAGACGGTACAGAACGACTGATAACCGTCTCTGCTATCATGCAAAAGTAAAGGAATGCTGCTGTGTAGCGCTGCAGTAATGCCTCTGTCAGCGACATCCAGTACACACACAGTGACTGTAAAAAAAAAAAAAAGGCTGAACGGGCTCCATGCTTGCCATGCTATGGTGTCTGCCAGGGCAATCCAGGGGAAAAGGGCATGAAATGATTGTCTGCCATTGTTTTCCCGGAGGAAGGAATGAGTGAAGACATTTACCCAGAACTACCCGTGACAGGCACTGGGATCTCAACCCAGAATTCCAAGGGGCGGGGGAGACTGTGGGAACTATGGGATAGCTATAGAATAGCTACCCACAGTGCAACGCTCCGGAAATCGACGCTAGCCTCGGACCATGGACGCACACCGCCGAATTAATGTGCTTAGTGTGGCTGCGTGCACTCGACTTTATACAGTCTGTTTTACAAAACCGGTGTATGTAAAATCGGACTAATCCCGTAGTGTAGACGTACCCTCAATCTGCCTTAACCCTTTCAGAGCAAGTGTGGGGTGAACACCCATCACAACTGGAAGTATGCATTACAGAGTGACCCCGGTGTTAAACAATTGAATACTTGGCTAACACAATACTTCAGACAAGTCCACAACAATAGCCTGGAGGCACATAAAGCAATTATGCATGAAATAATAATCTTGTCCTCCTCTCATAAAAAAAGAAATTTCCCAAACGAGGGCCAAGTTCACAAACACCATTCACACACCGAAATAGAGGCTAAATTCACAATGAATAATTCAGCCAACTCTAATCAAATGGCTTCTATTAGCATGACAGCCCAGCACTTTGCAGAAGCCCCCTCATTTACATAACTTTTCATCTAGAGCTAATGTAGGGACAAAGAATAATGACAATATATATTCATCAATGTAAAATGAGTTTTAGTTCACATAAAAGGTCCTAGATTGACAGCACTGATTCAGTATCCTGAACAGTTACTTTTTATCTTAAGTCATGTTCCTCTCATTCTCAAACAGATTACAACAATTTTTTATTTAAAACACAATATGTTAATATTTCCCACTGATCAGGTGATTCTTTGACTTGCAGTTTTTACTGAATGGAATATCAAAAAACAAGATAGTCTGCATAAACCTGCTGCAATTATACCTTTTTAATTATGCATACAACCATCAGTGTTTTGAAAGATGCCATCGCATTCCAAATGAAAGAGCTCTGGGTACCTGTCACTTAAGTGTCAGACCTGTAACATTCCCATCAGTGCAGCTGTGAGGCAGGAGAGGCGGCAACCTTACCAAACACAATATGCAGGGTCATCATCACTTGCATTTTTCAAACTACCATTTATCTACCTTCATGCTCTCCCTCCCCATCATGTCAATCCTTTTTTTGCACTATAATCAAAAATCACAAGTTAATTAACAATTCATTATGGTACTCCATAAACGTCCCTCACTCACTACAATACTGAATAACTTAGTCTGTAAAGACTTGTCTACATGCAGAGTTGCACCAATTTAAACTTACTTAGGGTGTGATTTTAAACCAGTTTACTTAAACTGGTGCAAAAACCTATCTGGTGTTGCTTATTTTGGTAGAAGCCAGGTTGATTTCAGTTCGTCTTAAGTTGATTAGAAAAAAAGTTTAAGCTAAACCCAAGTAAGACAGTGTCCACATAGCGGTTTGCGCTCTTTTCACTGCTATAGAAAAGAGCTGAGCATTTTGTGGGCAAGAGCCTGTTATTAGGATGACCAGAAGCCCAACTTTTCCACAAGGTGATTTACAATATACCCATCCAGGAGCAGGCTGATCAAACATCTTGCTGAATTTTCCCTATAGCAGTTCAGGCACACTGTCTTTACCCATTACAAACTGGGCAGAAAATCTCCCGTGTCTCAAACGTGCTTAAGGCGGGTATACCTGAAGAGACTGTTTTCAATTCTCCCCTCATCCTCCCCTGTAAAAATATACATCTAATAAAATCATGTCCTCAAGACATCCTTCTTCAGATTCCTCCAGTGCCTGGAAAGAGTCCTGCTCTAGTTTTAATAGTGTGCTTAATAAATAAATACATAGCTCTTCTAGAATGATTTCTAGCCACAGAATGGGGATATGGAGGTGGATATTACCACATCTGAGGTAGAAGCCATACTTGAACAGCTTAATGGGACAAAATCGGAGGGCCCAGACAATCTTCATCCGAGAATATTAAAGGAACTGGCACATGAAATTGCAAGCCCGTTAGCGAGAATTTTTAATGAATCGGTAAACTCAGGGGTTGTACCGTACGACTGGAGAATTTCTAACATAGTTCCTTTCTTTAAGAAAGGGAGAAAGAGTGATCCGAGTAAATATAGGCCTGTTAGTTTGACATCTGTAGTATGTAAGGTCTTGGAAAAAATTTTGAAGGAGAAAGTAGTTAAGAACATTGAGGTCAATGGTAATTGGGACAAATTACAACATGGTTTTACGAAAGGTAGATAGTGCCAAACCAACCTGATCTCCTTCTTTGAGAAGGTGACAGATTATTTAGACAAAGGGAATGCAGTAGACCTAATTTACCTCGATTTCAGTAAGGCATTTGACATGGTTCCACATGGGGAATTATTAGTTAAATTGGAAAAGATGGGGATCAATATGAAAATTGAAAGGTGGATAAGGAACTGGTTAAAGGGGAGACTACAACGGGTAGTGCTGAAGGGTAAACTGTCAGGCTGGAAGGAGGTTACTAGTGGAGTTCCTCAAGAGTCGGTTTTGGGACCAATCTTATTTAATCTTTTTATTACTGACCTTGGCACAAAAAGCGGGAATGTGCTAATAAAGTTTGCGGATGACACGAAGCTGGCGGGTATTGCTAACATGGAGAAAGACCGGGATATCATACAGGAAGATCTGGATGGCCTTGTAAACTGGAGTAATAGTAATAGGATGAAATTTAATAGTGAAAAGTGCAAGGTCATGCACTTAGGGATTAATAACAAGAACTTTAGATATACAATGGGGACACATCAATTGGAAGCAACAGAGGAGGAGAAGGACCTTGGGGTATTGGTTGATCACAGGATGACTATGAGCCGCCAATGTGATATGGCCGTTAAAAAAGCTAATGCGGTTTTAGGATGCATCAGGCGAGGTATTTCCAGCAAAGATAAGGAGGTGTTAGTACCGTTATATAAGGCGCTGGTGAGACCCCACCTGGAATACTGTGTGCAGTTCTGGTCTCCCATGTTTAAGAAGGATGAATTCAAACTGGAACAGGTTCAGAGACTGGCTACTAGGATGATCCGAGGAATGGAAAACCTGTCATATGAAAGGAGACTCAAAGAGCTTGGCTTGTTTAGTCTAGCCAAAAGAAGGCTAGGGGGGATATGCTTGCTCTTTATAAATATATCAGAGGGATTAATATTAGGGAGGGAGAGGAATTATTTAGGCTTAGTATCAATGTAGATACAAGAACAAATGGGTATAAACTGGACACTAGGAAGTTTAGACTTGAAATTAGACGAAGGTTTCTAACCATTAGAGGAGTGAAGTTCTGGAACAGCCTTCCAAGGGGAGTAGTGGGGGCAAAAGACATATCAGGCTTTAAGACTAAGCTTGATAAGTTTATGGAAGGGATGGTATGATGGGATAGCCTAATTTTGGCAATTGATCTTTGATTATCAGCAGATAAGTATACCCAGTGGTCGGTGATAGGATGTTGGATGGGATGGGATCTGAGTTACTGCAGAGAATTCTTTTCTGAGTGCTGGCTGGTGAGTCTTGCCCACATGCTCAGGGTTTAGCTAATTGCCATATTTGGGGTCGGGAAGGAATTTTCCTCCGGGGCAGATTGGCAGAGGCCCTGGAGGTTTTTCACCTTCCTCTGCAGCGTGGGGCATGGGTCACTTGCTGGTGGATTCTCTGCAGCTTGAGGTCTTCAAACCACAATTTGAAGACTTCAATAACTCAGACATAGGTTAGGGGTTTGTTATAGAAGTGGATGGGTAGGGTTCTGTGGCCTGCTTTGTGCAGGGGGTCAGACTAGATGATCACATTGGTCCCTTCTGACCCTAGAATCTATGAGTCTATCTCAAAAGCTTTACAAAGGAGGCTGGTATCATTATCCCCATTTTACAGATGGAGAAACAAAGCAAAAAGGGAAAGTGATTTACCCAAGATCATACAAGATGCCAGTGGCAGAGCTGGGAAGGAGGTTTCCCAATGTACTGGTCTCCTGACTCCCAATCCAGTGCTGCATTCACAGGACCAAACTGTTTCCCAGAAGACAGAGATTAGAATCCCGACCAGGATGGTGGAGGTCACCTCCTTTTTACCTGTTCTAAAGAGCTCATTCCAGGTTCTACATGCTGAGATGAGGCTTGTAGCATTTACAAAGTGCTATAGGGGTACTTGTGGCACCTTAGAGACTAACAGATTTATTTGAGTATAAGCTTTCGTGGGCTACAACCCACTTCATCAGATGCATAGAATGAAACATATAGTGAAGATATATATATATACACACACATATATAGAGAACATGAAAAGGTGTCCTAAGAGGCTGGTACGACAACTCCCACCTTTTCATGTTCACTGTATATGTGTGTGTATATATATATATATATATATATCTTCACTATATGTTTCATTCTATGCACCCGATGAAGTGGGCTTAGCCCACAAAAGCTTATGCTCAAATAAATTTATTAGTCTCTAAGATCCCAAAAGTACTCCTGTTCTTTTTGCGGATACAGACTAACACGGCTGCTACTCTGAAACAAAGTGCTAAGTAAGGCCTGCTCTACACTACGTGTTTATACCGATGTTAGCAGAGTTAAACTGATTTAACGCTGCACCCATCCACACAATGAGGCTCTTTATATTGATATAAAGGGCTCTTTACTGGTTTCTGTACTTCTCCCCGACGAGAGGAGTAGCGCTGAAATCAATATTACCATGTTGGATTAGGGTTAGTGTGGCCGCAAATCGACGGTATTGGCCTCTGGGCAGTATCCCACAGTGCACCACTGTGACCGCTCTGGACAGCAATCTCAACTCAGATGCACTGGCCAGGTAGACAGGAAAAGCCCTGCGAACTTTTAAATTTCATTTCCTGTTTGGCCAGCGTGGAGAGCTCACCAGCACAGGTGACCATGCAGAGCTCATCAGCACAGGTGACCATGCAGTCTCTTGAGAATCGAAAAAGAGCTCCAGCATGAACTGCACGGGAGGTACTGGATCTGATCGCTATATGGGGAGAGGATTCCATGCTAACAGAACTCCGTTCCAAAAGATAAAATGAAAAAACATTTGAAAAAATTTCCAAGGCCATGATGGAGAAAGGCCACACCAGGGACTCAGTGCAGTGCAGAGTGAAAGTTAAGGAGCTCAGACAAGCCTACCAGAAAACCAAAGAAGCAAACGGAAGGTCTCGGGCAGGGCCGAAAACATGCTGCTTCTAAGCTGAGCTGCATGCAATTCTAGGGGGGTCCGCCACCGTGGATTCTGAGGTGGAGGTGGCAATCGCAGCCATGGCTGAGGATTCTGTGGACAGGGAAGATGAGGAGGAGGAAGAGGAGGATGAGCTTGCAGAGAGCACACAGCACTCCATTCTCCCCAACAGCCAGGAGCTTTTTCTCACCCAGACAGAATTACCCTCCCAGCCCTCCCAAGCCACTAGCCCAGACAATGAAGCCATGGAAGCGACCTCTGGTGAGTGTACCTTTGTAAATATAAAACATGGTTTAAAAGCAAGCGTTTTTTAATGATTGATTTGCCCTGAGGACTTGGGATGCATTCGCGGCCAGTACAGTTATTGGAAAAGTTTGTTAACATGTCTGGGGATGGAGCAGAAATCCTCCAGGGACATCTCCATGAAGCTCTCCTGGAGGTACTCCAAAAGCCTTTGCACAAGGTTTCTAGGCAAGGCAGCCTTATTCCGTCCACCATGGTAGGACACTTGACCATGCCATGCATGTAGCAAGTAATCTGGTATCATTGCATGACAAAGCCTAGCTGCGTATGGTCCCGGTGATTGCTGGCATTCAAGCAACATTGGTTCTTTATCTCGCTGTGTTATCCTCAGGAGAGTGATATCGTTCATGGTAACCTGGTTGAAATTCAGAAATTTAATTAAGGGGACAGAGATGGTCATTCCTACTGGGCTGTTTGCCTGTTGCTTAAAAGAAATCCTTCCTTGCAGGTAGCCAAGCGGGGGGAGGGGAAGGGGGGATAATGGCATTGAGCTTTTTCACATTTGGCTAGCAGGGATCTTCCCTGCTACCAGCCACGTGGTGGGGGGTGGGAAGGGGGGTGATTAGCAGTGATCTTCCATGATACCAGCCACGTGGTGGGGGGAGGGGTAAAGCGATCATCCCAGAGAATTGGATGCGGGGGGGTGGTTTCTGCTGCTGCATGTTAACAGGAAAGAAGCAGCACTGAACAGGCTTTGCTTGGTATTTGGGAAAGGAGGGCATTGTGTATATGAAGGCTGCAGAAGCCAAAAGACAATGGCTTACCATGGCTGCATGCAAGCTGAATTCTGCTGCCCGGACCTGCATCTGTGAGATCTCTAACTCCAGAGCCGCATGCACTCAATATTAAGATGCAAAATTGCAACCTTGTAGTGAAATCACATGTGCTATGTAAGGTGAATAGTGTTGTTCACTGTGAAAGAGTATAACCATTGTTCTGTAAAATGTATCTTTTTAAGTACTTCTCTCTCTTTTTTACCTCCCTCATGCAGCTGCAAATTTTTCAAGCCTCCCTACTCCATCCCGAAGGCTATCTCAGATAAGGCGGAGGAAAAAAAAGATGCGAGACGAAATGTTCTCGGAAATAATGGAAGCAACCTGCAATGAAAGAGCTCATCTGAATGAGTGAAAGGACGTGGTATCAAATTACAGGAAAGATGCCAGTGAACATGAGGACAGGAGGGACCAACGTGAGGAGAGGAGAGATGCTTGAGATGAAAGGTGGCAGCAGGAAGATCAGAGGTGTAGGCAGGAAGATCAATGGTGGTGGGATGCAACGCTGGGGCTGCTGCGTGATCAAAATGACATCTTCCGACATCTGGTGGAGCTTCAGGAATAGCAGCAGGGTCACAGAGTGCTGCTGCAGCCCCTGTGTAACCACCCTCACCACTCACCATGTTCCATATCTTCCTCACCCAGACACGTAAGAACGCATGGGGGAAGGCTTCATGCACCCGCCCACTCCACCCCCGTGGACAGCCCAACCAAAAGGCTGTCATTACTTCAAAATATTTTTAGTGGCCTTTTCCTTCCCTCCTATCCTCCTCCCAAACCACACCCAGGATACCTTGTCAGTTCTCTCCCTCTTTTTATAATGACTTTTTAATAAAGAATACATGATTTTTAAATGATAGTGACTTTATTTCCTTAAGCAAGCTGTAATTGAAGGGGGAGGGTGGGTTGCTTACAGGGAATGAGTCAATCAAGTGGGGGGGTTCATCAAGGGGAAACAAACACAACAGTCACACCATACTCTGGTCCGTGATGATGCGCACCGCTTTGTGGTGTGCTCTTCTAATTGCCCTGGTGTCTGGCTGTGCGTAATCAGCGGCCAGGTGATTTGCCTCAGCCTCCCACCCTGCCATAAAGGTCTCCCCCTTACTCTCACAGAGATTGTAGAGCACGCAGCAAGCAGCAATAACAATGGGGACATTGGTTTGGCTGAGGTCTGAGCGAGTCAGTAATGTGCGCCAGTGTGCCTTTAAATGGCCAAATGCACATTCTACCACCATTCTACACTTGCTCAGCCTGTAGCTGAACAGCTCCTGACTACTGTCCAGGCTGCCTGTGTATGGCTTCATGAGCCATGGCATCAAGGGGTAGGCTGGGTCCCCCAGGATAACTACAGACATTTCAACATCCTCAACTGTTATTTTCTGGTCGGGGAAGTAATTCCCTTGCTGCAGCCATTTAAACAGAGTAGTGTTCTTGAAGACGTGAGCATCATGAACCCTTCCTGGACATCCCACTTGGATGTTGGTGAAACGTCCCTTGTGATCCACCAGTGCTTGCAGCACCATTGAAAAGTACCCCTTGCAGTTTACGTACTGGGTGCCCTGGTGCTCCGGTGGCAAGATAGGGATATGGGTTCCATCTTTCTCCCAATCACAGTTAGGGAATCCCATTGCAGCAAAGCCATCCACTATGACCTGAACGTTTCCCAGAGTCACAACCTTTCGTAGCAGCAGCTTAATGATTGCTTTGGCTACTTGCATCACAGCAGCCCCCACAGTAGATTTTTCCACTCCAAATTGATTCCCGACTGACCGGTAGCTGTCTGGCGTTGCAAGCTTCCAGAGGGCTATTGCCACTCGCTTCTCAACTGTGAGGGCTGCTCTCATCTTGGTATTCTGGCGTTTCAGGGCAGGGGAAAGCAAGTCACAAAGTTCCATGAAAGTACCCTTACGCATGCGAAAGTTTTGCAGCCACTGCGAATCGTCCCAAACCTGCAAAACTATGCGGTCCCACCAGTCTGTGCTTGTTTC
This sequence comes from Gopherus flavomarginatus, assembly GCF_025201925.1. Lineage (NCBI taxonomy): Eukaryota > Metazoa > Chordata > Testudines > Testudinidae > Gopherus > Gopherus flavomarginatus. The sequence continues at coordinate 59,554,905 of NC_066620.1, read as the reverse complement.
CCGGGCCCAAAATCGGCGTTCAATGGCTAGAACCTGCCCCATTACCAGCAGGATCTCCAAAGTGCAGGGACCCGAGGTTTGAGAGAATTCTGTGTCCATGTCCTCATCGCCTCCTCCTCACCTGGTTTTGCAGGTCCTGGTTCAGCATAGACTGCACGAGAATGCGTGAGGTGTTTACAAGGTCCACGATTGTGGTCTTGATCAGAGCAGGGTCCATGCTTGCTGTGCTATGGCGTTTGCACAGTTGACCCAGGAAAAAAGGCGAGAAACGGTTGTCTGCTGCTTTCATGGAGGGAGGGGTGAGACTGTACCCAGAACCACCCACAACAATGTTTTTTGCCCCATCAGGCACTGGGATCTCAACCCAGAATTCCAAGGGGCAGAGGAGACTGCGGGAACTATGGGATAGCTACGGAATAGCTACCTACAGTGCAACGCTCTGGAAACCGACGCTAGCCTTGGTACATGGATGCACGCTGCTGAATTAATGTGCTTAGTGTGGCCACGTGCACTCGACTTTACACAATCTGTTTTACAAAACCGGTGTATGTAAAATCGGAATAATCCCGTAGTGTAGACATACCCTAATGCAGACTTGCAGCCAGGTTCTTAGAGGGCTTAGCACCATTGAATTCACTGGAGTTATGCAGGTGTGGGGGTGGGAGGGCTGTGCGCTCTTGCTACAGTTCTTGGCTTCGTTTAAGCAGTTTTGAAATACTACCAGCCAAAAAATTTGGCTTCCTCTTTGACTCCAAGTACTTTCACTGTTTGTGGAATTAATCCCTGGCTCCTTTTGGGAATGCATGTCAAGCATACCCTCTCCATAATCCCTACAACTATCCTCAATGATTTGCATCATCCATATTTAGCCCTGTTGATCTCATTCCTATGTTATGAGATCCTTCAATCCCACTCATAGAGTCTTCATTCTTCTGAGCCTGCAGTGAGCCTCAGGTGTTTGTCTATGGACTCTTTAGGAGTGAACTATGAGTAGCTGGCATTGCTAACTCCTATCTTTTACTCCTTTGTGAAAGGAAGAACCAGATTGGAACACAGAAGTGCAGGTTGCAATTGTACCAGGGCCACCTGCCGGAGAGCAGAAACCTATTCTCTTGATACACGTACTTAAATGCCAGAAAGTAAAGTAAGCAGCCAGCAGGTGGTTGCTAGACAGAGAAGTAAGTAAATGTAGGAAGATCATGAAAACGACATATGCTGGGACAATGTATTAACAGAGCACAGTCAATTTAAAACATCCCCTAAAACAATTTCGGATCATAAAGTCTAGTAATGCAATGAGACCATTTGTATGGCCTGTTCTCCACCTCCATCACTGATTTAGTGGCATTCATAATCCCATATTGTTTCCCACCTCAGCCATTGAAATAGGCTGTCATGATGCAGTTAATGACTTCAGCATATACCCTCTTCTGGAAATATATCTTTCTGTACAGGAACAACTCATCAACACCACCCATGTAAGGATCTGTAATGTTCTTTGGCTTCAAACGGACAATAGTGTTTTTCCCACACTCTACTGAACTCAGCTGATTTAGCATTGCACAGTGCTTTTCAGGGCCTCATAGAATTCTGCTTCTTACTTAAGTCTGCTGTGCCAGTTTATTATTTTTTACACACTGCTCAGTCTGCTGACCTCATCCTGGTTTGGTTCAGGCTCTCAGGAAAGCTAAACATGAATGTTTCTCTTATGTATGAAATTAATTCAGTTAGTCCCAGTTATGCTGCTGACTTGCAGCTCTCTCACACTACTGACAGATGCCTTTTTAGCAATCTGGCATTTATCAGTGTGCTCTGCAAATATTCACTCGATATCCATAGGCAGCAATCCGTTATTGGCCAGTAGTGGGTGAGCTCGCCAAGAGGATTTAGCAGGTTTGTTCCATCTCTAGTTTGCATGATCCTGTCAGAGATGGGCATGGACTTCAAAGTTAGAATCTGAACTTTCATGAAGTTCTGGGATATTCAGCACAATATGGAAATAAGAGCTAGCCGTGCCATTTGGTTCCAAATTCAAACTTTGTGGGATGCAGAGTATTTCATTTGGGACCAGCTCTAGATCCTATGGGCCTGATTCAAATCTCATTCGCATTGGGTTAATGCCACTGACTTTGGTGCAGATGACACTCATTCCCATTTTTATGGAGCTGTCCATTGCCCTGGAAACTAGGCTTGAATGATACGAACAGCATCCCAAAATCTCTCTTGTGCTAATGCAACACCCTCGTGTTCCGCAAAAGCGTAATGTGGCCACACAGCATTGTGATGATACATTTTCAAGATGCAATGGGCCCAACTTCTCATCTAACACGAGTATAAGTCTGGAGTAACTCCTTTGAAACTGACAGTGAAACTCAAGCTTACATGAGGTCAGACTCAGACCCATAGGATCTTCGGGGGGAAAAAGCCCAATTGAGTTACTCCAGATTCACACCAGTATAAGTGTGAAATGAGAGTCAGACCAATGATTATCCCAGAAGATGATGTTTTTAAAAAAAAAAAAAAAAAAAAAAAGACAGCAGTTCTACCTTGACTGGCTGACTATTAATCTCATATTAGCTGCAAAACTGTATCTGGCACATTGCACTTACTTTATGGGCCAAATTTTCAAAGCATTCTGAGCTCCTATTAAAGTCAATTGGAAATGGCATGGCTAAAAGCCTGCATAATATTTTGAACATTTGGACACTACAAATTAAACTATTTCCCTCATTGCCCTCCTGAGTCCTCTGCTCTGTCAACTCCCTATTTTAAGGTCAAATAAAATTGGAAATTGTGTTTCGTTTGTTCCTGGAATTTGAAAATCTTAAATATATCAGTTTGTAAAGCTTATCCCCTCTTCGTTTTTACATGAGAGCTGAAATTGTAGCCATATCACATGCTAAGATACCACAGCAATGGGCACAGTATATGATCCTAAAAATAATCTTTTCTTTGGTTACATGCCAAGATAGATTTAATTTACTTTTGAATTTCCCCCACTCTGGGACGATTATGTGCAAGGTGCCACATACACATTTTGTATCATATCCTATGGTGAAATATCAGAAGAAGAGTTTGATAGTACAACTATCCAGAATAAATTCATTTACATCACCCATTGTTGGGGTATCCACGATAACATGCCAGTTTGAGGTCATGGAAAAGCAATATATAGCTCTATAAAATGTCTCATTCCAGCAGTTGTTTTGGAGACAGAATATAGCCAATTAGGTTTCAGCTGGTTATGAAACCATCCAAAAATCAGTTGACCCAGAGAAATAAGATCTATTAAATAGTCAAGACATATTCCTCTGGTCCTTTTGATATCTCATAATGACACTGACAGATAGAAGACTCAGATGACTGGTTCCTTAGCCCATAACACCACTAATACTTCAAAATTTGTCAAAGTGACAATTCAAAGCCATTTGCTCCTACTTATGACAGGAAGGAAGGGTCTTTTTTTTTTTTTTAATATAAACACAACTCATCTTAAATGATGGATGAAAGACTGAAAAACTGCTTATTGTTTTCCAAGTATCTCTCTATGCATCAAGGGACTCTGAAAGTTGCTCAGTGTTAATTTAAGTGTCTCTCAACACTTAAGAATTCAATGACAGTTTCATTCAAATAGATCTAATAAAGTAATGCAGGATTTTGGATGTTACTCTAGTAATGACGGGTGTATCCATGAGATCATCTGAGGAGGTGGAGTTTGATTACACATCAGGGTGAGGCTAGGTCTTAAGGCAGAACCAGGAGACAGTTGTTCAGCATTGAAAGACTATAAACTCTTTTCCTGACATCAACACAAAATGGTAAACATATTGTAAGGTTCATTTTTCTCTTAAGATCTGACACACAAACTTACATAAAAGGCCATTGACAAGGTGAGGGGAAGGGATAGCTTAGTGGTTTGAGCAGTGCCCTGCTAAACCCAGGGTTGTAAACTCAATCCTTGAGGGGGCCATTTTGGGATCTGGGCAAAAATCTGCCTGGGGATTGGTCCTGCTTTGAGCAGGGGGTTGTTTGATGAGATGACCTCCTGAGATCCCTTCCAACACTGATATTCTAAAAGTATCACCACAGCTGGAGTGGAAGATAGGATCCTGCAGGTTTTAAATCCAATTTAAAATTACAACTGTAAAGACCTAGTTTGAGTCTAGAAATTAGAAACAACTCCTCCCCCTGAAATTTGGGGGAGGGTAGATTTTTAGCTTGCTAGTTGGGGTCATCTCTGTATCACACACATTATGGCACAGATCCTTAGATACATCCAAGGAGCACACAGCACAGATCAGAAGGGCAAGTACCAATGTGGTCTTCACACTCCACCATCCTGAGTAGGCCAGATCCCTGGCATAACAGAGGCTATGTCTGCTCTGCACACTTTACAGCGGCACAGCTGGGCCGCTACAGCAATGCTGCTATAAGGTACACAGGGTAGTCACTCTTTGTTGGCAGGAGAGAGCTCTCCGGATGACAAAATTAAACCACCCTCAACGAGGGGTGGTAGCTTTGTTGGCGGGAGAGCGTCTTCCACCGACAAAGCGTTGTCCACACCGGCACTTTTCATCGGTAATGCTGTTGTCAGTCAGGAGTGTGGTTTTTTCACACCCCTGACTGACAAAAATTTTAATGACGAAAATGCAGCATAGACATAGCCTTAGAGTAGAAGGTCAATGCCAGACCTGGAGAGCCATTCACATTAGGGTTCCCATTGTTACTGAGCTGAGCCTCAACAAGGCTCCCTCCCACAAAGACAAGGTTTAAATCTAAAAAAAAAAGCCAAAAACACCAAAACCACACACACACCAATTTAGTCTGTTTCTTCAGGCTAATCCTAACAAAGGATACTTCAACCAAACTGCTTCCTAGCCTGCTTCATCTCACTCTCTCTGACACACACACACACACACACACACACACACACACACACACAAAGACTTACTTTACAAATATCAATATGCCTTAGGAGGCCCTCTTTTCTTATTTTCCCGCAATTTAAATTTTTCAAAACTCACTTCATAATGTTTCTGGCATCAAAGAAGATTACAGAATTATTTCCCCCTCCTGCCCAAGAGGAACAATATTTTTAACCAGTCAATTCAAGCTGGATAGAAGCAGGTCCAACTGATGTTAACTGGAAGAAGATTTTCTGGAAAATATGCCCAGGAAATGCAACCTCAGGGTGGCTGAGTTTGTTTGTAAGGAGTAGAGTAGAAAATAGAATGAGTTAGGCCCATCATTCTTCTCTTTTCTACAGATGTTACATTTCTCAGCTTTCTAAATAAATACTTTTCTAAAGGGATATCATACTTGTTAATTGCCGGGCTGCCACTATGTATTCCTGGGATGGCTGAGAAGGATGCAACTGCAACACGTCCCGTGAACAGCCTATCCGTCTCTTTCATCCTAATTATCTCACTTACCTTGTGTTCCCCTGGTCTTTCTGTTGGATCCACCTGTTGGCTCATTCTATACTTATATTGTAAGTTCTGTGGCACTGGAATCATGTTCAGGTTATACTTATGTAAAGTGCCTAGTACCATGCAGCCCCAATCCTTAACTAGAGTGTCTAGATGCTAACACAATACAAATACTAAACAACGGACGATGACAGCAAAGAAGCGTTAAAGGGTTAACATGCTGGCCCTGTGAGTGTTAAGCTAGTCTTGTTTAGCAACCAAACACCTGAGCTCTTCTTTAAAGTACTTTGAGAACTCATCTGTGACTCAGGGCTCAAGGATCTTGTCAAAAGTCTTCGGAGATTATCCTAATGAGTCCCTTGCTTTGAACATTGCTTTATTCTGCTGACACGTGGTGAGCAGCAAGGTGTATGGGAATACAATAAATCTGAGCATGACATTCCAAGCTACAGAGATTTCCAAATAGCTGGTTTATACAAAAAAAAAGGGAGGAGGATATTAAGAATGTGTAGACCATGAAGGGAAACAGAGCACAACTTTGTCTGCCCCAGAAGAGCAGCCCAAATAATTTATTGGAAGTGGAAAGGCAATGTTCATTACTGTCTTCAGTGGAGCTGGAAATTGGGTTGTGGCCTCTTTAAATTAAATCCCACAACTATAGGCAGAAGTTATTTTGTAAGATCACACATGACATTTGTTCCAGTTTGAGAGGGGATGGGTCAGGCTCCATGAATACCTCAGAATTTCATACCTGTTTTTTTGCAGCAAACCATGGCCATTTGGAACATCACATGATAGCAGGACTGAACTCAACAGTATCTGCTTCAAGAGAACAGGTCCCCTCCCCAATAACTATTCTAAAAGGAGAAACTCTGAGTGGGATGGGACCTATGACACACAGCTGATTCCGTCACGTAGAGGGCAGCATTCACATTCATTCACAGCATGTACAAAAAAGAGGGAGAGGGAACAAAATAAACTGTGTAAAGTGTTAAGATATGAAAGACTGGAAGGATTAAAGTCTATAGTAGGTCAGAGCTTGTTAACTAACCTGAAGTATCAACACAGAGATATTCCCCAGCTATGTAGATAAGACAACTCATTCAGTTCATCCACAGTACTACCGGTTAGACTAGGGGTAGTCAATTATTTTTTGTCAAGGCCCATATTTCTTGGTCAAGGTATAGTCAAGGTCCAGACTCCAGAGAAAATAATAAGTAAATAAAAAGATCTCAGGGTCCATTCAAAAGCATCAGGTAGTTCAGATTTGGCCCATGGTCTGCTTATTGACTATCCCTGGGTTAGACCCCACATTTATCTCCATCCCACACAAATTTAGTGCCATCTTAATTTTGATTAATGTGACTATTGCACATGAAAATACAGGTTCATGAGAACATGGAAATTCTAGTGCTGCCAAAAGAGCATCACCTTCCAGAACTCAGCTCCTAGCACTAATAGTTTTCTTTGGTCCCTCATTTTGGGTTTATATCCTTCTCCTTTCAGCTCCAGTAGATTAGGCTGCACACAATATTAAGTAAAATAAAACAATATTTTAATCTAAATTCATTGAGGTGGAATGGTGGCAACTAAATATATTGGTATATGTCTCCATTTACTGAAAAGCACAGTACCGTGTAAACTGGCAAACACAAAACAGGAAATGAGTTATTGGCTCATATTTTTACTGTGACACATTTTTCTCTGCATGTAGTTAGAAAATAGGCTTCTGTGTAGTTTTGTAGCTATTCAAGGTCAACTTTTCCAAGTGCTGAAATAGTCTCATCTCCCTCCCTCTAAAATTACATGCCACTTTCCTGTATAGCCAACATGTTGCTCATCCAGTAGTTTATCCCCTTGCTACTCATCATCTTTCAGGTTTGCCGTAGATATAGAACATGTTATAGAGCTATATCATGAAAGCTTTTCCTTTAGTATCTCTTAAAGAGGGGTTATATGTTCATAAAAGGCCTACAGAAACAGACCTTAGTTAAGCCACATATTCCTCCTGTCAAGGCAGATCTGCTTAGGGCCAGATTCTGACACTTTCTCACACTAAAGAGTATCTTATGCTACAAGTGGTATCATTTAAGTCACTCTGTACTCAATGGAGCTACTTTTGGGATAAATTCCTATCCACTAAGAGTTTGTGTATCACAATTTGGATTCTTATAACTCAATCCAAACGTGCCCTTAGGGTTTTGGTCCCAGGTCAAATCCAAAACTGGAAAGATGCCATTTTTCTTTTCTTCCAAGACTTCTGAATCTTGGTGAGTTCTTAGCACCACAATCAAACCCTGTTCCAATCATGACTCTCTGAGGGCAGTTTGAGAGAAACACTTGAAGCAATCTCAATGTGATCCTACGAACCCTGCAACTTGTCTGAGGTGAGACAGCAAAATTCTAAGATTAACTTTGTTAGATGCTGCAGAGAGGTAATGGATGGATAACCCTTGTCTACAGACAAGAGGAAATCATTCATCAGTGCCACCAGTTCCATCTGTCCTATACCCTGCCCCAGAGCCAGATTGGAATAGTTCCAGGATATTGGAAGTAGCTATGTGGGGCTGGAGATGTCCCTTAGTGAGCTTGCAAATTAGCTTGCTCAGGAATGGGACTCAAGATGCATCGGATCACCAAATTCACTTGCAAATTCAGATGTAAGCTAGGCTTTAGTGGCTTGGCTAAGGAAGCAACCAGATATCTTAGAGATCACATTATTTAGCCCTGATCTATATACTACAAACATATGTTGGTATAACTATGTTGTTCAGGGTTGTGGAAAATCCACAGCACAAAGAGATTCAGTTATACTGATTTAACTCCCAGCGTAGATAGCGCTGGTTGACTGGATGGCTTCTCCCATCAATACAGTTACCACCTCTCAGGGAGGTGGAGTAGCTACAAGCACGGGAGCAGCTCTCCCACCAGTGTAGGTAATGTCTTTACTAATAAGTGCTACAGCACTGCAGCTGTGCTGCTGCAGCACTGTAAGTGTACAAAAGCCCGAAGTCCCTCTGCTTACTCAGAGGATCAGACTTGCAAAGTTCAAGGAGTGTGCACAGATGAATACTACCTGTCTTTATATAGGAAGATCATGCTTCAACTGAGATACAGGATTCCATATTGTACATTGAATGGAAGCTATTGATAAAGTTACTGGAAATCTCCAAGTGAAGCTGGCCCAAAGGAGTAATGGGATGAAAGTGAGGAAGTTTAAGCTCTCAATAAAAGGTCTCCCTTAGTCTAGCCACCAGAACAAATTGCCTGTAAATTATCGCAAGACTTAACCAATAGGTCCAGTGAACTTTGATCTTTCCCCAGAATATCAAGCTGTGATAGATTCTTCTGGTTGCCTATACTGCAAGCTCTAAGGAACTTTGCAAGGATACAGTTAACCCACATCTTTTTATTTTACCAGAAGAAAGAATCTGAACCTCTGGCTTCAGAGGTATAAAGCTTAACATTCTAGCCTCCACTTAACAACAGGATTATGCATCAATGCCCCTACATTTCCTTATTATTATTATTATTGTAGTGTAAGTCCTGTCCCCTACTCCACACCCCTGCTAGACAACTACTTCCTCCCAGCACCAGACCCCAGGGCTCTGGCACTTCTCCCTTTGTTTGTGCTAGGATCATCTCCCTTCTCCTTTAGGAAATCTTTTATGGGAGTGCAGCTTCTCTGATATATGACCCAAATCCCTGCCATGAGATGCCTCAGGCCTAAGATCCAACAGAAGACCAGCTTAGAACAGCACAAGATAGCCCTCTAGACTGCAGCAAACCAGACTCAAGCCCAAGCCCTTCCTATCAGTCAGTGACAAGCATTTAAGAACAAGGGCTTTCATTATCCCACATGCACATTTGACAAGTGCGAGGACAATATGGAGTCAAAAACAAACCCAGCACCAGTGTCTTCTCTGTTTCCTAAGTGGACTAAGTGCTGGTGAAAGGTGCTGGATATGACACCTTGAAGCTCAGTTTATCCACGCAAAAAATACACACAATGTGCCCAAATCCTCATTCATTGGGGGCAATTGGTAGGGCTCAGAAGATGGTTCCCTTCAATCTTTTGGCTGGTGACATCTGAAAACGGGTGGGGAAAACAGACTCAGAGGCATCAGCAGGGCCAGTTTACAGGAGAAGGCTGTTATTATTATCTGACAGAAAACAATGCTTGTGTGCCTTGTCTCCCTCAGGAAGCATCCACCTCTCTCTGCTGACACTCTGTTATTTTATGCAGATACTCTTTTCCTAGGAACTCAGCTGAATCAACTCATTTCACACAAGCTTCCCAGCAACCATGAGACAGAAACAGCATTCACGTGCTAACTGGTCATTTGAAGATAAAAAGGCTTTATAAACTCCTTAGTCACCTAAGACCTGTTGAAGTAAATGGGCAAATTTCCACTGACTTCAGTGCACTTCGGACCAGGCCCCTAGTGTGGTCCTTCAAACAAACTCTAGACACTTAGGAGCCCTGTTTCTCAAGTTTACATTAAAGATGATATAGGGAACAGAAATTCCATTTACATAATGTAGCTTAAATTTGGGACCTGGCTGATTCCATCCCTTCCATCATTCCTATGGTATCATGACCACTACTTTAGTCACAGGACTCCACTTCATATTAAAGTGAAATAATGCCTGGCAGAGGAAATGATGCCATCCCCTTTGATTTTACTGTCTTAGTTCAGTCCAGATCCCACTGTGTAGTCTATTCACCAGCTGCACATCTGCCTGGCAGCTTTAGGGAGCTTTCTCAAGTAATAACTCCTGAATTTCTTTCCAGGTATTATGCTCCAGCTCTTTATAGTTTAGAGGATATTGCTCTATTTATTTTCAGTTTCATATCCCTCTTTATTGTTATCTACCAACATTGCCATCTTTCAAGTCATTGTACTTTAGGATAAGCCCTTCCGTATCTGATTACTGCGCTGCTGCTTATTACTGGCTGTTTTCCCTCTAAAGTCAGAATTATTTTGACTGCTTGCAGACTTCACTTCCACTACACCATTAAATCTAGCCACAGAATCCTAACAATAATCCCTGAGCCATCATCAGTTAGATTTCACCAATACCACTGCCCACCATCACCCTGGTGAAACTCTTCAGAGCTATCACCATGCTGTACCTTAAAAGTTATTTGCAAAGAAAAAAATATTGGATTGTGCCTTTTATTTGCTTTGTTAGGATATATAAAGACCTAGATATTTTATTCCCCACCAAAATATTATTTATTCTGCTTTTTATTTTTGTTTATTGAACCTTAGAGAGGAGTTATATATGTGTTAACAAAAGACAGTTTCAAGCTAATTGAGAATGGAATTGATTTTTATTTAATCAAGTTTCACTTACATAATTTCTCTGATATAATGTACATACAGCTTTCCAGTTGTTCATAGAGACTTCCAAGGGGGAAAAAATGGATAGACAAGATCTAGACTGACATCCTGGCCTCATTGAAGTTAATTGCAGTTTTAATATTGACTTCAGTGGGACCAGGATTTCACCCCCTAATTGCTAGTATAAAATAAGACATTCAGGCCTTCTTTATAGTATATGAATTAAGCAGGCTATATATTAGGGCTGAATGTTGAACAGAGAATATTTTAGTTGAGCCAAAGTCCTGGCAACATCAGGCCATTAAAATCCCCCTGTAGCTTCAGTGGGATCTCATACACTCCATTTCTATGCTGCCACTAAATTCTTTGTAGCATTGCTGTGCAATGACGAACAGTTGCTGGGCTTCACCTTAGAAGTGACTTGGTGGAAGAATTCATTTCTGTAAGTATGTTGTTTGTATATCGGCTGGCGAGGTTCTTTGAGATCATTCTGGATTAAAGGTGCTCTAAGGGAAAGTCATTGCCATATGGTTTTAAACTCAGAATCTAAGAGCTATAATCATACAGCTTCTCCATAACCAAAGGCAAATGTCCTCCAGTTATGATTATATTAAAATATCTATAAAAGTGAGCTCTACTTTGTCATTTTTCTAGTGCCCTTTATGGTGAAGTATGCAGCTACATGACTCCTTCCATGTCTAAAACCTTATTCCTCCAGCCCCTCAATAACCCTGTCCCTAATTGTAACCCATAGCTGATAATTCATTGCTCTGATAGCCGCAGACTTTCAAACAAAATGTATACTACTAGAAAAATCCATCTTTATTTTCTTTTCTATTTGTTCTTCTTGTCTATAACTTTCTCATGCCCTCCATTGTCTGAAATCAGTTGTGTTCCTATTTGATTTTAGTTCTGTTCTTCCAAACATTTTACTTTCCCATACTTTAGCAGTTATAACATGTAATTAAGATTCCTAGGTTTTAGTCTCAGTCCTACCACTGACTCAATGTGCAGTCCTGAGGAGGTCACTTAACCTCTCTGTACCTAAGTTTATTCTTCTGTGACATGGAAACAATCATTTAGCTACCTCACCAGGATGTCATGAGACCTACAGTCTTCCAAGCACTTTAAGGACCTCAAAGGGAAGGCGGTCCAGGATTGCTTAATACCCATCATCCACAAATGATTCCACTCGGAGGCCCTGGTACTCTTAATCCAGTTTTTCATTGTTTATTTCCTAGTCAGCATTCTGTATTTCACCAGACTAGAAATCTCCCTTCTCATTAATCTTGCTGAACAGCTCTCCTCTCCGAGCTCTACTGCACACGATTTGGGATTCCTCATTCCTGAATATCCTTCACAAGGAAAATCGGTTTTAAGTGTCCCCATTCCTCACATATTTAGAGATGCCAAAGCAAGGCCACCATGCAACTCCCAATGCATTTTAGAACTCTGAATTCACACCAAAAAGGAAAAGAGAGACAAGCAGGCAGCATCTTACTAGGAGAGTTGCCACTCAGGCAGGCCTAATACAGAAAGCTGTGGAGAGGGCCAACACAGGCAGGGAGAGAAAAAAAAACTTACTAGAAAACCTGATAAATTTAAAGCTGGGTGAACATCAAAAGGTTCCATTTGAATAATTAGTTGGGTTTAGAACTGGATCCTTCATCTGAGGTTTTAATGATGATGAGAAGAGAACTTTGTGCGTTGCTCAGGCATGGAATCTAAGTTATGTTTCCTCCCTCCAGCCTCCACAATTTATATTAGACCATTTTACCCTTAAGTTATAGGGTTTCCATAGCATAAGAACTCAACTCCCTGAAGCTTTGCCCAGAATTTTTCTGAAGCTAGAAAAAGTCATATTTACGTTCCCACACAAACATATTTTCCTGCCCTTCCATGTCCCAGATAAGCTCAAACATGCCAAATTGCTAGAAATGGAGGAGGGAGATGCTTGGATCCAGACACATCTTCACAAAATCCCATGATCAATGTGCTTCCTTTATTTCCAGCTGGACCAGAATCGAGTGATACTGAAAATCTCTGGAGAAAGTTTGTGCACATGGCATATCCTGATGAGTTTTGTAGATTCAAGAACTTTAGATAATTTGGATAAGTTTTAGATTCAAGTGTTAATTTTTTCTTTATATAGAATATCTAAAAACTCTGAATCCACCCATCGTTAGAAAAGATATTATGACAAAATTAGTTTCAGGGACTATCCCCTTGGACCATTAGATAATTTAGTACATCCCCTGCAGCATATTCCCTGTAGCATATTCATTTATGGACTGCTTTGTCCAATCCAATTTAAATGAACCAACCAATTTGCCTCTCTCAAGAGAAATTGACATTCTTGACAAACTCCTTAAAAATGAGCTATGTGGAATAACTAGTACCTAAATATGCTATAGGGAACTAGAGGAGACCAGTTCCTTTAAATTGCTTTTTCTTCAAGTCAGTATATTTTATATTGTTTTATAGTCAATGAAAAAACCTGCCACTCCAAATAGGTTACACTGGTGATAAACTTCAATACATTAAGTCTTATGCATAGGCTGTTTTTTGAAGACTTAATATAAGCCATGCTCATTATCCATAAAGTGTTATTGAATCAGGTCTTAAAACTTTATGCAGCTTTTGTGTGTAGAAATAAGAAAGGATTTTAGATTGGCGAGGCAAGGGAAGAAAAGTCATGCCCTGTGGCTGATCCAGAAATGCTCTGATGATTTAAAACCTTAATTACTCCTGGAAAGTTAGCACTTCAAATGTTATCATTTGCACTTCACTCTGAACCCAGCAGAGTGGAATGAATGGAGATGCAGTGATAATAATAATAAAAAAGGTTCTTTTCAGTTTATTTTTGGAGAGGACACCATTAGGAGGAATGTAAGACACAGGATGTTACTTTTCAAGTGAATTCAGTGCTGGTGAATGGTGTCCTATTGATGGAGTCAGAAACGGGAGTTCTAGCCTTATAACAGGTACAGCATCACAGGCTCTCTCACAGAGCCCTATTAATGAGGCTCATCCCCAGCGCAACCTTGTGTAATGCTTGCTGCATGCTTGGGGGCTTCCAAGAACACAGTACAATGCACACAACAAAAGATGCCAGTTTCCCCCTCACAAAAAAAAGCCTCTTTTCAAAAAGAAATAGAAAGGCCTTGTTCAGATGGATCCTCTAGATATTCTTTAGGCACTAATAAGAGACAAAGTCCTGCAAAAATTGCAGGTCCTTGATAGCAACAAAAAAGTTTTGCCTCCTCTCACACTCCAGGCTGGAACAGGGCTTTTCACAAGTACAGCCATTCCAATCTCAGTAGGTTTGGCAGCAGACAACTCCCATGTAAGATATCAGTTAACAACAACTATCTACCTACATATATATTACACACACACTACTGTAGAGAGGGAACTCTTGTTCCTGAGGGCAAAGCAGCAACCTCCAGGGTGGTCTAAAGCCTGACACCTGTGTAGAGCAACTGTTTATGTCAGGATGTGGCTGCAGAGGTCAAAGGAGCACCTTCCACATTGGAAGGTGAGGTTCTGGCCTGCAGGGACAGAGAAGGAGCTGCTGTTCCTAGTTAACAACAAGTGGTGCCTTCTGCTGTATTTGTATTATGTGTTCTTTCAGTACAAATAACCAAGTTACTTTAATGCACAGACCACCATATCTCTCTCTGCCTCCTGATCCCACTGCCTAGTTCGATGGTCCCACAGCCTCACATCTAAATCAGCAACTGATGCCAAACCTTCTCATTCCTAACCTGGGGGAAAACCCTGAAGAGTTTTACAACCTGACAAGTGTGGCAAGGGTCATCCCTTGCCACTGATCCAAGCACAATATTCCCCACTGCAGTCAATAAGGAGCTCAGTGGAAAAACTGATGGTAGGCTCAAGTAATATTTTTACTTTAATAACTGATGCAGCAAGCCCAAAGGTGCCAGGGCTATGAACTGCCAAGCCCAGAGGTGCTGGAGCTCAGCCCTGGCAAGCCGTAGCACAAATAAAACACTGATGGTCGGACAAAATGCCAAAAATATAAATCATTTAAGGTGACCTTCAAAAGGCAAATAGAAATTGGGTTTGTAGTTTGAGGCTTTTGTTTGTTTGCTACTTTATGTATTCTAATAAACACCTGATTTTGTTGGCTTAAGTTTTCCTTGCCTTTTATATTAGGTAAGAACAGGATCGGGTCTAGTTTACTTCTCCCAAGACTGTACTAACAGCTGGAGGAGTTTTCAAACAACCTCAGGGGTACACTGAAATTAAACTTGATTAATAGGGAGGGCAAGAGAACTTTTTAAGACTTCAAAATTCATTTGTCTGTTTGGCTTTGTTAATATCAATTTAATTCAAACAGCTGGGAGAAGAGTTGGATTTTCTTAAAACATGAATAATCCTGCCTCTCCGTTAAGGGCTGAGACAACTTGGAATACACATACAAAACCCAAAACAAGTCCTCCAATAACATTAGGGAATACCAGGCAAGGA
Source organism: Gopherus flavomarginatus (assembly GCF_025201925.1). NCBI lineage: Eukaryota > Metazoa > Chordata > Testudines > Testudinidae > Gopherus > Gopherus flavomarginatus. Next base: position 59,539,634 of record NC_066620.1, on the reverse strand, counting down.
ATGAGAGGAGCAAAGTGAGAGGTTGTCTGTGAATGGGGCAGGGAAGAGGGTTAGGGTAGCATGGGGTTTCTGGGAGGCCTTTGGGGCTGGAGCTATGTTGTGTTTTGGGAGCATACCTGTTAGCCTTCAAATCTTTTAGCCAAGCCTTCGAAGTATGACAAATGGCTGAAATGTGGCATATCAGGGTTTTGTTGCACCTCACATCATAACTGACAGATAATGGGAATTTTTTTTTTTTTTTGAAATCTAAAACCTATTTTCAAGGGTCTTCCCTCACTGTGTGAAAGAAATAGACCAGTTTTGTGACCTGCTGCTGATGGGAGAGTTGAGCAGGAAGGGTGTTCCTGTTAAGCTTACATAAAAGCATTAAATTGTTTTTATTTAAATGTTACATAATACCATAATGAGAGGCTGCTGTAAGCTGCCACTATCTGACTGGCTCTCTGCAGTCCAGAGCACCACCTTCCACTATAGTCAATAGCCTTTGGTCTCTGCAGTAACATCACTAATTGTAACATGACAACAGCAGATGCTTCACACAGATGCGGGGTTGCAAAGAGGGTCCCCTGCCAGGGATTCTCATGGGATACCAAGAGAGGATATTTGGGGGTCCAGGCTGCCTCCCTTACAGTTAAGGCTGATATTCTCCCCTCTCCCTCACACATTTAATTCAGTCCTTACACCCTCAGTATAGAGAATTAAGCTATCCCACCCCAACATAGAGAATTAAGGCCCAGCCCTACCTCCCTACAGGGTTCCATTGCTGCTGCCCTAGGCCCCTGCTTGTCTCTCCAAGGAATAGAGAGGAAGCCTAGCTGCCAAAAGCAGTTTTCCAGGAGTAGGGGCAAAGATGGAGGGAGCAGGGTGAGCCAGTACATCTTCTACAAGAAGGAAGAGATGGAACCTCCCAGCCTGCAAAAAGCCCTCTCCTCTTGTGAGCAGACCAGCCACCTACCCCTTCTCCTGCTTAAAACCAGCTGTTGTCTCCCACCTCTCTTCTGTTTGTACAAGAGCAAGAGAGGATCAGGAGCCTAAAGCTGCACTAAGAGTCTCCTCAGACTTTCTTACCACCACAAGCAAACTGCTGCTGCTCCTCCTGTAGCATACCATCATAGTTTGTTGTGCAGGGCATGAAAGCCTGCTGTGATGCAGAAGGTCTCTCATTATGTGGTACACCTGGGAAGCATGAGGGACAAATAGGGCCATGTGGGTGGCAATGTGGGGGGATAAGTAAGGTTTCTGGCAGAAGGGCCATGAAGGGGTAAGAGAAGAGCTGCCCCCTGACAAGCCACTTATAGTTTGTCAGAGTAACAGCTCTCATATAAAAAACCAGAGGCAGGAGCATGCATGTCTCTCTCCCCTACAAGTTAGTAAATATGAAAGGGATCCATGCCAATTATTAAGGCTGAACTCGGTCTCTGTGTAAAACAGAGGGAGCTGAGACCATCTTGAAGTACAAGTCTCCAAGCAATCTTATCTATGGCCTCACTATCAGATTCTCCATGATGCGGCAGTAGGGAAAGCACCTATTACATCTTTGGGCTTTGAGGAATTCTATACTTTCCAAAGTTAAAAAGTTACACCAAGGAAATCAAGCAGAAGATTAGCAGGAACTATTTGCTAGGAGACTTATTCTGAACTGTCCATATGTAGAGGATATGTGTAATTCCTTTTCTTTAAACATTGTATTAACCTTTTGCTGATGGAAAGAGATTGCTGATCAAGAGCTAGATGAGGTCAGTGCTGCAATTATATTTCAAATCCCCTTCAAAGAAGTCTCTTTCAGAATGAAAGAAAAGAGTTGAAAAAAGGATTTGTTGCTGAAATTGAGTCTTTTAGAAGAATAATTAACCTTTAATAACTATTCTGGCCTCGTCTTAAGCCCTGAAAAGTAATCCTTTCTCATTAGCTTCAAGTTTAATTAGCATCAATAATGAAACCTCCCTCAGAAATAACCATACCATCATGCTCCCTAATGACTGCATACTTTAATACACAGTGCTACTAACAAAGGCCATAGGGCAGTTTCTGAAGGCAGAATTTGAGGCCCCCAACAGAGCAAAGTTATCTTAGTTCCTTTTGAGAACACAATTTAAAACACACAAAAAAAAAAAATCTGGTGAGGAACATACCAGGAAGCAGATTTGTCTAAGGGGTGGGAGCTGAGAAAAAACTTTTTTTGGCAGGGAGTGGGGGGTATTTGTATAGGATCTAAGCAGGCATGGTTTGGTGTTTAGAGAACAAGACTTTGGGGTTCTATTCCTGACTTGCTATATAATCGTGGGCAAAATACAGAGAATTTCTATGCCTTAATTCTTGCTTCTTGGCTGGTTGGTGAGAGTAGAGTGTAACAGTATTTGACATTCTCTATGAGAAGACTATCCTGCACTTGCAGGCTCCTTTAATTATCTAACAAGGTTTTTCCAACTCTAAATTTTATGAGTGGTCTGTAAAATGGATATAAATACTCAGTATTGTCACAGGGCTGCTAAGGCTTAATTAGCACCTGCAAAGCACTTAGAGATTCTCAGATGAAAGGCATTCTAATGCACCAGGCATTTTGGTCTTTATTTAATGGGAGTTGGTAGAAGTGAGAGAACCCAAGTGCATAGATTCTAATCTAAGTTCTTAAAAGAAGTCAGAACTTCCATATGCTCAAGTGTGTCATAGGCCTTACAGTGCTTACAGCTAAGAGATTGGAAAAAAATGATGAAAAACATTTGAAGATGTAACAGCACTAAAAATAGTGTGAACAGAAGAGGAGAATCTATATTTGCCAATGCACATGGCATTTACAACTCCACAGGAACTTTGCTTTCTACTTTGCAATATATATGAAGTGTAGAGTTGCCTCTCTATAATTAAAACAAATGAAACAAGTGCATGGGGCCCCCTTATAACATTCAGCAATGACAACTTATGCATCTGTTCTATACAGGGGCAGGCCTTAGGGAAAATGGCACCCAGGGTGAACTTGCATTTTGGTACCTTGGCCCCTGTGGGCATGGCACCTCCCAGTGCCCCTCGCTCCCATGGGCTCCCCACCCTCCCATCTAACACCTGCACTGTGCCCCCTTTGCCCCAATGCCTGCTCCCCACCATGCACCCCTAATCCCTACACTCCTTCACTCCCAAACTCTGCCCTCTTCACCCCAACCCCTGCACTCCCCTCCTGTGCCACAATCCCTCTTCTCCTTCACTCCTACTCTCTGCACCTCCCTCCTGAGTCCCCAACCCCTGTACTGCGCATGCCTCCTGCACCCCAACCCTTGTCCTCCTGCACCCCAACATCTGCCCCCTCCTATGCCCCAACCCCTTCACTGTGTCCCCTTCATCCCAACCCCACCCCTCCTGTGCCCCTAACCCCAGCACTGTGTGTGCCCCTTTCACCTCAACCCCTGCACTCCCTTCCTGTACCTCAACTCTTGCACTGTGCCCACTTTGCTCCTACCCCCTGCACCTCCCTCCTGAGCCCCTAACCCCTGCACTGTGCCCCCTTTGTCCCTAACTCTTGCATACCACTCCGGGATGCACAAAGCAGCTGACATTTCTGCTTGCTCTCCCACTGGACTGCTGCTCCTCTGCCCCACACAGCCCTAGGGGGCTGTGAGGTGGGTAGCAAGGAGTGATGTTGGGGCTTCTTGCATCCAGGTCACTTTCCCTGTGGGCTGTGTAAGGGGAGGGCAGGAGAGCAGCAGCTTCTGATGCCTCAGCACAGCCCAGGTGGCGAAATGACCTGGATTCAGGGATCTCTGGTGTGTGTGTGTTGAGGGGAGTGTGTGTGTGCCGGAGTGAGTGAGTGCACTGTCTCTTCAAGAAAGCACTCAGGGTCAGGAGCCTGAACAAGGCTTGTTCAGACACAAGTAGCTGCCAGCAGCTCCGGACCAGAGAAGCAGCAGCACATACAGATTCCCCCTGTCCTGTCACCTCAGCTTAGTGGAAATCACGTACACAGGTGGGGGAGAGGGGGATAGCCCACCATCAGCCTGCTGCTCCCCCTGCAAAGCAGACAGGAGGACGCTCCCAATCCAAAGTGGCCAGTGGCAACTCCAGGGGCAGCTGGCAGGGGGGGCAGGAACAGCAGCAGCTGCACATGTGGAACAGGGCAAAGGAATAGCACCCCTACTCCAGAGGAGTCACCTGGCTCTGACAGCTGGTCATCCAACTGTCCCCTGCAGCTCGTGTCTCTCCCACTCCCACATGCTGCTGCTGCTGCTGCTGCTTGCCTGCCTGCCTATAGTGCCACCTCTGTCAGCCCAGCTAGTCTCTCAGCAGCAGGACAGGTGGGAATCCAAAGCCTGTGCACAGCATCCCCCTGGGCAGGGGCCCATACAATCTACTCCAAAGGCTGTCCCTAGATACACCATGCATCATCGCAGCAGGAGACTATCCTCACCTATGCACTGTGTTTAGGAGCTCTCTATCCATGGTCTCCTTTCTGGTCACCTGCTGCAGAGTCACGCGCATCCCCCAGGTCCAGCCCATTAATTGAAAATGGGATTGCAGTTTTCTGCAGGTGCATAATTTTGAATGTGTGAAATTGGAGAGCTGCTTGTTACAGGGAAGATGTGTGCAGGAGAAGGCTGCAGCTATTCACTTGACTACAATATGTTACCGCATGGGAAATCCAAGTCCGAAACAGACTTAGCACACCTCTTCTTCTTGGGCCAGCATGGAGGTGCAGCCCACTCTGCCTTACTATGGGTTGTTTGATTTTGCTGGGACCAGAACTGGAAATATGATGAGGGAACCTATTTTCATGATGTTTCCAGTAATGACCAGAAGTCTCATGTAAAAAGTCTATTTTCTGAAGGTTGCCAGCTCAGTTTTGCCCTCAAGTGGTTCTGGTGGTTTGAAGCCTTCAAATGCCACTTCTCAGATGGGCTGTGGAATAAGCAGATGTGGTGTTCTCTCTCAATCTCTCCTATTTATGTTGTTCCACTATAATTCAGTAATTAAATATTACTTGGCCCAGAGAAAGAATGAATTTCAGGTGGTGCCAGATCCCTGTTCAAATCCCTTCTCCTCAGCAAACAGAGAACTTAAACTAATTATCTCCCATATCCCAGATGAGCACTCTAGCCATGGCACTGAAGATTAAACATTTGCCAAAGTCCCATACATAGAAGTCAGACAATATATCCAAGGCCCAGCTCCACAAAAGGCTCTTAGGTGTTGCAATAGTGACCATTGCAAAGCCAAACTGTTAAGTGCCTAGAAAAAGCACAGCAAACACCACCTCAGCAGTTTTGTATAGATAAAGATGGCCTCTGCGCATGTCCATTGGATTAGGCCCCACATGAGTTAGGCAGAGTAACACCTATATTCCCCAGGTTCATGGATCACTCTGGGACTTAGGTGGGAGATAGTGAGCCAGCAGCATGAGGTAGAAATACAGGTGCCTAGGGAACTTTTACTGCAAAAGTTTAGGTACTGAACAAAACTGTGTGCCTACAGGGTGAGGCGGCAGCCCAGTGGGAGTTTCAGGGATTGCAGTGGCGCCTAAAAACGTGATGGGGTGTCGTGCCAAAATACCTCTGAGAAGCCAGGACTGAACACTTCAGTTTGGTCCTAAAACAGGGTGAAATTTCAGAGAAGAGGATTGTGGTTTTTTCCCAAAAAGCAGAAACATGAATTTGTTATACCACAGCAGGCATGGTAGGCCAAAAAACCCCCTGAGATTACACTGAAGTTTCTGGTTTCTGGGAAAAGGCAGGTGTGGGGAAGATGTATTCTGATTAGCACAGGAAGATTGTACATCTGACTGCTTTTTTCTACTTAGAGCTTACAAAAACCTTGGGGTTCGGACTGTAAGATTCATGCTCTCTCTGTAACAGCTTCATGATGCTAATATGATGGCAACATTCCCCTAAGGATTTCAAAAGGGGATTAAAATTTATCTCCACTCTACTTATGGGGAAGGTACCACACAGACAGATGCCGGATGTTACAAATTTGCCCAATGTCACAAAGCAAGTCAATGGCACAACTCCATATAGAAAACGCACCGCTCCTGACAAGTTCACTGCTCTAGCCACTAAACAATGCTGCCTCCTGCATGATCTGTCTGTGCCACACACTACATGATGACCCACACCCCCAGTTAATATAGTTGTATGTGGAGTAAGTTAGCACAGAATTTGATTCTTAGTTTCCCCTCTGTAGAGCACCTTGAGATTCTCTGGCAAATACGTGCTATGTAAATGCAAAATATTATTCAGTATTCTGTTCTTGCAAATCAAGGATTCTTTTCACCTTCGATAAACAGACTTTCCCAAGTTTGCCACCACTTCTGTACAGTACTTCGTTTTTTTTCAGTGCCTATTCTAGGGTAATAAATTGGCTAATTTAGTCTACCACTCCCATCTACTGGATACAACCAAAGTACATAGTGTGTCAGAAGCCCTATATTGTTAGCAGCTAAAGGGGATTCTCTTTTAGCACAATTGACAGGGGTTATAGCTTCAGGAAGATCTACGTTCTGGCTATGCAGTCACAGTGAATTTCTGAGCAACCATGGTATGCAGCATAGTGACAGCTATGAAATTTCTAGACAGACACAGTCATAAATCAAAATCCTTATGTATATTAGACTTTATTCTCAATGAGTTTCTTGCCTAAATATTTAAACGCATAAATAACCTCCACCCATTCCACCTTGTCATTTTAAGCTTCCTGACATTTATTGTTTGGAAGAGAAGAAAGGTCAGACTTATCAAATCTGCATTTATGCTTCCATGACATTTTTCTCCAACCAAATTTTTCTAAATTAGAGAAACAAGACAAATGTGGCACATTTCAGAAAGGACCTTTCTGAGCTAGGCATTTCAGTCTGTACAGCAACACTTATCTCTGAAGATGATTCAGAAAGACAGTACTGTGATCCAGGGGATAGAGCAGGATTTGGAAGCCAAGAGACCTGGGTTCCAGTTTCTCCATTGAATTGTCACATGCCTGGTCACTGTGCCATGGTCACTGAAGCCAATTTTTTTTTAAAAGTGTCTAAGTTTGGGTGCCTTAAATTTTGAGTGACCAGCCTGGGTCAATTGGACCCTGATAATCAGTGATAAGGAGCCTCTTTGCGTCAGTGGGGTTGTTGCAACTCAGCAATTCTGAAAAAAAAAAATAATCAAGCCCATCATTGTGTCTCAGTTTGGGCATGCAACAATGGAGGCACCCAACATTAGCCAATACTTTGAAAAATATTGATCTTAGCATCTGGAGCAAACAGATGTTATCTATACCAAAATATAGATAACGTGGAGATAATGATGCAGATCTTCCTATGACCTCTGTGGATAAGTGCAAAATACCATTACTCTTTTCTCACCCTTCTATAGCTGATTCACATGTCTACGGCTCACAGGCAGATCATGATTTCTCAGATAATGTTCATGCAAGATGTACTGTGAACCAAGTGACCCGACTAAGTTTGGATACAATTCAAACACACCGTGCACAACAGGTTTATCAACTGTCTCTGATTATGAGCAATGTCTTTGCATTTGTAGAATACATTGTTCAAGTCTTCCACCACCCCAGGTGAAGGAGATATTTATTCCCCATTTTTACAGCTGGAAGAAATAGAGCCACAGCAAAGAGAGCAGGGAAAATATCTTAAGAGCATGCTGTGAATATCCACGGAAATAAAAAAACGAATGCACTTTATCTATATTTGTGCCCCTTTTGTATTTCCTTGCCATTAATATTTTAGTGCATGAGTTCACTGGCGGGAATGTTCATGGGAGCAGTGAGTTTTAAGCAATAGTAAAAGGAAATTTGCAGAAAGCAAAACTGAAATCAAACACATATATTGGCATCAGAAACCTGATTTTAAAGAGTGCTGCCCCAAGCGCAGATAAGAAAAGCCCCAATTTGTACTGGTTGAGCTTACCTTGTCTTTAAGCAGTGGTAAATCCAGCTGGTGCAAATTGTGGTTTTCCTTGGGGTTTGCACTGGTGCAGTTACAATACCTGCCAGCCACTAACTGCTAAACCCCAAGCCTAGACAAAGAGTCAGAAACTAGGGACGAACCCCTTGCACTACAAGGAAGCACTTCAGAAGCTGTGCTGCAAGGGCTTGATCCACTGAAGTTAATGGAAGTTTTACCATTGACTTAAGTGAGAACAAAATCAGGTCTCAGGTACATAGTTGGGATATAGAAGAATGACAGACAGACACTAAGGAGAAAGTGATTGAACCCCTCTACCTACTCCCTGCCCTTAGGGCAGCTGGATTCACTACTGTCCAGCCTCAGCTTTGTTGTTGGGAAGCAACTAGCAACAAATAGTAAAGTAAAGACAAAAGTAAAAATATGAGTGAAATCCTGGCACCACTGAAATCCTTGGCAAAAATCCTATTAACTTCAATAGGGCCAGTATTTTACCCACACAGTCCAGTTTTCATTCACACAAAGGCCACTTCAAAATATATTTTTGCATCCCCTTTTCTCTGCCGGAATGGTGTAAAGGGGCTTTAGTGTAAATGAGAATCAGGCCTATGGTAGCAGCACCCTGCAGCAGTACAATTTAGTTGCTAGGAAAGTGTCAGTATTGCAATAGCTCTGGTAGGGACACCCCTATGCGGTGAGTGCTGAGAAGACAGCTGCTGTTTCAGACATGACACATGTGGCAAGTTAGTATCATTCCATGTGAAGACCACAGAGCAGAAGGAATGGCTCCCCCAGCCAGGGAGGGATAAGTTATGCATTGCTATTTAAAAATTATAATTGGAATTTTAAATCTATTTTATGAATGGAAGTACTTTGGCCTTTTGAGGAAGGTATGAGTCATTTTCATCCCACTGTGCCCCCTTTTTAATGAACATTTCCTACCTTAGCATATGTAAGTAGTAATTAATCACAGGAAGTTATTTTACTGGCATCATAGCTTATTAAATCTTCTGACTAGACTCACAGGAAACCCACTTAACATTTGTAGACCAGGTGTCCTACTGTAAGTGTGCTGACTACCAGTGCTGTTAATATATGAGAGAATGCCTGGTCTAGTAATTAGAGCATAGTGGCTTATCCGGGTAGCTGTAGATCGATTGGTTATGCTGTTAGTCCTATTCTAAACTACCCTGCTCCATGCTGCCACAATGGTGTCTTCATGTCTGTTCCACTGCATGTGGCATTCACTCCCTGCAAGAGGGCCGGCACAAGGCCTATACACTACTTAAATCCCACTTACCCCCAGGTGGAACTGACATGCAGTGGAACTGACATGGAGGGCAGGGATGGCAGCTTATATGGGCTCGAGGTGCTCAAGCACCAGGAATATTCAAGGCTGGGGTCTGTGCTCCGCCAATATTTGGAGCTGGGTTTCTCCCCTGCCCCCGCCTCGGAAAGAAAACAGCCAATGCCTCTCTCCTTTGCTTGTGCTGCTTTTGCCTAAGGCTAGAGAGATCAGTGGCAGGCAGCCTCTTGGAGCACTGGGGGAGGGGAAGAGGGAGAGAGGAGGGGGAAGGAGGCTCACACATGCTTGGGAGCTCTCTCCCCCACCCCTCTGGCACCCAGGGGCAGCAGCGGGGGGGGGGAGGCCACACATGATGGCAACCCCCCGCCCCTGTACCCACCATAGGGGAGGCGAGTGGACTTTCTGGACCTGGGAGAGTCCCTAGGAGCATGTGCAGTGACTGTGGTGCAGAGTGAGTGTGCTGTGGAGGGGGGGGGGGGAAGGGGCAGAGGAGGGGTCCCTCCCCTGGAGCTTGCTGCTGCCAGTAAAGAGGGGGGAGAGTTCTCTCTGGCCCTAGCCCTGGGGCAGCCTGTCTGCATCCCAAGTTCCTTATCCCCAGCCCTGCCCCACCCCAGTGCCTGTGCCCCCAGCACCCCAACCCTGAGCACCCTGCTGCACTGTGAACCCCTCATCCCCAGCCCCATCCCAGAGCCCTCACTTGAGGGGAAAAACGTGCAACTTAAATTTGGTGGTCAGTTTGGAGTATCATTGTGTTTAGCACAATACTTGATTATTTTACACCCTTTAAAGTATACAGGTGTTACAAAGTGGGAATGTTCTTAATGTTTTCTCTGACTACTGTGTGAGTGCCTCAGTTTCCCCTATGCATTTCTCAAGGATCTAGATGGTGGGATAAGGGGGTGTGATTGTTGTAGATCCCTAGAGTGCCAGTGTGATGCCATCTGCACAGAGAATGGCAGAAACCCTGTCTCCGGGCAACTGATGGCCTGGGTTGCTCTCCTGCAAGGTGCCAACTGAAGGTGTTGGAGAACAAAGAGATCAGGTGGCCTCCTAATGCCTGGAAAAGAGACAACGGCCAGAGGAGAGAATGTCAGTGCCTGTGTGGACTTCCGGGAAGCGCATGGTGTGGAAGGGGATGCTGGGATGCTTTGAAACTACTCCATACAAAGCCAGTCAGGACTCTGGGGGAGCCTCCTCTCTCTGAGCAGACTGTCTCCAGGGCAAGAAGCTTACACCTTCCTGGGTCTGACTTCAGAGCATTCAGCATGCCCTTCCACACTGTGTGCTTTCCGCAGAGAGTCTGCCCAGGCAGGTCCTGGGGCAACCAGAGGTCCCTGCACCCCAACTCTGCAATCAGATGTGACTCTCAGCCAGCCGGTAAAACAGAAGGTTTATTAGACGACAGGATCACAGTCTAAAACAAAGCTTGTAGGTACAGAAAACAGGACCCCTCAGTCAGGTCCATCTTGGAGGATGGGGAGCGTAGACCCAAGTTCTGAGCCTCTCCCTATTTCCCCAGCCAGCTCCAAGCTGACACTCCCTCCTCTAGCCTTTGTGTCTCTTCTGGATCTCTTCTGATCTCTTTGTCCCCAGCACCTTCAGTTGGCACCTTGCAGGGAAAACTGAGGCACTCACACAGTATTCAGAGAAAACATTAAGAACATTCCCACTTTGTCACAACAGGTGCAACAAAATATAATACCATATATTGAAGAAGGTAAGTGTTGCTTCTGACTTTCCACTTTTAACTGACCCTTGTAATCTTGTGGTGCCGACGCACTGTAGCTTCATTTTATATTGACCTACAGGGTGAGAGTGGGGGGGGGGGGCAGGCACCACCATTTTGGGCACCACCAAAAATTATACAAACCTGCCACCTATGATGGAGGGATCTTCCACACAACCTGCATAAGGAATCTGTGGCCAATCTCTGTGGCAACATAGAGCAGATGATTTAGAGTTGGTTTAAAGAAGGGTTAGTAGCATGGCCAGGGGGTTCACAGCTACACAGATCCACTCTAACTTCTAGACCACATACCCTATCATGACTCCAGAAGGCATAAGTTGGTCTTTAGTGGTGCATAGGTGACGAATAGGCCTTCTGTGAAGGGTGAAATTTCACCCTTTGAGTATTTCATGTCCATGGGAGTAGGACAGTAATTTGGCCCTGAGAATTTTTGCAGGTATATTTTACGAAAGTTCCTGTAACCTTTATGGTTTGTTTACTGAACAAAATTGGTTCCCTTGGTACCATCCTTTATTATTTTCTCTCTCTCTCCCCGCCAAACATAATTATGTGTGGAAACATCTGTTAGCAAGACTTGTTGACAAGGGAGGAGGGCTAACTCACTAAATATCCTTGAGTGAGTGGGACAGCTAAAGAATAAAGCAAAGCCAAACACAGTTAAGCCACTTCTGGCTCCCTCCCCATCAAAGCCAAAATTTAATCGCAGACCATTTGGCAAAAATATTTAATTATGTCTGTACAGGTGTGTCTACACTGCAATTAAACCTGTGGTTGACCCATGCCAGCTGACTTGAGCTTGCAGGGCTCTGACTAAGGGGCTTTTTAACCGCAGTATAGATGTTTGAGCTCAGGCTGGAGCTCAGGCTCTAGGACCCTACAAAATGAGCGGGTCCCAGAGCTCAGGCTGCAGCCCAAGGCCAAATGTCTGCACCACAGTTAAACAGCTCTTTAGCCAGCGGTGACGGATTTTTCCTAAAAGTGTGTGTGTGGGAGGGGGGAACAAGGCTATGGCCATGCCTCTTCCCCCAATGCCATGCCCCCCCGACAAACTGGAAGCCAGAGCCAGGCTGGGGGGGCCCCAAGAGCAGCCCCCAGCCTGTGGCCATGACCCCTGAGTCCCTCACCCAGGGCAGATGGAGGGTACATGGCTTCCCACAGCTGGCCATGCGGCTCTTACCGGCCTGGCCTGGGGTTGAGGCTCCAGGGGCCAAAGAGCCACAGCTGGGCCATAGCAAAAGCCACCCAGGCAGCTGTGGAGATCTACCCCGGAGCTCTTGTCTTTAGCCCAAGCTTGAGTCAACTGGGTGTTTAATTGCAGCATAGATATACCCTCTATGAACTACAATCCTGGGCATCTCCATATTACAAGGAGGTAAGGAAAGCACATGAGTTATCTTGGTATAAAATCCAAGTGGAGCCAAGACTCTGTAGTTGTTAATCATCCTCAAGACTATCCCATCATCTGGCAGAGACCTTGCTGAGACACATCATGGTAAAGCCTGGTCTCTGCTAGACTTTTACACTGAGATCCCAAATGCATATTGATGATCTCCAGTAAAAACAAAAAAACACACCTTCCTTTAACCTACGGCCTCTGGTATTGGAAAACTTTTTAGGGTTTACCATCTAACATGGGCTAAACCTACAGCTGCCTTTTTCCACTAGGAGTATAACACCAGTTAGCTAATGTGAGTTCACTTAACATAGGTTAAATATAACTCTATTCCTACTGAGGACATGCCCAGGCACTACAGTTCCCATCACTGGTCAAACCAGTGGAACTAAATTGGTTTTAGAAACTGTGTGCCCCATTTCAGCTGGGATCCTGGCCACAGCAACACTGAGCCCTATAAGAAACTGCAAGGAAGTTGGGCAGAGGGGAGGAGGAAGCTGAACAGAGGGAGATTGACAGTTTATTTCTGGTCAGGGAGTTTATGAGAATGGATTGAATGACCAACAAGCCTGAATTGTTGAGACTACCTTTGGCAACATGTCTTCACTGCAGTTACCTTGGGGTAAATGTACCTTAACAGATCTCAGGGTTTACCCTCTAGCTCAGGCAGTGATGGCTACCTCACTAAGTAGCACAGAGAGATGCATTTTGTTGCATGAATGTGGAGCATGTTAACTCAGGCTCAACCATGGCTTTTATTCTTAAACAGTAAAGACAATTCCTTTAGCAATGGCTTCATTGAAGGAAAAAGTTAAGAGAACCAGCAACATAACTAACATGGGCTAGTTGTGACACGGTTGGGTCTCAGTGGAGACAGAAGAGAGTTTCACTATGATGTACCTATGTGAGGTCGGCCATAGTGGGAGGGGAAGAGAATCCTACCTAGCTACATCATAGTAAACGCTACGTGTGTTTGGTCTCCATTAGGATTTTACAGCCAGATCAATGATCTGTTATAGTTATCTTGCTGTAAGAAAAAGCCCACTTTTTTTGGCAGGTCTGTACAGAGCCAGCTTTGAAAGCCCAGTCTGATTTCAGTTTTATACCAGTGGAAATCTGAAGTGGGTCCCCTGAAGTTAGTTTCAACAGATTTAAACTGCTGGCCCATTTTTTCAGTTATGAGCTCAAAGCTGGCTGCTTCAGCATTGTGCTTCAAGACCCAGTAGTGACTTGTCTCTTCAGACTTTACTTAAGTATATTCTGCGATCCATTAAATAAGCTACCCAACTACTCTCCCTGGGTCAAAGTATTTGGCTAGGCTGTCCATTAGGGCTTATGTTCTTTCTGTAGGAGACAATGAAAGAAAGCTAGTATTAGAGCTTAAATAATTGTGGATAATGAGAAGAAATCTCCTTTATTGGCACAGAACAAAGACCTTTTATCTGAGGAAGTCAAGTTGTCCTTACATAGCTTGACTTCAGAGAACTGGGAGGTGGAAGCAAGAATTTAAGCTACACTGCTTCAGTAGAGAAGTATCAGTCTTGTCCTCTCTACTACTTTAACCTTTGCAATGCCACTTCACGTTAGACTCCTTGGATTCAAAAGGGTGAAGGTCATTAAGCCCCACTTTATATCCAACTGAAGAAGAACCAGTTGGTTCTCATGCCTTATATTTGTTCTGAGCATTTGCTATCATGCCGTGTCCCTTCATCGTATTAATGCCTCATTGTGTTGATATTATCAGCTGTATCGATGTTTTTGCTACCTTGTGGTTGGTGATAGAGGAGAACCTGGACATCACTCGTTGCACTACAGTGAGCTTTGCCGCCATTATTACCAAATTAATACCCTATTTCTCCACTTGATAGATCCGGATCCTGCACTGCTTAGGTCAGCGGCAGTATTGCCATTGACTTCAAGGCGAGCAGGACTACACGATGGGTGAGTAGCTGGATTTCGAGTCCCAGTGTCTGAATAGAACAAACAAACTCAACCCGTTTAACAAAACATCATCTTCCCCACTGCGATCATTCCTTTGGAACATTCTGTTCTACTAAAGCGTAGCAAAAACAAAACACGATGAAAAAGCCCCAACTCGGATTGATTTTGCTTTACAAACAATCAAGTGGGTGGCAGGAATCTAGCATTTGCGCCCTACTACTTCTCAGAGACAGAGGGATATAGCCCATTCGTGAAAACCAAGATTAGCCCCACAGCCAGTCTCTAGTTCCTTTCCCCCTTTACTTAATAGAAGGCGGCATTCTCCTCGTCACTAGTCCTACTGGAGTTGAGGGAGATAGGAGAGCAGGGAAATCTCGAGCGAAGGTGTTTAACCAAGGCTATATTATTGAACCAGCACGAATGTTTCTAGACAGAGCAGATAAGACAGCATTACAGGACCTCCCTGTAAAGAAATCTGCAGTGCTTACTGCCACTGGGAGCGGCCGGCCACAGAACGGAGGCGGGAGGGTGGAATATGAGGGGGAAGAGGAAGGAAAACCACTTCTAAATGTCCCTTATTCACACACACCTCCTTTCCATCCAAGGATGACTGCTTTGCGCTCTGCAGCTGGAGGCACAAGTCAGACTGGCCAGTTTGCAGAATGAGAAGAGAAACCTCTCGTAGGGAGCCTGGGGTGTTGTGGGGTCAACAGAGCATGTGGTGGGAGACTTCCAGGAAGGATCCCCTAGGTATTTATTTTTGACCCAGGCCATTTGATGCAATCTACTGTGGTCCCAACACACATGCTCTTCAGACGTGTCTGTGACGAACCAGAGTGACAAGTCCTCTTTGCAGGGCTCGTTTAGCCGTGTCCAGAGGGATGGTGCTTTGGAGGCGCAAGGAAGCCCCCCACTAAGGAGGTGTAAACACAGGCGGTGGGGAGAGAACAAACAAGGGCTTGGATCCTGGCATGTTCCCCAAACTTTCCCCAGCCTCAGTGTAAGGGAGACGGTAAATGGGCAAAGTAACTGGCCCGATCAGCCCCATGGGGAAGTTCTCAGGGCTAGATGGGAACGCTGAGCTTATACGGGTGCAAGTTATAACACCAAGGCATGCAAGGCAACTGCTCACCTCTCCTGGAGATCTGGAACAGCAGGCGGGGCTGGGAGGCTCTGATCGCCGCAGATAAGCTGCGCTCCCTGCCCAGGAATGCCGCCTTTCTCTCGGGCATTAGTCGGATCCTCAGCCTTCCTTCTCCGGAGCGGATCCACCAGCTGAACAGCTCGGTGAGGTTAAACTCCAGCTCTCCCGCAGCTGGCTCTGCTTCTTCGCCCGCTGCCTGGGTCGGGTCCCAGGCGCAGCCCTCCCGCAGGCTTCTCTCTCCCACCTCCAGCACCAGCTGCTTGGCTCGGCGGAGCTTTCGCACCGAGCCCCCTTTCAGCACCTTGGACAGGGCTCGAGGCTGGGCTGTCTGCTGCGGGGATCCGACCCCGGGAAGCCAGGAGTTCGCCGCCCGAAGCAGGGGCGAGCACTCCAGCACCAGGCTGCAGCGCGCCCGCAGCCAGCCCACTGCTTCTCCTCCGCCCAGCAGCAGGTCCCGCAGGTAAGTCCGGAACAGGGAAGGGACGATGAAATCTACCGCCAGGCTCTTCCTCTGGAGCCGGGAGAAGCTGGGGGGTTCTCGCTGCAGTTGCTGCCCAGGCCAGGAGCCGGCGAGAGGGGTCCTCTCTTCCAAGCTCAGGGTTGGGGGGAAGGAGAGGAGCACGGTGGCCACAAAGAAGGGGGAAAGGCTGGCAGCTTTCATATTAGCATGCGTTGGGGGAAGGAGTCACTGGGGTCCAGGGGATTCCCCCCGACTCAGTCACCAGCTGGATTCACGGGGCTTCCCGGGTGATTCCCCGACTACCTCACTTGCAAGAGCTCAGGGGAGCCACTGGATCCCTCTACTCCGTCACCAGCAGGAATGCAGGGAGCCAGGGGAATCCCTGGATCGCCTCCCCGCCCAGGCACCCTCGGGACCCACTGGATTCGTGGCAATCCCTCCTAGTCGATCACCAGCCAGATCCAGGCGAGCCGCTGTCCTCTCTCACTGGAGCCCGCCCTAGCCAGATGCTTGTGTCTGAGCCCGATGTGCAGACACGAGGGGACGGGTGTCTCTGCTCACACTCCTCCACGACAGGGCCATTCACAAGTGTGGCTGGGCGACAGGCGTGTGGGCTGGCCCGCTCCCCCCTCAGTAGCGCACACCTTCCCCAGAGGGCAGCCCCTGCTCGGCTGCTCCCGTGGAAGGCAGGGCTGCGCCTGGGGCTTGAGCTGATCCCATCCCCGGCTAGAGTCTCTCTCGCGCGCCTCGGCTGCTCGCTGCTACGTTTCTTCTTGCCCGACCCTTTGCAGGAGGAAACCCCAAGCTGAACTTCAGGAGCTGCCCAGCTCCTGCTCCCTATTCCCCTCCCCTGTCACTGGCCGGAGACACCCTGTGCCAGCAGCTCTGAGCTGGCCCTGTCCTTGGACGGATCCTGGTGGGTTTCTGGAGTGGCCGGCTCAGCTGCTGGGGTGAGAAGGGACCTCAGTTTGGGGGGTCCCCCTCAGTCTCTACGCCCGGCTCTCCAGTGCCTCCGCTTGGGTCCCTTGGCCAGCTGCTGCTGGTTTTCGGGAGTAGCTGTAGCGGCTGGTGGGGCGGACGAGCTCAGACAGCGGGTCCCCCGGCCAGCTCCCTACGTTTCACTCCTCTCGGCAGCTGGAACCATCCCATTTGTGGAGCAGCTGCGAGTGTTCGTGGCGGGAGGCAGTGAGAGGCTGAGTGAAGGGCTCAGCAGCTTCACGCCCCTCCGGAGAGCTGCAGCCGCCCGCCGTCTATAGTGGCAGCCGCCGCTGCTGCTGCTGCTGCTGCGGCTGCCACCACTCGTGGCAGTCGCTGGCTCCCAGCTGCCTGGCCCGCTCGCGGCCGGTGCAAGGATTTTTTACAGGCTCTAACTACACGCCACAAGCCAGGTATTACCCTGCCACCGCTGACATCACGCCTGAGTCGTGCTCCCACCAGCCAATGGTCTGTCCAGGGGACATTATTATTCAAATGACCTGAGAGAGGGAGGAGGCTCAGGCTGGCGTCTGTGGGTGGGGGGGGGGTGTCTTCATTGAGAAAAGCACTACAACCCCTTCCCCTCCCCCTGCTCCGTGTGACTGGTGGGGAAACAGACAGGCGGGCTGCTGCAGGCAAACGAAAGCCTTCGAAGGGGAATTGGCAATAATGCCCTTTCCCTGATTATGCGTCAAAAGATTAAGCAGATCAAGCACCAGCAAAGCAAGTTCACGACTCAAAACGATGAGATCTGCGAGAAGAGGCTTTGAGTTCACCACCTCTGTGATCCGCACAGTTGCAATTCATCTGCGGAAATGACTTTTAATGACAAGAAATGGTCCGGGGTGGGAGCGAAAAGATTCCTCTACTGAAGACGGCAGTGCCGTGTGGCCCAGTGGAGCGAGTAGGGGACGAGGGATGGGAGGAGATCTGAGTTCTGTTTTTTGTTGTTTTTTTTAAAGCTGTGCTACCGACTAATTTCCTGTGTGACCTTAGGCGAGTCTCAAAGGGAGATTTTCAGGGCACTTAACCCTTCAAGGCAAGTGTTTTCAAAGAAGCCTAACCTCCGTGTCTCCATTGCAACACCTGTCAACAGAGTGCTAGCTCTTACTTTTCAGTATTTAAAACATCTGTAAATGTGGAATTCAAGCCTCCACAGTAGATGGGGCTTCATGTAAGACTCTCCATGCATTATGTGAGGAGTAATAGCCTCTGCAATGGGTGAATTATACACTGATAGTTATTTGGATTTGCAAAATAAGAAAGAAGAGGGATTATTTGTAATTCACTTTGAGATCCTGGAAAGATGTAAAAGTTGACAAGAGGATATTGGTTTTGTTTTGTAGGTTGACCCCTACACTGAAAGTAAGAGTTAAAATAAATTACTCAAACAATATTAGTTGGCTATGGTTTTAAATACTTCTTTATAGAAGAGATCCAGAGAATTCACTCTATTCCTTCTGCAAACATATGTCAAACACACAGCATCAAGCTCGTTAAGGTAACACAGAGAGGTAGATTCTGTCCTGAATCTTGTGAGGCACAATCCAGAGGGGAAAGCAGCAAAGGTTTTTTTAAGTCATGTTTAAGTTTGTGCCACCCTGATTGTGGTCTGCTGGGTTGGGGGGGGGGGAAGGGCAGTACAATGATAGAGGTGATGGTCTACAACAGGGGTTTTCAAACTGGGGGTTGGAACCCCTTAGGGGGCCATGAGGTTATTACATGGGGGGAGGGTCACAAGCTGTCAGCCTCCACCTCAAATCACGCTTTGCCTCCAGCATTTATAATGGTGTTAAATATATAAACAAGTGTTTTTAGTTTATAAGGGGTGGGGGAGGTTGCACTCAGAGGCTTGTGTGTGAAAGGGGTCACCAGTACAATAGTTTGAGAACCACTGGTCTACAAGATCATGAATGGTGAATAGGGAAGTGTTATTTACCCCTTCACATAAGAAAAATTAGGGGTCACCCACTGACATTTATAGGCAGCAAGTTTAAAAACAAACACAAGAACTTCTTCTCATAAGGCAGAGTCAGCCTGTGGAACTTGTTGCCAAGGGATGTTGTGAAGGCCAAAAGTCTAAGTAGGTTCAAAGGAGAATTAGGGCTTGGCTACACTGGACAGTTGCAGTGCTGGTGGTGGGTTTACAGCGCTGCAACTTACTCACCGTCCACACTAGCAAGGCACATACAGCACTGCATCTCCCTGGCTGCAGCGCTGGCTGTACTCCTGCTCTGCCTGGGGTATAATGATTGCAGCGCTGGTGATGCAGCGCTGCTCCGCCAGTGTGGCCACCAAAAGCGCCGTAATTGGCCTCCAGAGGTATTCAGAGGTATCCCAGAATGCCTGTTCAGCCACTTCCAACAGCGCTGCAAATGCTGCAGATGTGGCCACACTGCAGCGCTGGTAGCTGTCAGTGTGACCACACTGCAGCTCTTTCCCTACACAGCTGTACGAAGACAGCTGTAACTCCCAGCGCTGTACAGCTGCAAGTGTAGCCATACCCTTAGGCCATGGCTACACTGGCGCTTTACAGCACTGCAGCTTTCGCTCTCAGGGGTGCGAAAAAAACACCCCCCTGAGCGCTGCAAGATACAGCGCTGTAAAGCCTCAGTGTAAACAGTGCCCCAGCGCTGGGAGCGCAGCTCCCAGCACTGCAAGCGACACCCGTAGAGGATGTGGAGTACGTGCAGTGCTGCGACCACACTCGAAACTTCAAAGCGCTGCCGCAGCAGCGCTTTGAAGTGCAAGTGAAGCCATACTCTTAGATAAGGTCGTGGAGGATAGGTTCATCTATGGCTAATAGCTAACATGGTCAGGCATGCAACCCCATGCCCTGTGAATCCCTAAGCCTCCAATTGCCAGAAGCTCAGACTGGATGACAGGGGATGAATCACTCAAAATTGCCCTGTTCTGTTCAATCCATCTGAAGCAACTAGTACTGGCCATTGTCCAAAGACAGGATCCTGGGCTAGATGGACCATTAGTCTGACCCAATAGGGCCGTTCTTATGTTCTGACATATACTGAGGGTCTTTTAAGAACAGCCCCCTGACAGCCTTCCCACAACTGCCTATGAGTTGTGCTACAACCACAAATCCGGGGAGTAATGAGTACTATAGACATGCCTCATCTTGCCTGTATGCCAGGGCCTGTGAGGAGGGATAGTATAATAGGGCTGCTCATCAGCTTGTCACAGGGCATGACTGCTCTGTAGCAGCCCCTGCAAGCTGAATGTGGTGTTGCAGGCACTCTCTGCCTCAGTTTCCTTCTCTCTGGGTTTTCTGTCTCTATCAGTGATCATGTGGCTCAGCCCTCCAGCTGGATCACTCTGAGTTCAAGCCCTTTGTAGGGTAACAAGTCTAAACAAGAGTCCCAGATAAACAAAATCCTCTCTTTTGACTTTTGGGCTTCTCCGAAGTCTTCCCTCTGAGCCCTGCTGTTGGTTCCTTCTGGGTTACCTTTCAGTCTTGGTCTTTCCTGAAACAGGAACACAGCCCTCCTCCTGGAGCTGGGTAATTCAGGCATTTACTACCTCTCTCCTTAAACCGGGAGTTCCCAGCTGTCCTCCTTGGTGATAAGTTGTAAGTCAACCAGCTGTAGAGCCTTTCCCCAAGTCCTCAGAGAAGCCAGCCTGCTAGCATCTACAGTGCTATAAGGTAGGAAGCTGCCCTCATTCCAGTCCACTTCTCTCACCTCATCCCTAATTGGCTGGAAGAGAAGGAAGCCTTGTCCCATCCTCTCTGCTAGGCACCTGGCAGTCGGCCCGTAAAGACACAGTGATGGCATTTCCTCCTGAGCCAGATTTATTCTTCATGACTACTTCATATATATATATATATATATATATATATATATATATATATATATATGGAACTAGAAGATATCAGACCTTTCAAAATATTAAAGGGCTATACCACTTGACAGGATGGCCTTACCAGTAGGCACCACTACCCTCAAGAAGGTAAAATATCCCATCAAAAAGCCTTATGTTACTTCTGCACCCTGGGATTTCTTCTCAGCTCCTTGCAGCAATTCCATGCTCCTTTTACCTCAGCAAAACAGTGTCTAAGGGCCAGAATAGGAACCAGAATTGGACCCTTTAGGTCTGACCCAAAGCCCCCAAAAGTCAGTGGAAAGATTCCCACTGATTTCCATGGGTTTTGGATCAGGACTTTAGTTACCTGGTAAACCTAATGCTTTTGAAGGTATTGTATAGCAAATATTAAAGAGAAATAATATGTCAACCCCTGTTTACATATGCAGCTACTGAATCTGGTTGAATTTTTGTTTTGTTTAAAGCATTAACAAAAAAGGCTCCCCCCCCAAAAAAAGTAAAATCGTTCACAAAAGCCTTTATTAAATGTGTTTAATTTGACATTGTTTGGCTTCTCTTCTTTTCAGTTATTCCCCCACACTTCCTCTTATATTTGTCCCATTCCTTTCCTAACCCCCCCCCGCCCCCCGCCTATGTTATTAAATGCAACAGAATGAATGATGTCCAGGGTTGTTTGAAAGAAAAGAGAAAAATGTCCTCCTTCCCCCACCTTTCATCCTCCTTTTTCCTACTCTTAACTCCTCAAAAGTTGAAGAAGTTTTCCAAACAAACTTGGGACATCACTCATTCTATTGCATTCAGAAGAAAACACTGAAAAAAATGAGGAAAAGTGGGGAAGGGAGACCAATTTTTAAAATAAACATTTTGAAATACCCAAAAGAGTTTTAACAAAACAAAAAGTGTGTATGGCGGGGGTGTCATGGTATATCCCCAATCTGAACCTTAGAGTCCAAAAGTTGGGGTACCAGCATGAATTCCCCTAAGCTTAATTACCAGCTTAGATCTGATAGCTGCCACCAACCAGGAGCTGGAGTGCCTGATAAACTCTGGGCCCCCCCAAAACCTTGCCCGGGGACCTCCAAGACCCAGACCCTCTGGATCTTAACACAAGGAAAGTAAACCCCTTCCCTCACCGTTGCCTCTCCCAGATTTCCCCTCCCCGGGTTACCGTGGAAGATTACTGTGATTCAAACTCCTTGAATCACAACACAGAGAAATTAGGTTTGTTCCCCCGCCTTCTCTTCCCCTCCAGGTGTTCCCTCCCTGGGCTCCTGGAGAGATAGACAGATTCAAGCTCTGTGAATCTAAAACAAAGGGATTCCACCCTTCTCCCCTCCCTTCTCCTTCCCTGTTAAGTACAGACTCAATTCCCTTGAGCCTCAACAAGGGGAAAAAATCAAACAGGTCTTAAAAAGCAAAACTTTTAATAAAAAGAAAGGAAAAAAAGTAAAAGTTGTCTCTGCAATTTAGATGGTAAAAGTTACAGGGTCTTACAGCTTGTAGACACTAGAAAGAAGCCTCCCCCCCAGCAAAAATACAATTTAAAATACTTCCAGCAAACTACACATTTGCAAATACAGAAAACAATCAAAAGACTATAACCGCCTTTTCTACTAAATACTCACTATTCTGAATATATAAGAGACTGTAGCACGGAGATTGGCAAGAAACCTGGTTGCACGTCTAGTCCCTTCCAGGACCAGAGAGAACAAAGCAAAACCCAAAAAACACAAACAAAGGCTTCCCTCCACCCAGATTTGAAAGTATCTTGTTTCCTGATTGGTCCTCTGGTCAGGTGTCAGGTTCACTGTTTGTTAACCCTTTATAGGTGAAAGAGACATTAACCCTTAACTATCTGTTTATGACGGGGGGGAGGGGAAATCAGTTTGGAATGAAAATAATTTCAAAGATTTATGAAGCTATTTTTTCCTTTTTTTTGGCCAGCTCTAAGTGTTAGACTGTAAGTAGTGTAATTATGTTTCTTGATAACCAAGTATTACTCATTTTACTGGAAGTTGTCTGCATGAATTACTTATTGCCCTGTGCTGCATACTCAATGCATGTATTTTTATAATCCAGGTATTACATAGTAGTTACAGAACAATTATTCTGTCACATAGTTAGCTCTTTTGGCAATAAAAATAAATAGTGTTAGTTGCAGGTCTTGTGAAATATAATCACAGAGTAACCATGCTATAATTGTAGTGCAAATAGAGGCTGTAATTTACAGCCACAGTATAATAAAAATATAATAAGGATCTTTTCTACACATGAGCTGGAGAACAAAGGTCAATCAGCATAGTAACACTCAGATATATAATATTTTTAATACAAAAAGCATACTGGTCCATATTCCAGTTTTAGGCCTTTAAACTCTCTTAACTAAAGCCCACTAAAGACAATGGCAGTCTTTCCATTGACAACAGTGGGCCCTACAATACCCACAGCTTGTAACTTTCACTGTTTTAGGTTTCATTAGACTCACTTACCCAACATGTGACTTACGATTGCTTACCCATCACTTCTGAATTTGGCCTATAGTATTTTAGGGCCTGATGATGCATCTATTAGAGTAATTAGCAGAGCTCCCACTAATATCAGTTAGAAAGAAGATCCCATGTCCTTAGGTATCAGGCTTTTGCCATAAACAGATTTATTTTTAAATGTGTAATTTAGTACATTCAGAAAGATGCAACCACATAAAGCTATTATATAATATAAAATGCCATATACAAAGGTTAAAATTTGATCTTTATGCTTTTATTTAAGCCAAGGATCTTTATTTGAAATATATACATAAGATGGAATGAATTAATCATGGTCTGGTTGGTTTTTTTTTTTCCCCATTCAATATCCTCTTATACAGTAGCCGCTAGAATCACATTAATGTTTGTATTAGCGAGACTTGAGAAATCGATCCTCAAATTTACCTCATTCCACCAAATTATTTGGCCTGTCATCTTAATCATGTTGAGCGCTATACACTAGCAAGTTTCTTACAAAAATAGCAATTGGAGAAAATGAAATACAGTGTACTGGAAGAAAATGTTCTAAAAGTCTCTTTGACTAGTTTATTGCAGGCTGTTTGCCTACTTGAATGAATCAGATTTCCATCAAATAAAGATTCTACTAGGGAACTTTTATAGCTTTCATTCCTCATGTGACATATATGGCAATTTCCTGCCATGTCCTGCACAAACCTTATTGAATTAAGTTAATCTTAAGAGTGGATCATATAAAAAATGCAAATATGTATGCATTCTTGGGGGATTGCGTGTAGCATCTCTAAGGGGATGACATGGCACATGTAAACCATAGGAAGCGGTATAAGCTCTAAAGGACTATTTGAAACAATGGGCCAGACAAGAATGAACTTTTATACTTCAATGGGTTCCCAGGAAATATCTGAGGGGATGAATATGCAAATGTACCCCATACAGTTATGCAAGAGCTCAGCCTTTTGAAGCATCACCCCAAGGAGGCGACCTCTGCTGATTGTCTGTTACGTGGGGACAAAATCAAAGGCCCAAACGTTATAAAAGAGGGACTCAAAGGTTCATGAGGGTTCTTGTTCTGAGAAAGATGTAATGAACTTATAACCACAGAAAAAAATCCTGCGTAGGGTCTGAAGGACTGACTCCTACCAGATCCCTTGTTGCAGTTGAGGGTGATCGCTGCTAAACTTATTAGCATGCATGTAGCTTCTTTTATTGTTTTAACGTTTTCTCTGTAAAGCTTATGTGTTCAGAATTGCACAGCCTGGAAAAATCCCAGTCAGGAGGGAGAGAGATTCACTTCTCTGCCCGAGAAAGATGACAGCTGAGGAGCTAGGAGCCCAGAAGTGGGTGCCCTCACTGGACCATGGAATGGGAATACAGGTACAATTGCCCTGAACTATGACACCTCAGTGTTTGCAGCTGGTGATTATCAAGCACAGGACTTGATCCTATGCTCATCAAACTCAATGGTAAAGCTCCCATTGGTTATAATAGTTTAGGATCAGGACCCTAATGCAGATTTTCAACTCAGCCATTAAGTATTTTTAAAAAAATGGATTAATTCAATTATTCTAACTTCCAATTAAGCAAGACTATGTCTTCCAAAGTCTGTTGTCTTCTCTGTTACATAGAGACCACTTACCACTACTCACCACCTTATGGTCAGGTGGTGTGTCGGAGCTCTCTTGCTGGGCTATCACCCCTTGCCAATGGCCACTTGTGACGCATGACCAGAAAGAGTGAAGCATCCTGCAGGATAAATGATTCAAATTGAACCCTTAAAAACATACGGAGAGATAATGTTTGAGTTTTTGTGTATTTACATATATATTAGTAGAAGTCAACAGTGTAATCAAACAGTCCCTGTCTATGCTGTATTCTGTTAATTCAGAGATCAAAAACATCTTAGCGTTTAAATGAACTGTAAACATAGGATATCGCTGCATTCATCTCTCTTTGAATTGTAGAGCAAATCATCTGCGAATGGTGGAAAAACAGGCAATTGCCTTATGTTGATCTGTGTGGATAATTACTGGTGATGCTTAGGAAATAAGTGTCTGTTTGCCGAGGGACTCTGAGCTGTCAAAGAAGGCCTGGAACTGTATAAAAAATGACTTGAGTCCTGATCCTGTCATCTCAGATCTGCATGAGGTTTCATGCAGGGAAGCGTAAGCCACAAGGACCGAGATCCCATTTCTGAATGGACGGCTCTGAACACAAATATTGGACTATAACCTTGGAACTAGGGCTGTCAAGTGATTAAAAAAAATTAATCATGACTAATCGCACTGTTAAACAATAATTGAATACCGCTTATTTGAATATTTGTGGATGTTTTCTACATTTTCAAATATATCAATTTCAATTACAACACAGAATACAAAGTGTACAAGTGCTCACTTTATATTTATTTTTATTACAAGTATTTGCAATGTAAAAAAAACAAAAGAATTGTATTTTTCAATACACCTCATACAAGTACTGTAGTGCAATCTCCTTATCATGAAAGTTGAACTTACAAATTAGAATTATGTACAAAAAACTGCATTCAAAAATAAAACAATGTAAAATTTTAGAGTCTGCAAGTCCGTCAGTCCTACATCTTGTTCAGCCAACTGCTCAGACAAACAAGTTTGTTTACATTTGCAGGAGATAATGCTGCCCTCTTCTTGTTTACAATGTCACCTGAAAGTGAGAACAGGTGTTCGCATAGCACTGCTGTAGCTGGTGTCACAAGATATTTATGTGCCAGATGTGTTAGAGATTCCTATGTCCCTTTATGCTTCAACCACCATTCCAGGGGACATGCGTAAATGCTGATGACAGGTTCTGCTTGATAACGATCCAAAGCAGTGCAAACCGATGCACATTCATTTTCATTATTTGAGTCAGATGCCACCAGCAGAAGGTTGATTTTCTTTTTTTGGTGTTTCAGGTTCTGTAGTTTCCACATTGGAGTGTTGGTCTCATAAGACTTTTGAAAGCATACTCCACACTTCATCCCTCTCAGATTTTGGAAGACACTTCAGATTCTTAAACTTTAGGTGGAGTGCTGTAGCTATCTTTAGAAATCTTCTTTTCGTTTTGTCAAATCTGCAGTGAAAGTGTTTTTAAAATGAACAACATGTGCTGGGTCATCATCCAAGACTGCTATAACAAGAATATATGGCAGAATGTGGGTAAAACAGAGCAGAGGACATACAATTCTCCACCAAGGAGTTCAGTCACAAATTTAATTAATACATTATTTTTTTTAATGAGTGTGGAAGCATGTCTTCTGGAATGGTGACCAAAGCATGAAGGGGTATACAGATGTTTAGCATATCTGGCATGTAAATACCTTGCAATCTGGCTACGAAAGTGCCATGCAAATGCCTTTTCTCACTTTCTGGTGACATTGTAAATAAAAAGAGGGCAGCATTATCGCCTGTAAATGTAAGCAAATGTGTTTGTCTTAGCAATTGGCTGAACAAGAAGTAGGACTGAGTGGATGTGTAGGCTCTGAAATTTTACACTGTTTTTTTTCTTGAGTGCAGTTATGTAACCAAAAAAACCAAACTACATTTGTAATGGCAGTTTCACAATAAAGAGACTGCATTGCAGTACTATTTATAATAAATAATACATGCTTTGATTTCAATTACAACACAGAATACAATATATATGAAAATGTAGAAAAACATCAACATATTTAATACATTTCAATTGGTATTCTATTGTTTAACAGTGTGAATAAAACTGATTATCACGATTTTTAATTGTGATTAATTTTTTGAGTTAATCTCGTGAGTTAACTGCGATTAATCAACAGCCTTACTTTGAACTATTTGCATCTCTACAAAGCTGACCATCTCTGTTATGAATTTGAACCTCAAGATTGACTCATGTCTGTATGTATACTGTTCTTTTAACCAACTCTCTCTCCCTCTCCTTTAATAAATTTTAGTTTAGTTAATAAGAATTGGCTGTAAGAGTGTATCTGGGAAAGGTCTGGAATATTCATTAACCTGGGAGGTAATGTGTCCATTCCTTTGGGATTGGCAGAACCTTCTTTTTTAATATGATGAAATAAGATTTTCAGAAATCCTCATCATACCTGACTTCGTGAAGGCCTGAGGCTGGGTTACTTTAAGGGAACTATTGTTGACTTCTGGGTAACCCATGAAGTATAAAGCTGCTTTGTGCTGGTTGGCAAATCTAAGTATTGGAATATCCACCAGTTTTGGGGATTGCCTGCCCCATTCTTTGCAGTTCACCCTAATTGAGTGACCTCAGCTGGCTCCCCTGGGATTCTGGTCACACCACTCCAGCACTGTGGCAGTTCCTTGGTCAATAACTCAGCCCTTCAGCCAGACCACACCATCTTCACTCCACCCCTCCTGCAGCTCCAGTTGTCCCAAATGAAGTGTCCAAAAACATCTTTAACAGACACAAAAGTCCTTCTGCACTCTTTGGGGCTCATCCTAGGCCAGTCTTTGGCTCAGACTACTGCCCCCTTGCCAGGCAGGACAACACTTACAATGGGCATGTACCTCTTCCCCTTTCTAGAGCCTGGTAGGGGAACCCAGTTTCACCCTCTACTCCAGGTTCAGCCTGGGGCCCCTGTACTGCACAGCTAGGTTTTCTCCTTTATCTGTGTTGCAGTTTTTCCTGGGGCACTTCCTACCTCATCTCTTGCTTACCCCATGGGTCTCTTTCCTGGTCAGTTACGGTTTCTCCCAGGCCTCCCTGCCTAGAAAGATTTCTTACTCTCCCTTCAGACAGGGTTTGTCACCACTCTTAGGCCTGGCTCCCCCTCTGATGGGCAGGGGCGGCTCCAGGCCCCAGCACGCCAAGCAGGCAGCTCCGCCTGCGGGAGGTCCACCAAAGCTGCGGGACCAGCTGACCGTGGGACCAGCAGACCCTCCGCAGGCATGCCTGCGGGAGGTCCACCGGAGCCACCTGCCGTCCTCCTAGTGACCGGTAGAGCCCCCCCCCCCCCCCGTGGCATGCCACCGTGCTTGGAGCAGCAAAATGTCTAGAGCAGCCCCTGCTGATGGGAACTTCCCTGATTTCCCTCAGGTGGGGCTTGTTATGTGATGAGGTTGACTTATCCCCAGATTCTCTAGCCCACACTGTTATTCTCCAAAACATATTCAAACTATTCAATGATCTCCATAATAACTGGGAAGTAAAAGTTGCATGAAAGGTGTCAGTTTCACCTCACCGGACACAGCAGTCTACTTAGCCACAGAAGCAGTATACCGTGTGGCAGTGCAAGCTTCCTCCCATACTGCCTCAGTCTGGAGCCACATCTAGAGTTCAGAGGCTAGCTCAGACACCATACTGGGGCACCAGAATGGGGAGGGGCAAAGGGGCCATGGCCCCACTACTTTTTACTGTCCATAAGGGCAAGTGATGGGGTGCTAGGCAGAGAGGAGCAAGCAGGGGGCGGGGTCTTGGGGGGGAGGGGGAAGAGGTGGCATGGTACCAGGGCCTCAGGGGAAGGGGTGGCATGGGGGCAGGGCAGGACCATGGTTCAGGTGCTGGTGGCTCCCCCACTTTTAGGAAACTTTAGCACCATACCCATTCAAGCTTTGACTTCTGCACCGAGGATGTTGAGTAGGACATTGTGGTTTACAGCAGCCATTTTTTATCTTTGGAACGTGGCTGACAACAGCCATTTATTTCACACAAGTCCAGTGAACGACTGTTAAACTTCTGGTCAATACTACCCTGGGATAGATTTTAACTTGTCATCTCAACCTCTCCCTGAGCCATCCAGCCTTCACTTCCTCCCCACAATGGGGGTATTTGTACTTTGAGAATCATTAAAAATTACCATGAGAGAGTTTTACCTATTTGAAATCAAGACAGTCATGCTGTGCACACATGTGTTTGGAGGGGGCAATTCCTACATAGGAGAAAGGAGGAAAGAGCTCATAAGTTCTAAGGCAAGAAAGGACCATTGTGATCATCTAGTTTATCTCCTCATAACACAGGCCATAGAACTTCCCTAAAATAACTCCTGGGAGGAAGAATTCAGACAGAATGTAGGATTGTTGTGGAGTGTCTTCATTACTATCACCGTGCAGGCCTAAATCCACAGGAGTCCTTGCTGCTTATATGTCCCTGCTTCACAGGGAGTTGGATTGGATTTGTACGACTGGGAGTTTCTCGCCAATCTTGACTCTATGCACTTCAAGCCTGCCAGTTCCACCTCCTCCCAGCACAGTAAAACCACACCAATTCTGCTGCTCCTAGGGTCTTCCGCACCTATGGTAGAAGGGGCAGAATTTCCCACTTTAAGTCCAATATTCTGGCAGCAAGTAGCCAAAAATTCTGACTTGATATATCTGAGAATTTTGCTCTCAATAATCCTTTTTGTTCCTCTTTTTTATCTTTGGCAGATAGAATTTTAAGGGTCGCTTTAATAATCAGTTACCCATTTTATCTTACCAGAACTTTAGAAAGCCTATCTAATGTGGTAGGATGAGGCCCTGAGGCACAGTTTGAGACCTGAGCTGAAGTAATGGTCAAGACTTTGCTAGCATAAAGCAAAGTTAAGCTATGAGCCAGAGGCAGGCCCTGCTCACAGAAATTGGCAAGAAGAGGTGCTAATTGGATGTATACACATATCTAAAGACTATCAAGCACTAATAGCATAAACATGGGCCAGGATGGCACCAGAACAGTGCAGTAGAAACACATTCCACAGAGATAATGAGGAACAGGCTGATCCATCCTAAAAGACAGGGTCAAAAGGATAATATGATGGATAGACTTGTTTTTTCGAACCAACATATACCAGGAAAGAGGCAGCACCCCAATGTGCAGAGGGGTTTTACCTCAATACGTCAGGACTGATGTGTAACTTGTTTGTACCTGTGTATAAGAATGCACCCCCGCGTGGATATCTTTGTCTGGCCTAGGAGGCAGTGGAGAGTCCTGCCACTGACTGAGCCAGTCCATTGTCAGGGGGCACATATTTGTAGTATGTCCCGTAGAGTCTATGGGGAACTATTACTGTGCTTCATTTGACAGTAAACCTGGCTGGGTCAGAGTCTGTGGTCATTGGGGGTTTTCTTGGGGTCTGCTGTGTCAGCGATCTGCGCAGAGCTGGAGCAGCACACAGAGGGAACACACTCACACAGCTGACTGTTACCATCATTGAACAGAGCAAAGCACAACACCGGTGACATCTGACAACACCTTGCAACAAGGCTATTTTAAAGTTCAATGTTAAGTGCTGCTTAACTGCTAAAGTGTTTACTTTACATATTTGGGGAAACCTATGAATTCACAGTACTTGCTGGGAGAGATACAAATTAAGATTTCCATAAAAAGTGAAGGAAGAAAAAGGTATAGCACACCATCGAGTAGTTTTAATAAGTGAGTTGGTGTTTTGAAGTAAAATATAATATTGCAAGAAATCCTTGGCCATGTAAGACTTCATGGTTATCATTATGGTGCATATCACCGTGACCAATTGCAATTTCACATTGGTAGCAGAAATAAATCTGAGATGCTTCTCTCCAAAAAGCACAGGCTCCTGCTACTTAAAGCTAAAGGAAAATCTCCATTAATTCTAAGTAGTAGAGAGTCCAAGCAGTGCTGATTCCATCCAACAAAGAGCTATATACACATGTTGTTACAGAGTCCACTCACTACTAACACACCTCCTCCTGGACTTTTGGGGAGAAGCTCTTTCCAGGTCTGACACTCTCTTCTGCCACTTGTTCACGTATACCACAGCATCTCTCTGTGGCTGAGGATGCTTATTTTTCATGGCTTGGCCCTCCATGCAGGTCACTATATTCTTCACCTTCAAAGATGGCAAAGCCCTATCTGATGACTATCTCAGGTAGACTTCTGCTCCACTGCCTAGTCTGAACCACTTCCCCTATGGCTGGTAGGGGAACCCAGCCCCATCCTCTACTCCAGGTTCCAGTCCAGAGACCCTATGTCTATCAGCCATGGTCTACTTTCTCCTAGACCCTGTTGCTCTTTCCCTAGACTCCTTCTTACATCTTCCGGCTCCCTACTCTGTAGGTTTACCAGTGCAAACTCCCTCTTTCCACAGAGTAACTACAGACTAAATTCTACAGCCCCAAACACACCTCCCTTCTCCCAAGGAGTGACTGCAAACTACTTCCCCTGCAGCCCCCTTTCTACTGCTAACTTCCTAGATCTGTACCAGCTTCACCTGTTCCTTCTCAGCTGGGTTCCATCATCAACATCAAGCTTTCCATCCCCGTCACTCCCCAAGATACAACTTATTAGATTAATTAACCTAATTCTCCTCTCTCTCTCTCTCTCTCACTCACTCACTCACACACACACACAAATATCAATTTTAAGGGAACCTAATATGATTTTACTTCTTGTCAGGGAAGCAGCAAGTTACTACTGTGCTCTTTCCTGCTGCCCCAAACTACAGAGGTTGCTATGCTGTGTTCAAAACATTTTTGCACAGTATAGGAAGAGCCATGCACTCTTTGTTCCTCATATGTGCATTCCACACATGATCCACTGGTGGGTCCAAGTCAGAGACACAACTACAGAAAAATCTCTCTTTGACATCAGTTGGAAAGAGGATCATTTAAGTTATCCAGCTTTTGCCATAATAGACAATTCTTTCTGCAAATTCATTACATTCCAAAAGATGCCAATACATAACACTATTCTATAATATAAAATGCAACATAAAAGCGTTAAAAATTGGGTTGTATGCTCTTGTTTAGCCCAAGGTTCCTTATTGCTGGTCCTTAAATTCAGTAAGTATCCTCTTATTCTAGAGCAGGTAGAATCACATTAATGTCTGTGCTTCCCCAAACTTGTTCCAGCAAATTATTTTGGACTATCATCTTACCCCTGCTGAGCACTATATACCAGCAAGCCTCTTACCCTCCTCCCACAAAAATGTCATTTATTGGAGAAAATGTAATGTTAAGTACAGGAAGAAAATGTTCTAAAAAGTCTCTTTGAGTAGTTTATTTTAGGCTGTTTGCCTGATTGTGCAAATGAGATTTCCATCCAATAAAATTTTCACTAGGGAAGTTCTAAAGCTTTCATTCCTCAATATATCTAGTTGTTGATCATCTAGGTTTTGATTCTATGCTCGCTGAAGTCAATGGCAAAACTCCCTTTGACTTTAATTATGCAAGACCAGGGCCCCAATTCAGATTTTCAACTCAACCACTAAGTATTTTCAGTGAGGAATTTTGATAAATTCATTTATATCTGATCTGCTAAGCAAGATCATGTTGTTTACTCTTGAAATTGTCCAAAGTATTCAGTGACCTCCACAACAAGCAGGAAGTCAAGGTTGTGTGAAATGTGTCAGTTTCACATCACTGGAAATGGCAGTCTTCTATTTACCTACAGAAGAAGTATAGCATGTGGCAGTGCAAGCTTCCCCCACACTGCCTCACTGATGTGCCATAGCCTTATCCTGGGGGCACCACATCATTCTATAGTATGCCTACATTGCAGTTAGACACTGATAGTTGGCTCTTGCCTGCTGCCTCAGGGTTGCGGTCCTTGGCTAAGGGGCTGTTTAATTGCAGGGTAGATGTTTGGGCTCAAGCTGGAGTCTAAGCTCTGGGACCCTTCCACTTCTCTGTGTCCTAGAGCCAAGGCTCCAGCCCAAGCCCAAACATCTACTCTGCGATTAAACAGCCCCTTAGCCTGAGGACTGCAAATCTAAGTCAGCTGGCATAGGCAAGCCGTGGATTTTTAATTGCAGTTTATTCATATCCTTAGAGTTCAAAGGGTAGCTCAGACACCATGCCCATTCAATCTCTGACCTCTCTGCTACGACTGCCACCACAGATGTTGAGTAGGACAATGTGGGCTTTTGTGATGTACAGCAGCCATCTGTCATCTTTTGGAACTTGGCTGACAACAGCAACTTATTTCACGGAAGTCCACTGAACTACTGTTAACCTTTTGGTCAATACCACCCTGGCATAGATTTGAACTTGTCATCTAGATCTCTCACTGAGTTATCCAGCCTTCCTATCCTCCCAGTGGGAGTATTTTTACTCAGTGGGAGCATTTTACACACAGTGGGAGTATTTTTACTTCAAAGATTTATTGAAAATTACCAGGACAGTTCTACCTATTTGAAATCAAGATAGTCATGATGTCATATTACTCAGCTGATATAGTAGTGGGGGAGGGAGAAGAAGTAGTTTCAATGGAGGCCAAAGGTGGAAAGAATTCTTCTTCCCAGGCCACAGAAGCATAGTAGTGTAGCTTCATTACCATCACTGCAGGCCAATAGGGCACAGTAGACCTTGGTGTTTATTGTGCCCTGCTTCATGGAGAGTAATGGCCATTGGATTTATGTAACTGAAAGTCTCTCACCAACCTTGGCTCTGTGGTACCTGGGGATGTGAAGCTGTTTTAATAACTGCTTCGCTTTTTGGAAATAAAATAAAATAGTGCATCAAATTCTTCTCCATGAAGAACTTCATAGTGATCATTACGGTGCTCACCAATATGGCCATTTCTAATTTCACACTGGCAGCAAAAATAAACCCGAGATATTCCTCTTTCAAAAACACAGGCTCCTGTCACATTAAACCAGTGGAGAATCTTAGCAGTTCTGTTTCCGTCCAAGAAAGAACAGAACTTCACACACATGGCTAATAGCTAATTTAATGAAACCTAATACAGTTTTACTTCTCATCAGGGAACCAACAGGTTGCCATTATTCTCTCCCCTAAGCTGCTCCAAACTATATAAGTTGCTACATTGTGAACTACTACAAAACATTTTGCACAGAACCTGAAGGGCTATATGCTTTCTTTGTTCCTCGTGTGTGGGTTCCACTCATGAGCCACTGGTGGCTGTAGGCCAGAGACACAATGGGCTTTTGTAAATTAGAAACAATCTTGGAGGAAATCCAGTGACAAAACTCCCTTTGAGTTCAGTGGGGATGGGATTTCACCCTTTATGTCCTTTTGAGAAATACAGAAGTAAAGGGCAAGATTTTTGAAAATCTATGAAAGCTGATTGAAAATTTTTGACTGTAAACTTTCCCTGCCAACACCTCATTTTTCATGGGAAAAGGTCACTTCTGGGTTTTTTTGTTTTTTTTTTCAAATTTATGAAGGGAAAATTTCTAGAAGATGCAAACCTTTTCATTCTGTTGCATTTAAAATTGAAATTTTTGTTTTGTTTTTTTGGAAACCAAAACTTTCCAAAATTGATTTTGCAATCTTCAAACCAGCTGTAAAATCCATTCTCTTTACTCCCTGTTTGAAGGCCTAGACAAGTAGTTTGATTTTCAAACATCATTATAGCCAGTGTGAACTGTTGGGTACTCTGCACTTTTGAAACTCCATCCACTTAAGCAGGTGCATAGATACACAGAAGCCTAACTTGAGGTGCATATTTTTAAATATTTTGGAAAAAATGATACCTTGACCTTCACAGGTGCCAATATAACTACCATTGAGTCATACACTTATTAAAACAAGGACATTCTCCTTAGCTTCAGCTGGAGTTGCCCATGCGTAAAAAGGGCAGAATTCAGGCCTATGTTTGTTGAAGTGTGTACCTGAGGAAAGATTTGGTAAATTACAAGAACTCTTGATAAGTTTTCCAATAAATTGCTGTCTCCATTTTTGTCCCAGAAGTCTTTTGCCTTAACTCAAAAATGAGAATATTTGTTATGCCACTATATTGTTTTGGTTATATAGGCAAGTGCTCTATTTGCCTGGTTAGTGGCAAACACAAGAAAAAAATTGTGTGAAATTAATTTTCTTTAGGGCCCAGCTGAATCAATTTATTCTTAATTTCTGTAATTTTATTTTTGTGTATTGTTTTAAAAGTATAATTTGAAGTGAGGAGAAGGACTGAAGCAGCGCTCTGCAATAATTTTCAAATTCAGACTACTTTTTGTTTAGCATTATGGTTAACTACTAAGAGACTATGTTAATAAAATTTGAATATTCGATTAATGTTTCATTCACTGCCATCTTTATAATGTGTTTTCACAGCATTATTAAAATTACATGCTTTTCTGTTGGGAAAAAAAAAAGAAACAATTTAAACATAGTTTACTTAATGTTTAATTACTTACATGCAGCCATCTAAATAACCACGAAAGTGGCCTCAAAATAATCACCTTCCTTCTTTTGCTGTGGAATAGGTCAGATTATTGTTTGTTTGTACCATAGCAGCACTCCACAAATCTCAGTAAGAATCAGTTGTGCTGGGTGTTTTACACATAGAGATGGCTATACAAATTGATTTTGGGAAGAGTTTTCCCTGGATAATGGACAGTGTAAAAGAGATGCTTGTGGGAAAAACAGATCAACAGACAATGTAATCCTCCATCAATGGCAGAGTGACATTGGGGATTGTGACCTGGCCTCGCATTTCCTATGCACAAAAACTCCCACTAACAGTTTTTGATGTGCAACCCCCCCTACCAAATAATTTTCATGAAGATCAGCTAACATAATGAGATTTAAGAGAGCATCATAGGCAGAAGAAGCCAGTTAGTACATTAGATGTAAAGTCTACAGGTATATCCACTTATTCTACCTCATCACTGTTTCAAGAACTGGTATTCAGAGTACAAGCTGAATCAAAAAGTGCTTCTTTTAATAGGAATTAAATGGTATAAAAATGTTTTTTATTACATCAGGGGAGAAAAAGAAGAAGTAGGTCCATTAATAAATGAAGAAAGAGCCAACGATCAATGATGGTTCGACAATGTCTGAGTTGCTTTTTCACTCTTTTTAAAATTGATCTTTAACACAAAAAGTGGTATGGACAATTGGGAAGTGATGGAGACCCAGACTGTAGAGCTGCTAATAAAAGGTCTGTAAGGAAATAATTGGAGAAAATGTGATAGATCTATATCAGCAGGTCTGGATGATACACATCACAGGGTCTTAATTTAGCTAATGGATTGACTGTACCACTGGCAGTTGTTTCTGAAAAGTTAAGGAGAACCTAGGAGATCTCGGAGGATGGAGAAAAAATTAAATGTGGTGCTGATCTTCATCAAGAGGGGGAAAGTCACCTTGGTTAATCTAAATTTAGGTCTAATAAACTAATGGAAGAGACAATGGACCAACGCTTCAGATGACTTCAGTGGAACTACCCCAGTTAACACCAGGGTCTGGACCACTGAGAACTAATATTCTTCAAGTCCAGAGGATAAAACACCCACAAGTGCTAAAGAGCACAGACTTTATCAAGTTGTACCAGACAAATATGACTACTCATTGGGGCTCAAATGACAATTTTTCACTGGTTGGAGGGGGATGCAGTAGATTTTTAATATACCCTGATTTTAGTAAACATTTGTCACAACACAGCAAGAAGTATCACTAGATCTGAGTCCTGTCACGTGAACTGAAATTTGACTACAGGACCATAGCAAACTGTAATGTGTTGAGGAGAGGGTTGGGTTATGTCTACACCACAATAAAACTCCCACAGCTGGCCCATGTCAGCTGATTTGGGCTGCCGGGCTATAAAATTGCAGTGTTCAGGCTTGGGCTGGAGACCAGGCTCTGTGATCCCCGAGGGGGAAGGAGCCCCAGGCCCTTTAAATTGCTGCTGGAGCTCTGGGCAGTGCAGGCTGGGCAGCACTGAAGGGCTGGCTGGGGAATCTGGCCCCAGCCCCGCCCTTTCTGGCTGAGGCCCCACCCCTTCTGGGGACCCAGAGCCACCCCTTCTCTAGCTTGCCCAGGAGCCCAGACACGCTGTGTACCGGTAAGACCTTTAAGTTACTTTCATCCCAGGATTAATCAGATTGGGACTTTTCGGCTTGGAAAAAAGAAGATTAGGGGGGAGATGATAGAGATCTAGAAAATCATGACTGGTACGGAGAAAGCAAATAAGGAAGTGTTATTTACTCCTTCTCATAACACAAGAACTAGGGGTCACAAATGAAATTAATAGGCAGCAGGTTTAAAACAAACAAAAGGAAGGATTTCTTCACCTAACGCACAGTCAACTGTGGAACTTTTTGCCAGAAGATGTTGTGAAGGCCAAGACTATAACAGGGTTCGAAAAAGAACTAGAAAAATTCACAGAGGATAGGTCCATCAATGGCTATTAGCCATGCGGGGCAGGGATGGTGTCCTTAGCCTCTGTTTGCCAGAAGCTGGGAATGGGTGACACAGGATAGATCACTTGGTGATTACTTGTTCTGTTCATTCCCTCTGAAGCACCTGGTATTGGCCACTGTCAGATGACAGGATACTGGGCTAGATGGACCTTTGGTCTGACCCAGTATGGCCGTTCTTATGTTCAGTGTTAAATTCACAGATGATACTAACTTGGGAAAGATTGCATACCCAAATAAAAACAGAGAAATAATACCAAGACTGTGATGCTGGCAAACCAGGTGCCGGCTCTTGCCAAGATTGTAAGCATTAGGTAAGAATGGACAGATTCATAGCTGGAGATCAGACTAGTTCACTTATTCATTAGTTTTGCTTAAAATTAGTCTTATAAGAATATAAGTCTTATAAGAATGTATTTAGTGTTTAGATGCTATGAAATACTTGTAAATTGCTGCATGCATTAATCTCACTTTGTAATGGCTGTATTCCATGCTATAAAATAATATGTACATTTTGCTTTATAACTTTGAAAATGTTTGCTCTGAACTTGTGAACCTATACACAGGAATCATCCCTTCCCCAAACCACCCTGAAAAATAATCAGACGGGCCGTCAAGGAACATCACAATACAAAGGATTGATTAATGGCTCTGTTGCACCATGAAAACTCTACATTCAAGGAAGCCTCCTGTGGGTGTGGAGGCTGAATGAAGGAAATAAAATAGACACAAGAAAATTTCCCATCTTTTTGGCTGTTTGAACTCTGACAGAGCTACAGGCACCAAACTAAAGCCAGAGATCACCAGGGCTGCTCTGAAAGACAGTTTGAACTGACAGATCACTGCAGCTCTGTCACATTTAGGATTTAGATGGTAACTCATTTGTGTGTATATGTTTCCCTGATTTAATCTGCAAATAACTCCCTTATTCCCTTTTCCTCATTACTAAACCTTTACATAGTTTATTACAGGATTGGCTGCAGGCATTGTCTTTGGTGTAACATCTAGGGTACCAAGTGATCTGAAGTAAGTGACTGGTCTCTTGGGACTAGGAGCAAAGTGAATATGGTGTGATTTTTGGTGCAAGTGACCATTTATAACCGAGACCAGTTTGGGTGGCAAGATAGAGGAAAGTCTAAGGGGACTGTCTCTGACTCCATTGGTAAGACTGTTATAGTGATCCAGGAGTTCACATTTGTTACTGACTTGGTGAAAACTAATTATAGAACACATCTCCAGTTTGGAGTGTCTTCTCTGTTTATGACAATCTGCGCTGAGGTAGGCACTGTCAGTCATGAGCTGCTCCAGATGGCATGACAAAGACTAATAATATGGGCAGGAAGTAATACAATGAGAATCAGCCTTGGAAAGTGTAAGACAATTCAGGTGAAATAACCCAGACCAGGGACTGGAAGGGGAGATTTGAAGAATGGTCATTGTGAGCTAGGTTTAGGGAAGAAACTGGTATTATTTGAGTGCCATTACTGTGTGCAGTGCTGTACAAAATAGAGGGAGAGACAGGTTTCCCCCCCTCCCAAGGCACTCACAACTCAGATTGGACAGGTCATGATTATTTGTGCCACAGTCATACCTCAGGACCCCAGTCAACATAATACAAAAATAGTCCCTGCCCCAGAGAGTTCACAGTGTAGGCCAGAGGTTCTCAAACTGTGGTCCGCAAACCACCAGTGGTCCGTGAGCTCCATTCAGGTAGTCCATGGATAGTTTCCTCTAACGTGTGTGCCTGGGTGGCTGCACACAAGAGAATGAAGTGCCACCCACCTAATTAGTGGAACTGCACAGGCATGGCTCCACTAATTAGGTGCCTGGACCCTGGAGAAGATGCACATGTAAGGTGAGGTGGTGGCCTTGGGGGTAATAGGGGTAGGTGTGAGGGGGCAGTGGGGTGAGAAGAGGCAGTGGGGGGAATTTGGGACATGCAGGGCTCTGGCAGCCAGAGAAAGAGGCAACTTTCCCCAGCTCTGTGGCTGCTGTGGTGGGAAAGAGACCCCCCACTCCTTCCCAGCCCCAGCTCAGAGGCTGCCACGGTGAGGGAGAGAGGGCACATCCATTGCATTAGAAAGGTAAGACTACTGATATTAAAATATGAGTTGTGTACTTTTATTCATAGAACGAAAAAACCCTTAATTATTAAGGGTTTTTTTATATAGTGCTTTTATCCAAAGTGCTTTACAATGGTTAGCTAATGGTACAAACAACACTTGGAAAGATCATTAAGTGCTCTGCCGAGACCCTCAGCAATTTTCAAGTGGTCCACAAAAAAAATGTTTGAGAACCACTGGTCTAGGGGCTAGTCTACACTAGAAGTGCTACAGCAGTGCAGCTGCACCAATATAGAGGACTCTGCCATTAGCATAACAAAACCACATCCATGAGAGGTGATAGCTATTGTGACAAAGTTCCTTGGTGAGTCCTGTGCTTATTGGCCAATTTGCACACCTTAGTGATCTTCCT
This sequence comes from Gopherus flavomarginatus, assembly GCF_025201925.1. NCBI lineage: Eukaryota > Metazoa > Chordata > Testudines > Testudinidae > Gopherus > Gopherus flavomarginatus. Next base: position 59,499,890 of record NC_066620.1, on the reverse strand, counting down.
CTCTGGTGGAACCAACAGTCTGGGTCAACTCCTCCTTTATCCGATCAGGAGTTAGGAGGTTTGGGGGGAACCCAGGCCCGCCCTCTACTCCGGGTTCCAACCCAGGGCCTTGTGGATTGCAGCTGTCTAGAGTGCCTCCTATAACAACTGCATGACAGCTACAACTCCCTGGGCTACTTCCCCATGGCCTCCTCCAAACACCTTCTTTATCCTCACCACAGGACCTTCCTCCTGGTGTCTGATAACACTTGTACTCCTTAGTCCTCCAGCAGCACACCCTCTTACTCTCAGATCCTTATGCCTCTTGCTCCCAGCTCCTCGCACGCCCACCACAAACTGAAGTGAGCTCCTTTTTAAACCCAGGTGCCCTGATTAGCCTTCCTTGATTGGTTGGAGGTGTTCCAATCAGCCTGTCTGCCTTAATTGGTTCTAGCAGGTTCCTGCCTACTCTAGTGCAGCCCCTGCTCTGGTCACTCAGGAAACAGAAAACTACTCATCCAGTGACCAGTATTTTTGCCCTCTACCAGACTCCTGTACCTCACTGGCCTAGGTCTGTCACACTATGTTGTCAGGCTTATTCACACGCCTGAGTGGCATAAGTTATACTGACATAATCTGTAGCATGGACAAGCCCTAACTATGACAAGATGCAATAGGTGGATGAAACGACAAAGAGCCCAGGAGACAAAGGTAAGAGTAAAATGAGCTTGTTTTTACATAATAAGTAGAAGCTTAGCCATTTCGGGATGGCAGTTTTCTATAGGCATCACAGCAGAAGTAAGGCTTAAGGAGGGATCTGAAGGAGGATAAGGTAGATGCCTCATGGATTCCCTTGCCTCCAACACACACACACACTCTCTATATATAGAATAATCAGAGAATGTGCACATTTCAAAGCAGCATAGTGGTCACCTTTTTAGTACCAAGCATAGGGAACAATTAGGCAGACAACAGCACCCAACAAACCGGACAAGAGCTTGCAGTGGGATATGGCATTCTGAATTGTTCTAGGGGCTATAGAAGCAAAGATATAACCTCATGGAACAGACAGCTAACAGTCCCTCTCTATGGGTATGTCTACACTACGGGATTATTCCGATTTTACATAAACCGGTTTTGTAAAACAGATTGTATAAAGTCGAGTGCACGTGGCCACACTAAGCACATTAATTCGGTGGTGTGCATCCCTGGTCCGAGGCTAGCGTCGATTTCTGGAGCGTTGCACTGTGGGTAGCTATCCCGTAGCTATCCCATAGTTCCTGCAGTCTCCCCCGCCCATTGGAATTCTGGGTTGAGATCCCAATGCATGATGGTGCAAAAATAGTGTCGCGGGTGATTCTGGGTAAATGTCGTCACTCATTCCTTCTTCTGTGAAAGCAAAGGCAGACAATCATTTCGCGCCCTTTTTCCCTGGATTGGTCTGGCAGATGCCATAGCATGGCAACCATGGAGCCTGTTTTGCCTTTTGTCACTGTCACCGTATGTGTACTGGATGCTACTGACAGAGGTGGTACTGCAGCACTACACAGCAGCATTCATTTGCCTTTTCAAGATAGCAGAGACGGTTATCAGTTGTTCTGTACCATCTACCATGCCATTGTAAATTGGCAATGAGATAACGGTTATCAGTTGTTCTGTACCGTCTGCTGCTGTCATGGGTGCTCCTGGCTGAAGTTGGCCGGGGGCGCAAAGACAAAAATGGGAATGACCCCACAGGTCATTCCTTCCTTTATGTTGTATCTAAAAATAGAGTCAGTCCTGCCTAGAATATGGGGCAAGTGTGCTAGAGGACCAGTGTACTAGAGAGCACAGCCGCTCCGTGTCAGATCCCGCAGAAATGATGAGCTGCATGCCATTCTAGGGGGTCCCCCTGCAGCAACCCCACCCGTTGCTTCCCTGCTCCCCCAACCCTCCTGAGCAACCGTTGCAGTGTCCCTCCCATTTGTGTGATGAAGTAATAAAGAATGCAGGAATAAGAAACACTGACTTGTTAGTGAGATAAAATGAGGGGGAGGCAGCATCCAGCTGCTATGATAGTCCAGGCAGTACAGAATCTTTTCTTTAGACATGAAAGGAAGGGGCTGATGGAGCTCAGCCCCCAGTTGCTATGATGAAGATGGTTACCAGCCGTTCTGTACCATCTACTAGGAATGACCGGGAGTCATTCCTATTTTTGCCCAGGCGCCCCTGGCCGACCTCACCTGAGGCAGGCCAGGAGCACTCATGGGCTGATGATGATGATGGATAGCAGTCATATTGTACCATCTGCCACTGGGGAGGGGAGGGGACAGGGTGCTGCTGTTCAGTGCCGCAGCATCACGTCTACCAGCAGCATGCAGTAGACATAGGTTGACATATAAAAAAGTCAAGAAACTATTTTTTCCCTTTTCTTTCACGGGGGGAGGGCGGGTAAACTGACAAGGTATACCCTGAACCACCCCAGACAATGTGTTTGACCCTACAGGCATTTGGAGCTCAGCCAATAATGCAAATGCTTTTAGGAGAGTGCGGGGACTGTGGGATAGCTGGAGTCCTCAGTACCCCCTCCCTCCCTCCATGAGCGTCCATTTGATTCTTTGGCTTTCTGTTACGCTTGTCACGCAGCACTATGCTGAGTCCTTGCTGTGGCCTCTGTCTGGAGATTTTTTTCAAATGCTTTGGCATTTTATCTTCTGGAACGGAGCTCTGATAGAATAGATTTGCCTCCCCATACAGCGATCAGATCCAGTATCTCCCTTACGGTCCATGCTGGAGCTCTTTTTGGATTTGGTACTGCATCGCCACCCGTGCTGATCAGAGCTCCATGCTGGGCAAACAGGAAATGAAATTCAAAAGTTCGCAGGGCTTTTCCTGTCTACCTGGCCAGTGCATCCGAGTTCAGATTGCTGTCCAGAGTGGTCACAATGGTGCACTGTGGGATACCACCCTGAGGCCAATACCGTCGATTTGCGGCCACACTAACCCTAATCCGATATGGTAATACCGATTTCAGCGCTACTCCTCTCGTCGGGGAGGAGTACAGAAACCGGTTTAAAGAGCCCTTTATATCGATATAAAGGGCCTCGTTGTGTGGACGGGTGCAGCGTTAAATTGGTTTAACACTGCTAAAATCAGTATAAACGTGTAGTGTAGACCAGGCCTAAGTGGCATGTAAAACACTGCATACATTCAGTCCTTACTGGTTGCTGAAGCTGAAATGCCTGTTTAGAGGTGTTGGACTGAGAGAACAAATTAAGGGCCAAATTCTACATTTTCTTATTCAGGCAAATCTCTCATCCTTGGGCCTTACAAGAGCATTTGCTGTCTACTAAAAATTTGATTTATAACATGCACAGCTCATTTTATTATTAGTCACCCTATCAGTGGTCAGAAGAGTGAGGCTTCTGAAGAAGAGTAAGAGTGAGCGAAAACTGTTTATCCAGGTCTTGTACTTTGTGTGTGGTGGCGGGGGAGATTTACGCTGATGCACCTCCATTGATTTCAGTGGAGGTACTCCAAATTTACACTGATATAATAGAAAGCAGAATCTGGCTTTGCTATGCTTTGTGTAGCTATTCTAACTCCCAAAGAAAGAAGCAGTGAATTAACAATGCACATTATTTTTTTCACCACTCTGCGTAAAACACCTGCCTTTTAATAGGAGCTACAGTAGATTTCCATGCACTGGGATAAAGTATAATAGCGTCTCTCACTACATTCATTCTTTCATCTATCTCATTATGGCAATTAGTGTGTTTCCATTTTGAACAAAGATCCTTCCTGAAAGCAATCTGGCTGCTAATGTCACAATTACTGTTTCTTTCTTTTGGACCAATTATAGGTGATAATGTAACTATTTGACAATGTTTGTGTTCTAATTAAGAGCATGACTACAAACTGGTGCTCAGTTCCAGCCAAGCTGCTGCTCTTTCAGCTGATGTTGCATTTAATCACTGTTTTTTATACATCCCTGGCACAGTTTAAGGAAAATAAGAATAAATTGGTCACCCTTCGTGTACAAGATTGCTCCATCTTCATCTAGACTCATCCCTTCTCTTCCTGAATGACTTGAGCATTCTTTTGTTGTATGTTTGGTATAAGGGACAGAGTAAATCAGAGATGTAAGCAGGCACCTTTGATTGACAATTTTAATCTCCCAGTTAATGCCCAGATTTTCAAGTGTCAGCAGTAAACCACTGATTGTTAATATCACCCAGCAGCAGGGTGCATCAGCACAATAGTTGGTCATTAAGGAAAAACAAATAAATGATGAACATGCCTCAGGCTGTTAAACAAGACACACTGGTCTAGAAGCAGGATCTGGGACAAAAAACTGAGTAAAATAGATTAGCCCTTTCAGAATGGAAAAATGCCACCATTGTTTGTGTTTCAAATCTTGCATTTTTAAATCTTTGGTGTGATGTAAAATAGGGTAGGAATATTTGATAATTTTACCTCTTCTGTAAGGTCAGGTCTACACTACTGGCCTATGTCGGTATAACTACATCACATAGGCTTGGTCTGCACTGGGATCAGAGGGGGCGGGGAGAAATCGATCTAAGATATGCAACTTCAGCTACGAGAATAGCGTAGCTGAAGTCGACGTATCTTAGATCAAATTAAAATTACTTACTTCGCATCCTCATAGTACTGGATTGACGGCCGCAGCTCCCCCATCAACTTTGCTTCTGCCTCTCGCGCTGCTGGAGTTCAGCAGTTGACGGGAGAGCGATCAGGGATCGATTTATCGTGTCTACACTACACACAATAAATCAATCCCTGATAGATTGATCGCTACCCATCATCCGGCAGGTAGTGTAGACATACCCTCAGAGGTGTGAAAATTGCATGCCCCTCAGTGATGTAGTTATACTGACCTAACTCACCACATAGAGAGGTGAATTAACTATACCAATGGGAGCACTCTCTCCCATCAGCTTAGCACATCTTCATTAAAGTGCAACAGTGGCATTTTAAGTGTAGAATTGCCCGTAAATCTCCTCACTTCACTGGGCCACAGTGCAGAGGGTTGGATTTAAAGCCAGAGCAGATGTGTGGATTTATTTGGAGGCAGGCATGCTCAAAGAGAGGGTAGAAAGGATATGGATAGGAAGTGATTTTTAGGGGACAGATTGGTGTGGATGAAGAATTCTGTAACCCAACTAAAGGCACATTGAAACTGCACTTGTCTATGCTGCAGACTTTGTTGTTGTAGGCTCAGTCACATCATCAATAAGGAAAATCATCATCAGTAGGATAGCTTCCCTGAGTGTGCATAGATGATCAATATCCAAGCACAAACATTTACTTGCCCTGGAATGAGATGATTGTGGGAGAGGAAAGGGGGCCATTTCATGGTATTTTCAGAGATGGCCAAAATATCAAGACTACTAGTCAAATTAGGAACATTCCAGTTTCACAGATACTAGAGGTATTCTTTGAGGATATTGTTTCTTAAAGAGAACCCAGTCATCCAGATTTGACTGAGTTATACCAGAAAGTCAAAAAAGTTACACTAGGGATTAATTTGGTCCAACATTAGGGTCTGATCCTATTCTTGTTGACATGAACAGTGGCTTAAAGAATCAGCCCGTCCTGAAAAGCAAGCTGCTTGACTTAATTCTTCTACTCTACATAAAATCAGCACAGTGCATATTCAAGGCAGGCAAAAGCAGCAAAGAATCCTGTGGCACCTTATAGACTAACAGACGTTTTGGAGCATGAGCTTTCGTGGGTGAATACCCACTTCTTCAGATGCATGTGGTTGAAATTTCCAGGGGCAGGTATATATATGCTAGCAAGCAAGCTAGAGATAACGAGGTCAGTTCAATCAGGGAGGATGAGGCCCTGTTCTAGCAGTTGATAATTTCTGATGAATAAGATAAGTCAGTTCTTTTTTCCAGGACTGTGAAGCACATCAGCAACTGATGAAACAATTTTTGGATTCCATCCAAGCTGTGATACTCAAACCTCTCACTCTCTTAGAGTGGAACAAGTGCATTGAGAAGACTCAATTTGCTTTAAGAACACCTATGACCTATGACACCAGTGTAGAAATAGTTTGAGTGAAAATCACCTTCGGGTACTACCAGCAGCAACTCAGGCAAGTATTAACATCTGACCGTCCTGCTGCAATGTTTCGGTCAAATGATCACAGACCCATCCATGATCTTTTCCCACTTTCCACCCAAAAACAGTCATGGGGTCTCACCTACTGTCCACAGAGCTAATGTACTGCTGAGTCAAGCACTGCAGTGAAAGAATGAGTCGCAAGCCTCCAGGAACACGACTGCAGGGAGGAGACATTAGAAACTGTTGGTGAGTGGGGTGCAGAGCTGGGGCATTAGTGCTTAAGGGGGGGCTGAAAAAGGTGGGACATCTATCCCATTTGCCCAGCCATCACCCTACCCCCTATTCTGCCCTGTAGCCTCACTTCTGCTTCTGAAACTCCTGGGGCTCTGCACCTCCCCCACCCAGGCCTGAGAGAGCTGCAGGGGGTCGCTCTTCCCCTTCCCGGGCTGGGTTTTGCAGCAAGGCACACAAGAGCCACCCCTTTGCTTGCACTAGGAGGTGGAGGGGCCCTGAGCAACGGGGATCTTTTCACTCCCATTCAACTGGTATTGGCTCCTGAGGGGATGGGGTCCAGGGAGTGCAGCCTGCTTTCTGCAGCAGCTTTTTATTGGCTGCTGTTCACCCAGGAGGTAGGGCAATAGGGGGAAAATAGCCAATCAGAAGGTGTGTCCCCCCAGCAGGCTTCTCAGTGCCCTGGCTCCCCTTATAGAGATGTTGCACACTGGGTCTGTGACCTGTCTCCAGGAGGCGCATTCTAGGGGCATGCAGCAGAATCAATAGGTTGGCTACAGAACAATACTCTACTGAATGTAGGGGTTGTCTCTGGTTTCTCTCTATATGACTGCCTATGCTCCACCCCTTCACCCCCCACAGCTCAGTGACTCCACAGGCTCTTACCTGTGTTCTTAGGAAGAGGTGAGTCACTCCCAAGCACTCTGACAGAGAGCAGTAGTGACATTGGCTGTCCACTTGATAGATCAACCATACATCCAGAAAGCAGGGCCGGATTAACACAGGGGCACCATCTCTTCAGCTCCCATTGACCAGGAACACTGTGGGGGCAGCGCTTGTGGGCACGGGCAGCACAAGGAGACACACTATCCTCCTCCCCCTAGGAGTGCGCAGAGATGTGCCAGCAGCCAGCTGCTTCCGGGAGCGGCATGGGGCCATGGCAGGCAGCCTGCCTGAGCTCTGCTGCGCTGCTGGCCAGGAGCCACCAGTGGTAAGTGCCTCCCAGATGGATCCTGCACCTCGCACCCCCTCATTCACCTCAATCCCCTGCCCCAGGTCAAAATCCCCTCCTGCATCAAACTCCCTCCAAGAGTCTGCACCCCTCACCTGTACCCCAACTCTCTGCCCCAGCCTGGAGCCCCCTCCCGCACCCAAACTCCCTCCCAGCAAGAAAATAATATAACAGCTGTTCTAAAGTAAGAAGTAGGCTATTTCGAATTAACTTAACTATATTCTACATGTTTTAAGACTGAAATGTAACCACAGAACGGTTTTATGTTAATTAAAAGGCAAGTTTAGTATAGCGTTAATAGCCTCAATTCCATAATTGTGATCATTTTGGTTTAAATTAAGGAAAAGACTTCTATACAGGGGCCCCACAAAATCTAATAGCCCCAGGCCCACAGGAGAGTTAATCCAGTCCTGCTGGAAAGCAATGTAAAAGAAACTGGGTTTAGTCTCATACCTTGTCAAATGCAAATTTGGTATTTGCCAGCACTTTTTGAGACCAACCAACTCAGATAACAAGGACAGGTTGGTTGACAGCAGAGGACTTTCTTTCCTATGTGATAAAACAACTGATGCTATGGACAGATACATGTGTAATGTGCTTGTGATTCTTCATGTTGATTGCAGTGATGACTCTTAACTACTTGGAGTCCAAGTAACTTACGTAACTGTGTGATGCTTGAACCTGTTCATTTTAAGCCTGTAACTAAAGCTGTAATAGACGCTCTGGGCAACTTTGGATAATCAAAATACTGTATCAGGTTTTTATTCCTGACAGTGCTACATACCTGCTTAAAGCATTCCAAAGATACTTGTAACCTGTGATCAACATTGTCAAACTTAGGTGCCTAAAGTTAGACACTTATGTCAATGGTCTGATTTTTCTGAGATTTTTCACCAGCAAACTTCCTCTGACTTCAGTGGAAGCTGCGAATGATCAGCACCTTTGTCGATTGGGCCACTCGTATTTAGCTGCCTAATTTTATTGGCCTTTGGACCTGACTGTCAAGAGATGCTGAACATGTGTCACAGCTCCCATTGACTTCAGTTAGAGATCTGATTGCTCACCAGCTTGGAAAATGAGAACCCTATGTTCCCAAATCCTGTTCATGCCAAGTACACAGTACATCTGCTCATTCTTGCTGGTGACCAATGGAGAAAAACTTTTTTTCAAAACCAAGTGACCTAGACAAAGAGTTATATGTTGCTTCACTGCATGCCTAGCAAAAAAAAGGAAGGTTCTGTGTATTTCTAGATGTAACAGGATGTACTCCCAACACTGGTCGTATGTGCTGGAACAGTTGGTTTCAGGCAATACTCCTGACCGTTACAGACAATACCTTGAAGTCAACACTTGATTCTCTCTTGCACCTTGTGCAGCCATTTATATCTGTACAAAATGTGACTACATTTCTACCATTCTGACTTGGTAGCAGGGGCGGCTCTAGCTTTTTTGCTGCCCCAAGCACGGCAGTCAGGCAGCCCTCGGCAGTGCGCCTGCTGGAGGTCCCCGGTCCCACAGCTTTGGAGTACCCGCCGCCAAATTGCCGCCGAATCCACGGGACCAGGGACCACCTGCAGGAAAGCCGCCGAAGACTGCGTGACTGACACCCTCGCAGGGACTGGCAGGGCGCCCCCCGCAGCTTGCCACCCCAGGCATGCACTTGGAGCACTGGTGCCTGAAGCTGCCACTGCTTGGTAGTGTTTATGGCCAGTTTACACAGGGATAAATGAGTGCACAAGATGCAGAGCAGTGGAAAATTAGTTCTACATTCCCAAGAACATGGTGGGATGGGACCAAGGACTTAGAGAAAACTGTGAAGTTCTAGAACTGTATGTTAGAAAAGTTATGGACAGCTTAACAAAGTCCTTAAAATGTCAATCATGCCTTGCTTTCATTATCTGCAAGACCTTGCTCCTTGTACACCCACAGAAACTGAAAACACCTTATACACACTTATAAAAAAAGAAACTAAGCAAAAGGTCACTAAAGATTGGGAATGATGTGGATGAATCTTCCAGACATTTAAAATAAACCCTGCAACCGTTTTTTCCCCCAAATCTCATGGAAGTTTTGATCCACAGAAAGCCAAAACTTTTATGGTGGGGAACAGAGATATTTTTGAATTGTTTCCAGTGTTTGAAAATAACAGACCTGCACAGGGAGTGGTTGCAGCCCACATACATACTTCATCCGAACTAACTCACATTAGCCCAATGCCGATGAGGTGTGAACTGAATTTTTTTTATTTCCAGATCTTTCATCTATTGAATGAAAATGCCTTTTTACCAGCAAACTGTGCTTCTGCTTTGCTTTGTATAAAGATGTCCATAGAGATGACAGGAGAACTCTAAAAGTATATAATTAGGCAAGGTATAACAAACAAGACACTGGTTGTTATGTTTTATAAAAGTATTATATTTAGTGTTTGTGTTGCTTTCAAATTATGAAATCGTTTAAAAAAACACTTTGTCATGTGATGATAAAGAATTACATAAAAGGGTAACAAACTCTAAACAAGGAACTTTATTTGAATAATGAATGCAGTATTATGCCTAAAGCTACTGTTTCTCTGTTTCGTTAGAAAACTTCCCTAGACATCTTCAATCTGAATGCCTGCAATAGATTTAAAGAAACAGTACATATTTACTCAGATTTTTCTAAGTGACGATAAAGTTTATGTAAATGAAAAATACTTTTAAAGCAAATGTTATGATTTTTAGAAACAAGGAAACAAGGACCTCTTTCATGGAGAAAAGGTCATGATTACACCAGCACCACCATATTTCCCCCATGACAAACAGCTTTATTCAGACGTACAGAATGGCCAACTTCTACGGTCAAATTTTATAATGTCTGTACATATCAACACACATACACACACACACACACGCACACACAAGTCCTCGCAAATACCTTGCTATGGATTGTGAGGCTCAGCAGTTGGCACAGAAACAGAACACTACAGACATATTCTTGAATACTAGATCTAGTCATTTCCTCTTTTTTATTCTTACTAAAAGTAAAAGGTGGCTAAAACTGTGTTTTCCCCATATTATCCCCCACACCAACTGTTTAATAACAGAATAGCAAACAATATTGGAAATGCACAATTTATTAAGGGAACACAGTAATAAAACTCTCCCTTAAGAATAGGGAACTTGTGTCGAGCTTTTTCAGAGTTTCCCTTTTAATCTGTATGAATCTGTTTATAGATGTCTCCATATCAGCACTCGACAAAGGGACCAATTGTATTACAAGAAAAGCATGGCCGCTTAGCCCTTCATCTTTGTCACTGTGCAGTACAGCTGAGCCATTCAGAACTACATGGCAACAGGAGGCAGAGACCCCTGATCCTCCTGCTCCAGGGTATAACAAATCTGAGTTCCAGTCCCCGAAAACCTAATATCTGATACCTGTTTGAGTAATTCTGATTCTTCCCCCTTGAAAGCAGTTTTATCCAATATACAACATTACATACAGTGACATATACATCTATACAGACAGCACATTGTCTCTGTTAATGTTGTCAACGGGGACTCCAGTGAAACTCAGTATTGACGCCGGGCTGAGTCCCCCTGTGTTATAGCTCAGATACATGCTGCTTGAGTGCTTGGTTATATGTAATGTAGCCAATTCTTTTGCTGGATGTGGGAGGGGGGATGGTAATGCAGTAATAGCTAGGTCTTCTGATTTCCAGGCCAGTGTCAAATCCATTGAATCATTCTGTTTACCTGGTCAAAGTCAAAGGGAGCTGCAACGGGAGCTCAACATCTCTGAAAATCAGGCCTCATGAATTAAAAAGTGAGCACCTAAAAATTGAAGCACCAAAACTAGACACCACTTTTGACTCTCAATTATTTATCTATAGCCCTACAGGAAACCGATGACAGAGCAATACATAGAACCCAGTATGACGGGTTGGATCACAGAAACCGGCTTGGGAACTGCCAACTGATGTACCAAGACTACTTCTGCCCCTGCTTTCCCTGCAAGCTCGGGACTACAGCACCCCATCTTGCTGAGCCGACATACCAGTCTGCTCCAACACAGACCCAGGATCTGAACCACGTGCCCCAAAGCTGCAGACGTAATCTGAAAGCAGCTTACAGAAGTGTTCCTGTCTTTAACACTCAGATGCATAGCTCCCAATGGGGTCTAAACCCCAAATAAATCCATTTTACCCTATATAAGGCTTGTATAGGGTAAACTCAAATTGTTTGCCCTCTATAACACTGATAGAGAGATATGCACAGCTGTTTCCCCCCCTCCATGTATTAATACATACTCTGGGTTAATTAATAAGTAAAAAGTGATTTTATTAAATGCAGAAAGTAGGATTTAAGTGGTTCCAAGTAGTAACAGATAGAACAAAGTGAATTACCAAGCAAAATAAAACAAAACATGCAAATCTAAGTCTAATACAGTAATAAAACCAAATGCATATAAAATCTCACCCTCAGAGATGTTGCAATAAGTTTCTTTCACAGACTGGACACCTTCTAGTCTGGGCACAATCGTTTCCCCGGGTACAGCTCTTGTTCCAGCTCAGATGGGAGCTAGGGGATTTCTCATGATGGCTTCTCTTTGTTCTGTTCCACCCCCTTATATATCTTTTGCATAAGGCAAGAATCCTTTGTCCCTCTAGGCTCCCACCCCTGCTTCTCAATGGAAAAAGACCAGGTTAAAGATGCATTCCAATTCAGGTGACATCATCACATGCCACTGTAAGACCCCAAGCCTTCATTCCTCCCAGCCTGCCTGCAAACAGAGCTATCCACAGTCAATTGTCCTGGTTAATGGGAGCCATCAAGTTTCCAAACCACCATTAATGGCCCACACTTTGCATAATTACAATAGGCCTCAGAGTTATATTTCATATTTCTAGTTTCAGATACAAGAGTGATACATTTATACAAATAGGATGATCACACTCAGTAGATGATAAACTTTGTAATGATACCTTACAAGAGATCTTTTGCATGAAGCATATTCCAGTTACATTATAGTCATACTCATTAGCATATTTTCATAAAATCATATAGAGTGCAACGTCACACCCAGCCTCCTCATTCCTCTGGTACTTTGACCACCAATTGGTCCTTTTAATCTTATTTATACACAGAAGATTCTACACTAGGCCATAGCCTGCAATACATCTTTCATTAACATCTTTCAGGCTCCATGGAAGGCATATACACAAATATAAAAGGTGCCAATGTAACCACTGACTTTACTATTATTAATAGGGTCCAATCTGCTGCAACATCAACCTTGTCTTTCCAGATAGGCAATTACAGCTGTTTTTCTGTCATTAAACCAGTCTTAATGGGTGCAGCCAATGGACCATCTATCATCATGAATGCAATTACTATCTCTGTCATGATCAATATTTGCTTACGCTGAGTTAGGAAAGATATTGAAAGCTTATAGTGCATTTAAATGGCTGTTGATGCTAAGACAATGGGGAAGCTGGAGAGCAGTGAGAAATGTTACCTAAAATAAGTGCAGCCTCTCTTGACATTCCTGAAATCATCTGTGAGATGAAATGCGTGTTGATGATCCTCTTTTCTGGCACTGATACCCTGAACTCACATCAAGGAGGCAGAGGTTCAGCTAATCTCTCAGTGGGATAAGGTTAAATATGAGAGAGGTTAATTGACTGGTTCTCCAATATCACGAGGAATGTATTAGAAGAGGCAGGTCCACAGGGAATTGGACTGAGCATATCCTCTCCTCCTCCCTCCCAACTGCACGCACGTATACACACATACTTTATTCACAGGGGCTGTGGAACAGCCGTCATTATGTAATAACTTTTGGGCTACTGCCAACCTGTGTTGAATTTAAACTAGTAAGATTGAGCAGGAAGGCTCTGAATCTTATCACTGAGCCCCTAAGCCATAAAGCAGAAAGGGGACTGGATGAATCAAGGAGTAGGTAATGAAATACAAAGCCTTTGAATAAGCCATTTGTTTGAATCCAGACCAAGTCAACAGTGGCCAAAAATCAGATTATGGTTTAATTATTACAGTGAAGTGTTTATAGTGATTTGTATATAGGAGTGATCTTAGAATTCCGGAGTTCTAATCCCAACCGCTTCCTTGAACAATTCACTTAACCTTTCTGCCTCAGTTTCCCCTTTTGTAAAATGAAAACAATAATACTGATTCACCAGAGTGGTGAAAGGATCTGTACATTGTGCTTTTCACTTTCAGAGCTTTTAAAAGCATTAAATATAATTATTATCCATACTTTGCTATGGTAGGGTTTCTCCAATGCACTGTTGAGGCACATCATCCAGAGGATGATGTGGGAAGGTTTGCAGAGTCATTGTCCATGCTGTACCTATTCTAGGGTCCCCAGAGCTATCAGTCTTGGGCTTTTCACTGTCAGGCGTTTAAACCCTTACAGAAATACTTTATAGAATTTAAGAGGGTAGTTACCCTTCTGTGGAATTTTTAAGACAACCTACAGAATTCTAGAGCAGCAATCTTGTTCTATTCAATTGGCAAAACACTGGAGACAGGCTTAGAAAGACATTTCTGTAGAAATCTATTGGTTTCATCCTATTAAATTCTATAGGACTTTTTCATAAGGCTTTCAAAACCAAACGTTATTAGTGTGATCATATCAAAATACCACCTGATGATCACTTTCCAACTCAAGAAAACCAGACTGGAGCACTAATTCTGTGACTACTGAGTCAGACTATTGCCCACACAGTGAACAGAGATATATGGGAATTGACATACTGGCTCAGACTTGAGGTCCATCTAGTACACTATCTCTTCTCTGACAGTGGCCAGCACCAGATACTTCAAAAGAAAATATAAGAACCTTGAAGTAGGCAGATGTGGGATAATCTATCCTCTACATTAGGTCCCATCCTGATCTCTAAGAGAGACTAGTGTAAGCTTTGAAGCATGACGTTTAAAATCCCTTCCAAAAATTATGTTAGCTTTATTGATGATAACTCCAGATAGTCTTGTTTTTCATCCACATGCCTTTCTTAATCTTGTGAAGTTCTTGATCTCAATGACTTCCTGTGGCAGTGAGTTCCATAGTCTAGATATGCATTGCATGAAAAAAATCTTTCCTGGTATTAGTTTCAAATTTGCCAACTTTTAATTTCATTTCACTGTTTATGTATGTGCGTATCTCCAGAATCTGAAGTCTGGAAATCTGTACTCCAAACACCAATTTATTGGGACTTGCAACTTCTTTTTAGACAGCATCTGGCAAGAGCAAGGGGTGCAAAAATCTCTGCATTCAAATGGTTCCTTTTCAACAGGGGGTAAATTCAAATAGCTCAAACCCAGGTAATGTTATTTCTTTCATCAATGTCAATGTACCCCTGAGATCTCTAGGTTAAAAAGTGAGTTCAACAGCCAATCAAATGCTCTGCCTATAAGCCCTGCATAATACAATTGTCTTTTGTAAATTACACAGCTTGGTTCTGAATCTAACAGTGATGCTGGATGTCACAGACAACTCATTTGATTCATATTTAGGGGATTTTTGAGTTCAAAGGGAACTAGAAAATGCGAGATGAGAAAAGTTAGGCAGATTAGTTCCAAACAATCCTACCAATACTTGAGTGAAAATCTTGGAGTAGATCTCTAAAAGTTACAGTTAGATTGGGTGGCGGGGGCAGAGGGGGGGGGGCGGTCAGGGTGCTATTTCTTCCTGGAAAGTCCTCTGTGGTGAGAGCCTGGAAATCCCCACATTGTTCAAGTTTCACTCACTTTTAGGAAATTAAGAATGTTTATGATATGAAAAAAGGCATGACATGACTGACTTATATTTCAAAACAGGCTAGAAGACAGTTAATCTCTGTGGACTCCTCTTCTTACTAGGCCTGCAAAAGTGATTGGAAACCACACACCATTCGTATCGGTCCCCACTGGCTGGGAATGGCGAACTGTGACCACTGGGAGCTGTGGAGGGCCATGCCTGCAGATGGTCAACGTCAGCAAAATGTCTCACGGCCCACAATCGGATTACCCTGATGGTCCGCATGTGGCTCACCAGCCGCAGGTTGCCCACCACTGAGCCAGGCTGTTCCCAGTGGTGGCAGATGACAGAAGAAGAAGCAATGTTTCCTTGCTTTCAGCCTTAACAAAAGACAAATGGGGACCTTCAGCACTAGATGATTATCTCCGCTAATACACAGTGTAAATGCTCTCACCACTTTTTTATATTCCCCAATTTAAGCTGCTGTTGCCTTCAGTGTGTTGGCAAGAAATAGCCCCCCTTACACTCCCTCATCTCCCCCCACAGTCCTAGTCAGCAGAAAATCCGTGCTGTTTACTCAGGGCCTAATCCTATGAGATGCTGAGCAAACTACGCTCCCATGAAGGCAGGAAGGGCCCTTAGAGATTAACCGTTGTTAGACAATTTCAATTTTTCTTTACTTCAGACACACACGTCTTTTTGTTTCATCTTTTTCTTAAATAATCATTAATTAACACCCCTACTCCAACCTCACATTTAAACTAAGCAACCCCCTCACCCCCAGTCCTTTTGCATTTGAGTTACTGGGTGCCACGGGAGTAAAATAGCCAATTTAAAAGCCGGTTATATTTGGGGTGCTGGAACAAATTGTTATAGGGCAGTGCAGAGAATCATTGAACCAAACTGTAAACCCTGTATATAATGGAAACCACTGCAAGCCAGAGGGTGCTATAGCCATACCACCTCAACCTTGCTGGGCATGCTTCAACTGCAGCTGCAATATAAAAGGGAGCAGTCCAACACAGTCTAGGTGGACTGCTGAGGAGAAAAAAAATCACCTTGCTGGCTCCAGCCAAGGAGCAGTTGGGATCCCAGACCTTGGGAACAGGAGATGCTGAGGCCCAGACCGGCATCTGCAGGTGCCTCAGGGAAATTGCGGTAATTGCCTGAGGAGCCAAGAGACTTCAGAAACACCCTGACTTCTACTGCAGGAGTCCTGGTAGGAAGTAGCCCAGGAAGGGACTAGCCAGTGTCCCTTCAGCAGTCAGAGTGTTGCACTAAGATTCCCCACCGACTTTGGGGGTGGCCACGGCACCCCTTTCTGCTGACCCTGGCCACTGGGCCATGCTTCCCTGCAGCCGAGGGGTATTCTGCTGACCCTGGCCATTGGCCCATGCTGCCATGAAGCCAAGGGGCATCCTACCGACTCTTGCCATTTGCCTATTAGCGGTGACCATTGGTCCATGCAGTCTCGAAGCTGAGGACAGCCATATAGACTTAACTGCCGGGCTACCATGCCCTTATCCCAGCCCCAGGGTAACGGGGCTTACTTGACCCATGACACCTGCCTACACTGTGAGTTCCCCCAGCAAGTCAGACTGCCTAAACAGGCCTGCTTTGCTTTCTCCTCAGAATCTATAAACAGTGTAATTGCCTATTAGTATAAGGTACCACGCAGCCCTTTCTGAGCAAGCACGTTTATGCTTACAGTAAAAACATTACAGAGAAAACAGCTAAACAATAAAGAACCTACAAGCATATGATTTAGTTTACCAGAGATCATCCCCAACTCCAACAATGGCTCCAACCAGTAAACAGTTCTTCAGACCTCACCAAGGAGTTGTTCAGTGCTCACAAGTTCATAACAGCTGTTATCTCAGCACAAGCATGCTCATGAATCTGAGAATCATTCCTTTATGCAATTCAGGCCTCTGATCTGCAGAGACCATGAATAGGTAATCAGCCAGAAAGTGGCTCCCTTCTCAGAGCAAAGCTTCAAAAGGTTGCATCTTTGCATATAGGCAGAGGGTGTAATTTGTATTCAGTTTGCCCCAGGTATTCCATAAGGAACCCACTTAGCTTTGTTTTGTCTGACATATTGTTTAAAATAGTCCTTGGGAGCTCATATCACTTCCCAAGGTCTCAATTGGCCAAATCTTTTCCCCCAGCGATGTAAAATACAATCCCTCAGTAATCCATAAACTTTACATTTCTAATATAATGAACTCCCAAGATACCTAAACTTAAGTCAATAAGGTTTGCACACAGTACTGCAGGAAATTGCCATATCTGTCACACTCTTTACTACGGAAGAAGCCAGGCATTTAGTCCCTCAGACCACAGATCACCTGAAATTCTTGCAGGTCATAAGGGATTCATGGGCCTTCCACACAGAGAACCTGTGCTTCTGTGCTACTGTCTGGTCCCCTCAGCTCCCTGTAGCACCTTGACAGCAGAGACTTTGAGGCCAGCACACCCCCTCTACAGTAGCTGCTGCAAGAATCTTAGACTTGAGCAGCAGTAATTTAATCCTCTTTGCCCTGTGGGCTTTTGCACATGCTGCCAAGTGCAATTTACTCCCCACCCCTCACACCCAAACCTTAAATCTCTATCCCAGAGGAAGGGCTTCGGGGGGCTGGGGTGTCAGGGAAAGGGGGGATATTCTGTGGAGGCAACACTCTGCTTGCTGTCTTTCTCCAGGCTAAGTGGGTGGGTGCATGTATAATGCTGACAGACCCCAGTCATCAGCGCGTGGGATTGAACCAGGGACCTCTGGAGTTTAATGCATGAGCCTCTACCGCATGAGCTAAAAGCCGACTGGCTGTTAGCTAAGATTGTAGAGCAGACTCGTTTTCTCTCTCTCTCTCTCTAAGTGGTCTTGGTGCCACTAGATGGGACAGAACACCACACACAGAAGGTGTGTGGGTTACACATGCTCCCCTATGGGCACAGAAGCAAAGTCTCTAATGCAAGAAGTGCCATCATACATATTTAGTGGTTGTCTGAACACACATTTCTCCATACTGGGGATGGAAATTAATGTTGCCCCACATGGTCTGTGGAGCTCCCAAGTGCTCTGGATTCGAGGTGAGTATATAACCTTAGGAAGGCCATAGTGAAATTGATCGCTCTTCATTTTAACTTCTTCCTTAAGAAAGCACAGCTGATCTGGCAACCCTTGCTCACACAAGCAGTCCCACTGACTTCAACAGAGATGCTCGCATGAGTATAGGTTAAAGGAACCGGCCTTTCTTTTGTATTCCAACTGTCATACAAACTTCATCTCCAAAATGCTCGACAGAACCCAGCAGTGCAGCTGCAGAGTTAAATAAGAGCAGAGAAAGAGAGGAAGGGATAGAGGTAAGGGGGAAAGGAGAAGCTTTCAGATGAGATGGAGAACCAATGAAGCAAAGAGATACAGGAAAGGCTGCTCCAGGTGGCAGGAACCATAGAGGAGAAGGCTCTCATCCCAGATTGTGTGGCAGGACAGAGAGAACAAGCAGTCACCTGATGAAATTAAAGGGCAATAGATTTAAAAAAAATAAAATGAAATACCTCTCTGCACAGCATGAAGTCAGTCTGTAGAATACGTTGAAGAGACGATCATGGAGTTAAATACTGAAGCTGGAGTTTTATAAAGGTTTTTTTGACCATGGTATGAATACTAATATCATGCAGTGCTATGCCAGCTAAAGTAAGAGCAACCAAGTCTCAAAGCTCCAGAGTATAAATCTATCATCTGCTGGGGTTAGCAAGAAACATCCACCCCATGGTATAAATGCTCTGACTGGATTCCATAATTAGCTAGGACCATTATGGGAGTTAATCACCTTCTGAATATTGACCCCTGCTGGAGGCTGGATCCGAGAATGGATTGACCATTGCCAGATCCAGAGTGTCAGATCCTATCTATATTTTATTTTGGATGCTATTCCTCTTTGACAAATGTTCAACTCCCTGTTCAAATTTGTTCAGTTCTTCCTGCACACAGTCAGAAAGGGAAGTTACTGGGTCTCTACTGGAAAGGCTACACTCCTCAATGATAGGTTTCAGAGTAGCAGCTGTGTTAGTCTATATCTGCAAGTATTACTCCTCAGTGATGTGGTTGCTAAAGACAAGAGCTGGACAAACCATGCAGGGTTCATTTCATGCTGGGTTTTGTGAGTTATACCCTGCAGGTCAGTTTTTCTGGAGCAGGCAGGAAGCCAATTGCTGCAGTGTGATAAATGTCACCTTTAATTGCTTTCCCTAGTGGTGGGAAGCTTCTCTTTTCTCTCAAACAGCCTTGAAACCTGCCCTAACTATCTTTAATATCTTAAGGGTTCCTGGTGGGTGGCTCCCACTTCTTCCTCTTTCCTTACAGGTGTCTCACAAATTTAGGATGAAAGTTTCACAAATTTAGGATGAAGCTGGTTGGCTTTTTTTATTTCTAAATTTGAATTTTTGAAAAAAATGGGAGGGAACATTTTTAAAAGTTAATAAATTTTCCCTCTTTTTAAATACCAGCTACATAAACATTCTGTACTCATGTCAGACTTTGCACCTGTTTTCAACTCCGACTAAGGATGGTTGCAAGTGTTTCATGCAGCCCTAGCTCTGACCAAACATTGACTGAGGGAACTTTTTGATGAAGAAATGTTGTACATACACTATTCCTATACTGCCAGCTCATAACACCTAGAGGAAAAAATCTTCCTTGGATACATAAACAGGGGAATCTCCAGTACGAGTAGAGAGATTATTTTACCTGATGCACCCGCTGCTGGAACGCTGTGTCCTGTTCTGATGTCCATAATTCAGGAAGGATGTTTATAAATTGGAGACCATGCAGAGAAGAGCCATGAGAATTATTAATGGATTAGAAAACATGCTTTATAGTGATAGATTCAAGGAACTCAATCTACTTATCTTAAGAAAGGGAACATTAAGGGGTGTCTTGATTAGTCTATAAGTATCCACACGGGGAACAAATATTTAATAATGGGCTCTTCAATCTAGCAGAGAAATGTGTAACATGATCCAATGGCTGAAAGTTGAAGCTAGACAAATAGACATAAGGCATACATTTTTAAGAGTAAGGATGACTAATTGAAACAATTTGCCAAGGGTCATGCTGGATTCTCCATCACTGACCATTTTAAAATCCAGATTGGATGTTTTCTAAAAGCTGCTCTAGGAATTATTTTGGGGAAGTTCTATGGCCTGTGTTGTACAGGAGCTTAGACTATCATAATGGTCCCTTGTGGCCTTGGAATCTATGAATCTATTAACACAACTATCTGTTAGTGACTTTTAATTAATCAAATATTTTCAATCTTTCTTGATAATACTACGAAATATAACAGGGTTTCTATTGTTTCCCCCACGCACACACCTGTCTGGAGACTAAAATAGTTCCTGTGTATTCTCTTTCTGCGATAACTCTGCTTTGTGATGCATAATAATAGCACATTTTACTTTTAGCAAGTATAAACAGTTAGATGCATACTAATGAGTTCACGACCTTGATGCTTGAGACAGTAGGGAAAGTAGCTTATTAGTTGTCCAACATTCTGCTGGAGTGTTGTGTTCTCAACATGAAGGAAGCAAAACAAAAATGTAAAATGGGAAAGTAAAAACTAAAAACCACATTAAAAAGATCCTTTCCAGTGTGTGATGTTATTACATGGGCCTGCATTTCCAAAAGTGACTAGTGATAATGAGTGCCTCAGGCCCAACTTGCAACTCCTTAAAGGAGACTTAATTTGAGGCTTTGTCTACACTGGATCGTCATTGGTAAAACTTTTGTCATTTGGGGTGTTAAAAAAAAACACACACTCACCCCTGAAAGACAAAAGTTTTACCAACGAAAAGCGCTGATGTGAACAGCGCTTTGTTGGCAGGAGCCAGCAAAGCTGCTGCCGCTCGTTGGGGGTGGAAATTTTTTGTAAGCAGGAGATTCCTTTGGGTATGTCTACATCTACAATTTTGCAGCGCTGGTTGTTACAGCTGTGTTAGTACAGCTGTATAGGGCCAGCGCTGCAGAGTGGCCACACTTACAGCAACCAGCGCTGCAAGGGGTGTTAAATGTGGCCACACTGTAGCGCTGTTGGGAGTGGTGCATTGTGGGCGGCTATCCCACAGAGCACCTCGTCCCATATCGGCGCTGTGGCTTATGGGAAGGGGAAGGAAGTGTGATTGTCTTTCCGCTTCCTGTTCCTGTTCCAACGCCCCGTGGTGCTTTGGTACACATTCGGAGCAGTGTGGCAGCATTGTGATTGTACAGCGCTTTTTCTGCGATTTTTTTTATAAATGGATCCTGAGCAGCTGACGACCTTATTGATGAATGTTGCCAGCACATCGCGCTTGGCAGTGGAGCTATTCCTTCAGCTGCAAAATGAGACTGAGAGTGAGAGCGACAGTGAGAGTGACAGTGAGAGTGAGGAGTCAGACGATGATATTGAATCGCCTCACTGTGAAGACAGTACATTGCTTGTGGCAGTAACAGACGTGCTCAGCTCCGTGGACCGGCGCGTTTGGGCTCGGGAAACCAGCACTCAGTGGTGGGATCAAATCGTTCTGCAATCCTGGGATGACGAGCAGTGGCTGCAGAACTTTCGGATGAGAAAAGTCACTTTCATGGCACTGTGTGCTGAGCTCGCCCCTACCCTGCGGTGCAGGGACACGAGATTTAGAGCTGCCCTGCCTGTGGAGAAGCGGGTGGCTATTGCAATCTGGAAGCTGGCAACTCCAGACTGCTTCAGATCGGTGGCGAACCAGTTTGGAGTGGGAAAGTCCACCGTTGGAATGGTGCTGATGCAAGTTTGCAGGGCCATTAATCGCACCCTGCTAAGAAGAACCGTGACTCTTGGGAACGTGCAGGACATTGTAGATGGCTTTGCAGAAATGGGGTTCCCTAACTGTGGAGGGGCAATAGATGGACTCATATTCCTATTCTGTCACCACCCCACCTGGCATCAGAGTATGTTAATCGCAAGGGGTATTTCTCCATGGTTCTGCAAGCGCTTGTGGATCACCGTGGGCGTTTCACTGACATTTACTCAGGATGGCCTGGAAAGGTGCACGATGCGCGCATATTTTGGAACAGTGCCCTGTTCAGGAGGCTGAGGGCCGGGACTTTTTTCCCAGACCGCAAGATCACAGTAGGGGACGTCGAAATGCCCACTGTGATCCTTGGAGACCCCGCTTACCCCTTAATGCCATGGCTCATGAAACCATATACAGGGAAGCTTGACAGGAGCAAGGACCGGTTCAACTACAGGCTGAGCCGGTGCAGAATGACTGTGGAGTGCGCTTTTGGCCGTTTGAAAGCTCGCTGGCACTGTCTTTATGGGAAGCTAGATTTGATGGAAAGCAGCATCACCGCAGTTATATCCGTGTGCTGCACCCTCCATAATATTTGTGAAGGGAAGGGTGAAAGATTCAGTGAGGAATGGACCTCCGAGGTTCGACGCCTGGAGAATGAGTTTGCTCAGCCAGAGAGCAGGGCTAATAGGGAGGCCCAGGAAAGGGCTTCAAGGATTAGGGATGCTTTAAGGGAGCAATTTGATGCTGAGAGCCAACAGTAATGTTTGATGCATTTGATGTGCTTTGCTTTACCTTGCTGTGTAATATTTCCCACTTCCAGCAACAATAAAACGTAGTGAAAGAAATAGAAAGAAAAAACTTTATTCAACAAACAGTACATAACAGGCAAGGGGGTAGGGGTGGTGGACTGTACATTTACAGGTTTTAATATGTCCTATTTTGATCAATATTCCCTATCTGCTGCACTTCAGCATTACTATGCTGCAGAACAGTGGGGGTGGAGTGAACAGGGTAAGAATTATAGTTATCAGGGCTGGAAGGTGATCTTATAGGTGTTGGGGGCAGCTGGGGATAATATGGAACTGGCTGCTGGAGAAAGCTGTTTTGTGGAAAGACTGGGGAACAAGGAAGAGGTCTTTGGGAGGGCTGTGGGTTACCACAGTACATATTTGTCTGCATGGCTACAAGAGACTCGAAGGACTCAGTTTGGCGAGACAGGAGGCTTATCATCTGCTTTGTGGTTTTTTTGGCAGACAATTCCTTTCTCCTGCTTTCTGTTTGCCTCCATTCATGTACACTTTCTCCATTCATGTACAGTCTTTCTCCAGTCCTGTACACTGCTTCTCCATTCATACGTCTTCTCTCTTCATTCCTCTGTATTCCTACTTTCTCTGTTGTAGTGGCTCATAACAGACTTGATCAATTCCTCTTTTGATTTCCTAGGATTCCGTCTCAAGTTCTGCAACCTACGTGAGGCCGGTGATACGGCTGCAGTAGTCAAGGTCCCTAGAAAACAGAGATAGAACCATGTAATACACAGAGGCATCATTGTTTATTATCACAGTTTGAAGGACTTTTGAGATTTTTGGTAGCATCCTTCTCACATACCTCACATAACACAGAGAGGGCAGGCAAGCTAAGTCATGGCAAGAAATGGGGTGAGTGGTTTTGCCCCGATTTCCCCTTGGGAGTGGGAATTGACCACTGGGTCACTGGGGTTTATCAGCAATGGGTACAGGGGGTAGCTGGTGTCCTGAAGAAGGGACAGTAGTGAACAGGAAGGTGGTGAGCTAGCTGCTTGGGGGGGTGGTTTCTTTGGTCCGCGTTCACGCCGTCCTGACGGTGAGGGGGGGGTGGAAACGCGGTGCTGGATGCCTGCTTGGATGGGGGTCGGGGAACACCAGAGCACACCGCGTGGCTGCCTACGTGCTGGGAGGAGGGGGTGGGAAACATGGGAGCACACCGCATGGCTGGATGCCTGCTTGGAGGGGGGTCGGGGGACACCAGAGCACAACGCGGGGAAGGATACCTGCTTGGAGAGGGGGGGTCGGGGAACACCAGAGCACAATGCGGAGAAGGATACCTGCTTGGGGGGGGGTCAGGGAACACCGGAGCACGACGCGGGGCTGGGTGCCTGCTTGGAGGGGGGGTCGGGGAACACCAGAGCACACCGCGGGGCTGGATGCCTGCTTGGATGGGGGTCGGGGAACACCAGAGCACAACGCGGGGCTGAGTGCCTGCTTGGAGTGGGGGGTCGGGGAACACCGGAGCACACCATGTGGCTGGATGCCTGCTTGGAGGGGGGGTCGGGGAACACCAGACCACACTGCGGGGCTGGATGCCTGCTTGGAGGGGGGGGTCAGGGAACACCAGAGCACACCGCGGGGCTGGATGCCTGCTTGGATGGGGGTCGGGGAACACCAGAGCACAAGGCGGGGAAGGATACCTGCTTGGAGGGGGGGCCGGGGAACACCGCAGCACATCGCGGGGCTGCCTACGTGCTGGGAGGGGGGGGGGGGGAAAACAGAGCGCCATGGGCTGGGGAACCGCGAATCTGGCGCCCTGCACTCAATTACCCCTAAACTCTCAACAGGGTTTCCTACTGCCAGACATATCACTGCTGCGTGTTACCTGGGAAGAGAGGGAGGGTCTTCTACAGGAATGTGGATACCGCCCTGGCCCCTATGCAGCTTGCCTATGCGTGCAAGCCATGGTCCCCTCACCCCTCGCTGCACAGTGGATCGGACGAGTTAGCCTGACCGGGACAGGGACCACGGTGGCTCTCCCGATCAATTTGAGAAAGCAAATTGCAAACGCTCTTGCAGAAACATTTCAAGAGATTACCGAGGCAGATTACAGAGACATGATAGATCAAATCAATGGGCTATTCCACGTTTAGGCATGCATGCAGGCAGCCATAACCAAAATCCTCCTCTCCCAAAACATTGAAATCTACTTACCACGAGCACGATCCTCAGCTTCCTCCTCAACATCAGCTTCCAGCTGCTGCGACTGGCTAGCCTCCTCCGGGCTTGAGAAGAGATTTTGGCTGCATGTGTCCTGGGACTCCGGGGTGTCTCCCTCCACGCCAGTAGCCTCACTGTCTCCGTCCTCTACAACATCCCCCACTGCTCCCTGCTCTGAACTCTCCATCGTGCTCCTAGGATTTGCAGTGGGGTCACACCCAAGTATGGCATCCAGTTCCTTGTAAAAGTGGCAGGTTGTGGGGGCAGCTCCTGAGTGGTGATTTCCCTCACGGGCTTTGCAGTACGCACTCCTCAGCTCTTTAATTTTTACCCTGCACTGCAAGGCGTCCCGTTCATGGCCCCTTCTCATCAAGGACTGCGATGTCTGCCCATACGTATCATAATTTCTCCTTCTGGAGCGCAGCTGTGTTTGCACAGCCTCCTCTCCCCAAACACTAATGAGGTCCTGCAGCTCTGCATTGGTCCATGCTGGGGCTCGTTTGGTGCGTGGAGGCATGGTCGCTGAGTGATTGATAGATTAATTGCACTCCACACCTGGCTGAGCAAACAGGAAGGGGATTTTTAAAATTCCCAGGGCATTTAAAGGAGGGGTCAGGTGAGCACAGGGCAGTGGAGTTTGCTTGATTACCAGAGAGGCTTCTTCAGGTATGCTGGGATACCTGCTTATGCCACGGAGGTCAACAAAAACGCTGGTGAGTGTCTACACCTGATGACCAGCGCTGGTGATCCAGCGCTGGATCCTCTACACCCGAGGCTCGACCGGGTGTATGGCCAGCGCTGCAAACAGGGACTTGCAGCGCTGGTAGTGCCGTGCAGGTGTGTACACATCCTAAGTTGCAGCGCTGTAACCCCCCTCACCAGCGCTGCAACTCTGTAGTGTAGACAAGCCCTCAGTCTCCCTAATCTTCTGGGACCAACATGACTACAGCAACACTACAAATTAACCTCAGGGTTGTGGGCTTGAGCCCTATGGTGGTTGCTTTGCTTTCATGGACAGTTCTTTTGTTCTATGTTTGTACAGAACCTCACAGTGGGGTCCTGGTCCATGATGGGCTGCTAGTCTCTAGGATAATAAATCATTATAATAATAATGCACACAATTTTTGTACTGCTATAATTATATTAATTTGAAACTGGTGTAAAGTGGTACAATATCCTACTGTGGAGGACGTTACACAGGGATAAAGGTGTTAATACTGGTACAGCTTATTACTGTAAGTTTAGGGCAATAAACTGTAACCAATACACTTATGCTGGTACCAAATCTGTGTGTAGACCAGCCCCCCAAAAGTTTAACTCAATTTGCCTTGTATACGGCAGAGTACATAGGTCCCATCGCAGGCCCCTGCCTGCAGAATAATTTGAAAGTGCCAATTAAATAAAAAGAAAATTTAAAAGAAAAAAATGAAAATCTTCCTGTGAAGGAACAAGAGAGAATCATTGTTTCTCTCTGCCCCTCCATGGATTTGTTTTGTTCCTCAGATTATCGTATCCTCATCAGTGAAACTTCCAGCTGCTGATCACCTCTCTAGCTCTAGTCTACAAGCACCCAGTTTGGCAGCAATAGTCTTATGGCTGAGGCGCTGGACTAGGACTCAAGAAAGAGGTTCTGTTCTTGCTGTGCTACAAACTCTCTACGTGATCTTGGAAAAGTCACTTAGGGCTTGTCTACATGAACATTTAGTTTGTGACAACATAGGGGCGGGTGAAACTACCATGCAGTAGACCAGGGGTCCCCAATGTGGTGCCCGTGGGTGCCATGGCTCCCGCTGGGGTGTCTAAGTGCGCCCATGAACTGGGCGGCAGACAAGCATCCGCTGAAATGCAGCCAACAAGCAGCGTCATCCAGAGGCGTCACCATCAAAATGTCGCCGATTTTTGATGGCATTTTGGTGGAGACGCCTCTGGATGATGCTGCTTGTCAGCGATGGTGCATATTGATGTTGCCGCTTGTTGACGGATGCTTGTCCACCACCAGGGTCCTCCATGGCTCATTGTCTGGCACCCGCCAGATGAAAAAGGTTGGGGACCACTGCAGTAGACTGCCTGGTCTGACTTTCTGTGGGCTTTGATCTAGCCCCATTTCAAAATGGACTAAAGTGAACCAATGAACTGTAAAAGTATATCAGTAAGGTCCGCAGGGATGGTTGGTAGGTTCACACCATCGCTTGCTACAAATGAAACATTCCTGTACACAAGCCCTAAATCTCTTTGTGCTTCAATTCCCCATCTGTAAAATAGGGATAATAAAGCGCCTTCTATCTCTCACCTATTTAGATTATTTCCCTGAGTGACGTAGTTATACCGATACAACTTGGTAGTGGAGACCAAGCCTCAGAAGGGCCTGGCCTTGGTATTTCAACAACCAGAGCCAGCCAGAACACTTTGGTGCAAGCTGTGGAGTAATATTTTGCTCCTTCCCTCCCACGTGTAACCACTGCTGACTGTGATGATCACAACACTGAGCACAAGGCCATCCTACAGAAAGAGGGGTGCGTCAGTGAGGTTATTCTTTGGGATACATACCAAATTGTACTGACTCATGTTACATACTCTGTGTGCATATAGGGCAGGGTCAGAATCTGTATAGTAGGTTCCCCCCACCCAAGCTTGCTGCCCTACAAATGAAGCTCCAATCAGTTTATTTTTTGAAGGAAAAGGGCTAGAGTCTTGTGGTCAAATTCACTGCTGGTGTAAACTGGCCAATCTCTGAGATCCATAGAGTTGCATCTATTTACATTAGTACAGTGTTTAGCCCTTGATTTAAAAAAAACAAAAAACAAAAAACGTTAGCCAAGAATCCCCTACATAGGGCTAAAAGGCTAGCTCTGTTAAAAGGGAAGGGTGTCATGTGAAGTTCTGCTTTCCAGAAATCTGAGTTTGAGACGGCTATCAGTTTCACCCAAACTAGTTCACCCTCCCCTACTAAGTGGGTCTTCATGAAGCCAGAAATGGGATCAAAATTGGCCATGTAAGAAAATTCCCCAATGCAAACTAACAAAACAACTATAAAAAGAAGTCTTGTTTTACAACATGCTCCATTGCTACTGCAGCATTCTGCCAATGTGCATATTTTCTAACACATTATGCAAAAACAAGTCAGGGAAGATGCTGAGGGTTGTAATTTTCTAATTTAATTCTGCCATTTCCAGTAATGGAAAGCCACACTCCGCCTATTTATCTTCATAAGTGACAGATGCATTTCATTAAAACTTCCTTAAATAATTTCTCATGGCATTCAAGAGGGAGGAAAAAGGCGCGAGAAGATATCTATTTTGTGAGCACACACACACTGATGTTTTGAGAACTGTTAAACATGCAAATGATCTATGACATTGCCTTAAACAGGTCAAATAAAAAGACATTTGTCTGGTATTTTTAGAAATGTTGATGCCCATTGAACAAGTCGTGAAACAATATGACTGTCTGTGATTGTGTAACAATATACTACTACTATCAGCCTACATTTGTATAATACCCTTCATCCTGAAGGATCCCAAAGTGCTTTGCAATGTAGAGAGACAGCCAGATGCTTCACCAGCTACTAAAATGCAGCCACTTTGGGGGTAGAATTTGGCAGCTGTACAGCCACTCTGCAGAGAAGGTAAGGCCAGGAAATGAAGAATTCTATATTCAACTGACATGGAGTTTAAATAAATTCAACATTATTACAGTGGAAGCAAATACACATCTTATTCTGAGGACATAGCAGAAGATTGATCATGGAGAACAAGAATCTCTTCCAAAGAGGTCACCATTTTGAATCAGCGCAGTTCAGCATGGATGGCTCTTATGTGGCGTAAGTATTGTAGAATGAATGTGAGTCCTTAGGATGGAACTGAATACATGCAGAGAAAGCACTGGAAGCAGCTGAGGAGCAGGAGCCGGAAAAGAGACATTTGTGGCTTTTTTGCTATTCCTTTCCTAGCCTTCAGGGCTGTTATAAATTATGCAAGCTTGTAACAACCCCCACGGGGCCATTAGGCCAGTGGAAAAGTGCCAGCTCATGCCAGCCATGTCTCTGATCCCCTTTAACATGCCCCTTGCACTGGGAGGGCTGGGAGGGAATGGCTTAGAGGGGACTGCTCAGCTGCCCGCTTAGGGCAACTTACAACCTGCTTTGCATTGCCAGAGTGGCACAAAGGTGCTGGAATGGCAGTAGGGTGACCACATAGAAAGTGTAAAAAAAATCAGGACAGGGATGGGGAGTACTAGGTGCTTATTCAAGAAAGAGCCCCAAACATCAGGACTCTTCCTATAAAATTAAGACATCTGGTCACTCTAAGTGGCACCCAGAGTCTGACCCTAGGCGTTCATATCACAAAACCCACCATCACAATTGGAATTCTTTTGTTTCCTAGTCAATTGGGTCAGCAGAAAGGCCCAGGACCACATGGGCCATGGAGAATGAATTGGCCTCTAGAACAAGAGAGATAACACTTTCAGGTACATGGGTGGAGTGCATGGGGCAGGTTTTAGTACACTGGCTGGCAATTCCTTCAGACCAAGGGTCCCCAACGCGGTGCCCGCAGGCACCATAGAGCCCACAGAGGCATCTTAATGCGCCCACGTCCTGGCCCCCGGGAAAGCACCTGCCGAAATGCCACAGCAGCATTTTGAAGGGGACACCTCTTGATGACAACGCTTGTCGCTGACAAGTGATGTCATCGAGAGGCATCGCTCCCGAATTTCAGCAGCATTTCGGCGGGTGCTCCACCGCCGCAGTGGTCCTTTGGCTGGCGCCTGGCAGCCAAAAATGTTGGGGACCACTGCCTCAGACACTCTTCCAGAAGCAGGGGATTACAACCTAGCTGTGTCACCTTTGCTTAGACATGCCCCAACCACCAGCAACTGGGAAGAAGGGGGCCTAAGATCCACTTCAGCAGCTTCACATCACCAGACTGGGGGGCGGGGGGAATCTTCAAGATAGTGGATCTACCGGGTTCACAGAAGTTTTGCACACTGGCCCAATGCAAATGTGCACATTTGCCAGGATCTAAGCCTGGTTCACAGCCAGTGTACTAAAACCTGGTTCACAGAAGTACTAAACCGGGTTCACAGTGTACTAAAACCGGGTTCACAGAAGTTTTGCACACTGGCCCAATGCAAATGTGCACAGGGCAGGATCCGATCTTCGTCCATCTAGGCTGGGAGTTCCAAAGGACCTTAAGGGAGCAAATGCCCAAATCTCATTGAGATCCATTGGAAACTGGGCATCTAACTTCCAATCTCCTTTGAAAATCCCAACCATAGGTATTCTATGCCACATACGTCACCATGCCATCTGAAGCCTTTAGCCTTGGCCCCTCTCAAATACAGGACACCTAGCACTGAGATTACCACATGATTGCACTTAAAACTTCCCAGTTTTGTCTTAAAGATCATTACCCGAGTATTTGTTTATATATTAACATAGGGGATACCTAATGGAATGGGGCAAATTTGTTGTCAGTCACTCTACATTCAGGAATAACTACTGCTGATGCTAAATCATGAGATTTGTGATACTTGAGTCCTGATGGCAGATGGGTCCAATTAACTCTGACCAAAAGAGGGTGCTAATATTGATTTGGACCACAGAGAACCAGGACCTCCTCTTCCCTAGAGGCAAATGTTCAGAGCAGTGAAACTTGGAGGTTTGGAAGGCTATGTTGTGAAGTTACTAGTAAAGCCAAGCTTCAGGAGAAGGAACAATTTGGCCCATCATACAGGATCTGGTGTTCTGATGAGGACAAGATGGGGACTTGGCCCGTTGACATTTATGCAATTCTTATATGAGTTAGCACAGACTGAGTGTCTTCCATCCATCGTAACCAGTTTGTAATGGTCACTCCTTCCTCCCCTATCCTTGTGACATTGCACAGATGACTAAGGATTGTTATTCAACAAAGCCTTTGCTAACAGCTACCAAAAACTACAGAGTAAGCACAGTTAAAGAAGGGAAGAAGAGATCCACCTTGCAGTTTATCACTCGGCAGTGCTTGAAGAGGTAATTAAAGTGATTTGTATTTGGGAATGTCAGGACGACAAAAGATCTGAGGTTGCTTTTTGTTTTGTTTCCTCCACCAGCCTCTAGATTGCTCCTGTGTTGTCATGTATGACCAAGAGACCCCTTCAGAGGAAAGCCTAATTAAAGGAGAAAAGGACTGCCAGCTTTTTTGTTTGTTTTGAAATAATTTCAGTGCTGCCTTTGATTCATCAAGGCAATCTTGATGCATTCGGGAAACGCCTCTAAGGGGAGGTGAACAGCCATGAAGGCCACTCGATGCACTGCTCTAGTGGTGGCATATGCAGGATGTGGGTTCAGGGTGGGGAGGGAGAACTAGTTTTCTTGTGACTCTAAAACGCACTATAGAAAGAAGAGTCTTTAGGACAGAACTTGTTTTCATGCAGGAGGGCATATTCCACCATGTTTCTTGTAAAGGAAGTGACAGAGCTCAGGTATGCCTTTGCCAAATGTATGGAATAGATAGTATTATAGCTGAGAGCAGTGGGTCAGTTAAGATTTGCCATCCGATCCCCTGAACATGGGGCCTGTTTCTCAGTCCTGGTTGTCATAAACAGATAGCTAAGGGTTAATGTCTCTTTCACCTGAAGCACCTGACCAGAGGACCAATCAGGAAACCGGATTTTTTCAACTTTGGGTGGAGGGAAGTTTGTGTCTGAGTCTTTGTTTTCTGTCTACCTGCTTTCTCTGAGCTTTGGAGAAGTAGTTCTACTTTCTAATCTTCTGTTTCTAAGTGTAAGGACAAAGAGATCAGATAGTAAGTTATATGGTTTCTTTTCTTTGGTATTTGCATGAATATAAGTGCTGGAGTGCTTTGATTTGTATTCTTTTTGAATAAGGCTGTTTATTCAATATTCTTTTAAGCAATTGACCCTGTATTGTATCATCTTAATACAGAGAGACCATTTGTATGTATTTTTCTTTCTTTTTATATAAAGCTTTCTTTTAAGACCTGTTGGAGTTTTTCTTTACTTCAGGGAAATTGAGTCTGTACTCACCAGGGAATTGGTGGGAGGAAGAAATCGGGGAGATCTGTGTGTTGGATTTGCTAGCCTGATTTTGCATTCCCTCTGGGGGAATAGGAAAGTACTATTTGTTTCCAGGATTGGGAACAGAGAGGGGGAGTCACTCTGTGTAGTTTCACAGAGCTTGTGTCTGTGTATCTCTCCAGGAGCACCTGGAGGGGGGAAGGGAAAAAGGATTATTTCCCTTTGTTGTGAGACTCAAGGGATTTGGGTCTTGGGGTCCCAGGGAAGGTTTTTTCAGGGGGACCAGAGTGCCCCAAAACACTCTAATTTTTTGGGTGGTGGCAGCAGGTACCAGGTCCAAGCTGGTAACTAAGCTTGGAGGTGTTCATGCTAACCCCCATATTTTGGACGCTAAGGTCCAAATCTGGGACTAAGGTTATGACACTGGTAGGGCCCCAGTCTGTGCTCCATAAAGAAGCCATAAAATAGGCTAATTGACCAACTGAGGATTCCCCCAGTATGACTGATTCTCAAAGTGGTCCCCTAGCAAGGCAGAGGAAAAGAAGCATGCCCTATGATCCTGCAATCCACAGTTGTTGGAATGCCCCTTTGGGGATGTTGGTAGCTAAGTGCAAGGTAGAACAGTCACTCCTCGAACAAGCCAGCCTTAGGATCAGAGGTAGGTGGGGCATAAAGGTAGTGTAAACACCCCTTGTCCCTGCTCTTCCTGGGTCCTGAGCCAAATGCAGATCAGCCAAACCAAGAATTTAGCCCGTAATCTTATCTCCATCCTGATTTCTAAATAACTGCCAGGCACAGCAATAACTCTCCTCCATGCCAATGAACA
Organism: Gopherus flavomarginatus; assembly: GCF_025201925.1. Classification (NCBI taxonomy): domain Eukaryota; kingdom Metazoa; phylum Chordata; order Testudines; family Testudinidae; genus Gopherus; species Gopherus flavomarginatus. The sequence continues at coordinate 59,467,246 of NC_066620.1, read as the reverse complement.
GATGCATGTAGTAATACTTACATTGCCAGTGCAACTTTCGTCCCAAAGGAACTCAAAGTACCTTAAATGTGTTAGTCTAAGGTACCACAAGGACTCCTCATTGTTTTTGCTGATTCATACTAACACAGCTACCACTCTGAAGCCTTTACAAACTCTGTGCAAGACACCTACCACTAAAATGCACCCACCTCAAGGTGGAACAAAGCCATTTTAGAGAGAACAGTAATGTAGTGGACCAGGTCCTCAACTGGTATAAAGCAGAGTGGCTCCATTGGCTTCTAAACTTCTGTGATTTAAAATTTGTATTGTTACGAACCCTTTGGAGGAACAAAAAAAATGGCCAAGTTTCTGTTCTCCTTGCTGTTATTGACACTGATCGATTCAGGGCCCTCCTTTCTGTCTCAGTACAAGGATAACTAACCTTAGTTAGTGTGAAGCACTTTGTACACTGATTTGAGGCTGTATATTCCTCCTCCAAAGTGATGAGTAGACAAATTAATGCTATTTCATGATGATGATTCTTTTTTTTAAATCCTACTTCATTTTTTTTTTTTTAATTAACAGGAATGGGAAAAGGGAAGGACAGAATTCAACAGCAACTATGGCAAAAAAAAAATCAATTGATTTTCCTTTTCTAACACAGTTTTAGCAAGATTCCAATTCATATTATCACCTTATGTAGTGTTAGGCCTGATCTATTGATTTAGATGCTCAGAATCTGTGATGATGATGGTCATAAATAGATAGATAGATCAGGCCCTCGTCATTATAGGATCCGAGTGCCTGTTTCCATGAAAGTCAGAGGAGCGCTGCTGACATTGTGATACAGATGCATGAACAGGATTCAAGGACACAATTGCAAAGTACAAAATCTGAGCTGATTTGTTTTTGTTAAGATACAATATCTTTTTACAATTATCTGAGGAAACAAATGAATCCTGGTAACAATGCTCCACCAGGTTTAGCTTTCATTTTCTTGGCACCAGAATCCAGAGTTACATTCATTGTCACATGAAACAGAGTAAAATATCAGTAGATAAATTCTTACATTAAGGTTATGGACTAGGTTCTGCTCTCATTTACGAATTGCAAATCCAGAGTACCTCAGCTGACATAGGTGGTCTCATTCTGGATTTTCACTGGTGTAACAGAGCAGAATTTGACTCTGTAGGTTAAGAATTCTGTGCCATGTTTTGTCCTCTTACATATCTCATTATCTATCCTGATTTATGGGCCTCATCCTCAGCTTGTGTAAATGGATACAGCTCTATTGAAATTGGCATCCATTTAAAGCAATTAATGAGTTAGCCCCATATCTGTAACTTGTTTCTTTGTTCTATCCATTGTTTTCATGTTTAAGTTGTTAGTAACATACAACAGGCAGGAATTTTTTTTTTTTTTAAAGAAGCTTCTCTCCATTTTCACTGCCATATAAGCCTATTTTTAAAGTCCTAGTCTCGAGTCTCTCTCATTCAGTGCCCTTACTCTTCTTTTGCTTTCTGATGCTTTTAAATTGGGCTCTGTATTTCCTCCGATTTTGCTATGCAACCATGTAGTTTGCATACTGACCTTTCATATGCTGCCGTTTGGATCACCAGCTCCAGCCAATACATTAGCAACACACAACTACGCTCTCAAGGTAGGCTCAAGAGCAGATCCTACCTCTCCGTAAATATCTTAATGAGTAGAAAATAATGCAAAACTTCAGTCATTCAAAAGCAGGAGTTTGATGTATTACAAAAGTTATGTTTTCAGTTCACATAGAATAGAGGAAAAACTTTTTCTCTGATTAGAGATTGTGGTTAGTATGGAAACATTTTCTGAATGTTTGCATTCCAACAGTCCGGCCTGGATGGTGCTATTTTCTCCAGCAGCACATATTACATTTGTTTCTAGACTATCTTGCCAAAGCAATATCCACTACTTGCTGTGCAATTGCCAGATCTTAACTGCTCAGTGGGGCTGGAGTTGTTTGGTTGCTATGCAGATGGGAGACCTTCCAACAAAATGCAATGGGTGACTTGATAGATGGTGCTTTTGTCTGCCACACTCACTATCCTGGAATATGCCAGGAAGGTCTCTCTTTCGGATGAGATGTCAAAAGTGGTTGTTAAAGATCCCATGGTTTAGTTTTTGAGGGATATATGGAACCAGACACTTGCCACTGGTGATTCATGATTATGTAAATAGGGTTAACTGGGGGGAGGGGAGTTTGAAGGAATTCACTCCCCAGATAAAAATAGTGTCCTTATGTATGTGTGAGCCAGATATTAATCAGATGTTTTCTATCTGGGTCCTATAGCTGTTACCATCTGATTGTTGTGTGAACTGAATTGGTAGGTTTCTGTCCAGTTCCCAGTGGACCCATGTCCAAATCTCACAAACACAAAAAGAACAACCCACCATTGATGTTTACTAGCAGTTTCAAGAGAAAGTTCAGTCTGCATAGTCTAATCATTCCTTAGCCTGTCTTCTCTACATTAGAGGGAATCTCTCCATGTCTGGGGTTAGGAGAAGCACTGGGGGAATCTTGTAAGACTTCTGGTCATGCTGTACCTGCTCTATGTATAAAGAGAAGACATCAGTCTCCAGGGCTGTCACTGAGGAATGTTGCACCAGAGCTAACAGTGAAATTCACTCCTGGACAAAGATCCAGCACAGCGGCTATGCTAGCGGTTCTCACACTGGGGATCGGGACCCCTCAGGGGTCACGAGATTATTACATAGGGGGTCGTGAGCTGTCAGCCTCCACTCCAAGCCCCACTTCACCTCCAGCCTTTATAATGGTGTTAAAGATATTAAGAAAAAAGTGATTTTAATTTGTAAGGGGAGGGAGGTTACACTCAGAGTCTTGCTATCTGAAATGGGTCACCAATACAAAAGTTTGAGAACCACTGGTCTATGCTATACATTATTTAAGTCCTACTTGAGCCATCAAAATAGTCTAAGTATTCTATTTTGATGGTTTCAGTCAGCTAAGTGCCACACGTGACATATGCTGGCTCTTTGCTCAAGAGTGAATTTCATGAAAGTTCACATTAATAGCAGAAGCCTGACTCACCACTCTGTTATGCCAGTTTTACATTAGTGTGACAGATTAGCACAGACGGAATTAGGCCCCCCCAAAGTCTAAGTGCTCCTCTGCTTTGCTGTACGGTAAATACTTCTGGATCATCATAGAATGAAACCAATTTAACTTCACTGAACCTGCTTCTCTTCAATACAGCCTTAAGACCAGCACATTATGTAATTACATTAATACTGTACATTCAGTGGACTAATGTAATTGTTGGGTTCATGTAGAAACAAGTTTCACCTCACTGTGCGTCATTTAAGTCTATTAAAAGCCTTTTTACCAACAAAAGAAACATTTCTTAAGCAAGGTCCTGGTCAGAAATGGAAATGTTGGATCAAACACTCACTGGCACAATGGCTTGCGCATCAGGTCATAGTTCCTATTTGTTACACTGCAGCATGTGGATCAAGACAGCTGACCTGAGCTATCGCTACCTTAACATGGATCTTGAGTGTTTTGAGCAAGCTTCGGAGGGATAGCCGTGTTAGTTTGGATCTGTAAAAGCAACAGAGAATCCTGTGGCACCTTATAGACTAACAGACGTTTTGGAGCATGAGCTTTCGTGGGTGAATACCCACTTCATCAGATGCATGTAGTAGGAATTTTCCAGGGGCAGGTATATATGTGCTAAGCAAGCTAGAGATAACGAGGTTAGTTCAATCAGGGAGGATGAGGCCCTATTCTAGCAGTTGAGGTGTGAAAACCAAGGGAGGAGAAACTGGTTCTGTAGTTGGCTAGCCATTCACAGTCTTTGTTTAATCCTAAACTGATGGTGTCAAATTTGCAGATGAACTGAAACTCAGCAGTTTCTCTTTGAAGTCTGGTCCTGAAGTTCTTTTTGCTGCAGGATGGCCACCTTAAGGTCTGCTATAGTGTGGCCAGGGAGGTTGAAGTGCTCTCCTACAGGTTTCTGTATATTGCCATTCCTAATATCTGATTTGTGTCCATTTATCCTTTTCCATAGAGACTGTCCAGTTTGGCCAATGTACATAGCAGAGGGGCATTGCTGGCATATGATGGCGCATATTACAATATTACAACATATGCTATCATATGCCAGCAATGCCCCTCTGCTATGTACATGGGTCAAACTGGACAGGCTCTATGGAAAAGGATAAATGGACACAAATCAGATATTAGGAATGGCAATATACAGAAATCTGTAGGAGAACACTTCAACCTCCCTGGCCACCCTATAGCAGACCTTAAGGTGGCCATCCTGCAGCAAAAAGAACTTCAGGACCAGACTTCAAAGAGAAACTGCTGAGTTTCAGTTCATCTGCAAATTTGACACCATCAGTTTAGGATTAAACAAAGACTGTGAATGGCTTGCCAACTACAAAACCAGTTTCTCCTCCCTTGGTTTTCACACCTCAACTGCTAGAATAGGGCCTCATCCTCCCTGACTGAACTAACCTCGTTATCTCTAGCTTGCTTGCATATATGTACCTGTCCCTGGAAATTTCCACTACATGCATCTGATGAAGTGGGTATTCACCCATGAAAGCTCATGCTCCAAAACGTCTGTAGTCTATAAGGTGCCACAGGATTCTTTGCTGCTTGAGCAAGCAGTGTCTTTTCCCTAGCAGACAGAAGTAGCCACAGCAAAAAGTAGTTGTGCTGGCAGCATGTGTTCTATGGGGAGAAAATGATTGTAGAACTTGCAAAGGAGTGGAGATGTGGTGTCTCTTCCTTTGTTAGATACAGCACATAGGGTGAATTCTCGGTTCTTACCTGCATGGGACATACAGAGCTAGGGGTCTATGCCATGGGATGGTTCTTCATTAGGGTCTTAGCTAAATGACACTTAAGTTCTTACTCTACTTGCAGATCTTCACCTTGGTTGGTTTCATAGCCCAATAATAATGCACTTGAATTGTACAGCACCTTAAATATGAGCCTTTCAAGGCACCTAGGGCCTGATCCAAAGGTTGACTGACTACAGTGGTATTTGAACGAGGCTCATAATAAACGTGCATTAATGTAGGTAGCTTCACAGCACACAAGCACTTACCAACATCGGTCTTGCAAAGCTTGGAGTAAAGCAGTTTTGGTGGCACATTTCTGAAGAGGCAACCAGAGAGGCTGATTTAGACTAGCTGAGAATCTGGACCTTGCTCTTTGGCAGTTGGTCTAGAGCCAAAAAAAGGCTTAATTTTAAAATAATGAAATTCTTCAGGGAGAGAGGGACCTAGAGAACTTTTCAATGGGCCTTCATCCATGATCACATCTAACAACTTTCTGTTGTGCCTACAAATGGCGATCTGGGTACACCTGCTGGTGACCCTTTGTGCCCAGAAAAGCAAGATGATACTCGCACAAGTGGCTACATATACACTCCTTCTCGGTACATTTCTGGAAGCCCATTCATAATGTGGCTTTTAATGTTTAAACTTGAGCCTGGTATGGTCACAGTGAAGATACAAGGAGAGGGTCCCCCTGTAAAATCAGGATGGGACAGAGCTTAGGGTCCACAAGGGACACTGCTTTATTTTATGTTTGGGACAAGGCTGTAAAGCTTGGATCTGGATTCAGAGCACCTCAAAGTTCAGATCCAGATTTTGGTTTCATCCATTATAATAAAGGCTATGTGCAAATCTGACCTGGATCAAAGTTCAGATTCAAACACCTCAGTGTTCAGATCCAAGGTTTTGTTTATTGGCCCATCTCTACTTATTCAAGATATAGTACAATTCTTGCATACTCTTCTATATGGAGAATTTATAGGGCTAGATCCTCTGCTAGTGTAAATCAAAGTTACTCCATCACTTTCTATGGACCAACATCAATTTAGATCAGCTGAGGGTCTCAGAAGGCTCCCTAAATGACTTTCCTCTTAATTAATTATGCAACTCTACCTTCTTTACTGTAACCTGCTTTGTAACAAAGCCCCCTCTAGTTCCTTCCTAGTGGCAAATTTTATCATTACAACATGCTTCCAAAATTAGACTTATCAGTGAGCAAGTGTTAGTGGAACTCATGGAGTTTGCCATCACCACCCATTCCCACTGACATACTTTTAATGCACAGCATAAAAATATGCAATGTAAGTATTTAAGCAGAAGTTGAAGAGTGAGTGGTAAGCTCTCTGAATAATGTCTGTTTTCAGCTGAAAAGCTGTATGAGAAATTTGTATTATACTTTGGCAAGTTTAGACAAAATAGATGAAAAGACAAATAGGTAACTATTGATAATATATGTATATAAATTAAAGCAGGAAGTCCTCTACTCATCTATTTTACAGCTGCCAAGACAATTATATAAATTTAGATGATGTGAAGACAGGACCCTTATAGCAAAGATCACAAGGAAACAGGGTCAGCTTTCAGAATTATTCATGCAATAGCTATCTGATACAGCTCCTTGCTTGGGAAGGCCCTGTGAAGACTCTCAACTCACAGACTGGGCCAGTTGGTTTCATTAGAGCTGAGGAAAGATGACTAAGGGGAGTGACCTGACAAGTCTCCAGATAGGTCAAGAGCTGTTACAAAGAAGATGGTGATCTACTGTTCTCCATGTCCCCTGGAGTTAGGACAAGAAGCAATCTGCAACAAGGGAGATTTAGGTTAGATATTAGGAAAACTTTCTAACTGTACAGATAGTTAAGTTGTGAAATAGGCTTCCAAAGGAGGTAGAATCCCTATTATTGGACATTTTGGAGAGCAGGTGAGACAAAGATCTGTCAGGGATGGTCTAGATATATTTGGTACTGCCTCAGTGCAGGGGAATGGACTAGATGAGCTCTCAAAATCCCTTCCAGCTGTGTGTATGATTAACAATAAGCAATGCAGCAAGCAGGCAGAATTGTAGGAAACAGATCTTCACTGAGCATGTATTGTTACGTACTAAGAGGCCCATTTTTGTCTAGTAGCACACTGGCCCAGCTTGCTTTCCGAGCCTCTGGCGTCACATGACACTTGGTTCCTCCTGAAAAACTGATCCTTTTTCTCCAGTGCCACTCTCACTGTATTCTCCCCTACAAAAGTGGGACTGCATGGGGGTCACTTGCTCCTACTGGCAACAGAAGCTGAGAGGAAGATTACCCTCTTCCTCACACTGGATATTCAGAATTCCCTTCTTGTTTGGGGTCTCACACAGCCTAAGGTCAACTCCACAAGGCAGCAGAGCACAGTCCAACCTTGATTATCTAAAGGTCTTTCCAAATTGAACTAGGTGAGACTCTGACAGAACTCCTTCCCATAGAGATTATGGAAGAACTCCTGTCCTCTGTAATCAGTATAGTGAGCCTCTTACCCTCATATATCTGGTGGGTCAAGTTATCATCTGACTGAGCTCCTGTCTGGACCCATTCTTTTATAGACATTTGTAAAATACCTTGTAATCATAAGAACTATGCCAGCTGAAATCTTAAGAACACAAGAATGGCCATAGTGGGTCATACCAAAGGTCCATCTAGCCCTGTATCCTGTCTTCCAATAGTGGCCAATGCCAGGTGCCCCAAAGGGAATGAACAGAACAGGTAATCATCAAATGATCCATCCCCTGTCACCCTGTAAAGGTGCCCGGCCGGGGCTCGACCTTCCCTGGGGAGGAGGGGAGCCACACTGGCCTCGCTACACGCTGTCCGAGTCCGCCCTTTTTGTCAGGGCTAAGCAACGCCGCACAGTCGCTTGGGACTCTGGCCTTCTGCTGCAGGGCGGAGTAAACAGAAAATCAGCTCGGGGTCTCAGGCCCCCAGTCCCAGGGGCTGGGGCCTCCTCGCCTGAGGCTCGGGCCGCTCGAGCCTCTCGATACAGGACCGAGCAGTGGCACAGTTTAAAGGGGCCCAGCCCTTGGGTCGGGCGGAGCACCAAACACACAGTTATAGAGGCTCAGGCCCTCTTGGCTCAGGGCTGAGCAAATGACAGGATATCAGCCCAGGCCCTTGGGCAGGGCGGGGCAGTAAGCAGTCAGGGCTCAGAGCCTCAGGCAGGGGCTGAGCAGCAGTTCCCACAGTAAGTCTACACAGAAGGCCTCCTCAGGCCAGGGAGAGGGGGAATCTGCCACCCTTGGAAGGGTGGCAGGGGGAACGCAGGCCCTCCCACTCCACTGTGTTCCAGCCCGGGGCCCTAGTGGCAGCCAAGACTCGCTACTGTCAGTGGGGATCCTGGCTGCAACACACTGACACGGGTTCCAGTACACTTGCAGCCTGACTGGGGTCGGCTGCCCCCGGGCCACTTCCAATCTCCCCCTCTGGGCCTACCTGATCAGTGGCGTCCGCCTCTGGAAAGTCCAGTAGCATAGGCCCTTCCCGGCTGGGGCTGGGTGGTAGATCCGGCAGTACCTCTGGGAAGTCCGGCCAGGCCTGCTCCAGGGGTTCCTCGGGGTAACAGCAGGGACAGGGCAACTCCGGCAGTCCCTCCTCATAGTGGGCGCGGGGAAGCTCCGGCCAGTCCGGGCCAACTACCCTGGGCCTCAGTAGCCTCCCAGTCATGAACACCCTCTGGCAGGTCTGCTCCCGACGGCGGCTGGGACTCAACCAAGCGCCGCCGGTCAGCTTTTATACTTCTGGGTCGCCTCCTGACCCTCTGACGGGCTGTTCCAGTGCCCTGTGGCCCCGCCCCTTCCTGCATCTGGCAGGGCTCAACCCTCCCTGGGGAGGAGGGGAGCAACACTGCCTCATTACACACCCATTCCCAGCTTCTGGCAAACACTGCATGTGCTTGAATCATTATCTAGTGAGGTCTGGATAGCTGGCACACAACAGTTAGGAATATTGAATTATTTTAACATATCTTTCTGGACACAAAAATAGTTCTCCAGGGGCTAATAATTTGTTTACTTGCCTGTGAAAAAAATTGCCACACTTTCCTTTGCTTAATACAAAGCTTAAAGATTAGCATATTCCTAGGATCAACATGGCTACAACAACATTGCCAAAAAATAAATAAATAAATAAAACATTGAACATTTGGAAACTTTTTCACATTTTTTCAATACAAGAAGTTTGTCACCCTTTCCTGGGAAAAGTTTTGACAAATCAGCACCTCACAATAAAGTTTTTTGAAGAGTTCCCGACCACCTCTAGTCCTGGATGCACTATATCAGACCCTAACAGAGCCCAGTGTCAGAGAGGAAGGGACACAAAAAAGCAGGAGCAAGAGGTTCTTTTAAAAGTCTCTCAAGCATTTGTGAAATAGTTTTTTCAGGAACATATGTGCCATAATGAAAAGATGAGATGGTGTGGAGTGGTATGGTATAAAGGTTTTATCATCATTTGTCTGCAAGGACCTGCATAATGCATGAGAAGTACACTCATCGCAAACTCATATTTTAGTTCAAGCGACAGAGGTCTCCGCAGTAGTGCTAAAAGTCTAGCATTCAATCACATCTAAAGACTCATTCAGGGGGATGTTACAAGAGACTTAAATGCTGTCAGTGGGCCTCAGTTGCTGGGAATGAGCCCTCCTAACAGGAAGAATATGTAACCCACCAGGTTAGTATGGTGAACGTTATATGCTGGCCCAAAGAAGAGAAGAGCTGCAACGGAGTTAGTCCTTTAGCTCAAGTGGCAAAGGTCTGTGCTGCAGATCTGAAGGGCCCCATTTCAAATGTTGCTGACCACTTGGGAGGTGGTGATCAATACAGTGGCTTATGATAGATTCATCTTTCTCCTCCAGGTTTCGTTCATGTGCATTGAATGAGCCGGGGTCCTTTGCAAAAATAGTATGAGATCTTGTAATTAAAAGTCTGCATACGTACAAGAGGTGGAGGAGGAAGTGTTAAGGTTGCACAGGCAACCCGGAATGCTGGCATTTCCTAATTTTTAAGGGCATAACTTTTCAACTTCAGTAACAGTCTTTTAGCATAGGTTATTTTTAGTGAACTAATATAAAAATCCTTATGCTACTAGCATTTTCAGTTATTGCTGTTGAAATAATTTTTTAGTAATCAGGTTTTCCTCCCACGATTGAGGCCTTCTGCACTTCAACATAGCTTTGATCTTCAAACTAGCTCGGTCAGTTTTCCTTCTCATTGAAGTGGCACAATGTCATTGCATTTGGAGTCATGGCCCTCCAAAGTGTTATTTCCTTTTTAAAAAATAAAATATTTTTTAAAATTCATAAAGACATTTGTGTGATCAGTAGGTTTGATAGATCACTTTAAATATTGGGCCTGAAATTACATGAAAATTTCCTTTCAATTATGCTAAAAACACCCTGAGATCATGTTAGTCCCTAAGGCCATCATTTCAGTCCTATGGGGAAATACACACAAGCTGGCTATGTCTATTATACTGACTAATTCCTTGGATGCCCTTCTGTGCATAGCTGTGACTGACACAAGACTGGTGCTGCTTTCAAATGCCTATGGAGCATGACCTCAAGTTAACATGGTGAATGATGAAAGAAAAAGGATTCATTTAGCATGTGAACTCTGCATCAAGACTGCCAGAAGCACTGAGCACATACAAATTGCTATTTTGTCAACAAGTAGCACTTGGCTGGGCTTTTAAATATTCCACTTATTCCAAACCATCATCCGCAAAGCTGTGACAATTGAAAGAATAGGTGAATAGAAAATAGGATTTCATTATTTTCTGATCTTAACTCCGTTGTTTAGGTAAGAGGTTTGGACTAGGATGTTCAGAGTAGTTCGTGACCTCTTAGCAGTTCTAGCCCACACCGAGTTCTCCAAAGTATTTGTCTGGCCTTTTCAGAAAGGCTTTTATAAGAGAGGATTGGATGGCTCAGAAGATTGACTGCCCAATATCCCGCTGTTGACTTGTATGTCACTGGTTCAACTCTTACCTGGACCAGCAATGTCAGGAAGCTAAAAGTAGCTGCAGGTTGTATGGTGTCCCAAAAGCTAGTTGATTTGCCAGTCTCATTCCAGAAAAGGAATCTCCAGCCCAGAAACCACCTCTGTAATTGGCATTAGTTGGTAAAATGTGTACAGAATTTCTAAGTGGGTCAGAAAGCTGGATCCTTATACAGGCAGACTGGGAGGGGCTAAGGCATTCCATATACCCTGTCAGTGCCAAATCCTGAACATAAAGTGGTTTGACTAACTAAAATGTTAGTCTTGCCAAGATCTAGCCTTCCTTCAATTGTTCATTACATTTAAAAACAGTGTGTTCTTCAGCTATGTCACCACACTGCACAAAAACACCCCAGCATACTGTGCTCTCAAACTCTCCAATCAACATGCAAAGGGGTGCATGCCCTGATTCTACCTGGGGCCACCCCAGAGATTTGTGGATTCCCAGGACTGAGCCAGATCTGGGAATTTCACTACACAATGGTTGGTGTGACACCATCAGCTGAGGTCATTCTGGTGGCACAGCCCAAAGACTATGTGTGTTTGATGATAGGTAGAATGGCCAAGAATTACACAGAGTATGGAGACTGAACTCCTTTCTCATCCAAGCAGCTGTCTCCAGAGCAAAGCTTAGGTCTATCAGTAGGGCAGTGTTTGCCTCTGGTGCAATCTGTGCTATAGAACATGGCTAAACAGAAGATGTCATCTTTCAGGGATGTTGAGTTAGAAAAAAAATCTGAAAAAAGTCTTGTTGATTTTTGTGTGAGAGATTCCCCCCTCTACAGCCAATTTTTCTATCAACTATAGAGTTACATTATTTTGAAAAATAGGGGTGGGGGAAGAATGCATTTTTTTCTCTCTAACACCTTTCACCAGAGACAAGTTTGCTGGAAAGATATTTTCTATTTCGCTCTTATTGTTGCCTTTGATGTTTTTCCTCCCAGTTAGGGTTGGCTCTGAACTTGCATTCCTGCCTTGAAGCCCCTATGCAGTGTAATTGTTGCCATGTCAGTCCCTGGACACTAGCAGCAGTGCAAGTAAAGTGGTACGGTATGGTACACCATACCAGCAAGATATTTATAGCTGATATGGCATACTGGAAAGAGGAGCAGTAGAGCGTGGGGCTCCTTTCCACATTCTGCTTCTTTTGCTGCTGCGGTTTCCAGGAGAGTCCCCTCTCCCGTACCAGTAAGAAATGGATTTCACTTGCACCACTGGATATTAGATAGATAAGGTGTGTGAGGTCATATCCTTTACTGTTGGTGACAGAGACAAGCTTTTGAGCAGAAGTTGGCCCAATAAAAAGATATGACCTCACCCACCTTGTTTCCTGAAGCCTGTAGACATTTGGAGCATGCAAAAAATTCAAGATTAGACATAACTACCGTGTATTCTATGCAAAGAAACTTTTTAACATTACCATCTGCCCAGATCAAAGATATTTGGGCACCCAACTCCTATCAATTCCCAGGGGCTCATTGTTCACATCCAGTTACCCCATACCAGAGGCCCCTTTTCTCCTCCATGCCAGAGATGTGTGCATGTCCCCATCTTTCTTCCCTTCCCACTATTATTCTTCTGTCTGAAAGACAGTAGAACATGCTAGTACACTAACTGTCCTATCGGGAGCTAGGCAGAGATGAGATGGTATATTGTTATGCTGGAAGGCATTAATGGGAGATATCAACCATGTTTTTGTAGCCTACAGGCAATTGCAGAGGTGTTTGAAACTGTGACTGTGCTAATAGGATGGCAGCAGCTCCACAGGCTTCTTGCTTTTTCCTTTTGTTTTTCTAGTTTTCCTCAAAAATCAATAAGATTCTGGCCACTGAAATCCCAAAATGTCAAGGAATGTTCTAGTTATCAGATGTAGTGTCCAAAAGTGGTAAGATTACAGACAGAAACGCCATTTAGCTGAGGGCATGGCTTTCACAAGCTCAGCCAGGGATGTTGACTGGAAATCTTCATACTATTCAGCAACCCTAGTAGGGATGAACATTGACTAATCCTCCATAATCATCTACAGAGCAGCTATCCCTCTGTGTATTTTTTCCTAAAGGAATGTGTTTCTTGCAAGGGCGTCATGCAGCAAAGACCTCTTGGATGGAAAACACAATATTTAAAAAAAATCCCAATCTGCAACAGATTTAAACGCACAGTTGCAGTCATCCACTTGCATTTATTTGCGGCTGTGGGTGAAAGCCGACATCATCTGATTGCAATATGCAGCGGTGACATACCACATACACAGAGTCATGAATGTCTCATAAGGGGTAGATTAGAATTTGAGATAAAAAAACAGCTGGTGCTTACTTTATAATGGAACTACAGAACATTTAAGTCAGCAGCAGAGAAAAGAGAAAAGGAAGTATGTCCTAGAGGGCTTTGCAAATTTGATGGGATCTTCGTAATGGCTTTGCAGGTGCCACAAACAGTTTGCATTCAGATGCAGCTAAATGGTACAAACGGGAGAAAAGAATGGCAGCTCAGCGGCCCAAGAGAAAGACTAGATTTGAGGAAATCCAGTAATCTGCTGCTGTAAACTTGACTCACACTGCCATCTTCTGGCTATGCTGGTCCCTGTACTTCTGACACACAGACTAGCATTCTTAATACAAAATAATTCGCTCTGTTTTCTGCCTATATTGGTTATGGGCCTGATTCAGAGTTTGTTGATATGAATAGGAATATTTCTGGTGACAAAGGGATTAGGATCAGAACCTATAAGTAAAAGCAAGAATATGAACATGAGCAAATGGTTTGTCAGAGGTATGTTGAATTATGCACAAATATTTTAATAAATCCTAACATAATTCTTTGTTTAAAATCCTCCACTACAACAAAGTCAATCTCCCTGTAGACAAATGGACTTCCTTCTGGCTTGCCCCCTCATGGGCTGGGTGTGGTACAGCAAGCTCTCCTCATCTAATGCCCCCTGCCCATGGTCACTTCAGTCCTCTGCCGCTTCTTGTGACTCAATCCCCACAACCAGGTCACTTCCAATTCCCATCCTCACTTCTTACAGGAAGGCTGGGTTTAGGGGCAGGCAACCACCTTAGGTGCCAGGTTTGGAGGGGCACCAAACTCGAGGTGCTGTTTTTGTTGTTAGCGACAAAAACGGGAAATAGAACGTTTACGGTAAAATGTTTCTGGCATTCTATATGTAAGCAGAGTCAGGATGAGCTCTACCCTGACATCTGGTGGTGAATTATGGGAAGTGTGGAAAGAATTTCAGGAATTGTGACTTCTCAGATATTTTCATGGGCACGCCCAGCATAGCCCAATACAGCCTGGGATGGTTATTTTGACAGCTCTGGGATCCCCAATTTCTTTGTTATTGGGGCAAGATAAATAAAGTGTTGCCACCTGATTATGTGAATGAGGAACTACCAGACTGCTTTATGACAGAGATGTCTCAATATGACTTAAGTGACACTTGCTAAACAAGGGACATGGGTTCCAACACCTAGTGAATTGAGAGAGGTTGGGGACTGGTGTGTGTTTGTGATGGTATGGGCCCCGTTTGAGGGCCTGGAACACCAATTGCAAAGCCTCCTTTCTCCACTGTAAAAGAATAGAGTTGGAGTCCATCTAGAGACTGCTGAGCTGAGTTCATGTTGGGCCAATGGTGCACCAGCACCAGGGCTCCCCTACTAAGAGCTGAAATCACTGAAAGAGCTGAGTTGAGATCACTGAATGCTGTGTTAACTAGTGGGGGAGTCTGAAGACCTATCATTAAGCAGCTGGCAGAGCGGAGCAGTTTGCAGCATATTGGAGCAGCCCATGGAACAGTGAGCAGAGTGAAGCAGTCTGCAGGGACGGCTGGAGAAGTGGCACAGCTGGTGTAGTGGAGCTGGTCGTTGCGAAGGCTGCAGCAGAACTCCACGGAGAGGCGGAGCAGTTGGCCCTGGCCCACGTAAGGTGCCCCTTAATACCTTGTGTGGACTTCCCTCCTCATTTCCACCCAGACTTGGGGGGTAAAACTCTGCAGATAAACTTTTGAATTCTGGGGTGGCACTGACCAGACTTTTGGGTTGTTGGACTTAGGGGTGATTGGGTTTAAGACCATAAGGGGGAAAGGACATTGCCAAACGTACTTAGAGGTGGGTTTTTGCTTATGGTTTGTGTTATAATCCTGTTTGTGGTGTTTCTCCAATGGGATGCTGCATTGTTTCCTTCCTTTATTAAAAGGATTTTACTACACTCAGACTCCGTGCTTGCAAGAGGGGAAGTATTGCCTGCTAGAGGTGCCCAGGAGGGTGTGGAATGTAAGTGTCCCAGGTCACTGGGTGGGGGCTCGAGCCGGTTATGCATTGTGTTATTGAAACGGAACCCCTGGATACTGAACCTAGCCATTGTTGCTGCCAACTCAGAGGGGCAGAAGGGTTACATATATATGGATTCATTTTTCACTAACCTCCTAGAACATTCTGGACCTTTGTAGAATCCCATGGAACCTTCTAAAGGCATTCAAAATGGAGGGGCGGGTGGGGGGGGAATGTGGAGAAGACGCTCCTTGCCTGGGATGCCATTTGGTCTAGAGCCAGCCTTTTTCCAGGATAATGGAGAATCCAAAAAATAGTTCCAAGATTTTGTGTGTCTGACTCTGAGCCCAGCCTTCCTACACCCCTTGGGTCAGGATTTCACAACCTCTCTAGGTTCACTGTTCTTTCAGGGTAGGATCTTATAAGGTTCCCCTGGAGTCCTCCAACAAATCACCTCTGAAAATATAAACTTAAGCCACTTCTGCCCTCCTCCCACTTGAGTTTCTGTACCCCAAGTTTCCCCTGTGCTCTGTTCATAAGAGCATATGAACGGCCGTACTGGGTCAGACCAAAGGTCCATCTAGCCCAGTATCCTGTCTACCTACAATGGCCAATGCTAGGTGCCCCAGAGGGAGTGAACCTAACAGGCAATGATCAAGTGATCTCTCTCCTGCCATCCATCTCCATCCTCTGACGAACAGAGGATAGGGACACCATTCCTTACCCATCCTGGCTAATAGCCATTTATGGACTTAACCACCATGAATTTATCCAGTTCCCTTTTAAATGTTGTTATAGTCCTAGCCTTCACAACCTCCTCAGGTAAGGAGTTCCACAAGTTAACTGTGCGCTGCGTGAAGAAGAACTTCCTTTTATTTGTTTTAAACCTGCTGCCTATTAATTTCATTTGGTGTCCCCTAGTTTTTGTATTATGGGAATAAGTAAATAACTTTTCCTTGTCCACTTTCTCCACATCATTCATGATTTTACATACCTCTATCATATCCCCCCTTAGTCTCCTCTTTTCCAAGCTGAAGAGTCCTAGCCTCTTTAATCTCTCCTCATATGGGACCCGTTCCAAACCCCTAATCATTTTAGTTGCCCTTTTCTGAATCTTTTCTAGTGCCAGTATATCTTTTCTGAGATGAGGAGACCACATCTGTACGCAGTATTCGAGATGTGGGTGTACCATCGATTTATATAAGGGCAATAATATATTCTCCATCTTATTCTCTATCCCCTTTTTAATGATTCCTAACATCCTGTTTGCTTTTTTAACCGCCTCTGCACACTGCGTGGACATCTTCAGAGAACTATTCACAATGACTCCAAGATCTTTTTCCTGACTCGTTGTAGCTAAATTAGCCCCCATGATATCATATTTATAGTTGCAGTTATTTCTTCCAATGTGCATTACTTTACATTTATCCACATTAAATTTCATTTGCCATTTTGTTGCCCAATCACTTAGTTTTGTGAGATCTTTTTGAAGTTCTTCACAGTCTGCTTTGCTCTTAACTATCTTGAGCAGTTTAGTATCATCTGCAAACTTTGCCACTTCACTGTTTACCCCTTTCTCCAGATCATGTCCTAGGACTGACCCTTGGGGAACACCACTAGTTACCCCTTTCCATTCCGATAATTTACCATTAATTCCTACCCTTTGTTCCCTGTCTTTTAACCAATTCTCAGTCCGTGAAAGGACCTTCCCTTTTATCCCATGACAGTTTAATTTACGTAAGAGCCTTTGGTGAGGGACCTTGTCAAAGGCTTTCTGGAAATCTAAGTACACTACATCCACTGGATCCCCCTTGTCCACATGTTTGTTGACCCCTTCAAAGAACTCTAATAGATTAGTAAGACATGATTTCCCTTTACAGAAACCATGTTGACTATCGCTCAACAGTTTGTTTTTCTATGTGTCTGACAATTTTATTCTTTACGATTGTTTTGACTAATTTCCCCGGTACTGATGTTAGACTTACCAGTCTGTAATTGCTGGGATCACCTTTAGAGCCATTTTGAAATATTGGTGTTACATTAGCTAACTTCCAGTCTTTGGGTACAGAAGTTGATTTAAAGGACAGTTTACAAATCGTAGTTAATAGTTCCGCAACTTCACATTTGAGTTCTTTCAGAACTCTTGGGTGAATGCCATCTGGTCCCGGTGACTTGTTTATGTTGAGTTTATCAATTAATTCCAAAACCTCCTCTAGTGATACTTCAGTCTGTGACAGTTCCTCAGGTTTGTCACCTACAAAAGCCGTCTCAGGTTTGGGAATCTCCCTCAGCTGAATACTTAACTGGACTTCTTTTCTAGAGGTACAGGACCTGCCCTTGTCAGAGCTCACTCCACCAGTGGCTTCACTGTCTGACTCATTGCCTTGTGAGAATTCTCTACTCAGGTGAGGATCCCAGGACCAATTCTCCCCCTGGGCTTCATCTTTGACCCTATCAGTCTCTCCACACTCTACTGCAGTGGTCCCTGCCACGGTGTCCGCTGGGGCATCTATGTGCACCCGCATACTGTCTGGTGGACGAGCATCCACCGAAATGCCGCCAAGAAGCAGCCTCATCCAGAGGCATCGCTGCCGAAATGTCACTGATTTTTGGTGGTGACGCCTCTGGATAACGCTGCTTGTCAGCAGCATTTTGGCGGATGCTTGTCCACTGGCCATGGTCCTCAGTGGCTTGTCATCCGGCACCCACCAGATGAAAAAAGTTGGGGACCACTGCTCTACTGCCAAGATAGGGACTTCAGAGTTCTTCTTTACCTCTCTCCCTTCAGCCCCACCCCTCTACTCTGGGCTTCCTCTCCTCATAATAATAACCAGCCAGCTCCTCTCCATGTTGTGACTTATCTTTAAGTGGTCCCAGTCAACCCTGTAGAGGCAACTAGGTGCCTTCACTGAGTGCTCCACTTCCAGTTAGCTCTTGCTGAGCCAGTGTGGGGTATACACTCAATCACACTCTATTGCAGGTTCTCAAGCTGAGGGGGGGGAGGCAATTCCCAGCGGATCAAAGACAGATTTCAGGGGACCATAGTCCCCACCTCACCCTCCCATGTGTTTATTGCCCCTTCTGTGTTGCTAGATGGGATGAGAAGTCTCTAAACATGTAGCATGTGTGGGGGGGGGACATTTTTCTGTTGGAGCATGGGGTTCCAGGACAGCAATGTTTATATTCTTTTTTCCTTCCTGGACTGCTGTGTGTAACGATATTTTCTACTTATGCAATCGCTGGGCTGGAGACTGATATTTGTTTTTGTCTATGTACACAGTGCTGTGTTCATTGATCTGTAAATTGCTCCAAAAGAATAAGGAGAAGAGGAGGGACAGCAGGGAAGGGGCTAGGGGCTAGCCTCCACAGCCGGGAGGAGCTGAAGGGCCAGGCAGGATGGTCTCACAGGTCGGATGTGGCCTATGGGCTGTAGTTTGCCCAACTCTGCACTAAGTCATTAATTGATCTTGGGCCAGCTACTGGGAACTGTATGACTCAGTTCGGCCCCCCCCTTGTAAAACGGGGGTACTAATTCTGCTCTTCCACATGATGGGAGGGAGCTTACAAGGCTTAAAGGCTTAATTCTTCAATGTTTGGTAAGGGCTTTGACAGCCTCAGATGACAAGCGTTAAGAGTTACTGCCTACAAGGATCCTGCAGTCTATGCCAGCAGAAATGCAAACAAAGGGGCTACATTTTGAAAGCTACAATGCCTTTGCAGCACAGCAGGAGAATGCCAAATCCACCTGTTTGAAACATAGTCTAGCCTTTGTGTATATTTGTTTGACTTACACCTTCAATGTGAACTGAAGTAAGCAAAGTGACGTGTGGAATAATCCATGTAGCTGTCTCACATTTGTCTCCTTTAATTTACCTGTAATACTCTGTTAGGTTTGGGGATTAGGCTGTGTCTGAAACCATCTGTAACATCCATGTTGCTCTTCCATACCCATAAGGAATAGGTGTGATCATCCCATTTTCTGTCTATCAAGCATTTGAGGGCTTTGAACAGGCAACTAATTAAAAAACAAAACACCAACACAGCAAGCACAGTTTGGTCAGATGAGTAAGAGGGGATGTGATAGTCATTTGCATAAGGACAGATGTGAATCCCAAGGGCCAGATCGTTTTGAGATTCATGGGTGAATCTCAGTCCCTCTGTAGGGACTTCACTGGCCTTGTGGAGGGCTCTGTGGGTGGCATGGGCTCCATGGAGCAGGAGGGGACAGAGTTGGGGCAGGATCCAGAGGGAAGCCCTTCATCATCCCTCAAAAGCCACTGAATACAGCTCCAGGCTGGATGAACATTTCTGCACATCTGCCATGCAGCAAACTCACCCTCCTGCCAACATCAAGAGCCACTGAAGTCAGGGAAGAGGGAGATGAGTCATGCCACCAGGAAACAGAGGTGCCACTGTGGACCAGAGCCACTTCTGGGGTAGAGAGCCTCCATATGGGCTCTCCTGGGGTCTGCTAGGTTTGTGGGCTATTTTTCAGTGAAAAGGGAGGGACAAACCCTGCCTCCTAGTAGGACAATGAGGGGGAATGGCTACCAAGCGATCACAACTGACACTTCTCAATAAAAAGTCTCCTCTGATGGCTCTCCACATGGGGACGATCTGGCCCCAAGGAGAGAGGAGCTTTTTAGGTGGTGCTACAGAGAACAGGAGGAGAAGAGTAAGATAAATAGCAAGTTAGAAATCCTATTAGCTGATCCTGCACCACTGAAATTGGTGGTAATTTTGCCAATAACTTCAATAGGAGTAGTATCAAGCACTGAAACTGTGTAGTCATCTCCAAAGAAGGCAACAGGGACACCCCAACCATGACTGGCTAACCTAAAAATCCACCTCCCGTTTCTCCAATTGTATTACTATATACCCACAAATCCCCTAAATTTTCTAAAGTACTGTGCAACTGCCAGCATACTAAGGCTTAAACATCCACCCCTGCTGCTTAGCAGAGCTAGAACATGAGGGGAAAGAGTTAAGCCTGTTTTCAAGTAGGTGTTGTGCAGAGTTAATTTCTTCTCTGCAGTTTAGGCTAATGCCACATTGATTTTCTGATACTCTGTAACCTCCTTGTGTCTGCCTATTTGACATTTACAGGTTTTGTTCAATGTTTACACTTTACTTTCAATGTGATTTTCCTGGGTCCTATGGAAACCGAAATAGGGAACAGATATATTTCAGGACTGACGACTATGGCTAAGATCAGCCTCGCATTACTCTTAATATTAGCCCTAGTTAAGCTTGAAGAGTGGGTATAAGTAGCCTCTCAAGATTCCCACTCTGCATCATGCTGTGATGTTATTGATATAAACTGGGACCATATAGAACACAGTTTGCAACCAAGGTCCTGTAGTGGCACCAAATCTTATGTAAAGGGGGTCATATAAGGTGTCTAAGACCAGGTTATGGGTTGCTGGTTATGATTATGCTGTCTATATGTCTGTATCATTTTGTAGTTGAAGTTCTAAGTATTAGCTCTATACTGTCTGTATTTTGTATTTGTGCTCTGCTTCTGGGTGACACCCCAGACAAGTTGGTGTTAGATCTGCCTAGCCTGCTTGATGGCCCATTAAGGACCATCAGCTACACAACTGACCCATTGAGAGGAGGCAGATACGCCTTGTAACTCAGCAAAGTATGCAGGGACTTGCCCATGTAACTCCAGACTCCATTTTGCTGTAATGTTCCACAGTAAGAACAAAGAGGTTCTTACACCTGGAAAAGCCTATATAAGGCTGATGCCTCATCTCCATCTTGTCTTCAATCTTGCTTCCTACCTCTGGAGGGACTTTGCTACAAGCTGAAGCTCTACACAAGGGACTGATGACCCATCCCAGCTGGGGATGTACTCCAGAGACTTGATTTGAATCTGCAGTTTACTCCATCACTGCTACAAGCCTGAACGAAGAACTTTGCCATTACTGTATGTAATTGATTCCATTTAACCAATTCTAGCTCTCATCTCTACCTTTTTCCCTTTATGAATAAACCTTTAGATTTTAGAGGATTGGCAACAGCGTGATTTGTGGGTAAGATCTGATGTGTATATTGACCTGGGTCTGGGGCTTTGTCCTTTGGGATCGAGAGAACCTTTTTCTTTTATTGGGGTGTTGGTTTTCATAACCATTCATCCCCAGGACGAATGGCACTGGTGGTGATACTGGGAGACTGGAGTGTCTAAGGAAATTGCTTGTGTGACTTGTGGTTAGCCAGTGGGGTGAAACCGAAGTCATTTTTGTCTGGCTGGTTTGGTTTGCCTTAGAGGTGGAAAAACCCCGGCCTAGGGCTGTAACTGCCCTGTTTAAGCAATTGGTCCTGAATTGGCACTCTCAGTTGGGCCCCACCAGAACAACACCGTCACACATGCCCATTAAAGATACTATCTAAAAGCTTCCAAATCAGTGTATTTTAATGTACTAGTACATTCAGACCAACCACATTAAGAAAACATTAAGGTTGCAAAATGGAGTACTCAAAAGTTAGGAAACGCCAGAACTAAAGGTGACTATGCATCCTGAATTCAAGCCCTTCTCATAATCCAGATGCACATGGTATTTATTTACATTGATCACACTCCTTTTTCCACAGGCCTGCCACAGCCAGTGCATAGGATGGACAGGGCTCAGCGAATGGGCAGCGTCCAATACTTTTTATCCTCATTCAGTGTGAGGCGCCGGTACTATTTTCCGAACATCTAAATCCTGCTCTGAATGCAGAACTATTGATTTCCTTGTGGGCTTTTAGATGGCATTTATCACTAGAGTGTGCAAACATTAATGTGCTGCAAACATTAATGATCTTACCCTCAACCCCCATTTTATAAACAGATGCAGGAACCGAGGCGCAGAGAGATTAAGGCTAACTTTGTCAAAAGTATCCACTGACTTTGGGTGGCCAGGGCCTGATTTTTTCAGAGAACTTAGCATTTCCATAGCACTGTGTATGTTCAAAGCACAGATCCTGTCTCCTACTGGATTTCAGCTGCAGCTGAGAGCACTCACATTTCAGACCCTGGGGAGGTCACGCTGGGCACCAAGCAGATGAAGAACACAGTTAATGGCCAGCAGAACATTTTGACTTTCTCAGCACCACATAGGAACTCTGTGGCAGAGGCAGGGACAGAATCTAGTTCTCTAGGGCAGCACTGAACTGCTTTACCCATTAGACCACCTTTCTCTTCATTCAATACTCTTCTTCATTCACTGCACATCTCCCAGATCCCATCCTTGACCTTCACTTATTTCTTTCCTTTTCTGCGGCTCCTACTCGTTACCCTTCTTAGCTCCTATCTTGACACCTAGCTCCGGTCCCCACCAACACAGCCACCTCAGCCCTTCTTCCCACAATTCTTGCCCCTCCCACGCCCACCCCCTCCCAGTCCTCACCCCATCAAATTCCAGTCATACTGTGTGCTCCTCCTCCATGCTGTCCGGTGGCCAACAGCAGGGACTAGGAGAGCGCAGGAGAGGCAGTCAGCCCTGGATAAGCATGCTCCGTCGGATGGGGCCTGCGCAGTCTCGTCGGCACTGCAGGAAAGAGCTGTGTGGGGATGGAGCATGCTGAGTCGTTCTGTGGGGAGGGCACATGTGCAGTCTTGCTGGCACATAGGATTTGTGAGGGGACAGGGTGTCCTTAGTGCAGATAGTCTTTCCAGAACAAATCAGCCTGAAGCAGACATCCAGCCCAAACAGCTGAAATTTGGCAAAGTTACAATCTAAAAAGGTTCTTAATGTAGAAAGAGTGTTATGCAACTTTAACTTATAGGCATCGCTACCAGCTCTACCTATAATATTTGCACATAGGACGTGAGCCAAACCTCATTACAGTTAATGGAAGCACTCCCTTTGACTTAAATGGGCAATGAATCAGGCCCACAGTGTGATGTGGATAGGTGACATCTTAAGCCTGAGAAACAGCAGTCATCTAATATTCTTTAGTCACCCTGGTTGGAGCTCTCCATGGCCACCTCATTTGTGCATATATGGAGTTGGCCTTTGTATCTCCCTTCTTCCTTTGAGTTTTAGTGGACACATGAGCTGACAACTTTGTTGCTGTTGTGTGTGCCAGGAATGTCAAGGAAAATGCCCCTTTAGTTCTGTGGTGCATGTAGCAACTACATACCTCCAGTGTGGCTTAGCTTGGTTCTTAAAAGGAGCTTCCAGGTCTCACTCCACAGGAATCTAATCAGTACCACTGGCATATGAGGACTGGATTGCAAGAGGCAAATAAGAATGTACACTTCAGGCCAAAGCTAGAAAAGGAGCCAGCTTGTCATCACATAAGTTAGTTGTGACCCCTTTGGGAGGGTATGACCCGCAGACTGAGAGCCACTGCTCTAGTGATACTGTTTTCCTGCCACAGAACAAGCTGTGAAAGTCAAACTGCCCTGCTTAGAGAAGTGGCTTTAAAACCATTCCCAGAAGGTGGGAGAAGTGGGGGAGGGGCACAGAGGTCATCTTTTTACAGCCTTCTGCTGTAGAGACAAGAAAGTACAAGGCATGAAGTGGGCTATTTTGCTAAAGAACAAACCTGAGAAACTTGCAGGGTTACTCAGAGGACTGAGTAAATGACTAACATCTTTACTTGTTTCCATTTAATTCTCTCAAGGCAGCTTGGCAAGGTGCAGAGAAGCATTTATAATACAGAGGTTATGATGCTGGGAGGTGGGGTCAGAAGTAACAGTAAGACTGTCACAGAGGGCACTCACTGCTAGGAGTGCCTCCTCCTGGCCGCTCTGGGAATTAGCTTCTTCCAGGTCCAGGGCCCCCTTATACTTCATATCCTACTGCTACCATGTCTCTGGGTGCCCCTCCTTTGTGACATGGCCCTCTGGCCTGGTCACTATACATGTTTCCCCTTCCATGATACCAAAGTTTTTCAGGGAACTTGTCCCAGGGCATCGGCCACTTCCTCAGTGACTGGTAGGGGAACCAAGACTCATACTCTACTCCAGGTTCCAGCTCAGAGATCCACCCTCTACTCCAGGTTCCAGCTCAGGGAAACACTAGACAGCAACCAAAGTCTACACCCTCCTGAATCTTGCTGCCTTTCCCTTGAGCCTTATCTTTCCTTCTGGCACTTCCCACTCCTCCAAGGAGTAATGATAGGCTACTTATTTCTACAGCTCCAAACACACCTCCCAGAAAGTGACTGCAGACTACTTCCCCTGAAATCTCCCCACGATGACCAACTTCTTGTCTTTATAAACCCAGCCCAGCTCCTTCCTGCTCAGCTGGGCATCCTCTCTCAGTTCAGGGAGTGTTTAAACCACCTGAGTCCCCTCAGCTGTGGCCTATCGGGCTAATTGGCCCCTTGCTTAGCCTACATTAACCCCTTCAGGGCAAGTGTGGAGTCAGGTCCACCAACAGCAGTTCCGGGCCCCAGGGCAGGACAGTCAATGGCTCCCCTAGAAAGGGATGGCTGAGTTTTACGATACTACTTTTTATCCTATTGATAACACATTAGAAGCCACTATGCATAAGTTGTGGCATTGTTTGATCTAGTTAACTATTTTTTTTCAGTTACAGCGCCAGTATTAAACATATTGCGAGCCTAAATATAAGATGTAGAATTTGTTAATTTTGAATTATATTTAAATTAAATAAGTACATTATAGAATGAATATATAAAACATTTAAAGAAGCACAAAGTAAGAAAACACATAAAGTATCAAGTAGGCTAATTAACCACCTAATCGTGATTCATGTGTAATCTAAAGACAAGGAAAAAACTGCTATACAAGATGTAACTGAATATGGCCAACAATATGCAATAATAAAGCAAATATTTTAAAAGATATAAAAAAAATACTCACATAATATCTGAATGTGGAAGAGGTCCTGAACTGCTCCAAGAGGCCCAGGGGACTAATGTCTCTAACCCAGGCTTTATCTCCTGTCCGGCCATAGACCTGCTCCCAGCGGGAATGCACCGACCATTGGCGGACATTTGACCATTGCACAGCTGTGACATCAGAGTGGGGATCCCAGGGTGGGAAGCACCTGCTGATGCCCCCATAAGCCACAACCCCCCACCGGGCTCAGATCCCAGCAGAGGCTGCAGGAAAACAGGAGGGCAATGTATTGAACCCCCAGTCACTGAGGAACCTATGTGGGCAGCTGGCAGAGTGAAGGAGCTGCAGCCCTGGCCCTGCATCCCAAGGGAGCCAGGCTCCTCTCCAGCCTGCACTTGCTGCCCAGAGGATGGGCAGGACATGAAGCCCAGCTGATGGATCATGAGAGGGGCACCCAGATGCCACCCGGACCCTTTCAAATTGCAAGGCCCCATGGCAATTGACCCCTTCGCCCCCTCTCCCCTGGTCAGAGAGCCTGTATATGGTGAACATCCACGCACAAAGAACTTGAACCTGACAAACATTATCGGCTAACAAGATAAGAGAAATTTGGAGCTGGAGATTGACTTGAGGAAATATAAGGAGAATTTATTTACAGGATGCGGATGAGGGAAGAGCTCTTAAAACTCTCTACAAGAGTCTAAACACCAAAGAGAAGTGGGAGGAATACTATATGTCCAGTGGGCTATCACTAGGAAAGCACCAAGGTGAACTGAAGCAAAGAGAAAATTTAGGCTGAATCTCAAGAAAGATTTCCAGCAGCGAGGTCTGTTAGGCTGTCAAACAATTTACCCAGGAGAGCCCCATTGCATCATTAATAAAAAAAAAAAAAATCAGACTGCAGACTTCACCAGAGAAGCTAGAGAACTCTACATTGGCAGTGTGAAGATGCTTCTAATTGAGGCCAATCTGAGTGAATTTTAACCATGAAGTTTAAATCTGGAGTCAAACTTCAGGAGTGCTTGGAATCTCCAGAATATCAAGGGCAGGGAAGAAGTAGCTGCACTGGGGCCCTCCAAGTCTTGGAAAAAGTCAGATCAAACATGTTTTGGGTGTTTATACTAAAACAGACAATGAAGGACAATGAAGTGTAACATTTCATAGATTCATAGACTCTAGAACTGGAGGGGACCTCAAGAGGTCATTGAGTCCAGTCCCCTACTCTCATGGCAGGACCAAATACTGTCTAGAGACCATCCCTGATAGACATTTATCTAACCTACTCTTAAATATCTCAAGAGATGGAGATTCCACAACCTCCCTAGGAAATTTATTCCAGTGTTTAACCACCCTGACAGTTAGGAACTTTTTCCTAATGTCCAATCTAAACCTCCCTTGCTACAGTTTAAGCCCATTGCTTCTTGTTCTATCCTTAGAGGCTAAGATGAACAAGTTTTCTCTCTCCTCCTGATGACACCCTTTTAGATACCTGAAAACTGCTATCATGTCTCCTCTCAGTCTTCTCTTTTCCAAACTAAATAAAACAATTCTTTCAGCCTTTCTTCATAGGTCATGATCTCTAGACCTTTAATCATTCTTGTTTCTCTTCTCTGGACCCTCTCCAATTTCTCCACATCTTCCTTGAAATGCGGTGCCCAGAACAGGACACAATACTCCAGCTGATGCCTAACCAGTGCAGAGTAGAGCGGAAAAATGACTTCTTATGTCTTGCTCACAACACACCTGTTAATGCATCCCAGAATCATGTTTGCTTTTTTTGCAACAGCATCACACTGTTGACTCATTTAGCTTGTGGTCCACTATGACCCTAGATCCCTTTCTGCCATACTCCTTCCTAGACAATCTCTTTACATTCTGTATGTGTGAAACTGATTGTTCCTTCCTAAGTGGAGCACTTTGCATTTGTCTTTATTAAACATCATCCTGTTTACCTCAGACCATTTCTCCAATTTGTTCAGATCATTTTGAATTATGACCCTATCCTCTAAAGCAGTTGCAATCCCTCCCAGTTTGGTATCACCTGCAAACTTAATAAGCATACTTTCTATGCCAATATCTAAGTCGTTGATGAAGATATTGAACAGAGCCCATCCCAAAACAGACCCCTGCGGAACCCCACTTCTTATACCTTTCCAGCAGGATTGGGAAAAATTAATAACTACTCTCTGAGTATGGTTATCCAGCCAGTTATGCACCCACCTTTTAGTAGCCCCATCTAAGTTGTATTTGCCTAATTTATTGATAAGAATATCAGACGAGACCATATCAAATGCCTTACTAAAGTCTAGGTATACCACATCCACCACTTCTCCCTTATCCACAAGGCTCATTATCTTGTCAAAGAAAGCTATCAGATTGGTTTGACATGATTTGGTCTTCACAAATCCATGCTCACTATTCCCTATCACCTTACCACCTTCCAAGTGTTTGGAGATGATTTCCTTAATTACTTGCCCCATTATCTTCCCTGGCACAGAAGTTAAACTAACTGGTCTGTAGTTTCCTGGGTTGTTTTTATTTCCCTTTTTGTAGATAGGCACTATATTTGCCCTTTTCCAGTCTTTTGGAATCTCTCCTGTCTCCCATGATTTTCCAGAGATAACAGCTAAAGGCTCAGATACCTCCTCTGTTAGCTCCTTGAGTATTCCAGGGTGCATTTCATCAGGCCCTGGTGACTTGCAGGCATCTAACTTTTCTAAGAGATTTTTAACTTGTTCTTTTTTTAATTTTATCTTCTAAACCTATCGCCTTGCCATTAGCATTCACTATGTTGGGCATTCCTTCAGACTTCTCAGTGAAGACTGAAACAAAGAAGTCATTAAGCATCTGCCATTTCCAAGTTTCCTGTTACTGTTTCTCCCTCCTCACTAAGCACTTTTAACACTTTAGAGTCACTGAGTCCATTTTCAGGCATTTGGGATTCCTATTTGCATGTTCACTCTGTGCAGATACACCATGAGAAACCAAGCTCTGAAGTACATTGTCAGACCTGGAACCGGTCAAAAACAGTTTGAAAAATGCATGAAAAATGTCAAAGTTGTTTTCATCCTGTAAAGGCAAAACAGAGCCTTTTTGCAAAATAAATCCAATTTTAAAATTTTTCTTTCCCCCTATGTTCCCCAAATTTTTCCAATGAGAGCAATAAAATCAGTGATGTCCAGGGTCTGAGATTCCTCTCCGCTTCTTCTTCCCTCCCCCTCCCCTTTCTCTCTCTTTTTCCATTTGTCATTCTGTAATTTTTCAAAAGTTGAGGAAGTTTGAGGTCAGGGCCTATGACCTGGCAAAGGAGTGAAAGGGTAAATTAGGGATCGGAGCAGAGGAGAGAGAGCTTCCTGCTCATTTCCAGTAAGTGGACCAGTGGTAGGAAAGAGAGCACAGGAGTTATTGTGGAAGTCAGAATTTTTTCCTGAGGCAGGAAGAGCCTCAAATTGTTCAGCTGGTTGGTTGATTTTATTTGGGAGACGAGAAATGAAAGTGCACGAGGAGAGAGGGTCACCACTTATTTTGGGCATCACCCATCACTATTATGACCATAACTGGTCAGGACCTCAGTCTGATGACTCATCCAGCTAAAGCCCTTCAACACATCACTATGCTGAGTTTTCAGATTAGTACTGGCTCAAATGAAAAAGCACCACTTATTGATCGCCATCATCACTTCATGCAACACCTAGCTATTTCTTGTAGAGTCACAAGCCAAATAGGCCTACCTCAACCCCACTTATCTAAGTGCTCATCAGATCTCACAAGCTAATATAGTAAGGGGTGCTAAAGAAACCTCTTTGCTAGAACTACAGCTCAAGTATGGCTTCAATTAAGAGTGAGCCTCTGGAGAAAATGTATCAAATAAACAGAGGAAGGAGTTAGTAAAATTAAAATAAAATGGTAAAGATCCAGTTTTGTAATCATTTTTAAGCTACCATTCAAGCAGTACAGATCATCCAGTTAAGGTGGTTCCATGGATTGACAATGTTGGAGGTGAAGAGCATCTGTGGCTGACTGGAAGAAGTAATACTATGTTGAAATCCAAATCCAGAGGAGCAATTATACAAAAACTCTTAGTAGGCAAGTTTTAGGGGAATCTTAAAAGCAAATTGTAAAAACAGCCTGACCAAACATGAGGCAGCAGTTTATAGAATATCAATTGCTATGCCTTGGGGACAAGAAGAGAGAAACATGCCCAGAATATCAACAACCTGATTAAAAAAAATAATGAATTTCCCCAACGGATGCAGCAAGGTTACCAGCAACATCAGGTCACGAGCAACACAGCCAAATAAAAGGATTTACCCAGCCTCTTCCCTCGGGCAGAGGAAGGACGTGAAGACGACTCACATTCCAGAGGCCAAGGAGAGTTCAAGTAGGGAAGGGTGGATTCTTGTCGAGCATGTGCTTGCGGTTTGGTGCCTCATTGTCATAGCCACATAATATACTACCAAAAGGGGATCTGGCATCCCACCTTCCCAGAACTCAGTCTCTTCCTGGCTTTGGCCTGGAGAGAATGATTAGGCCTCATTTTAGGTTTCCTGGGCAAGTTCCATTCATGGGTTTGATGGTCAATGGCTGGGATCCACAGAGAGACTTAGGCACTGGGACACTGAGTGTTACGGTGCCTCACTGTTAGGTGCCTAGAAAACCACAGGAACAACCATGCAATCCACAAAGCTGAGTGAGGTGCCTAGGCCTAAGCTCCCTCTACAATGAATGTGGGTGAGAGACAAGCACCTTAGAATGTGATCCACCAAAGCACCCATGCTAGGCAGGGAGCTGCCTAAGCTAGCCAATGAGAGATGCCAGCTAGATGGGGTTGTTCTAAGCCCTGGACCTCTCATGGAGATAGGTGCCTAAGTCTAGGTTTCAGGAAGGTGCCTCTCTCTTCTTAGCAATCTACAATTGGGGACTAGGAGTCAGGCGGCTTAGGTGCCTCTTGTGAGAATGAGTTAGGCACTTGCCTTGCTCCACACCAAGTAGCTTGATGAGGAGGTAGTGCCCACCTTAACAGTTTCAATCTGGTGGCTAGAACACTCACCTGTAATGTGGGAGACTCTGGTTCAATTTCCCCTGCTGGAAGAATGGATTTGAGCAGGGAGGGATTCTGCCTCTCAAGAACTTGCTCTAACCACTGAGCTGGGGCTCTCTCAGTCTCTCCAATTGAAGCTGTTCCACTGTAGATCAATACTTAAGTAGTCACTGGATTAGAGCGAGAGAGAGAATGACTCTGTAGCCCAGTGGTTAGGTCACCCATGGGTAAGATCCAGGTTCCAGTCCCCCTGCTCCAAACACTCTTTTATTATTTCATCCACAGTGGAACAGATTCAGCAGGAGAGACTGAGTCAGCTCCACATCAGAATAGCCCCAGTCCAGTGGCTAGCGCACCATCCTGAGTGGTGGGAGACTCCTGTTTAAATCGTCTTTCCCTTTCTAGCGGAGAGGGGGGAATTGAACTCAGGTCTCTGTCTTCCACAGCCCAGGTGAATGCTTTACCCACTGGGCTAAAAGTCATAAAGTGGACACCACTTCGTCCTCTGGCAGGATTTTGAACAGGACCTGATCCAGTAGGTGGCCTCTAAACACGCCTAGTGCAGGAGTGGCCAACCTGAGCCTGAGAAGGAGCCAGAATTTACCAATGTACATTGCCAAAGAGCTACAGTAATATGTCAGCAGCCCCCCATCAGCTCCGCCCCTGCTCCAAGTGCCTCTTGCCCACTCGCAGCCCCACCAATCAGCACCTCCCAGTCAGCTGTTTTGTGGCATGCAGGAGGCTCGGAGGGGTATGGGGAGGAGCAAGGGTATAGCAAGCTCAGAGGAGGAGGAGGGAAAGGTGGAGTGGGGATAGGGGCTGTGTCAGAGCCAGGGGTTGAGCAATGAGCACCCCCTAGCACATTGGAAAGTTGGCACTTGTAGCTCCAGCCCTGGAGTTGGTGCCTATACAAGGAGCTGCATATTAACTTCTGAAGAGCCGCATGTGGCTCCAGAGACACAGGTTGGCCACCCCTGCCCCTAGTGGATTGGGCCCTGCATGCAACTTAAGTGGTTGAACACATGTATGCTGCTGGTTCGGGACTTGCTCTGGGGCTTAGGCAGGGGATAAGCACTCAGACACCTAGAGGGAGGCAGCAGTGCACATGCCCAGAGGCAGAAACATAGGCATCAAGGAAATTTTAATCTGAAAACTTAGGTAACAAGTGAGTTTAGGTTAAGCAGGAGTATAGTGGATCTCAGGGGAGCCAAAACTGGGACTTAGGTACTTGTAACACAGTCCTCTGCCCACCCCTCTTCCTGGGGCCCACTGGCTGCTCCAATAAAGCTCAGAGAGGCTTCTAGTTCTACAGTACCTGTGATTTTATTTATACCCTGTTCTCCCACTGCCAGCGATATACTATATGCAGAGCTTGCAGGCCTTACAATCTGCTCTCCTGCACAGAGTCTGCCCTCAGCCTGCAGACTGGCCATTCCCCCATCTTCTGGCTGCCAGCCAGCCTGTATACCCCTTGAACCCGCAGGTGCAGCCAGTTCTAAAGGCCAGGCTCCAGACTTCTCCCCAGTTCCAATCTATTTCCCTTGATTGGGGCTGGCTGAGCAGGGGCTAATTAAGTGCCTTTGCACCAGCACCCTGATACAGCACCTAAGCATCATAGTGCATTTAAGCCTATGTGTTTAGGAGAATGGGTACGAGTCACACCTTTGGAAAGGGGCTGTTGGAATTCTGTATAGACAGATAATTCAGGGAGGCCCAAATCAATTAGCAACTTGCCAAAAGCCCAGCCCTGGTATCTGTATATACATTTACTTCCACGTGTTTGATCAGAATTAAACAGATATGTGTAGAAGTATGACCACAACTCAGCATACCCCCTCACGGCTGGGACTGGCATTGCAGGACTTTCTCCCTTAGTCAATTCCTTCCAACCGTGGTTCAGATCCTTTGTTGCTCTGGTTCTTCCAGTGACTCAGCCCTCCAGACAGCATCACATACAGCCTCACCCCTTCCAGGGTTTCAATCTGTCAAACACTGTCCAATATTAGTCATCAATACTGCATCTCCTGCCCCTGCTAAACTGCTCTTTAATCCCACTCTTCTGTGACAGCAAGGGGTCCCCAGGTTACTTCCCAGAAGAACTGAACAAGCCCAAACACAATTTAAGCCACTTCTGTATATTCTGGGTTTATAGTTCATCAGGCTCTCCCCAGATCCCTGTTCCACATCCAGAACACCAAGACATAAGACTAGTAGGGTCACAAACTCTCCAGGATTGCCCTGGAGTCTCCAATAATTAAAGAATAATCTTTAATTAAAGATTATGTCATGTGATGAAACCCCCAGGAATACATCCAACCAAACTTGGCTGGTTGCATATCTGTGCCCACCCCATGGGTTTTCCCCCAAAGCGAGGGAACTCTAACTTATAACTGTAATCCTCCCTTCTAGGTGCCCACTCCTTCCTTTCCAAAGCACCCCAGGAAGTGTTTAATAAGGAATTGAATCGGACACCCCTGTAGGTACAACAAGTGGGCTAAATGAGCTCTCAGGCTCTTGTTAACCCTTGTCTACCAATGTGGGATTTACACACTCCATCAGTGCATAACCCTACTTTTTGCTATTACCTTGTATTTTCCAATAGATGTGGCTTGTTAGTTGTGTTTTCTTACAATGAATAAAGAGGCCAGATTCTTTCCTGTACCTAGATCCACTAAGTGGAGAGAGCATGGAGAGTCAGGAAACTGGTTACAGTTCCCTAATGGCCATGGTTCATCTGGGCTGGTTTGGCCCTTATGTAGTTTACAGCAGCCAAAAGCCAAGGTCTGTCTGAAACATCCCCTAAAGGGCTGAATACCAGCTGTGACTAGGCAGAAGACAGTGAGTCACACCCTGCCTACTCCCTGTCTCGATCCTCCCTTCCTCAATTTTTCCCCTGTGCTAGGGCCTAGAAGAGGGTGGAACAGAGACTGGGTCTGCTGGTAGTGAACCAGCTGAGAGCTCCCAACACCAAGAGGATTCTCAGCAGGCTAAATCCAGCTTTTGTACTTACTTATTGAACATAGAGATCTGGTGCTTATTTGTGGGGGCTGCACTTTGAACAGCCCTGCTGTAATACATGAGCCAAAATTCTCCTCACAATTCCACCCATGAAACCTTATTGACTGCAGTGGGCTAGAAGTAGGGAGACAGTGTGGCCAGTGGACAGCGCATAGGACTAGGAGCTAGGAAACCAGATTTCTTTTACCAGCTCTTCTTCTTGGGTGATCATTTAGCCCCTCTTTGGCTCAGTTTCCCTATGTGTAAAATGGGATAACAGTGCTTATTTATCTTTGCAGCATGCTTAGAGATCTATAGATTAAGTAAAGAACAAGAGGAGAGTTTATGTGGGTAGTTAAATAAATACATGTATCTCTGTGATGGGGTGTTTGCCCCACACCAGCCCTGAAAGGGTTAAGGAAGCTCAGCAAGGGCCAGTTAAAGGAGGCCCCACGTGAGTGGACTAGGCTGAAGGAGAAACCCCTGACTGGAGGATGAAGCTCACCTGAGCAGGTGTGGGCTGGGCTAATATAAAGCCAGTAAGCTGGCATGTTGTTTTGCAATAGGAAGAGGGTTGGTGGAGAATTCTCTGACTCAAAAGAAGGAATTATTTGAGAAAGTGCATGGATGCAAAGGGAGTGGGGGAAGGAAAGGGAGTAGGAGCTGATGAGGATATCAGCAAGAAAGCAAAGCTGAGGGAAGGAAATATTACAAAATGCTATAATTGTAAGATTCCTGGTCAAAGAAATAGGATTAGATGATGTTAATCCTGTGAAAATAGCTGCCTAGACTTGGAAAAAAAGCATAGGGGAGATTGTAAGAGCTAGGAGGCTGTGAAAGGGTGATCTTTTAATTGTATGAAAAAACACAGAGCAAACTGTAAACTCCTAAAAGTTAAAATAAGTTGTCAGCTCCTAAAGTATTTGATGGGAATAAAGGAGGTAATATGTAGTATGCCATTATACCTGATCAGTGATCAGATAACCAGTAGCATAGGAGAAGATGAAGTATTTAGTAAGTAAGTGACTAATTAGCAGAGGAGGAGAAAACAAACCATCAGCAGCAGCTGTACTGATTACATTTAAGGAAGGGACTCTACCTGAGAGAGTAACACTAGGGGTTTCAGATATTCAGAATCAAGCCTATAGCCTCCTGCTGAGGGTATGGGTATGTAGCAGCTGTTTGTAAAGGGGAAAATAAGATGCAGTAAATGTGGGGGAGAGTATTCCTATTAAAACTGTATAGAAGCAACAAAGATCAAATGTAGTAATTGGGGTGGTAATCACAGCCCAACATATAGAGGGTGAGTTGCAGCAAGGCAAGCTAAAGAGATACAAAAAATAGTGAATAACCTATCTGAAGTAGACACAGAAAGAAGATTCTCATAGCATCAAATGGAGAGGGAAGAGATAATCAGCACAGGAAAAGGTGCTGCAGGCACAGTCTCATTCTGTAAAGAACACTGGAAGGAATAAGAGATGATATACTAGGAATGGAAAAAGAAAAGTGATAAATTGTACATCACAGCAAGTGTAGTAGAAAAATACTTTTATCTTAGTGACTTGTCAATGGACTGCATTTGTGCAATTTTGAATTAAACTAATGGAGAAATATAACTAGTGTGGGGATCTCAATCTTTTGTTGGAATGCCACCAGTCTGATAGTACATGGCCAAGAACTAAAAGAAAATATCCTGGAAATGAAAACTAAACCAGATGTCCTATAGATCCAGGAAACATGGCTGGTCGAAAAGCTTGCTTTTAAATTCCCAGAGTATATTGCCTTTAGGCAAAACTGAAAACTAGGAAGAGGAGGCATTTGAACTTTCATCAGGGAAAGATTAAACTAAATAGCAGTAGAGAATGAAGAAGCAGTCTAGAATATAATGCTGTTGAGATCCCAGTGCAGAAGATTAATATTTCTTTAAGGATTTATAATGCCTAAAAACCTATGTGGAAAATTAGAAAACTTGGAGCTGCAAGAAATAGTGAAGAATGAAAACATATGATTATTTAGGTCACCACATATAATTGTGGGGAAGTAAGACAGCTGATAGAAATGATGCACTCTTAGAGAAGTTCTTAAATGGAAATCTAGTGGTTTTAAACAATTGCATTTCAGCTAGATTTAGTGTAACAGAGGCTAAATTTTCCTATTTAGACCTGGGAATTATAACAGCCTATATTGCAAGTAAATGCAACTGGGAAATATATAAGGAAGAAGGAATGGAAAGTGATCATTTCCCTATGCTTATTGTTTGTTTTTCAAGGGCAAGGTAAGGTTGAAGGTAATGGAAAACTACCCACTTGGAATTTTAAGAGAGCTAATTGGGAGATATTTACAAATGAATGTACTGAATTTTGTTAACCTTTGTGAGAGTGATAACAAAGAATCTCAAAGACAATGTAACACGTGATTAATAGCAGGCGTTACTGTAGCCATACCTTGGATATTGAAGTACCCCAAAAATAAAAGCTCACTTCCATGGTGGAATGAGTGCAAAATGGCAGTTAAAGAACGGAACATAGTCTATAAAAACACAAAAAATACAATGAATAGTGAAGACCTAATGACATATAAAAGAAGTAAGGTAATAGTACAAAGAATTGGAAAAGGATCAAAGAAAGAATTGGAGGAAGTACTGTGGACAGATAACCAAACATAATCAAGACATCAGAAATAAATATAAAAGCAAGTAGGAGAATTGAATTCAGACTAAAAAGTAACCACATATTGGATCATATTGGGGTTGACCATATAGTTAGAAGTTGAGAAGTTTTTTAGCAGAAACTTTCCAAGCTGTGAGTAGTGATGAAAACCTAAGTGAGGTTTTCCACCAGATTAAAAGACAATGCATTGAAGAGAATCATGATCTATTATATAATTGGGGTAAACATGAAGATATTCTATTGAATGATTTTGTACGTGTGAATTTGAGAAAGCTATTGATATCAGCAATAATACATCCCCAGGTAAAGATAATATATGTAACAATGTTTAACCCTCAAACTGCTTTCAGAGCTATCTTGGAATTATTTATCACTATATGGGGGAAAGGAGTGATACAGATAGGTGGAAACACGAAGTAGTGATTCCAGTATGAAAACCAAGCAAACTCTTCACAAAAGTGGATGCCTATAGACCAATTACCATTACATCCTGCCTGCATGAAAGTACAGGGGGGATGAAAGGTTGACTTCCTAATAGGAAAAACAACAGCATAGGTATGGTGCAGAATGGTTTTAGGAGAGGAAGATGCACCACTGATCATTAAATGAGAAACTGAAATACAAAAAAGTATGACACACAAGGGTTTCATGATAGCTGCCTTTCTAGATAGTGAAAAAGCACATGACATGCTCTGGAGGGAAGGCTTATTATACAAAGTAGGTGCACTAGGATAAGGGGAAGAATGTGTGGGTAGATTAGAGAAGTTTTGAGTAAAAAGACCATGCAGGTCAGAGTGGGGAAAGTTTTTTTTTATGTTGAGAGAAGTGTGTGTGTGTGTGTGTGTGTGTGTGTGTGTGTGTGTGCGCGTATATATAATCAAAAATGGTTCATCATAAGAAATAAGGTTGGGTTGATATCATTTCAATATTATAATAAATGATCCCCCAAACAAACAAGTGTCATTCTAGGCTGGAGTAACTTTTATTAGCAGATGATTGTGCTTGGTGGGTTAGGACAAAGAAAATTTGAGGTGGCAGAAAAGAGAAACAACGTGTTCCTAGAGACCTCTGACTGGTGAAATGCATGGGGTTTCACATTCTGCATTGCTAATACCCAAGGATTGATCTTTACAAAAAAAAGTTACAAAGGAAAGTAACAAATAGACATAGTATCCCTAAGAATGTGAACCTTTTAAAAGATAAATATACATGAAGAATTAACCTGCTTAAGTCTTGCTGGTAACGATGGGTGGGTGGATAAGAAAACACTGCTGATGGTGCACAGAACCTTAATCAGATCAGTTTTTGAGCATGGCTGCCATGCTTTTGGGTCAGCATTAAAATCAGAACTTAAAAAATTAGAATACGTACAAGTCCAGGTACTACAAATGGCATGCAGTGTATTTATTACATCTATATGTGCACTGCATATAACTTCTAGTTACATGCCAATTACACTATGAATGAAACTACTGTATCTAACTTTCTGGGCCAAAGTTAATGGGAACTGCAATGATGAAAATACTAAACAAATTTATGAGAGCTGTTGGGAATTTTGATAGCTAAACTGTAGCACATGTTAGAACTCCACATGCCATTAGAGTTGGTGTGGATGCAGAATTTGAAAGACAAGGAAAAATTGAACAAAGTCAACTTCTAGTCATGTGAAAATTAGTTATGGATGGAAAGTCACATGTGCCAACTTGGATTTAGATTTATTTTAGAAATTTAAGGGTAAAAAAGAGACAATAGGCAATAAGTATGAAGTGTACCATGTATAGAGGAGAAGTGGAATCAGTTTTGTCAAATATATGCAGATGGGTCCAAAAAAGAAAAAAACGGGATGGCATACTGAACACCGAAATGTGGAATTAGTACATCTAAAAGAATATCTGACTATTTAGGTGTCATGATAGCTGGACTAGTAGCAATAATGCTAGCTTTGGATTGGAGCTGGGATATATGCCCAGCAGCAGCGGTCATTTTTTTCAGATTCAATCTCAGGCTTGATACTTTTTTTTTTTTTCCTGTTTCTGTATGTAGAAGTGATTTAATTTAATGAAATTTATATTTCTAACAGAGTTAGTACAAATGGGCATACATATAGCATTAGCTTGGATCCCAGTGCATACTGGGGATAACAGAATGAAATGGGTAGACAAAGCAGCTAAAAACACTAAGAAATGGAAAAACTAAGACAGAAATACCCTTAAGAAACAAGAATTCAAAAGCTTAGTACAGAAAAAATTAAAAGAGGAATGGTAAAATTGGATTAATGAAAAGTGTTGTGTGGCTTTTTTTTTTTTTTTTTTAATTGTGCCCTAGAATTGAGGACAACGACATACGTCTGGGCCTGGACAGGACTAATGAAGTGCTTTTGTTTAAAGTACTAACTGGCTTAAACAAAAATCTCTTTTGAATAAAAGATGGACTATGTGCACTCTGTAGTATGGAAGAAACAGTTGATCACCTTCTATGAGTATGTAAGGGCTTTGATTAAAAAAAAGGGAAAAGTTTTTTCTGAGCGATTCAAACGATTTAAGGTAAAAAAAAATTACATTATGTGATTTAGTAAAAATATAGGGGAAATGGAGTATTATCAAAAAGGTGCTGTTACATTACCTGACAAGACACAGGGCAGAGTGAGAAGATATAAACTAAGTAGTGAGGAATTATAGTTAGTGATGGCTATAGGCTATTCATTCAAGTCTGCTTTGCCAAAAAAAAAAAGGTGGCGAGAGAAGAAAGATGGTTGTAGTGGGGGAGGAGGAAACCCCGGCAAAGAGTGAGTGATGGAAGACTGGCCCTGAAAGAAGGAAGAAGGGGAAAAATGCCTGTGGGAGGTGGAATACGATGCAACCTAGGGACAGAGTAGCAAGGTTGAAGTCTAAGCAGACCTTGGCAGCATGTCATAGGGTCCCTGAGCTGGAATCATAGAACAATAGGGTTAGAAAGGACCACAGGGGTCACCTAGTCCAACTCCCTGCCAAGATGCATGATTTGTTATGTCTAAACTCAGAGTAGTGGGTAGACCTGGGTTCCCCTACCAGCCACTGGGATAGTGGGTCCTGAGAGACTTTGAGAACTTACTCCCCCCAGAAGGGGGAACTACAGTGACCTGGCCAGATGACCAAACCATAACGGGAGCATTTCAATCCCAAGATAGAGAATGAAAGAGTGACAGAGTGCAACTGAAAGAAGGGGTATTGGCCTGGCAGAGCTAATCCCTAGGCAAGGGCAGAAGGAGGCATTCTAGTGGTGTGTAGAAAATCCCAGGACTCTTCCACAAAAACCCTACATCCCTGTGATGTTAAATTTGCACATTTAATCACTGAAAATCAGCGACGGGCACAGTTAAGATTACAGGTGTAATCTTAACTCTGCCCCCTGATTTTGTGTGTGTGTGTATGCCATTTTTAATGATATGATTAAATACCATTTCACAGATATGAGGCAATTTTTTCTTGTACAGTCTTATTTATTACTTCTGAGTCTGTTGTCTCCAGTCAATTTATCCCAGTGTTGAAGAACATCACTTTCATCCATGAATCAGCAACTTCAGAGGGGAAACTAAATACAGCCACGTTCTTAATATACAGTAAATCACTGTCTTAACACTTGGTTAATGTTCCACAGTGCATTGAATTATTGTCCTTAGATTTCAGATTAGTCCAGATTTAGTGCCCTGGTAGAAGAATAAAGGAGTACATGAAATAAGATGTGTGCCAGGCAAGCTTCCAGAGCAGCATAGGAGCATGTTGCCATTACAGCCACTAAGGCAGGCCCATGAGAAGCAGTCAGTGTCACAAACATGTTTCCTTTTTCATGGGGAGCTACATAAGAGGAGGTGGACCAATTTGGATATAGCAGAAGGGTTCAGAGATGTTTCTAGAAAGAAAGTGAAGGAAAACAATTATTTTGCTGTGATTTTAATGTGATCATGATCAGAAATAGAACAGAGGCCAGCACCCTCTTACTCAACATTTTATTCATGGAATTTAACACCAGAAGGAACCACCAGATCATCTAGTCTGACCTCCTGTATGTGACGACAACACCCAGCATCTACACACACAGCCCAAAGTAGGACAGCCCTCTACACTAAATTATTGTGTGCCACAGGCAGGGGACAGGAGGAACTGAGGTGCCACCAATGCAACAATGGATTTTCTCATCTATATATTTCATGGCCTGACTAGTGATTGGAATTCCTGAAATCTTCTTTTAGTCCTTACTCATGGGTTACTCTAAGGATCCAACTTATTTTCTTGAGTGGAGATTTTCCCATCTCCTAACTCCAATGGAAGTTTTCCCTTACTAAGAGAGGAGAGAGGATTTTCACCCCCAAAACTTAACAAACTTGGTTCCCAGAGTACTAGTAAACAGCCTTATTTATTACCCTGTCATCCTTTAAGTCACCTGTCCTCCAGTCAATCACTTTACAACAATTAAAGTCTCCACATTGTTTTCCTAGTGGCTCTGCATATGTGAATCAAAAGCATCTCAATATCTTGAGCAAACTTTAGTGAGTAGCAGAGCAATAGCTATCTGCTTCTTCTTGACTGAGGGCTAGTCCTTGCTCAGCAGTCGGTCTGCCTGCTTTCTCTTCTCGTATTAGACTAAAAATCTCATCTACTTAAAGGTATATGCACACTCAGCCCAATATTGTCCTTATTACTCCTCCTGGCTGAGGACTATAATCATGTACTGCAGAGCCACAAAGGAAGGCAAATGATCATACCTTACTATGGGAGGAAAAGGTTCTGTTTTACCCTGTCTTGGGTAAATTTGATTGCAAAGCATCTGGCCCGTCTGTCATTGTATAGCCTTATCTGCATTCCTGGTGGATTTTCCTGCATCTCTTATTCATGGCTCTCTCTTCCATTTGTTTTCCTCCTCTTCCATGGCCTGCCTATTGGCTTGTTCATAGGTCCTTGCTTTCATCTGCTTTCATTTGTTCTTCCCCTTCCTTCTCTTATGTGGTCAGGAAACATCATCTTTCTATTTGCTGCTTAGCTTTTGCAGTGGCCAGTCACAAAGCACTGCAAAAGTGCTGCTGTGGAGTGTTCCCTTCCTGTGACTAAAATAAAGGGGAAAGCACAGGCCTTTGAGGTCTGCTCCAGGACCCAAATTCTGGCTTGAGTTGTGCACAGGATACAAGCAAAAAATAGAGCAAGATGCATGTGCAACTGGCATCTCTTTATTTTGCACCTATATGAACTGCCCCCAGCATTCTAAAATGCCATAAAAGGGATGGCTTTTGTGATTCTGTGTGTTTTTCCATGGTCCTTCCCATAGTAATAGAGAGAGAAACATAGCCGGGGAAAAGGGAATGGGATGCTCAAAACCTAATCCCTCCATATGAAGACTTCAGAATTGTGCCTAAATAACTTATACAGGAAGCAAATGTTATCCTGGCCACGAAGTGGAATAATTTGGGCCTACCTCCTCAGACCTTGTTAGTGGGAACACAAGAATACTTCTGTGATCCAGGTAATGCTTTCAAGTTCATTGTCACTCTGTACATTAGCAGTAATCTGCTTTCCTCCATTCTCCAAAAGCTCCCCCCAATCCTTGCTCCCACCTGCCTCTCACCAGCCACTGCCCCATTTCCCTTGAGTTCCAATCTTATAGAAAATGCCATATACAACTACTGCCTTGGGTTCTGCTCCTCCGGCTCCATACCAGATCCCCTCCAGCCTGGCTTCTGCTCTCTCCACTGCATTGACAGTGCTGTCACTTAGGTCTCTAAATTGCTGGGATGGAGGTTGAAATTTTTCATATTTTGATGAAATTCCAGGATCCAGATGGAAAAAATCTGGAAAAAATTGTTCCTTTACAGCCTTTTCTTGGTTCCTAACTGCTTACATGGCTCCAACTACCGGCGTTATACCAATGGCTTGCAGGTCTACCTATCTGCTCTTGACTTGTGTCCCTCAACCTAACCTCTCTCACCTCAGCCTGGCTTGGTGGCATCGCCTTCAGGATGTCTCTTAATCTTTCCTCCGAACCTTCCTCTCCTGCCACTCCCTCCATTTAGTGTCATTGAGAATGTCGTCCTGTGCACTGTCTTACTACTTAGATTTTGGAAAAGAGAATAGGGTTTGCAGGACTGGATTAGACCACTGGTCCATCATGTCCAATATTGGCCAATATTTGTATGGTGAAAACATCACAATGCACCTGACCATAGCACTCTGTTGTACAGCCAAGTGGAGGAAATATCCTGCCCCATGGAGAGAGAGAGAGAATCCTGTTAGTTTAAAAGATTGAATCAGATGCCAATGGGCTCTTTGGCCTGCATCTTCCACCCTTAGTGATCTGATTCATCTAATTAAGATGATCAGTTGTTTGGAAAAAAAACAAAGCAATTTGGTGCCTCTAGTCTTTAGTCGGATGTGAGCAAGGATTTTTTTTCCCCCTCTTGGCTGTCTTCATTTTCTGTACAGCAGTGTCCCATGATTCAGTGCAACTCTAGAAGGACTAATGACTGCGTGGGCTGTCTTTGGCACACACATTTGTTTGCAAATAAGTGTGTTAGTTTTGTTTGACTTTCACTTCTCTCTAATTTAAAAAAAAAAAGCACAACAACAACAAAAACCCTATTTCCTGGCAGGTTGACTCAACCACTATCTCACTCTTTGCCAGGCTACAAAATTACTAACCCACCTCTATGCAATTTATTACTTAGAGCATACACAGAGGGAGCACGCAGGTTTCAGACATGACGCCAACAAAAGGAATTTTTATGGATCACGAAAAAACATTTTGCTTAAGAACAAGCAGCTTTTTGCAAGGCTAGAAAGAAGTTATTTTATGCACCCAAATAAAACAGGATTTTGCCAGTGGTGCTGAGACACAGATATGTTTCAGGCAGTGTATATGCTGTTGATTTTTACACTTGTTTTATTGTTGGCTTGCAAGGTCTGTCGATTAGTGTAGAGGCAAACAAGGGGACAGATCCATTGATTTAACACCAGCTGAGGAACTTCAGAGAGCTATATCCATTAATGCCAGCTGAGGTCCTGGTCTAGTGCGCCTGTTAATATCTTGTGTGCTGGCTTTTGTTGCTAAAGAGTATTTAAAAATTACAAATTAAAGGCATCGAGATTTTTGGCCTGTCCGGTTACAGGGGGTTATTTTAAAATTCAGTCCATTGTATCGAATGCACATTTAAAAGGATCTTCATCACAAAAGCTCTTCAGCCTTAACACAAAACAGCCATCCTAGAACCCCCACTGTCTTTAAGAAATAAACACATCTACAACATATCCGTTCTAACCCTCAGCAGCTCTTCAGCCATAGAATACATCCTTTCCCTAACTTCCACCCCAAAATAATCCCTACCAAAACCCTGCCCAGAAAAAGCCTGGGAGAACAGGTGACTCTTGCAGCTTATCCTGAAGGCCACCAATGCCCTGATCAGCAAAACCTGTAAATCTGAGATTAGTTTTAAGGATGGCAATAGTGTCCTATGCTATTGTTACTACTACTTATTATTTGTTACGGTAGTGACTAGGATGCCTAACTGTGGACCAGTCCCCACTATGGTGCATATGCCTTGGGCTGTTCTCCTGCCTTAACTGTCTGATGGCAGATGGCATGAGTGTTTGTTTTTTGTTTTTTGCTTTTTTTTTTCAATCCAGATCCTAGTGGCCAGGTAACAACACTACTAAATCCATTGTCACAATAAGCAAAACCTGTTTCTTTATCAGTAGCTTCAGCAGAGGAGCCAATGAATGGACTACTCTCTCCTTCTAGGTCAGGGTTCTGCCGTATTGATGGCTATGGGAAAACATCATAGGGTATTTAACAGGAGCAAAAGTATGAGAACTTCAGTAGTGAGATGAACCATTAGGTTCATTAAATGATTTGCTGGCTACTTGTTTTCAGATCCAAATCACCATCTTGTCCTGCTCCCAGCCACAGACTTCAGGAATATTTCATAAGTCAAACTCCAAGGAAAATAGAACTGAGATTGTACTATGAGTTATTTTCTTTATCTATTTTAAAAATAAGGTTTGGGGTTTTTTTTATATGTTCCAGGAGATGCAGGAAAAGCATTATTGTAATAACAGAAGGGAAGCAGCTGGGCTGAGTGACCGTTTATAAATTTCAGAAGGGAAACAGAATGAATGAAGTGCATTCCTGGCAATGAAGCAGAATGATAGACAAATACTAAGGTGTTCACCCCCCTCTCACAGCCTGGTTTGAAAAAGAAGAGAGGGAAGAGTCAGTAAAGAAGGGAGGATGGTCTGGTGGGCAAGGCACTGAACTGGGATACAAGGGGTAAGGTTCCCAGCTGTCCCACAAATTTCCTGTGGGACCCTGGGCGAGTCATTTATACTTCAATTGCCAATAGTGTCCAATGATTTGGGGTGCCCAAACTGAGATTCCCGGGGCTGACTTTTTTCAGAGATGCTGAGCAGCTG
The DNA here is from genome assembly GCF_025201925.1 of Gopherus flavomarginatus. Classification (NCBI taxonomy): domain Eukaryota; kingdom Metazoa; phylum Chordata; order Testudines; family Testudinidae; genus Gopherus; species Gopherus flavomarginatus. The sequence continues at coordinate 59,423,203 of NC_066620.1, read as the reverse complement.
GACAGTTGGTTTTTTTTTTTGAAAATTTAGTCTGGGATTTGGGTGCCTACTGTTACAGAAGTGTGTGCACTCTCTCTACTGTATATATGTAAATAGTTAATAGATAAGGGGCCAGTAGATGGCACTCAGAAATATGTAGCATAGTGCCTGGGTTTTGTAGGACCAATACAACACCATGTTATGCATTGTAGATCACTCCCCCAGCAGCTCTTAACATGCAGTTTTTAATACCTAACTCCATTAGGTTCCTTTAAGCTTTAAGAACAGAAGAATAGCCACAATGGGGCAGACCAATGGTCTGTCTAGTCCAGCATCCTGTTTTCTGACAGTGGTTGATGACAGATGCTTCCAAGGGAATTAACAGAACAGGGCAATTATCGAGAGATCCAGCCCCTGCTGTCCAGTCTCCGCTTCTGGCACTCAGAGGTTTAAGGACACCCTGAGCATAGGGTTGCGTCTCTGACCATCTTGGCTAATAGACATTGACCGACTTATTCTCCATGACCTCACGTAATTCTTTTTAGAACCCAGTTATAATTTTGGCCTTCACAACATCCGCTGGTAACGAGTTCCATAGGTTGACTGTGTTTTGCGTGAAGGACTTTCTTATGTTTTTAAACCTGTTGCCTAATAATTTCATTGGGTGACCCCTGGTTCTTTTGTTAGATGATGGTGTCAGTAACACTTCGTTATTCACTTTCTACACAACATTCATGATTTTAGAGATCTGTCATACCCCCTTTTCTAAGGTGAACAGTCCCAGTCTTTTTAATCTCTCCTCATATGAAAGCTGTTTCATACCTCTTGTCACTTTTGTTGCCCTTCTCTGTGCTTTTTCCATTTCTAATTTCTCTTTGTTGAGTTGCGGCAATCAGAATGACACACAGTATTCGAAGTGTGGGCGTTCCATAGATTTATATAGTGACATTATGATATTTTCTGTCATCTTATCTATCTGATTCTTAACGGTTCCTAGCATTTTGTTAGCTTTGACTGCGGCTGCACGTTACTGTTTTGGGAGAACTATCATGTGTCCAAGATCTTTCACGAGAGGTGACAGCTAAGTTAGATCACATCATTTTGTCTGTATAGACTCATACACTCTAGGACTGGAAGGGACCTCGAGAGGTCATCGAGTCCAGTCCCCTGCCCTCATGGCAGGACCAAATACTGTCTAGACCATCCCTAATAGACATTTATCTAACATACTCTTAAATATCTCCAGAGATGGAGATTCCACAACTTCCCTAGGCAATCTATTCCAGTGTTCAACTACCCTGGCAGTTAGGAACTTTTTCCTAATGTCCAAACTAAATCTCCCTTGCTGCAGTTTAAGCCCATTGCTTCTTGTTCTATCATTGGAGGCTAAGGTGAACAAGTTTTCTCCCTCCTCCTGATGACACCCTTTTAGATACCTGAAAACTGCTATCATGTCCCCTCTCAGTCTTCTCTTTTGCAAACCAAACAAACCCAGTTCCTTCAGCCTTCCTTCATAGGTCATGTTCTCAAGACCTCATTCATATTGCTCTTCTCTGGACCCTCTCCAATTTCTCCACATCTTTCTTGAAATGCGGTGCCCAGAACTGGACACAATACTCCAGTAGAGGCCTAACCAGCGCAGAGTAAAGCGGAAGAATGACGTCTCGTGTCTTGTTTACAACACACCTGTTAATGCATCCCAGAATCATGTTTGCTTTTTTTTTGCAACAGTATCACACTGTTGACTCATATTAAGCTTGTGGTCCACTATGACCCCTAGATCTCTTTCTGCCATACTCCTTCCTAGACAGTCTCTTCCCATTCTGTATGTGTGAAACTGATTGTTCCTTCCTAAGTGGAGCACTTCGCATTTATCTTTATTGAACTTCATCCTGTTTACCTCAGACCATTTCTCCAATTTGTTCAGATCATTTTGAATTTTGACCCTGTCCTCCAAAGCAGTTGCAATCCCTCCCAGTTTGGTATCGTCCGCAAACTTAATAAGCACACTTTCTATGCCAACATCTAAATCGTTGATGAAGATATTGAACAGAGCCGGTCCCAAAACAGACCCCTGCGGAACCCCACTTGTTATACCTTTCCAGCAGGATTGGGAGCCATTAATAACTACTCTCTGAGTACGGTTGTCCAGCCAGTGATGCACCCACCTTATAGTAGCCCCATCTAAATTGTACTCTCCTAGTTTATCTACAAGAATATCATGCGAGACTGTATCAAATGCCTTACTAAAGTCTAGGTATATCACATCCACTGTTTTTCCCTTATCCACAAAGCTCGTTATCCTACCAAAGAATGCTATCAGATTAGTTTGACACGATTTGTTCTTTACAAATCCATGCTGGCTATTCCCTATCATCTTACCACCTTCTAAGTGTTTGCAGATGATTTCTTTAATTACTTGCTCCATTATCTTCCCTGGCACAGAAGTTAAACTAACTGGTCTGTAGTTTCCTGGGTTGTTTTTTTCCCTTTTTATAGATGGGCACTATATTTACCCTTTTCCAGTCTTCTGGAATCTCCCCCGTCTCCCATGATTTCCCAAAGATAATAGCTAGAGGCTCAGATACCTCCTCTATTAACTCCTTGAGTATTCTAGGATGCATTTCATCAGGCCCTGGTGACTTGCAGGCATCTAACTTTTCTAAGTGATTTTTACTTGTTCTTTTTTTCTTTTATCTTCTAAACCTACCCTCTTCCCGTAAGCATTCACTATATTGGACATTCCTTCAGACTTCTCAGTGAAGACCGAAACAAAGAAGTCATTAAGCATCTCTGCCATTTCCAAGTCTCCCATTACTGTTTCCCCCTCCTCACTGAGCAATGGGCCTACCCTGTCCTTGGTCTTCCTCTTGCTTCTAATGTATTGATAAAAAGTCTTCTTGTTTTCCTTTATTCCCATAGCTAGTTTGAGCTCATTTTGTGCCTTTGCCTTTCTAATCTTGCCTCTGCATTCCTGTGTTATTTGCCTATATTCATCCTCTGTAATCTGACCTAGTTTCCATTTTTTACATGACGCCTTTTTATTTTGTAGGTCACGCAAGATCTCATGGTTAAGCCAAGGTGGTCTTTTGCCACATTTTCTATCTTTCCTAACCATCGGAATAGCTTGCTTTTGGGCCCTTAATAGCATCCCTTTGAAAAACTGCCAACTCTCCTCAGTTGTTTTTCCCCTCAGTCTTGATTCCCATGGGACCTTACCTATCAGCTATCTGAGCTTACCAAAATCCACCTTCCTCAAATCCATTGTCTCTATTCTGCTGTACTCCCTTCTACCCTTCCTTACAATTGCAAACTCTATGATTTCATGATCACTTTCACCCAAGCTTCCTTCTACTTTTAAATTCTCAACGAGTTCCTCCCTATTTGTTAAAATCAAATCTAGAACAGCTTCCCCCCTAGTAGCTTTTTCAACTTTCTGAAATAAAAAGTTGTCTGCAATGCAGTCCAGGAACTTATTGGATAGTCTGTGCCCCACAGTGTTATTTTCCCAACATATATCTGGATAGTTGAAGTCCCTCATCACCACCAAATCTTGGGCTTTGGATGATTGTTAGTTGTTTGAAAAAAGCCTCATCCGCCTCTTCCACCTGATTAGGTGGCCTGTAGTAGACTCCCAGCACGACATCACCCGTGTTTTTTACCCCTTTTAGCCTAACCCAGAGACTCTCAACACTTCCATCTCCTATGTCCATCTCCACCTCAGTCCAAGTGTGTACATTTTTAATATATAAGGCAACACCTCCTCCCTTTTTTCCCTGTCTATCCTTCCTGAGAAAACTATACCCATCCACACCAACATTCCAGTCATGTGTATTATCCCAAGTTTCAGTAATGCCAACAATGTCATAGTTGTATTTATTTATTAGCACTTACAGTTCTTCTTGCTTATTACCCATACTTCTTGCATTTGTATATAGGCATCTAAGATACTGGTTTGATCTTGCCTCCCAGCTTTGCCCTGACCCTCCTTTCTCTCTGCCATTATAGCTCATGCTCCCTCCTGTTTCCGACCCATCTCCCAGGTCTTGTTCCCCACTTACCTGTGGGGTTTGCTCACCTGTCCCCGTCGAACCTAGTTTAAAGCCCTCCTTACTAGGTTAGCCAGTCTGTGCGCAAATAAGGCCTTTCCCCTCCTCGAAAGGTGAAGGCCATCTCTGCCTAGCAGTCCTTCCTCGAATAGCATCCCGTGGTCGAGGAAGCCAAAGCCCTCCTGGCGACACCATCTTTGCAGCCAGGCATTCACCTCCACGATGCATTTGTCTCTGCCCGGCCGGGCCCCTACCTTCAACAGGAAGAATCAAAGAGAATACCACCTGCGCTCCAAACTCCTTAACCCGTACTCCCAAAGCCCTGTAGTCACTCTTGATCTGCTCAGTGTCACACCTCACAGTATCATTTGTGCCCACATGGATGAGTAGCATGGGGTAGTAGTCAGAAGGCTGGATAATCCTCGACAATGCCTCTGTAACATCTCGGATATGGGCCCCTGGCAGGCAGCATGCCTCCCGGGCTGAACGGTCAGGGCAACAGATGGGTGTGTCTTTTCCCTTCAGCAGAGAGTCTCCAACCACCACTACCCTACGTTTCTTATTATCAGTGGTGGCAGCACTGATAATTGGGATTCTTTCTTTCTAATGTGCATTACTTTGCATTTATCAACATTGAATTTCATCTGCCATTTTCTTATTCAGTCACTGTTTTCTGAGGCCTCTTTGTAACCATCTGCAGTCAACTTTGGACTTAACTATCATGAGTAATTTTCTATTGTTTGCAAATTTTGTCACCTCACTTTTTACCCCTTTTTTCCAGGCTGCTTATGAATAAGTTGAACAACTCAGGTTCTAGTACAGATCCTTGGAGAACCCAACTATTTACTTCTCTCCACTGTGAAAACTGACCATTTATTCCTACTGTTTCCTATTTTTAACTAGTTGCTGATCCAAGAGAGGACCTTCCTTCTTATGCCATGATTGCTTACTTTGCATAAGAGCCTTTGGTGAGGGACCTTGGACTTGGACTTTCAGAAAGCCTTTGACATGATATCCACTGGATCACCCTAGTCAACATGTTTGTTGACCCACACAAATTTTAGTAGATTGGTGAGGCATGATTTCCCTTTATAAAAACCATGTTTACTCTCCCACAACATACAATATTCATCTGTGTTTGATAATTCTGTCCTTTGCCATAGTTTCAACCATTTTGCCTCATACTGAAGTTAGGCTTACTGGCCTGTACCTTCCAGGATCTCCTCTGGAGCCTCATTTTTTTTTTTAATCATTTAAAAATGTTAGCTAACTGCCAGTCATCTGGTACAGAGGCTGATTTAAGCAATATGTCACAGTGAGTAGTTCTGCAATTTCATATTTGAGTTCCTTCAGAACTCTTGGTTGAATACCATCTGGTCCTGGTACTTCCTACTCTTTGTTTAATCAGTTTATTTCAAAACCTCCTCTATTTACCCCTCAATCTCTGACAGTTCCTCAGATTTGTCACCTAAAAATATGGTTCAGGTATGGGAATCTCCCTCACACCCTCCCCAGTGAAGACCAATGCAAAGAATTCATTTAGCTTCTCCGCAACGGCCTTGTCTTCCCTGAGTGCTTATTTCAGCACCTTGATTATCCATAGAGATTCTATGGTACTGTTCTATTCATTTAATATTTTTACCATACTTGAGATTATGCTTTCTTTCAAATATAGTGCCATGCTCTCATCATAGAATATCAGGGTTGGAAGGGACCTCAGGAGGTCATCTAGTTCAACTCCCTGCTCAAAGCAGGACCAATCCCCAACTAAATCATCCCAGCCAGGGCTTTGTCAAGCCTGACCTTAAAAACCTCTAAGGATGGAGATTTCACCACCTCCCTAGCTAACCCATTCCAGGGCTTCACCACCCTCCTAGTGAAAAAGTTTTTCCTAATATCCAACTTAAACCTCCTCCACTGCAACTTGAGACCATTACTCCTTGTTCTGTCATCAGATTCCAGCATGACCTCATCTGTCATTCCAATATATTTTCTACCCTGGAATTACTGTGTCCCATTGATTATCAATATTCAGTTGTCTGCCTTCATGTGATATAATTGAATTGGATTCTTTTTTCCATTTGACTGTTTCTCTTCAGTTCCTACTTGTACTTTATCTATTTCAATTCTCACCTCTACTAGGATCTAGAGTATCCCCTTTAATAAATTTTCCCTTAAAGAATGTGTCTGTGTGAACCATGTGCTCCTCTTCACCTGTCAGTTTTCCACCAGCTCTTAGTTTAAAACTCCCCTATGACTTTTTTAATTTTACATGCCAGAAATCTGGTTCCAGTTTGGTTTAGATAGAACATGTACAGATTTCTGGTACAGGCTCGTCCTTTTCCCAAAAGGTTCCCCAGTTCCTAATAAAGCTAAATCCCGCCTCTGGATACGATTGTCTCATTCATTCAATAAGACCCTACAGTTTGGCCTGTCTAAGTGGCTCTCCATGTGGAACTGGAGACATTTCAGAGAATGCTACCATAGACATTCTGGACTCTAATCTCTTATCTAGTGGCCTACATTGGCCTCCTACCTTTCCCTATGCTTTAATCTCTCCATTTTATAGGTTCAAATTGAAGATTAGAAAGAATGCTGCTTTTCCTCACAATGATGTTGTGGAGATGCTCAGATATGAAGATGATGGATGCCATCAGAGTTACCAAAATAGACAGACACTATTCAAAGAGACTGTGTGACCATCCAAGGCTGCTAATGCTGTGTATTTGACATGCAGGGCAAAAATAACCATAACAGAATTAGGGTGGAGTGAACAGTACTGATAAATTAATGCACACACATCCTGTTAAACTTTTATCCAAAATCCAAACTCAAGGGGAACATTCACAGAGTTCAAAAAGTTACGTAAAAACCTTTCTTTTCTCAGTTTTGTGCACCTTTGTGCAATTCATAACCAGGGTCATAAGCAAGGATGCAGAGATTCCATGAAACAGGCTACTTCTCCAATATTGATGTAGTGGAAAGGAAGCACTGTACATCACACAAGGAAGACCAATTTGGCAGAGTCAAGAGTGCTAGATAAGTTGAGTATGCAAGAAGCATCCATTCTTCTAGGTGCTTCTTCAATGGAACTACTCCAATTTACACCAGCAGAGAATTTGGCCCAGTGCAACTGGATTATACCATCTTGCTGAGAACCCTTCTGCTCATCCTCCTCCTGAAGCAGGAGATCCATTGCCAGCTTTTGAGAGAATACAGTCTTTCTTCCTGTGATTACTCATCTCCAGGGGCAGCTCTAGGTATTTTGCTGCCCCAAGCACGGCAGACAGGCTGCCTTCGGTGGCTTGCCTGTGGGAGGTCCCCGGTCCCGTGGATTTGGCGGAAGCCTGCGGGAGGTCTGCCAAAGCCGCGAGACCAGCAGACCCTCTGCAGGCATGCTGCCGAAGGTAACCTGCCTGCCGCCCTCACGGTGACCAGCAGAGTGCCCCTCGTGGCTTGCTGCCCCAGGCATGTGCTTGGTGTGCTGGTACCTGGAGCTGCCCCTGCTCATCTCAGAACTAGAACAGTGCAACAGGCTGACGGGCATGAGTCCAGTGCCTGGACTCCAAAGTAAAAGCGAAAGGTTGCCCAAAGATATAGTAGGTGCACCACAAAACTTAATTCTTGATTAAATAAAAAGAGAATTGTGCTGTTTGCATGAATTCCCTAGATAATGTTTTTATCTGGTTAAATAGGAGTCCAGGCAATGACTGTACACAGACAGTCCTACACCCTGAGTAAGGGCTCACGGAGTGAAAGCAAAGAATAGAAAACAACACACTTGTCTTGGGAAACAGGTGCAAGATTTATTGCCTTACCTATCTTTATAGAAAGGAAAGAGTGACACCTAGTGGTTAGAGGCCTGAGCTACCTTTCTGTTATGCCTTGCTCAAACATTTTTATCTGGAATTAACTGCAGCAACTCCAGGGCAGCTTTAAAAGTAGGTAGGTACTTCCGTTACTAAAGAGAACCCACAAGCACAATGCTGATTTGTATGTGTATGACAGAGGGTGTTTCTTGTTCAGGGGTGACAAGTTGTGTGGGCCCGGGGTACCTGGCCTTCAGCAAATTCAGGACCTCGGGACTCAAGTATAGTAAACTGCTTTGCATAGGAAGGTGCTACTTGTATCAGTAACTGCTACATTAGATCAGTTTCCCAAACTTGGGACGCCGCTTGCATTGGGAAAGCCCCTGGTGGGCTGGACAGGTGTGTTTACCTGCCACGTCCACAGGTCCAGCAGATCGTGGCTCCCATTGGCCACGGTTCACTGCTCCAGGAAGAGGTGAAAGTAAGCTGGTACGGGCCTGTCAAGATCTCAATCCCACTTTGAACTTTAGCATCCAGAAAGTGGAGACCTGCATGTACCCCTCTAAACTTAATTCCTAGCTTAGATCTGATAATGCTGCCACCAACCAAAATATAGTGTTTGGTACACTTTCTGTCCCCCAAAACCTTCCCTGGGGGAACCCAAGACCCCAAATCCCTTGGGTCTTAAAACAAAGAGGAATAAACCATTCCCGCTCATTCCCCCTCCCAGATTTTCCCCTCCTTGGGTTACCCTGAGAGACTGGTGTGATTCAAACTCCTTGAATCTTAACACAGAGAGGAATTCACCTTCCCCCTTCCTCCTTTCCTCCACCAACCCCTGGTGAGTTCAGACCCAGTCCCCTGGGGTCTTACACAAGGAAAAAATCAATCAGGTTCTTAAAAAGAAAAGCTTTTAATTAAAGAAAGAAAAAGTAAAAATTATCTCGGTAAAATCAAAATGGAAAAATGTTTACAGGGTCTCAGCTTTACATAGACCAGAGGGACTCACTCCCCCTCAGCCTAAGTATAAGTTACAGCAAACAGAGGTAAAATATCCTTCCAGCAAAATACACATTTGCAAATAAAGAAAACAAATAAAAGTCTAATCCGCCTTCTAGCTAGTACTTACGATTTTGAACCTGAGAGACTGTTTCAGAAAGATTGGAGAAAACGGGTTGCATGTCTGGCCCCTCTTAACTCCAAGAGAGAACAAAGAACAACCCAAAAAACACAAACAAAGACTTCCCTCCATCAAAATTTGAAAGTATCTTGTTTCCTGATTGGTCCCCTGGTCAGGTGTCAGCCAGGTTCACTGAGCTTGTTAACCCTTTACAGGTAAAAGAGACATTAACCCTTAACTATCTGTTTATGACAGGGCCAGTACGGAGGACCGGTAAGAAAAGGAGACTGACTGAGGGAGGGAGAGACAAGCCTGCTCCCTGCATAAGAATAGCTTAAACTCAGTTGTTCCCTGATGGTTCAGCCCCCAGGGCTAGGTTTCTAGCATCCTTGTTAATTTCACTCTCAGTGGATTGGGGGAGGGGGTCAAGGGGAGGGTGTGTTTGACCATGGAAGGGGCAGTCCTTTTCTGCCCCCAGGATGAGGGGATCTCTCCAATACTAATATACACAACAAATACAAGCATTTGGCTGCACAGCTTAAATCCAGAGCTAATAAAAGCAGGTGGAAGGGGAAAACTCACTGTCACATTGGTTTCTCATGTCCTCCCTCCCCCTCCTCCAGCCAGGCTGCAGACAAGGCTCTGCATTCCTCCACACCTCCTCCACCCCCACCCCCAGCAGGGGTTATCCTCAAGGCTCTAGCTTGCAGTAGGGACGCTGGCTGAGATGCCTGCTGCTGCTGCCTGCAAAAGAACAGTTTAAACTCAGCTGTTCCCTGTGCAGTTCAGTGCCCAGAGTTAGGAGCCATCTCTGGCATCCTTGTTAATTTCACTCCCAGTTGTTGTTGGGTGTGTGTGACCATGGCAGAGGCAGTTCTTTTCTGCCCCCGGGATGAGGGGATCTCCTAAACACAATCAAAATCAGGAACCATTTCCAAGTTCAAATCTATCCCATTCCCTCCCCAGCAGAGGATCATGGCTGTGATGTCCAAACTGCTTGCACATCCTCTTTGAAATGTTACTGTTTAAAAAAAAACAACCACAAAAAACAGGGAGAACATGGTGGAAAGATATCATGATGATTAGGGTTTATTTTGGGCAAAGCAATTTTGCTAAAGCAACTAAAGATTCACAGGGAAAGCAAATAGCCCCCATAGACAAAACCACAAAGGGCTTGGAGGGGAAAACTGAATATTCAGGGAAATTATTGTGTCTCCTTTGAAAGGAATAGTAGTTTTCATTCCAATCCACCCTCTTTATATATTGATTTAAACACTTGAAATGTCCTTAGGACATCGGGTGCAATCTCAGATCTCTTTTTGTTTTGTCCTGCCTGCATAGTGCAGAGGCTGAAATTGACAAAACTTTCTCTAAATATCTTGTATATTTCATGAAGGCTATTCCAGTTGTCCTTCATTCACCCCTGACTTCCACCACTCTCTTCCTGGCTGTGTGGCTGTGGTTTTTGCCTTGGTTACTTACTCCTTGGCAGACCTAGCCCAGCGGCACCTGCTGACTCTCTGCAGACAGCAGCCCACACGGGCCGGTTGCTGGGGTCACTGCTGGTTGGTGGCAGGCTGCAGCTGCATTGTTTGACACATTCATACACATACACACACATACAGTATGTATTACTATCCTGTGGGGAGGGTGCCGGTGCCCTTTTGAGGGGTGGAGGAACAGGGGAGACAGTATTTCTGCTGCTCCAGAGGTGAAAGTAAGCTGGTCCGGTCCGGTATGGCGTACCGGCAAGAGCCAGTAGGCTGTGCTGGACCGCATCAACTTCCATGGAGGGGATTGAAAGGGCTCAGAGGTCTCCACCTCTGTGGGCAGCCCAGAGCCCTTTAAATCCTGGCCGTGGCTCTGGCAGACGGGCTGGGGCCAGGATTTAAAGGGCTCTGGGCTTCCCTCAGTGGCAGGAGCTCTGGGCCCTTTAAATCCCTGCCCCAGCCCCGCAAAGCTCAGGGTTCCCCCTGGCGGCCGGAGCACCAGTCCCTTTAATTTGCCCCTGAGCCCTGGGGGGCTCCCAGCCACCTCTGCAGCTGGGAGCCCCTGGTTGATTTAAAGACTCTAGGCCTCCCAGCCACAGCTAGTTCCCCAGGGCCTTTAAATCTTGAGAGGCCCCGCCTCTTCTAGGAGAGGCCACGCCCCCCTCAGGACTCCGGCAGTACCAGTAAGTCCTGTAAGTTACTTTCACCACTGGCTCCAGGCCAATGGGAGCTGCTGGAAGCAACGCGGGCTGAGGGGTGTACTGGCCACCACTTCCCGCAGCTCCCACTGGCCTGGAACAGTGAACCACGGCCAGTGGGAGCCGCAATCGGCCGGACTTGCGGACGCGGCAGGTAAACACACTGGCCCAGCCCACCAGGGGCTTTCCGTACACAAGATTGGGAAACACTGCATTAGATTGTATGAAACTGCTGCCTGAAGTAGCAAATGCCTACAGGTAGCAGTTTCTTGCACTATATTGTGTGTGAAATTGCTACATGTAGAAATGTGCTATCTGTAGCAATTATTGATATGTATAGATTGTAAGAAACAGCTTCTGTAAAAAAAAAATGCTACTTGAGTTTTACATACTTGAAAGCTGTTTATCATGTTTCAATCTTCCCTCATAGGTCATGTTTTCTAGACCTTACATTTTTTTCCCCTCTCTTCTCCAGACTTTCTCCAATTTTGTCCACATCTTTTCTGAAATGTAACGTCAAGAACTGGACACAATACTCTGCATTGATACTCCTCAACTGGAGTAGAACGGAAGAATTACTACTTGTGTCTTGCTCACAACACTTCTGCTAATACATCCCAGAGTAATGATCTGTTTTTTTGCAGCAATGTTACACTGTTCAGTCATTTAGCTTGTGGTCCACTATGAGCCCCAGATCCCTTTCCGCAGTATTCCTTCCTAGGCAGTCATTTCCATTTTGTATGTGTGCAGCTGATTTGATTCTAAATGGAGTACTTTGCATTTCTCCTTTTTGAACTGCATCCTGTTTACTTCCGACTATATTGCCAGTTTGTCCAGATCATTTTGAATTTTCATCCTATCCTCCCAAGCACTTGCAACTCTTCCAAGCTTGTTATCATTCACAAACTTTGTAAGTATGCTGTGTATGCCATTATCTCAATCATTGATTAAGATTTTGAATAGAAACAGATCCAGAACTGCTCCCTGCAGAACCCTACTTATGCCCTTTCAGCCTGACTGTGAATCACTGATAACTACTGTTGGAACTATTTCCCAACCAGTTTTGCACCCATCTTATTTTAGCTCCATCTAAGTTGCATTTCCATAGGTTGTTTATAAGAAGGTCGTGGGAGACAGTATCAGAAGCCTTACTAAAGGCAAGATAGACCATGTTGACGACTTCTCTCCCGCCCGCCATCCACAAGGCTTGTTACACTGTTAAAGAAAGCTATCGGATTGGTTCTACATGTGAGACTGCTTGAATTAGCTGCATTAGATGGCCTTTTTAGTAAAGGAGGACCTGTCGCTGCTGCAGGTAGCATGATCCTACAGATTGCAGTTTCTTACACATTTGTGTGTGTGAAAATGCTATCTGTAGGGATGTGCTACCTGTAACACTGCTGTTGCATGAAGCTAGTTCGTACAGAGAGTCACATGCCTATGGTGTGAGAAACTGCTATCTGTAGCAATTTGCAACCTGTAGCAGAGAGATGGTGAATACTTACCATTAGCAGTTCCTGAGAGCTATGAAGGGCCATACCTGTGGACACTCAGGTAAATTGTGTCTCAGCCAGCTAGTGACTTTCCCTTAGAAGCGGCAACGCATAGTTTGAAAACCCCTGGCCTATCACAACAAGCAAACCTGCCCTACTGTTTTCATTAGGAGCAATGCTGAATACTGCAGCTGACAGAATGTGATGTAAACAAGTATCACACAGATCTCTCTCTTGTTAGAAGAGCTTTCTGCTAAACTCTACACATGCCCAGCCCAATCACACTCCCTACCTTCATCTGGCATCTCTCATTCAGCACAAAATGAAATACACACAAGATGACATTTGGAAAGATGTTTCAGCTGATGAACCTGCCACATAATAGCTGCTGCTGCTGGAAATATAATGGGGGAATATGTTATGCAGACAAAACTACACAGGATTGTTTCAGGGGGAAAGACAAAGATGCCACATTTATTATGACAACACAATTTGATTTATGACCAATAACTAATACTAATACCCACACACACACACCAGATGTTCTGCAGCTGCTGTATGGTTACCAGTCCTGAACATAGCTTGAGTCTGTGGCTTGATTTCGCAGCTTGGGTTCGTAGCTTGCAGGGCCAGCTCCAGGCACCAGCATTCCAAGCTGGTGCTTGGGGGCAGCAATCTGAAAGAGGCAGCAGTCCCTGTTGTTTTGCCCCCAAGCAGCTCGCTGAATTGCGGCAGCAGGCGGCGGGGACAGCCCATGTTCCCTTAGGGCAGCAGGCATGTTTCCGCGGTGGCAGCAGCTTCTATGTTTAGCTGTCCGCGGTTGCTTCAGCTAAACATAGAAGCTGCTGCCGAATTGCCGCAGCCGCGAAAATGCGCATGCTGCCCTAAGGGCACACGGACTGCCCCTGCCGCCTGCAGCAGCAATTCAGCGCACTGCTTGGGGCGGCGAAAACTGTAGAGCTGGCCTTGGTACCTTGTGGTGGCTAACTGGCCAGGAAAGCAGGGCACAAGAAGGGGCTGGGTCTGCCCTCCCACATTGGCAGCAAAACGTTACCCTCCAAAGTCTCCCATCTCACTCATCCTTTCTGTAGGCTTTAGTTTGAATCCAGAGTTTATAGGTCTTGCTGTGTCATGCTGCCTCTGGGTTCGGTGTGATTGATCACCTGTCAATTGCAGACTTGACTTTCAGCCTCGGACCTGGCTTTGATCTTCCTTCTATTGCACCTTTGTTCTTTTCTTTTTAGGGTGGAATCTTCATACTTTGTTAGGGCTGTTGTCTGCACCTTCAGCCATTGATGTTTGAACTCTATTTCATCAAGACAGGCTGGTGCCGGAGGTTGATTTCTATCATCCATACATACATAACTCATTCACACATCTAAACTCAACTAATAAGATTACAGCAGGGCTTTGCAAAAATGAAAGTTGCAGCAAGCTTTTACAAAATGGAGTGAGCATTTTAAAATGGAGTTTGAATTACAATATGGCAAACAGTAAACAGAAGCTACAATGTAGGCAAGTGTAATGAATGGTAAACAAAGAACAGAAGTTATAATACTGAAACAATGCAAGGGTATGTCCACACTAGGAGATTATTCCAATTTTTACATAAACCAGTTTTGTAAAACAGATTCTATAAAGTCAAGTGCATGCGGCCACACAAAGCACAATAATGCGGCGGTATGCGTCCATGTACCGAGGCTAGTGTCGATTTCTGGAGCGTTGCACTATGGGTAGCTATCTCGTAGCTATCCCATAGTTCCCGCAGTCTCCCCCGCCCATTGGAATTCTGGGATGAGATCTCAATGCATGATGGTGCAAAAACAGAGTCGCAGGTATTTCTGGGTAAATTTTGTCACTCATTCCTTCCTCTGGGAAAGCAATGGCAGACAACCATTTTGGCCCTTTTTTCCTGGATTGCCCTGGCAGACGCCATAGCATGGCAAACATGGAGCCCGTGTTGCCTTTTGTCACTGTCACCGTATGTGTACTGGATGCCACTGACAGAGGTGGTACTGCAGCGCTACACAGCAGCATTCATTTGCCTTTGCAAGGTAGCAGAGACGGTTATCCGTTATTCTGTACCGTCTGCCGTGCCAGTGTAAATTGGCGATGAGATGACGGTTATCAGTCGTTCTGTACTGTCTGCTGCTGTCATAGGTGCTCCTGGCTGGCCTTCGCTGAGGTCAGCCGGGGGTGCAAAGACAAAAATCGGAATGACTCCGAGTCATTTTCTCCTGTATGTTTTGTCTAAAAATAGAGTCAGTCCTGCCTAGAATATGGGGCAAGTGTACTAGAGAACCAGTGTACCAGAGAACCAGAGAGCACAGCCACTCCTTATCAGATCCCGCAGAAATGATGAGCTGCATGCCATTCTAGGGGGTGTCTCTGCAACAACCCCACCCATTGCTTCCCTCCTCCTCCAAACCTCCTGGACTACCGTTGCAGTGTTCCCCCATTTGTGTGATGAAGTAATAAAGATTGCAGGAATAAGAAACACTGACTTTTTAGTGAGACAAAATGAGGGGGAGGCAGCCTCCAGCTGCTGTGATAGTCCAGGCAGTACAGAAACTTTTCTTTAGACATGAAAGGGGGGGGCTAATGGAGCTCAGCCCCCAGTTGCTATGATGAAGACGGTTACCAGCCGTTCTGTACCATCTGCCGGGAATGACCGGGATTCATTCCTATTTTTACCCAGGCGCCCCCGGCCAACCTCACCTGAGGCCAGCCAGGAGCACTCACGGGATGATAAGGACGGCTGTCAGTCATTCTGCACTGTACCGTCTGCCACCAGGGAAGGGAGAGGAGAGGATGCTGCTGTTCAGTGCCGCAGCACCGTGTCTACCAGCAGCATGCAGTAGACATACGGTGACATTGAAAAAATTCGAATGATTTTTTTCCCTTTACTTTCACGGTGGGGGGAGGGGGGTAAATTGACGAGATATACCCTGAACTACCCCGGACAATGTGTTTGACCCTACAGGCATTGGGAGCTCAGCCAAGAATGCAAATGCTTTTCAGAGACTGTGGGGATTGTGGGATAGCTGGAGTCCTCAGTACCCCCTCCCTCTCTCCCTCCCTCCATGAGCGTCCATTTGATTCTTTGGCTTTCCATTATGCTTGTCACATAGCACTGTGCTGTGGACTCTGTTCATAGCCTGGAGATTTTTTTTCAAATGCTTTGTCATTTCGTCTTCTGTAACGGAGCTCTAATAGGACAGATTTGTCTCCCCATACAGCGATGAGATCCAGTATCTCCCGTACAGTCTATGCTGGAGCTCTTTTTGGATTTGGGACTGCATCGCCACCTGTGCTGATCAGAGCTCCAAGCTGGGCAAACAGGAAATGAAATTCAAAAGTTCGCAGGGCTTTTCCTGTCTACCTGGCCAGTGCATCCAAGTTCAGATTGCTTTCCAGAGTGGTCACAATGGTGCACTGTGGGATACCGCCCGGAGGCCAATATCATTGATTTGCGGCCACACTAACCCTAATCCAACATGGCAATATCGATTTCAGCGCTACTCCTCTCGTCAGGGAGGAGTACAGAAACTGGTTTAAAGAGCCCTTTATATCGCTATAAAGGGCCTCGTGTGGACGGGTGCAGGGTTAAATCGGTTTAACGCTGCTAAATTCG
Source organism: Gopherus flavomarginatus (assembly GCF_025201925.1). Classification (NCBI taxonomy): domain Eukaryota; kingdom Metazoa; phylum Chordata; order Testudines; family Testudinidae; genus Gopherus; species Gopherus flavomarginatus. The sequence goes on along the minus strand of NC_066620.1, from coordinate 59,406,931 downwards.
ATTTAAATGCATAGTGTAGACCAGGCCCAAGTCTCAGTGATTTAAGCAGGAAATGGATTGACAATGAAACTTACAAGGGCAACTGGCAGAACAGCTATGGCTATTTACAAGCATCTTAATTGTCAATTAGCCAGTTATTGGGGTAACCAGTTTTATGAATGAATTTTTCTTATTTTTCTAGCAGATGTTTATTCTGTTGGATCATCTGACTTCCACTTTGACTGAATTTCTGGCCTAGTGTCAAAACTTTGTTTAGAGTCAATCCACCAATGGGGATTGTACTTTTGCAACTGTTATTTTGCCTCTCAGTCTAGCCCTTACTATTTTTCCGCATGCCATAGTGTACAACTTGATTCTCAAATATTCTCTAAAGGCAGTATATGATCTCCTATAATGTCTGTCTTTCTGGAAAAAAAATGTACTGTAATTTTTGCAGAAAATTAGAACTGCCATAGTGGGTCAGACTAATAGTCTGCTGTAGCAGGGTTCCACCGGGGCTCGACCCTCCCTGAGGGGGAGGGGAGCCACACAGGCCTCACTGTCGTCCCTGGGGCCGCTCCTTGGGCCCGCGGTCCTGCCCTGGGGAGGTCTGTCCCTGCAGTTACAATCAGCTCTGGCCCTTTGGGGCAGGGCAGAGCAGTGGCAAAGTCAGGAGGGGCCCAGCCCTTGGTCCGGGCGGGCACCAAACACAGTTACAATCAGCTCTGGCCCTTTGGGGCAGGGAGAGGGGGAGTCTGCCACCCAGATATGGGTGGCAGGGGGAACACAGGCCCACCCACTCCTCTGCGTTCCAGCCCGGGGCCCTGGTAGCGGCCGTCACCGCTACCGGTGGTCAGTGGGGGTCCTGACCGAAACACACTGACATTGGCAAAGTTAGCTCTGCAGTCTGACTGGAGTCAGGTGCCCCCGGGCTACTTCCTACCTCCCCCTCTACTCCTACCTGGTCCAGGGCTTCTGTTCCGGGGACGTCCAGAACCATCAGTTCCTTCCAGTCCGGGCGGGGCGGCAGGTCCGGTAATATTTCTGGGAATGCGGGTCAAGCCTGGTCTGGGGGCTCCTCGGGGCCGTAGTAGGGGCGAGGCAGCTCTGGCAGCTCCTTGTCGTAGCGGCCTCGAGAACGCTCTGGCGGCTCCTCGTCGTATCGACCGCGGGGACGCTCTGGCAGCTCCTGGTCTCGGACTCTGGCTTGGGCAGTCTCCCAGTTACGGGCGTCGGTGGACACGTCTGCTCCCGCCGGTGGCAGACCTGCAGCTGAAGGCTGGGACCCGGCTTTTATTCTTCCGGGTCACCGCCTGACCCTCTGAGGGGCAGGACTTCTGCCCAGTGGCCCTGCCCCCATGGATGACTGACGAGGCTCGACCCTCCCTGAGGGGGAGGGGAGCCACACCGCTTCGCTACACACACCACCCCTCAAGTCCGGCCCCCACCTGTCGGGGCCTGGCTGTCCCATCTCCTCGAGGCGGGACAGGAAATCCGCGTTGGCATGGTCCTTGCCTGCCCTATGCTGGATGGTGAACGCATAGGGCTGCAAGGCCAAATACCAGCGCATGATGTGGGCATTGTTGTCCTTCATCCTCATGAGCCATTGAAGGGGGGCGTGGTCCGTAACGAGGGTGAACGGGCCGCCCAAGAGGAAGAACCGAAGGGCCTCGCAGGCCCACTTGACCGCGAGGGCCTCCTTTTCAACCGTTGCATAGTTCCACTCCCGGGGGAACAGTTTCCAACTGAGAGACAATACGGGGTGGTCACTTCTGTCCCTCTCTTGGGACAAGACGCCCCCTAAGCCGACGTCAGACGCATCCGTTTGGAGGATGAAGAGCTTGTCAAAGTCGGGGCTGTACAGAACTAGTTTCCGGCACAAGCAGCTGCGGAGCGTTCTGAAGGCTGCCTCACAATCAGGGGTCCATTGCACCGTTCAAGGGCTGTTCTTCGTTAGTAGCTCGGTCAGGGGGGCTGCGGTGGACGTGAAATGGGGAATAGACCGCCGATAATATCCCACGAGACCCAGGAAGCGCCATACCTGCCGCTTTGTTGTCGGGGTGGGGCACTCCCCTAGGGCCTGTACTTTCCCCACGAGGGGCTTCACCTGCCCCTGCCTGATGGTATAGCCAAGGTAAGTAGTCTCTTCCCAGGCTATCCGGCACTTCTTGGGGTTCGCTGTCAACCCCGCCTGTTGAAGGGTTCGGAGGACCACCGCGACCTGGGTCAGGTGGTCGTCCCAATAGCGGCTGTAGATCACAACGTCATCCAGGTAAGCGGCTGCATACTCCTGGTGCGGTCGCAAGAGGTGATCCATGAGCCCCTGAAAGGTCACAGGGGCCCCATGGAGACAGAAAGGCATCCTGGTGAACTGGTACAGTCCGGACGGAGTGGCAAAGGCGGTATTTTCTTTGGATGTCTCCTCAAGCAGGATTTGCCAGTACCCCTTGCTGAGGTCCAGCGTGGTGATATACCGGGCCTCCCCGAGGCGGCCGAGCAGCTCATCGACCTGGGGCATCGAGTAGGCATCGAAATGGGATATGGCATTAACTTTCCGAAAGTCTATGCAGAAGTGCTGGGAGCCGTCAGGCTTGGGTACCAGGACCACCTGGCTGCGCCACTCACTCCGGGACGGTTCAATGACCCCCAGGGCCAGCATGGCCTGAACCTCTTCCTCCACTGCCTGGCACATTCGGTACGGTATCGGCCGGCTGGTTTCCCGCACGACCTTCCCTGGTTCGGTTTGGACCATGTGACAGGTGGCAGTCGTGCAGCCCGGTAGTGCCGTGAAGGTCCATCGGAAGGCCCGCAGGAGACACTTGACCTGCTGATGTTGCTCGGCTGTCAGGGCGCTCCCCAGCGCGGGTTCCGTCACCTCCTCCATCTGGGCTACTTCCGGACCTAGTTCTAACTCCGCCGGGCATGGGTCGATTAGCAAGCCCTCTTGGTCACGCCATGGTTTCAGCAGATTGATGTGGTATAGTTGTTTCTCCTTCTGGCGACCTGGTTGGCAAATCTTGTAGTTAACAGGCCCCACTCTCCGGAGTATCTCATAGGGGCCCTGCCACCGGGCCAACAGCTTCGACTCGCTGGAGGGCAGGAGCAGCAGAACCCAGTCTCCGGGGTCAAATTCCCGAGCGTGCGCGCGCGCTCCTTGGTTATAGCTTCGCTCCTGCCTCCCCTGGGCTGCCTTTAGGTTCTCCCACGCTAGGGTCCCTGCCTGAGTTAGGCGTTCTCGCAGCCGGAGGACGTACTGGAGGAGCCCCTGTGTCGGGGATGCTGACTGCTCCCACGTCTCCTTCATCAGGTCCAGGAGGCCCCAAGGCCTCCGTCCATATAAGAGCTCAAAGGGGGAGAATTTGGTCGACGCCTGGGGGACCTCTCGGACAGCGAGGAGCAGAGGCGGGAGAAGTTGGTCCCAATGGCGTAGTTCGTCTGGCGGGAACCTTCTCAGCATGCCCTTGAGGGTCCGGTTGAATCGCTCTACCAATCCGTCGGTTTTGGGGTGGTAGACGGAGGTACGCCGTTGTTTTACCCCCAGGAGTCAGCAGACTTGGTTTAGCAACCTGGATGTGAAATTAGTGCCCTGGTCCATTAAGATCTCCTTAGGCAATCCCACGTGGGCAAATACCTTCACTAGTTCTCCCGCGATGGTCCGGGCCATGATGCTCCGCAGGGGGATGGCCTCCGGAAACTGGGAGGCATAGTTGACCAGGACTGGGACGTATTGAAAACCCACTGCGCTCCGGGGAAGCGGGCCTACCAAGTCCATGGTGACGCGCTCAAACGGAGTTTCAATTAGCGGCATGGGGACCAAGGGTGCCTTAGGTGTCCGGGCTGGGGCGGCCATCTGACACCCCGGGCAGGAGTTGCAGTATTGCTTCACCTCTCTGTCAAGCCCTGGCCAGTAGAACCGAGCCCGAATTCGGGCCAGGGTCTTCTCATATCCCAGGTGGCCCGCGGCTGGTATATCATGGGCCAAGCTCATTACGGCCCGCCAATGGCATCGGGGCACGAGGAGTTGCATCCGCAGTTCTTGTGTGCGGGGGTCCCGCTCCACCCGATAAAGCCGGTCCCGGCAGAGCTCAAAGTGGGGCCACTGCGTAGCCCGACCGGGGTCGATAACGGACCCATCAATTGCCGCAAGCTGCTCGTAGGCTGTCGGAGAGTGGGGTCGGCCCGCTGCTCCCGGCAGAAGTCCGTGTCAAAGCAGGGCGCAGGGGGAGCTCCTTCGATTGACCCCTCGGCCAATGGGGCTTCTAGTCCGGTTTCCTCTGTGTCCGTCTTGGGTTCCACCGGGGGTTCCGGGGACTCGGCCGCTAGGGCCGGTACAGACCGAAGGAGCCCTTCAAAGATGGGCCAGTCGCGTCCCAAGATGACGGGGTAGGCCAGTCGAGGGGCCACGCCGACAATCCCGACCGGGTGAGGCCGTTGACAGTCCGCAGGGCCCGAGCACTTGGGTAGGGCCGAACATCTCCGTGGATGCATTGCAAGTGAATAGGTCCCTGACCGGGGTCTATCGGGGGCCCCAGGGCCTGACGGACCAAGGTTTGACTAAAGCCTGAGTCAACCATGGCCGTGGTGGCTTGGTCCCCCAAGAGTACCAGGACCGTGAGCTTGGGGGGCTGGAGTCGCCGGGCCCGGCCTTCTCCTGCGCAGACCTGCCCAAAGTCACACTCCATCTCAGGGCAGTCCTGTTGTAAGTGGCTGGCCCTCCCACATCCAAAGCAAGGTCCTATTTCGGAGTATCCGCGCCGGGGACCGGTGGCCCGGGGGCTTCGGCGGGGCTCCGACAGACCCACGGGGGTGGTCCCCGAACCCATGTGCGGGCCAGGCTCCGAGCGTTGGGTTCGAGGGGCTGGCCCAGGGTCCTGTCTGTGGCTCGGCCGCCACGGCCCAGGCGGGGTGGGTACTCTCCTGCCTCCGCGATTTTGGTCGGGCCCCAGGGCGGGTGGCCAGAAGGCCGGACCCATGGGAGCCTCCGCAGCGAGGAAATCCTCCATCAGGGAGACCGCTGCCCCCAAGGTGGCAGGCCAGTGGCGGAGTACCCAGGCCCTTCCTCGAGCCGGCAGGATGTGTACAAATTGTTCTAGGACCACCTGCTCGGTCACTTCCTCCACCGTACGGGTTTCTGGCCGCAGCCAGCAGCAGTAGACCTCTTTCAGGCCTTGTGCAATTAAGCGGGGACGGACGCCGGTCAGATAGGTCTGGCCCTGGAACCGTTGTCGGAAGGTTTCGGGGCTGACATCCAAGGTGTCGAGGACCGCCGCCTTCACCCGATAATAGTCCTTGGAGTCTTCCGTGGCCAACCTGCGGTAGGCCAGCTGGGCGGGTCCGGTTAAATACGGGGCCACAAGGGTGGCCCATTGGGCTCGGGCCCAACCTGCGACCAGGGCCACGTGCTCAGAGGTGACCAAGAAGGCCTCAGGGTCATCCTCCGGGCCCATCTTGGTCAGGTGCAGGGGCGCCGGCGGCCGGGGACCCACGGGGTCTTCCCCCATGGCCCCATCGGCAAATCAGGCGGCGGGCCCGAGAAGCGTCTGTAGCTGGCCCTCGAGTTGCTGGATGAGCTGCTGCTGATGCTCCAGCTGAGCAGCATGTTGCTGTTGTTGCTGCTGGAGGAGGGCAGCATCTTGCTGTTGCTGCTGCTCGAGATGGGCGGCCTGCTGCTGTTGCTACTGCAGCAGTTGCGCCGCCTGCTGCTGCTCCTGGCTTTCCACCAGCAGCTGGAACAGCCGTTCGACATCCATGTTTCCGGTCCTGGGGACACCGGCTGCACTAGCGTCCTACCAGTCCCTTCTCACAGGGGCAAGGGGTTCGCACTCCCCACTTCTGGTACCAGTTGTAGATGGGTTCCGCCTGGGCTCGACCCTCCCTGAGGGGGAGGGGAGCCACACCGGCCTCACTGTCGTCCCCGGGGCCGCTCCTCGGGCCCGCGATCCTGCCCTGGGGAGGTCTGTCCCTGCAGTTACAATCAGCTCTGGCCCTTTGGGGCAGGGCCGAGCAGTGGCAAAATCAAAAGGGGCCCAGCCCTTGGTTCGGGCGGGCACCAAACACAGTTACAATCAGCTCTGGCCCTTTGGGGCAGGGAGAGGGGGAGTCTGCCACCCAGATACGGGTGGCAGGGGGAACGCAGGCCCACCCACTCCTCTGCGTTCCAGCCCGGGGCCCTGGTAGCGGCTGTCACCGCTACCAGTGGTCAGTGGGGATCCTGACTGAAACACACTGACATTGGCAAAGTTAGCTCTGCAGCCTGACTGGAGTCAGGTGCCCCCGGGCTACTTCCTAGCTCCTCCTCTACTCCTACCTGGTCCGGAGCCTCTGTTCCGGGGACATCCAGAACCATCGGTTCCTCCCAGGCCGGGCTGGGCGGCAGGTCCGGTAATATTTCTGGGAATGTGGGCCAAGCCTGGTCTGGGGGCTCCTTGGGGCCGTAGTAGGGGCGAGGCAGCTCTGGCAGCTCCTCGTCGTAGCGGCCTCGAAAATGCTCCGGCGGCTCCTCGTCGTATCAACCGCGGGGATGCTCTGGCAGCTCCTGGTCTCGGACTCTGGCTTGGGCAGTCTCCCAGTTACGGGCGTCGGCGGACACGTCTGCTCCCGCCAGTGGCAGACCTGCAACTGAAGGCTGGGGCCCGGCTTTTATTCTTCCAGGTAGCCACCTGACCCTCTGAGGGGCGGGACTTCCACCCAGCGGCCCAGCCCCCGTGGATGACTGACGGGGCTCGACCCTCCCTGAGGGGGAGGGGAGCCACACCGCCTCGCTACATCCGCCTAATCTAGTATCCTGTCTTGTGACAGTGGCCAATGCCAAGTGCTTCTAAGGGAATGATCAGACCAGGCAATGACTCAGTGAACCATCCCATTGTCCACTCCTAGCATCTGGTAGTCAAAGGACGGTTTAGGGACATGCAGAGCATGGGCCTACATCCCCGATTATCTTGACTAATAGCCAATGTACTTATCCTGAGGGACTGATCTAATTCTTTGTTCAATCCATTCATAATTTTGCCTTTCAAAATATAATGAACACACATCTATAACCCCAAGATACCTTTACAACTACAAAAATTCTAAAATTACAAGTTATACACCCGTGAGTCAAGGCATTTTACTAAATAAATGATTTCTTGTTTATGTGCCTCTTTGTTCCAGAGCCTGTAGGGTGCAGTAAGGCCAGTTCCAATGCCTTGAACCTAAACACCTGAGTGAATCTTAGTCTACTCTCGTACTGTTCCTGTTTTCTCTTCCAAACATTTCATATAGCTAAGGCCATAGCCACACTTTAAGTGTGGGTTAACTCAAGTTATGTCAGCATAGAGTCACTACGGTTACTTTATCATTTGTGTGCCTCCTGGACTCCTTGTCTCAGCAGCTGGGGTACTCACCAGAAACACTTGTATAAATTCAGAGTGAGGTGCACCATGAATAGATATCCCACTGTCCACCCACTGTATTTTGGGAAGCTTTGGTTTGGCAGTGTATGCTGGGTACCAAACAGGTCAGACAGGTGTGGTTGTGGCCATGGGATCCAACTTCCTATAATGCATTGTTAACCATCCACTAATGTTATATGTATGCCATACATAAACATATACATAATGTTTACACCTTTTTTTCTAAACCCACAAACCTGCCTGGCCCTCCTTACTGTCTGCCATCTCACACAGAATCATGAAGCTTGCATGGCTCTGCACTATTGTCGCGAGCATTTCAACCCAAAGGTGCGTATTCCTTTACAGTTTGTAGATCAGCAAACAAACGTGTGGGGTGTGACATTATACTCTAAATTCTTTATGAAAATGTGCTTATGATATGGATCTGACATAGCTAATATATACTTCATGCAAGATGGCTGATTTGGGGTATCTGCAAAACTTAAGACCTATTGACTGTGTTTATCCAATCTGTATGCATGTAATGTTTGTATCTGAAGCTAGAAATATTGACCATATCTCTGTATTTCAAATATGCTCTGTTGGATGAGGCCAATGTTAGTGGCTTATTGAAGCAATGCACAAACACAAAGATTACCCCAGGAACTGTGTGCAATAGAAACCTCTGAACGATAGTGCTATACAATGGGGACTACTTGACCAAGATCGGAAAACTCTACACAGTGGGTGCTGTTTGAACCAGATCACAGCAAAAGAGCCTTCCAGAAAGTGGGGGGGGGAGAAAGAAAAGGTGACAATGACAGCCTACAAGAACAAACAGAAACACCTGAGGTACAAAGACTGAACAGTGAAGTGATTGTCCCAGCAATCTGGATGATGGGGAGACAGACACTTCAGCTCAGCATACTGAGAACGAAGGATCTAACATTATCAACCACTGAAGAATAATCCATGTGTGTATAATATACCTTGTGTCCCCATTATGTAGATATAAGCCTTTTTCTCACTGCTAATAAAACCAATGAAAACACCACAAGACAAGTTACGTTTTAACAGAGAAGACAAAGCCTAAAGAAAATGCCTCAAAAATTAAATGAGAGCGCAATGAGGTGACGTGAGTACCACAGTTTTTAGTGTAATTTTTGTGGTGATACATACACATAAGGATCAAAGAGGTAACAGTGACAGAAGTGGAAGTCAGTATAAAGCACAATGGTAGATTTTCTGCCTATGAGCTTGCTTTTCAAAGGAATTAAGTATTTCACATACTGTTTATAATGCTGTTTACTACTCAATGTTTTGTGTGCATTCAGTTTTTTTTGTATGACCTACTATGCAGTGAAAAGGGACTAATAAAGATTTCTTTTTAAATGTTCAGACTTTCATTAAAGGTCTTACATGCAATAGCCATAAAATTTCACTTGCAAATTTTTTTTAAACAGTCCTGAAAATATAGGAATGTGGGGTTGGTTCTATCTTCTCCAAAAATGTGTTTGGTATCTAGTGTTTTCTAAACATGGTGACTAAGCATCTTGCCATACAACAAAAGTCTAAGACAACTTAGGAAACTGCTATGAGACTCTCTGCATTCAGATACAGTAATAAGGGATTCTTTGCTTCTGAGCGGATATATATAAAATGTTTCACTGAGTTAAGTCTCTCTACACTGGCAAGTTAAAGTGCTCTAACTTGCTTGCTTAGGGGTGTGAAAAATCACCCCCACCATCCCCAGCGCAGCAAGTTTGAGCGCTTTAAAGCACTAGTGTGGACAGGCTTGACTCCCAGTGCTCAGAGCTAATCCCCTTGTCGAGGTGGATTACCAGGAGCACTGGCACCCATGGCAGTGCTTTGAACTTTGTAGTGTAGACATAACCTCAGTAGGTTAGATCAGACAAAGAGGAGCTGCATTGACTAGGCATTAGGAAGCCTGTGCCTTTAAGAACCCACCCCTGGGAAGCTGATGCTGAGAGGTGCTGTCTGTCAGAGGGGAAATAAAAAAAAGCCCCTTTGCCCCCCACCATTTTTGCAAACGCTGGTGTCTCAGTCCCACTGGGGTAACTGTTACCCCCTGTGCCCCTGCCTGTGCTGGGTTTTGCTCTCTGTCACCCTCTCTGCCAGTGCCTCATCGCGAGCTTAACTCCTGCTTCTCCGCTCCGCCCTGATTTTGCCCTTTAGCCCCTCTCCTAATCTCCAGTTGCTAGACCTCCCCCCACAGACCAGTCAATTTCTACCCCCTGCATAGACCCTGACCATCCCCCTGCTCTGATTTGCCCCCTTTGCCACTTTTTAACCCCTGTCAAAAGCAGTCCACAGAATCTTGTGGCTAATAAGGGCAAGGTGAAGGGCAGTGGCTTTGGCAGATGTACTGTAAGTAGCACATTCCTATGCAGAGCAATTTACTATACTACACTGGCTCCACCAAATGTTCTGGGCTGGGTCTCTCCTCTACCTCATCTGATGCCCCCACGCACCTCGCCCAAGCATCCCTGCCTGTCCTGGGCAGCAGGCAGCTGCCCCCTGCAGCTCCATGCTGTGCTCCTTAGCCAGCCGCTGCCAGCTACAAGGGAGTGGTGCCAGAGGCTGGTTGAGGCAGCTGCTGAGCCTGCCAAGGGAGGAAGTACATTGCAGCCCCCCCGGTAGGTGACTCCAAGTTGGGGGGCTTATCCTGGTTGGGCATCCTGAGCAACAGCTAGGGTGGGGGGGGCACTTGAGTGAGGGTCATGCTGGCGGTGGGGGGCAGGGAGAGGCTGCCAGGAGGGAAGAGGGCTGGGCAGTTCTCCTCTCTGGCCCCCAGCCCTGGGACAGCTTGCTGCCTGCACCCTACACTCCTCATGCCCAGCCCCATGCGCCACACCTCCCCCACCCCAAGCTGCTGCCCTAGTCTAGAGCCTGCACCCAGAACCCAAACTCCCTCCCAGAGCCTTAGGCAAATGTTGGGGGGTGGGGGGGGGAAGGACTTGGACCTGTTCTGGGCACCATCAAAAATTATACAAACCTGCTGCCCCTGTTCTTTGGTTGGTCCCACTACATGCTCTAGGCTGAGCTAATGCATCTGCAATTCTGCTTCTGTCATCTTTAAAGGTTTTGGGGTTTTTTCTAAAATGTTAAGTAAATTGCGTGGGCCACGAAATGTTCCAGATTGAATGTTCTAGAGCCTTAAGGCCTCTGTGTATCCCCAGGATAAGTAGAGCCCAGGCATTTGTAGCTCAAGCTTCCTCAACGCTACTATTGGCAGCATGTCCCAACACTGACTTGGGGTGACTGGAATTGCTTGTATCTTCCTAGTGATTATGGAACCCACTGGTGAATGTGTGTTAGAAATGCATTCTGTGCTGAATCCACAGATGGTATGAGAAGATACTGCCCCACTTAACTAGCCCCACGTTAGTAAATATTAACTTTTTATGATTTTGTATATGAAAATCCATTATTTTATATGCTAAGCAAAATCCTTTTTATATTTTGTATTTAGTCCCCTGTACCTAGGAAGCTGAAAGTTCTGCTCTTAACCTGAACTTAGTATGTGAGCAACACTCAGGAATTTGTCATTAAATATTGACTACAGCTAATTATTCCCCATGCCTCTAAATCCAGATGTCCAGGAAAAAGAACCTCTCAAAATGAATGAAAAATATCTACAGAAGTATGTCATAATCAAGAAAGGGTAATTGATAACTGGATCATAAGCACGCTTATGTTCTGTGATTGATAACAGGTATTTGTTGCAGATGTTTTCTGTGATGAATTGATGAATGAAATAATGACCCAGTAAAAGATGTTTTTAACTCACTAGGAAGTACTAGTGGCAACAGGTGTTCTTAATAATTACTGGGTTAGAAATCCCTTTAGCTTTAAATAAATTCCATAAGTGACTTGGTAAGATGAGATATATGGAAAACAGAATACATAGTGAAATTATGGGATAATAATTTTCTCCTCTTTCACTCTATAAAAGGAAAGAGGTTCGTGAAGTTAGACAGGAATGAACACTACCAGCATTGCATCAGTTACAAAGAGGAGGACAGTGTGCCATCCTTTCACTTGTCTCACTATACTTCTGTCTCCTTTATGTTCATTAATTGTAAAAGACTTCCTCTGGTATTCCTACCAGATGCATGCTGTCTCCTGTGTTCCATGTTTCTCTTGTACATGTAGTGTCCACTCTCCAGGATGCGTCCTCAGCAATGGGAATCAAACTTGTTATATCTGGCCCTAAAAACATGAGCCTCCTGAACTAAAAGACCCAACTCAATTAGCCCAGGTTGTAGCAGGCTCATCAACCTCTGTATGTTGCCCAACCTAAGGAGAGGATCCACAGGGCCTGGAAATGAAATAATTCCAGGGATAACTAATGAGATAACAGGGACGGGAGTGAGGTCAAAGGGTCAAACAAAGGGAACCTGATGGGAACACCAAGCAGAGAACCCCGGACAGCGCTCACTGCTCCTCGAAGACATCAAGGGAGCCAGCGGACGCCACCCAGAGGAACTCTGCCCAGATGCGTGAACGGATGGAGGATCAGAAATAGGCCGCACAGTCACAGGAGACCCCATCAGCCAACCTCCTCTCCCTGGTTTTATAGATGGCTGTTTTAGCCAGGGCCAGGAGGAGGTTGACCAGGCAGTCCCATGACTTTGTGGGGCCATGGATAGAGAGTGCATAAATAAAAAGTAGGGGGAAAAGTGCAACCAAAATCTTCACAAAATATTTGTGAGAAGCCAGAATAGGGGCTGCATCCTGGTGCACTCCAAGTAAATGTGCGTCAGGATTTTCCTCATGCCACAAAAGAGGCAGGTGTCCGGGATAGAGGTAAATCATGCCAAGTACACGCCCATGCTCACAGTCCCATGAAGGAGTTGCCAACTGATATCCCCGGTGGGCCTCAGGACCAGGGTATAGTATAGGCTGGCCCACCGTGGCTCCTCAAACTCTAGAGGTGGCAGGAGGTCCCGCCACTTTGTCAGGGTGGGATGCAAGGATGAAGAAGTGAAGGGTGTGGAGCATGAGCGTGTATAGATGTTTCCTTGGCACAGTCTGGAAGTGGACCAGCTGTAGATTGTGCAGCCAGCTCACGGTGAAGGGGCAGTGGGGCAGGGGCCCAATGAAAAGGTCCGGAGGGTCTGGGGTGGAGGGTGGGTGGAGCGTGCCCTTTCACAGGACCCAGTCAAGGTAGGCCCAAGCAGCGGGTGGCAAAGCGGCCCTCACCTCCTGAAGTACGCGCTGGGGAGCACGAGGCCTGAAGAGTCCCAAGCACTGAGCGAGCGTTAGGGGATCCAGCCAGTCTCCCTGGTCGTAGTCCAGGAGGTCTCCGACTCTGGTGACTTCTGCCAGGACAAACCTCTGGCACACCCAGGGGGACTCCGCCACCTGCACACGGAGCTGGGGGTTGTGTAGCTGGGGCTCCGTGAGGAGATCTGCTCCCTCGGTGGCTGCCATGGACCTGGTCATTGAGAACAGCTTCCAGGTCTGGAAGAGGTCCTGGTAGAAGACCGGCAGCCCAGAGAGTTCTTGTGGAAGACCTCTTGGATGGAGAAAAAGGAGCTTCTGGTTGTATCAGAGCCCTTGGAAGTGGTGCAGGAAGGTGTGCGCAAGCACTTTCCACGCCGGACTACCTGCACCATAAAGGAGCCTCTGCAGGGCCTGGAGGTGGAAGACATGGACCTAAGTATATAGACACTTCAGGCCCTGTGTTCCCCTCCCTCCTCCAGGGGCAGGTGGAGGACCCCTGCAGAGATCTAGTGCAGTCCTGGCCAAAAGAACTCCAGAATCACCATCCGGAGATGGGCCAGGAGGCCTGGGGCCAGGACCAGTCGGTACCAGAGCATGGACAGGACTAGCTGATTAAGCACCAGTGCCCTCCCTCAGAGGGATAGGCACTGGAGTAGTCTTGTCCATTTCCAGAGCCTCTCCGTCACCCTGCCCGTTAAACTGTACCAGTTTTCCAGCAGAGACAGATGCGTGGCAGAAAGGTAAACACCGAGATAGAGCATCGGACCGGTCTCCACTGGATGGCCTGAAGCATGGGTGGGAGGGAGCTCGCCTGCCATCCATCCCCGACTACCAGGCCAGAGCTCTTGACCCAGTTGACCTGGGCAGAGGAGGCTGCTGAGTACATGGTCTGGCAAGCCTCCACCCGCGCCAAGTCACCTGGGTCCTGGACCGCAAGAAGCATGTCATTGGCATACGCCGACAGGACCAGCTGCAGCTCCGGCTCTCGCAGCACCAATTCCGTCAACCTCCTGCGGAGGAGGCAGAGGAAGGGCTCGATCGCCAGAGCCTACAGCTGGCCCAAGAGGGGGCATCCCTGCCGTATTTCTCGCCTGAAGCTGACTGGTTCGGTCAGGGTCCAATTGAGCCTGACCAGACACTCTGCAGAAGCATACAGCACCTGGAGAAAACCCACAAACTGGGGTCCAAAGCCAAATGCTTGCAGAGTGCCCAGGAGATACCCATGGTCCACCCTGTTGAACGCCTTCTCCTGATCCAGGGACAAGAGGGCAAACAACAGACCATCCCTACACCCAAGCTTCAAGAGGTCCCAGACCAGATACAGATTATCAAATACGGTGTGGCCCGAGTTGGTGTAGGTCTGGTCTGGGTAGACCACGTCCACCAGCACGGACCCTAGCTGCAGCGAGATGGCCTTGGCTACGATTTAGTAATCTGTGCTGAGGAGTGAGACAGGACGCCAATTCCGTAAGTCACGGAGGTCCACCTTCTTCGGCAATAAGGAAAGCACAGCTCACCTGCACGAAAGAGGGAGGACTCCACTCTGCAAGGACTTGGCCCAGACGGTTACATCCCACAACATGCGGTAGAATTCCACAGTCAGCCCGTCCATGCCCGGAGATTTATTGGTGGGCATGCAGCGGAGGGCTTCCAAGAACTTGGCCAAAGTGACAGGCAGCTCTATGTCTTGGTTGCCCACGCTGACCATTGGGAGTCCATCGCAGAGCACTCTGCAAGCGTTAGGATCAGTTAGATCCGGGGAGAAAAGGCCTGAGTAGAAGGCCCTGGCCTTCCCGCACATCTCCGCCAGATCCATGAGGGGGGTTCTGTCCTCTGCCAGGAGGCAGGTGACATGCTTCTTGGCCCCTCTCTTTTTCTCTAAGACATAGAAGAAGCGGCAGCTGCAATCCATCTTCTGAAGGAGGTGGATTAGGAATTGAACAAAGGCAGCCTGGGAACTGAGGGTCCTCAAGGGCCCAGAGCTCTTCCCACGTCTCCCAGCATGCTCCGCAGAGGAATGGATCCTCAGGGCTGGCAGCCAGATGCCTCTCCAGCTCTCAGACCTCCCGTTTCAACTGCTCTATCGCCACATCCCTCCGTTGGCTGGTGCCCCAGATGTAGTCGCGGCAGAAGAGCCGGGCGTGCACCTTCCCCATATCCCACCACCACTGCACTGAGGGAAAGGTGCGCCTCTGCCCTTACCAGGCCAGCCAGAACTCCTGGAAGGAAGCCATGAAGCCCACATCCTCCAACAAGCTGTTGTTTAAATGCCAATAGGCCGGCCCTGGCCTCTCCGCACAGAGAGAGGCCATCAGGGTGGCTAGATGGCGATCTGAAAATGGGGCTGGCCAAATGCTGGAGGAGTGGGCCCATGAAAGGTAGAAGCATGACAGATATATGTGGTCCAACAGGGAGTGGTGCGACTGATGGGCCTCCACTAGGACAAAGGTGAACATCGAGATATTGTCCAGGTGGTGGTCTCGCCAGATGTCCACCAGGGAGTGACTGTCAATGATCTCTCGGAGGACATCCACGGCGGCTGAGCACTGCTCGATCCCCGGGCAGTCCTGCTCCATGAGGGTAGTGTTAAAGTACTTGCCCAGGACCAGACACTCACAAGGAGCCGAGGAAGGCAGACGCCTGCTGATAGAAATGCAGCTGCTCCATGCCTGATGTCAGGGCGTAAACTTTGAACTCCTCCTACAGACCCAAAGGTGCAACAGGTAGCCCAGCACAGTCTCGGAAACCCCCAGCACCTTGGGCTGCAGGTTGGGCCACTCCAGCTGTATGAACTGTGAGGTTGCTAAAGTAGACCCTGTTCCCTCATTCCAGCCACCAGCTGTCTTCGGCAGTTGGGTCAGTATGGGTCTCCTGCAGGAAAACCACAGAGTACTCCCCCCCCGCCTCAAAGGAAGGAGAGCACCTGGCTCCTGCGGAGACCTATCCTACAGCCCCAGGTGTTCTATGTTGTGAAGATGATAGGTGTCATGAGGAAGTCTGGGGAGGGATCCTCTCCAGCAGGGTCACTCACGGCCACCGTCGGCCCACGCAGCAAACCGTGACCTATCCCGTAGGTGAGTAAGGAGTCACGGAAGAGGTGGATTCGCTGGGAGGCTGTGGTGGCCTGCTTCCCAGTCCTGTTACCCTCCCGCATGAGGGCCCTCGTGGCCTGGAGGATTTGATGGAAATCCCCTCCCCCCATCACTGGAGAGCGAGCTGCACCTTGTTCCAGGAGCAACAGACGTCTGCAAGGAACTCCCGCAGCTCTTCTCACAGCGTATGGGGGGCAGGGGGCGAGGTCACTGGACTCTGGATTGCCCCTGGTGGGGCCCCTATCGAAGCCCCATGGGCCACCGAGATGGGCAGGCAGGGGGCGGACCCCCCACGTGGCACCCGATGGGCCTGTGTCACGTGGCCCTTCTCACACCCTGGCTCAGTAGGGGGCAGTGGAAGGAAAATTACAGCCCCTGGTGGGTCGGGACAGGGAAATACAAAGGCCGCTCCCTCGGGGCCATCCTCTGGAAAAGGGAAGGAGACGGCCCCAGGGGTGGCAATGGCATCATGGGAGGTGGAGAGGATAAGGACGGGGTTGGCATCAGGGGTGGGGCACGGATCAAGAGTAGGGGCAGGACAGGGGGCAGGAGCAGAGTTGGAGAGTGGGACAGAGACAGGATCCTGAGCCCCAGTAGCTGGGCCGCTGGGAGGTGGTCCCTCTCAGTTCGGCTCAGGGATCTGAGGGGCAGGAAGGGGACCCTCAATGATGTCAGGCTCAGGCTCTATGGCTGGTGTGGCAGCCACAGCATTGGGAGGTGGACAGTCTTCAGTGGGGTCCCTGCCCGGGAAGGAGATTGGTTGCTCCACATCTACGAGGGATACCCCATGGGACTCGGGTTCCGGCCGCAGGGCACTGGCCATCACCTCAGTAAATTCGGCAGCCACTGGTGGGGTGTCATCTGTGGCCGGGCAGATGGAAGAGCCCAGAGGACCTTCAGAGGTGGGAGCAGAAGCAGCAGTTAGGGGGAGGAAGCATGGGGAAAGAGGGGCCGGGTGAGGTCGCTTAGATTGAGGCCCACTGGCAGAGAGTTGTTCTCCCCCTGGGTGATCGGGGTCAGACCCAGGACCTCGATCTCCTCCATAAATGGAGGGGAGATCACTTTCCAGCACTTCAGGGCTCGCAGGGGCTTCAGATGGTAAAGGGACAGGAGGGGCTCCGTAGGAAGGGACTCCAGAGGAGGGGCGGTGGTACCCTCCAGTGCTGCCACATTGTCCCCAGCCACCACCATTGAATGGGAGTTGCCAGGGGGCAAAGCGGAAGGTTTGGCATCAGTGCCCCCCTTCCTGGTCTTCCAGAGGGCCTCCGCATCGGTGAGAAGGAGTGGAGCTCGAGCCTTCCGCTTGCCCTGCTTCCCCTGCACTAGGGCCCAGCCCTCCATGGCATCAGTAGGAGGCTGGTTAACACACCTGCGCACAAGCGACCAGGGAGCTTAGCGAACAGGAGCTGCTAACAGGGAGTTTTGCAAGGGAGTTTGGAAGGGGAGTAGGAAGGGAGTGGGGGTCCCGTGTCAGTCTCATCTGTGACCCATTGGTCCCCTGAACCTATAAACTGAGCCACATCCAAAACCTTTCTGTTTACAGCAGAGCAGAGCAGACAGGGAGCTGCAGACAGGAATTTAAGAGAGTTTGACAGAGGGAGGCTTACAATGGTGAGGAGGACCCGCAACACCTGTGCCAGCACTGCTTCTGTCTCCTCCACCTGCGCCTGTAGCCAGACAGAGCACCAAAGCATGGATGCTTTTACCCAGATTCTGGTGTGGGCTTGCAAAGACTGTAATTTGCAATTTCCACTTACTGATATCCAGGCTGGGGGTGGCATCCAATGTGAAAGGTGCCTACTGGTGGAATCTCTCAGGCAGCAGGTGGGAGAGCTACAGGAGGAGGTGGCTAGGCTGAGGAACATCCATATCCATGAGCAATTCTTGGACAGTATCCATGTGGAGACAGCTGATGTAGCTGTCCCAGTTCACAAGACTACCGACACACCAGTGGAGGAGGAGATGCCTCAGGGTGTATCTGACACACCAGTGGAGGAGGAGGCTCAGGGTGGACACAGCCAGCTGGTTACTTCTAGCAGCAGGCAGTGCTCCACCCCTGCTGCAAACCTTCCTGCTGTGGTAAAAGATAACTGTTATGCTCTTCTTGATACAGGAGAGAAGGAATCACCCCCAACAGTTAAGGAGGTGAAGCCTCCTACCTCTAAGGCTGGGAGGTCTGCTGCCACCACTGATAAGAAACGTAGGGTAGTGGTGGTTGGAGACTCTCTGCTGAGGGGGACGGAGACACCCATCTGTCGCCCTGACCGTTCATCCCGGGAGGTATGCTGCCTGCCAGGGGCCCGTATCCGAGATGTTACAGAGGCATTGTCGAGGATTATCCGGCCTTCTGACTACTACTCCATGCTACTCATCCATGTGGGCACAAATGATACTGTGAGGTGTGACACTGAGCAGATCAAGAGTGACTACAGGGCTCTGGGAGTACGGGTTAAGGAGTTTGGAGCGCAGGTGGTATTCTCTTCGATTCTTCCTGTTGAAGGTAGGGGCCCGGGCAGAGACAGATGCATCGTGGAGGTGAATGCCTGGCTGCGAAGATGGTGTCACCAGGAGGGCTTTGGCTTCCTCGACCACGGGATGCTATTCGAGGAAGGACTGCTAGGCACAGATGGCGTTCACCTTTCGAGGAGGGGAAAGGCCTTATTTGTGCACAGACTGGCTAACCTAGTAAGGAGGGCTTTAAACTAGGTTCGACGGGGACAGGTGAGCAAACCCCACAGGTAAGTGGGGAACAAGACCTGGGAGATGGGTCGGAAACAGGAGGGAGCACGGGCTATAATGGCAGTGAGGAAGGAGGGTCAGGGCAAAGCTGGGAGGCAAGATCAAACCAGTATCTTAGATGCCTATATACAAATGCAAGAAGTATGGGTAATAAGCAGGAAGAACTGGAAGTGCTAATAAATACAACTATGACATTGTTGGCATTACTGAAACTTGGTGGGATAATACACATGACTGGAATGTTGGTGTGGATGGGTATAGTTTTCTCAGGAAGGATAGACAGGGGAAAAAGGGAGGAGGTGTTGCCTTATATATTAAAAATGTACACACTTGGACTGAGGTGGAGATGGACATAGGAGATGGAAGTGTTGAGAGTCTCTGGGTTAGGCTAAAAGGGGTAAAAAACACGGGTGATGTCGTGCTGGGAGTCTACTACAGGCCACCTAATCAGGTGGAAGAGGTGGATGAGGCTTTTTTCAAACAACTAACAAAATCATCCAAAGCCCAAGATTTGGTGGTGATGGGGGACTTCAACTATCCAGATATATGTTGGGAAAATAACACTGTGGATCATAGACTATCCAATAAGTTCCTGGACTGCATTGCAGACAACTTTTTATTTCAGAAAGTAGAAAAAGCTACTGGGGGGAAGCTGTTCTAGACTTGATTTTAACAAATAGGGAGGAACTCGTTGAGAATTTGAAAGTAGAAGGAAGCTTGGGTGAAAGTGATCATGAAATCATAGAGTTTGCAATTGTAAGGAAGGGTAGAAGGGAGTACAGCAGAATAGAGACAATGGATTTCAGGAAGGCGGATTTTGGTAAGCTCAGAGAGCTGATAGGTAAGGTCCCATGGGAATCAAGATTGAGGGGAAAAACAACTGAGGAGAGTTGGCAGTTTTTCAAAGGGACGCTATTAAGGGCCCGAAAGCAAGCTATTCCGATGGTTAGGAAAGATAGAAAATGTGGCAAAAGACCACCTTGGCTTAACCATGAGATCTTGCGTGACCTACAAAATAAAAAGACATCATATAAAAAATGGAAACTAGGTCAGATTACAGAGGATGAATATAGACAAATAACACAGGAATGCAGAGGCAAGATTAGAAAGGCAAAGGCACAAAATGAGCTCAAACTAGCTATGGGAATAAAGGGAAACAAGAAGACTTTTTATCAATACATTAGAAGCAAGAGGAAGACCAAGGACAGGGTATGCCCACTGCTCAGTGAGGAGGGGGAAACAGTAACGGGAGACTTGGAAATGGCAGAGATGCTTAATGACTTCTTTGTTTCGGTCTTCACTGAGAAGTCTGAAGGAATGTCCAATATAGTGAATGCTTACGGGAAGAGGGTAGGTTTAGAAGATAAAATTAAAAAAGAGCAAGTAAAAAATCACTTAGAAAAGTTAGATGCCTGCAAGTCACCAGGGCCTGATGAAATGCATCCTAGAATACTCAAGGAGTTAATAGAGGAGGTATCTGAGCCTCTAGCTATTATCTTTGGGAAATCATGGGAGACGGGGGAGATTCCAGAAGACTGGAAGGGGGCAAATATAGTGCCCATCTATAAAAAGGGAAATAAAAACAACCCAGGAAACTACAGACCAGTTAGTTTAACTTCTGTGCCAGGGAAGATAATGGAGCAGGTAATTAAAGAAATTATCTGCAAACACTTGGAAGGTGGTAAGGTGATAGGGAATAGCCAGCATGGATTTGTAAAGAACAAATTGTGTCAAACTAATCTGATAGCATTCTTTGATAGGATAACGAGCCTTGTGGATAAGGGAGAAGCGGTGGATGTGATATACCTAGACTTTAGTAAGGCATTTGATATGGTCTCGCACGATATTCTTATAGATAAACTAGGAAAGTACAATTTAGATGGGGCTACTATAAGGTGGGTGCATAATTGGCTGGATAACCGTACTCAGAGAGTAGTTGTTAATGGCTCCCAATCCTGCTGGAAAGGTATAACAAGTGGGGTTCCGCAGGGGTCTCTTTTGAGACCGGTTCTGTTCAATATCTTCATCAACGATTTAGATGTTGGCATAGAAAATACGCTTATTAAGTTTGCGGACGATACCAAACTGGGAGGGATTGCAACTGCTTTGGAGGACAGAGTCAAAATTCAAAATGATCTGGACAAATTGGAGAAATAGTCTGAGGTAAACAGGATGAAGTTCAATAAAGATAAATGCAAAGTGCTCCACTTAGGAAGGAACAATCAGTTTCACACATACAGAATGGGAAGAGACTGTCTAGGAAGGAGTATGGCAGAAAGAGATCTAGGGGTCATAGTGGACCACAAGCTTAATATGAGTCAACAGTGTGAAACTGTTGCAAAAAAAGGAAACGTGATTCTGGGATGCATTAACAGGCGTGTTGTAAACAAGACACGAGAAGTCATTCTTCCGCTTTACTCTGCGCTGGTCAGACCTCAGCTGGAGTATTGTGTCCAGTTCTGGGCACCGCATTTCAAGAAAGATGTGGAGAAATTGGAGAGGGTCCAGAGAAGAGCAACAAGAATGATTAAAGGTCTTGAGAACATGACCTATGAAGGAAGGCTGAAGGAATTGGGTTTGTTTAGTTTGGAAAAGAGAAGACTGAGAGGGGACATGATAGCAGTTTTCAGGTATCTAAAAGGGTGTCATCAGGAGGAGGGAGAAAACTTGTTCACCTTAGCCTCCAATGATAGAACAAGAAGCAATGGGCTTAAACTGCAGCAAGGGAGATTTAGGTTGGACATTAGGAAAAAGTTCCTAACTGTCAGGGTAGTTAAACACTGGAATAGATTGCCTAGGGAAGTTGTGGAATCTCCATCTCTGGAGATATTTAAGAGTATGTTAGATAAATGTCTATTAGGGATGGTCTAGACAGTATTTGGTCCTGCCATGAGGGCAGGGGACTGGACTCGATGACCTCTCGAGGTCTTTTCCAGTCCTGGAGTCTGAGTCTATGAGGTCAGTGGGGGGGGGGCAGGGGCGATGGCTCAGGGACTTGGGGAGGTAGCAGTAGGGTGGCATGAGGGATGGAAAATTCTCCCTGGGGCGGGCTCTCCCGCATGCCCGGTGGTATTCCTGCTGCACCCTCCTCCACCGGCCCTGCCAGACAGCAATCAGCCTAGGTGGGCTCTCCCGCTCATCTGGGCAGACTGGGGGAGGTACCCCTTGGGCCCAAGCGGGAGCAGTGGTGGACTGAGAAGGAGGAGGAGCAACTCCAGGTGCCAGGCAGCCGGGGATGCAGGCGATGACGGGGCCGGCGCCCTGCCGGGCCTTGGGGGTCCCAGACACTCATCCTTGCCAGGCCAAGGGACAGTCCCTCTGGACATGTCCCATCACCCAGCAGAGATAGCACCTGGCCTCTCCCATGGAATAATGCACCCGGTAATGGGCCCCCTGGTAGGGGACCAGGAAGGACCCTTCGAGCACCTCTCCGTCATGCACCTCTCCATCACGCACCACTGGCAACAGTCGAAGCTGCACCTGCCTGTGGAATGAGAGGACATGACGGAGGGCAGGATCTTTGCAGCCCAGTGGGAGAGGGCTGATGACAGAGAGTGGTTTCCCCAGGGTAGAAAGGGCGGGCAGTGGAGTGGCATTAGGTAAGATGGGAGGGATGGAGGTCAGGACTATCCGGACACCCAGGCCCTCCTGGGGGACAAATATGCCCCCCACCACCAGACTCTTCTCTATGGCCTTCTGGGCGGCGGCCTCCAACGCTAGGAAGATGATGACATTTCCGTACATCTTGGAGGCCGCCACAATGGCTGTGGACCCCACCACCCTTTCCAATGCCTGAATATAGGTCTCTACGTGGGGCGAGGCGGGTACCAGGAGGCAATGAATGCCGTGCTTCCTGGTCAAGGTGGGGAAGGGGCCCCGGCCGCTATAGATGGTAGCAGAGGTGGTGGTTGGGAGAGATGACGTAGCTGCAGGTGGGGTTTTGCTGCCTCCTGGGTGTATGCCCTGGGGGCAGTAGAAGGGGCACCCGCAGAGCTGGTGGAGGAAGCAGTGAGGAGGGATGCCACAGCTGGTGGTGGGGTCGCAGCAGTGGGGGCAGCCCCTGCCATGGAGGACCTGGTCTTGTTAGTGGAGCCCTTACCCTTCTTCTTTCCCTGGCCTTTCCTGCTGGCTGGGGGGGCTCCCCCAGAATTGGAAGGGGCGAGAGATGTGGCAGCAGCGGAGGTCTCCCCCGTAGTCGCCACTGCTGGCGCCTCAGCGGGGGCGATAACAGGTGGTTCAGCAGTGGCGGTTGATGCAGAGGCTGGGGGGTGGACGAGGGGCAGGTGGAGGAGGAGCGACGGGGTCAGCTTGAGGGGTCTCACCTGCTGTGTTCCCCACCATAATAAGAAAGCGGGAGGATAAACAGTGAGGGAGGGTAGGGAAAGAGGGCAACTACTCCTCCCCATTAGGCTGCAGGCAGGGGAGGAGGGCACTACACTGGGGGGGGGCTATCAAGGACTTAGGGGAAGGTGTCAGTCACTGACTCGGATTGGAATTCTGGCTCCTCTAGCTACACTGGGGGATAGAAGAACATGGGGCGGGGGGTTCAGTGATACAGGGGTCAAACTCAAACGGGAGGGGCACAAGCGCATGGGAGGGGGCACGGATAGACAAGGGGAGGGGCTAATCAGGTCTGGGGGAACCACGGGGGGGAGGGGAACAACTAGGCTGGGAGTGAGGCAGAGGAACCAGGGGCTGGCTTCAGGCCTGGGGCGGGGCAAACAAAGCTGTAGAGGGAAATAGGCAGGGCAGACAAACAAACTGAAGCTGGGGAAGGGCAAAGGCTGCAGGGGCAAATGGAATAAGCAGCAAGGAGTAAAGCTGGGGGGCTTGTTGCAAAGGTGAAGGGGTCAGTCCAAGGGGGAGGTATGTAGGCCCATGAGCGCTTGCATGAAATAGTCAGTGTTCGGCTGTCTGCTGCTGCAGGCCCAAATGGTGGAAACAGGCGTGGCAAGCCAGGCAAGCAGCTCAGCCCCAGAAGCAGGAGTTCAGGGCAGATGATAAACAGCCAATGGGGGTGATTTATGGACGACATCAAACTGGAAAGGGTTGCAGGAACTTTGGAGAATAGGATCAGAATTTAAAATGACTTTGACAAGTTGAAGACTTGGTCTGAAATCAATTAGATAAAATCAATAAAGTCAAATGCAAAATACTACACTTAGGACAGAAAAATCAAATGCACAGCTACAAAATGGGGAATAAGTGGCTAGGTGGTAGTACTGCTGAAAAGGATCTGAGGGTTATAATGGATCGCAAATTGAATATGAGCCAACAATGTGATGCAGTTGTTCCTTGCTGGAGTGTATTAATAGGTGTGTCATATGTAAAAATTGGTAGGTTATTGTCTACTCAGCATTGGTGAGGGCTCAGCTGGAGTAATGTGCCCAGTTCTTGGTGCCACACTTTAGGAAAAGTGTGCACAAATTGGACAGAGTCCAGAGGAAAGCAACAAAAATGATAAAAGGTTTAGAAACCCCTGCCGATGAGGAAAGGCTAAAATAACTGGGCATGTTTAGTACTAGAAAAGAAGACTAGGGGTACCTGATAACAATCTTCAGCTATGTTAAGGGCTGTTATAAAGAGGATGGTGATCAATTGTTCTCCATGTCCACTGAAGATGAGAAAAGAAGTAATGGACTTAATCCGCAGCAAGGGAGACTTTAGGTTAGATGTTAGGGAAAACTTTCTAACTGTAAGGATAGTTAAGCTCTGAAATAGGCTGCCAAGTGATGCTGTGGAATCCTCCTCATTGGAGATTTTTAAGTACAAGTTAGACAATCACCTGTCTGGGATGATCTGTCTCTACATGGTTCTGTCTCACTGCAGGAGGCTGGACTAGATGACCTCATGAGGTCCTTCCAGCCTCACATTTCTATGATTCTGTGATTGTTACTTGACAGATCCGGCAGCGGATATGGGCTCCCCCTATCTGCTGTGCATTTCATCAGCTCAGCTGGTTGGCAGCTCCTTAAGGTGGCCACACTGCAGGGGTTTACATAAACCAGGGCAAAGCACTGACAGGGACTTGCCCTGAAAACAGAGGCATTCCTGACTTTCAGGGACACATGGTTATTACCCAAATTCTTTATGAAATCTGAGATTGTGTTATCCATTCACATGAATGCCCACTGAGCTGTGAGCATGGGGTACAGGAATCACCTTGTGGTGGCTGGAACCTGAGATAATCATTTTTGGGGCAGTGGAGTGGTGAGGAGCTAATCGGTGCAGGCCTAGCAAAAACAAACAAAAAAAAACCAACTGTTAAGATCAGTGCTAAGCATCAGCTCTCGCTTGAGTAAAATCTCCATTCAGTTGACAGGGCTGCACTTTGCTCAACATTGGCGACGGCACAATGTTGATTTCCTGAAATTTCAGTTTGTAAATCTGGTTTCCCTGGTATTCTACAGGGCAGTTTTTGTTTCCATCCATTGCTCCACTGCAGGCTGCTTTGCTGCTATTCAGAAGAGTTCAGTCTTTCAACCTCGAGTGCTATAGCCAGTTGTGCTGGTGGTTTGTGGCAAGCTGGCCTGTCTCTCCAAGGCCTGATCTAGACCCCAGCTAGTGTGGACGCAGTTATACTGGAGTAAAGGTGCCTTGTACCAGCATAGTTTATTCCTCTAAATTTACAGGAACAACCTTAGTACCAGTATAGCTATGTCCACACGAGGGGGGTGCTTTAATTATACCCATGTGATATAAGTTTTGTGTGAATACAAGCTCTAAGAAAGAGGTTTTTTTTTCTTTATCAGAGAAGCTGCATGACACAGGGATTCTTGCCATACTCCCGTTTTTCACATTTTGTTTTGGGATGCTTGCGGGAAAAGCTCTGGGAAGCAGGGTGGGAGCCCCCCTCTTTCTCCATTCAGATCCCATAGGAGTGTTCCCTTCTCATTCGGGGGGGGGGGGGGGCGAGGGTTAATTTTTTCCCTCTGCTCTCCCTAAACATGAAATCCAGCAAAGATGGTTCACCCCAAAATGGATCTCCACTCCATGAAGGATCCATGCCAGAAGAGGAGATCAGGAAGCTCTTTACCAAAAGAAGTTACTCACTGTGGAAGCAGCATGCATCTGTCATAAACCTAGTCCCAGATTTGGACCTTAGCGTCCAAAATATGGGGGTTAGCATGGAAATCTCCAAGCTTAGTTACCAGCTTGGACCTGGTAAAGCTGCCACCACCCAAAAAATTAGAGTGTTTTGGGGCACTCTGGTCCCCCCAAAAACCTTCCCTGGGACCCCAAGACCCAAATCCCTTGAGTCTCACAACAAAGGGAAATAAACCTTTTCCCTTCCCCCCTCCAGGTGTTCCTGGAGAGACACACAGAAGCAAGCTCCGTGGATCTAAACAGAGGGATTCCACCCTCTTTATTTCCAGTCCTGGAAACACAAGCACTTCCCTCTTCACCCAGAGGGAATGCAAAGTCAGGCTAGTAAATCTAACACACACAGATTTCCCCCTGACTTCTTCCTCCCACCAATTCCCTGGTGAGCTGCAGACTCAATTCCCTGGAGTTCCCCACTAAAGAAAAACTCCAACAGGTCTTAAAAGAAAGCTTTATATAAAAAGAAAGAAAAATACATAAAAATGGTCTCTCTGTATTAAGGTGACAAATACAGGGTCATTTGCTTAAAGGAATATTGAATAAACAGCCTTATTCAAAAAGAATAAAATCAAAGCACTCCAGCAACTATAGACATGTAAATACAAAACAACAAACCATCTTTGTACTCACAACTTGGAAACAGAAGATTAGAAAGCAGGAGACAGAAAAAATCACTCCTCATAGCCGAGAGAGTACAGGCAGAAGACCCAAGAACAAAGGACTCACACACAAACTTCCCTCCACCCAGATCTGAAAAGGTCTGGTTTCCTGATTGGTCCTCCGGTCAGGTGTTTCAGGAACTTCTTTCTAGGTGTAAGAGACATTAACCCTTAGCTATCTGTTTATGACAGCATCTGGGGCCTGTTCTGGGAAATTATACTAGGTTTCTGAATCCTGGAGGAATTATGAAATAGCCCCCAGAGAATCTTGGGAATTTCCCAAAGTAGAATTGTGGGAGTTTTGAGAGTTTGACTTCTTTGACTCCCACAATACCCAGGAACATGCCAGAGATCTCCCAGAGTGCTGTGCATAATCATCTACAGTATACTGCAGTTTGAAGCAGTGCTAAGAATTCTGGGATATGTACCTAGATGGCATCGCTGCGAACAAGATTGACTCATGTCAGCTCCGTTGGAGCTAGATAACTTGAGTAAAATACAGTCAAGCTAATTGTAGTACACATGGTTCCTATCAGTGCAGCTCTTGATCTTGCCAACATTTCCTCAGAGCACAAAGGCATCTAACCTTTGTATTCATCATTTCTCAAGAGTTCTCTTGCTTCATCACGTTGGCAAGAGCAAATGGGACTGTCATAAATATAAAGGGAAGGGTAACAACCCTTATGTATGCAGTAATATAAAATCCCTCTTGGCCAGAGGTACAGAATCATTTACCTGTAAGGGGTTAATCAGTTCAATTAACCTAGTTGGCAGCTGACCAGAAGGACCAATGGGGAAAGAAGATACTTTCAAACCTGATGGGGGGAAAGGTTTTGTTTGTGCTCTCTTTGTGTGTTCCCTCTCAGAACAAAGAGAGGGACCAGGGCAGGAAAAAAATCTCATAAAAAGATCCTGAAATGATGCATCTAAAATTACACAAATTATAAGTAATGCAAGGAAATGCATTAGATTATTTTTTGTTTTAGCTTGTGAATTTTTCCTATGCTAAGAGGTAATTTTATTTCTTTTTTGTAACTGGGAAACAGAGTCAGAGGGGAATCCTCTGGCTTTTAAATCTTTTTATTTACTGTGTAAAGTTATCTTCCATCCTATAAGTTGTTATATTATTCTCAAGCCTCCTCAGGAAAGGGGGTGAAGGAGCTTGGGGGGATATTTTGTGGGGGGATAGGGCTCCAAGTGGCCCCTCCCTGAATGTTTATTTAAATCACTTGGTGGTGGCAGCAATACCATCCAAGGACAAGGAAAGGAATTTGTGCCTTGGGGAAGTTTTTAACCTATGCTGGTGGAATATAAGTTTAGGGGGTCTTTCATGCAGGTCCTCACATCTGTACCCCAGAGTTCAGAGTAGGGAAGGAACCCTGTCAGGGAAAAATGCCCACTGTTGTCAACAAGACAGAGTGCAGAAGAATGTGCAGGGTGGGGAGTGGCAATGGCAGCCCCACGCAGTGGGGAGGCCAGGCTTAGACGGCTGGCAGGCTAGGCTCAGGTAAGTGGCAATGCCAGCCCCAGTGTCATGTGGAGATTGGATGGCAGGGCTTGAGCCAGCCCCGCACGGTTTCCCATTTTCCCTTTGGGAAATACAGTCACCCTAAATCAGCCACTGAGTTGGGAGCAGGGTTAAGCTGTATAAAAACCATGAAGCAGAAGCTCTAAGGAGGTATGTTAGAGCCTAAGGAAAACAAGGTCATTAAAAAAAATGTAATACCCCCCCGCCCCCCCCCCCCCCCCCCCCCACAATTTGTTATATAGAAATGAAAAATTGCAACCAGCTGTACATTTGGTCAAAAAATAAAAGGGGCAGGGGAACCTCAAGATTTCATCAACAATTATTCCCATTTTTAATTGAAATGTGGAATTCTTATTCTATTTTTGTAGCAGCTCTGGATGTGCTCTGCCAATGGGAAGCTGTAACTCCATGCACAGGGTTGGTTTGCTGAGGATTTTTTTTCCATTTTATTTGGGTGGTGACCTTGTTCTCTACTTTGTTCAGTGCAAATGCATAAGAGAGGTGCAACCCTTTTCTGGCCTTGTTATTGGCCCCGATTCCTCAAAGCATTTATGAACATATTTAACGTTATGTATGTTCTTAAGTCCCATTCAAATTAGTGACTTTCCATTGACTTCAGTGGGATTTAAGCATACGCTTAAATGCTTTGCTGAGTAGGGATGGGATTATGCAGATGTGTAAGACTGAGCATAGCCTTAAATCCTTTGCTGAATCAGGGTCATAATTAGTAGCTCTGAAAAATTATAGACAAGTTAACTTTGATACCAAGAAAGATACTGGAACAAATTGTTACACAATCCACTTGTGAACACCTAGGGATAAAGTGATAAGGAATAGCCAGTATGGATTTGTCAAGCATAAATCTATTTCCCTTCTTTGCCAGGATAACCTGACTAGTGAATAATGGGGAAGAGGTAATATATCTTGATTTATGCAGCTTTTAATAGTCTCTCATAACATTTTGATAAGCAAATTAGGAGCATATTATCTAGATCATATGTTTTTTAAACGGGAGGGCAGTGTTCCCTGGAGGGCACAAGAAGGTTATCAGGGGAAGGTAAGGTGGGATGGGAGGGGCTGCAGCTGGCAGGGCTTCAATGGAAAGAATGCATAGGGAGTCCTCAGTGGTGTGTGTGGGGGTCCTGCCCCGCTCTGCCCCGCCCCAGCAGCAGCCGCCGCCACCTGGTGCTCTCCCTCTTCCCCTCCGGCCACTGTGTGTGTGCTGTCCCACCCTGCTGCCTGCTCTGGCCTGGACACCAGGCTGGCTGTGAGCCCTCCATATTTTAAACTCTCCAGAGCTCGTGGGGGTCCCTCTGGCTAGTGGGGAGGGAAGGTACGCATTGCACTGCACTGCCATGGGCTTCGCTGAGGATGGAGCCAACGCAGTCCTGATGCTGCCCCAGATGTGAGCAGACCACTCTCTCCATGAGTCACTTTCTACCCCAGACAGGTGGCAGTTGGTAAGTCAGGGGGAGGAGGGGAATGCAGGGCAGGGAATAGGACTGTTACGTGACTCCAACGAAGAAGGGGGAGTGCAGCAAAAAAAGTTTGGGAACCTCTAGTCCAGGTGAAATTACTGAAAGGTGGGCGCACAACTTTTGAAAAACTGTCCTCAAAGGGTAGTTATCAACAATTCATTGACAAAGTGAAAGGATGTCCTGGGGAGAATGGGGTCCTGCAGGATCTGTCCTGCTTCTGGTACTGTTCAATACGTTCATCAACAACTTGGATAATGGAATGGAGAGTATGCTTACAAAGTCTGTTGGCTGACACCAAGCTGGGAGAAGTTGCAACCATGTTAGAGGAGGAAATTAGAATTCAAAATGATCTTGACAAATTGGAGAATTGGTCTGAAGCTAACAAGATGAAATTCAGTAAAGACAAGTGCAAAGTACTTCAGATTAGGAAGGAAACATTAAATGCAAAATTTCAAAATGGAGAGTAACTTGCTAGGCAGTAGTATTGCAGAAAAGGATCTGGGGATTATAGTGGATCACAAATTGAATATGAGACAACAATGTGATGCTGTTGCCAAAAAGGCAAATGCCATTCTGGGATGTATTAACAGGAATGTTGTATGTAAGCTCTGGGAGGTAATTATCCTGCTCTACTCTGCCCTGGTGAAGCCTCCGCTGCTGGTGTCCAGTTCTGGGTGCCACACTTTAAGGAAGATGTGACCAAATTGGAGAGAGTCTAGCACAACAAAAATGAGAAATGTTTTTAGCAAACCTGATATATGAGGAAAGGTTGAAAAAAAATGGTCATGTTTAGTCTGGGTAAGAGAAGCCTGGTGGGTACCTAATAAATCTTCATATAGGTAAACAGGTTGTTATAAAGAAAATGGAAATCAATTGTTCTCCATGTATAGTGAGGGAAGGACAAGAGGAAATTGGCTTAGTTTGGAGCAGGAAGATTTAGGTTAACTACTAGGGGAAAAATTCTTACTATAAGGATAGTTAAGCAGTGGAACTGGTTACCTAGGGGGATTGTGGAATCCCAGTCACTGGAGGTTTTCAAGAACAGGTTAGACAAACACCTGTCATGGCTGGACTAGGTATACTTGGCCCTGCCTCAGCATAGAGGGATGACGTGGATGATCTCTTGATCCCTTCTAGTCCTACATTTCTATAATTCTCCACTACCTGGTAGTTGGTCATTTGCACCTGAGCTAAACCAAATCAGAATGGTAGTGGCACTCCCTTTGCACAATTCTGGATGACTACTCAAGGTGCAAGGCACAAGACAGTCCAACTCTGATTCCCTTCTGGAAGATGGTCTGTCTGGAAGAGTCCTCTGTTTTGGTCTCTAGCCCCCAGACATAACTGTTCACCTGGTAATATAAGAGTATTACTAGCCCTGCCTAAAGGAGATGAAGCGTGACTCAAATCCACCCTGACCTGTGTGTTAATATTCACCATGTTACAGGTGTCTCTGTCATAGGGTGGCTGACCCATGGGACTGAAGCTGGTCCAGACCCCCTGTACCAGAACAGGTGCTCCCAGTTTGGCCAGATAAGAGAGCAGGGCAGCTTCCGAGGCTATAAAGGACCAAAGAGAATCTGAGAGAGAGAGGGAAGGAGACTAGTGTGTCTGGGACCTGGGGATCCAGGGCTGCCTGGGAGTAGTAGGTTGGAGGGGGATGACAGCTGTTAGAGCCAGAAGGTGGTTCCTGGGAGAAGGCTGAAGGCAAGGAGACCAGCAAGAGAGGTTTGCTGGCTGACCTCCCCAAACCAGAGGGCTTCAGACAGCTGAAGGCAAGAGGAGCCAAAGAGGGAAGTGCCTGCTGGCTCTAAGCCAGAGAGCCAGAGCCAAAGCCAAGGGCCAGAGAGGGCTGAAGTTGAGAACCAGTGGAGAAGCTTATCCGCTGATGTCTCCACATCAGACAGCTGGACCCAGGGGGTTTGTGAGAGGACATGGGAGAGTAAAGGACGCTCCGTGGTGAGGATGATCTTCCCAGCTGGAAAGAGCAGGGTTGCATGCCCGCTGAAAGGGCTGGAGTGGCTGTCCCAGGACAGAAAAGGACGAATAAGGATCCTGGATGTACTGGAAGACACCAGAATATGGTATAGAAGGAGTTTCAAAAGAGAAGCTGGGGGAGGGGGTAGGCATAGGTGGGTCACTCTGGGTAGAGCAGGGTTTTAAGGACTACATGGACTGGGACTGAAATGGAGCATGTTTGGGACTTTTTGTTGGGGATTAATTGATCACTATTTTTTAAATAAACCAACCCCCAGGAGGGATATTATTGGGCCTGGCATAGAGTCCTTGGGTTACCTGAGAGGGGAAACTGTGGCAGGCACATCAGTTGTGTCATGGTTGGCTGCAGAGGTCAATCCAGTTGGGCTGCCCTCTGACAATCCTGAGTGAAGGTGAAACAATGGTGACTTCATTTCTCCTTCTTCTCTCGTTTCTGTTCTCCTTGGCAGCCAAGTATTTATCCCAGCAGAAGGATAGGTCATGCAAGTAACACAATCAAGAAGGGGCAGTAGTTAATGGCATGCAGCTTTTCAGTTCTAGGTCAGAAGTTCAAATCTAAGCTTGGTCAGTAGTGCTCAGAAGTTGTTGCAGTTTGATGGCTGTTGAGTGGCTTACAGAAAATCAGTTGTGGTGTCAGTCCAGTTTCTGGTGGACAAAGGTCCACATCATCAGTCCCACTAATTAGGCCAATTAATGGCAATCTCAGCGGAGTGGTCAGTGCACCTTAGAGAGTGAACCAACTTCTATATCACTGCACCCCATGTTGTAGCATCTTTTGCATTCCCATTCTCAGAGTAATATCATGCAAGACTATATCTTCCTCTACAAAGGCTCCTGCCATGCCTGGAGAGCTGATCCTATCCTTTTTGGGCCAGTGAAGCAAAATTTTTGCCCACATCTCCCCTACACATAAGCAGTTCCTGTCACACTGACTATGCACAGGGCCAGCTGAGGACCAGATTATTTAAGATCTACCTCAAATGTAAATATTGTGTGTGCCAGGGATCTTCACAGAAATACAGCTCTGGTCCTTGTTCCTTTCAATCCTGGGAACTGTTTTTGGTTTCAGAGGAAACTTAATTTAAGAATAAACTGAAATTCCCCTTTACATTTTAGTTTTCCCCTACTCAGGGAACCAGGGACCACAGGTTTTTGTGAGGACACCTGGGGCAACCAGAAACTGACAGTTTGCAATCCTGTAGAAGTCAGACACTGTTTGCCTAAAACACTCCAGTAAGCAGGTCCTGATCCTGCTGGGAAAGGGTTATGTGGATTTTGCTAACTCATATTGGTTACTTCCCTGGTATAGAAGGATGGTGGGAGTGACTCTTTGGGGAGAGAAGACATGGGCTGGGGGCTGAGCAGTCCTGAGGGAGGAACTTCAGAAGCTGCCAAGTCTATGGAGGAGATGTGAGCTGAATTTTGTTGTCAGTTGCTTTGTTAGTGAAGCCAAATCCCAGGAAGGGGATATGCTTGTGGACTGCATGCACATAGCAGATGGAGAAAGCAGCCTGTCTGCATCATTATACTCCCATCAGATGGAAACAACTGTCATAACCGAGCTGAGCTGAACCCAAACCAGTGACCTAAAGGTGAAAGACTTCACATCCCATTGCCAATCCCCTGAGTCATCCACTTACCTTCTCTCTGCATTCGTTTTGTGCTGACCCATCTTCCGCTGGTGGTGATACTGTGATGGGTGGTTACATGACATCACACAGGATCATCATCTCATGGCATATCCAGATGTTACAAGGCCATGTAGAAATGACTTTGTTCCTCAGATCACATTCAAAGAGAGCTAATATTCAGCATAAGATAATCAAAGACCAAAAGTAGCTGAAACAATAGGAACAGCTACTGCCAGATATTCCTGACCTAATAGGCAATAAAAGACACATCCAGTTTATACTGTAAGTTTATTACAGTAATACAATCAGATTAAATCTTCATAGTCGATACAGTTATATCAGAGAGAATATAAATATTTTAGTTTCAATACAGGCAATCATTTCATCTTTACCGTGCAGAGAGTAATATACAAACAATCACATGGAATAAAATTAAACAAAAGAGAGAAATCTAAATTACAAAGTATGGCTTTAATCTATAAGAAAGTCGTATCATACGATGAACATTCATTTGTACTCAGGCTTGGCTGGATTTAGTTCAATTAGTAAAACATCAGTATTTGTCAGTTTCACACTGAACCCAAAAACGGATAGAGGAAAACAAATGGCCATCAATGCTAATGAACATTTAGAGACATTAAAATATTTTTTTAGACAAAAACATAAAAAGTCCTCGGGGGATCTGGCCCTTTGCTGTTAGTGGTTGTACAATGGTACCTAGAAGCAGGAGTTCTCAGGCCACTAAAATTCTCTGGCAGCACAGAAGCAGGAGCCTGCTTGTTTAGCTACATAGCAATAGAAATAGAAGCTGGGAATGTCTGTTTAAAAGATTTTATTTTGGTGGTAAATTGATTCAAAAATAGATGCTGAAGCGATAACAAATCCATTGCTGCCCTATTACACCTGTCACTGTGCTCTAACCGAGGAGTGGGCAAACTATGGCCCAGGGGCCACATCCTTCAGACATTTTAATCTGGCCCTCAAGCTCCCGCCGGGGAGCAGGGTTCAAGGCTTGCCATGCTTCACGGTGCCTTGGCTCCACATGGCTCCCGGAAGCAGCGGCATGCCTCCCCTCCGGCTCCTACGCATAGAGGAAACCAGGGTCTCCGCATGTTGCCCCCGCCCCAAGCGCTGCCCCTGCAGCTTCCATTGGCCCAGAACTGTGGCCAGTGGGAGCTGAGGGGCGGCGCCTATGGACAGAGCAGCACGCAGAGCCACCTGTCCGTGCTCTGCTTAGGTGCCAGAGTGGGAACATGCTGCTATTTCCTGGAGCTGCTTGATGTAAGAGCCCCCTGGATCCTGCACCCGTGACCACCTTCCATACCCCAACCCCCAGTCCTGATCCCCCTCTTGCACTTCAACCCCTCATTCCCAGCCCTAGCCCAGAGCCCACACCCCCAGCTGGAGCCCTCACTCCCTCTCTCATCCCAATGTCCAATTTAGTGAGCATTTATGGCCTGCCATACAATTTCCATACCCAGATATGGCCCTTGGCCCAAAAAGCTTGCCCGCTCCTGCTCTAACCCATTGGCACTTGATATTTAGAGACAGAGCTCCCGCTTCAAGAGCACAGGCCACTTTAGCTGATGAAGAAACTTCCTTGGCTCTGAGCAGTAACTTAGCAGGGCTTATGAGACCTCGTTTTCTTGATTTAAATAGTTTATAGGCTTTCTTAAGGCATCAATCACTGTAAGATCCAACGATCTCACAAACATTGAATTTATCCCAGAAACTCCTCTGTCAAGAGCAACTCTGGCCATGAAAGGGCAGTGATCAGGGCCGGCTCCAGGCACCAGCATTCCAAGCTGGTGCCTGGGGCGGCATTCTGCAAGGGGCGGCAGTCTCCCTTGTTTTGCCCCCAAGCAGCGCGCCGAATTGCCACCGCAGGCGGGGTGATGGGGCAGTCCCTGTGCCCTTAGGGCAGCAGGCGCGGTTTCCAAGGCGGCGGCAATTCGGCGGCAGCTTCTATGTTTAGCTGTCCAGGGCGGCTTCAGCTAAACATAGAAGCTGCTGCCAAATTGCCGCCACTGCGGAAACGCACCTGCCGCCCTAAGGGCACAGGGATTGTCCCCCGCGCCCCCCCCCCGCCTGCGGTGGCACGTTCGGCGTGCTGCTTGGGGTGGCGAAAACTGTAGAGCTGGCCCTGGCAGTGATCTATACACACTCACACAAACACAAGCTAGGCCTTTCCACCAATATTCATAGAAACTGAAATAAATTAAAAATCCTGTTGCGCCTACGGATAATCCAGAGCGTGATACAGATTTCTGTGCCACCGCCCCCCCCTTCTCTATCTTTTATTTTTTTTCTCCAAAGTTTAAAAATAAAGATCTTAAACTAGACTCATGCAATGCACTTTTAATGCCAAATGAAAACATTGCTACATGGCACCAAGTGCCCTTTTTGTTGTTGTTGTTTGTTAAAATAAATATGATCTCTAATGTATTTGGCATGCAAGAGCAGAAATTTTTTCCTTTGGAAAGATTCGAGGCTAAGGGCTGATGGGTTGGAGCAGGAGTGTCCAACCTGAGCCTGAGAAGGAGCCAGAATTTACCAAAGTACATTGCCAAAGAGCCACAGTAATATGTCAGCAGCCCCACATCAGCTTCACACCCCCCCTGCTCCCAGTGCCTCCAGATCAGCTGTTTCGTTTTGTGCAGGAGGCTTGGGGAGGGGAGGAGCGAGGGCATGGCAGGCTCAGGGAAGGGGTGGAGTGGGGGCAGGGCCTGCGGCAGAGCCAGGGGTTGAGCAGCGAACACCCCCCAGCACATTGGAAAGTTGGCGCCTGTAGCTCCAGCCCCAGAGTTGGTGCCTGTACAAGGAGCCGTAGGTGGCTCTGGAGCCACAGGCTGGCCACCCCTCGGTTGGAGGGATTGTTTAACAGATCTAGAATTTAGTTTTGCTCATGAGCAGGCTTAAGGAGAACAATGAACAGGGAAACTGATTTTTTTCCTAAGTCAATGACAATTGTGAAGAAGTTGAGGTAGATTTGGCTGTGTAAGGTGTAATATCCTACACAGAAGGAAGAGACACAGGAGATCAAATAAACAGACAGATCAATGAAAAGGATAGGTGAACTAGCATGGGGAAAAAATCCCTGCCCTTCCATCAAAAAGAAATCCCATCCAGGATTGTTCCTTCATGTCCTGCCTAGTTAGCAACACTACAACTTCTCCCATGGCCTGTCAGTGTCCGTTAACCCTGGCCCAAAGAAACCCCCTCTAGAGGTCAAATGGTAAATCAGTCTCCATGGCCCATCAGGTCCTTGATCCCTCTGCTAAGGGTATGTCTATACTACCTGCCGGATCGGCGGGCAGCGATCAAGCCAGTGAGGATCAATTTATCATGTCTAGTCTAGACGTGATAAATCAACTCCCGAGCACTCTCCCGTCAACTCCTGTACTCCAGCGCCATGAGAGGTGCAAGCAGAGTCAATGGGGGAGTGGTAGTAGTCGAATCACTGCAGTGAAGACATCATGGTAAGCTGATCTAAGTATGTTGACTTCAGATACATTATTCACATTGCTGAAGTTGCGTAACTTAGATCTCTTCTTCCCCTCCCCCCCACTAGTGTAGACCAGGCCTAAGACTACCAACAAAGGGGCATATTGGAGGCAACGGTAGTGATTTCTTTGAAGTGGGTATCTGCTCATTGAGAACTGGGCTGAGAACACCAAACTCATTGCACACAGGGCAATGAACACACATCATATGGTAGTGACTTTCAACCAGTACTGACCTAGGCTGCTGTAACACCACAGCTTGAGCTACAGGAGAATTCCTTTCGCTCCTGAAAGAAGTTGTATTCTCCTTGCTGCAGGCCAGCTGGCAGAGGGCCACTTCCGTCACACACTACATCACACTGCCCTTGAACCTACCCTCTCCTCAACTTGGCAAACTGGAGACATCTGCGTAGACTGGAGCAATGGGGAGCCTAAGCTCTGACCCTGCAGTGCATGAAACGGATGCCTGTTCACTGGGCCTATGCACCATTTAAGGCTCATGTGTGCCCAAAGTATTAGTTCTAGCCCTCTGCCAAGAGGTGAATTTCCCTCTGTGTTACTGGAAACTACCATATTGTACACACCATCAATCCCTACAATCTGTGTTTTGTGTAGCAACAACCCACCCACCCACACCAGCTGGAGTGGATTTTCTGAAACTCTATTCTGCACAGAAGGTCTAATGCTCTCAGAGAGTGTGAACATACCTAATGAATTCCCGTCCACTGTTCTTAATATGGAATTTCTGCTACTGGAGCTTAATTAGTATCTTAATAATATTCCCACCCGCCGCCTCCGCCTCTCCCCCACTGACATCCAAATTAGCTGGATGAGCTCGATGGATCTGGCTGCCACTGACTCCAGTGGCAGCAGGACGCAGCCCATTCTTAGCAGCTGTGCTATTGTTCTGTCAGTTCAGCAGCCTTGGGGGTGGAACATCTGTTTTGTCCTCTCCCCTCCCTCCCTGTGATGCTGGGGGCTCATGATGCCTTAAGGCTGGAGGTGCTTGCACACTCTCCACGGACTGGCAGGATTGGCTGGACAAGTGCTTATTATGCTAATCGGCTTTCAGCTTGGCTTCGCTTCATGGGAAAGATACCCCTGAGCTGTGACAGCCTTCAACTCTGCCAGCTTGTGCTGCAGAGGCAATGTCTCTGCAAAAGAAAAGGCGGGTTGAGGTTTACACTGAATTCCACTCCCACCGGCCACCCCTCCTAGCAAGGAATACATGGAAAAGGAACTGTTTGTCCTAGGAGATGCCATTGAGGCACAATGCAACAAGAAGACAGATGCAGGGAAATAGGTTAACCCTTTCACTTCTGGTCTGCCGTTGAAAATGCTGTGCTGGCATTTTCTCCACATAGCAGTGACAATGAAAAGGGGTATTAAGCTGTACACATCACATTCAGTAGCCCAGAAGGTGCCATGCACTGGAAATGGTACGTTCAGTAGCAGAACCGGAGCATTCTATCTGGATGTACCTGATACATACAACAAGGACACTCCATATGGACATATCCTGTGCAGTCAGCAGCCCATCAGGGGCACCTCGCCTGGGCATACCCAGTGCATTCAGTTTCATGCCGCCCAGATACACAGAGCAATATAGCAGTGATGCCCTCAGTACATTCACTGCTGGTGTCAACGGGGCTGTATCCATTGACTTCAGAGAAGCTGCACCCATTTACACCAACAGAGCACATGGCTCAGCATTTTACTGTCTGAGATATAGGTCATCTATAAATGTAACAAGTGGTCTATTCAGTGTGCTATGTGGCACAATACTTTATTGCACATCACTTCTTGTTCACAACCTCATGAACACTGGCCAGTGTAATCATGCCCTTTGCCTATTGCTGCATATATTTTAAAGAGATCAACTATCCATTCTCTCTATTACAGTTACAAATATGTGGGAATGTGTTCCTTTTGGGGTTAGGGAGTAGAGCAAAGGATTAAATTGAAAATGAGACCACTTTGACTAAAATAATTTATTGTATAGCTAAATAAAGATTATGCTGCAAAGGGCGTTGGCATGGTATGCTGCTGGACCATGATCTCACTAGTCTGCTTTGCCTGTAGCAGACTAGTGAGCAGCAGTGTGGGGAGTAGTATTCTATACTAACGGCAAGATACTGACTGATTCATGAAGGGAGTCCCCTCTGTGGTGTTGGGAATTCAAGGCAGTTGACATCAGTTTCCAGGCCCGATCCTGTGAACACCACCTGTCTTCAGCTCCCACTGCAGGATTGGGCCTTCTATTTGTGGCATGGAGGATGAATGACCTAATCTGCCCTG
Organism: Gopherus flavomarginatus; assembly: GCF_025201925.1. NCBI lineage: Eukaryota > Metazoa > Chordata > Testudines > Testudinidae > Gopherus > Gopherus flavomarginatus. The sequence continues at coordinate 59,368,299 of NC_066620.1, read as the reverse complement.
CTGATGATTTATAGCAGCAAAATACCACAGCCCATCTTCAAGTAATTAACAAATGCAGGTGGCTTTGATATAAATCTCTAAATCAAGGCACAGCTGTAACTCTCTTGGGGACACTGTCACCCCTTATAACAAAAGTCCCGGGGAACTAATGTCACTCATTAAAGATGGACTTCCACTCACTGGTACTGCCAGGATTTGCATTTTTTCACTGAACAGCATGAAAGATGGTTCCCGCCCCACTGCACAATTCTATAGAAGCTTCAACACTGGGATAGCTTTTAACCCTCTCACTCCCAAATAAGAAAAAGGATGCCTTCTCATCAGTATGCTACCTGTCTTTACCCTCTGAGCAAGAACACGGAGTCCCTGACTCTAATTGAGGAAATGCAATAGTAGTCTGCAGCACTGACTCAACACCACTGCAGTAAGAGTATTGTGAGCCACAGGATTTCTGATCTTCACTGGAGCAGAAAGGAAACCTGACATCTCAACCCCATTGGTGGTTTTTATAGGGCTGGTAGAATACAGTTCCATAGTTACAGTATTTGCAAATCCCAATGGACAGGTCATTCTTTTTCACCGGCATAATTTACACAGGATAATGTTAATATATTGGGAATTCAGATACACTGATTTCAGCTGGCAGTTAAAAAAATTACTTCAGTTAAACTTAACCCTTCACATGCACAATAAAAAAGAAGGACTTTGTTTTTAAAAGTGCCGTGCCTGCAATCGATTAGAAAAACACTGAAAATCTTCTCATAAAATATTGGATTTTCAAATGGGGCCTATGGGAGGTAGATACCAAAATCTTATTGAAATTCTAGGGGAGTTAGGTGCCTAACTCCCTTAGGTGCCTTTGAAAATCCAACCCCCCAAAATAGTCAAGGAAAAACATTTACCACATTTTTTGTCTGTAGCTTTTTGCTGTAGGAAGGTAGGGGCTTTAGTGCCTGAGGTATAGGTAGTTCCTGGATGCTTTTAGGAAAGTGGGAAGGTGGGAGAGACTGGAGAATAGTTTGCATAGCTTGCAGGTATAAAGAAGTAGGTGTGTTCCCCACCAGGGTGTTGAATTTGTCTTCCCCTAGCAAAGCTGTCCAGTGGTCTGGATGATCCTGCAGAACTTTCCGCATCTTAAACTGTGGGCTAGGCATGAAGAGCAAGAGGTAATCGAGGCAGAGCTTTTTCGATGCCACGTTGACTTTGGAGTCCCACATCTGCTCCAGGATGACATCCAACGGGGTGAGCCCCTTGCTGTCCTTGATCCTAGGAGAAGCCCCGTTCCCTAGGAGGATGAGGACGGTCTCTGACCTCAGCAGTTCGCAGGCAAGGTGCAGTGGGGTCTTGCCATCTTCCAGATGAAAGCAGCCGGTCCTGTTGATGTAGGAGTTTAGGCTGGGTAGCTTGTGTGCAATCTTGATGATCAGCCCCAAAATGTCCCTCCTGTCATATGTGACTGCCATGGCCAAATGAGGGGCAGAGGATGGGCAATAGCAGAAATGCTCTCCAGGCACCTTGAGAGCCTCCTCTGGAAAATGAGACAGCAGATACTGGGCATAAGGCAGGTGATTATGCACCACTGCATAGAGAAGGGCTTCCGAAGGTGAATATGTTCTCAGGCTGGCATTTTCCTCCCAGTAAAAATATTCCATAGTTCTCATATCTTCCAGCATCCATACTGGTTTGTGGTCTCTTACAGCCTGGTAGAACATATAGGATAAGAACTTACAATGCCTGCTCTGCTCATCCTGCAGACTGGCCTGGTTACTGGCCATGTCTCAGCAAATAAACAAGACCTGCACGCAAGCTTGCTCCACTATGTAAGATTTGCTCACTTTGAATGCAGATCCCGATGCTGCTGCAACGTTCAGCCTGTCATTGCAGCCCGACTGCACTAGCTGGAATGCCTCGGCTTGAACATCTCCACCCATTCATTGTTTTTCCCCTCGTTGCAGTGATTTTGTTTAGGTAAGCACAATCCCACAGGCTCAGTTAACCCATTCCATGCACTAGATGGTTAGTCAGTGCACCCTGCTTCATGCCTGGCACAGGTTACTGGAACACTGTCAGACTAGCAGTGATTTTATAGATGCAGAGCAACATAGGAGGGACTAAAATTAGCTTTAGAGGTGAGGCAATTTTCTGTCTCTGTTTCATGCCTACCCACATCAGCTGGTATAGTGCAGTAAGCACAGTATGCATTTATTCATTTGTCCCTCATACTTGTACAATTCATTATATAATAAATGTATATTGATACTATATAATCAATATTGAGTACCATATATAATTTCTATATACTGATTGCTAGCTATATGGTTATAAAGTGACTTCTATTTACTAAATATTGTTATGGCTGGCCCATTAATGCTGAAACTCCACGTAGAATGAGTTGAAGACACCATGCAGTAATGTAACCTCATCCAGAGTCATGAAGGATATTGGACAGTTAAAGCACTTCCTTTTGTCTGGCAGTTAAACCTCTGAGGTTCCTTTGTGTTGCAAACCAGCTGCATAAAGAAACAATTAATGTCCAAGCCACCTTTCTGACTAGACGAGCTACTCTGAGGGGGATCCTTGCACTAGGGGTTCCCAGGTGTCTAACTTAGGCACTGGCCAAGCAGGGGAGTTTGGGGCTGTGTGAGACTTGTGTGAGGTTCTGGAAAGAGACAGAGGTACCTGACCGGAGGTTTCTGCAAGAGGGTGTGCCCGGTGTGCTGTTTGTTACCACCTGTGTTCAATGAAACAGGATTTGCACACGTTGTAAATAAACAAATTATACCGAGAAAATATCTAACTCTGCTTCACTGATTTCTGCTTCAAACAGGACCTGACCTGCAAGGTCCTGAATTCTGTTATAACTTGGCAAAGGGGCAACAGTCTACACTGTGTCCATATTGAGAGACTCAACACACAACATTCAGATCTGGATTTTGAATAGCCCAAAGTGTTCAGGTCCAGGGGGTTGGATCATCATAGGATAAAATTAAGTCCATTTGCAAAGTTTAGGTCTGGATCTGGGTACAGACTGCAACCTCCCAGCCCACAAAGTTCAAGGATATTTAGATCCTGGGGTTTGGTTCAAGCTCATCTCCTGCACAGTGTATACATTTAATATTTTGGGTCAAGTTTGCCCATTTTGAGTGACCAACTGCATGCCCAGTTTGTGCTCACAATTAATGTGACTGTGCAAGCAAATACAGCTAATTAGATATCTGCATGCACAATTATGCAGTTTGTATGTGTAACCCCCACACTTTCTGAGTGTGGTGTTCTATCCCATCTAGTAGCATCAAGACCACTTAGCGAGAGAGAGAAAATGAGTCTGCTCTACAGCCTTAACTAACAGCCAGTTAGTTTTTAGCTCATGCAGTAGAGGCTCATGCACTAAGCTCCGGAGGTCCCTGGTTCGATCCTGCCTGCTGGCAACTGGGGTCTGTCTGCGTTACAAGTGGGGACTTGTCCGGAATTTCAACTGGGAAGACTCCGAACCTCAGGACACACTTCCTCAGCTAGGGGAAATATGTAACTCATCTAGTGGTACCGAGACCACTTAGAGAGAGAGAGAGAATGAGTCTGCTCTACAGCTTTAGCTAACAGTCAGTTAGCTTTTAGCTCATGCGGTAGAGGCTCATGCCTCAAGCTCCAGATGCCCCAGGTTCAACCGGGCTCTGTCAGCATTAAATATACAGTCATAGCAACTTCAGTGTGCTCTAAATCCAGACTTAGGTGCACAATGGAGCAAACATATTTTGTGTGTCCAGTTGTTCATACAAACAGTCTGAAAAATCAGGCCATTAGCATATAGGTCCTGTGTAATAAACTAGTCTGATTAAAAGTTAAAGTATTAACACATTACATGTATATAATATATAAATGTCTATATAATGCTATAACCAAAAATTCTGCTGTCCGTAAAACAACTCAGTACCTGTCTCTTCAGCTTAATTGTAAATTATGTAACGGGCCTAGCAATCTGGGCTTGCCAGGCCCCCAAAAAAATTGTAAAAACTGGATAACCCCCCTTAATAAATTACAAACGGCCAGTAGGTGGGGGGAAAAAATAAGTACTGCTCATAAACACAATAGCCTAAATTTTTGCACTATCTCTTTTCCTCTGCCTCAAAGCAAAAAAATCCTGCTCCAAACCAGTTAGTACTACTCAAATAACAAAAGCATAAAATTTTACACTTACCAATCAAGTATTAACACGCAAGGGTCTTTATCTAAATGTGTATAAAAGGTTTATAAAATTTATATAAAACAAAATCTTTTGTACCAAGGTACAGGCTCTCCTTTTTCTGCAAAATAAAGCATTTTTCCTTATCCCTATCAAGCAGTTAATTAGCTCTCAGCTAGGCAAACCCAATATTTCGGTAACACATGTTTATAGCATCCTTCATCCAACAATCTCAAAAGACTTTGCCATCATTAATTCATTATGTCCACAACACCCCAGTGAGATAGATAAGTACTGCTAGCACCGTTTTACAAAGGAGGAAACAGAGGCACGCGCACAGATGTTTTATGACTTGCCCAGGGTTACACAGTAAGCCAGTGGCAGAACTGGGAAATCCTGAGTCTTTGCTCCATGCTCTGACCACTGGACAACCCTCTTTCTCTTAAACTGATGGCAGAAGTTTGGAGCTAAAGACAAAGTACAACGTTTGTAGTCTCTTCTATTTGGTGGGTAATTATAGGGTGTTTAAATGTGTTCACTGGAGCAAAAACATCTGAACAAAAACTGTTCTGTAACAATATTGTCTCTTCCCATATGAAATACCAGAAGAAAGAAGAATTAGTCTCTAAACTCCATGGCTTATGAAGAGACAATGTTGTGCCATCAGAGTGAGGGAAGAGATGCCCAAAGGACAGAGGCATGTCCTGGGAAGGATCACTGGGGAGAAATGGGGCCAAATCTGTAGCAGAGAGATTATATATCAGGCCCGCCTCTGCGCTTCCTTAAGCTGCTCATCTATTCTCCCCGCCGTGCTGCTGTCTGCTATAGGAGCATGCAGCATGTAGAGAGCTTGCCTATCTCATCCAATAGTCTATGCAAGCTAGAGCTAGGACTGTTTGGTAATGCATCTGTTTTGAGGTTACAAAATAAAAAATGTTTGTAAAACAGAAGTAAATCTCTTAGACAAAAGCTTGCAAGGTTTCTCACAACAAATTTGAGTGAAAAAACTTAGGCTCCTATCTATGAATGCAAACCAAACAAACCACAAGATTCAAGAGAGTTGGCGTGGGTGAGGTGGGGTTCTTTTTTGCCTTTTGAGCAGGGATTGCTTGGTCAAGCAAGACGCATCACACGGTGTTGGTTCTGGTTTCTTGATTGGCTGAGCTGTATTCCACAGGGTTAGCAGAAGGCCAGGCCATTCTGACTCAATTTCACAGAGGGCATAGCAGCAGAAAGAAGCAATTTTATGCACCTCTGTATGTTGAAGGGGACAGAGGAACGTTTTTTATCCTCACCTCTTAAAGACCAGCTAAGATTTCAGATAGAACATGGCAGCCATGCTTGAGAAGTCCAGATAGAAGAATGGTCTTCCAATTAAAGCTGATAGTCATTGAGATATGTGGCTACTGCAGTGTACAGGAATTGGCAGAATCCTTTTAAACTGTCTGGTCTGTTTTTGAAACCAGCCAGAGGCCTTGCACAGCGGCAGCTCCAGGCACCAGTGCTCCAAGTGCAGGCAGCCTTTGGCAGCTTGCGTGCAGGAAGTCCGCCGGTACCACGGATTCGGAGGCAATTTGGCGGAGAGTATGCTGAAGGTGCGGGATCGGCTGACCTCCCGCAGGCATGCCACTGAATCCAGGGGACCAGGCCTGCCTGCTGTGCTTGGGGCAGCAAAAAACCTAGAGCCGCCCCTGGCCTTTCATGTTGTATATAATTAGTATACGTGGTTGTACGGACCCCATCATGTCATTGTGGTTTCTTCATGCTGTTATTGTTGGATAAAGGCCAAAAGACACAGCAAGTGAAGATTTCTTAATCCAGGAATGCAGTGGTACAGATAGTGACAGAAGAAAGAGTAACTGTTTCCCAAATTGGACACCATCAGCTCAGGATTGAACAAAGACTGTGAATGGCTTGCCAATTACAGAACCAGTTTCTCCTCTCTTGGTTTTCACACCTCAACTGCTAGAACAGGGCCTCATCCTCCCTGATTGAACTGACCTCGTTATCTCTAGTTTGCTTGCTAGCACACATATATATACCTGCCCCTGGATATTTCCATTACATGCATCTGAGGAAGTGGGTATTCACCCACGAAAGCTCATGCTCCAAAACGTCTGTTAGTCTATAAGGTGCCACAGGATTCTTTGCTGCTTTTACAGATCCAGACTAACACGGCTACCCTCTGATACTTGTTTCCCACAACGAAAGTCTCATAATACAGATGATTGTTGATTCAAGAACAAGTGCATTATGAACTTCCAGATATTGGGACACATACAGAAAAAGTGCACATCAGTGAAAAAAACACAACTACCACCTTGTAAGGCCCATAGCAGAGGATTGTATAGTCATCAGCTTGCAGATGACAACATCGAGTTCACTGAGAACACTGTAGCAACTCTGCAGCTGTTTGGTTTAGACAAACAATGCTATTTGGATTTCTTCACAAGTGGAAGGAATGAGCTTGATACAGGGTCTGCTGTTTCTCTAATTTCATAGCAGGATTATCAGATACTGTGTAAAAAGGAAAAGTTACAGAAAACCTCTGTCTTGGTAAAAACATACACAGTTCAGGGAAATTCTTGCTACTTTAGCTGTTATTACATGAACTGACCAGTATATACTAAAACTCAATGTTGTGTCCTGGATTATTTGGCAGAGAATGGCTGAGAAATTCAGCTGGCAAAACATAAAATGACTGTAAGTTTAAAAAAGGAATATATTTATGATCCCTGGCCCAATACAAAACACAGCTGAACTGAACAAAGTTTCCTGAGTCCTAGTCAAGTGCTCTATCCCCTAGACTGTCTTTCTATCCTAAGGACTAATCAGTATAAAATGCAGGACGAATCCCTATGTGTGTGTGTATATAACAATAGCCTACTATAAACATGTACATATGACTATCTGTACCCCACTCGCTTCATCCCTGTGTATACTTCCACAGAGGGCAACCCAGTTCTGGTCATGAAATCATGACTTTTTGAAGGGTAGTAAATCTGGGAGACATTGTGCAAATGTTGAGGTCCATAAATTTCACCAGCCATAGTAAGGGTTTATAGCTGGGGGAGTTAATGCTGAAACTCTCAGTGTGAAATTTTGCTGCATGCAGTAAGTGTCATCAGTTATGGTGGATTTCCATGAGAGCATGCCACATGGAGCCACTACTCCTCAGTTCTACTATCCCCTGCCAGGCTGGTCCCCTAGTTTCCATGTCTGCATGCATGAGTCATTGGCACAACAGAGTTGCCAGCAGCTATATCGATATTTCCAAAATTGGCCATGATACTGACTTTTTCGCAGTAAGTTATTAATAATAATCGTAAACACGTATTGCACTCTAAAGGAGCCCATACAAACATAAGCCCTGATCTCACAAAGGGATCTACATAGGAATATCTTTACACCTGCACAGAGTCCCATTAACTTTGCAATGATGCAGAATCAGGGTCTTTAACTGATACGCAGAGGGATCACTTCATCCACCAAACCTGTCTGAAATGCAGCAACCTTTGAGGAGGAAGAAGAGCAACTGTCTAACAGTGAACAACGACACCAAGAGCTTAAGACAATGAAGAAGAATCTCCTAACAACTTGTAACTGTAGAGGCAATTAAATGAGTGAGAATGCCATTGCCAAAGTTTGAAATGTGGCCAGGATAGAGGGGCCAATACCCCCACTCTGATTAAAAGGTCATGGTGCCTTCAAAGACCACAAGTGGTCAAGACTGTTGCTTCAGAACTCATCAATAAGCAGTGAAATTGCCCTCCAAAGTGAGCTATATAGGATTTTTGTTGTTGTTGCCTTTGTCATATTTCCCAGGATTTAAGTAAAGTGTAGGGGCAGGGCACAGCTCCCCCTCATCTGCTGAAAGCAAAGTGAGATCCCTCTCCTCTCCTCTCCCTGGCTTAGATAAGCAGTGCTCCCACACAGCTTTCTCTCCTCCTTGCTATGGTCAGACATCCCCCTCCTGTTTCAACTGCCTTTAACCACAGTTCCAGCTGCATTGTGGTGTAGAATGCTGCCCCCCTAACTCTTCTCTCAGAGTGTTTTTCCTTCTTATTATTCTTCCCTATCAAATCTCAACTTCCCTGTGTTGTACGGAGGTTAGAGAATGAGACTGGGATAATGACATCATAATAGGCTGACCCCTGAGCGACAGCGTCCACAGTCCTCAAAGAAGCGAGGTGGAGACGTTGAATCTTTCACAAAAAGCTCTTCTCTCCTAACTGTTTGTCAGGCGTATGAGTTAAATGTGTTTTGTCTGTTGCTGTGGTGAGAGGGCACAGTGCTAAGGGCACCCACCCAATAAATATCTAAAATAACCCCAAGGGGAGAGTTAAAAGCATTGCTAACTCTAATTGAATGAACGCTTGTCCTGTATCCCTCAGATACAGTCTAGACAAGTTACAGTCTATAGCTGGAGAATAAGATGCTGGCTTGGTTCAGTCGGCTACAAAAAAACAAGCCTGATTTTATTACAGCCTTTTAAAATGCTTTTGAGACCTGATTTACACAGCATCTGCCCAAGATGTACTGAAGTCATGATCAGGTGACTCTCCTCCCACTTCAAAGTGACCTGTTTGCTTACAGTCCTGGTACCTAACCTGTTTGGAGGATACTATCCCCACAAATGATGCATAAATGTCCAGAATACCCTGCTCATCCCAAGACCATAAAACCCTGACTGTTCAGTTGTGGCAACGCTTCATGAGCCAGAAACACTTTGATGGTTTATGACTACAAATAAATTAAATCACCCGGTAGCTCTTTCACTGATGAAGGGAAGGGGCTATGCTGCAGCTCTGTTTTGATGTGGGCTCCTTCCCATCTAACAAGATAAAACAGGGGATGACAAACTAGCATAGATTCCTTGCTCTGCTACATCTGCATGTCACTTCCAAGGCTGAAGATTGAGAATCCAGCGAGACACAAACTCATTTTGTCTTCAGTACTGATATAAAGGAAATGCTTTTCACAGAAACATGATTAACCTGTGGAACTCACTGCAACATGATACGAAGGACATAAGTTTAGTAAGATTCAAAACGGGTTAGATTCTTTTACGCTTTAAGGTCTTTGGGGTAAGGACTATCTTTCTTTTGTGTTTGTACAGCACCTAGTGGCCCTGGTCCAGGACTGGGGCTCTTAGAGGCTACAACAATACAAATAAAGTAATAATAATAAACTATAGGTTTGTACAGTTCCTAGCATAATGGGGCCCTACCCGGTTGATACTTTTTAGTGCTACCACAATTTAAATACTAAATCAACTCTCCATGTTAACATAAGCCAACTACCAAATGCTGAGTGTTAGAAAACACAACCTCCTATGGGGCTATGAATTTACAACTGTCCATTAAGAAACTTCTTGTACCTTCCTCTCAAGCACCAGATGCTAGCCACTGTCAGAGACAGGATACAAGGCTGAGTGGACCATTAGACTGAGCCAGTGCAGCAATTTCTAGTTTCCTATGCCTCACTTTGAACATTGCCATGTTTCAGACCCCATAGTTGGCTCAAGGCAGAACATTTCATTCCAATTGTCAGTACAGAAAATTGTCAGTGTACATCCCAGACAGCAATAAGAAAGACGGAAATGCGTAAAAATTAAGCTTGTCCAGGATCCTCCTAGAAGTGATTGACTTAATTATCTCCAGCACTGGGCCAAAATAACCATGCTGGAATAATAATTCATTCCCTGAGCAGAGCACTTGTAATTCCTTAGCCAGTGACAAGGACAAATCACTGCTGCTACTACCAGCTGCTGATTTAATATTTAATAGGTTCAGAGCGTGCTAGCCCGCAGCTGATCTTCTCAAGCTCCTCTTTGGTTTAGTGTGCCTCTGCAGCTGGGCAGTTAAACTCATTCAATAGGTGCATTAGTGGCAGAATCAGCTCATGTAAGAGCAAGAAATTCAAAATGCAGCTGAAAAACAAATGTATTAGGAAGAAACCTTTAGAAGTGTCAGACATGTTGAGGATCTGAGAGTTGGCAGGCTGTTTCCAACTCATTCTACTGGCTAGGGGGTTGCCTGAGAGTCAGGAAATTGGGGGTCTGGCCCTGGCTCTTCTACTGACTGCCATGGTGACAGACTTTGAGGCCGGCAGGATCATTGTAATTATCTTGTCTGACCTGCACATTGCAGGCCACAGAACCGCAACCCCACTCCTGTAATAGACCCCTAACCTCTGGCTAAGTTACTGATGTCCCCCAATCATGATTTAGAGACTTCAAGTTACAGAGAATCCACCATTTACTCTAGTTTAAACAAGCAAGTGACCCCTGCTGCAGAGGAAAGCGAAAATCCCCCAGGGTTTCTACTAATCTGACCTCAGGGAAAATTCTTTCCTAACTCCAAATATGGTGATCAGTTGGACCTTAAGCATGTGGGCAAGACCCAACTTGGGCAAGTCACTTCCCTTCTTTGTGCCTCTGCTTGGATTATAAACTCTTTAGGTAAAGGAGAGGACAGTCTCACTATTTCTTTGTATAGCATCAGCACCTAACACAATGGGACCCAGATCTCCTGGGGTCTCTAGGCACCACTGGATTATACATAATTAAAAAAGGAAGCCAAAAAACAGCCATCAGATGTTAATAATCTTTGGTCATTACTCCTTGGGGGTTGCCACCTGACATGCCAATAATACCTCTGCTCCTGCTTTCCCTGCCAGCTCGGGATGCCAGCACCCTGTCTCGCTGAGCCAGACACTCCCATCTGCTCCAGCAAAGACCCAGGGTCTGAATTACTTGCCCCAAAGCTGCATGTTTACCTGAAAGCAGCTAACAGAAGTGTGCTTGTCTTTAGCACTCAGATGCCCAACTCCCAATGGGGGTCTAAACCCAAATAAATCCGTTTTACCCTGTATAAAGCTTATACAGTGTAAACTCATAAATTGTTTGTCCTCTATAACACTGATAGAGAGATATGCACAGCTGTTTGTCCCCACCCCCAGGTATTAATACATACTCTGAGTTAATTAATAAGTAAAAAGGGATTTTATTAAATACAGAAAGTAGGATTTAAGTGGTTCCAAGTAGTAACAGACAGAACAAAGTAAGTCACCAAGCAAAATAAAATGCACAAATCTATGTCTAATCAAACTGAATACAGATAATCTCACCCTCATAGATGCTTCAGTAAGTTTTTTCCTCAGACTGGACACCTTCCAGGCCTGGGCACAATCCTTTCCCCTGGTACAGCTCTTGTTCCAGCTCAGGTAATAATTAGGGGATTCTTCATGATGACTCCTCCCTTTGTTCTGTTCCAGCCCTTTATATATATTTTGCATAAGGCAGGAATCCTTTGTCCCTCTCTGGGTTCCCACTCCCTCCTTCTCAATGGAAAGACACCAGGTTAAAGATGGATTCCAGTTCAGGTGACATGATCACATGTCACTGCATGACTTCATTGCCCACTTGCCAGTACACAGGTATATAGGAAGACTTACAGGTAAAACAACCATCTGCAGACAATTGTCCTGGTTAATGGGAGTCATCAAGATTCCAAACCACCATTAATGGCCCACACTTTGCATAATTACCATAGGCCCTCAGAGTTATATTTCATATTTCTAGTTTCAGATACGAGTGGTACATTTATACAAATAGGATGATCACACTCAGTAGATTATAAGCTTTGTAATGATGCCTTACTAGAGACTTTTGCATGAAGCATATTCCAGTTACATTATATTCACTCATTAGCATATTTGTATAAAACCATATAGACTGCAATGTCACAATTGGCAATCTGTGGCCTGATCAAAATCCTGTTGAATTACAAAGATTTGAGATTTGATCCCTGAGTGTGCATTCAGAGTCATATATTTACTGGCAAAAGTATGATTTTACTGCAGTTAGCACAGTACTGCCAGTGCAACTATGGGAGAGCAAACTGAATCCTATTTTTGCGTTGTAAAAAAAACAAAAACAAAATATTCTACACAAAATCGCCCAAACTGTGCAGCATCCCTATTGTAAACTGTAGGATTTTCAACAATGACTGTAGTATTTTTTTTAAATGCCTCTCTCACTCTTGTGAATGGCATCTACAGAGCAACCTTCTATAGCTGCAGTCATAGGTCCATAAGCCAATTCAAGGCCCCCTCTGTGACATGGTGGATATCCTTCAATTCACCTTTGAATACCTATTTGGGGCACTAAATGCCACTGCACATCATGAACAAATCTTCCCTACATTTTGATAGTTGACTCTTCCCTACATTTTGATAATTAGACCTATGTAGGAACCAGAATGTCCATTTCATGGGAAATTCCATTATTTTGAAATTGTGTTCTGAATCAGAATGAAAATAAGGAATTTCAAAATTTCCTGGAAAACTAAATTTTCACATTTTTTCAAGTTTTTGATTTTGACCTTTTAAAAAAAATTTATCATAGAAAATAAAACACTTTTTTCAAAATGAAAAGTTGTTTTGAAACATAAAAATGAAACATTACATTGCCAAAGTGTCAAAAAGAAACATTTCAATGTTGCCTACATGCTTTTGTTTTTCTTTCTTTTTTTCTCCTCTAAATTTCATGGAAAGCAAAATAACATTTTCTGTTCTATAAGAAAACATGATTCCACAACAGCACATTTCATCAGAAAACTTTCAACCAGCTCTATTGGCGAATGATGCAAAAGGCAGAAAGAACTCATCTTGAGTCAGATTTAAGGCTTCATCTACGCTTAAAATTAAGGGCTGGTCTACACTAGGGGGCGGGATCGATCTAAGATACGCAACTTCAGCTACGTGAATAACGTAGCTGAAGTCGAAGTATCTTAGATCGAGTTACCTACCGTTCTCATGGCGCGGGATAGATGTCCGCGGCTCCCCCTGTCGACTCCGCTACTGCCGTTCGCGTTGGTGGAGTTCCGGAGTCAACAGGAGCGCGTTTGGGGTTCGATATACCGCGTCTAGATGAGACGCGATATATCAATCCTTGAGAAATCAATTGCTACCCGCCGATACGGCCAGTAGTGAAGACGTACCCTAAGATTGACATAGCTACATCTCTCAGGGGGTGTGACAAATCCACACCTGTGCACAATAGCTATTAAGGTCACCAACATTGTATTTCAAAAATACAGGACTCCTTTCTTAGCATCCCTATCGGAGAGAAGGACCCTGTACCACAGGGGCCAGAGGTGGGGTGCTCAGTGCCACAAGGGGTGGGAGTACAAACCATGTGGCAGTTGAGGAAACCTTCTGCTTCCTGCAGCAGTCAGGCAGTCTTGGCTGCAGGGACCCAGCTCCAGAAGTGAACAGGGCAGCACTGAAGGGTCAGAGTCAGGAGGGGAGTGGAAAGATGCACCCGTGAGTACTGGCACCCTGCTGGACCGGGCCCCATGCTGATTCCAGCCCTTGAGCACAGCAGCCCAGTCTTCTTTCCCTGCACAAGATCTGTCTGGCAGGGCAAGTGCATGGGGCTATGTGCCCTGGAGCTATGCTGAAGGGCAAAAGTCAAGAAGGGGCTCTGTCTGGCAGGGCGGTCAGAACTCCTGTTGTGTAGCCTTCCATTCCCTATTCACAGAGTCTCTGCCAACCTCCCCAGCAGAAGAGAATAACTGCTGGTTGGTGGCAACTGCAGCAGTAGGGGAGTGAGGCAGGCAGGGACCCTGGTCTGGTAGCTGAGACCACCTGCACAGAGCCCTGTCCGCTTCCCATGCTGGACAGAGTGCTTTTCTGACTCCAGTCTTTCAGCATGGCCCCATCAAGTCTTCATGCTCCCCGATATCTTCCCCTCCCTCCCCTGGGTGTTGCACCTCATAATTTGGGAACCTCTATGGTATAGGTACATTGGTTCAGGGACCAATTCTGCATTACTACAATTGTCTAATTTTACAAATCTTATATCCTTGGAAGGTAAAGTAATAATAAAACTGGTTTTGCATAATGATAATATTTTTAATAAGTTGAAATATGTGATAAAAGTTATCCTGTACTGATTTAGTGTTGGACAGGCAATTTTCTATTTAAATAAGGGCCATCCCTTATAATATGAGCTTGTTGTCAACCCAAGTACCTATACCAACCCAATCCCCAGTGTAGAGGCAGTTAAGTGGATGTAAGACTTCTTCAGCTTAATTATCTCCCATTATTCAAGGAGGTGGAGTTTACACTGATGGAAAAAACACTTCACTTCTGTCACTGTAGGAAGGACACTATGGGTATGTCTACACTACAGGATTATTCCGATTTTCCAAAAACCGGTTTTTTAAAACAGATTGTATAAAGTCGATTGCACGTGGCCACACTAAGCACATTAATTTGGCGGTGTGTGTCCATGTACCGAGGCTAGAGTCGATTTCCGGAGCGTTGCACGGTGGGTAGCTATCCCATAGTTCCCGCATCTCCCCCGTCCATTGGAATTCTGGGTTGAGATCCCAGTGCCTGATGGGGCAAAAAACATTGTCATGGGTGGTTCTGGGTACAGCCTCACCCCTGCCTCACCCCTCCCTCCATGCAAGTAGCAGACAACCGTTTTCGCGCCTTTTTCCCTGGGTGAACTGTGCAGATGCCATAGCACGGCAAGCATGGACCCTGCTCAGCTCAAGATAGCAATCATGGACGTTGTAAACACCTCGCGCATTCTCATGCAGTCAATGCTGAACCAGGACCTGCAATACCAGGCGAGGAGGAGGAGGCGGCTACGGCAGCGCAGCAACGAGAGTGATGAGGACATGAACACAGAATTCTCTCAAACCGCGGGTCCCTGCACTTTGGAGATCATGCTGGTAATGAGGCAGGTTCTAGCCATGGAACCCCGATTTTGGGCCCGGGAAACAAGCACAGATTGGTGGAACCGCATAGTGTTGCAGGTGTGGGACGATTCCCAGTGGCTGCGAAACTTTCGTATGTGTAAGGGCACTTTCATGGAACTTTGTGACTTGCTTTCCCCTGCCCTGAAACGCCAGAATATCAAGATGAGAGCAGCCCTCACAGTTGAGAAGTGAGTGGCGATAACCCTGTGGAAGCTTGCAACACCAGACAGCTACCGGTCAGTCAGGAATCAATTTGGAGTGGGCAAATCTACTGTGGTGCAAGTAGCCAAAGCAATCATTAAGCTGCTGCTACAAAAGGTTGTGACTCAGGGAATCCCATTGCAGCAAAACCATCCATTATGACCTGCACATTTCCCAAACTGTGGTGGGGCGATAGATGGAACCCATATCCCTATCTTGGCACCGGAGCACCAAGGCACCTAGTACATAAACTGAAAGGGGTACTTTTCCATGGTGCTGTAAGCACTGGTGGATCACAAGGGACGTTTCACCAACATCCATGTGGGATGGCCGGGAAGGGTTCATGACGCTCATGTCTTCAGGAACACTACTCTGTTTAAACGGCTGCAGCAAAGGAATTACTTCCCAGACCAGAAATTAACAGTTGGGGATGTTGAAATGCCTGTAGTTATCCTGGGGGACACAGCCTACTCCTTGATGCTATGGCTCATGAAACCATACACAGGCAGCCTGGACAGTAGTCAGGAGTTGTTCAGCTACAGGCTGAGCAAGTGCAGAATGGTGGTAGAATGTGCATTTGGCCATTTAAAGGCACGCTGGTGCACATTACTGACTCGCTCAGACCTCAGCCAAACCAATGTCCCCATTGTTATTGCTGCTTGCTGTGTGCTCCACAATCTCTGTGAGAGTGAGGGGTAGACCTTTGTGGTGGGGTGAGAGGCTGAGGCAAATCACCTGGCTGCTGCTTACGTGCAGCCAGACACCAGAGCGATTAGAAGAGCACACCAGGAAGTGGTGCGCATCAGAGAAGCTTTGAAAACCAGTTTCAGCATGGGCCAGGGTACGGTGTGACTGTTGTGTTTGTTTCTCCTCGATGAAACCCCACCCCTTGATTGACTCATTCCCTGTAAGCCACCTACCCTCCCCCTTCGATTACCGCTTCCTTCCTAAGGAAATAAAATCATTCTCATTTAAAAATCATGTATTCTTTATTAATTAAATTATAAAAAGAGGGCAAGAACTGACAAGGTAGCCCGGGTGGGGTTTGGGAGAGGGTAGGAGGGAAGGAAAAAGCCACTAAAAAAATGTCACAATAATGACAGCCTTTTGGTTGGGCTGTCCACTGGGATGGAATGGGCGGGTCCATGGAGCCTCCCTCCACGCGTTCTTAGTCATCTGATGGGTGAGGAGGCTAAGGAACATGGTGAGGGGGGAGGGTGGTTATACAGGGGCTGCAGCGGCACTCTGTGATCCTGTTGCCATTCCTGAAGCTCCACCAGATGCCAGAGCATGTCCATTTGATCACGCAGCAGCCCCAGAGTTGCATCCCAACACCTTAGATCTTCCTGCCGCCACCTCTCATCTCGAGCATCTCTCCTCTCCTCACGTTGGTCCCTCATGGTCACTGGCATCTTTCCTGTACTTTGATACCACATCCTTCCACTCATTCAGATGAGCTCTTTCATTGCGGGTCACTTCCATGATTTCCGAGAACATTTCGTCTAGCGTCTTTTTTTTCCGCCTCCTTATCTGAGAGATCCTTCAGGATGGAGGAGGGAGACTTGAAAAGTTTGCACCTGCAGGAGGGAGGGAAAAAAGGGAGAGAAGTATTTAAAAAGATACATTACAGAACAATGGTTTTACTCTTTCACGGTGAACAACACTATTCACCTTACACAGCACATGTGATTCCACTACAAGGTCGCTTTTTGCATCTTAATATTGAGTGTCTGTGACGTTGGTGTTAGAGATCACAGACGCAGGACCGGGCATCAGAATTCAGCTTGCATGAGGCCATGGTAAGCCATTGTCTTTTAGCTTATGCAGCCTTCATATATCCAGCACCTTCCTTTCCCAAATAGCAAGCAAAGCCCGTTGAGTGCTGCTTCCTTCCTGTTAACGTGCAGCACCAGAACTGCCCTCATCCAATTCTCTGAGATGATCACTTTACCCCTCCCCCCACCGCGTGGCTGGTATCATGGAAGATTGCTGCTAGCCACCCTCCCCCGCACCGCGTGGTTGGTTGCAGGGAAGATTCCAGCTAGCCAAACGCGAAAAAGCTCAGTGCCAATCGCCCCCCTCCACCTCCTTCCCCTGCTTGGCTAAATGCAGAGAAGGATTTCTTTTAAGCCACAGGCAAACAGCCCAACCATCTCTGTCCCCTTAATTAAATTCCTGTATTTCAACCAGGTTTCCATGAACAATATCACTCTCCTGAGGATAACACAGCGAGATAAAGAACGGATGTTGCTTGAATGCCAGCAAACACTGGGACCATACACAGCTAGGCTTTGTCATGCAATGATACCAGATTACTTGCTACATGCATGACGTGGTCAAATGTCCTACCATGGAGGACGGAATAAGGCTGCCCTGACCAGAAACCTTCTGCAAAGGCTTTTGGAGTACCTCCAGGAGCACTTTATGAAGATGTCCCTAGAGGATTTCCGCTCCATCCCCAGACATGTTAACAGACTTATCCAGTAACTTTACTGGCCACAAATGCATCCCAAGTTCTCAGGGCAAATTAATCATTAAAAAACACTTGCTTTTAAACCATGTTTTATATTTACAAAGGTACACTCACCAGAGGTCCCTTCCATGGCTTCATTGTCTGGGATAGTGGCTTGGGAAGGCTAGGAGGGTACTTCTGTCAGGCTGAGAAAAAGCTCCTGGCTGTTGGGGAGAACGGAGAGCTGTGTGCTCTCTGCAAGCTCATCCTCCTCTTCCTCCTCCTCATCTTCCCCGTCCACAGAATCCTCAGCCATGGCTGCGATTACCACCCCCATCTCGGAATCCACGGACAGGGGTGGAGTAGTGGTGGCAGACCCCCGCCTAGAATTGCATGCAGCTCAGCGTAGAAGCGGCATGCTTTCGGCCCTGCCCCGGACCTTCCGTTTGCCTCTTTGGTTTTCTGGTAGGCTTGTCTGAGCTCCTTAACTTTCACACAGCACTGTACTGAGTCCTTGCTGTGGCCTCTCTCCGTCATGACCCTGGAGATTTTTTCAAATGTTTTTTCATTTTGTCATTTGGAACGGAGTTCTGTTAGCATGGAATCGTCTCCCCATATAGCGATCAGATCCAGTACCTTCCATGCGGTCCATGCTGGAGCTCTTTTTCGATTCTCAGACTGCATAGTTACCTGTGCTGATGAGCTCACCACGCTGGGCAAACAGGAAATGAAATTCAAAAGTTCGGGGGGCTTTTCCTGTCTACTTGGCCAGTGCATCTGATTCCAGATTGCTGTCCAGAGTGGTCACTATAGCGCACTGTGGAATAGCTCCCGGAGGCCAATACCTTTGAATTGCAGCCACACTAACCCTAATCCGACATGGCAATACCGATTTCAGTGCTACTCCCCTTGTTGGGGAGGAGTACAGAAATCGGTTTTAAGAGCCCTTTATATCGATATAAAGGGCTTCGTTGTGTGGACGGGTGCAGCATTAAATCGGTTTAACGCTGCTAAATTCGGTATAAATGCGTAGTGTAGACCAGGCCTATGATACTGAAGTGGCATAGCTATAGCATCTGTTGTGTTGACGGTTACAGGGCTGGCAACTGGAAAAACCTTTCTAAGTGTGAATTTCTCCATTTAGAGGTTTAAACTGGTCTTCTGAAATGAGAGAAATGGGAACTATGAAGAAAACCAAAATGTGGACCCCTCTAGAAATGCAGTTTTACAGTCACTTTTCTGAGCATGTCCCTCCGGGTGTCTCGCAGCTTTGCCTAAGAAACATTCCAAGCACAGTGAGTTACTGTACCTTACTGCAGGGGGCTGAAACCAGTCCAAAACATCAGTATGGACTGTGTTCCTTAATGGGCCATTAGAGAATCCATAGTGGTACAGTTACAGCCCTGCCAGAAGAAACCAATTAGGCTTCATTCTTCCATGCCAGCTGTAATGCAGACAAATTAAGGGACGTGCCCTTCATTAATATGCCAAAGCTAAAATCACTCCTCCTTCCATTAGCACATGCTGCAGTACTCTCTGAGTCTGCACTGTGGCTTGCATGCATAAAAAGAAAGGCTTGATTGATTCAGTTGAGGAAGAATGCTGTGCATTCAAACTCTCCCTGCTCGTTCTCTTACCTTTAATGGTTCCAGATGATTCCTCCTTCCCCATAAGCCTTTTTAACCGGGGAACAGATTGGAAAAAGAAGTATCGGTATTTCCCACTCTCCATCCATGACCCATGTTCCATCCTCTCACGACACCAAAATGATATACCACTCCCAGTCCATTGTGCAGATCTTCATTAGATAATTGTCCTCCTTGCTTTGATCAGCAGTGGAATGGCTAATGGTGTTGACATTTACATTTTAAATCACTAGGCTCCAGAGTGAACACCTCTGAAACAAATATGAATAAACAAACATTCCCACCTCTCAAAACTATTGGTTCAGATGGTCTGCATACTCTGGCAAGTATCACTGCATTGGTTTACAAACAGTTCATGTTCTGAAGGTTACCTCTGCTGGAGACTTAGGGTGGGATTTTCAAAAGCACTCCATATTGGCCTGACTCTTCTCCAATAGAATCTATTGGGATTGTCAATGTTCAGGCTCACTGAAAATGAGGTCATTTATCATGAATTTAGGCACTTAATTTTAGACCCTGACATTTGAAATTGTTGGCCTTGGTGGTTGTATCAAGCACCTGACAAACCTCCACCTGTTTTCAGACTCAGAGCTATTGCTTCTGTTAAGAGTAAAATCTGAATGTACATGAGTCACCCATCAACAGGCCCTGTGGAAAAACACTGAAAAGCTGTGCCAAAAATGTGCCATCAGTGTGCGAGAATACAACCACATTTATGTTCTGGCCTGTTAAATACAGCCTAAAAATCATTACATAAATAGGTAGAAATATTTAATACACTGTTGCTTCACAAAATTCAGTGTTAAGCTATTGCATGTGGCCCATATGTTTATTTTACTCATCTGTAAAATGAGGATTTCTCTTCATAGGGGACAAAGATACACTTTCTTTCCAAAGTTCAATGCTCCTCCACAGGCTAGATTGAATGCCCTGTGCCGATGTCATCTTCCCACACAGCTCTGCTAGGGGACATCAGTCCAGCTGAGCAGCTATTTAAGTGCTATTACAGGATGTACTGACTACACAAACATTGGAGGTAACTGTATTTTAGGCAAAATTCTATTTAGGAGAATATTTGGCCTCCTGGCCTGTAAGCGAGACTCACCGGGGCTTGACCCTCCCGGATGAGGAGGGGAGCCACATTGGCCTCGACTTGTCCTCTGCGGGTCTCGGTTCTCGGGACTGTCGCCCACCGCACAGGTAGTCGGTCCCTGTGGATAGGACCGGGCAGTGGCAAAGTCAAAGGGGGCCCAGCCCTTGGTTCAGGCGCGCCACCAAACACAGTTCTAACAGCTCTGGCCTTTGGAGCAGGGCAGAGCAGTGGCAAGGTCAAAGGGGAGAGTCTGCCACCCGGTTACGGGTGGCAGGGGGAACGCAGGCCCACCCTCTCCTCTGCGTTCCAGCCCGGGGCCCTAATAGTGGCTGACGCCGCTAGTAGCGGTCAGTGGGGAAGGGAGTCCTGACCGAAACACACTGACATCAGCAAGGTTTGCTCTACAGCCTGACTGGCGTCAGGCTTCCCCGGGCTACTTCCTGTATCCCCCTCCGAGCCTTCCTGGCTTGTGGGATCACCTTCAGGGACGTCCCACCACATCGGCTCCTCACGGTCAGGGCTGGGCGGCAGATCCGGCAACTGTTCTGGGAAGTCTGGCCAGGCCTGTTCCGAGGGGTCCTCGGGGCCGCAACAGGGCCGGGGCGGCTCCGGCAGCTCCTCATCGTAGCAGGGGCGGGGCAGCTCCGGCAGCTCCTCGTCGTAGCAGGCGCGGGGAGGTTCTGGCCAGTCCGGACACCGGCCTGCGACCTCAGCGGCTTCCCAGTCAGGAGCACCCTCAGACAGGTCTGCTCCTGACGGTGGCTGGGCTCCAACTGAGGGCTGAGGGCCGGCTTTTATTCTTCCGGGTTGCCGCTTGACCCTCTGGGGGCGGGACTTCCGCTTAGAGGCCCCGCCCCTCTGGATGATTGATGGGGCTCGACCCTCCCGGATGAGGAGGGGAGCCACACCGCCTCGTTACATGGCCCCATAGTATATTAGCACTTCAAAGACATTCATGGATCGTTGCACACAAAACTATACTGCAGTACGGCAGTACCATTATCCTCATTTTATAGACAGGGAGCTGAGGCACAGCGGCCTGGATCCACAAAGAGACTTAGGCATCACAACATTGAGTGTCATAGCAGCTAATTTTTCAGCCACTAGAAAATCACAGGAACAACACTAATCCACAGAACCTGCACTGGGCATCTAAGCTTCCTATACAATGCCTGGAGGGAGAGAGGCACCTTAGAATGAGGTCCACAAATGCCGGGATGCTAGGAGGGGAGCCCTGTAAGCTAGCTAACGAGAGATGTGGCGGGTACTAAAACCTGCTACTCTCAGGAAGATAGATGCCTATCTCTGTTTAGCAATCCAAAAACAGGAACCTGTCACGTGGAGTCAGGTAGCTTTGGTGCCTAAGAGCTTTCTTTTGGGAATGGGTTAGGTATGTACCTCACTCCACACAAAATGGTCAGTGGGGGGTGCCCAGTGATTACAGCACTCCCCTGGGATGTGGGTGACTCAAGTTCAATTCCCCTCATTATGCCAGAGGGGGAAAAGGGATTTAAACGGGGGGTGAGGATCTCCCATTTCTGAGGAGAGTGCTCTAACCACAGAGCCATGGGATGTTGGGCAGGGGAGGGGCTCAGTCTCTCCTGCTGAAGTTGTTCCACTGTGGAAAAATAATGAAAGAGAGTGATTGGAGCTGGGGAGCTGGACCCTGTGTCTCTCACCTTGTAGGTAGTAGTTTCTCTCTCACACACAAAATGAGCATGACTTCATAGCCCAGTGCTTAGGGAACCCATATGGGAGGTAGGAGATCCTGGATCCCATCCCCTGCTCTGGTCACTTTCATTTTTTAATCTACAGTGGCACAGCTTCAACAGGAGAGATGAAAGGAGGCTCACATCATAATATCCAACAGCTCAGGAGTCAAAGCACCCTCCTGAGAGGTGGGAGACCCCAGTTCCAATCCTCTCTCCCTCTGTGGCAGGGAAGGAACAAACTGAACCTGGCTCTCCCACATCCTAAGTAAATGCTCTACTTACTGGGCTAAGGTTATAAGGTGGAACCTCCTCCTTCTGCAGCCAGATTTTGAATGGGCCTGGATACGATAGGCAGCCTCTGAGTGCACCTACTGGATCAGGCCCCACACATGACTTAGGTGGGGCCAAGCACCTGCCTTACCTCAGGTTTTTCAGTTGCTCTCTGGTTTTGGAGAGGAGATAGGTGTCTAGGTGTGTAGAGAAAAGCAGCAATGCATATGCCGATAGGCACACATATAGGCATCAGAGGAACTTTTAGTCTGCAACCTTACAAGTTCAGTGGGAGTTCAACCTGCAGAGTTCAGTGGGAGTTTTGTGGATCTCAGTAGAGTCAAAACTGGGACTTAGGCACCTAAAGCCAAGACTTCAGTGCCTAAGGACCTTAGTGGATCTGGGCCAGAGAGAGTGCATTGCCCAAGATTAGAGGTGGCCAAACATTCACAATCAATTAAATTTAAAAAAAAGTTAAGGGGCAAAATGTTACAAATCTGTTTTGACCAGCTCTGCTGCCCAAGGACACACAAAGTCTGTGTCATAGCCAGGACCTCCTGAGTCCCCATCCACTGGCTTAACCTCAAAACCATCCTTCTGCATTATGCCCATAAGTAAGTTAAACAAATGTGAAATTCACTCCTCTGCAGATGCTTAGCAGAATGCCCCAGCACCTCTGTTAACCCTATGGGCTTAAGCGGCATACAGGTCTCTTTGCTGGCCCTTTGCATGGGGGTAGGAAGCAAATGACATGGTACCTGCTATGGATTTAGTTTTTCTTCATTTGAATCATATTTCTGAGACCAGCCAATGCAAAGTTGCATCACTTAGTTCCCATCTGTTATATTTTTGGTAAGAAAATATTGGTGTCATCATGACTTTTCTCAACACCTACTTAAGGACATGGTGAAGAACACAGTTTTCCAGAGTTAAGGTTGTTGGGGAAAATTGACCACCCTGACCAAGTGAAAAGGTTTTTAGGCATTTCACATGGCGTCCATGGTATCTGTTGGCAACCTGCACCCAGAAGAGTTAATACAGGGGAAACAGGGTGTCACTGTCCCCAGAGTCTTCCCAGAATGGGGGGGGACCCTGCATCACTCTCTTTGAAAGGGAACCAGGGAGGATACCCTGCTCCATTATATCTCCATCTCTCCCTCCTGACAACAAAATAGAAAGGGGTAGAGGCAGGCAGGTGACTACCACTCCACTCCCGAGTAGGAGTAGAGGAGGCAGATGATTTCAACCCAGCCAGAGCTGAACTTCCAGGGACAAGCTTTCTTCCCCTTGCAGCAGCTAGCTTTCATCCCTTTGAGAGTAGGAGTTCCTGCCTTCTCCCCTGTGTGGTGTGACAAGGGTAAAGAATCACAGAAAGAGTCATTTTCTCCTAACTCTGAACAAGGAACCTGATTAGAATTTAAAATAAACCGTATTATTACTAATACTACTCACTCTCTTTCTGCTTTGCTGCACTGCTTCTGCCTGTAACTTTCCCCAGTTCCTCCCTTGCCTGGTTTCCTGCTACAACCTGAAAGAAACAATACAAATATCCTCACAAACTGCAAGTCTTCTTACGACTTGTCTTCACTGTGGTGCAAGATATATAACTAGAGTGCTGTCCCTAATGCAGTTCCTGTCCACACCCAAAAATCTCTAGCTTTAAGTTAAGGGGCATTTAACAGCATGGACATTGTGGCTTCAGTGGAGTCTTGGGCTAGCCATCTTACCTCAAGCCTGGGAGGGGTTGGATGGGCTTGAGCTCAGGTGACTAGTCAAGTCTCTGCCCAAGCCACAACGTCCACCCAGTTATTATTAGCAGGTGAGCTTGAGCCCCAATTAGGGTTGCCAATTTTCTACTCACACAAAACCTAACATACTTGGCCCACCCCCTGCCCTACCTCTCCTCCAAGGCCCCACACATGCTCACTCCATTCCGCCCTCCCTCTGTCACTCACTCTCCCCTACCCTCACTCACTCACTTATTTTCACTGGGCTGGCTCAGGTGGTTGGGGCGCAGGAGGGAGGGAGGGCTGTGGCTGGGGGTGCAGGCTCTGAGGTGGGGCCAAAAATGAGAAGCTCAGAGTACAGGAGGGGGCTCTGGGCTGACTCAGTGGGTTGGGATGCAGGAGGGGGTGAGGGCTCCGGCTGGGGGTACAGGCTCTGGCGTGGGGCTGGAGATAAGGGATTTGGGGTGCAGGAGGGTGCTCCAGGCTGGGGATGAGGGGTTTGGAGAGCGGGAGGGGGATCAGGGCTGTGGCAGAAAGTTGGGGCACAGGAGGGAGTAAAGGGTTCAGGATCTGGGCAGCGCTTACTGCAGGTGTCTCTCAGAAGCAGCAGCATATCCCCACTCTGGCTGCTAAGCATAGGTGTGGCCAGGTTGCTCTGCACGCTGCTCCAACTGCAAGCACCGCCCCTGAAGCTCCCATTGGCCACAGTTTCCAGCCAATGGGAACTGTGGAGCTGGTGCTTGGTCAGTGCATAGAGCCCCCTGGCTGCCCCTATACCTAGGAGTTGGAGGAGGGACATGCCACTGCTTCTGGAAGCCATGCAGAGCCTGCTGGGAGCCCGCAGGGAGCCTGCCTTAGCCTCACTTTGCTGCGGACCAGACTTTTAATGGCCTGGTCAATGGTGGGTGAGTTAGTTTTATCATCTATTTATGGTCAGTTTTAGTTTCTAGTCAGTTTCCCTTTGGGTGAAATTCATTCCTGTGCAGATGGCAGAACGAGGCCTGTGCACCAATTAAGGTGTATTTACCCCTTATTTTGATGAGTTAAGTGGTACGTAGCGGTGCACAGGCTGCCTACTGGCCATCGAGGGTGAATTTCACTCTAGGTTGGAGATATAATCTAGAAAGAATAAAAAAAGCTTCATAAAGCAAAGTTATCTTTTTCCTTAACAAATATATGATGAGTTTATTTTTTCCATGTCATCTATGATCTTGAACTATTTGCTTATAAGATGTATAACTATTTGTATATAAGGTTTTCCAATAAACATACATAAACAACATCTAAAAATCATCAAGCCATGAAATCTGTTTCTGTCAATTGACCTCCAAGACTTGATGATCACATTATCCCTGGCTAAGAAAAACAATGAACCAACTTTATCTCTGTAACACTAACACACACACACACACACACCCCTGCAAACAAATGGCATCACTATTCAAATGTGGGTAAATGTTTGTAGAACAATGTAGGAAAGTTGTCACTCCCTCCAAATATCCACAAGGTGGTGCAATGTAGTAAAATTTAGGAGCAGAGGCTCTTACATGGCTTGAGGATAGTCAGCAAACCGGATCCAACCTTGCTTTTCAGTATCTATTGTATCCCTATGCCAAATAACTTAGTCATACAAAAACTAATCCATCTTCTTTTTTCTTCTGGGAATCACTGCTCCAGCAGCCTGTAGCAATTATGTCCATCTTAGGACTCAGAGTTGGAAAAGACTGTAGTCCAGTCTGCTAGCCAATGAAAGATTGTTCCTTATTGAATGTCCCAAGCAATGGGGCTTCTAGTACTTTCCTTAGGATAGGATCCCACAGTTTAATAGATCTCAGTCTCAGCCTGGAGTCATCCAACACCAGGATATTGCTGAATTATATTTGTCAGAGACAACTTTTATGTCTGGGAATTATGAAATACTTCCAAAAAGCGACTTTGTTTACTTTGGAATGGACTAGATTGCATCAAGTGGCAGGGATTTAATACAATGTTTTTTCTGTCAATGATACCTGTCCTGCCTGTCCTCCCACCCCACCGCACCCCAACTTAATATGCAAAATGAACACAGGGCTCTTATCAATAGACTCAGGAATTAAGTTCATCTACACATTTCCAGCAAATGCACTTAATAAAGATTTGTTTGCCAGGGATGCGGACTTTTTCCTTAGTTAAACAAATGAATCAGTTCTCTAGCAGAGGTGTAGTGATGCTGAGGAGATCTGGAGTGTCTCTCTGGCACCTGAAATCCAGGACAGTGAGTACTCCAGCACTTCAGAATTTCCCCCTCCCTAGCTCACTGACTCCCTCCATGGTTTGGGCTCCTCTCCAAAGCATCTGTTGCTCAGTTGCCCTAGGAGATACTATGGGTGGGCGGGATCTGAGGAGCATAGGTGGTGGGTAACTAGGGCTAGAGGGGCTCAGCCCCTTCCCCAAATCTGAACCACCCTGCCACCCACATGCACCATCCAGGTGGGCTGGCAAAGCCGCGTCTCTGGCCATGAAAGGCCCAGCCTCACACTGAGCTGCCTGACTGCCCAGCAGCAGGAAAGTCTCTCTCTGAAAGCTCATGTATACAGAGCAAAGAGGAGACGGGAATTTTTGTGGGAGCCCCTACTTCAAATATTGTCTGGACATCACAGATTACATTCCATTTTAATTTTCCCAGTAGAACCAAGACTATCAACTCACTTCGCAATATAACACTCCACTGGCCCAGTCATGAACTCTTTGTGTCACTGCACCCCATATTCTTTGCAATAATATTATTAGGATATGATTATGGCATTATTAGGATGCATTTTATGCAAGATAAGTCATATGAGGTGTCACTGGAAAAATTATGATTTACTGGATATGATTATCCTATTTGTATGCATGTATCATTTTTGTATTTGAAGTTAGGAATATTGACTATACATCTATATTACAAATGTGTTTACATCTGGGGAACGCCCACTAGCCAGAAGGCTCTCAGTCTAGATGGCTGGCTGGGAAGAGCTCATTTATGTTGAAGGGCCATTAGAGAAAACAATAGGCCGTAGAAGAACCTTATCTCCCACCTGGGGGTCTTCCTGAGGACACTGCAGACAGCCAACTGCTGTAACACTACAGGGACATGTGACCAGGTCACCTGGTGCTGGGCTCCATCTTGGGATATCAGTGTTTTCCACTGACTGGTGTGGGAACCAAGCTTTGAAACAAATGGTTCCACTCATATGCAAAAGCTATTTAAGGCAGGGGAGTGACATCATCGATAACCTTCACTGACTTGCCACTCAAAGAGACTCCTGGAAACCCAGAGGAACAAAAGTTGAACTGAGGGAAGTGCTGGACCCAGGCTAAAGGGATATTTAGCCTGTGAATGGAACACCTGGGGATTCCAAGCTGTAAACCAGTGCAGCTTGCTTTTTAAAAATTGGCAGCCCGCTTGTATTGTCAGTTTGGGTGAAGATTTGCTATTCATAGCCCATCTATGTAGTATATTAAGCTTACTTTGCTTGTTTTGTTTATTTGCTAGGTAATCTGCTTTGATCTGTTTGCTCTCACTTATAATCACTTAAAATCTATCTTTTTGTAGTTAATACAAATATTTTATGTTTTAATCCAAACCAGTGTGCATTTGATTAAGAGATCTAGGGAAAATCTCAGTTTGGTTACCACAAGTGTGCATGGTCCTTTTCACATTGAGGGAGAGGCTGACCGGGTTAAACACAAATACTGGCCAGATTGACCAGGTAGGATGGTACTTCTCTGGGCTCTTAAGATGGGAGGCTGGTGGTTAGAGAGCCTGCATGTAACTGCAACTGGGTGTGTCCCTATCTGTGTGAATGCTAGTGAAAGTGCAAGCTTGGAGGGCTTTGCAACTTGGCACAGCAGCACAGTGTGAGAGGGAGCCCAGGCTGGTGGGTCGGAGGGCTCAGTGGTACCCCAGTTCCAGGTGGGAATCTGTCACACTCCTTACTCTGGCAAAGCCCTCACTGATGTCAGTGAGAGTTTTGCTAGACTTTGGTTGCGCTGATGGTTGTGACCAGTCTCCAGAATCCTCCAATTCTCTTTAGGTTCTGTGCTCTATGGATCATGCTGCAGAATGTCTACTAAATGCCAGATCATCTGTGAGACCAGTGACTCCGAAATCATGCAAATACCTCGTGTCAACAAGACATTAACAACATTAGATAAGAATGCATGCTGTACTTATAAAAGAAAATGCTGGTCAGCAGAGCAAGGAGTCAAAGCCATCAGATAGAATTAAAGCTCTTTTATTAGTTTAAGTTGTTCTTCTCAGGCAACGCAATCTGGGGCACTATTCATAATTCTAATGAAATTCATAGAATAATCCAATTGGACACTTAATAGCACCTGAGCCACTGGCAGTTCCTGACCTTGTGGCCTGGAGAAATGCAGAAAAAAATTGTGTTAACCTATCCTTTGGATACAATGGGCTCAATTTGCAAATGTCGGTGTCTAAATTGTATCTGTAAATCAGAAACTTGCCAACAGGCAATTGCATGCACAAAACAGCTAAATAAGCATGCAAATGGATACTTATAGCCCCATTTATTACTAATTACTATCTGTTGATGGAGTGCCAGCAATCTAGTAGGCAAGACAAACAGAAAGAAGAAAGTTCACTGCCTCAAGACTACAGGCTGCGGGATTCATCCTGCAGGCTGTTCTGTGGAGGCATAGCCCTGCGTCCATGTACAGCTCCAAGTGGCCCCATGCAAGCTGTGCACAGATTTGGGGGTCCATTTCTGCAGAACAGCTTGCAGGATCAGGGCCTAGCTGGTCAACATTCCGATGAAGAGTAGGGAATGGGGTACAGCAGAGCAACAGAATGGTGGAGTCAGCCCTGGTCTTTTTGCTTCCACCTTTTTCTTGGGATTTTGTTTCATATTCTTCATCTCTTTTTATGAAGTCGTGTCTGAGAGAAATACAAGGGGTTATCAACTCAATGGGAAAAGCCTCTTTAAGGAGAGACTCAAAGGAGGCGAGCAAGTGGAGGCATGTCAAATGAAGGGAGTTCAGACATAGCACGGCCAGGCAGAAAGAGCCAAGACCGGAGTGTTGACACAGACAAAAGAGAGATCCATTTTCCAGCCTCAGCGCTTTGATCTCCTTCCTTCCATCCCTCTACTGGCTCCCCTTCTCCATAGCGTCACTTTTAAGTCCCTTCCTGGCCTACCTCTACGCAACCTCTCCTATGCTATCAAGACATTATTATCAGCGTACGTGCAATGAGCCCAGCCCTTTGATGGCGTTGTCATCAGCCAGGTGGTGAGCCAGTAGCCAGCCCTCAAAATAAGTCAGTGGGCGCTGGTCAAGGGTGTGCAACAGTCTGAAGTTGACTGCAGCTGCACCATGGGTCATTAGAAAAACCCCATTTAAAGAGATTGGCTGCACAGCTGCCCTGTCCTGTTTGATACCAGTTCAGAGATGACCAGAGGTGCCTTAGTAGATCAAACCCTGGTGGGCAGATGGTTGGTCAGTGACGAGCGAGTGATTAAGGACTGTCATCACTGAGCACTCACTGTGCCTAGCAGATTCCACCATCGTGTCCTGTGGTGGCATAAATAACCATAAAGAGTGTCTAAAAGGCAGGCAAGCTGCCGGGGAGAGGGGAAGGAGGGTTGAAAAGGTCTGCATATAAAGGCAGGTCGCTATTCTCATGTTTCTTAGGCAACAGCATATGTTACCAAGTATTGGTAGCCATGGAAATGGAGTAGCCGATAAAGTCCCAGTAACAATAGGCATAGCTTTGTTAAGCTCTACATCGACCAGCCTTGTGTGAGAGGACATGAATTTCTGTCTTTGCTCTGCAAATGATGCCAGGCTCCATTGCTCATTATTTAAATTTACCAACCAGCAGCTTCACTTTTTCTCATGCTGCCCCTTAGGCATGTAAGAAGCATCTCATAAACATCCGCAAAGTCACTTCATTGGCCGCCTTCAAATCCCTCCTGAAAATACCTCTACCATCGTGCCTACAAACATCAATTAGGCTGCTGGTGTGCTGAGTGCACTGCCTGTCACGCTGACCAATATTCACTGTTTCCTAGTACACCCTCTCGGTCAGTTGATAGCCATCTGTCGTCTCTTATTTTATACATAGACTGTAAACTTTTTGGATCAAAGACCTCTCTTTCTGTGTTTGTACAGCACCTAGCACAATGGGGACCTGGTCTATAATTGGGGCTTCCAGTCCACAATGGGTCTCCCAGCCACTACAGTAATACAAATAATAATGAAGGAGGGCAGTGAGACATGTGGCTTGGGTAGAATGGAGAAGGAAAAGGAGTTAAAAAGCTCTTGAAGATTTGCTAGTATAATTTCAGTATTATTCTGTATGGAACAATTCTGCTTGACCAAGGTGACTGTCATAAACAGATAGTTAAGGGTTAATGTTCTTTTACCTATAAAGGGTTAACAAGGAAACCAAACACCTGACCAGAGGACCAATCAGAAAACAAGATTTTTCAAATGTCAAGGGAGGGAAGTTTTGGGTGTGTGTTCTTTGTTCTTTGTTTTTGGTTCGGTGGCCCTCTTGGCTCTGAGAGTAATCTCTCTATCTCCTGGCTTTCTAATCTTCTGTTTCCAAATTGTAAGTACAAGGATAGTAAGACAATTGGTTTATATTGTTTTTTTTTGTATTTACATGTGTGTAGTTGCTGGAATGTTTTAAATTGTATACTTTTTGGATAAGGCTGTTTATTCATTTTTTTTCCTTTAAGCAATTGACCCTGTATATTGTCACCTTAATACAGAGACTATTTTAATGTCTTTTTCTTTCTTTTTTATATAAAGCTTTCTTTTTAAGACCTGTTGGAGTTTTTCTTTAGTGGGGACTCCAGGGAATTGAGTCTGCAGCTCACCAGGGGATTGGTGGGAGGAAGAAGTCAGGGGGGAAAATCCCTTTGTGTTAGATTTACTAAGCCTGACTTTGCATACCCTCTGGGTGAAGGGAGAGAGAGATTTGATCACTCGGTACTTGTGTTTCAAGGACTGGAAGCAGGGAATATCCTAGAGTGCCCAGGGCGGGAGAATCTGGGAGGAGGTAAAGAGGGGGAAGGGAAGTGGGTTATTTCCCTTTGTAGTGAGACTCAGGGCATCTGAGTCTTGGGGTCCCCCAGGGAAGGTTTTGGGGAGACCAGAGTGAGCTAGACACTAAAATTTCTGGCTGGTGGCAGCGATATCAGATCCAAGCTGGTAATTAAGCTTTGGAGGTTTCATGCTAGCTTCTCATGTTCTGAACTCTAAGGTTCAGATCTGAGTAGGACAGTTAAGACAGTGACCTACTAGATTTCTCCCCCCTTCCCCATCTCTAATTGTATTATGATTTTATATTGTGGATCTATTTGGTGTGGAAACATCAACCGGGAAGGTTAAAGGGCTCAGTGCCTCAGATTTAAAGCATCCATTTGTTGGATATATAAATGAATGGGCTAAGCACTGGAGCATTTGTTGAGGGGCTATTATAGCTGTTGGCTAATAGGGTGGAATTTGATTTTTTACAGAAGTCTGTGCAGATGATTTTCTTGGAAGAGATTCTGAAGCGTCTGCCTGTCCAGCATATGGGACATGATGTCCCTGCAGTGTCTGATTAATCCCTTGCCAGGCAGCAGCATTGGAACTGAAAGTGGAAGCTTGTGGCTCTTCGATGAATGTTTTCAGTGCTAGCATGAAAGAGTCAGAATAAGAAGCAATGGCACATTCATATTAGAGACAGACTCAAACCGAAGCCCCCAGATGTGAATATCATTGAGCTTTGGAGTATTTGAAATCCAAACATGGATCCAGATCTGAAATTCAACAATGGTCGTTGTCATTAGGGTCAAATAAAAACTTCATAGCCCGAAACCATCAAGCTGAGTTATTCAAATTTCAGGCCCAGACTTTCTGACCGAGGAACATCTGTATTAACAGCTGGGAATAATGTGATGAAACTGAGCAAAGGAAAACTTCCTCCCAGTGTGATCTATGAGAACATGGAATAATCTCAAAAGGAAAATGATGGAAGCCAAACCACTTTAATTATATAAAACTTGTCTGGTCAAAGCACTGTGAGATAACCCACAGGTAACTATCCAGCTTTTGTAGGGGCAGAAATGGGGATGGACTAGAAGATTAAAAAATATTCTCCATATCAAGTTTCTATGAATCTGTGAATAGCTCATTCTGAAGCAAGATGCTTACCCTTCCCATCTATTAACACTTCCTTTGCCCTCTCTCCATTCTCAGGCTATGAGAAAGGTCTATGGGGAGACTGCTGGGAAGTTGAAGGGATACAGTCTTTCATCTCTAGGTCACCACTGTTTGAACTTGACTCAGTTTGCCAGTGAAAAGCAACAGTTCCCACTTCCCATCTTGACAGATGGCCTCTGTGAAAATAATCTGTGGTCTCTCTCCAGTCATTAGTGGACAGGGGTCCACATTTAAAAAAAAAAAAAAAAAAAGCACTCTGCCACTAGAATCAATATATATTGGCATTAATTAGCACCAGCAGTGAGGAAAAGGACAGAACAGGCCATAAAAATGTATGGGCGTTGAAGGGGCAGGGTAATTGGCCAACCTCCTATCCAATCAGAGTCCAGGGCCTGAAGGAGTTTGCTCTCATTATGAAAAAAAGACTGGGGCAGTAGGGGGCACTTCAGTATCAGGGAACTCAAGCTAATCTGTTAACACTGTGCAGGCAGGGGCTGGGGTGGCAGAGGTTCAGGACAGCCTATTCAGTCTGTCCCAGAAGGATCTGAGACAGTGGGAGCCCCACTTCAACATCAGGGGTTCATTTCAAAGGCATCTGTTGTTCTGTGCCAGTGCCTGTTCTGCTGGAACAGTGTGCCTGGATCATTCCTGTTCAAATGCTAAGTAGAGAGCAGTGTCATCCTCGTGTCAATGAAATGGTTCATTTAATGAACTGTATTAAAAATAGCCAGTCTCTCTGGAAACTGTGTCTGCACAGACACAGGGGGCCGTGAAAGGAGCAGCCATCCCCCTGCTGCCTTGTAGCACTGTCTGGCTTTGTTTGGGCTGGGGTTCTCAGAATGGCCACAGAACCTTTCGGGGAATGGGAAAAGCACATTTTGTTTTATAAACCAAAATCATACAATGGCACTTATGGCTCAGACAAACCAGCTCTTCCACCTGAATACCGTACTGTATCTAAAATGTTGCTTGGACTCCAGAACCTCCTAAGAGGACAATAACTGACTTGCTAAGGCCATCCCAATCCCAATGATGTAACAAAGCAACAACAGCTAGCATTTGTGGTGAGTGTTCTCATCTGACGGCTGTTTGGAGATTTATGTGGAGTGAGTTGATGGTTCTCAGTCCAGTTGCTAGGGAACAATGTCCAGATTACATCTTTACGTTGGCACCGTCACTGGCTGTTTTAGTATAAAGGACAAGGACTGAATAGGGATGGAGAATAACACTTTCTGTACCAGCCAACCCGCCATGTTCATGCAACAGCTCAGTGACACAACCAAGAACAAAATCCTTTTCTTTTGATACTACCCACTATGACTCACTGCTTTCTGTTGCCAAATAACATGTAAGAAGTTACCATCACCTGGAAGCAAAAATAACTGAACCGCTGGACAGTGACATATTCAAACACATTGAGGAAGTCAGACATATTATCTGGCAGAGGTCAGTAGTGCACATACATACTGGCCAGCACATTATATTCACTGAGCCCTACTCATTGCTGCTGTAGAACTAATCAGACCAAATCCAGAAGGTAGTCCGGATTTACTTCAGAATATTTGAGAGCAGAATTTGTCCCATAACTCTTAAAAAGAGGGATCTATTCAAATAAAAAATCCTGTGTCATCATCAGGTCAATTAAAAAATGAACTGGATCTTAATAGCTTGTGACATCTAAAGTCAAAGCATTTTTATCAGTCAGTTGCAAAGATTTGGGATCAGCCATTGGAATATAAAATGACCTCAGTAAAGCGTGGACTCACATACATTTTGCAAACACATATCTACCTGGGGCAAACCACTACAGAAACAGACTTCTCAATGATTTACAGCTCAGTAGCACAGGCAAGCTGTATGCTGTCCCTCTCAGGACAGTTACTCCCTTTCAGGCTCACATATTAGTTAGCAGTGACTTCCAGAATGCTAATGTGCATTTGTCAAAAGATCATTTTCTGCAGCACATCACTGTTGATTGGTGTATAGCAGCTGCACAGCCATTTGTCTATCAGGCCCATTTATCAGATGATGTAGTGCCAAATCCAAGAAGTAATAAGGATGTTTGTTTGGCAATCACAATTTTTTTATTTGTTAAAATAATTCGTTTAAAGCAATTCTTTAAAATAGTTTGGGGCCAAAATATAAGTTTTGAGAAAAACATGGATTTAAATAAATCTCATTATGGATGCACTGATGGTGACCTAAGACAAAATAGCTGTCTCTTCAGATAGATTTCTTAGAGTACTAAAGATAATCAGATCTCACTTTTGAGGGTGCAAACTGATTTACTTCCTGACCACTGCAGCAATTTTCCTTTTTATGTGCAAATAGTACATATGGGCAGTGGTCTGCTTAAGCCACAGCATCTTCAGTGTATGTCTACATTGCAATTAAAAACCCATGGTTGACCATGCCAGCTGGCTCAGGCTTGCAGGGCTCGGACTAAGGGGCTGTTTAACTGCAGTGTAGATGTTTGGGCTCAGGCTGGACCTGGGCTAAGGGACCCTGTGAGAAGGGAGGGTCCCAGATCCCAGGCTCCAGCCAGAGTCTGAATGTCTACACTGCAACTGAACAGCCCCTTATCCTGAGCCCTGCAAGCCAGCTGCAGGTGTCTAACTGAGATGTAGACACACGCCTTAAATATCAAGTGTCACTGTTTTGGGAAAAAAGCTATGAAAAATACTTGATTGCCTCTTTAAAAGGAGACAACCTGGATCCCTCCTGATAAAAACAATCCTGTTCTAACATCTTTCATTTTTAATACATTTCTCTGTGTTGAGAGAGTAGCAACTGTGGACTCAAGTGTAACAGCAATGGCTCTCTACAGCCTGTTGTCTCTATTTGGGTCTCAAAATGTGTGAAGGCACTGAGTAAAGCTCTGGGCCCTAAGGAAATATTGCAGTGATTGTGCCCTGTGCCAGCAGTGGTTACTGAGCTGCCCACCTCCATGAATAGCCAGCCACTCCACTCTGCTTCAGAGTCACACTCAGCAAATAAATGCTGGAGAACATACATCAACTGTACCAGGGCCAAGACTATGAATTATGTGATGGCTGCTGCTATATATGTGCGAAGTGCCAGGGCTGTTATAGTGATGCACATTAACCCTGCAAAACTACAGTGGATAGAAAGACAAATCTAAATGAATGGCTCACTCACTCACTACTCTTACTCTGTGAGTGCACAATATGGGGGGATGGTTCCAAGCTTCTATATTGAAATCCAGACCAGGATTTTGAACAACCCCAGATTTGTCTGGCTTTGGTTTACCTAATACAGAGAGAGATCCATATCCTGGTTTGCATTCTGAAGCCCCCTCCAAAGATCAGGGTGTTTGTATCTGGGATTTTGGCTTGGGCCTATCTCAGACTCTAGCACAAATTGAGGAGAATTTGGTTAGCCCTCCTCTGCAGATTAAAGCAGGATTCTTGTATCAATAGGATCCTGGTCCTATGAGTAGTCCATACTGATCAGTGACTCAGAGGCAGCATAGCAGATAAGGGCAATTGCTTTTGGTCAGCTATCAGCTGAGTGGTTTCACTTGGGAAGCAAGATCAAGTACTCAGGAATGGGAGAAAGACAGGTTTACTGATGGGGTAGAAAGGCTAGGAAAAGAGGTTGTCAAGGAACAGGAACATTGTTTTGGGCTGGGGGGTGTTGGTTGGTAGACTGGCTTAATTCTGGTGGATCTGGCCCCGAATTTAAGCTTAAACTATTCATAGTTCCTTTACTGTAACCAAACAAAAAACATTTCAAAGGTGTTGTGCCATGAAACCTTCTCTTTCTCAATAGCCCTTAAGAATAACTGCTTTCCTGTCTCTATACAATGTGCTATCTGCTCACCTAAAGTTTCCTACCTGAACTCTGGAGGGATTATTAACTGACTGTACTTGGACTAGTCACTACAATTCAATTCTGACATTTCCAGAACAGACATACTAGTAGTAACACTGGTAGACACCTCAACTGCATGGTGGTCACATTTAGCCTCAGGTAGAGTGAGTCTAAATGAAGGTGTAGGGAGACGCCCTGGCTCCCCGCCGCGCCTGAGAGGGATGGTCCAAAACTGACGCCAGAGTGGGCAGAGCCACCGCCGCCTGTCCCCTCCCCCAGAAGTCTAGGGGCAGGACAGGAAGTATAAAAGCCCGGCCCTAGCGCTCAGTTAGGTGCAGGCTGCCAGAGAGGACTGACGCTGGTGCTCGAGCTCCTGCCGGGCCCAGCCTTCCCTGTGCTCGCTACCCTGAGGAGCACTGGCCGAGCCTGCCCCATGCCCGGTATCCCGAGGAGCGGCCTGAGCTTCCCTATGCCTGGTATCCAGAGGAGTTGCCTGAGCTTCCCTATGACCGGTACCCTGAGGAACCCATGGTCTGGGACCCACCTGACGACGCCGGTGAGAGACAGGTACCTAGAGAGGGGGAGATTGGAAGTGGCCCGGGGGTAGCTGACCCCAGTCTGGCTCCAGGGGACCCCGAACTGATGTCAGTGTGTTGCGGCCAGGATCCCCACTGACTGCAGTGAATCTTTGCTGCTGCTAGGGCCCCGGGCTGGAATGCAGTGGAGTGGGAGGGCCTGCGTTCCCCCTGCCACCCCTCCAAGGGTGGCAGACTCCCCCTGCCCCCTGGCCTGAGAAGGCCCGTTATCCTGTTAACTCGCTGTTCAGCCCCTGCCTGAGGGTCTGACTCTTACCTGTGTTTGCTCAGCCTGCTGAAAGGCCTGAGCCTGAACTGCTTACTGCCCCGCCTGGACCCCGGGCCTGGGCACCTAGAGACCATTTGTTTGCTCAGCCCCTGCTGAAGGGCCCGAGCGCTGACTGTTTACTGCCCTGCCCCGCTGCAGGGCCGGGCTTATAGACTCCATGATTACCCGGCCCCTGCTGAAGGGCTGGGACTCTGCCTTGTTTAGAGACTGTTTGTTTGCTCAGCTCCTGCTGAGGAGTCTAGGCCCTGAACGGACTGCTGCCTGTAGGGAGGCACCCTGGCTCCCCGCCGCGCCTGAGAGGGACGAGCCCCAGCACCGGACCCTTAAAGGAGGCAATGAATGTATGGATAATACTGGCAAGGTCCTCCTCTAAAATGAAAGGGAGGAGTTTCCTGACCAGCTGAAAATGGAAGAAGTCATTATTCACTAGAGTTTCACTCTTTGTATCCTGGAGGAATGCAAAGTCCATCATAACCCTGAGGAATGGACTACTTCACTGACATGCATCCAACGAAGTGGGTATTCACCCACGAAAGTTCATGCTCCAATACGTCTGTTAGTCTATAAGGTGCCACAGGACTCTTTGCTACGTTTACAGATCCAGACTAACACGGCTACCCCTCTGATACTTCACTGATCAGAAAGTCCTCACCTGATAATGGGCTTAGTGTAACAGCCAGCTCCTCAAAGTGTTTCCCTCTTCCATTCTGCCTTCCTTTAACATCCAACATCAGTTGAGACTGGAGTCTTTGGAGGTCCCCTGAATAGCTTTCGAGAGCTAAATAATTCGTACAATGGGTGTAACTAGTGGCTGGAGACTAATCTGGTTGCACAATTGTTTGAGAACCAGACTCCTGTACAACCATGAAAAGTGTTTATTATCTGTTCTGTAAGGCAGAGTAGCATCCAAAAACAAAACTATCTGGAGTTTTCTGGGACTGGAGGTCCCCACCCACTTTGTTTAAATGACATTCACTCCCAATGTGTTCTGTTCCCTCTATCAGGCCTTAGTCAGACTTTTCTTTTTTTCCCTAGCTTACAGAATATTATGGTTTAATTTTTACTAGTCGTCCAACATTCTGGGCAGGTG
Organism: Gopherus flavomarginatus; assembly: GCF_025201925.1. NCBI lineage: Eukaryota > Metazoa > Chordata > Testudines > Testudinidae > Gopherus > Gopherus flavomarginatus. Next base: position 59,330,250 of record NC_066620.1, on the reverse strand, counting down.
TGATGGAGGGTGTCAATCTGTGTGTGGGCAAACAAGGCACTTTTACAAAAGATGGCCAGCTAAGGAGATCTGCCAATGTGTTTATTTTTCATGAGCCACTGCTGAGCAATTTGTGCAGGCAACAACAGCCTGCTCTCCAGTTACCAAGAGCAGCATGGACATTAATTACATACCTGTCTGCTGCAGCAATGTCACAAGCAAGATGGGATGGAGGGCTTCTGGTTTCTGTGCCTGAAGCTTTTATACTCCACGCCCAGCTCTTAACTGTAACCCACAAATTATCATATGCATCCATTGTGAAGGCATTATCAGCAGGGGCACTCTATCCTGACTGGATACATTTTTGGTTAGGTCCAGATCCACCAAAGGGACTTAGCCGTTGTGATGCTCAGCATTACAGCACCTACCTTTGAGAAAGCGCCTAGAAAAAAAAAATCACAGGAACAACACTGCTAGCCACAAAGCCTACATTAGGCATCTAGGCTCCCTATACAATGAACAGGGAGAGATGGAGCCTTAGAATTCAATCCACAAATCCGGCATCAGAGCCGCCTACATTAGCCAATGGGAGATGCTGGTGACAGGGTTGTGCTACGTCCCACTCCTAAGTCCAGGCTGCAGAGAGGCATCTATCTGCTCGTGAGTCACAAGCCAAAGGAAGATAGGTGTTTGGCCTCCTAGGATGCATGCATGCAGGGGCCCAATCGGAAACTGCTCATGCCACACAAAATAGCTAGGAGGGGGAAAGAGGAGGAGGCCCACTTCTAAGAGCACTTGAAAAGTGAGGGGAGGGCAGGGGCTCCCTCCCCCAGGCCTCATCCCTGTGTCCCACCCAAGACCCTGTCCCTGGCCAAGCTGGAAGCCAGAGCTGCCTGTGTCCCCTCTCACCCCTCCCCTAGGGCCTCCTGCCCAGGGGAGGTGGAGGGACCCAGGCTCCCCCACAGCTGCCCTGACTCAGCTTCAGCTGGGGGTGGGGCTTGGAGCTGCAGCTCGGCCATGGTAAGAGCTGCACAGGCAGCTGTGGGGAGCCATGGTGGACCCACCACCTGCCCACAGTTCTGGGGGCCCAAGCAGCCCCCAGCCCAAATCCCCATCCCGTAGCCCCCTGCCCATGTGGTTCTTACCATTGCCGGACAGCAGGTCAGAGGCCCCCACCCCCAGCCAGAGCTGGGTCAGGGAGAGCTGCGCGGGCAACTGTGGGGATCCAGTGCAGAGTCACAGACCTTCCACCTCCACCTCTCCCTAGGCAGAGAGCCCGGGGGCAGGGACATGGGCCAGGGGCTACTCTCAGCCCCCCAGCACTGAGGGCAGGTAGAGGGTCTGCGCAGCTCCCTAGCCAGGCTCCAGTGCCATGCTGGCCTGGCTGGGGCATGGGGCCTCGCAGGGGAAGAGGTGGGGAAGGGGGCAGGTCTGCCCGGGAAAAGTGGGTTGGCTAGGCCCATTCATTTCCAAAAAGTGGGAGGGCAATGGCCCCTTGGTCCCCACAGGTTCCGGCACCACTGCCCACTTCCCTCATAACCTTTAGTCTACTAGCTAGGGTTCTTCACTCAGGATGTGGAAGACCCCTCAGTTCAAGTCCTTTCTCCTCTTCAGGAGAACTAGGATCTACCATCTCTTAGGTAAGTGCCCTAATCATTAAGCTATAGCATATTCTGAGGTAGGGTCTGTCATCAGATGCTACCAGTGTGGTGCTCTGCTCTATCCAATGTTGATATCAGTCGGCTGCATGCGTGTGTTCCCTCTGTGTGCTGCCCCAGCTATGGCTGACCCAGAAGACCCTGAGAGAACCCCCAATGATCACAGACTCTATTCAAGTATGAAGGCACCCTGGCCAGGTTTATTGTTGAAGAGAAACACAGTCTCCAGCTCCCCGGCATAGAAGTTCAAGATGCTGCTAAAGTGCTGCTAGCAAGTACACATGTGCTCCCTGACTATTGGACTCAGCTCAGTCAGTGACAGGATTTTCCCCTGCCCCCTAGGCTGGACAAAGACATCCATTCAGGGGTGCATTCTTATACAGAGGTACAAACAAGTTACACATCACCCCTGACATTGAGGTGCAACCCCTCCACGTAGTAAGGTGCCGCCTCTCACCTTGTATATGTTGGTTCGAACAAAACAACTGTATCCATCATATTACCCTTTTAGCCCTGTCATTGGGATGGGTCAGCCTGTTCCTTGTTATCTGTGTGGAGTGTCCAAGTTTGTGAATGTTCTGATATCTGGTGTCCAGTACCTTTTAGGTATGTCTCTTTTTGCAGCATCAGCCCTTTCCTTGCCAGCTTCTGTGAGCAGGGCCTGCCTCTGGCTCACAGCTTAACTTTGCTTTATGTTAGCAAAGTTTTGACCATTACTTTAGTTCAGGCCTTAGGCCTCATACTGGGCCTCTGATAAGGGTTTATGTTTCAGGGCCTCATCTTACTACAGGGCCTCCCTGGTCTCTCCAATCAAAGTTGTTTCACTTTAAATAATTAAATATTAGTTGACCAGAGAGAGTTGAGCTCACTTTAGATACCTATGTGAACCCCTTCTCCTCATCAGGCAGAGGGGGGCTCGAACCAGTAGTTTCCCACATCCTGGGTGAGCCTCCTAACCGCCGCATCTTAAACAGTCATTTACCCCATGCAAAATAAGTGTGAAATGCTACTAGATCAGAGAAGTAGCATTTTACACTCATTTCACACCATGATTGCACAAAGTGCAAAGCACTGGAGAATCAGGATGTATAGTGAGGGTTCATCTTGCATAAAAACTCTCATACCTTGTTTGAGAGAGGGTGACCAGACAGCAAGTGTGAAAAATTGGGAAGGGGATGGGGGGTTATAGGAGCCTATATAAGAAAAAGCCCCAAATATCGGGACTGTCCCTATAAAATTGGGACAGCTGGTCACCCTAGTTTGAGGGAACAAAGTCAATGGGCTATGATGCTATTTTATAGTGAATCTGTACAGGAGATTTTTCTTATTACGCAACTTCCTATCTTAGGCCTGGTTTACACTACTCATTTAAACCGAATTTAGCAGTGTTAAACCGATTTAACCCTGCACCCGTCCACACAATGAGGCCCTTTATATCGATATAAAGGGCTTTTTAAACCGGTTTCCGTACTCCTGCCCGACGAGAGGAGTAGCGCTGAAATCAGTATTGCCATGTCAGATTAGGGTTAGTGTGGCCGCAAATCGACGGTACTGGCCTCCAGGCGGTATCCCACAGTGCACAATTGTGACCGCTCTGGAAAGCAATCTGAACTCGGATGCACTGGCCAGGTAGACAGGAAAAGCCCCGCGAACTTTTGAATTTCATTTCCTGTTTGCCCAGCGTGAAGCTCTGATCAGCACAGGTGGCGATGCAGTCCCAAATCCAAAAAGAGCTCCAGCATGGACCGTAAGGGAGATACTGGATCTGATCGCTGTATGGGGAGACAAATCTGTTCTATCAGAGCTCCGTTACAGAAGACGAAATGACAAAGCATTTGAAAAAATCTCCAGGCTATGATAGACAGAGGCCACACCACAGTGCTGCGTGACAAGCGTAACGGAAAGCCAAAGAATCAAATGGATGCTTATGGAGGGAGGGAGGGGGTACTGAGGATTCCAGCTGTCCCACAGTCCCCGCAGTCTCTGTAAAGCATTTGCATTCTTGGCTGAGCTCCCAGTGACTGAAGGGTCAAAAACATTTTCCAAGGTATTTCAGGGTATATGTCGTCAATTTACACCCTTCCCCCCAACCCGAAAGAAAAGGGAAAAAAAAACATTTCTTGCTTTTTTCAATGTCACCCTATGTCTACTGCATGCTGCTGGTAGACGGGGTGCTGCAGTGCTGAACACCAGCATCCCCTTTCCAATGGCAGACGGTACAATATGACTGCTATCCATCGTCATCATCAGCCCATGAGTGCTCCTGGCTGGCCTCAGTGAGGTCGGCTGGGGGTGCCTGGGTAAAAATGGGAATGACTGCCGGTCATCCCAAGCACATGGTACAGAACGGCTGGTAACCGTCTTCATCATAGCAACTGGAGGCAGAGCTCTATCAGCCTCCCCCTTTCATGTCTAAAGAAAAGATTCTGTACTGCCTGGACTATCATAGCAGCGGGAGGCTGGGCTCCTCTCCCTCGCCACCCTTTAATGTCCTGCCTGGACTATCATAGCAGCTGGAGGCTTCCTCCCCATCATTTTATCTCACAAAAAAGTCAGTGTTTCTTATTCCTGCATTCTTTATTACTTCATCACACAAATGGAGGGGACACTGCCACGGTAGCCCAGGAGGGTTGGGGGAGGAAAGAAGCAACGGGTGGAGTTGTTGCAGGGGCACACTCTAGAATGGCATGCAGCTCATCATTTCTGCAGGATCTCTGGTGCTCTGATGCAGATCAGCTGTGCTCTCTGGTTCTCTAGTACACTTGCCCCATATTCTAGGCAGGACTGACACTATTTTTAGACAAAACATAAAGTAGGGAATGACCCCGGGAGTCATTCTTATTTTTGTCCATGCGTCCCTGGCCGACCTCAGCGAGGCCTGCCAGGAGCACCCATGACAGCAGCAGATGGTACAGAATGACTGATAACTGTCATCTCATTGCCAATTTACAATGGCAGACGGTGCAATAAGGATGGTAATCGTCTCTGCTACTACCTTGCAAAGACAAATGAATGCTGCTGTGTAGCACTGCAGTACCGCCTCTGTCAGCAGCATCCAGTACACATACAGTGACAGTGACAAAAGGCAAAATGGGCTCCATGATTGCCATGCTATGGCATCTGCCAGGGCAATCCAGGGAAAAAGGGCGTGAAATGATTGTCTGTCGTTGCTTTCACGGAGGAAAGATTGAGTGATGACATTTACCCAGAATCACCCGTGACACAGTTTTTGCCCCATCATGCATTGGGATCTCAACCCAGAATTCCAGTGATCGGGGGAGACTGTGGGAACTATGGGATAGCTACGGGATAGCTACTCACAGTGCAATGCTCCGGAAATCGACGCTAGCCTCGGTACATGGACGCACACCACCGAATTAATGTGCTTAGTGTGGCCGCGTGCACTCGACTTTATACAATATGTTTTACAAAACCGGTTTATGTAAAATCGGAATAATCCAGTAGTGTAGACATACCCTTAGAAAAGTGTCCCAAATTACCTTCAAATGGACCTTCAAATGGACTAAGTACAGTTCTGCTTCATCTTTAGTAGGAGGCCACCTTTTGTCAATCCTTTGAGCAGTTGTATAAGAAAAGTTTCTTTATATTTTATTGGCATACATATTTCCAAGGTGCATCCCAGCAGTATCTGGATCTCCTCTGTTAACAAACTAACTGAAGCTTGGAACACAAGACTGCTTGCATCTAAAGGTAGAATCACACATTAGGCCAAAGAACCGAGAAATAGATAGTACTAAGAAGTTGTGTAGGATTAGCCTAGGGCCACAAAATAGGGTGCTAGGGATGATTTATTCAAGTGTGATAATCAAGATGGAAAGAGTTATGCTACCCCAAAGAAAAATAGGAATAAGGGACCATAATTAAGGAAGCCCTATAACCTGAATTGATCTAGCAACACATACTGGCTATAACACAACTATGTTTGCTGAATGTTTGCTCATGGGCATGTACAGTGAGTCACTGCACACTACCCCCTTCTGAGATCCACCCTAATAAATCAGCAGAGAGGCTGATGACAACTATTAGTAACAGGGATCTGTGTATGTGGGTGGCTTGTGGAGGATTGTATGGCAAGTTTCCATGACTTATGTATGCATCACTGTCCTAAAAGTTAGGTATGTAGGAAGTAATGTGATGTCTCATGTGTTATCAATAGGCTTTAATGGCACCCTCAAGTAACTGGGAGCTAATTAAGGACTCTGTGGAACTCATCTGCTTAATATATGGCCAGTCTCTACTTTCATTAACAGATGTGGTGCTGGATAGTGCACACTAGCACAGCTTTTTGACATGGTTTCAGATAGGTTCAGGTTAGGAGGCATTTTTTAATCCATGCCATCTGTTGGTTCCAACACATCATGGTCTGTTCTGTTTGTTCCTTACTCTCCTGTTCTGCTGTGCACATCTGGATTTAACCTACTTACTTGCTCTTTTAGGGGACAAGGGATTTGAATGAGATCAGTCAAACAAAATTCACTTGTTAGCCAACTCACATATAAATCCAGGTTTCCTACAGCTGAAAGGCCAATGCATTTGCTCCCCTCACAGAACTCTCATTAAAATGGAATTAAATGACTATTGGGGAATCTCAATTTAAAGTCATATTCAATTCTTCGAGTCCTTCATTGGGAAACATTCAATCCAAGCTCATCTGTCTGTTAGTATAGTGATGCTATTTTAATTACATTGCTTCCTAAAGTTTGATTCAATCCTGGACATTAGCTTTGGCGTTAACTTCTATACAAGTAGGATCGGACCTTATTCTGCTCTAAGTCCCCGCTGTTGGTAAACCAACCACTATTGTTCAGTCAAGTTTCCAATGAATTAGGCTACATTGCTCATCCCCTATGAAGTACTGCGCAATTCTCCTTGCACTCGCAATTGCTTCAGTGTGTTTTTTGTCATGTCAGGCTGATGTTCCAGAAGAGAGGCCTCCATGGAAATAGCTCTGGGTAGCACCCATCACAAGTGCCAGATGTTCCCGTGTCATTTCACTTCATGCTTTCCCATGTATGGTTATTTCCCCTGACCTTGGGAAATGGTTCCAATGGGTGAGTCAGTTCTTCATTTTAAGGCTAGGTTTGAGTGAGATTTGTTTCTTATCAGTTGTTGACTAAGATTTCTTTAGAGCCTTTCTAGGTCCAGGTCCAGGTGGGATCTATCCTCATGGCGTTAGCTTTGAATTGCTGCTTAGTTAGTTGGTCAAAGTTTGAATGGCACTTTGAACATGTAAGCACTACAGATGTGCTAAGTATTAGCACAATCTCTTCTTGTGATGTGCAATGGCAGCTAATATCAACAGGCGGGTTGATCATTCTTATATATTGTGCCCCTATTGGCGCATGAAGGGCACAGTTCAAGCACCAGAGCTGTGCACTCAGATTCCTCCAGTGCCATGCTCTGGTAAATTATTCAGGGACTAGGGGAAAGGCTAGTGAAGTGGCTTGAGTAGCTTCTGCCAAGCCTGCACACCCTATGCTGCTTCAGGAGGAGAGAATATGTGCAGTAGTGAATCCACTAGCTGTGCCCTGCCACCAAAGACACAACGTGCAGTGGTGCCAGGGGGTCCACTCAGCACTGAGCTCTGTGATCTGCAGGAAGTGCATACCCCACCTAGGCAGGATCCCCACATCTGATCCCTCCACCTTGTGCAGTGAAGTCATTCTGGTCCTGCTGCTGGTAGCCTCATCATGTGCAGGTTTAGCAGCTTCCTAATGACGCCTGTGTGCAATGCCTCTGAACTGGAGATTCTAATGATTAACGTTCTTAACAAAATAACCTTTTCTTTGCATGTCTTTTGTACCACATGTACTTCACAGTACATTGCTAATCTAACAATGCAGCTAGGTAGTTATAGTAAAAGAAGATCAAAAACTTATTTCTCCTCTAGAAAGGAATCTCTAATAAAGCAGACCTTGCTACCAAATAGCATTATCCAGTCCAGCATCTAACTACACCTGGCAACCGCAGAAAAATATATACCCACTTTCTGCATGGGAAACCCCACTGCTGATCATATAGGTCCTTCCCCACCAATCCCAGAAGGCACTGCTAGAGGTAAACTTTTCAAACACGTGTTGTGCCTCTTTAATATGGGTCTGATCCTGAGAGATGCAGAGCACCTGCGTCTCTCATTGACTTGCTCTAGCCACTACAGTCAAGAATGGCTATCATGCTAATAAAGAATTAGAACTTTCTCCAATACCCTCAGTCAGAAGTGTATTCAAGGTACTCAGACTGTGGAGTTATACTTTTCCATTAGATCAAATGCCTATAGATCTCTATTGGTATTTTCTTTTATTGCAGCAATACACAATTAATGTTGCAACGGGGAGCATGGGAGGCACAGCATAATTTTGCCAGTATATTACTGTTTGTCTGTATAGATTGTAAATCCTTTGGTGTAGAGATCATCTCATATTCTGGGTGGCTTTGTCCAGACAAGGATTTAATGTGAAGTCTTAGATCCAGCTCACTCTAATTAACTCTCTTCAGACCACCCTAGATTTTAAGTGAACCAGTTTAGAACAGGCTAAAGTACAATCGCTTTGTTCTGACTAGAGGTTTGGAAGGTTTTAAAAGATCTAGCCAGGTAACTCCATCTAACATCACGTTTACATCCTAGTCTGGACAAGGTCTGTGTACAGAGTGCCTAGGCACAGCAGGGTTCTGATTGTGATTTGGACCTATAGGCACTAACACAACACTATACTATTGATAAATAACTAGCAATTTTTTACATCTATTCACAACAACAGATGTCCAGGAAAGTGACTAACACTGATGTAATATCAGTAGTGATGGATTAGCTGAAGGGAAATATTGATTAAAGGAATTCTTGTGCTGGTTTTTTTTTTTTAATATTTATGTCCTCCTTCCTATCCCTACACCTCAGAGATAAAAAAAATTTACCCCACTCCGGGATGGGGTAAATGGTTGCAGTGTAAATGCCAGTTACATAAGTTTTTTCATTTATTACTGTATATTATATTTGTTAATTGATTTTATTCAACTGCCCCTGTGGATTTAAATTAGCAGTGACATTTAATCTTAGTCTATTATACCCTGTTTCTTTAAGTTGTTAAGTAAATGACTGTTAGCTCTAATTTAAGTATCTTGGATGAATATTATTTAGAATTGGTATGTCTGAGTTAGACCCATGCTGCACGTTATTATTATTAGGTTCATTCCCATCCTGCAGGTTCCTAAGACACGCTATTGAGTGTGTACGGGGCCAGCCAGGTGGAAGCACCACCATTTTTAACTTCCCTTAGGAGTAAAGGGACTGCAGCAGTGTGGTGGATAGAGGATTCCCACTTATCCAACATCACCTCTGGGATACTCGGGATCTCGTTTAATGTCAACAACATCAGGCGCCGAGTAACCCGGGGAAGAAAGGGGGGTTACATGAGCATCCTAGGCACAGAGCCACTGTAAAATAAGAGAAGTGAGTCAGCCCTAACATGAGCTCATGCTGTGCAAGCTCCTCACCAGTACACCTCGATTTAAACCTGTAACGCTCCCTGCTATTCCGGTTCCAAGCTATCACGTGACTCAAACCTGGACTGCCACATCCCTGCTAATCCAGCTCAGGGCCTGTCCTGAACATAGCCAATCGCACATGCTTAATGATGCTATGTCCTATTCTTTGTGATACAGACACCTAAATACACTGGATGTTAAACTGAACCCACCACCCACATTTCCTTTGGCACATCTGCCAAATTTGAGCCTGGAGATCTCCATAAATGAAAGGCTCAGTATCAACCCCCTGACCCAGACATATGATCCTAACTCTTCCACTGGCTCAGTGATCAACTCATAAGCACGAGAGGCACAGTGACTTGCCTAATTTCCTCATGAAGATGGGGATAATGCTAACCCTGCTTTGTAAAGTGCTTTGAGGTCTTCAAATGAAAAGTGCTATGCAAGTGCAAAGTACTATTATTATAACTCATTTCAGTTGGAGGAAGTTGTCTGGTTTCAGCTTATCATACGTGGAAAAAATTCCTTCCAGATCCTTTGTGGTGATCAGCTTTTTGCAGTTTATCATCACTATTACTTTGTCACGTAGGCTGACAAATCTTAGTGCTGCTCATACAGCCAGCCTCCGGCCTGCAAAAAGGATTAACATCACAGCAACCAAGTGTGTGTTAAACATTTTCTATCACTAGCTGAAGACTTCTCACTGAATTTCTGCAGCCTCCATTTTGAAATTAATTACTGTTCAAAGAAGATGGTCCCACTGGGATTTGATTGTGGCTGGTTAGAGAACAGAAGGGGGCAATGGGGGCTCGGGCTGCCAAGCTTTTTCATTCTATTGGTTGATTTTGATTATGGACATTAGTATTCTCGTGCCTTCCCTGCCATGACTATAATGCTTGAAAAAGTGCTGTGAGGACATTATTAATCAGACAAAGGTAAATTCACTTAATGCAATAGTTCACTGTTCCCCAGCATGCATGCATGCCATTTTGTCTGCCAGATGCAGGACTTTATACAGAGTACTACTGAATCTCCCCTTGTTGCCTTTATACTTTGTGTCCCTCACAGCAGGTAGCTCCAGTCAGACCTTTCCATCTGGCTAGCATGGCATAGCTCTTTCCCCTGTTCTAACCTTTGCCCTCCTTCAGGAGCCCACTCTGTGCACATCTATTCCTTGACTATGCTCAGGCCACCCTTATATGCCCTTGCAGGCTTGGTTCCTAGTCACATGTATCCACTACATGACCTCTGGACTGAAAGATAAACTAGACACAGTGAGGCTGAAAACCCAGGACTTCCTTAAAGGACCAGCTGACCCTGCACTTAGCTACAGAATGAACCAAGCAATCCTGTCCTTGCTGGATAGGGTCACCTTTGTCAAGCTTTAACTCAACACCCCTAGGGCCTGATTTTCAGTGGTACTAACTACCTAGCAACTAGCAACCAATTTAATCTGGAGATGTAGGCACTTAGCACCTCTGAAAATTGGGCCCAGAGTATGTCAGTTGGAACCCCACAAATTGGAGGCATCCAGAATTAGGTGAGACTTTTGAAAATGTTAGTCAGTGCTGCTTTCTGCCTCGGTTTCCCCATCTGTAAAATGGGGATATACTTACCTTTCTTTATAAAATACATTGATATTGGTGGATGATAAGATCTATAGACATGTTAAGTATTATTAATTAAATAATCATAATCAATATTTAATGAAACAAAATACTTTCCTTTCATTGTATTCCTCCCCTGAATTACAGTATTTCCAGCATCGACACCATAAACACTGTTCAGTGGAAAACATTACATCACCTCTATTTTCTATCTTCCTCCCATCCTTATCAGAATTGTTATCCAGACAGCGTCATACAGCAATTTGTCCATCCCTTTTTATCCAGCACTTTAGACATCCCCTGATTCAAAACAATTTCTGAACAGTATATCTCTGTCACTATTGCTTCCCGCCTCTTTCTCTTATCTTGGTTATAATGCAATCCATGAATAAGGGATTTTTTTGTCCCTACAACTTTTTATATTCAAATGTTGATCCAACAGAAGATCACATAATCTTTCTTTACTTCTATCATAACTTACTTTACTTTTTCACATCATCTAAAATACATTTTGGGTCAAAAGAAACAGCTGAGGCCTGACCAGTTTAGTTTGATCTGAAATTAAAATTTTGAGTTTTTCAATGTAAGGAAAAATGTGAAAAAAAATAGTTTGGATCAGTCCAAAATGTTTTTTCCCCCTGATTTTTCAGTCCAACTGAAAAAATCAGCTATTCACACAGCTCTAACTGTAAACTGTGTGTCTGGGTCCATACCAGTTTTTAATTACAGCTAGAGCATTCAGAGTTACAGAGGTAAAGTAGCGCCTGAGTTCTGACAGTGAATCAGTGGGCTAAATCCAGTTCTGGCTCAATTCTATGGAAGTTTGCCAGTTATTTCAATCGGACCAAAAAGTTCCTGTGCCCGCGCCACTTCCCGCAGCTCCCATTGGCCTGGAGCAGCGATCTGCCGCCAGTGGGACCCACGATTGGCCAGACCTGCAGATGGGGCAGGTAAATACACCAGCCTGGCCCGCCAGGAGCTTTCCCTACACAAGTGGTGACCCCTGTTTGAGAACCCCTGTTCTAGTCCCCTATGCATGAGACTAGGCAGCACAGAAGGGACCCCCTTCCAGCCAAATCCCTGAATCCAAATGAAGCAAATGACATTTGAAAAAAACCATTCTTCTGCAATTTCTTTCAAAAGAAAATGGAGCATATTTTCCACTGCATGCCAGAAGGTGAAGACTGGACATGTAGAAGTTGCCTAATTAAAAGCACTAAATTTGGGAATAAAACATGTTACTCACTGGTTTTTTGATATACCCTGAAGTTTGTCAGAGATTTATTTGCAAAACCTTTCTAGTAAGGGCAAGTCAGCTGCCCTGATGAATACAACATTAAATATTATGGAATCCATGATGCAGCTCTTCTCTGTTTTACACTTTCTTAATCAGTATTTCTAAGCTGATTTTATATTTTATAAGTACTCTTAAGCCTTCATAAAGTAATCATTCCAGATTACTACATATTTAACTCACTGAAACAAAGACATTATTTTAAACTAATCAATCACAGAGGTTTAGTCTTCTCATAACAATGTTCATTGCGTTTAGAAAAAGGAAACATTAATTTACTTTGTGTGATTCCATAACAATAGACATGTTTATGAAATTTCACCTACTTTAAAAATATGTTTCCAAAGATGTTAGGCATAACAAAGGATTTTATATCTTACTAAGGTACTGATTTTGCTAGAGGGTTCTCTTAAAACCAGTTAATCAAATAGACTGAAGTAAAGAAAGGGAAACTCATTTGTCTAGCTGTCTCAGGGGTTCTCAAACTGGGGGTCGGAACCCATCGGGGGGGTCACGAGATTATTAATTGGGGGGTTGTGAGCTGTCAGTGTCCACCCCAAATCCCGCTTTGCCTCCAGCATTTATAATGGTATTAAATATATTAAAAAATGTTTTTAATTTATAAGGGGAGTCAGACTCAGAGGCTTCCTGTGTGAAAGGGGTCACCAATACAAAAGTTTGAGAACTACTGAGCTATCCGTCAGGAAAGGGTTTTTGTCCCTTTAAGGGCTGTCTTCAACAGGGGGTGAAGGGAGAAGGGGATCGACAGAAAGGATAGGAAGACTTGGGAAGCAAGTTTTTTGCACTATAGTAATTAAAATTAAAATGTGTATTTTAGATAAGGGTGGTCTTTTGAAGGATTTATTTAAAATATTATATGTCTGAAGATCCAAGCATTTAAGGCTAAAAATGAATTCTCAGATTGTGCATCTAAAAATCTACGTAACATCTTCAGCAACACACAAATGAAATATTTTTAAAGCAAATTTTAAACTAAGATCCTGTAGACTAACATGTTCTGAGTAATTACAGCAATGCACAACTATTTTTGTCAGTAAATTCAGAAACTGATAGTATATAAGTGGGGGTTGGCAAATGCCTGTAAAATGGCTTTATTACCACTTGAATTACCACTAGATTTAATGTGGTGCTAATAGTCTGGCAGGCTGGAAGGCTTTTTCACTTTTAAGTACTAGATTCCCTATGGAGGAAGACACACCAGGCTGCAGCAGCTAGCGGTGGGAGCCTGCAGGAAGGGTCAGAAGAGGGATAGGACAAGGTGGGAAGGTGGACACTAAGACCCAGAAGTGCCACAAATTTAGGGGTGCCCTATGCAGCCTGTATGCTGCATATGCCTAAGGACTGCCCTGGAGGGGAGGGCATGGGGGTAGGAGTGGAGTGGGGGTGAGGCAGGGATGGAACAGGGGCAGTAAGAGGTTAGGTGGAGGCAGGGGCAGCTCCAGGCACCAGTGCACCAAGCACGTGCCTGGGGCGGCAAGCCATGGAGGGCGGCCTGCCGGTTGCCATAAGGGCAGCAGTCAGGCTGCCTTCGGCGGCATGCCTGCGGGAGGTCCGCCAGTCCCGCGGTTTCAGCGGTGGGTATTCCGAAGGCACAGGACCAGCGGGCCTCCTGCAGGCATGCCGCCGAATCCGTGTTACCAGCAGACCTCCTGCAGGCGTGCTGCTGAAAGCCGCTTGACTGCTGTGTTTGGGGTGGCAAAATACATAGAGTCGCCCCTGGGTGGAGGTTTGGGGGAAGGGGTGGGGTGAGTCAGAGGTGGAGCGGGGGCAGGAAGAGGTGGAGTGAGGGCTTAGGGGAAGGGGTGGGATGAGGCCTGGGGCAGAGAGTGGTTGAGCACCGCTTGGGAACTATCAAAGTCAGCACCTCTGCACTGCAGCACACAGCTTCATTCTAATAAATGCTCCCTTTTTCCACCCTCCCCATATCCACCCTTCTTTCTAAGCTCCTTTCCAAGGCAATGTAAAAACCCCAGCACCTGATGCCATCTGTCAAGCTACGCTAATCTGTCCTCTGCTCGTCTCATGGTCACTTTGGCTCACCTCTGATTGATGCTGCTATCTTTTGTTACTGGACACAAGGAATTTACTTGCAGTACCATTCATGGGTTGATACTTCCATTTTCATAAAATAATGTAATAATTATAAATATTGTTCTCAGAGATGCTTTTCATATGCAGGCGTCAAAGAATTTTACTGAGCATTAAGTAATTAAACCCTGTAACAGAACTGTGAGGCAGGCTAGCTTTAGTAACCCCATTTTACAGATGGGTAAATGAGGCACAGCAATATCAAATGACTTGCCCAAGGACATACAGTGGGTCAGTAGCAGAGCTGAGTCATCAGCTTTAAAACACTAGGTTACACAAAAAGAACAGGAGTACTTGCGGCACCTTAGAGACTAACAAATATATTTGAGCATAAGCTTCCGTGGGCTACAGCCTCTCACTTTGCCATGCCAGCTCTTCTTTTGTCTTTGTTTACATTGATTTCCATGGCAGCTTTCCAAGACTGTGCAGCATCAGCTAGGGCTTTTTTTTGTCAGAGGAAGGAGAGACTTTTTTTATGATTAAGTCATTGGACTTAATATAGCTCCAATCTCCATCCCTGTGAGAATCTGGAACAAAACCCCAGATACAAAGCTCACATCCATTCTATTAATTAACAAGGGAGCTTAGACCAATTATTTCCTCCAGCTGCAGGAGGTAAAGGGGACCCCTTGCAGCCTCTTAATAAAGGGACACTGAAAGGGAGAAAATATTATAACTGTATCAGCATTTTTGTTGTCCGCAAGCCACTAGCTGGACAATTTTGACAGCTTGATCCACTCCCTCGCCCTGCTTATATAATCTAAATAGTGCAAAGAACAGACAGGTAAACAGAGAGCTGCATGTGCTCAACACCCTTCAGCATCAGAATGAAATTGTCCAGACTCTAAAGGTGTGAATAAACGCAGGGGTGAAAGTAAGCCGGCACGGGCTGGGTACGGCATACTGGTAAAAAGTGGCTGCCAGAACTGGCCCATACCCATCTGACTTTAAAGCGCTTTAATGTCTCTGCCCCTTCTGTGCCCCTTGTCAGTGGCCCTGCCAGGTTCCTACCAGCAGGGCTACCGACGGGGGGCGCAAAAGGGACAGCGATGTTAAAGTGCTGCCTCCTTAAAGTGCTGCCACGGCAGTGCTTTAACATCATTGCCCATGGCCCAGGGGAGGGGGCAGCCAAAGGAAGAGTTGCCCCAGGGCCGGTGATTTAAAAGGGCCCGGGGTTCTAGCCACCGCTGCCGCTACTGCAGCCTTGAGCCCTTTAAACAGCTGCTGGAGCCCTGGGCAGCATGGGCCAGACAGCGTGGATGGGCTGGCTGGAGGATGCTGACCTCCAGCCCCACCCCTTCTGCCCAAGGTGCTGGCCCCCATAACATTAGTCCTGTTTTACTTTCACTCCTGAATAAACATGTGCATTTATGACTGGCTGTCCAAATCAAACTGTAACCCTGAACATGCTGATGTTCTCTCTTCACTGGTTGTTTACCCTTCCATCTACAAACATATGCAGTGTGTATACTCACTACAGAGTCATTTCTAGCGGTAAAAGGTAAAGACCATGCAAGAAGAGGCAATCTGAAAATCAGCTGATCCCATAATTCCACACTATACAGTCACAATTACTTAAACTCCTTTTATATGAAATGAAGGAAGAATCCTGCGGAGTCATTTCTTCTTTCCACTGCTCCAGCTATCCCTGAGAGCTGATGATGCAACATGGGCAGACCTAATAAGTTACATGCACAGAAGCTATGTTTAATGCCTACTGTTGTTGAGCCGTATAAAATCAACATACACAGCAGAGCACAGTGCAAAACCAATGAATGTAAATCACAAGATTTAAAATTATCTTCCCCCCTTGAGTATCTTGAGAATGTTGGAGACCTAGGCCTTATCTACATAAAAAGTTGGACTGCTTTATTTATACCAGTGTAGTTAAAGTTATACATGTCCTAGTATGGAAGCAGTTATACTATATAAGAGTGCTTGTATTGCTAAAACTTCTTCCCATGTGGGAAGAGGAATAAATTATACCTGTATAACGCACCTTTATAACAGTGTCCACAGTAGAGACTGTACTAGTATAACGATTTCAGTTAAAAAAAAAAATCACACCCCTAGCCAAAATAGTTATACCTACACAAAATCTTTGAGTAGATAGGGCCTTAGAACTGGCAGAGAAATAATGGATGCTGCAATAGTGTGGCTAAATTCATAGCAGAGCTGGGGAGGGAAAGGACTTGGAACAACTTCTGTATGAACTGTTGTAACTGAGGCAGCACGGTCTAGTGCAGTGGTTTTCAAACTTTTTTTCCTGGGGACCCAGTTGAAGAAAATTGTTGATGCCTGCGACCCAACGGAGCTGGGGGTGAGGGGTTTGGGAGGGGCTCAGGGTAGAGGGTTGGGGTGCAGGGGTGAGGGCTGCAGGGTGGGGCTGGGAAGGAGGAGTTCAGGGTGGCTCTGGGCTGGGGTACGGGGTTGAGGTGCAGGAGGGGGTCAGGGCTCTGGGCTGGGAGTGCAAGGTCTGGGGTGGGGCTGGGGATGAGGGGTTTGGGGTGCAGGAGGGGCTCCAGGTTTCGGAGGGCTCAGGGCTGGGGCAAGGACTTGGGATGCAGGGGGGGTGTCAGGGCTCTGGGCTTGGGTGCAGGCTCTGGGGCGGGGCCAAGGATGAGGGGTTTTGGGTGCAGCAAGGGGTTCTGGGTTTAGGAGGGGCTCAGGGCTGGGGCAGGGGATTGGAGCACAGAGTTGGGGTGCAGACTTACCTCTAGCAGCTCCCGGTCAGCGGCGCAGCCGGGGTGCAGAGGCAGGCTTCTGTACTATACTGACCTCCCTTCTATACCATGGGCAGAGCCAGGGAAGGGAGTGGGTGATGCTGTAGGATGCAACACTATGGGACATTCTGTTCCCTAAATCTGGAACAGTCCATAAGCAGTTCTCTGGAGGCTGCCCTAATTTATTCCAGAAGCCAAATGATCCCTCAGAGCAGCCCAGGATTCTGAGAATGCGAAGATGGCTACCTGGCTAAAAACCATCTTTGCCCCACTCCTCACATGGGTTAGACCTCAATCTGTATTTTCTAAAACATTATTACAAAGCTCTGTCATTGTTTCAGTCTCTCCATATGCAGTGAATGAGGCTGGTGTCCCCATCTCTCTGCTGTTGATCTGCAAGTCCCTGCACAGCCAGGAATGCAGGTTTATAGTGCTCCAGCAGAACTGTGAGCAGAGGATATGCCAGGTCATAAGTACATCACTAAGCTTTCTCCTCCACAGCAAACTGTAGTAAATCTCAAGTCCCTCGCTCACCCACTCTCATATTTGCAAGCATGCTGGGTAAAATGGGGCAGGGTGTCTGGAGAGAATGAGAGTAGACATGGACTTAAGCATCATCTTTGTCTATACTGAGGCACTGTATAGGCTGTCCTCCTAGGCCTCATTTCTGCTACTCAGCAGGAGTAACCTGTGATTAATGCTCTCAATAATGTGGATTGGATTGCCATGCATGCCTTGTGTTGCATAGATATTTAATTTATGTGCAACACTCTTCATCTGTGCCTGGTAGGATGACATGCTCTGAGGATCAGCCATTTAGCAGACAGGACATCCTGTTGGGAACCACACAGGAAATGCATCTCACAATACAATGCATATCCCTTATAATAAGATGGGAGAACTAGAGTGCCTCGAATTAAATGAGGATATTGATATAGTAGGCATCACAGAAATGTGGTGGAATGAGGATAATCAATGGGACACAGTAATACCAGGGTAAAAAATATATCTCAAGAACAGAACAGGTCATGCTGATGGGGGAGTGGCACTATATGTGAAAGAACGCGTAGAATCAAATTAAATAAAAATCTTAAATAAACCAAACTGTACCATAGAATCTCTGTGGATAGTAATTCCATGCTCTAATAATAAGAATATAGCAGTAGGGATACATTACCAACCACCTGACCAGGATGGGATAGTGACTGTGAAATTCTCAGGGAGATTACAGAGGCTATTAAAATAAAAAACTCAGTCATAATGCGGGATTCAACTATCCCTATATTTTGACTGGTTACAGGATGGGATGAAGAGATAAAGTTTCTTGACACCTTGAATGACTGCTTCTTGGAGCAGCTAGTTCTGGAACCTAAAAGAGGAGAGGCAATTCCTGATTTAGTCCTAAGTGGAGCACAGGATCTGGTCCAAGAGGTGAATATAGCTTGACCGCGTGGTAATGGTGACCATAACAATTAAATTTAACATCTCCGTGGTGGGAAAACCACCACAGCAGCCCAGCACTGTAGCATTTAATTTCAGAAAGGGGGACCACACAAAAATAAGGAAGTTAGTTAAACAGAAATTAAAAGGTACAAAAGTGAATCCCTGCAAGCTGCATGGAAACTTTTTTAAGACATCGTATTAGAGGCCCAACTTAAATGTATACCCCAAATTAAAAAACATAGTAAGAGAACCAAAAAAGTGCCACCGTGGCTAAACAACAAAGTAAAAGAAGCAATGAGAGGCAAAAACGCATCTTTTAAAAAGTGAAAGTTAAATCCTAGTGAGGAAAATAGACAGGAGCATAAACTCTGGCAAATGAAGTATAAAAATATAATTAGGAAGGCCAAAAAGAATTTGAAGAACAGCTAGCCAAAGAGTCAAAAAGGTAATAGCAAAAACAATTGTAAGTACATCAGAAGCAGAAAGACTGCTAAACAATCAGTGGAACCACTGGACAATTGAGATGCTGAAGGAGCACTCAAGTTTGATAAGGCCATTGCAGAGAAACTACATGAATTCTTTGCATCAGTCTTCACGGCTGAGGATGTGAGGGAGATTTCCAAACCTGAGCCATTCTTTTTAGATGACAAATCTGAGAAACTGTCCCAGATTGAGATGTCATAAGAGGAGATTTTGGAACAAATTGATAAACTAAACAGTAATAAGTCACCAGGACCAGATGGTATTCTCCCAAGAATTATGAAGGAACTCAAATGTGAAATTGCAGAACTACTAACTGTAGTAAGTGAAGGCCCTGATAAAGGCCCAGTATGAGGCCTGAGGCCTGAACTAAAATAATGGCCAAGACTTTGCTAACATAAAGCAAAGTGAAGCTGTGAGCCAGAGGCAGGCCCTGCTCACAGAAGCTGGCAAGGAAAGGGCTGATGCTGCAAGAAGATACGTACCTAAAAGGTACTGAACACTAGAAATCAGAACATTCACATACTTGCACATTTCCATAGATAACAAGGAACAGACTGACCCATCCCAATGACAGGGGCAAAAGGGTAATATGATGGATAGAGTTGTTTTGATCGAACCAATCTGTACAAGGCGAGAGGCGGCACCTTACTACGTAGAGGGGTTGTACCTTACTGTGTAAAGGGGTTGTACCTCAATACGTCAGGAGTGATGTGTAACTTGTTTGTACCTGTGTATAAGAATGCATCCTTGGGGCGATGTCTTTGTCCGGCCTAGGGGGCAGTGGAAAGTCCCGCCACTAACTGAGCCGAGTCCATTGACCGTGGGTACATATTTGTAGTATGCTCGGTAGACTAAGTAATCTGCGGAGAACTACTACTGGATCCAATACGGCAATAAACCTGGCCGACGTGCCTTCATACCTTACTAGACTCTGTGGTCATTGGGGGTTCTCTTCAGGTCTGCTGTGTCAGCTATCTGCGCAGAGTTGGGGCAGCACACAGAGGGAACACACGCACGCAGCCAGGTCATACCAACAAAAAGAGAGCAGAGCACCACACTGGTAGCTTCTGACAACACATCTAACAACACTAACTGTAGTCTATATCCTAGCATTTAAATCAACTTCTGTATCAAATGACTGGAGGATAGCTAATATGATGCCAATTTGATGCCAAGGGCTCCAGACGTGACCCTGGCAATTACAAGCCAGTAAGCCTGACTTCAGTACCGGCAAACAGGTTGAAACTATAGTAAAAAACAAAATTGTCAAACACATAGCTGAACATAATTTGTTGGGGAAGAGTCAACACGGTTTTTGTAAAGGGAAATCATATCTCACCAATCTATTAGAATTCTTTGAGGGGGTCAACAAGCATGCGGACAAAGGGGATCTAGTGGATATAGTGTACTTAGATTTTCAGAAAGCCTTTGACAAGGTCCATCACCAAAGGCTCTTAAGCAAAGTAAGCTGTCATGGGGTAACAGGGAAGGTCCTGTCATGGACTGATACCTAGTTAAAAGACAGGAAACAAAGGGTAGGAATAAATAGTCAGTTTTCAGAATGGAGAGAGGTGTAAATAGTGGTGTCTCCCAGGGATCTGTACTGGGACCAGTTCTTTTCAACATATTTATAAATGATCTGGAAAAAGGGGTAAACAGTGAGGTGGCAAAATTTGCAGATGGTACAAAACTACTCAGGATAGTTAAGTCCCAAGCAGACTGCGAAGAGCTACAAAAGGATCTCTCAAAACTGGGTGACTGGGCAACAAAATGGCAAATGAAATTCAATGTTGATAAATGCAAAGTAATGCACATTGGAAAACATAATTCCAACTATACATATAAAATGATGGGGTTTAAATTAGTTGTTACCACTCAAAGAAAGAGATCTTGGAGTCATTGTGATAGTTCTCTGAAAACATCCACTCAATGTGCAGCGGCAGTGAACAGAGCTAACAGAATGTTGGGAATCATTAAGAAAATGATAGATAATAAGACAGAAAATATCATATTGACACTATATAAATCCATGGTATGCCCACATCTTGAATACTGCGTGCAGATGTGGTCGCCCCATCTCAAAAGATATATTGGAATTGGAAAAGGTTCAGAAAAGGGCAACAAAAATTATTAGAGGTATGGAACAACTTCCATATGAAGAGAAATTAGTAAGACTAGGACTTTTCAGCTTGGAAAAGAGACTACCAAGGGGTGATATGATAGAGGTCTATAAAATCATGACTGGTGTGGAGAAGTAAATAAGGAAGTGTCATTTACTCCTTTTCATAACACAAGAACTAGGCATCACCCAACGAAATTAATAGGCAGAAGGTTTAAAACAAACAAAGGAAGCATTTTTTCACACAATACACAGTTAGTCTGTGGAACTCTTTGCCAGAGGATGTTGTGAAGGCCAGGACTATAACAGCGTTCAAAAAAGAACTAAATAAATTCATGGAGGATAGGTCCATCAATGGCTATTAGCCAGGATGGGCAGAGATGGTGTCTCTAACCTCTGTTTGCCAGAAGCTGGGAATGGGCAACAGAAGCTGGGAATGGGCAACTGTATTTAGAATGGCCGGAGACCTGTCGAGAGATTCGTCTCCCTACACACCTCTATCATTGGGGTTTAAGATTGACCAAAATAAAAACTAACAAGGAAGTGCAGGAATAAAACTCAGGTACGTTTATTAAACTAACAGCTGTTCAACACGGTAGGTAAACTGGGTATATTATAAAGAACTCCCAACATAGGTAAGTAAAGCAAACAGGTAAAGGTGACATTATAACTATATTGACTGTGACCAAAAGGGTTTTACTCTCTTCCCAAGATGGGTCCCAGGTAAGGGGTGTGGAGGACTTAAAAGGTCTCTACCATTTCTTGCAGCTTGTCTGGAGCCTCCTGACCTCACGGCATGAATCAGGTCTGGAACCGACCAGCTGACTCGGCAGGGAGAGAAGTGGACCTAAGGCAACAGGTAGGTGGTAACTCTGTGGTTTTTCTTCCTTCTTCCCTGCAGCGTCATGGGTGCAAGTACGATCTGGATGAGAGGGTGGCAGCTAGTAACTCACTCTTCCATGCAAGTGTGTTAAACCTTCCCACAATCCTGAAGCATGATGCTCTGGCATATACGCCTGAGAACAGCACTCTGCCACTCAGATGGGCAGCCCTCTCCCTCAGACGTGCTAGCCCTTATATGCCCTACTGTTACTGGGCAGATCATAGGTCACATGGATATTTGGTTTCCTGCCTTTTGGCAAAAAGGGTGGGAAACTGTCCCTAAGGAGGGGGAAGAAAGGCAGCCAAGATGGATTCCCTGTTGTTGTTCTTGTTGTTAGGAATTCAAGATGGCATGTGGGTATTAACAACCAGAACAGAAATACAGAAATTCTCCCCCTACATGATGATTACCTGTTCTGTTTATTCCCTCTGGGGCACCTGGCATTGGCCACTTTTGGAAGATGGGATACTGGGCTAGATGGACCTTTGGTCTGACCCATTATGGCCATTCATGTTCTTATTCCTTGGGAAACAACTAAATTTCATTATTTTTAATTCAGTAGTTCAACTACTGCTAAATTTACCATTTAAAAAAAATTACATCGTCTTTGAAAATAACTGACACTTCACACCTAAACCGTACTTCCTTCCTGAGCAGTACATAACTCAATGAAACACTAGTCTTCAGCCAAATCTCTGCACTTACTTAATTCTGGGAGCTGTCTTTCCCACACAAATATACAGTAGATTATTTGTAGTTCTTTCATGTTTTGATAGTTATTTGGAAGATGAATACATTTTTATCAATGTCTCCACCCTAGTTAGAACTCTCTGTTAGTTTGGTTTAAAAGTAATATGTGGTTTTATAACACTGACATGAGCCACGTTCGTGCCAAATGAATTGATGGTACCTTTCACTCGGCAATGTTACCAACTTTGATTCCTTTATTTAAAATGCTGTTTTCAACACATTTTCTCCTTGACTACTTTGCAGAAATAAGAAGCTCTTGTACAGATGATGTAACTGCTGATTTGTGTCAGCAAGTTCCAGTATTATAGCTAAATAAATGCAAAATGATTTTAATAATTTTTAATTTGTCTTTCTACGAGGCTTTTCATTGGAGGATTTCAAAGTGCTTTACAAACATTAATGAATTAAGAGTCAACCCCTCTGCCATCCCACAATGAGCTAGGAAAGTATTATTATCCTCACTTTACAGAAAGGAGTCTGAGATACAGATAGTTTAAGTTGCTTCCTGAAGGTCACACTAGAAATCAAAGCTGGAAGCTGAACCCAGATTGCCTGACTCCTAGTTCTAGATCCTCCAAAATATGTAGGCACCTAAATATCTCAGAGGATATGGGCCCAAGCACTTTAACTGCTACCAGGGGACCATGCTGCCCTCACAACCCAATCAAGACAAATTATTTCTATTTGTTCCAAAGATTAGATCCAAAATATTTTAATTTTAAAAACAAGAGTTTACCCTAAAAAACACTGAAATAGCATTTTTATTACAGTAGAGACCCATGTATCTAAAGAGAATGAATTGAGTGGGGGAGGCATGCAATTTATTTGGGTGATGAAAGGATTTTTAGGGTGACTGACACCATTGGAGAAAGAGAGGACCACTCCTATTTTCAGATGTCCAGGGTTTTCAGATAAAAGTAATTTGGATGATGGGAGATTTCAGATATCAAGGCTTAGATGATGGGGATATTGGCCAATGAGGGATTGCAGCCAAGAGGGGATCAGAGAATTTCAGGAGGTGCAGGAGGATTTAGGATAGGAGGGGTGTGGGTGATGAGGGTTGGGGATGAGAGTGGTGGGGGCTGTATTGGGGAATTTGGGAGTAAAAGGGATGTGGGTGACAAGAAAGGGTTCATGTGGTGACAGGGTTGGGGGTGAGAGGGGTGTGGGTGACAGGGAAGGGTTTGAGTGGTGACAGAGAGTTTGGGGTGAAAGAGGTGTGGGTGATGGGAATAAGAAGGATCTGGGTGATGAGAAGGGGTTCAGACAGTGAAATGGGTAACAGAGGTGTGAATGACAGGGAGGGGTTCAGGCTATGATGGGGATTGGGGCTAAGAGAGGTGTGGGTGATAAGGAAGCATTTGGGTGGTGTTGGAAGTAAGAGGGGTGTGGGTGACAGGGAGGTGTTCACGTGCTGATGGAGGGTTGAGTGTAAAAAGGGTGTGGGTGACAAGGGGGTACTCAGGCGATGTTGGGGGTAAGAGGGTTGCGGGTGATGGGGAGGTGTTCAGGCTGGGATTGCCAACTCTGACTGAAACTATTCTGAGAGATTTTTTTCCTCCAGTGTGACATAATGTCATTCTCTTAAAATATCCTATTAAAATTTCCTGAATTGCTTTCAATAGTCACCAGGAGATCAATGCTGATTCTGGGAAACTCCAGGCCAATCCTGGAGGATTGGCAACCCTAGTTCAGGCAGCGATAGGAGGTTGGGGGTAAAAAAGGTGTGGGTGGCGGGGAGGAATTTGGAGAGACAGCGATTGGGGGTAAGAGGAGTGTGGGTGACAGGGAGGGATTCAGGCAGGGTGGGGGAGTTGGGTGTAAGAGGAGTGGGGTGTGACGGGGTGTTTGGGCAGTGATGGGGGTCGCGTGTAAGAGGGATATGGATGATGGGGTATTTGGGGGAGTACAGGGGTCAGATGTAAGAGGAATCTGGGTGACGGTGTTCGGGCGGTGATGTAGGGTAAGAGGGGTATGGGGATGGGGTGTTTAGGCAATGACGGGTATAAGAGTATGGGTGATGGGGTAAGAGGGGTGTGGGTGACGGGTGTTTGGGTGGTGATGGCGATAAGAGGGGTAGGGGTGAGGGAGTGTTCGGGCGGTGACGAGGGTAAGAGGAGTGGGGTGACAAGGGGGGTGTTCAGGCGGTGACGGGGGTAAGAGGGGTGGGGTGATGGGGTGTTTGGGTGGTGAGGGGGTTAAGAGGGGTGTGGGTGATGGGGTGTTTGGGCGGTGACAGGGGTAAGAGAACTGCAGGTGGCAGGGGGTGCTTGAGCAGTGACAGGGGTAAGAGAACTGTGGGTGATGGTGGGAGTTCGGGCAGTGAGGGGTTGAGGGGTGGGGTGATGGGGTGTTTGGGCAGTGACGGGGGTTAAGAGGGCTGTGGGTGACAGGGGGTGTTTGGGCGGTGACGGGGGGTAAGAGAACTGCAGGTGGCAGGGGGTGTTTGAGCAGTGACAGGAGTAAGAGAACTGTGGGTGATGGTGGGTGTTCGGGCGGTGACAGGGGTAAAAGAGCTGTGGGTGACAGGGGGTGTTCGGGCAGTGACAGGGTAAGAGAGCTGCGGGTGACAGGGGGTGTTCGGGCAGTGACGGGGGTAAGAGAGCTGCGGGTGACGGGGTGTTCGGGCAGTGACGGGGGTAAAAGAGCTGCGGGTGACGGGGTGTTCGGGCAGTGACAGGGTAAGAGAGCTGTGGGTGTTCGGAGCAGTGACGGGGGTAAAAGAGCTGCGGGTGACGGGGTGTTCGGGCAGTGACGGGGGTAAAAGAGCTGCGGGTGACAGGGGGTGTTCGGGCAGTGACAGGGTAAGAGAGCTGTGGGTGACAGGGGGTGTTTGAGCAGTGATGGGGGTAAGAGAGCTGCGGGTGACAGTGGGTGTTCGGGCAGTGACGGGGGTAAGAGAGCTGCGGGTGACGGGGTGTTCGGGCAGTGATGGGGTAAGAGAGCTGCGGGTGACAGGGGGTGTTCGGGCAGTGACAGGGATAAGAGGGCTGCGGGTGACGGGGTGTTCGGGCAGTGACGGGGGTAAAAGAGCTGCGGGTGACAGGGGGTGTTCGGGCTGTGACAGGTGTAAGAGGGGTGTAGGTGACTGTTTGAGTGACGCAATGAGTTATACCCCAGTTTTTCAAGCGGATTTTTATACATTGTATGAGCGAAGAGGGAAAACCCTGAGCGCCTCGCTGTGTCCGCCCCATCCCGCCCGGGCACCAGCAACAGCTGCCCTCAGCGGGCGCCCCGCCTCCAACAGCCCAGCTCTGCACGTGGCCTCCCCAGGCCTTGTGAGCGGTCCGGGCCAGCAGGGGGCGTGGCCTAGGCAAAGGGGAACGGTCACAGCGGCAGTGGGCGTGTCTCTGGCTGTGACGGACAGGGCAGGGGCGGGGCCTCTCGGGGGCGGAGTCGGACGGCCCGAGACCGAGCTGTGGAGCTCAGCTGAGGGGAGCCTCCAGACGCCGACCCGCTCCGGCCGCCGCCTGCCAGGTAACGGCCCCACGGGTGAGGGACGAGGCTGGACACCGGGGCGCGGCTGCAGGGCCCGTCCAGCCCCTCGAGAGCGCTGTGGGCTCCGGGGTGAGGCGGCCCCGGGCCCTGACTCGCTCGGTCCGGGTGTGGGGTGCGGGGCCCCGCTTCCCACCTCACAACGGCGCTCGCCGTCAGGCGGCGCAGCCCCCCCCCCCACCCCGACCTTCCCTAGCAACCTCCGTATCCCCGGAGGCGGCACCGTCACACACACCCCCCCCCGTACCTCCGCCCTGCACCGCCACAGCCGCAAGACCCCCCCCCCCTCACCCACCCCCGCCGAACACAACAACCCGCTGCCCAACAGTCCCCGGCCCCTGTACATCCCCTCCCCCCCCCAGCGCAACAATCACCCCGACACCACAAAGCGCCACACAACTTCCTCCCCTTCCCCAACCGGCGCCACAGCACCAGCACCGCACCCCGCCCAACAACAGTGCCCTTCTCCTGGCTGCACCAGCCATAACAGCTAAATAATTATCCCCCATTCCCGGCAGAGCAGTACGGTGTCCTGCAGCGCGCTACACCCCGCACAAACACAGGCTGGTTGTGGCTATTAGGGGAAGCTGGCTTGCGCCACGGGGGTAGTTTCATTTCCTGTTGTGAATGTGGTTTAACTTTATTACTGTTCTACCCCCGACACATATATACAGACAAACTACCCGGCCACCAAGAATCACTCCTAACCTCCAGTTACCCCATTGTTCCTCCAGCTCAGCATTAATACATTTAATAGTTTCAGCTACATAGTCTCTTAGGTTAATAATCTTTCCATCCAGCAGCAGTTGCCTCTCTTCCTGACCAGTCCTCCCATAAGGTAAATATAGGGAGCACCAGACCTGGGATCTGTACAAACACAATAATACTGCTGAGTGTCTAAATGATGAGTAGGGAGAAGAAGGATTGCCCGTGGGGTTGCTGCTGAGGGTTTTTTTCTTGCTGGCTCCCCCTTGGTAGTATGGTAGCTGTGACTCAGGCCCACAGGACTTTTGTGTTTCATGTCAGCTGTTTCCTTTTATTTGTTGTCAAATTGTGCTTCTGGTAGAGCCTCATTCTCAAACCAGACATAGGCTGACCCTTTACTGATTGGCTCCCAGCAGACCACATGACCAGTATCAGCTGTTAGACTGCTCTCTTCCATCCCCCCCCCCCCTTCGGTTTTCTTTGTGTACAGTTTAGGTTTAAATAATAGAGGCTGCACTGTATGTTCTGGGGCTTGTGGCTATGAGCAAAGGCAGTAGCGCATGCTCTTGCAATCTGCAGTGGGTGCTCCGTGAGCAGGATTCTAGTGCTGCAGTAGTGATGCTGTTGCTCTAGCCAGAGCATAGCTCACTGCCAAATATAGCAGCAGTCTGAGTGACTAAAAACATTTGTCAGAGGGGAGCAGGCTCTGTGTTCCTTTTTTATTTTATTTTTCTTTGTCTTCTAGAATTTGAACAGTCCACATTCATTAAACTGTATATGAAACAGGAAGAACTGAAACAGAATAATCTTAACTTGCTTTTGAAAATTATTATGGTAACTGCAAACCTTGCGTATATAACATTCCTTTTTTTCAAAACTCCCTTCCAAGTGTGTATTTTCTACCATTGGGAAAAATTCTGAGGTAGTTTTACATCCACAGTTTAGGTTTCCTTTTTTTAAAAAAATTAATAGAAATAATTTCATGATTTAAAAAATTGTAAAACTTTGTTGGTTCTGTGTACAAATACATGTAACTCCCAAGGAGATTACATAGATTCCTGGAGCTCTATCTGTTGCTCTTTTGGGTAATGTTGATCGCTGATTTGGCTCCTGAATCACTGAGGTCCAAGTATCACTACATTACAATGCAGCAAAGAGTCCTGTATCCGACGAAGTGGGTGTTCACCCATGAAAGCTCCTGCTCCAATATGTCTGTTAGTTTATAAGGTGCCACAGGACTCTTTGCTGCTTTTACAGGCTACTCCTATGATATATTACAATGGTGAGAGCTATACAAGTACCTAAACAGGAAGCATTTCAGACTTAGCTGTACATCAATAATGTGCAATCGGTTCCTGGAGCCTTCAGGTTCCCAGCACTTCTCTCTCCATCTTGATACAAGTAGTCCATACCATATTCTAGATGATGTCAGCCCTGGGCCACACTGCAGAACATAGCTGGTTACAGTTTACTCTGCCCCAAAGACTACGACCCAGAACATAACTGATATTTTAAGAAGTTCTCTCTTTCTAGAGAGCCCACAAACAGAAATGAGTTCATTAAGGCAGGCAAATGTGTAGAGCTGAGCTAATACCCAAGTCGTTTTAGATAAACTTAGCCCTTTTTCAGAAACAAAGTGACAGTTTAAATTCTTTAAGGAAAAATACGTTTGGGGGGTTTAAACAATATTTACCGTCTTTGCAAGCCAAAGGGGGGACCTGACAGTAGCACTGACTGAAAGCAATACTGAAATTGTTCTTTTTTTCACTGTCCAAAATGAGTGAAGTGAAAATACCAAAAGGCAGAAAAGTTGAAGAATAAATTACTTCTAACATTCTTTGATCTGATGAGTTATGTATTGGGATCACGATTAAGGAAACTTAGTTAAGAAAACTGTCAAACAATAATCCCTTTTATGCAGACACTAAATATGGCAAACAGGGGGAAAAAAGTGTGTTTATAGCATTCAGGAGGGCTTATCATGCTTGTTATCATTTCTATTGCTTCAGGTAATACTCCCAACTGTTTAACCATTAACAGTGTCATTTTCTTTGGTTAGTGACCCCATGTATTGTCTAATGTGGATATAAACTTGCTGATTTCCTTTCTCCTCTTCTCTCCTCCCATGTCCCTTGCCCTCCTACCATGTGACCCGGTGTAGCCCGCTTATGATAAGACATTCAGCATGCAGAAAGTAATGGAAGTATTTTATGATGAACAATCATGTTGAAGTGAAGTGCTGTCTTGCAAGCAAACCTATTTCTTGACCTTTCAGACTTCTGATATGTGGCTATGTGAGGCTTCATACAATCCAAAAAGACCCAATCCTGCAAATGACTCTGCATGGGTAGACCCGTTTTGTCTGTTGAAGTCAAAACAGCTCTGTGTAGGTCTAGTGCAGGGGTCTCAAACTCAAATGACCACGAGGGCCACATGAGGGCTAGTTCATTGCCCGAGGGCCGCATTACTGACACAGACCTCTGCTGCCCCTGGTCCTGCCCCCACTCCACCCCTTCCATGAGGCCCTGCCTCTTCCCACCCCTTCCTTCCCTGCTCCCATTCCAACCTCTTTTCTGAAGTCCGCACCCCAACTCCACCCCCTCCCTGCCCCAGAGGGTGTATGATGGGTGTGGTGGGGGCTCAGGGCAGGGAGTTGAGGTGCAGCAGGGGGCTCAGGGTGCAGAAAAGGTGTGGGATGCAGCAGAGGGCTCAGGGCCTGGAGTTGGGGTGCAGGAGAGGTGTGGGATGTGGTGGGGGCTCAGGGCAGGGAGTTGGGGTGCAGAAGGGGTGTGGGATGCAGCAGGGGGCTCAGGGCAGGGGGTTGAGGTGCAGGCAGGGAGTTGGGGGATGGGGTGCAAGAGGGCTTCGGGCTCCGGGGTGGCAGTGGTGCACACTGGGCCCAGGGCAGGCTCCTGGGCCCGCTCCGCTCCGGGAAGTAGCTAGAACCATGTCCCTGCGTCCTCCCTCCCCCGGGGGCCGCAGGGCTCCGCATGCTACTTGCTGCTCCTTCAGGTACCTCCGCTGAAGCTCCCATTGACTGCGGTTCCCTGTTCCCAGCCAATGGGAGCTGGGGGTGGGAGACGGTCCCTAGAACCAGGGTAACAAGTGGACTTCTCCCTCTGTTTATCTCCCTCTTCCCGCCCCCCCCCCCTTAGCCAGCTGCAGGGATGGGATGCCAACTGCTTCAGGGAGCGGCGAGGGGCTCGAGGGGCACAATCCTGTGGGTGTAGTTTGCTCACCCCAGCCTGGAAGTGGGCTGGGGGGGGCGGGCCGCAGGAAATAGCCCCGCGGGCTGCGTGTTTGAGACCCCTGGTCTAGCATTTACCTACGCAGAGCCATTTTCAGGATTAGAGCCTTAATGATGTGCGGCTTTGTTTCTGCTCCTGTTCGTCCACCCCTCCACTTTATAAAAAACATTTGTTTAAAAGCATCTTTTCTGTTTACGCCTTTCCGAAGCCTCATTCCATCTGTCATGTGAGATGTTGAAACAGCCTTAAGTAAACCCCGTGTCCTTATTTGACAGCTGACTCTTTTATGTGAAGTATTCGGTTTCTTCAGTGCTAGAATGATCTTGGTCATCTGATTATTAAGAATTTCACTGCAGTCATATTAAAAGACAGTCTTATCTTAACAAATTTTGGATTTGGATCTCTTTCGTCTGACATGGATTTTCAAGAGACTAAAATATTTATTCCAAGTGTTTTAACTCTGGAAGAGATTTTAATTGAGGCAAAGAGGGAATCAAAAGTAATGTCTGTATATAAACACAAAATTTATGATGCCTAAATTAGTATGAGAAAACCAATATAGTTTTGAGTAATATATGGCATGCTTGTTTCTTTTTTTAAAAAGGATCTGTTTTAAAACAATATAGTGCTAGAATTTGAAAAATACTTTCGTTGCATCTTCCATACACAGAGCAAAATGCAATATCAAGATTAGGTTAAGGAAACAACAAAGAAATAAAAACATACTAAGTGTGAATGACAGACATGTACAAGATATTGCCCTGTAGTTTGTCTTCTAGTAGTAATTATTAGAAATTAAAATGTCACTTTTAAGCATTAGTCATCTTTTCTAATGTTGTGTGTCTATAGAAATATCTTTTGTAAATTTGTCACCCATTATTTCTCCTTTTTTAGTTTTCAAAGTATTTAAAAATATTATAAACTACAAATTTAATTCCCCATAGATTAACTTTTTCAAAAATGGGCTTCAGCCATTGTGTGGGATGCGATGTAGGGTGTGCCTGAAAGCTCCATCAAGCAGGTAGGATAGCAAGACCAGAAATGTTACTAGTAGTCTCAGACAAACTTGCCAAATACTGTACTTCCCTTTTCAGTCTTTATGGGAACCACCACAATTTTACAGCAGTATTTTTAAAGTTAGACAAGTTTCCCCTCTAAAATAATCAATTTGTGTGATTGGGGGGGTGGGTAGGTGTCTGTTTGTTTTTTTTCTTGCATTGGGTACCTAGTTAGCATGGTGGTATTTAAAAATGACTTATTAGGTATATAGATGAAATATTACACTATGAAGTTTTGATGACATGACTCCCTTAAATTTTAGAGCTTTTATCTACCCTAAAATCTTCCTATGTGTAAGCAAATTTTTGGTGGCGATACACTGTCAAAATATCTGAGTCTCCTTCCTGCCAGTAGACATCATTTCTGCATGTTTATATGTGAATACAGTTGTTCATCTTTTTACCGTTTTGACTGAAGACTTATTTTAAATGTCTAATAAAATATTGGTGTTTTCAGAGTGAAGATTAGTACTGTTTGGACACTGAAGTTGATTATCATTCAGATGCCTATTTTTATTTAAAATGTGTAATACTTTGTGAAAGTTGCTGAGGGGCTGATTCTGGAGACTAAAATTCACTATTCTTTTCCCTTAAAATAATTTTCAAACTGAATACAAAATAATAATGTATGTGCACTTAATTTTTGCTCATCAAAGGCACTTGAAAAATCAGGGAGGAAAGGTGATCTTTTGTTAAATGTGTTGAGACTTAGCCAGAAATTACCTATGGACTTCCTGTGTCACACTGGGAAAGTCACTTCATCTCTGTGTCTCCTTTGCACATCTGTAAAATGGAAGAAATATCTCTACCCTGCCGGGATATTGTGAGGGCACATACGTTAATGTCTGTGATGCTGTGCTGATGTGGAGGGCGATCGAGAACATGATAATACAAATAATAATACAAGTCAGCTGAGCTATCTTCCAAGTTCTTTGATACAGGCTGTCTTGTTTGTTTGCAACATCAAACGCTGTATTGACTCACTAGGGCCATGTCTACACATGCTTGTAGATTGGCACTGCTGCAATTGATGCAGCAGTTGTTGATTTAGCGCAGGGATCGGCAGCCTTGGCATGCAGCCCGCCAAGGGTAAACCCCTCGCCAAAGGTTGCCGATCCCTGATTTAGCGGGTCTGGTCATGGCATCTACCTTAAAATTCCTGGCTCAGCTTTCTAGAGCACGTGCATAATATCTAATAAGTGTGTTATACCTGTTCACTTTTGTTCCATTGCCTGCTTCAGCTTGCTCTGTCCAGCATAAGGATGCATGCATCATGAGGGGCAGGTTTATACCCTGCTAGCTGTAGCCAATTATTGTAGTTTATTATCCATTTATTGTGTCATATGATTAATCAATATGTCATAAGACTATAAGAACAGCCATACTGGATCAGACCAAAGGTCCATCTAGCCCATTATCCTGTCATCTGACAGTGGCCGATGCCAGGTGTCCCAGAGGGAATAAACAGAACATGTAATCATCAAGTGATCCATCCCCTGTTGCCCATTCCCAGCTTCTGGCAAACAGAAGCTAGGACACATCTCTGTCCATCCTGGCTAATAGCCATTGCTAGACCTATCCTCCATGAACTTACCTAGTTTTTTTTTTTAACCCTGTTATAGTCTTGGCCTTCAGAACGTCCTCTGGCAAGGAGTTCCACATGTCAGAGAAAAACAGAGTTCTCACTCTCTGGTTGTGTGCAGCAAAGTTGGATACTTTATTATCTCTAGCAATTGCATGGAGGGAGAGCTAAACAGATCTCTCTCTGACAAACAATTACAGCAAGCATTTATACTTTTTGTCACAAACAATAATGTGTAAGAGCTGCATTTTGTTTATACATTGGTCATCCTGATATCTTATTTTTCTCACCAAATTAAACTATAGTCTACGTTCCATACTTATCTGACTCAAGGTTGCAACAACTTCTCTCACAGTTCTTTCCCACTCGCCTCACACAATCCTTGCTTCTACAAATCTCACATTATTAGGGTTACAGCTTAGCCTGACAATTGCTCACAGAGGGGACTGTTTGTATTGACATTCCCTTCAAATCCCTGTCAGTTCTTTCTCTACTTCCACATCCCCTGCTTTTGTGCTTCTAGCACAACTAACATCTTTAAACCTCTATTTGCATCAAGCCTTGGATTTCAGATTCTATATCAAATGCTTCAACCTTAGGGGTTTTGACTGGATGCAATGACAATGCATGATTAGCATGGACCTGAGAGGTATTACTATTATCACATCCTTTACAACAACAATAACATAATCCTAAACTAAATAACAATACAAACAGTAACATTCCCATGGTAATAATATGATGGGGTTGTTGTACAATTTTAGTCACAAAGTACAATACATCATACTTAGTACATAAAGTCGACATTCTATGAGCTGTATGAAAGTCATTCTTATCAACTTGATATATATTTTGAAGCATATGAATTTGCCCTTGTAATTCAGAGATTCTTTGAGTCTCTGATAACAGTGAAAGCAAATTTTGAAACCGATCAGGTACTAAGCTAGTCCAATTAAAGGGTGTCTGAAACCTAAGGGCTACTCATAAAGCTTTATCCACAGGCCAGTAAACGATCTGACTGCCTGCAGAAGTAGTGAGATTAAAATGTATATCACGCAATGTGGTGGCTTCAACATACACACTTTTTCAAACTAATAATAGCTGTAAGTGTCCTGTCAGGGTAGTTCCTTGTCCCCTATCCTCCCAGCAAATGTTGTCATGAACAGTGACAACTTCTCCTGGCTTCAGTTTACATATGCACTGAAGCTGTGGAGGTTGTAACGGCTAAAATGTCCATTGACTCCTTAATCCCATCCAAATAAATGTCAGTGCTCCTGGGATAACACTAGACTAGAAATTGATTAGGCATACCAGGTAGTCTAATTTCCCTAATGTCTTGGTGAATTACCCAATCTCACATGCATCCTCCCCACGGACCTGGCAGAATTTGGTATGTGGGAGCCCACACCCCTCCAACCTGTCCGTATGCTTGGAAGGAGCACTGTGAACGTCCGCATCTCCACCCAGAAAATCTCCAAGTATGTCTCCATCGCCACAGATCACATGACACTCCTGAAGTGTTTGTAAGGGCAATGGGCCACACCTGGTGCTCTGGATCACTCCGAATGGCCATTAGTTAGTCATTCTTGAATTTCTGAACAAGCCAATCCCACTGCAATACCTTCCTATCCTCAGTGATATTCAATACCATCTCTGCCAATAGCTTCTGGGTCATTTCAGTACAAGTAAAATTTCCAGTGGCAGAACACGGAGTCTGATTATTTACTAATTGGGTATCCAAAACAATCAGGACTCCTTTCTCCTGACATACTACAGATCCCTGTAATGGCTATTATATCAATTCCATTATAAAACGTTAATTTCAGATTCTTGAAGCTACATTGTAATGATGTCATACTTCTGTCTTAGCTGACTAGTCTTTTTCCACTCGATTGTTCGCTTATATGGAATATTCTGAACCTTAAAAATATTTTTTCCAAACAATATTTAAATAAATCACTGAAGTGTGAAGGCCTTGGCCATTGGATTTTATCAGATATATGGCATTGTATGTATTTTGATGCGTTGTACGGGTAATAGTGTAATGGAGGAAATGGCGGGGTAGTGGCAACAAGGTGCCTTTGGTATTTGTCATTTAAAATTCAGTTAGGGCAATACATGCTGAAGGTACTCATCCAAAACACAGGGCATGGCCTGTAGAATAAACCCCAAAATCCAATCAATACCACATTCCCAAGCATCGGTCCCACAAGTTTCTTCCTGCCAGTGTATAATTCTTTGTTCTTCACCAGGGTCAGTTCTTAATGTCTTTTGTAGTTAGGAATTCCTGGACTTTGGCAATTTCAGCAGAACGAGTATTTTCTTCTTTCCTGACGCAATCGTGGCTCAGCATCATACAGGGGAGAGGTTACTAGCACATCACCCTGTAATACTTTGATTTCTGTAGCAAATACTGAATGCAGGTTAGCTCTATCAGTGGACCAGGGAGAGGTTATGAGCACATCACCTTGTCCTTTTCTCCTGCTGTCCAGAAAGAGGAAAGAAATACCAAAAGAAGAGACAGGCTGATCAATTATAGGAGTGGAATTATCTCGAGGCAGAGGGGCCTTCTTGCAGTGAGAAGCATGGGTCCAGGCAGTCAGTCCTTGACACTTAACAGCGGTGCTGGTAGTTAACAGGATTTGGTAAGGGCCTTTCCAGTGTAGAGCCAGAGCAGTCTTTCATTGATGGATCTTATGTAGACTCAGTCTCCTGGTTTCAATAAATGGCAGGGCCGCTAGGGTCTTTAGGTAACGCTTCTTTTACATGTGAGAAAAGAAACCTGACACATTTAATTAATGCCTGGCAGTGTTTGCAGTTTTTACAGCTGCTTGGGCACATTCAAACCCCTCTCTAGGATAGAGAGGTGAAATGATCTGGACTTGAATCCAGAGTGAATACATCTTTTGAGCCTCTCCATGTGGCTCACTGAGTTTCTCCCCCACCTAAGGGAATGTGGCTCCTGTGGTATGCACCACTTCTCCTCCCAGGAATGACAGTGAGTGCTGGAGGGCCATGGGAAGGTAAATGAATTTACTTGGGAATATGAAGACAGAAGGTCTGGTACTGCTGCATCTCCTCTATTTAGCAATCTTTTTTAGTTTTCTCTCTCACATTTCAGGAGTGGTTGGAAATGGTGCTGAGACAGTATCCAAACTGCTGGAACAACCTCTGATAAAGTGAGTTTCTATGTTCAGGTGTCTACTGCCAAAATAGACATCAGCAGTTGGTGTATTTTTAGGTGATTCTCTGTGCGACTAAAAATTTCTCAATTGTTACCATGCTTTTAAAAGGTTAATAAAGTTTTATTTTGCATTATCTCTTTCTGTCATCTATTGCTTGTGTAGGTGGAATGGGTAGAGCAAACATCAGTGAAGTACCCCCTTAGGTACCTCCAGTCAGTATGCTTCCAGTAGGTGAATAGCTTGATAAGTGACAGCTATTTGCCCTGAGCTGACACTTGCAATTCACTTCCTAACTTTGTTCACTGTTACTTTGACCAAGAGGTTAAAAGTTTCGTATTCTGTTACTGACTCTGAATCACTTGATTCAGAATATTGATATTCACTTGAATATTGGGCAGCTAATTTATTGTTTGTTATGTTAAAATCTGTAAACTTTTCCATAAGGACATTGCATACTTGCACACACTTATTAGAGGGTGAGGAACAACTGGAGGCTGCATAGCTCCTTTGAGGAAGGGCTGGGGTACAAGAAGTCTCTACCTATTCCTCAGACTCCTTTGGAGTCCTTCCCTGTAAATGTCTGATACCTGATTCTGGTGCTAGCTTCCTCAAGAACAGCATGGAACTGGCATGATTCTTGATAGCTCTGCTGCTGCCTCCAGGGTTATGAATATCAGCAGAGAACTTTAACTACTATGAGAAGTCCATTGCAGCTGGACTGGTTCTTCTTTCATTGGAACCTTATTTTTTGTAACTGGAGGTCTAAACTTTTTTCAATGAAGACATTAGTTTCTGCAGAATTAAGGCCTTAGTCTCTAATATTCACTGGAGAGAGACTTCACACTCCCACTGTGAGCATAAGACAATGAATAAATATACACCCCATACCTCTTACATGAAAAAAATAAAGTTAGACCATTTATATTGGATGATATTGTACTTTGCATTTAGGGACACTGGATGCTAGTCAGGAAGGCTCAAAGTCAGCTTTTTGCCTCTGCTGTATGGTTTCAAGACATACTTGACTATACTCCAGACAAATTCCTTTGCAGGGCTCAGCATCAGTATGTATGAAAGGGCAGCCAGCCTTTGTCCACACCAAAATATCCCCTCAACTTGTGTGTTCTGCAGGTAAGTTAGTGCTAAACTGGTGCTTACCTGAAAAATTTCAAGGAAGCATCTCAAATGCAAATTCAGAGTTTGCCTAGGGTTTTCCTGCTCCTTGTTAGCAATACAGCTTGTCCAGGATACTCAAGATGAAATCATCTTTTTAAGGCCTTTCTTTTAGCATTCATTTGGTAATTCTGTATTTCACCTTAATTTCTAGATTTATATACAATAACCTAAAGAACTGTGCATGAGATAAACTTCAGAGCAGTTCAACTAGTCTCTCATTTACTTACTAAAATTGAATTTTTATTGAGTAGTTATAAAATCCAGAGCCCAGATAAGTATTCCAGATCTTTATTCTTGCAATAAGGCTAAAATTTGTAATGGGGAAGATAAGTGTGTGGATTTTAACTTTAGTAAGGAATACATTAATTGCTAGTCATAGATTTTGAGAGACCCTTATGGTTATCTAGTCTGACCTCTTGCATAACAGGCCATAAAACCTCACCCAGTAATTTTAGCATGAAATCTAAAACTTTTGTTTGAGTTTAGCATAACTTCAAGAAAGACATCCTGTCTTGACTGAAACTTAGTGATGGAGAATCACATCTCTAGGTAAATTGTTCTTATGGTTTAATTACCTTTGCTGAGTGCCTTATTTCTAGTCTGAATTTGCCTAACTTTAGCTTCCAACTGTTGTATGTCATTGTGCCTTTTTCCTATTAGATTACAAAGTAGTTTGTCAGAAATCTCTTCCCCATGTAGGTACTTTTACAACATGAATAAGTCACTTCTGAACCTTCTTTTGGATAAACTTAAATAGGTCAAGTTTCTAACTATACGGCATGTTTTCTAGAGCTCAAATCATTCTTGTAATTCTCTTCTGAGCCCTTTCCAATTATTCAACATCCTTAGATG
This sequence comes from Gopherus flavomarginatus, assembly GCF_025201925.1. NCBI lineage: Eukaryota > Metazoa > Chordata > Testudines > Testudinidae > Gopherus > Gopherus flavomarginatus. The sequence goes on along the minus strand of NC_066620.1, from coordinate 59,292,395 downwards.
CTAGAACATGGTATCTTTCTCACTAATGCTGTGTGTAGAGGTAATATGAACTCCCTACACTAGCTAATATTTTCTGCTTATATTTCCAGGGATTACATTCACCTGTTAGCTAAGAATTGCACTAGAGTTTCCTGTTTAGTTGGTTGTCTCTGCCAAGTCCTTTTCAGTGTCTGTTTTCAGGAGGCAATCATTCATATATAATTTTTTTTTGTTGGTAGAGGTATGATCTCGCATTGTGCTATGTTAAAACAGATGTTCAAATGAGCCCTCCTTTCCAAGTGATCCAGCTTAGTCTGTATAACTGACCTATCCCAATTATTTAAAACTCCACTAATTTTGCCATCTGCAAATTTTCCCAGCAATGATTTTATATTTTCTTTCAGATCATTGATAAAGATACTGAATAGAATAGAACTGAGATACATGTGGCGCCCCTATAGAAACAACACCATTAAATGATGATTCCCCAGTTAATTTTTTTGTGATCTATTTAATATGCGTGACATTGATTTTATTGTCACGGAGTCCCTGGGCGATGCTCTGGAACTGCTCCCCGCAAAGCCAGTAAGGACTTTGGGGAGGCTCCTCTCCTTGGAGCAGACTGTTTTCAGGGCAAGAAGCTCACATGTCTTCACCTCCTGGGTCTCTCCTTGGAGCATTCAGCATCCTCTGCCCCTCCGTGCACTTCTCACAGTGAGCCTGCCCCAGCGGGGTCCTGGGGAAGCCACAGGGTCCTGCACCCCCACCTTGCAGTCAGACGTGACTCTCAGCCAGCCAGTAAAACAGAGTTTTATTCGATGACGGGAACACAGTCTAAAATAGAGCTTGTAGGTACAACGAACACGACCCCTTGGCTGGGTCCATTCTGGGGGGCAGTGAGCCAGACCCCCACGTCAGCCCTTCACTCCTTGCCCCCAGCCAGCTCCAGACAGAAAACCCCTCCAGCCCCTCCTCCTCTTCTCAGTTCCTTTCCTGGGCCAGGAGGTCACCTGACCTCTTTGTCTCCAACACCTTCAGTTGGCACCTTGCAGGGGAGGGGCGCAGGCCATCAGTTGTTAGGAGACAGTGTCAGGCATTTAGGTGCACTGGCCCTTTGCTCTGCTAGATACTTAAGAACTGCATAGGGGACACTGAGGCACCAAAACAGTATTCAGAGAAAACATTAAGAACATTCCCAGTTCACCACAGTTGTATAGCGCTTTTTTACTACAGTGCCATGAGGGACTAAGTCTAATACCTTACCAAAGTCTAAGTTGGTTATGTCCACAGTTTATTATCATCCATACTTGCGATCTCATCAAAGAGATCCATTTTTTTTTAACAAGACTTGTTTTCCATAAAGCCATGTTGATTGGTATTTGTTATGATACCATCCTTGAATTCTTTACTGATTGCATCCCATGTCCACCTTTCCATGCTTTTGACCAGGATCAACGTCATGTTAACTGGCCTGTAGCTTCCCAGGATATCCCATTTGCCCTTTTAAAAATATTAGCACAGCATTAGCTTTTTTTCAAGACCTCTGGAACTTCCTCAGTATTGCAGGATATGTTAATGATCAACATTAATGGTTCAGAGAGCTCATTGTCCAATTCTTTTAATACTCTTGGACGCAAGTTATCCATTTTTGCGGACTTAAAAATATTTAACATTAATAGTTGCTCTTTTACATGTTCTTTAGGTACCATTAGAATACAGCATTTATTATCCTTGTAAATTGTGAATACACCATCCAGCTTCTTTCCAAATAGAGAATAAAAATATTTATTGAATACTTCTGCCTTTTCATGATGATTTTATCATTTTTGTTCAGTGTCAGGCCTGTACCATTGCTGGGATTTCATTTATTCCTGGTTATATTTTAAATAATTCCTTCTTGTTGTCATTTTAAGCTTACTGGCTGTGGATTTTTTCACAGCTTCCTTTAGTTTGCTTTATCATTTGTTTTCATTTCCTGCATACTGGCTTGTACTATTCGCTATCAGCTTCACTGTTTTTCCATTTGTTACAAAATTTTAAAACTTTTTTATTGCTGCTTTTACTTCCCTTCTCTTACCAAGTAAGATAAAACCATACTAGAAAGGGATATCTTGCCACTTAAACTGTAATGCTGAAATTGTTTTATCAAGTAGAGAGGCCTGCTTTATTTACTGTAAAAGAAGCACGGTACATGCTGACTGAAAAGAAGATGCAGATTCTAACCCTGCTACCTTGAAGTTGTATATACTTAAACAGTGAATAAGGTTTTTGAGAACTATGTAATTCAAACACTTTAATACACAAAACCTGTGGTAAAATACTTCTGTTCACTAATAGGCTGCTTACTTCATTACCAAACAAACCACCTTACCATACAAAGTGGCAATACAAAAATACAAGAAAATCATTGCCATCTACTTTAAAAGTATGCTTTAGGTGAGAATGGTTGTGAGAGTTCTGTGTTAATTAGTTTTTCATGCCTGTGAAGAAACTTATTTCCGTTTAGGGGAGAGAACCTCTAGAAACAGAAATCTGAAGTGGGAAAATATTTATTTTAAGATTCACCATATCAGATCAGACCAAGTGTCCAAGTTGTGTGTCCTGTCTCTGGTTCTCCGATATCTGATCTTCACAAGAAAACCAAACACCTCTCACACATAATGCACCAAACTCTCACACACAATGCACCAAACTCATTGTGCGATGCAGTAGTAGGGGAAGAGAAGAACGATATTCTCTTCTGATTCCTCTTGGTAACTGGTTCTAGACCTGAAACATAAAGAAAGCAGTACTTTAACTAAGCTTGTATAAACAAAAGTTGTTTGGCTGTAAAGCTTCTTTGAGAGAGAGAGAAATGGAAATAAGATAAATGATTCAGTAACAATCCACTTTAAAACATATTCCTCTGTTTGATACAGTGTTATCCTTCATTATCTCCTTTTGCTGTTTGGGTCTCTTCTGTGCATACTTAGTGGCTAATTTTCAATATCTTGGCAACTTCAACACAACTAACTTACTTTAGTTCCCTTTTGCAGGTAAGGAGAATTGCTCAGCTACTTTGTTGATGGTACCTAGAAATACCCAGAGTAGACATATAAACATTTTAAGCTATCCATTTTTTAAAATAGAAAATGTTTATATACAAGCTGTCTACTTCCAAAGCCTCTGGAAGGTGGGTTGATTGTTAAGTGAAATAGCATCTGAAGCTTAACTACACTATTATGTATGTGAAGCTATAGTGTTGTCAGGTTCTGCAACAGGCAGCAAAGTATTGAGGCCCAATCTGCCTTACTAGAGGAACTAAAGCATCCTGGATGATTTTTAGCATTGTGTATAATAGTGAAGCATAACTACATGATTGCATATGACAAATTGTGACACGCTTGGGACATGACAAAATAAGTATTAAAGTGCATCAGAAAAATTAATCTGTAACCATCCTGCTGATTCACAGTATTACCACAGAGGTAATACTAAGTGGCTTATCCAAGTGTTGACTTAAGGGTTTGGCTACACTGGAGAGTTACAGCGCTGGTGGTGGCTTTACAGCACTGCAACTCACTCACCGTCCACACTTGCAAGGCACATACAGCGCTAGCTGTACTCCACCTCGGCCTGGGGAATAATGACTGCAGTGCTGGTGATGCAGCGCTGCTTCGCCAGTGTGGCCGCCAAAAACGCTGTTGGCCTTCAGAGGTATCCCAGAATGCCTGTTCAGCCACTCTGCTCATCAGTTCAAACTCTACTGCCTTAGCCTCAGGTGACCTGCCCTTTAAATGCCCTGGGAATTTTAAAAATCCCCTTCCTGTTTGCTCAGCCAGGTGTGGAGTGCAATCAGTGAATCTTTCCAGCTGACCATGCCTCCACGTGCCAAACAAGCCCTAGCATGGAGTGATGGTGAGTTGCTGGACCTCATCAGTGTTTTGGGGGAGGAAGCTGTGCAGTCCCAGCTGCGCTCCAGCCATAGGAATTACGATACCTTTGGGCAGGTATCAAGGGCCATGCTGGAAAGGGACCATGACTGGGATGCGCTGCAGTGCAGGGTTAAAGTGAAGGAGCTGCGGAGTGCCTATTGCAAAGCCCGTGAGGGAAACTGCCACTCCAGCGCTGCTCCCACGACCTGCCGTTTTTACAAATAGCTGGACATGATATTTGGGGGTGACCCCACCGCCAATCTGAGGACCCTGATGGACACTTCAGAGCGGAGGGGGGGGGAGGAAGAAGGGAGGGAGGAGGAAAGCAAGAGTGAGGGTACTGGGGTGAGGGGAGACACCCCAGAGTCCCTGGAGGCGTGCAGCCAGGAGCTCTTCTCAAGCCAGGAGGAAGGTAACCAGTCGCAGCAGCCGGTACTTGGTGAAGGACAAACAGAGGAGTGGGTTCCCAGTAAGCAGCTTTTATTTTCAGGATGGAGATTTTTCGGGAGAGGAAGGAGGGTTCTGTATGCATGATGTGGAATAGCGAGGGGTGAGAGGACCATTGCTGCACACAGGCAAGCTGCATAGGGGCCAGGGCGGAATCCACATTGCTGTAGAAGATCCTCCCGCTCTTCCCAGGTGACCTGCAGCAGCGAGATATCTTCCAGGATCAACTCCTGTGGAAAATGTTGGGAGAGTGTTTAGTGTAGGTGCCCCCTGCAGCTGTTTCCCCAATGCACAGAAACCCTGAGGACAGTACAGTCCTGAAGCAATCAGTCCCCCTTACTCACCATTTCGGGGCTCCTGTGGGTTATGTGTGCTCTCTTTGGTATGGGAAAATTATGCTATTGTGAAGAATGTTACTCCTTCACTGTGTGGGAATAACTGTCTGAGATTATAAACAATTCTGCCTCTGTTAAGTGTTGCCTTTTTTGCCTTTCCACAAGCAACCTTGAGTTCTCGGCTGCCCGTGTTATCAACAGCTCAAAGACTCCAAAACCTCTGGAAGAAGCCATGAAAAAGCAAAGAAGACCTGCTTCAAGCAGTTATGTATCACTCTGCCACAGAGAATCAAAAAGTGCAGGACTGGAGGGAAAGGCAAAGCAGGATCCGCCAGAAACATGCAGCGGCCAGGAAGAAAAGCACAAAGCAGCTGATAAGCATCCTGGCTTGCCAAGCGGACTCTATCCAGGTGCTAGTAGCCATGCAGGTAGAGCACTACTGTGCCGGCCCCCTCTCCCATCCCAAAGCTCTTTCCCTTGTGCCCCAATGTCAGCTCAAAACCCCCTTCCCCAGCATCCAGGTTCTTACCACAACCAGTTGCCTCCAACACCTGTACGTTCACCAACCAGCCCTGAGAATTACCACCCTTACCCTCTGCACTCAACCCCCATCACCATGCAGTACAACCATTCTGAAGTGCAGCAGTCATTGCACAGCACTCCAGACAGGACATATTCAAACCTGTGACTATACAGTTCCCCACCCCACCCCCCTGCCCTTTTAGGTCCCAAAATGTTGTATGTCTGTCAGTAAAGTTATTTTCTTTTCAATAAATGAATTCTTGGTTTTGAAAACTGTCTTTATTATTGCAGAAAGTCAAAGATACCTTAGCCCAGGAAAGAAACAGGCACTGCAAATCAGCTTAGGAAAAACAGATTCCTGCTAACATTGTAACCACTGCAATTCACTCTTGTGCAAGGCACCAAACATTACTGTTAGTTTTCAGCCTCAGATTCTTCCCTCAAGGCATCTCTAATCCTTGAAGCCCTGTGCTGGGCCTCTCTAGTAGCCCTGCTCTCTGGCTGTGCAAATTCAGCCTCCAGGCGTTGAACCTCGGAGGTCCATGCCTAACTGAATCTTTCACCCTTCCCTTCACAAATATTATGGAGGGTACAGCACGCGGATATAACCGCAGGGATACTGCTTTCCCCCAAGTCTAGCTTCCCATACAGAAATCGCCAGTGCCCCTTTAAACAGCCAAAAGCACACTCCACAGTCATTCGGCACCGGCTCAGCCTGTAGTTGAACCGGTCCTTGCTCCTGTCAAGCTTCCCTGTATACGGTTTCATGAGCCAAGGCATTAATGGTAAGCGGGGTCTCCAAGGATCACAATGGGCATTTCAACGTTCCCTACTGTGATCTTCCGGTCTGGGAAAAGAGTTCTTGCCTGCAGCTTCCTGAACAGGCCAGTGTTTCGAAAGATGCTTGCATCATGCACCTTTCCAGACCATCCTGTGTTAATGTCAGTGAAACGTCCACGGTGATCTATAAGCGCCTGGAGAACCATAGAGGAATACCCCTTCCGATTAACGTACTCGGATGCTAGGTGGGGTGGTGCCAGAATATGCGTCCCATCTATCACCCCTCCACAGTTAGGGAAACCCATTTGTGCAAAGACATCCACAATGTCTTTCACATTCCTCAGAGTCACGGTTCTTCTTAGCAGGATGCGATTAATGGCCCTGCAAACTTGCATCAACACTATTCCAACGGTTGACTTGCCCACTCCAAACTGGTTCCTGACCGATCGGTAGCTGTCCGGAGTTGCCAGCTTCCAGATTGCAATAGCCACCTGCTTCTCCACCGTCAGGGCAGTTCTCAATCTCGTGTCCTTGCGCCGCAGGGTGGGGGTGAGCTCAGCACACAGTCCCATGAAAGTGGCTTTTCTCATCCAAAAGTTCTGCAGCCACGGCTCGTCATCCCAGACTTCCATGACAATGTGATCCCACCACTCAGTGCTTGTTTCCCAAGCCCAAGAGCGGCGTTCCACGGTGCTGAGCATTTCCGTGAATGCCAGAAGCAATTTAGTGTCATATGCGTCAGGCGACTCGCTATCATCGTCGGACTCCTCATCACTTTGTATCTTAAGGAATAGCTCAATTGCCAAACATGATGTGCAGGCAAGACTCGTCAGCGTACTCCTCAGCAGTTCGGGCTCCATTTCCCACAGAAATTGCGCTGCACAGAAACTCTTGAGAGAGTCAAGATGGTGCCAAACATGGACGGAAAAACAAGGATTGCTGGGATGTGAAGCGATGCATCACGGGGCGTTGGGACAGGAAGTAGAATGACCCGCACCCTCAGCCCCCTTCCTACAACCCACGGCGCCGAAATGGGATGAGGTGCTCTGTGGGATAGCTGCCCGTAATGCACCACTCCCAACGCCGCTGCAAATGTGGCCACACTGCAGCGCTGGTAGCTGTCAGTGTGGCCACACTCCAGCGCTTTCCTTACACAGCTGTACGAAGACAGCGTTAACTCCCAGCGCTGCACACCTTCAAGTGTAGCCAAACCCTAAGATGGATGAGTTTTATTGGAATGGCATGTCAGGGCTTCAGTAGAGAGAATAAATTCTTAGATGAGGAGGGAGCATAGGGTTTTGAATAAAAGAGCCACAATCATTACAGCCTGAGGCTGTGGTTCGCAGATGTGAATTACTGTTCTTTGCAGGCTCACTCACTTGGGTGAGTACATCTGATTGTACTGCTATTCCTTCCTGGTTCAGAGCACTCCAGTATGTCCTGCTGTGCTCATCTCCTTCCCTTGTTCTACTAACATATGGCAACAAAAGGAGGAAATGGCCACAGGCAATTGTGTGTAGAGGGGCTATGCTGTGGAATAGCTGTTTTGCAGAAGACTGCCACTGTGGAAATGCCTTTTACAGTATTGAGTACTTTTCCAGGACTGTACAAGTGTTGGAGGGCATGTTGTGATGACTCTTATTTGTATTACAGTAGGGTCCATAGCCCTACTGTGATCAGATTGGGGCTTCACTGTATAAGGTGCTATATAAACACCCAGTAGAAGGACAGTCTCTACCCTGAGGTAGTTCCTCTTTTCTCTTGCACTGTCTGAATGGAGCTTCACAGCTTTGTTTGGCCTTGACTGCCCAGGACCCTGATCCTGTAAATAGTTATGATTTAGTTAACCTTACAGTTATGAGTAGTACTGCTGAAATCAATAGAAAGAGAGACTAGTCCAGTGCTTAGTGCTTGATCTGTGTGACCTAGGGCAAGTCACACATGTCTACACAGCAATAAAACACCCACAGCTGATCTGGGTCAGCTGACTCAGGCTGCGGAGCTATAACATTGCAATGTAGATGTTTGGGCTTGGGTAATCCCGCTAAGTAAAGTTTATTCAAGATGTGAGGAAAGTGACATGGAGTCTGTTAGTGAAGAAAGTTCTATGCTTTTTGTTCACCCACTTGGTAGCTTAATAGCTTTGTTTACCTAATAAGTAAAAATGGACCTTTGTGTTTTTTTGCATGAAGACCGGGCTACTCAGAGAATCACACACACGTTCCTTTGTCTAAGGCAGACCTGTTCACCAGCTCCCTGGTTTAAACACATTTTAAACATGCCTGGTTTAATCACACTTTAGTCCTAATCCAAGCATATATCCATAACTCTTAATACACACTGTGTATATGCATCTTCTAAGAATATTAATGATCAGTGAGTTATTACTGCAAAGCATATTTTGTGCAGAGTATTACAGTAGTATGTAGGGTGTGAATACAGGGGTTCTTAGGGTCACAGTAGGCATTCACTGTTTTGCTATAGAATTGATCATATACTCCCACATTTGATCTGACTTGTCTAGAGACTAGTCCATTTCAAAAGACAATAGTTGCAACAGTATTAGATACAGGATTCCTAAAAGCAAAAGAATGTTGTTGTAAAATTAACTGGAGCTCCATTCAGCTCATATTGAAGATAATGGAGGTTTTGGTAGTGATTTCAGTGGAAGTTAGATTGGGCCCCTACATACATTATTACCCAGAGTACTTTACCATCTCACAAATGCAGTATTGGCTGATCTGGATTTGGAGTCTGGAAACAAAGTTAAAAATCTATGAAAATGCACAGATCTCATTTTCAAAAGCAGTTTCTTGACTTGCATGCAACAGACTTAAGCAGACATTTAAACAAACAGGGCTCACATGCTTTGCACTACAAGGGTATTTTAGAGAAGAGGTTCTCAAACAGTGGCATCTGAAGCATTGATAGGCTGCGCAGTGCTGTCATATGGTGCTAATTCTTTACTTCTGCTGCTAAATTGCACTAAAATACGGCTAAAAATGCATTTCTTTCCAAATATTACTGCTCTATATAAATAATTGCTGTAGATGATCATAGCATATATCCATGGTCTGACCACTTCTTTCCATATTAATGCCAATCATGTACTGAATGGGAGGTGAGGTGTCTGAAACAATCTTACATTACCTTTCGTGCTATGAAAATGTTTGAAAACCCATGACTTTTTTTTCCCCAGTTTTGTTCACTAACTGCACACACTATTTTCTTAATATAATAAACATGTATGGTTGGATAGTCAGGGAAATCTTCTATTTAATGCTGCCTTTTCCTGTCAATTCCTTATTTTTAAGGAATAAAGCGTATTTGCTTTTAAAACATAACTGCATCATTGATCAAAATGCAACAAAACTGTGTCGGAAGTTGTATAATAAAGTTGTATAATAACAAATCAGTATACAAGTGCAGTGAAGGGCATTTTTTCTTTTTCAATAAACAGATTTGTTGCAGGCTTTCAAGGAGATTTATAAAAGCTAATGAGAAAATGTCAGTATTATAAATATCTCAACTTATTATTATTTAATTGTATTACCATAGCACCTAGGAGCTCTAGTCATGGACCAGGACCCCATCGTACTAAGTGCTGTACAAACACAGAACAAAAAAACAGTCCCTGCCTCAAATATGAGACGAGACAACAGATGGATACAGACAGACCTATGGGGAAGTACAGAGAAACAGTGAAGCAATATTGGTCAGCATGAAAGTGGTCTATATAAGAGGTCAATACCCTTTGATATGCTATTTACGTTAAGATAGCCCATATTATATAATTAATTTACATGTACCAGAAGAGAACCTTAAAATCACATAAATGCTTTATCTATACTTGAGATACTGATAATATTTTCTTCGGACTTGAAACAAATACATCCTTGCAACTTTCTAAGGTTCAGGTAAACATCTTTATTTTTTGATAGGTCATGGTACCTCTCAGTGAATAGAATGAAAACCTTTACTTTAAGTTCTTACATCATATTATTGGAGCGTCTTACAAGTTTAAACATTTTTCCCAGTTATCTTGAGTATCTGAAGTTGCTCTGCCATGTAACATTTCCTTACTAAATAAATAAAATAAATACACACTAAGTTAAATGAAGTTTTTAACTTCAAAATAACATGCAGTGAGATTTATTGTCCTTCTAATGAGCTCAAAGAGAGTTTCATTATTGTAGGCCATCTGCTGTGAAAAATGTGTCCTCTCATGATCAAGGCCTTGAATTTGATTTTTTTTCCCATGGGTAGCAAACGTAGAGAGCTGAGTATGATATGCTGTCTAGTACTGTATATTGCTGAGTAGCTGCTGTGTTCTCAACTGACTGAAGCTGTTGATCCTCACAAAGCGCCACTGATAGGTATGATAAATTGCAGTAATCAGGAGATAACAAATGCATGTATCACTGTGGCCAAATCAGTCTAATAGACAAGGGTGCAGTCTTCAGGCTACCCATAGGTGCAAGATGGCACTCTTAGCAATTTGGTTATTTGAAGTATCGAGTCCAGAAGGACCCCAAGACTTAACTGACTTAATGACTGGAGAGTTGATTCTTTTGCTAGAGGAGGATGGTACGGATGTGGCAAATCCTTTCGAGCATCTCCCTCTCCCTACCAGCATAACCTCAATCTTGCTTGAATTTAGCTTCCGCCTACTATGTTAAACACCATGTTATGCACACATTCTTGTATTGACACCATCTTGGTCCTCCTTGAAGTGTTTCAGGCAATTGACTGGGTAGGATTTTCATACCCAGTGCATAGACAATTCAGTTATCATATCAGTTGAATTGGCCATGTATCAAGTCTGATCAAACTCAGAGAAATTCTTTTTTTATAATGGAAGTGTCAAATACCTGTACTAACATGATGGTGAGCTGTGACAACACAAGTGTCACTGTAATGACTGTGGTGGTCACCTTTTTAAAAACAAACTCTTATTTTTGTTCTACCAAAAAGCTGAAGGAAATGAGATTTCAAAATCTGATTTAAAATTAAGGGTTAAGGATTCAGCTTGAGCCACATACAAGCAAGGAAATTACAAGATGAGGTTGCTCTGGGTTTCTGTGTTTCTCCCCTCCCCTTCAAATATTGTGTGGGGGCATAAGCTGCACAATGTTGATTTAAGTCAAAGGGAGAGATTTAGTTAAAAGCTGCGCACCATTTGGAAATTTTACAGAGTTCTGATCTGCCAGCTGTATATTTCCTGATTTCTTCATAATGCATTCCTGATGGGACAAAAGAAAATTTAGGAGAGAGCCTCCTGATTTTGGTTAGGTTCTTATTCTCTATTTCTATTAGAGTTAAGGAATAAAGGATCAACACAAACTGTAAGTTCAGTATTTAATAGATCATAAAGAGTTTATATATTTGTCAGCTGAATTGCCCTGCAATGTGTTCTAGCCATATGTCAGAGAAGTCTTATGTAAATTTGCTGTATGGATGAAATGTCTCTGTTTGCTTTCAGGTCTTGAGTCTAATTTTAAGAACTTATAAAAATGGGCAGAATTTTCCTGGACCATATTGGTGGCACTCGTCTGTTCTCCTGTGCAAACTGTGATACAATCCTGACCAACCGCTCTGAGCTCATATCAACTCGCTTTACAGGGGCCACAGGAAGAGCCTTCCTTTTTAATAAGGTTAGTAAGAAATTAGATGACACGAGAGAGAGCTTCTTGCTTTTGAAAATCAAGTTTGTGGGAGGGCTAAGAATCGATCATCACGCTAACTGTTAAATCTTTTTGGAATCAGTTGAATCCTGCTGTTGTGATTTTTGTTTAAAGAGTGTTGTATTTTTTTCTTTCTAACTTGCTCTTTAGGTCATTGAAATTTCACCATAAATTGCCTAAACTAATGGAGTTAATGCTTGAAAGGCTACAGGGAGGATTGTGAATTTAGTATCTTACCAAAGTGCGTGCAGTTAAACTTGAAGTATTCTGAACTCTATAATGTGAAGTTCAGGTTCATTGTAATAATACTTTTTATGCAGGGTTCCAAAGAGATCTACATTCATTTTTTGTCTAATCTATTCCAGATCTTTATACCATGCCTATTGCTATAATATCTTTAAACTTCACAACACCATTGCAAGTGTGTAGATAAATACTATGCCCATTTTACAGGCAGGTATAGTGATGTACAAGTTGGTATCTTGACTAAGATCACAGAGTTGGGAATGAGAATAGAATATGGCTCCCAGTTGGGTAGGGGGGGCGGTGTTGGTAAATATTTATGTAGAGACCAGGTTTTTTAGGCTGACTGTGGTTTAATAACACAGATTTTCTGTGCTTTCTCAGCAAATACAGCCAGGTAATCAGGGTGTATTTTCTTGAAATTGACCAGCAGCAGCCAGACGTTAGTAACACTTTTTTTGTTAGCATAGTCCTCCCAGGTACAGGCAAGAAGTGTCTTCAGTTAGTTATGCGTGGTTTCAGAAAGCACTGCTGTGGTGTGTGCACGTCTTCTTCTGTATACTGCAGGGGTTCTCAGACTTTTGTACTGGTGACCCCTTTCACACAGCAAGCCTCTCAGTGCGACCTCCTCTTATACATTAAAAACACTTTTTAAAATATATTTAATACCATTATAAATGCTGGATACAAAGTGAGGTTTAGGGTGGAGGCTAAGACAGCCCGGGACCCCCCATGTAATAACCTTGCGACTCCCTCAGGGGTCCCGACCCCCAGTTTGAGAACCCCTGGTATACCGCAAGTGTGTAAGGAAAGACTGCAGTACATCTGTCTTCATACTAGTCCAAAAAGTGTTGGATCTTTGGATCGAAATTGTGTTTGTGAGAAACAGTTGAGTTTTGGCTAAGACTTTGATTGTTGATCTCTGCAACCTCAACTTGCATCACTATAAAGTATCAGATTATTTAAATGGATCTCCATTACAATTGTCATAGACACTGTTACTTTTCAGCAAGTTATTTAGGTAACTAAACATGTGGAACTAGTGTAAATAAGGTACAGGTGGATTTTTTTAACTGCTAGGATTAAGGAAAGGAAGGCATGCATTTGTATCGGATCTAAAAGGCATACACTTGTCAGCTCACTCAGTTTATCTTTCTCAAGAGGTGAGATTTTTCAAAAGTATCCAAGGGATTTAAGAGCACATTTCCCATTGACTTTTGTTGAAAGTCAGTGGGACTTATGCCTCTAAATCTCATCTTTAATTTTTTTCCTGGAAACAGTTTTTAACTCTAATATTCCAGTGACTAAATTGGCTAATCCATTCCTGTGATCACACCCATTGCTAATAATGGGTTTGGTATCAAGAAATTACTTCTGACATCAAGGGGTTACTAAACCAGGGTTAGGCAACCTATGGCACGCGTGCCAAAGGCGACACATGAGCTGATTTTCAGTGGCACTCACACTGCTGGGTCCTGGCCACCAGTCTGAGGGGCTCTGCATTTTAATTTAATTTTAAATTAAGCTGCTTAAACATTTTAAAAATGTTATTTACTTTACATACAACAATAGTTTAGTTATATATATTAGACTTCTAGAAAGAGACCTTCTAAAAACGTTAAAATGTATTACTGGCACGTGAAACCTTAAATTAGAGTGAATAAATGAAGACTCTGCACACCACTTCTGGAAGGTTGCCGACCTCTGTACTAAACTGTTGCTTTGTGAGTAGCTTTATCTAATTGCTATGTCTTAGTGGGGCAAACTATATAATACTTTGCTCTTAGGCTTTTTGTAGCAGGAGCTTGCTGTGCTTCACAAACAGTGTAGGCTCAAAACACTCTTGTGAGGTAAATCTCTGAAAGCTCTGCCTTCACAGGCGACAGAACTTTGGTAGTTTCACCTGTTATGCTTCTGTGCCCAGTATGCACAGTGCTACAGGCTCTTCACTTAGACGTTTTGTACTTTGACAGAGGTGCCTTGGATTTCCTAGTAACTGGAAAATTGGCTTTAAGAAACTTGCCTTCGGTAGGTTTAACCCTTCTTCTCCTCATCTCCTTTATATTTTTCTCAGGTGGTAAATCTGCAATATAGTGAAGTTCAAGATCGGGTCATGCTCACTGGCCGCCACATGGTTCGAGACGTGAGCTGCAAGAACTGCAACAGCAAACTGGGTTGGATCTATGAATTTGCCACTGAAGACAGCCAGCGCTACAAGGAAGGCCGTGTTATCCTGGAAAGAGCTTTGGTCCGAGAGAGTGAGGGATTTGAAGAGCATGTTCCATCCGATAATTCCTGAAGAGATGTCAGCCTCTTTTCTGGTTTTCTTCAGTGAAACTCAAAAAATAAAAAATAAAATAAAAAAACAAAAAAAATTCTACTTGTATACACTGTCACCTTAGCATCAGAGTTGGATTCATTGAACTATGGACTGGGAAAGATTGAGAGAGAATTTCAGATGGAAACTTCCTTTCTTTAGTCATTTAACTTTTACTTTTCTCCCAACAGCTGTTTGTAGAGAATGTTGAACAGATGCTGTAATTTTTTTTCTCCTTTGCATTTACATCTCTTAGATCTGAGATTGTATCTACAGCTAACAGTGGGCTGAAAGGAAAATAATCTGGATATATCTTTTGTTAGAGAAATCATTGATTTTTAGTTCACATAAACTGATATATCAATAGAAAATTATTTTAAGTCAAAAGGTGGTTTTTAATTTACTTTCCAATTTTTGATCTAAGTTTTTAACTTTTTTTACCCAGTCCTTTCACCAGATATACTAGTTTAAGAAAAGAGATCTGAATTTGTGACGAGTGCAAAAGGTTCAGTGTTGGTACGGCTTGTGCTGGCCATTGTGCCATATTCTTGTTGAGGTTGATCGGTAGCACAGAGCCCATTCTTTCTTGTCATTCTTGACCCAGAGATGTCACCAGTCCGCATTTATTTGTATAATCCCTTTCACCATATAATTGCGATTAGAAGCTATTTTTGAAATGGGGCAAAACTGCTTGGCTTTTTTTTCTTTTAACTGATGTAACTTATAAGCATAGTAATAATCTAAAGTAATAATTGTCTGTTTAGTCTTGTGTTGCTTAAAAATCAGAAGCTGTTTGTAATGAAGGGGTTTACTAAGAAACTACTATTGCAGTAGTGAATGTGTGTGTTTTTTTCTTTTCATCTCTACTAACCTCGTTAAGTAGACAAAGCTATTGCAAATCTTAATTCTTGTTCAAATGGCTTTCTTTTTTAACCCAAGACTTCGTGTTTAAAACACAGCTACGGGGAGGAGGAGGAGAATGCTAGCATCTGCATTCATGCATACAGCATACAACCTGCAACTTTTTTAAACAGCTTGTTTTCAAATGCTGCTTCTGGTATTGAAACTCTTATCTATTTCCAAAATGTTGTTGCATCTTTCTGTTGTGATGTTACACCTTTTGTCTTTTTGACCAGCAGAACAGGCTTGCCTGGTTGTAATTACTGACTTAATTCCTGCTTCCTTTCTGTAGAAGTCAACTATTTTAAGATATTGAAATATTACTTACCTCTTGGCAAAAGTGTACTCCATTATCTTTCTTAAGGGTGCCCAAACATTGTGACTTGGAACCACACTGACAACTTGCTAAGAGCCCAATGGCTGCACCTAATTTGAATGTTAGTTATGTACTGTTCTTTATCAGAAATAAATATGCATAGATATAGTTTCTGCCTGAACTTTGATTTTTGTTAACCAGCAACTAATGTTTAACTCCACTAACAAGCAGTGTCAACAAAACAAGGCATCCATAGGCCCTAGCTCTGATCTGAAACAGCAGACAGAAGGGTGGGAGGAGTCATATTCCAGAGGGTTCCTTTGGCTACTGGGCTGTGCTTTGGCCACCCTGTGACTTAAATCTGTCACCTATTAACTTAAAAGTCGCTTTACTATAGAACTATGTTGCTTAGCGGGAACACAATGTAGATGCACATACCAGAACTATTTTGAATCAAGGTACATAAACAGTAGTGTAACTTGTGCCTCAAGTGAGTCAGCTCTTCATGAGCCCAAAAATCACCATTGGAGTGATTCTCTGCAGTACTCTGTGTCCTTTTGGTGTTACAGTACAATAAAATGTGTGTGGTCCTGAATTGTCTCCCACCAGTCTTTTGTTTTTTTTACCTTTGATTATTTGCAAAATTCAGTTTAGCACAGGATCAGTCAATTAAGCAAATGACTGCAGTTCCACAATATGAGATAACAAAAAATGGTTCAACATCTCAATAAGAGCACAGCCAAGGATTACTCATGGTTTAGCACAGTGGTTCTCAGTGTACATGCTGCTTGCAGCCCAGTCAGCACACATGTATGGCCCATGTGACATCCTCACGGCTGTAACTAGGATGGAGTGGGAAGGGCACCGGCCCAGGATGCGGAGTGGGGGGGGGCATGGGGCAGTACAGGATCAGGGCTGGCCCATGGCATCAGTGCCCCCTAGCAGGATTGGGCCCAGCAGCATCAGGAGGTGGGCAGGGTGCCTAGCGCCCCACCGTGCAAAATTGCAGGTCCAGTGACCCAAGCTGGAGCAGGTTCCCTGGCACTAGGACTGTGGTGGGCAGGACATGCTGTATTGTTGAAATTCCTGCAGCCAAGGTAGGAGGCCAATGAGCATGGGGAGGCACTGCAGGGTGCAGGCAGTGCACAGGGGACTCTAGCTGGGGGCAGTCTGATGGAGGGGTTGAATCCTGTGGGGGAAGTCCTTGGGGGTGCTGAATGAAGTTGCTGAGGGGTAGTACCTAGGTGGGGGACTGGGTGCAAGGGGGGCAGTCCGGAGTTAGGAATGTACGCTGCACTGGACAGGGCTGCCCATCTTCCCAGGCAGCCTCTGCAGCCATGCTCTCCAGGTACTCAGCCCAGCCACAGCTCAGCGAGGGTGGCAATTCACCATGCCCGTGCCACCCTGACAAATTATTTTTTACAATGTTTTTGACTTATTTTGCTAGTTTAAAATGCTTTTGGTAGACATTTGCCTGTATTGAAGTGAAAAGTACTATATTGATTTGAATCATATAACAAATAGAGATATACCAATCTCATTGAATCCAGTCCCCTGCTGTCACTAGCAGGATCAAGTACTGATTTTGCCCCAGATCCCTAGGTGGCCCCCTTAAGGGCTGAACTCACAACCCTAGGTTTAGCAGGCCAATGCTCAAACCACTGAGCTATCCTTCGCCTTACTTTTTTGTTTTGTAGATATACAGGTAGTATATATGTATTGTGTGGCTGCAGCCTGTTGGGGACAATATATGATTAGCGTTTTGTCCCTGTGCCAGTAGATTGAATGGAAAATCTCACTTCTACAACTCATTAGTGATTAACAAAGACAAAAATTTGCCACTTGATTTTAAATGTTAATGACCAACAAAATATTTTGTATTCTTTCAATCCCAAGCTAAAACTTTATTAGGTATCTTAATTAGAATTGCAAAGATTCATCTTCAGAGCACCAAGGTGCGTGAGGTAATACCTTTTTTCTGGACCAACTTCTGTTGGTGAGAGAGACAAGCTTACACGGAGCTCTTCAGGTCTGGGACTACAATAACAACTAAGCTTCATCTTTGTCAAAACATGACTGTCTTGTCTGGGAGGGTTAGGAAACAGCATGCTATAGATCTATGGATGGAAAATCATGGCATTTTAATTCAATAAAGTTTTCAATGTGTGTTCAAAAAATATAAGGAATTTACAGCTCCCCAAGAATTACTTATAAGCCAATGTTTTTTGTTCCTCTATCTAAGCATTGAAAATTAACATAGGAGACAGAAAGGAAAGAGGTTCATATGCACCTGATTCCTTTAAGGGAAAGAATTGGAGCAGGTGCTTTACACTGTATCCATAATCCCACATAACAGCCTTTCTGTCCTATGAGAGAACTCCCAGTAAGTCTAAGATAACTTCCTGCAAATCTGTAACTATAAGAGTAAGTCAGACTACAATGTGCCTTTAAAACAGAGCATGTACTGGGAATAGCTTTTGTTTCTCTCTTTGAATTGCAGGAGGGAAAAAAAATTAATTTTAACTCTGTTTAAACTTGCTGATTTAAGGGAAGCTAGGAAAAGTAAGTTGCCCTGAGTGACATGAAAACAGGATTGGGCAGAGAAATAGTGGCTATTAGTTCAGAAGCTTTTGCCTAGTGGAGCACAAAAATCAGTATGCTCACTTTTTTCATGTAATTCATACTCAAAAGCTCTGTTAATGAAGCTTCCCTCAGATGGCTAAATTACCATTCAAGTTGATTGGCTCTTAACTTTCTAGGCCAGTGGAGTTTTGAATGTGTTGTAGAGAGTGGATGCATATTTGCAATCATCCATGCCTGGAGGTAACAATGTTCTATACAGTAGGTAGAGTTAACACCAAAGAGGTATTCACTGCTAACATGAGATGTGAGACCGCCTCAACCTGATGGTTCCTGTGCCTGCACTGGCTCCCAATCCAATGTAGGATCTATTTAAGGCCACTAATGTACGGAGTGGGTGGGATTCTGTTGGGTGATTTACCACAACTGCTGTGATTCTCAGGGATACCAGGAAATGAGTGTGTTTGCTACTCTGAAACTCTGAGCAGCTGGCCTGTGCCTTTTGGCTCTCACACACAGTGCGCTGCTTCAGCCTGGAATGAGAAAGCAGCTACAAAGAGGAAGTGATTAACTCTTGTCTTCTTCAAGTAGGATCCCCAGGGGAGCTCCACTCTAGGTGTGCCTGAGCCTCCTGTGCCTTTGATTGGAGATTTCTCATTGCAGTGTCCATTTAGCCCGCGCATGCATGTTACTCAGTCATGTGCCCCGTGCCATTGTTATGTAGCACTACATGGGCAAACTGCCCTCACTTCTTTTCAGGTGCCTCAGCCTGAAGTGGACCTCTGGCATTTGTCCATGTTGTTTTACCTCAACTGTGCCCTAGTCTTTATTCTAGTACTTTTTATAGTAGTTCTTAGCATTAGGCAGTAATTAGTAAGTAATAGCAGTCTTAAGATTCCTACTCTGGGGGGGGGAAATAAAATTGTGTGTGATAGCTATAGATAACCCCCCAGTGAACTAGAACGATCTTATGCTCGGTTCTCCTGGTTTCAAACATTGTCTGTTGTGCTGGGAGGCAATCCTGGTGAGCAATGGATACTGCTGATGCATCCATTGCTTCAGGGAGTCTCACGTTGCCTCGAAGTGTAACTTTTGTCTGGTGTTGAAATCTAGAGCCAAAAAACAGGGAGATCAGACTTTGTCCATTCATGATAGAGAGTTCACTGCACCCAGCTTCTGACCCAGCCCAGGGGACCCACCCCTGTACACTGGACTCTGAGTAAGTCTGCTGCTTCCACTGTCTCCAAGATGCACTCTTCGAAGGCCCGAGAGGGAGAGCCAAGATTCCTTTCATAAAACTTCCAAAGATGGCCCCTCGAGTGCTCGAGATAGAGAATCTATCTTAAAAAAAAAAATTACGGTCTCCAGTAACCCCAGAAACTTTAGCACCTTCTGTTCTCCAGTCCAGTACCCATGAGGGCACCACTAAACTGAAAGACTGCAAAGTCTGAGGCTGGGGGATCCTTGATAATATCGGTGGACCAAGGAGACAAGAAGAGCTCTTCCTCTGTTCACTTGGTACTGAAGAAGCCCACTCAGGCTCCAACTGCACTTCCCTCAGAGCAGCCAAGAATCACGATACTATCAGCTCCCTCAACCACTATCACTTTGGTGCATGGCATGGACTTGGTACTGACAGCATGCTCCGTACTGCAAGAGTTTTGTTTTCCCTGAGACCTGACTGTATCTGAGATGTCCGGCTCACCACTGCTTGGCTCCAATGCATTTTCAGTAATGGAAACATTAAGAGCTCTGGAAATTTGCCCAGGACTGACAACTTCACCTCCATTTTCTTCTGGTGCTTCACCATTTCACAGTGAATTGGAGGAAGAGGATTCTGATGAAAACCTTGCCTTGGTCTTCCAAATATTAGTACAGGGTTCTCCTTTTTATCCTATAGACTAGAGGCCCTTTTCAGGAGTCTCTGAAGGACAAAGCTGGAGTCATCCTAATACTTCTGACCTGGCCCAGATAAATATGGTTTCCTTAGCTGATACAGCTCGCTGTTTACTCACTGATCACTCTCCAGGCCATTCCACATCTACTGTCCCAGGAAGGCAGGAAGATTCTTCACCCCAGTCTCAGAGTTCTTTATCTCAAATCGTGGCTGGTCGATGTTTCTCATCCCATGAGCCAATCTGCTCAGAAGAGTAAAAAGAATATTGTAACACAGCAGAAAATCGTCTATTCTTCTTGGAGTGATTGCTCATGTGAGTTCCAATCAGGTGTCCGTGTGCCGCATGCATGGCAGAGGGAAAATTTTTCCCCTTGTAGTATCTGTCGGGTTGGCCTGGGAGTCCTCTGGGGTCAAACCTTCATGGCACTCAGTATAGGGCCTGCTGACCTGCCACACCCTTAGTTCCTTCTTTCCGCCAGTGACGGTTAGCCAGAATGCCTTTGGCTCTTGCCTCAGCAAGCATGTTTTGGCAGTGTCCTATCTATGTGTATATAGTTGTTAAATAGTTAGTTGTAGCTGTAGTGGTTATTTAGTGGTAGATTAGTTCTGTAAGTTTTCTTTGGGGTTCCCCCCCCACTACTCCCCGCAATGCTTTCCCAGCAGCAGGGCATGCTGCGATCCCCTGGGTTTAAAGCCTGCAAGTACTGTGGCAAGTGTATGCCCAGGAGTGAAACTGCACACTTTGTGTCTGAAGTGTTTAGGGGAGAGCCACCTGAAGGAGTGCCGCAGGATCTGCAGGGGGTTTTGCTGGAGAACCCTTAAAGACCAGGAGCAGCACCTTAAGATCCTCCTGATGGAGGCCACAAGCTGTCTGCAATTGGACCCTGGCTCAACAGGGCCAACTCTGAGCACCTCCTCCTTGGTGTGAAGTGCACAGGTGGCACATGAGCTGGTGCCGAGAAGGACTCCTCTACAGACTCTCGGCACTGCCACAGCTCTGTCAACAAGATGCAGGCCACAGGGAGGCACCAGTCTCGATCCCCGGTGCCCCAGAAGAAAAGGAGGCTGGAGAGGGGCCACTCTCCCTTGGCCAACCCTAAAGAGCCTGTTGCCATGAGACCCGAGTCGGGCCATGCCTCTGCCCCATTGCCTACCAGGGTCGTGTCGACTCCTGCCCCCTTGGAGGCTCCGTGGAGTCCAGACCCCCACCGCGCTCTGGCCCGACAAAGCCAAGAGCTGCAGTTGCCCTCCATGCCAGAGGCATTTGAGGCTGCTTATGACTTGCTGAAGCTTACACTGCCATCTTCCTTCCCGAGGCATGACAAGTCTCCGGTGCTGATTCATCCACTGGTACCATCAAGGGGCAAGCCAGCAATGATGGCGCGGCCCTCCTCGTCACCTGCACATCATTCCCCAGCACGGGCCGCCCACATGGGGGAGCTGCACTGGTGCCCCACCCACAGCACTGATCACCAGCACCTCTGAGCACCCCTCCCCCACGGTCATCCTATTCGGAGTCATCGGAGAAGGACTTGTATTCTCCAGCAGCAGCAGGAAGTCCAGCTCCCTGTGACTGCCAGCCCTACCCCACGCCGTGACTGGGTCAGTGGCAGGCCCGGACCAGTGGCCTTTCTGGACACCCTGGTCATTTCACCAGACCCAGGGACAGAGCCAGGGGTTGCACTCCAGATCAGTGTTGGTGGCCTCGGCGTCCTTTGTGCAGCCACAAAAAGTGGCAGCCCAAAGAGTATCAGCATTAGCAATGACCCAGTCTGCAGTTGGGGCTCCAACACCTGAGGTATTGGCACCAGCGGCACCCTCAGCGCAGATGCTTTCGACACCAATGTCCATAATATTCTTGGCACTGATGTCTGCAATATCCACAGTACCGGCGGCTCCGGCCCACCTGCAGTGTCTGCACCATTCCTCCCGGTGCTCACAACACGAGGGTATCGGGCACTGCGAGACTGCCTTGGACCAAGGGTAGTGAGCAGAGCCTACTACCTGCGGGGTTCTCATTTTTGTCCTCCCCGGACAAGGCGGTGGCAGGCACATCAATGGCCCCGGCCTTGGAAGATAGCAGGGTCTTGCAGCAATTGCTGCAACAAGTGGCACAGAACCTGGGCATCCAGGTGAAGGAAGTGGTGGAGGATGCTGACCCCAAGGTGGACATCCTCACCCCCTCCAGGGGCCTGCCTGCAATGCCTTGCCACCGATCAAGACCATCAGTGATACCAACAAGACATCATGGCAGACCCCAGCCTCCTTTCCCCCCATGGCAAAGAGGAACGAGAGGTGGTACTTCGTACCTTCCAAGGGATATGAACATTTGTATACCTACCCCCCGCCAGACTCCCTAGTTGTGGATGCAGCCAACCAACACAAGCGCCAGGGCTACCAGGAGCCCTCCCCAAAAAACCGAGGCTTCGTCAACAGCATTCCTGGCACATGTTCCAACCCAGGAAATATGTAGAGCAGCAACGTGGTCCTCCACTCATACTTTCACATCACATTATGCAATTACCCCGCAGGCCAGAGATGATGCAGTCTTTGGTAGAGCAGTGCTCCAGACAGCGAACATTTAAGTTCTGACCCCGCCTCCAAAGCTTAGGCTTGGGAATCACCTGATTGGAACTGAAATGAGCAATCACTTGAATAAAAAATGGTTACTAACCTTGTAACTGTTCTTCAAGATGGGTTGCTCATGTGCATTCCAATACCCACCCTCCTTACCCCTCTGTCAGAGTAGCGGGCAAGAAGGAACTGAGGGAGTGTCGGGTCAGCAGGACCCTATACTGAGCACCATGAAGGCACAACCCCAGGGGGTGCCCAGACCGACCCGATGGGTAGCTGCTAGGGAAAAACTTTTCTGGTTGCCATGTATACAGCATGTGCACACAGCTGACTGGAATGGACATAAGCAACAAATCCTGAAGAACAACAGTTACAAGAGAGTTAGTAATCATTTTTTCACTATACATACTCTCAAAAATGGACAAGATTTGTCTGTTGGTGTGATCTCAAACACTCTACTGACAACCTCATCGCTGTCAGATATACTGGAATGTATTCTATCACTCTAAAGTTCAGGGCTGTTGTTGAACTCCATTAGAGTCCATGTAGCAGCCATCATGGCTTTGCATGCTCCAATAGTTATTCTGTTTTTGCTCACCCAACAACAGCGAGGTTCTTCAAGGGGGCTTGGAAATCTCTTTCTGCCAATCAAGTGTCATATGCCAATTGTGGACCTCAATCTGGTTGTTAAATGCCTTACAAGACCACAATTTGCTCCCTTTATCAATGAAAACAACATTCCTGATAGCCATTACATTGATGTGACAGGTTGGGGAAATAGGGGCCCTTATGGCATATCCCCTTTTTGCAGTATTTTTAAGGATAAGGTCATGTTATGATCACGCCCCAAATTTCTAACAAAAATTTCCTATGAATTCTATATTAACTAACCCATTCACCTACCAATTTTCCATCCTAAATCTCACCTCCAAAGACAAGAGGCACTGTTACACACCCTTGACATCAGGAGATCCCTGTTTTCTATCTTTGATAGGACTAAACTCTTCAGAAAGACTCCCAAATTGTTTCTCTTGCTCGCAAATAGAGCAAAAAGTTCTGCAATCTCTAAACAAAGACTTTCCAAGTCACTGTCCGACTGCCTTAGTTTTTGCTACGAATATTGTAATCAGAGTGGACACGTTGGGCAGCGGGCAGGGTTGGCCCTCCCCCCAGATTTGCTGCTTGGCTTGTACTGAGCATGCTCAGTAACACTGCTGAAGCCTCTGCCCTCACTCCACCCTGTCTCTCCGCCCCCCACGCCCTATCCACTGTCCATTCAAGCACCTTTGGACTTATGAACTCATTCTGCGAGGTCCATTTCCATCTCTACAGCCTTTCTCAGAAGTGTTCCCAGCATTGAAATATGTACAGCTGCAACTTGGGCTTCTGTACACACATTTGAACATTATGCAGTAACTCATGACTCTGCTTCCAATACTGTGTTCTGCTTGGCTGTACTTTCTTCCACACTGGACTCAACTCTAAAGCCCCCTCCACCTTAGAAGGAACTGATCAGTAGTCACCTAGAGTGGAGCACTCACAGGGACACTATTCGAAGAAGGGGCTACTCACCCTGTGTGGTAACTATGGTTCTTTGATGAATCCTCATCGATGCTCCACTAACCACTGTCCTTCTCCTCTCCTTTGGATGTCTCTGCTATAGGGCTTTGCTGTAGAGAAGGAAGTGAGGGCAGTTAACCCATGCAGTGCTATATAGCAATGCTATGGGGCACAAGACTGAGTAACGTGCATGGGCAGAACAGACACTGCTATGAGAAATCTCTGATCAAAGGCACAAGTCATACAAGCGCTCCTAGAATGATGCACCCATGGGGGTGGGGGTGGGGGGTACATCTCAAAGAACTGTAGTTACTGCACAGCGTGAGTAACCATTTCTGTGCTTCTTTGTCTCAGCTTTCTTGGTGACACAGAAGAGTTTTGTAATCTTGATACCTGTTCAACAGGAATTGGGCTAAGACCATTAACTTTTCTCCTAGAAACAAACCAATAGCCTGCAGCTAGTTTTCCGTTTGTGCCCATTTTGTATCAGTAGTGCCCTAGCTTATATGGGTATTGTGATGGTTTGGGGCATCTGTGTACAACTGATGAATTCTGATTAATGAACTTTATGTATAACTGTATTCCTCAGTGCACTGAGTCAGACTGGCCCCAGTTCAATTAAAAGCAAAGTTAACCCTGAATGACTCTGCCATGGCAGAACAATGTATATGCTAAAGAGATTGGCCCAGCTAACAGACGCTGATTCTGCTCAGGTTGCCTGTGTAGTAGCATAAACTGCTCCCTGGTCTCCTACCGTGAAGGAACGTTCTCTGGCATGTCTGTCATACCAGGCCTTTTGCTCTTCTTGAGCATCCTTTAGGTTCTCTCTAGCAAGGGCTAAAGAGTGTCGGAGGGTGCTTTGTAGGTTGCTTACAAAGTCCAGAATGTTAGTTCCTGGAGAAGGCGTAAACCCCTCCCATTGCTCCTTCACCAACTGTAATGGCCCCTTAACCTCGTGACCATACACAAGTTCAAATGGTGAAAACCCTAAACTGGGATGTGGTACAGCCCTGTAGGCAAACAGCAACTGCTGCAACACTAGGTCCCAATTATTGGAGAATTCGTTGATGAATTTTCGTATCATGGCCCCCAAAGTTTCATTGAACCTTTCCACCAGGCCATTGGTTTGATGGTGGTACGGGGTGGCAACCAAGTGATTCACCCCATGAGTTTCCCACAGTTTTTCCATGGTCCCTGCCAGGAAATTAGACCCTGAATCTGTAAGGATGTCTGAGGGCCAACCTACCCTGGCAAAGATGTCTGTTAGGGCCAGGCACACAGTGTTAGCCCTGGTGTTGCCTAGAGCTACTGCTTCCGGCCATCGGGTAGCAAAGTCCACTAAAGTCAGTACGTACTGCTTTCCTCTGGGCGTCTTTTTTGGGAAAGGGCCCAGAATATCCACAGCTACTCGCTGAAATGGGACCTCAATTATGGGGAGTGGCTGGAGAGGGGCCTTGACCTGGTCTTGAGGCTTTCCCACTCTTTGGCATACCTCACAAGACCGGACATACTTGGCAACGTCCTTGCCCATCCCCTCCCAGTGGAAGGACTTCCCCAACCGGTCCTTGGTTCTGTTCACCCCAGCATGGCCACTGGGATGATCATGGGCTAAGCTTAAGAGCTTCCCCCGGTACTTAGTTGGAACCACCAACTGTTTTTGCGGCTGCCATTTTTCCCGGTGTCCACCAGAAAGAATTTCCTTGTATAAAAGTCCTTGGTCTATAACAAACCGGGATCGATTAGAAGAGCTGAGAGGCGGTGGGGTGCTCCGTGCCGCCGCCCACGCTTTCTGAAGGCTGTTATCTGCTTCCTGCTCAGTCTGGAACTGTTCCCTTGAGGCTGGGGTCACCAGTTCTTCCTCAGACTGTGGACTTGGGCTTGGTCCCTCTGGAAGCGATGTAGGTGATGGGGTTGTTTCCGTTGCTGGTGAACCGCTCTCCGCTGGTGCACCTGAGGGTATTTCAGGCTCTGGCTGAGCCTTTTGGGTATGGCTGTCTGTTGCTTCTGCCAGTTGTGGCTCGCTGGCGCCCACTGGCGTTGAGTTTGAAGATGGGGTTGCAATCACTGGTGCTGGTTGCTGTTCCAGTTCCGGGCCTGGGACTGGAGGTGCTGTGGCTGTTTCAGTGGTTGGCATGGAATCTGGATCCACTACCTCTGTCTGGGTCTCTGGTAACACAGACGGGGCCTCTGTGGACGGCTCAGGAACAGGAATGGGTCTGGAAGCTTGCCTGGTTTGGCTACGTGTAACCATTCCCACTCTCTTGGCCCGCCTCACCTGGTTGGCCAAGTCTTCCCCCAGTAGCATGGGGATAGGATAATTGTCATAGACTGCAAAAGTCCACATTCCTGACCAGCCTTTGTACTGGACAGGCAGTTGAGCTGTAGGCAAGTCTACAGCTTGTGACATGAAGGGGTAAATTGTAACTTTGGCCTTTGGGTTGATGAATTTGGGGTCAACGAAGGATTGGTGGATAGCTGACACTTGTGCCCCCGTGTCTCTCCATGCAGTAACCTTCTTTCCGCCCACTCTCAAATTTTCCCTTCGCTCCAAGGGTATTTGAGAGGCATCCGGGCCTGGGGATCTTTGGGGTGATGGTGGTGTAATGAATTGCACTCGCATGGTGTTCTTGGGACAGTTGGCCTTGATATGTCCCAGTTCATTACACTTAAAGCATCTTCCATCTGATGGGTCACTGGGCCGAGGTGAGTTACTGGAGACTGGTGAGGTTGAAGGGTAGGGTATCTGTGGCTTTACTTGGGTGGTATGTGGGGTCTTTGGCTGTCCTCGGTTGTAGGGTTTATGGTCTGTGTGCCCCCTGGGGTAATCGTTCCCCTTGACAGTAGCTTTCTTGCTTTTTGCTAGTTCCATCCATTTGGCTCCAATCTCCCCCGCCTCAGCGATATTTTTGGGATTTCCATCTTGTATGTACCGTGTGATGTCTTCAGGAACACCATCCAAGAACTGCTCCATTTGTATGAGGAGGTGCAGTTCTTCCAAGGTTTGAATGTTGTTTCCTGTTATCCAGGCCTCATAGTTTTTTGCAATGTAGTAGGCGTGTTTGGGAAATGACACCTTTGGTTTTCACTTTTGGGTTCTGAAACGCCGTCGGGCATGATCTGGGGTTATTCCCATTCTGTATCTGGCCTTGGTTTGAAAAAGTTTTTAGTCATTCATTTGCTGCTTAGGCATTTCAGCTGCCACCTCTGCTAAAGGTCCACTGAGCTGTGACCTCAATTCTACCATGTACTGGTCTTCGGGAATGCTGTACCCAAGACAGGCTCTTTCAAAATTTTCCAAGAAGGCCTCGGTGTCATCACCTGCCTTGTAGGTGGGAAATTTCCTGTGCTGTGGAGCAATAATGGGCGCCGGGTTGTTAGGGTTGGCTGGCACATGCAGCCCAGCTTTTGCCAACTCCAGTTCATGTTTTCTCTGTTTTTCCTTCTCTTCATTCTCTTTTTGTTGTTTTTCCATTTCTCGGCGGTGGGCCAACTCTTCTTCTGCTTGTTTCCTTCGGTAGGCCACCTCTTCTTCTTCTAGTTTTCTTTTGTGTGCTGCCTCTTGGGCTGCCTGTTCTCTTTGGAAGGCTGCCAGTTTCACGCTTTCTTCCTTTTCTTTCATCTCCATCTCTCGCCTGTGTTCAGCTTCTTTGATTTGTTCTTCGGCCTCAATTTTTGCCTTAGAAGTCATGGTTCCTGTTTTCTTGTGTTGGGGTGCCCTCCGGTGTTTATCTTCTGAACTGCAGGTTCTCTGTTGCCTCCTGAAGTCTGCCTAGCAACAGTGCCTTTAGCTAATTTTCAATGTTAAGTAAACCTGAAAAACCACTTTATTTGCATTCATATAGTGCTGGTAATGACTCTCAATGGGAGTGCTATTGTGTGACAAAAGACCCTCAACAGTCTCTTAATGGCTTCTCGCTTAACATGCAAGCCACAAACTGCCAGAGAGAGCAGAAAAAAAAATTCTCTCTGGTTCCCTTTTAAAACCAAACTGTTTCTCTCTGCTAAAAAGCCCTTAGCAGAGAAGAGAAAAATATAATATTCCTACTGGCTTCTGGATTCTGTCTATATCCCACCACTGCTACACCATATCATAACCTTAGTCCCAGATTTGGACCTTAGCGTCCAAAATATGGGGGTTAGCATGAAAACCTCCAAGCTTAGTTACCAGCTTGGACCTGGTACCTGCTGCCACCACCCAAAAAATTAGAGTGTTTTGGGGCACTCTGGTCCCTCTGAAAAACCTTCCCTGGGGACCCCAAGACCCAAATCCCTTGAGTCTCACAACAAAGGGGAAATAATCCTTTTTCCCTTCCCCCCCTCTCTGTTCCCAGTCCTGGAAACAAAAGTACTTTCCTATTCCCCCAGAGGGAATGCCAAATCAGGCTAGCAATCCAACACACAGATCTCCCCTTGATTTCTTCCTCCCACCAATTCCCTGGTGAGTACAGACTCAATTTCCCTGAAGTAAAGAAAACTCCAACAGGTCTTAAAAGAAAGCTTTATATAAAAAGAAAGAAAAATACATACAAATGGTCTCTCTGTATTAAGATGATACAATACAGGGTCGATTGCTTAAAAGAATATTGAATAAACAGCCTTATTCAAAAAGAATACAAATCAAAGCACTCCAGCACTTATATTCATGCAAATATCAAAGAAAAGAAACCATATAACTTACTAGCTGATCTCTTTGTCCTTACACTTAGAAACAGAAGACTAGAAAGTAGAAACTACTTCTCCAAAGCTCAGAGAAAGCAGGCAGACAGACAAAGACTCAGACACAAACTTCCCTCCACCCAAAGTTGAAAAAATCCGGTTTCCTGATTGGTCCTCTGGTCAGGTGCTTCAGGTGAAAGAGACATTAACCCTTAGCTATCTGTTTATGACAACGTGACAGTTGCAGTTTGTGTTGCTACACTTGCAGAGAGTTGGGGTTGGAGAAGCATGGGAAATTCCCCCGCAGAAAAGGGAAACAAAGAGAGATCTTAGAAGCTGCTGTTGAAAAAGGGCCTTGCTCTTTGAGCTCGGGTGAACCTGTTGAGTGCTTCCTGAGCAAACCAAGGCAAGATCAGCATGGATTAAACAGCTGAGGAATCAATGCAAGTGCTGTTCATTTCAGTTTCAGGGCACAGTTGCAAGATGGGAGGAGGAGGAAAAGTGAGAGTGTTTGTGTGTGGCTGGCTAATGAGTGGCTTTGACCTGAGGAAACACTGACTGGATAGTCAGCCCTCCTGGACAGAAAACCATAAGGTGGTGTTTTTCTAACTGCACCCTGTGAAGATGAGAATGGAGAGGGGCCATTGTGTCTTGTGCTCATTTACAAAAAACTTAAATCCTGGCAAGAGAAAATAACTTTGTTTTGTTTGTTCAGTGAGCTACTCTTACTCACTGCTGTCCTGTGACAGTAGCCCACCGATAAATATGCTCTGAGTCCCTCTTGGGTTCCAGGTGCCGTATTCATTTGCGGGTTCATTATTTATAATTGGTACAGCTCTGAGGTACAGTTGTTATTTAGGGAACCTATGTAATATAACCAAGGTTGCTGATTGGTCTAGCCTTCACCACAACCTCAGGTGAAGCTGTTCATGACCTCACCCCTCTCCCCCATCCTGTCACACAGGGTTTCCCGGGGGGGGGGGAGAGACTACACATACTCTAACCTTGCCTGCTTACCTACCTTTTGCAATTTGCAAGTAGGATTGCTTATAGCTTTACCTGCCTCCTGACACCTTCCCTCCCAGGGATCTTCCAGAGGAGGGTATTTCCTGGTATCCCACCCCCAGTCTATTAAATTGTAGGATCTTCAGGGAAGTGTACTAGACCCAAGCCCCAATGTTATGCCGGAGGGTTGTTGCAGAAGAACTCAGATACTATGGTAAAATGACAGGTTTCAGAGTAGCAGCTGTGTTAGTCTAAGAGGTTAATTAATTAAGATGAGCTATTATCAGCAGGAGTAAAAAGCTTTTGTAGTGATAAGACCGTTGAAATGGGCAGAGGGGCATTGCTGGCACATGATAGCATATATCATATTGGTGGATGTGACTCGTTCACCTGCACATCTAAGATGCCACAAGTGTGCTCCTGTTCTTTTTGTGGATACAGACTAACAAGGCTGCTACTCTGAAACTTCCCATGTAGTGCTGATCAGCAGGGGCTCCCAGGCTGCCTGCAGACCCTGGCTTTTGAAAGAGAGGTGACTGCTGGTACAGCAGTTTCTACATGGGCCCTTCGGCTTTTACATTCACTTTCCCACTTGGTCCAAAGTAGCTAAAATTTGTAGCCAGCCATAAAAAACATTTGAAATAAACAGACTTCCTGGTGTTCGGCTGACATGTGACTCTGTAATGAGGCAGAAGCCAGCCAGCAGATGGTGCAGGGCTTGAAAACGAAACTGACCTGGAAGAGAAAGGAAAGCACGTTCCTAGACAGGGGTGGGGGAAAAACTTACTTATGTGGACAGACTGCCAGGGAAATCTTTGTTTGGCACTGGGAGGATTTCACACACAAGTCACTTGCACTTTCCATGCTGAAGAAAGTTCTAAAGGTAAATGTGTAAATTTTCTGTCTGGCTTGTGCAGAAGTGAGATTAGATCCAAGCAAAGCAAGGGGGTTGGGATCTTGTCTTTCTCTTAAAATGCTCCTAACAGGCTTAAGATCCTTTAGAGCAGGGGCGGGCAAACTTTTTGGCCTGAGGGCCACATCGGGTTTTGGAAATTGTATGGAGGACCAGTTAGGGGAGGCTGTGCCTCCTCAAACAACCAGGCGTAGCCCGGCCCCTGCCCCTATTCCCCCCACCCTGCTTCTCACCCTCTGATGGCCCCCCACAGGACTCCTGCCCCATCCACACACGGCCCGTTTCCTGTCCCCTGACTGCCCCTGGAACCCCCACCCTGACTGCCCCTACCACCCCATCCAACCCCCCCTTCCTGATTGCCCCCCGGGATCCCTGCCCCCAATCAACCCCCCGTTCCCTGCCCTCTGACCACCCCAACCCCTCGCCACACCCCAAACTCCCCTGCCTTCTATCCAGTCCCCCCTGCTCCCTGCCCCCTTACCGTGCTACCTGGAGCACTGGTGGCTGGCAGCACTACAGCCACACCACCTGCCTGGAGCCAGCCACGCCACAGCACAGCACTGAGTCAGGCCGGGCTCTGCAGCTGCTCTGCTCGGCCGCCCAGAGCATTGCGCTGGCAGTGCGGCACACTGAGGCTGCGGGAGAGGGGAAACAGCAGAGGAGGGGCTGGGGGTAGCCCCCGGGTCAGGAGCTCAGGGGCCGGGCAGGAGGGTCCTGCCAGCCGTAGTTTGCCCACCTCTGCTTTAGAGAAGCAGAGCATGATCATTTCCAGTTCTGGTTAGAATCGTCATCCATTGAGAAGGTGGGGAATGTAGAAATAGAACTAAGTTTCTGGCTTTGAGAATGAAGAGTACTTGTGGCATTTTAGTGACTAACAAATTTATTTGGGCATAAGCTTTCCTGGGCTAAAACCCACTTCATCGGATGCATGCAGTGGAAAATACAGTAAGAAGATATATATAAACAGAGAACATGAAAAAATGGGTGTTGCCATACCAGCTATAACAAGACTAATCAATTAAAGTGGGCTATTAGCAGCAGGAGAAAAAAAAAACCTTTGTAGTGTTAATCAGGATTACCCATTTCCAACAGTAGACAAGAAGGTGTGAGTAACAGTAGGGGGGAAAATTAGCATGGGCCACTCTTTCTGGCTTTGGTGCATTTCCCAAACTGGAGTGCATTTGTGCTTCAAAATGTGCTGTGCTTTCTGCTGTGCATCAGTAACTTGCTTAAGAGAAGGCAAAAACTGAAGATGGGTTTGTGCTACAAAGTTCAGTACAGGATTTTGGTTCAGTCCAGGGTAGAGACAAGAGACCTGTCATGACATTCAGCTGCGGGGGTCTTTAGATCTGGGGTTTTGCTCTGGGACCATCTCTAGCCTCTTCATTAAATAATGTAAAATTCGTTAAGTCTCGTATGCAGTAAGTCTGTTCAGTTTCTTGGCTTTCGCTGTACATATTGGATGTCACAGTTCTTCTGATCTCATGACAAATATTGCAGCAGGCATGTAACACTGAAGAGGGCTGCTCCTTTCCTGTTCAGAGACTATACAGCACAACAGCAAGCACTAATCTATCCTGGTGACTGACTGTAGCACTTACACTGAAATCAGCTTGGGGATGACCTATTCTAATTCTTTTAAGAGTCTGAAGATTGTATTCCAAGCAGAAGCTTAGGGCCACCCCAGAAGGAGAGTGCAGAGGGAAGGTGAGGAAGGAGAATGTTATGGTTCATGGCCATATCTTGGTCCCTGTGCACAGCCCAAACAAATGGGATTGTGCAGAGGAGCTGGGCAGGGTGATGCAGGTATCACCTTCAACCCGGAGGCAGGGCCTTTGCTGTAGTGTCCTTGGTCTGTTAAACTACCTCAGGTGGGTTTTGGCAATCCTTCTCCACCCTCATATCTCCCCTTCCCCTTCCCCACCCCCGGATCTGCTTTGGAGGCCTGTGAACAGCTGTGCCGTAGCTGCTAGGCCCTGTAATAGAGCATGCTCTGCATACTTTTCTCGAATACGAGTACAAAGATACAGCTTGGCTGCTGAGGGACACATCAGAGGAGGTGGATGGATGGAAAACAAAGTGATTTCGTTAATATTTTTATTCTTTCATTTACTCTGTATTCAGATCCCTTTTCAGTATAAATGAATATAATTATTCTTACTGCTACTTGCATTAATTCTGCTAAACATATGAAATCTAGGAAAGGATCATGTTTATCCATCTTTTAACAACTCTGTAGAATTAAGGATTTGTTGTTTTGCCTTGGAAATATGATAAACTGACTTTTGAGCTTTCCCAGCAGAGTCAGCTGCAGGGAAGTTAGTGTCTGAAACACTTTGGGCCTGACTCTTTTCTCACCCCCTACTGGTTTTACACTAATGTAGCCCATTGACTTCAGTGGAATTATTCCTGATTACCAGCAGCATGAGAGGAGAATGTGTCTTCAGCTTTGTTATTTTGAGGAAATAAAACTCTGTGGTTGCTGAGCTGGCAAATTTCATTTTCATTTGGAGTTCTTTCCAGTGCTGAAAGCACACATCTCGTGACCTGTATGTTAAGTGGCTGTTTCTTGGATGCACATGCTGGTTCTCTCCAGTGAGTTGTGTGTGAATCTCGCTGTATTATCTCAGCTGTAATTTTTCCTCCCCTCCAGTCCCAATCAGATTTTTAAAGGAGTGACCAAGGTTTCCCACGGATTATAAGAATTCAGCACAGCGTCTTTTCTTTCTTATAGAACTGGGACAAAATCAGAATCTGATCTGAGGCCACAGGACTGGTGGTTCAGATAAAATAAATCCTGAACCCAAAGCACTCAAGATTTGTTTTTTGGGCAGACAACCCAAAGGAAAACCAGGCTTCTCTGCTCACTCTGACCATAGAGTCATACAAATGAAGAGCTGGAAGGGACCTCAAGAGGCCCTCAAGTCTAGCCCCCCTGTGCTGAGGCAGGACCAAGTAAACCTTAGACCATCCCTCACAGGTGTTTGTCCAACTTGTTCTTAAAAATCTCCAAGGAAGTCGATTCCACAACTTCCCTTGGAAGCATATTCCAGAACTTACTATCATTATTGTTAGAAAGTTCTTCCTAATAGCTAACCTAAATCTCTCTTACCCCACTGATATTCCAGCCCAAGGGAGGCTGACTTAACTCCAGCCACTGCATTAGCCCTGGGGCCACTGCTTCAGGGGCCTGGGGCCAGCCACCTGCTCCGGCGGTTCAAGGGTCGCTGCTCTGCTGGCCCTGGGGCTGACTACTGGCCAGCTGCTCTTGTGGCAGGGGCTGACAGCCTCTGGTCCAGCACTTCGGGGGCTGACCCACTCCCGGCCGCTGCTTCAGCCCTTGGGCCACTGCTCCACCAGTCCTGGGGCTGACAGCTGGGCTGACAGCTGCTCCAGCCATGCCCCGGAAGAAGTCCTGGAGGTCCCGGAATCATATCCGTAGCATTTTACAAAAGTAGGTAAGGATTATTATCCCCATTTTACAGATGGAGGTACAGAGAAGTTTAGCTGACTGGCCCAGGCTTCCATGTAAGCCAGTAGCAGAATCTCAACTAAAAATCAGGTCTCCTGACTCCCAGACCCATCCTCTAACCATTAGATCACACTGCCATCCTCAAAAGGAGATATAAGCCAATTGATTTGGATAGTATGAGAACCTGCTGACCCTGGTGCAGTAAATCAGTTCTCCCTTTGAAACAGTCCCCTGCAGGCTTGACTCCTTTTGCAGGCTGGGGCCTAGCAGGTATGGTTGGATCATAGAATCATAGAAGATTAGGGTTGGAAGGACTTCAGGTCATCTAGTCCACCCTCCCCATCAGCCCCCCGCTCAAAACAGACCAATCCCCAACTAAATCACCCCAGCCTGGGCTTTGTCAAGCCTGATCTTAAAAATCTCCAAGGGTGGAGATTCCATATCATGCTTTTGCTCCTTTTTTAATGTTCCTGGGCTTCCCCATTTTGTTGTGCCCCAGGGTATGTGACATACCATTGAGCCTCCAAATGCTCCATTGGGCACCCCTCTTCTCTAGTACAGATTCCACCCGCCATTCGCACCCAGGCTCTCAGTCACCTTGTCCTCTAGCAGAACTCCTCCACCGGCCTTATCACTCAAATGGCCTCCATTTCTCATTGGCTGGACACAATTTTCAGTCATGTCCACCAAAGCAGAGAGAGAGAGAGGCCATTTCCCAAACAGACCACGCATCCTGGGCCACTTCACCCCTGATATCAAACACTTAAAAAAAGAAAAAAAAAAAGCTTCTTATAGCCCTTCCTTACACATGTTTGAATACATCTCATCGCATGGAAAGGACAGTCCCTGACTGATGTAAATAGGCATAGCTACACTAAAATCCATAGACCTACAGAGATTTAGGCTGAGCTGAGGATCTGGCCTCAAACATTCACTTCATCTGTGCTGGTGCCTGTTTATTTCTAAAGTGACCCATCAAGATGGCTGTAGCCATCAGCAGCTTGCTAGATCAACACTGTCATGTGGTTTTTTTTTTAAATTACTTTATTTTCTTTAAGGCAACTGACCTTCGCTGGGTGCAATGACGGAAACGTGCCAAGACATCCTGCTGACGATCTTGGAGGAGCTGGTAGAGGGATAGAGAAAGAAGTTTAAATTGAAACTCAGTGACACTGAACTGAGGAAGGGCTATGCAAACATTCCCAAGGGACATCTGGAGAAAGCTGATGTAACGCACATGGTTGATCTGCTGATTAGATACTACCAACAGGAGTATGCTGTGGAGGTGGTGATAAATGTGCTTCATCAAATCAATTATAAGGATCTGGCTGAAAGGTTGAGAAGAAAGTCAGCTGAAGGTGGGTGGTGATTAGGATGATCCTCGTCCTTTCCTAACCCCTGTCTGTAAGTATAGAGAGAGATGAAAGGTAGGAGCTGGATTCTGTGTTTTAGTGCAGCCCTGTGGCATTGCAGTCCTGGTGCAAGGTGGCCCTAAAGCCACAGGAGATTGTCCTGGTGTAGGGTGATCCTTCAGCGGCACAGACCCTTGCCTTCTCCAATATAAACACATAGCAATGTCTATGTTTAAAAAACAAATCCCCCCAAAACAAAACACTCCACGGCACATCCAACTTCCCCCCTGGAGAGAGGCTGAGAGAGAGAACAAACCACACATGGGAGATGTTAGTAATCTCAATGCACTACTGGGAGGTGTTCTGGTGCTGTGATGACAAGGGAGGTATCAGAACGTAGTCAGAAGGCTTTAGTGGCTCCTAGGCTCCTTCTGCTCCTGGCTGCTAATGGAAGGGGCTTCCTTGTACCCTAACAATCTCTAGTTGTCATACTAGCCCTCGAGGCCATCTTCAAACTCCTTGCTGGATTGCACTGTGAATTTTTTAGACGCAGTTCCAGATCTGGGCCCATATGTCTGTATCATTATAGAGTTGTCATAGATATGACATATATACTCTGTTGATAGCACGTCCGGGAATCAAGACATGATGAGATGTGTCTTTTCTTTCAGTATGGAAAACCAGACCTGTTTCTGTAAAGCCCCCTGACATCGGTAAGTTTGTGCACTAGTTCATACTGTTGAAAAACTACATGGGTATCAATCTTCTTAAGACCAGATTTTTCTTTTAACACTGAGGACTAGCAAAGTGATATGAAATACAGTGGCTCATGCATGAATGTGCTTGAATTCAGTGCAACTCCATTTACAGTAAAGTAAAATGGAAGATCAGAATGCATCAAAATGTTCAGCTCCCAAGTCTGCTTATACTGAAACTTCCTCTTAGACTGAATTGGTTCAGTGGAAACAAAATGGCTTTGCTCTGAGAGAGTTCCTGCCAGGTAGGATGTGCCAGGTATTTGCACAGTACAGTTTGTCTAGATGTAAATCTGAAATGGATTTTGAGAAGATCTCTGAACTGTAAGAAAATTGGATCCACATCTGAGCTTTGCAGTTCAAGTCATCTTTACTGTAAAATGTCCTCTAAAAATGACTGTTTCTGTCATATTGATATATTTAAGGATATGTTCTTAAATGGACTAGAATTCTGGTAAACTGTTCTCTTCTCTTTTCCAGACCACAGAGCGAACTATATGGCCTCTGTGAAGGAAAAATTTAGAAGAGTGAAGGATTATAATTCCAGGCCAGGAGAATGGGTGTCTTTGGAAGACCGCTACACAAAGCTCTTTATAGTAAAAAAACACTATCAAGCAGAAGATAAAGAACATGAGCTACTGTCTAGAGGAAAAAGACACATGGATATCATGAGGAAGCCGAGCAGCTTTGCGGATTCCCATGTTAATGTGGAACACCTTTTTGACACATTATCAGATGGCACAATAACCAGAAAAGTGATCTTACAAGGAATAGCAGGGATTGGAAAGACCGCTACAGTTGGCAAAATTATGTATGATTGGTCATCTGGGAGGCTTTACGGGGGCAGATTTTATTATGTTTTTCATTGGAGCTGCAGGGAGCTAAACCAAAGAACAGAAAAACTGAGCCTAGCTCAATTAATTTTACAAAACTGGGGACATCCAAAGCCAGAGATAGGGGAAATTTTATCTTACCCAGAAAAAGTCTTGTTCATCATCGACGGCTTTGATGAACTCAGGTTTCCTGAGGATTATGATAAAAGTAAAAACTTATCCTGTGATTTGGACATGCCTCACTCAACAGCAGTGGCTGTGGTGGAAAGTCTCCTCAGCAGCCAGAGCCTTTCAGAAGCATGCCTTCTTGTCACAACGAGACCCTTAGCCATAGGAATGCTGGAGACCCATATGAAAGCTGACCTCTGGGCAGAGATTGTGGGCTTCTTGGAGGAAGACAGAAAGGAGTTTTTCAAGAAGTTCTTCAAAGAAAGAAAATGATGTAGTGTTCACCATGTGTTTTGTTCCCCTCATCTGCTGGATTGTCTGTACAACCCTGAACCTTCAATTGAGGTATAGCAAAGAGCTCGATCAGAAGGTGAGCACAACCACCGAAATATTTACCTATTTTGTGGCCACTTTATTGCAGTCCCATGGTCGCACACAGACATCCACACAAGACCTTTTTCACAACCTTGGATCATTGGCCTATGGCGGTGTGAGGGACCAGAAAGTGCTGTTTGATAAGAGTATGCTGAGAAAGTGTAACTTGGAGGTGTCAAAAGGTCCATCAACTTTCCTCACAGAATTGCTGCAGGCAGACATTTTTGTGGAAACTATCTATAGCTTTGTGCATTTGACTGTGCAGGAACTGTTTGCTGCCTTGTTCACCTTCTGGAACAAGGAGAAAGCTTCTGAGCTCTTGACAGAAGCCTTTGTGGTGAACAAAAGCCATTTGATCTTAACTGTTCGCTTTCTGTTTGGAATGAACAATGACAAGTCACTAAAGCCTTTGAAAAGGTACTATGAAACCAGCATGGGCATCTCAAAGGATGAGCTGCTGAAATGGACTAAGAAAGCATTGCTTATTTGCCAGGAACAGGGCGAGGAGAGCCGTCTCCTCCTGGAGCTGTTGCATTGTTTGTTTGAGATTCAGGATGAGGAGTTGTCAGAAGTGCTTTGGAGGAGATGAAGGAAGTGGTCTTCCTGGAGAACAGCCTAGGACAGGATGACCAACAGGTGATCCTATACAGTTTGCAGCATGCCAAGGAATTCAGTCAGCTGAAATTGGGCAGTCTGAAAGAGAGAAACATGATCAATCTGGTTCCGTTGCTAGGGAAATGCAAACAGATCCAGTAAGTACCATCAATGTGACCAAACTTCAGCAGAGTTCACAATATTCTGATCTCACTTGTCTCAGTGTGAACAAGGAGTAACTTCACAGAAGCCAGTGGAGTTACACTGCTATTAGTGAGGTCAGAATCGGGCCCAATAATGTTAATAAGGTGAAACCCACGGCAAAATTTTGCCTGAAAAATCCTTGTTACTTGTGGTTCTATATGAGCCAGCAAGAAACCTCACAGAATAAGTTGAGTTTTCAGGGTTTGCAGTTAAACAGCGCTTCCACACATCTGGACTCCTTGGATATGTCCACTTCGGAGCTGGAAACATCCAGACAACATGCCAGCTCCACTCGTGCTCGTGTGCTAATATTAGCAAAGTATCCAAGCCCGCCGCCCCTTTGGGTCCATACTTGGGATACTAGTCCATGCCGCCACCTATGTCCCAATGTCCACATTGCTATTTTTGGCATGCTAGCTTGAGAAAAGCTAGCATGTGTCTGTCTACCTGGGCTGAGAGACACACTCCCAGCTGCAGTGTAGACATATCCATTGGGAGACAGTAAGCATGGAAAGCCTCAGTGTCATTTTTAGTCACTTTTCAGAGAGCTTCATATTAAGACCCTTGTCCAAACATATTCAGGTATCTGCCCTCTTCTTCTCTTCACTTGTCTCCAGTGCTCATCCTTCATCCCAGCCCAACCAAATCCTCGTCCTTTCCTTCCCATCCTTACCCTTCTCTCTTCCCAAATAGCACTGCATCTCCAATGTCTAGCCTCCTGCTCCTCTTCTGTAACCCCTAAGTTCCACATCCTTCCCCTCCCATTCCCTTACCCCGACCAGGACACCTGCCTCTTCTGGTCCCATCATGGGATATCATCAGCTCCTCAGTCTCTCTACTCAGCCTAGATCCAATTGTTAATTCATAAACTACATACTGTGTAGTGCTCCTTCACTCTGATATTTTCTGTATCTGATATAAGACTACTACATATTGTACACTAGACCAAAACTCCATGGGAGTCCATTGCAATCATTCTTGTGATAACATCTGTCTCCGTGCTGAACGGTCTTCTGGATTAGCAGAGCATCTACTCCTGTAGCCTCCTATACAGATATTAACACTGCTAAATCTGTTTTTCTCCCTGTAGTTTTAACGCCTCTGGAATCTCATTGTCTACGGTACTCAAGGTGTGTGCTCACCTTTTACAAAAGCTTAGAATGACCAGACTGCATGTGGAGCACGAAGCAGAAGATGAAATGTATTTTACAGTGGAAGCGAGCTGTGAAAGGGGCCCTTGCACGTAAATACAACTATTTGTCCACTCACTCCTAGAGACAATCTAGAGAGAGAACCTTATCAGCAAACACTGCAGTATGGCTCCTATGGCTTTGGAGAGTGACTGTAGAATCATATGCTGTTTCTATAAAATGCAGCCAGAGCAGAATAGTTGTGCTCCTTTGATATCTGATGGCAAGAGAGTTGAAAGAGAAGCTAGCAATAGTGGACTTTCCAGTGGATAGTAGGATCTGGCCTTTCCATCTGTAGTCCCTTTCACACTCATATGGGATAAAAGTGATCATGAAATTAAATTCATGATTCTAAGGAATGGCAGGAGAGCAAACAGCAGAATAAAGACAATGGACTTTAGAAAACTCAGAGAATTGGTAGGTGAGATCCCATGGAAAAAACGTACAGGAGAGTTGATAGTTTTTCGAAGAGACATTATAAAGGACACAAGATCAAACTATCCCAGTGCATGGAGAAGATAGGAAGTAAGATAAGAGGCTGCTCTGGCTTAACCAGATCTTCAACAGCCTGGAACTCAAAAGAGTTATACAAAAAGTGGAAACTTGGTCAATTATGAAAGATAGATATAAAATTAAAACACAAGTATGTAGGGACAAAATTGGAAAGACCAAGGCAAAAAACAAGATTAAACTAGGGTAACTACATGAGAAGCCAGAGGAAGACCAAGGACAGAGTAGGTTCATTACTCAATCAGGACGGAAAGATAATAACAGAAAATACAGCAATGGCCTCGGTGTTAAATGCCTTTTTTGTTTTGTTTTGTTTTGTTTCAGTTTTCAACAAAAAAAGTTAGCAGTGATTGGATGATTAACCTAAGGAACATCAATGTAAATGAGGTAGAATCTGAGGCTAAAATAGGAATGGACACGTTAAGAATTACTTAGACAAGTTAGGCCAAGTCTACACTACAGGCCTATATCAGTATAATTACATTGCTCAGAGTGTGAAAAATCTACATTCCTGAGCAACGCAGTTATACAAACCAAACCCCCCGTGTAGACAGCACTATGTCAACGGGATAGTTTCTCCTGTTGACATAGCTACTGCCTCTCTGGGAGGTGCGTTAACGACACCAGTGGGAGAAGCTCTCCTGTTGGCATAGCAGCATCTTCACTAAAATGCTACATCGGTGCAGCTGCACTGCTGTAGCACAGTATGTGAAGACAGGCCCTTAAATGGCTTCAGATTGAAAGGGCCTGATGAAATATGGGCTACAGCACTAAAGAAATCTCTGAGCCATTAGCGATTATCTTTGAGAATTTGTGGAAGACAGGATAGATCCCAGAGGACTGGAAAAGGGTAAATATAGTGCTACTCCACGAAAAGGGGAATAAGGACAGACCAGTCATCTTAACTTCAGTATCCAGAAAGATGAGCAAATAATTAAACAATCAATTTGCAAACACCTAGAAAATAATAAGTTGATAAGTAGCAGTCAACATGGATTTGTCAAGAGCAAATCATGTCAAACTAATCTAATATCTTCTTTGAGAGGGTAATAAGCCTTATGGATAGGGAAAAGCAGTAGATGTGGTATATCTCACATGACTTTCTCATAAACAAACTAGGGAAATACAGCCTAGATGGAGCTATAAGGTGGACGCACAACTGGTTGGAAAAGCATGGTCAAAGAGTAGTTATCAATGGTTCACAATCAAGCTGGAAGGGCATATCAAGTGGGGTCCTGAAGGGAATTGTCCTAGGTCTGGTTCTATTCAATATCTTCATAATTTATTTGGATAATGGAGCACACTTATAAAGTTTATGGATGATTCCAATCTGGGAGGGGTACAAGTGCTTTGGAGGACAGGTTTAGAATTCAAACTGATCTTGACAAACTGGAGTAATGATCTGAAACAAATAGGATGAAATTCAATAAGGAAAAATGCAAAGTACTCCACTTAGGCAGGAATAATCAGCTGCACAAATATAGGGGAAATGATTGCCTAGGAAGGAAGACTGCAAAAAAGGATCTGAGGGTTATAGTGGATCATAAGCTTAATATGGGTCAACAATGCAATACTGCTGTAAAAAAAGTGAACATAATTCTGGGATGTATTTGCAGGACTGTTGTAAGCAAGACACAAGAAATAATTCTTCCACTCTACTCAGCATTGATAAAGCCTCAATTATAGTATTGTGTCCAGTTCTGGACA
The DNA here is from genome assembly GCF_025201925.1 of Gopherus flavomarginatus. Lineage (NCBI taxonomy): Eukaryota > Metazoa > Chordata > Testudines > Testudinidae > Gopherus > Gopherus flavomarginatus. The sequence continues at coordinate 59,250,613 of NC_066620.1, read as the reverse complement.
CCATATTTGATGTGGACAAATTGGAGAAAGTTCAGAGGAGAGCAACAAAAATTATTCAGGGTCTAGAAAATATGGCCTATGAGGAAAGATTGAAAAAAAATGGGTTTGTTTAGTCTGAAGAAGAGAGGACTGGGGAGGACGGGACATAACAGTCTTCAAGTATGTAAAGACGGTATAAAGAGGAGGGTAATAAATTGTTCTCCTTAAGCACTAAGGACAGGACAAGAAGTAATGGGCTTAAATTTCAGCAAGGGAGATTTAGGTTAAACATTAAGAGAAACTTGCTAACTGTACAGGTAGTTGAGCTCTGGAATAAATTGCCTAGGGAGGATGTGGAATTTCCATCATTGGAGGTTCTTAAGAACAGATTCAACAAACACTTGTCATGGGTGGTCTAGATAAGACTTAGTTCTACCTCAGTGCAGGAGACTGGGCTAGATGACCTGTTGAGGTCCCTTCCTGTCCTACGTTTCTATGATAAAATCACATCTGTATTCAAAAGGACAGCCCTAGATTAATGCACCATGTAATTCCACTTAAGCCTTATTTTGGTGGGTTTAAATAGGATTTACTTGAGATGTAGAACTTATGCTGGCCCTCTGCACAGGGGAGAATTTCACCCAGCGAACTCCTGCATTCTAATCCCAGCGCTGCTGCTGAATCACTGCGAGGGGCTCTGGGCAAGTTACTTAACCTCACTGTCTCCATTTTGATTTATCTGTAACATGAGATGTATCTGTCATGAAGATGAATGCCTGTGAAGTGCATTAATGATGGAAAGCTCCATATATGTAAATGCTACATGTTATCATCATCTCTGTATTTTAATGAGATACCTAGCTCATGACAAAGTTTATCAGGCAGTAGTCCCAGTTGACAGCCCCATCTTAATTCTGCCAATGCATCACAAATGCAAGGTGCCCTGGTGGGGAAGAGCTGCTGTGTCATAGTTTGCTGCATGTTCACTCAGTCAGTGAAATTTCCACCCCATGCAGGGAGCCAGCACGAATCCTGTGCACCTCCTTGTTCCTCAGCACAGGTTGAATTTCATGCCTAGCTAGTGTTGGTCTCATCAAGATCATAGAGCTGTTTTGAATAGCAAAGCAATGTAAAGAATCATAGAACTGTAGGGTTAGAAGGGACCTCAAGGGTCATCTAGTCTAGCTGCCTGCCAAGATGCAGGATTTGTTGTGTCTCAGAGAAGTGGTATTCTAAATCATCATTTTGTTTTATTTGTCTTTGTAGTGAATGCAGATGATGGTGTTAGAAGTGACCTTCTTGAAAAGGAAAAGAAAAATTGGACTTTTTTTTTTACCCAGTTTTTCAAAAAAAAAAAGTGCATTTGGATTTTTTCCCTGTGCTTGCATTTATTTTGGAAATATCCAAATAGCAAATCTAGTTTTTCTCAGATTTCAGTGGAAGACCCATTGGAGGTCTCAGAGATACGGATAGTGATTCCTTTCGGCCCTTACTTGGTGGGCATGAGGTGTTAACAAAGAGAACATGTGTCTCTGTATTTGAGTTAAATAGCTAATAGTTAAAAGTCAGGTACTTTTATTAACCTGAATTTTTAAAAAAGTCACTTCTTCTCACAATGAGTTTTCACTTACATGGTATCTTTAATGGTGTAAGGCTAACAGTTCTCCAGTTGACCATAGAATCTTAGAGGAAGAATTGGGTAGATAAGATCTAAATTTCAATGTCATAACAGAAAAAAACATCGTTCATTTCAAAACACCATGTGGGTCTCCTTCATATATAAAATTATTCCTTTTAAAAGACCACTAGCCCAGTTGCCCCTCTCCCCCACTTCCTATTCCTTTGCTGGTCACCTCGGAGCAGTAAAACCATTCAATTTCATATTAGCCAAATGGAGACCACACTGGTTTTGCCCTGACATTTCTCATTTTATTTTCCTACTCTGTCAAAACCTCTAAGTAAGGTGATATCATTCTGCTTACAGAATAACTTTAGATAACCTTCCTGAAGACACTGCCATTGCGATTTGTGACCACGTTATTCCAGCTCACCCTGGCATTGTCACCCTTGATGTGAACGGGATTCGCGGAAGCAAGGAATTTGTAAATAGCCTGAAGAACAGTCTTCTGGACTCGGACTGCAGACTGGAATCAGTGGGGTAAATGGACATTTGTCATTTCAAGTTATCAGACAGACTCAGTAGTTCTCAGGGGACCTGCCATATCCTTCCTCTCATAGAAACTGAGCCAGGTTCTTCCTGAGGATAAGCATCCATTTATTTCAATTTCATATTTCAGCACAGAAGCAGGTTATCTTGTGAGGGTCAGGAAGGTGTTTACAGATGGTTTGATTCAATTTTATTTTCTGCCAAGCTTCAACATTGAGAATCCCAGACTCCAGGCTTTTCAGGACATCTGCCAACATCTTGCTACTTGCCATAGCCCGAGAAAATTCCTCTTATTCCGAAGGTATGAGGAGGATGAAATACACTTTGGATATGAGGCAAAGGATGAGGAGAAGAGTGGCAACAGGTACATTTTAATTTATTCTTCTTCCTTTGTCTCTTGTTGAAATAATAGGAGGATGGGGATGTTACTGGGACCTCAAGAAGTGGATCTAGCTTTAATAAAATAACGTCACAGGAGCTTTCTTTATAGGGGGTTTACATATATTTTCATCCTTCCCTGAACTAAGACAGAACATAGTCAAAGCCTAAAAAAATGGAGAGATTGCACACTGAAACCTCTGGCTGTGAAATTTCAATCTTCTCAGGTTTTGTCTCCGCATATGAGGGTGAACAGTCCCAGCATCCAGATTCAGAGTACCTGTAGCATTCAGCATGTAAATGGACTGCCTAAAAGTTCCAATATCCTGGTCTCAACTTTCTGATTTGATTATCCTGGTTTTAGTTCATAAGGTAGCAGTCCCATTTGACAGACTTCAGCCTGACCAGCATACATAAGGCACCCCTGTTTCAGAATACAACACACCCCTGCCCTGGCCCAGACTCCACTTTCCTCACCATGCCTCGCATATTTTTTTCAAGATCAAATCAGGGCAATTAATTCCTGCTTTTTGTGGCTAATTCTTGTCATGGCAACCTCCCACTTATTTCCAGGTCTCAGCACTCTGAGACTCTGGAACTAATTTAATTCCCAGAGAAAGGGAAAAAGGAACTAGCACAGGAAACGTCTGCAGAATAAATAGACATAAAGAATGGGATGAGGGAGGGAGAGAGCAGACAGTCTCTCAAACTCTATTTGTATCCATTTACTCAGGCCTTGTCTACACTATGCAGTTTTTTTATGCAAGTTATGCCGACATAAAACCACTGCTTTAATTAAACTGCTGTTGCATGTCCTCACTATGCTCCTTGTGTTGGTGGAGCGTATCCACACTAGTAGCTCTTGCATCGACACAGAAAGCAGCGCACTATGGGTAGCTATCCCACTGTGCGTCTGGCCATAGGGTGCTTTGGGAAGGGTTTGTACACCCCTCCCCCCCATCAGTCTCCGCCTCTTTCCCTGGCTCTGCGCAGCAGTATTCCCTCCACCCCCCACAGCAGTGGCCTGCCCTGCCTTCCTTGTTGCAGTGTTCCTAGTGCTGGGGAGAGCAGGATTCCACAATAATGACTTTGTGATTCCCTCCAAGTTCTCCCACAGCTTCCTCTTTGCACAGAGCAAGATGATCTACCCCTTCCCTGTAGTCCAGGGATGAGTGTGTTTGCTGCCAGGAGCCAGCGTACTCAACTGGACAGTAGCTATGTGAGCTCTCCATGCTGAGGAATGTCAACACTTCCCTAGGGTTTTGAAAGAGGAGGGTGCATGCCTGTGTAGCTGGATACAGGGCAGTGGTATTCAAAACAGTGAGCAGAGTGGTCACAGCGAGTATTGTGGGATACTTCCTGGAGGTCAATTACAGTGATTTAACAAATTCAGTGTCTACACTGATGCTTTGTCTCCTAACTTTGCCGCCAAACGCTCTATGCCATCAGGGTGGTTTTATTTTGTAGCCAAATGGGAGTTTTGCTGCCAAAAGTAGCCTTGTGGTATGCATGCCTCTAGCTTGAGAACATCAAGTGGGAGACAGTTACATTTTTTGGAGTCATCTAGTTGAGATGTGGTGAATAGAACCAGATTTCTGAACGTATAGTCTCATCTGAAAGGTTGTTTAACATTAAAGTAAAAATGCCTGACCAGCACGATTGGTCTGCAGTGATCTTCTTTAGGCTCCTCAGAAGGTCTAAATAATGAACCTTAGTTCAACAGAGTGCTGATGAGCTTCGTCAGACAGTACCACAAAACAACCACCAAACCATGCAAAGTAAATTCTTCATGAACCGACTCCCTTCCAGTGGACCTTCTGTAGCATTAGCATGTCCCCTAAGGCAGTATGTAACCCATGCCCACTCAGTGTAGTGCTTTGTCCTCTTTTAGTGGTGACTGACCTACACACCAGCAGTGCAGATTAGGTTCCTAAAGCATTTCAGGCATTGACACACCTACCCAGGAACTTATTTGTACTTTCAACCTTAACTTCATCCGAGCAATATTGGGTGGGTTGGTTGGTTGGTTTTTGGTCAAGAATACGTAAATATAGATGTAGAAATACTAGAAACATGGGCAAAACTTAACCAAGTGAGATTCTGTTTGAAAACATGCAAATGAATACATCTGGGGGAAATAATCTGAAACAGAGATGTTCAACGGTCAGGAAATGGTCATGCTAAAAGAGACCTGAGAAAGAAAGGAGAGCAATTTAGACATGAGTTTGCAGTATGGTATGATAGAAAAGGGCAGTGCAATTTTGGGGGCTGCGTACACAGAGGCATCATACCCTAGGATTTTCAGACACTAAGCTTCTTTAAATTTGTAATTTGAGTCACTGTAAAGTTATTGTTATGAATAATAGTTGATTAAAATAATGACATTTCTATTGCTCCTTTCACCAGATTATCTCCAGATAGGCAAACAACTGTGGAAGAAGAAATGCAAAAGCCATGCAGTAATTCTTTTAGCACCTCTTTTCTATAGTTATCACGTAATCTTTTTCACTTTCTTTTATCCAGACTCCAAAAGAAAAAGAAGACTCAGAAGAGAAAGAGAAAGAATGAGGCACTGAAAAAGTGTTTTCCCTGGCCATGTTTAATAAGGAAAACGAGAGAGAAAAAGGAAAAGAAAAAGGACTGCATGTAACTATTCTCTTCCCCTATTTCATGGGTCTTTCTCGAAATATTTTCAATAGTTCAGTGTAATAAGATAGAAGTCCCTGAATATATTTACCCACAAAGGGGCAGATACCAGATCCAAATGAGATTAAACGATATACTGTTGTAAGGAAAAAATAAACTGCAGAAGAACTTGAATCAAAACCTATGCATGAACTTCAGGGAATTTCAGACCTGGTTCCAAACTTCATGATTTGTGCCCATCGCTATATTAAGTAAACCTAAATCCAGGATCTGCAATCCCACAAAGTTTGGGAACATCTAGATCCAAATTTTGCAGTTCAGTCCCATCTCTGAAATAATGGCAGAGAAGAAAGAAAAAATGTTTCTTTAGTTATTTTCCTTGATCAGATTATTATTATTATTTGTTTGCAACAGTGCCCATAATGTGCTAGGCAGAGCTGTGAGAAATTGTTTGTACAAAACTTTTTTTGGGCAGAAAATACAGATTTGGGGAGACGGAGACATTTCATCAATTCATTTTGATGTATTTTGTTTCAACATTTTCTAAACAAAATGTTTAAATGTTTTGGTTTAAAACAACTTTTTAATTCAAATTTCCTTTTAATATTTTTTTTAAATATGTGAAATGCTCAAAAACGAAACAAAATGTTTCATTTTGGGTTGAATGAAACCCAAAATAATTGTTCAATCTGAAATAATTTTTCCAGCTTTTCAATTTGCTTAAAATTTTATTTTGACTCTATTTAAACTAATTTTTTTTCCATTTTTTTGGAAATGCCAGTCAACCAGAAAATCCATTATTCTCCCACCTCTTGTGCTAGGTGCTTTCTAGACATACAAAAGGGACAGCCTCTGTCCCAAGGCCCTCACAGACTAAGGGCAGACAAACAAGTAGACAGAGATCAGGGAAGAGGGGCAACAAAATGGATTTTTCTATACAAATCAATAAGATTTGCTAAAAGTAGCATGGCTGGTGTGTTTTAAGAGGAACTTGAAAATGGAGAGGGCAGGGGCCTAGCATGAGTTCAGGAGAACTGAATGGCATGGAGATGATTGTTTGAGGTGGGTGGACAAAGGCAGTTTAACTGTTGAAGTGGAGGGAAAAGAGAAGATGCATATCTTGACAAGGGCGGGCTGCTTAATACAGAACCTTGAAGGAGGATCATGTATCATGTCAGCTCTTCCTCTATGGGTTCTCTTCCTGACTCTGCTATACTATTGGTGTGACTCTGGGCTTTCACTTATGCCCAAATTTTCTGAATTGTTCTGTAATTTTTAGATGCTCAGTTTTTGGGTACTCAGATTGAGACTCCCTCTGGGCCTGATTTTCAGAGAAGCCAAGTGCCTATAGCTCCAGTTGACGTGAATGAGAGCTGTGGGTGCTTGGCTGCTCTGAAAATCCGGCTCTAAGTGTTCCAAGTTGGGCATCCAAAACAAACGGCCAATTTTGAATATTTTGGCCTTAACTGCTTTGTGCCTCCATTTCCCCAGCTACTTTGGCAGAGTGCTTAGAGATACTCAGGTGGGAAGTGCTACCGGTGGGAAAAGAGTTTTTGTTTTTATTTATTGTTATTTCTTTTACTGTTAAAATCTGCTTTTTCTATTAGTGCTGTCCTCTCCTGTCTCCCTGAAGAGTATTTTCTTGAGCTCACCAAGTGGGTCACCTCCACGTTCATTCCACTAATCTTGTGCCTGGATGAAAATTCCATCAATGATGAGCAGATGAAAACAATATGCGAAAATCTGAACAGTACTGATTATCAGCTTCAGTCACTGAGGTGAACAGAATCTTCTACAGCGTCTTCCTGATATCCAGGATAGGAAAATAGGAATCTGCCAGAATTGCCAGGACCAGACCAGTTCTCCATTTGGTTCAAACAATGAGGAGTCCTTGTGGCATCTTAGAGACTAACAAATTTATTTGGGCATAAGCGTTCGTGGGCTAAAACCCACTTCATTAGATGCACGGAGTGAAAAATACAGTAAGCAGAATATATATTCTAGCACATGAAAAGATGGGAATTGCCTTACCAGGTGGATGGTCAGTGCTAACTAGCCAATTGAGTTAAGGTGGAGGGTAAGGCAAGTCCCATGAAAGCTTATGCCCAAATAAATTTGTTAGTCTCGAAGGTAAAACCAACACAGCTACCGCTCTGAAACCTGTCACCATTTGATTCAGTGTCCTGTCGCTGACAGTGACCCATACTAGATGCTTCTGAGGGATGAAATTTACACCAGCTGAGGATCTAGCCCCCAGTCTGATTTTCATTAAGGTATTACACAGTGAATACTCACCAGTGGGAATTACTCTGAGTTGTTTGTAATGAGAGAGCCAGCGGTTGGTAGGGGCTCTAAAAAATACATGTCCATGTAAGTTCAGAATATTTGCTACAGCAGTCGTCCCTCTCCAGTTTGAAGTCTGGACTATCTCCGTCTATTGCTGTCTTTCAGTCCAGGGATTGTTTAATCTTTTCTCCTTGTATCTTTCTTTTTAAAGCCTTCGCTCTTGCAGCATAACCCACGAGAGCATGACTAATATCTGCTCGCTATTCTTCTGCAACACAGCAGTCTCCTTGGACCTGCAGAGCAACCCCGTGGGGGATGAAGGAGTTAAAATACTTGCGGCGTACCTGAAGAGTAAAAGTTGCTACCTAGAAAAACTGAGGTACACTCAGAGACAGATGCTCTGGTGGAACCATTGATATGAAAAACTGAGCACTGTAACTAGCACTTAGGGTGGTATCCACTAGCTTCAAAGCATAGTTACTGACATGGGCTCTGGTCCTGCAAATATTTATTCATGTGCTTAACTTTACAAACCATTTAAATGGGACTGCTTTTGGTAGGCAAGGTAAGCATGTGCCTGTGGCTTGGGCTACACTAGAAAATTGTCGCGTTATCTACATCTCTCAGCGGTGTGAAAAATTCCCCCCCACCCCAAGCAATATAGTTAAGCCGACCTAACCCCCAGTGTAGACAGCGCTAGATCAATGGAAGAATTTTTCCATCAGCCTCGCTACTGCCTATCAGGGAGGTGGATTAACTACAGCAACAGGAAAATCCCTCCTGTGGGCTTAGGTAGTATCTTCTCTGAGTGTTGGCAGGATTGGGGCCACAGTCTAAGAAATGAAGGGTCAGAAGATGGCCAGCAGAGAATTTGCTGTGTGCAAGGAGCTCTTTTGCTGGCCAAGGCTGCCTCCCTCAGATTGGCAGAAGGGTTCTTGGGATAGGGCACGGGCGGGATAGGGTTGAGGAGGCAGGGCAGAGTGGAGCCCTTCTGCACCCAGTCCTCTGAGACCTGAGCAGAAGACACACATCAGTTCAACTTTTCTTTTGTGGTTATTTCAGCTTATCAAGTGCTGATCTCACAGAAGACTGTGTCCCTGCCATCACCTCTCTGTTTTCCCAGAAGAACACCCTGATTTGGCTTGACCTGAGCTTTAATATCCTTGGAGATGGTGGAGTGAAAGCCTTGTGCTCTGCCCTGAAAGATAAGGAGAGCCATCTTGAGAAGCTAATGTACGTCCAAGCTCTATTCTTTTTTCTTTTCATTTTGTTTATGCCATAAAGAGTCCTGGGTGGGTTGTTTACAAAACCGTAATGCACCCCGTAATTCTTCATTTTCATCATGGTTTCAGTGATTTCAGGCAGCAATTAGGTTTTCAAGGTCTCTGATTCTGAGTCTTTCCTCTTTCTCCCTATTGTGTAGCCTTGAAGACAATGGCATCACTAACAACTGTGAGCAGGAACTCATCCAACTCATTGAAAACACCCTGTCTCTGAAATACCTGTGTTTGGATGATAATAAGTTTACATCCACCTCCAGAGCTCGCATCTATGATGTATGGGACAAGTATCTATGATGTATGGGACAAGTATCATGATGATGAGGAGGAGGTGGAGGAAGACTGACTGTGAATCGCAGGCACTGCGCTCAATTCTCCCTTCTTGGCTGTGAAGGTAGATGCAGATCTCGGGAACTTCAGTATATTACACAAACATGGTGCTAAGGAAAGGTACCAGAATGAAACCACTGGGATTTTTATAGTAAATTCTTTACACGCTGAAGAAAGTGCAACATGGGATGCAGCAGTGCAATCATTTCCTATACTGCTCTTCCCATGAGCCTCAACCCTGGCATGGATGGAGCATTTCTAAGGATGAGATGGTTACAGTCTCCATGCAACCCAGCCCTTGGCTTTTCGGATGTGACTGGCATAATGGGTGCCAAGCAGAGGTGATGGCAGAGAGAACAAAGGGAGCAGGAGGAAACACACCTATACAGACCCAGAATTTGAAATCTGAGTTTCAGAAATGACCTTATCAAGTGACCTGACATTTATAGATGGCAACTTTGCAAACTACAGTCACTTCAGAGCTGCAAGCTGGTGGTTGTTCATTACACTAAAAGAAACTAGGGCAAATAACTCTTGCTTGTGAGTAAATGTTTACTGGTTCTTGTCCATTACTGAGCAATACAGTGTAATATAAATAGTTTCAAAATTAAAGGATAATGCAAAACATCACCTGTTTCGCGTCCAGTTTCCAGATTGTGAGCTGAGATGTGAGTTGAGGACTCTTTGCAGCTTTGTTCCTTAGAAGCCCATGGAGATTTCCCTCAGTCAGTTAATTCTGCCGCTGTCAGGGTTAGTTCATGCAAACCCCAGGTCTGTACTTTTGGCTGTTCCCCCATGTCTCCATGAGGGCACTGAGCCAGGAACATGCAGTCAGGCCCTTTACATATCCATGCTGCCATAGGGATCAGGGTCTCACTTTCCAAGGCTGCCCAGAAACCAATTTCTCTACAAATCAAGGTACATCCATATGATAAGATGGCAACCCTGAAGGTGCCTCACCTTGAACTCATGATGCAGAATAAACTCTGTGACCAGCATGGTTGCGGGTCTTTCTCACTATGTGTGGCCTGGTAGTTCTGTTTTCTCAGTACGGCCTGGCCAAGGCCTGGATTTTTTTGTCAGTTATGCAAGTTTGAAAAAAATGCCTTGAAAATTGGTATATCTAAGGTCATTTTTAGATTCCCTGGGAATCTATACTGTGTGAGCATTTCATGTACTATGGGCTGGATAATAACAGGAGGATTCTGTTCTTATTAAACAAATCTGCCTCTTCATTAAAGCAACTGTTTATAGAACTATTCCAGCCACACTTTAACATTCCTAGCCATGTGCACACAGACTGACTTCCCAGTTTCTCCTCCAAACTCTTGTCGCCTGCAACCTATTCTCCTCCCTTCATGCTCCATGAGCGTTGCTACAATGAGAATTATAGATTCCAAGGCCAGAAGAGACCATTGTGATCATCTAGTCTGACATCCCATATAACATAGGCCATAGAATTTCACCCAGTAGTTCCTGGCCCAAAGACAGTCCTACAAAGAATCAAACCCAAGAATATTGACAATAAAAATAAATTCCTTAATGTTTTGCTTTTGACTGTAACTATCACAGCTCATAAAACATCATAGTCTGTAATCTCTGCAGCTCAATACAGTGTGAGACCTCTAATGCCTTGTAACTGGAACATGTAATGGGATTAGGACTAAAATGTACCAAGACAGCTAATTTTTCATTCACTATTAATATTTATAGGCTCTTCTAAATATATTTCACAAGTTTCAATAACAACCTAGTAACCTGATGTGGCATTTTAGCAATTTATAATCGCCTTCTGTAACAGGGATCTGAATTAATCTTTATACATCTCATTAGTATAGCTATCATAGATCTTTTACAAGGCAATTGGCTTTCAGCAGCCTTCATTTAATTTAATTTATTAATATCTCATTTATATTTCATATATGCTGTTTTAATTATTAAATTGCTTCATCTCAGAAACATAATTCTGTTATACAGCACCTACCCTGTGCTTTTAGAGCTTGAAAAATGTTAAAAGGCATTTTTGAAACAAGCAAAGGTTTTTGTTTGTTTAAAGTCAAGATCAATTTAATTTTGCTTCAGGTTCTTGTTTTTTAAAAAATCTGATCTTAATTTTGAGCCAGAGGTTCATAAAGTTTTTCTTAGCAAATTAAATTGATTTTTGTTCTTTTTTTTAAAATTTTTCTTTATTCTATCCTGATATAAACTTTTATAATAGAATTACAGAAATGCAAACTATACAGGGCAGAATTATCATTAGTAGAAGCAGCATTAAACATTGGGTGTTGGGGGGAGTGACCAATAAATAATCTTCTCCAATAGCACTATAGTAATATTCAGATCTTCTAGCCAGTGTAATAATTATGCTTATTAATTTCAGTGAATGATCTGAAGTACATGCCATTACAAATAATAATTCATATTCATAGAGCAGCCTTCATCCCAAGGATGCCAAAGCAGTTACACAAAATGCACCATGAGTCCTGCTCATCCCCTTCTTCCCATTAGTTCCACTGACCTCAATGGAACTAATCACGTGAATAGAGGCTGCAGAGCTGGACAGGACGCTGGGGCAGGCAGAGAGATATAAAGTGTTCAGCTGTTACTCTGGTGTCCTGTTCTAGAACTCCACTTAAAGATGCAGAGCTGTTTGCTAGCGGATGCTGGCAACCAGACTAGGTGGGGTCTCATTAGCACCAACTAAGGAGCATAAATACTGTAGTTTCAGAGTATCTTTGAGGCAGAAGAGAAACAAGAATAGGAACAAAGTGGTTCTGCAGAGACCGGAACAGCCAAGCTCATCTTGAGAGTATATTGTTAGTTAAATGAACAATAAAGACAAAGCCGAGGAAAGGAGTATGTTTGGACAATACCCAGGGCAATTGCTGTGTTAGGAGCAGAATGGGAGTGCCATCCACTGAAACAGATGCTACACACAGTACCACTGAAATGGGGCCATCTCGGGGTAGGGGGGGGATGCAAGACAGGGTATCAAACAGCACACAGAGCATTGCACAACAGAGCAGGGAGAGACAGTTGTGACCATGGAGAACCAGGGATGTCCCATTCCAAAATATGTAATGAGATCTTGAGGGTCTGTTTTTCAGCACTAAGAGCAGCAAGCAAAGACCTAATCTGTGTGTAATTACTGTGACTGCCTGCATAGATTTGGGGATTTGAAGATGCTGTAACAGCAGTAAGTGTGCCTGCAGTTGCACATATTCCAAGGCACCTAAGCCCTGGAAAATCAGGCCTTTGAAATCCAGGTAGAGGAGACAAGACTTGATATTTTTAAATATCCCATCTGAAAAATCCACACGGCATGCACTCAACTTACTGTATCTACTTCAGGCTGGAAACGGGCTGAGTCCCCCTACCGTGGTTGGTGCCTGAGGTTTCACGGAGTCTAGGAATCCAGCTCTGATGCTGAGACCACCAAGCTCCATCCTGGAGAAAGAGCTTCCTCCTCTCACCGGAGTAATGTTCAGGCAAGAGGCCCAATCCTGCACCCACTGAGGTCAATGGGTATTTTGCCATTGACTTCTAATGAGAGCAGCCAATGAATACATCTCTGTAACAATGCCAGGGTCAGCTCCTTCTCTCCTCCAGGAAAACCAGGTGGGAGGAATTCTTGGCAAGAAGTGTTTCCTATCAGATTACTCCATGGTGGGTTTCTATCCCCCCTCCTCCTACAGCATATGCGGGTGGTTCCTTCCACCCTCGGGACCAGCAACTCCCTTGACAGGCACCAGAGGTAAAGGGCCACTGCTGCAGTCTCTGTTCCTCTGCACTGCCTCCTGGCCCCCTGCTGCTCTTCCCTGGCTCCGTCAGCAGCTTCCCCTAGCACCCTAAGCAGAAGGCATCCCATTCAGAAAGAAATGTTGTCCTAGGTATGTCATGTTCTGAGCAGAGTTCCCACAGGGAGGGAGGGATTTTGTGTGTGTGTGTGTGTGTGTGTGTGTGTGTGTGTGTGTGTGTGTGTGTGTGTGTGTGTGTGTGTGTGTGTGTGTGTGTGTGTGTGTGTGTGTGTGTGTGTGTGTGTGTCCCCATCTCTACCTCAGCCCCTTCCACCCCACTGTGTACAGATCCTCAGACCTAAGAAGGGTTCTCTGCAAGGCCCGGGGCAGTGTGGGAACAGGTGTGATGATCCATGCACAGCGATTCCCTCTATATGGAGAGCTGGGGTGCCTAATTGTCTTAACTCCTGCTAACAGGCTGTACTTGCTAATCATGCATGTGTCACTCTGCATTAAATCAGCTAGAGACACGAGTCTCCCTTGGGAGCTGTTTGCTGTGATGTGAGTAACCTCTATCAGCTAAAGCCCTCCTGTAGTGGAAGTTTTTAAACAATGCTGTGTGTTCTCTCCTGCCAGTAGCCAGCAGGGCAATGAGGGTGTTCTTTTCACGGTCACTTGCTGCTCTAGACCAGCACTTCTTAAACTTCATTGCACCATGACCCCCTTCTGACAACAAAAATTACTACAGGACCCTAGGAGGGTCATGGAGGGCCAGAGCAGGGGGGAAGGAGGGCCAAGCCAAAGCCCAAGCTAATCTCTGGCTGAGTTACTGAACTCTTCAAATCATGGTTTAGAGACTTCAAGTTACAGAGATGCCACCATTTACTCTTGTCCAGACCAGCAAGTGACCTGTGTTCCAGGCTGCAAAGGAAGGTGAAAACCCTCCAGGGTCTCTGGCAATCTGACTTGGGGTAAAATTCCTGGTCAACCCCAAATATGGTGATCAGTTAGCATGTGGGGGAGACCCACAAGCCAGCCACCTGGTAAAGAATTCCAATAACCCAGAGCCCTCTCCATGTAGTGTCTCCTTTCCAGCCGATGGAGATATTTGCCAATAGCAGATGTGGCTGTGCCAATGTAGGCAATCAAATCATCTGTGACCGGTGCCTTTTGAGTATTAAATACACTGCAGAATCCTTGGGCTTGAACTACTACGGCACCTCCTTTGAATACCACTGCAGCCAGTACAAAGGACTCTGGGCGTTAAAAACACCCGCTGTACCCAAGCAGTGAGAGGATCCCTTTAGAACTGAGGAAATGACAGTAAGAGGGCTGCTGAATTGGGTGGGTGACAGGGAAGAAGGGAGCAAGGAGTGATTGACTCAGGAAGGCATCAAATCCCATCTCCACCTACCAGACCGGGGGGCATCCACATTGAGCCCCCATGACACAAACCTGCAGGCAATGAGAACAAGCCCACGTGCACTGCTACTTGGTGGCTTCTGCAGCAACGTCAGCTCCCACGTTTGAGACTTTTCTAGTGTCAGTGCTGTAAGTTGTAGATTCCCTAGGGAAGCAATGGCAGCGAGCTCTTAAAATAGGGGGGATTGAAGGCCTTCGTGAGCCAGAGTGAGGTAAACCCTTGAGGTAAACAGCTCACAGCCATGATAGCTTTGCTTTTGCATGGCAATGTCATCAAAAGCAAAGGTGGGTGAAAGAAGCCCAACTGCTCCCTCTGCTGCTCATACCCAATATCTCATGGAGTCATGGCATGTTTTTTTTTTTCATGCAATATATCTGGCTTTAAAAGGGGCACTTTTCCTCCATGTGTCTTTTTAAATGCAGCTGTCTCACTCTCACTTGCAACACCTTGGAAATACATTCTGAAATAAGATTAAATTAGAAAAAAAATTAGACACTTGTGGATAATATCATTCTAGCAAGAATTATAGCAATACCTTCTGAAACAGAAAAAAAATGTTGAAAAACATTTGTGCTTCTTTTTGCATTTTTTCTGCCAACTCCATTCTTCAGTCCTTGCTCTTTGCTGAGGAAGGTGCCAACCAGTGCCAATTGGGGTTGTTTAGGTTACGTGTAGGCTCTTGGAATAGACTCTATGTAACATAGTGACACCACCAAATTCTGACGTGTAGGCCCCTGAACAACTTTCTGATAGCTGGGCAGATCTTTGGGTCTGGCCTAGCTCTGCTCAGCGCTGGACTCTGGCTGGGATAAGAGTTGCCATCTGACAGCTTTACTTTGCTCCAATCCAAGTGGCTGCCATTGGCCAGTTCAGCACCCCCATGCAAGGCAGCTCTAACCTTCAATAGCGAGTAAGCCCCCCCAAAGGGTGGTTACACCAGCAAGCAATTACTAAACGCTACTGCCATGCCCTCTTCCAACCCTAGCACCACACTTCTACTCCAGGGAGGCTGGGAGAGCGTGGTTTAAAGCCATTTATACCCGCTCTGCACCAGGGAAACATTGGAGAAAATTTCAACTGCCAGGCAGATTTCCAGCCCGTCAAGAGTGGAGCAAAAGGGGTGGAGCACGGGTGAGAATGTGGCCTTGTCAGTAATTACTAAGGTGAGCCTTTCTGCTGAACTTGCCAACAGCAGGCAGGGCAATCAGTGTCCACTGGGAGCGTGATATTCTGTTTCTATGGATACTTATCCATTAGGAACAGGACTGAGACCCAATCAACTCATTTCACACAAGCACTGAGCCAGCGATGGCTTTACCCTCTAAAAGGCAGAGCTACCGTTCATTATTGAAAACTTTGTCCCCTCCCTCTCCTCTTCCCAAAACGGAGGTTCCTCTCCATTAACAATTTCATCTATGTGTAAGCAGAGTCAGAATGGGCTCTACCCTGGCAGCTGGTGGTGAATTATGGCGAGTATGGAAAAGAATTTCAGGGGCTGATCTTGTTTGCATAGGCACACCTACCCAGCCTAGCACGAGTCCACGGCAGCCCGAAATGGTCACTTTGGCAGCTGTGGGATCCCCAATTTCTCTGTTATTGGGGCAGGAGGAATAATGTGTTGTTACCCTGATTATGTGAATGAAGGACTATGAAACTGTTTTATGACAGAAGGTCTCACTGTCAACTGTGTAGCACTTGCTAGACAAGAGACATAGGTTCCAAAACCCAGTGAAGGGAGAGAGGTTGGGGATTGGTATGTGTACCTGATGGAATGGTTCCCTTTTGAGGGCCTGGAACACCAATTGTACCACCTCCTCACTTCATTGTTGAAGAGCAGAGCTAATTTTGATTCCATCTAGAGACTGCTAAGCTGAATTCACTTTGGACTAATGTTGCATCAGTACTAGGGCTCCCCTACTACAAGATGGAATCACTAAAAGAGCTAAACTTACTGAGCTGAATTCTGTGTTAACTAGTGGGGGAGCCTGAAGATCTATCATTAAGCGGCTGGCAGAGCAGAGCAGTTTGCAGCACGGTTGGAGCAGCCCAAGGAACAGTGAGCGGAGCGGAGTGGAGCTGAGCAGTTTGTGGGGCGGTTGGAATGGCCCGCGGAACAGTGAGCGGAGCGAAGCTGTTTGTGGGACGGTTGGAGCAGCCCACGGAACAGCGAGCGAAGTCTGCTCCAGTCGTGGTGAAGGCTGCAGCACAACTCCACGGATAGGCAGGGCAGTCAGCCCTGGCCCACGTAAGGTGCCCCTTAACACCCTGTGTGCCCCTCTCCCCCCTATTTCCACCCAGGCTGAGGGCAGGGGGGTAAAACTCTGCAGATAAACTTTTGAACTCTGGGGCGGCACTGACCAGGGACAGAGACTTTTGGGTTGTTGGACTTTGGGGTGGCTGGACTTGAGACCCTAAGGAGAAAAGGACATTGCCAAAACCTACTTGGTGGGTCTTTTGCTTATGGTTTATGTTATGAATCCGCTTTGTGGTGTTTCCCCAATATGATGCCACATTGTTTCCCTCCTTTATTAAAAGGATTTTACTATGCTCAGACTCTGTGCTTGCGAGAGGAGAAGTATTGCCTCCTAGAGGTGCCCGGGTGGGGTAGTATGTAATTGTCCCAGGTCACTGGGTGGGAGCTCGAGCCAGTTTTGCATTCCGTTATTGGCTGCTGTGGCAGGGGAAAGACCCCCCCTCCTTCCCAGCCTCAGCTCTGTGGCTGCTGTGGCAGGGGAGAGACCCCCCCTCCTTCCCAGCTTGGGGGCTGCTGTAGTAGGGGAGAGAGGGCACATCCATCACATTAGAAAGGTAAGACTACTCATATTAAAATATGAGTTGTGTGCTTTTATTTGTAGAACAAAAAAAGTTTATTTTTTTTTAATATAGTGCCTTTATCCAAAGCACTTTACAATAGTTAGCTAACAGTACAAACAACATTTGGAAAGAACATTAAGTGGTCCACCGAGACCCTCAGTGATTTTCAAGTGGTCTGTGGGGAGGAAAAAAAGTGAGAACCACTGCTCTACAGGATACCAACATTCCTATTGATTTCAATGGGATCAGGTTCAAACCCTTTCACCAAATGCCAGGGACCAGCATCCTCTCTGAGATACTGGGTATTTCTCCCACCTCAGGCCCCAGGACAGCATAGTCCCTGCTGTGCTATATGTAGAGCATGTTGCTGCATGTGCTGCAAGCAGCTGCTTTGTTACACATGGTTCAGAGCCCCTTGGATTGGTGTAAACATCTCTTTTGCCAGCTAGCCCAAGTAGAGTGGAGAGCACTGTTGTGCAGAGGGCTGAACTCTGCCCAGGGTAATAAAAGCCAGCTCAAACTATTGCATAAAATTGTTCAGAAAACAGTACAAAAGGGAGAGAGGAAGATGAGATTGGTCCAAATGAAAAAGGCTGCTGATGCCACCCAACGACTGTGGTAAGGTAAATGAGAGGATAATGAACCCAAATGAGTGTGCTGGAAATTAGACCTAATTGATGGACAAAATAATGAGGTTATTCTACTCACCACTCCCTTTTGAGATCCTTTAAAAAAGACTTTGGCAGGAGGTCAGAATACAGGAACAGCTGGACTGAAAGGAGCAAGTTTCACCCCCCTGGCTGCCATCCCCATATCTCCTGGGATCCGTCACAACATGGTTGGGACGTCATCAGACGAATCCTGAGAAATGCTCTGAGCAGTTCAGGCCAGAGAAACGGAATCACTGGCATTGCCAAAGCTGATGGAGGTGGCAAAGTCCTGAACAAGCCTGAAATGTGAGACTTGGGTTCCTGCTGTCGCCATCCGCCCCTTCCTCGCTCCCCACTGTCATTTCTTTCCCAACCTTATTTCTTCTCTAACCTCCCTCCTCTCTCTCTTTTTGCCTCTTGTTTAATATGACTAAAGGTTTGCTTGAGACTCTGTCTCTTTCACAACATTGCTGTGGACCGGAACTAGGCAGCCTGAGACTGGTGTAGGTTTGCTAGGTCTCAGAGTGGCTGAGGAGACTATGTGCTGTGCCTGTGTTTCTCCAGCAGTGAGGCTGCAAGTGAGAGTCAACCCCGAAGACACAAGCTGCACTGTCTGCCTTGGCTGTTCTTTTCTCTTCCCCTTTGTGTGGGGTTGTCTCATTTTGTCATCAAGGAAATGGGCTCAGGCTTTAACAACAGCACCAGCCCATTGCAATTACATTTTTCCCCTTTTTTCCAAAAATGGAAGTTAGAGGCCTAAATACCTTTGAAGATCTGGGTCGTATTGCCATCTTTACCATTTAAAGACTGTTTTTTCCTTATAAAAAGCTCGCCAGTTGAAGGGAAGGGGATACTGTTTAAATAAAAGCCTTAATTAATGCTTTATATTTCAAATACTACAGCTGTTTTCCCTTCTTTTTCTGTATCTTTAATAAAAGGTTGTCAAAAAGGTAATGGTGGTTGTTGCCATGGGAATAAGCAGGCTAAGAGCTCTGTACTGGAAACCCCATTTCACTGTTCAGTGTTGCACAGTGACAGGGTCACGTTAACATCTTTGACCTGCTAGGTCCATTTATTCTATTTATCTAAATTAACACAACAGCACTTACACTGGATGCCTGCCCAATATGGCTCAGCGGTTTTGCAATAGCTGTAAAACAACTGAACAATAATTAGGAAGTAAACATGACTGGATATTTGTGTGTTTTCCTCTTAGCTGCCCATCATCCCTTCTCTGGCGCATGTAGAGAATTTAACTTTGAAGGCTGAATCTTTCTTTCCTCCCCCTGCAAGAATTTTACTTTCTACATCACCATAGTGTCTCAACACATCAAAGAATATCAGGGTTGGAAGGGACCTCAGTAGGTCATCTAGTCCAACCCCCTGCTCAAAGCAGGACCAATCCCCAACTAAATCATCCCAGCCAGGGCTTTGTCAAGCTGAGCCTTAAAAACCTCTAAGGAAGGAGATTCCACCACCTCCCTAGATAACCCATTCCAGTGCTTCACTACCCTCCTAGTGAAATAGTTTTTCCTAATATCCAACCTAAACCTCCCTCACTGCAACTTGAGACCATTACTCTTTGTTCTGTCATCAGGTACTACTGAGAACTGTCTAGATCCATCCTCTTTGGAATCCCCTTTCAGGTAGTTGAAAGCAGCTATCAAATCCCCCCTCATTCTTCTCTTTTGCAGACTAAACAATCCCAGTTCCCTCAGCTTCTCCTCATAAGTGATGTGTTCCAGCCCCCTAATCTTTTTGTTGCTCTCCACTGGACTCTTTCCAGTTTTTCCACATCCTTCTTGTAGTGTGGGGCCCAAAACTAGAGACTAGACCAGAGGAATGCAAACTATGGTCCGCGGGCCACATCCAGCCCGCGGGACCCTCCTACCCAGCCCTTGAGCTCCTGGCCTGGGAGGCTTGCCCCCTGCCCCTCCCCTGCTGTTCCCTCTTCCCCCACAGCCTCAGCTCGCTCCACCGCCGGTGCAATGCTCTGGACAACGGGGCTGCGAGCTTCTGGGGCAGTTGCAGAGCTCGGTCTGACCTGGTGCTCTGTGCTGTGCAGTGGCAACGTTGTGGCTGGCTCCAGCTGGGTGGCATGGCTGTATCGCCGCCAGCCACCGGTGCTCCAAGCAGTGCAGTAAGGGGAGCAAGGGGGTTGGATAGAGGGCAGGGGAGTTTGGGGTGGTGGTCAGGGGGTGGGGGTGTGGATAGAGGTTGGGGCAATCAGAGGGCAGGGAACAGGGGGGTTGAATGGGGGGTAGGGTCCCGGGGGGCAGCCAGGAAGGAGAGTGGGGGTTGGATCGTCTCGCGGGGGCAGTCAAGGGCAGGGGACCCCAGGGCAGTTGGGGGACCCCGGGGCAGTCGGGACAGGGAGAAGGGGTGGCTGGATGGGGCAGGGGTCCTGGGGGGGCCATCAGGAATGAGAGGAGGGGTTGGATAGGGCGATGGGAGTCTGGGGACGATCAGGGGACAGGGAGTGCGGGGGGCATCAGGGAACAGGAGGAGGTTGAATGGGGCAGGAGTCCTGGGGAGGGGAGGGGCAGATAAGGGGTGGGGGATGGGCCACGCCCCTCTCCGCTAACCAGCCCTCCATACAATTTCCAAAACCTGATGCAGCCCTCAGGCCAAAAAGTGTGCCCGCTCCTGCACTAGACAGTACTCCAGATGAGGCCTCAGCAATGCCAAATAAAGGGGAATGATCACATCACTCGATCTGCTGGCAATGCTCCTACCTGTACAGCCCAAAATGCCATTAGCCTTCTTGGCAACAAGGGCACACTGTCGACTCATATCCAGCTTCTCATCTACTGTAACTGCTAAGTCCTTTTCTGCAAAACTTGCTGCCTAGCCACTCAGTCCCTAGTCTGTAGCAGTGCATAGGATTCTTCTGTCCTAAGTGCAGGACTCTGCACTTGTCCTTGTTGAACCTCATCAGATTTCTTTTGGCCCAATCTTCTAATTTGTCTAGGACCCTCTGTATCCTATCCTTACCCTTCAGCATATCTACCACTCTTCCCAGTTTAGTGTCGTCTGCAAACTTGCTGAGGATGAATCCACGCTGTCTTCCAGATCATTAATGACGATATTAAACAAAAACGGCCTAAGGCCCATCCCTTGGGGCACCCGCTTGATACCAGCTGCCAGCTAGACATGGAGCCATTGATCACTACCCAGTGAGCCCGACGATCTAGCCAGCTTTCCATCTACCTTATAGTCCATTCATCCAGCCCATACTTCTTTAACATCCTCTACCAACTGCACCATTCTCTCCCTTCTGGAACCAGTAATGTTTAAATGCTGGACATTCCAAACCACATTACCCCTGAATCCTCCATCTACTAGCACTTTGCAGGCTTTGGATTTCCCCTTGAGGCTCTAAGGAGACCAGTTCTAAGGCAAGCATTTTTAGCTTAACAGGATTGTTTCTGGTTATTTAAACACAGGGGGGAAATCACAGACTGACAGATGTTATAGAGTCCTTAAACCTCCCTGGAATGTGGTGGTTTTGAGTAAATGTTATTACTAGTAATAACTAGTTGATGTGAGGTTATGGTGCAATTTATAGTGGCCTTATTTTAACTTTGATCACAGCTGAACTAAATCTCTGAAGTCAGCTCTGTGCCTTAATCTTAAAACTCGGCAGATACAAATCTTTCTGCTGAAAGAAGCAGTGGGGCTACTTGTTTAGCTCCGTTTCAGAGTTCATTTTAGAAAAGCTGTCCTGTGGCTAGCACAGGAGGTGGGGAGTTTGTTTTGGGGTCTAGTCCCAGCTCGGCCACTGGCTTTTGATGAATTCCTGAGCAAGTTACTTAATTTCTCGGTATCACTTTCTCCATGTGTAAAATAAATCTAATAGTGGGTCACAAGGGTTTGGGGGATGAATTATCATTATTAGCACTAATTAAATGAAGCCCATCATCCTAATAATGTTCTAGTGACTCTGCCGAGCCACTGAAAATGTCTTGCACTGTAATTCATGCTCTGGTCAGGGACCAGCACTCACAAATCACTGGCTGGTTCTACCCACTCCTACACTAGTACAGCGACAGACACTGAAAAAAACCTTTCTGTTCCAACCCTTGGGAGGAGACTGTGACATGAAGTGTTGCTGGGCCAAACCCTGGTCCTACTGAAATCAATGGGAAATTTCCATTGACTTCAGTGCAGGCAGGGTCTGTCCCCTGGTCTTTTGAATACAAACCAGTCTGGTGATAAAGGCCTTTGCAAAGGTGAAGGGCTGATAAGATAAGGGCTAACTTTTCTTCCACTTTTTCTCTCTCTGTTCTGTTGAGTTGATTCCAGCAGAATCAACCCCCTGTGATAGGGAGCTCATGTGTTGTGCGACTGGGATCTGGCTGGCAACACACATAATGCTGGCTGGCAGGGGACTATGTTAAATCCAACAAGGGGGTCACGCCTCTGCAAGCTTGGATCAGTCACTCAGGGTCAAATTCATCTCTGCATTTGACTACTGAAGCCAAGATTGTTATGCCCGGGATGAACTTGGCCTACTGTTCCAGATTAGCATGCAATGTCCCAAAACCTGATAACTCTGCTGCTTTTGATGACTGGATTTCTAACTCTATTTGTTGAATAGCTTGTCATGAGCCTTCCCTAACTGGAGAGACTTTACCTTTAAATAGGCCGCAGAAAGCTGTGCTCTACATAAGCCACTCCCACAAAGAAGATTGTGAGCTCACACTGCTGCTGGCTGGATTTAGAAGAGAGATCTCCAAGGAGGAGGCCAGATACTGTTATATAGGAGGTCTTTTGAATAAGAATCAGTTAATTGTCCTGTTCATCATCCTACAAGGAAGCAGCCCTTGTTGTATATACTGAACATATGCTAGTCTTATCTATACCTCAGGGGGCAGCAGACAACTTAAGAGGTATCTCTGCATTACCCACATACCCTGAAGTACTGTGTTTACAGTCTCTCTTCTGGGTTATATGTACAATATACTGGAATTTCCTATCCCAAGATTTCTTGCATGGAGCTGTCAGATGCGGGAACGCCAGGCTTGGTGAAGGAGGTCCCAACTCCCCCATCACGTACCTCTGATTTCTCACTAGGCTCTAAAGACCCTGTCTACACTACAGAATTAACTGTGCTTGAACATGGTTGTGAAACACGCTTACAGCCCAACTGTTATAACATGGCCTCTTTTTTTCTTATACAACCAGAAAAACCTCTGTTATAACCATGTTGAAGGACCATGTTTTAGCCTAAATATCTATCGGGACCAATCGCTGTTCCAATCACATGGATTTTTCAGTCCACACAGGCAAGAACAAAATATTCCCTTGTTTTAATAAATCACTTAGCCTGCAGCCATGTTTAAAGATGGTTGGTGTTGCAGGACAGAGGAGAGATTCTGCCCATGTCCACAGTGGGAATACAATCTTGCTAGCTATAGTCATGTTTAAATGATCTGCAGGATTTAACTGGTATCCAAGAGGCAATGTGGACTGGACCAAGGCCCAGGTGCCAGGAACCAGTCAGTTCTAATCAGCTCTGCCACTGACTCACCATGTGTTCTTGGTCAAGCAGCTTAATCTCTCTGTGCTGAGTTCCATCTGGATTCATTAGTTTAGGTTGCTTAGTGGTTTGAGAATATGAAGGTCTCTGTAGTATTATCCAGCTTGTTTCTCTTGACCAGTCAGACCTATGCTAGGTAGACTGTCCTGCATAGATCCTGCCACATATGACTGTTTTACAACACGGTTCTCCAACAATAACCCTCTCCAAACTCACCAGGGAAAGCATGCCAGCACCCTGCTAGCTAGCAACAGCCATGTTGACATGCTGCTGTGGCTAAAACTGTTCTGATCTCATGGGGGCAGGAGCTTGGAGCATCTTCTGGTCAACTGATCTGAACCTGAGCCTTCTGCCTGAAGACAAACTTCACTAGGATAAAATAGCTGAAGTGAACAAGAAAAGAAATGTAAAGACGCAAAGAACACACAGTCCCTGAGGAGCTGCCACGTCAGAAATATAGTAACTCCCGTAGGTCTGGAGAGTAGATTGAGTTGTAAAGTTTCAATAATAATTAATTATTAATATTCTCAGCTCCTATATATCTGTAGGTCTCAAACCCCTTTACAGAGGGGATCAGTATCATTATCTCCAGTTTACAGACTTGGGAAAGCAAGGCACAGGGAGGTGAAGTGACTTAACTAAGGTCACCCATTGACAGAGCCAAGAATAGCACCAGGCCTCCTACTGGCTAGTCCAGTGCGCAAGTCACTTGGCCACATACACTCACTCAAGCTAGCAGCAACTCCAAATCAAACTCCCCTAGTAGGTCAGCTCAAAGTGGCACGTTCAGTACCTCGTAGAGATGAACCCAAGCATTGAAGCTAGGATCCAGAGCTGAGCCCATGCTTCTCCAGCCTGGGGAGGGGTTGGATTCAGGGTTCCAGTTAAGCCCATTATAGAGATGGGCTCATCCTGTGTAGTTAGGATCCTGAGTCAAATTTCCTCAAAGCTTCAGGGCGGTTTCAGATCATGACACCTGATTTGCACTCCTAGCTAGTCCTAACTGGTGACAGGCACAAATCCAGCACTGTTCCAAGCCTTCGTGGCTTTGATTTCTTGTCTGCCAAATCCAAGACAACTGGCCAGCTCAGATTCCTTTTTCCCGATTCTGGAATCAAGTTTCTGCTAGACTAGGACTGCCAGCTCCAATCACAGAATGAACTGAGCTCACTGCATATTGAGCCGGGTGGCTGCTCATGTGATTGGCCTTCCCCTGCTGCCCCTCATATGGAGAGGAATTATCCTGCTTCTTCCCAGAGAAAAAAACTCCCTATCCCCTAAGAATGAGAGCAGAGATCTCCCTGCTTCCCCAGGGAGGAAGGGAGAAGCCATCCACATGCTCTCCAAGAGTAAGTCAAATGGTAGCCTGCAAACCAGGCCAGTGTCACTTTAATGAAGTTTCCCTGGCATACATGCAGAGATGAGCAGCTGCTTTGAAAACACTTCATCTCCCCATTTAGTAATTAGCACTAGAGTCAGTAAAAAGCTGTGCACCAAAGCTGAGCGTGCTACTGAAACTGCTCATTAACTCTCAGCTCCTCACAGGACCAGCCACATAGTTCCTCACTGGTTCCTGCACTGGGTAGGTTTGAGCACACACAAGTCTCCAAGGTACTGTACTCTCTGCTATAGAGATGGGAGAGTTGTGTAACTAATACCTGTTTGAACCTGCTTGCTACAGCGCAGTTTGCTGTCTATGCCATGGCAGTGAATGTTTAGAGATGGGCCTGTTCTCCCTGTGTAGTAATAAGGAAGCTTTGCCCTTTCCAGCTGAAGATCTCAACATAATTTTACACCAGTGCATAAGTATTATTACCTCCATTTTAGAGCCCAGGAGTCCAAGGGATTTGGCCCAGGTGGCACAATGAACAATGCTAGGAATACGACCAAAAGCACTGTCTTCCAGTGATGGCCTTTAACAACTAGACAACACTGCCACCCACCATATAAGGTCTTTGCTTGACATCAGTGGCAAGGCTGGCATTAGGTTTTTGCAGGCCCTTATATGAAGTAAGAAGCAGGTGCTTGTCACATTTCTCCACACATCAGGTTCCTATCTGCTCTCATCCTTCCCCTTCCCTGCCCCCCACTCTGACAGCCTTCTGTAATTTGTACATGAACCCAGCTATTTACCCAACAAGCAAGCAGATGAGGAATGGTAGTGGACAGTGTGAGGCGAGAGGAGCATGGCTGCAGCCCATTCTGGATAAGATGCCCCTACCGTAGGATGGGGAAAGTAGCTGGAAGATGCAGTGAAGACTGTATCTGCCCTTTTAACTGAGCAGGTGTGTCCACCATTTGTTACTTGAGCTCACTGTTGGGGGGGAGGGGAGTTTTTGGCTCCTCATTTGCTGTTAGACAATTGGTTAGCAGAAGTGACCAGAGTGGCTCTTCAATCCCAGCTGCCTGCATAGGATCAGCTGTCTATTCACCACTTCTTGTCTACTCGCCCACAGTGACATGACTCTGATCAGCACAAAGTGACTGGAGGGAAGATAGCAGCACTTTAAGCCTTTTTTTCAATCACAAAAACATTTTATATAATGTTCTTGAATTATCCCATGGAACTCACTGCCATAGGAATTTATCCGTGTCAACGTATAGAATGCCCTGCTGTAGGATACTAATGAAGTTCAACCATGGAACACACTGTTACAGACCATGAGGGCTCATAGTAAAGGATATTACGGAGATTAACCCATAGAACTCAGATTTCAGAGTGGTAGCTGTGTTAGTCTGTATCAGCAAAAACTATGAGGAGTCCTTGTGGCACCTTACAGACTAACAAATTTATTTGGGCATAAGCTTTTATGGGCTAGAACCCATTTCATCAGATGCATGGAGTGAAAAATACAGTAGCAGGTATAAATTCACAGCCCATGAAAAGATGGGAGTTGCCTTACCAAGTGTGAGGTCAGTCTACATTCAATTAACAGTAGGATACCAAGGGAGAAAAATCACTTTTGTAATGGTAATGAGAGTGGCCCATTTTAAGCAGTTGACAAGAAGGTATGAGTAACATTAGGGGGAAATTAGTATGGGGGAAATTAGGTTTAGGTTTTGTAATGACCCAACCACTCCCAGTCTTTACTCAGACCTAATTTGATGGTGTCCAGTTTGCAAATTAATTCCAGTTCTGCAATTTCACGTTGGAGTCTGTTTTTGAAGGCTTGTTTGGTTGAAGAATTGCCACTTTTAGTTCTGTTACGGAGTGACTGGGGAGATTGAAGTTTTCTCCTACTGTTTTTTTAATGTTACAATTCCTGATGTCAGATTTGTGTCCATTTATTCTTTTGTGTAGAGACTGTCCACTTTGGCCAATGCACATGACAAAGAGGCATTGCTGGCACATGATGGCATGTATCACATTGGTAGATGTGCAGGTGAACTCACTGTTGCAGGGTGTTTTGAAGTTACCTTGTGGAATTCATTGCAACAACATATTACTGAGGTTAACTTGTGGCACTCACTGATGCAGGATATTACTGAGGTTAACCTATGGTGCTCATTGAAGTGGGATAGCACTGAGGCTAATCTACAGAACTCCCTGCCACAAGATACGTGTAGTTGCAGATTGGAACTCAACTTTCATAGTGCTTAAGACTTACATTACATGGAAGTGCAGATCTGAACAGGATTCATACACAACATCTTGTGCCTATGATTTCCACAAATTAAGCTCAGTTTGAGTTTCAGATCAGAAGTTTTGATTCTTCCCATTATATAGATAGGAGTCAGCTAATATATTTTGACATGGATCGAGTCCTGGATTGAGGGTTTGGAGAAGGGGTGTTTTGGTTTGGGTCCATCTCTACTGTCAAACACCCTAGAAATTTACGGAAGTTCCGCTCCGGATGTTCACCCTGTGACTGGGTCCATCTCCAGTGTAAAGATCTACATGAGAGAAAGAGGGACAGAAAGGCAAAAGCTGCCTAGTCTTTTACCCAGCTGTGATGAAAACATAGTGTTCATTCATCTCACCATAAGAAACCCATTAAAGAGGGAAAGGGGGCAACTCTCTGTGTCAATTTTAAAATCTTTATATAGGCTGTGGCACCTTTTCATTTCTACCCCACAGGAAGCCACATCAGTGCATTGGGTTCAGAGGAGGGCAGGGGATGCGAGGGGTAATATCACATCCAGTTTCCTCTTTTAAACATGTGGCAACTGACCAAGCTTCCTGTTCTGTTTTTTATGAGCACACTAAACACAGGTGACCCTCCAATAGTAGGCTGACCATATTTCCCAAAGACAAAATGGGACACCCCCCGGTTGCTTGCTCAAGGCCGTCTCCCGCCCCATGTGAGGCTGTTGCCCATGGCTGAAACCCTGCTCCCCCCATTGCCTGTGGCAAGAACCCTGCAGGGGATGCCCTTTGGAGGCTGTCACTGGAACATTGCCTCCCCTCCCTAGTATTGCCTCCCGTGCTGCAGGGGGCTGGCATCTCGTTCCTCCACACCGTCCCCCCCCACTTTTTTGACAAAAGTGGGCATTTGTCCTGTTTGCTCTTGCCAGGGGCGGCTTCAGGCCCCAGCACGCCAAGCACGTGCTTGAGGTGGCATGCTGCGGGGGGGCACTCTGCCGGTTGCTGGGAGGGTGGCTGGCAGGCCGCCTTCAGTGGCATGCCTGCGGAGGGTCCGCTGGTCCCGCGGCTCCGGTGGACCTCCCGCAGGCTTGCCTGCAGAGGGTCCGCTGGTCCTGCGGCTCCACCAAAGCCGTGGGTCCAGCGGACCCTCCGCAGGCACACCTGTGGGAGGTCAACCGAAGCCACGGGACCAGCAGACCCTCCACAGGCACGCCTGTGGGAGGTCCACCGGAGCCATGGGACCGGCGACTGGCAGAGCACCCCCCGTGGCATGCCGCCATGCTTGGGGTGGCGAAATGTCTAGAGCTGTCCCTGGCTCTTGCCAACTGATCATGTCAACAAGAGCAAACTGGACAAATACCTCTTTTTGGGAAAAAAAGTCAGGATGGCCAGAACAGGGCTTAAAAAAGGGACTGTTCTGGCCAAAACAGGCCATATGGTTGCCCTATCCAATAGCCATCTGCACACTGTGGCTTCCTTTTCCCATCAGTCCTTGGTAGCCCATATCAGGACACACTGAAAACCTGGGCACCATTTAAAGGCCTTTAGAATAGATCGTTTTGTGCCATTCCCTATGTCTAAGTGGGCCCAAAGTAGGAACCACACCAAACAGCTGGTCCACATACGAAAAGCTCTCATATCCTGATTTTAACTTCCTATTTGTGGACGCACAGATGTTGCTTAGGTCTCCCTGTGTTGGCCCTCTAGGATCAGCAGCCAGATTTTTGCAGCCCTTGATGAGAGGTTGTCCCATATGTTGTCAGTAGCTACCGGTGTGGTGCTCTGCTCTTGTTCGATGATGATAAGTTGGCTGCGTGTGTGTTCCCTCTGTGTGCTTCCCCAGCTCTGCGCAGATCACTGACACAGCAAACCCTGAGAGAACCCCCAAAGACCACAGACTCTGATAAGGTATGAAAGAACCTGAGCCAGGTTTATTGTCAAACGAAGCCCAGTAATAGTTTCCCATAAACTCATCTGTACTGACATATTGAGGTACAGCCCCTTGACTCATTAGGGTGCTGTCTCCCCCTTTGATCATGTTATTTCAGACAAACAGATCTAGCCATCATGCTGTCCTTTTGACCCCGTCTTTAAGATGCACCTGCCTGTTCCTTGTTATCTCTGTGGAATGTCCTCATATCGGGATGTCCAGGTACCATCTTGGCACAAGTTCCTCTTATTAGCACTTATATGTGGATGCATCTGTTTTTAGCAGCCCTCTTCTTGCCAACTTCTGTGAGTGAGACCTGCCTCTGGCTCACAACCCAGCTTTTGCCTAGCAATGCTTGGAAGTACTTTGGTTCAGGCTTCAGGCCTCAGACTGGGCCTTTGATACTAGAGTTTATGTTTCAGGGCCTCATCTTACTATACCATACTGTTTTCTTTATAAGGAATGGCCACCCATTTCCTCTTCTCTCTGTCTCCTTCCTCCTCCCCTGCCCCCCACTGACATGGGAATTCCACTTAAATGTATTAGACACACTCTTTGTCTTCATTGCACATAGTGCTGTGATCTACTCAAATCTCACAAGCTGAGCATGGTCAGGCCAGGTCACGGCATCAAATGCCCTCAGGGAACACCAGGTTCTACAAGAAATAGTGGTGATGCTGGCACTCTCCCTCTGAGTCAGTACAGAACCCAAGGTCTCAGCATGGTGTCAGGGGTCAGCATGCTGACAAAGGGACCAATTTTCAGACGAGATGTAAAACTAAGGTCTTGTAAAGATCCAGTGACAATTTTCACAAGAGTAGGGATGGCAGGCCTGGTGACTTTTCCAAATGCCAATGTAGGTCATTAGTATTTATTCAGCTTCCCTAAATTCCTTTAACAGTTTCAATTGGAAGAACTACTCCCCCCTCCTATAAAATTTCTTCATGTGGCTTCATTTCATTGGTGGGTGAGAAATGAGCATGTACCCAGTCCCTAAAGCACTTTTACAATGCATCCTGTGGGATGATGGTGTTTATATCCATGTCAATTGTTATTACTATGTCCACAGCCTACTTCTTCAGCTTCCAGCCCCAAATGCTCTTTTCAGGGGGAGAAGAATGCAGATGGTTTTCTTTTTGGCCTAAAATTTATCTACTTTAGTTCTAAGACATCACTGAAAATGAACCTTGAGCCACAGCTGCAGACACCTTCCTGCAACCACAATCCTTCTGTTCCCCATTTGGTCAAAAATATGTCTCTTTTGTACAAAATGATACTCTCAACTTGTCCATGGCTGCGAAATCACCAACCTGCTCTGTTGGTCAGGTGCTTAGCGCACTTCTACTATAGTACCAAAATGTAATTGTCTGTCCTCTAGATTGAAAAAAACAAAGCAGGAGACCTGGCATATTGATTGTATAGTGAGACTCTTAATGTTTAAACCAATCATCCTAGTTGTTGCAAAGCCACATGTTCCCCAGGAGGGGGCACACACTTGCCATCCAAGGCTGCAGCAGCAAAATGTTAGACTGCACCAATGTATGCAGAGAGGAGATAAATTGATAAAAGGGCCAAATTTTATGCTGGCATAATTCCATTGGAGTCAGTAAAATTATGTTAGTAGAGAATCTGACCCATTATATGTACAAGGGGGAAAGCTTGATTGGTCTATCTTAAGTAGAATTTCTCAACAGCAGTTATAGATCTAAGGGCCTGATTCTGATCTCACTTACACCAAACTAATCAAGGGAAAACTTGTTTGCTTTCAGTGACATTAATTTGCTGTCCAGCTAGTGTAAATGGGACGAGAGGCAGCCCCCCAAAGCTGTACTTCAAGGGAAGAACCGTGTGTCGTGGTGGTATATGTTTGAAATCCTATACACTGAAAGCACCTTTATATCAGGCAGATTTTAGTGACCTTCTTGAGTGAGAAATGAACAAAGCAAATGTGCAGTTCCCATCAAAGCAGCAGGGCTGAGTGATAAAGCAGAGAACGATCGTGAACTGAATACAGAAGAGAGCATGAGATATGGACGAGTTCATTTTAGAGGTCCGCACAGTCTATCTGTGATATGGAGGGATAATAAAGCTATGACTTTGTTTAATTTTCACCACTTTTCACTGGCCTCTATACACACGATTCATCCATGGATTGCTCTAGATCCCCATCTTAATCATAGGGGGGTAAAATTTCTCCTGTGCAGGGTTCCAGCACAAGGTCTGTGCACTACTCAAACAGAGCTTAATTGGAATTTCAGTGGCCCCCAGCACTAGGGTGAATTTCACTCAGCAGGAAGAATTGTTTAGCATTTAGTCTGGCTGCAGTTCTTTTTCCTTGCATATCACAGCCATAATAACCCTGCTTAGTGAGCTAGACCTTGCTTTGTGATTGTCTAACCACAAGCCTCATTGTCTGTATTCTAAATTTGCCCCTTCCCAGTTGCTGTTCTTCCACACACACCTGACCAACCAATAAGACTTGCAGTGGTAGCCAGGGGCCAGACCTTCCTCCTGCAGAGTAACTTGTGGGTGGGGCCCAGAGCACAGGAAAACTACTGGAGTGAGCCACCTGGAGGTTTCTGGAACAGCCTCACTCTCAAGTCCAGGGATGCTAGGGATCTGCACCAGTAGAGAAAGGAACCCCTTTCTGCCTGGACACAGGAACCATCCTGCAGCAATAGCTGTCATGATGCTGGCCCCATCTCTTCCCTAACAGCGCAGGTCCAGCAGAGGCTACATGCCCTAGACCTGTGGCAACTCCAGAGGAGAACTAGAGAGAAGCCATGTAGCTCCCAGCTCTCTCACTTCCTACCTAGACTCCCACATAGAAATCCCCAGACTTTGCAGGGGAGGGTGCTGACAAAAAAGGCACCTTTTCTGCCCTGTACCCTGCTGCTCCCCACCTTATCCTCTGACCTCAGCAAAGCTCTATCCACATGAAACCAAGAAAAGGGGCATCTGCACAGCACAAAGAAAGTGCAGTTGAGGAGGCCCACCACCCCCCTCTGCAGAAACAAGGGGAGAGCTGTGCCTGGTGCACCTAGCCTAGCTTAATGATCTGCATCCTTGCACTGTTTTCAAGAAGGAGCCATTTGAAAACATCTTTATTCTAGTGTTTGAGTAACAGCACAGATAATGAAATGTTCTCATGATTAGAGGGAGATTTTGTTCTTACATAATCCATGTAGGTTAAGTCAACACAGGCCGGCTCCAGGCACCAGCATCCCAAGCAGGTGCGTGGGGCGGCAATCTGCAAGGGGCGGCTGTCTGTGCGTTTCTGGCCCCAAGCAGTGCACCGAATTGCCGCCGCAGACGGCGGGGGCAGTCCGTGTGCCATTAGGATGGCTCGCACGTTTCCACAGAGGAGGCAATTCGGCGGCAGTTTCTATGTTCATCTGTCCATGGCGGTGCAGCTTTTGTCTTCTGGCTGAAGACAGAAGCTGCCCCCGAATTGCCGCCACCTTGGAAACGCACGAGCCACCCTAACAGGCACACAGAATGCCCCTGCCATCAGCGGCGGCAATTCAGCGCCCTGCTTGGGGCAGCAAAAACAGTAGAGCCAGTCCTGTGTCTGCACTGCAGTAAAACACCCACAGCTGGCCCAGGCTAGCTGACTGGGCCTCGCAGGCCTTGGGTTGTGTGGCTATAGAATTTCAGTACAGATGTTTGAGCTCGGACTGGAGCCTTGGCTCTGAGATCCCACGAGGGGGGAGGGCCCCAGAGCTAGAGCTCCAGCCTGAGCCCAAATATCCGCACTGTGATTTTATAGCCCTGCAACCTGAGCCCCATGAGCCCAGGTCAACTGCTGTGGGTGTTTCATTGCATAGTGGCTGGTGTACACAAGAGGTTTTACACGTCCTGAATAGCCCCCCTGCCCCCACTCCCTCCTTAGAGAAGATAGTTGATTAGCTCAAGTAGTTGACGTGCATGCATTTAATACTGGTGATTCCAGGTTCCAACCCTCCTGTCAGCCGAAGCAGCACTGGTTCTCTTTATATTATAGTACTTTATGATACTCATCATTGCACTTTACACAGCAAGAGAGACAATTTTCTGGGGGAGGGAGAAGGAAAAACAGCATCCCCCAGAATGAGGGGTGTAGAATTTCCAGGGCTCCATTATCCAGACAGTCAGAGGGGCTGGTGACTTTCTGATAGCCATTATGTTGATGAAACTCATGAGCTGCTCCCTAGTTTCTAGGACTTGAAGATTGTGGGTGTGAAAGAGCTGACCCGAGCATGGAAGTAAGGGTGAGGCCTGGTCTACACTAAAAAGTTAAGTAGATCCAGCTATGTCACTTAGGGGTATGAAAACTCCCCAGACCTAAGCAATGTAGTTAAAAAATCCCCAGACCTAAGCAATGTAGTTAAACTGACCTAACTTCTGTCAACCTTGCTACCACCTATTGGGCAGGTGGATTACGTAAGCTAACAGGAGAATCACTTCTGTTGTGTAGGTAAGGTCTATATTGAATCGCTCCAGCTGTGCCATGGTAGCCTTCCAAGTTCAGACAAGCCCTGAGTTAGCTGTGGTGGGTACAATTGAATCAAGGTTAGAGAATGGCCCAAGTCATAACATACAAATCCAAACCTGCAAGAGGGAAGGTGATCCAGAGCCAGGGTTTTGGTGCACTTCCATCTCTGGTAAAGATTTTACATATGCAACATGCCTTTCTCATCTATTCTGGACAGGTAGAATAGGTATTTATGTCACAGTCATCATCACTATGGTATCAGAGCACACTTCTCCCAGCTGGGTATGCAGCTAACTGGCCTATTCTTTTAAGCGGGAAGCGGAGGATTTTACTGGATTACTTCTTGCCTCCCTGATAAAGGGAGTTCCCTCTTCATTAGGCTGAAGGTCACTTTTGGGCATCATAGTTCACATTCATGGACCCCAGCAAGAACCTTTCACTGAGTGTGGAGGGGATTTTAGCCTCTGTCACTACTGGCCTCATTACCAGTGCATGCATGAACACACATGCACAAGGTGGGACCCCACCGAACCCCAGGATCCCAAACTCTGGGATCCAATCTTTGCATCTGGTCCCTATTTCTATAATGGGCTGAACAAAACCCTCGAAATCTAAAGACACCAAAACTCTGGAGGAATTTGAGTCCAGATTTGAGCCCAGCCTAGAATCATCTCTGCTACTCTCTGGCTACACGGAAGCAGCTGACTAACATCCCCCAGCGTCAGAGCCGTGCTGCTGCAAACATTGTTTGTGTCATGTGCTCATCCACAGACAATAAAATTTGTCCACTGATGGGACTGTTTTATTCTCCATCATCCCAACCACTTGGTCACAAAGGAAAAATAGACATATTGAAAATAAGTAACTAGAGCTGCCACATGCGCCTTGTCTGCTTCTCAGCTTTTGTTTTCTTCCAACCCTCCCCCATGGACTCTACACTCTGCCTTCTCCTCTCTGTATAACATGCCCTTTGGCTTCTTCTGCTGCTACTGGCAACTTGGCACTTCATTTCCACTGTTCCCTAGTCCTGAAAGAGCTTCTTTCCTCCAGTTTCCTCAGTGATATCTGTCTCCTCCTTCAGGTCCCTCCTTGGGACCCATTTCTTTCTGCACCATCCCCTCCCTGCTCTCAGCTCCGGTGCTCGCTCTCTCCTTCCTCCTCCTAATTAATAAATGGAGACCAGGAAATATGGTCTGAATTCTTGAATTCAATGGTCTGAATTCTTTGAGTGCTGCAACCCCCCCGAGTGACTTCTCCTTTCCCCTGGTTTGCCCTCCTCCATGGCTGACTATCATCTCTCCTTATATTTTGTGTGTCATTTAGGGCCCCGTCTGGCTAGAACTGACCTCCTACTAGCTCAGGGATCGGAACCTTTCTTTATTATCTCTCAAGCTCTCATTGTACTATCGGTGCTATACAAGTGCTAAATATTATGTGACCTACAATCAAGCGTTAAAGACTGATGTTGCCTCTATGGTTAACAGGTCTGTTTTCAGTGACTCACTCCTCTAACCAGAAGAAAATGAAAAGCCCTATGACACCCTTTTACATCAACCCCCTGCGAAAGGAACAAACTGGTTAATAAATAAATCCCACTGCAGTAAAAAGGTGAAATGCAATGACCCAATAAAGGAGTCAATCTGGTAAACGAAAACATTTTCCATGTATAGATGCCAGCCAAAATGCCTTTCGCTTACAGCAATAGAATACAGATATTAACAGAGACACTGTGTTTGTTCTTAGTGTGCCCTTCTGTATCGGATCTACTTACATGGTTAGGGCCTGATCCTGATCTGTGTTGAGGACTTGTGTCTCACACTGATTTCCGTGGGATCTGTGGATGCTCTGTACATCTCAGGAGCAGCCATTAAAAACCAGTTCTGCTCCCGCTGAAATCAACGGCAAAATTTCCATTTATTTCAGTGGGATAAGGACTGGGACTTTAAACTGTAAACTTTATGAGACAGAGATGCTGATCTTTGGTCCGTTCTCCATTACGCAGCTGTGGTCGAGAGCTGTCTGGGGCAGCAGAGGAGTGGGGGACCTCAGGGAGCCAGTTATACCAATTAGAACAATTTACCAAGGGTTGTGGTGGATTCTCCCTCACTGACAGGTTTT
Organism: Gopherus flavomarginatus; assembly: GCF_025201925.1. Taxonomy (NCBI): domain Eukaryota; kingdom Metazoa; phylum Chordata; order Testudines; family Testudinidae; genus Gopherus; species Gopherus flavomarginatus. The sequence continues at coordinate 59,215,273 of NC_066620.1, read as the reverse complement.
AAATCAAGACAGGATGTTTTTCTAATAGATCTGCTCTAGGAATTATTTTGGGGAAGTTCTCTGGCCTGTGCTAAACAGGAGTTCAGAGTAGATGATCACATGGTCCCTTCTGGCCTGAGACTCTCTAGATCTATGAAGAGCTCTCTGCTCAGTCCTGCTCCAGCACCAGCTTCCAGGCTGCTTTGGTGCCTGGAAATGTTCCCAAAGGACTGCCGCCGTGGGTAGCCCAGGTGCAACTCACTCCCCTGCCATGCTATCTTCCCTGGTGCAGCACAGAAGGGGTGGCACAGCAGATAGCTATGCAGGCTCTGAACCCTGCTGGGGACTCCTCTGTGCCTGGTAATTTCCAGCTGGGGAGAAGGTGGTTTCTTCTCCCTTTCTACCAGCTTAGAGGCACGCAGGGAGCAGAGAAGTGGGTTGGCTCCATTATAAAGCAGTTTTTACACTTACAATGCTATAGTAAGTAAAACAATAATAAGATGACTAGAGAGACACATTGCTGCAGCACTTTGGGGGCTTAACCCTTCTGGAGGCTGCAGCCACTAGAGAGTGATGCAATCCCACACAGTCTAGATATGTCAGCAATGTAGCCTGCGTAGACATACTTAAACACACTGAAAAGCGATGTGATGATGCATGCTTGAGCAAGCCTGGTGACACATATTCATTGAGGGAGGACACATACACACACAAATGTAGGTGGATAGTATATATTGAGTTAACTGTAAGTATGAGTATATAAATTCCCAGTCAAAGAGTGTGTAATATTCCTTGTGCTCCAGGCCTGATTCTCGCACTGTGTGTCATCATTTGCACTAGTGGAAGGTGGGTGTGAAATGCTGTCATTCTGATGTAGCCCTGTGCCTTCCCAGTGTGCTGGTGCAGATGACCACAGTATTTTCCAGGCAACCGGGAATCAGACTCTTTGTGTTTCAATCCACCACTTCTTGGCCTCCAAGAAATCAATAAACCCCCAAGCAACAGTTATTTTATAGTGTAGAAAATAAATCCATGTGTTTCTCTTATGCCTCCTCCGCTGGGTCTGAAAGCAGCAGGTAAGTAACACACAGCCTTGCTGGGGATCTGTGCTGCTGACTTTCTCGGTAACGGTCTGGTACTTGCAAGGGAACAAATCAAAAAAGCCGTGTTTGGTTTCAGCTCTCTTTGAAACACTGGAGGGGCTAGAGCTTCCCACAGGGAGCAAAACGAACATGTTTAAACTTGTTTGACAATCAAGATGGAACAAAAGAAAAATCAATTTAAAAAATTGAATAGCACGGGGTTATTTTAGGTTTCAAGATGAGGGGCCTGATCCTGCACATATATCTATCCATCATCTCTCTTGGGTTTCATATAGCAACTATTGCTGTGGTATGTATGGCCTCATGACGTCTACACATGTCTAACTTTCAACATTACGTTGATTAAGTGCTTCGCTGAATCAGGGTTTTGTTGTATGGGACTTTATTGGTTTGCACAACCAGTGGTACTAATCACATGTGCAAGGGCTACAGAATCAGCCTCCAGCCTTGTATTCTTCACTTACTGGTGTAAAACAATGCAAAAGGGTTGGTTACAAAAGTGGCTCTTATTTCTCTCCCCTTCGTAGCATCTCTAGGTACTATAAGTGCTGCCACCAAATAGTACCAAGGCACTCTGGTTTGCCAGAATTACATTCCTTGCCTTCTTCCTCACCCGGGCCATGAAATAACACTCTCTCTATCCACATTTTCATTCTGTTCCCACATGATCACTGGCTGAAATGCAACAAGGATGTCCAAACATTGATCTTCTTTTAAGTTTCTGCACGCTGCAGTGAAACTCAGGCAAAATCTGGAAGTCACCATGAAATCAAGGCATAAGACCCCTTTTCCAGTGAAAGATATAGCTTGATGCACTCTGCAGATGAGGAGCTTTACAAGAAAAGGAACATTTGCCTTGGGACAAACTCAGGTAGAGCAAACCATGAATATTCTAATGTGCTGAGACTGAAGAAAGAATATAGCATGATTATTAAGTGCCAGCTGCAACTTGCATGACAGGGTTATGGTTATTTTCTCCCATGATACTAGGGAGATGAGTAAAAGAGAAGCCGATGATCCACGGTCTGATCAGAGAAGATCTTACAGTCTGAACACAAGAGTGGGAGTTAGGAACTCCCCTTGAGTTCTAATCCCAGCCCTGATGTGGCCTCTTTCCGTGGCCTCAATTCAACTATTTAGAAGGACATTGGCAAGTCAAATCTGGCCTCAAATTTAAATTTTTTAAAATAACGTTGAACAAAAGACCCAGAGCAATATTTCCATGATTTTGTTTCTAAACTCCACTGAAGGGTTTATTTTTTCACTAAGAAATTTTTCCTGCAGTATTTGGAACCCTGATTGGGAGACAGGAATGCCAAGTTCCATTCCCAAGTCTGGTGAGCCCTCTGGGACTTGTTCACCCCATCTCTAAGTTGGAGCTTGTGAAGTGTACCTTCATAAAGCGTTTGCAGGCTCAGCATTAATGTTTGAGTGCCAAGTAATATATTCATTATGATCATTTGTCATTTCCTGGTCAATGCACTTTCTGGCTACCAGGGACTTGCATATTGCTGCAATAGGAGAAAGGTTAAATCCAAAAAGTCTGTTTCCATTAACATTTTAACAGTAAATGTCATGAAAATACTTGGATTAATATAAGGTATGATAAAGTTTTGGATCTTATTTTAACAAATCCAAAATGTGAAGTCTGAATAAACTACCTGATCGTGTCCCTTTTATTTCTCCGCTCTAGTTACCTGCAAATGCTCTACACAGGAATACCATTAGCCATCTGTTTTCTGGCATGTTTCTTGTGATCCTCTTATTGGCTGATTGTTACTGATTTGTAACATCACAGGGAAGTCCTGTTTGTATTTGCTTGTGTCTTGTTGCATTATATTCTCCTGAAAAACAAAATATTGTAAAGATTGATAAAATTAAATTAAATTATCAAAGCAGCAACAATAGGGACTAGAGCTTCAACTGGTATAAATCAACAGTTACATTAAAAATCAATTTACATGACTGAGGATTTGAGCTGCATTGATTTACACTGGCTAAGGATCTGGCCCTGTGAGTTTAAGAAATGCAACAATGAGATGAAGGAATCTGCAGAGCCCATTAGACAAAAAATAAAGAACTAAATGTTTCTATGTCAGGCTCCCTTTACTTGAACTGCCTGTCCACCAAAGTCAAAGCATGGAACTTTTAAGGTGCATCCTGTGTTCATCACTGGGACATGGGAGGCGGAATGTGTTTAGTTCTCATTTTCATTCAAATCAAAATTCTTTGAGCCTGGTTCTTCTCTCCCTGAATACTATTTTACTCCTGTGCAATTGCATGGGATTCACTGCAGTGCCTCCTATTTCCCACTAGTGTAAGTGGGAGGAGAATCACATTCAAGGATGTAATAAAAAGTGAGGAAATTACTGAGCAATGGAAGGGTTAAAGGCCTTTTTTTTTTTTAATTGATGTGTTAGGGCTTGTCTACGCAGGGAATTATTGTGGAATTATTTTAATTCACTATAACTTTCATTCAGAATTACAGTGGCCTTAATATGGTTTAGTTTAATTCAAGTGAATTAAAACTAAACTGAAGGTAGGCCACTTCAATGCAGCATGAGAGTGTTCACACAGAGGTTTAATGAATTTGCTTTAAATTCACACCATTAGTTAATTTGGATTCATTTTCCTGAGAGGTTCCATGCAGAGCAACCCTAAGGACATATACGACTTTTAAAATCTATGCAGGATTTTTCTACCTACTGAGTATATGGGCCCAAATCCCAAAGTCAGTACTCAGCATTTATTCACTCTTTACTCAGACAAAACTCCTGTTGGTGTCAGTGCAAGGGCTTATCTACAGTTGGAAATTTACGCAGATTAAGGTAGGGTGTGAATTTAATGTGTAGTGGCTATTCCTGAATAACTTCACGTGTTGACATGAACTTTTAGGTATTTGTTTTCATCAAGCAACACAAATATATTTTTAATGGTGTATGCTTTCTTAGATCCAGCCCCTGGCTACCTCCTTAGAACCAAATACTACCTAAAGATCCCTGTACCTATGGGGTGGAACAGGCCAAGTCTAATCTGATTTAAACCCTGGTGTTCTCTGCTCTGCTTTAAAAAAAAAAAAAAAACAACAAAAAACGGAGCCAGTGAGAAGAGAAACTGCTTTCTAAAAAGTCAGGGCTGGATTGAATTGCTTGTTCCAGCCTTGTCCTCTGTCTAGAGTCAATCAGTTAGATTAATCACAAAACAGCCCTCAGTCAGCTTGGTACTTGAGAAATCAAGAACAAAAGACCTCAATCAGATGCCATCATGGGAGCGAGGCCCAAAAGGATTAGGGGGAAGCCATAGAATTGAAGTGCTGCTAACTAAAGAAGCATTTTTGATACAGAAAATTGTGTGTCTGGTTTAGATGGGACACTCTCTTTTTCTTCTTTTTTTCCTTTCTTCTTTTGTTATGTATGGACAACTCCATACAAATGGACAAAACTAGACTCTACATGTGTGCATGAGAGGGGCAGGGAGAAATTTCTGACAATCCATTAGAGGCAACTGAGAAAGGGCCCCATCTGAAGAGATTGGAGAGTTCTCAACTCCTGCTGGAGGCAAGGGGAGATCAGGGCAGTTAGGGCCTGATTTTTAGAAGTATTTAGATGCCTAAAGAATCAGGCACCCAATGGGATTTTCTAAAGCACCTAGACACCTAACTCTTATTGTAGTCACCTCAGTACTTTTGAAAATCCCACTAGGTCAGCTCCCTGAATCTTTATGTACCTATTGCCTTTAAAAATCTGGCCCTTAGAATCTCACAGGATTGGGTCCTGGGTGAACAAAGTCAGTGACTATGGAATTGCATCTGTCTATCAGACTATTTGGTTAGGAGCTGCTCAACTCACCGGCTCCAACATTTAAGAAACAAACAAGGACCAAAGTCTTATTCATTGTTCATGAAATCAGTCGGATTCCTATTGCTGGCCTTCACTGGTGCCCATGTGTTCTGGGGGTGGTGATGGAGGTTAAACTGATTATATTCACTTCAGGGTGAAATTAACATGTGTGGAGACAGGCAGCATGAGGCCTATGCACTGTTTAAATCCCATTTAATCAAATTAAGCCTAGTGCTACCCTTTTTTCACCCACCGGAATTTAAATCTGTTTGGGATGGTTTGATCAGTTCCTTGTGATTTACTTTAACCTGGCACAAAGGAGAGACTGATGGCTCCTGATGCAAAAAGACCACCTCCTCATTATATAATATTAAACTAGGCGATTCAGCTGTCCAACAGGCTCAGTGGACAACACACACACCCCTATGGTTTTGGGGTTGAATGGGTGGGGCAACATTTGGTTTTAAACTCAGCTTTCAAAGATTAGAGTTTAACACATACCCACTTCAGCTTTTGTATGAGTGTCATAGTATCTTTCCCCAATCTGAACCTTAGAGTCCAAAAAAATTGGGGTACCAGCATAAATTCCTCTAAGCTTAATTACCATCTTAGATCTGATACACTGCCACCACCCAAAAATATATAGTGTTTTGGGGCACTCTGGTTCCCCCAAAAACTTTCCCTGGGGACTCCAAGACCCAAATTCCTTGAGTCTTACAACACAGGGGAATATACCATTTCCCTCCCCTTCTCCTTTCTTCCTCCCAGATCTTTCCTGCCCTGGGTACACTAGGAGATCACCGTGATTCAAACTCCTTGAATCACAACACAGAGAAATCAGGGTGGTTCCCCCCTTTTCTCCCCCTCCCTTCTCCTTCCCTGTTAAGTACAGACTCAATTCCCTTGAGCCTCAACAAGGGGAAAAAAATCAAATAGGTCTTAAAAAGCAAAACTTTTAATAAAAAGAAGGAAAAAAAGTAAAAGTTATCTCTGCAATTTAGATGGTAAAAGTTACAGGGTCTGTCAGCTTATAGAAACTGGAGAAAAAGCCTCCTCCAGCAGAAATACAATTTAAAATACTTCTAGCCAAATACACATTAGAACTCTATCAGCCAGATACACATTTGCAAATATAGAAAATAATCAAAAGACTATAACCGCCTGTTCTACTTAATACTCACTATTCTGTATATATAAGAGACTGTAGCAGGGAGATTGGCAAGAAACCTGGATGCACATCTAGTCCCTTCCAGGACCCAGAGAGAACAAAGCCAAACCCAAAAAACACAAACAAAGGCTTCCCTCCACCGAGATTTGAAAGTATCTTGTCTCCTGATTGGTTCCCTGGTCAGGTGTTTGGTTCCTTGTTTGTTAACCCTTTACAGGTAAAAGAGACATTAACCCTTAACTATCTGTTTATGACAATGAGCAGCTGTTTTTTCCTGCATAACATGTACCTGAAGGAGCAATATCGGTAACTACTACAAGCACCATTCATATTTATACGCACAATTACCCATTTTGCTGGCACAAAGCTGGCTGCCTATCTGATGATTTATACCACGCTGGTGTTGTCAGCACAGTATTTGGGTGCCTGTTGCAGGTAAAACAGTTCCATAGGTGATATTTGTGAGTGCTGCTTAAGAACCAACTTTCTTTTTGTCTTTCTTTCTTATTTGTATTATGGTAGCAACTAATGCACCAACTCGAGGATCAGAGTCGAGTGCTAGGTGTTGTACAAGTAGGTAAAATAAGGACAGTCCCTGCCCTAGGCTGTGAGCTCCAGGATTACAAGAAGACATAAAAAAGCCTGAAGCAGATGGACAGGGAGATGGAAGATAGGAAGGGAGGGTAACAGTAAAAACGTGTTGCGTAAGTCAGTAGACTCAGCAGCCCAGCCTGACCAATGACTGATGGTAGTACTTTGCAGGCATCTACGTCTGATTTGACCCATATAGTAGCTGCTACTCTGTATCCCTTGTGATTTATTTTTGCTCAGCTATTTCCTAAAGATTTGTAGTGTGGGATTAGTTTATACACACAATTTAGGGTTTAAATTAAATTTTTAAGGCACACAGGCCTTTTGGGGCACTCTGCCCAGGAATGATTTTCATCCTCAGTGATTTAATTTTAAGAGGAAAGTTGGGGAAATTTACCTGTTCACCTAAACTATCTGTTACCTTGTTCTAATGGTTCTATAATTTTCCCAGGCAAGCAATGTATTTTCCCCCTCCTCCTGTGTTTTGCTGTGGTTGTATTCTTGTTTGTTAAATATGGCTTGGCATTATTTGCCTCATTTGGGAGCTTTGAGATCATCGTGTGGTTTCCTGCTCAATGCCCTCCTGTTAAAAGTTTCACAAATCAATCTTTGCCTGCAGCAAACACTCATGCATACCCTGTCTATCTTGTAGGTAATCCACCAACAAGAGAATCCTCCCCAACAGGATTTGAGAGATCAGTTAGAGTGGTTTCTCTCTCTCTCTCTCTCTCTCTCTCTCTCTCTTTTTGGGAGGTGTGGAGAAGGCAATGTCAATGGAGCTGGGAGAAACCCAATGGATCAATGTCAGCATCTCTCTAACTTAACCTGAAAGCGGCAAGGAAATTCAAAGTTAGGGCTCACATAGTATTTCCAATTTGCCTAAGCATCCCAGATGTCTCCAGCAATATGTGGTTTTATATAAGGTAAATAGTGGTGTCTAGGCACTGGGGGTAAAATTCACCCCTGTGTAAAGCCACTTCAATCCCATTTAATTCCCCCATTTATGGTTCAAGGGAGATTAAGTGTTGCACAGGCAATATGATGGCCCTCTGTTTGCGGGTGAATTTCACCTAAAGTGAGATGAGGTGTTAAGGACAGAGTGCCAGCTCTACCGTAGACTTGCATTCTTTTACCTAAAAACAGTCATTGTTACTGGAAACTAGTGAGCAGATACTACTCTGAGCACACTGGTGTAAATGCAGAGTAACTCTATTAGCATCTGTGGATTTATACCCAGGTAACTGAGAGCGGAGTCTGGCCTAACCTTTGTGTTTGCATGTGTATGAGTGAGGGAGTGCCATTGACGTCGAGTGGAAAAAACCCAGCACCAGAAAATATTCCTTCCTCCAACAAAGAAGCATAACGCATTAAAAATAAGATCAACATAAACAGCAAGGGTGAAAAAACAAAACCTCAGCAAGGCAACATGTGATCGTGCAGCTCTTCCTTCTCCCACTTTCCCATGGATTATTTTAAACCTTGCTCCTATCCTGATTAGGCAGCCCAGAATAGAAACCAATAGTGCTCTCTTCTCTTCAGCGTACACTTGGAGGCAGCAAGGTAAAGAAAGCAGGGGAGTAAGGCAGAAATCTGAAAGGGGGAGGAGTGGCTGCTGTGATTGGTACTAACAGCTCAGTCTGGTGGAGAGCTGGGCGGATAGATATGATAGAGATAAGGAAGCTATGCTTGACTAGCTCGTGGGCCTGTGCTGCCAGTCAAAGTTTCAATGAATGGGATTTAAAAAAAAGGAGTGAGCGTGTAAACGTCTCAAGCGGACTCACTACCAGAGCACTTACCAAATGCGGAGCCGCCCCGATCTCTCATTTCTGTGCAAAGCGTGCACCGCGAGAGCGGCACGGTTTCACACCCGAACACCCACAGCCCGCTTGGAAACGCAGCCCAGGCGAGAGGGGCTTGGTCGCGCCCCGAGCGAGAGCTGGGTAACAACTTGCAGCAGCCCGAACCCCGATGACGCCATGGCAGAGAAGCCCAGCTGCGGCCAATCAGCGCTCGCCAACCCGGCTCCCAGAGCTGCTGCTCGCCGCGGGCTGGAAGCACGAAACCATTCATGATTTTGGTGACGTCATCCAAGGGAGGGGGCGGGCACTCTAAGCAAAGCCACGCCCCTTCCTCTATATAAGCGCCTTCCCGGGCCGCTGGTGCGGTTTAGAGCTGTAGTGGCAGCTGGTAGTGTGTCTTTTGGGTCAAAAGCCGATCAGCGCGTAGCCTCCCCGCTGGGCTGCTGTGCCCCTGGCCATCTCGCACTGCTCTCAAGGAAAGTCGCTGGCCCGTTTGCTACGCGCTCCCTGTTTTTGCATCCCAAAGACGCTTGTCAGCCTTTGTGGTAGGACTTCATGTCTGTATTTTTCCCCATTCACTGGTGAGTACCCTCTTGGCGGGTTCCCCGGGGGTGGTTGGCGGGTTGGGAGCTGGCTAGGGCTTTGGCTGTGCCCGGGGTAACTTTTGAAGGGGAAGGAGGATGATGCTTTTGGGAGAGAGGGATATTTGTCATGCAATGGCTTTGCAGGCAGAAGTCACAGTCAAGGTTGTGACGGGAGAGGGGGGAGGTGTGAGGGAATGGAAACAAAGGAAGTGAGCGTGGAGGCTGCAGTAAAGCGTGCAGAAAGGCTGGGGGAGGTTTGCTAGAAAACGTGCCCAGATCTTCACCTGTCCGCCCCAGTTACGAAAATCTAGGGGGGCCTGGCGATCGTGCTTGAGGGGCGGGTGGGCTGGTTCGGAAGCCCACTTGAGAGTGGATGCGTGAGCTGCTGCCAGGGCTGCAAAGCCTTGTGCCGGAGAGAGGGGTTTTATTCACCTCGGGAATCTGTGAGGCTGTCCTGGGCAAGCCGCAACAGGCGCCAGCAGTGGCCTGAGCCCCGCTGGGGAGCTGGAGGGGAAGGGGTGTTTCAGAAGCGATCTGGCTGCCGTTGATCGTATGCTGTAGTGGCTGCAGTGTCCCATCCTTTCACCTATTCCACCCCCCCCCCCCTTGCGGTGACTCGCAAGCGCCTCTTTATCCTCTCCCTGGCTCGGGAGAAGAGAACGGGCAGGACTCTGCAGGGATCATGCCGGGGAAGGCAGGCGGAAATACTTTCGGGTTTGTGTTTGCTGAGCAGCTGGAACTTGCTGGGCGGCTTGCAGTCCCGCACCCGGTTACCATCCTTCTTGCGCTGAGCCTGGGCAACGTCAGGGGCTGGGACCAGCAGCCAAGGCAGAGGCGGTCAGATCAGCTGGGGAAACTGACAAGGCAAACAGCTCGCTGCAGCTGCTCATCCTAACCCCCGTTTCCTTCCCCAGGGAGACGGTGTAGCAGCCTTCTCGTTGCCCTGCATCCTTCTCCCACTCTTACCCCCAATAAATTCAGAAGGCCAGACTGTGCTCTTATATCCGAGTAAGCAACTGAACTCAGCAGTTACTCCTGGGATGAAGTTAGCCCATTGGCATCACTGCCCGTTCCTCTGGATTTACACCTATATAAGGGTGGGCACAGGCTGGACCAAGCTCCCTTATTGCCTGTACACGCCTTTTCAAGTGCATCCTTTGAACAATCAGGGTGCAAGTCCATCTGAGGACTGAAATCCGAATAGCCCTGGATTAGAGCTACATGCTAAAGCAGATTGCTTGAGAACTTCGGTGAGCTTGTCACCTTTATCTTACTATTGCCAGGTAGCCACGGGGCCGCTAAAGCTGAGGTCCTAAAACCTCTCTTTTCAGTTGCTTATGACTTTCTTGCTAATCTTCCATTTGGGTTGAATTCTAGAGGAGTTGCTCAGGTTATAACACTAGAAGTTACACTGCACCTCCAACTTTTCTTTCCAAATTAAAAATCACCCTGTTTAATATCCTTAATGTTGCTTCAGGGAGTTGTAAAAGGACACTGGATTAAGCAGCATTCCTCCCCTTGTATTGTTAGAGCTGAGCGATCTAAACATCTGACTACATTTCAACAACAATCTTGTTCACTTTCTTTATTTCGATTCCCTTGATGAAAATAGACACTGTAGCTCATGCAATAGTTTGGATTGCAAATGCTTTTGAGGGGGGAATGGTTGCAAGCAGATTTTTTTAGTACAATTTAAGACAGTCCTAGAAACATGCATGTAGATACTGGCTTTTGCAAAAACCCTTGTTTTTACTAATCCTGTGCTGACCTACTAGTATCCTTTTAACTCATCTAGAGTTGGAAAATAGAGAGCTCCAGCTCATCAGACAAATGGCTGTATGCAACTTCTCTCACTCCCAGGACTGGTATGTTGCAGCAGAGGACGGGAAGTACACAAGCTACTATTTAGCTTAGGCTAGGGAGTTTGCAGAGATCTATCAGCAAGGTTCTTAGTGAGAGCTTGGAAAAGAACACTCTTTTCCAGCTCTCTGCCAGTTACTTGATAGGTGACACTGACAATGATGCGGCTCCACAAGTTGTCATGCCTGAGTAGGGTATCTGACCTAATGAAACATGCATCAACTCTAATGCTACAGCTTCCGCTGCTGCTACTTATAAGAGCTGGTGCATCATATGGTCTCACTTTGCCACTGTAAACAAAGCCTTTGTGCTTATCTTTTTATATATCTGTTATCTGTATCTTGTGCTTTGGGATTCTTTTGAAAGCCCTCATTGTGCTGGTTCATGCACAGTAAGATGGAGTGGCATTGGGAGGGCAATGTGAACTTGTCTGAAGTCACTTCGTGGTATCAAGATGCAACAGATGGCCAATATTTTGGTGACAAATGTGAGTTGACTTGTGTGTGCAAATACAAAGTACTGCAGTTATAAATAGGCTTAAGTAATAGCATAGTAAAATAGAGGAACTACAAGCTGTGAAAATCAACTTCACTTTCTCAAATTGTCGAGCTGGAAACTTCATTATGACTGCAAAAGCAGCGCTGCAATTGGCATATCTCCTACTCAACTGGTGTGGAAATCCCTGAGGTAGTAAAATAAGTCCGTAGGAGTTAAAACTGATTAGTTTTTAAAGCTAGGGGGGAAAAAACAGTAAGTGCTAGTGCTTGGTGTGGGGGTTTTTTAATCTACACTTAAGGGTAAAGTTGGAGGAAGTGGAGTTAAACTTTAATCTGTCTTGGTGAAATCTTGTATTGCTCAAAGTGAGAGATCCTGCAAACTACTTTTTGGGTGCATGATATTGTGTACTGATTCTTTAAGGGAATAATTTTTTATTCCCTTACAAAGAAGGGGATGGGGAGGAGGGAGAACAGAAATAGGATTTAGTGGTTTAGCATTTCAGTTCTTATCTGTGACTAGCTCTGCAGCAGTATAAAGCTTTAGTTTTTGATACCACATAATCTTGTTCAAGGACAACAGTGATCGAATGGCTTCATGAGAGCTGAAAAAGTATCTTTATCTTTGTTTCCAGCCCTGATTATCTGAGATCAGCTGAAATGACTGAGGTGATGATGAGTGCTACATCTATGGATGAAATCGGGCTAAGCCCCCGCAAGGATGGCCTATCATATCAGGTAAGCTTTCTGTTGACAGGATAGCATTGTTGGCTGGCTACATAATAGTCAGCTATGGAAGTGTCCAAGCTAGGTTGCAAACTTCTAGTCTAATGTACCTTTCCATAATCTGAGTTAACAAATCTTGCTGTAGTGAGAACAAGTCAATGGTCTAGAATGTTTGCTTGGCAGGAGCAATTTGTCTAAATTTAATTTCTATCTTAATATCTGATTGTGTTAACCAGGTACCTTTTTACATAAATCTGATCATGTAGTATTCTTGGGGAGGGGCTATGCCGGGTGAAGTTGGCGCTAGTGGACAATCTAACCCTGGAGTTTCTTTTGGCACATCTGCAACTTGGCCCACAAGCAGTCTGCCTAGAGCAGATGGGAGGAGTTGTTTGTGGCACTTCAGTCTTTTAAGATAATTCTTTTGTTTATGCTGAGCAGATAAGGCTATTTTAAACTGTTTGCCATGTGCCATATGAGACAGTCCATTTCCCCATTCTCCCCACAAAACCTTAATCTTAATACTCAGTGGTATAAGCTCCTGGCACTTGAAGAACCTTTGGTAGGAGGATATAGCATAAAATGACTGATCAGTGGAATTAGCTAGAAACTGGATTTTTTTTCCATCCCACAAAAATTGCAAAACTTAAAATAGTAAAGTATTTGTGTGTGTGTGTGGGGGGGGATTTAACACCCTCCAAATGACAGGGTTCTAAATTTTTTTGAAAATAAAGCAAATTTAAAGAATGAACTTTGTTATGGAAAATCTAAACTTTCTTTCCAAAAAGATCAACATCCTATTTTACCATTTCTGAAAACTTTTCAATGTTTTTTCAAAACAGTTTCATCAAGATTGATACAATTTTGCAAAAATGTTTAGCTTAAGCAGCATCTTCAGATGCGAAACTTTTTGACAAAACTTTCAACCGACTCTAGGGACTGGCTCTGATATATGGGCTATTAATACAATATTGCTGGGTGTGGAGAGCTGTTGTATATCTTTTAATATTAGCGTATTGATTGACCAACATTTCAATGCTTGTCTCAGTCTATTTTCTACATCACCTGAGATGTGCGAAGAATGAGCATTTGAGTAATTGTACCTTCCAGTCCTCTCAAATGGCAATTTCCACCCTTTAACTACCCTGTGGGAGACTTAACTATTAAAGTTTGATATGAGAGCTTGTGTATGCCGGATCTGTGCATAACAGGACAGTTTTTATTTTTATTGTGTGTGTGTGTATGTATGTATGTGTACATATATGCAAGTGGGAAGTTACTTTTATTATATTTATAACTTATATTTTATATTATTTATATTTATATTTGGGAAGTTATTTTTATTATATTTATATATAATAAAAATAACTTCCCACTTGCAGATGCTATTACAGCAACTGTATGTGTAGGTTTTAAGTATGCATGCAAACTGGTGCACCATTGCATGCCTAGCTCTTTAAAAGGGCCTTAAATGTTCTCGCGTAAAGAGTGCATCAACCTGTTAGATCCAACCTAAACCAACCCTCTGGACAGGAAAAATGTGGTGTATTTGATCCAAAAAACTCTGGTTCCACGTGCTGTCCTCTGGTTACACGTTTGTATGTGAAATAACCGTTTGAGTGGCTCTAAAGGTTGTAAGGATGCTCACGGCTCATGAGTGGGTTGGAGCTTCCAGAGAGTGGGCATACTTCAACAAGAGTCCTCAAACTCTGCTTCATCATGACAGCACACAACCAGCCACTGCAGTAATGGTGTTAATAGGTCATCGCGTCCAGTCAGGCCAATAACTCCTTCCTCTAAGCTCCTCTTAAACTGTCCTGACAGATTTGGAGATTTTGGAGAACCAGTCAGAATCTAAGCTCCCTGCTTGTCCTAACTATATTGTGTGAGCTGGGTTTTTCCAGCATTCACGATACTAGGACCAGGTCTCCACTCCACACTTACTTCAATACAACTGTGGCTCTAGGGTGTGAAAAAACCCACACCCTTGAGTGATGTCCTTTATACTGACCTAACTTCCATGTAGACAGGACTGTCTCAGCAGGAGAGCTTCTCCCATCAACATAGCTACCGCCTCTCACGGAGTTGGCATTAAGCTGACTGGAGAGCAATCTCCTGTCAACTTTGAGTGTCTTCATCAGCAGCGCTGCATCGGCCAATGCAAGTTTGTAGTGTAGACCTGCAGTAAATGTGTTTGTTTAGACCCTAACACTGGGGGGCAAACTGCTTGGTTGCAGCATTCAAGTTGCTGGGAGTTCCATTAACGTTTGCAAGTTGCTTTTAGTACTAAGTATTGCAAATTACTGTATCTGCAAAGTGTTGTTGGCTCTTGGAGCTCTTGCTTCTCTGTAGTGGTCTGGTCCTATTCAAATACCTGCAAGCTTCTTATGATGTCTACGCTTGCTTGGCCTGACTGCCTAGTTGACTGTAAGAAGCTACTTTCTCCCTCTGTTAGCATACAGTCTTTGGATGGCTGGGTGGAGTGAAAGAAGTGGGTGGTCACCTTTTAGTAGGGTCCATGCCACATGCTGGCAATCTTCAGAAGCAAATTGTTATATGAACAACGTACAAAGGATGACACTTGTTTATGTTGCCTGTAAATTGGGCTACAATGGGAAATGAAGGTCTAGATTGTAGTCCTCTCACTAATGCACTGGGATGGAAACTGTTTAGTAACCCATACCACAATACGGCAAACAAATATGAACAGCGATAGAAAATTAAACTAGCTTGTACAGTTTAAAGTAAAACCAAACACTGAGAATGAAAGAGGAAACCCCCTAACGGGATGCAAACAAAACCACTAGTTCACTGCTTTCTGTGACTGGCACTGCTGACCCACCCCTTCTGCTGATTGTGAAAGATTTTCTATATGAGAAATTGTACACTAGTCTATTGAGTGCCCGAGCTTAGTATTTTACAAGTGGACAGGGCTAATGAAGCATGAATGCTCCTGCAATACAAGCCACATTGTTCTAAGCTACAAAATCGTCTACCTGTCCTGCAGAGTCGAATTCCAATTACAAGAACCACAGCACTTGGACATAAGAGGCAAGGACTTGTAAAACCAGAATTGGAACTTGGTTGCTTTGTTAGTATTTCCTTGGACAGTGGACAGGCAGTCCCTTAATTTCAGCATGACTCTTCTGTACTAATGTTCAACTTAGTTTTGGATTGTGGTGGTGATGAGTTTGACATGGAATTTTAAATCTAACCATGGGTCTCTAGATCCCTGGGTATTTGAACTGGTCTCTAGTTGGATCCTGCTCCTAGAAGGGGAGCGTTCTTCAGAAGGTGGCCCTTAGTTCATGAGCTTTCTACAATTAACTTGCAAGATTTTAGTGCCCTTAAATCAAAACCTCCATCCTAAAGTAATGAGCATAGATTTGGTACTCAGCTCTGTTTTGAAATGCTCTCATGATCACTGGAAAACAGACAGGATATCCAGCTATAAAAGGCTCTGTGCTAAGAGAATGTAAACATGGAGTTCAGCAGAACTTTGCAGGAAAGATCAACCAGTGATTTCTAAATTTATTGTAAGATTCCTGCCTCTGTCTCCCACCAGCTGTTGTGCTCTGTAAACTTAAAACACTGTCTTCCTACTCCTGGCAACAGACTCTCATTTCTGTCTAGCTATACAATTGAACTCATGTAGCTCATGGGTCCAGTGCATATCAGGAGAATGAACATATCATGGTAAGTTTGCTCTTAAAGTAGCAATAGGAAGGCTTGACTTCCAGAAGGTTGAGGCAAGCATATTCTTTTTGCAGAAGTCTATATACTGTACCTACTTTGCATGTGCTGTTGTACTCACATAGGCCTAAATTCTCAATTTGTCTGCAATTTTATGTACACAAACACATCTCAGCCCTCAACTTTCTGTTCATTTGGCTTTAATGATAGCTAACATGGAACTATACTTAAATGCAACCAATAGACCATCTTGGAGAGTTTAAACTAATGCACTTAGAACTCTTTCCTTGTTGGACAAAGCTTTTATTAATACAGTACCTACAACCAAGGCTGCCTGCTAGCTCCCAGGAAGATGGCTCAGCCACCAGGTTTGAAGGGCCAAAATAGAAGCAGATGGTGGAAAGCAGAGCAGGAGTCTGGCACAATACAAGTGTATCCTATGGGAAGCCTGGACAAAATATATCTGAAAAAATGAGGTCAGACTGGGTCTGGTGACTGCAGTGAAGAGCTATTTTTGGATCTCTAATGGCTGTCCCATAATTCCTATGGGAACATTAACACAGTAACTCATTCAAATGCAGCTGATGGAGCAAGATGTCCCTCCTACAGAGACAAATGTGCACATGAAGAGTTTCATTCATTTCCAGTCTGTCAGCCTTGTGCAAGTCCTGTCTCTTTATAGCCAGTTGGAGCTAATATATGGTGACCCCTTAGTTCTCTCTCCCCCCCCCCCGCCACCCCGCTACCCCAAGAGAGGCCTATTACCTGAAAACACCTAGCCACCTATCTGCTGGCTCCCCTTCTTCTAATGTCATTCCACAGCAGTACAAATGATGTGGGTGAGAACAAGGCTCTCAAGACTAAATTAATCATTTTTGCTGCAGTGTTGTCAAAACAGTCCCTTGACCTGAATCGCTCTTAATTTCTTGGAATGGTAGCTGGGGTTGAGCACAGTGAAAACATCTTGATGCCTGAGGCAGCTGTACTGAGTAAGCAGTGTATGCCGAACTCTGAGCCAAGAGTTCTTTCCGGTGGACTAACTGCCCTGGACAGGTGACTGACTGATTTCTGAATGGGGTAGGCATGCAATGACTGAGCTGGCTTAGTCACATCCACCCTGCTCTGGTGGGCCTGGGAAGCTCAAACCCTAAGTCATGGTATTCTCATGCTGGGATCCTAGCACTGGCTAGGGATCTGATCTGTCTGACATGTGTAACCCTCACGCACGTGACAGAAACTTGGAGGTTTCCTCTCCTCATTGAGACTAGGACTTCTTGCAGCATCGTCTGCCCATGAAGCCAGTTCCTCTTTTGTTCTGCTGGAGCAGAGTTGATTTTCAATAGGAAAAGACAATATTGGGTGTTGCTAACTAATTCCATATAGGGAGTCACATGCCAATCTGTAACACTAGTGTAAATCCAGAGTAACTCCACTGACTTCAATGGAATTGAACTGATGTTGCTGAAACTAGATGTGTAAGGATTCAGACATGAGAGGTTGTAACCCATGGACAAAGACACATGTATTGCCAACCTGATGGCTAATGGGGAACTTAGTATGCCTTCATATTCACCTTGTATCTTGTAAGATGCCTTTATATTAACTTAAGTAAGGAAGGCTGTATCTGTACTGAGGCAGTCCTGCATTGGAACTGACATCTATGCACTGTGTAAAACTGTCCTCTGAAGTGATTCCACTGTACAAAATGAAAGCCTGGATGAAATAACTTCACCAGTTACTCAAATCCAGATGTGCACAGTACAGACAGTGGCTCAGGAAGTTACTAGACATGTGTCAGCACATGTCAGTGTGCATAGATCAGGCTAAACATTTAGCCTAGGAGCACAATAGTGCTTCAAATGTTAATGAATGTGATCAGAGCTAAAAAGGATGGAGATGGAATTATTAGGGCTACAGATAACTATCTTTATTGTAAACCAAGGAACAGCATTAAACTGAAACCCAGGATGATAAAGGGACCATCTGATCACAAGACCTCCATGTAGAATTTCTTGCCCTCCCCTACGCAGCTTTTGCAAGGGAAGATCTGTTATCCTGATTGGAAACGTTGCACACAAACGGAACTTTCCTTACCACTTTTCATCAGTATGAGCACTTATCTATGCTACCCTGAGTAGTCATGGTAGTAACTGGTGCCCCGGCATTTCTTACCACTGACCTGCCCCTCTGGATTATCTTTCTCTTTAATGTGAACTTTCATCCTGCCTCTTGGAAGGGTATTGTGTTCTGCTTCTGGGGGTGGGAGTGGGTTGTTAACTTTTCCCTTGACAACCCTCCATTCAGGTCTGAAATGAGATGCGGTTGGTCTCAAGGCTTTTTCAAGAACATCTGGCTTCTAGTATCACGGTTCTACTTCTAAGGATGGTAGTATCTGTATGCTGTCTCTATATGGGTACATTCTGGGCACTAAAGAGGCTAAAGCACCCTTGAATTCCATCAGTTTGCATCCAGGGAGTTGTCCTGTACTACTGTCATAGCAGAGAACCCAGTCTAAAGTACCAGTGTCAGAACATAAGTTTCCTAGAACTTGTCAATACTGATATAATGACCTAAGTGGTTAGGCATGTAGGGCTCTGTCCAAGGCAGCAACTGGCTTCTTTTGGGAATATCTTTCATATCTGGAGGGAGCTGTATTCTCCCACCAGTGCGCTCTTACTAACAGCAATTTTCTGGGTGTCTGGAAGAAAAGACCCCGGGGCTGGAATCAGATCTGTTACACCAGTGTCAATTTGAAGTTAACTTCCTTTAAGTCAATGGATGTTGCTCTGGATTTACAGCAGTGTAACTTTGACTGGAATACGGTCCTCTGTATCTAATGTTGTGATCCTTCCAAATCTCCCATCCCCCCTTCCAGAAAGCAGGATGTTTGTGCTACTGCTGTCTCGTTTTGTATTGACAATAATTAGCCCATCATGTACAGTTAAGTACACTTCCTCTCACTGTCCAGTAGTATCTGGTTTCCTTATTAGCATTTCTCAGCTTCTTGCAATCCTCCTTCATGAAGCTAGCAGCCAAAGGTTAGTTTAATTATGGCAAAGCTCCTCTGCTCTGGGGTACTGGGAAAGGGCTCTGGCACCATCTGCCTTTCTAGGGGTGTTAAATATTTTCCATTCTTGGTGCCAAGCTCTCAATCTAGAAGTCACTTTTAAGTCACTTTTGAGTCACCTGGCATGGAGACGTTTGGGGCTTCAATTTCTGGTATCACCTTTCAGTTCACCTTCTAGGCGAAAGGTGAGAACTCAAGTTTGCGTGTACCTGAGCTGGAACTGAATCTACTGCGGAACAGAATGGGATTGCCAGAAGACCTCTGAGCAAAGCTTGTCAACCACTGCCTTCTCAAATTCGGGCTAAGTGTGCTGCATGTCAGTTAGGGCAGCAAACCTATTCCTTGCCCTCTGCAGCCTGCAAAGATGTGTCACAGAGCTCTTCGCATAAAGCTTAGACGGGCCTTGGCTTCTAAAGCTGTGATTCAGTGACCGCAGTTGCTGTGATTACATATTCAAAGTTGTATGCAGTCATATGTAGATGGCAGGGGAAAGTTAGCCCATCATAAATGCTCTTCCGTAGCGTTCTTGGCTGTTGGAAGGTGCCAAAAGCTCCTGTCCTATGCTGATCTTAGAGCTTTAACTCCAAGACTCTAGTGAAGCATGTAATTACAAGCTTTAATATCTACATTGTATGAGTATTCACACTGCATTCCAGGACAGGATTTTGAGTGCCATGAGATCAATGTAAAACCTGCAGTGGGTTATGTGAGTGCAGATTTCCCTTTTTGTTTCCAGTTCTTGCTCTGGAGGGGGATGTCCCTCCAGGGCATTTCCATCTATGCTGCATTTCAGATTATACAGAGAAATCAGGCTGAGGAGGGTGGGTAAAGGAGTGATTAGTGTCTTCTGTATAGTGACTGGGAATCTGCCTCTTGTTTTGGAGTAGCTAGCGGTCAGATTGCATGGGGTAACTTGCCTGATCTGTTCCCTGAATGTAAATGACAGTCTTATTATGACAAACTTTTTCCTTGGTTCCCACAATAAGGGCAACAAGCAAGGCTATCTGTCACATGCTAGGAAATCTGGCTTTATATACTTTTTTTCCATCAACTGTCCACACCCTTGGAAAGGGTAATTGCAACATCTCCTTTTTTTATGCTGCCTCTATGATTAAAAAACATGACTTAGTGGAAAAAAAGCTTGACCTCCTTGGGTTCAGCCTCTCGTGCAGCTGTTCAAGATAAGATTGTGCTAGTAAAAAAATAACGCTGAACACCACGTTTGGGGATATTTGTTTGTGAGGAAATGACTACGTCCTTGGCTTCTGAGAACCAATCTGTCAGTCTATTTTCAAACTACTCCACTTGACCTAATGCAGCTAAAATGATAGCAGCCAAAGGTTAGCAGTATAATAATTAAACTTTTTTTCCTACAATGTAGGCTATTTTAGTGGCATTATCAGCATATATAACCTACTATAATATGCTTTCTTTCCATTGCCGCCCTCTAAACAATACAGTGTCAAGGTTCTCTGTATCCTAAGTCTGGGGAGTTAATACTGAAAGTTCAGTTCTGTCTGCAGCTCTTAAGCAATGGACTGGGTGTCTGGGATTGGCCTGGCTGAAGCCATTAAATTGTATGAGACGCAGTTACTGTATGGCTTGCTCTGGGAATGAGTAATAGCAAGTACCACAAACTGTAACACCTGTGTTAATGTCACAGCATTCATAGGCCTTGTCCATACCATCTTCCTCTTAGCTTCCTAGCAGTCCAGCTGCAGGACCTGGCTAAGGTGCCCTGGGGCAGTGTGGAAGAGCTAGAATTAGACACCTTGCTGCCTACTACTAGCCTAGGCTGCCTGTCTGAAATGTGGCTTTTTGTTTTGAGCCATCCCTGACTGTGAGTCTCTAATGGCCATACTGAGGCTGTTACTGCAGTATCTTCTCCCAAGTTAGTCTCTCCTCTCCCTCTCTTCTTTAGTAGCCATTTAACTGCTACTAAACTGGCAGGAACTTGGGATTAGGTCCCAAAAAGTCTTCCATTATCTAAAGAACAACAGTGTTAAAGCCTATGAAACCCTGAGTATTCAAAGGTACATCTGAACTATGCTTTCCTTTGGCTATTGAGTCCTGGCAGTGAATCACAGAACCCTCAATGAAAACTGATCTGCAGAGGGGGTTAAGTGACTACCATATTACAGCATATCTCTAGTAGCTCCGTTGAAGAGGTTAGGCCAAATTTTTCAAGAGTGTCTACTGGGTGTGGGTGCCCAGCATAGGACTGGAAGAGGACTTGTTGGATCATTTTGTCCAGTCCCTTTCCATTGCAGGCAACACCGTCATATAATCCTTTTCATAAATGTATCAAGCTCCGTCTTAAAATTAGGTAGGTTGTTTGCTCCTCCTGGAAGGCTGTTCCCAAACTCGCATGAAACACCTCAGGCTTCTGACTTAAGCATCTGCTACTACAACTGGAACTGCAAGTGCTCAGCGCCTAGTTAAAAAAAACAAACAGGCCTTGCCTCTCAAAAAACAAGGCATTCCAAACTAGTGGATGCTTCTGAAAATGTAGGCACTACTGTCTAAATGAGGCGCTACTCGTCTCCTTTGCAAGCTTCAGGAAAATGGAATAGCAGTCGTGACCGCCTTCTCGTATTTTGAAGACTGTTTTATATTTAATGATACCCAGATAAATGCTTAGTCTTGTAAAACAGGACAGGAATTTTTGATAAATGGTTAATTGCTTAATTATCACTGGATAATCAGAGTTGGCAGCTGTCCCTTTTTTCCCCTACTACAAATTCCTGTCTGTGTGAATGGGTTTATTTAAAGACTCTGGGTTACGATGGACAATAATTGCACTGCATTGCTCACAAGCAATAGTACTTTCTTGCCTCTCCTGCTTCGAAGGTTCAGTAAATGTGGCATTTGGTCTCTTATTCCAGGGCACGTACCTACAAGTACTCCTGCAATATACTACTACAAAAGCAAGGTGCTTTTCCTGGATTGAGTTTCTGCCTTGACATCTAGCACTAACAGTGTAGTCTGCTCTAGAAAACCGTCCGGGTGCTCTCCCATCTTCAGCATTATCCTACCAAAATGGCAGCAGTGTTTGGGCTTGAGTGGTCTGCTGGGGCTATCACAGGGTGGCATCCAGATGGAAGATGGCAGGCAGTCTAAGTCCACTTTAGGACTGGGAAATGCATCTCAGGAACTTTCAGTGCAATAGAAAATACTGGCCTTATAGGATAATCTGAAGAAAAGAAACCCATAACCATTTTCAGGAATAGTTTATTACTCGTTTGCATGTCACTGCACTCTAGTCTTTAAATTTCATCCCCCTGACTCCTAAAATTAGGGGACAGTATGCAGAATTGTTCTCTGACTGAAATTTAAAGGTAACCATGTAAAGAGCCACTTTCTCCATGTTGACTCAGAACAAGAAAACCGTCTTAGATACCAGTCCAAACCCATGAGGCAAAAAGACCAAGAAGCTGGAGAGCTAAAATAGCAAGCCTGTTTTCACAATATTTCTGGCCTGACCAAAAGCAGGAAATGCAGACATCAGATTCTCATAGCAAGATTTTTAACTCTGTCTGCAAATGAGCATTGGTGGTAAGCAGTGAATGTCTGGGAGGCTTAGTTGATATGTCTGAAAGCATAGAGATGTCCATCTTGAACTTTATTCCAGCAGCCTGTCAGTTTTGGAATCCTTCAGACAGCTGACCCCACCCACTTTTTTTATTTTATTTTTTGACAGCATTCTGATGCTTCAGGTCCCAGCCTGGTTCATGAGTTTTCCTGAAAAGCTAACCTGAAAACTCCTGAACTTGCAGAACTTCATTTATGATTAACTGTCCCTTGGAACCAGACCTCTTGAAATTTGGCTCTTGATAGTTGTGATGCTCTGTAAGCTGCTAGCCAATATCAAAATACTAAAATATTCTTTCTAATGGAGGTACTCCTTCTTTGTTTCAGATTTTTCCTGACCCCTCAGACTTTGACCGTTACTGTAAGCTGAAGGACCGCCTGCCTTCCATTGTGGTGGAGCCAACAGAGGGGGACGTGGAGAGCGGGGAGCTGAGATGGCCACCTGAGGAATTCCTCGTCCAGGAGGAGGAGGAGGAGGAAGAAAACCTTGAAGAGGCAAAGAAAGAGAACAAAGAGCAATAAATGGCAGCTGAAGAAAATACAAGGGATTGTATTGTCTTGTGAGGGAAGAGCCACACCTGTTCTGAAGGTCTTTTTTTCTTAAGAAAAAAGACAGACAAGTTCAATTTTGCACCTGCAAGATCTTAGGTTTTTTTTGTATTCTCTGTATTGAGAACTGAAGCCCTCGATGTGACTCTCCAGACCTTCTGAAGAAGGAAGTCATGCAGAGAAAAATGTTTGCTGTTCTCAAGATCACTATCTGACTTATTATTTTTTTTATTTTTTTGTTAAGACTCAGAGGCAGCAGAGAAATTCAAAGACCCTTGGTGGATGGTGAACAAGCAAAGCTGTTCAATGAGTTGTGGGGAGGGTGGAAATAAAGAAATGTAAGCCGTGTTGAGCAAGGAACTGCCTTTGGCTACAAAAGCATGAGACTAGAGTCTTCATCTCTGTTTCCTTTCTTATAGGCTTCTGTTTATGTATCTGGAGTGGAGGGGAAATGCGTGGTGATATATCACAAATGGATGCTCTGCTGACATAATTGCTGGGTGGCATAGAGAGCAAGGGGCTTGTAGTCTTTCCCCAGTTGTACATCTCCTGAAGTTACACAAGCATGTAGGAGTAATGGATTTCTTGTGTTAACTATCAAACCTGTTCCCAGTCTTTGCCTGGAAGACGTTTTCTTGCCTTCTCTTTGTCTGCTTTTAAACCTTGTAATGCTGAACAGCTCAGTTGGTAGAGTCAGTGTGTTCTGCTGTTAATCTCCATCTATTCTGCAAGGTCCTCATTTATCTGGAGGTAACAAAGAAATTTCATGTAATGTCTAAATCTACCTGAGATCTTGTTCTAGAAGTGGTTAGGACATTTCTCTCCTGCTAGCTGAGACTGCTGTAGTAAGAACTCATTACAATGCATAAAGCTTGCAAGGTGAAGGGGCCACCTGCCTTCTAGATGATTCTGGGGCTGCATGGTTTCTATCTCAAACATGCTGGGTCAACCATCTGATCAAAACTGGCTTAGTAGAGGGGCATGGGGAGAATCTGCAGGGAACTGTTAGATTTGGGTTTTATCATTTCTATAGTTTGTAACTAGAGAAGTGTGGTTGAAAGTGTCTGACCTTGCTTAACAAAGCTCCAAGAAATGCTGGCAGACCAAGATGCTTGCAGAAATCATCTGCTTAAGAATGGATGAAATGGCAAGTTCCCACATGCCACATAGTCAAAGAATGTTGCCAAAACTGAAATCAAAGAGGCAGTCTGAAATCAAATGGTTGACTTGAAAGCATAAGCATGGGGGCAGGGAAATGATGCCTCTCTTCAGACAGTATTTCATGGCTTTTGAGTGTTCTGGGCAAAAATGTGCTTCTGATTGTAACACAGTAGTAGGGTTTAATAAAGGGTAAGATGGTTTGTAAGGTCTAAGCTATCCCATGCAACTTGTTCAGTGCTGAGTGTTCTCTGTCCTAACTAACCTTTGTCTACAAGGGGAGCTGGTTGCAAGGCAGGTTGACTTGCCACTTTCATGGAAAGTGGCAATCCAGCAACTTTATGGAAAAGCCCCAGGGGGGCCCAAGGCATCTGAGGAGCTGACAGGTCTAAGAAAAAGTGCTGGTAGTTTCCACCTTAAAACAAGTCTGTAGACACTAAAGGAAGAAAGACAAATGTTAAGGCCTTAACCAGACCTTATGATAAAACCCAGTGCATCTTGTCTGCTAATAACTGGTTCAGTTAAAAAAAATCTGTTTGGACTTTGCGTGTGTATATATTTGTATCTAATACCTCATGAGTAGTTTAAACGCTGGTGGGGGTTGGGGGATTGCTTTTAACATATCAGCAGAATTGTTTTAGTCTTTGTCTTGCTTGTGGTTTAAACATAATGGCAATAACTTATCAGCTCTGTTACTATTTCAGACAGACCTGAGGGATTGGAGACAGACTTTCTTGCATTGTTCTGGCTAGTAGCAATGTAGAATGCAGCTTGTCTCTTCCATCTTCTTAGCAGCAAAGAACCAGTCTCGCACTCACTCCCAGGTTTGATGGATGCTTTGTCGTCTCTGACCTCTCATCATGATCTAGTGATATCATTTTTAAACTGATGGATCCAGCTGTTTGTATCTGAGCATCTGTTCTAGTCTTGCTGTCTAATGGAATGAGCTTGTACACCTGTATACCAGCCAGTCTCAATGTTTTAAACTGGTACTAGTCTTCAATCTGTGCCACCATGTTGAGGCTTGTTAATAGAGATTATGTGGGTAGCAAAAGGATGGAAATCTTTCTCCTCCAGAGCTGAGGAGAAATGTCTGCCGTAAAGACTGGTATATTCTTGTCTGCATCCTCTTTTTTTTTAAGGTATTGTGTATATTTCTATTTGTCAAATGTATAAAGAACAAAGCACTCCAGTAAAACTCCTGTTGTCTGATGTACATTCTATTTCTGTAATTCTTTTTGAGCCTCAGGGAGAAGCTAGCTTTTTTTTCTCAAACTACTTTTTTGTCACTGTGACAGTTGTAAATAAAGTTTGAAAATGCTTTCCAACTTGGTGGCTTTTTTTAAACTCTGCTTACAGAAAAGCAGGTTGGGATTTCAGATTTCCCAGAGCTTTAATCTGTGCCGGAAGCAACCTTTCACTTTAAAAGCAAGGCCATATTATGCAAAGCACTTTGGCATGGCATGTGTCCCAGTAAAGCTGATGTAATTTAAGCATATGTTTAGACTTAATTATAATTCTTAAGGGGCTTGCTGAGCTAGCACATAAATCACTGAAAGGATGAAATCAAGGGGCCTGACTCTTCATCGCCTTGCACCTCTGCGAAGAACTAATGGGTGGGGGAATCTGCAAAGGGACTGGAAGTGCAAGTTGGGCACCTAGGAAATCCCAGGAACAACACTGCAATCTACAACACTAAATTGGGCACCTAGGCACATGGGGAGACACAGCCTAAGAACATGATGCACAGTCCAGAAGCCAGCATGCTAGGATCTCCCTGTCTAAGTTAACCAATGGGAGATGCCCATGTGCAAGTCCTGCCCCTTAGAGATGGATGCTGAGGAGAAGGCAGATGCCTAGCTATCCATGAATGGGTGTGTGGTTTCTTGTGGGAGCGAGGAAGAAGAGGTGGTGGTCATCCTGGTCCACTTTAACTTTAGCATAGTGGTGTCCTAACCAGTCAACTACAGTCCTGTCCTGTCCCCCCTACACACACCTCCCAATGACTGTTCTGCTGTGGGTAAACAAGTGTGTGCACATGGGAGACACGCTGCAGTCCTGTGCTCTGAACTAAGGCCACCAAACACAAACGCATTGACTAGAGAGACAGTAATCAAGGAAGGTATTGGATGAAGACTAGGGCTGTCAACTGTGCTGACTCTTCAAATTCAACAGGCCTGCTATATTACTATATGGTTGTTAGTGACCCAGCTACAACACAGTAAGCACAGACTGCATCTTAATCAGGGCCAGCCCCAGCGCGCCAAGCGTATGCGGGGGGGCGGCAGGTGGCTCCGGTGGACCTCCTGCAGGCGTCCCTGCAGAGGGTCCGCCAGTCCCGCAGCTCCAATGGAGCATCCGCAGGCATGCCTGCGGGAAGTCCACCGGAGCCACAAGACCGGCGGACCCTCCGCATGGACACCTGCGAGGGAGCCGCAGGACCGGCGAGCAGCAGAGCGCCCCCCACGACGTGCCACCATGCTTGGGACAGCGAAATGGCTAGAGCTGGCCCTGATCTTAATCACTCTGTGACCAGACTAAAGCCCTTGGTCGTGTTCAAAAATGTTAGCTGTCTGACTTTTGTGTAGCTAGGACCCTTACAAGAAAAGCTGTCCAAAAGAGAGATTTCATTTATCAGAACATTTGAATTGCAGGTAGGTTACAACTAGAATGCCAGGGTCAATTAACTGAGAAGGCCCTCTATGCTTAATGGGGATAAACTTTGCACTAGGAAATCCAGGTGTTAAGGGCCAAACACCTTCTGAAGTCTCTATTCTTCCTCCAAGAGCTCAAACTAGCTATGGGAATAAAGGGAAACAAGAAGACTTTTTATCAATACATTAGAAGCAAGAGGAAGACCAAGGACAGGGTAGGCCCACTGCTCAGTGAGGAGGGAGAAGCAGTAACAGGGAACTTGGAAATGGCAAAGATGCTTAATGACTTCTTTGTTTCGGTCTTCACTGAGAAGTCTGAAGGAATGTCTAACATAGTGAATGCTTATGGGAAGGGGGTAGGTTTAGAAGATAAAATAAAAAAAGAGCACGTTAAAAATCACTTAGAAAAGCTAGATGCCTGCAAGTCACCAGGGCCTGATGAAATGCATCCTAGAATACTCAAGGAGTTAATAGAGGAGGTATCTGAGCCTCTAGCTATTACCTTTGGAAAGTCATGGGAGACAGGAGAGATTCCAGAAGACTGGAAAAGGGCAAATATAGTGCTCATCTATAAAAGTGAAATAAAAACAACCCAGGAAACTACAGACCAGTTAGTTTAACTTCTGTGCTAGGGAAGATAATGGAGCAAGTAATTAAAGAAATCATCTGCAAACACTTGGAAGGTGGTAAGGTGATAGGGAATAGCTAGCATGGATTTGTAAAGAACAAATCGTGTCAAACCAATCTGATAGCTTTTTTTGATAGGCTAATGAGCCTTGTGGATAAGGGAGAAGCAATGGATGTGATATACCTAGACTTTAGTAAGGCATTTGATACGGTCTCGCATGATATCCTTATCGATAAACTAGGCAAATACAATTTAGATGGGGCTACTATAAGGTGGGTGCATAACTGGCTGGATAACTGTACTCAGAGAGTAGTTATTAATGGCTCCCAATCCTGCTGGAAAGGTATAAGAAGTGGGGTTCTGCAGGGGTCTGTTTTGGGACCGGCTCTGTTCAATATCTTCATCAACGACTTAGATGTTGGCATAGAAAGTACGCTTATTAAGTTTGCAGACGATACCAAACTGGGAGGGATTGCAACTGCTTTGGAGGACAGGGTCAAAATTCAAAATGATCTGGACAAATTGGAGAAATGGTGTGAGGTAAACCGGATAAAGTTCAATAAAGACAAATGCAAAGTACTCCACTTAGGAAGGAACAATCAGTTTCACACATACAGAATGGGAAGAGACTGTCTAGGAAGGAGTATGGCAGAAGGAGATCTAGGGGTCATAGTGGACCACAAGCTTAATATGAGTCAACAGTGAGATACTGTTGCAAAAAAAGCAAACGTGATTCTGGGATGCATTAACAGGTGTGTTGTAAACAAGACACGAGAAGTCATTCTTCCGCTCTACTCTGCGCTGCTTAGGCAGCAACTGGAGTATTGTGTCCAGTTCTGGGCACCGCATTTCAAGAAAGATGTGGAGAAATTGGAGAGGGTCCAGAGAAGAGCAACAAGAATGATTAAAGGTCTTGAGAACATGACCTATGAAGGAAGGCTGAAAGAATTGGGTTTATTTAGTTTGGAAAAGAGAAGAGTGAGAGGGGACATGATAGCAGTTTTCAGGTATCTAAAAGGGTGTCATCAGGAGGAGGGAGAAAACTTGTTCACCTTAGCCTCTAATGATAGAATAAGAAGCAATGGGCTTAAACTGCAGCAAGGGAGATTTAGGTTGGACATCAGGAAAAAGTTCCTAACTGTCAGGGTAGTTAAACACTGGAATAAATTGCCTAGGGAGGTTGTGGAATCTCCATCTCTGGAGATATTTAAGAGTAGGTTAGATAAATGTCTATCAGGAATGGTCTAGACAGTATTTGGTCCTGCCATGAGGGCAGGGGACTGGACTCGATGACCTCTCGAGATCCCTTCCAGTCCTAGAGTCTATGAATCTATGAATTTGTAGTTTTATGGCTGGGTATATAATGGACTACAACCATATCTACTCAGATTAATTGGCCTGTGACTGGAGCATTAACTTTACACTAGACTGGATTAAAGATACTAACTTGGGACCTGACACTAAAATTAAATGCTTGGGAATTAAGGACACACCTAGCACTAAGCCCCAGCTTAGAGATGCTTAATGCTTTCTTGCTCCTGTGATGTGGATATTTGCATTAGTACTTCTAGTGGAAAAATGTCAAGTTTGCTCTTTCCTGATGGGACTGTGGTTTAAGCCTCCTTCCAAAGTGCCCCTTTAATTAGTTTTTCACCTCTCTTTAGCCTTCAAATTCTCTCCATTATAGCAATGTTGCAACAGTCTGTCAAGCTAGGGTACAAATCTGTGACATCACTTGGGATACTGTGTTTCCTGCACCAGAATATTGGTTCTCTTGTGGCAAAGCACAGAGCTGGTAAGGCTCAGAAATGAGGGGGGAAGGAGCTGGGAGCAAATGAATGTGCTTGCCTGCCACCTCAGCACATGTGAGCTGAAATTTTTCTCTGGT
This sequence comes from Gopherus flavomarginatus, assembly GCF_025201925.1. NCBI lineage: Eukaryota > Metazoa > Chordata > Testudines > Testudinidae > Gopherus > Gopherus flavomarginatus. The sequence goes on along the minus strand of NC_066620.1, from coordinate 59,185,902 downwards.
TCAGATTAGAACACCCCTGATTGTGTTTTGTACATGTAGTTCTTTGCCAGCACCGAAAAGGTAGCCTGTCAGTCTCTGATCAGATGAACATCATTTGGAGTAGAAGAACTGACCTGGCTGAAGTCAAAACTAAAATGGTCCTAGTAGAACTATGTTGGGGGGAGGAGGAAGTCTGTTACATGGTGCTTGGTTTTAGCCAGTGTGGTCATTGTCCACCTTGTGCGAGCACCACCAAATGAAAACGGAATTGGCCTGCTGTCAAATGAGTGGCCCTGAGTTCTTGTCATGCTGGTGCTTTCTTACAAATAGAGTGCAGGTTCTAAAGCTAGTCCAGTAATTACTTCTCCCTCTTCCCTTTTGTTTAAAGATTTAATTCCTTCTGGAGGGAAGGGGAAACAATGGGTGGCTCTACCTAGTATTTAAACATCTGTGTCAGCTGACTCAGGCTCAGGGGATTTGGGCTGCAGGGCTGTAACGTTGCAATGTGGGCCTGGGCTCTGGGATCCTCCCCTCTTGCCGGGTCCCTGAGCTTAGTCTCCAGCATGAGACCAAATGTCTACACAGCAATCTTACAGCCCCGTGGCCCAGGTCAGCTGATTCAGACTAGCCACAGGTGTTTAATTTCTGTGTAGACATGCCCTGTGTGGCTACCATTTCTACTTGAAGCATTAATTCTCCTTAGGGTAGTGCATTTAACTGTGAGCAAATAGCTATACACCATTGTCCAACTTAGTGAACAAACACTATTCCTTGTCTTGGCCTTTATCATATGGTCCTTTTGCCCCATCTTTGAAATTAGTGATGTGTGTTTCCAATGTGCTGAGCAGCTGAACCTCCACTGTATTTGCCCCCTTTTGTGTGCACTTGACCCCTGAAAAGTGCTTGGGTCAGTAAGGACAGGGGTTCATAGCCTGCTTGTGCAGGTAACAATATGGTAACTGCTATGGTATAGAAGAAGCATTGAATCAGGCTTCTACTCAGTAGCACTTAAAGAACTAATACCTTCTCTTTGGTAATGAGTAGGGGATAACCCCAAATTTCTGCCCTTGACAAAAAGTTCATAATGGTCCAAGTTTGTATTTGAGCTATTGAAAAGAACATCCCCATAGAGCCTCGGTATTACTTTGGGAGATCTTGAAGCACACTTAAAAAAACCCAAAACTTTAGTCTAATAATCTGCAACTAAATGAAAGCCAAGGAGCAATGCATTTTAACAGACATGCCTCAAGCCCTCCAAAGCAATCAAACAAACCAAACTTATATACATAAATCAAAGCAATTACTATACCCTCAGTCCTTGCCAGAGTAGAAAATAAAAGCTCCGAAATGTTCCAGATTTGCATTGGGTGATTGCTTTCTGTTTATCTTTGACAGGATGGGAAAGGAACAACATTGAGAAAATAAAAAGTTTAAAAGCTGAAACTGGCTCCCTTAACTGAAGTTTAATTATGCACAAATCTGATCCAAACCATCCCACCGCTGCTGTGCATGATATTTTGGAGTAATTTTGCTTGTCAAGGACAAATCTTAGCTGACGTTCATGTAATACTCATCACCCCTCCCAGTTAAGAGAGACGTACCCATGTTTTACAGTTTAAAAAACAAGCATACCTGTCTTTCTGTGGTGCTGTCATTAAGTCAGGTGTACGGTACTGCCATCATATATGAGATAGATCTCTAAGTTTCTATAAGGACATCACCTTGGTATCTGAGAGGGCCAGAACTAGGAGAGTCTACCTAGCTCTGTTCCCAGCTCTGACACTGTCATCCTGTATGATCTTCAGCAAGTCACTTAGGCCAAGATCCACAAAGGTATTTAGGCTCCTAACTTCCAGTGATTACAATGGAAGTGATGAGCCCAACTATTTTGTGGATCTCAGCCTTACCTTCCTTTGCTCAAAAGCAAGCTCAAAGGGGTCTTTAGGGTAAACCAACGAATAACTGTGACAGGTATTGAGATGCTCAGGTGGGAAGGTGCCACTGATGGGCCAGGTACTGTGGTGCATCATGAATACCAGATGCTTGAACCCCTGATAGAATTGCTGCCCCAAGAGAGCTTTGGGAGGCAGCACCCTGGAAGCATCAGCTGTAGACAGAGAAATAGGTGATCTGGGTTCTGCTCTCAGCTGGGCCAAAGCCTTTCTGTGTGAACTTGGGTTAGTCACTCTGCTGGAAGGCATTCTAAGAGTTAATGCTGAAGGTTCCACTCACTACACTCAGAAGTGTAGGGTGCTGACCCTTCTATGGCATTTCCAGGTCACTACTTATAAAACATTTACCTAGCGCTGCTACCACCTGGGCCTATCTGTGCTCATTATCCTTGCTTGCATCCTTACACTAGTTTCTCTAAACTTTCTGTGCTTCATTGTGAAGCTATGGATAATACCTACCTTTGTAAGGAAGTTTGAGGTCCTGGCATGAAAGGGACCAGGAGTAGGTAAGTGCAAGTTTGTTATAACAGAAGTGAAAGTTTGTGAGTACTCCTTTGAGTGGATAAAGACTTTGTGCTCAGCCTGGTGTAAGGCAGAACAGCTGGGGAGTGAGATGAGTTCAGAGGCCAGTTTTGCAAATGGTGGCTAGAGTCCGTTAGTTTACAAATTTAGAGGTCATGTTAATGTCATTTGTCTTGAGTACTTTATGAAGACAGTTGTGTCCAGACTTACTGTGGCAGGAAGCTGAGAGCTGCCCTGGAACAATAAAGGGGAAAGTGAGTGTTGTTTTTATACGTATAGCATCAGAAATGAGGAATGAATGTCAAAAGGTTTGGCCGTTTAGTTTGGGTGCTTCTTTGAACTTTCTTATATCCCTTTGCTTTGAAAATGAAGCTGGCAAAGCAAGGAGATTGTCAGCACTTGTTGGGCTTTTCTCTGGGGGGAAAGGGGACATGGAGGACAGAAGGCAGGGCTATATATCAGTAGTGCCACAAACACTTGGTCTTTCTCATGTTGTTTCAGTTCAAAGCCCTAACAGCGTTAATGTTTTAAATCCGCCACAGAAAGTTCTAACCTTGATTCAATGCAAATGTGAGTGAAGGTCCAGATAGGTTCTTATTTTATCCGACCAGATTCATCCAATCCTAATCAGAGGCATGTCATGTCAGTGATCCAGCGCACACAGAGGCTGCAAAGTACACCTCTACCTCGATATAACGCTGTCCTCGGGAGCCAAAAAATCTTACCGCGTTATAGGTGAAACCGTGTTATATTGAACTTGCTTTGATCCACTGGAGTGCACAGCCCCGCTCCCCCGGAGCGCTGCTTTACTGCATTATATCTGAATTCGTGTTATATTGGGTTGTGTTATATCTAGGTAGAGGTGTATTGTTCAGGGCAATTTATTTAGTCTTTCCAATGTTCTTTTTAGTTAAGCTGAAAATTTGTATGGAGGGGATGGAGGGAGGGGTGAATTAGCCCTGGTTTCAGATGCAAGTGCAGTTCAATTGTGGTGATGCTAGAAACAATTCAGAAAATACTAACTGCTGTTTTTTAACCCTCTATTGTGGTTAGAAAGCTCAAAACCAGAAGACTGACCAGCTTGAGTGTGGGACATGGGGGTTTATTTGAGGGAGAATCTGAAAGACTATAATGGGCCAAGTTCATCCTGGGTGAAACTCCATTGAAATAAATGAATTGAGTGGAATAGGGGCCTCCATTAAGGCTTGTTGCTGAGCTCTTGACTTCCTAACATTTGTTACAATGTGCAAGAGTGGTGGAGACCTTTTGAGTGAAGTGGAATAGCTGTTCACTGAACAATTGGGAGGGGTCCATATCACAGGTGTTTGAGAAGAAGCACTCACCACAAGGATGTTCTTTCCAGAAAGATGTAAGAATGGGGGTGATAGGCTCCAGAGCCTCTCCCCTTTAGGTCACCAGTTTCATTGCAGGGCAGGGCAGTAGTAAGTGGGTGACTTTATCACTTGATGGTTGTTGGATGACCCTTGTGGAATAAACGAGTGATTTCACCACTGTTTCCAGTGGATGGGAGCATACCCCAGCCTTTATTCTCTAAGCCAGCACCTCTCACTGGCATGAAATCCCAATAAACAGAACAACCAATCTACGACGAGAAGGGATGAGTATTGTTTTTGAGGTTCTGAATCAGTCTTTATCCCTGCAGTGCAAATATTCTCCCACTCCCCCGTTGTCATAAGTACCTTGCTAGCTTTGGCTGTGGTGTGGTTTTTCCATGTACAAAGAGCAGCCATAGTCTTTGGGTCAGAATTACCTCTATTTTGCACTAAGAAAACAATGAAAGAGTGCAAAGCTAAGGTCCCTGTGTGTGAGAGAGAGCACAGTGTGTATGTCTCCTCTGTAGCAGGTGGCCTCTGAACATAAAACCTCAGTAAGGAGAAGGGACCTTCTCATCCTGAATAGGTTCAGAAGGCAGAAACAAGTCATAAAAAGATACAAGCTACATAAACCCTTTGGTGAGACAGTGGAGCAGGAGCAGTATAAGGAACATGGTGGTGGGGAGAGGAAAGCCACAAAGGAAGTGTATGCTGAGCATTTGCTCTCTACCAGAGCTGTAACCACACAGTGTTACCGTAGCAGCGACCACCAGCTTCATCTGATAAATATAACCAAGGAAGTAAAGAGCACAAGAGGAGAGGATGTCATAAGCCAAGCATGAAAATGTCACAGCAGCTTTGGTTTTATTTTCAACACTTCCTTCTTTCTTCTGCACTTGACTTGTTTATGAAGCCTGGTATTTCCTGTGGAATCGGTTTGTGCATGTGTAATGCTATCATTCTCTCTCTCCCAAACATTGGCATGACCCAGGTGCTTCCCTGACTCCAGGCATTCATGCAAAACGCCCTCTTGGAGTTGGTGGGAATCTCATAAGCAGGGAATGCCCCCAGAACAAGGGCTGCAGCCTGCTTGCTCGAAAGAAGAGAAACACCAGAGGCCAGATCCTCAGCTGGGGGAAGGCAGCACAGTTGCATTGACTTCAGTGGGGCAGCATCAGCTGACACCAGCTGAGGTTCTGCCTCCTTCTCCCCCCAGATGTTTGGTTCTGGGCACTTCTGTACTAGGAAGGTGCAGACAAATTGGAAGGAAGGAATCTGGTTACAAAATTCACTTAGTTCCAGTTTGAAGTGTTGACTGGGCCATATGTTGCAGCTGGATTAGGAGACAACCAAACTGCAATCACCTGCTCTGTCATGAATGTAACTTTTTTTTATTTTTTATCCATGCAAAGAAGGGGGGAAAAAAGTGGTTGGACTGGAGCCGTGTTTCAAAACTTTATTTTCTTTGGCTCTCTCCACGGTGAGGCTTGAACTGGGCTAGCTGCAATCGAGTCCAAAAACATTTCCTCAATAACCCTGATTAGCCACTGTTTTCCATCATGTTTGATGCCAGCACAATTGCATTATGGTTGCCATGTCAACTCTGGACATGCTACAGAGGGGCAAGACCCCATCTATACTTCAAGAGGCCCAGTTATATCCATTTTGCAATTAGCATGGGAAGTCCCTGAATACGCTGTCAAATTGAATGAGGTGGTACCTGGTCCCATAGTACCATTGTGGCTGCAGTACAGACAGGGCCTTGTTTGGCCTGTAACAGTGTGCCCTATGGATGCAAACTGTATTGCAAGTGGGTTTGTTTGGAAACCCCTTCAAACATGGTCACAAGCCCCACTCTGCAGAGGGCCTGTCTCTCATTCCCTCTCTCATGCCCCAACTCCGAAGCAGCTCTTTACCCTTCCCTGGCCTCTTAAGTAATTGAACACACTCTTATTTTTAATTGGTCAGTTTAATCCATTAATACTCCAGCTGATGCTGTTTGTGACACTCTTGTGAGGAGGGGAATTAATGCAGAATTAGAGCAGGATTTAGACTGTAAATGTGGCCTGATGGAAAGGGAGGATGGGGTGGGAGGTGGAACACAGTGTGAGCTACGTAGTTCATAGGGTGCAGCTCTTCTCATAGGACACGCTCGGACTTGCTGCTCCAGCCAAACCTTGATTTATTATCCCTATGTCTGAGTAGGAAGGAATTTAAATAGTTACCAATCTTGTGACCAGTCTGCCCCCTCCCCACCCCCATCTTGTTAATCTGAATTAAAATGGAGTTTGCCAAATAATTCAGAAGTCTTGACAGAGATTCATGGGGTTCATTATAGCTGGGTGTTCAATCTGGAGGTGCGTAGGGGGGAGGGCGGAATTGAGTCTGTGTACCTGGTATGCAAAGTGTGTAATATGTGTGGGAGTTATACAAACCACCCCCTACTTCAAAAACTAAACATGCAGGGGGTAACATTCTCTGCAGAAGGCCATGGGTTCCTCAGGACATACCTCCAATGCAACCTGAGACTACATAAATAATCAGGGGGTCTGACCACATCACCCCCAGGACCCCGATGACATCCCTGTGATGTTGCACCCCATAATGCTTTATAGAAATATGCTTAGAGTGGAAATATGACATAACTGGAATATGTTTTATGCTAGGTATGCCGTGTAACACATCTTTGCAAAGGTTATGATCTACTGAATATATCCATCCTATTTGTATGCATGTATCATTTTTATATCTGAAGTTATGAATGTTGGCTCTATGCTTGTATTTAGAGTGTGTGCTGGAGGAACCACATAAGGTAGATTTGGTCAACTTAGTGTGAAGGGGTTATTCAAGTAATTGGGAGTACTTAACTAACAATGGACTTTGGGAGACACCAGTCCACATCTGAGCTTTTCTGGGAACATTCAAACTAACATGTAAACAATGGTATCGGCCTGCAAAAAGCTGAATCATTCATAGACATGTGACTTGCCCAGGTGGCTAGAGACCCCATCTTGTGACTGTGATATTGTAGAAGAGAGAGAATATAAAAGGCCCTAGAAACCCCTCTATTTTGTCTTCAGCTGGCTCAGAAGATAGCCTCTCCACTCCAAAGAGATTCCTGAAAGACACTGGAACAAAGGACAGTAACTATGGGGGTCTGAGTGATTGCTGGACCCAGACTAGGAAGGAGTCTATCTGTAAAAGAAGCTTATTGGAACATCTCTGAGGGTGAGATTTACCTGCATTTAGTTTCCTACTGTATTAGACTTGCATGTTTTTGTTTTATTTTGCTTGGTAATTTACTTTGTTCTGTCTGTTATTACTTGGAGCCACTTAAATCCTACTTTTTATACTTAATAAAATCACTTTTTGCTTATTTATTAACCCAGAGCAAGTAATTAATTCCTGGGGGAGTAAACAGCTGTGCATATCTCTTTACTGGTATTATAGAGGGCAAACAATGTATGAGTTTACCTGTATAAGCTTTATACAGAGTAAAACAGATTTATCTGGGGTTTGGATCCCACTGGGAATTGAGTGTCTGAGTGCTAGAGACAGGAGCACTTCTTAAGCTGTTTTCACTTAAGTCTGCAGGTTGTGGGGGACGTGGTTCAGACCTGGGTCTGTGTTTGTACCAGACTAGCGTGTCTGGCTCAACAAGACAGGGTACTGAAGTCTCAGGCTAGCAGGGAAAACAGGCTCAGAGGTAGTCTCAGCACATCAAGTGGCAGTCCCAAGGGGGTTTCTGTGATCCAACCCATCGCATTCCCATCCTGTTCAAAAGCCATTTCAGCATAGCCCTCCATGGACTGGCTCCAGCCCTTCTCAATTTTCTAAGCCCAAGTGTTCTCTTTGGATCTTCTCACTAGCTTGCAGCTATTGACAGAGAACCTTCTTCTCTGGAGCTCATTCCCTTGGGCTCAGCCTCCCTGTGTCTCTTGGCCTCACAGACTGCTCAGCTGAATCTCTCAGTAAATATTAATTGCCTGTAAAGCATTTTTGGCTACCACTCACGTGAAGAATACTCGTGCAACATCGTTGTGTCCGGTACTTCATAGAAACCTGCCATAAGTTTTACCCATACACCTGCCTGCCACCCAGCTATAGATACTCCAAAGTGCTGAGGAAGTGTGCCCCACCACAACGAAATATTAGTCAGTGATTTTGATTAACACTAGTCAAAAATTCAGAGGTCCATGTAATGGAGAGAGTTGCAGTTTAGTGTCCTGAATGGTGGCCTGGAGCCAAGAAGTTCCAATCAAAACTCTGACACAGATTCCTTTCATAGTCTTAGGCTAGTCACTTAAATCCCAATTCATCAAACCACATGTGCTTTGTTGAATTTGTGCCTTGGCTTCATCCCATCTTATAGACGGGGATCAACATTGTCAGTGTTGTGCTGGGCAAATCCATCTAGCCTAAGCCTGAACACACTCCTACGTTTTGCATCCAAAAGTTCGACTCACGCTCAAAAGCTGTCAGATTCATTTTCCACTGTGGAAAAAGGTGCAGGGTTAAATAGCTTGGGGAGTGCGGGTGGAGAAAATGGAGCGGGAAAGGGGAAGAATGAGAGAACTCTAGAATGTGTGTGAAATAAAGACCAGAGAGGGAGATGAGAGAAAATCCAATGACAAAATACATATGGCATGTACCCTCTTGTGCCATCTGCAGTCTGGTGGGGAGGGAGAATCCCTCATACAGGCCCGATTCAGGAAAACACTTAATCACACACATAACTTAAAGCATGTGCTTAGATTGCATTGACTTCACCATGTGCTTGAATGCTGTCCTGAACTGGAGCCATGTAGCAAAGGCCTCCTTCTAGCTAGGAAAACATGTGTTTTAAATAAAAATTCCCTTGGGGATAAATTAGTTTAAAGTACAAGAAAGAAAAGGTTTATGAACTCAGGTTCATTTAGTGAACCCTCTGATCCCTGTAAGAGCTGGAGAGGTTTGTGAACCCTTGAACTTTGTGAGGTTCTCCCTTCCCAAGCTGTGAAGATCAGTTAGGTTCGTGAAGATTAAAAATACTCCTCTCCTTCCGGATGCAATAGGTTTGAATGGCTCAGTCCTGCAAATCATTGCATGAGCACACACACGACTTGACTCACTTGAATAGTCCCATTGAGGCCTATGGGTGTATATGGGCTTGCATGGTGCAAATACCTTTTGTCGACCCTCCACACAGGTGAATTTCACTCCTAACAAATGGCAGAATGGCACAAATCTACTGAGAGGAAATTCATGGAATACATTATTCACTAGGAATTATCCTCTCTGCTCTTATTTTTGATACATAAATGCTGCCGCCTTAAGTAAATGTTTCTCTTTAGTATTATTCCACCATCAATAGATTTCCCTGTGTATTATTAATTATACCTGGCATTTATATGGGGACCTGATTCAAAACCCACTGAGGTCAGAGTCTTTCCTTTGCAGCCGGTCTTGTTGGATCATTCTCATAGACCCTATTGCCAGACGATCTTCAAGCCAGATCCTCCGCCCATGAAGAAAACAGGAGTACTGTCATTGTCTTAATGAAAACAAGATTTAGCCCTTAATTAAAATAAGCTTTGCAATACTACCTGGAGGTAGGTAAAGAACAGGTAAAACAATTATCTGTGTTTGTACAGCACCTAGCACAGTGGGGTCCTGGTCTATAACTTGGGCCCCTAGGTGCAACGGTAATATAAATAAATAATAAAGAACTTATTTTCATTCACTCTTCAGCTGGCTGCAGATTCAGGAGTGGAAACCAAAGTCCTCGTGTATGGTGTGTAAAGCAGTTTGCAGTCATACAATATAGTATATTGTATGGTACTATAGCAGGGTGTAAGCATCATTCATGGGAGGGGTACTTCGCATATCAGTAACTTGAAAGAGAGATAATAACAATCTTCTGGAATTTTATTTCGCCTCTTGCTGTCTAGCTTGCTTCCCAAGAGCCGGATCCTGCAGATATTTCAGTGAAACTACTCACATGCTTAAAGCTACTCCGTGTGTGTCTGCAGGATTGGGGCCTATTTGTTTCAATCAGCTGTCACATTCATGCAGAGAAAAGCAAACCCGGGAACTGACTGCCAAGTTTTTGGCTGTGACCAAAACAGCACGAAGGCCTGGCATGAGGAGAGGTTACTGACAAGAGCAGATAACACGCTGACTTTTCTAATTACTGTTTTTAAAGTCCAAAGTCATCGGAAAAAATGACTAAAATTACTTTTTGCACACCAACAACAAGAGAAAAGCTTACTGGAATATGAGTCATTATTCCAACTACTCTTAATTATATAGAGATGCATATTTTATACACTATATTACTTATTATGAATGTACATAGATGCTTCGGAAAGTGAAACAGTTGTTATTATAGACCCAGCTGACTCTGGGTTTGGTGAAACGGCTGAACTGAGATGGTGGTTGTGTTTCGAGGGGGTAATGCATAAATTGAAGCAAAGTTTCAAATGAGCAAACGGAACTTTGACTGTTTCTCAGTTTCTGGCTGGGCTGGTTCATAGCGCAGTGAGCAGACTGGGGTCAGTCAGTCTATCTGATTCATTCACCTCGCACAGTGTGTCTCTTTGTTCTGCATTTGTACCACATCTGTCACAATGGGGGTCTGGTCCATGACTGGGGCTTTTTAGTGCTACCAAAATACAATACAATTTTATGTATATTCTGGACATAAAAGAAATGTTCTAACTGGATGAAAATCTTGTCTGTGCAGAGGACCAGCACAAGACCTATTCACCAAATATGGGTTTAGGTGGGACTGAGGCCAGGTCTACAGTAGAAAATTTTGCCAGTCTAGTAATGTTGGTTAGGTGTGTAATTTTTCTGCAACATACTTACATCAGCAAAATAGAATAAGACACAGTTGTACTGGAATAAAAGTGCTTCTGCTGGTATAGCACTGGGCTGACTGTCCTTAAACATGAATAGCAACTAGTAAAATGTTCGAATCAATAGTAGTTAAAGAGAAACCATGATCAAAGGAAAGTGAAACTAAACCTGTAAACCCCAATTTCCCCTTGAAAAGAAGCGTCAACAAACTAGCCAATGCAAACTATCAAAGAGCAAAAATCCAATGAGATGTTTAGCTGGAGCATTCAGCCACTTTACTTTCTATTGCTTCCTTTTTCCCATTAAGGGCGGGATCCTGCAAACACACATGAGTAACTTTTGTTCATGTGAGTGGTCTGACTGAAGCCAGTGTGGGAGCGTTTGCAGGACTGAGATTTAGATGATAAATTATTCAGGGCAGGTACCTTGATTTCTTAGGGCTTGTCTACATGACAGAACTAGACGGATATAGTTAAACCACTCTAATTATACCACTCTAACTTCCCAGGCAGGTACTCTGATTTAAGTGTAGCATATACCATTTTTAAAGTGAAATAAACTAGAAACAGGCCCTTTTATACTGGAATAAGAGTGTCTAGGGGTATGTCTATACTCAAACAGCTACAATGGCACAGCTGCAGTACTTCAGTACTCACACTGCCTACTCCAACAGGAGAGAGGGATCTTTCATCACCTCCCCGAGAAGCAGTAGCTATGTCAAAGGAAGAATTCTTCTCTCCACCTACTGCTGACTACACCGAGGGTTAGGTTGGCATAGCAACGTCACTCAGGGGTATCGATTTTTCACACCCCTGAGAGACACAGCTATGCCAATGTAACTTCCCAGTGTAGACCAGTCCTAGATGGGGAACTGTACTGGTATAACTACAGCAGTAGAACTCACACCAGTATAGTTCTGCCAGTAAATTTCCCTGTATAGGCAAGCACTCGTTGTCCTTAAAACCCCCGGCATGTTGATTACAATATAAAATAATAGGGCCAGATCCTGAGCCGGTGTAAATTGATGTACTTCCACTGAAGACAACTTACAAGCCACTTTGCAACAACTAGGATGTGGCCTGGGATACTTGGGACGTATATAGCACATCCCATTTTCAAGGCACTTTACAAAGCTTGATGCAGGAAAGTCCATAAGCATGTCCTCTAGTGCCCTTGACGACATATCGGTCAATGCCTCTTCTCCCCACTTCTGTTGTAAAGGACTCACACTTCACTGCATGTGCCTGATGTTTATCAGCAAGGGATACAGGGAGCTGAATCCTTTCACCAACAGAACCTATTCAGAGTCCAGAGATGACTGCCCAGAGCCTGGCATTTAGCCAGTTCGTTGCTAGCTCCCAGTAACAGCCCCATGTAACTGGTGTCATTTATATTCTTGTTTTTCCTGGGTTACTTTTTCATCTATGTGACTGGGCTTTCACAGTAAAGCAATAAAGATGCTGAGGCCCCAGTTAAGAAAAGAGCCGTATGCACAGAGTAATGTAGCTAGTATCTTGAGTGCAGTTACAAATAGCTGTGAGGCACAAGACTGTGGAAAACTCCAGCATAGAAAGGGTTAGGAACTCAATTGCATAATTCCTTTAATGGGTTGTTTTGTCATAAGCCATATCATAAACAGGCAGGCGCTGAGGCAACGCGGAGGAAGAAAGATTCCTTAGTCAGACTGAAGCAGGACTGGGACTGTAATTCACTGCTGGGTGACTAACTTAATTGCCCGCTTTTTGCATGTTCTCCGCTCCCCCTCACTACCCAGCGTGGTTTGTTTCTTTTGTGGTTTGACCTCTTTACTCTTCCTTTGTTCTAACCACCCCTCCCTGTCCTGATTATAGACACTCGCCTCTCCTACCCAGAGCCAACACCTCCACTCTGTTCTGCAAAGCAGGCGAAGGAAGGAGCTCCCTGTATGCACCCAGGGCTCCAGCTGCATTGATAAGGAGAGATGCTGGAGCAAAGTGCCTGGATTCGGGGGTGCCTGTTCCTGAAGGTCAGAGTTGGAGCTGGATCCAAGCCTTCCAGGACTGTTGCCTATTTAAAAATACCTGTAGTATTAGCGTAACGGTCCTGAACCCTGCAACTAAGGGCTTGTCAATGAGGTTGGGGGGAGAGACTAGAATAGCTATTGCTGAATAATAACTCCTCACTAGCTCACAGGGCAGACACCCTTATTCCATGTGAAAAGTGCCTTTCTGAAGTTTACCTTAATTCACTTTTCATGTGAATTAACAGAACCCGCATACAGGCAGTTTGAGATTATGTCTACACTGCAAGTGAAGGTGTCCCTGAGCACAGGTCGGCATACCCACACTAGCTTTAATCTAGCTAGTGCAGGTAACCGTAGTAGTACAGACATGGTGACATGGGCTAGCTGCCCAAGTACAAGCCCGCTAGGGAGCCTGGGTATGTACTCTGACAGCTAACTTGCACTGAGGCCTGTGCCATCACAGCTACACTACTATTGTTACCGATGCTAGCTGGAATAATGCTAGCACAAGGTGTGCTACAATCACAGCTTCACTTGCAGTGCAGACATACCCTTACTGTAGAATAAGAATGTCCACATTGGTAATTACCAGTGGTGCTGGAATCCTTTCAATAGTGGGGGTGCTGAAAGCCATCCCCCTTACTGCTGTCTGTTTCCCCTCCCCCAGCTGGGGCCGGAAGCTGTGCCGTGTTTCCAGGGGGACCCAGACAGAGGCAAGGGGACAAAGGATGGGGGTGGGCACAGGGCCAGAAGCGGAGCTCCAGGCACGGGGCCCGCAGCCGGGACCCCGGGAGCAGAGGCCGGGTGCGGGGCCCTGGGCACGAGGCCAGTGGCCAGGCAGTGTGGCCAGTGCCCCAAGAGCAGAGACTCAGGGGCAGGACCCAGGCACTAGACCAGCAGCTGCGAAGTGAGGCCGGCAGCTGGGACCCGAGCCCCAGGCACAGGGCCAGCAGCCAGGGTGTGGGGCCAGTGGCTGGGACCCAAGTCCTGGGTGCAGGGCTGGGAAACGGAGTCCCGGGCATGGGGCCCAGGTGTGGAGCCCCAGGCACGGGTCCAGTGGCCAGGAAGCAGGGCCAGCGGCCAGGACCCAAGCTCCAGGCTGGGGAGTGGAGGCCTGGGCATGGGGCCAGCAGCCCCGCATAAAACCTCCCCCCCCCCCCCGACACTCCTAGTTCGCACTCCTAGTTCCCATGCCTCTGGTAACTACTGTGGAAAAGTTATTACACTTTAAATTTACACCCTAGCTATTTCACACTAACTTCCCCATGAATTCCCTGTGTAATCAAGCCCCTGCAAGAGTGACCTGGCAGTATTTGGCACTATGTCTTTCTACACCTCCGTATCTTGTGTGATTTCCAGCCCAGTCCTGCACGCCCAAGATTCAGATAATTTGGAGAGGGCGTAGGAAAACAAACAAATGTCTGGGTCCTTAGCCAATCCAAGCTGCCAGAAATCTGAGAGTTGTTCATCCTCAGTCATTTTATTGTCTTGTTTCTGAAACATGGGAATAAAATCTGAAGGATACAGACTACAGAGGGAGCAACCCATAACACTGTTAAAGGCCTTGAGCAGATTAGAAGACAAGTAACAGTGCTCTGAGATCCTCACACAGAAGGCACTTCACGCTCATAAATTAATTATTTAAGCCTCCCAGCACCTTTGAGAGGTAGGCATTATTCTCCCAGTTTTACAGATGGGGAAAGTGAGTATGGTGCGGTGACGTAATTTGCCCAAGGCCGCACAGTGAGTCTGTAGCACAGCCCATAGGAGAATCCAGGTGTCCTGATTAGAGTGGTGTGAAATGTTTTGTTACAAAGCGAAACTCAAGCCATAGGAAACTATTTTCAATATGACCATGTGGGGTGTAAACTGGCTTGCCTGCCCCTACCAGAACCCAGCCCAGCAGTGTGATTCTTACCACGTACATAGCCTTCGGAGATCGCTGCTATTCACTCTCGCTCCTGCTCACTCACTCAGGCCACCCTCCCAGCCCCTTTCCATGCACATGCTCACAATATCATTAGCAGGGAAAAGTTCAAACTGGGTCACTGTGCTGCTGACATACTTGGTGGTTCAATGTAAGGTGTTCCGCCTAACATCCTGCAGCCACCCACTCCAGATTCTTGGCCAGGATGTTGGAATACCCAGTGGAGAGACTGCCCTATAGACTCCATTCCAGATGCTATACTGAGCCCAGTGCTGTGTGTAATATCCATGCACTGTTCTGGCAGGCTCAATAGAGCTCCTGGTTATGTATTTGATTATTCAAGGCTTGGTGCTTTGATGTAAAGATGTTCCCCCAGGGGACGGCAACCCCTGAAGAACCTGACACAGCTGGATGAAAAATTCTGATAGCCAGAATAAGCAGATTTCAAATTCTAGGTCAGGTTTAGCCACACAGCTCTATTACTGCCCATCCACCGCTGATGGATAGGAAGCTAAATGCTCCGCAGGAGAAATAAGGAGCTGAGATCTTTCCATTGGAACAAGAGAATGGATGAGCCATGGAGACCAGCAAAAATTCCCCAAGCTGCATAAAACATGCAGGGGAAGGAGAATGATGCATCACAGTGTTGTATTTCTTTTCAGTTTAGCCTCCTAGTAAAATGATAGCTATTTGGTGAGCTGGATTCTGCCCTCACTGATGCCATTGTAAACTCAGCGTAACACCACTGAATTCAAACCTTTATTGCAACACATGTATAGTTGTTGTTACTGGCAAGAGGAGCCAGATTTAAGTTGAAGGGGGTTACTCCAGGTTTGCACTGGTGTACCCAAGAGAGCAGAAGCAGGCCCTGGGAGAGAGAGAGTTTGCAGATAGCATTAGTGTCATAGACACCATTAATGTCATAGACTGGATGTGCTGACAAGACCTCACTGAGGCCATTCTGATGTGGGCAGGAACCTAGGGAAGCACTTCTTGAAGAATGGCTCTTTTTGATGACAGAGAGAAAAATAACATGACCCTTGAGATACAGATGTCAAGTACGCTGAGTTGAATTCACATCAAAGATCCTTAATGCGGGTGGTGTGGGGTGCCGTGCGGTGGGGGATAATTTGTATGGCTAATATCATCTGTTTCATGGGGCTGTGTGGCTTAACAGATCCATCTGCCAGAAGTGAAGGAAGAGAGAATTAGCTGGGGTCAGCAGCCTAGCTCTGTCATCCAGTAGAAAAACACTTCTTTTCTGAAGAAAGGAATGAGGTCTACTACTGATCTCCCCAATGATCCAGGATTTCTGTGTGTTGTGCGGATTTCTGCTAGGCCTGTTTGACTGGAGGGGGATGAAGAAGAAGGGAGGGCTGAGCAGTGAGTGAATGTATCTGAGCGTAAGGGACAACGAGGCTGCAGATATTTCAGTGCCACCTCTGGCTGGATTTGAGTGGCACTTGCAGTGTGGCCAACTATCACAATTTTATCATGAGTATTGTGGTAATTGGTTTTTTTTTTCTTTTTTTGTTTTCTTTAAGCCTTGCCTCGAGGAGACGTGATTACATGAGACTCTCAGCTTTCATTGAAAAATAAAAGCATTTTTAGCTGGTGTATTTACCAAGAAAAGCTTGACAAATGACCCCATAAGGCAAACAAAAAGAACTCCCAATTGATTGGCTTAAAAAATCATGATTTTTGAATACTTGGGGTTGGCAATACCCTAACAGGCAGGGCCGGGTGTGAATGAAGTGCACACTGGCCGTGTATATCTTCGTCGGTCTGAGGGGCGTCAGTAGGGTTTCCTTGAAGGACAGAACGGTTGTTGTTTACAATTTGCATGGTGACAGAGACTGGAGGTACCAGTCAGTCATTGTGCTTGATAGTACACCCACCTGACAAAAAGATGGTCTCTGCCCAAAATGCTTACAATCATAGTGCTCTGGAGGGCTGACTCTGGGCATCTAGTCCTAGGCAGGCCAGCAGCATCCTCTCCTACTAGCTTACACTCACTTGCACAAGCCGGTACCAAGAATGCTCTGCTGGCCTTAATATATTGCTGTCCTGAGTGACCTCTGGTGTGTGCCTGTAAGGCTGTGTACAAGCAGTGTATCATTCTGATTGAAGATGGCAGGGATGCCCTGAAGGTACCAGGATCTGGAGCTGACCTGTCATTTCGGCATGCTCTAGTGACCTCAGAGAAGCCTGCCATCTGCGTGTAAGAAGGGGAGAGGTGTGTGGAGGGCAGGGTGTGTGGGGCAGATGTCTGTGTGTATCATACTGAGCACATTCAGCTGCTGCCCTGAAGGAAAATCCAGAGCTCCTGACCTGGAAAGATTAGAGGCTGAGAACACTATGAATGAATAAGAGAATGTTTGGCTTATTGACAATTAAGAGGAGGGAGGACAGACTATGTACCAAATCCTCTGAGTCTGTGGGTCCAATCCTGGCCCCACTAAAGTTGACCAGAGTGGGGAGTGCTGAGCCCATGCAGGATTGACCCTTCTGTACAACATGGCAAAAGAAGAGAGAAAATGGGGTGAGGTGCAGCTTGGGCTTGACTCTTGTGTTTTGGATGGGGGCTGTTACTCTTGTTCGGACAATTGTGGGTTTTAATTCATGCAAACGGTGCCCTGAGCCTCAGAGAGATACTTTCCTTGTGGTATCACTACAAATCAAACGGAGTGATTAAAATAATCTGCTCGAGGGGGCAAGGGGAAGGGGGCAGGGGAAGGACAAGGTTCACATGAAAGCAGGACACTGGTGTACTGGCTTGTGTAACACATATGTTGTGCAAGTTCCACAGCTGTAGCTGGTCCCTCGCTCTCAGTGCTGCTTTGTGTTGTTCTAATGTCTAGAAGGGAGGGAGTGACGCTGTGATGACGATACAGGCTGATAATTACGGATGGGAGCTGAAGACACAGGCAGTTAGTAACTGCATGGTAACTAAACACTGTTGAATTTGCTGTGTGTGTCTTTCTCCTGCCTCTCCCCCCTCTCTCCAGCCCCTTAGTGCAGTCACCTTCTGTTTGAGTTTCTATCAAATGATTTTTTTTTATTTTTAGATCATTCATATTTTCCATCATATGGCAGGGCAGGGGCCTGCTTATTCGCTTTGCTTCTTTCCCTGAGAAGCATCATTATCACCCCGAGAGGGGGATGTGCACTCAGCCATGGCCACAAGCAAGGCTATAGGTGAGTCATCAATGTTCTGCTTTCCAGCAAAGTCCTAGAAAAGCCTGTGCAAATGGGGGCAGAGGGGCCTACTTGCATTTCTGGGTGTGTGCATGTGCAGCAGTGCTTAATGTGTAATGAAAGAGGTGCCAGGCATGGGCGGCGGGTGAACCCCTTCTTTGGGGAAGCTAGCCTGCTGGCCCCACCCCTTCTTCCTGAGGCCCCTCCCCCCCTGTATTCCAGAGCCCCAAAACCCCGCCCTCCCCATAACAGGAGGAGCACTGAGACACCACCACCACCCACAACCAGAGGATCCCCTCTCACCCACCCTGGGCCAGCCCCCCCCAACCCCAACCCCAGGCCAAGCGCTGTGTCAGGCTGCTCCCTCCATGCCGAGTTGAGCTGCCCTTCCCTTTCTACCCCCCTACCCAGCACACCACATCAGGCCAAGCCACTTCCCCGACCAAGTGCCAGGCTGAGCTGGTGGCCCCAGTGCCCAAGTGAACCGCCTCACTCCCGCGCCCACCGCTTGCTCGCAGTATCCCTTCTCACTCCCCAGCTCCTGAGGGGAAGTGACACAGTGAGCAGCGGGGATCTGGGGGAGAGGTGGAGTGCAGGTGGCAACAGGAGCAGGTGGTGGGTGGGGGGCCTCAGAGAAGGGTGGGGTTACCATGGCCCAGGTGTCCCTTGTAGACGGCTGTGCCAGGGAAGGCTTAGCCTTCCTTAGCTTATTATACCCACCATCCATGGTGCCAGGGCTCAAGCAATTTTTTTTACATTCATATCCAAACCTAGGGTGACCAGATAGCAAGTATGAAAAATCGGGAATAGGAGCTTATATAAGAAAAAGCCCCAAATATCGGGACTGTCCCTATAAAATCGGGAAATCTGGTCACCCTAACCAAAGCAGCAAGCCCAGAGGTGCTGGGGTAATGAACTGCCAAGCCCAGAGGTGCTGGGGCTAACCCCTGGCAAGCCCTGGGTCAAATTAAGCCCTGATGTGCACGTATGAGCATGTGTGTTCACAGGCACATTAGTGAGTGAGTGCATGTGAGTCAGTGTGCCTATGAAGCTATGTATTTCTAAAGTGCCTTTCCCCACAGTATGTAGGGCTCAGACCACAAGGGTATTTAGGTGTTCAAACCCCACTAGGAGTTAAGTGCCTGATTACCTTTGAGGATCAGGGCCTAGGTGCCAGGTGGGTGCACATGGGCATGTTTGGTATTGTGCAAATGTGCTTGAACTCACAGTGTATCCAGGCTGATGCATGTGTTTGAGTGCATATACAGGTGTGTGTGTGTTTCTTGGGTGCATCAATGCTTATGTGCATCGTGTGTGTACCTGTTTGTGCAGTTGCTAATGGATCTCAGAATTTCCCAGGCACTCTCAGAGAATGTTAGAGTAAGTGAGGCCTGGATTCTATTAGAGAGTCGCAAACCCTTTGGATAATATAAGGACTGACCTAAACTTTTGCCCTATACTCCAACATGGACCACATTTATGGATCAAAAAAGGTTATGTTCATCTCAACTTCTGGGTTCAGAGTAGAAACCATCAGAATTCCTGGGAAAACCTGTCCTGGTGAGATTCCCAGCCCTGCTGAGCAGCTCTGAGAGGTTCCCAATCCAGAGAGGATGAGAGAGCCTTACCCAGCACAAGGAATGAGAGTTCCCTAAGATTGTTGCTTGAAATCTCTATTGTCCCTCTCCCCCTTCCCCATCCCCCAGAGGTGCTTTGTGTTTCTGACAGCTCAGGACCCCTCTGCTAGCTTAGCTTACTATAGCTTTTACCACAGGTTGGCCCTGCAGAGGATCAGCTGAAGAGACAGGCAGTTAGTAACCGCATGGTAACCAAACACTGTTGAGTTTACTTGGGGGAGAGAGTAATAATAGTAGTTAGCATATTATGGCCTCAGAGCATGGCACACACACCAGCTAAGTGATCCACACAACATCTCCAGAAAGTAAGTTAGTATTATCCCTGTTTTATGGATGGAAAAACAGACACAACGAGGCTGTGTGACTTGCCAGAGGCCACATGCTGCTTCAGTGGCAGATCCAAGACGAGAACAGAGTTGTTTCTGGCCTAGTTCAGGCAGTTTGAGCCACCAAGGACTGTGGGTGCATGAAGGGGAACAGCATAGGAGTCACTAGGGACTGGTGTGCTGATGGGGAAGGAGAAGAGGGCTTGAGTGGATGACAAAAGGGATGTGGGGGAGATAGGATTGTGTGTACTTTAAACCTAGGCAGAGGGAAACCTCATTTTGAAACAGTGCTTGACAGTTCATCTGCCTAAGCCCTGCCAGTTCCACGCCCTACAACAAAGGGCTTGTTGAAAAGAGGTGGAAGGAAAAAGGAATTAAAAGAACTGGGAAATTCTTAAGATTCTTTCCACTGGAAAATATGTCTCCACTTATCAGTCAGTGTCAACAATGACAACAGACACCTACTTCTTTAAACTCTGAACAGCGAGAATCAGGACAAAGGTAATTTAAGGCCTCAGCTAGCTTATAATGGGCCAGGTTTCAGTTCTGGCTCATAGCTAGGAGCAGGAAAGCTGCCTGTCATTTGTGTATGTGTATGCGTAAGAGGTGACCCTGACCTGGAAGATTAGATCAAGACACCTCTGAACCGATGTGTGGTCTGAATTTCGTGACTTGGGCACACTGGCCCATTTCTTACAGCTGTCTCTCTGCATATATAGAGTGTGCAGATGCACATATGACTGTGTGAGTGAGGTGCATGCACTCTAGCTGTTCAACAGAAATAAATAAATAAACTACGTTAAAAGAACACTAAGTTTGCAATCTCGAGCACTCAAAAGTTAGGAAATGTCAGAATTAAGGTCGCCTGTGCCACCTTAATTCAGCTCCATTGTGCATATGCATTATCATACAGTCTTTAATTACATGATCACATACTATTATTTCCTCATTAAGTGCTCGGTGCATTTAATAAGCAGCTACTCAGTATTTTGTTTTCGTCTGACTGTTCAGTGTGTGGCCCCTTGCCTTATTCACTACGCGTCATCCTGGTTTGAAGATGGAATTGTTAATTTCCTTATGGGCTTTTCTGCGGTGCTCATCACTATGGTATCTGAGAGCTTCAGACAATTTATTTTCACAAAACCCTTGTGAGGTGAGGGTGTGTGTGATCCCCATTTTGCAGCTGTGGAACTAATTTTGGATGCTCAGTTTGAGATGGCTAAGACCTGATCTTCAAGGGTACTTAGTATTTTAAAGCACTTAATATGTTCAAAGCACAGCTTCTATTGACTGCAGTTGCAGCTGTGACTCCTCAGTACTTTTACAAATCATACTCCAGGGACTCAAGTTGGGAACCCAGAAAATAAGGAACAGAAGTGGACACCTGGAAAAAAAATTGGTTTAAGTGACCTGCTCAGTACTACATAGGAACTCAGTGGCAGAGGCAGGGATAGAATCCAACTCTTCAGGGCCACATTCAGCTGCCTTAAGCAAAAAACTGTCCTTTCTCTTGCAGAATTCAATTGCTACACACCTTCCAACTTCTGTAACAAATAAAGCAGAGGTTCTACAAACAGCAGTCTCCCTTGCTGCACAATGCTGAATCATCCCCAGAGTGGAGATGTCCTGTGCAGTGAACTAGGACATTTCTAGAATGATGTGTGCCTATGTCTTTAAGGCACAGTCCTGCGTTGAATGCCTTGCCAAGAGAAATTGCCCCACAGGAGCTCCAGGAGACATTGGGTTTGGCTACACCAGAGAGTTTACATTGGTGCAGCTGCACCGCTCTATACCGATGAGTGAGATCTCTCCCACTGGCTTAACTACTCCAGCCCCCACAAGTGGCAGGGAGAAGCTCTTCCATCAGTGCAGCACTGTCCACACTGACGCTTCTGTTGGTGTAACTTATGTCACTTGAGACGTGAGTGTGATTTATTCACATGCCTGAGCGGCAAATGTTTTGCCAACGTAAGTTGTAACATAGACATAGCCATTGAATCTCATCAGGTGGACAAATCTGGCCAACTCCAGGGCTCCGTTGTAGGCAGCAGCTTCACTTAGGGCTTGAGCCTGTGCCTTTTGAAGTCAATGGCAAAGTTCCCATAGATTCAGTAGAGCAGGATCAGGCCCTTAGTCCTTGTGCTCAAGAACTGGGCCTAGTCCTGACTCTTTGCACCCCATCTTCCAGCTGCTCAGCTGTCTAAATTACTAGACAAACATCTGTGTAACTCTGTGTGATTGGTGTGTATTAATACATTTGTGTGCTTTGTGTTCAAGGTGCTGTACAGACATTAATTAATCTTTGCAATGTTACTGAGGTAGGTAGGCAACGCACTTGTAACCAAGTTGGTCCCAGGATATTACTGAGACAAAGTGGGTGAGATAATATCTTTTATTGCACCAGCTTCTTCTGGAGACCGAGACAAGCTTTCAAGCCATCCAGAGCTCTTCTTCGGGTCTGGGAAAGGCACTCCCAGTGTCACAGCAGCACCCAAGGTGGAACACATTGTTCAGCATAAGTAGTTAGTACATTTTGGAAGGGACCATTCAAGTTAGAGTGGCCCATTAGGCAGGCAGGCAAGTGTTGCTCCCATTTTATAGATGGGAAAATTCAGATAGCAAGGTGAAGTGACTTGCTCAAAAGTTCATGCAGCAAGGAAAGGATACAACCTGCTGACTTAAGCAGCTGTGCTCATTCCTCCTGAACAACACGTGCTCTACTTGGGTTCTGTGTTCTGATAGAGTAGTGATGATGCCAGGCAAAATGATTCCCTGAGAACGATGGAGCTATTTTCTATTGTTCTCATAAACACGGTGATTGCTGAAACTTTACCTCTCCCTCGTAATGTGTCCACTCCAAACTCATGCCAAGAAAGTCTGGGCATGCTGGCCTATGTTGGCCACCAGCTCCTCCCTTTGGATCCTAATCCCCAGGAAATGCCTTGCCCTCTAATCTTTAATGCTTACGTAGAATTTCTTTATGGGACTTTTCCATTCAGCTCACATTCAACCCAACAAAGCCCTGCCCAGGACTGCTTGGATTACTTCACATCCTTCACTTCTGCCAGTCCTTCCAGTTCTCCTTCATTGCCAGGTCCCCCACCCACTTACCTTCTTGCAACTTGGTATCCAAAGGCCAGAGGACAAATCCAGATGTGAGAGTAAATTTATTCTCTCCCACCTCCCTGCAAATATCTGATTACTGCACAGCTCTCTTTAGCAGAAGTGGGCAGGAAGTTAGCGTGGCCAGTGATGAGAGCAGGAGACCAATAGGCAGAACACCTCAGTTCTATTCCTGACTCTGCCACTGACTCATTGAGTGACCTAGGGCAAGCTGCTGCCTTTCTCTCTGGCTCAGTTTCCCCATCTGTAGAATGGAGACAGTGAATCACCTTCGTAAAGCACATGGAGAACACCAGATGAAAGGCTCTGGATAAATGCAATCTGATTAATATAATCAATGTTTATGCCGACCACATTGTTTCTACTGCTGTTGCTTTTCCTTAAAAGTGTTTAGTAATAAGGTCAATGGGAGTGAGGCCTTTATTTACATCCTGCTCAATTCTGAAGCAAGAAAATCCCTGTTGAAATCAATGGGAGTTCACAAGGCCATCACTTCTGAAGTCCTTGCTCAGATGACTAAGGCACTGGACTGATATGCAGGAGATCTGGGTTCCTTCTCTGGCTCTGCCAGTGACTACCTGTGTGACCGGGGGCAAGTCACTTCCCCTCTTTATGCCTCAATTCCCCATGGGTAAAATGGATAAAACAATACTGGCCTCTTCTGTGAAGTGCTTTGAGATCTGTGGCTGAACAGCACTCTGAAAGAGCTACAGAGACAAGGTGGGTGAGGTAATATCTTTTATTGGACCAGCTTCTGTTGGTGAGAGAGACAGGCTTTCAGAAGGAGAACTCTGTAGCTCAAAAGCCTGTCTCTCTCACCAACAGCAGTCGGACCAGTAAAAGCATGAGCAATGGGTATAATAGTCCAGGGGAGGCTAAGCATCCCCCAAATAGGGTACAGCACACCTCCCTTTGGAGGAATGCCACCAGCCTGCTGCCTTTGGAGTGCAGCCATCACTCCACCTTAGGGCCCTGCTCCTGCATCCTGCTCTTCCCCGATGACCCTGCCCATGTTGCTCCTCTTCCTGCCCTGCTCCTCCCCCCCCCGATTGTTGCTCACACTTCTCTGCCTTACACATCAAGTTAATTCACTTTTAGACGCTAATACACATTTCAATCTAAGGCTAATTAAGTATAGGCCATGGACAGATTAAAACAATGCAATCAACCTCTCTTGATTTCTCTCAGCACAAGTGAATTGCCCTGAATACACGTTGACCCACTCAACCCTTCTTGGCTATTCAGACACAAATGAATCACCCTGGTACTCTGATCTGAGCTGGCCTGTCTGCGTCACCAAGCTGGTAACCTGTTTAGACAACATCATAGTGTTCTTATTCCTTTCTCCCACCCTTCGTCTACTTGGACTGAAGGGCTCAGATCCTCATAGGTATTTAGGCACTTAACTCCTATTTATTTCAGTGAGGGCTAAGCACCTCACTAGCTCTGAGGATCTGGGTCCAAGCTATATAAGGCAAGCGTTGTCTCTCACTGTATGTATGGACAGTGCCCAATTCAAGGGGGCCCAGTCTCAGCTGTGAAAGACAAATATTTAACAACAAAGGACTTCTGTATTTGGCACATAATGTAATCAGTTGACTGATAAACCTACAGAAAACTCAGACCACTGCCTGAATCTCCATGTTACATTGCTATATTTTTCCTATAGTAGTATGAGTGAAGACAGAGAGCTATATCCTAAAACTTTTCATTCCTTCCTGTCAGCTGATATCACCTTACCATTATTTAAAATGTTGTTTTTTTTATTCACTAATCAAACACTCATTCCCAGATCCCTCCACTGAACAGTTCCTGCTAAAAGCTGTAACATAATTCAGCATTACCTGGTCTCCGTAATGTTACAATCCTTTGTCAAGGCTCATTTGTTTCAAGGGTTTTCACTTGGTCTTCAGGAATGTTGGCCGTAGGTCAATGCTAGATGAAACGAAAAGAGAAGAACCACAGAGAAACAAAGGCAAATGTAGTTCCATGCAAAGGAGCATATTAAATGGTTTGTGTTTAAAACACAATGAAATCTATAGTGGCGAAAATAACAAACTCATGACCATTCACCACCTCAGTGTTTGCCAACTCAAGGAAAACACTAAAAATCGAGCTGCTGGAATCAGTCTGTTGTACAAGAATCTCAGTTACTTTCCATTTTAAAAGGAAAAGTTCTAGCTCTCTTGGTAACATAGAAGAGTTTGAAAAGGCGAGCCGGGTACATGCTGAAGGCTCGGGAACCAGAAGCCAAATAAAAAGAACCCAATATTTAATGATCTTTTTAAAGTAATCATTATTTTTAAAACTCAGTTTCTAGGGGCCAGGCTCATGACTTTTACATGTTTGGGATTGACAATACTGGTCACCTGGCCCATTAATGATCCCCTAGAGAGGGGCAGCCTTCAAATGTAGCCATTGCTCCAGGGGTAGAATAGGCCTTTCAATCCCTGGGTTCCAAACCTATTGTTTTGCCCTGTCTACTCTATCCATTTGAACCAGTAATTTAATTCTTCATCTTAGCGATATGGTCGATTCTATGGATGATTGGAGTCTACACACAATGTGCATGTTGCTTGGTTTGCACCTTTGGCAGCTATTTGTTTTGCCTCTGTCAGTGCCCTAAGCTCCGACTTGGTTGTTTTTCCATCCAGCCCACTATTATTGTGTAGTATAGAAACTGTTACACAAGCCTGAGTAACCTGGTGGTTTGCTCGGTTTTCCTTCCGTCTCTCTGTGAAGTAGGACATCCCAGAGTGCGTGCACTGAAGGTGCTGCTCTGGGCCACATTTTAGGTTCGGGGCTCTTTGGAGAATCTGACTGTAGGTGTCACAATGGGGAATTATGCTGAGACCGCAGCTCTTTTGAAAGTCTGGCCCTTGTTTAGGTGGCTGAATGGGAGCTCAGCTCCAAGATCTGCCCCCACTTGTGACTGCTGAGCCCTTTCAATCTGTCCATCTGTGCAAATGCCCTCTGGGAACCCCTGCTGAAACACTATGGGAGAGCACAGGTAAAAACATCCTCAGGCAGCATTGCAGACATGGGTGCACAAACACTGAGCTGGGGTGTGTTGTGAAAAACTGCATTGTGGACACAACTCCACCATGCTGGATATAACTGTGTCTGACTCTTCCCAAAGATGTCTGGGATTGTGTGGCACCTCACCACCACCTGCCCTTAGCATGCAGCAGTCTTGTCTGAGCCTGCTGTGGATCAGTTCCCTCAAACCACCAGCCTCTGGCAGCACAAGCATGACTTTCCAGGTCCTTGCAGCCCCTTATCCACTGAAAACCAGTGGTTACATACAAAAACATTTCCCATCAAAGCTTTCTCCAGTGTTTTTCAGTCAAGCCTGATTTAAGACCCTTTTTCATAAAACAAATGTGCTGTTTACTTCCTCAGTGAAGGGTGCCAGGGTGTCGTCTTTGCCTCCCCCAACTCTAGTGGAGCAAGCCTTGAAAGTGCACCTCAAGATTAAGTTCGCTCCCCCCCTTTCTTTCTCTTCCTGTTAGTTTCTGTCTGAAGTTCTGACAATCCTCCGTTTGTATTCAGGTCAGACTGATGCTAGGAGACCCCTTGTGAACAGGACAATACTCAGTTTACACATAAACAGGGCAATGGCAAAACCTCTCTTCTGACAGAAAACCTGATTTTCACCTTTGCTGCAGACTGGTACCTAGACGCAGACTTTAAGAACGTACCCTGTATGCATACGCACACAAGTGCATGTTTCACAAGGACGTTGATGACCAATGACACGCTGGCTTTCGTTTGAGATTTCACATGATATTGTTCGGTAAACTCCAATACACATACCAGACTCAGGAGGTTCCTGTAGCCCTTGGGCACTTGCTCTGCGCCCCTTGCCAGTTGGCACTAAGAGGTTCTTGGGTCATACTGGCTCAGACTAGAGCACCACATTGTGGTTACGAAAACACGGGTATGCTAGCAGAATAGCTAAGACTTTAGTCACATGAGGAATCCTACTGAATTCAATGACACTGTTCGTATAAGTATTACTCATGTGAGTAAGGGTTGCAGGATCTGGAGTCAGCAGGGAACTGATTCTCCAGGGCCAGGCAAGAACCTGTGTTCTGGTTTTGTGGAGAGGAGAAAGGTAAGTGAGAAACAGGGACTGGAGCAGAGAGAGAATACTCCTCATAGTAATTAATGCCTAGCTCTTATGTAATGCTTTTATCCATAGATCTCCAAGTGCTTTACAGAGGAGGCCTGCAGCAGTGAAGTGACTGGGCAGACGCTTGGGAGACTTGGGTTCTATTCTCAGTTCTGTCACTACCCTGCTGCGTGACTATGGCCAAGCACCCTGTCCTGACCACGACATGGATCTAGTTGTATTATCTAAAGCAGAAAAAACAGACATTTTGAATGGTGAAGCTACAAGCTCACCCAGGGTCGGCTTTAGGCCAATTCGCCCGATTCCCAGGAATCGAACCCCGTGCCTTAGGTGCCTTTTTAATTTTTTTTTACTTACCATGGCTGCGGTCTGCTCTGGGGTCTTCTGTGGCCCCGCTCCCCTGACCAAAGCGCCGGCGGGAGCAGGGCTGCCCCACAGCCCCGCTTTCCCAGCTGGAGCTCTGGCTGGAGTGTGGCAAGCCCTGTGGCCCCGGCTGGAGCTCCAGCTGGAGTGCGGCAAGCCCCGTGGCCCTGCTCTCCCGGCTGGAGCTCCAGGCCCTTTAAATAGCCCCCCGAAACCTGGGGTAGTGAGGGGCTCCAGGGGCTATTTAGAGGGCCAGGGCTCCAGCTGCTGAAGCCCTACCACTCGCATGCATTTCCCAGGGCTCCCACAGCTATTTAAAAAGTCCGGGGTGGGGTAGAAGCAGGGGAGCCTGGGATCCTTTAAATAGCCCCCAGAGCCCTGGAATAGCGGGGGACTTGGGGGCTATTTAAAGGGCTGGGGCTCCAGCTGCCTCTGCTGTACCCCCTGCCCTGCTCACCAGCCCCGCTCCCCTGCCTGCAGCCAGCTCTGCACCCCATGCCCACAGCCAGCCCCTGCCAAACCCCCTGCCCTGTCTCCAGCCAACCCCTACCACACACCCCTGAAGCCCTGCCCAAAGCCAGCCAGCCCCCCACACACCCCTGCCCGCACCAGCCCTGCACTGCCTGCCCTGCCTGCACCTAGCCCCGCACCCCCGGCCCTGTCTCCAGCCAATCCCTGCTGCACCCCGCTGCCTGAAGCCAGCCAGTCTCGCACTCCTCTGTCTCCAGCCCTGCCAATCTCTGCTGCACCCCCCTGCGGCCCTGCCTGAAGCCAGCCCGCCCCACACTCCCGTGTCTCCAGCCAGCCCCGCACCCCTTGCCCTGCCTTCAGCCAGACCCTACCTCCAGTCAGCCCCTGCCCTGCCTCCAGCCAGCCCCATGTCCACTTGTGCCCTGCAGTTTCCAGGGCAGTAACCTTGCACACCTGCTTCAATGAGGGAGGCAGGGAGCAGCTGGGACCCACACATGTGCACACCCCCAGGGAGTGGTGGGGGGACCCACACATGTGAAACGGCAGTCATTAATAACCAATCAACAGCATATATGATGCAATGTACATAATATACAATTTTATTATTTATATAGTTATGGAAAGTAAATAATACATGGAAGAAATGAAAGGCTTTTTTTTACACTTTTTTTTTTTTAGCCATCCCTGCCAGAACCCCACCGAAAATGTTCGAATTGGGCCCCGCACTTCCTAAAGCCGGCCCTGAGCTCACCTCCAGGGTGTTAGTGACTCAAACTCCACCAGGGCCCCTAGATGGGAGTACAGTCCCATAACTCAGTTAGTAGTTAGCTATTCTACGAATAAACCCCTCTTTGCCCCTTAGAAAATGTCACAGGGTTTTTATAAGGCCCATAAATCTTCACAATAGCTGATAGGGCTGGGCTGACTCATCAAGGATCCTGTATCCTGTGGCTTTCCTATGGCTTCCAGTTAGCCCTTTGTTCAATCACATGAATGAAGCAATTGTTTCAGTCCTCTCATTTCTCAGAGCTATGCCTCTCCTAGGGCTATGGACAGCTCAGGACTGAAGATAATTTTGTTTAAGGATGGATAAGCTTTGGAAAGTTTAGGGTTGGTTTAGAATTGGATAAGGATCTAAAACTTATAGTGTTTATTTGAAGCTTACTTACCTTTAACCAAATCTTCAAAAGGCTGATTTCCAGAGGAAGAATAAGCTTAGTCACAAAGTTTCTTGTCTTTCTTGCTTTAGGTTTGTGGCTATGAAATTGTGATGCCTCTGTTTTCCTGTATATTGCATCTTTAAATGCCTAAGCACCTACCTCATGCACACAGAGCTTGATAGCCATTTTGTTTCTTGGAGTGCCTGGAGCATGTGGAGATGTGTACACTGTGCTCTCTTCGGCAGACTTTTTAATTTTGTTCTTAATCCAAAGTAGCTTTAGACTGAAAGAATGTATTTTGCTCTTTGTGTATGGAAATATAACAGGGTTGGAAAGCAAATACGATGCTATAAAAATATCTGTTCTAATAGTGTTTTGCCACATCAGCTTTCATACTTGGAAAGCTAAGTGCAGAAGTACCTCAGTACAAATACTAAATAATTGTCATCATCATGATGCAAGGTACTATTCAGTGTACATAAGGGTATTACAATCTGGTCCTTAGTTTGTAAGCTCTTTAGGGGGCAAAAGGGGCCTTTGTTTTGCATACATAGCACCAAGTACAAAAGAGGCCTGATCAGGGCATCCACACACTATCTTATTATAAATAAAGAACAATCAGCTGATGCTGTTTGTATTGCTTTTCATTGAAATTAAATGGTCAGTTTCCCTCTCCGGCTCTCCTGCACTTATGCAATGCTGTTGTGTATTTGTGTTTACAGTATCAAAAATGTTTTTATTGACATTTTAAAGAAGTGAAAATATTTCTATTCCTAATGGGACAAAATCTTCAGTTCACATTGAATACGCTTCTGTTTCAGTAGACGAAAAGCAAAACAAATACTTTAAGGTGGCATTCGTGTTAAGTCAAAGAAAACAAACCAAAAAAAGAGCAAGAGTCAAGTTTCCAGGACCGAGCACGGCGTGTTTGTCTTCTTTGTAAAAGACTAAAACAACTGTCTGAGCAAAGTGACTGCTGGCTCTGCTTACAGGCAGGCTCTTAGGATTTAATAGGGCATCACAGTTCCAAGCTACCTGGTCCTCAGAAGACATTTGAGTTAGGGGCAAAACTCCCATTGTCTTTGATGGGGCCAGGATTTCTCCCTCTAGCTCTTAATACAGCCACCATTTTTGTTAGGTTCGTTTCCTAGACTTTGAGCCTAACTGCTTGCATCCCTTTTGCTGGCAGAGGCTTAGGCTTAATCCAAAGGAAAACAGTGCTGGCAGCCACCACAGCACACAAACTGGAGAAAACAGCTAGAGCAAAAATTGGAAGGGATTTCAAAAGCCATTGTCGGAGTAAACTGGCCAGAAAGATAATCACTCCCACTAGTAACCAGCATGACCCAGGACTGCAGAAGGACCACACTGTTCTATCTTATCTGCTTTGAAGGCACTTCGGTGACCTCCATTACCACGGTATCTGATACCTTCAGAGTCTTTAAGGCATGTATCCTCCCTACATCTCTGTGAGGTAGGGCAGTGCTCTTATCTCCATGTTACAGGTGAAGAACTCAGGCACAGAGAGGCTATGTGACTTGCCCTTGATCACACAGGAAACTTGTGGCAGGTCCCCAAATTCAAGGCAAGGCTTTACCTGCTGGGCTATCCTTCCTTTCTGTTCAGGTGTAGACTAGCACTGGATCAAGGCTGCTTCACAGAGGCCTCTATTTTATATTTTCCTCTCTCAACCTATCACACCGTGGTCACTCCTAAATGCTTACTAGAGATGCTCTGTGATGCGTGGACAGCTGTATCCCGGGCTAGCACGAGGTAACTCCAGACATGTTGTTTATGTTACTGTGACAAAGTTGCCACCCCAACATGCCCCCTCCTAACCAATTGTAGCAGTGTGGCAGCTTTTGCCTCAGTTTCCCCTTTTTTTTGGCCTATTCCAGCCACATAGGCATCCTGACCTTCTGGCCTGGCCGCTCTACATGTGTTCTGCCCCTTCTGGGGCCATAAAGTCCTTCATCAAAGTGCAGGGAAAACGTATACAACCAAACCTTCAGCCCCACTGGGCTCAGCAGGCAGTCACCTCAGCACAAACGTACTGCTGCTCCTCCTCTTCCTCCCTGGTTCAATCATCCCCAATCCAGTAACTGGCACTCAGGATTTCTGGCAGGTATCCAGTTTGCCCCATTGAACCCTACTTGATCTTTTTTCCCTTGCTCCTTTTCAGCCTTCTTGTCAGGCAGCTTCCCTCCTCTTCTCCTCTGGGTGTCTCTTCCCCAGCTGGGTTCACCCAGCTATTTATAGAGACAACTCTGCTGTCCCCTAGCTGGGCTTTATTTCTAATCAGGCTTGGTCCATCCTCCAAGTGTACCCAAGCTGGTTAACTGGCCTCTCGGGCCCATATTATCACTTTTGCAACCTGTGTGGAGTAAACACACTTTCACGATTACGATGACTCTTCGTGGATTTGAAGGGAAGCGGTCTCCTTCTCTCACACATGACTCCTTACCTTTCCTCAGTCTCCCCATAATATGTCTGGCATGTCCGCCCAGACTCCAGGTTTACCGTGAAATCCCTTCTCAAGACTTGCTCCTCTCAGTTAGCCTCTCAGCCCTGACTTCTGCTGCACCATTCCTGTCCCCTTTGGGACTTCATTAAAAGTTATATAAACCTGAAAGATGTGTATGCCACAAAACCCTGATTATCATGGATCTTTCCTTTTGTACCTGCTACACACACCCTTTGTCCATTCTTCCTTGTTGTAGCTTTAAAAGCACAGCCCTCTCCTCTGGTGTGATATCAGTAATGATGCATTAGGAGGCCTGGTTGCCATGGATGGGGGATTATGGGAGCTATCCATGCCCTGCTTGCCCTTTGGACCAATAGAAAGGCTGACCCTCTCTTTCCATAGACTCAAAGCATTGTGCACCAACTCTGTAAAGGTCGTGGAATGTGGTTATGCTACCAAGAGACCCCAGTGGAAAGCTCCGTCTCTGCTTCCTCCCCTTCTCCATGCTGAAAGAAAACCCCAAGGAGTAAGAAAAGACCTTTGAAGCGTTTGATAAGATCTTTATCTCTCTAAGGGCTTGTCTACATCAGAAAGTTGCAGCGCTGGTGAGGGAGTTACAGCGCTGCAACTTAGGAGGTGTACACATCTGCAGGGCACCACCAGCGCTGCAACTCCCTGTTTGCAGCGCTGGCCGTACTCCCGTTTTGTCTCGGGTGTAGAAGATCCAGCGCTGGTGATCCAGCGCTGGTAATCAAGTATAGACACTTACCAGCGCTTTTCTTGACCTCCGTGGAATAAGCAGGTATCCCAGCATACCTGAGGAAGCCTCTGGTAATCAAGCTGGTCTCCTTCCCCGGTTTGCTCTCGCGTTCCCCGAACCCCGAGCAAGCAGGTCTCCTTCCCTGAGGTTTGCTGGGTGGTTCCGGGAACGCGAGAGCAAACCGGGAAAGGAGACCAGATTCGCCGCGGTTTGCTCTCGCGTTCCCCGAACCACCCAGCAAACCGCAGGGAAGGAGACCTGCTTGTTCGGGGAACGCGAGAGCAAACCGCGGCGAAGCTGGTCTCCTTTCCCGGGTTTGCTCTCGCGTTCCCCGAACCACCCAGCAAACCGCAGGGAAGGAGACCTGCTTGTTCGGGGGTTCGGGGAACGAGAGAGCAAACCGGGAAAGGAGACCAGCTTCGCCGCGGTTTGCTCTCGCGTTCCCCGAACCTCCCTTGAAGCCGCCCAACAGCGCTGCAGTGTGGCCACATCTAACACCACTTGCAGCGCTGGTTGCTGTAAGTGTGGCCACTCTGCAGCGCTGGCCCTATACAGCTGTACTAATACAGCTGTAACAACCAGCGCTGCAAAATTTTAGATGTAGACATGGCCTCAGTTGGGAAGGTAGGGGTGGAGACAGTGACTGTCATCCCTTTGGCTTTGCCTCCCGGTACAGCCCCATCCTTGATGAGCTGCCTGAGGCAGTGTGGATGGTGGCATGCTTTGCGCTCTCTTCATCTCTCCCCAAACGGATTAGAACAATGCAATAAGGCGACAAGCACTGCCATGACAAAAATAATAATTCCCCTTTGATGCACACTAAAAGGGAGGTGGAAACCACCCTGGAATAGAAATGCAATTCTCACTCCCCTCCTAAATGGAGTCTGCTAACAAAGAACTGAATTTTTGAAATCCAAGGGGCCTGGCCTAACTCTTCCCCTGATGGTTGATATATATTTTAATGATTGGGTCATACACATTCAAATGCAGGAGAAAACAACTGGTTGCAAAAATACATGGAAGGAAAGAGCATTGCCAGAGAGCAGCAAGGGAGCACAGGACTGAAAAAGCAGGGGTCGGCGTGAGCCAGGGGCATTGGCAGAGCTGCCTGGGGGCCGAGGGCTGACAAAGCAGCCGGGTTTGTGAGACAGGCTGGAGATGCGTTGACAGAGCTGGGGAAGAAAGGAGAATTGGAAAAGCAGGGTAAAGGCTGAGGTGCCTCAGCAGAACTGTGTGGGAACACAGGAAGGAAAACAGCCAGGAATATTGGAGGACATGGGGCAGAATTCCCACTCTGAACCTTAGAGTCCAAAAGATGGGGTACCAGCATGAATTTCTCTAAGCTTAATTACCAGCTTAGATCCTGTAGTGCTGCCACCAACCAGGACTTGGAGTGCCTGGTACACTCTGGTCCCCCCAAAACCTTCCCTGGGGACCCTAAGACCCAGACCCCCTGGATCTTAACACAAGGAAAGTAAACCCTTTCCCCCACCGTTGCCTCTCCTAGGCTTTCCCTCTCTGGGTTACCCTTGAAGATCACTGTGATTTAAACTCCTTGAATCTAAAAAACAGAGAGGAGTGCACCTTGCCCCCTCCTCTTTCCCCCTCCCCAAGAGGTAATACAGATTCAAGCTCCGTGAATCTAAAACAGAGGGATTCCACCTTACCCCCCTCCCTTCTCTCTCCCTGTCTCCCACCAATTCCCTGGTGAGTACAGACTCAATTCCCTTGAGCCTCAACAAGGGGAAAAAATCAATCAGGTCTTAAAAAAGAAAAAGCTTTTAATAAAAGAAAGGAAAAAGTAAAAGTTGTCTCTGTAATTAAGATGGTAAAGGTACAGGGTCTTTCAGCTTATAGACACTAGAGAGAAGCCTCCCCTCAGCACAAATACAAATTAAAATCATTCCAGCAAAATACACATTTGCAAATAAAGAAAACAATCAAAAAGACTAAACCGCCTTTGTACTTGTACTCACTATCTGAACAGCAAATTAGAGAGCCTGTAGGTACGTCT
This sequence comes from Gopherus flavomarginatus, assembly GCF_025201925.1. Classification (NCBI taxonomy): domain Eukaryota; kingdom Metazoa; phylum Chordata; order Testudines; family Testudinidae; genus Gopherus; species Gopherus flavomarginatus. The sequence continues at coordinate 59,151,695 of NC_066620.1, read as the reverse complement.
GGTTACTCTCAGAACCCAGAGAGAACAACAGACAAAGAAAACACACAAAACAAAAACTTCCCTCCACCGAGATTTGAAAGTATCTTGTCTTCTGATTGGTCCTCTGGTCAAGTGGTCCAGGTTCACTGCTTGTAACCCTTTACAGGTAAAAGAGACATTAACCCTTAACTATCTGTTTATGACACAGCCAGGAATATCGGAGGACGTGGGGCAGAGCTGTCTGACAGGAGGTTGTACAGGGCCTGCCTGGCCTGTACCTAGCTCTAGCCATAGCTCCTCATTCACACTTTCATGATGCATCTGATGAAGTGGGTATTCACCACGAAATCTCATGCTCCAAAACGTCTGTTAGTCTATAAGGTGCCACAGGACTCTTTGCCACTTTTACAGATCAGACTAACACAGCTACCCCTCTGATATTTGCCTTTCATGAGTGTTACATTAACCTGCAGATAGCCCCCCTCCCAAAACGCCGTTTCCTTTGCACACTGAACAGTGGGCTATTGTCACGTGAACTTTTCCTTCCTGCTGGACCCTATTGCCTCAGAATGACTGTGCTGGAGCAACTACCGAAGTCAATAGAGCATTAGATTAGGAAGCACCTTGCAAGTGAGTGAAGTGCTGTTCCTAGCCAGGGCCGGTGCAAGGATGTTTCGCACCCTAGCCAAAACTTCCACCTTGCACCCTCCCCCGCTGTGCCCCCACTCTGAGGCCCCCCCACAGCAGCTCCCCCCTCCACCCTGAGGTGCCCCCTTGTGGCAGCTCCCCATCCCACCCTCCGCCCTAAGGCCCCCCGCCTCCCCAGCTCACCCATGCTCTGCCTCCTCCCTGAGCACACCGTGGCTGCTTCACTTCTCCCAACTCCCAGGCTTGTGGTGCCAATCAACTGCGGTCACTGCCAAAGAAAATGGCTCCCCCCAAATCCTAGTGCCCTAGGCGACCGCCTAGGTCGCCTAAATGGTTGCACAGGCCCGGTTCCTAGCTACTGGTGGAGTTTCTGAAGCACATCTGGAAGTGTTGGGTGTCTCAGGGCTGCGCTCATTGGAACAGACGTTGACTTAAAGCAGGACTTTCCGTTGGGATTTTAGCTTTCAAATACCTTGTACATTCAGGGAAATCTGTTCACTCTTCACTTGTTTTTCGTGCCTGTTTGTGTTTAAACAAAGGCTTTGTTCCTCATGGACCATCTGTTCTTTTTATTTCAATTGAGCAGTGACGTTTTAGTGTTTGAATTTTGGCCATGGCCATCAAGTGGTTCAGAGAGTTGCTGAGTCTGTGTCAGCCAGTGTTACAGTGAAGGGATGCTGCTGAGTGAAAACCAGCGCTGCAGAGAGGGAGGGTGAGCCTGTGGTTTAGGCATGGGACTGGGATTTGGGAGATCTGGGTTTAGTTCCTTGCTATGCCACAAACTTCCAGTGTGACCCTGGGCAGATCACTTCATTTCTCTGGGCCTGAGTTCCCCACCTATAACATGGGGATAACGACACTTAATTTATCCCATGCATGTCTGTCTTGTCAATTAGAATGTAAGCTATTTGGGGTGTACTGTCTCTTAATCTGTGTTGTGCAATAATAAATTATCGTATAATAAATCATAAGAAAATCACTTATGCTTAACAGAGGGCCCCAGCTATAGACAGGGACTGTGTCCAAAACTGAAGCCAGCTGTCTATGACATTCACTCCCAAGTCGAAAGCATATGGATTGGAAAGAGGTTCCTAAAGAGTGAAGACTGTGGCACTAATGAGGTGGTTAGACTGCTCAGGCGATGCTGCCTGCCTGCCTGCTGTGGTTTAATGCAAAGAGGCTGAGGGAGAGAGCTTGGCAGCCCCCCGGACAGAGCAAAGAGAGCAATGATAATGACATCAGAACAGTGCGTTCCTCTCTGTATGACTTCCCAGTGCAGGCTGCTCGTCTTTCAGGCACCAAGTAGCTGCATAGTTTCCATTGAGACTGATGGGCTGCAGTGTCACATGCACATACCTCTCGGGTGTGACTGTTCTCCAGGGTGGACAGGAGGCAGCAACTCTCTGGGTTTGCCTAGATTAGGCAAGGAGGTCAGGGTTAGCAGCTAACTATGACTTTTTCCCTAGTCGAGGTGTAGATTGACATCTTTCACCTTGACATAAACTGGCTTCTCCTAGAGTTGACTTTGACCAGCTAAGCAGAAGTAAAATGTGGTATCTTACAGTGATGTAAAAGGTCAGGGTTAGCTAACACGTGTTTAACTAACCTCAACCTTCTTTCTGAAGCTAGACAAACCCTCCAGGGTGATCAGCCAAGTACCCACTGTCAACAGAGAAACCATGACTTGTGCTGTCCCTTGACATTCAGAGGCTGCAGAGCTAGGCTCATTTTCAGAACAGTCAAAGTGGAAGGCTGTGTGGTCTAGAGGGCAGGGCACTACACAGGGAGTTGGAGGTTTGGATTCTAGTTCCCTTTCTGCTGTTGCTCTGTGGTCTCCAAGTATATGATGTTACCTTTCTGTGCCTCCATCTGTAAAGTGGGGATTGTGACTCTGTCCTTCCTTTGTAAAGCACTTTGGGGTCAATTGATGGCAACCACTATATAAAAGAGAAGCATTGTGATTACTTTTATTGTATTGTTGGTAATGCCAGGATCTTTTCCCCGCTATGCTATCTGCCAAGTCTGTCTTTGGTATTAAACCAGTTAGCATCATTTGAGCAGAGGCAAAGCTTCCTGGAAGTTGCATTCCTGAAATTATTGTTTTATGTGGAGATACAGGAGCAGCACTTGGACTTGCCACTTTTTAAACTTTGAGCTTCTGGCTGTGTGGAACATCTCTTGTGTATGGCTGTGGGGTGCAACTGCAGAAATCAAAGGTTCTCCTCCATGTTGGAACTGTAGGAGGCAGATCAGAGAGCTGCAGGCTACAGCAGACACTAAGGTCTGGCTGCTGTTGTCTTAAAGTAGTTGTCCAATTCAAGCTCTCTTGCTTTAATGTAAAGAACACGGCAGACAGTCTCAATTTGAAACAATGCAGGGTGAGAACTCCTGGGTGCTGTGACCTTGTTTCAGCACAGTACAATGTCATGATGTTGCCATGCGATGACATGTGTTCCCACACTGCTGTGCACTCGGACACCATGGTGATCGATGCAGTATAAGAACCTAAATAGACTAGAATAAACATTGCATTGTGACAGTGGCTTGACAGCCGTGATGACATTTTCCATCTCCTCACAGTGGATTGTAGGACATCGTCCCCATCGGCATCAGGTTGAATGGCAACACTATGATCTCTGAATCCCTCCAAGGGCGTGCCTGAAAGTTATCCTGGCACAACCAATAAACCTATCTCTCTTCCATCCTCAACTCCCTGCTTACTATGTTAGAGAGAGTGTTACAGCTTCCATTGCGTACCAGGATAAAATGTGACAGCTGTTCCTCCAAAACCCCTCAGTGCACCTTCCCCAGGTAAGCATCTGGCAGCAAATATGGTGTGCGCATGAGAAGGAAAGTGAACTGTTTAGAAAAAGGGTAGTCTGTTTTCTACGCTTTGTTTCCAGTCTGAAAATGGAGCATCAGGTAATAATCCCAGATACGGATTCTGTGTAATGTGGTGGTCATTTATCAAGAGCAGTGGCACCTGGGAACTGCCTGGGATTGGGTAATGGGCTATAAAGTCCTTCACCTCTAGGTCACCAATACATATTCAGCTCAGATCAGCAGTGACACAGTGTTGATACCATATGATAGTTGGCCAGTGGTCTCTGTGAAATGGATGAGCTTTCACACCAGCCTCTAGCAATGAGGTGACAATCTTACAAAAAACAGCCTTACAATTGATGCTCTTGTTCGCAGTTTCAGCAGCTTGGCCCAAGGATGCAGAGCCCTATTCATGCAGACGGTCAATGGGTCTACTCTCATGATGAGGAGCTACTTTTGAAAGGTGTGTAGGATCAGGACCCTGAGCAAAGACAGTCACTTTAGAATTCAGACCAGTGCTTAACCCATGTCACCTACAGGTAGTGGCATGCTGGATCTCAAACCTATTGCACGGGGGCAGGTAACACTGTGACCTCTGACATCTGTCCTCAGTAGCGGGGTCAATGTCATCTGGAGTTGCTGTGCTAATACCATCAATAGAAATCTGCTGCCAGAACTCTGCAGCAGGGGGCCAATTCAGTTTAGCTTGACAACTCATCAAGAGGTTCCATGGGCATCTTCTTGACCTACTGAGGCTGTTTATTCACTCTGGCCCCTCACCATCATCACAAATACCAGAGTTCCTCTCTTGAATTGCTGTAGGGCTCAGCAATGTCATCATTCCAAACCTGGCAGTCTGAGAAGTGGATCATTTATGGCTTTCTACCTGGTATGCAGGGCAGTTGTAACCATGCTGGTCCCAGGATATTAGAGAGACGGGGTGGGTGAGGTAACATCTTTTATTGGACCAGTTTCTGTGAAGCACATGCAAGAAAGAAAACATCATCCCTATCTCACCGTCTGTAACCCTCTGACTGCTACATACAACTCCAAATGTGCTGAACACAGAAGTTGGTCCAATAAAAGGTTATTAGCTCAACCGCCTTGCTAATGAGAGTGTGAACCAATCCCCATATCCATTAGCTGCAGCCCTTCCAGCAGACTCCCTTGAAGTAAGAAAGAAGAAAAGTGAGACTCAGTGCCCCTTTTCTCCAGGGCTAAGTGAGGGGTTAGCTATACCAGGAGTGCTTGTTTTTCCACTATACTCTGCTTCTGAGATACATATTAATCTCACTAATATCCCTGGAGGGGAAAGAGCAGGATTTAGCAAACAAAGCCTTGTGAAAAGGGAGAGCCGGAAATAGAAAGGGTTGAGAATATAGAAGGCCCCTGGCAATGTCTTCCTCTGTCCTGGAAAAAAGATTTTCTTATGATAAAAGACACATTCTGACTGGCTCCACCATAGCCCCAAGCAATCAGAGGGATGTGCAGTCCCATCAGCGAGGCATTTTTCCGTTGCATAGAAAAGACCTGCTCAGAAAAGAACCAGAAAGGGGAGAGAGAAAACCAAACAAAAACCCCAGCAGCTACAACTAGAATCCCCTCCCCCCGCCCAAAATATTAACACTTCAGCAGCACCTTTCATCTACAGATCTCAAAGCACTGGAAAAATCCTAATTAATTGAGCCTCACAATGATATCACAAGTTAAGTAATTTGTTCAAGGTCAATAGCAATGCTGGGAACTGAATGCCCAAGACTTCTGGTCAGTTACCCATCTTTATTCTGATGCCTCCTTGTCTTCTCCAGGATGGTGTAGCATGCAACAGGCATACAACCTCATTAGAAAACAGGCACACGTCTGGTATGGAAGGATTCAAAGCAGTTGCATGATGTTTGCAAAGAAACCCAGTTTGTTCCCAACTTGAAATTCGTCTCAGGATTGTGAACTTTCTGAAAGTTCCAGAGGCTGGATTATTGATTTGCATTGAAGCTTATGCTTTTAGTGCAAAACCAGCTGAAATTTTGGTGGTTTGGGCTGAGTTTTGCCTAGAGGTGTTTTTGATTTATTCAGACCTGAAACTCAATGAGAAACTTTGGAGAGAGGGAAGGTCTGAGGGGAAATGCAGAATGACTGAAAGGGAATAATATGTTGGGATGCTCGCACGAGCCTCTACGATCCAAGGCGGCTGGATTTGACACAGCTGTGAAAGGAATGCAAACATGCAGTTTGATCTTCAATGAGCTCCCTTACAAGTGTTGAAGGATTATGAGACATGTGGAGTTCTGTAATGATTAGTTCTGTGCTTTTAAAAATATGAGTCACCTTGTTTTTTTCTCACGTTACATGATATCCCATATGCAGTGTTTTTTGGTAAACAGAACATGTCAATAACCATTTTGATAATGTTTTTTATTAAAAAAAAATTGGGGGGGGAGGGGATTAATGAAAAATGGCTCCATTTCAAATACTCTGAAATGGAAACTACTTTGAAATTCCAAAACCTTTCATGAAAATAGCCTTTCATTTTTCAGCCAGCTCTAGTCTAACATATAATATTTTGAAATCCTTGTGCTAACTTCACCCAGCCTTCTCTGAATACATCACTCAAGTGTTGTCTTAACATGGTGGCATTCGCAGGGTCAGGCCCTAAATCTTTACTCCCATGAGTACCCCCAATACCCTCACTGGGATTACTCAACCTAGTAAGCAATATGTCTGGGAGTACATGTCTGCAAGATCAGACTGTGAAATTGTAGCTTTTTGGGTCCAGGACCCTGGACTAAAGTCTTTTCTCCTTTTTACCATTGTAACTTCACCCAGCTACATGAAAGCAGTATTCATCCCAAGCACATATCTCTCAACCAGCCAAGGTTCAAATGTGGGGCAGAGTGTGTGACAAGAGATCCAAAATGAGAGCCACAAACCAAATGGTTAATGCAGGAAATTCAAAATGCTGTGTGATTCACTCTTTTAGTGTAAATGGCTCTTTTGAATCCTCAGTTCTATGATTTTGCATTTCTGAGGTAACTAATTTTCAACAGTGAAGTGATAGGACACCAGATGTGTATGGCACATAGATAACGTTGGGACTAAGGCCTCTTCTACACCTAAAACTTAGGTCGACCTAGTTATGTTGCTGAGGGGTGTGAAACTTTCGTATCCCTGAGAGAGGTAGTTAAGCTAACCTAGGCCCCCATATAGACTGCTTTAGGTCCATTGAAGAGTTCCATTAACCTATCTAGTGCCTCTCGAGGAAGTGGGTTTACCACAACAACAGAAGTACCCCTTCCATCACTGTACCAAGTGTCTGTGCTACAGAACTACAGTCAGCACTGCAGTTGTGCCATGGTAGCATTTCTGGTGTAGACAAACCCTAAGAAATGAGGGACACTTGACTGGTACCTGAGTAACCATCATGTGCACTAATAGCGCTATATAAATAATAGCGCCTTTGATCTTGAAGTATTTAGCAATGTATATATCAGCTATTTGCAGGGAGCACTTAGAAGGAAAACAGAACCCTCAAGGAAGGGATCACTAGGAACAATGGGATAAAACTGAGCAAGGGGAAATGTAGGCTGAATACCAGGAAAACATTCTCAACAATAAGGTCACTTAGACTGTGACATGGGGAAATGGCAGAATCCCCTGCACTGGTTTACTCAGGCTTGGGATGGACAAAACACTTGAGAATGTTCTGTAGAGAACAATTACATTCAATATTGTCAGGGAACTGGGCTGCAAAATCATTGTAGTGGGTCTTTTCTAGCTCTAATCCTATGGGGATCTAGGCAGGGGGCAGGCAAAATCTCTGCTTTGTCCTCCTGTGTACAAATGTAAGGGCTTGAATACACTGAGAAATTATTTTGGCTTAAGGAAGGGTGTGAAGGTAAAGTGGAATGGGTATTCTTTGATTAATTCCTTCTCTTCCCAGAATAAAAGCATCCACACATGGAGTTGATCAGGACGAGTTAATGAGGAATAGCCATTCTGGAATAATTTAAACAAGCCTAAATCGTATGCTTTTATACTGTAATATGTTAATTTTTAAGGAAGAAAGGAAGAGCAGCAGCAGGCTAGAGAAAGGGTTTTGTTGGAAACATCTGTACTTCCATTTGCATGCAGAGAGCTGAACTGGGGACACAAATGCAAGGACCCAGAAAAATTCAGAAGAGAGGTTGTGGTAACTGCTGAGCATGCTCAGTAGCTGTTGAAAGTCTGTGTGGAAGTCACTGTTCAGCCCAGTTCTACTTGACTCAATGTGTCCCCAAACCAAGAACTGAGCTAATCACAGCTCACTGTGGGAAGGTAGACGCAAGGCAAGATTTTAGGCCTAATCTGCACACAGATTTTGTACTGGTATAACTGTTTTGGTTTGGAGTGTGATATTTTCCTAAAATTGTTTTGTAGGTCCAACCTTTGCATGCACACAGTTATACAGGTATAAAGATGCCTAATATACTGGTATAGCTTATTTCCCTTCCTGCATGGGGATAGCTATACCTGTCTAAGCCCATTTATACTTATATAACTGTTAAGGTTGCCAATTTTGGTTGGCTATATTCCTGGAGGTTTTATCACATGACCTAATCTTTAAGTAAACACTAATCTTTAGTTCCTTAAAACCCCAGGACAACTTTGGAGGGTTGGCAACCCTAATGTCTAGGTCAATACTATACCTGCATAGTTAAAGTGGTACAACTTTTGTGTGTAGACAAGGCCTCAGTGAGACAGAGGAGCTACACAATTCTCAAGTGACTCATCTGAATGACAGATGGTGCAAAGCATCCAATGGTTGCTCTCATTGTAAAGTTGTGGCTACAGGTAAGAATTCATATTGGAACAGACAGAATGAGGAGGGTGTCCATTTGCAGAAGACTGAGGCCTTGTACATGAGTGAGAACATTGTACTAAATGAACTAAATCTGTTTAGAAAGTGATACTCTATTGGGTTAGTTGTTAAGAAATCAGTGTAAACTAAGTTAATCTGACACTCTTCAGCTGAAATAAGAGCGTCCTGCAAAGGAGTGGCATCAATGTAACTAAATCCATTTCTAATCCTATACTGTCTCAACTCTGCTGTATTCCTTTAATTCTTGTATTTGTCACTTTCCCTTGTAATATTTGGGTAAGAAATTTGAACTGTCAACAATTTTGTTTAGCTTTAATAAAACTTAATAAGTAAATCTCTGAATCATGTTCTATAAAGCAGAATACATTCTTTTCTTGCCAAGAGGAAATTAGTAAGGTGAATTGCTGCCTGCAGGTACAAAGGAGCAAATATTTTTAGCTTGCCCATTTAACACAAAAGTGAATCTGGATTTTAAATCCATGGAATAAATATAGACTTGGAGAAGAGATCTGTTGGTCTTTGGAAGTCCTGAGCCCTTTGTGTGATGTCTTTGTTTAGAGTTTGTGGATAAAGAGAATATAGTTATCTGATGAGACATGAGTGCTCTGATCTTTCTGTATTGCATCCACCTAGCTGAAAAAAGAAAAAGGCTTGGAAAATTAGTTATATCTGGCCCTTAAACTGCAGCAAGAAATTGTGAGTTATTAGATCAGGCATTCAGCTTCGATGGTAGATTGATCTGGTGGCAGTGGCAGTCTTGTTTGTGTGCCTAAGACTAAGTATAAACATAATCTGATTCCTGAAATGATTAAAGTCACAGCATAGGAGGCTGTAAGCCCTTCATTACCTCAGAATACATATAGGTCTTGATGATATTGGAAACATGTCCACAATAACCCATCATCAATCGACCACTCAGTCCACTGATCATCCTGGCCTAATAGAGCTCAAGCCAATTGTTAGAAGTGGGTTTTTAATTTTTTTTTTAAATCTTTTACACTTCTTAGACACTATTTCAAACATTTACTAAAGCTGCATTCAAAGAAAATACGCAGGCTAAAAACTGTTCCCTGAAGTGGTGTTTTAGGAGAATTGTCCAAGGTATATTTATAGAGTAGAAGTATAGCTGCTGAAACACTGAAATATTCTCATAATCAGGAAAGACATGACTACGGAGGTACAGGATAGGCAGGTCATGTACGTACTTCATGATCAGCTAGAGGGGACCAGTTGGCTCAGGAATTTGGGCTGGAACCTAGAGACTTTCACCTCTAAATTGCCAGTTTGAATCCAGTCTAGGTATAAAAAGAGTGAAAGTCAACACCATTTGAAGGTTGTTTGATGGCCATGTGGAATCATCCGGTGGCATCAATCCAGCTTCTACTGGAGACTTGTTCCCACCCCAGCAACCACTAACATAACTTTAATTCAGCCATAAAAAGGATGCCAAAGATTGAATGGGCATGGTGGCTGAACTATCCCCTCATTCCTAGAAGTGATCTTTCTAGTTCATTGTGGAGTCATGCTGGTGATGAACTGTCCAGAGATAGATAGAAAACTTCATCTTCAGGCACAGCGGTGGCATTTTTCCCAAACAATAATGAGATGATAGTTGCATTCAGTCCTTGGCTTAGCTGCTGAGTCTGCCGCTGGTGATGTCTATGGAGCATCTGTTCATTCCCAGCTGGACTGAGAAAACTAACTCATTGCACATAGGTCACTGAACAGTGACTTCTGGCCCCCAGTGATAAGAATTTCATTTGTTAGAAGACCGCTTACAAAAACACAGAAATACAAAATGAGGGTACTCATGTGTCACATTTTAACCTACCATGCTGGATGTCTTAGGTGGCATTGGTTTCACAGCAACGACAACGGGGTGGTAACAGTATGATGACCATTATTGTGAGGTACTGTCATCAGCTATGAAAATATTGCCACAAAATTAGACTTCATGTATTCCACTCCGGGGACACCAAAGTAACGATAAAACCAGCCAGCCAGCACTTAGATTCGTTGCAGCCTGCCAGAGCCCTTTAGAAGCTCACATTTTCTGATGGGAACAGACTATGACAAGAGGCAGCAATTGAAAAGAATGAGCGTAGCATATGCGAACTTGAGGTGGTGATGCTCATCCTTTCGTCACATTCTGAAGTGGTGGCAGGGAACTGACAAACAATAGCAGAGTTAAGCCATCTAGTCCTGGTCCCAGTGTGAGTCAGTGGGCCAAGGATTTTATGGTGGTTTAACAAACAGTGAATGGGATTTGCTTTTACAAGCTAGGCAATGAATTATTTGCCTTAAAGTAGTTATACCCTTTGCTGAAAACTCTCCGCCCTCCTCAACACCATCTTGCCCACCTTGCAAATGCACTCTCCCTTTCCTCTCCAGGTTCTAGTAACACTTTCCAGGTAGACACTTAATTTCATTTTATTTTGTTGATAGTACAGTAAAACTACCAAATAGTGTTGACCTTGGGATCTAATCCATCAACCAGGTCCTAAAAGGGAATGCCTAGCTCAGAGACACTCAAAAGCCACCCAGAGCTACTGACCAAAAGAGCATAGGATGGGAAAGTGGGGAACCAACCCAAAATAACGTGATCACTCTAGTCATAAAAAGGTCAAAAAAGGGTGTTAAAAGCCTTTGTGGAAATGCACAGAAATCTAGGTTGGTTTGGCTTTTGCTGCCTTAGAAAGTTCTGGCTTTGGTATGGTGTTTCTTCAGACAATGATAGAAGTGCATTGTGATGCTTGTAAAAGGGGTGCGGAGAGGAGGAGAGACTGGGCTGATGGGAAATTAGAATCACATTTGCCTAAATCAGTGATTGATAGTTACAGAGATCCATGGGCTGGTGTCCACCAGAAATGTACGTCCACATAGGAAAAATCCACACCCCTGCAAGATGTAGCTATGTCGATGTAACCCACTGTGTAGACAACATTAGGTTGACAGAAGAACTCTTCTGTTGACCTAGCTGCTGCCTGTAAGGGAGGAGGATTTCCTATGCCAATGGGATAGCCCCTTTCATCAATATAGGCAGTGTCTACACTGACATGCTGCAGCTATGCCAGGGTTGCATTACAAGTGTAGACAAGCCCTAAGTGTCAAACTTAGATGGAAGGTGGGGGCCCAAGAGCAGATCCTAGGCCGGTGTAAATTGTCTTAGCTCAACTGATTTCAACTGAGACCAGCCTAGAATCTGTCCCCAAGACTCTACAGTAGTAGTCCAAGACCTGTAGTGAATGGCAGGGTTACTGCAGGGCTTGAGATCATGTCTGTAGAATATGGTTGCATATGGCTTTTTAAAGGAATGACTGCATTGTGTTTTGTTTTCCTTTTATAATGAATTTACCCCTCCTTCCACATATACCCTAAGGTTAAGTTCTGCTTTAACTTACATCCCTGCAACCATAATGACATCCGTGTCAGAGCAGAATTTAGTCTTTAACCTGTAAGCACCATTACACTCCAGACCTATCCGTCTTGGCCTACCCCAGCCAATGATTAAGTGACCTAAGGGTTCAGCCCGGGTAAGGGTGAGAAGTGGGGTTCCTGAGACTTTCCCTCAACCCTTCATTCATCATTCACTTACTATCCATTCACCTAGTCTTCTCTTTGCCCCCTTTGGAGCAGATGCATCTGTGCACATTTGTGCTGGCTGCATGGATTCCAACAAGCCGGCATCACCCAGGGCGGGTTTTGGGGAGTCAACTCTTGCACAGTATCAGGGGGTAGCCCTGTTAGTCTGTATCCACAAAAACAACAAGGAGTCCGGTGGCACCTTAAAGACTAACAGGTTTATTTGGGCATAAACTTTCCTGGGTAAAAACCTCACTTCTTAAGATGCATGGAGTGAAAATTACAGATACAGGTATTATATGATGACACATGAAGAGAAAGGAGTTACTTCACAAGTGGAGAACCAGTGTTGACAGGGCCAATTCGATCAGGGTGAATGTAGTCCACTCCCAATAATAGATGAGGAGGTGTCAATTCCAGGAGAGGCAAAGCTGCTTTTGTAATGAGGCAACCACTCCCAGTCCCTAGCACAGACGTCCTGTGTGACCTTGGGAGAAATTCAGGCCCTGGCAAAACTCGTATTGACTTCAACAGGGTGAAGATTTCAGCAAGTAAGTCCAAAGTTATGTTGTTGTTTTTCTTCGTTTTCTCTTTTTCAGTGGTTTCCACTGGAAGCTCCTTCCATGTATGTGCCTGATGCCTCCTTATGAAACCCAGCTCTTCATCCTACACCCCTTTCTCGGTGTATCTGTCTGTTCCTAATGAAAATGGCTTGACACACACCAAACAAATCCCAGGCTCCTCTCTTCTGTCTGCCTTCCTAGAGAGTGCGCCAGATTTGGCAGTTACATCACAAACTGGAACAAAGACACGTCCCTGGGTTTTGGGCCTGATCCACATAAATTGACCTCTGAGTGCTTGAGGAGTATTTAAAGCAGCGTGCGAGAGGGGTTTTAGCTCAGCAATGACATTCCTCCATTATCAGCATCCAGAGCGCGTTGCTTATGCACTCGTCTCGAGCTGTCAACAGTACTGGCATGCGATGTTCCTATCTGTTATCAGTATAGACAATAAGATGAGGGCTATTGTCTGTCTTGCAAGGAAGTTCTGCTGCCATTAGTTGCCTGTCTCTGCTTGCCTTGATTATACCCCAGCTGTTCCCTTCCCCTGTCTGCAATTGCATACGCTTCACTCCCCTTTCTTAAAAACTCCTCCTAGGAGCGGCTATTGGAGTCTAAAATCCTTTCCCTTGCCTAAGTTATTCCACCTCTTTATGGGGGGATTTGGGTGAATTTTCCTTGCTGTCTAATCAATTCCAGAGACAGGCCTCCAATGGAGCGCTCTATCTGAATGGTGCAGGAGTTCTGAGATTTGTTGTTTCAGTGGCAGTGCTAGCTGCAGGGAATGGACTATGCCGCCACTTCTCATTGTCCCTGGAGAACTCTGGCTGGCTACCATTCCTCAAAGGTGAGGACAGAACTTGGAATTGCTGGACTGAAATACATAAGCCTCTACTGCTTGAGTTAAAGGCCCCAGTTCCCTTAGGCAAAGCTGCACCAGGCTCATGGACATGTAGCTAAAGCCCAGCCACCACTGGAGAGTGACAGAGTGCCACACTGAATGTGTTTTACTTTCCCGCTTGCCAGGGAAGCTCATCCTGACCTTCAAAGGACGACGAGCTTCAGAGGGGGCTCTGCCATTCTAGGAGATGTGGGGTGTCCCAGTTGTTGCACAACTTTAACTATATCTGTTTGTATATAGTTATAGTTAAAGTGACACAACCCCCTAAGTATGGACAGTTATACGGCATAAAGGGGCTTACACTGGTGTAGCTTATTTCTCTAAATTTAGGGACATTCTGCTACCTTTACTCACAGTGAGCAGTGTCGTGCTCCAAGAATAGTCCCACTGAAGTCTGTGGGTCTATTCACACAGTAAGGCTCCAAGAACTCCCAGGTTTGATGCACTTGCTTAACTTCACACACTGTATGTAGCCCTTGACTTTCTGTAAGTGCATGGAGTTAAACCTATGTGTCAGTTTTTAGAGGATAAGGGCCTAAGGGACTACTGCAAGGGCCAGACTTTCAGAAGTACTCAGCTCCCATGGACACTTACAATGAGGACTTTCTAAGATGTTTTGAAAATCTGGCAACACTTGAGTAAGGATGGCAGAACCTGACCCCCTTATGGAACCTGTTGGAGAGACTGAGTGAAATGACTAGGCTGTAAAAGAGCTTTCGGGATCTGTTGCAGAGATTAGAGAAGCCAAAGTAAATGTGGAAGATAACACATGTTTACACACATGCACTAACACAAGTTTTTTTTCCCAAAATAGCCACTTGCATTTTATTTATAGCTATTTTTTTATTTCTTCTGCGACTGAGCTGAACATTTACATAAGGGAAAAAAGGAGAGCCGATGAATAACCATTGCATGTGCAGGCTGCAATCATCATTAGACCTGCCACTGTGGACAGATGTCTGGATCAAACAGCTCACCAGAATTAGCAAGTATCGTTTAACTTTGTGAAGTTTTTAACTCGTGCTGGGCAAACCTCAAAAAGTTCAGAGGTTCATTTCCAAGCACCAAAAAGATACAGGGCCGACAGTCCTTATGCAGTGATCACTCAGTCCTAAGTCTCTTTGGCCCATGTAGACTCACAAAGCTAGATTGTGACGTAGTTGTACCTTATACACGTTGTATATATTACCATGGTATCTGGTCATCTCACAATATTTAATGCATCTGTTTGTACAACACTGCTTTGAGACAAGGCAGTACTGATATCCCTATGTTACAGATGGAGAACTTAGGCTTGGAGAGGCCAAGTATCTTGCTCAAGGTCTCAGGCAGAGTCTGCTGTGGGGCAGGGAACTGAACACATGTTTCTGGGTTGCAGGGACCATCTTTCCTTTCCTGGAGCTTGTCCAGGTGCCCATGAACTTGTGCTGCATGATGTCCCTCTACTCTCCTCTCAGAAAAGGTGGCCAGGGAATGGTGGGGAACGGGATCCAGCTGTGGAGACTGGCAGGAAGTGGGAAGCATGGAGGGGCTTATGTCTTAGAGGTTCAGTTGGAATTTTGGACAGAAATTCCCTGCAAGCTCTTATGGTCCCCAGAGAAAGGCAGAGTTGTCTACTCAGCTGAGCAGAGCGTCAGTCCTGAGACACTTGTGTATGGAGATCACTTTGGAGTCACAGGGCCTCCTGCACAGAAAGGGCTTTGCAAAACTGAACCCTCTTAGTTCCAATCCTGGATTTTCCACTCTTGCTTTATGGCCTGGAGCAAGTCACTTCATCCCCCTGTTGCAACTCCCTCAAAACAGGAATGACATTTAGTCTCCTCACAAGGATGTGGTAAGGACTGATTAATGTTTGTAGGGTAAAATTCACCCCTGCCACCTACATATGACAGCAATGCTTACTTGCAAGCATTCAGTTAAATTCTCAGTGGAATTGAGTGAGGCCCTGCCTGCCAACCCTGCCACTGAGCTTCACTAGAACAAATGCTGGGGGAAAGTGAAATTAAAAACTAATTTCAGTATTCTCGCCAGAAGTGCTTGTGTAGCCAAGTGGAAAGTCTGAGTTGTCGACCCCACTCTGTGTCGATTCACAGATGATATGAGTCTGGTACAGCCTCAACTAGGGCACGTTGCTGCTTTAGCTCAAGCTGTAGCAGCTCATGCTTTTCCCTGTTTCACCTCCTGGGTGGCCCATGAAGGCAGCGATTACAGCTGTATATTTATACACTGAGGGAACAGAGACAAGACCATGTGGTTTATCTGACTAATCAGAACTAAGGACCATGGCTCAAATTTTGAATAGTCAGTCTGTATTTTGTCCGTGTTTCAGTTCAAACAGATATTCACCCAACTGATTTGAGTAATAAATTATTTTTGAAGAAATGGTGATCTGCTCATGGATATTCTCATGCAGAAGATGTGGATAAATTTGTCAGATAGTATGTTGGTTGGGAATTATTGCTCTCTTGTATATTCTCATTCTTATTTTGTTATTTATTACATGTCAGAGCATCTCTAATTGCTGCTACAAGACAATGATAAAGGATCACAGAAAAGGTCACTTTCTTCAAACACTGAACAAGGAATTTTATGAGACTAAAGAAAACAGTATCATCTCCTAAGCTACCTTGCTTTCCTCCCTATTTGCTTAGAACCTTCCCTCAGCTCCACCCTCTCCTGGCTTCCTGGTACAATTTTAAAGAAACAGTACATCTATTGTCAAGAGGGTTACATGGGACACACTATCACCTTGTTGCAAGGTCACACCAAGAAGACTTCATGACAATACATTTGGGGCTCTTCACCTGTCCCACAAGGTGGGATCTAGTGGGCTCTGAGTGTGTTTGTGTTTTACAGTGAGTGGCAGTAATCCTTATTCTCCTCCTTTACGATTAATTCAGTCATCACCCCCTCTGCCTGCAGGGTTGGCAACATTACATTTCATTGGAGGTAGTGGTGGTGGTGTCACAAGCGCTGGATTGCAGTGTCACAATGGCTAAAGAGAGAGACGAAGGAGGCAGCTAGCTATAAAGGAGAAGCCTTGTTCTCTTTAGTGCACATAAAAACTTTGGCAGTTGCCAATGATGGGAAAGGAAACAGAGGGGAAAGGACATGACAGTTTAATGAGGTCTTAGAAAAATAACATTTTTTTAAACTTTTTATTCTTGCATATTTAGTCTTATGTAACACACAGCCCTAAACCTTGGACAGAAATAGCGATCCACTTTCTTAACAGCCTGGCTTACAAAACTCCCACATTTTAAATCTCCAGGCTCCTCTGGAGCAGAGGGCTGTCAATCAGATCAGACGCTGCTTGCATTAAGGACAAGTTTCTCTTTGGTTAAGCAGAACTTGCTGCACTTGGTAAATGGTGTTAACTGCACACCAGCATCCTAGCTCTGAAGGGCTGATAGTCAAAACAACATGAATAGACCTGTTACAGGCCAAAGCAATGCATCTGGGTCACACACAAGCAAACTAAGTGGTGTAGAGCTAATGTTATGCTTCCCACTTGTCCACTGCTCATGGGCAGGGGAGTAGATTACTGTTATTTAATCATAGAATATCAGGGTTGAAAGGGGCCCCAGGAGGTCATCTAGTCCAACCCCCTGCTCAAAGCAGGACCAATCCCTAAATGGCCCCCTCAAAGATTGAGCTCACAACCCTGGGTTTAGCAGGCCAATGCCCAAACCACTGAGCTATCCCTCCCCCCATGATTGGATCTTCCCTACCCAGAATCGGTGCCCAAACGTACAAAACCCAATCCCTGTTCTTCTGCAGCCTTTGTTGCTGGCCACCTCATGCAATCTGGTTCCGAAACGAGGCCTGTCTGCATCACCAGTGTAATTACCAGTCTCTGCCATAAGCCCAGGAGCTGAACGGGCATGGAGGTTCAACTTCCTTCCCAGCTGGGTAGATAGGACCGAGGCCTACTTGTCCTTATCCTGATCACAGCTTGCATGGCCAGAGCCTGTGCTGGATTTGTTCTGTAGATAAACAGGGAACTTTAGGTTGAATGGCTTCCATTTTTAACCCCTCTGCACTTTGAGTACTGGTGGTTAGAGATTAATGTCATGCCATCCCCTCTCTCTCTCCAGCTCTCCCTTGGCAGCAGAGCTGTGTGTGGTTGAGGGCAAGCCTGGGCAGGTAGGCGATACCAATTTGTTTGCCAAAGGTAACATTGTGTTGCAGTAGCATGCTCTGATTGGAGCTGATCCACTGAACACCTTTGTTTTCTCAATACAGTGTGAGGTGGAATTGGACCACATTAAAAAATAACAAATACTCACCAACAAAGCTGTGCATACAAGTTTCTTCCTGGAGCTGGTCACCACACACAGTAATTACTGAAGGAGTTCAAAGTTCAGACCCACCATGGGATGCACTCAATTCTTTCCTTGTTCCATTAGGCCTCCTTGCTCAGAGCACCTCTTTATTTGTCCTCTGGTGACAGAGGCAATGTCAGCTTGGCTGGAATACACATGGAAATCATCAAGTCAATGAAACATGCAATGGTGGGTGGTGGTGTTGGCAGCAGGTGAGGTGGGGGGGCACCTGGGAACAAATGTTCTATTGAGATGATGATTAATTCTGAGAAAGCCAGGCTAACTTGCTTGTCTCTGAATAACTCATGAAAACAAACAGCTTCACAATGCCTCTGTATTGATGATCCATGTCCCCGACATTTATTCATGAAGTAATCTTTTCAAACAGTTAAACTCTGGAGACTTCAAAGCCTCAGAGAGAAAAGACAACTGCCTGGAACTGACTTTCCACAGTCAGATAAATGGGAAATTGTATTCTGAAAGCCTACGAGTGATTCTATTAGGAGTCATCTTTGGCCACGGGAGAATACAGCAGTGTGTTTATGGAAAGATTTATTTTTATCTTAGCAATGCCAAGGACAACATGCCTGGCCATGGCTGGAACACTTGTACGGCTAAAGACATGAAAGACAATGAGTGGAAAATTTTCAAGTTCTCCCTCACTTCAAGACATCATCTTAGTACGTGATCATACGTCACATCTCTCTCACGTGCACACACACGTGTCTTTCATGTCTATAGCCATATGGGTGTTCCAGCCATGGCCAGGCATGTTACTTTCTGCATTGCTAAGATAAAAATAATCTGTCCAGAAACATACGATATATCGAGTATCACCACGTAATACCGGGGAGGAAGGAAGGGCTAGCGACTAGGACACAGGACTGGGATTCAAGAAACCTGGGATTAGCGCCCAATTCAGACACACACTTCCCATGTGACCTTGGGCAATTCACATAATCTACCCCAAGCCTCAGTTCCCTATCTCTAAAATGAGCATAGCACTTCCTTACCTCACAGGCTTTAAGCAGAGTCCTTTGCCATGGCAGCACTTTAACATCCCTGCCCCTTTTGCCTCTCCCACCGGTCGCCCTGCCGCTAGGGTCGGTACTGCCAGGGCCGCTGACAGGGACGGGGCAGCAATGTTAAAGCACTGCCGTGGCAAAGGACCCTGCTTAAAGCACTGCTGTGGGTTATTGCCCCTTTTGCCCCCCGCCTCCGGCCCTCCTCCAGCAGCTGGAGCCCTGGGCCCTTTAAATTGCAGCTGGAGACTCAGGCAATGTGGGCCAGGCGGCGTGGAAGGGCTGGCTGGGTGACACTTTTGAGTGCTAGACTTCATAGCCTTAACGTTTTTAATGTTGTTTTGGGGTGTAATATAATATGTATAATATCATAACATGATATCTCACACAGAGGTTTGATTATATGCACCACATACGGGTGTGTACAGTTACGTTCCAGGATGTCATTTCTCTATTTGGATGCATATATTTTAGGTACGTGTGTGCATGTATAAACAGTATAGATGTATGCATTTTTTAAAGTGTATCTTCACTCTATGTGTGCATGTGTATAAATTGATGGATTTACAAGGATCTGCACCTTCCTGGAAGCTCAGGGCATATTCTGAAAATTTCATGCCGTTCCATACATCACTGCATTGTGTTTTTAGTCCTTGCTTGCAAGGAAGCAAGACAAAGAGTAAAGGAAGACAAATCTTCTGTGAAGTCTTTCATTGGCGATTTCTCCCAGATGTCTCTACTGCTTTAAGCTTGCACCATCACCAACTACATACGTCTGTCTTTTGAATTAGATTGTGATCTTGTGTGCATAGCACTGATCACATTGCTAGTGCTCAAAAATAATCTCTCTCTCCACTGCAGCTCTATAGTGCACCCATTACTAAGCCTGTCCCTATGACACATGCTGGCAGAGGACTTCCCCACAGGAAAGAAAAATGTTCCATGTGATTGGGGTCTTGTCTCAGGCTGCCTGGCCCTTTAGGCAGGCTGAGCTTAACCTGGCCTGGGACCTAGCAGTTATCTCTCAATCAATCTCGATCTGATCCGTAGGCAACTGCTGAGGTACCACTCAGCAAACTTGTTTTTAAAAGCTTTGTGTAACTGAGCTTCTTCTCAGCAACAGAAAGAGCTACGTGCTCAGCCACATTTCTTCCCACAATGCACTGCACACGTACTAAACTTTTTATAGAAACACTCTTGGGATTTGGTTTTTTTTTTTTGTTTTTTTTTTATTTTCATCTGTGGGGTTTATCCCACCAGTTGGTCTAATCAGCTCCCAAAACTGACTGATTCTGGGAAGCTGTGCAGAAAAAATAACTCGTGAGAACTGGAAAAATAGAAGCTTGGGACATGCAGGCTATTAATAAAAGCTTGTTCTGCAAAGCCCTGCAGTTTGAGTTTGATGCATTGAACAAGCAGAAGGAGGCTCCTTCATTTGGGTTAAGCTCCTATTGAAAGGATGGCAATGCTTACTAAGCTTTCTGACCCGAGCTTGGCTTTGTGGGCATCCAGTAGCACTGAGTCCCAAAGAGCCTCAAGACTGCAGAGTGATTTGACAGTCTGATGCCAATGCCCTTGATCATAGAGGAAGTTACTGAGGAGACAAGTTCCTTCCAAGTCTGTGCCTTGTCTTACAACCCCTCAGTCTTGCCAGCTTTAAGCTTTAGCCAGTTGCAGTTCATCAAGGTGATGGTCTCAGCTAGGTATTGAGAGATCTGACAGATGGGGCTTTTTACGTGTGATGGAAAGGAAAGAGAGAGCAGAGTCATCCCCAGGGTGCGCTTGTGTGTTTGCTAGATGGCTATTAGTATTATTTCCCTGACCAGTGTGAAGACGGGCTGTCTTGTCTGTGATCTGTGCTAGCTAAAGTGTGCTACAGGTTCTCCCTCTGAGCAATGTATCATGCCATGTTTTAATAGCGCAGTCCCGCCCTAGGGAAGGGGAGCGGCATTAGAGCCACACTAGCATCAAGAGTGTTCAACCCAGTTTGAAACTAGCACTATTCTGGTCCCACCGTGGACAGGACCTAAACATAACTTAAAAAAGGAGAACCTGTGATTGGGTCAGAACCCCATGTGCAGCTGAGCAGCCCTGCGCCGTAAGAGGTTTTCTGCTTTCTTAATCCTGGGGTCAACTTGAGTCCATCTTGGGACCTAGCATAACTGAGAGTTGCCAAAGGTTCACTGGCTGGCACAGTTCCATAGGGATTGTCAGAGTGCAGAGGCATGTTTCTTCCCACCTTGACAGGCCCCTCTATGCGTGGGCGGGTGTGTAACAGAAATCATGTTGTACATTTCCTATGAATTCTTCTGCTCCAGCTTTACACTGCCTGAGCAGCAGGGGTGCTGGAACAGTTTACATGGTGGTGGTGCTGATAGCCATTGAACCAAACTGTAAACCCTGAATATAATGGAAACCACATCAAGAAAAGGGGTATGGCAGCACCCCCAGCATCCCTAGTTCCAGCACCTATGCTGAGCAGCACAAAGCAGCTATACATAGGTGCTAGAACTAGGGATGTGGGGGGTGCTACAGCACCTCCTGACTTGAAGTGGTTTCCCTTATATAAAGTTTGGTTCAATGTCTCTCGACACCCCCACTATAAAAACTGTTCCAGTGCCCCTGCAGCTGTACGATAGGCTGAGAATCTGGTCCCTCTTGGGATGTGGGCATCTCGAAGAGATGTTCCTGATCAGTACTGGAATGTTGTAATGTTTTCCCTTTCATGTCTGCCTTTCCTTGTATGGTGTGTTATTCCTACAGCTGCTTTTAAATTCTTTGAGGAATAAAACCAAGTGCCTGGGAACTGCACACATGAATATACCTTCAGTAAAAGCAACCCATTCAAAACAATGCATTCTCTATACCAGGGTAGGCAACCTATGGCACACGTGCCAAAGGCGGCACGTGAGCTGATTTTCAGTGGCACTCACACTGCCCGGGTCCTGGCCACCAGTCCAGGGGGCTCTGCATTTTAGTTTATTTTTAAATGAAGCTTCTTAAACATTTAGAAAACCTTATTTACTTTACATACAACAATAGTTTAGTTATATATTATAAACTTATAGAAAGAGACCTTCTAAAAACATTAAAATGTATTACTGGCACGCGAAACCTTAAATTAGAGTGAATAAATGAAGACTTGACACACCACTTCTGAAAGGTTGCCGACCCCTGCTCTATACCATCGTCTTGAAAATGAGCCTGTGAATGAATTGCCTTCTTCTGACAGCAGGATGCTATAAATATAGCACAAGGCTATGCTTACTGTGCCCCACATCTTCCAGTCTGATTTAAAAAAAAAAAAAAAGGTACTACTCCCAAATCAGAGAAACTTAGCAGTATATTAGCAAGGGAGTCTTGTGTGACTTTTTCATAGTGAAGACCAGAGCATGTCCCACTATATTGGACTCAGATAAGAAATGGATCAGACAAATATATATGGGGGCATATACTGAGTAGGGGTCTCGGTATTTAATTTCCCTTCCTCAAATCAAGATCTATAATATGCTTCCTGATCTGTGTGTGTCTTTCAATAGCTTTGTGGGTTTTTGTTTTTTTTCCCTGCTGGATACTTTTGGATGTGGTTGTACTAGCCAAACATTTCACAGTAGCTACAGCAGAGATTGTTTTACGACTCTGAGACAAGAGTATAGAAGGTGCCGTAAACTATCCAGCAAGTCTGTTCTGTCAGCAGGTGAATACGTTAGCAACACTTCTCTGCAAGCTGAAACAGTATCAGAGAAAAACACTCTTCTTCACAGCTGGAACATGGCTGTCAGAACAGGAGTAGGGGGGTGTGGCTTGCTTTTATTTTATTTGGACCTGCTATCAAAGGAGGTAAGGGAGCTTCTTGAACTGCTGGGGCTTAATCCAAGTGGACCTAGCACAAATCCAACACAGGGTCTCTATCTGTTCTTCAGAGTTGTCTCCTTTAGGCTTCAGTGTATCCCAGTGCTATGCAGCAGAATTAAACAACTAGACGGAGGTTAGACCAGAAAGTATATGCACAATTACACTTTCTCTCTCTCGTTCTGCAGCAGCAGCAAAAACAGAGTTAGACCCTGGAGCTTTTCCCAAGCAGAACCCAACTGTTTACTTAAGACTTGCTGACTCTGAACTGAACACATCACTTAGACAGTCCCAGGAGTGAAGATGAGCTAAGTAAGCCTCACAGTTAATAGCAGTATCCCATTTTACAAGGGAAAATGCCACTGGAGATGCATGCTATGTGATGGCGTCACAATCCCTGCCCGTGGAGGCTGTGGGTTCTTTTGAATTCCCTGGGGTGAAATTTCCCTGTGGCACGAGGCCTAGGCCCTATCTAAACCCTCAGGGCTTAAGCAGGACTTATGTGGTGCCTTGGCCTTGGACTGGCCTTCACAGTGCTGCCAACTCGCATGATTTTATTGTGAGTCCTGCCATAATTGGTGTGTTTCTTAAAGCCTCAGCTCCTGGAGTCATGTTACAAGGTGGCCACCCTCCAGCTGGATTGGGGATGGGACCAAATGTGGTAGGTGTGCATAGGGGCCCTGCATGCAACTTAGGCAGATGAACGCCTGTCTTCCCCCAGATGTGGACAGTGCTGGGGCTTAGGTGGGAGATAGGCAGCTGGAGGCTTAGAGGGTGGCAGCAATATGCATACTCAGAGGCAGAAACGTAGGTGCTGAGGGAGTTTGGGCACCTACAGTGTTAGACAGGAGTTTTGTGGATTGTAGTGGAGCCTAAAACTGGGACTTCGGCAGGGATTGAGGCACCTAAGTATTCAGACCCTCCATGCCTCAGTTCCCCACCTGTAAAATGGGGCGAATAGCACTACCCTGCCTCACCTACATTAAAGATTGTGAGGAGCTCAAGTCAGATACTATAGTAATGGGCGGCAGCTAAGCACCTAAAAGATCTATCTAGATAGACTCCAATGGATTCAGGATCTGGGTTTAGCAATCACGTTAGGAGGCGGCAGCCACAGTGTGGGCTCTTTCCTGTGTTAGCTAGGAAGAGAAATGGTGTGTCAGCTTCAGTTATTTCCCTCTGGGGACAACAACGAACAACTGCCAGGGCAATTGGTCAACAGGTGACTAGCTCATAGAGTAGGAAAATATGATTTGATACAAGCTTCATACAGGGATATAATTCATGGCAGCAGCTTAAATACCAGTCCAAGTTATGCGTCTGCCACTGAATCAACAGTTTGATTCTCACCTCGTAATAGCTCTAGCCGTATGAGCTGTAACTGACTTTTTCGCTACATGCGTTTGCAGGATAGTATGTGTGGACTCAGCTTTACAAAGGAGTTCTGTTTGCTGAAGGATTTTCTTTCTTCTCCATATTTGCAGCCCACGCTCCAGCATGACTCCCAGCAGCTGCTGGGACAATGAAAACTCTGACCAACTGCAAGGGCGCAGCTGCATCATGGAGCATGCACACTTGTGTACTGCTTTCAAACTGGGCATTTAGGAAGGCAAACAGCAACAGAAAGCAGACCTTTTGATCAGTAAGGGTGACGGCTTTCTGAGGCTCCCTGCCATCTTAAATCTCTATTAAGACACCAGTGTAGACTTTCATTGGTAATATGCAAATACAGTGACTACTTTGTGTACAGGATCTAGAACTCACAGGACAAATCTTCCGTTTTGGGGCTGGACGGCTGTAGGTTCAAGTCCCTCACGGGTGTATAGGCTCATATGCACTCTGGCCATTGCTGTAAATGTAGAGCGTAGTGTCACTAGCAAAAGCCCTATCCTTAGGGGTGACACCTTGAGCTGCATTGTCCTCTGTTCACCCCCAGAAAGCAAATGAGGCATATGACATCCTATTTATAGCTGCATAAAACCTGTCCAGGTGCCATTGTTACTGACTCTGCCATCAGAACAAATCTTCTTAAATTCCATCGTCCATATACATTAAGGAACTTTTCTGGGTTTCCCAAACCTACTAGAGGCCCAAGCTGCCTCAATCTGTGTTTCACCTTTGGGCTGAAATATGCCAGGTCCAACTTTACTGCTGTGGTTGTCACTAGAATATTTGGATCCCTCAACTGATTTATCATCACTTCAGCATTGCATCTGTCCCCATTTATTATCCTATATATAACCAGATGGAACTACCAGACTGTCCCTATGGCAAGAATGCATTCTAGGCCACAGGTGCCTCTTTGTACTGATTAAAAAAAGGGTTAGAAGCAAGTGTCAATTAGAAAAGCAGAACATTGAAACTCTTTCAAAACATACCGGCATACTTTAGCCATTGAGAAGAGTACACCTAGTGGCTCACTGCCTGGATCGAATCAGGAGAATCCTAGATGGCAGGAAACTGAACCTTTGCTGTTTGGACCTGGAAAAGACAAATGTTGGATGTGACATTGCACTCCATATGATTTTATGAAAATATGCTAATGAGTGTGAATATAATGTAACTGGAATATGCTTCATGCAAAAGGCCTCTTGTAAGGTATTATTACAAATCTTATAATCTACTGAATGTGTTTATCCTATTTCTATGAATGTATCATTCTTGTATCTGAAACTAGGAATATGAAATATAACTCTGAGATCCTATTGTAGTTATGTGAAATGTGGGCCATTAATGGTGGTTTAGAATAGACTCATAGACTTTAAGGTCAGAAGGGACCATTATGATCATCTAGTCTGACCTCCTGCACAATGCAGGCCACAGAATCTCACCCATCCACTTCTATAACAAACCCCTAACCTATATCTGAGTTATTGAAGTCCTCAAATTGTGGTTTGAAGACCTCAAGCTGCAGAGAATCCTCCAGCAAGTGACACGTGCCCCATGCTGCAGAGGAAGGCGAAAAACCTCCAGGGACTCTGCCAATCTGCCCTGGAGGCAAATTCCTTCCCGACTCCAAATATGGCAATCAGTTAAACCCTGAGCATGTGGGCAAGACTCACCAACCAGCACCCAAGAAAGAATTTTCTATAGTAACGCAGATCCCAACCCATCTAACATCCCATCACAGGCCACTGGGCATACTTACCTGCTGATAATCAAAGATCAATTGTTAAATTAATTGCCAAAATTAGGCTATCCCATCATACCATCCCCTCCATAAACTTATCAAGCTTAGCCTTAAAGCCAGATATGTCTTTTGCCCCTGCTACTCCCCTTGGAAGTCTGTTCCAGAACTTCACTCCTCTAATGATTAGAAACCTTTGTCTAATTTCAGGTCTAAACTTCCTAGTGTCCAGTTTATATCCATTTGTTCTTGTGTCCACACTGGTACTAAGCTTAAATAATTCCTCTCCCTCCCTGATATTTATCACTCTGATATATTTACAAAGAACAATCATATCCCCCCTCAGCCTTCTTTTGGTTAGGCTAAACAAGTCAAGCTCTTTGAGTCTCCTTTCATATGACAGGTTTTCCATTCCTTGGATCATCCTAGTAGCCCGTCTCTGAACCTGTTCCAGTTTGAATTCATCCTTCTTAAACATGGGAGACCAGAACTGCACATAGTATTCCAGATGAGGTCTCACCAATGCCTTATATAACGGTACTAACACCTCCTTATCTTTGCTGGAAATACCTCGCCTGATGCATCCTACAACTGCATTAGCTTTTTTAACAGCCATATCACATTGGCGGCTCATAGTCATCCTGTGATCAACCAATACTTCGAGGTCCTTCTCCTCCTCCATTACTTCCAACTGATGTGTCCCCAATTTATAACTAAAATTCTTGTTATTAATCCCTAAATGCATGACCGTGCACTTTTCACTATTAAATTTCATCCTATTACTATTACTCCAGTTTACAAGGTCATCCAGATCTTCCTGTATGATAACCCAGTCCTTCTCTGAGTTAGCATTACCGCCCAGCTTTGTGTCATCCGCAAACTTTATTAGCACATTCCCGCTTTTTGTGCCAAGATCAGTAATAAAAAGGTTAAATGAGATTGGTCCCAAAACTGATCCCTGAGGAACTCCACTAGTAACCTCCTTCCATCCTGACAGTTCACCTTTCAGTATGACCCGTTGTAGTCTCCCCTTTAACTAGTTCCTTATCCACCTTTCAATTTTCATATTGATCCCCATCTTTTCCAATTTAACTAATAATTCCCCATGTGGAACCATGTCAGATGCCTTATTGAAATTGAGGTAAATTAGATCCACTGCGTTTCCTTTGTCTAAAAAATCTGTTACTTTCTCGAAGAAGGAGATCAGATTGGTTTGGCACCATCTACCTTTTGTAAAACCATGTTGTATTTTGTCCCAATTACTATTGACCTCGATGTCCTTAACTACTTTCTCCTTCAACAATTTTTCCAAGACCTTACATACTACAGATGTCAAACTAACAGGTCTATAGTTGCTCGGATCCCTTTTTCTACCTTTCTTAAAGATAAGAACTATGTTAGCAATTCTCCAGTCATATGGTACAATCCTAGGACAATTGGCTGTAAATGGCTCTGTTTACTTGCAAGCCTTCCTCTGAGTTAGGCCAGGAAGAATGGAGGCTTGGGGTCTCACAGGACATATGACCATGTCACCTGGTACTGGAATCCATCTTAAACCTGGGGCTTTTCCATTTAGAAGGAGGGGTGGGGGACCCAAAGAGACAAAAGATTCTCTCCTTGTGCCAAAAGTATATAAGGGGGTAGAACAGAACAAAGGGACGGCTATCATGCAAAATCCCTTAGCTACCACCTGAGCTGGAACAAGGACTTTACCAGGGGAAACGATTGGGCCCAGACTTGAAAGGAGTCTAGTCTGTGAAAGAAGCTTATTGGAACATCTCTGAGGGTGAGATTTACCTGCATTTAGTTTCCTACTATATTAGACTAGCGTGTTTTTGTTTTATTTTGCTTGGTAATTTACTTTGTTCTGTCTATTATTACTTGGAACCACTTAAATCCTACTTTTTATACTTAATAAAATCACTTTTTGCTTATTAATTGACCCAGAGCAAGTAATTAATTCCTGAGGGAGCAAACAGCTGTGCATATCTCTCTATCAGTGTTATAAAGGGTGAACAATTTATGAGTTTACCCTGTATAAGCTTCATACAGAGTAAAACAGATTTATTTGGGGTTTGGATCCCATTGGGAACTGGGCATCTAGGTGCTAGAGACAGGAGCACTTCTTAAGCTGTTTTCAGTTAAGTTTGCAGATTGTGGGGGACTTGGTTCAGACCTGGGTCTGTGTTTGTAGCAGGCTAGCGTGTCTGGCTCAACAAGACAGGGTACTGAAGTCCAAAGCTGCCAGGGAAAACAGGCTCAGAGGTAGTCTCGGCACATCAGGTGGCAGGCCCAAGGGAGTTTTTGTGACCCAACCCATCACACACTCAAAGGTTTTCATGTTTATCCAAACCTCCTGATTCTGACCCCTAGCAGAGTGAAGGCAAAGTGAATAGCTCCTGAGAGGATGGGCCAAATTTAGAGTTGTCTAATCTGGTAGAGCTTTTTTTGAGCCACTATGTGGCCGTGTTACAACAACTTAGACTCCTCTAGCCCCAGATTTATGTCCTCTTGCATCACCTCTAAATCTGGCACAGTGTGTGAGAATATAAATCTTCTTCAATGTATAGAACCTTCTTCCCTTTGAAATGATCCTAGGGTTTTGGATCTACAGGTGTAATCCTAGTGCAGTACATAGTCTGTGTGACTACTTCATTTCTCAGTCCAGATCTACCATCATATCTTCCTGTTAGAAATGTTGGACCTGTTATTTCTGACACTTCTGTGGATGTAAATCAGGAGTTATGCTTGTATAAAACTGGTGTCTGGGGTGAGGCAAATCAACCCCCTTTTGAGTAGGTCCTCACTTCTGTCTGTTACTTACATCCAAATAAACACACACCTGATTTCCTTCTTCTGTTACCAGCTTATGCTGAATTATGTCTTTCCACTTGCCCAAATTATATTCTTTTGTATTCATCCTTAAAATTAATCCTTTGATCAAGTCAAAGGTATGAGTCCATTGTGCCTGTCAAGCTCTGAACACAAACACCTTGCATAAAAGGTAATAAGCCCCCATGATTACTTTAAAAACCTTTAGTGGAATCAATCCCTTTTAATATGTTAATTACAAATTCACTCTAGGGGATCCTTTCTTTTCTGAGAGGTTACAATGCTTTGATTAGAGGTGATGTACATGGAATATAGACTATCACATGAATAAACCATTCCAACATTGACATCGGGCTGAACCAAAACGAGGTAGAGAGGTTATAATGTGATACAGACCAGGAAGCTCCCCTGAGTGCATTTTTTCACATTGTTGTAACCTTTCCTGCATTGCTTAGGGACTGTGGGACTGGTCTGCAAAGCACTGATGTATTAAACTATGTTCTGTCCTGGCCAAGGATCAGGCCAACATTGGTCAAAAGAGAGAAAAGGGCTACATAGAGTTTAATAAAAAAGGTTTTTCTATGTGATTTGGTCATGTATTTCAGAGCTCCTCCTTACTTTTGACTTCAATATCCAGGCCTTATTGAATGTACTCCATTTATCTATTCGCTGCCAGTATCCTATGCTGACTAAAGGGGCGGTGGCGAAGTTTACTTGCGGCCCTTAGGTGGAGTCGGTTAGCACCATTGGCAACAAATGAGTTAATCCACTGCTCCTTCCAAGTGCGAAAGTGTTTCCATTGGTGATGTTTATGCAAGGCAGTGTGCACGCTCAGCAGAGAGAGATTATGTAAAAGGGAATGGTGACCCAGTGAAGTGTAATTAGCATAGCCGTCACAAAGGAAAAGAACATGTTTGTACAGATTATTTCCAATTTTCAGCAACACCTTCTCACTTGCTTTAACCAGATTTCTCAAATGGGGACTAATTAGCACTACCTTGGAAGCTCAGCTCTCTCTAGGCAGTAGCTTCGTGTATTTCTTCTGAGGGAAGCTGCAATAAATACTATATCAGAAGCTGATAAAAAGCAAGGAAGGATTTTAATGCCCTAAAACTAAATAAAGAAGGAGAATAAGTTCATCTGCTCTGACTTGGAGCTATACTTTTGCTCTTCCCTACAGCAGCAAGAGTTGTGGTGTACATTTTCTACCCTGCTTCCTGCACTTACTCTAATGAAAAAAAAAAGAAGTATTTTAACCCATATAGACCTTTTGGACTAATATACAAACAGTAGGGAGAGATCACTTTGTTTGCTGATGAAATGCAGCCACCTCTGTGTTCAAACCCAGCAGCTGTTTAACAGCACAGAGAAGCATTACAGAATACTTAATACTACATTTACAGTGCCAGAAGTTAATAATTCACTCAACTGTAAGCAAAATGAAAGATGCCACTGCTATTCTAAGCATTAGATTCCTCTTGCTAAGTGAATAAAGGGCAAGAGGATGCCTGAGATTTCATCTATCAAAGCTCATGTACATGCAGACCTATGATCACAATAGTGAGTTATCAGCTAGTTTATGGAAGTTAATTATGATGATGATGATGATACAGCCCATAAATCTAACTAATCACTGTATGAATCTGAGGATCTCAAAGAACTTTAATAATAACCGTAATTAAACCTTTCAGATCCTGTGAGGTAGGCAAAGTGTTATGATACAACAGATGGGTAAATCTGAAGCACAGAAAGATTAAATGAGCTGTCCTAGCATGCAGAGCCAGCCAGTGGTTGAACCTACAAACCTTGACTCTCCATCCCTGGCTGTAAACACTAGACAACTGCACTCTTTTTTGTAAAGAAAATCCTCTTTAAACAGACCTTTTGTTAGAAGTAATTTTCCTAATAAGTTGATTAAGGTTTACCATGATGACTGTTTGCTTCCACACAAGCATTCTTTTATTACTGCAAAATGCCATGTGGTGTTGGTTACACCCAAAATATCAATATAAGCATAAACGCCTTTTGATTCTGTAACCAACAACAATTCAGTTATAAGCATTGGCTGAATACTTTCAACAGGTTCAGGCCTGGGAGATGCCTCCCCATCATGGCATGACTCCAGAGAGGTAAGGAAAAGCTCTGATAAAGAATCCCTAGAAACCCTTGCTCGTTTTATATGCTATAACAAACAAGTGATGTCATTGCTGATTATTGGACCTTAGTTAAAGTCAGTTGAAGCAGTTTAGAGCTACGCTCTGCTCTCTTACACATATTTTTTCCAAAAGACTGGACTAAACATTTCTAATCAATTGTTTACTGAACCTGGGGCCCACTTAACCATGTTTTCTTTATTTCCCAAATAAGATAACACTGCTATTCCAAAGGGTCTCTACAAATTTAACATAAACCATCCTTTTTTTCCTCAGGAATTAATTCTTTTTGGTCACTTGCTTTGACCTATTGCTCATGCTAATCGCTGACAGTCCACTCATGTCTAATGTGGGCCTATACTCTTTCATGTTTTGTTTTCCTGTGGTGCATACAATGATTGCCTTTGAGTGAGTAACTATCTAGCTTTTGTGCAGGCTCCCTGCAGTTTGATTATTATGTCTCTGCACTGTGAATATCTCTGGACATTTCTAGGGGGTCAAAGGGTCAGAGATGGACTCATGCTGCAAACTTCCAAGCTGGATTTCAACTTCTACCCCTACCATTCAGACATGTTCAGATTCTGACTTTTGTTTGGGGGCCATTTTTACACACTCTGGCTCAGATTAATGAAAAGAAATCACACACAGGGTTCCTCCCATATTTTAGTGAATAGAAGTGACATTTCTTAGTTTCTGAAACATTCTAAATATCTCTTTCCTTTTAAAGACTGATCTTTAGTTTCAAGTCAGTAGTTTCTAGTTCTGAAAAAATGGTTTGTCCTTAAAAAATGTGTTTGTTTTTTTGATCTATAATATAAGATTAGATAAATCACTTCAATTTTGTTAGCAACTAGAATTATTCATGGTTTCATAGAGTTTAAGGCCAGAAGGGGCCATTAGGTCATTCAGTCTCCCCTGTATATCTCAGCCCATTACGTTTCATCCAGTCACTCTTGTATTGAGCCCAATAATTTGTATTTTACTAAGTGTAGCTTCCATAAAAGCATCCAGTCTTGATTTGCAGACATTAAAAGAGGGAGAATCCACCACTATTTTTCCATAATTGCATTCCAGCTCTTGTACCCTGGAGACTTGATCCTGCTCCCACAGAAGTGAATGGGACTCTCCCCATGGACTTAAATGGGAGCAGGATGAGACCTTGGCAGAATGTCCCCGTGTTGGGGATAATAACCCTTGAAGGGATTGTTCAGTTACCAAAAAAGCCTTGAAACTTTAAAATGACATCCTGGAAACCTTTCTGTTGTAATAATTTCGGGAAAAGTTTATTTTTACAAAACTTATATTTTTCCCAAAATGAACATCTCCTTTTAGCAGACCCTTACAAATCATAGACACTGAAGATGGAATGTAACAATTTGATTCCTGTAACTATGATTAAAAATTAACTGTATACATTTTCAATAGGGCACACATTAAGTGGATTAAGAGCTCGCTAACTGAGAGTCCCACCCCACACCAAAAAGGGGAATTATCATTAACTGGACTGTTGCCGGTGGAGTTCTGTAGGGATCAGTACTAGACCCAACACTGGTCAGCATTTTCATCAGGGATCTGGAAGTAAATATAAAATCCCTGCTGAAAAATCTGCAGATGACACAAAGATTGGTGCAGTGGAAAATAACGATTATGAGAACAGGGCAGTCATTCAGAGGAAATCTCTCTCCCCCAACAGCAAACACAACCAGTTTCCCCTATGCACATTGTAAGTTGTGGAATAATACATTTTAAAGATCTTTAGGTGTAACTACCCAAGGTGGTGTTAATAATATAGCTAGTGAAAATTGTTTCCTTATTTTGTATTGTACTAAACATGATTAATCTGACACTGTCCCCTTAAATCAAGCAGTCCATCCCCAGAAGCCTGTGCAGGTTGGTTCCCTAGGCTGTATTCTCCCTCTGTCCAGACTAGTTTAAGTGGCTTGGTTTACTGATTACCACCCCTCTTTCTGTGAGATAGGGCTCCATACTCCAGAACTCCTCCATTATTTTATACATTGAGCCAAAAATCTCTTTGCTCAGTTTCATCCCATGGCCCCTAGTTATACCTTCATGGTGCCTGTATTCTTCAAAACTCAGCATTATTCTATTTAGATCCTTATACCACCCTCATCACCATAGTATGTGAGCATCTTCCAGGAGTGTGTTAAGCAATGTGACGCTCTCCCCAGGGGAAATACACACTTTCCACACTCCCCCTTCCTTATCTCTGGCCTTGACCACACTACTAGGCTTGTTCTTGTCTCCGCCCCCTCCCCCTCCCTTCAAAAAAAGGTAGAAATAGAGGAGTTCAGAGATGGCTGACAAGAATGATGAGGGATATGGTAAAACTCATATGAACAGAGACTGAAAGATTGGGACTGTTTACCTTAGAAAGGAGATAAATAAGAGGGGTCTTGATAAAAGCATGGAAAATAGACCATGGTATAGACAGAAGGCACAGTGGGAGCATCTGTTCTCCCTGTCTCAAGAAGAAGGTGACTTACAAGGAAATTGAAAGGTGGTCAATTCAAACTAATACAAGGAAATATCTTTTCACTCCATGTATGGTTAGCATGCGGAACTCATTGCCATAAGAGTGAGGCCAAGCAGGATTCCAAAAAGGATTAAATATTTATGAGTAATAAGAACAGCCAGAGTTATAGCAGTAAACATTTTAAGAGCTTTCAAAAGGGTATAAATCCTTAAACTGTGGGGTATAAGCAAACCTTAATTACTGGCAATTTGGAGGAAACTTTCCCTAGGGGAAAGTTAGCCAGAACTGCCTTCAACAGGGATTCTTCATCTGGAATTGGCCGGTGTCAGAGACAGGATACTGGAATAGGTGGACCACTCATCTGCGCCAGTGTGGCAATTCTTACATTTCCAGGTTTGATAATCTGTCCTCATAAATCCTAATATCGCTGACCTTTTAGGAAGTAGAAATCTTTATTCCACAACTGATCTCATTTACTTTGAAGCATGAATTTAACATACAGAAATGAATCTCTAATCTTGTAAAGCAAAGCAACAGTAAGTTATTATTTAACCAAACAATCCCCAGGAGGGATTTTAGAGGAACTAATTGCATTTAAAATGCTCCAGAAAAAAACCTGCAGGTAGCCTCACAAATGCTTAAAAAAACAAAGTAATAGGCCTGATTCTGATCTTGCAGAAGTGTAAACCAGGTGTAATTCTGTTGGAATCACTGGAGTTACACTGGCATATAATCAATAAACTGACAGCCACTTATACAGCATTTTTAAAATGCCCTATAACTATTTAACCAGCTTTTATTTTTCTGTATAATCTATGGCATATGTACTAAAGAAATACCAGAAAAGCGACTGGAATGGGGGCAGAAATTCAAGAAAGATCCTATGGAATTAGGTATGAGCCTTGTTTAAGGGGGTGCGAATGTTGTAGAGAAGGAAGACTCCTTGTCCATTTCCCTCACCCCTGTGGACCCAGGCTAGAGCCAGGCATAATCTGTTTTGTTTTTTTTTACTTGCTCCATGGAGCTATTGCATTCTATGATGTGGCTGCACTGTAGTTAAGGTTGCATTACAGAGTTCTGTCTTTAACAGGAGTTTTATTTTGTGGAAAACTCACTGAGATGGCAAAAACTTAAATAGAGAATGCCAACTGTGAGCACTATTTGAGTTTTTCATGGTGATTTTGATTTAAAGAAATGCATTGATACACAGAAAATAAAAGGCAAAACCTTGACAGTCACATCAGCAGCATTAAGGTAAAATAAAGTGTGGTCTACACTACAGAGTTAGGTTGACATAAGGGAGCTTATGAAGCTTCCTTTCCTGTTTTGTTTGCAAGTACTCATCTGGCCAAGTGACCATGGCTACTCCACGGAGCAAACGATCCCTGGCTTGGACCCTGCACTCACCCACACCCTTCCCAGAAGACCTATTATCAAAATGGAGAGAGCTGCACTGTGGGACAGCTGCCCTCAGTGGGCTGTTCTCGTTGGTGATGGAAGTGCTGCAAATGTAAGCACTATCTGACGCCTGTGCAGGGCCACCCCTACCAATTATGGTGCCCTATGCAGCCCGAGCACCTGCTCTCCTCCCACCCCCACCTCCTGTGGAGGGTCTGGGCTGTGTTCAAGGCCTGCGGGGCCATGGAAGCAGGAGCTGTGGGGGTGCCACTTTGTCCTGATCCAGGATGAAAAGTCAAAAACATTACATTTTTCATGGGATGGGTTTTCAAGCAAAATCCCATTTCAGGAAAATCCAAACAGATTTTTTTTCCACTTTCCTGCTGAAAGGCCATTGTCAAGTTCAGAAGAGAATGCACCAGGCCACTTCACCTCCTCTCCAGCTCCAGCCAGGGTGAAGAGGCAGCAAGCCCAGGTACCGAGTCTCCCTGCCTGCCCCCGACACCTTTGCCTCTCTGAAGCTGGTGGGGACTGGAGGCAGGGCTTCTCCAACCTTGCAGCTGGCAAGGTGACTGAGAGACTCAGAGTCAGGGTGCTCAGTCTGAGGGGCTCTCCAGGCAAGCTTTTGTCAGATTTACTGACTGAAAGGCAGGCAGCCAGGAGCTGTCATTTCAATATTCCCAGGGGGAGATCAAGTGCATGTTATTTCCAAAACTGAATTTTTTTCATAGAAAATTTTGCTTTTGCCAAATGGGCCTTTTTTCACTGCAAAATCATTCCTATTGAAACTTTTTTCAACCAGCTCTTCGTAAGTGCGGTATGCCATGTACTTAACCACTTTGCAGATTCTGGCCCCATGCAATGTACCTAGCAGCTGTTAGTCTCTTCTGTCATCATTATAATATAGATGGTTCCATACAAATGGTTCTTTGAATGGGGTGTGTTTTCTGAGAAGCCACTGCACACAGGTATTGATGCTGACATCTTTCCCTGTGCTTTTGAGATGTGCACTTGCTTTCTCGGCTGGATGGCACAGTGGGGAGAGAGAAATGTAATCGCCTTTGAATAGGTGCAGGGCTTTCAGGCAGACTTTGCTCATTCAGAGCTGCACTAAGCATTCTACTTTGCAAGGTTCCACAGAATGACAACCCAGAGTGATAATAAAAAGGAAAGCAAACTCTAACAGAAAGGAATGGGATGAGCTGTGTGAGTAATTAAAGGTTACATGATACAGTAGCCTGATTTGCACAGATTATTAATACAGTCATGTTTGCATTATATAAAGCATAATTAATATGCTGCCTGCTTACTATTGATTACACCCATCACTTGGCATGTCTAACAAGGCAACAATGGGTGAAACAGGCAAACCTCAAAAAAAACCCAGCTCTGCAAGCTCTCGTTATCACTGCATCTTACGGACACTGGGAATTGGAACTCCAGAGTTCTATTCCCATGTGGGTCACACTTTCTGGGCCTCAGTATCTCCATTTGCACAGTGGAGAAACAACCTCCTTCCAAGGGCATGAGTAATTGTTTGTTTATGAAATGCTTCCAGACTCTGATGAAAATGGACTATGGAAGTGAAAAGTAGTAAAACCACTGTAAGAAATTATGCCTCCCATTATTGTAATGTAAAAAATTGCAAGATTGACTTAATATCAATAATATTAAACCTACACAGATCCAAAGAAAAGCTTAAGATAGGACAGTTGAGAAGATGGTCTGGAGGCTAAGGATCATTCTCTCTTTAAGTTGCTGGCTCAAAACCAAATGAGGCTGGAATATGACCAAGGGTCCTCATTAACTGACAGAGAAGTGTGTTGATCTTTACAGTCCGCTTTCTTCTGGACAAGCATCCAGTTGGAACCAGTCAGTGACCTTGTTGGAGAGAATTCGAGATAGCAGAGAATTCAAGGACAGTATTGTATATATGGAGACTAAATTCTTCTTTCAATCTCAGAACTAGTCCCTACAGAAGAACACTGTGGCAGTGTGGGGGTAAACATACATTGGCTCTGTGACCTATCATTCCATATTCTTTATGAAAATATGCTTATGATATGAATATGACATAACTGAGATGTACTGTATGCAAGATGGCTCATGTGAGATATCATTGGAAAGGTTATTATTTACTGAATGCAATTATCCAGTTTGTATGCCTGTATCATTTCTGTATCTGAAGTTAGGGATATTGACTATGTATCTGTATTTCAACTATGCTACTTTGGGTGACACCTACTGCTAACACTTCAGGTACAACAATAGAAAACCAGACAAGGGGGGATGGCCTATCAGCGAGGATACTGAGCTGTGAAAAGCTTGGCCTTCCTGTGGATGCTCCATACTGCCACTGACTCATGGACGCTGTGATACTACAGGGTCAGGTGATCTTGTCACCTGATACTAAAACATTACCTAGGACTTCTTATAACTTTCCACTGTAAGGGAAGGGGGGTGAAGTTTGGGAACAAAGGATTCCCGCCTTATGTAAATCCTATTAAAGGATAGGGAGGAAGGCAAACAAGACTCCTTCTCTCCATGGCCTGTCTGCCCAAGAAGAAAGACTACAAAAGGGAAGGCAAGGGGGGAGTCCAGACTGAGACCGGGGTCCAGTCTGAAAAGGAATATAACTGGAACTCTGAACCACAGAAACTTTGCAAACTGCCTGCAACAATATCTAGGGTGAGAAATACTATTTGTAACCAATTTCTTTAATGAAACTAGCTTTGTTTGCATGTTTGATTTCATTTATTTAGTAATCTGCTTTGTTCCGTTTGTTGCCCCTTTTACCACTTAATATCTGCCTTTTATAGTTAATACAATTTGTTTTATTTATTATTAAGCCCAGTTTCTGTAATATCTAACTGGGGGTGGGGGGAAGAAGTGTGCACACTTCTCTCCACATTAAGGAAGGGGTCGAATTTCATAATATATCTTTGGGTCTGCACTCCAAGGGAGATGGATATCTGAGTGCTGCAGCAAGTCCCTTAAGCTGAGTCTTCCCAGAGCAGATCTGCCGCTGAGTGTGACCTTGCCTGTGTGTGTATTAGAGGAGGTTTTAAGAGCCTGGCTCAGCAAGACAGGTTAAAGGGGGCCCATACTGGCAGAACAGGTAGACTCTATGGTATTTCAGCACCTCAGGTGGCTCCCCAAAGGGGTCCAACCCATCACAGGCCCTCTGCCTATTCAGTGGTCAGAGGACTTTTGCCTCCTGAGCTGTCAGTCTGGCACCTTTCCCTAGCCCTAAATTTGCTATCAATCTGAAAATGAACAAAATAAGACTTCTGTCTTCCTGAATTCATGTGGTGACTGCTGAGTCTTGTAATAGCCCAGCACTGAAGATTAAGGTTAACATAACTTCCATTACCATCCATGCACAAGAGCTGTCCAACATGATGTTGAATTGATACATCAGTTGTTCGAAGAGAAAAAGACAGCACTGTGTTTTCCAGTTGTGGCTGCTGTGACTGATATGCTGCCTGCGTGTTTCTGATCGTTGCACAAGAGGATTTAGAGGTTGAACAAACAACAAATCTGATTCATTTAGTTAAGAGCAAAGGAAAGACAGAACATTTTTGCAAATGTTAAGTGGCCAGGTTGCATGTTAAATAGGGCTATTGGCTCTGAAGAAGAGAAATGCACAAGGGCCCAGCTCCATGAAATGTAATGCAATTGACTACTTTTTAACCTGAGTGTTTTTGACAGATTCAATGTACCTAATTTTACATATGTTATACCAAGTTTGCCCTGGCAAATTTACAAGTATTGTTTCATGGCAAATTTACAAGTATTGTTTCAGAGACTGCAATTTCAAACCTGTTTTCATTAGTTGCTGGGGTCTGAGCCTGTAGCCTCTGTTACATTATCATCTTTCTTTATTAAATGAATGCTGTGCTTGTGAGAGGTGCTAGATTGTACTCGCTGAAGACTGAAATCCTCTATTTGTGAGTCAGGTACAGCATGTACCATGGCAGTGAAACTTTCCACATTCACCACCCCACAATGGTGCCTTAGACCTGCACCAGAGGTCAGTGTCCATGTCCCTTGGATCAATAAGGGAATACATTAAATAATGCCAATTGTGTGTGGGGGTGGGGGCGATGTGGTAGGTCTAATAGATTGGGAGAGAGATACTGTCCCTAGGGTATTTCCAGCCCAAGTGGAAGGAGGAAGGAGCAGCAATCTCCCAAGAAATCTCCCTTTTTGTAGGACCTCCAGGCCATTTGTTGAGATTCAAGAAACTGGAATAAGTATTAGACTGTTGTCTGCTTATTCAAAGTTCATCCATCCCTGATCTCTGACCTTATCCAGGGAATATTATACATGTGGCGACTTCTTGAATTGATCATTGTTGCCTTCCTATAGATGTGCCTCTTTCAAACAGCTTTCCCTGTTGCACTGGGGTACCCCTTGGAAGATCTCCCCAGGTTTTTGTACTATATATTTATTATTAACTTGACTGTGATACACCATAAGTTTCAGACACGCTATGTGCTGGAGGTGTCTATTGGGATGCACAAGCAATTCTATCAGTGATAGGAAATAGATTTTCTATTAACCTTCTGCAACATTTGGCAGGCACCAGTTATTGACTACGATGGTAGAATGAGGGATGCACAATAAAGGGCCTGATTTTGCAGTCCTTTCACAGGCAAGGCTCCCATTGAAATCAATAGGATTTTTGCCACAGTAAGGACTACAAGACTGGGCCAAAATCCGAGCCAGCTTGAATCATCACCCAAAGTGTGAACATATTTAGAGCTCTTTACAGAAGTTCAAATGACTCCTTTCTAAAGGTTGATTTCTTACATTTTCATTCTCCTCCACACTTTCAAGTTGTTGCCAGGCTTGCAAAGAGAAATGCCAAAGTACCCCACAAAAGGTTGTTGCAACACTGTAGTTATGTAAGTATAATGCAGCTATATTGTGATTTTATTTCTATCTATTGCACTCTGAAATGTAGAGGAGTTCTCTAGTCGCCTGCAGGGATGGTGCCTTGGAGGCAGCTCAAGATAAGAGTATATTTTAGAGTGAGTTGGACATGGTGCTCTCTCTCTCTCATGGGGAGCTTGTTTCTGACTCGGCATCAAAGGAATTACATTAGTGTAAGAGCAAATAGTGGTGCCCCCCACAGAGCTCGTGTAAATGAGATTGGAATCAGGTCCTTAATACTTGTTCTTTGCTGGTATTTTTTAATCACAAATGCAGATTGTCTAGATTGAAGATGCATGTTTGGACTGGTAAGTGCATTGTCATAAGGAGAGCTGGTTGGATCAGCCCTGTATACCTTGGACTCAGCCCTCTTTTGTATTTCAACTATCCACAAGCTGATCATGATTTCATTGTTTCTATAGTTTTTACAAACAGGTTTCATCCTATTGGATTTTTCAAGAAGTATTCATAGCAAGTGATACATGCAGTATTCAATGTCCAGTATTGGAGCTTGGTGATTAGTTAACTAAGTCACATGGCATGGTTTCTGTTCCCGAGTTGAATGACCTAAAGCAAACATGTCTGGCATGAATATTCTCATTTGTGAGCAGGCACCCATGTTCTTTCGAACAGAGGGACAGATCCTCAGCTGGTGTAAATCAAGTAGCGTTATTGACTTCAATGAAGTTTTGTTGACTTACCAGCTCAGGATCCATCTCTGAAGCCATTCCCCAAAAGTCCATGAAAGCACAACACACCTGTGTGAATGTCCAGGGAAAAGAGCAAGTACGCGTATGAACAAACCACAGAGGCATTTGTGAATACTTTCCCCCACCATCCCCTTCAAGGCTATAAGATCACTTTAAGCCAGTCTAATCCTTTAATGATAAAAGCTAACTTGATGTAATACTGACTGTCAGGGTTCATAAGGGAATTTTTGAAAGATGGGGCTGGATAAGTGACAAAACCTCAGAATTAAAGACAGAGCACAAGTTTCTTCAGCAGTAACTTTCTGCTTCAAACTGCCATGGGGTTAACTAATTAGAACTAGAATTCCTGGTGCTGACAACTTGCAGCCTTGAGGGGCTTCAGTCTGTGCTCAAGCCACTGCTGCCAAACCAACCATTTGTCTGATGAATTGTTTTTTAAATGTGTTGCTGTTCCTATTAAGTCATTAAGGCATTTCAAGGTATTTAGTAGGATTTTCCAAAGTGCTTGCAGTTAGGCGCCTGGGTAGTTTTCACAACCCTGCTAGGCACCTGACTGCATCTTTAGGAGCCTAAATACCTTTTAGAAATCTGGCCTTACCATTTAGGTTAGATATTAGGAAAAACTTGCTAGCTGTACAGGTAGTTAAGCTCTGGAATAGGCTTCCGAGGGAGGTCACGGAGTCCCCATCATTAGAAGCTGTTAAAAAAAAGTTAAAGAAACACCTGTCAGGGAGGGTCTAGGTTTACCTGATCCTGCCACAGCACAGGGGGGATGAACTGGATGACTTCTTCTCGAGGTCCCTTCCAGCCCCTACATTTCTGCGATTCAACAGTTTTCTCCCCATTTTATAGCAATTGCCAAATAGTCTCTCAGTTTGAGGTAGCATTACCTGAGCTGTGAGGAAAGGTTCCCTTTGTTGCAACTGGACTTTTAAAAAAACTACATGTTAAGCAAAAAAAAACCAATCAAACAACCCCACCGTGTGTAGGTTTTCCCACTGATTGTCAACCAAACAACCCCACATGCATCTGAGGAAGTGGGTATTCACCCACGAAAGCTCATGCTCCAAAACGTCTGTTAGTCTATAAGGTGCCACAGGATTCTTTGCTACCCTACTGTGTGTAGCCTTTCCCACTGACTGTCAACAAGACCTAGACTCCTGCACTCCTATGTCATTTTTGAAAATGGGAGTTAGGCCTTAAATTACTTCAGGACCTTTTGAAGATTTTT
Source organism: Gopherus flavomarginatus (assembly GCF_025201925.1). Classification (NCBI taxonomy): domain Eukaryota; kingdom Metazoa; phylum Chordata; order Testudines; family Testudinidae; genus Gopherus; species Gopherus flavomarginatus. Next base: position 59,110,265 of record NC_066620.1, on the reverse strand, counting down.
ATCTGGGATCCTCAGGAAAAGAGTTACTTTAACAAGGAAACTCTCCTTCAGAAGAACAAGACTTGTAATTAAGGCACAAGGTTGGTATACTCATGAGATCTTGGCTGAATTCCCAGCTTTAACACAGATTTACTGAGTGAATTTGGGCAAGTCACTAGAGGCCCAGATCCTCAAAGGTTCTTAATCTCTCTGTGCCTCAGTTCTCCATCTGTAAAAGGGGGATACTAATGATTCCATTCTCACCTCTTCTGTCTTGTCTATTTAGATTACAAGGTCTATAAGGCAGGGCTGTCATCTATCAAATCTCTGTCCTATACCCAGCAGAATAAAGTTTCAAATTCAGTCGCTCTAGTGCTGCTACTAAAAATAGTCTGTCAAAAAGTTGACCCCCCCCACCCCATTCTGAGGGCAAAAAGGGGCCCTTTTGTTGTAAAGAGCTTCTCTCTGGACTCCCTCCTCCCAGCTCCAGGCATGCTTAGGGAACAAGCAACATATTCAGCTTGGTGCTCAGTCCCCTCTTTTGGTAAAACTTATATAAAGAAAAAAACATTAAAACCTCAAGTTTCCAAAGCATGCCCAAAACATCCCCCAAGCCAAAACCCACCATTTGTTGCATTGCTTTGTCCCCTCCAGTTTCTGCCCTCCACTGCAGGCTTTGTGTGTCAGAAGGCAGTCACATTCAAGTGCTGCCCTGCCTACCAGACACATCACTTTGAAGGTCCAGTGTTGCTGTGGAAATTCAGATGTGTGGGGCAGAATCTGAAGTGTCGTTCGGTTTTATATCCCATTCCAAAGGTTGCACCTGCAGTAGCAAAGTGTGGCCCACACATTCACTTTGTTGGTTCAGTGAGTACTGATTCTGGTTGCTGAGTCACTAATGACACTTCTTACAGGCCCTCCATGGTCTCTCTTCCAAGTGCTGATCAAGCCCAACCCTGTTTAGCTAACAATTGGAGAAAATCCCAATCCAAACTGATACAGCAGCACTTTTTTTTTTCTTCACATGGATTTTTTCTTGGGGGCCAGTTACCTTACTGTCTAAACAGAGCCTCACTGGAACTGGATATCCTGTTACTTGGCCAGAATACATTCTCTGGTTACTTAAGTGGACAAACACAAGTGGTTTTGCTTAATGGTATTAAACAGAAGATGATAATGTTACCTTAGGGATCAAGTTGTAGGCTTTGTACTTGGTGACCTGAGCAGCAGGAGCCCCTCACAGCCAGACCTCACGTGGCATTTCAAGGTTGATGATGATGTATGCACTTGTCTGGTATGGAAGACATTTACAAGGAAGGAAGGTTAAGAACAAGGAAGGGATGAATGGAACATTTAAAATAAAAACCATCTATTCACAGCTTCCTATCAGACTTTAACCCACTGTCCCCCTGTTTCAGCCTAAACCTATTAAGGTGTTCTCCCCCACCCCCTCTCTCTTCTTTTGTTTGCACTAGAGAACACAAAAGTTCACCATTCTGATCTTCCAAGGGTGAACTGATCCCATTGCAGCTTTGGCACCCAATCCAAAGCATGCAAACCCACTTAAAGATAGAAAAGTCTTTAGTGAAAAAGCAGAAAAAACAGGCTGGTTGCTATACACTTCCTCTTACTGATCCCCCTTCTATAATCCATAATGGGCTAGAATTATTATGAAGGCCCCAAGGTTCATAAGAAGCATTATTTATGTGAAATTAGAAGGCGAAGGATAGGCATATGCTTTTGATTCAAGAAGTGAGTGGGTAAAGAAGTCAGCAACGCTGACTTTTAACCTTTTTGGGAATGTGTGTGTATATATATTGTATATAGTATAATTCATGCATATTTTCTGTGTGACTTGGGGTGGAACAGGCTTGTAAGTTATAGTTTTGGAGGCTGCACAGACAGCTTTTATTCTGGCATTTCCTATCGTCTGAGTGCTTGATTTTGCAACTTTAATAAAAAGAACAGGAGTACTTGCGGCACCTTAGAGACTAACAAATTTATTTGAGCATAAGTTTTCGTGGGCTACAGCCCACTTCATCAGATGTGGATACAGACTAACACGGCTGCTGTTCTGAAACCTGCAACTTTAATGTTCTTTTAACTTAACTTCATTTAATTTCCCAGGTTTTCTAAAAATTTACATATCCAAAAAACAAAAATTCTATTACGTAGAACCACACTGGTCTTCCTCTTCAGTCATCAGCGGGTTGGGATCTTCAGATATACAGCATAGTCCTCTACTATTTGAAATAACAGAGTAATTGGTAGCAGTAGAAGGCTGTTATCTATGTGAACCTGCTACTAGAGGAGAATGGGGACACACTTTGCTAGTGGGTTTCATGTACATGTTTGCTGACAACAAAGGATAGTTGAGGCTCAGGAATCCTTGGTTCAGTTCCAGATTCTGTAGGGGAGTGCTCTCTAGTGATTAAAAACTCTTCTGCTGCTGCCCTGCATGTAACCAAAACAGCACCACAAGACTTAGGTCATCGTCTGCTAGCTTATCACTTCAAAACTGCAGCCTAGACCTGGTGTTGTCACTTACAGACATGTAGGACTAGAAAGGATCTTGCTAGGTCATCTAGTCCAGTCCCCTGCACGGGGCAGAACTAACTATTATCTAGACCATCCCTGACAGGTGTTTGTCTAACCTGCTCTTAACAATGTCCAGTTATGGATATTCCACAACCTCCCTAGGGAATTTGTTCCAGTGCTTAAATACCCTGGCAGGAAGGTTTCCTAATGTCCAACCAAAACCGCTCTTGCTGCAATTTAAGTCCATTGCTTCCTGTCCTTTCCTTAGTAGATAAGAAAAACAATTAATTACTCTCCTCTTTATAACAACCTTTTACATACTTGAAGGCTGTCATCATGGCCCCCCTCAGTCTTCTCTTCTCCAGACTAAACACACCCAATTTTTCCAATCCTTCCTCGTAAATCATCTTTTCTAGACCTTTAATCATATTTCTTACTCTCCTCTGGACTTTTTCCAATTTGTCCACATCCTTCCTGAAGTGTGGTGCCCAGAACTGGATACAATACTCCAGATGAAACCTTATCGGTGCTGAGTAGGTTGGAAGAATTACTTCTTGTGTCTTGCTTACAGCACTCCTGCTAATACATCCCAGAATGATGTTCGCTTTTTTTGCATCAATGTTACATTGCTGATTCATATTTAGTTTGAGATCAACCATAATGCCTAGATCCCTTTCTGCAGTACTCTGTGCTAGGCAGTACTTTTCCATTTTGAATGTTTGCAATTGATTATTCTTTTCTAAGTGGGGTACTTTGCATTTCTCCGTATTGAAGTTCATCCTATTTACTTCAGACCATTTTGCCAGTTTGCTCAGATCATTTTGAATTTTAATCCTATCCTCCAAAACACTTGCAACTCCTTCCAGCATGGAATTGTATGCAAACTTTATAAGTGTACTCTCTATGCCATTATTCTAACCATTTATGAAGATATTGAACAGAAGCAGAACCAGAACAGATCCCCGCAGAACACCACTTAACATACACTTGCAGCTTGATTGTGAGCAATCGATAATGACTCTGAGCACAGTTTTCCAGCCAGTTGTGCACCCATATTATAGTAGGTTAATGCAGGATGTATTTCTCTAGTTTGTTTATGAGAAGGTCATGTAAGACAGCATCAAAAGCCTTACTAAAGTCAAGATATGACATCTACTGCTTCCCGCCCCATCCATAAGGCCTGTTACCCTGTCAAAGAAGGATATTAGTTTGGTTTGACATGATTTGACTAATCCATGTTGACTGTAGTTATCACCTTATCTTCTAGGTGCTTACAAAGTGACTGTTTGATTATTTGCTCCATTATCTTTCCAGGTACAGAAGTTAAACTGACTGGTCTGTAATTCTCTGGGTTGTCCTTATTCCTCTTTTTATAGAGAGTTACTATATTCACCCTTTTCCAGTCCTCTCGGATCTCTCCCATCTTCCAAGAGTTCTCAAAGATAATCGCGAATGGCTCAGATATCTCTGCAGCCAGTTCCTTAAGTATTTTGGCAATATTTCATCAGCCCTGCCAGTTTGAAAACATCCAACTTGCCTAAGCATTTCTTAATTTGTTCTTTCCCTGTTTTATCCTCGGATCCTCTCCCATTTACCCTGATGTTCACTATGTTAGTTGTCCAATCACTGCTAACTTAAAATAATTTGTGTTTCTCTCCTCTGGACTTTTTCCCAATTTGTCCATATCTTTCCTGAAGTGTTGTTGCCAAAACTGGACATAATACTCCAGTTGAGGCTTTATCAGTGCTGAGTAGAGTGTGAGATTTACTTCTTGTTTTTGGTGAAAACATGTAACTCCTCAGCCATTGCTGCCTTTTCTGTTATTGGCTTTCCCGCCTCATTTAGTGATGGACTTACCCTGTCCCTGGTCTCCTCTTTGCTTCTCATGTATTTGTAAAATGCTTTCTCCTTAACCTTTCTATCCCTAGCTAATTTAAACCTGTTTTGTGCCTTGGCCTTTCTGATTTTGTCCTTACATGCTTGTGGGTTGTTTTTTTTTTTTTAATATTCAACCTTTGTAAATTGAGCTAGTTTCCACTTCTTTTATGACTCTTTTTTGAGTTTCTGGTCATTCATAGAATATCAGGGTTGGAAGGGCCCTCAGGAGGTCAGCTAGTCCAACCCGCTGCTCAGAGCAGGACCAATCCCCAGACAGATTTTTTTTGCCCCAGTTCCCTAAATGGCCCCCTCAAGGACTGAACTCACAACCCTGGGTTTCAAGATCTCCTGGTTATCTGGAATAGTTCCTTGGGAGTATAGGATATTGACAGCACTGTAAAAATGTTTGCCTGGGCTCTTCATGTTTACATTTCGAGATTGTTCCTCAGCTTCCACTTGCCCATATTGTAACCAGTCCTTGACACCCCAGGTCTCACTCAAGGTAGAATACCCCGGTGTTTTCATTTGAGGTCCATGCCTGAGGGAGTTGTTCTAAAGGAACCAGGTTCTCCACTATCATTGGCATTTTCCATCATTTTGAGTTCAGTTTGCTTTGGATAAAGCCCTAAGAGTGCTGTATCATGCAATAGTTCGGGGCTTGTGTGTGTGTGTGTGTGTGTGAGTGTGTGTGTGTGTGCATATGCACATGCACTCGGATATCCAACTGAAATGTCTGGCCAAGGAGGCTTTACATGTTTGATTAGTTAAGAGAAATAAAGCAAAGCACTAGATCCTCAGCTGGCAGGAGCTCCATGGACTCTAGTAAGGTGATGCCAGTTTGCAGCAGCAAGGAGTCTGGCGTCTCTCTGTAGAGGAGCAGAATGAGTGTGGAGGCTGCTGAACTGCATTGTCAACCTAGCAAATGGCAATGTCAAGGGCATAAAACCATTAGATGAGATGTCCCTTGACTTCTAAAAGATCTCAGCTCAGAATTAAACGCTGCACTCCCAGAACAGAAACCTAATGAACTTTTGATGAACTGGGACAGAGGCAGACAGTTGCCTCTATTGAATCAGTGTCCTAGAAGGCTGGCTTTATTAACGAATGTTTTATAGACAGAGAGACTGGCTGAATCAGAGATTTCAGACTTGAGCTGTGTGGTGGGTTGTTTTTTTTTTATATTTTAATTGCATTTTCAAGAGTTCACAGAAGAAATCTGTGATGGGTCAGAAATGGCCAGCTTTTGGAAAGAATTTCAGGCATCTTTCCTGTGACCTTCTCAGTCTTAGACACAGTCATGACCGTTCAAGAAATACTGATAATGGGATCTTGGAATTGCCTTCCAGGATTGGAAGCTTCCCCTCTTATTTGCTGAAGAGGATCCATATGTGTATATGGACGAGACTGTACAAGCTCTTTTGGGGATCAGCAGAAGCAGCTCACCTGCTTAAACAAATGCTGAGGTGGTTTACAGGCGGCTGCTGTAGTAGATACACAATTAGCCCACTGCTGTTCCTATGTGATTGTTAGGATTTATATTTAATCTGGAGCCTGGTCAAGTCTTGTGAATCCCTCAGACTAGATGGGAATTGCTTCCTTTTTGTCTGGAGATGAGGGTGGAAAAAAAGCTGAGTTGCTTTGCTGATTCAGTTAGACAGGGCATCTGGCCTAGTTAAGGTTGCATGTTACAGAGCTGTCTCCGGGGAGGGGCGGGGGAGGTTACCCAAATGAGGATTTAAAAATTTGGTCTCTAATGCCTAAGATCTAAGTAAAATGATCCCTATCTAATAAGAATGTCAGGCAAGTTCTGGGGCTATGGGAAGTTAGGAGCCTAAATACCTTTGAGGCTTTGCACCTTTGTTTGTATTTAATCAGACTTAACTAGAGAAAGAATGAATAGGGCAGGGAATGCAGGAAGCTAGGACAGAAACCTCCTGAGACAGAGATATTGGGGGCCTGACTAGGAAACAGAGCTTTGCAATCTGCCAGTCTCATTCTCATTATCAATAATGTCAGCACACTTAAGAGAGCAGGGAAGAAATATATTACAGCGGATTTATCAAACAGGATCAAAACATTATTTTATCTAATCTGATATTACAAAAAACAAAGCCCCACCATGCATCTTATCTATTATATATGTCATACTGTACATTGGAAGAAGGAGTTGGGAGGAATTTCCTTCCTGACCCCTGCAGGTAACTAGTTTACAACCTGAAGCATGGAATTTGGTTACCCTCACTTTAGCAGCATAACTACAAATGGTCTTCTTGTTAACATAATTGCAGACAATGGATATTGAGATAAACTTGGATAAAATCTCAACAAGTATTTAGTGGCGCATGATAATGACAGCTTTATCTTAGGTTCAGAGGTGAAAGTAAGCTGGTACGGGCTGGTACAGCGTACCGGTAAAAAGCAGCCGCCGGTATCAGTCCGTACTCAGCTGATGTTAAAATGCTGCCACGGCAGCACTTTAATGCAACTGCCACTTTTGTACCCCCTGTTGGCGGCCCTGCTAGGTTGCAGGGCCGCCGACCGGGGGGTGGAGGGAGGGCGCAAAAGGGACAGCAGCATTAAAGCCTTGCAACGGCAAAGGACTCTGCTTAAAGCGCTGCCACTGCAGCGCTATAACGTCGTTGCCCCTTTTGCCCGCCTCAAGCCCTTTAAATCGCTGCTGGAGCCACCGGGCAGCACAGGCCAGGCAGTGCAGATGGGCCGGCTGGGGGACTCTGATCCCCAGCCCCGCTCCTTCCAACAGAGGCCACGCTCCTTCCCGGGGCCAGAGCCAGCCCCCATACCAGTAAGTGCTTAATGTTACTTTCACCCCTGCTTAGGTTGTTTCTTAAATGTTTTAGGCACCTTACACAAAAAACAGTAGAAACAAACAAGTTCTGCTCTCGGTAATACTGGCATAAATCCAGAGTGACTTCACTATATTAATTGGAATGGTACTGCGAATGGTATTGAGAGTAGAATTTGGCCCTAAGTGGCCCTAACTGGCCTTCTCAGTATGTAAATATTTGCTTTGCTTTACCTTCATCTTCAGGTACCCAGTCAAGTAACCCACCAAATAGCAACAATGAACACGATTGTTCACAATCACCTTGTCTATTGTTTTACTGCCATTAATCACTTGCTTCTGTCATGCTGCTTTTTAATCCTGCTGCTATGCTGAGTGATTTTTTTGTTTGTGTGTACAGTGGTAGCAATTGCACCTCCAAATTAGGTGCTCTCTTGCCACTGGGTTTTTCCACCCCCCTCCGCATGCATCAGGCCTGATTTTTCACAAATGTGTGAGACTCATTGAGCATGGGAAAACGAGCTCTTGATTTGCAGATGTAATTACATCCACTGTACCCACAAACTAAAAATCACTCCAACTACTCCAACTACTGTCAGCATAAAAAAGGGCATGACGTAAGCAAAAGATCACTGACATTAACACAAAAGACAAGGTAATCATGTCCCATGCTATTTACTCTTTGTTCATTACTGCTGTTTGATGGGCTGCTTCAGAAGGTTCCTGAAGGTTAAGGAACTTATGAGGAGAAGCTGAGGGAACTGGGATTGTTTAGTCTGCAGAAGAGAAGAATGAGGGGGGATTTAATAGATGCTTTCAACTACCTGAAAGGGGGTTCCAAATTGGATGGATCCAGACTGTTCTCAGTGGTAGCAGATGACAGGACAAGGAATAATGGTCTCAAGTTGCAGTGGGGGAGGTTTAGGTTGGATATTAGAAAAAACTTTTTCACTAGGAGAGTGGTGAAGCACTGGAATGGGTTACCGAGGGAGGTGATGGATTCTCCTTCCTTAGAAGTTTTTAAGATCAGGCTTGACAAAGCCCTGGCTGGGATGATTTAGTTGGGGTTTGGTCCTGCTTTGATCAGGGGATGGGACTAGATGACCTCCTGAGGTCCCTTCCAACCCTGATATTCTATGATTCTATGAAAAGCAAATCAAGTATTTGTGTGCACAAGCCGCACAGACACAGATCCTTAAGTGCTATAACTCAGAGTAACACAACTAAAGCCATGCAGCTGAGAATCTGGTCCATAGTATCAAGGGATTTTTATACTACACTAGTATTAATACAGTCACATCATTCTAGAGTCCAAATTCCCATCAGTGAAATGATTGGATTTTGCCTGGTGTAACAGTGAACAAGATCAGGCCCATAGCTTCCGTTTGCATGTGCCAACAGCCAGTTGGTACATGCTATCTCAGTAATTTACACTCATAGCGGAGGTGCACAATTGTGCATTTGTGTTTGCATGCCTGACTTTGAAAACTGGGCCTCCAAAATCTAAAATCAGATCAAATGTGCTGTGCTTTCTAAAATGAATGTGGGAGGAAGGTTAGATGCAATTTAAAAGGGGCAAAATCTGATATCCTTTTAAAGTCAGAAATGAATGAAATGCTTCCCCAAAATGGAGACCACAGAGCCATATCCCCAGGGTCCCTTCTGTCTACGTAACTCCCAGGCTCCAAAAGGTGCAGTCCTGTAGATCAAAGAGGTAAGATGGCACATAGAGGCCCAGACACTTACTAAGAAGCTGCACTTAAAATATGAGATGTGTGTGATGTCTTTAAAAAAATAAACTTCCTTCAAATAATAGCACCCTCTAACCCACTATTTCATGACTTCAACAAGAAGCTAAAGGGGGAAAAAATGGTAAAAAGAGGCAGCAGCGAGTGCAAACGTAACAAACAGATTGAGGTTTCCTAAGGTGAGCTTTCCCAGAGAAGGAGACTGTAAAACATCATTCTACAAGGCTGGCTCAGCTGCTGCTGCAGAAGGAGGGAAGGATGACTTGTGGGATATCAGGAAGGAGGGACTGGACTCAGTTTTTTGCTTTCCTAGCCAGCAGGTCTGAGAGTTTGGCAGAGGAGGTAGAATGCTCTCTGCTTCTGGGGCACGAGAGGAGGGTGGGATTTGCATCACTCAGCTGCAAAACCTGCTGTCTAGCCAGAAGCCATTTCAGAGACGTGCTAACAGAGGTATGACATGGCTCTATGAGGCCGGGGTATGTGGGGGTTGTGTTTGTGCACGTTCTCATATTAGAGGGGGCCCCAGAAAAAGCCCAGATCTGAATACTCCTGAATTGAGATGGAAAGGAATTTTCCAACACCGTTTTTCACAGGAAAATGGTGATTCATTGATTCAGCTGAAACTTCTAATGGGAATGGACCGGTTTCAATGAAACTTCTTCCTGGAGAGGTTTCTCTAATCCAGAAATGTGTGTGTGTGAGAGAGATCCATATCCATCCCAGTATAGTCAGGTCCCTGAGTTGGAGTGGGACATTGTGGATCCCAGATGAGTGCCCTAATTACTTGGCGATTAGCTATGCTGGAGTGTGTCTCTGATGTGGTTTTTTTTTTGTTAATGAAAAATCTCAAAAGGTCTCAGTTTTGTCCAGTGTGGAATGGACTACTTCCTGCTCAGCTGTACTCCCAAAGCTTTGGGAGGATTTGGAATATGGATCAAATTTCCTGGCTTTCAGCTCCACAGCACCAAGGGGAGCATGCTGCGGAGGTAGAATTTCCTCTTCTGTGTGCACAAATGGAAAGGAGCATGGGGCCTTTAAAATTGGAAGCTTAGAAGTTTCAGATTACTACAAAATGCAGAAAAAGTGTGGTGAGAGACTAAAATCCTGGGATCTGCAATTTTCCCCGTGCCCCAATTCCTACCTCTTCTTGACATAAAGGTATCTCCCCCTCCCCCCGAGGATTTGACTGTGTTGCTGGGAGACACTTTTATAATCTCTGTGCAAACTGTCCCAGCAGCAGCCTCTCTGTCTGTCTCTGCCCTTTAATCAGGTCTAGCAGGAAGCATATGCAGTGATGTTCCAAAGGGGCAGGTTTCATTCTGTTAAAGAAACCTTAGCACAGTGTTTCTCAAACTGGGGTCGCCGCTTGCATAGGGAAAGCCCCTGGTGGGCCGGGCCGGTTTGTTTACCTGCCCTGTCTGCAGGTCCGGCTGATCGCGGCTTCCATTGGCTGCGGTTCACTGCCCCAGGCCAGTGGGAGCTGCTGGAAGCGGCGCAGGCTGAGGGATTTACTGGCTGCTGCTTCCAGCAGCTCCCATTGGCCTGGAGCGGCGAACCACAGCCAGTGGGAGCCACGATCAGCCAAACCTGTGGACGAGCAGGTAAACAAACCGGCCTGGCCCGCCAGGGGCTTTCCCTAGGCAAGCAGCTTTAGCAGATGCCCATTGAGCATGCTTGTGTAACAAACCTTGTTCATGAACACTTACGCTCATCAGGAGGAACTGAACTAGGGATCTTCAGCACCATAGGCCCTGACTCTGTGGGTGCCTGGGGCTGGAGTACCCACAGGGAAAAAATAGTGGGTGTTGAGCATCCACTGGCAGCCCTCCATTAGCTCCGCCCCACCACTCAGTGCCTCCTGCCTGCCAGCGGGCCCTGTAGATCAGCAGCTCCCCCTCCCTCCCAGCGCCTCCTGCCTGTCACTATCAGCTGTTTTGTAGCATTCAGGAGGCTCTGGGGGGTGGGGAGGAACGAGGAAGCAGAGCGCTTGGGAGGGAGGGGATCTGAACTGGGCAGGAAGAGGCAGGGTGTGGCAGGAAGGTGCGGAGCAGAGCTGGGGCCACGGTGTAAGGGGTGGAGTGGGGGCAGGGCCTAGGGCAGAGCTGGGGGTCGAGCACCCCCCTGGCACTTTGGAAAGTTGGCACCTGTGTTCAGGACGAAAACAGCATGATTCTATCATCTGAATTAAAGTAGATCTCCTTAGGTGAGAGCAAGTAGGAGGCTGTTATAATTCCCGTGTCCATACACTAGGGGGACACATGAATTAGTCCAGTGTATTACACTCAGAAACAGAGCTGTGCAAACAAGAAGTTTTTTGGTTCGCTGGCAATTCTGAAAATGATTTTTTTTTTCAAAAAATTTGCTGGATCAAAAAACCAATTGTTTCAAGTCCAACAAAACATTTTGATTTTGATCATTTTTATTTTTTTAAAGAATACAGTTACAGGAGATTTCTAAATGAAATGTTTTGAAAATGTCAAAACAACATTTCTATTTTTTTCAGAACTTTGGTTTTTTTTATTTGTTTGTTTGTTTGTTTTAGTTTACTGAAACAATTTGGAGAAATCAGCACATTTCAGTGCCCTGAACCTATATTTTCTTTCCCTCCTCTCAAAAGAAGTTTCTGTTGGGAAAAGTTCACCCAATTCTGCTCGGAATGATTTTTTTCCAATGAAATTTGTTATTTTGGGGTTTTTTTTAATTTTCCTCTTAGGGCTATGCAAAGCAAGCGTCCTTAATAAGGACTAGTTCCAGACCAGGTTTCACATTTCGCTCATTGTTTTCTGTAGCCCTGTTTTGTTGTTGTTTGTTTTTAAATATACCTAAGGATGGAACTTTATATTTTTGGTAAAAGGAAAAATATAATTCCCCAGCCCTCCCAGTTACTCAAACAGCTGAAGGGAGCTGGGGAATTAGTTAGTTGCTCTAACTTTCCAAAACAACAAATTCACCTCCAGGCAAAGACCAAAAATGGAAAATTTCAGCCTTAAGGGTGAATGTTTCAGACAGCCATGAACTTGTGAAAATGGATTTGAGGGTGCACTCCTTTCCGGTGAACTAGTAGGTGCTACCATAGAATAGCATTGCTCACAAAGGCACAAGTCTGAGCCAAGCCCTGGATAGCATGATCCAGTCATGTTTTCCCCACTCCCACCTTAAGGGTAATCAGTCTAACATGAGGGAGATACACTCACCGAGCATTGGGTGATATGTTGGGGGAAAAGAAACCCTAGGAGAGATAGGGAGAGTGGCCAAACATAGAGATGTGGCATGTTGCTGAACCCATCTGCATATAGATATACTCTCATAAGCTTCCCCCACTTTACACACCCATGGTCATCTCCACACATTTGTCTTCAAAAATGTTAATTCCCAAGTCTGACCTGCTGGGAAATGAATGCATCAAGTCTACTATGTTTTCTGGCCAAATCATTTCCCCTGTATCCTCCCTCCCACCCCCACCCCTGCACTGCATTCTGAAGATCATACAAATGTATTCCTAGCAAGCAGTTCCGAATGACTTCCTTAGAGAAACATGCTAGACAATATGGGAAAGGCATGAGTAATGGAGCCTTTTGTGGGCTAATAGAAGAAAAATTTCCACAAAAATACTATCTGTGGGAGCCTGAAAGGGCAATGATTCATATTAAATATGAATGTGCCAGAGAACTGGGGGAGGAGGGTTGAATGAGGGGGAGACATGCAAATCTGAGCCCAGCAGTCCCTGCCTGTAAGAGAGGAAATGATGATAAAGCTTGAATCTTTCAACAGCCATATACAATCATCGAAAGGACTAAAGAGTGAGTGATATATTGGGGAAGAACACAAACTAGGAGTGCTTGAAAGAAAGTCAGCTTGGAGGCAAACAAGATTTGTGAGAGAATTAAGATCAAGGGCTAGCAGCCACAAGAGCTGGATTCCACTCCTTGGTCTTCTGCTGACTTCCTGTGCAAGGTGGGGCAAGTTTTAACCACTCTGTGCCTCAGTTTTCCCTATGTGTTAAATGACACTAATAAGACTTTTCTGCAAGGATCAGTGTGAGGCTTAATACATTAATGTTTGCAAGTAGCCGCCACTTAGGAGGAGAGCTGAGCTGTCAGCCACCAGTGAGAGAGGAAAGCCCAGCCCAGCAGCAAGGAAGCATAGGGAGAGGAATAGTAAAGAAGCACATGCAAAGGAGTGGAAGATGGAGTGAGGTGGGAAAAGAGAACAAGAGCAGGGACTTTTTAAAAGAGGACAAAACCCTTCTCACATTAAACAAGATGAATACGTCATGGAGGGTGAGGGGACTTGTACTCCCAACTCACTGAGACTTTAGACAATCCCACCCTAAATCCTTCCCTGATGTTACTTTTCCATATAAGCAAATACAGCAGCTGACACAATGATGTTCTATGATATCACATAGGAAGTGTAAGACTTGGTCTCCACTTAAAAAAGTTTTATTGGCATAGCTGTGTTGGTTGTGGGGGAGGAGGAGGATTTTTGCTATATATTTTTGAAATAACTATATAGGTAGAAACCCTAGTACAGATACAGTTCTATCAGTATAAAGTGTTTACGTGAGTATAGATTATGCTGGTTCCTCGAATCAGCATACCCTATACTGCTGTAAACACTTCTACACTGGAATAACTGCATCAGCACTAGGTGGGTTTCGCTGGTTTAACTATACTGGTGCAGTTAAACTAGCAAAACTTTAAAGTGTAGACAAAGCCTATGAAAAAGTCAGGACAAGATGACTGAGCCTCTGATCTAAGTCACTCAAACTTTACACTTTTAAAAATTAAACTAAAAGAAGAAAATGTTTATGTTTAATGTAAGCTGTGGAATGAACAATTTCTAGAGCAGTGGTTCTCAAACTAGGGCTGCCGCTTGTTCAGGGAAAGCCCCTGGTGGGCTGGGCCAGTTTGTTTACCCGCCGTGTCCACAGGTTCACCACTCCAGGGCAATGGGGGCTGCGGGAAGCAGCGGCCAGCATGTCCCTCGGCCGAGTGGGAGTCGTGATCGGCCAAACCTGCGGATGCGGCAGGTAAATAAACCGGCCAGGGGTTTTCCCTGAACAAACGGCAGCCCTAGTTGGAGAACCACTGCACTAGAGTATAAAACATCAACATAGTTGAAAGCAGCAAGAATCCAAAGCTCTTCTCTTTAGGCTGTCTTACTGATTCCTATTGAAGGTCAACAGTTCAGGGTACCCAAAGCTTTAGTCTAATGAAACACAAAATATGTATGCATATACTTAATGTACTCTTGGGAGACCTCCTTCACTTACTGGCTCTTGACAATCCCACCCTTAGTATCTACACATATTTTAAAGGCGTAAAAGTGGAGTGATTGTGTCAGGTGGTGCCAGGGGGCACAGCAAAGCTTCTGGAACCTTAGGCTATGTCTACTTTGCAATTAAAAACTCATGGCTGGCCTGTGCCAGCTTGTGGGACTCGAACTATGGGGCTGATTAATTGCTGTGTAGATGTTTGGGCTCAGGCTGGAGCCCAGGTTCTGGGCCCTTCCCACCTTGCAGGGTCCTAGAGATTGGGCTCCTGCCCAAGCCCAAATCTCTACACTGCAAATAAACAGCCCTTTTGCCCGAGGTCCTTGGCCCACATCAGGTGACACGGTCCACCCACAAGTTTTTATTTGCAGTGTAGACATACCCTTAATGGGTTCAGTTTTCAAGTGGTTCAGGACCTGAACTGGTTTTGTTTCCAAGGATTTGCCAGCAAAGCATCCTGACAGGTTTTCCTGGAGACTCTAACTCAGTAGATTAGAGCCTGCAAAGGGAAGCCCTGACCACATAGCCCTAGCCCAAGGGCCACCTTACCTAAGTTAGCTTCTGTGCTGTTACTTTTCATGTCTAGGGAACCTATGGAGCCAAGTCTGCTCCCGGTTCTGGCTGCTAAACCCTGTTTTGTAGGTGTGTAAGGCCTGTGAATGATCTGCAAAGGGCCAAGGAAGAATGCATCCAGTGCAGGAGCACTAGCCCTATGCTACCCTCTCCCTTGCAAACCCCAGTTTACAGGATCTATTGGGGGCAAGAGGGGCAGTGGCCATAGCATGCAGTTCTGTGGGGGACTGTGATCCACAATACAGCCTATAGGCAGCCCTGAGGAGGTTATTCTAAGCTAAACCAACCCCTGGAACTGCTTTAGGTTATGTCCAGGATTGTTTGGGCCTGAATAGCAGCCTGGAATCTGAGGATACGTCTGGACTGCAATCAGAGGTGTGACTGCAGCACACGTTGACATAACCTACACTTGCTAGCTCAAAAAAAAAAAAAAAAGGCAGTGAAACTGTGGCAGTGTGAGCTGTACAATCCCACCCAGGACCCGGGGTATGTACTCCAGGAGCTAGCCCATGCTGCTGTGGCTTCCCTGCTCTTGTTATTTCAGCAGGCTAGATCAAAGCTAGCTTGAGAATGTCTATACATGCTACAGTCACACCTTTGATTTCAGTGTAGACATACACAGAGAAGCACAAAAGTTGCTTAAAACTCCCTTTGCCCCACTCCCCTGGGCTTCATCTTCTGTTCTGGACCTGTCTGTAGATAAGGGACAAAAGATCTGATCTAGTTACTACGTGTTTATTCCTGTCAGCCTTTGCTAGAGACTTCTTGGTTTTAATGAAGGTGCTCAGATCTCACAGGATGGAGGAGGGGGTGAGAGAGATGGGCCTGAATGGAACAGATTTGGGCCAGAAAGCTCATTGCACTCTCTCCGTTTGCCTTTGATTGTGCTCCTGTGCGTCTGTGCTGTGGTTGTGCTGTAACTGCATCTGACATCCCCTGAGGTCTCTTATTGCATGCTCGAACAGGGACTTTTTGCTGCACACTATATTTAGGTTACAGATTTGCATCATCAGTTTGTGGGTCTTAGTGAGCGTAAAGCTCCCTTGTTGCACCAAACATTTACCTGCCATATGGTTCTGACAGCGCTTGAATTTCTGTGTGTAATGTGCTGGAGGATGTTGTGCTGGAGGAGAAAACAAACAGCTGTCAAAAATCCGTTTGACATTTTAAAAAGGAAATTATGAAAAAAAATGGAGTCATTGAGAGATGGAACCAGAGTGGGGCACATTCCAGTTTTCACTTGAGTCAATGGACTTCAGTGGGGTTGGATAGGATCCCAAATCCAATTACTGCACAGACTTTGGGTGCTGGAAATCAGAACCTGGATCAGAATTGCACAGATGCCCCCGATCTTTATAACAGGCAGAACTCCCTCCCTCACTCTCAAATGCCAACAGCCACTGCACTATGAGATGTTTAAAATCCAGATGTGCATGCTGTGGCTAGAACACAATTTAAAATTCCTATTGGACCTGATTTTTCAGAGGTACTCAGCACACAGACGTCCCATCAACTGCAACTGAACTCCCAACTTCTGAAAAACAGGCTCACTATGTTGCTTAATCGCTAAGACACCTTTTTAAACAATGTATGTTTTAGCTTAAACTCCTCTTTAGGGTCTCTTTCTTAAAAACAAACAAAAAAAAACCTCTTTACAAGAAAGGATTAGGGAGACAAAATGGAAAAACTAGTCACCAGTGATTCACAGATAGATCATAAAAATATGCAGCTATTGTTCCTTTATATATACCCCAGCTGGGAAGAGTTGTTTGGGAGAGGAAGCAGGAAGGTAAACAAACATTTGCAACATGCAGTAATGAAGGCTTCATTCCAAATTTGTCAACCCCCTGAATACAGCTATTAGACCCTCCTTTGCTGTGTGTACATTCCTAGCCAGAGCCCAAAGTGAGCAGGAGGTCCCAGGAACTGAGTTGTAGGACAGTTAAATGCAAGTCAGAGCTGGGTGTCTGCATGTAGATACACACACACATATAGTGCTTAAGGGGAGTACAGTAGGTGGCTCAAGGGATTGCTATGGGCTGTGATGCCTTTCTCCTCTAGGTCACTGGTTCAACTGCAGATCATCAGGAGTGGGAACATAACATATTGTGACAATGTTGACTAGTAGGCAGCTGATTTACACCTGGCCTGTGTCAGTAGAAGCTGGACGTTTTTACAGATAAAAAGTCTCATTTCTAATGGAGGTCGTTGTTTTGAATCTGGCCCTACTGGTAATGGCTAGTTAGTGGCTCATGTGAAATAATCTCGATGCTCTCAGTGTGGTTCCTACTGGACAGATGGCTACCACACAAAAATGGCCATTTAATTGCCACCATTCATGATAGCCTCAGTAGAGAGGCCAAGGACTCAGCTGGATGTGGGGACAGACTACCTTAAGTGGAGCTAGAGAGAGTTGTGTTGGTGTGTGACTTACATTTTCTTCCAGCCTTCTAAATGTGTATATTACTCTAATGTATATGCCTGTTAGACTCAGCCAATTGGAATATATATAAGAATATATATATAAGAATGGAATATATATAAGAATTCTTCCATCAGCCTAGCTATTGCCTCTGGGGAAGATGGATTAACTAAGCCAACAGGAGAACCCTCCCATTGGTGTAAGTTGTATCTCCACTGAAATGCTGCACCCGTGCTGTTGTAGCATTTCAAATACAGACAGGCCACTAGACTCCTTTAGACTAGACTAGATAGACTGACTTACTTGCTTGAGATTCACACGCAACTCCCCGATATGAAATTTGCACCACCCCTTTATATCTAACCTCTGAATTGGCTCACTGAGTCAGAGTATAAGGAAGGAATACAGCTTCAGCTACATTATTTAGGGCAAAAACTTTAAAGAGATAAAAAACCCTCGTCCTTCAGGACAGAAACCAACCACTCAGGGCTGGGATTAGGAGGAAACTTCTCCTGTGGGCAGGTTGTTCCATAATTGCCTGCTTTGGGGTTTCTTGCACCCCCTTTTAAAACATTTGGCGCTAGCTGGACACTGCTAGAGATGGGACACTGAATGAAATGGACCCTGCCCTGGTGTAATCTGGCATGCTGGTTCCTTTATTCCTACACACAGATTCCCTTCAATCTAAATGAGAATGTCTTAATTTAAACCCTCACCTGGATTTAATTTAGCCACTGGCAAAAGACAGAATAAAACAAAGTGCCTGTGACAACATTTCTAGGGCCAATTCTGCAGTCGGCATAAATTGGTATAAGTCATTTGGCTTCAATGGAGCTACATTTATGTACACCAGCTGAAGATCAGGCCTCTAATGGATCAGAAGAAAATCCAGCCATCCGGGCTCTTAAACACAGAGCTTGTGAAAAGACCTCGCTATAGATATTTAACACCACAGGTGCCCTGTGAGGCACCCCACTCCTTACTGAGCTTGCTTTCTGTAGCAGTACAGCAGGAGGAAAGCAGGACATATCACATCTGTCTCAAGGCCACACAAATGTCATTTTGCTGCATCTATGCTGCACAATGCCCAGGAGGCAAGGAAGGAGAGTCAGTTGCTTGAATGGCCACTGTCTTTATGTTCTTTCATAGGCATCACCTTCCAGCTGGGAACATAAAGACAAAATGAGCAGGGCTGGTTCTTTTCCTGTGGTGCCAGGGAAGGGACCATGAATATATATCCCACAAACTGTGCCTCACCATAAAAATCAGCAGAATAATCAAAGTCCTCCCATTCCTCTGGATTAAGATGAGCCATCTCTTATGTACTAAGTGATCTATAGACAGCATAGCTTTCAGGAACCTGTACATTTCTGGACTGAGTGTAATAGTTACACAAATGGCAAATGCAGCCTTGCTGGGTCAGACCATCCAGATCTGAACTGTCACCCCAAATGGTCACACTAATGCAGGGGTGGGTAAACTACGGCCCACAGGCCACACCCAGCCCGCAGGACCATCCTGCCTGACCCCCTGAGCTCCTGGCCTGGGAGGCTAGTCCCCAGCCCCTTCCCTGCTGTCCCTCCTCTCCAGCAGCCTCAGCTCACAGAGCCACTGGCGCTCTGGGTGGTGGGGCTGTGAGCTCCTGGGGTGGCACAGCTGCAGAGCACATCCTGACCCGGTGTCTGTGCAGTGTGGTAGTGGCATAAGCATAGCCCAGCTCCAGCCGGGCGCTGTGGCTGTAGCGCCACCAGCCACCGGTGCTCCAGGCAGCTCGGTAAGGGGGCAGAGAGCGGGGGGTGGGGGTTGGCTAGAGGGCAGGGAAGTTCGGGTGTGGATAGGGGTTGGGGTGGTTGGAGGGGGGAACGGGGGTTGAATGGCGGCAGGGATCCAGGGGGACAGTCAGGAAGGAGAGGTAGTTGGATGGGGCGGCAGGGAGCAGTCAGGGCAGGGGTTCTGAGGGCAGTCAGGGGGACAGGGAGAAGGGGTGGTTGGATGGGGCAAGGGTCCAGGGGGCTGGCAGGAATGAGAGGAGGGTTGGATGGGGCAACGGGAGTCCAGGGCAGTCAGGGGACAGGGAGCAGGGGTGTGTGGATGGAGCAGGAGTCCCAGAGGGGCTGTCAGGGAACGGGGGGGTTGGATGGAGCAGGAGTCTCCAGGTGGGGGGCAGATAGGAGATGGGGGCCAGGCCACAACCCCCTCCCCTAACCAGCCCTCCATGCAATTTATGAAACCCAATGCGGCCCTCAGGCCATAAAGTTTGCCTCCCCCGGCACTAATGTATTGTGTTGCCTTTACACTCTCTTCTGAAGTGAGAAAGAAAGACAGCTGCCCTCAGTCCGGCTTAGCCGCCTAGTTGCAGAAATTTTTCGCCATGCGTAAACTGAAATTTACAAGAAACAAAGTTGTTTCATTTGATGTTTCTGCACTTGCTAAGCCAGTACTTCACCCTTCTGGTAGGTGGAGGAGACAGCTTCATGGGTGAGATCAGAAACCAGCTCCCATCCTCCATTAGTGAAAATTTCCCAGAGGTGTCAACAAATAAACTGGAAATACGCCTGAGCTATAGCCTCAGAGCCAGACAAGCCTGACCTTTGGGGCATGTTCAGAGTCTGAACCTAGATCTGGATCTGAATTTTGTAGCTGGTTGCCTATGGGCAATACAAGCCCCTTGAACCATGAGGTGTTTTAGATCTCGGATCTTAAGCTTCTGTAAATTTTCCAGCGCTTCACTGACTGAAATGAGCCTATGATCATTTACACCCATTGAAGATCTCCTCGCTCTCTGGATCAGAATTTTGCACATCAGGCACAACTCTAGTATAAAACAAGGACTGAGAGAAGAACACGTGGGAGCAGGGAAATCCTATGCCTGCCCAAAGCAGTCACAGTGGAGCTGGCTCAACCAACTCCTAGCAATTCACATTCATGTCTGGCTTTGTCGTATCAGGCTGTGTTGTGATGCACATATGTAATGCCACACAAGGAAAAGAACAGCTGCTCCCCAAACAGCCTGCGCTCTGGGATGCAATCGACAGAAAGCTGGACAGGAAAAGGGGGAAATGCAGAGAGAGATTCTTCAAGTTCATCTAACTTCGTGGACAAGAGCAGAACCCAAAGCACTTTCCTAACCAAACAACGGTATTGAAATGCAGCCACCTCTAAGGTGCAGGGAAAGGTGCAGAAGGGAACTGTTGGAGAGAACCTCTACTCTTAAAAGTTGTGTCCTGGATGGTTTAACTGTGTTTGTTTTTATAAGGGCTCAGCAAACAAACAGCCAGACACCCACCTCCAAACTACATGGGGCTCAGTTTATCTATCTCTAAAGAGTAGGGTTGACCCTAAAGGGGTTTGAGACTATGGTTTGAAGGAGCTGATTCCTTTCCTTTGCATTGGGCTAAACTCTGATCTACTTGAAGCCAGTGGCAAAACTCTCACTGATTTCACCAGAACCAAGCTTAAGTCCTTCAACTGAAGGTGCATCAAGCAGATACCCTCATTGAGCTCCTGTCCCCGGCCTTATTGATAGCTCCAGCTCTCCCATTTTGTTCTCATTTAACCATGGTCCGGATTAACGCCACCTCCTTTCAGCTGGAAACGGCTGACTAATGTAGACCTGTGAATGTTCAACAGCTCCTACATTATGCAGCATGTGGCTAAAAATAGCCAGTATTACAGGTCTGAGCCCAACTTTGTTGGGAGAGATTCATACTCCAGACTCAAAAAGTGATTCATCACTCAGTGGCCATGGCAACAGCCATTACTAATAGAGGCAGTAGGATGTCAGCGGCATGGCAATGTTCAGTGAGTGAGTGCATGATAACCCCATCAGAGTGCACAGCAGCAGAACTGACTGTCGTTCCGATAAGCCACATATTTGATTTCCCTTCTCCTACCCAAATCCGCAGTCATTAATACCTGTCTGCTAAAAAGGAAGAGGCTTCTAAAGTTGGTTAGCTTGGGAAAAGAAAAAAGAAAAAAAATTGTTGCATTTGCAACCAAGGCAGAAAAATAACAGAAATCTAGCACTGCCATTAAAGATGACATTGCAAAGACTGGACTTGCGGCCTTTTGTGTTTTTTATTATTTATAAAGAAGGTCTGAATGTTTTTGTATTTTTCTTTCCTGCTTGTTTTTAGCCTTAGAAATATTAGGAATATCAAGTGTGTCATTCCATGATTTTGTTGGAACACTTTTGGAGTTAATAAGTTTATTATGAATTCATGCACTTCAGTAGAAGGGACAGGTACGTTGAATCTTTACCAAAGATACCCTTTCCCCCAAATGTTCATTAGGCATTTGAGTCAAAAAGTTGCTAACTAAGCTAAACAAAACCCAAAGTGTTTTAGGCAGAAGTGACAAAAATCGCCTCCCCTCCCAATTTCTTAGTTTAGCTCTTTTATGTCATCTACTGTTAGTTCTGCTATTGTCATAGAGTCTTTCCAAGCTGATAGACAAGACCTGAATTTTTGATAATTGAAAAAAAGTTGGAAAAAAAAAGAAATTAAACTTGCAGGACTTCATTGTAAATAATTTTTAAAGGGAAGGGGGAGCACAAGCCCAATATATTTTTGCCCTTTGTGAGTCACCTTTAAAAAGTTAAGATTTGACAACAATTACTATGTAGTGGTTTTGAAAGTATCACTCTTTTCCACTCTATTCTTACAGGAGGCAAAACCTGAGGTATTTCAAACACAGTTTACATTATAAAATGAACCACCTGCATTGGCAAAAGAGACTAGACATTTTGAGTTCCTCAGTTTTTTGCAGTTTATATTCAGATACCCTAAAGGGACAATTTCCAGAAAGTGCTGGACATTCACCCATTGAAAATCAGGCACCTTTCAGAACTCTCTAGTTGAGTGTCCAAAAACCACAGCTCCCCAAAAAATTAAACCCATCAAAGTACATGAACACTTTTCCGTTATAAGCAATTGTTGAAGTGGCCCACAGAAGTGTTATGTGATTACAAATGGCAAAGAAAGTGATTTATGCAAATGAAATGGAACGTGTGCTCCCATGATTGCAAATAGGTTGGGGTTAGGTCCATGTGATTGCAAAAGTGAGTGGAGGACATTGACAAAGAAAATTTCTGTTAAGATGTGGCTGACACTATTATCTTGTTATTGCTTAGCAATCTAAAACTGCTAACCCATTTTCAAACTAACTAGACCACGTAAGGTAACATGAGAGATTTCTGCATGAGCTGCTATTCTTTATCTTGATCTATATCTGCAAGTGTTGGATGGTGTGATACCAAGAAAAAACAAAACCAAATGAGAAGAGCTTTATCCTTTACTTTAAACAGAGATGGCCCCAAGCCAAAGAATTTGGATCTAGATTTTGAACACTCCAAAGTTTGGGGCTGTTTAGGCCTGGAGTTTTTGTTCAGCCCCAGAGGAACCATAGTGGACATTAGAAAAATCCAGATCTGAGTTTGGATTTCAAGTATTTTCAAGCATTTTGGCATGCTGAGATCTGGGGGTTTGGGTTAGGCCCATCTCTGCTTTAGAAACGTGCTCAGGAAAGATGCCTATTTTCTCCTGCTAGCCTGTTTATAATAAAGTTTAACGTGTTACAGTGACAGCACCAGTTGGAAAATGACTTCCTATTTCTCAGAATTCATCCTTGCTCATTTCTCCCATTTCCCCCTTTCAGACTGAAAATGAAAGGAGTGGAAGGGAAAGAAAAATAAAAGCAGCCATATCAGATGTCATATTGTGAAGCAGTCACCCCCCACGGTTTTCAGGGCCTGGTATTTTAATGGTCCCCCTTTCATACAGG
This sequence comes from Gopherus flavomarginatus, assembly GCF_025201925.1. Classification (NCBI taxonomy): domain Eukaryota; kingdom Metazoa; phylum Chordata; order Testudines; family Testudinidae; genus Gopherus; species Gopherus flavomarginatus. Next base: position 59,087,268 of record NC_066620.1, on the reverse strand, counting down.
GACGGATTTAACATTTGTTAAATGATCAGTTGCTTGAAATGAAAAGCCTCTGTCACAAGCAAAGTGAGCAGTGCAAGAAACAACATGCAGTGGGTACTGGACACGTGCAGAATTCAAATAGGCCTCCAGCAGCTCTACCCTATTAAGCTATAATGCAATACAGTTTGTCTATAGACAGCATCCAAGAGAGAAGGGCTCGGCGGCTGTGGAGCCTTCTGACCACAGAAGGGAAAGACAGAGAGCAGAAATAGTGAGGGACTAAAAGAGGAGAGGATGTATAAAAGCAGGAAAGATGCAAACTAGTTCCAGTGAAGGGAAGGCTAATGGTGGGCCAGGACATCACTGTTCTAGTGAGGGGGATGAGAGATGGAGGGGTCAGTAACACAGTGAGGGGGATGGGAGGAGGCAGGGATGGGGGGAGGGGAGCTGAGGCTGGGTGTCACAGAAGGGGAGAGGGAGTTGGGCTGGGTGTCACAGTGAGAGGTGCTGGGAGGAGATGTGGAAGTGTTACTGGAATTATTTGAAGTAATTTTGTCTCCTGGGTAAAAGGTTGGTGTTCCTCATAGCTCCGTTCCCGCTCCTGTCCCTACGAGCAGTGACCTGCTGTGACTTTGTTCTGTGGCACATCACTTCCTGGGGTGCTGAGTTAATGTCCTTGTGGCTAAGTATCAGGGGTAGCCGTGTTAGTCCGTATCCACAAAAACAACGAGGAGTCCGGTGGCACCTGAAGAAATGGGGTTTTACCCACAAAAGCTTATGCCCAAATAAATCTGTTAGTCTTCAAGGTGCCACCGGACTCCTCGTTGTTTTTGTCCAGGTGGCTGCTGTTCGTGTGGATCTGACACTCCCAACAGAGGTGAGCAGTGGCATCTCTGCGCTTCCTTCTCTTTTGCAGCTTCCACAGCGGGGCAGCCCAAAACCAGCCAGCTCACAGGTCTCACAACATTCAGTTTCTTCTCAATACCCATCTCCTTTCTTCAGAACAGGGGCCCTGTGGAGGTAGAAATCATGTGTGGCATTACCCTAGAGGATCTCACTCTGCATTTTGACCAATTGCTACAAAAACCAGGCACGTTTTTTTTCCAAATCTTTTTGATCTGCTTTAGCCACAGCCACTTCTCACTTAACACTGCCTGCAACTCTCCAGCAAAGTTTACACCAGTAGCATCCAAAGAGGCCATGAGAACTTAGCCCTTCAGATCACTCCATGTTTTATAACCGTCGGTGTTCTTTCTGCTACAGCCCACACCAGGCACACCGATAGCAATTCTGGGCCCCAGGGCAGAACAGTTAATGGGCACGGCCAGGGCTTCCACATGCCGCCCGGCTGCCTTCACTGCCGCCCGTACCACCCCACCCGCACCTTGGAGCCCTGCGGCCCTCCCAGGCAATTTAAAAGGGCCTGGCCGTTGCCTTTGCTATTGCAGCAGCGGCGGTAGCCGGGGGCCCCCAGGCTTTTTTAAATTGCCCGGGTGCCTGGGCAATTGTCCCCTTTGCCCCCTGTCGGCGGGCCTGGCCCAAACTGTTGTTCAGTGCAGCGTCTCCTTGCCACCCTTGAACCCAGAGGTGGCTGTGTTTTTGTGGCGCTGTTTGAATAGAACCTATGAAGTCCTTTGAGGCCCTTCAGGCTGCAAAGTGTTCTACAAATATAAGATTATTATTAGTTTGAAACTGTTCTCCGTTCAGTTCCAGGGTAAGCTCTATTTTAAAGGCCTTTCTTGCTCCTGCTGCTACGTGAGATCTAAGGACAGACATCTCTAGGGGATGGTCTAGAACAGGTATATTTAATCCTTTCTCAGTGCACGGGGGGTGGACTAGGTGAGGTTTTGAGATCCCTACATTTTTCTGATATTATGGGCCTAAGTTCTGTTTCTGTATTGCAGTGTGAGTTAGCTGCCTACGTGTAAACCTATGGCCACTGACCTTCCCCTCAGGAAAATCACAGGATCCCAGCCCTAATTACTTGCAACAATATGCACATGCTCCGAGCAGTACTCTTGAGCTGCTGCAGCATTAGAGGCTATCATCAGTTTTAAGTCAGGGCAGCTGTGAAGACAGGGAAGTGCATAAGAAATAGGAATGTGGCAGATAAGTGATCTATCACATAGACTTTATTAACCTAAACTTGTCAAAGAAGTTTCCACTGAAAGGAGCAGAGAGAAGGTTTTTGTTATCCAAAGGTGATTTCAGACAGTGAAAGGAAGAGCACTTTTGTATCTAAGCAACTCTGGTTATCCAAGCAACTGCTTCCCTATTGTTACACATTCACATCATTTCCAAATGGAAAATAGCTGAGAATAAAGAGAGGAGGAATAGAACAACAAATTGAATGGAGAGACTAGAATCAGATTTTCTAAAATGTCTTTCATATTCAAGGAATACTAGGGTGCTTTACAAGGCAAAGATACCAGTAATGCAACTGTAGAGCACAGGTGCTTGCTTTTTCTTTCTTTCTTTCTTTCTTCAGTCTAAAGAGATAAGGGACCTAGCAGTACTACTAGAAGATCTCCTTAAACTCAAGTAGTACAGGTCTTACAGTATGTCTTCATTGCAGAGTTAATTCAAGTTATCTGCACTCGGATTACTTCTCTTGAGTGAGCCTATCTTGAGTGTCAAGTATCAGAGGGGTAGCCATGTTAGTCTGGGTCTGTAAAAGCAGCAAAGAGTCCTGTGGCACCTTATAGACTAATAGAAGTTTTGGAGCATGAGCTTTCGTGGGTGAATGCTCCAAAACTTCTGTTAGTCTATAAGGTGCCACAGGACTCTTTGCTGCTATCTTGAGTGAGCGCTGGTACTACTGTGAAATAATATTTGCCCTGCTGTGTTCATACTGGATCTGTATAAAGACTTCTGGGGATACAGGTGCCGGGGTTAATTCAACTCATTCCTAAGTGGATCATGGGATGTTTGGAACAGTCAATGAGCAGAAGGGACTTCAGTTAACAAGCTACCTCAAGCACGCTTTGCTACATAAGACATAGGAGAAAATAAAAGGAAGATTCCACAAGAATGTTTTATCCCCCTCATGCTTTAAAATATGTGAGGTAGGTTAGTGCTCAGGAGCTTTGAAGAAGCAGCACATTTCGAGGTGAAATTTGAAAGACCATGGCTTTCAGTGGAGAGAGAACCAGGCTGCAAAATTCAGATCTGAATCTGGATTTAAGACTTCCCATGTTTTAGGAGTGGTTGGAATCTGGGATTTTCTTTGATCCCATATAAATCCTGCAAAATTAGAATCTGAGCTGAGTTCAGATTTCAATCCATACACACCTCTGAGCTTCAAAGATGTTCAGATCTGGGGGGTTGGTTGAAGTCCAACTCTTGTTTCCAAAATATTGTGGAACTGCACTATTTTTATGTCAGTCAGGACCTGCCTTTTCCCATTCAATCATTTGTACTCTAACCCATAGTGAGTTTTTTTCAAACTCATAAGAGCATCCTTGACCAATTCAATGACTGTATTAGCTCATCACAGCCCAGCACAAAGACTCACTGTTAAAACAGCAGGGGAAATTAATCACAAAAACGGAAGTGCCAGCACTGGTTGATATAGCAATGGTTGGGAATCACTGCACTAGATATGTGCACTAGTGCTGAGGTGGGAAAAGTAAGCATCACCTTAAATGAAATTCCATCTCTCTCCGGCAAAAATATATAAAAAAATATTCAGTCATGTCTGTAACCAAACATGAATCCAAATATTTTTGGAGTTTCTAAATTGTTGCTTCATTTCATGTTTCAGCCACAAAAGGAAATGAAAATGCTAGAGATCAAAAGCATTTTTACCAGTCTTATCTAAATAGGGAAAAAAAGAATGCCCTTAATGGAGATGGAATTTATGACATTCTAACAAGTTTTACCATCAGCTGGTGTTAACTACTTTCCGCATTAGAGGCAAAATCATTTCTGACCTCTTGTTGGCTAACATGGTGTCAGACTTCTTTTCTTAATCTAGACAAGGCCATAGGAAATCTAGTCCTATTTTTTAGAGCCAGGACTTTCAGAGGAGCCTCCATTTTTGGATGGCCGTCTGACACCAAAACGAATCTCAGAACCTTTTGAGGCTGCCTTATTGCTCCTTGTGAGTCAGATTTCTACTATTGGGGCCAGGCTTCCAGTGACAGAAGAAGGTTCTGGTTATTTTTCTGGTTTCCATAGGAAAGCAGAGTTCAATAAGGCAAGTGAAAAGAGAATTTACTGTTGTTGTTTTTTTTAAAAGGTTGTACAGTGAAAGAGAGAGTAAAGTTCACCAATGGTAAATATAGCAAAACCAAATGAGTTTAGGTCAAATACTGAGGGCAATAAACATATATAGGTGAAATTTTATGAGCTTTTAAAGGGAGCTTTATGATCTTCTAGGGAACAGCAGTATAATTTGAAACCAGTGGTGGAAAAACAATGTAATATCAAATGTAGCATATCTAGAAAACCCTGTTAACCTAACCAACACAAAAATGCAGGCAGGCTAGGCTGCTATGTCTATAGATTTGCTTAATGCCTCTCCATGATTCTGATCTGATCACCCTCCTTTACAAGTGTACATGGTGCACCTGACATGGAATGACTCTTGTGGCAGCTGAAGGAGTCAAGATCCAGAAACTCAGTGTAATCACATACTTTACATGCCGCTGTCCCAAACAAAGAAAGAGAGAGAGGTTCATGAACAGGACTGACCAGAAAAGGGGAAGCTACAGTTCATAAAGGCCCTGCAGTGTATTGCCACTGCCAATGGAATCTCAGCCCCTATCATTGCTTTTCCTGAGGACGACTGGGGGTTACCTCTCTGCATGCTTGGTGAAAACCATTATTATTATTATTCCATCCTTCTCACACCAGTGGTGGCACACAAGGCGGAAACTAGTCTCTTCCATCTAATTGTCATTTGCTGCTTCCATTCACTCTATGAAGAAAAACAATGTACCAGCTACTTAAAGATCCAGTCCTTGTGTGTGAGGCACAAGAAGGATGCCCTATAGTCCAGTCCTAACCATTGATGAAGTGGTTGGATAGGGGAAATGGAAATTAGATGCCTATAATCTGCCCTCTCCGAAGTCTGTTATTTCAGAAGTAAATGACATGCTCAGAAGACTGGAGGACTAGTCACCCTGGAAAAGGCCAAGCACCATGCATATAGGTGCTCTGCAAACTTCTATGCATAGCTGTGTCAATTAACAGGTCAGGACTGAGGCTTGCTCCTGGATATAGATTCCTCCAGGATTCCCATTCAGCTTTGCTAATACCTTGAGTCTTGATCTGTCACATCCCCTGTTTTCAGCAGAGGCCACCAGTCATGCTGAATTATGAAGGTTGTTTTGTCAAATAAGGACTAGGATGAGTTCAACAAATGAGGTTTCCTAAGATGATATTTAAACTCGGGTGACTGACTTAGGAACTATGCCACCAAATCCCGCCTCCCTACATGCATGCCTGAAGTAATGCTAGGAAAAGTCCTTGCTAGACAGTTGACAATGTCACACTTTGATCCTCAGTTTGTCCTGCGCCCACTTCAGTATATTCAGTCAATACAGCTGCCAGAGGGGTTTGATCCTGAATAACAACCATTACGAAATGGAAAAACTGGACCACATTCATCTCTGGTGTGAGCAGGTCTCATTGACTTCAATAGGGTTGCGCTCACTTACAACAGCAGTCACATTGACCAGCAGACAAATGAAGGGGTCTTGCAAATCAAAGAGGAGAAAGATATTATGACTCACCTGTCCTCTTTGTCTAGAACATAAACATTTGGCAGTGAGTTTTCAACCAGAAGACTTCCGCATACAGTTAATTCTATAACCACAGTAAGGGCACAACCCTATAGTATTCCTTATTGACTTCTCACTCAGGTAGCATTCACATTAGGTCAATGGGCATCAACACCAAGCACTGGAGTCAAGATATGGTCCTCCTGAGTAAGAACTTCATGAGTTGGCCCACTGAAAATATTATCACCAAGGTTACTGACAATGCCAAGCAGGGTCACATAGGTCACCATGCAAAATGTCTCCTATCTTGCTAATATTTAAGGCTTGCCTCACTCAATTGCATTTGGGTATTTATATCAAAACTGGTTACTGCTAATTCACCATGTATGTACAGGCAGTTAATGGAGGATCATGTTTAATTATCGCTTACAGAAAAAAATCTCCTGAGAAGTTAGAGTTCATTGCCCAGTGAGCAGCTCTTTCAGACATAAATAGCCTTGGCCCAGTGTCAGAGAAGCCATGGAATTAGTTTAAAAGAGGGAGGAGTGGAAAAAAAAATCTACATATCTACTTCATTGTTTGCTGGTGATGATATATTTGGTAGATTCCTGTCCTGTTACAAATTCAGATACTGCTCTGTAAGTGCATAGCTCTGTGGCAAAGTAGTACTCTCAGGGTGGCTTTGATGACAAGCTGGAGAATGATGCTTGGAAAATGTGCATCGGTATATGCTAACAGATGTTTTGTGGCTCTACAAAAGTGTAGGATCAACTTAATGGAGGCCTGCCATATTTCATCCGACGCTTTCTTGGAACAGCATTTTTCCATAGAATCATAACATGTGAAAGTGTTCCCCAGCACGTTCGCTAATGCACATGATCCAAACTAGCTGTAAAATGAAAAAAAAAAAAACTTGCACATAGATTTACAACTAAACTGCTCAAATGTGGGGTGCTGCTGTTTATGGGTTCATACTCTTTGTTCTTTGTGAATATCCAGAAGGATGTCAAGGATATTGAAAATGTTTGCAAATGAACCAGCACATGACTTACTCCTTATTCACTATTCTTTGCTAACTAGTGACCCTTGGAAGGGCATTCCTCTCCTTGCTCCAAATATAAATAAAGGTATTTATCCAAATAGGGAGCAGAACAATATCATCTGACCTTGCGTATATAGCAAATAATTAAAGTGAATGTTTTCCCAACAACCCATAGCCTGAATATTATTTGTCCATGCTATTTAGTGAATATGGCCAGATACGGAATATGTCTGCAGTTAATATGACTGCAATGATGAGAATGGTTCATGAGCCAACGATGAACCCAAAGTTCTCTGAATACACACACTGAAGCAAAAATTGAATCAGGGCTAAATATGATAGAATACACCACATTTGTGTGGGATTGAGTCATTTTAAGCATACCTAACAGAGTAAGATTTCTTCTTCTAGTCTCACTATTTTGGATTTGATTGATTTTTTTTCTGCAGTTCTGTCCTATAATAAAGAATAGAAGGCTGGCAAAGAGGGAAGGGAAAGTCTTGTGGTCAAGACACACATTGGCATTCTGTTCCAGGCCACTTCCGTGGTCTTCCTGTATGATGATGGACAATTATATCTCTATGTCTTAGTTTCCATATCTCAACAAAAGAGGTGAAATTTGAGTGATACTAAACTATTTCACCAGGGCATTTGGAGCCTAAATTAATGATGAGAAAGTGCTTGACACTATGGAACTGTAAATTATTAGCATAAGCAAAAATTGTATATCAGACATTGTTATGTAATAATCAGACTACACACTGGAAAATTAAAGATTGCATATTAATAGGCCTTAATTACCCTTTTAAGGATGGTACAATCACTGATAAGAAATATCAGTCTAAATGAGCAATTGCCATCATGCTGTAACTTGTCTGTCTCTCACAATATGTATAAAGGATTATAGTGTTATCTTTCCCCTATAAAGCAGTAGTTAAGTGGTATATCTGTTTGGGGTCCTGACTTTCACAACTGCATGACTGCTGTATGACTGTGTTTCCCTGAAATGTTTGCACCATGATACTGGTCAGTTTGGAGCAAATTCAAGGGACAAAAGGATTAGGACTTGATTCAAAGTCCATTGAAGTCAATGGGAATCTTTCTTTTGACTTCAACGGACTTTGAATCAAGTCCTTAGTATATAGCTATGATAGATATGCAGGAATGAGCAGAGAGTTCTTGTTTAGGCATGTGATTTAAAGGGTTAATGGGAAAAGTTTACAGCAAATGCCCAGTATGCTGTTTTCAAAGGCTAAGTATGCAGTCAAATCAAAATCAATTTATCTTAGAACAAGGAAAAACACTGCTCCTCAGTAAGATCTATTTCCAGCCCAAACTTAGCCTTTCTACTCCCAGCAGTTTTAGCTGACGAGCTGTATTTCCCCCCCAGGTTCTTGTCACTCAAAAATAGATGAGCTTTTTCCTTAAAGTTTAAAATAAAATAAAAGATACCTTTGTCAGACACCAGAGTTTTACTCCAACAGGTGAAAGTTTCAGAAAGCTATGAACAACTGAAAACAGTGGGTTTGAATGGAAACTCTTATGTAGCCTTAAAGCATATCATATCCAGAGTCTTTCTGCAATTATTCTATGTTTTGGCTTTTTTATATTTGATTTCTTTTGAACCTCAATCAATACCCTTGAACTACAGATGGATCCAAACCAAAATGTCATATTCAAACACCCCCAAACTTTGGTAAAGTTCAGATCTGGAAGTGGATCTTAACACTGGCACTGGCCTGTGTTTTGATAATGGATAAAACAAAAACCTGGATCCAAAATCCCCTGAGCTCCAAGAGAGTTTGGATCTGAATCCAGATCTGTTCTTTGCCTTTTGAGTAGGACCATTTCTTTCTTGAACTCATGACATGCACAGTGCAATGGAATAAATTAGGAGACAATGTGACATAGAGTACAATAAAAAGAAAAATGCTAATATCAGTAATTATTGCAGAATGTCACTGTGCTATTTAAAGGCTGCTCGCTGCATGCCAAAGAGTGCTCTGGGCAGAGTTTTCATTACAAAATCCTGCCAAAGCACTTCCTAAGGGGATAATGATAAATATAGATAGCAGAGAGCCAGTCTCAATCCGTTGCAGTGTATAGCAGTAAAGCACATGCCTTAGGGTCCATAAGTCTCATAAACCAGCAGATACTTGGGTTGGCTCAACTCCCTGAATTGTTTCTGAATAATTTGGCAGACTCCAATGAAGGATTTTCAGGTAGCCTTGTGATATCGTATATGACTCACACTAGGGAATTAGCTACAATCTCAAAGCACCAATGCCACAAGGTAACCTTTATTTCTAGACCTTGATTAATCAAGATGGACTCTTGTCACATGTCATAGGTCCATTCAATTATTTTAAAATATTCTTTTTATTTTTATACAGTGTATAACTTGGTTCCTTGCATCTCGTCGTCACAGGAAAATCAACAGCAAGGAAAATGTATAAACTCATCCTTTGTAATAATATCCAGCACGATTCCCATCCATTTGCATGGGCATGAGTTCTGGTAGTTTTGTTACTGGTATTCAGGTCACTTCTCAATCCCCATGTTAGTGATCTGGGCCCTGCCCCTGCCATTTGATCTGATAGTACCAACCCTGTCCTCATACAGAACCCTATGGGCACAGGAGTTCTATGCTAGCGGCTCAGATTGTAGGATCAGGCCTAAGATTATTTTCTTCCCACAGAAAATTGTGCCAGTACTCAAAGAGCAAAATGATAAATGTAACGGGGCACCACTGCAGTCATAATCACTCATTTTCATGGCCAGTATCAACCAAACTAGAAATGCTTCCGTGCAGAATGGTGGAAAGAAAACAGAGGTAGTATAATCCTTGCATTGATGCAGTGGGAGAGAGATAGAAAGGAAACGGATTGTGCTTTCTCTGTTTGGAGACTACTGGAGGCAAGTGCAGTACCTGCCACAGATGAGTGCAGCTCTGAGGGCTGTTGTAACTTGTGCCATTGCTTCATTGCCCCTGATGGGACATTGCCAGGGTGCAGAAACAGTGTGGCATAAGTCTGCCCCTGAAACACATGCTCTTCCACTCTGATCCACCTGCACTGTTCTCTGCTCTTCCCCCATCCCAGAATAACCCCCATGCCTCAGGCTGCTGTGGAGACGGCCCAGAACTGCCTCTGCACCTGACATATGAGCCTTTTCATTTGGGAAAATTCCCAAGGGAAGAGGGGCACGAGAGAGGGGATTATGTCTGCTTTAACGCCAGCCTACCTGAATACAAAGCATCTCTAGGGCAATGGTAAATCCGGCCCCAGGAGTTTTCATTCACTCTTTAGCTGGACGGTTCTTTATTCTGAAATACTCTTACTTTAAAGTCTGTCAGGTTTGTCTCCAGAGGTTTGTCTCAGTCAAAAAGGGTATCCAGAACCTGCCTGACCTGAAGTAGAACTTACTGAGAAGTGAGAGGAGAGGACCAAATACTTCTTTCTTATCCTCCCAGCCATCCAGAGAAACCAGAGGTGTTTCCCTTTCTTGGAAGTCCTTGAGCTTTTTACCTATTCAGTTCCCTGCCTTGTAAGTGGTTTAATCTCCAGCAAACAACTGAAACCAGGAATCTGCCCTGCAGATTAGAACACCTAGAGCAGAAAGGAGAGGAAGTTAAAGAAAATACAGACACGTAGAAGAAAGGGGTCATCCCTCCTCCAAGCAAAGAGTGCTATTGCTTTAGGAAAGGCAGGTCCCCTTTCTCCTACATTCTTGTGTTTTCTTTTCCCTTCTTCCCACATTACACTGAGCAATGTGGCCTATAAGGCTCAGTGTGAAATAACTCAAGATCAGGAACATCAGGCTTCAGTCGAGACCCTTCTTTCATCTGCCTTCTCTCCTCCCACTCTCTCTGTCTCAAGGTAGGTCTACACTTATGGCAGCATTTACAACAGGGGTTCTCAAACTGAGGGTCAGGACCCCTCAGGGGTTCGCAAGATTATTACATCGGGTGTCGCAAGCTGTCAGCCTCCACCTCAAACCCCGCTTTGCCTCCAGCATTTATAATGGTGTTAAATATATTAAAAAGTGTTTTTAATGTATAAGAGGGGGTGGCACTCAGAGGCTTGCTGTGTGAAAGGGGTCACCAGTACAAAAGGCTGAGAACCCCTGATTTACAATATAGACACTGCATGTCCAACTAACTCATCTCTAAACAGCAGTATGGACAGTGAGGGACTGCTTAGGCAAGTAGAATAAAGTGATGCCAGAACCTTAGGGTACTTACCTTACATGGCTCTCTACACACCCAAGCCATGCCTCCCCTGTCTACATTGCTATTTTTAGCAGAATGGAGTCCCATGGCCTCCCCACTGCTGGAGCCTTTCCCTGCCTTAGTTAAAGACTCCAGCAGAAGGAAAAGGCTTTGGCAATGGAGAAGCAGCGAGGAAAGGCTCCAGTAGCTCCCAACGGGAGCCTTTCCCAGCTGCCGGAGCCTTTCACTGCTGCATGCAGCTACTCACAGCAATGTGGACACAGTCTGCCTTTCACTATGGCATGTAGCTAAACATACTCTACATACTGCTGCAAGGCCTCAGTGAGATGGATTGCTCATCATCTTTGTATTTCAGGCCTCTCTCTCTCATGCATGCATAGTGAACAAAAAATGGTAGAAAGTCAAAATTTCACATTTTCATGGAGATTTTATGTTTTTTAAATGTGTTCCACAAAATACATCATTATTGTTAAAATAATAAAGTCATAATGGCCCTAAATGTTTGAGAAGAAAAACTACTAGTAAGTGTACCGAAGGGAACAATTTTGCATTGGCAGGGCATATGCTGGATGACTCAATAAGTCTTTTGTCTCTCTTACATCTGTGATTTCATAGACCTGGGGGCTGTAGAGGAAAAGATCTGAAGTGTACTAGTTCCACTCCTGTAATCTCGGGGAAAAAAACCCTGTTCCCTTGACTTTGGAGGGAAGATAGTACCTATAACTTCATATACTCAGTGAGCTATGTACTGTATGGAGTGTGTATATATTTTTATTATTATTATTATCTTACTATCAGTGCCCAGAGGCCCTGATCAGGATCATGGTCAATTGTGCTTGGCTCTGTACAAACACACGGGTAGACATGATCCCTGCCTCAAAGAGCTATCTATATAATGTATGAGAGATTACAAATTTCCCATAAACCTGCCTAAGAGTAATGTATGCAGAATACAGCTGAGTAATCAGTCTGGACAAAAATGCAATAGATGATTTTTTTTGATAAGCTGATGATGACTATTTGCAGCACCTGCAGTGGTTTAAGTATGATGAACAACAAGAAATTCTCAGCTGGGAAAATGTCTACTGTAGCAGTTCTGAGCCTCTATAACGAATTCTTTGTACCTGCTGAAAGTCTGCCAGGAGAGCTGGATTAGTTGTCTGCTACCTGCTTTGTTAAATCTGCTTTTCTGAGCTCTCGGAGCTGGAAAACAGGAATAACAACATGTTTAGAGATGTGATCCTTTCTCATGACCTACAAGGATTGTTTCCACCACTCATTCCAGAGGGAGTGCTGCAGGTAGAGGAAATGGAAAAAACTATCAGGGGAAATAGCTGTGAAAGTTTGGTTTGGACACATTGATTTAAGATAAAAACAATGATAATTTCCACTGCCCTCTCCTTCTGCTCCAAACAGCAATTGGACCCTTCAATTAAATTCTAAGATATGTCCTTGATATAGTTCTTCCCCTTCATGTGCATGACAAAAGGTAAGTCTCATTCTAGGTATTCTGAGTGAAAAGGGGATCTGGTGTTCCCTGCTTGTCTCCATTCACCAACCCACCCAGCCCCTGGTCTCATTTCTGCCTCCAAAATGCATTGAAGCTCCTTTGCATTGTGCTTCAAAAGAAGCATCATTGCAGACAACACAAAGGATTTCTGGTTATTCTCAGAGGCCTCTGACACCCATGGCTATGGAGAAACACACTATTCAAATTCTAAGAATGATTATTATTAATTGTTGTTTTTCTCTCGTCTTCTCCTCTTTTCTTCATCTTTTCTTCTTTCTTATCCTCTCCTCTCTTGTCTACTAAAACCCACCCAACAAGTCTAGGAGAAGGACCACAAGATGAACAGAGGTTTGTTTAGTCTGGAGAAGAGAAGATTGAGAAGAGATAGATTGACAGTTTTCAAGTACATAAAAGGTTTTTACAATGAGTAGGAAGAAAAATTGTTCTCCTTAACCTCTGAGAATAGGACAAGAAGCAATGGGCTTAGATTGCAGCAAGGGAAGTTCAGGTTGGACATTAGGAAAAACTTCCCAACTTTCAGGGTGGTTAAGCACTGGAATAAATTGCCTAGGGAGGAACTGACAGGTCTGCCAACTTGGAGTCTCTGTGTTCCCATAACTCCTGGATTTGTCCCAGTAGTAGAATCTGTTTTGTGGTATTAAACCTCCACCTTGCCCGCCTCCCCCTACAGGGCTAAATGAATAATGGGAGGCTCTTGTTCACCCTTTGTCTATTTTGGGATCTCAAACAGTTCTACTGATAATCACTGCACTAAATGTTTACACTGATAGGAAACTGGCCCATATTGTCTGGATATGATAACAGCACAATTTGATATTCAGGAAGTGCTGATGATCTCTAAATATAGAAGTAGAGTAATTATTGCTGACACGATTGGTTTGAATTCAAAAGCAGATAAGAAGAATATCTATTTCTCTATTTATTTGTAGCAGTTTTTGTGGCGGGGAGGGGGAGAAGCCTTGTTAGGCAAGCATCAGAGCTGCACAATGCAAGGGTTCATAATGAGGGGGTTATTAATGATGGGGCATGATACTTTATCACTGCAGAAAAAAGCACAGAAGCCACCGAAAACTATATTCACCAGTGCGTTGCACCTTGTGCAAAGCGACTTCAAAATGCTTCCAAATCACTCCAGTGTCAATGACTGCACATGGTGTAAGGCAGTGAGGAATCACACCCAATCAGACATTACCCTGCAGGATATTATTGGAGCTACAGGAAAAACAATGTTGACATTAACTGTAAAGGGAGCTACAGAAACCATTGTACAAATCCAAGCCATTGGGGAAGTTGCATAGCCTTGTGCTTCAACATGTAGGTCTGCAACTAAAAACACATCAGACACAGACCGACGCCTTTGAATGCTACCCACCCACAGGGGTTGCAGATGGTCCCTCAGTTCTTCTGAAATGCCACACGATGGAGTATTATCTTATCCCTCGCTGCTGTGGGTGGAGTACATACTCACTGTCATATACGGCATCACATGCACACTATGTGTGTCAGTGAAGGGTGTTTGGGGGAGATAGTCTTTCTGACCCTACATACAGTCTTAGATCCTTAAAAATCAACTGTCCTACAAAGTTAATTCCACTGAATAACATTGAAATGTTATTGGCTTGTGTTTTTGTTTTTTTTTAAAGATCCTTCCTTCCTGTAACATAGATGGGATTTTGATGCTCCAAACTTGCATGTGCCACTTATCCCTGCTGCGTGGGTAGTAAACACATCTAAAGCTACAAAGATCAGTTAGAGGGATAAGTGGCTTTATTTCAGAGTGATGAATTTAGCTGCTCTTGGCTTAAATATAAGCTGGTGAGGAAGAATTTAAGTTTTGTTTGATTCCATAGAAACCCAACCCGAAATCTCTCCAGGAGGACATCAAGTTAAAAGCATGATATCAAACCCCTCATTGGCCTCTCCTACTTTGGGAGTATAACATTGTTGCTGGCTGCTTGTGGTAGCAGAAGGCTTACACCAACTATTCCTTTCAAAAATGTTGCATACACCACATTCCTCTAACCTGGTTTGCAGGCTTCAATTGTGACCCTCCTCCATGGGATGGAACATATAGCCTGCATTTAGAACAGTTTCCCTGACTCTCAGAGGTAACCCACACACCCTCTGCTCTTGCCTCATCACCAGGTCTGTCTTAAGCTTAGCAACCAGGTAAAGTTGCAGAGCTCCACCCCCTTAAAGGCACACAATCCTTTTCCATAGATGTGTTGTCACACATTCAAAATGTGTATTCTTCCTTTGATTATCTTGGGCCACTGATTCTTTCTATAGTTGCCATATGCCACACAGCACTTTTGTACCTCAGAAAGTTAATAGGCCCCTTCCACTGTTGACGACAATACAATCTGTATGTATCTGGCCTGCCTGGTGAGTCTTCTGTGGTGACTTGAAACTAATCCTTCATCCTGGTTATGTTCTGGCCTCAGGCAAATAGCTGTTTTACAGACGGGATCATGGTTAGATTGCACTGTTACATTAAGGATGAGGGTGAGCCTCCATGTATTTTGCAGTCATCTGCTCTGCTGCTGAAATGGAAGTCCTGAAATGTGGTAAGGAGGGTTGTTCTAGGATGTGTCTGTTAAAGCTAAAGCTAAGTAGCAGTGGCAGTATCATAAAAGACCGTGTTCTCAGGTTTCCAGCCTGATTCTCCAACTAAGAACGTTCTAATTTAAGAGGCAGGTTGAGTCTAAAACTGGAGTGGAGCCTGTTTTCCACATACAACCCAAAATGTCAACATCTTGCGAGAACACCTGATACTGGAAGAATACTAACATTTTGGGCTGAAATCTCACAAGAAGTTGGAACCATTGCATGAGAACACAAGCCCATGCCTTGGCCGCCAACCAAAAGCTTCATCTTTTACTTAAACCTAAGCCAAATCCTAACACCATTTCCTTGTTCCATCTCTACTCCAGATAGATCAGGATAAACTTTGAATAAAAATCCAGATGGTTGGATAAGTATCAGAACCCTATCTCTGGAACATCTGAAATACACCCCTCAGAGCATCTCCATACCAGCAAGCTTCTAGACTTAGAAATCCTTTCAAAGAAACCTACTGCACGAAGAAGACCTGACTGTACAACAGGGACAGCTTAGCTGCAGCAAAGGTGTGCAGTAGCGTGAGCATAACATAAAAAACATACTCAGCTATCTCTCAGGGTGTACTAGCTCTCAGTCAATCAGTGATCTTGTAAAACAGCTTATCTACAAAAACAAACAAAACACCAAAACAGGAGTTAGATGCCATGAACAGTACTTGGGGTTCTCAACCCTTTCATCTGTCACATGAGTTGATGTGTCTTTCCTCTGAGGGTGTGTGTGTGTGTATGTGTGTCTTTCCTCTGAGGGTTCTGTGTGTGTGTGTGTGTTCCTCTTAGGCTGTGTGCATGTGTGTCTTTCCTCTTAGGGTGTGTGTGTTTCTGTGCGTTTTGTAAGAAAGCTGCCTATGTTTAATTGCTTTCTTGACAAAACCTGAATCTATCCCTGTAATCCTTCCTCGCATCTCTATGGCCAGATTGGAGCAGCCTGTGGAAAAAATTCCTGTCTATTTTCAGAAACAGATAAAAGCATTCAGATTACAGAGCACAAATCTCAGCTCGAAACGGCTGGAAAAAGCCACTCAGCAGCGCTGTCACTGACCCCCACAAACCCTTTCAAGTAATGAATTTCAGTTGCCTCGCCCCCTCCTTGCCTCCTTCTTCCCCTCCCCCATCACCACTCCCGGAACTGCTTGTGCTTCCAACATCTGCAAAATGTCATAATTCTGTTCAGTTGTTTACCTCACAGGGAACTTGGCGGGAGGTGTTAAGTAAAAAAAGGAGAGTTTGTGGAAATTATTATCGATCCAGCTCTCTTTTTAGGGCCTTCAGTGGAATCTTTGTTTTGAAATTTCCATCTATCTCAAAAGCTCCAAGAAGGAAGTGCTCTTTGCAGTCAGAAGATGACTGGAATCTGCCCTTTCACCTGAATGCATCTCATGCTCATAAAGACTTTCTGCGCTAGTTACAAAGTCAAATGCTCCATTGTCAGGAGCTCCCCCGGCATATGACCCTTCAGCATCATTTATTAGTTCTTAAGATTGGGGATTCAGTAGAGGACATTAACCCTGATTTAAATGGATTGTGTGTTTTAGGGAACCCTTGCTGCTTGATGATCCCTGTTCCCAATGGATTAATTGGCTAGTAGCACACAAAATATTACACACAGTTATGGAGAACTTACATTGCACTATCTCAGGGCTGCCCTAGACTAGCTGCCAGCACCTGGTGACCTAGGTGAACCATGCAATCAGCACCCCCACCTCCAATCCCCAAGGGCAGATCAAGGCTGAGGTTTTTGGTAAACTGGGAAATATTTTGCCCCTTTTTTCCTTTTAATATTTTTAAGTTGTTGTTTGTTTTTTTTAAACAGAGGCTTAATTATTCAGTTTATCCATCTGTCCATCTGTCCAACCAATGTTTCTGAGATCAGATAAAATAGTGACATGAACTTTTCAGAATAGATTTGTACATGACAGCTAGATGATATTTCAGTCCGATTTCAAATAAAAATGCATTAAAAATGTTAATTATAATTTTTATTATTACAAATCCAAAATCATCCATTACACTATCCTGCTTTAACTGCCATTACCACCACATCCAATATAGAAAGAAATAAGAAATCTCTTCAATGAACTTTAACTTGTATTTACAAAACACTCCAAATAAAACATGCTGTGCTCTTAAAACATGACTTTTCTTGTTTTAAGTTTTGAAAATGTAGTCACTAGTTCTTTTAGATCCAGTTTTCCAGCTATTTCATGCTCTGTTGACATTGTGGCAAGTCCAACATGTCTCTCTTGCACCATAGCTGAACGCAAATATGTTTTTATCAATTTTAACTTTGAGAAGCTACGTTCCCCACTAGCTGTGGAGACTGGAAAAGTTAAAAGAATCCATAGAGCTGTAAAAATGTTTGAAAAACTGTCTGTGAGTTTATTTTCACAAACAAACTTCAGTACTTCTTCAGAAGTGGAATGTTTCTTAAGACGTCTTGAAAAAGCCTGAAGCTCGCTACACAAATCTGTAGCATCAATGTCTTTTGAATTTTCATTAGTCAATGCCAACTCCAGTTTTATACAAAATTCTCTTATTTGTTTTGCTGTTTTCTTTTGCAAGTTGTGGATATCATATAGATAACCAAATACTGACTCTAACTGCTGCAGCTGTTGAAATCTTTCGTCAACTGAGTGAATAGCAGTATCAAGGACTGCGAAATAGAAATTCACTTTGATCCTTTGTTTTGGGTTCTGAAGGGGTGTGTCTCATCCTTCATATGAAAACTGCTGTTTCTTTTGCCGAATGCGAGCTGGCTGTGGTTCAAATTCTGTCAGAAAGTCTATTTCTTCTGCAAGCTCGAGAAAATCTACCAGTGTTCTTTCAAACCCTTCATCACTTCTGAATTCCTCCAGAATATTTTTAGTTTGCTGCAGTTTTTGAATAGCAGAATGTATGTTCAAGTTCTTTTCCTGAAGCTGCTTACTGGTAAGGTTAATCTCAAAAAGGATATTATACCACAAAATGAGTGAATTCACAAATTTGAACTTGGAAAGGCCATTTGCAAGAGCTTCTGCATCTGAACATGCTGTATTGCCAGATGATCCAGTAAAGGTAGTATCATCAGACATTCCAATTAGGGCATCATAACTGTTTTCAAGTTCATAGCAAAGAGGCTTCAAAGCATCAATGCAACTCTCCCATCTTGTCTGACTAAGTGGTTTCACAGTTAGAGAATTCACATGGTGAGTCAGAATCTCCCACCGGTGTGTTGAACCTGAGAAAAACACATGAACACATTGCAGCACATCAAAGAAACTGCTTGCCTCCAAACAGCATCTAGCAGCATCATTGACAACCAAATTCAGAGAATGCGCACTGCAAGGAATGAAAAAGGCCCTAGGATTGATTTCCATCATTCTTCTTTGCACACCATTGTCTTTACCCTTCATATTACTCCGATTACCATCGCCTTGGCCACGTAAGTTTTCAATAGATGACATTGTTTCAAGCTCTTGTAGATAGTTCCAGTCATAAATTCTCCAGTTGTCTCCTTCAGTGGTACGAAACCCAAAAAATGTTCCTTTATGAGCACTTCAACATTATCTTCATCTGCAGACTTTTCCATATCCACAAAACTAATGATCATCATCATTTGTTCAATATGACTCACATCTGGTGTACAGTTCACTATTATTGACAAGAATTTTGCAGTATGGGCAGCTTCTACAATTTTCTTTTTAATGGCATTTGTTAGGATTTGAATAAGTTCATTCTGCATATTTTTCCTAAGTAATGAACCTGTGTTTCTTGATCAGTTATTTTACATAGATGCTCCTTCATGACTGGATCAAACAAAGCTAGGTATTCAACAAATTTTAAAAAGTTTCCATTACCTGGAGTGTATAATTTTTCTTTTCTACTGCGGCTGCAGAATGCTCAATTTTGCCCACCGAGAACTCTCACTAAAGCAATCAGACACTCTAATATTTGTTGCCAATATTCTTCTTTTTCCTTGATCACAAGTAAATTCTCTTCATTGACAGTTTTTCTTGTTTTCAATCATAATTCAAGTTCTTTCCAATTTTGAAAACATTCCAGATGTTCTGTACTTCTTGCACATGAAGAGAGAATTGAAGATATATTTTTCGAGTCCTTCAAACCATTTTCAGTAAGTGATGAACCAACTTCTTGATTTCTAAACAACTTGCAGCAAAAGCAAAACACAGAGTCCTTCGACACTGAATATTATAACCAGTTTCGATGAATTTCTTCCCCATTAATGAGTTTCCTCTTGTAATGCTGAGCAGAGAATTTTCTTTTATTTCCATCCTTAGGGAAGAGAAATTCATGAAGTTGTTCAGGTCCACGTTCCATGAGAATTTGCAGCACACTGTCATCAGATCTGGGCCATGAAGCTGGGTCCCCAGACTGTAACTTGTTTGTAACGTCCTCATCCCTTTTTCCTTCTACTTCATTTACTTCAATTTCTGCATGTGTCTCTGAAGGTGAATAAATTTTCCCTACTTCCATATCAGTCTGATGCTGTGAGCTGCCTTCATCTAGAAGTAAGTTTCCATCATCTTGAGTTTCCAAACTGCTTTTTTGTGGATGCGAGCTACTCTCATCTCGAAGTAATATACCTTCATCTTCATGTTCCAAACTGTTTCCATGAGGATTTGAGCTAACTCCTCTCCAGGTAAAATTCCTTCATCTGGATGCTGTGAACTGCTTCCATCTTTATTTGGATTAAAGAGAAAATATTTCAGGAAGGATCCCTGCTGTTTTGCTTGGTCCTTTTCCTTATCAGCCTTTCACATTTATGATACTCAGCTCCTGAGGGTTTTCTTTTTCCTCTTTTTGCCATGGGGCATTTGAATATTGTTATGTACTGTGCTCCCGACTGCAAGCATTATAGCGTTAAGGATGGCTAACACACCCACCATATGGTTGGCGATTTAAACCATATTGCAGCTATCCCAGCATGTCTTTTCACTGATTAAAGGTTCAATGATTAGTAACATAGTCACTTACCTATTAAAACAGTTAGTTACAGCGTTTACTTGGAAGCAAAATGACCTTTTTCAATCTTATAATCCGAGGCCGGTTGTTTGGAAAGTAATGCCCCTTCCTCACAGTTACCTGCTTGGAGTGTGATGTCATCACTTTCATAATCTATTAAGCGTTAACACTGTTACTTTTCTTTTATGAACCTTATTTATTACATGTGAACCCGTTATAACAAAGAAAAGTTCATAAGTGTACAACCCGATAATAATGCTAAGGTTTAATAATGCTTAAAGATACTCACATTTTGGATTTATAATGCTGAAAGATGTCATTCTTTATTCTTTGGCACCAATAAACACAATTTTCCACAGTATTCACTCGATTCTTAACCATCTACCTGCAACGTGTTAAAATGACCATTTGACATGTATCATCTTGCAATATCTCCGCTCTACATGAATTTCCGGCTATGCAACCTTGATGTATATTTGAGTTATGTGTCACTAGCATTGCAGATCTTGCCACTGGCAGATGTGTTTAATTGTGGCTGAGTTATTGCTTATCAAAATTGCAGAGTGCGTCATCTTGACCCTATGTCGCAAATTGAAAAAAAATCACTAATATATTATTTATTTTTGATGTAAATAAAAGATTTGGCATATTAATAAATTATTGGAAATGTAGAGAAATTAATTATAATTCATATTCCCCCCTGTATGTGCACAGGAATTGATATAACGATATCTTTGTTATTTTATTTGTATTTTTCATCTGTTTCTTTTTTTTTTAATTTGATTTTTTTCCTGGAATTTGGCGCCCCATTTAACTTGCACCCTCAGTGACCGCCTAGTTCACCTATATGGACAGGCCACTCCTGCAATAGCTTACAGAGTAAGCATTAGAAATTAGCATCCAGAAGTAGAGCATTCAGCTGGACTCCAGCTCTCAAAAAATTAAACTGGTTGAGGATTTACTTTTTAATTGAAAACTTGTATTTCTTTCTGGTAAGTTCTGAATGGACCTCAAATACTGATGGCTCTTGCCAGCCAATAGCAGTGCCCAACGTTCATTCCTGTCTTCTCTTTAGGGACATTCGCTCACTTCTGCATACACTGCATGCCTATTGTTTCTAATAATATTTGGCCTGTTCCTGACAGGTGCTGAGTAAGCACCAACCCAGAAGTTGAAGATGCTCAGCACTTGCCTTCTTATATACCAGGGCAATGAGCATGGTATAAAAACCTAGATTGGTAGCACATTACATGATCATGCCATTAGCAAGGGTCTGCATTCTAATAACTGAAGCAGCTATTCTAGAAGCTAGAACTCCTGATATTTAGTCTTAGCTTTGCCACAACAATGTGACCTTGGAAGAGTTCCCTGTCTTGTCTCTCCTGTTAAATGGGCACAATAATACTGGACTATCTGATAGGGCCTTTGAGAGGCTAAATTAAGTAAGAGCCTGCCCGTACTACAAGTATAACTGGCCACTAGTACAGCTTTCTGCCATGGTGAGAGGCAGGTTACATAGCCTAGGTGTACTGCTGATCCCCACCATAGTTACAGAATTGTGTTGAATTGATCAAACTAACAATAAAATTTTTGTTAAAACATGAAACTGCCCATGAGACAAAAAACTGTGTTACCCCATGATTATAAGTGTGCAATGGATTATGCTTTTGATATTAAATGTCTGTCAGACTGTAGCGGAGTGGTCACCCCGCTCTGGCCCTGAAGGGATTAAAGCAGCCCTGGAGAGGGCTGTGGTGCAGGAAAGCTAAGCTGATTGGGGGAAGTAGCCACAGCTGGGGCCTTACCCAGGGGCGGCTCTAGACATTTCGCTGCCCCAAGCACGGCGGCATACCGGGGAGGGAGCGGTCTGCTGGTCGCTGGTCTCGCAGCTCCGGTGGACCTCCCGCAGGATGCCTGCGGAGGGTCCGCTGGTTCTGCAGCTTCGGTGGACCTCCCGCAGGCATGCCGGTGGACCAGCGGACCCTCCACAGGCATGCTGCCGAAGGCTGCCTGCCTGCCGCCCTCCTGGCAACCGGCAGAGCGCCCCCCGCGGCATGCCGCCCCAAGCATGTGCTTGGCATGCTGGGGCCTGGAACCACCCCTGGCCATGCCCCAATCAGGCCACAGCTGGCCCTATAAGAGGGCTGAGGGCCAGAGGCTGGGAGAACACACTCTCTCTAGCTCCCTAGAAAGAGGACCTAGTTGTCTGGGAAGCTGAGGGGGATACTTAGGTTGGAGCAGTGCTGGGGAAGGGCAGAGGGAGCTGGGGAGCTCCAGCCTAGCAAAGCCCCAGGCTGCAGGCCAAGTTAAGGGCCCACAAGGGTATTAGGGCTGCAGAGGGGCGGCCCAGGAACAGGCAGAGGCAGCTGATCCAACTCCCCTTGCCGATGATGTGTGGTTAACAGACTGCCATGTGCCCCAGTGAGTGGGGGCTAAATGGAGACTGGCAGTAGCCACTGAGGCAAGGTGGGGATAGTGGGTTGAGGGTTCCCCTAGGAGGGGAGACCCAGAGTGAGGGGGTACTGCGGTGGGCAGAACCCCTGGGCAAAGGGCACCGTGGTCCGGGAGGGACATGGGGCCAATGACAGGTGAGACACCAGCCTGAAGAGGGCACTCTGGGCTGGAAGAGCTAATTCCCAGGATGACCAGCAGGAGGCGCTGTGCCGGTGAGTCGTTGCCTTACCACACAGACACTTTGAGATCCTTAGTTAAAAGGCATTATAGTATATGATATAAGCACAAAAAACCTGTGTGTATTATTGTATGTACGGGTATATAGATGTGCAGGTATAAACACATACACACCCAAATATGGGCCCAGTTAAATATGTGAGTGTGCATGTATAGAAATGTGTATATATACAGTCAAACCTCGCAATAATGCTCCCTGCCGTAACGCGAAATCGCATATAACGCGACCACAGGTTGGCTCCCTTTAAGGTATAATACATTACGGTACTGTACCAATGGTCCCCAACACCATGGCAGGGAAGAGAAGCTGCAGCCCTGCACCTGCTGGGGACAGACAATTCCGAGGCGGCTGGCGCCAGTGCTCTCTGTCCCCAGCAGGCACGGGGCCGCAGTTTCTCTCCGGCTTCAAGAGGAGCCGCGGCTCTCTGCCTGCCAGGGACAGAGAACTCTGGGGCTGCGGACACCGGTGCTCTCTGTCCCTGGCAGGTGCGGGCTGTGGTTTCTCTCCAGCTTCAAAAGGAGCTGTGGCCCCCTGCCTGCAGGGGACAGAGAACTCTGGGGCTGCAGGTGCCCATGCTCTCTGTCCCCGGCAGGTGCAGGGCCGTGGCTTCTCTCCAGCTTCAAGAGGAGCCACTGTTCCCCGCCTGCCGGGGACAGAGAACTCTGGGGCTGCAGGCGCCAGTGCTCTCTGTCCCCAGCAGGCGGGGGGCTGCAGCTTCTCTCCCCTGCTGGGCACTAGGAACCTAGAAAACACTCTAGCTGGTCAAAATTTTATAATTTTTGAATTTTTATAATATTGGGGGGAGAGGAGGGGATTCAACCAGCTATAGAGCTGGTTGAAGTTTTTCAACAATTGAAAAGATTTGTTGACATTTCAGAAAATGTCAGAATCACAAAATTTGAGCAGTCATTAAAATTGGAAAAAATCTTGCAAAATGTCATGCTTATTTTTGACCAGCTCTAACAAAGACCATTTCTGTGAAGAGAATGCCATATCTAAAGCAATTCATACGGCTCTAATTTTGCAGCATATATGGTACCAGTGAGAGATGGTATAGAAATGCCAGCAGTGCATATATAACATTATCTTAATTTCCTTTAAGGTGGACAACAAGATTTGTTGTCCTTAGAGAGAAATACTGACCCCAGACAATGTTTACCTGTAGCAATAAATTAAGATGTTCACCAGACTATGAAACCAATATATCTGTTTATACAAATATTTTTGAATGTTTTCATCAAAAAGATCTGAAGATTTTCTGCATTATGAGCATGAATTTCAAACATAGAACAGCTTTTTATATAAGCAAAAAACCCTAATGTACTAAAGGCAAGATGAAAAAAAAATGTTTATTCATCTCTGATCCAGCTGGAAGCTAAAATGTGCAAATGATAGCTGTTGGATCACTGAAAGGAAATAATACTTTTCACTTAACAGTTACAGCTAGTCAGGGTACGTATATTTGTATATATGATCTGATACATTAAACTTGCTCTAGGCTTCAATATATTGACTTTAGAAGAGATGAACAATAGAAATTTACATCATCATAATTCCCTTTGTGCGTAACAAAATTAAAAATGTGTTTTATTTACATAACATCTTTTCAGTCTAAAAGATCTCAAAGCATTAACACATGCTCCACAAAGAAGAATCATTTTAACCACTGCAGACACGCTCCACCCACCCAGCATAGACTGTGGTAACAGTTCAACAGCGCATCACATCATTGCTCAGCAGGCAAGTAGGGCTATTTGGATAGGTGCCTTTAAAAAATGTTTGTTAATAATCCACAGAAATAAAAACAAATAGTTTAGTATGGATAGGAAAATGAATCTTGAAATTATCCAGCTAAATCCTATTATCTTTAACCACAACACCAAATGTGTTTGGACAGCCAGGAGAACATTGGACTGTGTTTTCCAAGTGCTCTATAAATCTCTTCATGAGCCTACTGCTGTTGCTATAACACTGAGCAGTCATCACGGTTCCCATAAGGCATCCGAAGTGTGTGAGGGTGAGAGAGTGTTTGGATAACTATTCCAGTTGCCCTAATTTGCTACCGTTTGGATTGTTCTACTAGTTTTGAGTGCCACCCTCTCTGGCCTTTCCCTCTAGACTCCTGTTCCTTGGTGACTCATATGCTGTTCCTTCTGTAATGTTTTCTCTGGAGGCTGTCATCTTTAGCTATATTTTTGCAAATGGTTAATTTAGGAAAAACACGACTGGCCACCCAATGATGCCCTTTGTAATAAGGGCTCTCAAAGGAGATTTAGTTAGACTTGTTTAAATTGTGCCCAGGGTTTTGGGTGGGCACAAAGAACAGAATATTCATGTAAAAATCCATAAAATATACAACCTGGAAAATGTCCCAAACTAAAAGCCCTCCCCAAATCCCTCAGGCACAGCCTTTCCCACTACACTCTCCCCACCATTTCCCCTCACCAAAAGCCTGAGAGAACTGAGAAGCTTTACCAAATGAATTGAAGGTTGTGAAGGACCTGACCCAAAGTCCACTGAAGTCAATGGAAGAGTTCCATTGATATCAGTGGGCTTTGGATCAGACTATATCTGGACTGAGGTGGACCAAATAGCTGGTAGGGGAGAGGGAGAAAGGGAATTTCATTCCATGGCTAAATATCCTTCGGTCTCTGTGGTCAGATTGTTTGGGGCTCTTTGAGTTGAAAGCAAAACCTTGTTTTTCCCCTGGAAATCAGTTGGAAGTAATTGTAAATTGTAAATCATAGGGCATAGGTGTAACGTGCTCCTTTCAGGAAATACTGCTCAGTAAGTAGATCCCATTCTGCACTAATTTCTCCAATAGCTTCAATTTCTGTATAGTTTTAAGCTACAGCCCCACACAGAGCACCGCACACTAATCCAGCCTTGAGGTGAGGTGAGGTGAGGTGAGGTTCCAACATCTGATAGTAGGGTTGCCAGGTGTCTGGTTTTTGACTGGAACACCTAGTCGAAAAGGGATCCTGGTGGCTCTGACCGGATCATTAAAAGTCTTTTGGCGCAGAGAGGCTAAGGCAGGCTCCCTGCCTGCCCTGGCTTTGCGTGGCTCCCGGAAGTGGCTGGCATTTCCCTCTGGCTCTTAGGTGGAAGTGCAGCCATGGGGGCTCTGTGCACTGCCCCCAACCCAAGTGCCACCTCCCCAGCTCCCATTGGCTGGGAACCACAGCCAATGGTAGCTGAGGGGGTGGTGCCTGCAGATGTGGGCAGCACACGTGCCTCTGCCTAGGATTTGGAGGGAAATGCTGGCTGCTTCTGGGAGCCATCTGAGGTAAGTACCGCCTTGAGCCCCCTCTCGCACCCTCTCGCACCCAAACCTCCTCCCAGAGCCTGCACCCCTGCCCACACTTAGAACGCCTTGGCCCCAGCCTGGACCCCACTCCTGAATTCCAAACCCCTCATCCCCAGCTCCATACCAGAGCTCACAGTCACAACCCAGAGCCTGTACCCCCTCCCTCATCCTAACCCCCTTCCCCAACCCAGAGCCCTCTCCCACACTCTGAACCCCTCGTTTCTGGGCCTACTCCAGAGCCTGCACCCCCAGCCAGAGTCCTCACACCCTTGCTGCAGCCCAAACCTTTGCCCCAGCCCGTGAAAATAAGTGAGAGTGGGGGGAGAGCAAGTGACAGAGGGAGAGAGCAGGGCAGGGCCTCAGTTAAGGGGTGGGGCCTCAGGGAAGGGGCAAGGGTGTTCAGTTTTCTGCAATCAGAAAGTTGGAAACCCTAGCTGATAGGGAAAGATACAGCCTCCTGGTCAAGCACAAATAGGGAAAAAATAACAAAAACACTCTTGGCAACCACCACTACCTTCATCTGTCTGAGTTCGCAAAGCCTTCCAGACCCTTGTGTCTCCAAGGTGTACCAACATGACCGTACCTTCTGTCTGATGGATAGTCAGTATTCATCCTAATATATTAACACATCCTGAATAGTACATTCTAATGACACATTACAATCACACATCATGACAAATTGGGTCTGCCTACACACACTTGAATTACTCTACGGACATTTCATGAAAAGTAGCTATCGAAATTTTGCATATAGTGGGTCTGATTCCTGGGGCCACTGTGTCTCCTTTGTACTGCTCGACTTGTAGCCATCAAAGATTCCATGGCAATATTTGGAAAAAGGAGGGATATTTTCTATATTCCCTAGCTAAAACAAATGACAAATCTGGTTTAATTATATTCTTACCTAAATCCCCCTTGCAGTGTCAGCTGAATGCTGCAATTGGCCTTTCTGAAACAGTGTTGTGTAGGGTTACTACTCTTGTGTTATTAAACTGCTCTTTGGTTCCATTGCAGAGGTAGGTAAATGACTCTGGTATTTGTAATGTTTATAAGGTATTTTGGGATTAAATATAAACCATTATTATGTAAACCTATGACCATAAACTCTAGAGAGGAAAAAGTTCATGAGTAACTCTACTGGTGAAGAGGGGAAAGTGCTTCCATACAGAGTTTCATTTGCATAGATTGCTTACCCACAATTCCTCTAGTGACACTTGGAGAATCACCATAACTATATATGAACTAGTATTTTGTGGGCTGTGGACTCCCAAAGAGGTATTTAGAAACTCTGGTGAAGTCTTTATTTTGAAGTAGCTAGTAGGTGCCCCTGGGTTCCTTTGGTGGGGGCTTTACTGTAGGAGGTAATGCAGGTTGAGAATTTTGTTATGAGAGATGGTAGAGAGAACTCTATAGAAAAAGACAATACAGACTGACAACTTTGCTGTGAAATGTGGAGTAGAAGATAACCACAGAGCTAAGTATCAGGACTTGCTCTTAAAACCAGGTTTACTGGGTTTTTGGGAAGTAGCCCTGGTCATTGTGCACATGGACACATTGGATTACCAGGAAATCCACAGACATGGCTGGGCCATCTTCTAGGGTTCTTAAACCCACTTCCTGATTGACTGATGATTATATATAAACTTCCTGCTTCCCTTGTGGCTTTGTCTGAGCAATGTCATTGCCTGCTAGTTGCTATTGAACCTGCTGCACCCTGCCCTGCTGTCTCAACTTGACCCCACCAGCTGCCTGGCTGTACCTTCCCCTTGGGTTGCATTGCCTAGCAATCAGACCCCTTGTATGAACTCAATCACTGGGACTGCCCTTTCACCTGCCTGACTCCTAGGAATTATAATCGTTGGACTCTGGTGAGGTCCTGCTTATCCAGCACCCTAATAAAGCTACATCAGTAAGCTGGGTTCACTGGTGGTGCCTCCAGGCAAGCAACTCCATTGTGATTGGACTAGAGATGGACACTTGGAGTACTGCTACTTGCTGATTTAAACTGTGAGTGGGATGACACAAGGAGTCTCCAGTGCTACCTGGTATGCTATGCTGCCTAGCCCTGTTCTGTTGCTTCATACTTATAAATATGCCCAGTCTGTTTGCAGGGCCGGCTCCAGGCCCCAGCGTGCCAAGCGCGTGCTTGGGGCAGCATGCCGCTGGGGGCGCTCTGCCGGTTGCCGGGAAGGCGGCTGGCGGCTCTGGTGGACCTCCCACAGGCGTCCCTGCAGAGAGTCCGCTGGTCCTGCGACTCTGGTGGAGCATCCACAGGTATGCCTGCGGGAGGTCCACCGGACCCACGGGACCGGCAAGTGGCAGAGCGCCCCCCACGGTGTGCCGCCGTGCTTGGGGCAGCGAAATGGCTAGAGCCAGCCCTGGCTGTTTGCCTTTCATCATGTGTATCTTTTATTCCTCTGTACTTTTACACACAGAACATAACATGGGCATCTTGTAGCAGGAGCTTTCCATGCAGCCTTCCTTCTCAGGACAGCTCACCTTCTGAGTTTCCCCCCGAGCTCCCCTTGCTGTCTTTTCCTTCTACTGATATCCCCCAGTTACATCATTAGCCCAATAATTACTACCCTGGTACTCATAATCCCCCAACAGAAAGTGTTTAATTGCCCACAGCTAGACTTCAGCCTTCTTCATGGTGCAGCAACCTCAGTGATCAGGGTGCTGTTGCTAACACTCTGTCATTTGGGGATTGGTGGATAGGTGAGGTGGTCAAGGCCTATTACTTGTAGGATGTTCTCCCTGGTAGCTGAGAAGGCAGTTAGATGGACTGTGGTTGAAATTAGTGGAAGGGGAGGTATTTTACTCTCTATTTGTATGTATATTCTGTTGCTGTGTTGTTCCAAGTTTCTGACACCATTCCCTGTCCCCTAATAATGATTTATGTGTTTGTATATATCTGGAATGCTTTCAAGCAGGGAAGTGCTGCCAGGTAAGGACACCCAAGAGGGTGTGGTTAATGTTCCTAGGTTTCTGGGTGGAGGCTTGAGTTTAGTTATTTGTCAAGAAGGACCCTAGATATTTTGAACCTGGCCCTTTTTGCTGCCATTAACCGCCTGGCAGAAAGGTTACAGTAATTGCAGCTGGCTAATTTCCTAGGTTTTAGCAGCTTCTGCTAGGAGTGGTGTGCTGATGCAGAAGTTTTTATGGTTGCTAGGAGATGCAGCAGGTTGGGACTTGCCCCTCCTCCTTCCCCACCTTACCTTCCTCTCAGTTCCCAACCTAACCAGTTGCTTGAGGAGATGAGAATGGGGTCAAGGGAGGAAGTGGCATGGAGCCAGAAGTGATGGCAATGTAAGATGAGAGGTGATCATAAGGCGAATAGTCTGATGGGTGGGACATTGTTATGAGAGTGCTCTGGGTCTCTACAGTAGACTTTTGATTATCTGAATAGCACATGATATGTGGATTTTTTTTTTTTGAACAACTGAGATGGCAGGAGCCATTCAGCAATGAGGTGGCCTCCCTGGCAGCTGGGGGCTCATCCTCTTCTTCCTCACAGTCCTGACTGGAAAAAGTGACAGAGAATCCTGTGGCACCTTATAGACTAACAGACGTATTGGAGCATAAGCTTTCGTGGGTGAATACCCACTTCATCATATGAATGACATCCTGACTTGGGATCTCTACTCTGCCCTGCTTGCCCCCTAACAGCAGGGCTACAGAGGGAGCCAGCCTGTGCTGCTGCAGGCACGAGGTGTGGGAGAGAGACTGCGATCCTGGAGGGGCAGAGTAGAGATCTCTTGCCAATATGGCAGCCTTCCCTGCACCTTGCACCTCCAGGGATTGGGCGTCACCAGGCCTGCAGCAGCATAGGGAGAGCTCTGCTGTCACAGACCCACTCACTCGGTTCCATGACAGTGGGGCTAAGGATGACGTCCAGTGCTGCGCAGGAGGCATTCAGCAGCAGGGGGCTCGTCTTCCTCTTTCTCACAGTCCTAACTCTGCTCCAGTATCCAAACCTCTGCAATATCGAAATCCCTTCCTTGTCCCCCAGCATGAGCTATATGCCCCCTGCAGCGTGGATCTCATGCTGGGGCGGGGCATAAGGAAGGCATTCAGATAATGCGGAGGTTCCTATAAAAGGGTTTCGGATACATAGGAATATGCCATATATATTAGTTGATAAGGTAGGTGCCAGTTGAAGGTGCTCAAGAACATGGTGTATAATTCTTAGGTTTTGTAGGCACACTAAAACTTCTTGTTGTGCATTGCAAATGGCTGTCTTTCTACAGTTCTTTGTATCAGCTCGTAACAGATATTTTCCAGCATTATAGTGGTGGGAGTGATGAGAGCAGTATTCAGGGGGCTTGCTTCTTTCATGGGACAAAGAGACAGGCAGGGAGCAAGAGGTGCAAGAATTAACGCTGTCTTTACTGAAGATTTAGAATACTTCTTTAATAATTCAATGCCCTTGTAATTAATACCACTGAATTCTACTGCAACCGCCCAGACCTGCTGCACCGGTAGTATAAGTAGGAGTCTTTGGCCCTTTGCTATTGAGTATTGTTGTACTTTTAGGGCGCATCATAGCATGGACAAGTTAATGCAGTAGACTAAACTGCTAGAGAGGTTGAAGATGCTGGTTTCGTTCAGTGAAACTGCAATGCTAATTTTTATCTCCATCCAAAAATAAATTGCCAAAAGGTGAAAAAGACAAAAGCAATTTGTGGAGGAAATGGAAAATATTGTCATGCTTTGAACAAGGAAATATAAACAGGTACTGTTAAAAGGGGGAAAAAATGAAAATGATTTGACCTTGGGCTTTTAAGATGAGACTCATGCATATAATTGCTTTGTGGGTTGAATTCGTCTATGTAATGACAGGCCTTTTGTCTTTATTCAACCGTTTTCTTATACAGATTGGAAATGAGCAACAGGGAAGAAATATGGTATTTTCTTACATGATGCAACAAGATGTTATTCTTCCTGGCCACATGTAAAATACATTTATGGCAAAAACATGCCAGAAACGCCTGAGGAAAACATTAGCCTTCGCAGAACCCTGGTGTGTATATATATTCTTTTCAACACTGAATAATGAAATTGAAAGCCATTTTTCTTAAAACAGAACCAGGATGAATGGCTGCACTTCACTGGAGAGCAAGATCAAAGTTACACATGTTTCATATGGTACATCAGGAAAAAGTTATTAAGAAGTAGAATTTCACATGCACACAAATATATGATGTACCTGACACTGGGAGCCTACAGAGAGAGAAGTTGATTGTTTATTAGGTTATTATTATTGATTATCTGCATTACCTGCAGCAACTGGACACGCTTCCCATGGTTTGGACTGAGTGCACTTAATGTTCCACAAATAAAGGGAAAAAATCATTACTCTCTACAGCATTGTCACTAAAAGAACACAGAGTTAGAGAAAAACAAAGCCTTAGACCAGGGGTCTGATCCAAAGCTCACTGAAGTATATGGCAAGACTCCCATTGACTTCACTAGGCTTTAGATTTAACTCAAAAAGCCCAGGAAAGCAGCGCTCACAGTTCGTGCAAAGACTGGATGAGAGAGAGAGAGAGAGAGAGGCATCTCATTAGGAATGAGCTTTAAAATTTGGACAGGTTCAGGCTAAGATGTGTCTCCCACAGGAATTAATTGCAGTGGGGAGAGTCTATTAAAGGCCTGCAATATTCAAGATGAGAGGTGATGAAGTGACAAGAGGGCCAAGGTTTAGGTCTGTTACACCTGTGTAAATCCTGAGGTAACTCCATTGTCTTCAGGGCAGTTATTTCAGAGTTATGATGGTGTAACTGAGAGCACAATATTGCTCTCATCTGCACCTTTTAATAGAGGTTTTGGTAATAATAAAATACACTAGAAGAGCGAGATTAAAACAACCCTTCCCAGCCCACTGATATACACATGCCTCATTACCATAATGCAATCCAAAGCCTCCATGTTGGTTAAAATTTCATCATTCACACTCTGGGAATTCTCATTTCCTCTGGACATGCTGACAAAGCTCATTGTTTATTGCTCACAGCATGTCATAACTGCTGGTTTTGCTTTAGATTGCAGGATGTTTGAGAAGCCACATGCCTTTTCTGAAGCCAGCTTGCAGTCGTACAGTCCCCCAGCGCCTCACTTGGCTGATGTTCTCTCAGTCATTCAGGACACGGGATCCTGTCTCAGATGAGCTAGAACAGAACTATCTTCAAAGCAATTCAGGATGTCAGATTGAAACTGACCAAACAAAGCGAGATTTTCATACAAATTCTTGCTGGCAGCTGCATGTATAGCTTTTCCAGAAAAGCCACAGACTAAGGGGGGAAAAGATGGATGGAGCTTTTTCTGCCTCATTGTTGCTCCTCTCCAAACCCCCACAAGAGGCTACTTCAAAGGCCCTTCATAAACTGAGCCACGGAGATGTGATTTGGAGATATGCTCTTCATGTTTTCAGTGTACTATTTTCCTGACCCATCAGTGCTCCCCACAGACATCCTGTGCGGATTTTTCCTTCTCCTAGCCAGAATGCTATTCAGAGATGGGTTATACCCGGTGGAGTCTGCTGCACCCATGCTGGTGACAAGTCAGCAAGGGTCTAGAACTTGGTCTTTGGGACTGAGGACAGGAGAGGAAGGGAGCAGAAATTAAACTGATGTGCTGCAGCGACAAAAAAGGAAAGAGGGGGCCATATAGATCATTTTGTCAGTAATAATCTAGTTATTGTTAAAGCCCCCCTCCACACCAATATGCGGGGGCACAATGCAGACATTGAGGGCTAAACGGTGCACATCAGCAGATTGATAGCAACCTGCATGCATAATTGCATATGAGGAGATAAGTGAGCTTCCAGAGCTGGGACTTGGGACCAAGGACTTGCTTTGGGACCACAGGTCAATCAGCTAGGTCTTTCACTGGACTCCATTTTTTTTCAGTGTCCAGCTTGAGATAACAAGGACCTGATTTTCAGAGGTGCTGAGTACCTGCAGCTATTACTGAAGCCTCTCAGCTCCTTTGGCAGGTAAGTAAATTAAAAAATTAATAATAATGTTATACCTTGCCTGATTATAGTGTTTTCTATCCAGGGAACATCTGGAGCTGCAGGTTGTTAGCACCACTGAATATCAGGCTCTTGGTGTCTCAAGCTGGTTATCCAAAATTAATAGATACTTTTGAAAATGTAGGCTTTAAGCTCTCTGTGCCTCAGCTTACCCATCCATATATGGAGATAATACTTATCTTGCTGCGGTATTGTGACATTTAAATCATTTGTGCTTGTTAAACACTTTGAGATCCTTGGCTAGAAAGTGGCAATAGAAAAGTAAAATAAGTAGTAATAATTTTCATATCTGCCAGGACCTGTATTTCCCCTTACTGCTAATCTCATTAACACCTAAACCTACTTCCTTAAGGCCAGGAAGGGATGCAGAGTGTTTTCTGTTATCAAATTCAGATCTGGATCCAAACTTCCCCAAAGTTTTGGATGATTTGGATCTGAGGTTTTGGCTCATCTCTAGTTATCACCTGTTACACAGAAAACACTGAACCCTGAACTTGGGTCTCCACAGATAAAAGCCCTTTAAGTTCACCCTGAACCATAAGTGTGGGAACAAGGGATGTGGGGGGTGCTGCTGCATTCCCTGGCTTGAAGTGGTTTCCATTATATACCGGGTTTACAGTTTGGTTCAATGCACGTAGTAGGTATGATAAGTGAGAACGCTTGAGAGAGTGGTTATCCTGATGCAAAGGATATGAAGTCAGTTGAAGGCGAACTGTGAAGCTCTCTGTCTACATAGAAATAACAATGGATGCACAGAGTGAGACAGAGAAAGGGCTCACTAACTGATCTTCTAAATCTAGCTATAAATCAGGGCCTACTGCAGCCCTATCTGTTTAGTAGCACGTTGCTAGAACAGAACAAAATATTGTCAGCAAATCTGATAAAAAGAGGGAAGATGTGCTGTAAGGCACTGAAGGTCTCACTATACTCAGTAGTAATGCTCACTATCTGTGTCACTCTGCAGCATAGTGAGGCTTCCAACGTTAACTCCTTAAATGCCTACCAGAACAGGATGGGTCAGATGACTGGATATGGTATGCACAGACTTCTATCTCTAGGATGCTGGTCTCAATCCAGTCCAGGTCTGTAGTAACTAGACAGGCATTGGATGGCTTTGTGGAATGAGCTAGTGGTCTCATACCTGTTCTTAATGGACAGAAGTTTCCTGATAGTAACCACCTGTATGAGTGGCATTAATTCAGCGGTGATGTTCCAATGTGGTTGTGAACTGGTTATATTCTACTGGTCATCCTTGCTTCAGTCACTCTTTCCTAGGTCCTTATTTTATCTCATTTTACTGCCTTTGCATGCCATGACTTTGTTTCCTGTCTTCCTCTTTCCTCCAGTAGCTTGTTATCTGATGCATCACACACTGTCTGCCCAGGTGACTAAACAAAAGATATCTATTTTATTTATTATTATTGCATGATTGCTTTGTTCTTTGTTATTGCTTTGTCTTTCCTATTAGTATACTCTCTGGAAACTTGGATAGGACACCTTTACCTGCATCATGCAAAGGTAATAACACCTTGGGAAACCAAAGTTCTTTTTTGTCCATCACCAACCACCTCTTCCCAACTCAAAATTGCTCTGATTTGTTTCTGGCCCTTTGGCTAACTTGCTACCCAACATGCCAGTTTTCCTGTGTCCTGCTCATTTGGGAAGCAGCATGGTCTAATGGTTAGAGGGGTCTAGCACCATGGATTCTGTTCCCTGTTCCACTATTGACTCACTGTATGATCTTGGGAAAGTCTCTTAAACCCTCCATGCCTCAGATCTCCCCATCTATCAAATGATGATATAACATTTCCCCACCTTTTTGAAGTGTTTTTAATTCACTATGAAAGTGCAAAGTACAATTATTTTCCTGGGTGTAACTTTGAGAAACAGTTTCTGCAATAACAGCTCCATTGTCCCTTCTCTGTCTATTGTTATGGCACCATATCCTCAAGAGATAATAATAATTCAATTGCAATTTCTCACTACACCCACAGGCCCTTACCTAGGTCATAGACCTTGGGTCATAACAATCCAATTACCTATACTTCTATCCAGGGCTCTGCAGTTCTTTAACTTCCTGAACTTACTGTTTCTGTGGCTGCTTTCTCTTGGTAATGTTTTTGTGTCTTAGTTTCATATCTGTTTTCAGGTCCTTTGGCAAGATCCAGTCTCTGTGATCCATAAGCTTCATTACATGAATTTCTGGAAGCACCTGATCTGCGATATCAGTAACTGTTTCACTTGTAAAGACAGATGCACAACTGTTATCTATTGACTCAGCTGTTTTCTTATCTTTCTAAAATTCAGGCTGTAATGATCAAAGAGGATGTTTGTGACTTTTGATCCCCCGGCTATCTCAGGGTAATATCAAGCCATATCTCTCAGGCTAAGGAAGGTAGAGCTCTATTGGTAGCTAGATAACTACCTACATTCTGCAGAAGGTAGCACTTTCCCTTCTGCACCATTTCTGAAGAAATAACCCATTCTGGTACTGGTCAATATCTTGACCTCTTAATGTTACACTGCTGCCATGTTTCATGCCAAAAGTGGCTGCATTTGAGTCATGAGTGAATTCACTCCTGTGACAGAGTGCCGGATTCTGATCTCATTTACAGTCGTGTCAGCCTGGAATGATTCCCATTAACTTTAATGGTGTCACTTCAGATCAGAATTTGGCCCATCATCTTTAAAGCTCTTTGGGATCCTGAGCAATGAAATGTAAAGTGACTGTTTCGTTATAATGGATCATTTATTCTTAAACCAAACAAACTCTCTTCTCACACTTTTTTGTTCTCATTCTCACAGCCAATTATTTAGAGGGGAAATGATGAATCACAGAAATGGTTTTATACTGTTCCCATATGACCACCAGTAATTTTCTAATGGTGTAACCTAATAGCGATTATCCCCTAAAAGAACTCTTGGAAGCCCCATAATAGGAGATGTGAGACTCAAACTTAAAAACTAAACACATTGCCTCAAAATTTGCATCTGCAAATTGTTGTGTGTCCTGACCCCTTGCATTTGCACATTCTATCATGGGCATGCCTTTTGCAAGGAATAGTTAGAAGTCTAATTGCTGTGCATTTGTGTGTGCAAGTTAGAAGCCCTTTTCTAATTTTGCCTTTCAAACCCAACTGGACAAAACATTAAAAATATGTATATACTGGAGGAGCAATCCTTCATTGCCTAGGAGATGTGTGGAGGACTTAATAGGTCTTTTCCACTTCAGAGTTCTATGATTCATGACAAATGGAATTTCTTAGTATTTGAAACAGGAAAGGGACAGATTTAAAATGACCAGGAAGGGTTGCAGTGTAAAACCTTTGTACTATTTAAAAAAAGGCAGTGCAGGATTTTACTGCCCTTGCTGAGAGTCTAATAGCAACCAATTTAAATAAAGATTCCTGTATCAAGCCAGATTCTCTTAACAATAGGTGTGTGTGTTGGCCGGGGGGAGTTAAATAAATGTTCAGTTATTTTATTGTACTGCCTCTCACATGTATACCTGCAGATGCCTTTCTGATCTGATAGCAGAAGCACTAGACTCATATTGCTCTCAGGCTCTGGTGTGTTCATTATCCCACCTGTTCCAGTCACTGGATCTGTTGTACAACAAACAGTGGATTTTATTGTTTGTTCCTATGCATGGTCTAGTGAACAACAATCTTATAATGTCTCCAGAGATATGCACCTTCCTTACTGGCACCAGAAAGATTATACCAGATTACATTAGTGCAGGCTTCCAGCACAGTAAGGGTGGTCATGGCCTTCCCTGTTTTGAATCAGTGATGGCTCTTTACTCACTGCTGTGCTGATGCCTTTGAGTCAGTTTTGATGTCTCCAAACTGGTTAAATAAATTTTGGATATTTATGTTATAGATAGTTAGGCTGGAAGAACACAATTTGATAACTCAGTTTGCACATCCTGGGAGACTAGTTAATACTTTTGTTTGGAAATGTATAACATAAGGAGAGTAGGGAATATTACTGCTTTGTATTATGGGCATCATGGAAAAGGTGAGTTTTCGGGAGTAATTTAAAAAGGTGAAGAGAGTGGCTTCACATACAGGGGACAGTGTAAAACAGGCACAGAGATGCCTTTAGGAGAAATGGGTCACAGGCACATCTTTACATCTTTGATTTCTTTGACAAAACCAGAGGTGAGGTTAGTGGGTAGTGACCAAGGAGGGGTGGGGGGGAGACTAGTTTGGAGGAAATGGTGCAGGGGCAGAATTATGTGAGACCTCGAAGGTGAAAACAAGGAGTGAAATTCTGGTTCTGCAGAAATCAGTATCAAAACTCCTTTTACTTCAGTAGGACAATGATTTCTCCCAAGATTTAATTTAACATAATGGAGAAAAGGGAGGCAGTGGAAACCTTCAGCAAGGGGGCAACATGTTAATTCACTCTGGCTACCAACTTTACATTGCAACTAGAATGGTCCTCTGTCTGAGGCTCTCAGGTTTCACCCCTATGATGAACTATAATGCTGTGCCACCTAAACACACAATAGTTACAGTGTAAAAACTCTCCTTCCCTGGGCTACTAAGGGTATCATTCACATATACTTTCCATGCTATTTGTTTGTTTTTCTCATGTGTGGATGGTGAAGCTACAGAAATCAATTTCATTTTTTATTTGTGGCCTGTTTCACTTATGATTTCTCATGGGCTAGCACAATTTGTAATTCAGGAACATTTATTAATCCCTCTCAAATAAGTTTTCATAGAATATTTTTTCAATGTATAGCAAACGCGCCCTCCCTACCATGCTCTATTTATGTGTTTATTAAAAATTAACTCTAGATTCAGGCCATTAATTTTTTAACCTTTGAACAGGTCTAAAACTTCCTTTCAGCTCCAAACAGCTTTACATTTGTGGGGTGAAGCCAGTACTTTAATATTATTGTAACAAAGCCATTTGAATTATACATGCATTTCCAGTCAGTTGGATCCTTCCTTTTTGCTGAATACCGAAAATTCTTTTCTTGCCCTTGCTGTTGTCTTTGGCTGTAGAAATTGTACTTTCCATTTTCACAGAAACCGTAGGGGCATTACAAATGCATATATAATTTTTGAGTAGATATTTTGGTTTCTTATGCAACAGCTGCACTAATTCATATTATTGGAAGCTAATAGCTTTAAAATTATTTAGAATTAGCACCATACGTTTACAAGTCATCTAGGTGCTTACCTACATGCCCTGCTTTCTCAATTGGATATGATATTCTACTTCATTTTCTGTAACGAAGTGCTACTGTAAATTGTTAAAAATCTGCCCTGTTCTACCTCAGAGGTGGCATTTCAACATGGTGGATAAAGCAATACCTATACAAACGGTATGAAATTTCTCAGGGATCCTAAGAATGATAGACAGCAGGAAGTTATTTTAAACCTTCCTGGACAAATTGTTTTCCTCTCAGTTATGGACAAAATCCTGATTTCAGTGGGAGTTTGCCAAGTCAGGACCTTTGGAATTGGCTCTCTAATAAGACATTTATAATACTTTACATTTTCAGACTATATTATGAACATCAACTAACCCTGACACCACTCCTATCAGGTACTTAAATGGCTGTGTTCCCATTTCACAGATTAGAAAATGGAGACACACAATTGTTCAGTTATTTGGCCAAGGATCAGGGCCAGTGCTACCATTAAGATGAACTAGGCGGTTGCCTAAGGCGCCAAGATTTGGGGGCACCAAAAAGAAGTGTCTCTAATATTTTTTTACAGTGGTTCTTCCCTGAGTGCGTGGTTGCTGCTCCACTTCTCCCGCCTCCCAGGCTTGCAGCGCCAATCAGCTGTTTGGCGCCGCAAGTCTGGGAGGGGAGAAGAATTAGAGCGGGGGTGGCGTGCCCAGGGAGGACGCGGAGCAGAGGTGAGCTGAGATGGGGAGTTGCTGCACAGCTCCCGGGGCGGGAGCTGCCCTGGGGGTGTCGCCTCAGGGCAGGGGGGGAGCTGCTGCCAGAGGGAGTTGCCTCAGGGCAGAGGGGCGGCGGGGAGCTGCCACAGGGCTGGGGGGGGTGGGGCACAAGCCGGAAGTTTCGCCTAGGGTGCAAAACTTCCTTGCACTGGCCCTGCCAAGGATACACAATGGGTAAGTGGCACAGCATGGGTTACACGTGAGAAATCCTGGCTCTCAGCCTTATGTTCAGAGGCCACAATTGTTCAGATGTTACAGCCATGATCATAAAGCAACAAAGTAACTTGGCAAGCACTTTCTGAGAGACTTACTAACCCATGGGAGCAGGGATCTGTTTTGTTCCATAGGCTTGATCCTGAAAGGGGCTAAGCACTTTCACCCAGTGTCACTCCAAATGAGGCCCATGATGATCTGTGACCTTCCCTGTCTAACAAATACCAAAAATAATACTTAGATATGGATTATAAATGTCCCCACTCCCTCCCTCCCTTACACACAAAGTGAATATAATGTTTAGGTAATGAATTTCTTACACTATTTAGTGTTCCTGACTTTTTATAGGCAGCATTTATCTGCCATAGGTACATATTTGAACCTGGCCAGGAGGCCTATAATTAGTCACCCGTGTAATCAGTGGTTGAAACTTGCATTGTAAACTAAAGTGTATGTGCCTTTGAAAACATTCTGTATATGCCACTTCTTTCCTTAGCTATTTCTCTTTATCACTTCTAATACTACAGTTTGTCATCCTCTCGCTCTTATTTACACAATAAATAGACATTACATTTAACTTGGCAGTAAACAGACACTGAAGGGACAATAAGGTCTTACGGTGTCCAGGCTCTTGGGTGGCATTCCTACCTCTGTCACTATCCTACTGTGACTCTGATTCTAAGCAGTGAGGCACTGAGCATGTCTTGATTGATGCTGAGCACCCACAACTCCTGTGATTTGAAAGGGAGATGAGGGCACTCAGTGCCTTGCAAAATCAGGCCCTGTGTGTCTTAGGAAAAGTCACTTATGTGGGAATTTTCAGAAGTTTGTGTGTGCATAAGTGGCCTGCTGCGTGCTCCAACTGAGGCTCAGCTCATGTTTAGGCACTTAGGATTTTCAGAACAACTTGTTAGTCATGCCCCAGTCTCTTGAGAAATATGGGGACTAAGTGCTCCCAGAGGGCATGTCTGGAGCATGGTTAAGGGGCAGGCCACTCAATCAGAATTTTCAAAACTGCTAACAGGGCCCCATGTGCTCCGCCAGATGCTGCTGATCTAGTAAACCAGCCTTGACTGACACACAACCAAACACTGTTGCTTGGCAGAGAGGTCTTGAAGAGGGATTTAGAAGAGTTGGGTAGTGGCATTACAATTTAGAAAGGTTGTGTGAGAAGCTGAAGAGGCAGGAATTGTTGCCAGAGTGGAGGAGTGAACATGAAAAGGGAGGAGATGACAGGCAGGGAAAGGAAGGGTTGTGGTTGTGTAGGGGAGGACGTTTTATCAGCTCCGAAAGCATTCCGAGACTTCAGATGGGTATTTTGTCAGTAAAAAGTGCAGCATTCCTATCCAAAATGAGTAGAGATGGAATTCCAATCGTTCCCTTTTTTTGGCTGAAATTCCTAGAATGTCAGTTACTAGTAAACAATACTAATATTAACTTCCTCATTGTCATCTGTAGATCTCAGAATGCTTTACAAAGGAAGGGATGTAGCAATATCCCAGTTTTACAGATGAGGAAGCTGAGGCCCAAAGAAGTGATGTAACTTGCTCACACTCTCTCAGCAAACTAGATCAAGTTGCTTGGATTTTACTAGATTTATTAATTTTGTAAATAAATATGCATGGGTAGAAGGAATAAATGAAGGTTAATTAAGTCACAGGACAAAGAAAGGCACTAATGGTCCATACATTAAAATCTGAAAGTATTGCCAGTTTCAGGGAAAGTTAGGAATAACCATCTCCAGTACTATGTTTTAAAATACTATGGGCAGTGGAAATCATTATATGATGATTTTTATATTTCTTTTATGCTTGACAGACTATTTTATCTCAGAATCCATGCCTAATAGTAGCAGGCTTCCCCCTCCCCATACAGCATTTTGGGGCTTGATTAACCATTGTCCCCATCCGTTTTAGTTGAGGACTAATTTAAAGAAAGTGTGGGGAGGAGGGAGGGTTATTTATTCCCAAAACTTTTTTTTACATTAGCAGGCTCATGGAAACCAGACTGGTTCCATTATCTTTTCAGCCTTAAACCAAAGCCCATAAAAGTTTGAGGATCCCAGTGAAAAACTATAGAAACATATTTGTTTTTAATGGGATGATGATAAAAATCAGGTGATTACCATAGTGAAGAAAACTGTTTCCAGATGAGGTGGAAAATATGGAATGTAGCTTATTTGAGAGGGAGGAAAAGTGGGGGCTGGGGTGGTTGTGGTGGTGGGAAGGTAGAGACAAGGACTGTGAGACAGGCTATAAAAAAGGGACATACTCACTTTTCAAGGACACATGAGTACCTATGTGATTCATCTCCTCGTATTGCCAAAATAGGGAAAGAACAAGTTAAAGAATATTTAGATAAGATAGATGTATTCAAGTCAGCAGGGCCTGATTTAAATACATCCTAGAGTACTTCAGAAACTAGCTGAAGCAATCTCAGAACTATTAGCAACTGTCTTCAAGAATGCATGGAGACTGGGTGAGGTCCCAGAGGACTGGAGAAGGGCAAACAGTACCTATCTTCAAAAAGGGGAACAAAGTGGACCTGGAGTATTATAGACCAGTCAGCCTAACTTTGATACCTGGAAAGATTCTGATACGAATTATAAAACAATCTATTTATAAGCACTTAGAGGATAATAGGGTTATAAGGAATAGCTGGAATGGAGCTGTTGAACCAATCATGCCAAGCCAAAGTAATTTTCATCTTTGATAGAGCTACTTGTCTGGTGGATGGGGGCGGCAGTGTGGGAGAGAGGGAGCGGTAGATGTGATCTATAGAATAACAGAAATGTAGAGCTGGAAGAGACCTGGAAAGGTCAAGTCCAGTCCCCTGCACCAAGTAAACCTAGACCATCCCTGACAGGTGTTTTGGAGGCTTTTTAAGAAAAGGTTGGACTATGGTGGGGATTCCACAACTTCCCTTGGAAGCCTGTTCCAGAGCTTAACTGCCTTTCTAGTTAGAAAGTTTTTCCTAGTATCTTGATTTTTAGTAAGGCTTTTTAAAACTATTTTCTTACTGTTGTTCATAGAATCACCACTGAAGCATAAATCTGAACTGTAGTTCCTAATTGAGATCTAGATCATACCCCACCACGGAAATACCTGCATCATCATCATCATCATCATCACTCCCATAACCACATTGGTCTGCATAGGGACCAGAAAACTCTGCAAGCTTCCCTTTGCAGAATTTCCTCTAAGTGCTTCTCGTGGGGAAAGAAGGGTGGTACCAAAAAAAAAAAAAAGTAATATTTAGCTTACCAATCTTATGGATCCCCTGAGATTTGCACAAGTCTGTTAGGGGTACAGAGTCCTATTTACAAAGATGGAGCTCAGTGTATGTTCTAGGCTTTCTATGGTTATGTCCCTGCTTCTTAGCAGTATGGCTCCTATCCTCATGCGAATTTGTTGTTGGAAAGTTGTACATGCAGAGTGGGTTCCACATGTTGGCCCAAATCCAGCTCAGGACCATTGAACCATAGAATCATAGAAATGTAGGGCTGGAAGGGACCTTGAGAAGTCATCAAGTCCAGCCCCCTGTGCTAAGGCAGGACCAAGTAAACCTAGAACATCTCTTAAAGATGTCTGTCCAACCTGTTCTTTAAAGCCTTCAATGATGGGGATTCCACAACCTCCCTTAGAAGCCTATTTGGAGCTTAACTATCCTTATAGTTAGAAAGCTTTTAATATCTAACCTAAATTTCCTTTGCTGCAGATTAAACCTATTACTTCTTGTCATATCTTGAGTCGACACAGTGAACAAGTGATCACCATCCTCTTTATAACAGCCCTTAACATAACTGAATACTCTTATTGGGGTCCCCCTCAGTCGTCTTTTCGCAAGACTAAATGTGTCCAGGTTTTTTAACCTTTCCTCATAGGTCAGGTTTTTAAAAGATGTCTTCATTTTTGTTGCCCTACTTTGGATTCTCTCCAGTTTATCCACATCTTTCCTAATGTATAGAGCCCAAAATTGGACATAGTATTGCTGCTGAGACCTCACCAGTACTGAACAGAATATGACAATTACCTTCTGTGTCTTACTTATGACGCTTCTGTTGTTATAGTACACCCCAGAATGATATTAGCCTTTTTCACAGCTGCATCATGTTGTTAACTCATGCTCAATTTGTGACCCAATATAACCCCCAGATCATGTTTAAGCAGTACTACCACTTGGCCGATTATTCACCATTTTGTAGAATGTATTTCGTTTTCCTTCCTAAGTGAAGTACTTTGCACTTGTCTTTATTTAATTTCTTCTAGTTGATTTCAGACAAATTCTCTAATTTACGAAGGTCAGTTTGAATTCTAATCCTGTCCTCCAAAGTGCTTGCAACCAGCTTCTTGTCATCTGCAAAGTTTTTATAAAAATACTTTCACTCCATTATCCAAGTCATTAATGAAAATATTGAATAGTGCCAGATTCAGGACTATTCCACTCCATATGTCACCCCAATGTGATAGCGAACCATTGATAACTGTTCCTTGAGTATGGTCTTTCAAACCATTGTGCTTGTGCATCCACCTTAAAGTAACTTAATCTAGACCACATTTCCCTAGTTTGCTTATGAGAATGTTGTGGGATAGTGTTTATAAGCCTTTTAATAATAAAGATCTCACGTCTGCTGCTTCCCTCTTATCCACTAGGTCAGTAACATGGTGAAAGAAGAAATAATGTTGGTTTGGCATCAGGTGTTCTTTACAAATCCATGCTGGCTGTGCCTTATAACTTTACTAACCTCAGGTGCTTACAAATGGATTGTTTAATAATTCATCCCAATATTTTTCCACATATTTAAGTTTTTGACTGGTCTATAATTATCCAGGACTTCTTTGTTCCCCCCTTTAAAAGATAGGTACTATGTTTGCCCTTCTCCAGCCCTCTGGGATCACACCCATATTCTCGACGATAATTGCTCATGGTTCTGCAATTGTTTCAGCTAGTTCTTAAGTACACTGAGATGAATTTAGTCAGACTTGAATATACTGCTGACTTGAATATACAGTCGAACCTTGGAATTACAAACTGACCGCTCAACTATACACCTCATTTGGAACTGGAAGTATGCAATCAGGCAGCAGCAGAGAGAGAGAGAGACACACACACACACACACACAAAGCGACAGTACAGTACTGTGTTAAAAGCAAAGTACTAAAACAGAGGGGGAGCAGTATTTTTCTTCTGCATAATAAAGTTTCAAAGCTATATTAAGTCATGCTCAGCTGTAAACTTTTGAAAGAACTATAATGTTTTGTTCAGAGTTACGAACAACCTCCCGCTCGCAGCTTGCTCCTTTCTGTCCCCTCCCCACAAACCCCCCCTGCCTATGCCTCTCCATCCGCTCCCTTAAGGCCCCCCTGTCTGCCACTTGTGCCTCTACACCCTCTCTGCCTCTCTCCATCCCTTGCCTCCCCCACCTCCCGCATCCCCTCCGCCCTCCAACTTGTGCCTCTCCGCCATCTCCCCCAGAGGGATGAGAGTGAATGGCAGGATGGGAGTGAGGGACTCGGGGGAAGAGGCAGAGAGGGAGCGGGGCCTCGGCGTGGAGCATGGGCATGGCCACGGCCTGGGTGCTGGTGGCTCCCCACCTTCTT
Organism: Gopherus flavomarginatus; assembly: GCF_025201925.1. Classification (NCBI taxonomy): domain Eukaryota; kingdom Metazoa; phylum Chordata; order Testudines; family Testudinidae; genus Gopherus; species Gopherus flavomarginatus. Next base: position 59,042,402 of record NC_066620.1, on the reverse strand, counting down.
GGGGTATTCCGGCAGCAGCTCTCCAAAGGTGGCGGTCCAGCACACCTCCAAAGGGAGGTGTGCTGCATCTAATATTTCTTGCCCCATTTGGGGAGGTTTAGCTGCCCTAAGTCTCTTATATCCTCTGCCCATGCTTCCAGAGGTAACCCAGACTGCATCTGTGGGTTGGATCTCAATAAGGTTTGCTATAATTTTACAGAAGTCAGTAAGATTGAGACTTGTGGGGGAGGGAATGACACACACACACACCCCACCAAGGAGGGGAGGGAATGACACACACACACCCCACCCCACCCCATAAAGGAGGAACCACAGACTGGAGGCCAAATATTTTCAGGAGGTGCACTGCGTCATTGCGCCAAAGACGTGTATGAGCCTAACGGCTACGCTAATTGTCAAGTTTTCTTTTCTTTCTTCTTTGAAGTTGTGTCTGTGCTCAGTAGTATGGATGCTGAAACAACTGGTTACGTAATACAACTAAATGTTTTATTTAATTGTTAATATAATATCCAAGGCAAGACTATATGAAAGCAGAAGATCTCCGACTGTCAGAAGTCCCAATCTCTGTATTTATTTTGTAAGGTGTTGTATATATTTTGAGGTTTAGGCCCTGTTATGGTCTTCAGTGTAAAGGAAAATAACAAATCTTTAGTTAGTGATGTTAGTCTAGTTAGGGTGTATTGTAATGGCTGTGCTGTCATAGGTTATCTTTTGTAGTGTTGTTCATAAAAAGGAATTTGAAATCATCGTGTGTGTACGCGTGCGGGCATAATTATATTATGGTAAATTATCTTCTTAGGTACTCGATTCCTAAGAAGAGAAACGAAATGAATCCTCCTGTTATAATTTCTACTTTTAGTATGCGATACCTATAGAAAATCTGTCTGCGGTTTCTTGCACAGATCGGAATTCATGGTCTGTGCAAATACTTTATCAGACAGAAATTCTGTAGCACAGAATTGGTGAGTAAATTGACTTGCCTCCCTTCTACATAAGTAACGTTCAGAATGCATATGCATTTCAAGGACAGTCGCTCCCGTGGTGTCTCAGGGGTTGCCATCCTAATATCCTCACAGAAGTCTCATAGGCCCAGATCCTCAAAGATACAGTATTTAGGCTCCTAACTTCCATTTATTTCAATTTATTTCAGTGGAAGTTAGGAACCTAAACAGAGGGGCCAAGTCCCCAGGGGGTGCTTGACCCCTCTCCTGCCCCACTCCACCTCTTCCCACAAGCCCTGTGCCTTCTTGCCCCCTTCCCTGCTTCTTCCTGCCCCTGCACCTCCCCCTCTCCCCAGTGCCTCCTCCACTCCACTGATGAGCTGATTGTGGAGGGTAGGAGGTGCTGGGAGGAGCTGCAGATTAGTGGGGCACACTGGTGGTTGGGAGGGGAGGGAGGTGAGCTGATCCCGGGGCTGCCAGGTTGGCATCTAAAGGCCTCTGAGGATCTGGGCCCTGCCATCCACATCCATAAACCCAGGCTTGTTTGGACAGTCAAATCCACAGCACGGCAGGGAAGTTTGAGTCTGAGTGTGTCAGTTTGCTGAGTGGAAAGAAAGGCAACACTTTTCTCTCCCCTCCTTCGCAGTGCTCATAGAAATCTATCTCCTGGCAGTACCAGGGTCTCATTTTTTATATTGAGGCTGCATTGCCAACTCTTGTGATTTGAGGGGGAATCTTGTGGTGCTGGGTGATTTTCCTAAAGCCCCATCTTCTGGAGTCAGGAGATGACGTGAGACTCGCAGCTTCCATGAAAGTGTGGAGCTCTGATGGTTGTGGATCAAAGCAGGAAACTCTGACCCCCAAAGGCCCCCAAAGGCAAATATAAACAGCCCAGAGTATTGTTTCTGACAAGTCTATTGTTCTGTTTTAAGACAGGCTCATGATTGCTGGTGGCGGGTCTGGCTCGGTGTTTCAGCACTTGGGTGTGCGAGCTCAGCCTGTGGCAGCCTGGCTCAGGAGCTCGGCGCTGTCCCTTTAAGCGGTGAAGGGGGAAGACCACGTTTGACACAAGTGACCCGGAAGTGACCCCTAGGAAGAGGTCGGAGGTCAGGGGTGATCTCGGGGAAGATGGCGGCGGCCCGGCATGTCTCCCACACCTCGCGGCGGTCCGGCCGCTCTCACCGGGCCCCCGGCTCCATGAGGGGCTGAGCCTCCGGCTGCGAGGGTGTGAGGGGGTTGAGGGCGGGGAGCCCCGGGGCTGCGGCCTCCTCCCGCTGCTGCGGCTCAGGTAAGGGGACACCCCCCCTCGAGCTGTGGGAATGGGGCGGGGGTCGGTGCTGCCGGGCTCTCAGGGCGGCACCACTTCGCGGGGTCCCGCTGCTGCGTGTCCGGCACGTCCGCTCTGCCCCCTGTCCCGTGACACTGACACTGCTAGAGGGAGACCCCCGCCCCCGGATACTCGTCTCCCAGCACCCCCCTGGAGTCCTCTGCCGCGCTCTTTGCGTGCCCCCGAGTGACTCACGCGGGTGGCCCTGTGGAGACAGCGCTCTGGAGTTGGGCTCCATGCGGGGATGCTTGATCTGGAAAGTCTTATTATTTATTCCCTGCTGGTTTATTTTTCACGTTTTGCGCACCCTGGCTTTTTATAATAAGCTCTTAAAGGTATTTGGATTTCATACTGAATCTCAGTCGTATGTTGATTTTTTTGTGGCTTTTGCAAATTTGGTAGAATAAGGGGCTGGTACTTTCTGTGTTTTGTACAGCAGTGAGCAAAGGGTCTGTGATAAGCAGACAGACTTGAGCATCAGTGAGTGTATTTCCGGGTAGGTGTCCAACTGCTCAGTTTATTTGCTTCTTTTGTGTTTTAGTCACATGTCCTATCGTCCAGATTTCCCCTTGTAGTTGATTTTTTTATCCTCTTAGTTTTGGTTTATTAATTTATTATTACTGTCAACTTAATCTTCTTATCTGCAGACATATTTTCCTTTAGGCACATTCTTTTTAGGAAGGCTGCAACCTACAGAGACGCCAAAGGAAGAAATGTTGAAGGAGAGAGAGCTTGAAATTAAATGAGGATACAGTCTATATTTACGAAATTAAAAAAACAAAAAACTTTTGGTTTTTAATATTCTTATTTCTGACTGTAGTTTAAAGTAATAAACTGAAGTTTTAAGTTTATAATCTTTTTATAGCATCTGTTCTTCCAAATGAATTAAAAGCACTTACTGTGATTTACAGTGTATATAGAGAGGTAAGTTATAGTTTCCCATGTTTGTGTTGCCTTACACATACCAACAGGGAAGAGAAAAATGTCTCAAGAACTATGATGGTTATTCATTTAGTTCTGCTCACTTGCGAAATCTCCATTGACCGTTTTTGTGTGGGGTGGGTGGAGTGCTAATCAGGTACCAAAATAAGTAAGGCATTTAAAACAGCAACTTCTATTAAACACATAAAAACTGTTTAAAATGTTGTTAAGGTTGTGAAGTCAAGCACTCAGAAGTTAGGAAATGCCAGGATTAATGTGCAACTTTAATTCAGTCCCCATGTGCATATGCATTATGATACATTTTTAATTACATTATCACGTACTATTTTTTCCACAGGAACCCTGCCATATTCAGTGCACAGGATGGAAGGTACTTATTCAGTGAGCAGCTGCTGAATATTTTGTTTTAACCTCACGGTTCAGTGTGTATCCTGAAGCCTTATTCACTACACTTCATCCAAACCCTGCTCTGAAAACGCAATTAATTAACGCATCGGCTTTCTTGTGGTGTTTATCACTGTAGTATCTGAGTGATTCATGAACATTAATGAATTCATCATCACAGCTCCTCTGTGAGGATGGGGTAATATTATTCCTGTTTTATAGATGGGGAGCTGAGGCACAGAGATTAAGGTGAAAATTTTCCACTAATTTTGAGTATCCGATTTGAGATACCCAGGACTTGACTTTTTCCTAATACTGAGTATTATTAATGTTCAAAGCACACCACTAATTAACTTCAGTTGCTTCTGTGAGTGCTCAGTACTTCTGCAAATCAGACGCTAGCATCTCATGTCAGGCATCCAGAAAATGAGTTACACAATTAGTGACTACCTGTGAAAAGTTTGGTTTGAATAACTTGCCCATCATCGCATAGGAACTCTATCACAGGAAGGGATAGAATCTAGTTCTCCAGTGCATTATTCAGTTGCCTGACCTTTGAGACTATCCTTTCTGTTCCTGCAGTCTCCTGCCTCATTCACTGCAAACCTTCCAACACGTCATATTTGCACCTTAGCTGTGGCCCCACAAAGTTGTGGGAACTCCTTGTCAGGCTTCTCCTGGCACTAACCAAGATGGTCATCCATTACTCCAGGCAGAGGAAACTTGGACGGCGAGAGGGTGGATAATCTGTGACTGCAGAGCTTGTTTCTGCTCACGTCTCCAAGCAGAGTTTGTCTGGGCAATGTCCACTGACTTCTTGAATGCCTTTGAGAGGCAGTGGGCACAATCTGGGCTTCTCTGCTCGGTGTCCCCTTCTGGATGCCTGATTTTTATAGTATAACTTTCAGTCCTGATCCGATTTTTTCTCTTGTTGTCCCAAGAAATGAACTGTGGCCTGGGCACAGTTGTTCCTCCCTCTTAATTGAGGGGGCAGGCCTTTACTTATGGTTGGGCCTAGATCTACCTGCTTCAGTGGAACAAATAATACATGGGTCTGTAGTGAAGGAGACTGATTTATCCCCACAGCAGGTCCATCCTGTGCACTGAGTAAGGTAAGTGTCCTGTGGGGGGCAGTAAGTATGTGATCAGGTAATTAAAAATTCCCCCACCTCTGTTCCCAATGCATCCCCATCTCTGGTTCCTAGTCTATGTTCCTTCCACCCCTATTCCCCTCACAGCTCTTAGTCCCAGCCTCTTCTTGATTTCCATTCCCATCCCTTGTTCCCCCCTCCTTTACAGAGTCCTTACCCAGCTAGTTCCTGTTTCTCTCCCCACCCCCAGTCTTAAGATACTTCTTTTCCCAATCTGATATTACCCTCCCCTGATCTGACTCTTATGTGTTCTATATTCAACTCAGTGATTTGCTTCTTCCTTGGACACTGTGGGTTGGGGGGCAGGTGATAGGAAAGTGAGCATCAGTTCCACTGCCCAGCTCCCTCCTGGTCCAGGAAAGTCCAGCATTAGCCCTGGGCTGAAGACGACGTAGTCAGTTACTGTGTAGGGATGGTGCATGCACAGTCTGCTCAGTGTTAGGAGCTGAGAGAAGCTTGAGGTGCTCACCGAGGATGATATCTTTAGAGATTTTGCCTGCTAAAATCAAAGTCCTGCTGATGACTTGTGGTTGTGTGTATGCAGCGGAGGGGTAGAACTCATAACATCCCAGTTGCAGCCTTAAATGTGGAACCATGGCATTGGGTCCATAATGTGTTTTAGTTTGTCTTCTAAATGATTTGGCAGGTCTTGAAAAGTCTGCACACCAGTGATGGTGTGGGAAAGTTTGAGAATAAGCCATCAGTGGAAAACAAGTTTCTAGCCCTAAGGATTGTGAATAAAATATTCCAAAGGTGACCAGATTCATTGTTGTGTGTCTGGATATGCAGCCATTGCTCACAGTTCTCTCATGGTACCTAAGAGTAAAAACTCATTCATCCTGCACATGCTTAATATTTTTTTGGGATAGGGAGAATCTTTTTTTCTACATTATATAAAAAAGCAAAAAAGGCCACAATCTCTCTTCTGTCAGGGCAAATTGAACTCTTTAGAGCTGCAGGAAAACCTACAGTAGAACCTCAGAGTTATGAATACCAGAATTACGAACTGACCGATCAACCATACACCTCATTTGGAACTGGAGGTACACAGTCAGGTAGCAGCAGAGACCAAAAAAAAAAAAAAAAAAAAAAAGTGAGTACTGTTAAACAGGACTTTGGAGCTGTGTTCCAGCTCCAGGCAAAAACTTGCAGCTCCACTGCTCCAGAGCTACTCCACGCTCCCGCTCTGGGGTCCGCTCCAGAGCCCTGCTGTTAAACATGAACTACTAAAAAAATAAAGGGAAAGCTTTAAAAAAAAAAAAAAAAAGACAAGGTAAGGAAACTGTTTCTGTGCTTGTTTCATTTAAATTAAGTTGGCTAAAAGCAGTATTTTCCTTCTGCATACTAAAATTTCAAAGCTGTGTTAAGTCAGTGTGCAGCTGTAAATTGTAGAAAGAGCAACCATAACGTTTTGTTCAGAGTTACGAACGTTTCAGAGTTATGAACAACAACAGAGTTATGAACAATCTCCTTTGCCGAGGTGTTCGTAAATCTGAGGTTCTGCTGTCTACGCACTTATTTCCTATTCTCTCCTGAATGCCATGTGAAGCGAGCCAGCAAGACTGAAGACACAATAGACTTGTGGGGCATTATGGAATGCTTGGGTAGCTTGTTGCATATTACTTGTAAAATGAGAAGAAATCTTCTTAGGACCTTCCCAAAGTCAGCTTCCTCTGACTTCTCCAAACAGGAGAGGCTGTCTTGGAGCACAGGTTTGTGTATCCCAGCTCTGTGTGACTGAGTGGGTGTTGTGGTGTGTGCAGAGGTGATGAAGAAGAAAAAACACTTGAGATTAAAATTCTTGGGTTTCTGTGTATTTAAAACAAAATTTACAAAACCTTTAGATTTTGCCCACCTCTGCTTGTGAACCTAACACTTTGTCTTTGCACTACCGCATGAGAACATGGAGTGAAACTAGCCATAAATAGATGGTCTAGTTTTACTACTCAAACCAAGTGAAATGTGAAAAGCCAGCAAACAGCATCAGTAGTAAATAGGGCCAAGATATTTTTTTAAACCTGGATGCCCATTAAGCTCTTAAATAGAGCTATGTGAAATTTGTTACAGTTTATTTGTTGAAAAATGCATATTTTTAATCAACCAAAACTGTTTTGCAGATTTGACATGAATTCGCTGTATAGATTTGGCCAGACTTTTTTTTTTTAGGCTAGAATCACAGGGGGAAGTAGGCACCATTTACAGATGAACTCAGTAAGAGGAGCTCCTCGCTACCTCTGAAAATTGGACCCAAACTGCCTTATATCTCTGCACTCTGCAAAACTTAATTTACCCCTTTCAGTGCCTCCTGTGACTTAAGAATTATTTCCATTCTGTTACCTTATGAAACTGATGGTGATAAATTGCAAATTTCTCTGTAATAGGTGTGGCTTTGGCTGGCTTCGTAAGAAATTTAAGTAGCTTTTGGAATCTGATTTTGTAAAGTGTTAGTATTTAGATCCGAAAATTGAGTCATTAGTTTGGGAAGTTGAATTTATAAACTATGTTTTGTTAGTTATGGGCAACAAATCAATCAGTACATGCTGCTTCTGCTTTATTTGTTTTAACTAAAGCATTTGACAGCCGATCTGCTAATCCAAAGGCTACAAGATTGAGTTACAAGTTCAAGAGTATCTGAAAGAACAGAGGATAAGTGTAAATCTCATGTGGTCTGGCTTTCTGCTTGGTAATAAAGCAGTTCCTCAACGATACATTTTGGAGACTCTGTTTTATTTTTATTTTTATATATATATATATATATATATATATATGCGCTCTCTCTCTCTCTCTTTCTCTTTTAGGCTGTCATCTTAACAATACCTAGCTTTAGTTACAGCAGGGGACGGCAACCTTTCAGAAGTGGGGTGCTGAGTCTTCATTTATTCACTCTAGTTTAAGTTTCGCGTGCCAGTAATATATTTTAACATTTTTAGAAGGTCTCTTTCTATAAGTCTATAATATATAACTAAACTATTGTTGTATGTAAAGTAAATAAGGTTTTAAAAAGGTTTAAGAAGGTTAATTTAAAATTAAATTAAAATGCAGAGGCCCCTGGACCAGTGGCCAGGACCCAGCAGTGTGAGTGCCACTGAAAATCAGCTCGTGTGCCACCTTTGGCACGCTTGCCATAGGTTGCCTACCCCTGAGTTACAGTATACTGCTGACACTTGATTTATTCTTTTGGCTCCCTTTATAAGAAACATAGGACTCTATGGTAAACCTTTAAGAAACTTCATTGTGGTTTTGAGAATATATAAAACTGCTTGCCCCATTTCATACATTAGAGTGTTTGGAAAACTTACATGCAAAGAAGCCCTTCTCCTGCAGTATACAGTAGCTAAATAATTCTACTCTGAGTTTGCTCTTGATATCAGCCATCTTGCAAAAAAATGAGATCTTATTTAACATCAGCAATAGCAGAGAAATGTGAAACTAAACCAATTCTATCCTACTTTAAACATTATCTAACAAATCTAATTAATCATTGCAACATTTACAGTTGTAAGTGATGCAGCATCATTAAATTATGGTGGAACTGGATTTAGGGTTGGTCTATACTACACAGGTTGACATAAGGCAGCTTACTTTGACCTAATTGTGTCAGTGTCTACAGTACTGCCTTCTGCCGATATAAGTGGCCTACTACACTGACATAACTCCAGCTCCATGAGAGGGGTAGGGCTTATGTTGGTGTAGAAGTGTCTGTGTAGACTCTGCCTTACTTAGGCTGTTGGCTGTCTTGTCAGTTTCATGGCAGGAGCCAGGGGGAGAAGTCCTTATACAGCTCAGAGTTATGAAATTGACAAGGCTGCCCAGCTCCCAGCTGGGAGCAGATGGAGGGGGGCAGCTGGACCCCACTCACTAAGGGCAAGTAGCCCTGGGTGGCTTCCCCCCTTCCAGACGGGAAATGTTCAGTGGGAGGCAGCACACCGGGAGTCTGTGGGGCAGTTGGGCTCCTGGCAGGGAGCTGCCAGCGGAGCTGAGAGACAAGCCTCTAAGCTCCCCATACTGTGCCTCTTAGGTCGGTGGAAGTGCTCCTGGTCAGGATGTTCACCACCTACCCAGGGAAGTTAGTGTGGACGTGCATCACTGCAGTAATTACTGTGGTGGTTGCAAGTCAACCTATATTAGTTTCTAGTGTAGACATACCCTTAGTCTCTTGACTTTTGTCTTGCATATTTCCAGCATCACTCTTGTTGCTTTTCAGCAACACTGCAAATACTCAGCCGCAGGCTCAAAAGTATTAATTATAACTAAGACTATGTTTTAGTCATGGGTATTTTTAGTAAAAGTCACGGACAGGTCATTGGCAATAAACAAAAATTCACAGCCCGTGACCTGTCTATGACTTTTACTATATACCCCTAACTGAAATTTGGGCCGGGAGCCACCAGTGCTTGGGAGGCAGGGGGCATCAGGAATGCTGAGGGTGTGTGGCCCAGGACCCCCACTGGTATTGGTGTGGGAAGGGACGGGCTTGCAGGCTTCCTGTCCAGCTCCGACCAGAATGTACCTACAGCTCTTAGGTGGAGGTGTGGCCAGGGGAGCTCAGAGTGCTGCTCCCACCACAAATGCCAGCTCCACAGCTCCCAGTGGCCAGGAACTGCAGCCAATGGAAGCTGCAGGAGCGGCGCCTATGGTTGGGTGCAGCGCACGGAGCCCCCTGGCTCCTCCACCTAGGAGCTGTAGGGGCATGCTGGTGGGAGCCAGGAACCCACCCCAGGTGAGCACCGCCCTGCAGCCCAATCCCCTCCCTGAGCCCCCCTGCAGAAACCCAGACTGTTGCTGCTGCTGGCCCACGAGCTGTCCAGCTTGGGCAGCCCCTGAGCCAACCACATCAGCCGCTGCAGAAGTCATGCAGGTCATGGAAAGTAACAGAATGTTTAGATTGCCAGCTAGTTCCCACTATAAAATATTCTTTGAACTTTTTTTGAGAATCTTTGACACTTACCATATTTGCAGCGGCATTTTGAAAGTTGGCATGAAGAAGCTTCTCTAGCCAGAGGCCTGCTTTTTCTTTGTCCCATGAAATTCTGTGTAGGTTTAGCTGAGTTGTAAACTGCTAATCTCTATTTCCTTCCTGTCAGTTACGTTCCTCAGGAAAATTTTGGCATATGCCAAAATAATTATTGAACATGAACATTCTAAAGAGCTGGGACTATTCTGCTTCCAAAGCAGTAGCAGCAGTACTCACTTGGCAGTTAATGAGGTTTTGGTATTTGTTTCTAAAGTTGTAAATATACCCACACGATTGATGATATCTGTACTTAAGGGTGCATACATTAGATTTAGTTGTCATACTGGTGATTTATGCTTTTTTGTAGCATTTATACTGGATGAGTCTTCAGTGAGTTTTGTGTGGTTTGAGTTAGTTTTTTATAATGAAAAAACTAAGTAAATTTCGCACATCTTTTTTCCCACTTAAATGTTATTTTAGGAGAATTCTTGCTTGTTGCTGATTCAATACAAGCACAGTGGTAACTGAAGTTGAAATTTGCTGTGACTAGTCCTTCTGACACATTAAAAAATCCTCCTATGATGACACAGTCTCTGCAGAAGCACATTTATTATAGAATTGTTCAGCAATAAAATATTTAGAATTTGTTGATAATCAATTTATATTCTTGCACTAGTAAAAATGATGACAAATGTTTACGCTTAATTGTAGAGGCCACAATTCAGAAATAGACAAAAAAGAAACGAAGGTGAATTTGCTGCTTGTGAAGGTAGGGCCCTAGATCTGTTGACTTAAAGCAGGTCCAACGTGGACAGGCTTCTCACAATCTTGCCTATCCTTCAGCTCTGTGAATTCCCTTTCAACACCCTTGCCAACCTTTTGAAAACACTGCAATTGTTGTTTCTGCTTATGTTATGAACTTATCAGACAATCAGGGTTAGCTCTCGGATAGGTGACCTTCAAATAACATATAGACTTTGCAATAAGTAATACTGGTGATTCGGTACGTGGCACTCCTCCCTCTGTGGTGTTCTCCTATTATGAACATTGGGGGAAAAATGCTGCTGGAAGTGCTGATTTTTTTTCCCCCTCTGACATTTAAAACAGGTCCTGGTTGCTTGGACTGACTAAAGAGTCCATGGCACCTTTCATAAGAATCAGAATGTTGGCGTTGGTGGTGTTTAACTAGAAAAATAGGAATAATTTTTGAGCCTTTTAAAAAATCCCATGAACCTGTATAGCCCTCCTTGCTATCCACCGTCTGTGAGAGAAGCATGGAACCGGCACAGCTCTGCACTATTGTCAATAACATTGCAAGTATAGGGTGCATGATACTCTGGTATTGGTATAGCTGCAAGAGGAACCGCATCAGTGGGGAACATGACTTTTTCGCCGAGGACGGATTGCTGTGGGAAGTAGTGAAAATCAGTTCAAGGTAGTTGGTACTGTTCACAGAGCAGCTGCAGTGTTGGAGACCTGCATCTGGGCCCGAAAAATGAGCACTGTCTGGTGGGATTGCATCATAATGCAGGTTTGGCCCAACAAGCAGTGGCTGCAGAACTTGCAAATGTGCAGGGGTACCTTGCTGGATTTGTGTGTCAAGCTCACCTTGGCCCTCCACCTCATGGATACCAGAATGAAAGCTGTACTGGCAGTGGAGATGTGCACTGTGAAAACTTGACCAGTAGCAATCTGGCATTGCAGTGGGAAATCATTCTGGAGTTGGAAAATCTACTGTGGGGACCATTGTCATACAAGTGTACAGGGCCATTAATTGCCTTCTGCTACAGAGTACTGTGATTCTTGGCAAGATGCAGGACATAGTGGATGGATTAGCAGCAATAAGATTCCTGAATTGTGGGGGGAGCGATAGATGGCATGCATATCCCTCTTTTGTCACCAGCCCACCTTGCCCTAGAGCAGATCAACAGAAAGAGCTACTTTTCTATGGTAATTCAAGCTTTGGTGGATCATCTGGGGTGCTTCACCGACATCAGTGTTGCCTGGTCAGTTGTATGATGTTCACATCTTTAAGAACACAGGACTAGTCAGAAAGCTGCAAGCAGGGACATTGTTTCCTAACTGGAAGATTACCATAGATGATGATGAAATGCCAGTAGTGATCCAGGGGGACCCAGCCTACCCCTTGCTCCCTGGATCATGAAGCTGTACACCAGCTACCTTCAAAAACACCAAGGAAAGATTCAACTACTGGCTCAGCTGGTGCAGAATGACAGTTGAATGTGCTTTTGGTAGATTAAAGGACAGTGAGGGTGTTTCCTAACAAGATTGGGTCCCTGAGAGAAGACTATCCCAATGGTTATAGCTGCCTGCTGTGTCCTGCATCATATCTGTGAAGCAAAGGGGGAAAAGTTGTTGCTGGGCTGGAGGTGGAGTGGCTATCTGCTGAGTTTGAACAGCCAAGAGCTCAGCGTTGAACTACATGGCTGAGGGAGTCCTTGAAAGACCACTTTAACAATGAGCCAGTAATGCATTGTGGTGGACTGTGCTCTATCTGGCTCTACAGTTTGGGGCCTGTTAAGAGTTGTGTGGTGCTTGGTTTACATCTATGAAAATAAGTGCCAATTAATCTATTAATTTTCTGATGCATGCTGTAGTTTTTACAGTTATTACACTGTTTGTCCCTGATCCTATGAGTTCTCTCCCACTGTACACTAATAAGTAAATGGATGATTACGGTACTGCTAGGTATTCTGCAGCGTATGTTATAAACAAAGAAAGATCAATTATTTTCCAAAGAATAGAATTTCATTGTCACAAAACCAATGCAAAGAAAAATCTGTGCAATTTAAAAGCAAATCCATTATTGTATTAAGTTTTTAGTGTAACAACAAGAGGTAAGAACGTTCATGTCATTTTACCTACACATATACTGATCTGTGAAAGCCATAGCTGTTATATGTAAAGCTGTAGCTGTCCGTAATATCCTCCGGGGTGGAGTAGGGGGTAGGGATGTGTCCCCAATGCCACGTGGAATGTTAAGGGGAGTGTAGGAAAGTGCTGCAATAGAATTTTCTGTGGATTGCAATGGAAGGCAAGCCAGTGATTTTTTTGAACCTACGTGTCCATAAGAGTCTGCAGCATCCATGTTTGCTGCCAGAGAAGCTTTATTATGACCTAATACATCTCCTTTTCCTGCTAGGGGTCTTGAGTGTTTTCTTGTCCACTCTTTCCTTCTCTAGGCTGTCTGCAATGTTCACCCTCCAGGCCTTTTACTCACAGTGTGATGCAGCAGTGGCTTGCAAGATCTCATTGAACATGCCATCCTGAGTTTTCTTCTTTCTCTTCCTCATATGGCTTAGGCATTCTGCAGCTGTGGAGGGAGAGCCCCTCAAGGCCGCAATGGCAGCAGCTACAGGTAATACACAGCAGTACCGTAGTTAGTATAGTTGTTATGGAAAGCTGAAGCTAAGGTTCAGAATTCCCTTCCTGCTCCCTAAATTTTTGAACAAGACCTGCTTGACACTTCTGCTTTGGATTGCTTGTGTGCTGAACCACTCACCACTAGTCATGGTGAGTATGGCCTGCCAAGGTGAGGGAAACGAGGAAAGTATTGCACGGTTTCATGAAACAATCCATATAGGGTAATGGCACTGAATGCTGATACCATTGTTTACAAGCAGAGGTGGTTTAGCTAACATATGAATGCTGAGGGTTATAAAAGCAGCAAAGAATCCTGTGGCACTCTTTGCTGCTTTTACAGATCCAGACTAACACGGCTACCCCTCTGATACTTGAGGGTTATAAAGTCATAGAAAGTACAGGTTCTGCTGGCATCCCAAAGCAGTCTGGGCCCAAATGCTGCTAGCTTGTGTACCACAATGATGCCTGCCGAAGTTATCGCCAACTGGTATGGGAAAGTGTCGAATCATGGAAGAAATAAGGCTGCCATTCCTAAAACCTTTGGAAGAGGATTGCAGAGTACCTCCATGAAAGTTTCATTGAGATCTCTCAGGAGGATTCAGGGGACATCGCTGTATACATAAAGAAGCTGCTTCACATAGCACTCCCTGCGTAACTATACAAGGGAATGAAAAGCTGATAATGCTACCTCCCTTTGTTATACCGCTACTTTTTCTAATGAAAAATGGGTATCTGCGTACATCATTCTAATGGGAGATACATTTACACATGTACCTGAAGGCTTTTCCAAGGTACCACGCTCGACTCACTGGACTGCAGTGGAGTCACAAACAGGTCGTGGCTTGCAGCATCGCTGGAACTCCTAGTCCCATGTCCTTTCTCCTTCCTTCTCCTTGTCCTTGCTGTTCATAGCAGGAGTTTTTGTCTCAGGCTCCTTGGAGTTATCCCTGGTGGTCTGCGGTGTGGTGGTGGGCTGTCCACCAAGTATGGCATGCAGCTCTTGGTAAAAGCAGTAGCTCTGTGGCTCGGCACTGGATTGACTTTCAGCCTTCCTGGTCTTATGCTATACCTGCTTCAGTTCCTTCACTTTCATGGGGTGCTGTTGCTGATCCCCATCATTCCCCTTCTCCTGCATCTCTCATGCAGTTTGCTTGCAGATGTCCTTATTTCTATCTGGTTTGTAGTTGTGACTGCTCAGCTTTTTCTGCCTGAGGACCAGGAGTTCCAATATCTCCTGTCTGTTCCAGGCTGGAGTGCCTCTGGAGCATGTAGCTGGCATGGTCAGCTGGACAGCTGCACACAACAGTGGAGAGCTGCTAGGTGTGCTCACCAGGCTGGGCAATCAGTTTGTGTGACAGCAGCTGGAGGACTGTGTCAATCTTAGTATAGTGACTCTGTTCATGGAAGTGGTGTTACTGTGTCACTGTAATTAGGCGCTTACATTGGTGGGAGACAAATTTAAGTGTAGACACATGCACAGCTAGGTTGATGCAAGGCAGGTTACAACAACCTAACTTTGTAGTAGAGACAAGACATTAAATTGTTTTAACCCATGTGTCTGTTCATGTCTGCCGTCTGGGTTAAACTGGTTTATGTCGATCCATATCTACCATCTGGTTAAACTGGTTTTTACATTAAGGCCTTGTGCTCATTTTAACTAGACTATTTTTTAAATTAATTTAATTTAACCGGTGCATTTTCCTAATATAGACAAGCCTTAGCCAGAATACAATTATGGTAATTACATTGTACTTAATTCACTCCTGCAGATAGGTATTCTTACTACTTGCACAGAAAACTGCTGTACAGTGTTAAACAGTTACTGCATCTACACCATCTTCCTTTCCTACTGTATCCTGTAGACTCCATGATTTCTTTGTTTGTGCATCCATTTCAGTTTGTAGAATGTTTTGAGATCCTTTTTGATAAGGCTGTGTAAGCCAATTTATTAATCTTACTGAACGTCTTATTTTGTTTCTAAAGAAAAAAACCAATTTAGTGGGCTCTCTTTACATTTTTATTCTTTTGAAGTCTTTTTTGTGACTCTAATTACACAAACACATATATTTGAAAGTTTTTGATATTATAGAAAAATTAGGCTCTAATTTCCATCTGTAAATGAAAACTTTATTCTAACAAGTTAAGGGAATATGGTGAGACTTTAAGACTTTAGTCCTGCTTATTAGGAAACACTAAATTTTGTTATCTTGAACTGCCTAGCAGGCATTAGGAATGGGTGGAGTCAGTAGTGGTTGTAGCAAAGGATGTGGCTAGTAGGTGGAATCAACTGCTGAAGAAATGAATAGCTGGTGTTGTGGACTGATGGGTGGTCTTGGTTTGGTAGATCCTAGGAATTTTTGATAAGATGCTCCTATGAAAGCTGGCTTGTCAAGTTTACTTTTCAGTTTTCAGTGTTGGATTCAGTAGATGGTGGTTTCTCTTCTATACCTTATTAATATGAAGGCTTATGCTGCAAACAGGTGATATCAGAGTGTGAATTTGAATCAGAATGCTTAAAGACGAGGGAAGTTGTAGGAAACAAGTAACTGAATGGATTAAAGTAATGAAAACAGATAATTCTTTTACAGAAAAATGTACATACTATCAAGAGTTGTTAGTGGCAAAATAAAAAGCATTGGTGCTCATCTTAAAATACAGAATTTTCTTATTATTATTTTATAATGTTGTTTACATAATTTATCATGGCTGCGTGTAGATCAGAGGTGGGCAAACTATATGGCCCGCGGGACTGTCCTGCCCAATTCCCGAGCTCCTGGCCCCGGAGGCTAGCCCCAACTCGTCCACTGCTGTCCCCTTCCTCCACAGCCTCAGCTTCCTCGCCCCGCCACCTGTGCAATGCTCTGGGCGGCGGGGCTGTGAGCTTCTGGAGCAGCACAGCTGCAGAGCCTGCCTGACCCGGTGCTATGTGCTGTGTGGTGGCGGCGGCAGCAGCATGGCCCAGCTCCAGCCAGGTGGCGCGGCTGTAGCGCTGCCAGCCACCGGTGCTTCAGGCAGCGTGGTAAGGGGAGAGGGAGTAGGGGGGTTGGATAAAGGGTAGGGGAGTTCGGGGTAGTGGTCAGGGGGCGGGGGTGTGAATAGGGGTTGGAGGGAGGGAACGGGGTTTTAATTGGGGTCTGAGGTCCGGGGGGGGGCAGTCAGGAAGGAGGGGGGTTGGATGGGTGGTAGGTGGCAGTCAGGGGCAGTTCCGGTGGCAGTCAGGGGACAGAGAGAAGGGGTAGTTGGATGGGGGATTTATGGGATTTAAGTTGGTGATCTAAATCACCAAGTGGAAAGCCTCAAGTAAATCATAGATTTTTAATGAAATTTTCCATTTTTCTGCTTCAATTATTTACTAAAGAAAGGTGCATTCTCATTGGTTGATATAGCCTTTTAAAAAAAGTTAATTTACAATGAAGTAGAGCCTTTGTACTAAATTTAATGTTTTTTTTTTAATATCTACAAGGGCACACTATACGTATATACATTTATTTAAGCAATTATATAGCTTAATATTTTTAGATTCTTCCTGTACATTTTTAGAATGTTAGAAAATGGTTAATGGTGGGTGGAGTCATAAATAGTAATAATTTGAAAACTGAGCCAATCAGAACTCAGGTAGAGAGAAGCTATAAAATAGAAGTATGAGGCCATTGCAGTATCTGATCCTGATAAGATGCACAGTGGTGTCTCCTGGAGTCAGAGACCGTGTTCCAGCACGTGATGACTTTTCCAGTCTCTTGCACACAGTAAGCACAGCTCCTGGGTCCACCCACAGGATCAAGCTCCTAATACAGTATGTGACCTATTGTGCCATATTGATAAAGATTGATAAAGATTTCCCTCCGATTCTTTCTTTGTATAGAAAAGTAGCCTTTAAAGTTTTCGATAGAGGCTCATGGATTCAGCATATTTATTTTTTATTTAAACGTTTTAAGAGATTATAAGTAGTTTAGGCCTTCACATATTTTGTATTAAATTCAGATTTCATTTTAAACAGGATTTTTTGAAAATGAAAAACCTATTATAATTTAAATAACCAATTTAATATTTAAAAAAAATCTGATTTTTTTTTCAAATTAATTTTCATCCACTTTGAAGTCTTAATTTGTCTACTACATATTATGTGATGCCTGGTTAAACTTCTTTATCCTATGTTATATCCAAAGTGCACACTAGATCATACTTAGCATGGGGCCAGCAGATTTGAAGTGATTTCTCGATCTCTTGGAGATTGGTTTCTTTCTAATTAGAGGGGAGGCTTTCCACTAAACTTCATGTTTTGAGTCCTTTCTCTAGTGAATCTCTTCCTTTTAAGGCAGTTGTGTGGTTCTAATTTAGTTATTTCCCTGTTAGTGACAAATTAACTCTTTCTAGACATTGCTCTCTCTCTCTCTCTTCTCCCCTTCCCTCCACACTCCCAGCAAGTTAATCAGATCAGACTAGGGTACTTGTTAATGGCCAAAATGTAACTGTCAGCATAGGGTTGAATATTTGGCTGGTCCAAAAATAACTTTTTAAAAGCATTAATTTACTAGAACTGTAATAACTAAAAACAACAAAAAAGTAAGAGACTTTATGGTCTCCAATAAGCTTAGCCTTGGATGCTTATGGCTCATTACAAAAAACAAGTTACTTTTAATAGTTATTTAACTAAGAAAAATGCAAAAGACAATGAAATGAAGTTTTAAAAGAGAGAGAATAATTAAATTTTAACAATGTTAGGTTAGCATTTAAATGTAAGCATCATTCAAGACTGAATAGTTACAGAAGAAAAATGAAATTAAACAAATAAAACAGACACATAGTGACTATAAAATAAGTCATTTTTATATGTACTCATGCTGGGTAGGCAGCAGTCCAACTCTTCAAGCATCTTGCTTTTGTTATTTTCTTTATCAGCTTCAAATGTTTAATTTATGTCTTGTCTATGGCTGTTGATTAATCGCAGTTAACTCACGCGATTAACTCAGAAAAATTAATTGCGATTAAAAAAATTAATCATGATTAATTGCAGTTTCAGTTGTACTGCTAAACAATAGAATACCAATTGAATTTTATTAAATATGTTGGATGTTTTTCTACATTTTCATATATATTGTATTCTGTGTTGTAATTGAAATCAAAGTGTATATTTGATTATAATTATTTGCACTGTAAAAATGATAAAAGAAATAGTATTTTCAATTCACTTCATACAAGTACTGTATGAAAATCTCTTTGTCGTGAAAGTGCAACTTACAAATGTAGATTTCTTTAGTTACATAACTGCACTCAAAGACAAAACAGTGTAAAACTTCAGAGCCCACAAGTCCACTCAGTCCGACTTCTTGTTCAGCCAATCGCTAAGACCAACAAGTTTATTTACATTTACAGGAGATATTGCTGCCTGCTTCTTATTTACAGTGTCACCAGAAAATGAGAACAAGGCATTTGCATGGACTTTTGAAGCCGGCATTGCAAGGTATTTACGTGTCAGATGTGCTAAACATTCCTATGCCCTTTCATGCTTTGGCCACGGTTTCAGATAACATGCTTCTGTGTTGATGACGTTCATTAAAAAAAATTATGCGATAATTAAGTTTTGTGACTGAACTCCTTGGGGGAGAATTGCATGTCCCCTGCTCTGTTTTATCTGCGTTCTCTCATATATTTCATGTTATAGCAGTCTTGGATGATAACCCAGCACGTTCATTTTAAGAGCATTTTCACTGCAGATTTCACAAAATACGTAGAAGGTACCAATTAAAGATTTCTAAAGATAGCTACAGCACTTGACCCAAGGTTTAAGAATCTGAAGCACCTTCCAAAATCTGAGAGAGAGGTGGTGTGGAACATGCCACATCAGAGTGTTGCTCTTTTAAGATTTCTGAAAGCAAGTACAGATCCCGAAACACTAAAAAAGAAAATCAATCTTCTACTGGTGGCATCTAATTCCGATAAAGAAAATGAACATGCGTCGGTCTGCACTGCCTTGGATTGTTACCGAGCAGAACCCATCATCAGTATGGACACATGTTCCCTGAAATGGTGGTTGAAGCATGAAGGAACATATGAATCTTTAGCACATCTGGCATGTAAATATCTTGTGACGCCGGATACAACAGTGCCATGAGAACACCTGTTCTCACCTTCAGGTGACATTGTAAACAAGAAGTGAGCAGCATTATCTCCTGCAAATGTAAACAAACTTGTTGGTCTGAGAGACTGGCTAAACAAGAAGTAGGACTGGGTGGACTTGCAGGATATAAAATTTTGCATTGTTTTATTTTTGAATCCAGTTTTTTGTACATAATTCTACATTTGTAAGTTCAACTTTCATGATAGAGATTGCACTACAGTATTTATATTAGGTGAATTGAAAAACACTTTTTTTTACAGTGCAAATACTTGTAATCAAAAATAAATATAAAATGAGCACTGTATACTTTGCATTCTACGTTGTAATTGAAATCAATATATTTGAAAATGTAGAAAACATCCAAAATATTTAAATAAATGGTATTCTATTAGGGCTGTCAATCGATTAAAAAAAGTAATCAGCATTAATCATGTGATTAAACAACAATAGAATACTATTTATTTAAATATTTCGGATGTCTAGTCTTTTCATCATAGGCACCAACTCTGTGAGTGCATCCTCCCTCTCCCCAAAAAATAGGAGGTACTCACAGGGCTATCCCTACCCATATGCAAAGTATGCAGCTGCGTAGGGCACCAAGAAATTTGAGGCACCAAATTTCCTGGTGCCCTGTGCAAATTTCCCAGTCCTGCCTCTTCCCACCCCTGCTCCACCCCCACTCCATTCCTTCCCCGAAGTCTCTGCCCCTGCCCCCACTTCCCTGAGGACTGCAGCAGGGCCAGGCCTGCACTCACCAGTGATGGGAAGTGCGGTGTCTCAGCCCCAGCTGAGCCACCAGTGAGTGCTGGGGGGTGGTTCCTCCTGCCCCCCAAGCCAGCCCCCTCCCCAGCAGAGACCCCCCTGCCTCCTATGGAATAGAATAGCTAGGGATGGCCAGATTAATCTTTTGTGAGCCCCAGTGCCCGGACCCGAGGTCCTGCCCCGACTCAACCTCTTCCCCCTGAGGCTCTGCCTGCTGCTTGTATAGGGGGGAGGGAGAAAGAGAAGTGAGCACCCACTGGCAAAAATAAGTCAGCATCTGTGCTTATTGTCATCAAATTCCTCGGTATCTCCTTATTGCTCTTCATCTGATGAATATTGTCAACTCTCATCTGCCATTTTCTTCACTAATCTTAAATTGTGATATGTGGTCACAAGCTTCCTAGCAGTGGAGGTCTTTAAATTGTTTCTGGTTCTTGAATATACAATCACCCAAACTGAGCAATTTCATTCCACACAGAATTTCTGCCACTGTAACTAGAGTTCAATGACATGTTTCCCACCAAGATGGAGAAGACAAGCTCTTTTGATTCAATTGCTGGGATTGCACTGTGCATTGTTTTGTGACTCAGTGGGCTGCTTCTTGCTTTAAACTTGCTAGCTCCATCAGAATTGTTTTGTTTGTTGTTATCCTTTAAAATTTGCAGTAGTCACTGAGGTCACAAGTTGGCCTTGGAAGTATGGATCAAGAAGGTAGGTAGCATTGTGTGTGGGAGTGATCACTTGATTTTTTCATTATATTATTTTGTCTATCTGTTTCTCTCCAACTTTTGTAAGCGGATTGTTCAGTATTCTCGCAAATGTTTCTTAATGTTCAGGAATTTGTTCTTGGAATCAGGCAATGTAGAACTATAATTTTTCCATATTCAGAATGGATTGAGCTACAGATTCAAGTAGTGAAACAAATTTTGAGTTTCACACCCAAAAGACACCATCAAGAATGTCAATGAGGTTTACTTAGGGGCAACACCTGGCCACTCCTCCTACAGCAGCAATGGATTGTAGAGCCTTTTTGAATATTTGAAGATCTTTGAGACATTTAATTGAAGCTGACTGTCAATTATGACTAGTCTGTCTTGGTGTGAATGTAATTGAGTGCTGTACTAAATGACGCTGAAAATAGCTGCTGATGCTCAATTGTTTTTTTGAAAACCTTGACAATGCTTTTTGCTTTTGACATGTGATGAGAAAGTTGTAAGCCAAACATCACCAGTGAAAAGCTGCATAGTGTGGGCTGCACATCCATAACATGGAAGGTGTGGATAGGGCCAAACAGCTTTCATATTAACTGTGTTAATCACAACTGAAATAACCTTATGTGGACCCAGTTCTTCAATTATATTTTTTGACTGATCAGCGATATGTTGGGATGTGTGATGATGCTCAGTTGTGCACTGGAATTAGCAGAACACTGGCTGTGGAGTTACCATCATGACATTGATGGTACCCTTGTGAATACTTCTCCATCAGCCACTGACGAGAAACTCACAGGGAACTTCTGGAACAACACCAGTGCTTTTTCACATCGGCTGCTTTGGCATTCAAAAGACATCCTGCAAGCCATTTCCTACTTGTGACTTCATAAATTGCCCAAAATAAATAAAATTCTAGCGTGTAAAGAATTTTGCACTATGTGAAGTGATGTATTGCTGTTATAAATACTTCTAGCAAATGCACGGTCAAATTAATGTTTCTGATCACCGGACGTTCTGTTCAAATTTGTTGAACTTCTGAAGGCTGTGCAAGAGTGGGAGTTTTCAATGCTGAAGCAGGCGGAGTAGCAAAATTCTTATTAGAAGATGAAGAAATGGATTTAGCTTCAGTTTCATTGTCACTCATCACTATCTTAATCAAAAGACTGCATGCTTCATACTAGTACTGCTGAAGACATAGTGGAAGGAGAATGCACAGACGAAAACAATTTTTGATGCAGACCAGTCTTCCCTTTTTTGTGTTTTGATTGCAGTAATCTAGCTTTTACAGTAGTTGGACACAACACAAGAATTCAACAAGCCTTTGTCCATTCTATCTACCTGTGTCACACATTCAAAAGAACAAAATTTGCACTTAGCATTAGCAGTTTTTCCATGTTCATGTCTAATAACAATTTTTCTATACAAATGATTTTGCCTTTCCCGGATTCTGCATAATTTATTATGTTACTGTTATTAATTTCTCATTGTTTTTGGAATGTTATCTAGATTATGAAGTATTTCTACTATTTCGATCAATCAGTAGCCATTCACTTCTATTTTTAATTGCTGCTGTTCCAGCCAATCAAAATGTTTTGGACATACCATTTTGATTCTAGGACATTCCAGTCAATCAAGGTGCTCAACTTTCAGTTCACTTTTTTCCTAGCAGGAGGCATTAGCATATAGTAAAATGTGTGATCAAGACTTAAGGGCTTGTCTACACAGTCCAGACCAGGAGTGGCTAACTTGAGCCTGAGGAGGAGCCAGAATTTACCACTGTACGTTGCCAAAGAGCCACAGTAATACATCAGCAGCGTGCCATGAGCTTCTCTTCCTCCCCCCACTCCCAGCACCTCCCGCCCACTGGAGGGGAAGTGGGAGGAGAAAGGGCACAGCAACTTAGGGGAAGGGGTGGGAAGGGATGAAGTGGGGGCAAGGCCTGTGGCAGAGCCAGGAGTTGAGCAATGAGCACCCCCCGGCACATTGGAAAGTTGGCGCCTGTAGCTCCAGCCCTGGAGTTGGTGTCTATACAAGGAGCTGCATATTAATCTCTGAAGAGCCATATGTGGCTCCAGAGCCATAGGCTGGCCACCCCTGGTCCATACTACTGGGATGTGAATTGTAGAGCGCTCTAAAATCATGGTATCTGACTGCCCCATGTAGACCCTGTTGGCATGAACTGAAAGGTACCTAGTTCATGTTGATGTAGTCCCAAACAGGACTTGAGCTGGAAACTATTTGGACTTCTTTTTGTTTCTCTTTTTAGCTAGGGACATCTAGCCTGGGTAACTGACATGAATTCATCTGGTGAATGCTCCTGTTTTAACAAAATATTAATTGCCCATGGGCTCCATTCTGTAGGAATTAACATGTCTAAGAGTTCCTAAACCCCATCAGGCTGAATCAGTGGAAAACTCATTTTTCAGGGAAAAAATTTTTTGTCTAATATACTTTTTCCACATCACTTGATATATTTTACTCTTAGATTTCATTATGGTTTCTCTTGTCTGGTGATATTCTCAGATTTTAAATGGCCTGCATCCTACCCTGATTTCCTCAGTACCTGCATAAGCTAAAATGTGTAATTTGCATTTTTTCATGGTAAGTATTAACATTATATGTATTTGAATCAGTAGATAATTACATATCTTGCAAATTACTCAGTGGCTAGTTCATCTTGAAACATTTAGAAATCCATTTTGGTTTCTCGTAATTACAGTGTTTTAGCAAGACAGACATCTAAACTTAGGACAGCATTTGGTAGCAAGATGCTTGTTTTTCTAAACTAAGCATGGTTTCTGTGGCTAAACTTTCCTTTCATTTTATAAATATAGATTTTAATCAGTATAGATCAAACTTTTCCGGGCATGTTAAAATTAACATAAACCATACTCATTCTAAAATATATATTACTAACATGATTCCATATATCTTTGTACAAAATGAAAAAGTGAAAAGGTTCTGATATTTGCAAACTAGTGAGGTTTTATTGTTCAACACTTTTGAAAGGCCTTCATGGTTTCTGTGAAAATATTTGAGAAATTGGCTCAAAAAATAATTTGGTATGGTACTAGAGATCTTGTATTAGTGTGATTGAAAACATGAATTCTCTGCTGTTGAAGTTTGAAAGAAAGAAACTGCATGGGTTCACTAGTCTTAAAACCAGATTATAACTCCAAGTAAAGCAATGTGAAGCTTGTCTAGTTCTTTCCAAACATGTCTGAGCATCTTAAAGATGTTTCTTAAATTTTCAGTTGTCACCATGCTCCTGCTTTAGCAAGCTAGTGTATAATTAAATATTATTTGTATTCTTTTTTTAAAAAAAAGTTTCTATGCAAATATACAGTAAGCACAAAACTTTTTGTGAAAACACTGTTGAATATAATGCATTCTTCTTTTGGGAAGAATGAGCTGTATGTAGCAAGAGAGGATCAGACGGCAATGTTGTATGGATTTGGAAAGCTATCACAACTCCCTTAATTATGATCACAGTTCTAATAAATCCAACCTGACTCCCAGCAAGCTATAGCCAAGCAAAATAAAGATTAGAACAGTCCCCATCCTGTTCCACTAGTGATCACCCTCATTATATTCTTCTTTCTCAAAACTAGGAAAAATAGAAAGTCTTTGTAGTACCCCAAAAATCAACAAGATTAGGCTATTTTGGACCAAGTGAATCAGGGACCCTCACAGAGTGTATCCTGCTGACAGCCCCCTCTCACTTGTACATAAACCGTTTCAGCTCAAGTATTTCTCCAGATCCTACTTTTGATGGTATGGGATCAGGGAGAGACATCCTCTCTGAGGTAGCTTAGAGAGAGAAGATGAGTGAGGTAATATCTTTTATTGGACCAACTTCTGTTGGTGAGAGAGAAAAGCTTCTGAGCCACACACTGCTCTTCCTCAGGTAACTAGCACTTTATCTGGTCTACGAGCTAACTTTAGAAAAATGCCTCTAACGTCCTTAGACATTTATCAAGGACACCAGTTGTATGTAGTTCTATCATATGCTGCTACTAGCAGAACAGTCTTTCAAATGGAATTAATATATTTTAAATAATTAATTTTAACCAGGAATTAAATAACATTTTGCTCTTTTAGCTGACTCATTCTGAAGAGAATAGAAGAGGACTGTCTTCAGGGTTTAAGCATAGCATTGGGAGGAATCTAATAGCTACTGAAGTCATTTGATGCTCTTAAACTTTCACAAGATGGGAGTTGCCTTACCAGGTGTGTGTGGGAGGGTCAATCTAGTGAGACAATAGATAATACTGATAATTAAATTGTCTTAAATTGACCCTCCCACACACACACCTGGTAAGGCAACTCCCATCTTTTCATGTACTATGTATAAATATACCTGCTACTGTATTTTCCACTCCATGCATCTGATGAAGTCGGTTTTAGCCCACGAAAGCTTATGCCCAAACACATTTGTTAATCTCTAAGGTGCCACAAGGACTCCTCCTTGGTTTTGTGGTGTTTCTGTGACTTTAAGTACAAATAGGGTGTTCAGCGTATGGGAGCTGACAGAAGAAGCTTTGGTTTTAGATTAGGCTGAGGGATTAACCTGAGTTAAGATGCTCTGTATGTATCCAATAAAGCAGGGGTCCCCAATGCGGTGCCCGCAGGTACCATGGTGCCAACCGGGGCATCTAAGTGCGCCCGTGTACTGGCCGGTAGACGAGCATCCGCTGAAACGCCGCCGGCAAGCTGTGTCATCCAGAGGTGTCACCGCCGAAATGTCGCCGATTTTCGGCAGTATTTCGACGGCAACACATCTGGATGATGCTACTTGTCGGCGGCATTTCGGTGGTGATGCCTATTGACGTTGCCGCTTGTTGGCGGAATTTTGGTGGATGCTCATCCGCCACCCCGGTCCTCTGTGGCTCGCCAGACGAAAAAGCTTGGAGACCACTGCAATAAAGTATGTATCCAATAAAGACTGTTGTTTTATATTCAAGAAATCCGTTAGACTTAACAACACAACTGCAATCTTTGAATGTATAAACATGGGAGTAGTGGGTAGGAGTAGGGAGATGTTTTTATCTTTGTGTACCATATTGGTGAGACCAATACTAGAATACTGTGAATAGTTTGAGTATCCAGGTTTTAAAAAGGATATTTGAGGGGAAAATTGGGGAGGCAGAAAAGAGCCACAAAAATTATTTGAAGCCTAGAAAAAAATGCCTTACAGTGATAACTGAAAGAACTCGACTCAATATGTCCTATTTATCAAAAAGGAGATTGCTGTATGACTTTATTATAGCATATAAGTATTTTCATGTCGAAGAAATACAGGGTACTAAGGGGCTTTTTCATCTTGCACAGAAATGAGAATCAATGCCTGGATGCTGAAGCCACACACATTCTTGTTAAAAATTTGTGCCTAATTTCTTGTAGTGACGCTTTTAACCACTGGAACAAACTGCCAAATGAAGTGGTGGGTTCTTCATCTCTTGATGTCTTCAATTCAAGAAGGGAAGCCTTTCTGAAAGATAAGCTTTAGTCAAACACAAGTTATGCTTGAGTCAAAGACATGATCATCGTCTCTGCGAAGGGGTAACTGGGTGAAAGTTAATGGCCTGCAATATACAGGAGGTCAAACTAGATGATGTAAGGGTCCATTCTGGCCTTAACCTCTATGAATGTATGAAAAGAGCACAAGCCACATTTTTTTTTCTTTTGCAGGTTCCTTTCAAGGGATTTATTAAGTTATTTATCAGTAAGCAGTTGAATGTATCATATCTTCAAATACGGGAAGCAGTTAGCTTTCTGAATTTAACATGTCTTAGAGAAAGAGGTGCATTTGGTCTGATTCAGTCTATTAATCTCTGCAAACTGTCTGGGAAGGTGTGAGTTTAATGTTCTTGTATATGTTTGTCATAAACAGATAGCTAAGAGTTAATGTTCTTTTACCTGTAAAGGGGTAACACAGGGAACCAATCAGCTGACCAGAGGACCAATCAGGAAACAAGAATTTTTCAAATCTGGGTGAAGGGAAGTTTGAGTGTGAGTCCTTTGTTCTTGGGTCTGTGCCCTCTCGGCTATGAGAGTGATTTTTCTATCTCCAGGCTTTCTAATCTTCTGTTTCCAAGTTGTAAGTACAAGGATAGTAAGACTATAGGTTTATATTGTGTTTTTGTATTTACATGTGTGTAGTTGCTGAAATGTGTTAAATTGTATTCTTTTTGGATAAGGCTGTTTATTCATTTTTTTTTCTTTAAGCAATTGACCCTGTATATTGTCACCTTATTACAGAGACCATTTTATGTCCTTTTTCATTCTTTTTATATAAAGCTTTCTTTTTAAGACCTGTTGGAGTTTTTCTTTAGTGGCGACTCCAGGGAATTGAGTCTGCAGCTCACCAGGGAATTGGTGGGAGGAAGAAGTCAGGGGGAAAATCTCTTTGTGTTAGATTTACTAAGCCTGACTTTGCATACCCTCTGGGTAAGGGGGAAGAGAGATTAGCTCTCTCGGTACTTGTGTTTCCAGGACTGGAAGCAGGGAATCTCCTAGGGTCATCCAGGGAGGGGATCCTGGGAGGAAGTAACAAGGGAACAAGGGGAGGGGGTTATTTCCCTTTGTTGTAAGACTCAAGGCATCTGAGTCTGGGGGTCCCCCAGGGAAGGTTTTGGGGAGACCACAGTGAGCTAGGCACTGTATAATCCCTAGCTGGTGGCAGCAATACCAGGTCCAAGCTGGTAACTAAGCTTGGAGGTTTTCATGCTAACACCCATATTTTGGACGCTAAGGTCCAGATCTGGGAAAAAATGTTATGACAATGTTTGATCTTTTTTTAAAGTTTGGGACTTTAATTTTTAAGAAAAGCACCAATCTGAGCGTGTCTTGCCCTCTCCAGTAGAGAAGTAGATCTTAACTATAGTTTCCTTAAAATCTATTTTCATGTCTATTTGATTTATAAGGAGTGTTTCTGCAGAATCATCTATTTCTAACCATTGCAAGTGGCAGAGGGACTGGAGATTTCTCAGAATTATGGTTTTGCTTAGAGGACAGAGTATTAGTTTATTAAGAACATAAGGTTTAAATTTATTCCACTTGAATACCAAGTTTTAAATAACTTGACAATTATCCACTGTTTCCAGTGTTCGTATTTGGCACTATTTTCACTGAAATATGAACATTTCAGTTCATTTTGTTCTTTGACATCAGTGGTTTTATCTTAGATTTCAGTTCCCAAAACTTGACTTAAAATAGCAGTTTAATTTATATAGGAACTAGAAGCAAACTTTTTTTCCACACTCACATTTGTAATAAAGCTAGGCATGGTGCCTGTTGCAATTCCCCTAATCTGAAGGGAGAATGTCTTACTTATTTCTTGACATGGAGAGCCATCTTAGTTTTAAAACTCTACTGGGTGCAAATAGCTTCTTCGTGCCAGATGTTGAGTTGTATTTTGGTAATCATGTATAGTAATGTCAGCTTCAGCAAGTAAAAAAGCAAAAATCCCAAATGTGAAGCCTGGACTACACTAGCGAGGGGGTTCGAACTAAGATACGCAATTTCAGCTACACTATTTGTGTAGCTGAAGTCGAAGTATCTTAGTTCGACTTACCTGACCGTCCTTACGGCGGTGAGTCAACTGCCATGGCTCCCCAGTTGACTCCACTTACTCCTCCTGCCGAGGTGGAGTACAGGTGTCGATTAGCGGATCAATTGATCGCGTCCAGACAAGATGCAATAAATCGATCCCCAATACATCGAACACTACCTGCTGATCTGGCGGGTAGTATAGATGTACCCTAAGACAATAAAATAACTAAATTGAATGAGGTTTCATTTGGGTCTTGCTGTGAGTGAAATAGCAATTGTTATAGCCAATCACACATCTTAAGTCTTGAATGACAAAGACATGCAATGGCCAGGTGTAAGCAGCTGTTTCCTATCCTTGTTATGGTAGGTCATTTCAAGGATAGCTGGGAGATAGTTTGTGAAACCAAAACAGTTGCAGTTTTGATGTTACGGAAATTAAATGTAGGCCAAAAAAAAAAAATTAATTACCATTCGCTAGCCACCATTGCAGGGATGCTGTTCCATATTGGTAGGCCATCAATATATTCAGTTCTGCCTCCCTTCCTCTTGAGAGGAAGATAGTTTTAGCAAATTCTGTTAAAATGTATTATGTTTTACCGCATATAATTCTTGTGGAAGACGTAATGAAGTACAGTAGCATATTAAAATATGTAGTATGTGAAAGTACATTTGAGTATCCTGAAACGTTATGGTGGAATATTCCAGAATAGCTACAAAGTTCCCAAGTGTGTTAGAGATTCTCTTCTTGAAATAGAAGCCTGAATCATGTCTCTGTACAGAGTCCTACACTCTGCTAGTATCCCCAGACTTTGCAATAAGATAATCCCTACAGTCCAACTGCCATGCCTTCTTAGAAGTGGTATGTCATCTACTAAGTCAAAATCCTCAAAGTGAATTGAGGCTTAAGTATCTTTGGACACATGAACGCACCTGACTATCTGTGCCAGACTGACTTGTTGGTGGAATGTCCCCTCCACCAGATCTCTGAATGGTCAGTGCTGAGAGGCCTAGCAGCCCTCCATGGTGAGAGGTTTCTCATCCTTGTGGTCTGGCACTGTGGTGTTTAGACCTTCTCCCCAGAGCGGCAGAGAAAAGTCTCTTTCCTCTTTCTGAAGTTCTGCAGCCACTGCTGCTTATCCTGGTCTCGAGTACAACTCTGTCCTAACCGTCTGTAATCAAGGTCATCACTCAAGCAGTGCTTTGCTTGTTAAATGTATTTCACAGAGCCGATTGAGGCCAGGAGTTGGGGCACAACATTTGTCACTGAATTGCAGTATGAATTCCATGCATTTCTAGGCTATGTCTATCTCTAGGAATTATTGCCAGAACCCTTACACCACAGCTGAAGCCACATAATTTGCAAGATCTCAAGAAAAGAACTGTGTCTGTGAACAAATAATGAGCTCTAAGTTGTTCAGTCAATCCTCTGTTCTGAAAATAACTTGTGGAAATGTCATTTCTTAGGGAATTTGACCCATTCTCACATAGTTCCTTTGGCCTCCCAGAAACCCTTTCCAAATCTTTCAGAAGCCAGTGATTCAGGGAGCTGTCAAATGTGGATACTCAGAAGATAGTCCACATCTCTACTTTGGTGCTTGTGGACATGTAACAGAATGGCAGACGAATCAGTATGTCTGCTGTGCAATGCGTGAGTGCTCTTGATGTTGGTGCAATCATATGAGTTGAATTAGCTATGGTATAATGCTCTAGTGTAGACATCCCGATGGTTTGTGTCATGTTTGTTGCAGAATTTCTCCTTGAGATGGGATGCCCAAGGTCTCTGAGTCTTTATTCAAGTCTTTCTTTCGTAAAGTGTTTACATTGAGAAGCCTTCTATTCTGTGAGATAATAGTTAAACTTCTCCTGTTTTGGTTGCATTTGTGTGTATAAATACAACATTGTAATATACTGTTAAGTGAGCTGTGTCTGCCCAATTCATCTAGGGTTTATTTTAGAAACATCCCTTGATGTTGTTACACTGGTTTTCTACTGCTGTTTATGTGGCTTCTTTAAAAAAAAGAAAAATACTTTTTCCTTTCAAAATTCAGCAACTATATACCAAAAATATTGTTTTGATAATTAGAAGTTTGAAAATGTAACTTAAATGGAGACTTTAAAATACACTATATAATTACATGTTCGACACTTACTTTGCTGAATTCACTAACCTCGACACCTCCCTTAAGAGGTTGGAAGAGAAATTCTGAGTCACACTTTCTGTGTGTGTGTGTTCTGTTGTTTTTTGTTTGTTTTTTTGTAGTTTGTTCTTGTTGTTTGGTTACAAATATTTACATTGGGAGCTTGTTGCAAGAATCCGTGAGCTTGCAAGGACCTGTGCATGTACTGGTAACTTAAGAGCCAAAAACCTGAGCCTTGGAGTTTGCACCTGTTTTCAAGACTTTAGAGTAAGAATCCGATATATACAGGACTTTCAATTTGAAGGGATGAAGCTTGTCAGTAAAAGATATACTAAGCATTCTACTTCTTAAGACTCAAGAGCCATACTGAGGTCACTGGGAATTGATACACCAACACCCTACGACTATTCCCTACAAATATCAGTCCCCCAGAGAAGCAATGGCCTCACCCATGGTAGAGAGCTGGAGTATGAATGACAGAAGCGATCAGATATTCGAGGATAAGCCCGTCTTCTTCCTCTCTTGCCCAGTCTGCCCTTTCAGCTAGGCAACAGACTTGATGACAGTGTTGGGAGCCACATTAGAGCTAATCAGGAACCAGCAACCATCTTTGGGAGATACCTTGCCCAATCCTCTCAGACCTGGTCAGCTATCACTTCAGACAAATGGCTGTTGGACACACGTGCCTATTACTATCCCATTCATTTCCACACTTTTCCCCCTCTTCAGGGACTCCTCTCATGATATCCTATTACAGAAAGAAATGGTGAAGCAATGAAGCCATGAAAAAGGTTCCTCAAGAGTACAGGGGAAGAGGCTTCTCCCAATGCTAGCTTATTCTAGGCCTGAGGATGCTGAATAAGTACATACGCTGCTTCAGATTCAGGGTGGAAACACATGCGTCTGTTCTATTAATTTAGATGGAATGTACATATACACTGCTACCTCGATATAATGCCTCCCGCTATAACACGGATTTGGATATAACGTGGTAAAGCAGTGCTCCGGGGGGGGGCGGGGCTGCGCACTCCAGTGGATCAAAGCAGGTTCAATATAACACGGTTTCACCTATAATGCAGTAATATTTTTTGGCTCCCAAGGACAGCGTTATATCGAGGTAGAGGTGTACCTCCATCATTCTGTCTCCTCAGGTTCAAGACTGGTTTGTAGCTCTTAATTTACAGGACATGTACTGACGGAGAGCCATACATGTGGCTCACAGGAATTACCTGAGATTCACAATGGGACCAAATCATTACCTGTATAAGGTACTGCCATTCAGACTCTTCACAGTACCGAGAGTCTTTACACAATGTCTAGCAGTGTGAGCAGCCTACCTGAGAAGACAAGGCATTCAGGTCTATCCCTGCTTGGATGGATGGCTGATCAAAGGCAGATCCCAGTTGCAGATAGCAGTGAGCTTGGAATGCCCTCTATTTCTATTCATCTGTCTGGCCCATCTAGTGAACTATGAAAAATAGTCACTTACCACATCACAGATGATAGAGTTAATAGGAGAGCTGATTGAACCCGGATCAGAGAAAACGTATCTGCCTGGGGACAGCATCTATTCTTTACACGCATATTTCAGTTAGTATCCAAACTAGCTATGATAATATGATATGCATTGCAGTGTTAGGCCATATGTGGGTGTGCATGTATGTGATACCGCTTTCCAGACTTCACCTGTGGTCCTTCAGCTCTGGCTCAGGTTAGTTTATTCTCTGGAATATCAGACAGAAAGGTCACAGTAACACATTATCATTGCAGAACTGGCTTGGGGCGGGAACCCACAAACACATGGAAGAGGGTATCTTTTTCAGTGTTCTCCCCAACAAAGCTGCTAATCACAGCTGCTTCAGGGACGGGTTTGGGAGGTCATTTGACCCACTTATAAATTCAAGAAATGTTAGTCCCAGGTAAGATGGGACTGCACACGAATATCCTGGAGCTTGGAGCCATCAAACTGGCCTGAATGGCATTCTTCTCTGTCTTCCAACAGCAGTAGTGCAGATCTTCACAGACAACATGACAGCCATATACTAAATAATCTCACCTCTCTGCTTGGAGGTTATTGAATTCTGGACTCGCTGCTCTCAAAACGGGGTAACCTCACTGGCACTTCATCTTCCAGGAGTCAGCAACAGCCTTGCAGACGTCCTGAGCAGGCAGTCTGATCCGGTCATGAATGGCTTTTGTACAGATCCATCATGGGAATGGCATTCAGTCCAGTCAGGATTCCCATTGTAAAACTGTTTACCATTAAGTATTATGCCAAATGTCAAACTTTTTGTTCCAGAGGAAGCCTGAGAGCAGGATTGTTGCTGGAAGCCTTCTTCTACTGCAGTGGGACAGAGGCCTACTTTATGCCTTTCGACTGATTCCCAAGTCAGAAGGGACAATGCTGCAATCAGTATTGCAGCTTCATAGTGGCAGATATCAGCCAAAATTGTCTTGACTACAGATGTTCATTGAACCTCAAATCCAGCTCCCAGACCATGGTGCTGTGAAATCGGGCTTGGACGGCTAGACATTCCATCCAGACCTGAAGTGTCTGTTGTGATGATGTGGTTCTGGCGGGACCCAACTGAGAGTGCCAATTCAGGACCAATTGCTCAAACAGGGCAGTCACAGCCCAAGGCTGGGGTTTTTCCACCTCTAAGGCAAACCAAACCAGCCAGACAAAAAGGACTTCGGTTTCACCCCACTGGCTAACCACAAGTCACACAAGCAATTTCCTTAGACACTGCAGTCTCCCAGTATCACTACCAGTGCCACCTGTCCTGGGGATGAATGGTTATGAAAACCAACACCCCAGTAAAAGAAAAAGGTTCTCTCGATCCCAAAGGACCAAGCCCCAGACCCAGGTCAATATACACATCAGATCTTACCCACAAATCACACTGTTGCCAGTCCTTTAAAATCTAAAATCTAAAGGTTTATTCATAAAGGGGAAAAGGTAGAGATGAGAGCTAGAATTGGTTAAATGGAATCAATTGCATACAGTAATGGCAAAGTTCTTAGTTCAGGCTTGTAGCAGTGATGGAGTAAACTGTAGGTTTAAATCAAGTCTCTGGAATACATCCCCAGCTGGGATGGGTCATTCAGTCCTTTGTGCAGAGCTTCAGTTTGTAGCAAAGTCCCTCCAGAGGTAGGAAGCAGGATTGAAGACAAGATGGAGATGAGGCATCAGCCTTATATAGGCACTTCCAGGTGTAAGAACACTTCTTTGTTCTTACTGTGGAAAATTACAGCAAAATGGAGTTTGCAGTCACATGGGCCAGTTTCTGCACACCCTGCTGAGTCACAAGGCATATCTGCCTCCTCTCAATGGGTTAATTGTGTAGCTGATGGTCCTTAATGGGCCATCAAGCAGGCTAAGCAGAGCTAACACCCACTTGTCTGAGATCTTCCCCAGTAACACAGCACAAGTTTGAAATATAGACAGTATAGAGCCAATACTTATAACTTCAACTACAAAATGATACAGACATACAGAAAGCATAATCATAACCAGTAACTCATAACTTGGTCTTAGACACCTTATATGACCCCCTTTACATAGGATTTGGTGCCACTACAGGACCTTGGTTGCAAACCGTGTTCTATATGGTCCCAGTTTATATCAGTAACGTCACATCTGTATCTGACTGTGTAGCTGTTGGCTGGCAAAGTACCACGGACAGACTGTTCCTACAGCCCTTGGTACTAAAGATTCTTTCTGCTTACTACATTTAAAACAAGGTGGTCTTTTGTTTCAGGCTCAGCTTGCCATCTGCCTATGCAGTAATGTTCTGTCTTTTCCCACAGCACAATATGGAAGTATCTCAAAGGATTAATGCACACTTATCCACCAGTTAGAGAGCCTTTTCCTGCCTGGGCCCTCAATATAGTCTTCTTGAGAGTCATGGAAACTCCATTTGAACCTTTCTCAAACTGCTGCTTACGCTACTTCCCTCTAAAGACTGTCTTCCTAGTTTCCTGTCACTTTGGCTGGAAGAGTAAGCTAGCTTCAGGTGCTTCTAGCTGAACATCTCTCCCGCCTCTTACGCCCCAATATTCCTTTGAGAACAGAAGGAGCTAAAACCTCACCCAAAATTAATTCCTAAACTAATCTCTGTGAATTTAATCTAAAACAATCAAGCTACCTGTCATCTTCCCAAAACCGTACTCTGCATCAGAAGTAAAGGAACTGCACACGCTAGATGTGTGCAGGACTTTCCTTTATTGTATTGACAGTACCAAACAGTTTAGATTGTTGCCCCATCAATTTCTGGCTTGAACTGGGAGATCTAAAGGTCAGGCCATCCCACCACAAAGAATATCAAAGTGCATCACCTTGTCTTATCAGTTGCCTGGTTTACCTCTCCCACTAAACATCACGGCTTACTCCACCAGAGCTCAGGCAACATTCCTCCACTTGTTTCAGAAATGTGTCAGTATCAGAAATCTGCAAAGCAGCAATGTGGAATAAGCCACTGACCTTGCTTAAACGCTGTACTTTGGACTTAGCTGCTAGGTCAGATGCCAAGTCCAGGAGAGCAGTACTTCAATTACTGTTCAACTGATGCAGCAGATATTCCTGAAGAAGGTGGGAACTAGGAGATACCCCTTGCCAGTCACCCACACTGGGTTCTACGTTGACATATACTCCAAGAAGGAAGAATGGCTACTATTTCCTACAGTAACTGTAATTCTTCAAGAAGTTGTCAGCATAGATCCTTTGACCTGCCCTCCATCCTTGCATTTTGGAATCCTCACCTATCATAGGCTTCAAATGGCTGCTCTATCTTTGCACTGGAGGAGGCACAGGGCACATTCATGGTCCTGATGGACACGGCTTTCAAACAAATCTGATCACACACCCTATACTGGGATCCACACTGACAACATCTTGAGGAACCAGAGTTACTGTAGGGTAAGTAACTGTCCTTCATCCTTTCCAGCAAATTGCACTTAGAAGTTTGTCCAGTAGTGTTTGACTTTTTCCCCTTCCTCTGCTTTAGACTACATTTTTTGTGTAGAAGATTAATAATTTCTCCATGTCCATTATTTTTCCTCTCTGAACCTTGAAACACGGGGTGTAACAGCCACAGAGAATTTTGTGGGAGCCCTTTGCTAAAATATTGGAAGCACATTACTGCCTCGACTAATTAAGATATAGGAAAACTTAAGTTTAGAAAAGCTCCTTCTTGATGGCTTTAGAATTTAGTGGAAGTTACTCCTTTCATATGAACAATAAGGCAGGCTTTCTTATCATTCTACGTGGCACCATAAAACAATTACTGGGAACCAAATACCTAAAGTTTCTGCAGAATTTCTATTTAGGAAATTGCTCTTCATTTATCTATATTGCATGTACTTTATTCATATAGACTTTTATTGTAGAATATTGCTTTAAGAGAAATTTCCACTTATTTTTTACTTGAAAAAATGGTGTGATCTAATAAACTTAAAATGTTTTCATGAGAGCCAACGGGACAACACCCAAAAAATTTAACTTATCGTTGGGGAATTCTTCTTTCCGCCAAGACTGCTCTTACTGTTATAGCCCACCAGCCAGTTAGCTAAATGTTCACAATGTGTACTGAAGCTTAACAGTTGCATCTGCTATAAGGACTGTAATAACCACCTTCTGTAAATATGTCATTTGCCAGGATTCTCACTGCTTGGTATTAGTTTCTTTGCACTGAGACTGATAGAGCTTTCCCAACTCTAAAAGAACTTTGAACCAGATATCAGGATAGTGTGTGAGGCAGGCCCCCATTGGCCATGGTATGCCATCACCTATAAAGGCTTCTCCTCCTCTGAAGAAGGCTTCTCTATGCCAGTCCATCTTGTATTAAAGGTCTTAGTAAAGCTAGGAGAGAGATTGATTTAGAAGAATGTAATAACCTCTTCAGGAGGTACCAGTCTATTTGCAAATGGCCAAAATTGAACTCATCAGCCTTTGATCACTCAGAATTGAAGGCACCTTTCTTCATCTTACTACGGGAGCTCTCTCCTGGACATCCTTCGTGCCCCTGTTGAGTAGAAAACCACAGGCATGTAACCTTTGAGTAGGTAACAGTAACAGAGTAGTAACATCCCTACTCTCTTACTGTTTGTCCTTTGAGATTTAAAACATTACCAAGAGCCGTTGGGTTTCTACCAAGACTTGTGCTACAGAGGTAAGAACTAAGAGTGAAAATCTTGTTGGAATCAGATTTACAGAGAAGCAGAATTGCAGGTAAGCATTCCCTTTTTCAAACACTAAATTACAGCTGGGTTAGCATTTCTACAGAAACATTATTCAGATAATTTTAAAGTAAAACTTGTTAGTATATCCCACAAGGCCTAAAACAGTCTTGTTTTCTCTTGCTGTATTAACTTCTTACATCGAAAGGAAATGAATTGTAGAAAGAATGTTTTATATAAGCCATTTGAGACTGTCTGTTAAGGAAATACCAGCTGTCAAAAAAGATGCAGCCAATGTTGAGTTATATTAAAACTATTCTTAAGGAAATATTCGTTAGGAAAAAGTGGCTTAATTAAAGCACTTCAACTATTTCTCTGAAACAAGGTCAGTTATATTCCAAGTAAATCTCATAAATATGAAAATAAAGAGGATTTATTTTTTCTCCCCCTCCTCCCACGCCTCCTTAAGAGAAAAATATTTTCTTTTCTTTTAAGATTGTCTCTCTTAGGTTCAGATTGGGAGGTGGTTCCCCAACACAGCAAATGGGAAATGCGCATCAGATTAAAAACTTTAGTTAGCAGGAAGATCATAAAGGTAAACAGTCACAATGCTTTGCCTTTTAACCCTCAAACTCCATAAATTTGCTTTCATCAATGCCTTGTAGTTTTAAAATAAGATAAAATTAATGTTTTAAAAAGAGGAAAAAATAGGAAGATTAAACTTCAGGATTACCATATTACCTTTTTTACTTCTAAATCTGCCCTTTAAGAGTAACTAATAGCACTATGCAGTATTGTGTTGCTGCAGCGGAAGAATATAGCAAAGTGCATTAGATACCCATGAAAATATAATGAGCTAGGATTTAGATTAAAAGCTACAGTTGGCTTGTGAAGCATATTAAAAATGATTGGATTTACTATTTTTTTCCTTTACTTTTTTAAGTTCAGTCTAGACTGTTGGTTAAGAGGTTATACTCTGAATACACAATTACACTGTATTCGCCTGAAACACAAGCTTTTGGTTTAATTACAGCTTTAATGTTTGTTTTGTGCACCCAGTAATCTGCTTGTTGTGATCAGTTTTACTCTTTTCAATATGTTTGTGGTATTTGAAATTGTGCCTGCTTTCTTTCTAGAAGGTATTTGTAGTGCACCAGTCACTGAAACATTTGTGTACAATTCTAGGCATAAAAAGAACAAAGTAGATGCTAAGATAAGGTGATGAGACCCATGTAAGAACCTAGATATTTATTTTAAAAAAATAAAGATACCAAGGGAAAAACTATAGGCAGAGTTTGCATGTCTGTCTATAGTTAAGGCTGCCTAACGCTTTCCATGATAAGGCTGTGTATTTAATGCATTTTGTCATCCCTGTGAAAATCTGTCCAAGTTATAAGCCTCTGAAAATCTCACTTAGCACATGCTCCCCCATACCATATATGCACCTACTAAACTGTGCATGCACCATCTTCACAGAGTGACTGAGCATACTCTATCTCAGGGCTGAAGGGGCTGAGAAGGCATTTCCCTGCACTTCCTTCCCATGACTACCAGGGGCTGCTGTGGTGTGAGGCAGCA
This sequence comes from Gopherus flavomarginatus, assembly GCF_025201925.1. Taxonomy (NCBI): domain Eukaryota; kingdom Metazoa; phylum Chordata; order Testudines; family Testudinidae; genus Gopherus; species Gopherus flavomarginatus. The sequence goes on along the minus strand of NC_066620.1, from coordinate 59,004,279 downwards.
GAACTGACTGCAGGGAGACTCTCCTGTGCTTTGAGAGCTGTACCTGCTAGTGCCCAGGCAGTATGGAAGAGGAGCAAACAGCCTGACTGGAATATAGAGGGCTAAGGGGCAGAGGTAGTAGGGACAGAAGCTGGGGGGAGGGGAAGAAATAAGAGCCAGGGGAGAAGGAGGGACTGGAAAAGAGTGAGGCATGAGCCCGAAGTGGCTCAGGGAGTCGGAGGTAGGGGCTGAATAGTCTGTAACAACTAGAGTACAGTTTCCTCCAGAACCTGGAATTGAACCTAGGATACTGTCTGGCTGATCCATACAGGATAACAGCCTGCTGCTGCTACCATTTACTTGATTGTCTTGTGTTGCAGAGGCATGTGCTGTAAATCTAAAGGTTCTGACTCTACTGATGACCCGTGTGAGGATTGTTGTGGATCCACAATATGAAATTTTGGGGTTTTTAGCTTGCTTTTTATTTTTCCATATAATGTTCTATGTATTTAATGTTAAAAGAATGTTAAGGTTGCAAAGTCAAGTACTAGAGATGTGAGAAATAGTGTTGCTTGTGCAATCTTAATTTGTAACTCTTATGTGTTGCAATTCAGAACTGGCTGCATCTCTGATATTTTCGAGCTTCACTGCATGTGCCTTCTCCAGGTTTTAGACCTGGGCCATTTACCTTTCTGAGGTGGAATCTTGCAATTCTTCCAGTTCAAAAGGATGCTGGGCTGCAGTGCCTCGTGTACCGACTGTGATTGCTCAGCAGGCCTGACTGGATTTGACTGCCCATAGCCTTTCCTTGGGAACTGTGACCACTGTGACCCAGAATAGGTTTTTCAAAATACAGTAACTCCTCACTTAAAGTCATCCTGGTTAACGTTGTTACGTTGTTACATTGTGTCAATAGGGAACATGCTTTTTTAAAGTTATGCAATTTTTTAAATAGTTAAGTAATTTTTTAAAGTTATGCAATGCTCCCTTATAACGTTGTTTGGCAGCTGCCTGCTTTGTTCACTGCTTGCAGGAAGAGCAGCCCGTTGCAGTTGACTGGTGGGGGCTTGGAACCAGAGTGGACTGGCAGCCCCCCATCAGCTCCCCGCTCCCTTGAGTTCTCTGTGCAGGAGCCACCCAGCTGGCTATCAATTGTTGGCAGTTCAGCTGTCCTTCCCTGCCCCCAACCCTCACTGCCATGTGCTGCTCCTGCCCTCTGCCTTGGAGCTGCTCCTGGGAGCCTCCTGCTTGCTGTGAAGGGGACGAGGGGAGCTATTGTCAGGGTGTCCCCCTACTCCTGCACCCCTGCTTACTCCTTCTTCATACAGAGCAGGGTGGGGACAGAATAGGGCTTAGGAGGAGAGAGCTTGCTGGCTTCAGCTGCTGTCTCAACTTCCTGATCTTTTTAAAGGTAATGTACTTAGAGTGGTGTCAGCGAACTTAAAGGGGCAATGCGCATCTCTCTCTCCCACACACACAGAGTGTGTCTCTCTGTCTGCCATGTTGTCTCTCCTCCCTTCATTCATGCTGCCTTGTAGAGTGTGAGGCTACATTAACAACAATGTGTTAACCCTTGAGGGCTCAGCCAAATGCTAGTTCATCATTTAGCAGTAAGGCATTCCCTGGGAAATATCCTACATTCTTCCACCCTCTAACTTCACCACCTCAACCAAGCTTCACAATCATCATTGCTGTGTATAGCATTAAATTGTTTGTTTAAAACTTATAGTGTGTGTGTGTGTGTGTGTGTGTGTGTGTGTGTGTGTGTGTGTACACACCTCTACCTCAATATAATGGTGTCCTTGGGAGCCAAAAAATTGTACCGCATTATAGGTGAAAAACCGTGTTATATTGAACTTGCTTTGATCCACCGGAGTGTGCTGCCCCGCCCCCCCGGAGCACTGCTTTACCGCGTTGTATCCGAATTTGTGTTATATTGGGTTGCGTTATATCGAGGTAGAGGGGTGTGTGTAAAGATTTTTTCCCTGGAACCTAACCCCCCCTTTACATTAATTTTTGTGGGGAAATTGGATTCACTTAACATCATTTAGCTTAAAGTTGCATTTTTCAGGAAGATAACTACAACGTTAAGCAAGGAGTTACTGTAAAGTATTGTTTATTCTTAACAGCAGGAACAAAGCATTAAAAGAAAAAGAGTTTTAATAGAATAGTCTATATGCATATGTCTAACCTAAAGCTTAGGTAGGCTTATCTCCTCCCAGGCACCCCATTCTGGAGGATGCGGTTCTGTCTGCTTCCCTGTGGTCCCTGTGTCATCCTCCCTGTGCTTCAGTGTCTCTGAGTGCAAAGTTCTTTGTTCTAGATTCCTGCTTGAAGGCTTCCCACTTCTGAGGTTACAAGTGGGGACCTCCCCCTAGGGTCAGCAGCCAGACAGTTGTTCTCATCAGGATTAGATGTAAACTTCAAAGGGCACGATATCTGCATTTTCCTGTTAAGTATTGATTATTGGGACAATCTGAAGCTATCGTCCCCTTCCTTGGGAGCATGCCAGTAACTCCTGCTGGAATTAACACTTGGTAATTGTATACCAAACAGTACAGTAGCAATTAAACAGATGGAAATGTTTATAAAATGTTACACACATCTTCCACATCCTTCACAGTTTGCAGTATGATCCAGCTGTAATCATATACTATTTTTTCCACAGGACTCCTGCTTCTGTTTGTTGCAAGGATGGAGCAAGATCTGGGGATGAATCAGGGTTGTGTAGTAAAGGACATTGCTGTCTGTAGGACCACTGTCATATTTATTGCAGATGTTGGAAGGTGTGTAGTGAATGAGGTCAAGCTTTTCAGGAAGAAAAAGGATGATCTCTTGGTTCCAACAGTTGAGTGCCACACTGGAACATTTAATTCAATCCCTGGCTGTTCCAGAGTTCTTATGTGATGATGGGCAAGTTTTATGTTAACTAATTGTTTCCCAAGTCATCACTAATTTTGTGTTCCTTATTTTCTGAGTGCCCAACTTGAGACCTTGGTGTCTGATTTGCAGAAGTGCTGAGCACTCAGAGCTGCAACTGAAGTCATATTGTGCTGTGCTTTGAACATTAAGTGCTGTATAATGCTAAGTACCTTGAAAAATCGGGCCATAGGCATCTCAAATTGGACATCCAAAATTAGTGGATACTTTTGACCTTACTCTCTGCCTCAATTCTTGACCTGTAAAATGGGGATACTATCATCTTGTCTCACAGAGGGGTTGTGAAAATAAACAAACAGTTGTGAAGCATTTGGATTCTATGGTGCTCATAACTATATAGTAAAACATGAATAAATTAGTAATTTTAATGGTCCGCGTGTATAGTAAAGAAGCCATTGGGCCATGCATTGATTAGTGAGGATAAAACAAAATATTGAATAGCTGCTCATTAAATGAGTGTGGTCCATTCTGTGAAGTGAATGAGGTGGGTATACTATGGGAAAAATAAAATGCAATTGAGTAGTTATAGAACGTAGCATAATGCATAGGCAAGAGAAACCTTAATACTGGTATTTCTTATATGTGCTTGACTTTTCTCAGCCTTAATATTCTTTTAATGTATTTTTGTGTGTAATCTAAATATATAATTTAAAACAAGTATGTTGGGTGAGGTTAAACCCATCTAAAGCTGACAGTGTTAACACAGTATGTTATGATATTAAAACTATTGTTTCCTAACACTGAATTCTGTGTTGGTGGTATATCGAACCTAGAATAGTCAGTTTCAGACTAAACATTCTGTGGAAGTTCACGTTAGGAATGGTCATAAACATGGTCAGTCTAGAGTCATCTCTCATGTAACTTGTAGATGGAGTTTTCTCTGTTCCCAAGAATGAGCATAATTAGACAAACTATTTCAACAGATAGAAAATGTCAAGACCCATAAGGCCATTACTGAATCTGAAGAAGGCTAACTGATTTGAGGGTTTCTGTATAGAGCAGTTGATCTGGACCTGAAAAAAGAAAATGATGATGCTCTCCCAATCTCCTCACTTCTCAAGTGCTTTGATGAACAATAAAATAGTGAAGGCTGACACAAGTTATATTGGAATAAAGTTGCCACAGTTAGTATATTGGTTGTGCACATACTTATTTGGCTCCTTGTGTCTGTGCTGTATGTACTCATGAGGAGTGCTTGTGTCAATGCACGGTACAGTGCACCATGGGTAGGTGTACTAGTGTGCAGTCCGCCACTGTCCAGCACACTGTCTTCTGGGAAGTTTTGGCAATGTGTGGTAGGGCAGAAATGAGTTGTGAGTGGTGAATAAAATGGTTTCCGTCCTTCCTGCAGATAGAAACCCAGTAAGTAACAATGGGAAAACTGCACATTCACCACTAAACCGCTGACTGGAGAGTTCCACAAGAGCCAGATTTCTCTGGTCCTTTTCAACACTTGCATGAAACACTGAGTGACCTGATCAGATGACATGGATTCAAGTGACAGCAATATGCAAGTGAGACAAAGCTCTGTCTATTCTTTACCACACATGACCACATCACTACCACAAAGGTTGCTCAGTTCTTGGACGAGATCAGTTCATGGATGAAGAACAGCTGGCTATATGCTGAACCTGAGCAGAACAGATGTGATGCTGGTGGGCAGAGGAAAGCATTCTGAAGAATTTGTAGCCACCATTCAGTCTCCTTTGCTTGAAAGTACACACCTACACGTAGTCTGTAGTATCAGAGTACTCTTGGATTCCTGGCTGATGAGCAGCATCTGCAAGTAATGCTTTTTTCACCTCTGGTTGGCTTGTAGACTCTGTCCAGTCCTGGTGGATGTTGACCTGGCCTGAGTTATTCATACTTTTATCACCTCTCAATTGGTCTACAGCAATGCACTTGTATTTGGGCAAGGGGCCTTCAGCACTTAGAAAAGTCAAACTAGTACAGGTCTCCTAAGCAACACAGAATACCATGAGCACATCAAACTTGTCCTTTGCGGTCTACATTTCCATAGAATTTTTCAAAACAAACTCAAGGTCTCGGTCCTTACTTTGAAGGTGCTCCAGAACCTTTCGGCCCTCACTAATGTCACCACCTTTCACTCAAAGTGCATTTTTTTTATCCTAGCCTTCTCTAAAGTTCAAGGGAATTTAACAGGGACAGGGGCCTTCTGGTCTCTGTGACCAGATATTTTTTAAAAAAGCAAACAAAACACCTTACCAAAGTCAGGCACTCTATTGCATACCCTTCATCGCCAGGGGAGCGAACAAATATGTAGCAGATATTAGTCACATTGTTTAATGCACTAACAGAAGATGCTTACATACTATGGTAATGCGTGTGGAATAAGAAAACTTGTAGAATAAACAGGCAGATGTGACTTAGTCACATTTTTAAGCATTTCTTTGCAACCATAATGTTTTAGAGACGATGGTACTCAAACAAAAGTACTGTGTTACCCACCCAGGACAACATGACTCTGTTTGAACCTGAAGTGAAGTGATTTCTTACTTTCTTGCCCAGTCAAGATGAAAGATGCTTATCTATATTCAGAATTTATTAATGACTACATATTTGCATTGAATGCATTTTCATTGTGTATTTCGTGCCAGTCAAACTAGCTTAATCTTACATGCTCTGAAAGTTAAGGTAAGCCTAATGGCAGATCTAATGGCAGACATTTGATTTGAATGTATTTTAATTTAGATGACACATGGATCAAAACACAGTTTTATTAATAAAAGTGGTAACAGGAAGAGAGTTCTTTATACTGTAATCCAGTGAGAATTATTGATTTTTTTTAAACATGTTGGGGGAGGTACTCTAGTTTTTTTTAGTCTGTTTCCCCATCTCTAAGTGCTTTGTATGACCCCAGGGTAAATCTTTTCTTCAGCTGTTAGCTACGGCCAAACTAATCATTTTTACAGATTTCTCTGATAGTAAATTAGAATAAGACTACTGAACTCTTGCTGCCAATCAAAATATTGTATTTGATCAGACTTTTTTAAGCTTTTCCTTTAGAGAAGTAATGTGAAAAAAGCTGCACCAGAACTAGTTGTCTGTACATTGCTTTTGCCTCTGTCCTACAAGGCAGGTGGAAGTTAAATTAAATCACTTTAAGGGTCAGTCTGTATCACAAAACTAGATCAAAATTACAAGTTGTGCAAGGCTTGCAGAGCAGTCTCTTAGCTCTGCTCAGCTGAAGTATTTGAGTGCAAGATTTGGTTCCCATACTTAATAAATATGTAACAGAAGCTGCATTTAGTTTGGAAAGGTCAAGTCTAATATGTCCTGGAGTAATGTTCCATCTGTATGCTTGGTGTCTGTATCTGCGAGTTTGGAAATGGAGAACTTTGAAAATTAAAAGACATTATTCTACTGTATTAAAAAGTGCTGCAGGAAAAGTGACAAGCAGGTGTTAATTACTCATCATTAAATTTCAAACTGCAGCCTGCCATTTTGAAATATCTAAAATCTCTCATGTCCCTGGGGTAGCTGTTGGAGGACATGTCTACAACATTCCCCTAAAAAGGGCTTTTTATTTATTTATTTAATTGCCTTGCAGTAGCACCTAAGAACCCCAACCAGAGATGAGGACCCCTTTGTGTCAGTCATGGCACAAAAAATTTGTGCAGTAACTGGTACAATGGGACTCTGATTAGAACCCCTATGTACTACTGCAGTACAAAAAAACAAAACAAAAAAAACCACCAACCCAAACCCACCAACTTTCTTTTTTAGAGGAATTTCTGTAGAAAGGACGTTCATTCTTCCCCTAGGATATCTAATTATTAGAAGTCTCCCTGGTTCAGTCCATGAGCCCTCCCTATTAACTATATGTTTGGTTATAATTTCTATTTGCCAACAAAGCAAGCAGTCATTATTTGAGATATTGGAGATGTTGCCTTCTGTAATCATGGGCTGAAGACAGGCTGTGTCTGTAGCTGTGGATTAACTCAAAATACTTAAAGATTGCTAGGCAGTTTACACTGTGATGTGATAATAGTTTTCTCTACTTCATTTCAGGAAAGCTTACATTCTAGAGTCTTGGATTAATCCTTCAGTACACCAAACAACTTCTAGCCTTCTCCTAGCCTTTTCTAAAATTTCATTGCTTCCATTACTAAACATCCACTCTTGCTTTTGTGGAGGAAAAAAAGGAAAATATTGTCAAGATAAGTAAAAAATCAATAATTTTATAAAGTACATACCATATAACTTGTCATGCTCTTGGCTGTTACCTTTCTTCTTTATCCCATTTCCACACCCCATATCTCCTGTCTGTATTTGTCCATTTAGATCATTTTAAACTGATGGCTAGATATATGTAAATGAAAAGGAACGTGGAATTGTTTTTCTTATATTCTGTGGACCTATCTAGAAAAGTAGACATTACATTAGTGAAGGAGAGCAAATAACTGATGACATCAAGAAGATTGAGGTGTTTCATGACTGTTTTGCTTTAGTCTTCACTAAAAAAAGTAAATTGTGACCAAATGTTCAACACAATTAGTATTAACAACAAGGCAGAAGGAACACAAGTCAAACTAAGGAAGGAGCGGGTTAAAGAATATTTAGATAAGTTAGATGTAAGTGTATTTATGTCAGCAGGGCCTGATGAAATTCATCCTAGAGTACTTAAAGAACTAGCTGAAGTAATCTCAAAACGGTTAGTAATAAATATCTTAGAGAACTTGTGGAGGACGGGTGAAGTCTCAGAGACAAACATAGTACCGGTCTTTAAAAAAGAGAACAAAGAGAACCCCAAAATTATAGACCGCTTAGCCTAACTTTGATACCTGGAAAGATAGTGGAACATACTATTAAAAATCGATTTCTAAGCCCCTGGAAGATGATAGATTTATAATAGCCAGCATGGATTTGTCAAGAACAAATTATGTCAACCATCCTAATTTCCTTCTTTGACAGGGTTACAGGTATAGTTGATAGGAAGAAAGGAGTAGATGTGATACTATAATCAAGATGTAAGGCTTTTGAGACCATCCCACATGACTTTCTCATAAGCAAATTTAGAAAAATGTGGTCTAGATGAAGTTACTATATGGTTAGTGCACAACTGGTTGAAAGACTACTCAGAGTAGTTAGTGGTTTGTGGTCGGACTGAGAGGGTGTATCTCGTGAGGTCTTGCAGGGGTCAGTCCTGGGTCCAGTACTATTCAATATTGTCATTAATAACTTGGATAATGGAGTGGGGAGGATAAAAATAAAAGTTGAGGATGATACCAAACTGGGAGGGGTTACAAGCACTTCAGAGGACAGGGTTAGAATGTAAAACAACCTTGGCAAAGTAGAGAATTGGTTTAAAATCAGCAAGATGAAATTCAATAAAGACAAGTGCCAAAGTACTTAACGCAGAAAGGAAAAATCAAATAAACAACTACAAAATGGGGAGTAACTGGCTAGATGATAATACTGCTGGAAAGGATCTGGGGGTGGATCACAAATTGAATGTGAGTCAAGAGCATGATGTAGATGTGAAAAAGGTTAATATCATTCTGCGGTGTATTAACAGGAGTGTTGTTTTTAAAACACGAGGTATTTGTCCCACTGTACTTAGCACTGATAAGGGCTCAGCTGGAGTACTGTGTCAATTCTGGGTGCCTAACTTTAGGAAAAATGTGAATTAACTCAGGAGAGAGTCCAAAGGAAAGCAACAAAAAATTATAAAAGGTTTACGAAACCAGATCTATGAGGAAAGGTTATAAACGTGGGCATGCTTAGTCTTGAAAAAAGACCAAGGGAGGACCTGATAACAGTCTGCTAATATGTTATGGGCTATTATAAAGAGAACAGTAATCAATTGTTCTCCATGTCCACTGGAGATAGGACAAGAAGTGATGGACTTAATTTGCAGCAGGGGAGATTTGGATTAGATACTAGGAAAACTTTCCAATTGTAAGAGTAGTGAAGTTCTGGAACAGGCTTCTAAGGGAGGATGTGGAATCCTCATCATTGGAGGCTTTTAAGTACAGGTTGGGCGAACACCTGTGAGGGATGGTCTAGATTTACTTGGTCCTGCCTTAGTGCAGGGGGCTGGACTTGACGACCGTTCAAGGTCCCTTCTAATCCTACATTTGTATGATTCTATGATCTTTCTAACAGACAGTGGATACAGGAAATCAACAAAACTTGTAGCTGGATAAGCTGTTCCTTTTAAACAAATACATCTGCTTTTAACTAGAATTATTAACAAAATATTTTGTTAGGCTGCATCATGATATAGAACTATTCAGACTTCACACAAGGTTAGAGAAGCTTTAAACTAGAAATGTTTCTGTCTATTCATATTTTGATTCCCTCTTATTTCTTTTTTTGTCAGTGACAGTTAAATGAACAGTCTCATTTTACTGTGATTTCTTCATATTTCCACCTGATGACCTGATCCTCTGTGACATCACGTTTTATTCCCTGAACATCTTCTTGCAATGTCATAAACAGTATTATGGGGTAGAATAGTGCTTCCCAAACTTTCATGTACCATTTTCTTAAAAAATTGAGGTTTGAAGTACCATATGCAAATTTCTCCTTTTTATGCACATTTATTTTTGGCCTTAACAGGCTTAAATATTTCCAGACTCTATAGTAAAATAAATGCCTAAGTATGCCTAAAATATTCCATTATAGCGAGGGCTGGTTGGAAAGAAAAAATTCTGTTTTGCAAAAAAAATTAAAGGTTTCAACAGTTGTTATTGTTCCAATATGGAACGAAACCAAGACCTTTTGAATTCTCCCCCTCCGCCCAAAAAAAAAAAAAATGAGGTACTCTTATCTTGTTTTGACCAAATCTTCCGTTGTGGACCTGAGAACCCTTTCTGATGAAAGAGTCATCAAAACCTATAGGTTTCCCTGAAAAGTTGTGGTTTTGATTAATTAGCATTTTCCAGCAATTTCTTTCATGTTACTCAAATTACAAGAAACAAATGACATTAAATATACTGGCAACTTAAAAATAATGTTTTAAAATTTATTACCTGCAATTGTTATAAGTGACATGTAAGATTTCTCATCTTTCAGTTACAGCAGAAAATTATTTTTCTTTCAGGTTTGTGCATTTGATAGCACTTGTATATTCAGTTTCACTGCTTTGCTACAGGGTTTTTCACACAGTAACAAAGGAGAGAAAAACACCTTAAACCTAGGAAAATGTGGTTATAAAACCACAAAAATTGGTAGAGGGTTTAGGAGTCAGTGTAGTAACTGACACCACTCTATTTGTATTTTAAAAAAGAACTAGCTTTCATTTTTACAGTGAGAATGAGAACAAAGAAATGCAGAAAACATGACTTATAGACAGACTTCTTTCTCAAGAAAAAACTATTCAATCTTTCTGTGAGGATGTCGCTGCTCTTTCAGGTTCCTGTTCTGAAATACTCCTTTTCCTACTCAGAGCCTTTTGGCGCCTATAAATTCAGTAAACTTTAAAAAGTGCCTATAAATTTAATTGCCCTTCTTGATGTACTTTTGTTTCATTTGATAACATTTTCATTGGCACATCAAAATATTCACCCCACCTGTTTTCATTTGCTAACACTGAGAAAAGTAGCATTAAATAATGTTAAAATACATGGCGTGAGTTCTAGGGTCATTGCCCATCTGTTATTTATTTTGATACATGCAAGTCCAGTAAAAACTGATCATGTCAGTAACTTTTCTGCAGCTAAGCACTGGCTTCAGAAACTAACCCTGCTGATTATCCTGTGAGATGCAGTTTTGGACAGTGAACATATCAAGAAACTCAGTATCTTCAAACAGTACTAAGGACTCCCTAGGATAGTGCACATTTTACAAATGTGATAGAGGTCACTTTCGGACCTTGAAACAACCTTCTGGTGTAGATTGCATTGAATTATTAAGGCAAATAATATAAACAAAGTATAACCTTTTATTAACCTTGCTTCTCAAAGTGTCTTGACCTTTATAAAGTCCTACTGGTTGACATTTTAAGACTGTTTTAGTAATATTTCTTTTCTTTATAGAAGGTTTTATTTGTGTTCTTCCATCTTGTTTATTTATACATTTTTTTCATTTGATATTTCTTCACAGATAGAGTGATATCTGCATTATGTATCTACTTTGTTTTTGTAGGAGAGTAATGATGTTGGCCTTTGTGTATAAAATTACAGGAATTTAATTCTATAAATAGACACATTTCTTAGAAACGTAGAAATAAAAGGTATAGCAAATAATTGCTGAAAGACTTAAAATATGAGCAAAAAACTGAAGGCTGATAAACAACTACATAAAACCATTTTAAAAGTTAGATAAATATCTACAAGTAAATGAGTAATAAAGCATATAACGTCTATTTAGTACTGAAGCTACTGGTGACAACTCTAAATCAGGAAAATAGTTTAAACAGTGATATGTTAATTTTACTTTGTGGTTTATTACAACTTATTTTTTGTTTAAATTTTACTGTAATACTGCATAAAATACCATTGTTTCCTGATAACTTTGATTCTTACGCTTCACTAGATTCTGGGAAGGAGATAACTGTGCAGCCACTTTGGGGAGTTATTCCATATCCTGGCCACACCAGTCTGAACTGGTAGGATAGTGGTACTGATGAGACAGACTATAGCAGGGGTCGGCAACCTATGGTATGCCTGCCAAAGACAGCACGTGAGCCGATTTTTAATGTCGGAGTCCCAGAAAGCAGCAGCGTACCATTAAAAATCCATCTGGCCAGGCCGGGCCCGGCCCGGCCTGCTCTTCTCTGCCCTCTTCCCTCCCCCTCCACGGGGGCAAGGGGCACGGAGCAGAATCTGGCTCCCCTGCCTCTTCTCATAGTGTGCTGGGTTCCTGCCCCTCCTCCGCCGCCTCTCTGTCCCTCCCTCCTGCCAATCAGCTGACGGCCCTTGTGAGGGAGGGGGTCGGGAAAGAGCAGAGTCGGTGTGCTCGTTGCTCCTGGTGGAGTCAGAGAAGAAGCGGGGGCAGGACCTTGCCCTGAGCCCCGCAGCACCACACACCCCCGAGGCCCGTGCTCTGAGCCTTGTGCCCTGCACGCCCCCCCCAGGCCCCTGCCCTGAGCCCTGTACCCCCCCCACACACACACCCAGCCCTCTGCTTAACACCTTCACCCCCCCCCACGACCCAAGCTTGACTCTTGCACCTCCCCACATACCCAGCCCCCCACCCTCTGCCCTGACACCTGCACCCCCCTCACATGTCCCCAACCCTCTGCCCTGACTCTTGCAACCCCCTCAAACACAGCCCCCCACACCCCATGCACCCCCCACATCCCCACCCTCACCCCGAGTACCAGACAGGAACTCCTGCACCCCCTCCCACCACATTCCCACCTGCACCCCTCACACCAAATGGGAGTTGCCCAGGTAAGTGCCCCACACCCAAACCTCCCTCCCCAACTCTGAGCCCCCTCCCTCATTCTAGCTCCTGGCCAGACCCTTCACTCCCAGCCCTGTGCTCAGTGCACTCCCACCCTCAGCTCAGTGCAGAGAGAGGAGGAGAATGGACCAGAACCAGGGAGAAGGTAGGTACTCACTATATGTGGGCAGAGCCGGGACCCCAGATAGGCAGCGGGCTGAGCGGGTCTGGCAGCCGGCATCCCGGCTGGCAGGAGCCGTTGGATGGAACCCCTGAGCGGCAGTGGTCTGAGCCGCTCAGCCCACTGCCAGTCTGGGGTACTGGTTGCCGGCCCCGAACAGCCTGCTGCCGGTCTAGGGTTCTGGCTTCCAGCCCCTTGCCAGCTGGGGTCCTGGCCGCAGGCCCCGCTCAGCTCGCTGCCGGCCTACGTGAACAGAACCCCAGACCAGCAGCGGACCGGCAGCGTAAGATCAACATTTTAATTTAATTTTAAATGAAGCTTCTTAAATATTTTGAAAACCTTGTTTATTTTACAATACAACACTAGTTTAGTTATAGAATATATAGACTTAGAGAGAGAGAGACCTTCTAAACAACATTGAAATGTATTAACGACACGCGAATCCTTAAATTAAAGTGAATAAATGAAGACTCGGCACACCACTTCTGAAAGGTTGCTGACCCCTGGACTATAGGAATACAGGTTCTTTGTTTGCCCTTAAAGCAAAGCACTGTCCCCCGCCTGGATTTCTCCATTTGGCTTCCTTTTTTCCCCTCAGTGTTAGCAGCAAAAGCTGCAGAAGGGCACGAATGACCTGTTAGACCAGGCACGAATGACCTGTTAGAGCCTGCAGTGACTCTTTGCTATCTACTACTCTATACAAACTGTGGTTTTGCTGCCTTAGATGGCAGCTTCCAACAGCTCTTGAAAGGTCACACCAGCAGTATCTGCTAATATAGCTCCACACCCCATCCTGCTGTGGCTCCCACAGGAAAGGAACTTTTCAGCACTATCAGTGATTAAATCTTAGCACTTGAGACTTAAGCCAGTCAGTAGTCCCAACAAGGCCTTGCTGTCTTGGAAGGACAATTCCTACACGCCTGCCCTTGCTAGTTCTATCTTATAAGAAGCCTAAGAAAAATTAAATCCAGCAGTGAGAGATCAAAGCTTTTATTTTTCACTTCATTCCCTGGTTTGCAGGTCTGTTTTGCCACCTTTTCATAGAAACATGGACTATCAGGATTGGAAGGGACCTCAGGAGGTCATCTAGTCCAAAACATATCAAAGTACTATCAGATCCTTCATCTTCACTAGGAAGACTTTGTGGTTTTGTCACTGGGTGGGTGAGTTATCTGACACACAGCTGATGGCAGTCCTTTTTTGTGGATTCGGATTGTTCAGTGACAGAGTGAATACTGCTTTAAAGGAAAATACGAGAATGATGGGATGAGTTACGTTATATGGATGACATGAATATCAGCATTACTGTAGTAAATAAACAAATGAGTCCCTCAGGAGTTTTAGCACATCTTATGTTTCACCAGAAATCACACGAATAGTAAAGCTCACCAATAGTTTCAGAAACTCCAAAAACATAAACAGCGTGGGCCAAAATAACAAAGGATGAATTGGGTCTTGTCAATCCTTAAAGATTATTTCGTACAATTCTTCTCCTTCCTTTGCCCTGGGATAATTATATCAAACCTCAAAAACGAAAAAAAATCCACAAAAGAAAAAAAGTTTCTTCAGACTCTAAATTATCTAATTTAGTTAGAGGCCATAATCCATATTAGAAGGAACAAGAATTATCAAGAGTATACTAACCCTTCTGCAGTCCCAATAAATCCTAGAGCATGTGCCTAGTCTTGAAGTGGTTCAACGAATACGTTTGTTGCCAGAAGATCAAGATGTAGCTACTTAGATCCTATTCTGTTTTATATAGGTGTTCATACTTCACACATCTGAATACCTTCCAGTAGTGCGTTGAACAATGTGACAGCTCATCTGTCATGTGGTGTTTGCTCTCTCTTCTTCTCCCCAGAGGGAGAAGCATGTGGAGTGTCTTGTTTTGGTAGGTTTTTGATTTTTGTTTTTGTGTTGGTTAAATATACCTGTTGCTATGTATCAGAGGGGTAGTCATATTAGTCTGGATCTGTAAAAGCAGCAAAGAATCCTGTGGCACCTTATAGACTAACAGACGTTTTGGAGCTTGAGCTTTCGTGGGTGAATACGTCCGATGAAGTGGCTATTCACCCACGAAAGCTCATGCTGCAAAACGTCTGTTAGTCTATAAGGTGCCACAAGGTTCTTTGCTGCTTTTACTGTTGCTATGTGTTTATATTAGAGAAAGCGGGGTCAAAGAAGTGCACCTTACATTTGAAGCAGAAAGTGATAAAGTTTGTGATAGTCCTTAGTTCCTGGGGGAGTTCATTTTGCAGTCTCAGACCAGCCCTGGAGAAAGTCCTGACTCCTGCACAGACAAGCTTTATTCTTATTGTTGAAAGTTCCATTGCATCTGAGTGTGAAGTTGTTGACCACAGTCTTCATTCTTGAGCTTTATATGGCCTTTTAGATATTTTGGGCCCAGGCATGGAGCACTTTGAATACAAGAACTGAGACCTTGAACTAAATCCTAAATTCGATAGGAAGCCAGTCTAGAGAGCAGAGGAAAGGTGTGATGTGCTGTCTGTAGCCTCTGTTGCTAAGGAGATTTGTTGCAGTGTTTTTGTACTAACTGGACTTTCCTAAGTGCTGAAGGTTTCATGCCCAGGTATGTTGCACTACTGTAGTCCAGCCGAGGGGTGACAAAGTCATGTATAACTGAGTCCACATTTTTGTCTGCAAGAATTGGACAGAGTTCCTACTCAACCCGAGGTGGTAGAAAGCATTACTAGTAGCTATTGCTATATAAGAGTTCATCATTAGTGAGGAATCCAAGAGCATTGTTAAATTAGACTGAATTAACCAATTATGACTTCAGTTACATGGGCCTTTATAGAATCATATCATAGACTGTTAGGGTTGGAAGAGACATCAGGAGGTCATCTAATCCAATCCCCTGCTTAAAGCAAAACCAACACCAA
Organism: Gopherus flavomarginatus; assembly: GCF_025201925.1. Lineage (NCBI taxonomy): Eukaryota > Metazoa > Chordata > Testudines > Testudinidae > Gopherus > Gopherus flavomarginatus. Next base: position 58,988,922 of record NC_066620.1, on the reverse strand, counting down.
CTAATCATCTCAGCCAAGGCTTTGTCAAGTTGGGCTTTAAAAACCTCTAAGGATGGAGATTCCACCACTTCCCTAGGTAACCTCTTCCAGTGCTTCACCATCTTCCTAGTGAAATAGTGTTTCCTAATATCCAGCCTAGACCTCCCCCACTGCAACTTGAGACCATTGCTTCTTGTTCTGTCATCTGCCACCACTGAGAACAGCCTAGCTTCATCCTCTTTGGAACCCCCCATCTTTCAAGTGGTTGAAGGCTGCTATCAAATCTCCCCTCACTCTTCTCTTCTGCAGACTAAATAACCCCAATTCCCTCAGCTTCTCCTTGTAAGGCATGTCCCAGCCCTCTAATCATTTTTGTTGTCCTCCACTGGACTCTCTCCAGTTTGTCCACATTCCTTCTTTGGGGAGGGGAAACAAAACTGGACACAATACTCCAGGTGTGGCCTCACCAGAGCTGAATAGAGGGGAATAATCACTTCCCTCAGTCTGCTGGCAGTGTTCCTACTAATACAGCCCAATATGCCGTTGGCCTTGGCAACCAGGGCACACTGCTGACTCATGTCCAGCTTCTTGTCCACTGTAATCCCCAGGTCCTTTTCTGCAGAACTGCTGCTTAGCCAGTTGGTCCCCAGCCTGTAGCAGTGCATGGGGTTCTTCCTTCCTAAGTGCAGGACTCTGCACTTGTCCTTGTTGATCCTCATCAGATTTCTTTTGGCCCAATCCTCCAATTTGTCTAGGTCACTGTGGACCCTATCTCTACCCTCCAGCGTATCTACCTCTCCCCTCAGCTTGGTGTATGTGTGAATTTGCTGAGGGTGCAATTAATGCCATCATCCAGATCATTGATAAAGATGTTGAACACAAACAGCCTCAGGACTGACTGCTAAGGCACTCTACTTGATACCGGCTGGCAACTAGACATCGAGCTGTTGCCTGTAGCAGGGTGAGTTTCTTTATGTTGGAAGGAGGAAGGGAAGATTCTAGCTCTATATGAAGCATTGACTATTTTGGAGAGGAGTGGCATCAGTTTATTCATGGCTCTTTTATGAGCCAGGAAGGGCCTGAGATTGGATTCAGAACTCTTGGGTCAGGATTCCTTTAGGGTGTCCAGAACCTTTTGATGAGTGAATGTATTGAACTCTGGGACTACAGATAAGCTGTAGTGTAGACACTGACATGATTAGGTCAACATAATCTGCCTTATGTCGACCTAACTGTGTAGATGGACCAGATTAACAGTCACAGTCTTATTAATTCACCTCATATAGAAGCTGTTCCATACCCCTATCATTTTTGTTGCCATTCTCTGTCCTTTTTCGTTTTCTGATATATCTTTTTTTGACATGTGTCCAGAACTGCACACTGTATTCAAGATGTAAGTGTACTGTAGATTTATATAGTGGCATTATGATATTTTCTGTCTTACTAGCTATCCCTTTCTTAATAGTTCTCTAAAAACAGCTGCTCAGTGAGCAACAGCAGTCAAAAATGCAGACAATGTTAGGAACTATCTGCAATGACTCCTAGATCTTTCTTGAGTAATAGTTAATTTTGAATGTATAGTTGGGATTATGTTTTCCCACGTACATTATTTTACATTTATCAAGTTTGAATTTCATCTGCCATTTTGTTGCCGTCACTCAGTTTTGTGAGATCGTTTTTTAAGTCTTCACAGTCAGCTTTGGATTTGATTGTCTTAAGTAATTTTGTATCATCTGCAAACTTTGCCACCTCACCACTTACCCTTTTTGCAGATCATTTATGAACATGTTGAACAGTACTGGTCCCAGTCCAGCTCCTTGGGTGAACCTACTATTTATTGCTTTCCATTGTGAAAACTGACTATTTATTTCTCCTCTCTGTTTCCTATCTTGTAAGCTGTTACTGATCCAGGAAAGGACCATACCTCTGATGCAGCGACTGCTTACTTTGCATGAGCCTTTGGTGGGGGAACCTTGTCAAAGGTTTTCTGAAAGTTCAAGTAAACTGTATCCACTGGACTACACCCTCAAAGAATTCTAATAGATTTGTAAAAAGAAATCATGCCTTACCAAAGTCATGTTGACTCTTCCCCAATGTATTGTGTTCATCTATGTGTCTGATAATTCTTTACTATAGTGTCAACCAGTTTTTCTGGTACTGAAGTTAGGCTTACCAGCCTGCAATTGCCAGGATTGCCTCTGGAGCCTTTTTAATAAATTGGTGTTGCATTAGCTATCCACCAGTCATCTGGTACAAAGCCTGATTTAAGGGATAGGTTAAGAGCTAGGCATTATTTTACTCCCTTACTTTTTGATGGGGAGTCTGTTACTAACTGTGAGGAAGTCACTTCTGTAGTCCCTGCTTGATGAGCCACATGTGGAAATGAAGCAATGAAAAATGTCTTCTGCTATCTAAATACACACATGAGTACACATATATGTAGTTACATGCACAAGCTTCATTAAAAAAACATCAGTTTTGCAAAGAAACACCCAAAAGTTAGGAAATAACAAAATTAAGGTTGCCTGTGCAACTTTAAATTGGCCCCCTTCACTGTATAAATGATCACTTATTGCTACAGCTGTTTCCTTCCTTTTTCTGAAGTTATAAGCAACTGAAAGATCTCTTAAAATGAAAAGTGTCTGATAACATTAACTATAAGTGTCACTACTTGTGCCTCCTATAATGGCTTAGTGAAATCTCTGAACATTTCATTGCTTGTTTAATGTGCTTATTGCCTAGAGAAACAGAAGCACATCAGCAGAACGTCCATTTTTCTTAAACAAGTCAGGATATTGATAAATTGTATTGGCTTAAGAAAATAAATCAAATGCTGAAGTCTACAATAAGATACAGTTTGTCCCAGAAGAAGACTACTGAGAATGTGGAATTCTGCTTTGTTGCATTAACTTTCAGTTGTTACGTGGTAAGTAATCTACAAATGCTGAAAGGTAGTGGCAATTTTCTAGACTGTGACATTGCTGGCTGAGCTTCCTCTGTTTTAAATTAGGAGAGTTTTAACTATACTTGGATGAAAATCACTATCCTGCTAGTTAGGTTTCTTTTTAAAGCATTATTGGTTCTGCTTAAATGTAAAGTATAAATGTTCAGGCCTCTAACTAGCTCAGACTTTTTGTTTTGATGTGCTTGCTGTACATTCTACTGTTCAAGCAAAAATCCTATCTGAGGGGAAAAAAAACCTTCTGTTGCACTTGATTTTTACAATCTTGTTCATTGGTGCTATGGGGACGCTGAAGGTGGAAACTATGTATTTGGGCTGTTATTACTGCTTCAGTTCAGGGGGTGTGGCAGCACCCCAATTCCAGCATCTATGATCCTGTTTGTCTCTGAACATACAAGTACAGTAGCTGTAACTATTTGCCGCGAAGCCAAGTTTTTGTAAATAAAATGCATCCTGCCTGGAGTGTGTCTTGCTAAATTAAACAAATGGAATTTCCCAGCTTGGCCAAGTGCTTTATAGTTCACGTCAGTGTTTACTCTGTTCATTTTAAATGACAAATACTCTAAAGTTAGATTATGCAGTTGCAACTGAATTAGGAAAAAGTTATATTATGAATGTCACCATCATAGGACTTAACCACATCAGCCATACCATCAGGGGTTCATTCATCTGCACATCTACCAATGTGATATATGCCATCATCTGCCAGCAATGCCCCTCTGCCATGTACATTGGCCAAACCAGACAGTCTCTGTGCAAAAGAATTAATGGGCACAAATCAGACATCAGGAATTGTAGCATTCAAAAAGCAATAGGAGAACACTTCAGTCTTCCTGGACACTCATTAACAGACTTAAAAGTGGCAATTCTTCAACCAAAAAAACTTCAAAAACCAGACTCCTACGTGAAACTGCAGACCTGGAAGTAGTTTTCAAACTTGACACCATCAAATTAGGCCTGAATAAAGACTGGGAGTGGATGGGTCGCTACAAAAAGTAAGTTTCCCTCTGCTGATACTCACACCTTCTTGTCAACTACTGGAAATGGGCCACCTTGATTGCATTGGCCTCGTTAGCACTACATAAATAATTTTCCCTTCCTTGATATCACCCTTTTTAGTCAACTGTTGAGAATAGGCCACTTCCACCTTAATTGAATTGTCTCATTAGCACTGACCCCCAACTTGGTAAGGCAACTCCCATCTTTTCATGTGCTAGAATATGTATTATGTTTATTGTATCTTTCACTCCATGCATCTGATGAAGTGGATTTTAGCCCACAAAAGCTTATTCCCAAATTAAATGTGTTAGTCTCTAAGGTGCCACAAGGACTTATCATTGTTTTTGTCATGAATGTGTTTCACGGAGAAGTGGAAATAACTGGTGTCTTATTGGACTCAAGATCCTCCACAGAAAGTCATGTAAAATATGGTCCTTTAATGAATTATCATATTAAAAATACCATTCTTGAGATGGCCTGGTTTTGTCATATTTAGGATACAAGATGAAATGTGTATGTGGAAAAGTACTTGGAGCTCTGTCAGTGACTTGGGTGACCTCTTCAGGGATGTTGAGGGTAATGGATTTGACAAGGACACAATGTGGAGTAGGATGCAAGAATGGGTGACTTCATTTTTAATTCTTCAGCCAATTTTCTTAAATATTTGCTTTTGAAAAATAGAACTGTATAGCCAAATAAAGAATTTTGATAGTTTAGATGGTGCTTTTCAGAGATGGTTCTGGTTACTGCTGAGTTACTTGAAATGGTAGGTCTGGAAAGCTTTTCGTAACAGCTTACCAAAAGTGACAGGTTCTGATATGGGATTCACTTGTTAAAGAATTAAAGGCTATCAGTATAATTAATGCCAGTTGACATGGTTTTATAGAAAATAGGTCTTTCAAACAAACCTGATTTCATTCTTTGACATTATAAGTGTGGTTGATGAAGGTGACTGCGTAGGTGTAATATAGTTATACTTTTGCAAGGTGTTGCCTTAGTTCTGCATACCGTTTTCATTAAAAAATTAGTGGCGTACAATATTAATAGAGAACATGTTAAATGGATTGAGACCTGAGTGACAGATCTCAAAGTAATTGTCAGTGGGGAATCACTGAATGGGGTTGTTTTCAGAGGGGTTCCACAGAGATCAGTACTAGGTCTAATGCTTTTCAGTATTTTCATCAATAATCTTGAAGGAAATATAAAATCACTGCTGAGAAAATTTGCAGATTGGCGGAGTGGTAAATAACGATAAGGGCAAGACAGTCATATAGAGAAAGCTGGATTGCCTCGTAACCTGAGCCCATTCAAACAATATGACTTAGAATACAGCCAAATCAGAGTTTGATATCCAGGATCAAGCAATTCAGGCCATGTCTATAGAATGGAAAGCTTGTATCTTGGACAGTAGTGTGACACTTTCTCAGGGTGCCTAGGACTGAGAATCATCCCAGCCTCCAGTGAGAGGAATATTTGCTTGTGCTTAACTGGGTGCTAACTCCCTAATATCAGCAGTCTGTTAGCCACTCAGCCAATCTCCTCAGGTCTTTGCTAGCCCTTACTTTGCCTTGCAGGCTAACAACAAATGCCTCCCAACCCCAGAGCCCCTAAATACATTCACCTGCAGTGTCCAGCCCCTGTCACCGGACAGTCTCAAAAATCACCATGTAAGCTGTCCCCAAAGGACCAGTGCACACACCCGCTTGTTTGCTTTAACTGAGGATCAACTCCAATATAACATCACAGCAATGAGATTGTTTATAGTGAAAAGTTTCACTAAGGCAAAAGGGGCTGTCTTTTTTGCTTCTTCAATGAAGGATAAAGAGAGGTTGTTTTGCCTACTTCTGATATCCCCAGTGTTCATAGTTTTGTCCCCACTGTCATGACTTCCCATGAGGTTTATTCCCTGGTATGCTGGTTCCATGTTGCCTTCACATCCTCATGGTGACTCTGTGTGCAAATGGCCTTCCACTGTGTTTGCTTACAGTGCCATTTTTCTCATGAACCAAGGCAGACAGGTGAATATATATTCTTTGTCTGGTCAAAAACTTCTTGACAACCCTTCTTTGATTCAGACTTTAAAACATATTATCCAAGTATATACACAACTCCTTAAATATCATAAGTACATACAGTACATACATCTTGCAACAATTATGAGGATCACGGACATGAGAGATCTTAGAGACTTCTCTTGACCCTCTTTGGAGAAATACTGTGACAGCAATGTGTTGAATGTAGTGAGTTTGTCAGGCTTGTCAAGAATTACTGTTACAGAATAGTGAACCCTTTGCCATTTGGCGTCAATGAGCCTCTATATCACAAGCAATAACTGTGGAAAGGATTTAGGGGTCATAGTGGATAGGCGACTGAGCTTGAACTCCCAGTGTGTTCATGTGGCAAAAAGAGCTAATGTGATCCTTGGATGTATAAACAGGGGAGTGGTGAGTAGGAGTAAGGAGGTCCATTTTGTATTTGTATACAGCATTGGTGAGACCGATCCTAGCATACGGTGTTCAGTTCTGATATCAACGTTTAAAAAAGGATGTTGAAAAATTGGAGAGGGCGCAGAAGAGAGCAATGAAAATGATTTGAGGGCTGGAGAAAATCCCTCACAGTGATCAGAAAGAATATTAAGAAGTGATTTGCTTAGAGTATGAATACTTTGTTGGGTGGCAATAGTGGGATATTAATGAGCTCTTTGATTTAGCACAGAACAGGATAGCAAAAACCAAAGGCTGGAAGTGAAGCTTGACAAAAAATCAAGTTAGAAACTAGGCACAATTTTTTAACTGCAAGGTTGATTAACCCTTGCAACAAATTACCAAAGGAAGTGGTGGATTTTCTATCTCTCGTTGTCTCCAGATCATGACTGGATGTCTTTTCTGGAATTTATGCCTTAGTCAAACACCAGTTATGCTTCAGTCAAACACAAATTCTTGGACTCAGTATAGAGGTATGTAGGTAAAATTGAATGGCCTGTGTTATGTACAGGAGATCAGATCAGATGATCTAAAGGTCCCTTTTGACCTCAAACTCTGAATTTGCTTGTAAGTGAAGTTTAGGTGGATGTTCTAAATACATAATTGTATATGTATGACTAGGAACTGGATGATTCTGGAGATTGCTCTACAGTCAGGAAGAAGCCTTTCACCATCAGGTTACTGATTCTAATGGAGACTTGATCAATAGTAACCAAAACTTTACATCCTGTAAAAACTGCCAATTAGAAATTGAAGGCAGAATGCAGAGGTTTTCTTCATATACATCTATTAAGTAACTAGGAATGCCTTTTAAAAAAGAGTGCTAGGAGTGCAAATAAGAATCATCAATAGTCTCTCAATATCAGTTATATAAACTGAAAATATTTTTTCTTATGGTCTATATATTAAGGTTGGTCTTTTCACTTTGCGTTTTTGCAAGTAGTATGGGAAGGAATAGGCCCATGTCAACTTAATTATAATAAATAACTAGAATTATAAGATTTTCCAAATCTTTTCAGGCAGTCATGTCATATTAACATGAATTAAGGAAGGTGAAGGATGTTCTTGTTTGTGAAAGAAGAGAACTAGGCATCCACCCACAAATCCACGTTAAATTTAAAGAATATTGGGCCGGAAGAAATTCAGAGTACTGTTTTTTGCAAAAAATATCTCATTTTGGAAACCAGTTATTGCATTAAGCTTTCTGTTATGACTCTCTACACTTTCCATCGAAATATAAAACCAATGAGACCATGAAGATCCTTATTGGCACTTCTTATAAATCCTTTTCATGTCAGTAATTATTCTGAAATTAGTCTCAATAACAACATGAAAAATAGGTTATTGGAAACCCCAATTATTTTTCTTAAACTGTCTTTATGGCAGTGCTTCACAGTGTGTAGGTGTATGGTAACAGTAGCTACATTTGTCTTAAAGGGAAACCTTTAAACAATAACAGGAAACCCTGTTAGGGTACCCTTTTCAAACAGATGGGACTTGTACGATGTCACTTACATAATGGCATTTTCCATTTGAAAAGATTTTGTTCTAACGTAGGTGGGATGGTTAGGGAAACCCTGACATGAACATCAATTCAACTTTTCCTATTGCGAATGCAGATTTTACTCAGTCTAAAATATTAACCAGCATGGATTTCACGCCTTTAGGCAGGTGAAGTTTATGGAGTGGTAGTATAAAAAAGGTGAAATGTTTTCAAATCAACAAATTGCAATATGGACGTGCTGAATTCATATGCTAGATGACTAACTATAAAGCTGTTCCTGCCAGTTCAATAATGACTCCTATGGCTGATGATTAGTTATAGTTCAAAAGTTACCGGCTAAGGGAGATAAATGTTTGTTGCCTTATAATGAATAAAGATGACAGGCATTGTTTTTAATTATTTTTTGTGCTTAGGATTTTTATATTAAAAATTTGAATCTTGTCTGCTCCAGAAGAATCTGTAGACAACTCTTGACACCTGGTAGGATTATAGCAATGTGTGTACCAATAAAAGTGAAACCTGACTGAGGATTAAATAAATTTAAGACTCTCTAAACTCACTGGTTTTTGTTAACATGTATTTAACATAAAACTCTTGGAGAAGAAGCTGTTTCTTACATGGGCATGTAGTGGTCTGGACATTACTCATGTTTCACAGCTGTTTATTCCACCACAGTGGAGGCAGTTTATATGTATAACCCTTTCTTCCTTGCAATTCACACTCCCCTTGTGAGACCAAAATTTCAAGATAAGAAAACCACTACTTAAAAATCAACACCACTGTCTTTTCAATTAAGGGCTGAGACAGCTGTTTTTGTACAAAGAGTTATTCAATTCTTTGAAACAAAAAATGAGAAGACCAGAACTGACATTTTTTTAAAGATAAAACAAACATTGTTCTTAAATACCTACTGTAAAGTCACTTTTTCTTTGTGTTAAATAGACTTAATTTGAATTACTTAGAATTTGTGACAATGAGCAATTCTTAATATATACACACACTTTTGTTCTATTTGTTTTCTGCAAAGAATTGGAGAGGAAGTTTCTTTTCAAACAAACAGAAACTTTTATAGAAAAAAAGAGCACGATCCTATTAACAGTTCAAATATATTAATTTTTTGCCAGAGCTTTGCTTGGTTTTTGGGACATTTTTCTTTTATATAGTTGCTTTTCTTGACACTTTTTGCATTTTCTCCATGTCAAGTTGTCATCTGGATGCCTCAGAATCTTTTGCATTCACTCTTGAATATAGAATCCCATTGGCCCTTACCTGCCTGAAAAATTTTTATGATGATGTTCTTGGTTCATTTACAAGTTAACACATTCAAGTTTGGGGTGGCCTTGCTGAGCTGGTACTGTCTTCTGTCTGCATTGTTGCTGCTGTAATTTAGTCTCTATTTCTGCTACAAACTCCACACTTTCAGAGGGTTTCAACGGGCATATAATATTTTCAGAAAGTTATACACAGGGCAGGGGCAACTACCAGTCAGGTTTAAGGATTTTGGTGCCTTGTAAGGATTTCTTTTTACTCCCTTACTTTGTCTCCTTAAAAGATAGGAATCAGTCGTAGACAAGAGATCTTCAACCACTTGGGCTGCTGTCTTGGATCCAACACATTATGTAAACTATCCCTGTAAAGGCTTTTTAAAAAAAAAATAAACCATCTAGCTTCGGTTTTCTGCAGCCATGTTTTACAGGCTTCTATACCTCAGTGCCCTCTGTTTACACTTTGAGCTTTCCCTGCAGCTGCATTGTATCAGACCGCAGGAAGTGTGATGAAGCCTGAGCTAGGGTCTGGGGTTTTTTGTTAACTTTAAGAGTGAATACTATGTGTATGCTGTCAGTATGTTCAAAAGGCTGACGCTTGTTTTTGACCATTTTTTAATTATTGGACGTGCTTGTAATCAGCTCTATTGTTAAGGTTGGGTTCAGTTTTTTACTTTAAGCAGGGACAGAACCTTCTGTGTTATAGGAAGAATCTTCCTCAAATTTGCAGCATGTAATCAATAAGCAACTATTAATTTTCTTAGTCTTTTTAAGTAATTGTGCTAATTAGTTTGTTAAAATTTTCTTAAAGGGCTCTATTTTAATTTTAAGAAATTACTCTTTTGAGCCTCATGGTCTTTTGGGCCCTTCAAACTAACACTTCTTACTAATTCTTCAAACTTCCCTATAACTAGAATTCAGTGGAAACTCTGGGAATAGGCATGTTTTTTTTGGGAAAATAATTAAGCAGTAATTTGCTTACTAACACTGCTCTACAGCCAAAATGCTTCTGAAATAAATGTAGTCCAACTTCACTAATTCTGGGTCACTGAGAACGAAAATGATGCTTAAAATTGTTGATTTGCTCTAGTTTTCAAGATATGCTATTGGGTCAGTATATACGACCCTTGACTTGGAAATAGCGGAGGATAAGTGAGTTATAAAGGGAAGGGATCTCAATTTAAACCAGAAATGACTAAACTACGTCTTTGACTGGATCTATGAATAAATCTATGACTGGGTTTGGACAGTACTTGCTTTTTAGGCAAAACAATGAATGATGCAATCTGAAGCTGGTATTGTGTCATACATGATATGAATTGCATCATGTTATTCCTAGAAGTCATAGATGATGCAATCCTAACGAAGCTTACATCACTCTGCTGAACAAATTGCCTTATATCAGCTCTAGAAATCATACAGTGTCATGCTCTCTTACTTGTCAGTGTTTGATTTTGCAAAGGGACACATTTCTGTTTAGCCAAAGTGAGCAGAGATGCCTCGTACTTGTGTGAACAGTGCAGATAACTTCTGCTATTTGTGGTGAAGTGACTTTAGCATCACAAAAGCGCAGTATAACCACTATGGTTAAGAAAGCCTATCACCTTTCTTTTGGCTGCAAAATTGGAGATCAGGACAAGAGGTGGGCCCCACACATATGCTGCAACACTTGTGCAACAAATCTTCGCCAATGGTTGAACAGGAAAAGGAAATCTATGCCTTTTGCAGTGCCAATGATTTGGAGAGAGCCAACAGATCATACCAGCAATTGTTACTTCTGCATGGTGCCTCCAGTTGGGAAAGGTGTGTCAAAGAAGAAAAAGTGGACTGTGCATTCTCCACGGAGAAGTACCCCACGGGGAAGGACTGCCGGTTCCTGATGCACCAGAATAATTCTCACTTGAGTCAGACGAGGAAGAGGATGAAACTTCTGGTCCTGAACCATCAATGTCACAGGACCCACATTTTCTCCCATCCTCCTCCTCTGAACTACACCTCATAACACAAGGTGAACTGAATGACCTTGTCAGGGATTTGGAACTACCCAAGAGTAAGGCAGAGCTGTTGGGCTCCAGACTACAGCAGTGGAATCTCATGGCAGGCTATCAGGGCAAATGGAGCCCATCAATGCTTACAGACTATTGCTGGACAGTGACAAGAGATGATCCATTTAATGAATACAAGAGACAAGCCAAGAAGCGCAGAGTAGACACTGAATAGGACTAAACTATGTACATAATAGTTTTTTGCCTTTTGTTTCATATTAAATTTTATTTATATAACCCTTTTGCTGATTTTTAAAGTGTTCCATAAACAGGACAGGTGAAATATTATCATGTAAAGCAACCATAAACACATGAAAAGACCTAGGTTTACAATTTATGATTAAAACTCTACTATCTACACAATATACATAGACATAAAATGTAAAAACTTAAATATCTTAGAAACAGTAGCCAATCAGTTGTTTTAATTGTCATATTTGAATTCAGCACATCAAAATACATAATAAATATCACATTTTATCTCTGAAGCAAACGACTTCTCAAAAATTGTAGACCACTGTAATTAACAGAGATGATTTATAACTTCTCAGGGCCAGTTCAGAAGCTCACATCATTAAATAGTATTGTGACATCAGAGGTAATTCAGCCAATCGCTGCCATTCCTCTCCAGTTAACTTACATGCTGCAATTCTGTTGGGTGGTGAAGTGATTCTGTGAAGGGATGGCATTGAACACATCAAGAGTTCTCATTGGTAGGTAACATGATAAACTCAAAGATAATCTTGGAAATTGATCTACAAAACCACTACACTGTGTATCAGTTAAGGTTGGTCTCTATATAACATACCTAACATAAAACCACAAAAGCAAGGAAATGAACAATTAAGGTACCATTTACTGCTTTTCTTTATTACCCAGAGAAAGACTTCAATAGCACAATCAGCATACAGCACACATTGCAACCTTAAATCCACCTCTGTGGGATGAGGGGAAGGAGGTGGACAGAAAGGAATATGAGGACTTGGGTACTGAAAGTCTGGGATCCTCACAGGAGCAAAGTCAGTAGTGTGATGTGTTGGGCTGTGTAGTGAATTTGACATTAGTAACATCTTTTTCGGTGGAAGGGTAGTGTGTATGTGCTGTTAGATGTCTCAACTGTTCATATACTTGCTTTTATAAGAGGTATTATGTTTAGAACTGCCTTAACTAATCACAGCCTCCTTAATATTTTAGGAATCACTGACAAATACCATCTCAGTTTAGTTTTTAAAAAAAAATCCAAACAACCCTCTTGCATAGTTTAAATCAATTGTCAAAATTGCCCACTTAAAACTGACACAGTTATAATTGCTTGTGATCCCATTTAGTTATTTTACTGAAGATACTGTCTGTTTTAATCTTGTATCCTCCAGAGCACTAATTTTATCTTGTGTAAGTATCTAAGTGCATTGTGTTTCAAAGGTTAATTAAAATCGTTGTAGGTAAGGATGGGTGAAAATGAGGTTGGCTGAGGATCTAATCTTTTTCTTGCTTGGTGAGTATCAGTGACATATTTTGGAGAACATTGTATCCATGATAATTTTTTTTCACTAGTTGTAAATCTTAAATGTTGTTGGAAACCCTGTTCATACCAGTATTTCACTTCTGCTCAATTTATCTTCAATTATCTTTCTCGTCACATCACTCTTTATTCCTTTATAACCAATTCCAACACTTCTTTCCCTCATCTACTTCATTGAAAGTAGGGTGAAGAACATGGTGGGTTTTTTTGTTGTTCATCTGTGCCTCAGTCACTAAATAAAGTTTCTGGACCGTTAATTGAGGTCAGGCAGATTGTGTAAAAGAGCACATTGTGCTGCTTAATGTAACTGTGACCCAGTGCCTTTCTATCACTTTGTCTTTTCCTTTTGGCATTGAGATGTTTCATTAATTCTGCTTTGTGCAAACTCCATCACTTCCTTCCCTCTTTGTTAACATGTGGCAAAATCAGGAACAAATGGAAGCAATGATTTGTGGGGCAGAAAGTGGTGTTAAGTTGTTGAGTGCCAAATAATTTTAAACAACAAAAATTACTAAGTATACAGTCCAGAGAAACAAAACCAAACAAGCATTTAAACAGTGGTTACTTCCACCACAATCCCTCCTCTGTGTCTTTGTGGAGAGCTTTCCACAGCTTACACTGCAAGAGAGAGGGTCTACTGGGTGTGGCAACTCTTCTCAAGGCAAGTTGAGACCAAAGTCTATTAAACTCCAAATGTGTAGTGAGTTCTGTTTTAGTGTAACATAGATAACTGAAACAGTTTATAAATGGACTAAGGAATTTTATTTAGGGGTTGGTGACTCCTGTCTGGTTTATCATGGATAACCTAAGCAGTTTATCAATGGGCAGAGGTAAGTGATTTTAACTAGCTTCTATGAAACCAAAGAAACATTTACAGTACTTCAGTACTTTTACTTCAGTAAAGAAAAAAAAAGTGTCACTCAAGAAGCAGTCTTGAGACTGTCACATTAATTAATATTCAGTCTTAAATTCACATTAAATCTTGCTATTCCTCTCTGTTTATTAAGGTTAGCTTATGTCTCCTCTCCAGGAGTAAATGGTCTAAACAGTTTGGTGTTTGAGGAGAAGCTGTTGGTGTCTTTTAACTAGAATAGCTATTCCATATCACATTAAAATTATTAGAAGAAAAATGTAAATCTGAATCCCTTGGTAGTGCTTTTGTGAGCACCATCTCACCAGTGATGAAGTCTCTGTGATGCTGCGTTGCAGAAACCGTGCAAAACTGGAAGGTTTGTGCTGCTTGGGATCATAGGTGGTGGCTTTTGATTCTTCTTAGCTGTCTTGCTGCTGCTGCTTACTTGCTTCTACAGATAATCATTGTGAATGTAATAATGCATAAGAGAGTTAAGGTATGTAGGAGTGTATATGGGTAGGAGAGGGGAGAGTGTGTGTGTCAGTTCAGGGGAATTTATAATTTCTGCATTCTCACTGAAGATGGAAGGCATTCCTCTTTCAAATATCAGCTGGAGTTAGCTATCAGCTGCTTCACATTTCATTATCTTAACACCTTCACCTTCATGGCATAGTCATAGTGGCATCTGTCACAGTTACCAGACTAACTGCACTGCTGAGCCCTCCTGGATTTTGAGAGCACTCCTTCCATGTCTAAAGCCTTGAGCTGTCACCTTCTTTCTAAGTGGAGCCATGTGATTCTCCCACTTTCAGAACAGGCTTTGGGCTGCAGTCTCTAGATACTGTGATTATGTCAGCAGGTCCAAGTTATGTTCAGTACTTGCAGTTCTGTTCTATCTGGAGTGGTTAACAGTGACCAGACGGCCTTCTTAAAGCAAACTATTATATTTAGTGCCAAAGTGTTTAAAAGAAAAATACCTTTAAAAACAATAAGTATATATACATGTCTGGCTTATACCAGTTGTCTACTTGTCTTGCAGACAACATATACCAGTTGTCTACTTGTCTTGCAGATGGCAAGTGTCTGTCTTGGGCTCCAGGGTGGTCTCCATTGTGGCGGTGGGATCTCCACCAAGTAGGGCATGCAGCACTTTGTAAAAGTGGCAGGTCTGCACTTCACCCCCTATTTGACTGTTTGTCTGCCTGGCCTTCTAGTATGCTTGTCTCAGTTCCTTTGCTTTCATACGCCACTGCTGCTGATCCCAGTCATGTCCCATTGCCTGCATGCCTCATGCAGTCTGCTCATAGAGGTCCACATTTCTGCAGCTGTTGTGTAGCTCTGCCTGCACAGCCTCTTCTCCCACAAGTCCAGTGTTTCAAATAGCATTATGTCACTGCATGCTACGGAACTTAGTGTGTAGCAGACTAGAGCGCTGTGCATTCACATACTGGCTTGCCACGCGTTAAGTCTCTTTCTGGACAAACTCTTAGAGGCACAGGACAAAATTTCACCCTTTACTGATGCACATGTAGATAACAAGTATTAATACTAGTTAAAAATGCCAGATTCGTACTTCCTCTTTGACATTTTCTTTTTGGCCTTGTCACCTGACAGACAAACAAACAAACACAACCCAAAACAAACCAATAACTCCTCCTGGGTTTATGTGTCTGAGTATTTAGACCACATGCAAATAAGCCATCACAGTTTTTCATGAGAATGAGGCAATAGTGAGCTTCCTTCAGAAGTTTTGCCTTTGCTTCTGTGGCTGCCAGGTAACAAATCTATCATTTCTGATGACAGAGCAGTCACCTCGTAAGCATAAATGATCATCAGGAAAATATTTCAGTTTGTGTCTTTTGAAATTATTTTAAATTGGAACAAGTTGTAGTTTCAAAGTATCATGCATTTTAGCTTAATTTTTTAGCCTTATTTCTAGTAGCTGGTAGCCACCTGCCAAGTTTCAAGTCCCTGCTCCAAAGCATAGAGCTTCTCGATGCAACCGTTGTAAGAATTTTCTTAATATTGGCAAAATGATTTTTCCCCCGATACTGTTTTTGGAAATGGGTATCTGGCTCCAACTTTGTTTCATCTGACATGGAAAATTTCAGCCTGAACAGTGTGTTTGACAAAGCAACTAAAAATAGGGTCTTATAAAGGAAAGTGTTAATTAAGGTGGCCTGCAGGAAGCACTTCCATCTGTAGCAACATGCTCAGTCAGAGTGACCTGTGAGATCAGTGAAGATGTCTTTAGTTAGCTTTTCTATTCAATCTCTACATTTTACTTGACACTGGAAACCATTCAAGCCCTGATCCTGCAAGTGGCTCTACACTGACTTCATTGAGGCTCAGTGCCAGGGCAGAGGTTTCCCCATAGAGATCTATTTGCAAAATTGGGACTCGGTTGCTGTTGTTACATGGTAAGTTAATAGGTAGTGGGAACTTAAGCTGATGTCAACAGAAAAGACCAACCCAATGGGTTTGCTTAACAGTAATTCTTGTAAGTGGTGTTCTTATAATCCTTCCCCAAATGGCTTAAACAATAAGTAAATGAGAACTGGTTGGGTTTACAAAGGTGGGCTCTAGTGTGACCAGCCTAAATCCCCAAGTTATTCATTTATTAAAACACACACATGAAAAAGGAAAAAGGTCATTTTGGGTGCTTGTTAATGATCTTGAATTTTTGTATGGCAGAAGGGGCAAGGCTAGTTACCCAAATTCCACTGAAAGTCATTTTAAGTAGGTTGCCTTACTCCCATTTGTGTCTTCAAAATCTTCCCTTCCATTTTCACAGCTTTTAGGCTAAGTGGTAGCACTCACAGTAAAATTTCCCATGACACAATTATGGCCCCAGTGATGGTTGATGGCTTTCATAGCCTATTACACTGTCTGAGTGAACGATGCTCAGACTCTGGGCTTCGTTTTCTCCAATTCTCTTGTGTTAATAATACTGATTGTAGAATACCGGTCAAAACTGGCTTCCAAACTTCTATCACCCTATTGACCTTCTGCTTAGGAAAGCTATTAAAAATAAAGTAATTCCTCATGGATGTACTATTACAAAAAAGGGAGAAATGCAAGTTATGGTTTCACAAGCTGCCAGGCAGACATTCAGAATGGTCGAACATAGCAAAGGCATTAGAATCTTGGAAACTCAAAACCTTAAATCAACCTTAAGGAATGTGTGTTGGCACAGATGCAATGTATGTAAGGGAGAGATTAAGAGCCTTTACTGTTTTTGGGGACGTTGGTTCAATTTCTAGTGCCGAAGGTCAAAACTGATGTACTGAGCATCAAATTTAAATCTTTGCCTCGAACTAACTTTGCTTTAGGGCTTCTTTGTCTGCGTGTTTAGCAATGAAATCCTCATTCTGGGGGAACAGATAATGGTGAAACTGCTACTTTTAATGCCATTATTAGGAATAGCTGTGAACTGAGGCTCTAAAGGTACTGTGGTAGAGGGAAGAACTGCCAATTCTAATAGCTCTTTCAAAAATGTCTCCCATTAAAGATGATAACTTTCTTTGACAGAGTAACAAGCCTTGTGGATAGCGGGGAAGCGATAGACGTGGTATATCTTGACTTTAGTAAAGCTTTTTGATACTGTCTTGCATGACCTTCTCAGAAACAAACTAGGGGAATGCAACCTAGATGGAGCTACTATAAGGTCGGTACAAAACTGGTTGGAAAACCATTTCCAGGGAGTAATCGTCAGTGGTTCACAGTCATGCTGGAAGGACATAACGAGTGGGGTCCCGCAGGGATCAGTTCTGGGTCCGGTTCTGTTCAATATCTTCTTCAATGATTTAGATAATGGCACAGAGAGTACACTTACTTGCGGACGATACTAAGCTGGGAGGGGTTGTAAGTGCTTTGGAGGATAGGATTAAAATTCAAAATGATCTGGACAAACTGGAGAAATGGTCTGAAGTAAACAGGATGAAATTCAGTAAGGACAAATGCAAAGTACTCCACTTAGGAAGGAACAATCAGTTACATACATATAAAATGGGAAATGACTGCCTAAGAAGGAGTACTCCAGAAAGGTATCTGGGGGGTCATAGTGGACCGCAAGGTAAATATGAGTTACCAGTGTAACTGTTGCAAACGAAAAAAAAAAAAAAGGCAAACTTAATTCTGGGATGTATTAGCAGGAGTGTTGTAAGCAAGACATGGAAAGTAATTCTTCTGCTCTATTCTGTGCTGATTAGGCCTCAACTGGAGTGTTGTGTCCAGTTATGAGCATTACATTTCAGGAAGGATGTGGACAAAGTGGACAAAGTCCAGAGAAGAGCAACAAAAATGATTAAAGGCTTAGAAAACATGACCTATGAGGGAAGATTGAAAAAATTAGGTTTGTTTAGTCTGAAAGAGAAGATTGAGGGTGGCAGGGGGGGACATAACCTTTTACATACATGAAAACTCTTGTTACAAGGAGATGGGGGTAGATTGTTCTCATTTAACCTATGAGGATAGGACAAGAAGCAATGGGCTTAAATTGCAACAAGGGAGGTTTAGGTTGGACATTAGGAAAAACTTCCTAACGGTCAGGGTAGTTAAGCACTGGAATAAATTACGCAGGGAGGTTGTGGAATCTCCATCATTGGAGATTTTTTTTTAAGAGCAGGTTAGACAAATTCCTGTCAGGAATGGTCTGATAATACTTAGTTCTTTCGTGAGTGCAGAGGACTGGATTAGATTACTTCTCAAGGTCCCTTCCCATCCTTTCAGTCCGTGATTCTATGAGTCTGTCAGTGTTCCATTATTCATCAATTTTAATCTTCTGAATTACTGTAAATTCTTGAAGTTTGCTCAGCTATTTTTGTTGTAGAATAACACTGTTGACAAGCTAGGAGAAAAACTTAATGCCTTGGTATGACATAGGATATGATTTTCAAAAACTTCATTCTGATTGGGACTTTTTGCTTTAATGGCTATAATTTGGGGTCTTGGGATCTCATCTCTGTACAACATAAAAGCCCGTCTGTGCGAACTAGTTTGTTTCCTTTAACTTCTAATATCCATGTATTATGATTATTTTGAAACAGATTCTAGTTATCTAGGGGGCAAAAGCTGTAAAACCCTCTTTCAGTTTAAGTATAACTTACATTTACATTAAGGGCTTATTCATCTGAGGAAGAGTGACTTGCTTTTGGTAACTGTCAGTTATAAGTAGCTTTTTCCTACTGTAGATTGGACCTAGCTTTGAGCCTTAGATCTTCTATTAGCTACATCATAAAACTTCAGAAAGTGCCCTCATTCTTTGTGTGTCTGTAGGTTATTTAGAGGTCACTCAGAACTGACATTTAATAAATATTGAGCTTTTTTGACTGTTTCCAACCTTAAAAATAAACACACCTTGAGGTTAGTACAGTAGCTATTTTTGATGTGGTTAAACCTCCTATCCTTGATGCATGGGCAGCCAGGGGGCTCTTGCTTCCTAATGCTGTAAGAATGAAAGCTCAAAAGGCCATAGTAACTTACAGCATAGACAGTGTAGAGTAGGTTTGTATTTCAAATGCTGTGAAATGGATACTTGGAATAGTTCATGTATGATTCTGTTGAACTTAAGCATTTTTATGTAGCAAAAGTTACAATTGTATGATTAGTTTTTCTTCCTTTGGCATTTCTGCCTATTGCTGGTCAATTGCAGATTGTACTGCATTTTGTGAATTTATTTAAGAATGAAACCAGGCTTCTTTCCGTAATGTATTCTCACCATAAGGTTGCCAACTTTCTAACCGCATAAAACCAAATACCCTTGCCCCGCCCCTGTTCCCAGGCAGGCTCCAGGGTGGGGCCAGAAATGATAGGTTCAGGGTGCAGGGAGGGGGCTCTGGGCTGGGGAAGGGGTTTGGGCTCCAAGAAGGGGTGAGGGCTCCAGCTGGGAGTGCAAGCTCTGGAGTGGGGCCAGGGATGATGGGTTTGGGGTGCAGGAGGTGCTGCAGGCTCCAGGAGGGAGTTTGGGTGTGGGAGGTGGCTCATGGGTGGGGCAGGGAGTTGGGGTGAGGGCTCTGGGAGGGAATTAGGATACAGGAGGAGGTTCCAACTTGGGGCAGAGGGTTGGGGTGTAGGAGGGGGTTCGGGGTGCAGGCTCTCAGTCGGCAGCATAGCGGGGCTAAGGCAGGCTACCTGGCTCCACACAGCTTCCGGAAGCGGCAGCATGTCCTTGACCCTGCTCTGGCTCCTAGGCGCAGGGGTCAAGGGACTCTGTGTGCTGCCCACGCCTGCAGGCACCACCCCTGCAGTGCCCATTGGCTGCAGTTCCTGGCCAATGGAAGCTGTGGAGCTGGCGCTCAGGGTGGGGGCAGTGTGTGGAGCCTTTATGGCCGCCCCTGCGCTTAGGAGCCGCAGGGACATGCTGGCTGCTTCAGGGAGCCGCGTGGAGCCAGGAAGCCTGCCATAGTCCCGCTTCACCTCCAGCTGGACTTTTAGCAGCCCGGTCAGCAGTGCTGACTGGAACTGCCAGGATTCTTTTCCAACCAGGCGTTCTGGTCGAAAACCAGATGCCTGGCAACCCTAATTCACCACCTGACACTCTCTTCTAAGCATTTCTAAATACCTTGCCGTTTGCTCTCATGAAGTCTTTATTAGTCTAATGACTACTCAGAGAGAGGTTTTGAAGAGTAAAGGCAAATGAGTGAAAAAACATTGTACCAATTTGATCTTTTCTAACTGAATTACCTACTTAATAACATCTAATGGCTAAATTGCAAAGAGGGTCAAAGATGCATTTACAGTTGTTAATTATTTTAATTATCATAAAAGAATGTAGGACTGGATACATTCACTTAATCCTCTACTTTATCTCTGATGACTGGGTTTAAAAAAATTAAATGAAGTCAGTTTTAATGATGTGGCACATGTTTATTCCATAGAAGCAGTCTACACCACAGTTTAACACACTTGATAGTCCTTTTTGGAGAGGCCAGTATTTAAAGAACAGGATCAGGAGTAAGATGTGTTGGGGAAAAATGATGTGAGGAAACTTGCAAAGCATGTTGCTTGTATTGCGTGGGCTGCTGTGTCAGTCTGTAAAAATCATTGCATATTTTATAAAAGGACATGCTACTTTGAAATCATAGCACTTTGAGGATCTCAAAACAATATTGTCTGTCATGTTCTCCATATAAGTTATATCCATTTTACAGATATATGAACTGAGACGCAGAGGTGAAGTTACACGGCTAAGTAGAGCTTGAAATGGAAACAAGTTCTTCCTCTCAATCTGTTATATGGAATTCTGACATTCAAACATGGTGCTATCTAGGTGCCAGTCCCCTGCTCTGATCCCAAGGTTAATAAAAGAACTGGTAAAAAAAAAGTTTAACAGTTTAACATGTTCCATCAGAACATGTTTATTCAACATAATCAAAACGTTCCACAGGAACATGTCAACTCCGTTTAAACTTTCTGCCTGGTTTCTTGTCAGCCTGCCTGGCTGCCCTGTCTCCCACATGGCCTAGTTGGTGAGCAGCCAGTATCCCCATATCTCTGGGTTGCCTGCCTGGTGGGCTGCCCAGTTCCCATGCTCCTGGAATTGTCCACCTGGCAAGCTCCCTGGGATTGCTGGGCTATATAAACTCCAAGGATTTCTGGCTGTTTGCCTGGTGGGCTGTTCAGCTCCCCTGCTTCCTACCCAGCAGATGAGTGGAGCAGGCTGCCCCCTCAGGTGGCTAGGGAACTGTCCAGAAATTTAAGAGGAAACCTGTTTTGGTTCTTCCGAAACAGACTTTTTCTCAAATTTCTGTTCCATGAAAAATATGGCATTTCCAGCTTATTCTGATTTGAAACCTTTTTTTTTTCTTTCCCCCCCCCCCCCCAGAAATTCAAAATCCTCTATCAGAGGTGAATTTTGGTTCCAGTACAGCTCTACTTAATAGTTTCAGAAAGAGATGCTGGACTAAATAATCAAACATTAGTTTGTAGCTAACTCACCTCCTGCAGGATAAGATTTCTGTGGAAGGTGCTGTAAACTGAGAGTAAATTGGGTTAGTGAAAGGGATTCCCGGCTCGCTGTCAAACTCTCCGGTTGGTTTTAATTGAAAATAGTGTGTAGTATTGTGGTGCTTAATTAAATAACCTTTGGTTACCTTTTCTGCTGGTAACTATTGACTAAAAAAGGATGCAATTGAATCCCTCTTGATTCAGCAGAACACAATGATTAATATGCAGGCAGTTTGTTGCCAATGGCCATCAAACTGAAACATTATACTGACTGGTAAGAATTCATGTTAGCATTGTTGCCTTAGAAGCAATAAAAACATTGGTTTATTTATTTAGTGATGTAATAAAACTTGATTTGTCAACTGTGAAATTTCAAATATTGGACCTGTTTAATTATTACATAAAAAGTGTCCCTGTTTCTTGGGCAGTGTTGCTTGATCCATATTGCAGGTTAAATCTTGTTTACAGTGAAGTTGGCAGATAATGAAGCTTAATCTATGCTTGACTTTTTTTTTTTTTTTTTTTTTAAGAACTTTAAATCATTCGGAAACCGGCAATGAAATGTGAAGTGTGAGCTCAGACTTGACTACTGTGTAACTGCTACTAGCCACCTTTAATTTTAGAAGCAGATGAGCCATTTATTTTTAACCAAATAATAGGAATATATTTCATATCCTTTCCTCCCTTCCAAGCCATGGAATTCTTCATGCATCAATTCTAGTTTGTAGTAGAGAATAGACTTTTCGCAGATCCTGTTTAAAACATTTTGGAAACATCATCATAACAAGTTCTGGTTTGGCAGTCATTTCAGCTGTACCTTGAACAAAAACATGTAACTAATAGGCAAAGCATGAGCCAGAGACTGACCACAACAGAATACCTCTGCTTAATATTATTATTTAAAAAAACACTATTCACATAAAAAATTCTCAAGTGGTTCAAGAATGGATTCTCGTAAATCTGAAGTTTACAAAAATGCAACTGTTTTGGAAACTTATTTCTGTCCCATCTTAGCCAAGAATGTTTAAAATTAACTGAAATGTAAAACAAAAAATGTATTTTAGGAATTACTGTTTCCCGTTACCTGGAGACAGAAAATATTTTTGTTCTGCTGTGACAACAAGAATATGTGAACGACTATACAGTACCCCAATAACTTGGAGTTCTGCCACAAAATAGGTGAAAAATTACAAGCCCAGTACAAGGGTAGCATCTCTCTAATAGCATGCAGCTTCAGACATGAATCATAACCTAATCCTTTTTTGTCCTTCTGCATGCACCCCACCCCGCAAATGGAAAGTGATTTTGGAGTAAGCCAAAGCTTTTGTGTATTACTGATAAATCAGAAGTGCTGAGAATATCATTCCTACCATAGGAAGATATGGTTGTCAACAGCAATAAAAAAGTACTTTTCTACTTGAAAAACATTTAGCTGAGTAACGGAACATAACTTCCCCTCCCGATCCTTTAACTCATGAAGCATGCATCTTTCCTATGAAGCAGTGATGATAATAAAATGAATTGTTTTTCTACGTTTTTTGAGTTGCTGCTTTGCAATTTTTAGTTCTTAAGTCAAAAAGAGAAGGGATGGTTATTTGATCACGTTTTGCAGTTACAAACTGATGTTGAAGTTTGAATTTTATTGGTATTTCTTGTATGGAGTGGAGTTGTAGCCAGGTGCGTCCCAGGGTATTAGAGAGACAAGGTGGGTGAGGTAATATCTTCTATTGGACCAACTTCTGTTGGTGAGAGAGATAAGCTTTTGAGCTACACAGAGCTCTTCAGGTCTGGAAAAGGTACTAAGAGTGTCACAGCTAAAAGAAGATCGAACAGATAGTTTAGTTCTCACATATTTTAAGGGACTATTCAAGGTAAAATGGCCAATGGAGTCATAGGAAAAAATGGAGGTTTAGTGGGTAACAAATTGTTGTTGTAATAAACCATAAAGATGGTGTCTTTCAAAACCATGTTTTTTAGTCTCTAGCACAGTTATGAATTTCAGCTTCCAAGCTTGTCTTTTAAAAGAGTTGTGCAGGTTTCTTTTGAGGATGGGGACTGATAGGTCAAATATAGAGTGATCACTTTGTGAAAAGTGTTCACCCACAGGTGGCATGGTGTTTGTGTCTTTTTTATCGTTTTCCTGTGTGAGGTCATTGAGAATGTAGTGTTTGATTTTAGATTGGACAGAGAGGCTATTGTAGAATGCTAAAAGATTGTCTGCCACCTTCAAATGTTTTGGGTTTATACTTGCTGCCTCTACACCACTTCCAGCTGGTCAGAGAGATTTATCCCGGCTCTCTATCTTGTAATAGTCAAATCACAAGTCACACGGCTGGTTAAAAATATCCATTTTGAAATGCACATCTGAAAGCTGTAGTTGAAATTTGAAGTGCTAGATTAAAATATTTAAGGCTTTAAAATAAAAAAGGGAAGAATGTGGAATGTTGTATCTGACCTCCTTGTCCTCATCCTCAAAGGGAACCTGCACAATACCTTCAAATAATGAGCCTGGGAGCTTAAATTCATAACTCTGCTAGGCACCAAAAATCATGTACTCAGTAGAGACTCTGGGCGGGTCTACACTCCAGATTTACAGCGGCGCAGCTGCACCACTGTAGTGCTTCTGGTGAAGATGCTCTGAGTCAGTGGTTCTCAACCTGCGGCCCAATCAGCGCACAGCTGCAGCCCTTGTGACATCCTCAGGGCCATACAGGTAGTATTGGATGTGGCCCACAATGGTAAATAGGTTAAGAACCACTGCTCTAAGCTAATGGGAGAGAGTTCTTCCATCAGCTTAATAACTCCACCTCCACGAGAGGCGGTAGCTATGTTGGCAGGAGACATTCTTCCATCAACATAACACTGTCTATATTGGTGCTTAGGTCTGTATGTCACTCAGGGAGGTGCATTCTTCGCACCCTTGAGCAACATAGTTATGCTGCAGTAATTGTGTAGTGTAGACCAGAACTCCAGTTTGTTTCATCACAACAATCTATAACCCATTAACTCTCCTTTGTCCTATGACTGTATTGCCTTATCTTTTGATTGTGTATTAATTTTGTTGATTACTTACAAATCCCTAAGTAACAAGTGAACAGTCTGAGGTTTGGAAGGTTCTAGTCCCAAGATCAGGCACAGTGTTGTTAGAATTAATTGTAAATTGGGAATCATGATATGTATGGTTGCAACATCCTCACACTTAGGAAAAAGCTTCAGAATTTTCAGTAGTTTTATTAACACAATTAGCAAAATCACAATCACTCCAGCCCAGCAAGATAGATAGAGATAATACGGAAAGAGCATCTGAGCATCATATACTCACATCATTCCTTGCAGAAAAACCTAAAAGTGTTAGCTGTCATGATCATCATCGTCACCACCACCAGTGGTTGTCATTCTGGCATCTCCCATGGCACACAGGCTGGGATACAGCTTTTATAATGTGTTATGCTGATGCTACTATGCCTAATGCACATTCAGCAGGGGCTTCAGCCCCTTTTCCTTATTTGGACTTCCGGACCGCACTAATGTTGGGGTGCCCTTCTCCTATAGGTTACTAGACCTTTTACCTCAAGCTTATTAGCGTATATATTTATTCGTTGCCATGGCATTCTTGTGGTTGGACATCTGCTGGCATTGCTATCTTAAAATATCCCAAGCTGATAGCAGCTGGCATCTTGTGCCATATACCTGTCAGCAGGTTAATTATTACAGTATTCTTTCTTGTGATTATGATCTAGAATTACTTGTGGCTCGCTGCTTATGCTAGAGCTTTTTAGGCCTTGATTAGTTTAGCTAAGTTATTGTTTTACAGGTCTTGAGGCTTGTAGGTTTATTACATAACTGCCTTAACTTATACCTATGCCTTACCTAGTAAATACCTATTCTATGGGCTATACTGCAGATGTGTTAATTGCCCAGTTCATTTTGGTTTCTTGCAACATGTGTTAACTCCTTGTGCTTAATAATCTTTTCCACCTTGTATTTATCTGTGACCTCTGATTACCTTTTCCAGACCTGAAGAAGAGCTCCGTGGAGCTTGTCTCTTTTGCCAAAAGAAGTTGGTTCAATAAAAGATATTATCTTACTTATTTTCTCTCTCTCATGGAATCAGGACTTTTTTTTAAGAACTATAACTTTTTGAAAAGAAAATTCCCCTTATCTACTCTAACTTCAATTGTTGAAACATTCTCTAATGTTCTTGTACTTTGCTATGTTGTCTTTCTTTTTATAGTCTATAGCCTGTTGTGTGATCACACAGTCTGATAATATTGGCTAAACCAAAGAAATGTAGAAGTTCTTTGAAACTCTAAGTGAATACAGTAGAGACTTGTTTTCTATTGTTTGTGTGCCTGTTTCCTGTTAATAAATGTGATCTAAAGAAGCTATACTCTGTCTCTGTCCCCAAACAGGAAGAAAGTTGAACTGGAGTTTGGGGTGAGCATACATACCAGTAATTTCAGGATAAAAAGCATATGAATGTTCTAACTCCGAAAACAAGTATTATAAATTCACAAAATTAAGATATAAGATTAAACTTAAAAGAAATCTAAACAAATAAAAGTTGTAAACATTTACCACTAAGATATCCGAGTGATCTTAACTTTGCCTTGTAATGGCACCAATCATACTTTCTCTGATACTTTTTAGTTAAGGTTTATAGGATAAGTCCATTTCTACATGGCAGTTAGACAGCTGTGGCTGACCTGTGCCAGTTGATATGGGCTCACAGAGCTCAGGCTAAGGGGTTATTTAATTGTGGTGCAGACATTTGACTCAAGGCTGGAGCCCAAGCTCTGAGGCCCTCCGACCTTGTAGGGTCCTAGAACCCAGGCTCCAGCCCAATCCCGAATGTCTACACTGCAATTAAACATACTGTTAGCCCAAGCCCCATGAGTCCAAGTGGGATTTTAATTGCAATGTAGACATACCCTTAGTGTTTTGCCGAATCTTCTCTGTACATTTTAGTATGTTATTTAAGATTAAGGACTTCTTTTTATGACTCTAAGAATTTTTTTTTGTAAAGTCAGTAGAAATGTGCAGTGACCATAGCACTTCCATTGTCTCATCTTTCCTTTTTCTCTTTTTGATAACATCTTAGAAATTAATATTCTGTGTCTGAAGAAATATTGAAAATCTCCTGTTTATATAGAAGGCTTCCCATCCAAATACTGTAAGGCCCATATCTGTTTAATGTATATGATCTGATGAGATCAAAGTGGTATGGCTGAAAGGTTTTCTACAGGCAAATATAGATAGAAACCCTGGGTTTTTGAGCAATGGCCTATCCATAAATAAAGTGAATTTACTGTCTCAGATTCAATAGTTATTTTTCATCAGTAGCAGGTAGTAACAGGACCTGTGAGCTAGATTGCTCATCTGAACTGTGTTCAGATTCTAATGTAAGCAAAAGGCTTCTTTGGAAAATAAATAATTCTTGGTTCTCTGCCTGCCCTCTATCATTTGTACTATATTATCTGTGGGGCTATAGCCAGATGCAAAGAACCATCCTAATACATTCAATTAATTTGGAAAGAAGAGCCTTCCCTAAATTTTAATCTCAAATTATATTTTGTGCAAGAATTCATATAACCGTAACATGAATAGTCTGAGTTTTTCTTTTAATCTTTCTGTGCTTACTTGACTTGGAAGCTTCAGCAGAATACTCTCCTTCAGAGGCACTTTTTATGTAGTCTGTAAACTACTAAATAAGAGATTTTGCCACCTACATACCTTGGTATTTCCAACAGTAAAAACTATGATTTATGACAGCAAATATATTTTGCATAGTATTAGACATATGTATCATCTTAAATTCCACTCGTTCAAATCCTACTGGAGGCCCATTGATTTCAGTGGGTGTTAAATCAAGCTCATCGAATGGAGGCAGCTGAAGTAAGTGGCAGAAGCAGCAACAGTTTTGTACAGTGTGTTTGGCAATATTGTTGCCACATACTAGGGTCCTACCAAATTCAGAGCCATAAAAAATGTGTCACGGACCTTAAAATCTGCTCTTTTGTGTGCTTTTACCCTGTACTATACAGATTTCATGGGGGATGCCAGCGTTTCCCAAACTGGAGGTCCTGACCAAAAAGGGGGATCACAAAATTATTTTAGGAGGGTCATGGTATTGCAACCCTTACTTTTGCGCTGACTTCAGAGCTGAATGGCTGGAGAGCTGAAGGCAGCACCCCACCAGCAGCAGCTCAAGAAGTAGGCGTAGCAATACAATACCATGTCACTCTTACTTCTGCTGCTGCTGACAGTGGCTCTTCCTTCAGAGGTGGGCTCCTGGTCAGCAGCTGCTGCTCTCCAGCTGCTTAGCTCTGAATACAGCACAGAAGTAAGAGTAGCAGTACTGCAACCCCCCTACAAAAACTTTGTGACACCCCCCCCAACTCCTTTTTGGGTCAGAACCCCTACAATTACAACACCATGAAATTTCAGATTTAAATAGCTGAAATAATGAAATTTATGATTTTTTAAAAATCCTGTGACCATGAAATTGACCAAAATGGGTCATGAATTTGGTAGGGCCCTACCCATTACAAATAAATAGAATCCAAGTAATGAAATAAAAGGCTTTTTTGGCCCTTTTAATTAGGCAGTTTCAGTGGATTTCAAAATCAGTGTATGCTTTGTCTGTATAAACACAATGAAGCATACTGAAGATCAGAAAATGTTGAGAAGTAGATACAAGTGAAATCCTAACTAAAACAGTAGCAGTAGTGGATAGTGATTGACTGTAGTCTTTATCTAGAAAAATATACCTGAAAGCAAGAATAGCATCTGCATAATGCAAAAATGTTTTGATGGGGAAGTTCAGGACTTCTAAAATTTTAGAAAGGGGTGGGAGTAAACCAACAAATTACCTGTTCGAACACTAAAGAAAATTAGAAATAAACTGCAGTTTAAATGGTTGAATTTTTGGAATTTTTCTACAAGCTGGGGAGAGAGGAACATGTCTTTTCTACCCCAAGCAATCTTTCTGCTAAAGAGGCCACTGCCTCTTTAGTATTCGGGGGAAATTTGAATTGATGCCAGCTTCATATTTCACTGGCATAGCTCTGTGCTTGGGGAATCCCCAGCTGTCTGCTCTGGGCAGCTTTAAGACCCTTTGTGCAACTGGAAAAGTGTGCAGGAGACGTAGCAAGGCTGAAGATCTGTCTCAAGATCTTTAATTTCATTGTCATTGCTAAGGGAATGTAAGCCATACAGGGGGCAGGGCTCTTAACATTCAGTAAGCTTTTTGTTCTTCCAGTCCAACTACAGTTAGCATGTTTACTTCTATCCTCTCATCTCTGTGTGTCTCTCTCTAACCCTTCTTGCTTCCTGTATTTTTTTTTCCTTCCTTGCCTTCCCTTGGCTTCTTTAATTTTCCCATCTCCCTCTGCTATCATTACTTCAACCTGTTCCCGTGTACCTTTTCAAAGACAGAGAAACTCCATAACACAATGTGGATGGGGTGATTCTCTTGCATGACAGTGCTGTTCAGGTGATACCAGCAGCAACAGTTTAAAATTTGAGAATTAATCCTAAATTGTTTTTTTAATTGATCTTGATTATATGACAGGGCATACAGTCCAGGAAGGCAACCTCAATTCAGAGTTATTTCCCCAGGATTCCCCTGCTTGAGTGAGTGAAAAAAAAATTCTGTGAAACTGTGGGTCCAATTCAAATAATTGAAGGTGACAGAAGAAAAGGTCTTAAATCTGGTCTCTGTAGAATTTTAGAGCAACACCATGAAATACTGAAGCTAAGTTTGTGTGCATGACCTTAACTATGCCCTCTTTAGTGAATGCTTTATGACAGTCCTTAATTACATGATCACTAATTTTTCTCAAACGCGGCATAATATGCAATTTTATAGCCTTAAATAGATATATGCAGCAGCTTGTAACATTTCATTATTCTATACTTTCACTATTGTCACTGTCAGAATAGTGCTACTATATCTTGGACATTTAATATGAATATTCTTTTCTCAAAGCATTAAAGATAAGCAGTTTAATAATTTTGACAGCACACACTCTCTCTCTCTCTCTCTCTCTCATATCCCCAGTGTGGACATACTTACTCCAGTAGAAGAGTGGAGTTTTTCAATTTAGCTTAAACCCCTTCTCAAGTGATATAAGCTTTTAAAAAAGGCACTCTTTTACTGCACACTTGAGGGATTCTATCAGTTTAATTTATATCTATTTAAATTCACACCTTAGGTTATACCAAAATCATTTTCTCGGGTAGACAAGGCCTTAGATAGTCCATATATGTCAGCAAACTTTGGCTTTTACTCTATTTTACTCAGTAAAATTTGAGGTAAGTACAGTTTTCAGTTTATATAGATATATAAAACTTTAATGAACTTTTTTTTTTTTCTGGCATAAACAAGGTAGGACACAGTGTATCTCAGGTTACTCATGTGTCCAAAGTAGCAGAGCTAAGATTGTGCATGCAGTCTTAACTTTTGGCATTTCGTAACTTCTGAGTGCTTTGGTGTGCAGCCTTAGTGTTTGATTATTATTGCTGCTATGGAATATAAATAAAGTTGAAAAGATGCTCAAGATCAAATATATGTATTGCGGTATACAAGACTTAAAGGCTTACTTTTTCATTGCTCATTTTAAAATTGGAAGGTCCAGCTTCCTGTTTTCCTTATCCTAAGTGATTGTCTATCTGAGCTCTTATAAATCCTAAAACTGCCCATTGGAGAGGAATTTAGTAAAGTGGCTGAGAAATCTGACTTCTACTTAACCTTTCATCTCAGAAACAAACATTTTGGTCCTAAATAGCTGAAAACAGACTATTTTTAGATTCTAATTTAGACAACATTTCCAGATTTGTTTTGTCATAGCATGGTGTCTGCTAAGTTAGAAAGATTCTGAGCCAACAGAAACCCTTGGGGGTTGTGTTGATTGTTGGACACTAATCCATTAAGAATCCCTCCGCATTATATATTTTAGATTTATAACAATCTAATAGCATGGACACAAAACTATTTTAAGTCTGGACTACTGCCTTATAAAACCAAAGGCCTTCTTACATATGCAAAGATCAGAAGTTTGCTATACTGAGACATTGCAACCTTTGATGATGATTCTCTTCATCTGGTGGCATAATCTCAAAAATATATGATAGGACCAGTAGAAATGTGGAAGGAGCTTCAAACTGGGTCACAAGCTCTGTTGGCCAGAGTGGGCTTGGAATGTTGCAGAGGAAGTTCATTTAGCCCCTTTACAGGGTCATGGGGAATAACACTTTGTGTTGCTCTTTACTGATCCCTCTAATCTTTACTTGAGGTGTTGGTGGTTTTTGAAGAAAGCCACATGTATTCATTCTGCCGGTGGAAAGGGGCTTATTGTAACTTTGGAAGAGGAAGCAAAGGGGGGAAATAGGAAAACCTTACAGGGACCTCTCTCTTCTAACCTCTCCCATCAAATAAGGTTAGTATTTTGGCAGTGTTAGAGGCAATTGATCAGAAGTGTTTGACGTGACAAATATCCTTCTGGTTTTCTATTCTCTTTGTAATTTTATGTAATAAAAATAGCATTGAGGAGACTTCAGAATGCAACGCATATTGTATTCAGTGGAGGAAATAACTGAAGATAAAGTTGATATAATTTTTTGGCTCTCTTAATGTCCCAACCACCTTAAAATTAATTGTGTTTGTTGATCTCAAAACCACTGAAGTGTTGCCACATCTGAGGTGGAACATTGCAGTTATTTAACAATGCACCACAACATTACGTAATCTTTTAGGACAAAAATGGAAAGCACCGTATCCATTTAAAACTGTAGGTGTGAGATAGTTGAAGATTAGGTGGGGAGAAAGTAACTACAAGTGTTTATCTAACTGAATGTTTACTTTGTCTTCCAGAGCCATGGTGTCATGGAAAGGGATATACTTCTTACTTGCACTGTTCTTGGCAAGCTTTTTTGGGAGCATTTTTATGCTCAGTCCTTTTCTACCTTTGATGTTTGTCTCCCCGGCCTGGTATCGCTGGATCACTGACCGCATTGTGGCCACCTGGCTCACACTCCCAGTGGTAAGTTGCAATGTCAGTGTAATTATTATAGGGGGAGCTGTTAGTGTCCCTGTATTTAGGTTTCCTAACACTTTCCATTATAAAAGATTCTTGTGGATTTTTTTTTTTTTAGGAAGCTCCAACACCTCACATACCACCCAGCCTGGGCTAAATTTAGCTAGACCAAATTGGAACATGTAGTGGGACTTGTTTACGCTGGACTTTTAAAACAGCTTAGTTAGTGTGTTAGCTAACATCACAGTTTAAATCCTAATCTAGACAAAGAACTTCATTCTAAGCAAATGCTCTTGAACAATTTTGAACTTCCGTTCAACTTAACTGTAAATGGAGTTCCCCTATTTGAGAGTTCACAGTATTATATTGGATTTCGCTCTTTGTACCATGAAAAGTATCTTCTTGTAGTATTGGAACTATCTCCCTTGTACATACAACAGATCAAACTTTTAGTATTACTCTCAATGAGAATACAGTTCAGTTAAAGCATCTTTCCTTTTTTGCACTTTTATCCTTCAGTGATTAATTCCCACTTTTTCTTCCTTTCTTTCCTCTACCCCAACCCTCCTCCAACTTCCCCAAAGCAATGCAGCTGCAATCACAAGAGCAAGTGGATATTTGATCGTGTGACTTAAAAAAAAAAAAGTCTGTTTTGAGTTTTGAAAAAGAATGATTGATTTGATCAAAGCCCAAAGCAGGGTTGTGTGAGGGGACATGGTGGAGTAGCTCAGTGAACCAAAGAGAATAGAGAAACAGAAAAGAGAGAGTCAGTGATGCTGCTTAGTGAGAATGGCTGGAGTACTAGTGAATAGGTGTTTTTTACTGCAAAACTTACTATAGAGGGTCACTTTCCCATGCCCCAGGCTCCTAAGAATCACGGTTGGGTATGGGTTGGTGACCTTTGCTGTTCTTCATTTAATTCTTTTAGGATTTACACAAGCATTTTAGTTCTTCCAGCCAAATTACAGAGGCAGATAATATCAGGTCAGCAAAAGGAACCTTGTCCCAGAAGTGACTTTTTCTTTGGTTACCCTATAGCTGTGAAAGTCAGCGGGCCCATTAACACACTTTCCCCTGACTCGATTACAATACTGAAGGTTACCATGGACAGGACCTAACTGTGTCCCTATGGCTGGACTTAATCAGTACAGTGGTTCTCTTGCTTTTTTGTGCTCTTGTTCTCCGTTTGTGTTGTCTTTTGAGGGCATTTGCACATGCAAATACACTATTTGATGTTCCCTAATTGGGAAGAGGCTTTTTTCCTTCAGGTGATAAACAGAATCTCAGGAGGTCTCTTAATCTTTCTGAAATAAAATGATGCTATGGCTATCAGCACTTTGTTGCTTCCAGTGCATCCATTCCTCCATAAGAAGATTAATATCTTTATTAAGTACAGATGAGTTTGTATTTTCTCTGCCTTGAAGTATTTGGGCTGCTTTATGTGCAGCTCGAAGTTTGTTTATTCTTCCCACCATTATTACAATGCTACAAAATCAAGAATTAAAAATTAACAACTGGGCAATTTTTTTCCCCATTAACAGTTGAATAATATAGATGACTTTAATCTCTTGTGGACATGTTTCCAATTCAGTTGGTAGTAATAATATCAGAAGTCTGACCTTGTGCTTGTCTAAATTTCTTAAAATTGCCAACTCAAGAAACTGGGTACCAAATTTTCATTCAGATTGTAGAAGAGTGATGGTTTTGTGTTTGGAAATCCATAAAAGCTCCTAAGTCTCCAATATTGATTATGACATAGCTGCTTTTAACATTTTTTTTCCTAAAAAAAAAAAGGTCCCTTCAATTTAGAATCCTTTTTATGTATTATTTTTTTTCTGTAAATGGCAGCTTAGTATCTGGAAATAGTAGCGGTGGTACGTAGAAGTAGAGTTGAGCACATAATTGATTTTTTTGTTTCAGGGAACAAACCAAAACATAGCTTGGTTTGATTTGAACCAAAGCTGATGTTTTTTCACTATTTCTAACCAAACCAAACCAAACATGCAAAAACTTTTGTTTTGGTTCAAATGCAATGTTTTGTTCAACCCCAAACTATTTTTTGTGTATGTGTTGCATTGTTGTGGGTTTTTTAATTAGCTACATTTCAGAAGGAAAAATCTTTGACTTAAAAAAAATCCACTTATTTGGTTGAAACCACTTGCTGAATTTGACCTGAATTTATGAATCATCTTGGTGCCCTGAAAAATGAATTTTTGGCAAATTTACTGTCTGCTGGAAAAAGGTTGCCTTGCTCTAGTTAGAAGCGTGATAGTTCCATTGCATAGCATTTCCACTGTATCTGCTGTGTCATGCAAGAATCCAAAAATAGATCTAAGTAGTTTTGAAAATGGTTAAGTACTTTATTAAAAAAAAATTGTCATTTTGCAAAAAGGTTTAGGCTTAGACCTGGCTGGAAGATAACAATTCTGTTTCACAGCAACTTTCAAGGTTTCAAAATCTTGTTTTGTTCTGCACTGGAACAAAACCAAGTCTTTTAGAATGTTTTTGTGAAAACAAAAAGCCTGTTTTTGGGTTGAAACCTAAGCTTATAGATTTGGAAAGTGGGTCCATGGTTTGTCTTGGTGGTTAGAGCACTGGGCTGGCATGTCGAAACCTGCTCTACCCGAATCAAAGCAACATTTTTCATCCCAGATCATTCTGAATCCCAGGCCAGTGCCCTAACCACCAGGCCATAGAATGTGAGACTCACTTCACCCAATCTATCCAATGAAAACTTTGTCAAAATGGCTACATATCCGCAGGAGATCTCAGGGTCCTTCCTCAGGAATTCTCTTTTCTGTGATATGCCTACATCTCCAGGCTTCAGTATGGCCTTAACTTTCTGTGAACCCTCCCATAAATGACTGCATTCATGCAGTATCTGCTGCCTCAGGAATACGCATGTAGCATCTAAGTGCAAAATAAGCACTATCTTAAAGAGCCCTTAAGGAAGGACAGAGACTCCTTATAATGGAGCAAGGTCTTCATCCTGCGTCAAATCTGGCCTTGTGCTCCTCCCTGCCACCAGACATCGGCCACTGAAAAACCACAGTGCCCTATCAACTTCCATGGCTCGCTTGCCCCTCCTGTCTCCCCCCCTAGATCTTCAAGGGATAGACCTATAAGCAAATTTGGAAGACCTTCCCCCAAGAGGAGTGAGGCCAGGTCTCCTCAGAGAGACCACTTGGAAAGGTCTATGCCCTGCAAAGGCTTCCACAAAGAATTCAAGCAGTCTCAGTACTGAGGAATCTTCTGTATCTAAGTCCTTGTCTGCTTCCAACATATATGGTATCCATCACTCAGTATTGAGGCCTTTGGAACCATTGAAACTTGGACTAGAGACTACTGATCCTCAGCAATGTACTAAGAAGGCAGTATGCTCTACATCTTCCATGGCCTTGTCGGTACCTAGACCATTGGTACAACAGATTCCAGAACAATCAGTAAAACACTCAGTATCTCTCACCTCTATGGCTGGGACTTATCAAGTCACCATGCTCGCTCACCCAGTACCGCAAGAGTTCAGGTTGTCAAAGGATCTGCTTATTTCTGAGGAACCTGAATCTCTTCTATTGCAGTCAAGATTTGTGATACCACAATCAGCATTATCCCGGTTTCCCCCCTTTCACTGGGATTGCCTACCTCCCTGGTACCAATATGTTCTGAAAGATGGCTGATTCCTCCTCCACTGGACTATGAAGAGGAGGGTTCTTCAGATTCCCAAATTTCTCTGCAGGGTTCTGCTAACTACCTACATTTGACTATCTGAAACCTGAACCTCCTTCCAATTTCTTTCTCCCCAGCGGAGGTTATCATCCCTCATGTATCATTTTGATGAGTTAAAATACTTTCAAGATCCAATGAAGAGTGCAGCAGATACCCTTCAGATCCCATTAGCGGAAGTGCAGGAGACATTGCACAAATGGCTTGACATCTTGCAGACATCATCTTCAGCATGGGTTACCTTCCCTATAAATGAAGCACGATTAAAACCTGCCAAGTCCATCTGTCAGTCTCTTTCTATTGTTTCTCCCTCTCACCCCCGAATGGCAAAAAGATCAGACAAAAGGTATTATGTCCCATCTAAGGGCTTGAACTTCTTATTTTCCCCACACTGAACCAAATCCTCTAGATGTGGACACAGTAAATGAGTGTCAGAGGCAATACTGTTTGGAGACTACCCCCCGTGACACGGACCACAAATCCCTGGAGTATTTGGGTGCACAAGTTACTCTTTTGCTACTTCACAATTCCAAATTGCTAACTTTCAGTTGATTCTGGCAAAACACAGTCACATTCATTAAACTAATCAAATTCATTGAACATCTACCACAACAGCACAAAGAACAGTTCCAAGCCGCCAATGCAGAAGGGCAGTTCTTGACTAGAATAACCTTGAAAGCTTCTCTGGATGTGGCTTATATGGCAGCTCATTCTGTTGTTATGGCTGTAATAATGTGCAGGGTAGCATGACTTCAGTCCCTTTCAATGGTCCCTTTCATGGTCAGTGACACCATGTATAATTTGGTGACTACTTTGAAGGACTCCAGGGTGAGCCTTTGTTTACTGGATATATATAGTCTGCGAACAAAAAGAGGCTTAATCTATCTCAGGTGGCGCAGAGAGAACCTCCTTCTCAATTCTCAACTTTCCATAGATCTTTGGAGCACCTAGGGAAGAAAAAAATGCATTTCAGAGGGGACAATCTTCAACTACTACAGCAACATCGACTCAGCAGCTAATGACAGCCACATGTTCCTTTTGACTCCTTGGTCAAGGGCCACAATGTGCTGATTTCAGATCTTTCTTGCACCATCTTACACCAGGCAATTTTCTTGCTTTTGGGAATGCTCTCTCCCATTTTCACACCTTAAATAAGCAGATTACCTCCGACAGATGGGTCTTGGAGGTTATAACTTTGGGAAACTCCATTAAGTTCCACTCCATGGCTCTTTCCCTGTCCCTTTTCAGGTAGCTCTCTGAAGTAAGAGGCTCTGTCCCATCTCTGTTTAGGAACAGAAGAACCAATTCCCACTCCACACAAGGGAAAAAGGCATTATTCCAAGTACTTCTTAATTCCCAAAAAGAAGAATGGATGAGACAAATTCTAGATCTCTGGATGCTGAATACCTTGGTCAACATGGTGACACTTTCAGTCATCATCCCATCTCTGGATCCTGGGGACTGCTTTGTGATCCTCAGCCTTCATATCACAAGAAATTTCTGCACTTCATGATGGGGCAGGACCATAATAAATATCAGGTCCTTCCCTTCAGGTTAGGCACTACTCCCAGGGTATTCACAAAACTCATGGCAGTGGTGGCTTTACAACTTCTCAGTGTGGAGTAATAGACTTCCCTTCCCTTACTGATTGGTTTCTCAAGGGATGTTCCTTCACCATCAAATTGGCATTCAGTACTATGATTCTGTCAAACAGTCTTGGTTTCCAGCTCACCTTCATGAAATCTTCCACTGATACAGACATTAGAGTTTATAGGGGCCATGCTGGATATCTCCTCAGCCAGAGTTTATTGCTAGACAATAGATTCCTTGCACTGCCACATTTGATGATGTCTGCAACTTCTCAGGCATGTGGAAGCATGTACTTTTGGCACGCTTCATGACTGACACTCTGTATGCTGTCTTTTTCAAAGATAGTTTCTCTTTGAGCACATCCACACATTTAACCCAAAGTTACTTCGGATTTTCATATCAATCAATTCATCTCCCAGTATTTTATTCCAAGCCTCGCTGGTCAAAACATGAAGCCATTCTTCATAACTTAGATGTCAGGAGAGCATTGGTTTAATTATCTGGACATGACTAGATTTTTTTGATCCTCCCGAGGGTTATTTATTTCTGTTGTGAACAGAACTATAGGGGTTGCTGTGACTAACCAGAAGCTTTCTAAATGCGGGTTTCTATTTACATACTCACCTGTTATGTGGATGCTAACATATCCTCCCGTCCCCCTCCCCCCCCCCGTCATTGTTTATTCTACAAGATCGTACTCCACATCTGTAGCCCTGCTAGAGGGTGTATATATTACAGAAATATGCAAGACTGCTACATGGGCTTTGATTCACACTTACTTGTCACACTATGCCTTGCTTGATGCATCCCAAGCAGATACTGCCTTTGGCTCTGTAGTCCTACAGACAGCCTTAGACAGAGTTCCAAAGAACCTTCTTCCTTAAAGCATGCTGCTAGGGAGTCCCCTCAAGTGGTCACCCATAGGGATACTACTTGAAGAAAAAGAGGTTACGTACCTTGTTCGGTAACTGAAGTTCTCCGATGTGTGTCCCCCTGCGAGTGTTCCACTACCCACCCTCTTTCTCCTCTTCTTTGAATTCTCATTTTGGGGCTTTGCAGTGCAGAAGGAACTGAGGGCATTTAATCTGTGTGGCCCTGTATATCCTCTGTACAGGACAGGAAGATGCGTAGGATGCATGCACGAGCCGAACGGGCAGTGCTACTGAAAATCTCCAATGAAATGTGTGCACACCTCAAGTGTCATGCCCATAAGGGGGACACATCTCCAAGAATTCCAGTGACTACACAAGGTAGAAACCTGTCCTTTTGGCAAAATTCCATTTAGCTGAAAATGTTCTAACCAGCTCTCCTTAGGTTCTTAAGTTTCTAATCACTTATTAAAATGATACTTAGGCTTCTAAGTCACATAGGCACTTCTGAAAATTTTATCCTACATCTTTTCAGATGTGGCAGAGCTGCTTTACTCTGAGAAAAATCTCGTAAATAGGATTGTTATTAGAACAGTGTGTGGCCAATATTGTAATTTGCTTAGAATGCTTTTAAAATGCTTAGAATGAAAGCTGCTAATGTCTCATTAATAAGTGATATAGAACTATTAGTGTTTCGCATAGACTTTAATTGCAGGAAGTTCAGATGATTTATTTTTAAAATGATCCAATAATTAGTGTTTTCATCTAATTCTGTAAAAATAGAATTTAAAGTAATTAGTAAGTAGTTCAGAGTTCTAAGCAATTGATGGTGTGGCGCTTATTTCCTTAGGGAAATATTACTATGTAGGGAATATTCATCGTAATTTGACAATTACTTTGAACACGGGAACAATCTGTTTGACTCCTTCAGATATGTTATTGCATGGTAGCAGACTGGCTAAATTTCCTTTTCTGTGTTATCTTCCCAAACATTTTCACGAGCCCACAAAATAGCTCAGATTTCCAAAAATTTCTTCATTTTGAGAAATGAATTTTTAATTTAAAATATATATAAACACAATCTGTTTTAGAACCCTAAAGGAGCTGAAAAAGCATGTAACAATTTTTGTCAGACTGACTGCTTTTTCTTGTCGATTAACCCCTCTAAGCCTATATTAACCTTTCTTCCCCACTTCCCGGTGTACTTTCTCCTACTTAAGAGTTTCCTCAAGGCTGATAACACCTGGCAGAGAGCACACAGCCTTCTTATTTAAGTGATATATGTACACACTTTCACCAATTTGGTCAACATCTAATGTGTTTATCAAACCCATCTAAGAGAGAATTAAATTTAGTTTTAGAAATGAGAAAGATGACACTCTGCAATCAATACATCTCAGCTGTTTTCCACTCTGAGGAATGTAACTTGCTCTGCTTTTACAATAGTTTATTACTATCGTTGAACACCAACAACTTGCCTGCTGTACTGTAGTGGGTTGAGTCACTTTTCATTACTGTTTGGCACTTATTGTATAGCACTTTTCATCCAGGGATCTCAAGCTGTTCGCAAATATAAGCATTGTCCCAGTTTTACAGATGAGTAAACTGAGACACAGGAGCTAAATTGTCTAAAGACGCATAGCACGCCAGAGGCAGAGTCACAGACAGAAACCAGAATCTCCAGACTTCCAGTCTGCATTCTCTTCTGTTGTTTTTTTTTAGTTCAAAGTTTTCAGTTTTGTATTAAGGATATCTGAGCTTGAAAACACTTTTTTTTTTTTTTTTTTTTTTTTTTACTCTTTCACAAATTGCTCTTTTCACTGTGATAAAGTGTGTGGTAGGTTATTTAAAAAAAAAGGTTTTCTTTTATTATGCATTAGACATGGCTGAGTCCCCCTAATGGATGGTCACTAAGCTGTTGTAATTGGACTCAGTGTTTGGATTGCACACATGCTTCCAAGCAATTTGGGTGCAGGTATCATCCAGTTATTGTTTCTAATTCTGTGTCTCTAAGGCACGCTGCTGGGTGCAAACCTCCTGTCTGGCCCTCTTCCTTTGGATGTGGAACCCTGCAGTTGAACTTCTCTAGGCCCCGTACGCCTGCCATGACCTTCCGAAGTTGCTTTTGCAGGTTCTTGCCTTCTTCCCTTCCTCCCAAGAGTTCCATCTCCATGCGTACTCTGGTTTATAGTATAACTTGTCAGTGCCATGTGGCTGGTAAAGTAAAGAATGCTGTCTTTGCACAGGAGTTTCTAAAACCACATGAACTTTTACTCTCAAAGCATACAAATGTTACAGATCTTTAGGTAAACAACAAAAACATATGCACTTTCTCCTGTGAATTTATGCTTACCCTTTATTGTGAGTCCTTAGGCCCAGGCTGAGTGTCAGGTGAGTAGGTACCTCTGCTTCTTGCAGTCCTTCTGTTGTCTGGTGGTGGTCAGCCAGAGAGAGACTCAACAGATCCTGTTCTTAAGTAAGGCTTCTGTCTTCTCGGGCATCTAACTGACTGACTGACCAACTTCAGAACCCCAGGCAGATGGATGGCGGGGAAATTCCTGCCCCCCTGAGCCCCAAGTGGGAAAACTAATTTCTTTAAGCCTCAACACTTCTTATAGCAAAACCATTATTTTAGGGCGGATCTCTGTTTTCGAAGCCCATCACCATTGATGACTCTTCTGTCCTAGATGCCTCTTGACAGGTACTTACACACTCAAAGTGTGAGTTACATTCGTTAAAATGATGGATACGATGTTATGTGAAAGTCACAATTTAATGCGGAGATAAATCAGTCCATCACAGCGTGTTCAAATTTGCCTGGGATTTCCCATTTCCAGACCCATTTTCTGTCTTCACTTTCATCCCCAAGAATGGCTAGAAGTGAAGCATGCTGTCGAGTAGACCCTTCTGGCTGAGGAGATGATGTGGTACGTTCTAGAGCTCTTCAATGCCATGCTAGTATTGACCATTCACTCACTCACATGATACATGAGGCACTTTCCCCTTCCTGCTAGGGAATTTTTGCCCTGCAATGTTCCAGACCCTACTGAATCATTATTAAACCTGGAATTTTGATTCCCATATACCAGTGCAATATGCTATTGGATTCACAGCTCATTTTGAAAAAGATTATTTGTAGGCAAAAAGGGTGTTTGTATCTGATATCCAGATCAGCAAAGAGTGGCTATTTGCGAAGTGCTGATTATTGATTCCACCTCTTTAATTAGGGACTATAGCAGACAGCTATTGTGTAAAAATTGATTGACCTTCAATAAGAAAACAGTTAAGGGAAGTTCATTGTTTTCTAGGGAAGTTGTGTGTTAGGAAATTAGTCAGTGAAAATTTATTTCCGTTGTCAATAGACTAAGGCCTGGTCTACACTGGGGGCGGGATGGGATCGATCTAAGTTACGCAACTTCAGCTACGTGAATAACGTAGCTGAAGTCAACGTACCTTTAGATCTACTTACCATAGTGAAGACACTGTGGTAAGTCAACAGCTGATGCTCCCCCGTCGACTCTGCCTGTGCCTCTCGCTCTGGTGGAGTATCGGAGTTGACGGGAGAGTGCTCAGCGGTCGATTTAGCACGTCAACCCTAGCTGGATCGATCGCTGCCCATCGATCCAGCGGATAATGTAGACAAGTCCGAACAGATTTGCTTCCCTCCCTCCCTCTGCTTTGAGTGGAAAGTCATAATATCAAAATATTTCTTCTAGGCTTTGCTGGAGATGGTGTTTGGTGCAAAGGTGGTTATAACAGGTGATGGGTTCATCCCCGGAGAAAGAAGTGTCATCATAATGAACCACCGGACACGAATGGACTGGATGTTCCTATGGAACTGCCTGTTGCGATACAGCTACCTCAGACTAGAAAAAATCTGTCTCAAATCCAGTCTCAAAAGCGTTCCAGGATTTGGTAGGTCATCTACAGTTTTAATGGATAAAAGAGAATTAGTAATAAATTACAATATTTCACTTCTCTAACACCACCCTAACCTCCCCTTCAACTTCTACTTCAGTGTTAAGATCAGCATTTTCCCACTCTGTACAAATGCACTTGTCAGGCTCCTTGTTTCATTAACTAGCATGTGCTACCAAAAGGGTGTGGGTGTGTGAGTGGTGTGTTTTTTTTTTTTAAAGCTTCCTGTGGACAAGTCAGAAATCAGCGTTCTTTCTAATAGCCGTAGTTTTAAATTCAGGTAACAGAAATATACTGTACAGTATATGAACTAGCTTAGTTTTACCCTTTTGTTTGTCATTGTTACAGTGATGTAGGCCAGAAACTGGTTTGGGCTGAAGATACTGAACAGAGAAATTATTTCAAATGAGCCAAAAATTTTTCATGCAGGTAGTTTCAGAATAAATATGCAAATTTATCTGAAATAAACACATCTTTTTGCATTTTATTATTTTTTTTAGATTTGTTTGACATCTCACACAAAATTACTTTGTACAGGATATGTATCAGCTTTCTGAAGTCCAAAGGGTAACCTAATTTGTGGTTCCCTTTTGTCAGTCCATTTACTTGCACAGATAATTTTTGGCAGTGGTACGTATAATTCTGGTAATAGTGAGTGACTTGCTGAGCAGTAGGGAGAACTCTCGTATTGTGCCACAGCAAAATTAGTGCATCCTTACCCTACACCATTGTTATGATGGTCTTAAGAAAGTGCATGATCTGACTTTAATATAACACTGTAGCAGGATAGAAGGTTCAAGGACTCTGCATAGGATTACAAGGCTCCCCTGCTGAGCCAGCCTAAATTCAGATGCTTGAACACTGCAAAAAAAGATGCAAAATATTGTGACATACCCATGGGGTACAACCTGGAACTGTGGAACTGCTGAGTCCCCTGAAACTGTTCATCCTGGGCTGTCTCTCACAATGTTGTGCTAATGATAAGCAGCAAACCCCTCCAGTTGCTGTGATCAATCAGCCATCAACACGTGGAGGCACACATACACCTAAATTGCATGAATGCTCTCTAAACCACTCACAAATTATACACCGGGAGACTTCAGCCAATTTCCCCAGCCCCCACCCACCTTGCACCCCAGTGATGTACCATCTTACACTGCTTAAGACTTCCTCTTGAACAGTGCAAGCTCATTAATTAGTTTGTCACTTTGTCAAAGGAAAGTGGACATGCACCAGCCATTGTAATCTGAGCAGATTCCTCAAACACTCTAGACAAACTGGTACTGATAAAACATGAAAATAAGTTTATCAACTGTGGAAAGATAGATTTTTAGTGATTATAAGTGTTAGGCATAAATGTTAAAGTTGGTTACATAAGAAATAAAAATAGAAATGCAGACTAGATTCTAAACTTTAACAGACCAAGCAAGATTTGAATCAAACAGCTTTTCTCACCCCACTGGATGTTCCGGGCAGTTTACAGTTCTTAAATCACAGGCTGAATTCCCTTCTCAGCTTGGACCAATCTCCCCAGTTCGAGGTCTTTGTCTTCCAGGCGATCTTCCAGGTGTTGAGATGGGAGAGGAGAGAGACCAAGTGGTGATATAATTGACCCTCATTTACACTTTCTGTGCAGGTGCTAGAAAGATCCGTGTTGTGATGTGCGGGTTAGGTAGCCCCCATTGTATATGTGCCTTCTCTGAGGAATCTCTGGGAGAGTAGACTCTTCTTGATGGGCCATCAACACGTCTGGCTGGTCCTGATGTAAATCTGTCTTGTCAGTGTTAGTTGCCCTTTTGTTGCCAATGAAAGGCTAGCTGTGGGCGTTTTCCACTTACTCATGTTTCAGAAATAGACATATAGCAATATTTCATAACTTCACATACAAAATAGTACAATACAGTTTAACAGGATATTAACGTTCAACGGATCAAGACTTCTTAAATGATACCCCACAAGGCATGCACTGTACAAAACATATCATAATCGTATCACAGTGATGAATATGGGGTTCCAAGGTGCTATTTGGAGATAGTGTCACAAATACTTACTGCTGACACATGCAAGCAAGTGGATTTTGTTAGTTCCAATCCTGATGTAAGGGGACAGAGAGAACTAATAGCTGACATAGAGGAGGTTCTGCAGGGAAAACTGAGGAACAGCTAAGTTTGGGAAGAGCTTAATTTAAATGTGCAATTTAAGTTTAAAGCCAAACTCTTGGAAAAGTGAAGTTTGGACAATTCAACGTGTGCCTGTGGGCAGAGTGGGTTGGTCTGTTCAAAGCAGGACAGGCACTGCACCTCTTTCAAAATAGTGGCCGCCTCTCTTTTGTTAACATGTGAGAACTCTCCCTCATTCCTGCCCATTTTACACATAATTAGTTACTTTGGCATATTTTGTAAGATATAAGGAAAGGAAATTCATACAGCAAAAACTGTGTTTAATGAGTTCAGGTTACAGCAGGATGCACTCCACGCAACCAAAACCTTAAAAGCAGGGAAATAACTTAAGTCTCCGACACCCTT
Organism: Gopherus flavomarginatus; assembly: GCF_025201925.1. NCBI lineage: Eukaryota > Metazoa > Chordata > Testudines > Testudinidae > Gopherus > Gopherus flavomarginatus. The sequence goes on along the minus strand of NC_066620.1, from coordinate 58,944,701 downwards.
TGCCATCTTCACATTGCCTACAGTGTGGAGGTCAGTAACACTCAGCGCTCAATAAGGCATTCACTTTCATCTCAAACAGATAACAGAGCAATACATAACCCCAGCTTAATCAAGCTCTCGTTCTTAAAGCAAAATCTTAACTCTTTCTTCTTAATCTGTTATACCAAGAAATTTCCTGACATGAGCTGCAGAAGAACTAATGTTGTTTGTGTACATTAATCTAGAGAAGAACTACATGGAGTGTCTTCAAAGTAGGTTTGATGAACTATTAGATTATAAACTAATAAATAGACCCCCAAAATAGAAGGGTTATACTTCTGGCCCTGTGTTTAAAGACAGACTAGTAAATTGAATGCATGGCTAAAAAGACAGTGCTAATAGTAGGGTATTAGTTTTGTGGCAAAATGGAGTTCATTTTACTACAGTTTGGCTGGCTGGAGCTGTATAGAAGGGTCACCATTGTTACTTGCTGTGAGATGCTTTAAACTAGCAGGCAAGAAAATGCTGTGCAGAATGACAGAAAGGGAAGGAGTGAATGAAAAGTGAGATCCATGAATCCAGCAAAGAGATGCACATGGAGAATTTCTGTATAAACTGACTGAAACACAGTGCAGCAGCAAAAGCTGTCAGGGGCTAAATACAGAAGGCTAGAGATCATTGGACGTCAGTTGGAGCAGTTTATGCCTCATATCAATCCTGTGCTTTGCTTTCCAGTGCAGATTTTTAAATCCATGTCAGGACTGCAAATGTATATTCAGTAGATCAGATCAGCGGCGGCTCTAGGCACCAGCAAACAAGCAGGTGCTTGGGTCAGCCCATTTGCAGGGGCGGCAGCCAGCAGGGATCCAGCCTGGGAGCTGAGAACCAACAGGGGGCTATAGAGCCAGCCCGGGAGCAGGGAAAGAACTACATTTTCCAGCATTCCCTCGGCCACGATCAAAAGGAAAGGGTGGGGGAGGGAGTATGGTAGCTGAAACCTCATGCTGTAGCTTGCTGTGAATGGAGAGCTCGCTGCTAGAGTGGGGTGGCACTGTGAATGGGGAACAAGTGTGCCCAAGGAGTAGAAGGCTTTGGCCCAGATATCCCCTTCAGAAGACATCCCCAGGCTGGATTAGGGATACTGGTGTGACCTCACCTTGCAGCCCCCAAAGAAGGAATTGGGTGGACTAAATGGACAGTGCCCCTCTCTGTCTGAAGCCTGGCAAGGGAGGTATGTGGATCCCACTAGAATTTAAAATGGAAAAGTAAGGGAGGGGAGGCTCTTCTGGACCTGGGCAGCTTTAGATACGGTACCAGGCATGTAGGAGGATTTCCACTTCTGAGCCATGGAAACAGAAATTGACTTTTCCTTTCCAAATTTAGCTAATTTCAGGAAGGGAATCTAGCACCTGCCTTCCAGGTTTGAACACCACAAAATTCAGGAGTGCTCAAGCTCAATTTGAGCAGCTGTTACTTCATTTCTCCCAAATCAAATATACTGATCCACTGTAACTTGCTCTAGAAAAAGTAGGATAAAATTGAGCAAGAAATGCTTCCCAGTGGTTATTAGGGCTGGAATTGCTATTTTCAACAGCCGTTGCCTTTTTTATTATTGTTTGTTTAAAAGGAAGACAGTGATATTGCATTGGCAAATTCCCCATAGAAACAAGGAGTGGAACAAAAGAATAATAAAGGCAGCTCAACTTTTCCTCATTTATGGAGGACAGTCTTACAATATGCATCCAAATATCCTCCAATCACACAAGCTGAAAATTGTTCCACTTTACTGCAGTTCTGTAACCATATGGGAACCAATCCTGTCTGTGTTCTGTGCACATCCAAAATTCCTGCTGAATGACCTGCCCTGAGAGGAAGTTACCAGTGACCTAGGGCTGGAGCGGAAGGAGGGTACAGGTGGTGGTGGGGAGATCCCAGGGCTGGGGCAGCAGGGAGTGTGCGTGAAGGGGACAGAGCTCAGGGCTGGAGTGGCAGGTGGTGTGTGTGGGGGGGTACTAGTGGGGAGGAAGTGGGGAGCCCAGAACTGGGGCAGCACAGGATGTGTGGGGAAGAGAGCCCAAGGCTGGGGTGGCAGGGGGTGCAGGTGGAGGGGGGGAGCCCAGGGCTGGGGTGACAGGGGGGTGCCGGTCGGGGGAGGTCCAGAGCTGGGGAGACAGGGGGTGCAGGTGGGCGGGGAGAGCCCAGGGCTGTGGCAGCAAGGGGGTGCAGGGTGGAACCCAGGGCTGAGGTGAGGGCAGCAAAAATTTTTTTTGCTTGAGGCGGCAAAAAACCTAGAGCTGGCCCTGGATCTTGTGATAAATATCAGTAGGAAATTGTGGCCAGGGAGTAGAATTATGAATTCAGCCAGGCAGTGTAAAAAATCTTGTATTTTACCCCCATGGCCCTACCATGTAATATGAAAGGCTTTTAATTGGTACTAATAGCTGAAGAAAAGTCTTCAGCAATTTTGAAGTTCTGTTTTAAAAAGCCTTTGCCCATTTTGTAAGCTTTTAGCATTTAACCAAATCTTTTAAAGGTCACAAGGAAAGAGAATTTAGAAATCCATGCGCCACCGCCTCAGTGCCTTGCAGATGTCATTGCTACCATCTGTTAGTCGTCAATGTTTAATATTTCTAGCCAGAAATTATTTAGAATTCTGAAATTAAAATAATTTCTTCTCTCCTAGCACCTTTCAGTTTAATCTTGTCAGGTGAGTACCTTTACATGAACTAATTGTACTTGATTAAAAATAAACAAATACAGAGCTTTTGATACATTTACTAAAGGCAATTGTTTTCATTCCTAGGCAGCTATATGGTGGTCGGTACTTTTAAGTATTTCATTCAGAATTGTGTACAACATGGGGTTTTGTGTAACAGTTTCATCTGAATATCTCTAAGAACTTTGCAAGCATTAAGCCTCACAACATCCAGGTGCTAACATAACATCCCAATTTCAGAGTGGGAAAATAAATTTGAGAGGTTAAGAAAATTACCCAAATCAGATAAATTAGGGGCATATCTAAGACTTGAGCCCAGGAGTGCTGATTCCTAGTCCCCATCTTTAGCTAATGCACTCTTCGTGCTTGGGATTTTATTTGTATTTGGAGACTTAATATGCAGAGGAATGTATGTTTGGAGGTGAGCAGAGTTAAAGCATCTGAAACATGATTTAACAACTGCATACTGCACATATAAGGACTTTCTATTTAAGAAATGTAGATACTTACTTCGCAGGTAGATAATGACTCAGGTGTTTTTGGGTCACTTTTTATAGATGTTTGCAAATTATTAATTTACCGTATTTTAATATATTAAAAAAAACCTTTGACTTGACTATATACTAGTTGTTTCTTTTTTAACGGATGATCTTTTTGTTCCTGGAGACTATATCTCTGGGTTAATAATGCATGCAATAAAGTTTCCAAAATGCTGTATTAAATTTCAATAATCTCAATTTCAGAAATATTACTGCAGCATTTCTCTACCACTTGCCAAAGGTATGGTCCTCAGGAATCACTATTCACTTTTTTTGTTCAGCTGTTACTGGAGTTTCTTATATCAGTGGTTCTCAACCAGGAGTCCAGCGCCACCTGGGGAGGCCGTGAGCAGGTTTCAGGGGATCCGCCAAGCAGGGCCAGTGTTAGACTTGCTGGGGCCCAGGGCAGAAAGCTGAAGCCCCACCACATAGGGCTGAAGTCTGGGGCTCTGAGCCCCAACACCTGAGGCTGAAGCCAAATTTAGCTTCACTGGGGCCCCTGTGGCATGGGGCCCCAAGCAATTGCCCTGCTTGCTACCCCCAATGATGGTCCCGGCTTTTATATACAGAAAACCAGTTGTTGTGGCACAGGTGGCCCATTGAGTTTTTATAGCATGTTGGGTGGGGGCTCAGAAAGAAAAAGGTTGAGAACCTCTGTCTTAGTTTTTGATTATGTCATCTATTCTGGCACATTTTGCAATGGCAATTCTCTAGGAGGATTTCTAACAGCATTGACAATTTCTTGCATATTAAATTTAAATAGAATTTCCCTAATCCACTCTCCTCTAAATTTGCATATACGAACCTGTGTTCTCACCTCGCTTTTTATCAAAGATTCAATAGCAGATGCAGTGATAAAGTGGGGAGTCTTGTATTACTAAGACTTGATTACTTTCTCAAAATATACTGCAGAATGCATACTAAAGTTCACTTACTACTTAATAAAGTGTTGTAAATAATTGGAAATAAACTATAATGTCAAACAAATGGACAAAGAATTATTTGAAATATCGTCTGTCTTTTTTTAATCACTTAACTTGCCAGTTCTCAAAACTCCTGATGTTCAGAATGCGTCTCCCATTCACTAATATGAATCAGTGAGGTTCTGCTGGAAGCAAAATGTGTATATTAACCATCAGCACCTCGTCTTGGTGTCAGTGATTTTCACAGGGTTATAATAGTGGATGAAGGGACTGCAATGATACCTGGATTTTAGGGGAACATTTGTTACAGAATCTCAAGCCTTAATCGAAAAAATAAATTAAAATTGGCTTTAATCTGAGCACGGTTATATGAATTGAAAAGTGGCTGAAGGAGCATAATCCAAGTATATGGGTACGTCTACACTACGGGATTATTCGGATTTTACGTAAACCAGTTTTGTAAAACAGATTGTATAAAGTCGAGTGCACACGGCCACACTAAGCACATTAATTCGGCGGTGTGCGTCCATGTACTGAGGCTAGTGTCGATTTCCGGAACGTTGCACTGTGGGTAGCTATCCCATAGTTCCTGCAGTCTCCCCTGCCCCTTGGAATTCTGGATTGAGATCCCAGTGCCTGATGGGGCAAAAAATATTGTCACGGATGGTTCTGGGTACAGCCTCACCCCTCCCTCCATGAAAGCAGCAGACAACCGTTTTGCGCCTTTTTTCCTGGGTCAACTGTGCAAACGCCATAGCACAGCAAGCATGGACCCTGCTCAGATCAAGATAGCAATCATGGACGTTGTAAACATCTCGCGCATTCTCATGCAGTCTGTGCTGAACCAGGACCTGCAAAACCAGGCGAGGAGGAGGTGGCTACGGCAGCGCAGCAACGAGAGTGATGAGGACATGGACACAGAATTCTCTCAAACCGCGGGCCCCTGCGCTTTGGAGATCCTGATGGTAATGGGGCAGGTTCTACCCATTGAACACCGATTTTGGGCCCGGGAAACAAGCACAGACTGTTGGGACCGCATAGTTTTGCAGGTTTGGGACAATTCCCAGTGACTGCGAAACTTTCAGATGCATAAGGGCACTTTCATGGAACTTTGTGACTTGCTTTCCCCTGCCTTGAAACGCCAGAATACCAAGATGAGAGCAGCCCTCACAGTTGAGAAGCGAGTGGCAATAGCCCTCTGGAAGCTTGCAATGCCAGACAGCTGCCAGTCAGTCGGGAATCAATTTGGAGTGGGCAAATCTACTGTGGGGGCTGCTGTGATGCAAGTAGCCAAAGCAATCATTAAGCTTCTGCTACGAAAGGTTGTGATTCTGGGAAACGTGCAGGTCATAGTGGATGGTTTTGCTGCAATGGGATTCTCTAACTGTGGTGCGGCGATAGATGGAACCCATATCCCTATCTTGGCACCGGAGCACCAGGGCACCCAGTATGTAAACCGCAAGGGGTACTTTTCAATGGTGCTACAAGCACTGGTGGATCACAAGGGACATTTCACCAACATCCACGTGGGATGGCCAGAAAGGATTCATGACACTCGCGTCTTCAGGAACACTACTCTGTTTAAACGGCTGCAGCAAGGGAATTACTTACCAGACCAGAAAATAACAGTTGCGGATGTTGAAATGCCTGTAGTTATCCTGGAGGACCCAACCTACCCCTTGATGCCATGGCTCATGAAGCCATACACAGGCAGCCTGGACAGTAGTCAGGAGTTGTTCAACTACAGGCTGAGCAAGTGCAGAATGGTGGTAGAATGTGCATTTGGCCATTTAAAAGTGCGCTGGTGCACATTACTGACTCGCTCAGACCTCAGCGAAACCAATGTCCCCATTGTTATTGCTGCTTGCTGTGTGCTCCACAATCTCTGTGAGAGTAAGGGGGAGACCTTTATGGAGGGGTAGGAGGCTGAGGCAAATCACCTGGCCGCTGATTATGCACAGCCAAACACCAGGGTGATTAGAAGAGCACACCAGGAAGCGGTGCGCATCAGAGAAGCTTTGAAAACGAGTTTCATCACGGGCCAGGCACGATGTGACTGCTGTGTTTGTTTCCCCTTGATGAACCCCCCCCCCCTTGATTGACTCATTCCCTGTAAGCAACCCACCCTCCCCCTTTGATTACAGCTTGCTTAAGGAAATAAAGTCACTATTGTTTAAAAAGCATGTATTCTTTATTAAGTCATTATAAAAAGAGGGAGAGAACTGACAAGGTATCCCAGGTGTGGTTTGGGAGGAGGATAGGAGGGAAGGAAAAGGCCACTAAAAAAATTTCAAAGTAATGACAGCTTTTTGGTTTTGCTATCCATGGGGGTGGAGTAGGCAGGTGCATGAAGCCTTCCCCCATGCATTCTTACACGTCTGGGTGAGGAAGATATGGAACATGGTGAGGGGTGACAGTGGTTACACAGGGGCTGCAGCGGCACTCTGTGACCCTGCTGCTGTTCCTGAAGCTCCACCAGACGTCGGAGGATGTCAGTTTAATCACGCAGCAGCCCCAGCGTTGCTTCGCGCCACCGCTGATCTTCCTGCCTACACCTCTGATCTTCCTGCCACTTCTCATCTTGAGCGTCCCTCCTGTCCTCATGTTGGTCCCTCCTGTCCTCACGTTCACTGGCATCTTTCCTATAATTTGATACCACATCCTTCCACTCATTCAGATGAGCTCTTTCATTGCGGGTCACTTCCATGATTTCCGAGAACATTTCGTCTCGCGTCTTTTTTTTCCGCTGCCTTACCTGAGATAGCCTTGGGATGGAGTAGGAAGGCTTGAAAAATTTGCAGCTGCATGAGGGAGGGGAAAAAAGGGAGAGAAGTATTTAAAAAGATTCATTTTACAGAACAATGCTTATACTCTTTCACGGTGAACAACACTATTCATCTTACGTAGCACATGTGATTTCACTACGAGGTCGCATTTTGCATCTTAATATTGAGTGCCTGCGGCTCTGGTGTTAGAGATCTCACAGACGCAGGTCCGGGCAGCAGAATTCAGCTTGCATGCAACCATGGTAAGCCGTTGTCTTTTGGCTTCTGCAGCCTTCATATACACAGTGCCCTCCTTTCCCAAATACCAAGCAAATCCCGTTCAGTGCTGCTTCTTTCCTGTTAACATGCAGCAGCAAACCCCCCCCCCCTTCCAATTCCCTGGGATGATCTCCTTACCCCTCCCCCCACCGCTTGGCTGGTAGCAAGGAAGATCCCTGCTAGCCAAACACGAAAAAGCTCAGCGCTATTCCCCCCCTCCCCTTCCCCTGCTTGGCTACCTGCAAGGAAGGATTTCTCTTAAGCAACAGGCAAACAGCCCAGTAGAAATGGCCATCTCTGTCCCCTTAATTAAATTCCTGAATTTCAGCTAGGTTACCATGAACGATATCACTCTCCTGAGGATAACACAGCGAGATAAAGAACAGATGTTGCTTGAATGCCAGCAATCACCGGGATCATACGCAGCTAGGGTTTGTCATGCAATGATACCAGATTAATTGCTACATGCATGGTATTGTCAAGTGTCCTACCATGGAGGACAGAATAAGGCTGCCCTGCCCAGAAACTTTCTGCAAAGGCTTTTGGAGTACCTCCAGGAAAGCTTCATGGAGATGTCCCTGGAGGATTTCCTCTCCATCCCCAGACATGTTAACAGACTTTTCCAATAACTACTGGCCGCGAATGCATCCCAAGTCCTCGGGGCAAATTAATCATTAAAAAACGCTTGCTTTTAAACCATGTTTTATATTTACAAAGGTACACTCACCAGAGATCGCTTCCATGGCTTCATTGTCTGGGCTAGTGGCTTAGGAGGGCTGGGAGTGTAATTCCGTCTGGGTGAGAAAAAGCTCCTGGCTGTTGGGGAGAACGGAGTGCTGTGTGCTCTCTGCAAGCTTGTCCTCCTCTTCCTCCTCCTCCTCCTCATCTTCCCCGTCCGCAGAATCCTCAGCCATGGCTGAGATTACCACCCCCACCTCGGAATCCACGGACAGGGGTGGGGAACTGGTGGCGGATCTCCCTAGAATTGCATGCAGCTCAGCGCAGAAGCGGCATGTTTTCGGCCCTGCCGCGGACCTTCCGTTTGCTTCTTTGGGTTTCTGGTAGGCTTGTCTGGGCTCCTTAACGTTCACACAGCACTGCACTGAGTCCCTGGTGTGACCTTTCTCCATCATGGCCTTGGAAATGTTTTTCAAATGTTTTTTCATTTCGTCTTTTGGAATGGAGTTCTTTTAGCAAGGAATCCTCTCCCCATATAACGATCAGATCCATTACCTCCCGTGCGGTCCATGCTGGAGCTCTTTTTCGATTCTCAGGAGACTGCATTGTTACCTGTGCTGATGAGCTCTGCGTGGTCACCTTTGCTGGTGAGCTCTCCACGCTGGCCAAACAGGAAATGAAATTCAGAAGTTCATGGGGCTTTTCCTGTCTACCTGGCCAGTGCATCCGAGCTCAGATTGCTTTCCAAGCAGTCACAGTGGTGCACTGTGGGATACTGCCTGGAGGCCAATACCATCGATTTGCAGCCACACTAACACTAATCCGACATGGCAATACCGATTTCAGCGCTACTCCTCTCATCGGGGAGGAGTACGGAAACCGGTTTAAAAAGCCCTTTATATCAATATAAAGGGCCTCGTTGTGTGGACAGGTGCAGGGTTAAATCGGCTTAACGCTACTAAAATCGGTTTAAACGCGTAGTGTAGACCAGGCCTGTGTCAGTGTGAAACGAGGTATCCAATCGCAACTGCCTGGATTGGGCCTTGTTTCATTTAATGTCTTTGTTAATGAAGTGGAAAAGATTAAGTAGCACATTGATTAAATTCACAGATGATAGGAAAGAGGATGGTGCTGCAAACATCACTAATGATATATTTATCTCATGTTAAGTTGTTTCATGTTTATGGAAAAACACAAGTTGACATATCTTGAGAAAAATAATCTGAAATATGGGTATTCCAGGGGAAGGCTATCGAAGAATTCATCATAACTGTGTTCACAGCATTGCAAGACTTGCCGTGTTCTAAAAGCCTGCCTGCTACGCCCAAAGACAGAGAAACGCGTAACAAGAGGGCAAGAAGAGGGAAGGGAAAGGTGGGTGAGGTAGACAGTATGTTGGATGGGAGGACGGAGAACAAAGCTGCTGAATTCAAGAGAAATGAGGAGTAGGGTCCACTATGGACTGTTATTTGCAAATCCTAATCGCTATATTCTGCACTCAGGTACTACTATGTTGACTTCTAAAATTGCGCGTGCACACACACACTCCATTTTATAGATGGGTAAACTCAGAGCTAAGACTAGATTTTTTTTTTTTCCAGACTCCCTTTCTTTTACCACTTGACTATGCTTCCACTTCATTGACCAAACCTTTGTCTCAGTTACATCATAAGAGTAAGGGACCTAATAGCCTCCTGTTCCCAAGTATGGTGGTTCTGTAGTGGCCTGAACATCATGATGATTAGTCTTCCAGAGTGGAAATGAAGGACTCAATGCCTGCTCTTTGGGGCCAAGGTGCAGAGTCACAGGGCATAGATTGCTTGTAAATTGTATCCCCATCTCCCACCCATTAGTCATCCCTTCTCCACAGAAACCCTTTCTCCTTCTTCCCTCCTAAAAGGGCTGTGGAAGTAAATATAAACCCAGGACTTCAGTAATATTTTAGGAGCAACTGTCGGGGGTGATTCAGGGTGCAGGGTCATGGACTCTTCTCTGATTATTTTTTTTTTTACCCATTTTTGTGGATTCACTAAACAGACTAATCCTCACTCATTTTTAATTTCTCTATTGCAGAGGAATATGCCTGTAAGGAATAAAATTTTTATGTAGAGTAGGAAAAACACTGGAGTTACTTCCCCTCTAGTTTAAAAAACCCAAAACTTACTCTGTGTGTGCATGTGTGTAAAATGCAACTATCAAGATAATACTGCCAAGGTAATTTAAAAAATATATATTGGAAACAAGGGGTGAAAATAGCATTTTACATTTGACTTTGGTGAAAAGGGCCAGGCAATGTGTAGCAAGATTTTGCTGGTGTTCAGAAACACAACTGTTATGAGATTGGATATCTACTGTACCACTAGGCAACTGGAAGTGATATGAACACTCCTGAGTCATGCATTTCCTCTCTCAACTAATTGCTGAGTGATAATTTATTAAAGAAATGGACCAAGTCAAATGACAACTGTTCAATTCATTATATACCTATTAACTATACATAAGAGATGAACATGGTAAAAACATTACCATAAGCGGATACTTTGTATTACAAAGATTGGTACAAGAAGAATTTCTTAATTAATGGTTTACATGCATCAAATTAGAAAAATAATTTAAGAATTTAAATCTTTTAAAATGTGATTTGATTGTGGTACTTAGAGCTGACACTAACAGTTAAATGTCTGAATTGAAGTGGCTTTCCAAATCTATTTTTAACGTTCTTGTACTATCAGAACTTGTACTAATCAGAAGTAAATACAGTGCAACTCTGTCTTCCCATCTCAAAAACCACGTGATAACATTTTTTCACTATAACATTCTTCTGTTTGGCAGAGCTTGTAAATGGGAAGTATAAAAGCTGCTGAGTGTTGCTTTTAAATCAGGGAGATCCACAGTTGTGCCACATTTTATAACTGTTGGTGAAATGAAATAAAATACGTAAACAACTGTTAATGAACCACTGCTATGATCAATATTTTGTGTGCACAGAAATCGCCTTCCTCTGCAGCGTGGGGCACGGGTCACTTGCTGGAGGATTCTCTGCAGCTTGAGGTCTTCAAATCACAATTTGAGGACTTCAATAACTCAGACATAGGTTAAGAGTTTGTTACTGAAGTGGATGAGTGAAATTCTGTGGCCTGCATTGTGCAGGAGGTCAGACTAGATGATCATAATGGTCCCTTCTGACCTTAATGTCCCACCAATCTTTGTGCCTATGTGGTGGTGTTACATCAAAGGCACCGATTAGAATCAGGGCTCCATTGGGCTAGTCTTGAACAAACTTATAGTTACTGCCTTAAAGCATTTCTGGTTCGAAACAAGAATCAAAAAGTGTGTGTGACAAACAATAGAAGGAAAAGAGAGAGAGAGGATGGCTAACAGTGATAAAATCCCACAGTTACATACCTTAGTTCTCTGCACAATTTGGTATGTCAGAATCATTTATTTATGGGGGAGATGGTTTTTAATTTAGTGTCAGCTATCCCAGCTGCCCCACAACTGAGTGCATGTTGGTTTACTGGGTTTCTTATCGACCTCATGGCTTTTGAGGGATTTGAAAGATGAGAATGTAGTGGCTGAATGGATTCATTCTGTGAAGATTTTCAGTGTGTAAGGGACAGCTTGGAAGAAAGTATGGAGACACGCGAGAGCGAATTGGACAGCCAGTTCAAGATTGGCATCGTTAACAGAATGGAGGAGGAATGTGTGAAGTATGATTAGAAAAAAGGAAATATTTTGGATGAGGCAGAGTTATGAAGAGTCTTAAATGTGAGGATAACTTGTATTTGGTATGGTAGAAAACAGATTCCGGAGAAAGGTGTGTGAGGTGTGGCTGTGTTTAGTGCATACTGGAGAAGGGGGCAATCTGGGAGTTGGAGATGCCAGAGAGGTTGGCAGTAACCAAGGTGTGACATTGAGGACTTGAACCAGAATTCTAGCTGTAGGGACAGGATTCAGTTTTGCTTTAGAAAAGTATAGAGAAGAGAGATGCCAGGATTTGAGCACAACTTGGATCTCTGGCTTGCTAGAGAGAGTCAAGTCAGATGGTACCCTGGCCATGGGTTTGAGGATTAATGTTAACAGTGCCAGAGAATAGGCAGAATTGAGAGGATTTAGGAAGATATATGCTATTTTGTATAGCACATTTTAAAATGTAAGGTTGTGTATCATGTTATAGTAGTCATTCCTATAGGAAAACGACAACTTTTAATTTCCTGCCATGTTTTCTGGTTAAATATCAGCAAAAATTGTTGCAATAGGGCAGGCTTTGGTATTTAATTTTTTTTTTAAATCTGTTTTTGAGACACTTAAAAATGTTCAGTGAACTTTAAAAAGTGGCTGTTTTTTACCAAACTTCTCCCTCTCTGTGCTCCTCCCACCTCTCTCCCTCTCCCCCACAAAAAATGTAATGTTTGGACTAAGAACAAACATAAGAAATTTCAACCTTTAGTGTGTTTTATCCCTATCCTCCTTCACCTCTTTGAAAATAACGTTTTTTTGGGGGAAAGAGGGCTTTGAAATTAAAATGTTTCCTCAGCTGTAACTATAGAATTTTTATTGTAATATTGTGTGACTACTGGAGAGTTATGTATGCTAAAGTTGTTTTATCTTCGCCCCAGGTTCCCAGAGCAAAAGTATACTTTGTATATGTAATACATTTCTCCAATTCGATAGTAGCATTTCCTCTTACTTGCATATATATGATCATGTGATGGACTACAGTATGTAGTCAAGCCACAATAAAACCAAGATAGGTGTGAAAAATAGACTGAGTATATGCGTGCTACTTACTCTAGCAAAAAACAAAGATTAAATGTATTTAATCAGAGTTACCCTGGAATCGAAACCAGTTTCTGTCTTTTGAGTCACAAAAAGCTGATTGAAAAGGTCATTGTGGCCAGCTGCTGCATGTTTCTTTCATGCTAACCACATAGATTATATAACTCTCGCTCAACCTTGCTATGTTGGTGAATGCTTTTGAGTACATTTGTGAGTTAACATTAGTTATCAGAAATGTCAGGTATTACAGGCATAGTGTTTGTTTTGGCAAAGAAATGGAATTGCATTGTTTGGTTTGGACTAACTTCCTTGTTTGTTTGTGTTCCATATTTTCCCAATTATCTTTCCCGTGAACTTACAAACCCAAGGGCAAGCTTTTGCTTTCCAGTAAAAATAAACATTGATTTCTTTCAGACTAGCAAAATTCCTGATGGCCAGGAGTCCCAGACAACCAAAAACATAGTCCAGACAAGAAAAATGTAATTACTACCTATTAGACAATATGTTGAGCTGAGCTTTACAAGTGGCTGAGCAGCATGTCTCACCTCACGCTGCAGAAGAGAAGGTGCTTGCTACTTGTTTATTTTTAAACACCACGTATAAGCAGCAGTTATCAGTTTGCACATTACTGAATTCCTCCCATAGGTCTGCCCATCCTATTTCGCCCCAAACTACATTATGTATAAAGAACAGGAGTACTTGTGGCACCTTAGAGACTCACAAATTTAGTTCAGCATAAGCTTTTGTGGGCTACAGCTCACTTCTTCGGATGCATAGAATGGAACACACAGACAGGAGATATTTATACATACAGAGAACATGAAAAGGTGGAAGTATGCATACCAACAGGAAAAGCCTAATCAATTGAGATGAGCTATCATCAGCAAGAGAAAAAAAAACCTTTGAAGTGATAACTGAGATGACCCATAGAAGGTGCGAGGAGAACTTAACATAGGGAAATAGATTCAGTTAGTGTAATGACCCAACCATTCCCAGTCTCTGTTTAAACCTAAGTTAATTTTATCTAATTTGCATATTAATTCAAGTTCTGCAGTCTCTCTTTGGAGTCTGTTTTTGAAGTTTTTTTGTTGCAAAATTGTCACCTTCAAGTCTGTCACTAAGTGGTTAGAGAGGTTGAAGTATTCTCCCACTGGTTTTTGAATGTTATGATTCGTGATGTCAGATTTGTGTCCTTTTATTCTTTTGCGTAGAGATGTCCGGTTTGGCTAATATACATGGCAGAGGGGCGTTGCTGGGACATGATGGCATATATCACGTTCCATTCTATGCGTCCGATGAAGTGGGCTGCAGCCCACGAAAGCTCATGCTGAAATAAATTTGTTAGTCTTTAGAGTGCAACAAGTACTCCTGTTCTTTCTGCAGATACAGACTAACACGGCTGCTACTCTGAAACCAACATTATATATGTGTTCTCCCAATGGTGCAATATGGGCTTGCTTGCCTTCATGTGACAGAGACAGGAAAACCAAGATGACACATTTTCCCCTTGCTTTTTTTTTTACTGTAACCTTAGTGTTAGTTTCCTGTCTCTCCTGTAAAATATACTTTTAAAGTCCAGGCAGAGGTCTAAAACCCTCCCAGATCTGCAGGATGTTTTGAGTTTCAGGCACAGCTAGTACCATTCACATAACTTCCAGGGCCTAAGCTTCTTGGAGGAAGTGGCGGGGAAGGTCTAGTGGCAAGTTTTCTGCTTTCTCTTTCCAGCGGTAGGTGGGACTAGAGATAAGTCTCTCCTAGTGAGCTGTTCTCAGCACACTACCAGCAGGTCTCCAAGTGGGCACTTTCTTTGCCTCTTGTTTTCCTCAGACTCTGTACCTGTGAGAAATCTTGTTTTAAATAACTCCGACCAGACAAGCTAGTTTCAAGACTCTATTTGGTACCAACCAATATAATAATTTCATGAATTGTAATTTTGTATCAGTGGCAGTTGCAGGACATTAAATGTATGAAGTGTATTGGCTGAAATAATTACGCAAGAGTGAAAACCACCAGAAGCAAAATAGCAACATTTTTCTTTCATTAAGGTGCCTCTTTCCACCTTGTCCCACTTGCTTGTTACTTCCTCAAAGTTCTGCAAAGGGTATTCGTTTTACGTAAATTCCCAGTTTTGCTTCTGTTGGGTTTGTTCATGTGCTGTTGGTTTCTAGAACTTGGAAGAAATTTGAAACTCTCTCTTTCTTAGTAGGATGGACCTGTAACAGGCAAGACACAACTTGCAACTTCTTACCCTATAGTACTCCTCCTCCTCTTTTGTTGTCACGTTCTATCAAAAAGTCGATGTTGGTCACTGTGTTGGCCAGTGACAAAAAAGTATAATAATGCAAGTAATTTTGGACAGCATTTTGAGGCACAATACCAATTAGCCTTTCCCTCTACTGCATACTGAATGTCCAGATTTGGCATCAGTTTCTTTGATGTATAATATCATATACCAGAGGCTTTAAAAAGAAAGTGTTCATTATTTTCCCCGTTTGATCAAGTACATCCTTGTAGCTGCCGTGTACTCTTGTATACAGATTATGGAGTTCAGATGACTGTTTAGAAGGACTGTTTAGAAACTAAGCTCTGAATAGTTCATTTAAAATATTTATGGTACATTCTTACACTATAATAAAGGCCAGCTCTAAGAAGAAATTGTAAATAAAACTACAGCTTAATTTGAGCATGGTCATGTGATGGAGTTTATTAAAAGAAAATTTTGTTTTGATTTGTCCTTCTAATTATCCCAAAATGATCCTTCTAAACATTATATCCATATGACCAGGTCTCTGTTCTTAACTGCAATTGTTTTGACACAATTTGCACTGATTGTAATATGTTGTTCACATTGAATGTGGAAAGCTGACTGCTTCCTTTTGAAAGCAGTTTCTCCTCTATATCCTGAGCCATGTCACTGAAAGGATAGGATAGACATTTAGGCTCTGTCTACAGTTAAAATTTGTACTGGTATAGCAGTGTCGTGGTATGAAAAGACCCAGGCCCCTAACAGATATAGTTATGCCACCAAAAACCCCAGTGTAGAAGCAGATATGCTGACATAAGAGTGCTTCTGTCAACATAGCTAACATCGTTCAGGGAGGTGGAGTTCCTACACTGGCTGGGAAGCTCCTCCTGTCAGCGTTTGTTGCTACGCTCGGAGGCTATGCCAACATAGCTGTGCCATCATAGACTCTGTCGTGTAGACTGAGGCTTGGTCTACGTGGAAAAAAATTAGGTCATCTTAACTACATTGCTCAGAAGTGTAAAAAATCCACCCCACCCCCCCCGAGTGGTGTAGTTAAGATTCTTCCATCAACCTATCTACTACCTCTTGGGGAGGTGGATTACCTATGACAATTGAAGAACCCCTCCCATCGGCATAGGCAGTGTCTGCACTGAAGCGCTACAGTGGCGCAGCAGCAGCACTGCTACTGTAGCTCTGTTCCGTAGATATTTACTACAGCCACGGAAGAGGTTCTTCTGTCACTATAATAAATCCACCCCTCCGTGAGGCCATGACTAATTCTTCTGTCATCCTAATGGTGTCTACACAAGGCCTTAGGTCAGTGTGATTACATCTCCCAGGCATGTGAATTTTTCATACCTCTGAGCGAGTTAGCTAGGTCAGTCTAAGTGTTTTAGGTGTAGACTAACCAATAGTCTGTGTGGGTGACAAAGGGAGACTGTCAAATGTAGGAACCCACTGCAAAACTGTATAAAAGAGGATGAATGTATTTTTTGAATTTGTGCTTGAGAGGTGCTGGGGAACATCCAAATATTTGCACATACCAGCAAATACTACTCCTTTTACACTTGTAAACATTCAGGTGACTTGCCTAAGGTCAGAGGGTGGAGCTGGGCATGTAATCCAGGAGACTGATTCCTGGTTCAGTTGTCTAAACCATTAGACAATAGTACGTTCAATATGAAGCACATATTGTTGTGTAGTAAATCGTTCCAAAAAGAGGCACAAGTGGTTTGAAAGAGAATTGCATGTGACACCTAACTTGCAGATTATGTATGGTTATGTCAGTTCCATTTGTTTAATATATCTTCTTGATGTTAGTCATAAATCTTCACAACTGTATTGGGACTTGCATGTGCATAAGGAAAGCTATACATCAAATTATGCTATAAAATATTGCAAAGGGAGTACTGCTTTATATTATGACCTATTAGTGATGGAATAATTTATTGGAAGTTAAATGCATCAGAAACCTTGTAGCAAAAATTGCTTATAATGTCATAAATATTTTCAGTATGACGTATTTACAAATATTTGAAATCCAGTTGTACATACTTTTTATTTAATTGAAAAAAAGTTTTAAACAAAATATTATACACTGAAACTTTAAAACTTGAATTGTGCCATCATAACTGCTTACATTTATATAGTGCCTATTATTCCAAAGCACTTTACAAACTGAAAGTGACATGTACTTTGCTGACCACTGAATAGCAATCACCGCTGGTTTAAGAATGTTATAGCAACTTTGCATAACAACTTCAGACAGAAAGTGAAGAATACAATATCCTATTGAATTTGCAGTGGAAATATAGGTTGACAGAAATGGTTACCAGAATTAGTAATTGTTTACACACCAAGACTAGTGTCACCACTGTGAATAGTGAATTGAGGTCTTTAATACCACATAGTGTCCCCTAACTCTGCTCTGGAGCTTGGTTTTAATAAAGGGAAGAGTTTTACCATATAGGTAATGAACACCCTTTCAAGCAGCACCAAAATGCTTCTTGAAACTCTACCCCGTCAAGTATGGCCCCTATTTAGCATGTGCAATATGATGCTGTTACAATACGAGATGGCTTTTCTTATGAAATTCCATATAGTTGCAGGCAAAATTTTTCTTCAGTAGTTGGGGCATATAAGTTTAACCTCATGGATGCAAGCAAATGAAAAACATACAATGAAATGTTACTAAATATTTATATATATATATTGTTAAATTTACTCTAGGTTGGGCAATGCAGGTTGCTGCCTTTATTTTCATTCAGAGGAAGTGGGAAGATGACAAGAACCACTTTGAAAATATGTTGGATTATTTCTGTGACATTCGTGAACCACTGCAACTCCTTATCTTTCCTGAAGGAACTGATCTCACAGGTAAATTAATTGTTCTCTCCTCTTGGATGTAATCAGGTAGGAATTTGTATGTATTAAGGAAATAGTTCCTTAGTTAATAGTAAAAAAAAAAAAGTACCAAGTGACTATGGATTCTTGTGAACAGTTGGTGTTAACAGATAATCTAGTATATCAGTGTGACAGGTTGGGTCACAGAAATCCTCTTAAAACTGCCGCCTGATGTGCTGAGAGTAACTGTAAGCCCGTTTTCCCTGGCAACTCAGGACTTCAGTACGCTGCCTGGTTATGCAGACTCGCTAGCCTGCTACAAACACAGACCCAGGTCTTAATCACGTCCCCCAAAAGCTGCACACTTAACTGAAAACAGCTTAAGAAGTGTTCCTGTCTCCAACACCCAGATACCCAGTTCCCAATGGGATCCAAACTGCAAATAAATCCGTTTTACTTTGTATAAAGCTTACATGGGCTAAACTCAAATTGATCACCCTCTATAACACTGATAGAGAGATATGCACAGCTATTTGTTCCCCCAGGTATTAATACTTGCTCTGGGTTAATTAATAAGTAAAAAGTGATTTTATTAAATATAAAAAATAGGATTTAAGTCGTTCCAAGTAATAACAGACAGAAACAAAGTAAGTTACCAAGCAAAATAAAATAAAAACATGCAAGACAGAAACAAAGTAAGTTACCAAGCAAAATAAAATAAAAACATGCAAGTCTAAGCCTAATACAGTAGGAAGCTAAATGCAGGCAAATCTCACTCTCGGAGATGTTCCAATAAGCTTCTTTTACAGACCAGACTTCCTCCTAGTCTGGATCCAGCAATCCCTCACACCTCCGTAGTTACTGTCCTTTGTTCCAGTGTCTTTCAGGCATCTCTTTGGGGCGGAGAGGCTATCTTCTGAGCCAGCTGAAGACAAAATGGAAGGGTTTCCCGGGGCTTTATATAGTCTTTCTTTTGTGGATGGAAACCCATTGTGTTCTCCTGTGCAGAATCACAGCTACAAGATGGAGTTTTGAAGTCACATGGACAAGTCACATGTCCATGCATGACTCAGTTCTTTACAGGCCAACGCCATTGTTTACATGTTAGTTTGAACGTTCCCAGGAAAGCTCAGATGTAGTTTGCCGTCTCTCAAGGTCCATTGTCAGCTAAATACTCCCAATTACTTGAATAATCCCTTCACACTAAGTTGACCAAATCTGCCTTATGTGCTTCCTACAGCAAACACTTTAAATACAAGCATTGAGCCAACACTCATCGGCAGCGAGTTCTGTGGGACCTTGGTGCCTCGGCACCAGCTCCAACACTGTGTGAGGCCAGGTCTCTCCCTCAGTCCCGCCTTCCACCCCAGGCGCCCTCACCCTGCGCATCCCCCGGGCCATTTAAAACAGCCCGGGACCCCCACTAATCACCGGCACCGCAGCGGTGCTGAGCAGCTTCCTGCCTGCTTGCTCCACGTGGCTGCTGGCCCCTCCCTGCAGCCCCTGGGCAGGATGGGTCTGTGTCCCACCCCAAGCACCCCTGTGGCCAATAATCTGCGGGGGCAGTGCCGGGGGATGCAGCACATGGAGACTCTGGGCCCGCCCTGCCTAGGAGCCCCAGGTAAGCGCCGCCCCCCCTCCCCCAGCCACTCCCAGAGCCTACACCTCTTCCCATCCCCAAACTCCCTCCCAGAGCCTGCACTTCTTACCCTCTCTTGCATCCGCAACCCCTGCTGCAGTCGGGAGCCTGCACCCAGCACCCAAACTTCATCCCAGAGCCTGCACCCCAGACCTCCTCCTCCCACCCAAACTCCCTCCCAGAGCCTTAGGCAGGTGGGGAGCAGAGTTGGGGGAGGGGGGGAGGCAGGTTCTAGGTACCACCAAAATTTCTACAAACCTGCCGCCCCTGCCAACGCTCATAACTTTAGAAATAAAAATGTTACATGCATACAAATAGGATGAATACATTTATTAGAACATAACCTTTGCAAAGATATGTTACATGGCATATCTAGCATAAAACACGTTCCAGTTATGTCATATTTACACTCATAAACATCACTATATTTCAGATTGGTACTATATATAACTTCACTCAGGGTTTAACCAATATTTCCTACTTCAGATGAGTTTTTGGTCAACTTCTATTAAAACTTTCAGTGCCATTTGGATGTATGATGCTTTGAATAGGAGAGGCTGTTTTTTAAAGTCTGACAAGATTGTACAGCCATGGGTAAGTCACTTAGCCTATCTGTTCTTGAGTTTTCTCCACTGGTGGACGTAACAATGCTTACCTCCTTTTCTAAAATGCTTTCAGACCTATGGACAAAAAGTGCTAGATAAGTGCTTATTACATTACTTTTCTCTGCTTGGTGTTACAGGGAGAAATTGCCTCAGAATATTGGATATAGTTGTTCCTAGAGTGATACAAATATTTTATAGCTCTCTTTTTTGTAAAAGGCAAACTTTTGATTTATCTAAATCAAGTGTTAACATGTCTACTCTACTGAACTAATTTATACTGAATTAGAAGACAATAATATTTGTTGAATCTTCTGTAAAAATAACCACCTTTTAAATATAATTAATTTAGGAAGTCTTATAGTAAGTTGCTAATCAATATTGAATTGAAATGTTGATTATATTATAGCTCTTTTTATACAAAAATTTTCCTTAACACTTTCTCGTTCTTTAAGTATGTCTTAGGGCATGGCTATACTTCCAGATGTAGAGCGCTTTGAGTTAAACCAGCCTTCGTACAGCACAGTAGGAAAAGCGCTGCAGTCTGTCCACACTGACAGCTGCAAGCGTACTGGCGTGGCCACATTAGCAGCTCTTGCAATGGCCACAGAGAGCAGTGCATTCTGGTAGCTATCCCAGCATGCAAGTGGCTGCAACATGCTTTTCAAATGAGGGGGTGGGGTGGAGTGTGACAGGGAGTGTGTTGTGTATATGTGGGGGGGAGAGTGGGTTTTTGGGGGGCTGAGAGCATGTCAGCATGCTGTCTTGTAAGTTCAGACAGCAACAGATCCCCCCCCCCCCCCGCCTCTCTCTCTCACACAGCATTCCACAGTAATGACTGATTTTTCTCCGAGCAGGTAAGAATGCCAGCTGTCAGAAACGGAGCTTTCAAAGGGCGTATCGGCATGCCTGCAGTGATTCCAAAACAATGACAAGAGTGACCACTTGACTTGAGGGGATTATGGGACATTTCTGGAGGCTGATCAGAGCATAGTAATGCAACATCTCGTTCACACTGATGTCCGGGCGTTTGAGCCAATGCGCACCAAGTGTTAATCTTCTTGCCAAGGTGGAGTACCAGGAGCGCTCTAGCCCTGGAGTCAGAGCGCTATACATGCCTTGCCAGTGTTGACGGACAGTGCGCTAGGATGCCTGGGGCTCCTTTAATGCGCTCTGACTCGCATATGTAGCCAAGCCCTGAGGCTGTGTCTACACTAGAGAGCTTACAGTGGCACAGCTGTACCAATGCAGCTGCACTACTGTAAGCTCTCTAGTGTAGCCGCTCTTTGCCGGTGAGAGAGCGCTTCTCCCGTCAACATAATTAATCCACCCCTAACCCGCAGCAGTAGCGCTTTGTGGGCAGAAGCTCTCCTGCCCACATAGTACTGTGCACAGTAACACTTATGCTGGTGTAATTTATGTCGCTCAGGTGGTGGAACATTCATAAGTGATAGTGTAGACATAACCATAGTAGTTGCTTTTGGTAGCAGAGAGTCATGAGGATTTAGCTAAACTGGTCTTTTACCAATGAGTATGTACTTTAAGAGCTTTGCTCTAAATTCTACTCCAGCCACATGTTCTGATTGGATTTTATTTTGAAGCCAGATCTGAAAATATTTGGTTGATTTATCAGTATCTAAAGTGTGTTGCTAATTTTTCTCCCATTTCCCCCATATCCCCAGTGAGTTTATAGATGTGGCTGGCAGATTGGCATTTATAGTGCCTGAAGGTACCATAATCAGATTTTAGGCGGTTCTAGAAATTGTCTTAATCTGATCCATGCTCCCAAAGGATAATGAATTGACTGACTATCCTTGGACAACTTCTCCTGACATCCTCTTGTTTAAATTAATAAATTTGCTTGTAGAGCAAGGAAGGAAGGTAGAAAAAAAATCCATCCATTCATCAACACCCTGCTGTAGGTTTTTTCTTCCATGGAAGGAATAGCTTTCCAAATCATAAGTTCCTGGAGAGAATTCCCCTCCTTTAGCTTAGATCCATGGGTTGAAATTCTGGTCCCACTGAAGTTAATAGCAATACTCCCTTTGACTTCATTAGGGTCAGGATTTCATTCCTGGCTTTCAGAGCTGTTGTTGCCTCCTCTACAGTCATGAAAGACTTTTTTCCCTACTATGCTTCCAGGCGACTTCATTTCTAATCCTTGTGTCATGGTATGAACCCCCACTCTGAACTTTAGCATCCAAAAGATGGGGTACCATCATGAATTCCTCTAAGCTTAATTACTAGCTTAGATCTGATAGGGCTGCCACCAACCAGGACTTGCAGTGCCTGGTACACTCTGGTCCCCCCAAAACCTTCCCAGGGGACCCCAAGACCCAGACCCCCTGGATCTTAAAACAAGGAGGAAATGACTATCCCCCCCCTTTCCCTCTCTTAGACTTCCCCTCCCTGGGTCGTCTGGAGAGGCTTCACAAACTCACTGGTGAAACAAGATCCAAATTCCTTGAATCTTAACACAAGGGAAAATAAACCCTTCCCCCACTGTGTCCTCTCCCAGGCTTTCCTTCCCTGGGCTGTCCTGGAGAGAGAGACAGATTCAAGCTCCGTGAATCTAAAACAAAGGGATATTTGCCTTCCCCCTTCTCCTTTCCCCCCGCCACTCCCTGGTGAGTTTAGACTCAATTCCCTTGAGCCTTAACAAGGGGGAAAAATCAATCAGGTCTTTTAAAAAGAAAAGCTTTTAATAAAAGAAAGAAAAAGTAAAAATTGTCTCTGTAAAATCAAGTTGGAAAATGTTATAGGGTCTTTCAGCTTATAGACACTAGGGAGAGTCCTCCCCCCAGCACAAATACAATCCTTCCAGCAAAATACACATTTGCAAATAAAGAAAACAAACAAAAAAGACTAAACCGCCTTTCTAACTGGTACTTACTAATTTGAACAGAGGAGATTTTCTCATAAAGATTGGAGGAATCTGCTTACATGTCTGGCCCCTCTCAGAACCCAGAGAGAACACACAGGAAAAAAAAAAAAAAACCCAAGAAGCACAAACAAAGGCTTCCCTCCACCGAGATTTGAAAGTATCTTGTCTCCTGATTGGTCCTCTGGTCAGATGTTCCAGGTTTACTGCTAGTTAACCCTTTATAGGTAAAAGGGACATTAACCCTTAACTATCTGTTTATGACACCATGTCAGTCCTTTGTATGAAAAATAGATTTTAAAGAATGAGGAAAGAGTTTCCTCTTTGTTTTTCTGTTTTGTGGTTAATAGGGAATTGGTTGAACACTGAGACAACAATAGCCTCTTCACATCCGTGCTGTTAACGTTGACTAAGGGCATGGCTGCCTTGAAGGATTAAGTAAGTCTCTGAGAGACCATACATTAAACCAGTTAAGGAAAAGAAAATGGCAGTGCATATGCCATCTGCAATAATAATACAAAGACCATAGCCTGAACTTAGACAAATGGCACGAAGACCACCAAGTAAGAAATTCATGGTGGTCAGACGTTTCACCTACTATCAGAGTTCCTATGCATACTGTTTTCACTGCAAAGAATAGAAATTCAAAAAGAATTAAGCTATTTCTGTGGTAGCAGTTTTCCTTTGCTAATGTGCACATATACTTACATCTCTCTGGTTCCCTTTCAAGGTAGGTTATTGAAGAGGTGTTGAAATTCCATCTTCAGCATCTGATTATTCTCCATTTTTTTTAAACATTCATTTTTGATCTCATTAGTTGAAAGACTGCAAGGCAATAGACCAACATCCATACTGATACCGTTAAAACTATCAGCCTCCATCAATACCATTAACTTTATGGTGTGTTTGTCTTGTGTCACTGCAGGGAAGGGATAGCTCAGTGGTTTGAGCATTGGCCTGCTAAACCCAGGGTTGTGAGTTCAGTCCTTGAGAGGGCCATTTAGGGATCTGGGGCAAAAATCTATCTGGGGAATTGGTCCTGCTCTGAGAAGGGGGTTGGACTAAGTGACCTCTTGAGGTCCCTTCCAACCCTGATATTCTATGATTCTCTTGGAGAGGTCCCAGTGGGTTGGTGGGCAAATGCTCTTCTTCCCATAGGGATGTTACTTAAATCTCATCGGATTAAATCTAATGTTCAGTTTTTTCTGGCTGGCACACTTCTGTCAGCTTTGGCCATTTCAGAGCAGTTGGATTGCTCATTGGGGCCAGTGGGTGTGGATGGATGTGCTCCATATCTTGGGGAAAAGTTGAAGTCTCTTTATCTAAACATTGTGAAGAGCAACCAGACCCTTTAATGGTCTGAACCTTGATGGATCAGCTTGTGGACTCCATGCTTATGCTCATGAGCAGTTGTTCACAGAAATAATCTCTTTGATTTCAGTGGGACTACACCTGTAAGTTAACTGCTCTCTAGTGCAGGCTTGCAGTCTGGCCCTATGTGTTTAGTAGTAACAATTGTTTTTAAAATGGTTTAATATTTATTCTACAAATCTGCAGTTTTCTGCGTGTATCTTGTTTCTTACTGAATTACTAGTACCCTCAGTCTCTTCACACTTAGCTCCACCAATCAGAACATCCCTATGCCATAATTTTTCCAGAACAATCTTGCTTTTCTATCAGAACTGAGGGCTTCTACACGAGATGTTATATAGGTATAATTACACTGATATAGTCTGATCTCTATAACTATACGAGTATAATGCCTGTGTGGGCACTCTTATTCTGGTGTAAGAATGGCTTTTTTTCCAGTTTAGATACACAAACTAAACTGGAAGAGGCACTCTTGTACCAGAATACGTGTGTCTATATGGGCAGTTATACTGGGTTAGCTATAGCATTTCAGATCCACACCCAGCCTTATACTGGTTTAACTTCTCCATATAGTTGTTCCAATTTCAAGTTAAACTCATTCCATAGAATCGTGTCTCGTTTTGTACAAAGCAGTTATTTAAAAACGCTAAACCTGATGTCTCGCATTCTAAACTAAAAGTGATTGCTACCTTGTGCAATATAAAAAAAACATTCTGGAGTGCTTGCTATTAAAGTAAATATCTGTCCCTGTCTACCAGTGATTATCTTTTTATGTGAACCATTAAAATACACTTTTTAAGATAGTATAGAAGACTTGACAACACACCTTTGCCAATTAATTCTGAGCAAGAAAAAAAGTATGCATAGTTATCAGTGTGTCAAGTATGTATCAGTTATCAGTTATATCAGTGTGATATAACATTTAAATGAAACGTTATGTGAGTATATGGAAAAATCACTTTCAGGAAGTTGTTATCCTATTAACATGTCACCACTCATTGAAACCCCATATTTCATCTTTTAGATGATATAAAACAGAGTTCCTGTACTCTCGTGGTCACTACAGATTCTATGGCATACTTTGCAAGAATAGAGGCATTGGCACATGTGTCCTGGCCAAATTACGAGTTTGGTGGCTACTTCTGATAGTGGGCAATATAAGTAGAGAAAACTGGATACAATACTCTTCATGTACCTTACTGTATGATTGCTGTGGATTGTTAAACTGCTACCATTTTCCATCCAAAGGTTATCTGCATGACAGTGGTAGGTGAAGTGACTTCTCCTTATGGAAAAATTGTATAATGCTTTAAGATCTTTTGGGCAGGTCTTACATAAATAAAAGACATGGCTGCATTTTAACTAGTTGAGGGTAATGCCCCATGCATAAAGTTTATAAGGCACTTTAGAATGAAATATGCTATATAAAAATATGAATAATAGTAATTGTTTTCTTTTTCATAAAGAATTTATTGCAAACTATATGTATAGGGGCTGGGGAGAAAACATTTTTTTTAGGGAGGTCATCATTTCACTTTGAAACACGTTGGAGTTTGGGCAAAATGCATCAGACTATTTCCTCTTTCTCCTGCCCCACCCCTACCCCCATGGTTCAAAATTCTGTTGCAAACACACTGCAGAAAAGAACCCCCAACAAATAACAGAAGAACAAGTAGTTACTCTTTCTGAATTCCAGAGCTCTACAACAATTCAAAGGAATCTTATGTCCAGTGCTTCAGAAGCCTCAGCATAACCCACCTTTTTACATGTTCTCTTGCTATAATTGAACTCTTTGCCCCCTGTCCCTCAGCCCCTAAGAATTTTTAATGAGTCCATTTTATAAATCAGACTAGTGAGGCATGATGTAGTCCAGATCTCTGCAGGAGTGTTATGATATGAAATAGAAGCTGTACTCTCTTAGGAGTAACTGCAGTGCCACATTTGTTCCCTCTCTTCATGGTTTTCCACTGAGCATTGTGTGTGTTCAAGGGCAATGGTAATGCACAACCTGATGTGTAATAACTTGAAAATGGCATTAATGTCTTTAACAGTTCTCAGATAGTAAAAATAAGAATAGTTTCACAACATGTCCTTAAGTAGAATGTTAACAGTGCATAAATATGACTGAGATGGACACTGTGCAACCTCCCAAAATAGATGGATAAATGAAGCTGCTTAATTCAAAGGAAAACATAACGGAGAGTGGTCAGTTATTCAGTTTTGTTATGTGGGACCAATGATAGTTGGAGAGCATATGAAGTCTTGAGAGTAGTGGCATGGGTTTTCAGCCAAGGCCAGATAGGATAAAAAGGCGGTGGTACTGTCCTTAATTCTACCTGCTGGTGACGCCAAAATGAAATGGCACTCACAGCTGGTTGATCAGATCTTGCTGATATGGCTGTCCTTCCATCCTGATAGCTTTGATCAGTAGCACAATAGTTGCATTTAAATGGTCATAACTGAACTTCAGCTTGAACACCTACTTCAGATGAATGGAGCAGTTCACAACTCTTACGTTCCACTTAAGTAAAGCACATAAAAACGTGCATAATTTTAAGCACGTGAGTAGTTCTGTTGACTTGAATAGGGCTTCTCAAGTGTTTAAGGTGAAGCCTGTGCTTAAGTGCATTGCTGGGTAGGGGTTGTGGAACTATTGTTTTAGGTAATCTGCAGATTATGCATACGCTACCTCATGGTTACACATGGTTCATGTTTTGAAGGCTTTTTCTGTGACTTAAAAAAACGTATATCATGGATTACAAAATTAAGCTAGTAGGGAAAAGTACCAGCATGCTAAGATGTTCTGAGTTTGTACGTTGTTCAGTGTTTGGTTTTCAGCAGTAAAACCATCTTAATGGCTCATAAAAGCCCATGTCTCCCAAAGTGAACTGAGCCCTGAGTGATTACTGTGAAATTCTTCCTCTAGCCTCTTTAAAAGTCCATGAATTTCTTGTCACACCCTATATAACGCTATCCAGAGTAACACATCAAAATTCAGTGAAATATGTGGATTTCATTAGGATAGTCAAGCTTTGAGTGCAGGGCTTTACAAAATCCCACAATCACCTTTCAAGGTAATTATTCCTATCTTACAGATGATAAATTGAGGCACATAGTGGGTGAACTACTTTCTAAAAGTGGCAGAACTGGGAATAGGACTCTGGTCAGAATACCTTTATTCTGCTATTTATTATTTAACATTTATGCTGTAGTAGCACCTAAAAGCCTCAGCCAGGTTGGGCCCCTCTTGCTAGGCATTGTGCAAACATAGAGAAACTGATCATTCCTACCCCTGTGATTTTATAATCTAAAATACAAGATATAACAGATGGATGAGACAAACAAGGGTATAAGAGTAAGGGCAGAGGAGATAGACTAAAAAAATGTAATAGGATGTATGAAATTTGTAGAAAAAGTAATCTCAACTCACCTCCTGGTTATTTACTGTAAGCATTAGAGATGAGGCATTCTAACCAGTAGAGACACTCCCTCCCTTTATAGTTACCTATTTAGACAACCTAGGTCAAATGTATTTCTGCCTATGTGAGTCACACTTTTAATACAATAAATGTTTTAAAATATACTTGGATAAAAATAACAGTGTACGCACTGAAAGACATCACAGAAGCAAACAGACTCTGACAGGAGACACCCGCAAGCCTCAAATAATGTCAGTGTATGTTTCTATCGTACAGAGAACGTACCCATGTAGAATTTGAGTACACAAACTCAAATGCAATGTGCATCTTTGTTTTTAGGGCATGTTTCTGTAGGATTTTCTTTATAGAGAAACTGAAACAATCAGCTATAACTATGTGGCTCAGGGCCACACCCCTGAGCAATGTAGTTATACCAACCTAACCCCTGGTGTACAGAGAGATGTGTCGATGGGAGGGCCTCTCCTGTTGATGTAGCTCCCACTTCTCGGAGAAGTGGAGTATCTATGCCAGTGGCACTCAACCTTTCCAGACTACTGTACCCCTTTCAGGAGTCTGATTTGTCTTGCATACTCTGTCACTTAAAAACTACTTGCTTACAAAATCAAACATAAAAATACAAAAGTGTCACAGCACACTATTGTTTACTTTCTGATTTGACCATATAATTATAAAATAAATCAATTGGAATATAAATATTGTACTTACATTTCAGTGTATAGTATATTGAGCAGTATAAACAAGTCATTGTCTAGCTGAAATTTTAGATTGTACTGACTTCGCCAATGCTTTTTATGTAGCCTGTTGTAAAACTAGGCAAATATCTAAATGAGTTGATGTAACACCTGGAAGATTTCTGTGTACCCCCAGGGATACATTTACTCTGGGTTGAGAACCACTGATCTATGCCAATAGGAGAAGCCTGCCCATCGCCATAGGTAACATCTTCACTAAGAGCTACAACAGATCAGCTGCACTGGTGCTGCTGCAGTGCTGCAAGTGTAGACAAGCCCCCAGTCAGCTTTTGAGTCAAATTGCTGCATACTGTATGTTTAATTATGTTGTCCAACATTTACTAACTTCAGTGACAGTTGTAGGCAGGAGGCTCAGAAATACTCTGTTACTATGTGAACTTGAAGATTTTGTAATTAATTCATGTAATCTATTTTGGTATAGCTCATAGCTTCCAGAACAGAATTTTCACGTAGAAACCAATACTGCGTATACTTTTTCAATGCTCTGTCATCTGAAATTCTTATACAACACTTTGAGACTGCGGTTCTTAATACCCATTAAATTGAGTCTTATGGATACTCCCTATTACATTTTAGCTTGGAAAAGAGGTCATTAAAATTCCATGGAATGTTTAGTCTGTTTTACTTGTAAACGGTGAAAGGCTCAAAAGAATGGGAACCATTTTGGCTATCTGATAGGTGAAGGGTAGCAGACAACCTCAGTTAAATTGTACATTTTAATATTTGAAATGTTTACATACCAGACATTAATTAAGTTCCAGTTGTACTTTACTTTTGAAAGTGCAGTTCATTGATTTCCATAAAAATAGAACATTCTACTTACTGCTTCTCTCCTTCCTCTTAAATATTTACTGTATAACTTGGGCTTCCTGTATTATCTAAACTACAATGTTTCAACAGAAAGGAAATGTCATTAATAAGAACTACCAAGTTAATGTCACTTGCACTCTCTTCGTCTTGAGAGTTGTCTTACATGTCACTCTGGCTGCAGCAATGCTTGGGATGCACCTTCTTGTTCATGACATTTTTCCATTATTTTGAATGGAGGTAAGATTCCACACACCTTTTTTTTTTCTTCCCGTTGTCTACCTCTAGGGCAGTTTGTTGGAAATGAACCAAGCAGAAGTCTGAGTCATATTCTCTTGATAAAACAAGCTTTATTATTAATAGAAGGAAAATCAAATTGATAAGAGAACTTTTCATAACATACCTCATCTGAATTCTTTGCAAAGCTCAGTGGGGTACGAGCACCTGGCTTAGTTGCCGTGAAAAAAGAAAAAGCCTTACATTTCGAGAGACTACTGTCCACTCTTTCCTCTTTCATCAGGGAGCCTGAGCCACTCACTCTTTCTGTGTCTTAAGCCTTGTCTAAATGTGCAAATTGACAGATTTGGGTTAAACCAATGCAGTTTGCATGTGTAGACAAGGCCTTATGCCCCTCTGCCAAGACCTATTTGTCAAATCTCTACTCAGTGGTTTTATTTGATCTTGGAGGTGTTCTTTCCTAACTCTTAGCCACCTTAATAAGGCAAGGTGATTGGATTTTGATGTGTGTGTCCATTTTTCCTCAGCTTAGGTGTTAGGTCATGTTAACTCAGTCTATCTCAGTGGTTCCCAAACTTTAACAACCTGTGAACCCCTTTCATGAAAATGTCAAGTCTCGTGAACCCCTTCCTAAAAATGAATATTTCCAGGGATTTTCTCCTTTACCTGAGTATAAATTATAAAAGCAGTGATCTTGGAAATACACAGTTTGTTTTTATGACATGCTTATTACACACTGTTTATTATTATTATTATTTGTCATTACAGTATTTTTATTACATTATGGAAACTGCAACTCCCTTCCAAGATCTCACTTTCATAGCATCTGTCACTTTGAATAAGTCTTTTTTAAGACTAGATTTCTATGTTTCATCAAGGAGTGTCAGATGTGAAACAGCAGGGAGGTATTTAAGAAGTCAACTCAGAGAGTTCCTCCTACACAAGCATTCAGGCCTTGAGCAGTCCAGGCAAACAACACACGCTACAACAAAGCTTAAACTTGTTCTTCATAATAATTTTAAAAACGTCACTAACTGCCTATTTCATTTTAAAAACAGCAAAAAAGATCCACCTCCCTTTCCATTTCTTATAAGGAATCTTGAAATTTAAATCTCCTCAGTGTGATAGATAGACTTGCTTTGATCTGCTTAGCTCTTGGAAGTCCAGGGGCTCTGGGCTGCTGGCCCCATGCTGCCCGGGGTCTCTAGGGACAGCTCTGTCCGCCATTAGGGATTTTTTTCCTGAGAACCCCCTGTAACATTTCGTGAACCCCCGGGGGTTCACGAACCCCAGTTTGGGAACCACTGGTCTATCTGTACACATATTAAATGTTAGTCTCTCATCTAAGTAGAATGTATTTGCCTCATAAGTTTCTCTTACCAATGTTTCCACTTGCTATGAAATACAAATTGACAGGTACAAAATTCTATGTCTGATGTGATAGATATGGCAATTTTCTGCAATATCCCAAACAAACCTTTTTTAAATAACTTTCATGTATCTTAGGAGTTTGTTATATTAAAAATGAAAATGTTCATGTATTATTGTGGGATTGTATGTTTACATCTCTGAGAGAGACACGACTAATGTAAACCCTGAGAAGTATTATAAGCTTCAGGGACTCTTTTATTCAGGGTTCTTGTTTTGTTTGTAATATGTTTTCCCTGAAATACTTTCATCTGAGGAATAAATGTGCTTGCTTAGAAGGAGCTGTGTGGTAACTTAACTGTGGGCAATTATGCTGTTTATAGCTTCTGGAGAGAAGGCAAAGCAGGCCTGTTTACGCATCTGATTTGCTGGGGAACTCACAGTATAGGCAGGAAACTTCTGCAACCTGGAAAATCCTCAGTCAGGAGGGAGACATGGGTCTCTGCAGAGGGTGACAGCTGAGGAGCCAAGAGCCTAGAATGGGTGCCCTTGCTAGACAGTAGTGGGGAAATACAGCTGCAGTTGCCCTGAACTATGGTGGCAGTGTATGTGGCTCTGGAACAGTGTGAATTATATATGTGCCAATAGCTTTGAAAGCAAGTATCCTAGAAGGAAAGACCACAGAGAAAAGTCTTGATAGACTTTTTGGGGAAGGAATAGCAGAAAAAGAGAGAGGGCAAATGAATTATGAACCACTGAAGAAATATCGGCTGGTTGAGCTATGCAAAGAAAAGCAGCTCAAAACTGAGGAACAGACAAAACCATAGCTAGTCAACTTGCTATATTCTAAGAACCAGAGGAGGAATGATGGTCCAGGTTCATGGGGAACGGGAGCCTGCTGGCAGAGGGTCCACAAGCAGGGAAGCTCTTGGAGCCAGCTACCTGGCGGGAAGCAGGGAAGAGGCGGAGAGAAGAAGATAAACTACATCATTGCAACAGGGAATTGTGGATCAACAGTTAGCGCAGGAGAGGCTACAGCTGGAGAGGGACAGTGTGAGTCTGGAAACTCAGCTGCTTGCAGAGCTAGAGCAACAGTGTCAGCTCAAGTGAGAAGAGGAGAGCAGGAAAGCCAGAGCCAGCACAAGGAGAGGGAGAAGAAGGATCATCAGTATCAGCTTGCGATGAAAAAACTGCACTAGCAGGACTGTAGTCTGATAGATGAAGCCAGTTCCTACGAACCTTTTCCATGGGTGGCATAGACTCCATATTACTTCCTTGCTTTAGGAAAGGGGTTCACATGGATGCGTTTCTGAAGGCTTTTGAACTGCAGTGTGAATTGAATAAGATGGGGCAGGAGGAATGGTACGGTATCGAACTCCACTACGGTTAGAGACAGACAGCCTTGTCCATTTTCACACTTACAGACAAAGAGGACTATAAAGATTATGAGTTTAAATTAGGGGTTAGGTAAGGGGTTTCAGCTCAAATTAGGGGTTAGGTAAGGAAATGAGGAACTGGTTGGGGACTGGGGGGGGGTCACCAAACTCAATGAGACCTATGAATTAACAGGTATTGAACAGTTTTATAAACTTTGCATCCTGGCGCTCCATTCTCCTCTCCCCATTCCCTGAAATCATGATTAATAGACAAGAATCCTAGAGACATGACCAAATCTGGGAAATGAGCTAACCAATATGCAGAGGGTCTGAGAGGAAAAATCAAGGGAGATGGGGACAAAGCTGACTCTCCCAGAAGGGAGAGGGAGAACTTGCCAGAAGGGAAAATGGGCTAAACCAGACCTGGGGAGGAGGCAAACCCTAACGGGCCCAAAAAAGGAATCTGGGGAGTTGATATATTTTTATTGCCGCAATTCTGACTTGCTGGGTAACACACAGTGTAGTAGACAGGGAGTTGGGCAGCCTGGAAAAACCCATCAAGAGGCAGAGACACGTGGGTCTCCACCCAAGAGTGATGATGGCTGAGGAGCCAGGAGCCTAGAGTGGGTGTCCTTGCTGGCCCATGGAAGGAAAATACAGGTGACAGCAGGTACTACCATATGTTCTCTCATTGTGCTGTCAGAGGTAACCTTTTTTTTCTTCTTCAGTCTTTGACTGACTTACAAATCAATTTGTGTGCGCTTTATTTAGTAATTTAAGGCACAGTTTGGCAGTCTGTTCTCCCTATTCAGCCCTCCAGAATATGTTAGGTGTCCTTTCAGTATGGATAGGACATGAGGCCTGCTCCAAGCTCACATCTTAATTACCTGGAGGGGTACCAAGATGAACAAAGGAGTAGGGGAGATGGGATGATGGCAACATCAGTAACATGACCTATTTATTCAGTGATGACTGTTGCACAGATCCTGGGTGGGAGAGAGGAAATTGAATGTCACAACTTTAACGTTAGTACCTACTTTTGATCATTCAACTACAAATTAACTCCTAAAAATAGCTTTGGGCTATTTTCTTTACGGTTTCATTTAAAATGAGTTCTTTGATTTTTTTTTTAATTATTATTATTATTTTAATATATGATTCCGCAATAGAAGATTGTGGTGGTGATGGGGAGTCCTGAGAGGTGGCATGGTGAAACTAATACTGAAGTAACTGCAGTCCTTTGAGATTAACTTCTTATTGCTAAAGTTCCCAATTGATATTCAAAACATTTTAAATAACATTAGTATAATTTCTAAAGTATACTCCATCCTAATCAGTGCTTCTCTTCCAAAGACACATGAAAGAGAAGTTCATATTGAAAGCCATGGAAAAAATTGTGGTCTGCTGCCTTTAAGCCCATCAGTTCAGCTTTCAAAAGCATCTTAAGTGACTTAAATCA
The DNA here is from genome assembly GCF_025201925.1 of Gopherus flavomarginatus. NCBI lineage: Eukaryota > Metazoa > Chordata > Testudines > Testudinidae > Gopherus > Gopherus flavomarginatus. The sequence goes on along the minus strand of NC_066620.1, from coordinate 58,911,022 downwards.
TTTAAGGTATACTGGAAAACTATACCCATCACCAGTATGTGTCTGTACCGCCTATTTTTTTTACACATCAACAGGTATTATAAAGTATCAGAGGGGTAGCCGTGTTAGTCTGGATCTGTAAAAGCAACAAAGAATCCTGTGGCACCTTATAGACTAACAGACATTTTGGAGCATGAGCTTTCGTGGGTGAATACCCAGTTCCTCAGATGCATGTAGTGGAAATTTCCAGGGGCAGGTATATATATGCTAGCAAGCAAGCTAGAGATAACGAGGTCAGTTCAATTAGGGAGGATGAGGCCCTGTTCTAGCAGTTGAGGTGTGAAAACCAAGAGAGGAGAAACTGGTTCTGTAGTTGGCAAGCCATTCACAGTCTTTGTTCAATCCTGAGCTGATGGTGTCAAATTTGCAGATGAACTGAAGCTCAGCAGTTTCTCGTTGAAGTCTGGTCCTCAAGTTTTTTTGCTGCAGGATGGCCACTTTAAGGTCTGCTATAGTGTGGCCAGGGAGGTTGAAGTGCTCTCCTACAGGTTTTTGTATATTGCCATTCCTAATGTCTGATTTGTGTCCATTTATCCTTTTCCGTAGAGACTGTCCAGTTTGGCCGATGTACATAGCAGAGGGGCATTGCTGGCATATGATGGTGTATATTACATTGGTGGATGTGCAGGTGAATGAACCAGTGATGGTGTGGCTGATCTGGTTAGGTCCTGTGATGGTGTCGCTGGTGTAGATATGTGGGCAGAGTTGGCATCGAGGTTTGTTGCATGAATTGGTTCCTGAGCTAGAGTTATTATGGTGCAGTGTGCAGTTACTGGTGAGAATATGTTTCAGGTTGGCAGGTTGTCTGTGGGCAAGGACTGGCCTGCCACCCAAGGCCTGTGAAAGTGTGGGATCATTGTCCAGGATGGATTGTAGATCCTTGATGATGCGTTGGAGGGGTTTTAGCTGGTGGCTGTATGTGATGGCCAGTGGAGTCCTGTTGGTTTCTTTCTTGGGTTTGTCTTGCAGTAGGAGGCTTCTGGGTACACGTCTGGCTCTGTTGATCTGTTTCCTTATTTCCTCATGCGGGTATTGTAGTTTTGAGAATGCTTGGTGGAGATTTTGTAGGTGTTGGTCTCTGTCTGAGGGGTTAGAGCAGATGCGGTTGTACCTCAGTGCTTGGCTGTAGACAATGGATCGTGTGATGTGTCCGGGATGGAAGCTGGAGGCATGAAGTTAGGCATAGCAGTCGGTAGGTTTTCGATACAGGGTGGTGTTAATGTGACCATCACTTATTTGCACCGTGGTGTCAAGAAAGTGGATCTCCCGTGTAGATTGGTCCAGGCTGAGGTTGATGGTGGGGTGGAAGCTGTTGAAATCGTGGTGGAATTTTTCCAGAGTCTCCTTCCCATGGGTCCAGATGATGAAGATGTCATCAATGTAGCGTAGGTAGAGAAGGGGCGTGAGTGGACGAGAGCTGTGGAAGCGTTGTTCCAGGTCGGCCATAAAGATATTGGCATATTGTGGGGCCATGCGGGTGCCCATAGCAGTGCCACTGATCTGGAGATATATATTGTCATCAAATTTGAAATAGTTGTGTGTAAGTATAAAGGCACAGAGCTCAGCAACCAGTTGTGCTGTGGCATCATCAGGGATAGTGTTCCTGACAGCTTGTATTCCATCTGTGTGTGGGATGTTTGTGTAAAGAGCCTCTACATCCATGGTGGCTAGGATGGTGTTTTCTGGGAGGTGACCAATGCATTGTAGTTTCCTCAGGAAATCAGTGGTGTCACGGAGATAGCTGGGAGTGCTGGTGGCATAGGGTCTGAGTAGAGAGTCCATATATCCAGACAGTCCTTCAGTGAGAGTGCCAATGCCCGAGATGATGGGGCGTCCAGGATTTCCGGGTTTGTGGATACAACCCATCAGCTCAGGATTGAACAAAGACTGTGAATGGCTTGCCAACTACAGAACCAGTTTCTCCTCTCTTGGTTTTCACACCTCAACTGCTAGAACAGGGCCTCATCCTCCCTGATTGAACTGACCTCGTTTATCTCTAGCTTGCTTGCTAGCATATATATACCTGCCCCTGGAAATTTCCACTACATGCATCTGAGGAAGTGGGTATTGACCCACGAAAGCTCATGCTTCAAAACATCTGTTAGTCTATAAGGTGCCACAGGATTATTTGCTGCTTTTACAGGTATTATAAACACACTAGTAGGTCTTGTCCTGTAAATGTCAATATATAGAAACACTTTGCAAAAACTCTACTGGCAAGGTTGATATTGCATGTAGGAGAGGTGCATCAGGTTGTCCGGCATTGCTATAGTATGCAGCAGTAGGGTTGTCATAAACAGATAGTTAAGGGTTAATAGAACAGGAGTACTTCATGTCTCTTTTGACTGTAAAGGGTTAACAAGTTCAGGGAGCCTGGCTGTCACCTGACCAGAGGACCAATCAGGGGACAGGATACTTTTAAATCTTGCGAGAGGGAAGTTTTTGTGTGTGCTGTTAGCGTTTGGTGGTTGTTCTCTCTGGGTTCTGAGAGTGACCAGACGTACAATCAGGTTTCTCTCGAATTTCCTTGATACAGGTTCTTATAGATTCAAAATAGTAAGTACTAGGTGGTAAGGTGAGTTAGGCTTATGTTTGTTTTCTTTATTTGCAAATGTGTATTTGGCTGGGAGGAGTTCAAACTTGTATTTTGCTGAAAGGATTTTAATTTGTACTTGTATACTTAGGCTGGGAGGGTATTCCCAGTGTCTATAGCTGAAAGACTCTGTAACATATTCCATCTTAAATTTACAAAGATAATTTTTACTGTTTTTCTCTCTTTTTAATTAAAAGTTTTTCCTGTGTAAGAACCTGATTGTTTTTTTATTCTGGTGTGAGACCCCAGGGGACTGGGTCTGGATCCACCAGGGAATTGGTGGGGAGAAAGGAGGGAAGGGGGAGAGAGGCTAATTTCTCTCTGTGTTAGGATTACTGTCTCTCTTGGGGAGAGAGAAGAAGGGGGGGAGGTGCATCTTCCTCTCTGTTTTAAGATTCAAGGAGTTTGAATCACAGTAATCTTCCAGGGTAACCCAGGGAGGGGAAGTCTGGGAGAGGCAACGGTGAGGGAAAGGGTTTACTTTCCTTGTGTTAAGATCCAGAGGGTCTGGGTCTTGGGGGGATCAGAGTATACCAGGCACTGGAATTCCTGGTTGGTGGCAGCGCTACAAGTACTAAGCTGATAATTGAGTTTAGAGGAATTCATGCTGGTACCCCATCTTTTGGACGCTAAGGTTCAGAGTGGGGAATTATACCATGACAAGGGTATTAAGTGTGTATTTCTTCCTTTACATGTGCTATGCATCAGTAAAAACAGTTATCCAAAATTAAATGTTCACAGTTTACATTGTTAGTACTTAGAATTGTTTTGAAGCCAAACTATGAAATACTGAATGCTCACCAACAAAAGGATGGATGGCAAAGCCTTTTGAATTTCTTTCCAGAGGAAAATATGGTAAATGCTAGGAGAGACTGTCATGCAAATCTTATTTTTGGTAAACAGATTTTTTTACTTTAAAATATTCCTAATTTTTTTAATCATAAAAGTTGTCTTTTGGCTTAGCGACCCTGAAGATGCAGTGACACCTTTCTTTTCCTGCATTTCCCTGCCTCATCTGTTACACGCTTCCCAACTTCTGCAACAGGTAAAGCAGGGGTCCTAGAGACAGCAGTCTCCTTTAATACACAAACATTACTCATTCCCAGAGCAAAGAGAATGAGGCAGAGGTCCAGTGGGAGAAGCAGTATGTGACCATGTAATTTAAGACTGTATCATAAGGCATTTGCACAGGCAACTGTAATTCTGGCACTTCCTAACTTTTGAGTGCTTGACTTGCAACCGTAATAGTGTTATTTTAACATAGCTCTTTTGGGATGTTATATGTAGATATTGTCTGCTCATCATCCTTTTCATTGACTGATCTTTTTCTAGTCTTCTAGTTTTCAAAATGCCAGGAACACAAATAGTTAAACATCAGCTAGAACCCTCAGCAACAAGTTCTGTGTCTGCCTGCAGCTCTCTGTTGTCATATGCACTCTGAATGCACTAAGCCAGGACCACTCTTGGACATCTCCTCATATCTGCCTGCAATTCCCCCTCTTATTTAGCAATATGAGAAGGATCGGATGGCTGCAACTTCCCCAACACCCGTTCATGATTCCCCTCCCACTTGGTGCAGAGACCCTCCCTAGATGAAAATGGGATCTAATTGGCTTCAGGTGCTCTAATTGGCTTCAGGTGCTCTAATTAATCTATAGCAAACTTTCTTCCTCTTACAGGGAATAAGGCTCCCTTCTAACCCTCTCCTGCTGCCCTCTGGCCATGCTGTATCACATATTTTAATGTTCCTCAGATTTCCTAGGTTTGGAAGCTTTTCTTTTAATTGTAATGTTTTTGTTAATGTATCTTTATGCATTGAAAAATTGGAAGAAAATATGTTTGGACTCTTTTGGTTGCATTAATTACTTGTTCCCTGGAGGTACTCCATAGTATGCCATAGTGGTTGCTGGGTAGTAGCTATTATTGTCTCCAAATTAGGTGGTCAGTAAGCCACTGCTCCACTCTTAATTTTTTAAGGGCAACATCCATGAAAGATTGCATTCTGTGTAGTATATAGTTCATTTTTGCTTGTTAAGTTGAAAAATTATTTCGCACATTGCTAATGCATAGTATGTTCATTAACCAAAAGGAGGTTCTCTATATAAAGTAACACACCTACCAGTGAGCAATAGAGAGAGCCTGTGGTTTAGAATAAAAAGAGGCAGACTTGGCACAAATGAGCAGAGTGCCTTACTAACACAATGATTGGGACTAATCTCTATACTCATGCCTTTGGTTTTTGTTCTACAAATGAATTAGGTAACAAAGCATGACAAAAATTAAAAGGAAAAGGAATGATCTGTACTTGATCAATTTTGCTAGCTTATTAGGTGACAACGGACTTTTCGTTAGCATTCTCAACTTTATTCTCTGTTAGCAATGGTTGATTCTAATAACTCAGTTTTCTATGTGCATTGGGTTTTGTATTGATCAGACACAGATTTTGTTCCACACCTCTGTTGCTGGACTGTCCATTTTTGAACCCCAAAGGTGTTGTTTAATAAATACATTTAATGAAATTTTTTCCTCATGTTGGTATGGGGAGATCCTAGATGTCTTTTGGCTTAGCGACCCTGAAGATGCAGTGACACCAACGGAATGCAGCAATCAAGGCCACTTTGGATGCATTAATTTGAGCCGACAGTTTGAATAATTCTCCCATACATGCCATAAAACAAATGGATTAATGTCCACTCGTCTACAGAGGTTTTCTTTTTTTTGTCTGGTTTTGGTTTGCTGAGTGGGATGTGTAGTAATTATTCCTAAAGACTTGTGCAGTTACCTTGCATACAGGAAGACTCTTGCTGCTGGACAGTGAAAATCTTTACTTCACCAGGTTTTCACCAGAACTGCTTTCAGGTGGCTTGTGAATACTGTGCTTACAATAGCAAGCCCGTATTGCTGCAGAGGGGAATTGGTTTAAAATCTAATGTACTGTATATAAGTGCAACTCAAATTTATGATTAGACTAATGACTAAAGCCTGTCAAGTTAAAAATGCATAAGCTGGCTGACAAAAGTATTGATTTAGTGCAGTTGACTAATTGCTGTTTGTCTACATTTAGAAAACGTAGCTTTTTATTTTCCAGCTGGGAATAAGGTACTTATAACAATTCTGTTTGACACAAAACATTGATGTTAAAGGTTTTCAATTCATAATAGCAAAGCTTACGCTATTACAAACTGCAGTACCTTTTGAGTTAAAATGTCATTCCAGTTTCCGGCACTTACGTAACTTGTACACTGCAATAATCATTTTATTATGTCTTTCAATATATAGCTTTGGTAAATGTGAGAGACAGGTTAATTAAGAGTACGCCAAAGAGTAAAAAGATTTTTTAAAATAATCATATAAGGAAAAAACCCTCACAAGTTGCTGTATCTCATGGTATTATGAATCTAATCAAAAGCACCTTCAGAACAGTGCTGCAGTGATGTACTCTGTGTGCTGCTGTTGTATTTGGGGCTGTTTATAATATTATGAAACTTTATAACCCCTACTAAGATTCATGTTGTTAATGTTCTTTTTTTTTTTTTTTTTTTTAATCTTTAGCCAATACCAAAGCCCGCAGTAATGAATTTGCTGAAAAGAATGGACTTCGGAAATACAAATATGTCTTGCATCCACGAACTACTGGTTTCACTTTTGTAGTAGAACGTCTAAGGGAAGGTAACATTTCTTTAGATATGTATTTACTTTTCTCTTCTGCAACTTCAAATAACTAATCTCAGGAAAACCAGACAATTGACTTTAATAAACTAACTACTCCAAAACACTATTAGAAATGCAATAGATACCCGATATGAGAAGACAACTTTCTTTTTTTCCTGCCATGATTACAGTGTTTGCAGTATAGTGAAAAGATTAAAGCAGTCTTGTGTTTATCAGATATTAATATAATTTGGAACATCCACAATGAGACAAGAAACCACTCCCTTGCTCCAAATTTTTTTTAATACTATAGGTTGGTTAATGATTCAGGGCAGGAAAATAACTTTGGAAATCCCTACGACTAACCTTAATGTCTGTACCTATACTTAATCTTGGGGGAGGATTAATATTTATTTGCATTTATAGTAGCACCTTGGGGCCCCAGTCAGTGATCATGGCTCCATTGAGCTAGACGCCGGACAAACATATAGCAAGACTGTCTCTTCTCCAAAGAGCTTATTATCGAACTATAAAATGGGACACCAAGTGATTACAATAATCAAGGGGAGTATGAAGAAACAGACTACTATGAACATCATAAGCAGTGGGTCACAACACACCATTGTTGAAATTTTAGTAGGCATCTTAGGTTTTCCCATACATTGCATGTGCTTTGTCTGACTTGTGGTAGTATGTACTTCACTGTTACATACACAGTATAAAGGTTTAATTGGAGGGGAGGGATAGCTCAGTGGTTTGAGCATTGGCCTGCTAAACCTAGGGTTGTGAGTTCAATACTTGAGGGGACCACTTAAGAATCTGGGGCAAAATCAATACTTGGTCCTGCTAGTGAGGGCAGGGGGCTGGACTCAATGATCTTTCAAGGTCCCGTCCAGTTCTGAGAGATAGGATATCTCCATTAATTTAAAAAAATTTGCTTAAAACTTCCCACAATTAAGTCTGTCTTTGCTGTATTAATGCTACTATCTTTGGATTCTTTTTCAATTAAAGCAAGATTTTTAACTTGTAATCTAGTCAATTAAAAAAAGGTTTAAAATAATTTCAGATTCTATATTTGTTCTGGAGTCACCTCCCCAATCCTTGTGGTTTTAAGTAATTTTCTTGTATTAAAAATATGTTTTTCTCTCATGTTGCTGTGTAAAAAACATGTACAAACAGGGCAACTGATTATAAAGGGAAAACACTAAAAGTAATTTTATACAAAGTTCTGTCAGATGTACAAAGTTGGAGAAAAAACCTGAAAAAACTAGTTTTTCTTCCGATATTTCAAATACTGTAATTTTAAGTGTTACTTGTTTCTGTAGGAGGCATATTTTCAGACAAATGAAATGTTAAATTCAAATGTCCCTCTAAACTCGCTATTAACATTAAAGTTTCTGTGTATCTGTAGGTACGTCTACACAGCCACACTGCTTATTTTAGCTCAGAGCTAGCATGTGAAGTGTGGCTGTGACAGCACTGGTGATGGCTATGGGTAGCCAACCAGGTGCAATCTTATCTGAGAACGCTAGGTGCGTACTCGGATGGCTGGCCCAAGCTGCTGCCCTTCCTGCTGTGGCACACTGCTATTTTTAGCACATTGACTAGATCAGAGCTAGTGTATGTATGTCTATCCAAGATGAGAATTATACCTCTGAGCTGCAGTGTAGATGGACCGTGGGGGAGTAATAGGGGGGAGACCATTAGGTAGCCTAGCTTAATACTTCCCATTATAAAACCTTTATTTTCAGTTGTATAGAGTTGTGAAGAAAATTAAGACCCCTATCATTAAGGTGCTATCCCTCTCTTCCCTTTTTCCACACGATTGTAATGGTTAGCCCTTACAATAACCCCAGAAATAGACTTGCATCTTCATTGTTGCTTGTGATTGCAGACTGAAGGATGGCATGCGATTTTAAGTTGGGGAGGTGGTGATGGAAACTTAAACATCATGTTTGTTTTTGAAAATATTCTTGCGCCTGTATGACAACCTTAATGCCCCATGGTTTTCCTGTGGACAAATTTTGGCTCATGGCAGTTTTCCATTCCTCAGGCTGAAATGCCTTCACTTCAAGCCTAAGTACATTATTTAGTTCCAAAATAGGTCAGTGAAGAGGGGGAGAAATGCCATGAGGTTTAATTGCCTTTTTAACTTTGACAAAAATAAATGTAATTTGGCAAGAACCCTGATTAATATGCATTGCAAGCCATATTATGAATGAATTACCTGTTACGTTATTAAAATAGCTGTTTGTGACCCATAAAAGTACTTGAAGAAGAAGCTGAAATAATAACCTTCAGGAAAAAGTTACTCACATCTCTTTGCATGAGTTTTGGGCTTAATGTGAGGTTTTCCTGAGTTTTATAACAGGAGGCAGCTTACTGACGCTAATTATTAGCACTTTCTGTGCTCCCCCTAAATCATATGTATGCACTTCTTCCAGCATGGACTTAACTTTCAAACTCTCCTAGTTTCCGCATCTCTCTTTTATGTGGCCACAACTTACATCTGCTTTGCCTTATGTGCTCCCTGTGTGAAACTGCTGCTAGTGTGGTTTCTGACCCCTTGCTGAGATTATGGGAACTAGGCAAATCCGACCTAACCTTTCCTAGCTGCACCAAAAATAGGCTGGCAAGTAGGATTATTCTGGCAGGGCAGCTTCCCCTCTGAGCCTGAATGCATCACCTTTGTTGCGTATCTCAGCTCTTTTATAGCTACTGGAAGTGACCCCGAGCTCACTCTCAGACCCAACCCCTCATACAACCTGAAGATTGCAGCTAATTTTTGTCCTGATCAAATTCCAATAGGAGGGAGACATCTTGTCATCCCAGTTCTAACAGGTTACATTACTGTTTTTCTCAAGCAGCATTAATTCCATTCCTGTAAGCTTAAGTGTACCCTAGAGTAAATATAGACAATTAAAGTGCATTAGATGCATAATTAGTGATATCTGATAAAGTGGTGACTGCAATTCCTGCTGCTTTTGAAGCATGAGGAGGACTTAAATTTAATTCTGAATTGATTCTTGGAGAAGCGTTTTCAGTTTTCTGCTTCTACTCTACAGTAATTGTAAGCAGAATGATATAGTACAGCTTTAGTCATTATTTTTCTCTGCATCTTAAAAGAAAATGCAGTTGCAAACTTAGGAAACTGAAGGAATGCTGAGAATATATGTCCTATACATAGGTGCTGGAACTAGGGGTGCTGCCGCACCCCCCAGCTTGAAGTGGTTTCCATCATACACAGGGTTTACAGTTTGTTTCAATGGCTCTCAGCACCCCGACTGTACAGATTGTTCCAGCACCTCTGGTTCTGTATGCTGTTAGTTTTAACTTTACATGGTATAGTGACTGTCAGATGAAGGCATGGGGGATGAATGAGGTGGCAGCAGAAAGCTGTATGAGAAATAAATAGTTGGAAAAGAGAAGTGTGGAGTACAGCTAGAATTTATGTACTTTTAATATTCAAATAAAGATACTTCTGACCTTCAAATAAAGAAAAATCATCTGTATCCTGATAGTAGTAACTGTGTTCTTGATGATATCTGAGTCTCAGCAATAGCTAATGCAGCTTTGTTGTAGCTTGCACTAATCTTTGTTGATGAATAGCACTAAGCTATCATTTTAACTTTTCTTCCCAACAGGCCATATCTGGGAATTGATTTTGCAAGATAGAGTGAGTTCTGGACCCCATCTAGCAAAGCACTTAAGCATATAGTTAAACTTAAGCATGTAAATCATCCCATTGACTGTTCATGTCCTTAAAGCACATGCTTGAGCATTTCACTATATAGGGGCCAGAGTGCTTGGTACTGTGAAGAATCCTTGTTGAGCGGACTAACCTCTGAAATACTGTCTGATATACGAAAAACATAGTGGCTTTCATTTGGTTTGCCATAAGCAGAAAGCTATATCAAAAAGAAAAGGAACGTGATTTTTTTTTCTAAGTTAACACATTCAATAAGCTGGACCAATGGGCTTTCCTCTGCTGTTTTGAATTTTCTAGGCAAAATGACTAATCATCGCTTCCAAGATTTTTTTTCATTGTAAATGGGTCAAGTATGTTGATGCAGCAGCCTTATTATTTTACTTCAAGGGACACTGCCAGGTTTGATATTTCTAAGAAGTCTGTCTCATGAGTTCTGAATTGGGTTAAACATGGGAGTTTAAAATTACAGATTTCCATTTTAGTAATTCAAGATGTTCCTAACAGAGGAAAAATATTTTTTTTAAACACAAACGATACTATTTTTCATCTTGTAAGTACTGTTCGCTTTTTGTAATTCACTTGACTTGCATAGTGAAAAAGAGTCAGATTTACTTTTCACTTTAGGATTCTTGCACAAACAGTGCTGAGTATTTGTCTTATTTAAATCCAGCTAAAACTCTTTATACTGTATTATTCAATAAAATAATAAAATGAAGATATTTCTATTTGTTTTTGTAAAATATTTTTAATCAAAACTAAATTTTGAGCCTAAAATACATCACAGACAAAATGCTGAGGTGGGAATTTGAAAATCCTAAGAGTTGATCTATATCTGCTCCTGTTGAAAGCAATGGGAGTTTTACCGTTGATTGCAGTAAGAGCAGAATTAGGCTAATGCTAAGTGTTTTTGAAAATTCCACCTCAGAGCACGTTTTGTGCTTGTGAGTGAGAGTCAGAAAAGAAGCTCCTAATAGGAATCATAATTAAGTCTGAGTGGTAGCCATGTTAGTCTGTATCAGCAAAAAGAAAAATCCACTTCATCGGATGTATGTATTGGAAAATACAGTAGGAAGATGTATGTATATATATACACACACATAGAGAACATGAAAAAATGGATGTAGCCATACCAACTATAATGAGAGTAATCAGTTTAGGTGAGCTATTGTCAGCAGGAGAAAAAAAAAAACGTTTGTAGTGATAATCAGGATGGCCCATTTCCAGCAATTGACAAGAATGTGTAACTGATTTTTCCTTGTAAGCCACAGTTTTGGGTACCTTCTAAATTGATCCCAAAATTCCTTATTGCTAAGAAGTTTTGAATGGGTGGTCTATCTGAAGAATATTTTGGTAGAACTTGGATTGAGTCAGACAAATTTCTCTCTCAAATATGGATTCTGAAAATGAGATGTGCAGGAATTCATTCTCTTTTTTATTTTAAGTCCTTTATTGACTTACTGACTGATACTGGTTTTGTTTTATTATTGCATTTTCCAAGATCTAGTTTGTGGGATCACTTCTGAAAAGGTCAAAGTTTACTTTTGATTACAAGTTATTGGGTACTGCTGGGTTTTTTTATAAAGCTTATCTAAAGCCAAATCACATTGAAATCTCAGTTAGTTAAAATGCTCAATTTCAAGGAGATTGAAAGTCCATAATAGTTGATTCTGACTTCTATGTTGTCTAGTTTCATTGAATTACATGTAGTATTTTGACATAACATCTATAATTATTGTAAAATAGTCTGTCAAATGAGTGTTCACAAATGTTTTCTTAAAACCGCCAAATGGTTTTGAAATACTTTCTTCTGAAAACTCAGGAAATTCCCAGATACAGTTTAAGATATAGTTAAGGTTGTAAATAAATATTATGTGAAAATATCATTAGAAATAATTATTAAAACTTTGAATAGATAGTTTATAATTATTTTTACAAACAACTTTAATTGACAGTGCTCATCTTCTGTTTATCCCTCACACCCAACACTTGTTCCTCAACCACATTTCAACACCACAGAGCCTCAGTTATCATACATTAAATACAGTAAAGTATAAAGATTCATAGCTGATGGGATTACCTCAGGATTTCCTCTTCAAATTTTAACTCTGGTTCATACTAAAACTAACATGAACATGCTGCAGATAAGATCTTCCAACAGCCAGAAAAACAAGAGATCTAATTTAACATGTGCCTTCCTCCACTTCACTTGCATGTTGACAGCAAGAAACATCAACATCTCACCTATCTCTCTACAATCAGTCCAAAAACAAAAGTATTTTTTTGTCTGAAAATGAGTAGATCTTATATACATACACACTCATCTGTTCAGAAATGAAAGTCGGTATCTTCTGGTATCTTTGCCTGAGCAGTAATTGAATTGCCTTTCAGTGATAGCACTGAATACCCACATATGAAGAAAAGTATTCTTTTCTTGGCTATATATTTGGATATTTATATGCAGATGATGATACCTGTCTGCGTACAGTGTTAGACTCCAGTGGAGCAGTTTGTTGGCAATTTTGTAGATTCCTACAGCACTTCAGAGATTCTTTCTGGAAACTATTCCACAAACTCCACCAGCGTAAGCACATTTATACACTTAATGTTGGCACCAAATATTAGTGCACAATATTATGTACTTGTGTAGTATCTTTCGGTATGTCCACAAAGCAATGAAAAACCCATGACTGGCCCATGCCAGCTGCCTTGGGCTCGCATGGCTCAGGCTAAGGGGCTGATTAATTGCAGTGTAAACGTTTAGGCTCAGGCTGCAGCCCAAGCTCTGACACCCTCCCACCCCACAGGTTCCTAGAGCCTGGGCTGCAGCCTGAGACTAAATGTCTACACCGTAATTAAACAGACCCTTAGCTTGAGACGAGTCAGCTAGCACAGGCCAGCCATGGGTTTTTAGTTGCATTGTAGACATACCCTTTGAGCCAAGACCTAAAAACACTTCATACACCGCTACCTCAATATAACGCCACCTGATATAACGCAAATTTGGATATAACGTGCACTGTGATGGATCAAAGCAAGTTCAATATAACACGGTTTCACCTATAATGCGGTACAAAATTTTGGCTCCCAAGGACAGCATTATGTCGAGGCTGAGGTGTATAGACTTATCCGTAAATAAATCTTACAACATTATCCAGGACAGGTAATTGTTGTTAATAATCCTAGTTCATACAATTCTGTTACTGTTTACCTCCTCTGGTGAGATCTAGAATGCTCAACCAACTTGACAGCATATGTATAGAAGTGGAACCTGATTGGCACTGCCTTCATATTTTTGTGCTGTGCCACAGTTATGGTCAGCAGAGTCACTCAAGCAGGAACCCCTTTGTAAAAGAAGGAACTACAGAAGGGTGTTCTGAATCTCAGCTTTGAAATTCCTTAACAGGACCTTCATGTCCTGTAACAGCCAAAATATTCTGACCTTTAGAATATGGTGCCGAGCCTGTTTTCTTATTCAGGTTTTTGAAGAGAGCTGAGCATAAGGGATGTTATTGTGGGTGTGATGGTGTATTAATGGGGAATATTAACTGGATAGTGCTAGATAGCCATCTTCTGATTATGAAAAAGCTTCTCATCTTTGTTTCAATATTATGTCAAAGGCACCTAGAACCTAGGATGCATGCTATTTAAAACAAAATCTGAGTGCATTTTTCTCTTAGTTTGTTAGTTTTGAAAGGAAAACTGTTACACTTTTGGATTTCATAGCCGTAATAGAGAGATTTCTGTATATGTCAGATGAAAATGTTGAGAATGTATACAACATTAAATATCTTCCTATTTTTGATAAATATCCAAGGTTAATTTCCTCTCCAAGTAAGTATTGGATGAAGCACAGAAAACTTCATACCAAAGGAGAAGTCAGTGTTTGCTTATTGAACAACATCTTGTGAGGTGCTGAAATCCAATAATTACAGCAGGCAGTTTGCAAGATTATGCTCATTTTTACTTCTGGGGAAATTAAGGCACAGAAGGTGTGACCAGATCAATGCTCCCATCAAGTCAAGGTTGGGAATTATGGAGAGAAAGTGGCATTGTTTAGTGAAAACTAGGTCATTTTTATAATAAACAGAGTACTGACTCCTGAGGTGATGATCTGACCCCATTGAAGTCAATAGCAAAACTCCCATTTACTTCAGTGAGGCTAGGATTTTAGGACATTCAGTGTCCCGTGCTAACCGCTAGATATGTGTATGTGCAGCAGACTTGCTCAGTATGAGCTCTGGCCCGCTCATGGGAACCAGTCAGTTTTTGTGGGAACTGAAATGAGTCTGTTTTGAAAATAAGAACATGCAAATGGATGCATGGGAATTTTTTAGGTCCCCTGTCTGCTAGATCCAGCTTCAAGTAGAATTTTTCATGCATCCAGCAGGGTTGCAGTACTGAGCAAAATTTCCCCTGCAGTGACTCCCAACGACTGGCCCTGAAGTCAGTGAAACTCTCCTCCTCCTCTTCTATATACAACACTCCCTGTGATGGTACCCATCCAGCGTTGTACCACTAAGGACAACAGTGGGGGCAGATGCTGAAAAGTTTGAGAACTATTAGTGTACCCCATACAAATATTGCTCTTAGCAAATACTCTTTTATAATTTTCAAGTAGAAAGAATGGTGTTAGAGCTGTAGTGTATGTCATCATAATTGGATTGTTGCATATTTAAGTGCTGGAACAGGGGCTGTAAACGGTATTGCCTTAGATCAGATTTGTTTACCTGCCGCATCCGCAGGTTCGGCTGATGATGGCTCCCACTGGCCACAGTTTGCTGCTCTAGGCCAATGTGGGCTGCGAGAGGCAGTGCGGGCTGAGGGATGTGCTGGCCGCTGCCCCCATTGGCCTGGAGCGACGAACCGCGGCCAGTGGAAGCCGCCATTGGCCGAGCCTGCAGGCATGGCAGGTAAACAAACCAGCCTGACCCACCAGGGTGCTTACCCTGCGTGCCACGTGCCAAAGGTTGCCACTCTCTGCCTTAGATATATAAATAATCTGCATGCAAATTGGAATGTGCATGCCTTGTTATGTCTTTTGTTATTAGTAGAAGACTAATAACAGATTAGTTCATTAAAAAAAAACAGGGACCTTGTTTTAAAAAATCATTTTATCACTGAGCATGTCCATGAAATTCAATAAAGCAGAAAATACAAAGCAGACTTTTGTGCTTTATTACAAACACTGAAAATTGTCTGAATAATCTCAAGTACGGGAGGATTTAGCTTTCCAGATTTGTCTGTTAATTGTGGATGATAGTTTTCATGTCTTTCTAACAACTATGTTGAATGTTACCGACTGCTTATTTTGCATTTGGTGCCACTAGTTGTAAATTGGATTGCCTTGGCCTTTAACACAAGAAGTACATGACAGTACAGAAATGAAGTCATGAAGCTGTAGTGTCGGTAGTTCCGCCTCTAAAGATAAGAATAGCCACGCGGAGTTGGAATAGTGATCCATCTAGCCCAGTTTTTTGTCCTGACATTAGTCAGTACCTACTGTTTCAGAGGAAACTATCACAGAGTGACACTGCCCTTTGAGAGGGATCAAGGCCAGTGCACCTGTGCTGAATCCTTGGACCAGATTAGGTTTTAAAAGAGGGCCCCTGGGCCTGGTGGAGAGAGGAGACCCAGTGAGAGAGGTCCAGGGAGTCAAAGCTAGGAAGCTGTAGGAGGCAAGAGCAGCAGTACAGCAAGGTCTCCTGGGAGAGGTGGCAGTGAGAACATGAGAAGTACTGTTCTGAGGAAAAGCCCTGACTGCCGGTGCTCAGAGAACAGGATGCAGTAGCAGGACTGCCAGACTCCTGGGGAGGGGAGACAGTGAGAGCTTGATAGGTAAAGGAAAAACATTCCAGGAGCTATTTTTTTGTTTGGATGATAAAACTGACTAAAAGAACGTGTGAGTGTGACAGTAGATCCTTTACAAGATGGGGAGAAGCCCTGTTTCATTACTCTGCTGTAGGCAGTTAAGGGATAACCTATCCACTGGAAAATCTCTCTCCAACCCCCAATCATTAGAAGTTGATGTATGCCCTGAAGCATGAGTTTATATCTTTCAAAATTCTTGGTTTGTTTTTGTTTAGTTTTACTGTTATAACTCTGGGTATACTTGTAATCTATATAGATGTCTAAACCTTTTAGGAATCCAGAAAATCTCTTAGTCTCAATTATATATTGTGTGGAAAAGGTGTTTCTTTTTAGCAGCTTTGAATTTGACACTTCGTTAAATTTCCTGGAATATGCTCTTGTTGTATTATGAGAGGGTAATTAGAAGTTTCTAAACTACCTCTTCTTTACTGTCCTTTAATTTGTATAGTTTTATCCTGTTCACTCCTATCTGCTTCCTTTCTAAGGCAAACAGTCCCAGTCTTTTCACACGTGCTTCATAGGAGTTTCCCCATCTCCCTGATCATTCTCTTCACTGGTCTCTGAACTGCTTTTATTTCTACTGAATTATTTTTGTGAGCTGAACACAGTACTCCATTTGAGGGTGTAATATTGATTGATACGACTTAATGTTGTCAGTTATATTTGCAGAGTATGACAGAAGCCCTTTTCACATTTCTCCTTGTTGCACACACATTTTAGATGCTCATTAGAAACTTTGTAGAATCAATCAAAACAAATCTCCTGAAGCAACGCTCTTGGAATTCCTTTATATATGAATCCCAGCTTGTGACTAGCTGAAACGCCATGTGGCAAATCAGTTTCTGTTTACCTCTTCTCAGGTTATTAATAATGACCATGGTCTCCATTTAAAAATAAAATCAGCATTTGCCAGAAGTTACCACATTGTGGTATTTGAGACTATGTATTCAGAACAAACACTATATATGATAACTGTGTTGTAATGTTGACTTTTCAGTTGCTTCATCTGAAGGTCTGGAACAACATTGCTAGTCAAGTCACATGTAAAAGTGGGCTGCTTGGCTGGCTACAGCTGAGGTCAGGAAAATTGATTAATATCTTACAAAGTGAAAAGATTTTTCCTCTGTATCTCCAACTTCATCTCCTCTTCAAAACATTAACAAAAATTATTATGGCAGTATATGCTGTTAGGAGAGTTGGGCCTGATCAATTGAATGGGAATGAATGTAACAACTTATGCATTCTTGTTTAACTTTGGTCAGCATTTATCTCTTGTGTTAATTCAACTTGATATTCACCTCAGTATAGCTCATCTGATTCAAAGATTGATTCTGTCTGTAAGTTTTTCAATAGTAGCCATCACAACAGTATAGCAAGAAGTGCAGTAGTATCTTTAAAATAAACAAATACATACCTTGGCTTTCAGCACTCCATTTGTTTAATAAGTTGCAGAACGTCAGTCTTTTTTGTGAGTTTATTCACAGCAATACATTGTTGGCTGACTCTATCCTAATGAAGTTCGCTAGCATTTACTCAAATTAGTCTTAAGGAGACTTTTTGACAAACAGAGTAGCTACTTGCTGCCAGGAAAGACAATAGCTGAATCTTTTGCACAGTTCAGTTTTATTCATTATTCTCCTTAGCAGGCAGCTGCTGTTCTACCATTTGCAGATAGGTGGTGCTGGGTGCAATGACTGATTGAATTATTGCTGGAGTTGAGATTATTTCAGCTAAATGGAATAAGAATCATAGACTATCAGGGTTGGAAGGGACCTCAGGACGTCATCTAGTCCAACCCCCTGCTCAAAGCAGGACCAATTCCCAACTAAATCATCCCAGCCAGGGCTTTGTCAAGCCTGACCTTAAAAACCTCTAAAGAAGGAGATTCCACCACCTCCCTAGGTAACCCATTCCAGTGCTTCACCACCCTCCTAGTGAAAAAGTTTTTCCTAATATCCAACCTAAACCTCCCCCACTGCAACTTGAGACCATTACTCCTTGTTCTGTCATCTGCTACCACTGAGAAAAGTCTAGATCTATCCTCTTTGGAACCCCCTTTCAGTACTTGAAAGCAGCTATCAAATCCCCCCTCATTCTTCTCTTCTGCAGACTAAACAATCCCAGTTCCCTCGACCTCTCCTCATAAGTCATGTGCTCCAGCCCCCTAATCATTTTTGTTGGCCTCTGCTGGACTCTTTCCAAGTTTTCCACATCCTTCCTGTAGTGTGAGGCCCAAAACTGGACACAGTACTCCAGATGAGGCCTCACCAATGTCGAATAGAGGGAAATGATTATGTCCCTCAATCTGCTGGCAATGCCCCTACTTATACAGCCCAAAATGCCGTTAGCCTTCTTGGCAACAAGGGCACACTGTCGACTCATATCCAGCTTCTTGTCCACTGTAACCCTTAGATTCTTTTCTGCAGAACTGCTGCCTAGATATTCAGTCCCCCTAGTCTGTAGCAGTGCCTGGGATTCTTCCGTCCTAAGTGGAGGACTCTGCGCTTGTTGAACCTCATCAAGTTTCTTTTGGCCCAATCTTCTAATTTGTCTAGGTCCCTCTGTATACTCTCCCTACTCTCCAGCATATCTACCACTCCTCTCAGTTTAGTGTCCTCTGCAAACTTGCTGAGAGTGCAGTCCACACCATCCTCCAGATCATTAATGGAGATATTGAACAAAACCGGCCCGAGGACCGACCCTTGGGGCATTCTGCTTGATACTGGCTGCCAACTAGACATGGAGCCATTGTTCACTGCCCGCTGAGCCCGACAATCTAGCCAGCTTTCTATCCATCTTATAGTCCATTCATCTAGCCCATACTACTTTAACTTGCCAGCAAGAATACTGTGGGAAACCGTATTAAAAGCTTTGCTAAAGTCAAGGAATAACACATCCACTGCTTTCCCTTCATCCATATACCTAGTTTTCTCCTCATAGAAGGCAATTAGGTTAGTCAGGCATGACTTACCCTTGGTGAATCCATGCTGACTGTTCCTGATCACCTTCCTCTCCTCTAAGTGCTTCAGGATTGATTCCTTGAAGACCTGCTGCATGATTTTTCCAGGGACTGAGGTGAGGCTGACTGACCTGTAGTTCCCCAGATCCTCCTCATTCCCTTTTTTAAAGATGGGCACTACATTAGCCTTTTTCCAGTCATCCAGGACACCCCGCCACTTTCCTTGACTTTCTTCTTGTTGCTAACAGACCTGAAGAAACCCTTCTTGTTACTCTTAACATCTCTTGCTAGCTGGAATCTACAACTGTGATTTGGCAGTCCTGATTTCACTCCTGCATGTCTGAGCAATATTTTTATACTCCCCCTGGCTCCCCCGTCATTTGTCCAATCTTCCACTTCTTGTAAGCTTCTTTTTTGCATTTAAGATCAGCAAGGATTTCACTGTTAAGCCAAGCTGGTTGCCTGCCATATTTACTATTCTTTCAACACATTGGGATGGTTTGTTCCTGCAACCTCATAAGGATTCTTTAAAATACAGCCAGCTGTCCTGGACTCCTTTGCCCCCTATGTTATTCTCCCAGGGGATCGCGCCCATTAGTTCCCTGAGGGAGTCTAAGTCTGCTTTTCTGAAGTCCAGGGTCTGTATACTGCTGCTCTCCTTTCTTCCTTTTGTCAGGATCCTGAACTCAACCATCTCATGATCACTAGCTCCCAGGTTCCCATCCACTTTTGCTTCTCCTACTAATTCTTCCTGGTTTGTGAACAGCAGGTCAAGAAGAGCTTTGCCCCTAGTTGGATAGTGCTGTGGTAGAGAGGATATATTTCCCCTGGCATCACCAGAAGATCTGCCAAGACTTCCCTTGTTTTGAACTTTGCTCATTTTTAAGGCAGAACAATTGATTCAACAGCAGCTCACAAGTAGAAAGGAGGCTCAATGCACTTTCCCAATACTAAAGACTATTGTAAGTTTCAATTGGAATAAGGTGCTTACAGATCAATAGTGGCTTGTAGAAGCTAATCATGCTCATTCTTAATGATGAGAACCACTATGTTCTCAAATTGTTCCATAGACCATTGATGTGCTGGAGACCAGGCTATTCCTAGATGCTGTCTGTTGTCATTTTCAGCTGCTAGATTGCATTCAGACGACTACAAGTATATTGCATGCTTCTACTGATATCACTTTTTCATGTAAATAATGGTTGCAAAGATGTTATGTAACCGTGAATGTGAAGGAAATGGGATAATGTTTCATTTAAAATGAGGTTCACAGTATGAAAAAGTTTGAGCCCTTGGGCTATGAATATTTTCCCCAAAATCTATATCCAAGTGAGTGTACTAAAATGAATTTCTTAAGAATCTTCTCTACAGCAACATTTGTCTTAAATATCATTGTTTTAGTGGTTTGTTTTTTCTATCCTTCCTTTACTCCCAATGCACACAGAAATTAGCCTAGTGCTATACTTTTCGGAACTGACTCACCTCCTTGAGTTTGACAATCCATTTGCAGAGCTCTACTGCAGAGATGTTGAGAGCAATGGCTCATTCATGTTGCCTGGACGTTGCTATGGGCACTGGAATTGAAAAGCCAAAAATATAGATGGCAGGGAATCTTGGGAAAAGGTTACAGCGAAGTATAAACTTTTTAAAAATAGATTTTTATCAAAACACAAACTTCTACATAAATTCAACTCTTTACCTAGTTCACCACCTCAGATTGTATCTGAAATATTGTCATCCTTCTGACTTCATTTTACCAACTTTTTTCTAAACTGTTGATAACTTCTTAGGGTGCTGAAGCACAATAAGAAAAATAAGGCCTTTGCTCAGAGTATTCTCAACAAACACTAAGTCTGAGACCAGTTTTCCATACTGTATATTGCATCAGCAGGCATACTATGATGCTTATATGAAGTACTGTGCGAAAGGAATAGCTTATATTTGTACATCGCCTTTACTTCTGAAGACAAGTGTTTTATGAACTGTGATGGCATATAGTTTGAGTATGATTCTTCAGAAAACATTCATCTTAATTTCTATTTTCTAAACAATAGTTTCCAATTATGAATCAGAGGACTGGATTTTATATATGTTTTACAATTAAAGGGGCCACACAATATTCTTTGTCTCCCCGAGTCTACATTGTTAAAAGCAAATGGTTACAATTTAAAATACAAATTTCTATTTCCAATTAATATGTTTAGATCTGTACAGAAATGTTAGTATTTTTGTTTGTTGACCTTGTAGCACAATACATAAAGTGGTTTCTTTGAGTTATTAAATTGTTTTAGGACTTTTGGTCCAAAGAACTTTTTTGATTCAGGCCAATAGCCAGTTAGTAACTATACCACCCGTAATGCAAACAGCTCATTTTTGTGTGTTGTTTTCTTTTTGTTTTTATTTGTTGGCATTTTTGTTGTTGGGTTGTGGTTTTTTGTGGTAGCTTACAGTGTAAAAATAACAGCCAAATAGATTAACTCTTTATTTAAAGAGAGGTCTTCTGAACATAGTTATAATGGTAACTAAAAATATAGGAAATCCTACCAAAAAGTGTGATTATATTGTCACCAACTCCTTCCTGTCTCAGATGCCTTGATATTTTGTTTGGTTAGTGCTAGCCCGTATGAGGCACCCTGATACTTCCAGGAATACCTAGGACTGTACTTCTTAAATATGATGCTGTCAGTGTACAGGTATTTATGCACAATAATAGCACTCTGTACAGGTATGCAGAGGGCAGTGATCTATGAAAGAGTTCATTAAATCAGACCTTCAGAGAAATTTATAGATTATATTAATATGTTACATATAGAACCTAGTTACATATAGGAAAACTACAAGAAGAATATGCTTGTTTTGCCTAATAACAGGTTTGACCTTGTCTGCATTTAGTCTTTTTCTTCATTTTCCAAATCAAAGGTAGACAACACAATGGTTAAAATGCTAAGTACTAGTCTACAATAATGCTCTTATCATTGTTTGTACTTGGAGAGCTGTAATGGTGAGAAATTTGAAAGAAAAGTCTAGCATAGGCACAGCCTTTTAAGACTTCCTTTTCTTTAGGAGCTTACAGGGAATTTTAGTTTTTCTTTCAGTTTCCCTTTGTTCCATCATCATCCCAGTCACCCCTTTTTTGGAAAAGCTGAGAAAATTAGGCTGATCTGCTAGGATCCACCCTGTGAGATTATTTTAAATGTGAACATTTGGCTCCATCCCAGTGAGAGAACAAGATGATGGGTCGCTTTTTTTTACCCTGTCCTTTGAGACGTTACCCTCTGACTCACTGCTGTCCGAGAAGAGTGGAACATTCAGAATAATGGCTGTTCTGCCAAAAGACTATTAATCTGGGCCATTATAAGATAGGCAGAACCATTCTCTTTGGTTATGTGGCAGTTTTTTTCTGTGGGGGTATATTGATCCCTCTTGCGTCAATGACACTGCATTTTTCACTAATGAGTTTATTTTTCTCCACCTCCGTGAGTTGGTCAAAAGGCCACACAGTATTATTCTGGGATAGTCCACGAATGACTGGAGCCTGGCAGTCCTAGAAGCTAAAATTAGGGTGCTGTGGGAAGGAATTAAAATTCTAATCAAACCTATCCATAGGGGCAACAGAGTTGGCGAGGAGGAGTAGAGCATACATGCAAAAGACTAAGGGGAGCTTTTCAAATGCACCTGATGGATTTTGGAACACATGTACCATTAAAAGTCATTCCAAAGAAATTAAAGTCAATGGGACATGCTCCTGAAAATTTTTCCCAAAAGGAGTCTGCATTCACATGTTCTTCAGGTTCATGCATGTTGTCCTTTTCGCTTGGGATCTCCACCATGACCCAGCCCCCATCATAGTTCAATCGTCACCTTTCTGAAAATGCATCTCTTCCAAAAGTCCTATAAACTCCAGTGCTTCCTTAATGGAAGTGTTAATGAATTAGGAAACTGAAAATTAAAATGCAAGCACCAACCAGGGAACTAAGTGAGGCACATGCTCAACTGCCATTTGTATGCAGGGATAGCCCAGTGGTTTGAGCATTGGCTTCCTTAAACCCAGGGTTATGAGTTCAGCCCTTGAGGGAGCCATTTAGAGATCTGGGGGGTGGAAATACTGTCAGGGACAGTACTTGGTCCTGCTAGTGAAGGCAGGGGAACTGGACTCAATGACCTTTCAAGGTTTCTTCCAGTTCTATGAGGTAGGTATATCTACATATATTTTATTTTTTTATTCTCATTACTTCTCATACCTTGTTATACTTCATTTAGATAGCAAACTATCCAAGGCATAGGTCTTGTTCTCGTATGTCTGTAATGTGCCTAGCATACTGTTGGCATGAATAAAATAATATTATCTGTATTGTGTAGTGGCAGGAGGTAGCCAATAGTCCAGGTCAGAGTGCCAGTTTCAGCGAAAGAGGTGGAATTCACAGGTCATTAATATGACTTAGTGGTAGAATCTGCAGCACTGCAAATATTTAATAAACCTTTTAATAATAAATTCCAAGTCATACTGAGAAGCAGTGGAGATCCATCAGGATTTATGATACCTGTGGTGTTAATGAATGCAGCTAGTTTCCACCACACTCTTTAAAATATATAAATATTTCCATTTCATAATAGCAATAAGGGAGTGCACTTTCCGGGAGTTATTCTACTTGTGTGGCTAAATTCACTTTGCATTCTGCCTGGAACCTCTCAATACCACCTGACGTGTACAGTAATCACCTAGCAATGCATTCATGTCATGTCTTTTCATTTAGATAGTAATGGACAGAACAAAATTCATTAAAATCTAACAGTTAAATGCTAAAAGAATGTAATAAACCTATGGCTCATTTGCCAGTTTTCTCTTTAGGAGTAGACTATGCTGTAAAGAAGGCTGTGCTTTTATAGAAGAATGTTTGAGTCTGACTTGAATTGGATGCTTCCTTTAGAAAGTCTGGATTGGAAAGCTTAGTAAGAGGGACCTCAAACAAAAAAACATACTATTGCAATTATAGGAAACAAATATTGAACTAGTGCAGGTAGATGGACTAATTCAAGGCATCAGTACCAATACAGGAAACTATCATGATCTCTTGCTAGAAGCCCATAGTTACTTGTAATTGGTATAAAATAGACCAGATCACAGTGCCTAAAGAAGTTCCAGGCTTGAGTATGTGATGCTCCATCTTCATCCAAAAGGCTGGTAGTCTCCAGGGGCATCACTTCTTTCAAAGGTAAAATGGGGGGTGGGGAGTGAACATTTAGACTGCATAGTTAAGCACTCAGAAGTCAGAAATTAAGTTAAGATGGAACTCAGCTCCCTTGTGCTGCATGCATTTCAATAATCTTTAATGAAATTATCATAATTCTTTTTAAAAAAATACTGTGCCTGACATACATCGAACAGCACACAGTACACACATCATATCTTGTAGTACTGAGTTGGTGGGGAAAGGTTGTGTGTTTGTTGTATTTGATCATGTAGTGAAGATTGGTGTGGGGGGGCGGAGTTAAGGTTGTACTTTCCAGTTTAATTCTGGTATTTTCTTTGGAGTGATTAATTATGCATCATTAATGTTCCTTTAAAATAAGTTTTTGTGTTTAATTTCCTAAAGTGTTAAAAAGAAAGTGAAAAGTAAACTTAGCTGGAGGTGCTTTTATCTTCAAGGCTTTGGAGCACTGCTACCTTCCAAAAAAACAAGTAGACCAAGCAGATTCCATCAGCTGGAACTAACTCCATGGAGTTATATTGAAATATTTAGATAAGGTTGAATTTGAAAAACAAACTGATTTCCCACCTTTGATCACATATGATTAAGAGGTTTCACGTAGAGCTGGTTGGGAATTCAGTTTAGTCTAAAAATGTCAGTTCATTTGAACCTTTAATGAGCCACAGGCAGCTTTCCAACAGAATCCTGCCTGGTTTCCCACTAGCCCTGCTGCTTGGGGAACCAAGGCTTCCAGGGTTCATGGCAATCCCATCATGCAGGCTATCCTAGGGTGAGAGACCTTGGAGCTTCCCTACCATTTGGAGCCAGGAACCTGAACATTTTGGGGTGTGTTTCCAGGGCCTGCGGTTCCAGAGCAGACCTGCCATGTGGAGTGCCCCAGGCCACAGACCCCCTAGGCTTCCAGACTGCAAAGTTAGCTGGCTTCCTGGGCTGCACCAACCCTTATCAGTATGGCAGCCAAGGAAGCCAGCCTGGGGGCTCCAATCCAGGACAGTCTGCAAGCAGGTCTACCCCAGAGCCACAGATGCAGGAAACCCTGACAATTTGATTGAAATTTGCATGAGTCTTGTCAGTTTCATGCTGGTCACCACTGATAATAGGTGTGAAACTGACATGGATCATGTCAATTTCACTCAACAGCTGCTGGAGTTGATTCAGAAAAACTGTGTCCATGTTTCTGAAACAAAAATATTTCAAAATTTCTGGTTCATGGGAAATTTTGAAAAAATCGATTGTGGTCTGAATGGGAACCAGATTTTGAAATGATGACATTTCTTATGAACTGGAATTCCAAGTTTTGGCCAGCTGTAGTTTCAGGTACATCTGATTTTCACTGCAGAAATGCTGCTTCATCTGATTGCTTTCTGTAATCCTGCTATTGGATATATGCTGCCCCAAGATACTCTGCTACTCAAAGACTGTACTAATTTTTCTTCAGTATTATAATGTGAGAGTAGTACTAGGTACCACAGACCTGCAGTACTGGAGATGAAGTAGTGTGCTCTGACACACAAAAACACAGGCAGCTAAATCTTTGTTGCTGTCAAATCCAGATGTTATACCACAGTATTCTAACACAAAAATCTGTTTTAAAATATGTGAGTAAACAGATAATATACTGTAGGAAATAATCCCATGCTAGTCTAAATGTCTGGACAAGGTAAGCTAATTAATAAAACTTGAAATGGAAGAGATTTATCTGTTAAAACACTTTACTTTTGAAGTGACATTGGTTCCTCACTGACTTTCTTCACTATGTTGTGCTGCTACTTTATGGGGTAGACAGTCTCATCCTGCCTCCTTCTGCATGGAATTTGCTATGCAAGTAACCAAATGCCACTGTCAACATTGAGAACCATCATGTTAAATGGAACACTAGCTTACTTTAAGCCTGAAATAGGATGCTTTTGCTAGGATTTTCATTTGAAAAAAGTCTAAGTAGCCAATTATAAACAAATAAAACATGAACAATATGTTGGTCAGACTTTTTTTCACAAGATCAACAAACGCTGTTGAAAGGCACATGTATATTTTATTTTGTCTGTCATTCATTGTAGTTAAAATGGAAACTTCTGTAGAGCCGAATGATAGCACTAAGTGGATTGGCATTTGCGCTTAGTTTTCCAGTGGTTTGGCTGTATTAATAATGCAAGAGAAGGACAGGATATCCTCCAACTAAGTCAGTTTGAAATAAAGGTTTTCATTAGCATTACAATGAACTATGCTGAGTACTAAACTCGCTCAATAGAAACAAAAATTTGGGGTGTTCAATCATAACTTCTGGATGGTTTGAGAGGGTATCTAAATGTGATTGTTATTACAGGAAATGTTTTTATATATAGTGGGAGGATAAGAAAATCTTTCTCATGTTGTTGTAATTCATGAGATGTTATTTTTAGCTCTATTTATTTCTAAAATATGTTCAAACCCAGATAAATGCACTAGGGAGGCTAGCTGAATAGAAATAAAGCATACTTTAAATAATTCCTCTCTCTAATTCTTAAGATCTGATATTATTTTTTAAATTACAAGCCTTAAAGGGCTGACACTGATGTGAGATGAAGTATTCTCTACTTTCCATGCTACTATGCCTTGGTCAAGAAGGCATAGCAACAACTGTTCGGTGTCTTATAGTTCTGTGTGCAAACCTGGACAAAGATAGCAAATGTTGTGATGTATCCGCCAAGGTAAAATAAGATTGCAGCCGTGTGGTCTGAAAGCACTAATGTTTATCAGCAGAACTTGAGAGCTACAGCAGATTCTCTGGACACAGCATGCTGAAGATGAAAGAATTAATGGGTAAAATGAGGAACTGGATACCTTTTTTAAACCAAAAAAATTGTCCCAGACATCAGAACATATGAGATGAGAGAAATCCATATTTATTGATAGCAGTCAAGCCAAACCAAACTTCAGAACAGAGTGCTCTGTTCTGCTAAAACAGAGATACCCATCTGGCAGCCTGTAGCAATTTTGAGATTTTTCACCTCCTGCAGTGTACCCCATCTCGAGCCATAAGTTTAAAGGTTAGCTTGATGTCCAGCTGCCTCTGTACTAGGCAACAGTGCCTCCCAATTGAATTGCTGTGCATTCTGATGTACAGGAACTTGGGAGAGTCCAGATTTTGTCTTGGGGGACCAGTGGGATCTTTTGAGGCTGCCTCTAGACTCAATTACTATTCCTGCCTGCCTACTGCCCACCACACACTCCCAGACTTCTGCCTATGGAATGGACTTGATTTTAACTGTGTGTGCGCATATGACCTCTCCACACTCCAAGACAATGGAGCTGGCTGTTTTTCTCATTCCTTATCCTCCACTTCCTATACCATTCTTGTTTTGTTTTGTAACTTAGGGTCAAGAAAAAGCATTTAAGACAGCCAAAAATCCAAGGAAAATAGCAAAGTAAACAAAATTCCAGAACTCTTGCCTATTGGAGATTTTCTCCTCCTCCTCCTTGATCATCTTTGGAGTGAGTCTGACAGTGGTTTTGCTTTTTGACTCTGAGGACCCGGGGAGTCTAATAAAAAAGATGCAGTATACCCAGGATGACAGCAAATCAGCCAGTAAATCCCCCCAAAAGTTCCTGTAAATGAAGAAATAGAAGTGTACTTGGATGGTTATAGCTGTTGAGACAGATCCTGGAAGGAGAAAAGCTATTCTAAAGAGTTTGGTCATATCTCAGTGGAGGATTTGAAGATAGGCTGCAAGAGATGATCTTAATACAGGCATTATTGGGCGAAATTATATGGCATGTTATGCAGGAGATCAGATTATCATAACTATTCCTTCTGACCTTGAAATCTATGAATGAAATCCTACCCCATTGAAGTCAGTGGGAGTGATGGCATTGACTTCAGTTGCAGTAGGATTTTATCCTATGAATATAGGGAAACCCTGATGGAGTGAGGGGGTTGGTAGGTGAATGCAGAGCAAGATATGTGACTTTTTATTATGCCATTTGTAGCTGTCTTTTAAAATACTTGTGTATAACAAAACAGACATTGGTGTGGGTTGTTTTTAATGTGGTATGGTTTTCACTTACCTGAACCCTATGATTATTGGCCGGCCTTATGTAGCTGTCATGTTAGTGAGGTATGCTGGGACATTGGACAATGTGGGAGCCAGGTAGCATGACTTTGATGATGATAGGAGGAAATTAACATTAAGTTGTTTGTACTGAATCCTCCCGTTAGCTTTGATAGAGTAATCATTCTGTAGATATTTCTGTAGTGAATAAAATGTACCCACTTCATTTGCTCATCTTCTATAGATATGTGACTTAAGGAAAAGAGTATCAAAATGGAAAAGGGGAAAAGCTGCAACTCATCTATTGAATGGAAAACTTGATGTTAAGATCATCTTATGTTTCACTGTTTGAAACCCAGTAAGAGTTCCAGGAGCTAATTACCTAGCAATGGTCAGTGACATGGAAATATATTAAATATACATAGATGACTAACCGTGAATACTTGATGCATGCAAAAGAACAGTCTGGTTAATTTTTATGCAAGTTAGGTAAGTTTTAAGGTGGCAATATAATAAACAGACAAAGCAATAAAATTGCTTTGCATTAAAATAATAGCACGAAGCAGCAAAGGCAAAGAAATCCAAGTTGAAGTAGACCCTTTCTTCATAACTTCCTCTGTTGTGTGTAGGTATTTTAACATGTGGTGCATGCACTAAAATTGCCCTCTTCCCAGAGGCATCTGTTATCTAGAAACAACTAAACAAGTTAACTCTTTGGAAGTTTGGTCTAATTCTGTGGTTGATGATCTATTCAGATTATTGCAGTGATCCAACAAATAATTTCTTTCCTTGAGATATTAATTACTTAATGGAAGCCTTGTAAATGGTACCCAGATACCACTGCTTGGCACCATTATAATGCTTACATTGTAATTAAAATATATATGTGGTAACTAGTTAATTTCTAAGGGTTTGTGGGAACAGCTGAGGGGACTAGGGAGCAGAGAGAATTTTCAACTTCTAGGAATAGAGTGGGTTGAGAATTAGTTTTGCCTTGACATCATGAATATCTGGCTGTGAAATGGCAGGGGAGGTTGTTTAAACTCCAGGTCAAGGTGAGGATATGGAGGAACCACAGTGGATCACTGAACAGGTCCAAAACAATTTAAACAAGGAGGAGGCAGCAAGCTGCCATCTTGGGTACTGGAGATGCATTCTGCTGCTTGATAGTGGGGAAGAAAGGGAAAGGATGCGGAGAGGTGATCCGAGGGAGTTGAGGCTCTGTAGGAAATGGGGAAAGTTCTGAAAGAAAGTTTCATTCCTTTTTAACCCCTCTCTACAGAACACTGAGTGGATGAGAATACTTAGGAATGTTGATTCTTATAATTTTATTCAAATTCAAGTGTAATTTGTGTTTTTAGTGTGTGTGTTTGTAATGACGAGGCTTTCTTCTGATAACTAACAAGTTACTAGATCACAGGCCCTGGTTCTCATGGGAAACTTTAATCACCCCGATATCCGCTGGGAGAGCAATACAGCGGTGCACAGACAATCCAGGAAGTTTCTGGAAAGTGTAGGGGTCAATTTTCTGGTGCAAGTGCTGGACAAACCAGCTAGAGGCAGAGCTCTTCTTGACCTTCTGCTCACAAACAGAGAAGAGTTAGTAGGGGAAGCAAAAGTGGATGGGAACGTGGGAAGCAGTAACCATGAGATGGTCGAGTTCAAGATCCTGAAACAAGGAAGAAAGGAGAGCAGCAGAATACGGACCCTGGACTTCAGAAAAGCAGACTCTGACTCCCTCAGGGAATTGATGGGCAGGATCCCCTGGGAGAATAACATGAGGGGCAAAGAAGTCCAGGAGAGCTGGCTGTATTTTAAAGAATCCTTATTGAGGTTGCAGGAACAAACCATCCCGATGTGTTGAAAGAATAGTAAATATGGCAGGCAACCAGCTTAGCTTAACAGTGAAATCCTTGCTGATCTTAAATGCAAAAAAGCAGCTTACAAGAAGTGGAAGATTGGACAAATGACCAGGGAGGAGTAGAAAAATATTACTCAGGCATGCAGGAGTGAAATCAGGAAGGCCAATCACAGTTGTAGATTCCAGCTAGCAAGAGATGTTAAGAGTAACAAGAAGGGTTTCTTCAGGTATCTTAGCAACAAGAAGAAAGTCCAGGAAAGTGGGTCCCTTACTGAATGAGGGAGGCAACCTAGTGACAGAGGATGTGGAAAAAGCTAATGTACTGAATGCTTTTTTTTTTTTTTGCTTCTGTCTTCATGAACATGGTCAGCTCCCAGACTACTGCACTGGGCAGCACAGCATGGGAAGGAGGTGACCAACCGTCTGTGGAGAAAAGTGGTTCGGAACTATTTAGAAAAACTGGACAAGCACAAAGTCCGTGGGGCCAGATGCACTGCATCCGAGGGTGCTAAAGGAGTTGGCGGATGTGATTGGAGAGCCATTGGCCATTATCTTTGAAAAATCATGGCGATCGGGGGAGGTTTCGGATGACTGGAAAAAGGCTCATCTAGTGCCCATCTTTAAAAAAGGGAAGAAGGAGGATCTGGGGAACTACAGGCCAGTCAGCCTCACCTCAGTCCCTGGAAAAAAATCATGCAGCAGATCCTCAAGGAATCAATCCTGAAGCACTTAGAGGAGAGGAAGGTGATCAGGAACAGTCAGCATGGATTCGCCAAGGGCACGTCATGCCTGACTAACCTAATTGCCTTCTATGAGGAGATAACTGGGTATGTGGATGAGGGGAAAGCAGTGGATGTGTTAGCAAAGCTTTTGATACGGTCTCCCACAGTATTCTTGCCAGCAAGTTAAAGTAATATGGGCTGGATGAATGGACTATAAGGTGAATAGAAAGCTGGCTAGATCGTCGGGCTCAATGGATAGTGATCAATGGCTCCACGTCTAGTTGGCAGCCGGTATCAAGCAGAGTGCCCCAAGGGTCGGTCCTGAGGCCAGTTTTGTTCAATATCTTCATTAATGATCTGGAGGATGGCATGAACTGCACTGTTAGCAAGTTTGCAGAGGACACTAAACTGAGAGGAATGGTAGATATCTTGGAGAGTAGGGAGAGGATACAGAGGAACCTAGACAAATTAGAGGATTGGGCCAAAAGAAACCTGATGAGGTTCAACAAGTGCAGAGTCCTGCACTTAGGACGGAAGAATCGTATGCACTGCTACAGACTAGGGGGACTGAATGACGAGGCAGCAGTTCTGCAGAAAAGGACCTAAGGGTTACTGTGGATGAGAAGCTGGATATGATTCCTGCTTTTGAATTACATATGCTTTTGTTGAGCACATTTTTCTTCTACTGCACAAGGTGCAAAGAAAGAATGCCCCTTCCATAATGAACTGGCATGTGCAAAGGTCTTAGCGCTTGTCTACTCTTATAACACTTCTGTGGCGCTTAGTGAAGATGCTACCTACACAAACGGGAGAGTTTGTTCTGTCAGCATAGATACTCTACCTCTGCAGGAGGCGGTAGCTATGTCAACGGGAGAAGCCTGCCTATTGATATAGCTCTGTCTACACCAGGGGTTAGATTGGTATAACTGCATTGCTCAGGGGTGTGCCAACATAGTTACTGACCTAAATTTATAGTGTAGACCAGAGCTTAGACTAATAAAAGCTTTAACATTCATAACTATGGCAAAATATAATGTTGTCATCTTAATTTGTCCAGATCTTGTACGTGAAGTTTAAACCCAGAATGAATTGATGACCTAGTTATATAAACACCTGAGAACAGTTTGACATGAAAATAATACCCTGAACTTAACTATATGGTTGCTATTGGGTGCTGCTCTAATAAATAACAAGAAAGGTACGAGCTGGTCAGTGACTCCACCAAGTTGGAGTCATACCACAAGGAGTTGATTTGGGCTTCGAGGCTAAAGGCTAGTGAAGGATGACTATGGTGAAACATAGAGAACCCTGCCTCACCTTGCATCTTCCTTCCGCAGCCTTTACCAGCAAGTCCAAGAAGCTGTTTTCATCACATCTCTCCCTTGATGGCATGTAGCATTGCAGAGAGGCCAGCAATGAAGAGGATGGCTGCTGCCATTTGCGAATTGTAGCACACAGGCACAAAAATGCTCTTTGAGCTTTATTTTTAGATCAAATCACCAAATCTAGACTGGTGGACAGTTTTACTCCTGGATCACCATACTGTATGTTGGCATTACACTGCACAAACAGAATCTAACCATCTAAGGCCAGTTTGTCTTGTAATATGAAATGTCTTTTCATAAAAAGAATGTGAGGAATTTTATTGCTAATAATGTGTTATCCCTTTATGGGTAAAGCTATTTTGTTCTCTTCCAAGATGAATGCAGCTTTCACTGGTTCCAGGAAAGGATTGCTGTCGTGCTACTTGCATAGACTTTCAGGGCAGGGACAGATTGCTGTAGCTCAGCTAAAGTCCATGGAGCTTTGCTGATTTATACCAGTCAAAGTGGCCCTCGGATTTGCATTCCCTTGCTTTTAGAAAGAACATTAGGAAACAAAAACAAACATTCTAATTTTACTTTCCAGCTCAGGTTTAGAAAAACTAATATAAATCAAGAAGCAGTGTTTAGAGATTCATTGTTTGCTTCTGAACAAGTCCCATGATTTGGGAGGGAGGATTACTTTTTCATTGAAGAGCTTCATGTGGCTGAATCACATAGCCAGACAAAGGCATAGGTACACAGTTGGATTTTCAAAGGTGCCTAAATTGGTTAGGCATCTAACTCCCATTTAGGTTTCGCTTTTAATAATCCCACTATCTGCATCTTTAGGTGCCTAAATATCTTTGTAAATCTGGCTCATGGAAAGTGAAACTATTTTTTATGCTTCCTATTTTTTTCATCTATCTTTACTACATCCCTGAAATTGTTGGCATTCACTGATGGCTCCAGTCTGTTGAAAGAGGTTGCAGAGACTCTAAAGCTTTATGTGCATTAGTCAGAGGAAAACATGAGTGCATTGCAAATCAGAATTAAATACTACATTCCAAACTTTGCTATTTCTAAATTGCTAGTACCATTGTAAATATATGGCCTGGGGACAGTTGAATATATTCACCATTCCTTTCTTTTATCAGGGCAGATTTTCTTTCTGACACTTACTGAAGTTAACAAAAACAATATGTACATCTTACTCCTGAAGTAGATAAATAGAGTAAAATGTAGTAATTCGTGGCAATGTTTAATTTTTATTTTTAGTTGCTGCTTGAGATTGTCCTGTACTGATAATGTATAAAAAGACATATTCTTGCTTGTATGTAGTTTTTAAAAAAAAATTAATTTGCAAGTAATACTATCCATTGTTTTTGGGGGGTTATTTGGTTTCTTTTTGTATGGTAAGCTGTGGAAGCTGCCAGGAGTAATCAAATGTTCTGTTCTCTGGAACTGTTAATCCAGGCATCAAAACTACTTAAAATGAAATTAATAAGCAGGTAACAAACCATAAATTATACTGTTCAATAGGCACTGTTCTGATCAAAACACAGGAACACTTTTGATAAAATCATCTACTTGGTTTGTGCACACCTCACAAACCTCACATGGTCATTCTCAAGAAAAAAGGAATACAGTCAGAGCAGAGGAAATACCTATTTTTCTTGCTCTAACTGAACCATTCAGTGTATTCAGTAATTACAGTTGAAATTCTTGCAAAGATCATCAACCAATGAAATTATATAATATTTCAGCTGATGAACATTTTAACTGATCTGTACAAATAAAATTGCTGTGCTTGTAATAAACTCTGTGAAAGCAATCGACACTTTTTGTTTTACCTATCTGGCTGCATGGCCCAAGCAAGCAGGTGTCTCTTCCAGTCAGAAATTGAATGATTCATGTATCTAACCAATTCAAAATTATCGTCAGAAGATCTTTGCAGTCTTCTAAAAGTAAACTTTTATTTTTACCTACCTACTGATTTTTTTTATAATTCTTATTCTGCTAGAGATTCAAGAAATTGTATTGTTTTATGCTGACCAATCTAGTTCATTTGTAGAGATGTGATGAATTTGGGCTCTTGAACAAATGTGATACATTCTGTTATAGTGGAATATAAAGGGAACAAATGGGTTTTTGAGAGAGTGTGTGTGAGAGAAATAACTTGTGAAAGGGCAATAAACTTTCTCCTCCTTTTCCAGTTTCAAAAAGCTAGCCACAATTTTCTGTTCTCCACTGAAACTTGTCATTCAAAGCCTCAGCCAGCGAGCTGTTTCCTTAAACCAGTTTCTTAAGTCAATTCAGCCATTTCAGTCATTGATACAAGTATAAGAAATATGTCTATATGTCCCATATACAGAAATGTATGAAAAACTGCTTCCTCTGGTTAAACGCCTTCCTGTCTCTGGTCAGGAAGGCACTTAAATACTTGCTAACTTTAAACATGTGCTCAGCTGCCTTCCTGAATCAGGGCCTCTCTTTCTCTCTTCACCTTCCTTTCCAACTTGCTCACTTCTCTGAATACAAAATTGACAGAATCCAACAGGTTCTGTTCAGCCTGTACTACTTTTCATAGACTCATAGACTCTAGGACTGGAAGGGACCTCGAGAGGTCATTGAGTCCAGTCCCTTGCCCTCATGGCAGGACCAAATACTGTCTAGACCATCCCTAATAGACATTTATCTAACCTACTCTTAAATATCTCCAGAGATGGAGATTCCACAACTTCCCTAGGTAATCTATTCCAGTGTTTAACTACCCTGACAGTTGGGAACTTTTTCCCAATGTCCAACCTAAATCTCCCTTGCTGCAGTTTAAGCCCTTTGCTTCTTGTTCTATCATTGGAGGCTAAGGTGAACAAGTTTTCTCCCTCCTCCTGATGACACCCTTTTAGATACCTGAAAACTGCTATCATGTCCCCTCTCAGTCTTCTCTTTTCCAAACTAAACAAACCCAATTCCTTCAGCCTTCCTTCATAGGTCATGTTCTCAAGACCTTTAATCATTCTTGTTGCTCTTCTCTGGACCCTCTCCAATTTCTCCACATCTTTCTTGAAATGCGGTGCCCAGAACTGGACGCAGTACTCCAGTTGAGGCCTAACCAGCGCAGAGTAAAGTGGAAGAATGACTTCTCGTGTCTTGTTTGCAACACACCTGTTAGTGCATCCCAGAATCACGTTTGCTTTTTTTGCAACAGTATCACACTGTTGACTCATATTAAGCTTGTGGTCCACTATGACTCCTAGATCTCTTTCTGCCATACTCCTTCCTAGACAGTCTCTTCCCATTCTGTATGTGTGAAACTGATTGTTCCTTCCTAAGTGGAGCACTTTGCATTTGTCTTTATTGAACTTCATCCTGTTTACCTCAGACCATTTCTCCAATTTGTTCAGATCATTTTGAATTTTGACCCTGTCCTCCAAAGCAGTTGCAATCCCTCCCAGTTTGGTATTGTCCGCAAACTTAATAAGCGTACTTTCTATGCCAACATCTAAATTGTTGATGAATATGTTGAACAGAGCTGGTCCCAAAACAGACCCCCTGCGGAACCCCACTTGTTATACCTTTCCAGCAGGATTGGGAGCCATTAATAACTACTCTCTGAGTACGGTTATCCAGCCAGTTATGCACCCACCTTATAGTAGCCCCATCTAAATTGTACTTTCCTAGTTTATCTATAAGAATATCATGCGAGACCGTATCAAATGCCTTACTAAAGTCTAGGTATATCACATCCACCGCTTCTCCCTTATCCACAAGGCTCGTTATCCTATCAAAGAATGCTATCAGATTAGTTTGACACGATTTGTTCTTTACAAATCCATGCTGGCTATTCCCTATCACCTTACCACCTTCCTAGTGTTTGCAGATGATTTCTTTAATTACTTGCTCCATTATCTTCCCTGGCACAGAAGTTAAACTAACTGGTCTGTAGTTTCCTGGGTTGTTTTTATTTCCCTTTTTATAGATGGGCACTATATTTGCCCTTTTCCAGCCTTCTGGAATCTTCCCCCGTCTCCCATGATTTCCCAAAGATAATAGCTAGAGGCTCAGATACCTCCTCTATTAACTCCTTGAGTATTCTAGGATGCATTTCATCAGGCCCTGGTGACTTGCAGGTATCTAACTTTTCTAAGTGATTTTTTACTTGCTCTTTATTTATTTTATCTTCTAAACCTACCCTCTTCACGTAAGCATTCACTATATTGGACATTCCTTCAGACTTCTCAGTGAAGACCGAAACAAAGAAGTCATTAAGCATCTCTGCCATTTCCAAGTCTCCTGTTACTGTTTCCCCCTCCTCACTGAGCAGTGGGCCTACCCTGCCTACCCATCATTTTCCATTTCTATTGACTTCCCCTCCACTTTTGAGTTTAAATTGTCTCTCTAAACTATCTGTAAGACCCTGTGCAAGTTGTGGTAACTTCTCTCTTCCTCCTCCCATCCTCACTGCATTTAAATGTCCTTAATACTTTGGGGTTGCCCAGGCTTTGGTTCCCAGTGCTGCCCAATTTACAGACTCAGATGTAGTTTCAGCATCTGGTTTTTCTTTTGTGTCTGATTTTTTTTTATGTTCAACTCTTCCAGCAGTCACACACTGGGTTCTTCAGGGAAGACTGTAGCTTTGAGGCTGTGGAACAAAGATCGTGAAAAGTTTACCTGCTTTATGTAACTCACTTTGGCTCATCACCATTGTATTAGGAAGACTCTTGATTCCTATAAAGCTGTTTGTGTATTCTTGGTGTCTTCCTTTTGTCCAGCAGAGGTTTTTGCCCCAGCAACCTCTCCTATTATATTAAGGAGTCTTGCGGGTGAGCAATGTAGTTGAGACCAAAAAGTCATTACCTTTCCCAGCTTGACCACTTAAACATTCTGATATGGGGAAAAAACATTGTTTTAAAACAGTTAATGGCATATTACAGACCCCTCCCTTCTCCTTATCCTTTCCGAAACATCTTATTGTCCTCTTAAAATTAACCAGCTTAAATACAAATCTGCCCACATAGATGACAAGTAGTTTTATTCATTTCAAATTAAACCATATAAGAGGCCTAGCTCAAGGTCTGGGCACTGTGCTATCAGTTTAAAATACAGACCAGACTCACAACAACAAAATAGCAGCACACTGCCTCTGCCACCCTCATAAAGCAAGTCAAGAAGAAAAACTTTGCAGAAGAAAATTCCCCACTGTTCATATCCCCTCTTCCCCAAATGCCTGTTCGAAAAGATGGATTTTGCAGCCTGCCTAGGAAGTCAACAGACTGGGGCTTTTTCAGACCAGGGACTGGGGAACTGAACTTTGAAGCTGAGGCCCCTTCGTAGAGAACATTCTGCCAGCAGCTCTCTTAGGGTATGTCTGCATTGCAATTAAAAACCCGCAGCTGGCCCATGCAGCTGGCTCAGGTTGCAGGGCTGTTTAACTACAGTGTAGACTTCTGGGGTCAGGCTGCAGCCCAAACTCTGGGACCCTCCCGTCTCACAGGGTCTTAGAGCCTGGGCTCCTGCCTGAGCTCAGAAGTCTGCCCTTTAGTTAAACAGCCCTGCAGCCCGAGTCCCACAAGCCCAAGTCAGTTGGCACAGGCCAGCTGCAGGTGTCTAATCGCAGTGTAGACGTACCCTCACCTAACAAAGGAGATCTTGCTCAGATGCTTCCACTGATCTTAACTGTGGCAGTATGCATCATAGAGACTGTGTCTCAGGTAGGCTGGTCCCAAGCCACTTCTGATTTTATAGGTCCCCACTGACACCTTAAAATCCACCCAAAAGCAAAAAAAACAACCATTACAAATCCTGGAGCACTGGTGCCACAGATATATTATGAGGTACTTAAGAATATGGAGGGTTTCGTGTTCACTAACTTCAGTTTCCATGGTAGAGCCTATTGCAGCAGTCTAATCTAGAGATAACGAGGTATTGGTCACAGTAGCAGAGTCTGCATCTGTGGGCAAAGATTCCAATGTCTTAGCTGAACACTGATGGAAGAGGCACATTCTGGTCACTACTGTTATTTGATCATCCAGAAGCATGGAGCAATAAAAGCATTTATTAATTGAGAATCCCATATAACAGCTGCTAAATACCCAGCAGAGGCTACCAAACATACGAAGAGTCTGAACTCTTGCTGGAAAGATCATGAGAACGGAAGGTGTTTGAGAGAATGGCTAAGATCTGAATTGGTTCTTAATTTCTCCAAACTGGTTCATGTATCGCCAATTACAGCCCCAGAACTTAGAATTCTGCTTTTTTGTCTCAAAAGATTTTGATTCTTGTCTTCCTCTTTTTTTTTCTTTCTGCCTTAAAAGGGATGTTAGTATTCATGTATTGTCTGTTTTTATTCAATCATACTACTTCTGAGTTTAGCAGTAGAGGGATCCCAGTGTAGATATATTGAAGGATATCGCTCCAAGACAAAGGTTACCAAAAAGGGTGTGACTTTGCGGGGGTAAATTTAGCACATGCACATCTTATTAAATTTATGACTCATAAAATATTCAACTTAATATTTCACAGAATGGCCAGCTGACCCTCGTTTTGCTTGCGCTGATGGATGCCCTGAGCCTTTGCCAAATACTTTTGGAATTACGTCCTCCGGAAAATGTGTTATAGTCTATTAAAAACTGGAAAATGGCCCTTTCTCCTCTCTTGCCCCTATCCCCAGCCATGTCCTTACTGACTTTTGTCTCCTGATCATTAGGCAAAAGTGTTCCACTTCCTACACTCCCCGATGGGACTTAGTATTTACATTTAGTAAAATGTTGGGGTTTTTTAAAAGCTTGTCATTGAGTGTCGCTTTAATAATGGCTTAGCATAAAATTATTTAGGACTGTAAACTGCTTAATAGCCTATTATTAAAAACACACGGACTATAAATTTGCCAGGATGTGTTTGTTTGCAATATATGATCCTGCAAGATTCTTAACTGTTTGTTTCCTGTTTATGGACTGAAGTATTCCTTCAGTGGGAGGAGACCAGTTGGAGGCTGAGTAATGTCTCCATTCTCTGCTGGAATTTGAATCATATCATATACATTAAACTTTGCTTCTTCAGCTTCTGTGTATCAACATAGTCTGGTTTGACAATTTAATATAGATCCATTTAGTGAAGGTTAAAGATTTGATTAGAGAACAGGGGGTTGAATGGGGGCAGGGGTCCCGGGGTGGGGGGGGCAGTCAGGAAGGAGTGGGGGTTGGATGGGGCAGCAGGGGGCATCCAGGGGCAGGGGTTCCAGGAGCAGTCAGGGGACAGGGAGAAGGGGTGGTTGGATGGGGCAGGGGTCCCAGGGGAGCCGTCAGGAATGAGAGGAGGGGTTGGATGGAGCAGCAGGAGTCCGGGGGCAGTCAGGGGACAGGGAGCAGGGGTGTGTGGATGAGGCAGGAGTCCCAGAGAGGCTGTCAGGGAACAGGAGAGGTTGGATGGAGCAGGAGTCCCAGGGGCAGATAGGAACTGGGGGCTGGGCCACGACCCCCTCCCCTAACCAGCTTGCCATACAATTTATGAAACCCAATGTGGCACTCAGGCCAAAAAATTTGCCCACCCCAATCTAAAGAAGCTGAAATTTATATTCTTGGGTGTAGTGTAGACACAATCTAAGTGGAGATAATATGTTGATCAAGACAGTGGTGATTGTCCATGTACATGCATGACAGAGTTTCAAATTGCTCTTTTTCAAAAGTGAATATTTGTCACATGCTGTTGCTTTTTCCCTTTGGTGCTAGTTGAGAGCACAGTTTTCCATTTTCAGGTATTCAAGTCGTTTAATTTGATTTTTTGTAAATAAAAGTTTACAGGTAAATTATGAGGGTTTTGAAAGGTCTGTGATTGGGGCTCTGCATAGATGTAGAGGGACATCCATGTGCTTACTGACTCCAGGATCAGGGCATGGACAAGAGGAATCAGGTTGGGTTTTATATAATAAACTTACTTTTAGTTTCGTAGAAATGGAGGGGTGGAAGGGACCTCAAGAAGTCATCAAGTCCAGCTCCCTGTGCTGAGACATGACCTAGTAAACCTAGACCATCCTTGACAGGTGTTTGTCCACCCTGTTCTTAAAAACCTCCAGTGATGGGGATCCCAACCTCCCTTGGAAGCCTATTCCAGGGCTTAACTATCCTTATAGTTAGAAAGTTTCTCCTGGTATCTAAACTAAATTTCCCTTGCTGCAGATTTCTTGTCCTACTGGCAGTGGAGAACAATTGATTACAGTCCTCTTTTTAACACCCATTAATATCCAGTCTCCCCTCAGTCTTCTTTTCTCAAGACTAACCATGGCCAGTTTTTTTAAACCTTCCCTGATAGGTCAGCTTTTCTAAACCTTTTATCATTTTTATTCTCCTCTGGACACTCTCCGGTTTCTCCACATCTTTCCCAAAGTGCGGCACCAAGAAGTGGACACAGTACTCCAGCTGAGGCCTCAACAATGCCAAGTAGTGCATGACACTTACCTCCTCTGTCTAACAACGCGCCTCTTAGCCCACCCCAGAATATTAGCCGTTTTTGCAACTGCATCACATTGTTTACTCCTTATGTGGTGCACTAAGTCACAGATCATTTTAGAGATTAATGATTGTAGTGAAACACTAGGATGACTGATGCCATAATTTCTGAAATGTAGACTATATGCTAAGTGGTCCTGTAACATAACATCACAATTCGCAAGACTGCTTTTAAAAAAAATAATCAGACCATAAACAAAAGCTAGTTTAACATTCCTAGCTTTCCCTGCCAACTGAAGGGCCAGGAACGAAAAGCCTGAAAAATTGTCCCACACAGAGGTTTTTAAATCAAATAAAATGCAAAAATCAAACTGTGTTCGAGGCAGTTTCTTCTTGGAGGGGACAACATAGCTCTGCCTTGGTTCCACTCCTTCCATGAAGCCCTTGTCTTTATTTCTTATGCACCTAAAACACACTTTGACTTCAGGAGGAGTTTGCTTGTATAAAGCATGCAGAACCGGGCTCTGAAAGATTACAGAAGATGGTGCTTAGTTCATTTTACTTTCTCCCTAGGGCCTCTCAAGTGCAGGATATGGCAGAATTTGAAACTGTCACCCCTCTTGTTCAATGTACATGTAAGGATATTGGATTGCAAAGCATTATGGGCTGCAATATCACTACTAGTTGGATACCTCCCAGCCCTGTTAGACAATTAAGCCATTGCGGAGAAACTAAATGAATTCTTTGCTTCAGTCTTCACGGCTGAGGATGTTAGGGAGATTCCCAAACCTGAGCCAGCTTTTGTAGGTGACAAATCTGAGGAACTGTCGCAGATTGAAGCATCACTTGGGGGAGGAATAGTTCAGTGGTTTGAGCGTTGGCGTGCTAAAGCCAGGGCTATGAGTTCAATCCTTGAGGGGGCCACTTAGGGACCTGGGGCAAAAATTCAGTACTTGGTCCTGCTAGTGAAGGCAGAGGGCTGGACTTGCTGACCTTTCAAGGTCCCTTCCAGTTCTACGAGATAAGATAGGTTTTGGAATTATTTGATAAACTTAACAGGAACAAGTCACCGGGACCAAATGACATTCACCCAAGGGTTCTGAAAGAACTCAAATGTGAAATTGCAGAACTATTAACTAAGGTTTGTAACCTGTCCTTTAAATCGGCCTCTATACCCAATGACTGGAAGATAGCTAATGTAACGCCAATATTTAAAAAGGGCTTTAGAGATGATCCCAGCAATTACAGACCTGTAAGTCTAACGTCGGTACTGGGCGAGTTAGTTGAAACAATGTAAAGAATAAAATTGTCAGACACATAGAAGAACATAAATTGTTGGGCAAAAGTCAACATGGTTTCTGTAAAGGGAAATCGTTTCTTACTAATCTATTAGAGTTCTTTGAAGGGGTCAACAAACATGTGGACGGGGGGATCCATTGGACATACTGTACTTAGATTTCAGGAAAGCCTTTGACAAGGTCCCTCACCAAAGGCTCTTACGTAAATTAAGTTGTCATGGAATAAGGGGGAAGGTCCTTTCATGGATTGAGAACTGGCTAAAAGACAGGGAACAAAGG
The DNA here is from genome assembly GCF_025201925.1 of Gopherus flavomarginatus. Taxonomy (NCBI): domain Eukaryota; kingdom Metazoa; phylum Chordata; order Testudines; family Testudinidae; genus Gopherus; species Gopherus flavomarginatus. The sequence continues at coordinate 58,869,057 of NC_066620.1, read as the reverse complement.
GTAGGAATGAATGGTAAATTCTCAGAATGGAGAGGGGTAACTAGTGATGTTCCCCAAGGGTCATCCTTGGACCAGTCCTATTCAACTTATTCATAAATGATCTGGAGAAAGGGGTAAAAAGTGAGGTTGCTAAGTTTGCAGATGATACTAAACTGCTCAAGATAGTTAAGACCAATGCAGACTGTGAAAAACTTCAAAAAGATCTCACAAAACTAAGTGATTGGGCAACAAAATGGCAAATGAAATTTAATGTAGATAAATGTAAAGTAACGCACATTGGAAAAAATAACCCCAACTATACATACAATATGATGGGGGCTAATTTAGCTACAACAAATCAGGAAAAAGATCTTGGAGTCATCGTGAATAGTTCTCTGAAGATGTCCACGCAGTGTGTAGAGGCGGTCAAATAAGCAAACAGGATCTTAGGAATCATTAAAAAGAGGATAGAGAATAAGAAGGAGAGTATCTTATTGCCCTTATATAAATCGATAGTACACCCACATCTTGAATAATGCATACAGATGTAGTCGTCTCATATCAAAAAAGATATACTAGCACTAGAAAAGGTTCAGAGGAGGGCAACTAAAATGATTAGGGGTTTGGAACGGGTCCCATATGAGGAGAGATTAAAGAGGCTAGGACTTTTTAGCTTGGAAAAGAGGAGACTAAGGAGAGATATGATAGAGGTATATAAAATTGTGAGTGATGTGAAGAAAGTAGATAAGGAAAAGTTATTTACTTATTCCCATAATACAAGAACTAGAGGTCACCAAATGAAATTAATAGGAAGTTTAAAACAAATAAAAAGAAGTTCTTCACACAGCACACAGTCAACTTCTGGAACACTTTACCTCAAGAGGTTGTGATGGCTAGAACTATAACAGCATTTAAAAGAGAACTGTATAAATTCATGGAGGTTAAGTCTATTAATGGCTATTAGCCAGGATAGGGTAAGAAATGGTGTCCCTAGACTCTCTTTGTCAGAAGGTGGTGATGGATGGCAGGAGAGAGATCTCTTGATCATTACCTGTTAGGTTCACTCCCTCTGGGGCACCTGCCATTGGCCAGTATAGGTAGACAGGATACTGGGCTAGATTGATCTTTGGTCTGACCCAGTACAGTCGTTCTTATGTTCTGTTTCCTTTTCATCCAACTCTCACTCTCGTTTCTGTGCTTTCAGTGCTGAGATTTGGACATGGATGGGAGCAAACTTGTGCAGATTCAATCACAACTAAGTTAGTGTGATGTTGGGGGTGGGGGAGGGGAGATTCATCTGGAAGAATGGAATAGGATTGTGCCTACACTTTCAGTTGGAGTTGGGAAGGAAAGCAGCTCTTTTCTCTTATGGTCTGCAGCCTGTGGGGCTTCTTGCATATTTCACTGCCTCTGGAAATGTAGCAGCAGTTGCTCTCAATGCCTTCCCTTCTGTCATGGTATAATCCCCACTCTGAACCTTAGTGTCCAAAAGATGGGGTACCAGCATGAATTCCTCTAAGCTCAATTACCAGCTTGGTACTTGTAGTGCTGCCACCAACCAGGAATTCCAGTGCCTGGTACACTCTGGTCCCCCCAAAACCTTGCCCGGGGACCCCCAAGACCCAGACCCTCTGGATCTTAACACAAGGAAAGTAAACTCTTTCCCTCACCGTTGCCTCTCCCAGGCTTCCCCTCCCTGGGTTACCCTGGAAGATCACTGTGATTCAAACTCCTTGAATCTTAAAACAGAGAGAAAAATTCACCTTCCCCCCTCCTTCTCTCTTCCCCTCCCAGACTCTCCCTGAGAGAGAAAGTAATCCTAACACAGAGAGAAAATTAACCTTTCTCTCCCCCTTCCCTCCTTTCTCCCCACCAATTCCCTGGTGGCTCCAGACCGTCCCCTGGGGTCTCACCCCAGAATAAAAAAAAAAATCAGGTTCTTAAACAAGAAAAGCTTTTAATTAAAGAAAGAAAAAACAGTAAAAATTATCTTTGTAAATTTAAGATGGAATATATTACAGGGTCTTTCAGCTATAGACACTGGGAATACCCTCCCAGCCTAAGTATACAAGTACAAAGTAAAATCCTTTCAGCAAGATACAACTTTGAACTCCTTCCAGCCAAATACACATTTGCAAATAAAGAAAACAAACATAAGCCTAACTTGCCTTATCTACCTAGTACTCACTATTCTGGACATATAAGAGACTGTATCAAAGAGATTGGAGAGAAACCTGGTTGCACGTCTGGTCCCTCTGAGTCCCCAGAGTGAACAACAACCAAAATCTAACAGCACACACAAAAACTTCCCTCCCTCAAGATTTGAAAGTATCCTGTCCCCTGATTGGTCCTCTGGTCAGGTGACAGCCAGGCTCACTGATCTTGTTAACCCTTTACAGGCAAAAGAGATATGAAGTACTTTTGTTCTATTAACTCTTACTTATCTGTTTATGACACCTTCCCAATGCATCTGTGACTAGTCAGGAGTTTGTGACCTTCCTTCTCAGATGTGGATCTAGAATGGAATAGTATAATATCTTCTCCTTGGAGCAGCTCTTCACAAGCCTTGAGACGATTAACCTCGTGCAGGATGCAGTGACATGTTTTGTTTGAGTAACAACAGGCCTGATTTTTCAGAAGATTGAGCCCCTGTGACTCCTAATGAAGTCACAAGGAACAGCAGACGTCCAACACCTCTGAAAATCAGGCCTTGTGAGCCAGTGACACTAATGCCCATCCTCTGCTCCAGCTATGTAGCTTGTTCCAGATGAGATTCTAGATGACAAAATAGTAAAGAAAAAATGTTTCCCAACCCAAGATCCAGGTGCACTGTAGGAGAGAGAAAAGTTTTGCCCTCTGTGCTCATCTCTCTGCACTTTATGTCCACCAGCACAGAGGCTACAAGCTGGAGCCTGGGTGCCCTGTGTCATAAACAGATAGCTAAGGGTTAATGTCTCTTTCACCTGAAGCACCTGACCAGAGGACCAATCAGGAAACCGGATTTTTTCAACTTTGGGTGGAGGGAATTGAGTGTCTAAGGTCTTTGTTTTCTGGCTGACTGCTTGCTCTGAGCTTTGGAGAAGTAGTTCTACTTTCTAGTCTTCTGTTTCTAAGTGTAAGGACAAAGAGATCAGCTAGTAAGTTATATGGTTTCTTTTCTTTGGTATTTGCATGAATATAAGTGCTGGAGTGCTTTGATTTGTATTCTTTTTGAATAAGGCTGTTTATTCAATATTCTTTTAAGAAATTGCCCTGTATTGTGTCATCTTGATACAGAGAGACTATTTGTATTTTTTCTTTCTTTTTTATATAAAGCTTTCTTTTAAGACCTGTTGGAGTTTTTCTTTACTTCAGGGAAATTGAGTCTGTACTCACCAGGGAATTGGTGGGAGGAAGAAATCAAGGGGAGATTTGTGTGTTGGATTGCTAGCCTGACTTTGCATTCCCTCTGGGGGAATAGGAAAGTACTTTTTGTTTCCAGGACTGGAAGCAGAGAGGGGGAGTCACTCTGTGTAGTTTCACAGAGCTTGTGTCTGTGTAGCTCTCCAGGAGCATCTGGAGGGGGGAAGGGAAAAAGGATTATTTCCCTTTGTTGTGAGACTCAAGGGATTTGGGTCTTGGGGTCCCCAGGAAAGGTTTTTCAGGGGGACCAGAGTGCCCCAAAACACTCTAATTTTTTGGGTGGTGGCAGCAGGTACCAGGTCCAAGCTGGTAACTAAGCTTGGAGGTTTTCATGCTAACCCCCATATTTTGGACGCTAAGGTCCAAATCTGGGACTAAGGTTATTACACCCTGCCATAGAAAGACCGGGCTGCTCCCACATCTGCTGAATGCCAAACCTCTTTGGTGGGCGAAGGGAATGGTGTGAGAGTGTACTGGAAACGCTGAATCTAGTGGCACTGGACGCAGAACCCAATCACGAAGAACTGCTGATGGAGGGAAGAGGGCTTAATGGGTGAGTGGGATCCTCCCCTATAATGTGTGGGGGGCGTGGAGGAAAGAGTTGGGAAGGGGGCTGATAGGAGATGATTGGGAGTCCAAGTGGTGTGAGCTAGTGTTAAGCATGAGAAGAGGAGTCAGGAGTCCTCTTCTCTCTCCACTAGCCACATCTGCTGCCAGAGATCTGTAGTGAAGTACCTAAATCCGTGATAAAGGGGACCATCTGTGGACAGCAGCATCGTACTCAGCAGTAGTGAGAGATGTTTTGGGCTTTGGGGCACTTCTGTGGGATGAAAGTAACCACCAGCATTTTATTCTAAGAATGTACTTTTTTTTAAACTGTATTTTCTGAAGTGGACAAGACCGGTCTAAACGGTATATGGGTTTTTATTTATATCACGCTTGAACAGACGTGAGATCCAGGACATAGTAAGTTCCCCAGTAGCCTCAGCCCTCTAATATGAGGACACTAGATAGGAGGACTTAACATTCAAGCTAGTCGCATGGGCCAGATTGAAATCCAGAGTTCAGAAGGACTTATTTGCCTTTGAAAACAATTAGTAGTTTTACTAATACTGTAGCAGGCATCAGAAGGTCTAACTCCCAGCTGTTCCTCCTGACAGCTTACTCCAGATAGTCACTTTCCTTGCTCCCTTGAATTTCTATCTCAGGGCCCAATGTAATTGTCACAAATTTCTTCCGGACTTTCTTTTTCAACCTAGCTAGTGAGATCTCTAGCTAGAGTTGGAGAATCCCAGAAACCCAATTGACATGTAGGAAAATCTCCTTTTACGGCATGGTATCAGACGATGGAAGTTACTTCTGTTGTACTAATGTTGCTGTGTTACCAAGCTTGACATCCTTTAAATCTACTTATTGAATCCTAAAGTCCAGCTATGTGCTATTGCCTCTGTCTCTAACGAAAGGGAATGCAGACGTTGGTGCTAGCATTTCTCCAGTCTCCAGAGATGCAGGATGCAGCAGTTGTTGGAAGCTTGGAAGGCTGGTGTCCATGGAAGACCTGCAAGCAGTCTGCTATAGGTGATAAACATCAGCAGCTCTAGCATACAGAGAAAGTCAGAGCTCACACAAGAAGCAATATTTTTCTGTGAAATCGACTTTTTAAAGCAGCAAACAGCTGGTAAGAAGCTATCCTCAGTTCTCTGTATACCAGCTCTGTGAATGTACAACTCCCTATTCTGTAAAAGGGAAAATGGAAAAGACTCACCATGTAGAATAGACTTTGCTGGCAATATCACCATTGCCATTCATCTGCACTACAGAATGGAGATTAGAAAGGGGCTGGCATGGATGGGTGACTCAACTAATTTCCTTTACTTCTCTTATCATGCTCCATTCTATAGTGCTGATTAGTTGTGATAGCAGCAGCTGACTGCATGCCAGGACACCTCATGAAGTGAGAAATGATGACTGGAGGATGGGGACTGCATCATCATAAACCTGAAAAAGTGGAGATGGAGTTTAAATTGAGAAGTGGGAGGAAATGGCCTGTAATGATTAAGCCTGTTTTGTGAGATTGAAGAATATGCTACAGGGTGAAATTGTGTACAGTTTCTTCACTAGGTTTCACCCATATTCTTAAAGGTCTCCACCAGCATCATTACTCTGATGTCGAAGTTAGAGTCTAATGCTTAGGAACAAATGCATTTATTCATCTCTATGAAGATTGAAAAGTAAGAAAATGTTTAAAGACCTTTAAGAACAACGTGCTATATATGGTATGTTGAGGTTCTGTTGAAGCTGAGCACTTCAGAGTATCTGGTGGTTGTGCGTTTCCATCAGTCTGACCCTAGTGTCTGACACGCTTTCTGTGCCAAAAAAAGTCTCGCATGGGTTATACAGAAGCTAACTTGGATTTATGATTTTCCACTTCAGCTCTTTGTTGATATCATGTATTGATACATGAATGAGCACATTTGGCAGTTAAGCCCCATATTGGGACTGCTGGAAACCAGAAGAAGAGCTGCTGTTTTATCATTTTCCATAGCATACAGTGACTGTTTACATGTTGTAAAATGTAGTGGAGGAAATAAGACTGACATCCCTTTTTTAACTTAAATATTTTAGAAAGGCTACTTACCAGCCTAGACATGTTTGCACACAGCAGTATCTTCTCATTTAAATTCAATCATAGTCACAAAAAAAGCCTAGCTTAGACTAGCTGAGGATATAAACTTCATTTTCATCTCATTAGGCCACCTGGAAGCAGCAATCAGTGAGTAGTCCTGACGTCAATGGTCTCTCTACTTCATTAAAATGTTAATTTCATGGCTTTAATTCCCTTTGTAAAACGTGCCGCTGCAGGACACTATATGCAGATTTATTCTGAACCAGACAAATCTGCATGCCATATTCATTTTTATTGCCCTAAGTTTCCTTGATTGCTATATTGCTATTTTTAGCCATTCCTGTTTTTACAAACTGCTGTTAAAGGATATTTGTCAGACCAACAAAATTGTAAATAGTTTTTAAATAGTGAGCCTTTTGAGAATTTATCAAGATTCATGAAATCGGAATGTCATACATCTAATGGTATTTGTGTCCCCCTCACACACACAGACACACACACTTCAAAAAAAAAAGTGCTCAAAGAATGAGATAAGTAGTGTTACTGGATAACCAGTTCAGACAACAATAGAGCATTAAGAAAAAACATGTTGTGCTGTAAATCAAAGATCAACATAAGTCAACTTTTATGTCTGCATTCTTGGTATAGAACCGATTGATGTCTGGACAGAATGGTGTCTTCAGACTCTCCATCAATTTTCAAATCTCTCCTGACAACATACATCTTTCTTTCTGGCCACACTTAATTTCTTCCTCTTTTGCTTAACTCTGTAAAACATTTTTATTTTTATAGCATATTTCAAATGTATAACTCATTGAGCTAGCTCAGATGCTTCTGACAGAAGCAAGCTTCCCATGCTGGAGAGGAAAAGTAGCCACAAGTCCTTCTGTCCTTCTCCCCATATCCCTCAGTAATACGGAACACTTTTATCTATTTTCAAAATGGTGTACGAACAAATTTCTTTCAGTATATCAGTGACGTACAGTAACTCCTCACTTAAAGTCATCCTGGTTAATGTTTCGTTGTTACGTTGCTGATCAATTAGGGAACATGCTCATTTAAAGTTGTGTAATGCTCCCTTCTAACGTCATTTGGCAGCCGCCTGCTTTGTCTACCACTTGCAGGAAGAGCAGCCCATTGCAACTAGCTGGTGGGGGCTTGGAACCAGGGTGCACTGGCACCCCCCTATCAGCTGCCCGTTCCCCTAAGTTCCCTGTGCAGAACTGCCTGCATTTCAGCTGTGTCCCTCTCCCCACTGCCATGTGCTGCTCCTGCCCTCTGCCTTGGAGCTGGTCCCTGAGACTCCTGCTTGCTGGGGGGGGGGGGAGAGGGGAGGAGGAAGGGGGCTAATGTCAGGGTATCCCCCTCCCCCTTGCTCATGCACTCTGCTTTCCCCATCTTCTATAGAGCAGGGGGGACAGACCAGGACTCAGGACAGATGTAGCTTGCAGCAGCTGCCTCTAAGCAAGCTGATCTAATTAACAAGGCAGTGTGCTTAAGGGAAATGCACATATCTCCCTCCATTCCTGCTGCCTTGTGTAAAGAGAGAGTTAACCCTTGAGGGCCCAGCTGATTGCTAGTTCATCATTTAGTAGTAAAGGAAATATCCCACCCTCTGACTCCTCCACCTCAACTAAGCTTCACAATCATCATCGCTGTGTAGCAGTATTAAATTGTTTGTTTAAAACTCATACTGTGTGTGTGTATCTGTATATGTGTGTATGTATATGTATATAATTATAGTCTTTTGTTTGGTGGAAAACATTTCCCTGGAACCTAACCCCCTCATTTACATTAATTCTTATGGGGAAATTGGATTTGCTTAACATCATTTCGCTTGAAGTTGCATTTTTCAGGAACATAACTACAACGTTAAGTGAGGAGTTACTATATCTAGATAAATAGTATACTTTTATTAAAATTGTAGCACTGAGACAAAAAGATTTTGTGCTTGTCCAAGACCACTCAGTGTCTGCGTAACAGGTTGGTGCACAGCCCCCTTTGCTCATGCCTGTGCTGCATTCAAAAACCACTCAGAGACCTTGAGGTTCAGCAATCACCGGTGCAGTTTATTTACAGTGTGCACTCCCACCACCTACTCACCATATACAGCCTTAAGGACTTCTCTGCTTCTGCACCAGGAGGGACTGCTCTCCTTGCACTCTCTGGCTTCCCCTCTTCCTTCCTTCCTCTGGGCCTGTGTGTAGCCCCAGGCTAATTAGGCTGGCAGATGTTTCCCATTCTCCAGTCAGGTGCAGGTTTCTCTAGCCAGTTCTAATTTACTTCTCTTAATTAGAGCTGACGTGACAGAGGGCTGTCTTAGGAGTTCCTGCCCAGCACCCTGTCACAGTCTGATACTGGATTATAGGGGGGTTCTTGTCCTGGTCTCTCATTCAGTCATCAGATCATTCTAGTTCTCTTTTAAGTAGCTGGCACAGGGGTATCTCCGTTGGGGAGTGCCATATGTTCACTGCTTTAAGAAGCTGCCAAAATAGCCTTTAAGAGACAATACAGTGGAGAGTGCAGGAACTACAGTAAAATTATTGAACAGACCATTGCATGAGCCCCTCCAGACTTTTGTTAGTAATTAGACTAGTGTGTCTCAAGTCATCATCTCAGCCAATCAGATGGTTCAATGTAAAGTGATTACAAGATGAAGCTAACAAGCACAACTCTGTAATAACATTACAGCAGCTTAGTCTGATCTTGCTGGCTTGACTACTAGTGCTAATGTAAATAGTGAGTGGACGACTTTTTGCGACATGGTATTTCAAGTTGTTCTCACCACTTTGAGTACAGCAAAATGATGTCATTGAGATTGGTTTGACTAGAATGATCCAGAAATTCAACAGCTATTCACTAAAAACCATGAGATGCATTGTCCAATCCTTGTATCCCATATCTCTGTGGGCACAGTTATGACATATGACATCCAATCTAAGCTTAAAGACATGCAGGATCAATGGTGAAATGCCAAGACAGATGAAATGTAGCGCTATGCTGACCATCATGAGACCAAAGATTTCTATGCTGCTTTAAAAGGCATATATGGTATTACACATACCACTACTGTGCCTTTGAAGAGTGTGGATGACCTAACACTGATCACTGACAAAGGAGAAATACTTCAGAGGTGGTGACAGCATTTCAGTGAACTTTTCAACGCACAGACAAGGCACAAATCAGATGATCAGTCAATGTGTAATGAGAACATAGACACAGCCCCATCCCTTGACTAAGTCAGCACTGCAATGAGGGTCATGAATTGCAAGGCCCCCGGATCCGATGGCATTCCTGCAGAAGTATTCAAGTATTAGCAAATGATGTTACTACAGATAAGGAGCTGACAAGTCAGATTAATAAAGCCAGTTAATCATTTGGCAGATTATCTGGCAAAGTCTGGTAGCAACATGGTATTAAGATTCAAACTAAGCTAAATATCTATAAAGTGGTTGTGCTGTCCAACTTGTATATATGCAACAGGCATCACATTAAGGTTCTAGATAAGTTCCATTTACAATTTATTTTGTATCAAGTGGCAGGATAAAGTTAATAGTAATGAGATTCTGGAACGTACTCGTGCCACGGGGATTGAAGCCATGCTTAGCCGGGCTAGTCGTGTACTGAGGATGGATGACACCAGAATTCCCAAGCAGTTGCTATATGGTGAACTGAAAGTGGGACAACACATGAGGTAGCCAGAAGAAAAGCTTGAAGAACACGTGAAGCCTAACTTGAAACAGTGCAACGTTGACAGCTGAGAGTTATCAGCAACTAACAGCTCATGCTGGCGAGCAGTAGTCAACAATGGGGTGACATAGTTCAAGATTACCTGCCATATGGATCTTCAGTCACAGAGGCTGAATTGTAAACAGAGGTAGACTCAGCAGGCACAGATTATAATCCCTTCCTCAGTTCCCTAGACATTTCATGCAGAAAGAACTGTTATTCGCACATCGGTCTTTTAGCCACAACTGTACTCACAGGACGTAAAACCATCATCAGCATCATCTTAGGTCACAACAACAAAAACTAGACAACTTTGCAATTGTTATCAAAGCACTGGCTGCTTCCCAGGTCAAGGAAGGAGATGAAATAATTGAGCAAAAAAAGTCTGTCTAGAGTGTCACTAAATAAAAGATAAGACTTTTTTTCTTTTGAAAGTCAGTGCAAACCCATGGACTCTTGCCAGCCTTATTCCATTTTGGGGTTACTAACCACAAGGTCATTTCATCATGAACACTGTCATAATTCAATGTACTAGTCACTTTAAAATGCAAAAATGTGCCAGGGTTTTAGTCTTCTGATGGAATTATTCATTCATTACCACACTCGGTAAAAGTAATGCTGTGAAGACCTCTCAAGTTCATAGCGCTGGTATGCTAGAAAAATATTCCATTATCTAGTCTCTTTATATGAGACGTCTGCTATTGCAGCAGCACATATTCACCCCACTAAAGCTAGGTGCTGATTAGATGGAATTTGACATGGAATATATTTTAGAAACTGATCAAGAATTTCTGTCATTTTGGTATGGAGTCCACTTAAACACAGAGTACTATAATATTTGAACAGAAGTTATTAGTGTGCTAAATGGATTTTGCTGTCAGCCTTGACATTTGAAAGGCCATTGTTAAGATCATATACCATAGCTAAAGTTGCTGTAACCACTTATCTGTTTTTAACTCTAGAGTGATACTATTATGAGAGAAGGAAAATATTAGAAAGTCCCTCTTATATCTATTGCCTTTGCCCCACTTGCAGGTTTCAGATCACTCCAATATTACTTCAGTGAAAAAATAAAATCAAAACAATTACAGCTAATGTCAATGACTTGAATGAGAGAGCAAATAAAAGTATTCTCTCAACCCTGTGTCTCTTATCTTAGCGCCCCCCAAAACAGAGAGGACACACATTGACGGGATTTTGGAGTTACTTTGCATTGCCATTGCTCATGCAGAAAGTATCCTGAGGACTTCCCTTTCCAGCACTGTTAATTGGACATTTCCCCTCCCCCCAGAACTAGATTTATTTTTTCACTTAGAAAAGTAGATCAAAACAACCAAAGTTTCCACTGTTGCAATGTATCTGTTGCTAACCTGCTAAGGAACAGCGAAGCCTGCCTAGGCTAAGAGGGGAGGACTTGCGTTGTCCATGACTGGTGGAGTCAGAGAGCTGATCCTTGGCAGGCAACAGACAGGGCTTTCTCACATTAAGGGCAGGTGGTACCATGGTGCCTCACAGTCCTCATTACCCCAGGGGAAGCATCACATCCAACCACTGGAAATGTTTTTGTTTTGTAAAGCTAAAAATATCTACACAGTGGAAAACAATCCTACATCGACAGGATAGACTAGATAAACTAAACAGGACATTTCCTTCTGGAATGCCTGTGAACTAAATCGAATCAAAGCCCAAATTGATTTCACCTACAGTTAAGGCCCTACTTTAATCGCAGGATGATTGTCAAATAATTGTGGCTGAGTTGAGGACAAGACTTGGAAAATAACGGAAATGTAATAATGGACTTTTATTGACTGCAGTAATTTGGAAAAGCCAGAGAAGACCTGTTTTTTAAGAAAAATTTGCTGGAATAATATAAACTCTCAAGTATTATGTGATACCTGCTAATTTTTTTTGATAACCAGACATTTTGTTGTAACTATATTACAGTCATTAATGTGTGGGGCTGATAGCAGGATCCTCACTACTGTCAGCTCAGATAAATAGGATTCTACTGTACTAATGGGGAAAAAGTGTGTCTTGCAAACCTCAAAATCTATGCAAAATTGTGGACTGTGCAAAGTAAGCTAATTAAAATCAAAGGTGTGATGGAAGCCTAATATTGCAAATTAAGTAAGGCCTTACTCTTATAGTAATTTAGGGGTTTTATATATGTGTATGCTATATATATTTGCTATTGTGTGAAAAATCTATGATACATGTGTTGCTATTAACTACCTTTAGAGCTGTGGGGTCCCAAGCCAGGTAGGCTACAAATGCCCCATCTGGACTCAGAGAGGTGGGAGTTTATAGCTGGTGTTTTCATTAAACACAGTGAAGTTTTTCTGAATTCTATTCAAAGATGACTCTAGAACAGTAGTAGCAAAACTTTGCCCAAGTGAATCTAGCTTGCCTAGAGCCTGAGGTCGTCATCTAATTTTCATTAAAATGGGGCAGATAGCACCACCCGCATCTTTAACATGGAGGGGACAGTCCAAAGATAGTAAGACCCAACATGGAATAATTCTATTTGATCTGAACAACCCAACCCACTTGATTCAAGAGGGAGCACTGTGTACTGGAACAAATAGTCTCTCTAAACCTTGCCACTTCTCTTTTGAAAATGAGATGTGGTAGTAGAAACTTAAGGTGGACTGGGGATTTTTATTTGATTTCCCAATGTTGGTGCTTTTCAGAGTTTATGGAACTAAAACCAGGACATGCTACAATAAACTCCTTAATCTGAACTCATGACCCTGAGTAGCATATTCCCATGTTGTGATCAGACTGGTAAGGACTATTGTGTTGATAGTTAAAGACTGTGGCCAGGAACTGAACTTTGCATTCAGTTAAAAATAGAAACAGCAGAAGTTAAAAACATAAAATAAAATTAAAAAAAAAAAAAGCCTACCAACCCCCCCACCAATAAATCATTGTCAGATTTGGATTTATATTTAAAGTAGCTCTAGCCCCAAAATTAAGACTTGGTTTTGAAAATTGGTTTATATTCTCTGAAAAGTGATTCTGTAAAATAGCTTTGTGGTGCTCTACATCAATGACTCCTTATCAAATATGCTCTGTATACATATAAAACTGTCTCTTCCCACCCCTCCTTTACTCCAAACTACTAGTCCTGCAAACTCAGCCAGTGATCAGAGATTTAAGCTGGGTTCTTTTCTTCTTGTGCATCATCACCAGTAATTAAAATTCTACATTCCAAACTGTGCCCTCAATTACACCTTAGGAAACTCTTTGTCTTCAGTGAGTTTGCGGAAATGAAATTGAGTCCACCTTTAGCTCTTCAGTTGCAACTTAGTTAACTGTGTGCATGAACCAGAATGGAAACCGGCTCATCCTGCATAGATATTTAGGCTCTCTTGTGCCAAGAGGAATGAAAAGTAAAAAGTATTTGTCACTGAGGATAACAGTTAAAATTTTAAATATATGTAGGAATCCAAATATGTATGTTGAATAAGTTTCATTTTTGCATAGCCCCTTTTCAGAATAGAAGCTCATTTCAGTGTTTGTGTCTGTAACATGTCTGGCTCTAGTTCTTCTATGCCCAGTGCAGCTCAGAATTTATTTAGATTTATAGAAGTGCTAAAAAGGGTGTCCATTACACCCCCCACACACACATCCTTTCTGATCCTGGGGTGTTGGACAAGCCCTGAAATGTAACTTAAAGCACGCTCAAGGCTGCTACATGTTGTCTGCTGTCCATAGCACCCAAGGGTCTGATAGAATAGCATTGAGGGGCTAATACCATACCTGTATCTCTAGCTGTCTCCTTCCACTGGAGGATAAGATTGCTAGGAGCTGCTGTGCCACAGGTTGATTCCACCGTGCTGAGGGAATCCTAAGGCAGCTGTATCCTCTAGGTTTATAGCTGGTTTGCATCTGTGGACAAGCACAAAGCAGCTAGAGCTGGGGGCCCTACTTTTTAGTGAGGAAAATGAATGTATAGCCACTGCCTCTTTTAAGGTTTAAAAAATATACCTGTAGAATTAGCAGTGCCCTGTTTAACAGAAATGGTGTGGGGGGGGGAGAGAACCTTTAGCACCAGACAGTATTAATCTTAGAAGCTCCAATTTGTCAGACTATTTTTTCTTTTTCTTTTTTACTGTTGCATTTTGTTTTACTTTCCCTAATGAGCCTAGTGAAAAGCAATTGTACTAAATAAATCATGTGCCTACAAAGCAATATATCACAATTAGGATTCCTTATAGTTTAATTAGCCATTCCATTATTAAATTGATGTCTTTGGCTTCCTCCAGGTCTCGGGCTAATCTTGAAACAAATTCTTCTTTGTGGACAAATATTAGTCATGATTAAAGAGTATTCATCAGAGCTGAGGCTTTTCATTACATTCTTTTCTGATTGAGATGGCTCCCCAAGTATCAGGCTGATTGAATGAACTTAATAAGATTTGTACATTCATATATCGTGGTATGGTAGAAATTGTTTTAGCACCAGAGGTTTAAGGACAAGATCATCTCTCCACCCATTCTGTCATGGACCTAAATGCAATGTTATATAAACTGTACTCTAATATGTCACTCTATATTGTCAGGCAAGTATAACATATACCTAGTCAATCATCAGAAAGAAAGGTGTATATGGAGTAATAATGATGGCTGCATTGGAAAACGGGGCGGGGGGTGGTGGTGTTTGACATTAACATATCTTTATAGATCAGTGTTAAGTGATTTTAGAGGCTCTGTTCTGTTGACTAGTTCAGCACCAGAAGTTTGCGAGTTAATTGAAGCCCAAGTGCTTCATCTGCCTAAAACTGATTTAATTCAGGGAGATACATAGATACATAGATAAGCCTGTTTGTGTGTAAATGCAGCTCAGCTGGGAACTCAAGCTAGTAAACAGAGGTGCTTATTTAGAGGCACTTCTAGTGAAAGAGTATGGAATGTGTTCAGAACAAAATGCTTGCACTGCATTTAAAAGAAGGCAAGACAAAAAGATAACATGTTTTTCATGTACATACATTCAGAGAGCAAGAGAGAGAGAAGTTATAATCCCATAATTGAACAGATACCAAAATTATGCTCTGTGTTTTCATAATTGTGGGTGCTGTTCTGCATTCTTCTCACTGCATACACTGCAATGATAGCAAGGCCACTGTGGCCAAGAATGGGAATTAGACAACATTGGTGAGGCATGAAATACAACAGATTAGCTCAGGGCATTGGTGGAGACAGTTAGTGTAAACATTTGAGGTGACTGTTAGCATCTTTTCACATCTACTTCTTTTTCAGCAGTTCACATGTTCGTTTGGTATTTTGATTCAGTATTAGTCATATTTTTAACATTGGACCTCTCTGCATCTGAAAGTGTTTTTTGTTGCTTCTTATGCAATGCCACTGTAGATATCCTCTAGCCAAGTGATACTCAGACTGAGGCTCCCGAGCAGCAAGTGGCTCCCTAATGTGTCTCCTGAGGCTCTTTGCAGTACCTGCTATCAAAACACTGTGTAATTTAATTATTAACCAATCTGGATGCTTTTACTATGTTGTTAACCAGTTGTTTAGGTAATGTTGATCACTAATTTGGCTCCTGAACCACTGAGCTCCGAGTATCACTGCTTTTAGCCCATCTATAATAATTTGCAGTGCCTAAACTTCCTGCTGATTCAGGATCGTTTCCCTTAGGGCTCCTGAAGGCTAGACTGACCATGGGTGATGCTTGGGACAGTCAGTGTAAGAGGGCACGGTTTGAAACAGTGTAAGGTCACTAGGTAGCTAAAGAGTACTCTCTAGTGGTTGACTTGGGGTAGTGAAAGAAGTTTAAAGCAAAGGATGAGGTGTTAAGAAGAGAGAGAGTTTGGCTGGAAATCTAGATAAAAGAAAAATCCAGAAAAAATAATCAAATCTGAAGTTCATATCTGGAGTCTTCTAGGGCATTAACTTAATCATACTAGAAGGTTATAAAATCTAATTCTACATAGGCTGGTTGTGTCACTTATTGTTGCAGTGCAGTATTCAGAGTGACATCCTTCTGTTGATGTGTTAAATTAAAGTTCCTTCTGTTTGTCTAATGGAAGTTTAAAAATTCCTTGGCCTTTTCTGAATAGGGTTGCCAGGTGTCTGGTTTTTGACCAGAACACCTGGTCGAAAAGGAATCCTGGCAGTGTTGACTGGGCCTTTAAAAGTGCCGTTGGCGGTGCAGCGGGGCTAAGGCAGGCTCCCTACCTGGCTCTGCCTGGCTCCCCAGACGTGGCGACATGTCCCTTGGCTCCTAGGCGGAGGCGCAGCCAATGGGAGCTGCAGGGGCAGTGCCTGCAGGCGGAGGCACCGCGCAGAGCCTCCTGGCTGCACCTCCACCTTGGAACAAAGAGACATTTTGCCGCTTCTGTGGAGCCACTCAAGGTAAGCGCTGCCCATAACCCGCACCCCAAACTCCCTCCCCGCCCCAACCCCCTGCCCCTGCCCTGAGCTCCCTCCTGCACCTGAACCCCCGTCCCAGTCCTGAGCCCCCTCCTGGACCCAGACTCCCTCCAGAGCCTGCACCCCAACCCCCTGCCCCAGCCCCCTCCTGCACTCCAACCCCCTCATCCCCCACCCCAGAGCCTGCATCCCCCAGAGCCCGCATCCCCAGACAGAGCCCTCACCCCTCTTCACCCGAATCCCCTACCACAACCTGGAGCCCCCTCCTGCACCCTGAATCCCTCATTTCTGGCCCCCTCCTGGATCCTGCATCCCCAGCGGGAGCCCTCGCCCCCTTCCACACCCCAACCCTCTGCCGCAGCCCAGTGAAAATGAGCAAGTGAGCAAGAGTTGGGGAGAGTGAGCGAAAGAGGGACGGGGGATGGAGTGAGCAGGGGCAAAGCCACAGGGAGGGTGCTGGGCAAGGGTGTTCAGTTTTGTGTGATTAAAAAGTTGGCAACCCTTTTTCTGAAAAGAATAGTTTGACTCTTGTGTCCTGGTCAATATTTGTTCCATTATTTTGCTGAAACAGTGTTTGCCGGGATCACTCTCTTATGAAGACCTGTACAATGCTGCTTTTTCCCTCTAATCCTCTGTGACCATACCCCCTCTAGTTTTGAATGACTTTGAAACAGACAAGGGACAAAATAGGTTAAAGGGTCTATCCCTGAAAAAAAACATGTTTCTGTACATTAGATACACTCAGGAAATTCTTAACCAGGATGTGACTGAATCTCAGAGCTATGAAAGGTAGCTGTATCTGAAGGGAGTGGTTTTGGAGGAACTAGTAGAAAATTAATTCAATTTCATTGGCTGCACAGGGAAATCAGAATGTAGTGTGTATATTTTAATTGAGAACAGTAAAAGCTATCTTTCACTGTGTAGTATAGTGTGATGATCTGTCTTTCATGCAGTGGAAAAAAGGTATTGTTAACACAGTGGAAATATTCTCTGATTTTAAACCATGGTAAATATGGCAGTTATATAATTTTTTCAAAAAAGAAAACTTAATCGGTGTTTGTGTATCCAGCATTTTGCAAAGCGAAGAACTGTGAGGTTTTACCATTAACAAACAGTGTGAAGTCAGACAGAAATGAAAGTGGAACTCTTAGTTCTAACAAATGCATAACAATACCATTTAATTACTTTCCAATGACTTTTACTGTGTGTTTTAGTTCCAAAGGCCATGGCTACACTTACAGTTCTGCAGCGCTGGTAGTTACAGCTGTGTTCGTACAGCTGTGTAGGGCCAGCGCTGCAGTGTGGCCACACTGACAGCTACCAGCGCTGCAGTGTGGCCACATTTGCAGCATTTGCAGCGCTGTTGGGAGTGGTGCATTGTGGGCAGCTATCCCAGCATTCAAGTGGCTGCAACGTGCTTTTCAAAAGAGGGGGGTGGGGTGAAATGTGACAGGGAGCGTGGGAGAGACAGAGAGATTGGATTTTTGGAGCTGACACTGTTCTCAGCTCCCTGCCTTGAAAGTTCTAAGGACTGGAAGACACACAGTGCCTACCTTCAATCATTTTAAAAGTTCTGACCCCTTCCCCCACCCCTCTCTCATTCACTAAATGCAAATTATGCACTCCTAAATAGCCGTCAGACCAGATAAGCATCTGCTCAACATGGACTTCCTCCTCCCCCTCTGCCGTATGAGCGTGCTGTTTCTCTCTTCAAGCAAACAGCTGTGAACATTCCAAAGTAATTCCCCTGCCTGCCTCCGCTCACTCAGCAAACAGGAGCTGTGTTTGTTTTTTAAATAAGCAGTTTGGCTGAACTCCGAGCTCCCCCTTTCTTCCGGTTTGTTGTGGACAGGAATTCTGGGATACCTCCTTATACCCCGGAGGTCAATAAAAGCGCTGGTGGGGTCCACACTTGCTGACCAGCGCTGGATTACCAGCGCTGGAATCGCCACACCCGAGGCTCGACCGGGTGTACAGCCAGCGCTGCAATCAGGGAGTTGCAGCGCTGGCCGTGCTTTGCAAGTGTGGCCACATCCTAAGTTGCAGCGCTGTAACCCCCTCACCAGCGCTGCAACTCTCTAGTGTAGCCATGGTACTATTAAAGTTTTGTGAGCTTACTTCAGGATGCACGATTACTGGTGTAAGGCAGAGGGAAACTGAATTCTAAATGGGTGATGGACTTGATCAGCCAACTACCTTTGAAATCAGTACCATAAAACAAGAGAGGAATAAAGTAATGCCTTGGACACTATTACTAGAAATTCACAAAATTAAAGAATAAGCCTGAGTTGTTTATACAGGTCAGGATCTTTGTTATTAAATAGGTATAGCCATCCTCTATCACTCTTTAAGAACAGTTTGTTTGGTTGGGTTTTTTTTGTTTTTGTTTGTTTGTTTTTACAGTACTTGCATTTTAAGAAAATACCTGGACTTCCCAGTTTAACTTTGTATTCAACTTTTTTATTTTGCATATTCTTCTACAAATATTTCTGTTTGGGTGCAGGAGTAAATCTTTGTAAGAACTTTATTGCAGTAAAGTGAATGAATCACACTTATGCTTAAAATAAAAATACTCTTATATGATTTCATGGGGTGTTTGCCAGGCAATTTATATTAAAACTTAGGAGAGTTGGGCAGATGCATGCCAGTACTTCAGTATCTGACTAGTCCTTAGGTAAAACATCACCTTCTGTATTAATAAAGAACTTTCCACAATTAGTTTGTGTGGTAATAATAGGGACATACTGTGTTGTTAGAGATGACAATGTAACAGGGCTATGAAAGCTTTTATCTTACAAAACCTTATCGCATATAGGTATGTAAAATAGACGTGCAGCAGGGGAGGCTGGGAAAGAGCAAGTACACAGCGTGGGGGAGAATAAACCAGGTGTTTTCATTATCTGGGGTTGACAAATATAGCTTACAAGTGATGGAGTAAAGACCAATGAGTTAGTTATGCCGGGTCATCCTCAGTGACTGAAAATAATGTGTTCCTTTTATCCTCCCCCCCCCACACACACACACTTTCCCCATGTGTTTTATTTATGCCTCAATCAGCTCTGGCTTTGTAATTCATACAGTAGCACTTCAGAGACAGGGAGGGAGGAGAGAGCATTGCTCTGAAGACTAAAGTGCAGCTGCCGGGTTGGCATTCTCATAAATGCAACTACTGTGTCAACAGCAGAGCAGTCAGCTTGCCACTCTCCACTGAACTCTTTCTTCCCACTTGCTCTTAAGTGTCTCTTTTTAACACCGTGCGAGGTACATTTCTAAAGGCAGCTTGGATTTTTAAAGCTGACAATTGTCAGTGCATGGTCTTGTGGGCAAATTGACCGTGGTATGGGCTACAGTCTGGTCAGAAGACCCAGGTTCTAGGAGAAAAAAAAAGTAGTAGGAATATTTCTAAGACATAAATAGAACAGGAGAGACGATGCTCAGCAAATTGAACTGAATGCTGTAACCCAGTGTTCTTGTTTGTTCTGTAAATGGTAGGTGAAAGCAGCTTCAGTTGGACAAGCAATCTCTGCGGTTATTACAAGCTAAATCTTCCAGGATTCTGGATAGTGCTTTGGTATCTATTCTTGTACAGTTTGACCCATTCTCAGAGTAAGCAAGTTTAGTATCAGTTTAACATTTGATATATCTTCTAGCTTGCACTAGAGGGTGATATACTTAACGATCCACACTTAGCTTTCTAGTTTCTTCTTTTTCCTACTGTCCTATGCTCCTTTAGTGGAACTGTATTATACTGTGTTCCTATTCTTGGTTTTGGGAGTGGGAGAGTTGGGTGACAGGAAGAGAAAGCTGCCAGACATCACTAACAAGAACGCTATCACTCACATCAAGATAGAAAGTAGCAATGACTGTTGAGGTCTAAACATTTTATTTGTAATCATTCTTAGGTCTGGTCTACACTACAAAGTTAAGTTGACGTAAGCCGCCTTGCATCAACCTAGTCATGCATTTGTCTACACTTAAATTTGTCTTCCACTAATGTATGTGCCCCATTACAGCAACCCAGTAACATCTCCTCCCCAAATGGTGATGGGCCATGGTCGATGTATTGAGGTCAACATGATGTGAGTGTAGATGCTGCTTTACCTGTGTCGACCCTAACAGTCCTCCACCACACATGCCACAGTGCCTGAAACTGACTGCTCTGATCACAGTTGTGAACTCCACTGCCCAGGGGTTATGGAGGCCGGAAGCCAGCTGGCCTCCCTTTAACCCCCCCCCCCCATACTGTTTGCTTGTGCCAAGCTTGTCAAGTGGCCCAGACTGCTCTTTATCAATGCAAATGTAAATGGGAAATCAACACTGAATGGGTGTGTTTCTAGTAGGATCCTACAGAGATCGATTCTTGGCCCTATGCTATTTAACACTTATCAGTGACCTGGAAGAAAACATAAAAGCATCACTGACAATGTTTACAGATGAGATAAAAATTTGAGGAGGGGTAAATAATGAAGAGGACAGATCAGCGATCTGGATTGCTTCGTAAGATGGGTACAAGCAAACAATATGCATTTTCATGCAGCTAAATGTAAATGTATGCGTCTAGGAATAAAGAGTGCAGGCCATACTTACAGGATGGGGACGCTATCCTGGAGAGCAGTGACCCTGAAAAAGATTTGGGGGTCATGGTGGATAATTAGCTGAATATGAACTCCCTGTTTGATTCAGTGGCTAAAAGGGTTAATGCAATCCTGTGATGCATAAACGGGAGTCTCAAGTAGGAACATAAAGGTTATTTTACCTCTGTATTTGGCACTGGTGCAACCACTGCTGGAATCCCATGTCTAGTTCTGGTGACTATAGTTCAAGAAGTATGTTAATAAATTGTAGAGGGTTCAGAGAAGAGCCATCAGAAAGATTAAAGGGCTGGAAAACATGCCTTATAGCGATAGACTCAAGGAGCTCAAGCTATCTAGCTTAACAAAGAGAAGGCTATGGGGTGACTGGATTACAGTCTGTAAGTACCTACATGGGGATCAAATATTTAATAATGGGCTGTTCAGTGTAACAGAGAAAGGTATGACATGATTCAATGGCTGGAAGTTGAAGCTAGACAAATTCAGAATGGAAATAAGGCATAAAGTTTTACAAGTGAGAGTAATTAACCCTTGGAACAACTTACCAACAGTTGTGGTGGATTCTTCATCACTGACCATTTTTAAATCAAGATGGGATGTTTTTCTAAAAGCTCTGCTCTAGGAATTATTTTGGAGAAGTTCTGTGGCCTGTGTTATAGAAGAGATCCGACTCAATCACAGTGGTCCCTTCTGGTCTTGCAATCTATGCAAATCTACTAAATGAGGGGTTTTACAATGGACTTCAAAATCAGAGTATAATTTCCCCCTTTTTTTTTTTTTGTTTGGCTGACTTTAAACTGAGGTAGTTCTGATTTACATATTGCTAAATCTGGTGTTAGATTGAAAGCCTGCATGCTGTTATATTTGTTTAACATAGGATGCAGGCACAAGTGTATGCTGATAGCCAAGGAGAATTTGGGATATAGCATGTATCTTTTGTTCATTGACCATCTAGTATGGAGACACACAATTGCAGTTCATAATAGTCACATCTGTAAGTGTACAATTAGTCTTCTTCACCAGTAGTGAAAATAGTCAAAACTTTCCATGCTGCAAGAGAACAAGCCTCATTTCTTCAAACTCCTTCCTGTCAGTAGGTGGGAATATCTTCAGAGCCATCATGTTGCTGCAGATGTGAAAAATTGAAAAGGTTCACTTGATCGCTCTAGAGTCTGGGCTGGTGCAGAGACTTCCTGTGCTCTGTTAATCAAGGCTAGCATTAGCGTTGTGCCTTTCTTGTTTGCTTATTTGACTGCTAAGTTTCTACAGAAACGAATCCCAATAACTATTGAATTGTAAGTGTTTGAGATGAACACAGACTGCCATGGCTGTTTTAAAGAGGGATGCTTGACGTTATAAATCCTCCCAAGGATTATACTACCCATCGGTGGTTGTAAATCCTTGAAGTTGCTCACCCTCAGATTCTGTGTTTATAAAGAAAAATAACCTAAACTCTTTCAGCAGCCAAGGCGGTAACGTTTTCCAGTAAGCAGGTTTTGATAGCTTTTGTTTTAATACCCAACACTGTGTGTGGTTCAAAGTTAAGACATAAGAATCTTAAATCAGATAATGTCAGATAGCAAGTAGTCTCACTCTGCTAGTTATCATCTATGTTTTGATTATGTAACTGATCAATTTGTTCAGAGGAATGCCTCAAAATGCATGGACCAGCTCCACTTTTTAAATCTAACAGGCATATGTATTTATTTTTTATTGTGGTAGTGCCTAAAGAAGCCTGGGCACAGGGACCCATTGCATTAATGTAGCAAAAAAAAAAAAAATCCCATTCCCCGCAAAAATAAAACCTCAGACACGTTGACTTCACCATGTGAGCTGTACAGTGCAGAGCCCTGCAGCCTTACAAATTGGAATCAATGTGACCACGTATCAAGTACCATTTTGTGATGTAACGAAAGATTGGGATAAGATCTGAAGTATCACGATCAGCTCTGACCTGGGGCTAATGATTAAGGCTACATTTTAGTCACAGATATTTTTAGTAAAAGTCATGGACAGTAAACAAAAATTCATGGTCCTTCACCTGTCCATGACTTGTACTATATAGCTTTGACTAAACCTCGGGTGCTCTGAGCCAGGGGCAGCCTGGGAGTGCCATAGGTGCGCTGGGGGAGGCTGTGATGGCATGCAGCCCAGGACCCCTGCTGCTGCTGGGGGAGGGGCAGGCTCCAACATGCAGCCAAGGACTCCCACTGCTGCTAAGGGGCTGGAGCAGGGCAGGGGCATGGCAGGGACCAGTGCAGCTGGCCCAGAGGCTGCCCAAGTTACTTAGGCGTCCCCCGAGCCAGCCGCACTGGCTATTACAGAAGTCATGGAGGTCCCGGGAAGTCATGGAATCTGTGACCTCTGTGACAGACTCACAGCCATAGTAATGGTATATGTGACTGAAACTGAACACAGTGTCAGTGACAGGTCGTGTAGTTTCAAATAGCCGCTGAGTTCCTCACCTGGGTTGAAGATGGAATAGTCACCAATGTGATTGTTTACACTAGAAATAGGAGTCTGCACAGCGTTTGGACTCAGATTTTAAACCTCTAACATTTTGAGTAGTTCCATTCCAGTGTTTAGACTTGGGTCCACCTCTAACTGATGGGCTCATTGAAGGACACTTTGGGAAGAGAACATCTATTCAGAATGCCCTCTAAAAACATGCTTATATAGCCAACCTTTTACTTTGCAATGACTAGCTCAGTGTTGTTCACTTACAAGTATCTGCAGAAAATGCCCTTCGTGGTAACCTGAGTCACATCTGAAGAACTCCTGTCGGTGCTCCAGCTCTCAGTTGAACCTCATACCGCACATAACAGGTCCATGGAATCATTCGCCAATATGTCTGCATGGTTTCTGGATTGTGTTATCTTGAGGGTTCCTCCCTAAGAGCTGAATGTTGCTTTAAGCAGTTCACAATACTTATACTGGCTCTGTGTTGTTCTCTGGATGAGAAGTTCACAATATTTAAAATCCTGACTCGCTTTCCATGCTTAAAAAACCTCCCTGGAAGTCGGGCTGACATTATTTAACATACAGATTTAAATGTAATATCATTCTAGCTGAGAAGTTTGTTTTGAGTCTAGTAAGAGGCCCTTGGTTATATGGATTGAGAAGAGATAGAGTTGAATAGGGCATCTGGGATAATTTTTTCTCTCTCATAAAAACACTTTTTTTTTTTTTTTTAAATAGAGCAAGCAGAGTTTTACTGCTCATGCTATAACTTTGGCCATGAGCCCAGTCGGAATTAATTGTGCCACCTTTACCAACTTATGACTATAAAGCCTAAAGCTACTGGCTTTGCACTGCAATTATTTTAAGGGAAATGCCACACGCTGGTCAATCCTGGCATATGAACAACTTTAAGTGGAGCACCAATACATCTCAAAGGAATATTTATAGAAAGAAAAGGAGAACTAAGCTTTCAGGATATTTTGCAGCTTAGTAACTGTTAAGTAGCTGGAGACTAAGATACATATTACTCAACTGTTTTGGCTTTATTAGCTGTGTAGGAATGATGGCGAACAAACTTTCATAATCAGTTAACATCTCTGTGCTGCAGTTTCTATCCCAGTGCACTGAGAACAGCATCAGTCACTGGTAATAAAGAGTCTCATTCCCATTATTGTCCTAGAGCGGTATTTCTCAAACTGAGGGTCCCGGCCCAAATGCAGGTCACAAGGCTATTGTAGGGGAGTTGCAGTATTGCTGCCCTTACTTCTGCGCTGCTTTCAGAGCTGGGTGGACGGAGAGTGGTGGCTGCTGGCCAGGCACCCAGCTCTGAAGGCAGCACTGCCACCAGCAGCTGCACGGAAGTAAGGATGGCATGGCATGGGGGGCAGGGGTCATCACAGCCTGAAATATTTTCAAAGGGAGGCCCAGCAAAAAAAAGTTTGAGAATCCTTGTCTTAGAGGACTCTAAAAGCTGCTAAAATTGATGAGTGTGTCCCGATCAGCTGAAATACCTGTCCATCAACTTTTACTCTCACTTTCTTGGTTATCTTAATTTAGAGAGTTATTAAAATTAGGTTTCAAATGTGAAACACTTATTTGGTTCCCTCTGGTACCCTCCCTCTCCCCCCCCCCATAATAATAATCATAGCCACATAAAAGTAAAGAAGGATCTTCAGAAGTTAATAAATGCCAGTTTTCTCAGCCTGCCTCATTAGGCACAGACAACTAGTCTGAGCTACAAACAAGTACTCATGCCTTATTCAATTATTGTCTCATTGGAAACAGTCTGAGTGGTAATTAGAGCAACATGACTCTTAAGCCGCATTATGGCTTGCACTTGAAATGTGCGAAAGCAGGTGCCTTAAGAAGAGATTTAAATTCAGTGGGAGAAAATACTACCTGCTGCCTGACTAACCTAGTTACGTGCTCCACAGTAACAGTAAGCTGCAGTTCGATGCAGTCCCATCAATGACATTCTGCTCATGCCCCACTTACAAGGCCACTCTGCAATCCTCCCCTACTAACAGAAATGTGGGCCATTCTCTAGAGTGATACGGAAAGATATTGGATGTAACATGCATGAAGTGAAACAAAGCCCAGTAATCTAAAACTTCTCCATGTTTCCTTTCCTGTATTCAGCCCTACTACCGCTCTCCGCCTGGGCTGTCCTGCCGGCTTGAAAAATTAATTCTGATGAGCTAGAGCTTAGTTCTCTCCTTTGTACATAGTCTCCTCTCCCCTTTCTGGTTGCTCCCATTGGTCATTCCTATTTGCCCACTGTAGTCCCTTCTTAGCTGCTTCTAGCATACAACTTGTCCCCATCGTATCTTGAGCCTTGTCCATTTCTGGTTGCCCTGCAGTTCTCCTGTACCCTACTCTGTCTACTGTCACCTTCCTTCTTTTGTTGGCTCTCAAGTAATTTCCATTCATTCTGAGCCATATGCTGTTAGTAAGTTTCCACCCTGTGGGTAGGAAGAGCCTGCATTGGCGGGGAAGACAGAGGCCACAATAAGGAAATGGTTGCAGTGAAAGTGTGCTGAGTTGGGTGCCCTGCTCAAAAATTAGCTACCCCAGATGCCGCCATTAAAGGAGCTTCACCCCCTCCGAAGGATGTTTCTAGTTTCTGGGATTTACTTTATCTGTTGCAGTAAAATTTGAAAGCAGGTTCATTCCGATAGCACTTGGCTGTGATAGTGTTGCCCTTTCCATGTTAATAGTTGTCACTGATGAATCAGTGGAAAACATTCAGAACCTTTTTGTTAAAGTGTGCAATGTAGATCCAGCAGCTTACTGCAAATAATAATAGAAGGCACGCTCCTTTCAATAGCTATTAAATAATTGGCTGGAAATTGTCATCGCCACATGCTTGCCCTGCCAGAGAATTAAAACCTCTGAGATAAGGGACACATTTAGAAGGCTCTAATCCTTCTGCATATTAAATCATATATGTCTGTATTTCCTATATCAGATATGTTTCTATGCTTTTTGGTATGCTGAGCCTGTCTTTGAAGTGCCCGAGTCATTTCTTCTGAAGTAGTTCTGATGTGCTTATCACCACGATATGTTGGGAAAACAGTGGTCTAATAGTCTAAACTATGGCTGGGAGTCAGGAGACCTGGGTTCTGACCTGAGTCATTGGGTAAGTCTTTCAGCCATTCTTTGCCCCAGTTTCCCCTCTGCATCATAGGTAAACATTACTGATCCCATCTGTATATAATGCTTTGAGATCTGCACTATATAATTAATGTGCAGAACCAAAAGCATGCTAGGCACTTTGAAGTATAGATAAGACCTGGTCTCTGCTCTGAAGGTTTCTGTCTAATGTCAGACATGATGCAACAAAGCAGTGGGGAATTTAACAAACTGGTAGTGAAGAGTTTTATAAGAAGAACAGAATGGGCATCAGTAATATTACATGAATATTCAGCAAAGGCTAGTACACAGCGTGATACAATAAATAAAACTAGATGTCACAATGTGTGTGGAGTAATATCTATTATTTGTGTAGTATCTTGATTGTTAAAAACATCTGCATCATGTCATCTAGAAAGGGTGATAACGGCAAACTGATTGCTCAGCAGACACATGGTGGAAGTGATGGGGGGGCTGGAGAGCTGTTGTGTCTTCAGTTAGAGTGGTATCTCTTCCTTGGTATAGCACAGGGGTTGGCAGCCTGCGGCACGCGTGCCAAAGGCGGAACACAAGCTGATTTTTAGTGGCACTCTGCTGCCAGCCGGGGTCCCGGCCACCAGCCCCGCTCAGCCCGCTGCCAGTCTGGGGTTCCAGCTGCCGGCCCTTGTAGATGTAAAATGTATGTCTGGCATGCAAAACCTTAAATCACAGTAAAGAAATGAAGACTTGGCACACCACTTCTAAAGGTTGCCAACCCCTGGTCTAGTATTTGCCTGTTAAGGGTTTTGCTGGGTCCATTCCTAAGTTGGATTCGCATTGAGCTGTAGTGTTCATGCACTCTTGCCTTAAGGCCTTTCCGCTGATGCAGATCTGGTCATAGTTTTTGCACCCACAAACAACCCTTCATCCTTTTAGTTTCTAACTCAACCTTTTCTGCTCTGAGACAACCAACAAAACAAAAGCAGCGACACCCGATAAATTACAGTGCTGGCAGAACTTAACTTTAATGTCACGTCCAGTGAACTGGGCACCTATTTTTAGATCAGTTCTAGACTAGCCAAGTTTGATTTATCACATCTAAAAAGAATGTTGTCTGGTATGAAGCAGCAGGGTGAGAGGATATATGGAATAGTGCATTGTTCTCAAAATTAGAATTAATGCACAGGTACAGCAGTAAAAATCATCTTAATAACATTTGTCCAAGCAAGCGGATTGATTTGATTAGACATAGTGATAGAAGGGCTGGGAGTCCTTTTGTCAATGTCCCCCTTTAATTGCTAATCCACAATTGCTTTTAAAAGTGCATTCAAATACTTAGCTATACCCAGTGTAACCAAAGCTTTGTTTATCTCCCAGGTTTGTACTTTGTTGTTGGGTCATGGCCGGCCCACAACATTTTGGCACCTGAGGCAGGGAGCTCAAATGACACCCCCATGCCCTCTCGCTTGGGCCAAAACTTTTAAAGATCTCAGTTCTGCCCTTTTCCTGTTCTTCTCCTCTCATGTTACTGCTCTGCTACCTGCCTCAATAAAAGGAGAACTAACAACTTAATATGCCTTGTTCAAAAATTTTAAGTAACATTTAACTTTCAAATGCCTGAACAGCAAATGTAACTTTTCTTGTCTGCATAGTAAACACTGGCGTTTTTATCTGTTTGAATAATCAAAGTGGTGCTTTCCGTGCCTTCTTGACTGCAAAGATTTGAACTGCTTCTTGAAGGTCCACAGTCTGAGCCAGCTCATGCTCTATTGACATGGTTGCAAGGCCGACCAGCCTCTCCTGTGTCAGTGTGGAGCGTAGATGTGTTTTTATTAACTTCAGCTTGGAGAAGCTGCGTTCTCCACTGGCAACAGTTACAGGAAGTGTTAGAAGTATGCGCAGAGCAACAAAAGCATTTGGAAAGAAGGTGGTTATCTTATTTGTGCACATATATTCCAGAACAGCTTTTGGAGTTGATCCTGCTGAAATGTATCTTGAAAGGGCTTTCAATTCATCACCTAAATCACTCGCATCAATATCACGCATTTCATCATGCGTCAATACCGTCTCTAGTGCCCTGCATTGCTGGTGTAGGTCTTCTTCAGGTATAGTGAGGAGTTTTGGAATATCATACAACATCCTAAATATACTGCTGTTTTCCTTGAGCTGCATGAAACGTTCTTCAACTGACTGTATTGCACAATCTAGCACCTGGTTAAAGAATTCAACTTTGAATTGTTGTTTGGGGTCCCTTATGGAATTATCCCGTGCCTCGTAATCAAAATGTCTTCTTCTTCGATGACTCTTGTATTCTTGAATGGGTGG
The DNA here is from genome assembly GCF_025201925.1 of Gopherus flavomarginatus. Classification (NCBI taxonomy): domain Eukaryota; kingdom Metazoa; phylum Chordata; order Testudines; family Testudinidae; genus Gopherus; species Gopherus flavomarginatus. Next base: position 58,840,444 of record NC_066620.1, on the reverse strand, counting down.
GAAAATAGCTTCAGTGTGAAGTTCCTCTGCCAAATTCTGTGAACTCTTTAGAACGTTTTGAAATCCCTCATCTGACAAGTAAGACTGTAGGTATGACTTTGCTTTGTCCAGTTGTTCCATTGCTCCAGATATATCAAGGTCAGCACCTTGGAGTCTCTTGTTTACAACATTTATTTCAAACAATATGTCATGCTACAACACTAAGCCACACAGAAATTTGAAGTTATGTATGTTTCTGGTGATTCCATTTCCCTCTGCCACTGTTCTCCCACGAACAGTTCCTGTCATAACATTATCCTCCATAATGGCAACTATGGCATCATCTATTTTCCTAATTTGGTGTTTGATAGGCTTTATCGCCTCCACTCAACTTTTCCATTGTGTGGCGCTCAGTGATTTCTGTGTCAGAGGATGTTCTCAAATGTTGCTTCAAAATTTGCCACTGATAAGTTGATGCAGAAAAAATATGTAGATACTTTGAATTACATTAAAAAATTCAGCAGCCTCACTAGAAGCTGATGCTGCATCACTGACCACCAAGTTCGATGAATGAGAACTGCATGGGACAAAAAAAGCTCAAGCTCTCGAATCCATATCTGCACTCCTCTGTTCTTTCCTCTCATGTTGGCACCATTATCGTAGCCCTGATCTCTCATGTCATCTATCGCAATTCCCATATTTTCCAGCTTTTTAAGAAGCACATTTGTCATACTAGCTGCTATAGTATCATCAATGTCAATAAATGCTAGAAAATGCGGTCTGACAGTCACCATTGCAGGGACATTTTCACTAGGTTCTGTTGTTTTTACAAAACGCACCATTAAAGTCATTTATTCCGTACAGCTGATGTCAGGTGTGCAGTCCAAAATAACAGAGTAATAGCTTGCTGACACCAGATCTGCCACAATTTTCTGTTTTGACTTTTGTTGCCAGTAACTGTATGATCTTATTTTGAATTGTTTTGCCAAGGTAGTGGTGTGTGTACATTTATTGGGTGGTGACTGTTCTTAGATGCTTCTGGCGTACAGCATCAAACTTAGCCATCAGCTCCACAATTTTAAGTTTCCATTGTTTGGCACCAGCAGCAGACACAATTTTCTACACTCTGGGTCCTAGTGGCGCCCTCCCCCCCCCACAGTCTGGCACCTGAGGCAGCCTCACTTCGCCTCATGGTAAGGCCAGCCTGTGTTGGTTTCTTGAGATGGAATGCCATGAAGAGTCCTCAGTCTCTGGCAAAGACCATTTCTAGCTGGTACTCAGAGCACTGACTATTTACATGTAAAGGGGCTGTGTTAATTGCAGTACAGTCCCTGCAAAGCTGTCCCTCATCCTCTAAAGTGCACTAAAGGGATTCCCGATTTAATGAACTTCTGATCATTTTTCTGCTGTATATTTGTATGTGCTCCCCTCTCCCCAAGACTGGCAATAAATTAGGATTGTACTTGTACTTCTCTGAGTCAAACTTTAAACTGGATTCTTTTGCAACCATTATAGTTATTGTACAATGTGTTACAGTTGTTAGGTCAAAGATAATTTCAGTTTGCAATGTAGTGATGAATGTTCTTCAAAAGTACGTGACCACAGAAAAACACACTGAATCAAACCCTATTTTGACTTGAAAAAGATCAGACATGTGTATCCTAATCTCTCATTGAAATAAGACTTTATCCTTTTACCTATTCTGTTTTAAAATCATGGATTAGTATTTCTTCTAGTGAATGTTATTTTGTCCCTATAGGTTTTTGCTGTAATCCAGAGACAGAAAACATAGAACAGTGATTAGGAAATACTGACCTGGTAGCCTTAAAATATTATATTTATATAAGTAGAATACTCTGTACTTGCTAATGAATCTTTGTGAATTCTACTATGATTTTGAGTTATCAGTTGTACTCTGAAGTTCTAATCAGTGGTAATTGTCATAGAAACTGTCCATTGCAGTGTCTATATTTATCTTGTTCTCAAAAATGTTTCTTGTAGGTAATAACCTTGATGCTATCCATGACATAACTGTGGCATACCCTCAAAACATTCCGCAAACAGAGAAGCACCTTCTGAATGGAAACTTCCCAAAGGAGATACATTTTCATGTCCATAGGTATCCAGTACAGACTCTGCCAACTTCCAGGGAAGAGCTGCAGCTCTGGTGCCAGAAGCGTTGGGAAGAGAAAGAAGAGAGACTCCAGTTGTTCTACGAAGGTGAAAAGTACTTTGATGTAACAGGGCGAAGCATAATTCCACCTTGTAAATCTGAGCTCAGGGTCCTAGTGGTTAAATGCATCTCACTTCTGTACTGGACGTTGTTCACACTAGCTATGTTTGTGTTGCTGTATTTGTACAGCTTTGTGCGATGGTATTGTGTGACCGCGGTTGTCATTTTTGTTGTGCAACAAAAAATATTTGGTGGGCTGGAAATAATTGAAGTTGCACGTCATCGATATTTTAATGAACGACAGAATGGATATGGCAAGAAAACAGAATAACAAGTGTAGTGCTGTTATGGGAGAGGGAGGTAAAGGGTGTTTTTGAGACCTACCACAGACTTTGTAAACAGGGAAGCGTTTTTGCATGAGAATTGTCTTTTTTTTTTTTTTTACTACCGCCATTATTTGTTAAAGACATTTTGCACTTATTCTGTGAAAAAGACATTCTAGTTACTGCTATGTGTGAAAATGATAGTTTTTATCTTTGAATGTAATTTCTATATTGCTCTGGCAAGCAGCTAGCAACTGCAGCATATTGTAGCTATGAAACAACTTGCTGGATTATTTAACAATCATTAGGATGTTAATAAATGTGAGATACACTGAACTTTTTAAAACTGCAGATCCAAACTGGTTAGCGAAGGGAGACAGATCTGTGATTCCCGTACAATCATGTTGGCCTAAACTAAGCACCAGACTTGTTCGTTTAGCGACTAACGCACGTGCGCACGTGCAGTCCTAATATGTTCACATTTATTTTAAACCCTTTTCTCCCACACTTCCCCAAACATGACTGAGCATGCTGCTACCCAACCTAGCTGAAGAAGTGAGAAACTAGATGGAGATTCTAACTTGAGTGTTTCATGTTGTGGTGCAGATAGGGCCATCCACTCTGCCCCACTCTGACTCTAAATTGATTTTTTGCAAGACCTACATTTCTAGGTTTTGCTCCCTCAATGTGCTGTACGGCTGTCACCTATGTAATAGCCCTTACCTGTGTGAAGTACTTAGAGCTGGTCCTTCTGCTGAAGCAAAACCAGCTGGGGGCATGTTGTATTTGCTAAACAGCTGGCAGATGTTAACAGTTTCTCCTTATAGAAGAAACTTGTCTGAAAACAATACATCTTTTTTTGGAGAAGGTGAAAGGTGTTTTATTTGAAGCTGCTACTCTGGCTTTTAAAATGTTTCCCTAGTCGTTTTAATCTTTAATGTTTACAGTGGGAAGACTGCTTTTTTCTGTATGCACATCAGTGTGACCCTCTAAAATTCAGCCAGGGCCACAGCTGGTTATCTATAGTTATACGGCAAGAGAAGTGTCTCAGCCTATCACAGCACAGAACAATCAAGCTACACTATTTCTCTTCCCAAACACAATATTCTTCTTGACTACCCACTCCCGTCATTCCTCTTCTACTCAGGCCACTCCTCTACACAGTCTTTCACTGGTTAGACTCTCCCATTAAAAATTTATCCAAGACCCTCTCCTTTTATGTGGCATTGGTGGAAAGTCAGAGAAATCAAAGGTTTTAGGCCTTTCAAACCCTTACAAGGTAGTGGATGCTGGATTTTTCTGATGGGGCTGGTTCCTTGTCACATAATAGGAACAACATTCATGGCAACAAAGTATATGGAATAAACAATTCCAGCACTTAAATTCCTCCACTTGGCTTTGGCGGTCAACCACAAAACAGTGCTTTGTATATGCCAGTACCACAGAATACCCCTTACTTATTAAACACTTTCTACTTGCTGCACAAAAGACGTCTGAAAAGCTTGTGCTATATCAAGGTAGTCTGGCTCACTATGCAGAGTTCTGTTACTTTGAAATTTAGACATGTGCAATGCAGAGTTTGTCATGTACAGAACTGAACCACTCAAATATTGGTTCATCATTGCAGACAAAACATTTTTCTTTTAAATCTCAATACTAGGCATGTTCTTCAGTGCGTTTGAAAATCTAGGGCCACTGTTGGATGAAATTGCCTACCTATATCCCTTCCAAGGTGACAGCTGTTTTTAATCCCTGCTCATAGTGACTAATTAGTTATTATGCACAAGTACTTGAAACCATCTGTTTTACTCCATGAATGTTTTTAAAACCTTTTTTCTTTTCTAAAAATGGCTGCTAATTGAGGCTTAAGACTCGTAACAAACTTCCTCTTGTTATATTTAGAAATGCATGAATAAATAGCTTGATGGCTGGCATTGCACTGTCATGAATGCAGCAGCAAAGGAAGGTCTTTCTGCCCTGGCGGGGATGTTTTGAATGCAGTTCTACTCTAGCAAAAATATGGTTGCTGTTTACATTTACATCCCATCGTTTTCTTTAAGATAACACTCAATTTTCGTTCGACTCCTTGCACTTCCAGCTATCTCATATCCTGCAATGGAAAAAAAAAAGTCTTTTTTGTCTAATTTAAAGGTTTTTTACCTGTCCGAGACTTGGGGTCTTCATTCATGCCTGTAATAACAACGATTGCCTGCTCCTAGAGCCGTAACAGATCTCAAGTGAGGTTTGCAGAGCACAGACTTCACATCACTTACACAAGACCAGCTGCATTCCTTTCTGCCCTTACATGACCTTTGGGATGTCGGAAAGTGAATCAGAAACCTAAGCTGGAGTCTTGTTCTCTCACATTTCTACTACGTTTTTAAAGTCTGTTTTGTTACAGAGTTAGAATTTTGAATTGTTTTTAACATGAAACTATAATGGATAATGGCCTTTAAAGGAACACTATACATCCCATTGTGGCCCTTAATGTGGGAACCATCCTCCAAATTGTAACTTGAATTCCTCTCTCTTTCGTGTATTCACCATTGTGTCTGTCTTTTTTTAATGAAGAGTCACAAGTTTAGTGGCCAGGTAAATACTACATGTTAGGATCAGGGCCGGCTCCAGGCACCAGCTTATCAAGCAAGTGCTGGGGGCGGCCCTTTTAGGAATTCGGCAGAGGATCTCTCACTCCCGCTCGGAGCGAAGGACCTCCCGCTGAATTGCTGCAGATCACAGCTTTTTGTTTGTTTTTGGTTTTTTTGGCTGCTTGGAGCGGTAAAACCCCTGGAGCCAGCCCTGGTTAGGATTGCCTCACCCAGCAACACAGAGCTGCACAAGTTAAGTAAAAACCTCCCTTCTCGCAAGCAGAGTTGACCTCATTTCTGAGGCTGATGTAGAAACGTGGAGATTAACCAAAAGCCACATCTATTTCCAGATCAATTAGAGACGTAAGAAGGAGAAATTGTTTGGAGCCCAGGTAATAAAAAAGGAGGAAGTTGATGGGAGGCAGGAGACACCTTGCTCAATAGATATAATCAGAAAATGCAGAAAACTCTGTGGGAAAATGTTCATTTTCCCCTTTTATTGAAATTTCACTTTTACCCGGCCATCTTCCAAGAAACTTTTTTTTTATTTGTTTAGTTGAAACTCCACACACGAAAAGTGCTAGACTGCTCTCTTTTTATTATCTTTCCTTTGAAATGTTTCCATTGCTGCTGGATTGGAAGGCTCTGGTGCTCTGGGAATCAAGCACACTGATCTTTCAAGGGAAGCATATTGGCAGCAAGAGACCTCTCACCTCATTAGCACAATTTCTCAGAGCTACTGTTCTCTTTCCTCCCAATAGCTATGCCCTGGTGCGTTTTATAGTCACTCTACTAGGTTAACATGTCTGTTAGATCACACATTTCCTCCGATAAATGATATGCTTAACTTGCCTTTAAGGGTGCTGTTCATTTTCCTTTTTCAAATGTTTCCTTATCAGAATTTCTCTTTGCTCAGACAGAAGGTTGAACTGCTCTGTCTGTGTTTGTCACCAAGCTCATTCATCAGACTGAGAGTGATCTTTTTTGTGTTGAATGTTAGTAACACAGGAACCATACGTGGGTCTGTAAGGTGTTGTGTTGATCATACTAAATGTAGTCTGTAGTTCTGTGCACTACACCAATCTCAGATGTTTCCAGAAAAGAATCTGTGTTTTTATAGCTTCATTTTATAAGTGCGTTGTATGAAAACAAACTCTGAGATAAAACAAATCTACAGAATAGCTTTAGTTTTCAAAGTCCACAGATACGTTAGAATGTTTTAGCCATGTATCTGTTACTTTCTGTACAGCAACAATAAAGACTTAGCACATTTACGTGTTTCATTTAATTGTTTTCTTAGGTGTAATATCAGTTCTATCAGGTGAAAGTATTCCACATACATCTCTAAGGGACAAACCTTCTTTCGAGTCCTAGTGCCTTTTATTAATGGAGAGTGATTGCTATTAAGGGCCTCAGTCAATAGGGTAGGGCTGTTGAGATATTTCATTATATACCTGTTTAGTTAATAAATAGGAAGCGGATAGAGACACTATCTCACCTAAGGTCTTCCTTTTAATTTGTTTGTGGAAACAAAAGAATACAGAGCATCCCACAAGCACAGATCCAATTTTTGAGTTTTGTTCCCAGGACTGAGACATCAACACTGCTAGGAAACAGCTGTGGCCTGGAAGAGCATGCTGGGTATCGGCATACAGATAAGCATCTCGTTTCAGAGGTATCCTATGCATGAGACTTCAATATGTTTTCACTATGGGATGTTAAAAGGGTCTCTCTTCTTGTTACCAATAGCATCAGGGACAAAAAATAAGTCTGACAAAAGATTCTAAAATTATTAAAAACTCCATTTTTAATTCATTTTAACTCATAATTAATTTACCTGTAAATTCTCAGAAAACTAATTCAGTACCAAAAAGTAAATGCTTGAGGAAGCTACACTGTGTTCTTCCTATGAAACAAAGGGGTTGAATCTCTGTGTCAAGAGCAAAACTCATCCTCAGCCGCAGCCATGACTGGCAATTCCACAGTAGAGGAGTCCTGCCCCTCAAGTAATCATATACCAAATGGAAGAACGGGGACCCTCCTAGTTATTTTAAAAAACAGGTATAAAATCTAATAACTTGGGACTTTTTGACAGGTTCAGAGCATTCAAATAACACAAAGCAATTGCTGCTACGCCATTGACTGGGTTGTCACCTCTGAAAAGATATTGCTACCTCTCTTTCAGCCTAGATTCAGTTTCAAGTAGCATCTTGGATGCTGTAGATCATCTGCTTCACGTGACATTCAAGAAAACTGATGTAGCCCGGGGGTCCCGCTTTCCACAGCCCCAAACTCTTCTAACTTGTTAAAATTCCTTGCTGCCAACCCAGTAGTTGATGAGCCTTTCAATCCCCTGGAGCGTCAGCTCTGACTGAAACTGGTTAGGCTAAACGTGTTTTCAAGATGAATTTTTAGATTTTGGTCTCTGCACACAGGAGTTGGTTGCAACCCGACGAGGGAGGAAAAAATTGGTTCCTATTAGTTGCCCAGCCACAGGTATGTGCAAGAGTCTGCAGCCAGCTGACAGCTGAACTCCTACAAAGATGACAGCAGGCCTCCACATCCATCTCTAACTCAGTTGGAAAGATTGCCTAGATTGTCAGGACGAACAAGCCACTGAGACTGACAACTGCCCCATATTCTAAGTATCGCCAGTGGGACTCCAGTAACATTTCTTTTAGTTAAACAAAAAAACTTTGTCACAGCATTAAATATGAAAAAGGAAACTAACCTTTGCCTTGACTTATTGCAAGGGAATAGGGGATGAGCCAGACGCTCTTACCTGTTTTTTTCATGCCTCGCTGCTAGCTCAGAATTCTTCCCTACAGTTAATTCCCATGTGCTTTGCACTCTTGTTTTACATGGTCCACAACTTTTCTTGGGAGACTATTCCACAGCCACATTGATTTCACCATTAGGAAACTTTTACTAATAATCAGCCTAAATTTTCCTTTTTAAAAAACAAATGTAATCCTTGGCCCTACTTTGTAATTCTTTATACTATGCCAGGAGAGTCTTCTCTCACCTTTGGTCAAGTAGCTGTCGACTGCTATGTTTCTGCCTAGTCAAACTATACATATAGAGGACTCAGTGCTACTGTTCTTGAAATCTCTGTCAAAACTCCCAGTGACTTTAGTAGGAGTTGGACAAGGCCCTTAATTTTTACATATATTTCCTCATAAGCCAATCTTTCCGGCCCCTACATGTTGCCTTTTTTCTCTGTATCCTCCAGTGTGTGTCTCTCTGTCAGGTACTGAGGTTCCCAGAACTGTGTGCAATATTCTAAAAGCAACCTCACCAGAACCAGTGAGAGAGGGACTATCTGATGCAGCCAGGATGTGCTACCTCTGCATGGGAGCTGGGGACAGGTGCTAGCAGGCCTGGCACTCCTACAACAACTCGTACAACATTTTGATGCATTTTCTTCCATTCCTGCTCGGAACCCTGCCCATGTATGTGTCAGGTTAGTGGGAGCAGATCCTGGGCTGGAGGGAAGTGAGAACATGTGGAGAGACCAGTGCTGAGTGCAACATTTCTGGCAGCCAGAACTGGTGGGCCTGAGTTGCCATCTCACCTTGTCTGTCAGTGGGGAGGAGAAGAAGGCAAGAGAAAGCTTCCCCTGGTCCTTTAGAGGGAAGGACCAGGCAGGACAAAAGCTCCACACTGCCCTGGCTCCCGCTCCCCATTCCCTAGCCATCGAAGGGAGACAAAAGCTGTTTTGCTCCATTGTGTCTCCATGGACAAGGATCCAGGGGGAGGAGGAGGAGGAGAAGGTGGATGGAACAGGGAGTGAGATGCATTGTGGGGTTAGAAGGAGAAAGCATGAGTGACACTATCTGCCATGTTCCTCGGTGACTGGACTCTGGAATAACACCCCGAATGATTTTGTTGCCCTTACTTGCCTGCAGTGGTCCCTCCACCTTCAGTCACTTTCCCTGCAGATCAGCCAGCAAGAGGAATGCTTGATGATGAGCAAAAAATACTCTGCTGGTTAGAAAAATGATTACCACAATGAAATAAACAGATTAATAGTTAGAGCTACTGAAAAAGCAAAGTATGGGGAGGAGGTGAATTAGGTAGTAAGTTGCAGGGGAGGATGAAAGGATTCTAATTCTGCATCTGGCCTTCATCTTGTCTGTGGTTTTGCTGCTGCTTTTTCAGCCCCAAATGTCATTGGCCTCTTGAGAGGAGGATGGGTCTAGTAGACTGGGCACACACCTGGAGGCCAAGAACCTCCCAAATTCTAATCCCAGTTCTGCAATCAACTATGTGGCCTTGGATAAGTCACTTTGACCCTGCTTCAACAGCACACTTAAGCATGTGCTTTAATATTTTGCTGCACAGGGATAGACTTTAACATGTGCTTAATGTTAAGCACCTGCTGATCTGCCTTGCTTAATTGAGGACTTAATCGCTCTGCCTCAGTTCCACCATCCTTAAAATGGGGGACAATACCAATTCCAGAAGTGTCATGAGAATTCATTAAAATGTTCAAATGCAGGGAAGATCTGGTAAGGATTTGAATTGTTTGTCTTGGCAGTTCAATTCTTCGGGTGATTGCTCATGTGTATTTCACAGTAGGTGTGTGTGCTCACCATGTACACCGGTGCTGAAAGTTTTTCCCCTAGCAGTACCTGTAGGGGAGCACCCCAGCAACTCTTGGAGTGTCGCCTCTATGGCGCGGTATAAGGGGCATTGCATGCTCCCCCCACTCTCAGTTCCTTCTTGCCAGACAACTCTGACAACTTCTTTGAGTGATTGTTCATGTGTATTCCACAGTAGGTGATTCCAAGCAATATATGTTGGAGGTGAGTAGGAGTTCACAAATTCTCGGGACAGAGCACAGCCCTGCCAAACCCAGAGTCCTCCTAGGTTTGGGAGACGATCGCATAGTGTGAGGTGAACATGTGAACTGAAGACTACGTAGCAGCCCTGCAAATGTCCTGGATGGGACATGGGCCAAAAAGGCAGTCGACAAGGCCTACACCCAAGTCGAGTGCATCTTCACAATTGGTGGCAGAGGGATTCCCGCCAGGCCATAATAGGTATGGATGCATGAGGTGATCCAGTTGGAGAGCCGCTGAGTGGAGATTGGCCAACCTTTCATGCGCTCGGCCGAGGCGATGAACTGTTGCAAGGATTTTCTGAACGGCTTAGTTCACTCCAGGTAAAAAGCCAGAGCCCATCTCACATCCAGCGTGTAGAGGTGGTGCTCCTCACTGGAGGCATGGGGCTTGGGGCAGGGGACCTGCAGAAAAATGTCCTGACCCATGTGACGCACACCTACTGTGGAATAGACATGAGCACCACATCTCGAAAAACACCAGTTATGGAAAAAGTAACTGCCTTTTTTTACGCCTAACAATCTAGGCAATGTCCCTTTCTATTTGCTCCTTTTTCCCTTCTTTTGGTAGGCAAAAACATGTTCCTGCCTCTTGTATGCAATGATTTGCACAGGAAATTGGGGTGAGAATAAGAAACTTTATCCCGTTACACTGTTACTATCTGACTTGGGAAAAAAGTCTGTAAGATGCAATATTATTGGCAAGATCTGGAAAGAAAATGTCAAGAGGAGAGGAGGCAGGGGGTCTTGCTCCCCAGCTCAGCAGAAACAAAGGCAAAGTGCTTCATCATTTGCTACAGCTCCACAAGAACAATGTCCAAGCTGGGTGCCTGATTTGGAAAGGCAGATTACAATACCGTGTTGACAATTACTAGTGTAGATGACCGATAAAAGCAGCACCTTGGCAGGTCATTGTTAATTATCCATGTACACTTACATAGCAAGCTTAAAAAAAAGATTTGATGCTCTGGTCTGTATGTTGTCCCCATAGAAATGCAGGCTGGCGTTTCCAAAGGAAGCTAAGGGAATTAAGCACCCACTCCCACTGACATGTCATTGAAAGACCAACTGTACCTAACATCCCTTTGGAACCTCAGCTGCAGTGTTCATTGCTCAAGGACTTGGCAGAGTGCAGCTGTTGTACATCGGGTCTTGAGAAAGAAGCTCTGAGCCAGGCCTTTATAAAGTGTTGCTTTTCTTCTTCTCCTTTCTTCTTGTTGTGGCTAAACTCCTTGTACAATTTCAGAGACTACGTTCCTGTCCCAGTCTTTAGGGAAGAATAGTGGGGGAAGGTGCAGAGGGGAAGGAGAGTCCATCACTGAATTGAGGATTAGTCACTGGGAACTAGATGATCTTTATTAGCCTCTGCAGCAAAGCTGTGTCATAGCTAACTGTGATCTCATATGGATGCAAGGGAAAACCTGACCTCAGGACTGTTCTGACATCAGAGTCCATCAGTATACTGTTTGTGGGTAATAAAGAACAATGAACAAGCAAAGGAATAGTGTGCTATTTCTGTAGCCTTAGCCCTACATGTGGTGAGTTCAACAGGTCTTACAAGCTAAGTAGGCTTGGTCACTGCTTGGATGGAGCTCTCCAAGTGAAAATCCAGGATGCTTCAGAAAGTGGTGTCAGTGGACCCAAAAGAGGTGATATTCCTGCTAAGTCGGTATTGAACAAGTGCCCAAGGGTCGAGTTAGGGAGCAATTGTGGTGCTGCCTTTCAGGGAACTTCTGCACAGCAGTCGCGGGGTGTGACTGCACCTTGTGTATACCTGAGCTAGCTGTACTCTAGCTAGATCGTGTCCTAGAGCAGTGATGCTGTGGCAGCGCGAGTTTCCGGACAGGCTAGTCCTGTGAGTAATTACCCAGAGTTCCTTGTACAGCTGGATTCTGAGCCACTGAGGTGGCACAGTTGTGCAGTAACACAGCTGCAAATGCCCCGGAGAGAATTCCCCTGGCGTAAGGCAGTGGTGAGCTGGAGCCGGTTCCCACCGGTTTGTGGGAACTGGTTGTTAAATTTAGAAACCCTTTTAGAACCGGTTGTAAAGGACTTTTAAATTTAACAAAAGCTCCAGCAGCTCCCTGCACTGCCCTGCCCCCAGCCCCAGCTCGCCTGGCTCCAGCTCTGCCTCTGCCTCCTCCCCTGAAGGCTCCCCCTCCGGGCTTCCCGCCAATCAGGTGTTAGCGCTGGAAGCCTGGGAGGGCTGAGAAGGAAACAGCAGCTTCCTGCAGGTGAGCTGGGGTGGGGGGCACAAGGAGGGCTCTAGGCGCTGCATGTCTCCGGGCCAGCCCCCGGTCCCCGACTCCGGACCCGGCTCCTGACTCTGGGCCGGCTAGCGACTCCGGCCCCCAGCTCTGGGCTGGCCCCCGGTCCCAATTGTGGGCCGGCCCCTGATTTCGGGCTGGCCAGCGGCTCTGGCCCAGCCCACGACTCCGGCCCGGCGCCCGCTGTTCCCAGCCCCGACTCTGGGTGGCGCAGCCCCCATCTCCAGGCAGCGCGGTAAGGGGGGCGGGAGCAGGGAGGAGGTGTTGAATAGAGGGTGGGGGATGGATTAGGGTCGGGACTCAGGGCAGTCAGAGGACAGGGAACAGGGGAATTGAATGGAGGCAGGGGTCCTGGGGGGGGGGTCAGGAAGGACCAGGGATTGAATGAGGCAGTGGGAGGCAGTCAGGGGCAGGGATTCCAGGGGCAGTCGGGACAGAGAGAAGGGGTGGTTGGATGGGGCAGGGGTCCCGAGGGGCCATCAGGAATAAGAGGAGGGGTTGGATGGGGCATCAGGGAGCAGTTAGGGGACAGGGAAGGGGGGTGGATGGGGCAGGGGTCCTGGGGGTGGGGTGTCAAGGAACATGGGGGGTTGGATGGGGCAGGAGTCCTGGGGGGTGAGGGGCGACCCCCTCATGGGGTGAGGAGGAGGGAACCGGTTGTTAATATTTTGGCAGCTCATCACTGGCTTAAAGGAAGTCCCTGAGTCATCTATGCTACTTGAAGGACCTGTGCCTCTGGCACCACCGTCCCCAGCACAGGGGCTAGAGAAGGCGGATGACACTAACCCTCCACTGGTGTAACTTAGAGCTGCCTGGCAGCAGCTCTACTCAGGGGCAGGGCTAGGCCTTGGAATTTGGGGCACACCCATTCTTTCCATCTCTCTGGTACAGAGAGAGTAAATGTGCCCCATAGACTAATAGACAGGCCAGATGTCAAGTGTCTTCCGAATTGGCCAGACTATTGCACTCTAGGTGGCTGAGGGATTGTTTTCTTTGCAGGAGGCATTAATAAGGTGTTAGGTTCCTGGCTCTGTCACTCACTGTATGAACTGGTATCTCAGCGTCACTATTGGCTCAATGGAGGGTAATGATACTTCCCTACGTCACAGGGCATTTGTGAGGCTTGCTGGCTTAATGTCACTCAAGCAGCCTGAGATCCTTAGACGGCAAGTGCTCTAGAGCCAGACACTACAGTTTCCTTCTGGTGCTAGCTGCGTATCTTACGCTTGTCCAAGCTGCCCAGCTTGCCTGTGTCTCTGGAAGTTACTGCCGATCACTTTTCATTTCAGCTGCATTTAAAAATGGAGTGAAATCAATCTTGGCCCATTAGAAAAAGACAAAGGGAGGCAGAGGAATTGTATTCCCAAACTCGGGAGAAAGCATTTCACCGAGGAGTTTAGGGAAGAGTGTGGGGAACCCTACAATCAAACAAAACGCTCAACAGTGTCCCTGTTTGACACTGAACTGTAGTGTTTCCATTTTCCATCTTGCTGTCAGTCACCCAGCGTTATTGATCAGCTTATAGAATTCGTGGTCCTGTTCCAACATAAGTCTGCTGCTCCTGCACAGAGCACAAAGATAACTCTGAACCTGGAGTACTGCCAGAGATGCCGAATTTACTGAGTCATTAATTAGGTAAATATGACAGGAAGTCATAGAAAGTGTAAGGTATTCGAAAAGCCAGTGCGGCATCACTTCATACCCTAGGCATAGGTACGTCCCATTTATATTCCCCTGCATGGCACACAGAGCATGGAAGGTACTTATTAGGCAGGATATTAATTAAGCAAATCTATATTTATCAAGATTGCATAACACACACAGATCGAAAGTCAAATATCCAGCAATTGGGAAAATGTTAGTTTTGCACGTTGAATCAGCACAGTGGAGAATTTAAAGAGGGGTTTAGCTTCCAGAAGGACGTTGCCTAGTGCGTAGAACAGGGGACTAGACGTCAAGACAACTCTGGGTTCTAGTCCCATCCCTGGTAATAGTACTTGGAGCCACAGCGAGGTCACTTAGGTGCTCAGCATCTCTGAAAAATGAGGCTCTAAACTTCTCTGGGCCTTATTTTGCCCATCTATAAATGGAGGCTAACCCTCTCTTACATGAATGTTGTGAAGTTTGATCGATGTTCATGGACATTAAAGAGGAAAAAGAGTCTAGAAGTTCAGACATTGGACTGGGACTCAGGAGCTCTGGGTCCAATTTCTGGCAGTTGCACACACTTCTTGTGTGACCCTGGGCAAATCAATTAGTCTCTTTGTGCAGCAGTTCTGCAACTGTCTAGTCTACTTAGCTTGCAAGCCCTTTAAGGCAGGACGGTCCCTTGCTATTTGTACATCACTCAACATGATAGGGCTTGTAGACACTACCGTTATACAAATAAATATTCATAAAAGCACCTGTGGTGAAAGGCATCATAACTGTGTTTCCATTTCACCTCTAATCAACTTCTCCCTTTGGGGGAAGACAGAATCATAGCTCTTTGCAGGTTCTCCAGGGCTGAATTATATGGAAGGGGAGTATTTACCTATGTACTTTCTGACTGTGACTAAATGAACCAAGGAGATTATACTGTTATATTGTACAGTTCTTGGGGGTGGGGCATCCTAGATGGTGAGAGAAAACCATTTAGTATCATCTTGTTTCCTGAAAACAATCAGGTTGCCCATCTACTAAGGCCATGGAAGTCTTTAATGTTTTACACCTACACCAACTGATTGCACACACATTTGCAAGAAAAATGTGAGATTTGCCTAGTTCTTAGGAACATAGGAAGTCCCATTTCTGATTCGACTGGTGGGTTCATCTAGTTCAGTATCCTGTGTCCGACCAGTGGCTAGCACCAAAGAAAGGTGTAAGATGCCTGAAGCATTGGAGTAATAAGTCTGCCTGAGATACTGGTATAGTGACTATATCAGTGCCACATCTCAGTGCAGATCCCCAGAGGAAAGCCTGTAGGTTGTATTTCTTCTACAGAAAACAAGCTGCTGACCCTAAATAGAAATGGGCCATGACTTCCTCTTTAGGCTGTGGTACCACTGGGTATGATTTATGTCATTTAGGAAACCGTTGGAAACCGATTAGCGTCATCTATGTTCCTTTTTCCTAACTTTGTTGACAGGAAACTTTTCATTTTACAGCATCCTACATCTTCCTATGACTTGATCTAGGTAATGCGTCTGTCTGCTTACCTCCTCTTCCTGTCCTATTGGGAATGCCGTATGACCTACAGAGACAAGGTGGGTGAAGTAATATCTTTTATTGGTCCAACTTCTGTTAGTGAGAGAAACAAGCTTTCGAGACAAGCTCACCAACAGAAATTGGTCCAATAAACGATATTACCTCACACATCTTGTCTCTCTAACATCCTGGGACCAACATGGCTACAACTACACTGCATACTATAATCTACAGTCATTTTGACAGCTGCTCAGACCAGTTGGAAGGAACCACATGAAGCAAGAAGTCTGATCAGGTTGCATTTGGAAGATACCATATTATGAAGACTAGTATGGCCTGTTTACCATGAAGCTTAAGGGCTGTAAGCCAGTTATGCAGCTTCTGCCAGGCTCAGAGATATGATAATATTCCCTGGCCAAGAAAACCAAACAGGAATTTGTTATCCCCTGAGAAGGAGAAAGGAGGAAGAGTGAGGAGAGTGCTGTAACCAGATGTATCCCAGTAACAGGTGAACAGGGATCATCTCAAGGTAGGATGTTGAAAACCTGGGAAAAACAATATATGGGCGAGAAGACAAAGTATCCAGGGAACTGCTAGATGGGAGGTGTGGCTCTAGCTGGGATGCAGAGTGTGTATAAGGAAGTGGATGAGCCTAGAACGAAGTTTTGCCCATCAGATTGGCAGAAGGTAAAGCCACCGAATCCAGGGGAAGCATCTGCTCTAAATGCTGACCAGAATAGGAGCAGTATGGACCCCTGAGGAACACTGTGTTTTATCTGGCCAAGGTTCAGATGACCCCTTGCTTAATAAGGGCCCACTTAAAAATGCTTTGAAGTCAATGGAAAGACTTCAGTGGGCTTTGGATCAGGCCTTATGACGCAGTGCTGCCCGTGGACCAAGGCTGAATCCAAACTGCAGGCAGTGGCTCGCGGTTGCAGGGGCATCTCCATTATACTGGAGAGAGATACGAATGTCCAACAGCCAGCACGAGCTGTGTTCACGTTATTTCCCACACAGAAAGGTACTCATGGTTGGGGCTGCAGGAGCTCTTGGGGTGATCAGAACGGCTGGAAGCAAATAATCAGTTCTCTCTCTCTTTACTTTGGGGTGGTGCTGTTGAACGCATATTGCAGTAGTTCCTAGGAGCCCCAGTCATGGACCAGGATGCCATTGCGCTAGGTGTTACACAGACATAGACCAAAAAGCACACCCACTTCGCAGTTTTATATTGTGCATGTGAAAGCGAGAGAGTGGTCTCGCTATTGTGGGGAACTTTCCTGGCTTATACTCTACCCCAGTGAAGTGGGCTAGTGAAAGGATCCGAGTCCTCGCTCCCACCCATGTCCTTTACCCAGAGCTCTGCCTGACCTCGAGGGCTCCCCTTCCACTCTCCCATGTGGCAGAGTCCTTGTAACCCGAACAAGGCTGGGCCCAGGATTCCTGTGGGGCTCAACCCCCAACCTTGTCGTAATCACTTAGGACAGGGGCTAGGATGTCCTAATTCCGTGTGCTCTTGCCGCACTTGATGCTTCCCTGACCTACTGATCATCCATACTGTTCAAAGCAAATACAATTTATTAAACAGCTATCGATTTAAAAACAGAAGGAAAAAATGGGAAAGGTTAAAGAAAAACATCACCCTGCTCTGTGGCACGGGGACATCACAACCAGCGTCTCTGGAATGTAAGGGAAGTTCAGTCTGTTCCTTACAAGTCCCAGGCCTCCTGCCTAGGCCTTGGCTGTGCTGCAGGGATGCTGCGGGTCGGACACTTACTCTGGGGGTGGCCACACGCTCTTGGGATCTAGGAGGCAGGATCCTTCTTCCAAACATCGCCCCTGCCCCATCGGGATTATGATCCCCCTCCAAGTCTGGCCTGCAAAGCCTCTTGGCTGAGGCGTCTCCCTGTGCTGAGCCCACTGCCCAGGGTCTCCCTCACTCTCCCCAGCTGCTCACTGCACCCAGCTCCGGACTGCTCCAGCCCCAGCTCCACACTGCTTCAGCACGGCTGCTGCTGCTGTGCCTCCAGCTCCCTGGGCTGCTTCTCTGACCCCTCTGGCTCGAGTTGCTGCAGCTCCGCTCCCAGCACAGGTCTGCTCTCTGGGCTGCTTTTGTAACTCTGCTCCCAGCATTGGCCTGCTTTCTGGGCTGCTTCTCTGGCCCCTCTGGATCTGGCATGGCTCTGCTCCCTAGCTCTGCTCGTGCCTCTGTTCTCTCCTTAGCTTGGCCCTGCTCTGTCTGACCCAGGCAATTCCAGCTCACACGGAGGCCAGGACCCCGCTGGCCTCCTGACTCCCTGATTAGCCTGCCTGCCCTGTCAATCAGGCTGACCTGGACCATTGGCCTCTCCCCATTGTTCCTGGGGACTGTCAGTCCCATCGACCCTTCCCCTTTCTTTTGGTACTGGGAGCTAGCCAACCAAAAGGCCCCCACTGAGTTTTAGTAAGGGGACACATGGGCAGTTTCTAGTGTCTGAAATGTTACCTTTCAATCTTCCGAGAATTATGCTTGCACAGCTACATATACTGGTCCAAATTCTGCGTTTGATTATACTTGGCCAAACCCACTAACCTCCGAGCTGTGACAGAAAGCAGAATCTGCGAGTCTTTGCTAATCTTCTAAATCTCTGTAAGACACTGTACATCCTTGTTCTTCTGTCAGTAATTTCTTCAGCCATCTGAGCTCAACTGCCACTTAACTAATTTCAACATCCTGCCCACCACCGGGGACAAGCTGGTGAGCGTATTTATTAAAGATGGTTCAGATTTGGTTATGCGAGATACAGGGCAGCACTAAGCCATTCATTGCAGATGTGCAATGAGGCCCTTGAAACACACACACATGAAGGTGAGGCATATTGTACTCCCATTTGGTTAGTTACCTGTCACAGCCCAACTGGCATTAGACACCCCAAATGTTCATTGCTATTTGGGGGATACAAAAGAAAAAACTCCAAAACCTTCACCCCAAATTCTGGCCAAGCAAGAACCACAAATCCTTTTTGAAGTTTGAAAAATATTGATTTTTTTTCAAGTGTTTGAAAATCAGTCCTTCCTCATGAGTTTCAGGGTGGAAGGGAGCCCCCATAAATGATCAATGGAGACCACCCCCATCTGTGATTACTATTGTTCATTAGTGCCCAGCAGAGAGAAGGGCCACATTGTGCTAGGTGCTGTTCAAACAGTGTAAGACTGTCCCTGCCCCAGATAGAAATCAGAATAGCAAGATTGTGACCAGTCCAAAGTCACACAGGGAGACCCCCAGAGAGAGGCTGGTCCAGTGCATAGGGCTCTAGCCTGGGAATCGGGAGCCCTTGGGTCAATGCCATGCTCTGACACAGATGTTCCG
Organism: Gopherus flavomarginatus; assembly: GCF_025201925.1. Taxonomy (NCBI): domain Eukaryota; kingdom Metazoa; phylum Chordata; order Testudines; family Testudinidae; genus Gopherus; species Gopherus flavomarginatus. The sequence goes on along the minus strand of NC_066620.1, from coordinate 58,821,739 downwards.
TGTGACCTTGGGCAAGTCACTTGGCCTCTCTGTACCTCAGTTACCCTTCTATACAATGAGCATAATAGCACTACCCTACCTCACAGCGGCGTTATGAGGAGAGATGCATGAAGATTGTGAGTTGCTCAGATCCTAATGAGACAGGGGCCATATAAGTAGCTAAGATAAATCTCCTAAATATTAGCCCAACACCTTACCCACAACACCATCTTTCCTCTTCACTGTGGAAGTCCAGTGTCATCCCTGGCTGCTTCGTGAGGTATGAAGATTTCAGCAAGCTGTACTAGCCATGCAGACATATATGACTCCTGAGGGCTCTTCCCCCCTTCCTGTGGGGGGGAGCGTCCTGCTCTCCTACTTCAGCTCTCTTATTTGCTAGCTCCCCTTGCAGGCAGAAGAAAGGGGATAGAGAAGAGATGGAGTATTGCAGATGGATGTTCAGAAGGCCTTCCTAGGCTCCTATAGAGCTCTGTCGCTCTGCCACTGTTTGCCCACAATCAGTACTATACGGTCTCATCCAGCACCTGCTGAAGTCAGTGAGACTCTCTCCATTCACTTCTGTGGGTATCGGATCAGGCCCTCATCGCTGTTCCTAGGGCTGCTGTCAGCACAACACCAGAGTAAGGCAGCCTGTGCTTTCAGTGATTTCCGGGGCTGCGGCGGGCACTCAGTGCCTGCCAGGCTTGGACTGTGCTCAGTGCCGCTGTGACCCTGCTTTGCACAGCTCCCTCTATGCATTACAACTGACATGTCGGGCCCGATCTTGTGAGGCTGTAAGTGCTCCTTCATTTCCCTGGATGCCCACAGGCCTCAAGGCTGCTCAGCATCTCACAAGATCAGGCCTGCGAGACCTGAGGCTTTTTCACTGGCGTGAATGAGATTGTTCCCAATGACTTCAATGCGTGCAGGGTTGGTCCCAGAGCGACGAAAGAAAATGCTTGATTCCAAAACAGCTGCAGAAGCAGTTCTATAGGGTGCGTGTTTCTTGGGCAATGTGATTTACCCTGAGGAAGGGTTGTTCTTGGCTGCATTCTCATGGCCCATTTTTCTCTTCCCTCTCAGTTTTCTCTGTAGATAACTCAATTGTTCTCTCCTCCCTCCTGCTGCCCTTCCTCCACTGTTTCCCAGCACAAGGCATGGTCCCTTCCTGCAACAGCTGCTGAAATTGCTTTTTATTTTTAAACCCCTGGGCTACAGAAAAGCCACCTTTATCATTCGCCTGCGGCCTCTGCAGCTTTGTGTCTCCGACAGACACAACTACGGCTCATCAAAAGGGAGGTGACACACACGAGGCAGAGGGAGAAGTGGCTGCACAATGAACACACAGCTGGCCCCAGTTCTCTTCTACAATAGAATGTGAATTCCAAGAGGCTGCCTCATCCTTATGGGGGTGTCCATCCTGAGCAACAAGAATTACCAGCCTGTTCCTCTCCCCTGCAACGGGATGAGGGGAGGGGGGGGAATACATTGTCACCAGAGCCTTGTGACAACAGGCAGGTTTTCTCCTAGTACTGTACTTAAAAATAAATAAATAAAAATGGAGTTAATAAAGTTCCTGCAGGGAAAAGAGATTGTAAGCTATGCAATCTTATTTTCTATTTCAAGGCCATATTTCAATAATCCCCCTTTTTAATTTTGCAGCCTACACACTGATGCAGGAGTTCTTCCACGCTTATCGGCTCCCTTCCTTATGTCAACATTGGTGCAAGGAGATGCCTGCAGGAAATGAGTTCTGATGAACGGTTGAATCCAGAACCAAGCTTGCCGCACTGTCAGTTGTCTTTGGATCTGAGGGGTTGGTTTAGCCCTAGTGTACACAGAGAATGGTGTACACAGAGCCACAACATTTAGATCCTGAATGTTTAGAGGCATTCATCCCTGGAGGTTTGTTTTGGACCAAATGATCCTGTCTCCTTTGCATGCAGTGGTGAATGAATGTGTGAGGTTCAATTTGGCTGAACTAAGTACCAAACAGTTCGTCGAAGCTGCAAAATTGGTTTCTACATTTTATGACAAAAGGCTTCCTGGTAAGTTTTCTCCTACTTCCTGCTCAGGACTATATTGTAAATACAGCTTGAGAGGATATGAGCATACCTCAAAGCATTTGGGGGCTTTTGCTTCTGGCTGTGGCCAGAATCAAGACTCACCAGGTCTGCATGTCAATCAAAAAACAATGAGGGGCAAATGTTATCTCAAATTTCCTACACTTCAAGGACACTTTCTTTGAGTCTAGGGTGAAGGTTCAGAGAGGCCTCCGATTTCATCCAAACCATCTGTTTATCTATGGCATTTATATAGCACCGGTCACTGTAGGATGGACACTTCACTCCTCAGTGCTCTTCTATTTTCAGCATATTGTGCTTTATTCCTTTTCTCCCCCCTTCCTTGAATGTCACTTACTCAGAGATTGCTCACTTGTCACTTGGATATAAGACAGATGGAACATCAGATCTCCTCAACCTAGATACACACAAAAAAAGGCACTCACCATGATAAAAATAAGGCAAGCTAAGCTGATTTGGCTAAGCCCTGAGGAAGGAATATCACACTACGCTACAATAGGGGAGCAAAATGTTACTGTTTAGGATAAAGAGAGTTCTGGGCTTTGGACCCATATGCTATATTCTAGAATATTCTGGAGCTGTGCCTATGGCTAAACTCAAAGTGCCTGAGGCGAGTCACTGTGTGGGCACTTCACTCTGAGTCTACAGTGATCTAATTTATTAACCGACCTTTCTCCGCTTCCAGAAAAGGCTGGAATTTGGCTCACTAATTGGGTAAAGCTTCAGGACGGCTCTTATATTATCCAAAGGAGTGCAGCCATCCCTAATTCTGCACTCACTGGAATGACCGAGCCTTTTGCTCCTCCTCCCCCCTGCTCTTGTGGCTGCAGGAGTTTTGCTGTCATACTCTGCTTTCTTGTGGATGCTGGGCTGTGTATGCTAGAAAGCCGTCTGGTTCTGCCCATCTGTGTCTCATGGGACTCCAGACCTGCCCGTAGGGCTGCTCGTGCTGCAGATGGCTCCAGACCTGAATTTACGAATGGCACTAGGCTAACACCATGTCGCTGCATTGATCATGGCATTCGTGTGACTGACATACAGCTTAAAAAATACAAACCCTTCTGCTCTTTTGCCTCTCGCTCAGTGAGAATGCAGCCATGAGGAGAGATCCCAGTAAAGATCATTCTAATTAAACAGGAGAATCTGGGTGAAAGTGGCCTTTTTGCAGTAGCGGCTGCTGTGTGGAGGAGCAGACATGCAAAATCTACTACTAGGGTGATCATACATCCCGTTTTGGCCAGGACAGCCCCTTTTTTAAGCCCTGTTCCAGACGTCTCTACTCTTTTTTGGCAGAATTGGCCATTTGTCCCATTTGCTTTTGCCAACTGATCGTCAACTGATCATCAGTTAATAAAAGAAAACGGGACAAATACTCAGTTCTGCAACAGAAGTGGGGCATGTCCCACTAACAGGGTGCTGAGGAATGTTTGGGGGGAGTGGTGATCCCAGTCCCATGCAGAGGGGCTTGGGTGAGCAGTAACACCAGGTGGCTCGAGCCAGCCCAGCATGGCAGAGCTTGGGTCAGCCCCACACAGTGAGTGGGCATCTTGGGCCAGCTCCATGTGGCGTGGGCAGCTCGGGCCAATGGCTCAGGCCAGCCCCCCCATTGTGTCCCATTTTCGCTTTGATAAATATGGTCACCCTACCTACTACCATTTTCCTCTTCAGCTCAAGTGGTAGAGACCTGAGTTCTTGATGCTGAAGGTTCCAGGTTCTATTCCTGAAGAACAGAAGGAGAGAAGCATGTTAGTGCAAAGTAATTGTGACACAACATTTAAATGAATTCCCCTTCCCCTCTGTAATAGAAATATTTTCCCCTAAGAATCCCTTGATTAATTCATATTGAAATTGACAAATCAAAGAAGTGAATGCACTAAATTCAATAGAAACAGATGAAAATCAAATTATGCATTGTCTGATGCAGACAGCAATGTCACAGAACAGAATGACTGCAGAAAAATAAGACCTCATCCTAGAGGAGCCTTCATTAAAATGTGCTGAGAGTATTATTAAGTAAAAGAACATTGATTTGGTTTGAAAGATTTGGCCACTGATATTAAATATAATCTCGGTAATGTAATCTTTGTAGTTGCTTTAAATGTCAGCCTCATTTGGCTACATCTGCTTGCTAGGACTGCTGCCCTGAAATGAAAACCAAAGCCTTATTCTCCATCAATAATTGTACCCCATAAGCAGTTTGAAAGACTGTAACCACACAGGAGACAACAATTGCATTCATTTCCTGTGGATATTCTTGGTGGGAATACATACTGCGATAGATTAAAGTCACAGTGTGTGAAATGTGTGACAATAACAAAAATTAATTACAACTATCATGGAGGTAGCCAATGTAGAGGCTATTTCAAATGCAGCCATCTGCATGATCCAGTGTATTTTGCCTATATGTAAATAGCATTTGGCTGAACACTGGGTCACACTGTCTATTGTTATAAATGAGTATAGCTCTGTTGACTTTACCTCAGTGCACCCCTAACAACAACAGCAATTTTGATCCATTATAACTAGAAATGGGCTTGAACCAAATAACTCCACACCAACGCCTCTTGTTGGAGCATTGCAAAAAAACAGTCTCAAGTTCACATCAATGTTTCATAAATGGGCCCTGTGTTTGTAACAGACCAAACCAACTTCACCATGAAATCAACCTCTCATTCTGGGATATTTTAAATCTATATTCAGATCTAGACTGTCTCTTATCTGTGTCCTTGAGGAACACAGGGTGGGTCTTAACAGACTGAACAGCTCACGAACCAACAAACTAACTGATATTTGGGCAGGTTCAGATGAATGCATCAAGTTTGGGAAAAGATCACCTCTTCCATCATTTGGCATCGTGACACACTAGATGTTCTTTATGTGACTTTGCATCTTATTCTGTTGTCTACTTGTTCTTATAATTAGAAATCCCATGATATATTAATTGTAGCAGATGCTCATGTATCACTTACACTCCGCTCCTTCTTCAGACTCCAGGCGCAAGATGGTAGCGCTATCATGCCTTAGATGGGAGGTTATACTATTCGCTGCTCAACAGCAATGTCCCTGGAAACTGAAGGAGCAACGTTGACAGGCTTCAAAGAACATCTCAGTTAGTCATTTTCAATTAGGAGCATGCTGGCACTAGACTACAGGGCCATCCAGGGTGGAAGATAGTGGGAAAGAGTTCAGAGTCCACCAGTGATACAAAAGACACCTTGTCTCACCAGGAAAAGTCCTACCTCACATTTAGGATCCATTATCTTTGCTTTCTTCCAGTGAGACCCTTTGATCCACCACATCAAAGGACACTCACAAACCGACAAGCAAACACCCTTATCAAGAAAAATAAACAACTACATATTCCAGCCAAGGCAAACTCAATGTACCGTGGCCCAATTGAAAATGATGGTATATATTGTTTTGCTGGTCTACAGCTCTGCAATTGCCCTTTCAGGTATCCAGGACAAGAACAGAGGGCTGGAGACCGAGATGGAGAGTCTGTGGTCTCAAGAGCAGTTGGAACAACATCAGAAAAGCCAATGGAGGATTTATGACTGAATGAATAATTGTTTCAGCAATTGTTTCAGCAATGGCAGTGTGCCCGCTAAAGCAAGCAAGCCTGCAGAAGGCAAGGATCCAGAAAGCAGGTGGTCAAGTGCCTTCGCTGCAAACACTTTCACTCACTCTGATAAAGAAACATCATGAAAGCCATTAAAACAATTTCTCTGTGAATTAGACAGTGTCCACACAATTCACAGCTGAAGGCACCAAGCAACTGCGCTGTAATGGAGTCAATTTTCTCCTTGAAAGTACTAAATATAAATCTTTTCATAGGTATCCACCGGCAGAGCTATTTTTCCCCGGCCAGCTGTCGAAAACCATATCCATATCCAAGCCTTCCCCTGCTATCATACAGCTTTTGTGCAAAGCTTGAAAGCATAGATTTCATCACTTATTGGAGCACTTGGGAGCTATTGGCACACAGGAAATCCACACTGCCATGCTTTGCCATAGGGGGAAGTTTCCAGGTAGTCTGCCAGCTGGCTAGACCTCAGCAGTGGGTTCTTCTGTTATTGCTCTGTGTCAGCACAGCTGGAGAACGTTCCACTGGCTCCACATAAAATGGCACAGGAAACTTTGGAGATGATAAAATAGAAACCAGTTGAGGTACCTAGTATAAAGAGATGGATAAAAGCATTCTACCAATATGTGCCCCCTAGGCTCCATCTCATTTCTGCTGTCCTCCCACTGACTAACTCTTTGGAGATGGCATGATGTAATGCGCTGGCTGCTAATGTGTACCACTGGACGGACCTCCTCCAGTGTTGGGGAATTGCTGAATAGTAGGGATTCAAAGAGGTTAAGTCCTAATAGGTGAATAGTAAAGCTGGTTTTATTTTTGAATTAAGTGCTGGTTTTTGTGGGGGTTGCTGCCAGGAACCAGGCAAGGAAGGGCCAGGTTCAGAGTGTTATTCCTCATGCCACATGCTGTAGGTGTGGTTCAGCTGGCATAAATGCACATTTATCTAATTAGCAAAAGGTTTTTAATGGATTCAGCCCTTCTCAGCAGTATTGTTTGGTTGCTGCACCCTATGAAGTTGAAAGCACGTACTGCATTCCAACCAGTAATTCGTTAAGAAGATATGAGGCCAGATTCTGATCTCACTTAAACTGGAACAAATCAGGAGGAACTCCACTGAAGTCAGTGGTGCAACACAGACATAAAGCCAGTGTCAATGAGAGCCCAGTTCCATTTGTTGGGAAAAAAGAAATGAGTACTAGACGCTGAAGACTTTAAACTGGTTACCAGAAATAGAGCTGCTTCCGTAGCCAGGATGTTAGTCACTTTACATTTATGCATCAGTTTATTCAGTGTTTCAGAGTGAAAGTGGCTCTGCATAAATTGGTGAAACTCCCCGAGTTCCCTGTTAATCTCTGAGCAAAAATCGGAGTGAACAGGTGGATCCCTCACCAAGCCACTGCCCTCTCCTCATTCAAGTTCCTGCTAAAGATGCATTTCCCTTGTAATGGCCCTGGGGAATCTACAACACAGTTTCTGAAAACACCATGTTGCATAAATTGCTAGTAAACCAAATCCTTCCCCTTTCTGGGTTTCCCAGTGTGTTTTGTCTTCCCTGGGCCTGTCTTGACATTGTCACCTCTTTGGATCAGGGATTGGCTTTCTGCCTTGCACAGTCTAAGCACACTGGGAGCACTTAACAATTAGTAACATTAGCAATAAAGATAGCTTTACGGGGTCAGTCTGGGTTTAGATGCCGTGTCTGTCTTGTGCTCACCTACACAAGGTTCAGCTGGCTACTAAACTTGAGGCCAGGAAGAAATTTTCACCTGGATCGTTGACCTTGTGGTAGGGCAGGGACTTCACTTTTTCCTGCAGCAATGAGCAGAGATGTAATAAAAACAACTACTTCTGCTAGGATCTGGTGGGTGTGTCCCAACGGATCCATCGCCCATGAGGATGGGGTGCATTGAGCTGACTTGCAGTAGCTTGTGTTTTGGGGCTGCCCACTCGTGCTCCATAGTCTCAGCCTTTATTTTTAAGAAATGACCTCTCTAGCCCTTACAGTTGAGAAGATTGACCTCAAATGTGAGCTACATGTAGCAGTGCTACCAACTGTCACAAGTTTATCAGGAATCTAGTGGGATGTGATGTTTTTCTTAAAGCCCCAGGACGTGCAGAATGTGGCTACAACAGAAATTCAACCTTCATTTTTTGAAAAATAAACATGAGTTTTTAATCCCTGTGGCTGCAGGATAAGCTTGAAAACTCAACCCATAAACTAGACAGCAAATAAAAAAGACCCAAACCATTATCTTGGGGGTGGGGATGACTCATGATTTTGGAACGTTTGGGGCTGGCAACAATGAATTTATGGCCCAGAGGCTGAAATGCGAGCTCTTGGAGATGCAAACTGATCAATTCATCCTGGTGAGTTGTTAACTCTGAGACCTATCTGTGATCATTTACATGTCAGTGTTGACTATTTCACTGCTGATCAAAGGAAGAAGACAGACAAATAGGTTCCCAAGATCTGTTATGAGCTGGATCTCCTTATGGCATCTCACCTGGGTGGAGCTTGGATTGTGGGCAGAGTTTAGGAAAATCCAACTACTACTCCCCCCCGCACCAGTTCAACCTCTGCCTGTGATGTGGGAGCACCTTGGTACATCCCATCTTCTTCGCTGTTCTGAAAAGCCGCACAAGAGTTTCTTCAGGTCAGATCCCCCTTAAAATGTACTATTATTTAAAAAGCATAGTTGATTCTGCTCCTAGTGAAGGCAGTGGAACAGGATTGGCCCAATGCCTTTGGTTTTTGCTCTACTGCCTACATTTTCTCAGTGGAAAGTGGAGAGCCTATTAAAAGGACAGGGTAGCAGAAGCCAGCGTGTTGGGGCTGCATGTGGCTTTCCCGGGTGGAAAGAAAAAAAACAGCCTCCCTCAGGACAAAAGAGGCAAGAAAAGAAATTCGTGTTGGTTGGGTGAATCTGGTATTTTTGAAAAGCCGCAGAGAGCAAAGGGAAAAATACACAGGGAAACCAAAATACAGACTCTTTGTATAATGCCAGCAATTTTCCCTTTCTTTTCTGGGAAAAAAGAAGCGTGAATGTGCAGTGTTAGGATTTGCTCTTTCAACAACTGAGTCAAACGCCATGTAAATTACATAGAGAGATGATGAACATGTAATGACAATGTTTTGTCATTCTTCTCTGGGATATAGAAGGGGGGAAGGAAAAAATTGCATTAGGATTCAGATAGGATTTTGATGGGAGCCATTAAATGAGATTTAGGGGTTATTTTTAAACCTAAACCACGTGTGATGCTCCAAACATGAGTTAACTGGCAAAGGATTTGAATTTTTCCATTTTCTTTATTCCTGGGGACATGCTTACCACATATGCAGGCTCCGTACACTAGAGAGAGAAGATAAAGGAAGAATTGGTGTTCTGCTGTGTACCAGGGCACAGTAAATAACCACAGAGCAACAGCTGTTATTCATACTCCACTACAACCGTTCTTTGGGAAATCTCCTTTTCCTACCTTCCTTGGGGCACTGAACAGGGATTATTATTTATCACCAGGGGTTTGCTCTTCCTGTGTGTTTGCACAGCACTTAACACAGTGGGGCTCTGATCCTGAATATGGTCTCTGCAATACAAGTAATAACTATTCTTTATGTGGCCCTCATCATGTTTTTTGTGCTGCATAAGACACTAAGGGCCAGCTCCAAAACCCACTGAAGTCAATGGAAAAGGGCTTTGGGTCTGGCCCACCATGAAGACAGGTCCTGCTGTGAGCAGTTTATGATCTAGGAGACAGACACAGAGGGGACAGGACCAACCAGGAAGACAAAAGGAGGAAATAACGTGGAGAATTGTTTTCCCAGGGGTTATCCATTAGAACCATGTTGGTTTAATCTCGCACAATCACATTCCACCATTGAGAGGCAATGCCCCTCCCAGAGAAGACCATCTCACCTTCTTTATTTACGAAAGAGAATCTTGTGCTTAGAGCACAGGATGGTGACTCCATAATCCTGGGTTCTGCTACTGACTCCCTGTGTACACTTGGCAAACTCACTTCGCCTGTTCATGCCTCATTTTTTTCCCATCTGTACAGGGCCAGCTCCAGGATTGTTGCTGCCCCAAGCAGTAAAAAAAAAAAAAAAAAAAAAAAAACCGTGATCAGCACCTGCTCCACCACACTACTTTCTTCTTTGGCGGCAATTTGGCAGCTGGTCCTTCCCTCCGAGAGGGACTGAGGGACACCGCCGAAGAGCCCGATGTGCCGCCTCTTCCCCTTGGCCACCCCAAGCACCTGCTTGCTGAGCTGGTGCCTGGAGCTGGCCCTGCATCTGCAACACGGCGAGAGTCTGGAAAGAGGATGCCTGGATTCATTCTGTTTTTATTATTTTTAATATCTTATTTCAAAAGAACGCCAGAAAAAAATGTTTCCTTTCAGGTGCAGCTGCTCCACTGCCCAGGCTAGTGGTTTGTAGGTCAGGGACGTGCTGCCACTCTGCTACCGCCATAATAAAAGATGCTGCTGCGTGTCTCAGAGCTGGATCTGGATTAGAGCTTTCCCAAACTGCAGGTTCTTCTGACCTGGTCCAGCCTATGGTATAACTCAGACCCAGAAGATATTTAGATTAGGCTTTACACTAAGGTGTTTGGATCCTAGTCCCTTTGGGGTTTAAGTGATGCAGAGCCCTCATGCAGCCTCTCTGACCAGAGGTGATTTTCATCCCATGTAGACAGAAAGTGGATTATCTCTCTCTGAAACAGCTACAATTAGCCCACTTCTTTGTAGCCTCAGGTGGCACGTGACCAGGATTCATCCCTGAATTTGGTCCACTTGTATCATTAGCTTCCCCAGCCCAGGCTGGATACTGACGGGGAGCGCGACATGAATGCCGATCCATGCCCCCCATTCGCCCACTGTCAGAGGCAGACCCAGTGGGGTCCTGGCTGTTAGAATTGGAAAAGAATTGTTAGAGCAAGCTGTCCATTCCCTGCAAACATCGATTGACCCAACAGCAGCATTTCAAATGTATAACTATACTTTCCATAACATGGCACACCAGAACCACATTGGCTTTTTTTGCTACCGGGGTTGCAGCCTCATCTTTGATTTAACCTTTCAGATTTACTTGTTTTCAGGCTCCCCCTGCCCACTGAATCCCTGTAGTCTGGATTATTTTTTCCTCAGGTGCACTTGCCAATGTTCAATCTGCATTTGGTTTCTAAATGCTCTAGGACCCAGTGTAGTGCTTTCGGTCACTCTAATGGGTTACCTAGGGAGGTGATGGAATCTCCTTCCTTAGAGGTCTTTAAAGTCAGACTTGACAAAGCCTTGGCTAGGATGATTTATTTGGGGATTGCTCCAGCTTTGAGCAGGAGGTTGGACTAGATGACCTCCTGAGGTCCCTTCCAACCCTGATATTCTATTATTCTAGGAATCTATGATTTCCCAATGTCTCCTGTTCTACTGTCCTCTGTAGAGCTGGTCAAATGTTAGTTGAGAATAAATCAGCTGATGAATTTAGCCTTTTTTTCATTTGAACATTGGTCAGGAACCGATTCTGATCTCTTCAGTTGTGTTCATGGCCAAAACTAGCCATCAAATGTACCTAGCAAGCTTTTCTTCTATGTACCCTTCCCCCTTACTGTTTGTGATTCTTTCCCATCTTCAGACACCTGCAGCAGATACTCTTTATGCAGCTGACAGTGGCTCTGATGCTCGCCTGGCAAATGAAGAGAGGTGGGAGGATATTCAAGGTATTTTCAGTGTTTATCAGCTCTCCAGCAATTGTTTCTAATTGCTGGGGGACAGTTACTGCTGGAGGTCTGTTTGATTTCTACACGTGTCTGAATGCTACAACGTGATCATTGGCTCTGCTGGTCACTGTGCCCGATACCCAGGCTGTGGACAAGCTAAGTCAACAACAGCCTTACTTTCCAAAGAAATCTCTCTCTCTATACACACATGTGTACGTGCACACACACACACACTCTTCTAAAGAACCCAGCACTGCAGTAACTAGACGTTAAGCACAGAATTAAGAATTGCATTAGTAGGTCCATAAAGGATCCTGCCTCTTCTGACTTCCTGGATATAGGCAACTATTACAATTATATTTAATTACAGTTGCTTCAGTTACTTGCTGCTTCTGTTATTGTTATTATTATCAGTATTAAATGATGAGGGTTTAAAAAAAAAAAAAACCTTCCCAACGCACAAGATCTTTCAACGTAACAAAAGGAAAGCCACTGCTGCAAATTTCCCCATGAGTTACCAATAAATCCTGACCACAAACCAACTCTGTAGGTTGGGGTAACCAGTTTTGTTAAATCCTCCACAGAATTCCTGCATTTTAGGTGCTCAGAGGCACTCATTTGCTGTCCACGTCCCTTAAAATTCTCATAGTGCCTATTTATTAATTTATAATTATTAGTATTAGTATTAGTATTCTCGTCCTGGGAGCAAGTTGAGTCTGAAGCTATGAGCCCTGGGAGTGGGATCATTTGAAAATGGGGAGTGGGGAGGGGAAACTCTGCAGCATAAAGATATTATTTATGAGGCAACGACAAAAGAACTAGCCAGAAGACCTGCACTCTCAACCCTTTGCTCATTTCTCAAGAGAGAGGCTGCAGTTTCATCCTCTTAACCATAAGCCTCGTCTAGACTGATGTTTTGCCTCAATTTCAGCCATCAATATAGCTTTGTCAGTGCAAGCCCCTAGCATTTCGGCCACTGGTACAAAAGGCAGCTCTGCCTAGGGGCTGCATTGGAGCAGCTAAACACCCTGGCTGGCCACTGCTGGCTGAAATGGGAGCAAGCCCCCCAGTCTAGATAAAGCCCAAGGCTCTGTGGCAGTTCTGCTCAAAAAGATAATCAAATAATGATCAAGTCAAATAAATTTACCTTCCACCCAGCTATGTGCACCATTTGTACCTATGAGCTTCCTACTGTGTTGCTTCTATCTTCCAGGTGAAGGATCCACGCAAGGGAATTGGGAAAGAGCTACTGCTCCAGTGCCCCAGGCCCACGAGGGGGTCTCCAAAGCAGCATGCCATCATTTAAGTGCCAGAACTTAAGCAACCCAGCAACTGCAGCAGGTATGTTAGGGACACTTGCAAAAGTGCCTTTAGGTACTGAGCCCAAGTAGCTAACCCTACTGAGGCTGACAGTAGGGTTGAAAGTGGGGGCTGTTAGACCTAAAAAAAAAAAAAAAAAGCCTCCATCACTCAAGCAAAAAGACTAAATCCTCTAGCGGGAAGCAATATCAAACCTGTAATTCTCTTATGTGGAGCAGCCAGTAAAGGGGGACAGGCTCAGACTCTCTTCGTGTATTATGGCTCCTAGCCTCAGCGCTGGGCACAGTGATTGGAGTCTGCATGCAGATATGGGTGGCTACAGTGTCCCGATTAATTGTCTGGCCTAGAGCTGCCACTGCTAGGGCTGTTCTCCAGCCATGAATCCCTGCTCCTGACGCCTGCTGTGGGGCGTTGAATAGAACCTGAAATAAAGCCGTTCTCTGCAGGGCTAGGAGAAAGTTATGAGAAGTGGAATCGCCAGAGAGAGTCACAGAGATGGTGAAAAGAAGGACAAAATTGTGAATTACGGCCCCCGCGCTATTAGTGGCATTTCAGAATATTCCTCCCTCACATCCGTGTATGGAAATAGCCTACAGGCCATGTCCAAAGTGCTAAGAGCCAAAGGCCTTACAGACCAAACTCCCTTGAGGTCAGTGAGCTAAATCCCGAGTCTGTACACATCCCTACCTGCTTAACATCATTAGATTGTGATTGCAGTTGTTTCCGTGAGGTGGCTTCCAAACTTGTAAGAAGACTCAGGCCCTGCCCCTAAGAGCTTAGAGTCTGCAACACAGAACCAGCCAAAGGGTGGTGTCAGGGAACACAACACACACGCAGGATGGTGAGAGTGACAGCTGGAGCTTCGTGACACATCAGGCTTGAGAGGGGTCTGACAAATAAGAGAGAAGCAGCCTGGTGTGGAAACTTGGCATTCCCTGCCTATGGGGCAGAGTGGAAGAGAAGGCAGAGATGACTGTGGGATAGTAGGATGAGCAGGATTTCAATATTGTCCTCACTGGCAGAATGGAAGGAGGCATGGAGCGCCAGGAAAATACACAGGGCCAGAGGAGTAGGGAGGGGCATAGTTATGGAGAGCCTTCTATGGGGTGACAAGATGACGAGTTTGATGTGGCAGAGAAGGGGGAAGCCAGAGGAGGGATTCAAACAGGGGGTGATGCAGTCAGTTCAAGGCTGGGAGGATGACCTTGGTAACTGCATTTTGCATGGATTATGGTGTTTGGGGGGCAATAAAAGAAGAGGTCACCTCAAGGCAGGATTGAGGATTAGCGTTTTTGATGTTTGGACAAAGAGAAAAGCTCAGACCTTAGAGACTAATCTCCCATGGAAAACAGTGAGGCCAAATCCCTGAAGTCTGTGCTCAGTTTTTCACTAGTTATTACTCAGGTAAAACCCCACTGACATTAATGGGAGTTTGCCAGAGAACAAACCTAACCAAACGGGAGCAAGTACTTCTGAGTCTGGCCCGGTAGGAACACTGTTTTAAGTCGCAGCGGTATATTTTTATAAGAACCTTTTTCTGTTCAGCAGCTAAAATTCTTGAGAGTTCTCTCTCGTGTTCTCATGTGTGTGAAGATCATAGGACAGAGTCTCTATTGTGCTGAAAGCTAGTTGAGGAAGGGCTGTTAGGGAGTCAGTCATGATTCCTTGATCCTCAAATTTTCCCTGCTCCAGTGCAGATTAGAGTAGCCTGTATATTGTTGTAACTGATGAGAGTTGGCAATGAGCCCTAAGGGACTGCACACCAGCTGGGAGTTACCTAGTGGAGCGTCCGTCCCCAGCTAGCCGGTCTGCCCTGTCATGCCCCCTGCTCTGAGAGGAGAGGAGAGTGGGTGTAGAAGCTAGCTCTGCCAACATTATGGCTGCTGAGACCCACAAGGAAGAATCCTCAACCAGCCAGCTGTGGCCAGATTCTGGATTCTTCAAGCCACTTAGGAAGCATCAAGGGGACAGAAATAGGACAGAGAACTGGGCCCAGCTGCTGTCAGCAATATTATAAAATAGAAGCCAAAACTAAGATACAGCACATCTCTCTGTTTCTCCCCAGCTTTCCTTGGCAAGTGGTCCAAAAAGCCAAGTAAACATACAGATCCCCTGGGATCTGCTATCTTAGTAAAACTCACTGCCCAGAGGTGGGGACACCCTTTCCTTCTCTCTGTCTTTTCTATTCTGGCGTGTGCACATTGACTTCCAGCTGCATTTATCTGATCTCTGTGTTGAATGGTGATGAAGTGACATCACCATGGCAACAGTGTTGATTTCCTGGTCCCTAGCAACCTGATGCAAGCTGATGTAAAATGTGTACTTGTTTCCTGTGCTGGCTGATCTCTTTTGATGTATCTATGAGATTTGGTTTTTGGGGATTTTTTCCCCCCTTGGCTGTGCCATGACATCAGAAGCATGAAGTGTGGTTTTATGGAGGGTGGAGCCAGTTCTGTATAAACCAGTTTATTTTCTGTGAGATTAGTTCTGCTCCCAAGTCTTATTGTGCTTAGGGGCACTAATATACCCAGAGCCCTTTTACAGTCCTGATTAATTTTTACCTTTTGTTTATTGTGTTTATCTGAGGTAAACTAGAGCAGAAGCAGAGTAAAATACTTAAGTACCTTCAGTGGGTTTGTCTCAAAGTGTGTCTCGTGTTTACCATGGGAGAAGTAGAGTAGTGGACATATTAACACTATTATTGTGTTCGGGTCACTTGTAAATGAGTTTCACATTCTAAATATCAGCATTCTGATGGGCAGCTGCATTCTGAATTTGTGTGCACTATTACTGGAGATGGGATATTTGCATGCACAGATGGCCAGTTAGGTGCCTAATTGGCCACTCGCACATGTAGCTCACATTGATCATGGGAGTCTTTGTCCTCTCTGGTGGTTGGTCCAGAAGATAAAAGAAGATGAAGTCTACTACAGGCTGCCAGCTAGGGGAATGTCTCCTTTAATTTAAGCAGGGGAAGCATATACCTGCAGTTCAGGTGGTCACAAATTCAAACTCTGATGATGGCCCAAGCATTCTGGTACCTACAGATCTAAAAGCATGCATCTCTAGTGCTTAAGCTAAAGAAATAACTCAGTCCAGAACAAAAGAAGGAATGTATAATTCTTCAGATTGTCCACTGGAGGGAGACATGGTCACACAAGCTCAGCCAGTCTATTACCGCCGAATACACCATACATTTTTGCACCTGCCCTGTGGCATATAGGTATTGAAAATCTGCCCTCAAAGTAAGGAGCAAAATTATAAATATAAGAAGTGAGTTTAATAAATATCTTATTTTAACAGCAAAACTGGGAGCATAATTTCTGGGCTTCCAGAGACCCCCACCCATTTCACTCTCCAATGGAATGGCCAGGCACAGCTCAGACAACCAGAGGAGAAAAAGATAGGGACGTTACAACATCAGAACATACTCTGATTGCCTGGCCACATCTTGAGACTCTAACATTGAACCAAGTTCATACAGGCACAATTTAGGTGGCTCAATCTGTTCACAGAACAGGTACAGCATTGGCAGGGCAAACTTCTTCACACTTCTCCATCAAAGTGCCTCCACCATGGTCAAGAAAGACAATCTGGAGATGATGGGGAAAGGGAGAAAGGGATTCAGTCTTCTGGCCCATCTCTGCTGAGACAACCAGCAAAAGAAGCGACAGTGTCATGGCTCTTGTGCTTTGGGCCCCCATGAGGCCCACCAGCTTGTTTAGCACAAGTCAATAAACACTCATCAGCTCGTACCAACTTTCAGTCATTATCACTGGATTAGAACTGGTGATTTACTCCTTGCTTAATATTCCATTTCTCATTTCCTGAAACATCCATTTCCTCTTGGGTCTAGGACTTCACTGGTTTTGAATGTAGCATGAGCAGGAAGCTGCCCGCTAGATCGGAAAGAGAGAATTATTTTAGGCACAAATCCTATTCCTCCCCCTGCCTGAGCAAGTGGGTCCTGAAAGGCAGTGGAGCAATGGGGTGTCATTGCAGGCGGGAAGGGCAGGGAGAGACAAGCTGTAGATAGTCTGCGTAGGGAGAGGCTGCAAGCCCAGAATGGAATGGAACTGAGCTCCATGAACACTAGCTCAGAGGAGATGCATTAGGAGCAAAGTGAAGGGTCTTGGTGTGACCAGTAGATCCATAACTACTTGGATCAAGCAGCCAAATACCTCTGCTTAAAGGAGCCCAGGGGCAGTGGAGGTGATAATAGTAGCTGAGGGGCAGTGCCCCAGCTTGTGGGTGGAAAATTCTGACTCCTGTGCAATAACAGAACAGAAAGCCCAAGCCTATTAACTTTGGCTTTGCACAGGGAAGGTAGTTTGAGTCCCGACTGAATTATCCACACATCCCTGCCACAACATCTAAGGAGTGCTGCTAGTAATAAACACCTCAAAGAAACTCACTTGCGGTTTCATCAATACGGAACTGCCTGACTGTGAGGAAGTGCATTAAAAGAGCCATGACAGATTTGCTTCTCGGGTTTCCCCTCATCAGATCCACATGCAGATGAAGGAGCCTATAAGGAGATTGATCTGCAAGCTTTTATCCTCCCAAAGCTGTATTGAGTGGCTGCATGAACAATTTCTCAAGGACGCTGTGTGTTATTTAGAGATAGCATTCTCCAAAACAGCCCCTGCATGTCAGTGTTGGTAACAAAGAAAGTCTTCATCTGGGTTTGCTATCTGGCATCCACTCAACCATTTTTTATACAGTGTTTGTTCAAAGGGCAAGAAAGAAAATTGCTCAAATGTTTTTATTTGCCAGGAAAATACACAGAAGCTTGAAAACCAACTCAGCAAACCCGTGATGCTTTTTCTCAGTCAGCTGGGATGCAAGTTTTCTAGGCACTGGCCCCGGTAGAGTTTCAGATCTTAATAGTCATTTCCTGTTAACATTTGCTTTGCAGCCAAGAATGAATCATACTCTGACTCTACATGTTCTTTGCTGCTTTCCAAGAACCATGGTCACTCTGCAAGTTACTCATTTGATGGCTGCTCTGGGTGTATATGAAGTGGACTGGAAAAGCCTGACTTGATAGCTAGTTGTTGCTAATACATGACCTCAGAAAAGCTCTCCTTTGGGATATGTCTCTGAGGAGTTCTGGCAGGTTTTTGAACAGCTGTCATTGGTATGATTTGGTGGCTAGCCCTTCTCCTTCTCCTCTCTCACCGCACCCTTCTCCCTTGCTGTGAAAAGCTCATTCTTGGCTCCTCCTCTTCCTTCCCCTCCCCATTTCCACCTTACAATCCTTTTCTCTTATTTTTTTGCTAGAGAGTTTTCATCCCATTCTTTTGTTTCTGTGTTGATTTTGCACAGCCCCAAAGAAATACGTTCAGAGTGGCACCTGGCTCCTGCTAATCAGCTCAGGATGCTGCAATGCATGGCCCTAGTGGTTTGGATCAGGTGTGCAGTAGTTATTAGGGTTGGTTGAAAATTTTTGACAGACATTTTTTACTGGGCTAACAGTTCTGAGGGAGGAGTGCCTCTTTAACGTGCCTAACTCCAAGAGAGGGTTGACAGCTGAGACTTGCAAACAGAGATAGGGGCCAAGCTCTGTGAGAAGGGTGGAGCTTAGCACACACCTCTCTCTTTGGCATCTCCTATTGGCTAGGTTAGGCCACTCTTCACCTAGCATGCTGTTTTTTGTGGATTGCATTCTAACTCCTCTCTCTCCCCATTCATTGCAGAGGGAGCCTCGGAGCAGTGGTAAAAAAAAAAAAGAAAGAAAAAAGAAGTGGGTAAATGAACCAGTGGTGTAGCTAAGAGTGGAAATTTGGGTAGACCCTGACTTTCGGATGACTGGGCAATGACAGACTGTGTTAGCTCAGCTTCTCCCCCGACACCACACCCTCTTCCTAGCCCTACTGCCCCCAGACACAGCGGGCAGCTCACAAAATGGCAAGGCAGAACTGCCGGAGTGTATCCTTCTGAAGGGCGGGTGCAGGGCCAGCTTTATTAACTGCGGGGCCCGATTCGAATACCCGGCAACAGTCTGGGTCTTCAGCAGCACTTTGGCAGCGGGGGGTCCGCTCCGGGTATTTTGTGGCATTGAAGGACCCCCCGCCACCGAAATGCCTCTGAAGACCCCCAGAGCAGACCCCTTGCCACCGAAATGCCACTGAAGACCTCCGGAGTGAACCCCTGCTGGGTGAGTAAAAAAAAAAATGTAAAAGGCGCCTAAGGCATGGGGCCTTGGCATGGGGCCCTCTTAGGCGTGGGGCCTGATTCTGGGGAATCAGGCGAATCGGCCTAAAGCCAGCCCTGGGCGGGTGCATAGCTCTGTCCTTGATTTCAGGTGCCTGAGTGACGCTCCAGGTGCTGTGGCAGCACTACACCCCTGCTCAGATTTGGGTGGGTCTGGATGCTAAGGGTCCACCCATGAACCTAAACAAAACTCCACGTTCCCCAAATGAGAAGTGGGTAAACGCCATCTACCTTGTTGCCTAGCACCTAACTCAGGCCTTGTGGATCGCAGTGTTGTTCCTGTGATTTTTCTAGGTGCCATAGCACCCAGCATCGCACCACCTAAGTCCATTTGTGAATTCAGGCAAAGTTCTAGGCTACCCACAGTCAAGTGACAGAGCCAGCAATAGAACGCAGATTTCCTGAGTCATTGGCCAGTGTACTACCCAGTAGGCCACACAGCCTCCCTAGGAGGCGATGGCCCTGCCCTGAGGAGCTTGCAGACACAGGCAGTGTCTTAGCAAAATGGTGAGAGTATAAATCTTACTTTCTTTTACAAGATTTTTATTCCCCTCCCTTGTTCTCCCTTTGTCCCACTGCCTCAGCCAATGCACTCTCTCCCCACTGGCCCAGCATGCCCTTCTCTGCCCTGCCCTCTCTAGTCCACTTATGTATTTTGGTATTAGTGCCTCCTGTTGTTTTTTATTGCCTTCACATTTGTTTTATTATCAATTCCCACCTCCTATAGTTCCCAGCATCTCCTTCCCTGGTAAACATCCGTTCTCTCCTTTGCACATTCAGAGCTCAGCTCTGCTTCTATCAGAGGCTATGGAAAGCATCCGGACTCTCTACAGGTATGTGCTCACCCATGCGCTGCTGCTGCTCTAGCAGCCTTTCTGGAGCGCCTGGGGGTGCTGTCCCCCAGGAAAGGAGGCTGGTAGACTTTGACCTGGTGTTTCTGGGAAAGGGTTGGGGTTGACCAGCTGGCTTGGCTTCTCCCACTGCCCTTCTTGTTGATGCCTGTCTCTGATTTTGTCCAGGGAAGCAGGGACCTTGTGGGCTAGTATCTAGGGGAGGAGGTTGGCAGGCCCTGCCCATGTGTCCTGGGTGGTCTGAGTCAGGGGAGAGGTAGAGGCCTCTAAAGTCCTATTGACCCTAGAACCTGGGGTCCAGGAGAGGTGGGGGGAAGCAAGCTTCCCCTGACTTGCTGCAGCTGCCTCTCTGGGACAAATTTCCAAACTACCGCCTGCATTTGTGAGCATGGAAACTGGTTATGCTGAGAGTTTTGGCTCCCTTTGACTCCCTTTGGGTGGCCACTTGGGCAGCAGTAGTGGCACGCCGGGCCCCCTGCCCAGAGCAGCAACCGCGGGAGCCCCCTCTCAGAGCACCTAAGTTTTGGTCAGGGATATTTATATAGTACAAGACATGGACAGCTCCTGGGCTCTGACTTTTTGTTTATTGCCCATGACCTGTCCATGACTTTTACTAAAAGTACCCATGAGTAAATCATAGCCTTAGTTATCGGATGACAAAGCATTGTTCTAGAAGGGGCTGAAACTTTATGTCATGGCCGATTTTCAGAATTGCCTCATCTCTGCCTCCAGTGTAGCACCTGCAATTTTGTCCCCACAAATGCAGGTAAACATCTTGTGGGTGCAATCAAGTCATTAGCAGCAACAGTAATAGACAGTCCACGGACTGATTTGTAGGCACAAACCCCTCAGTTCTCAAAACCAGAGGCCGCTTGTCAAAAGGGTAGGAGGGGTCTTTTCTATCTAATTATATAGCTGGCTGTATACATTATAGCCAAGCAATTCATAGTCTTTCTAGCGCTCTCAGGTTTGTTAAATGTCTGTGACAATATGTGTGTGGGGGGAGGTGTATGTGTGTGCATAGGGAACACACGTGTTTACAACAGCTAGTCTCTTGGCGGTTATTTTTGGATGAATGGTTTATTTTTTCCTGTCTAATTGCTTTGCTGTCCAATTCATTCACAGAAAACTTGGGAGCTGAATTCGTCTGCTTCCCCACTGGGAGTGACAATGGCAGTGCCTGGAGAAGCCAGAAATACATTTCCTGGGCAGGTCTGATATTCAGGGAGGAGATTTGTTGTTGCGGCTTTTTTAAAGGACTTGTTAAAAAAAAATCTTTCTGCTTCAGAATTAATCTGCTTGGTTCATTTGTTTGGCTGATTGATTTCCTGGAAATCTTACGCAACTGGATTCGAGGCTTTTGGGTTTTTGTTTTTTCTCCCAACACAATGTTTGTCTGGAAAATAAGCAGCATTTGTGAACCAAAGTTAACGATCCAGACAAAGAAAGAGCCAGGCATCTCCTTAATAGATCATCGGCTCCTTTGTGCACATTTCAGACTATTAGCATTCACCATCTGGTGGACTGTATTGTCCATGTTTGTTGTAATACCCCATTGCGCTTGTTTCTTCCTGGCTTCTTTTTGCAGCACAACATGCTAAGGCAACAAAACTTGAGTCATCCACTCACTTGGGTTGTGCATTGCCCCCATGGCTGAGTGGTTGGAGCAGGGTATTGGGAATCAGGACTCTTGGCTCGTATTCCTAGCTCTGTTGCTATCTCTGGCTTTGGGCAAGTCACTTGACTTCTGTGTCTCACATAAAATATGGAGATGACGATATCTATCTCAGAAGGTTGTTGTTGTTGTTTATTTGTATTACCATAGCAGGTAAGAGCCCCAGTTATAGACCGGAACCCCATTATCTAGGCGCTGTACAAACATCAGACAGAAAGAGGGTCCCTGCGGCAAAGAGCTTGTCTTAAAAAGTGTTGTGAAGACAAAATCGCTAACTGAAAGTGCTTTGAGATCCTTGGGTGGAAGGTGCAAGAGATGAGCAAAGTATTGTTCTAATCAGGCTGCAAACATTATGGGAAAAGCCTTTCCTGGGCAGAACTAATGAAATGCAGAGACTTACAAAAACAAATAATAACAAGGATCGAAAAATTCAGCATCTCCAGCATTGAGCAAAAGTTCAGGTCCGTTCAGTTCCATCTCTAAACTCGTTCTCCAAGCTCTTTCGTCTGACCCTAGTGCAGTGGTGCCCAAACTTTACTTGTCCTGTCCCCACCCCTTACCAGTAATGCATTCTGTCCATGCCGAGGAGCTCAGGCTGAGGGCAGAGCTGGGGGCAGAACTGGGGATGAGGGAGGAGATGGGGAAGAGGGAGGAGCTGGAAAGGGAATGAGGACAGAGTTGAGTTGGGACCAGAGTAGTAGATGGAGTGGACCTGTAGCTGGAGCCAGAGCAAGACTAGGGGAGAGAAGCTGGAATATTTTTTTATAGTGGAGGTGCTGAGAGTCCTCATGCTTCTCTGTGTTAAGACTTGAAATTTTGGCAACTTTGTCAGCATATTGTGATGGCAAATTTTGGGTGGTAGTCACTTCTCCACTAGGAGATAGGCTGAGACCCAACAAATTCATTCCAGTTACTGCAGACTAGGGCTGAGTTGAAGCCAGCCACCATTTAGATCAGCACTTCCCAAACTATGGATCGCCAAGTGGGGTAGCACCATCAGCAAAATGGCATCTTCCACATGGCATGACCTCACATGTATAGAGTGTGTGTGTGTGTGTGTGTGTGTGTGTGTGTGTGTGTGTGTGTGTGTGTGTGTGGTCACGCTGTGCGGAGGATGACATTTTGTTCTACAAAATGGCAGCCTCCATGCTGCTTGTGGGGTGCAAGATTTAATAAAGTGTCAAAATGAGGGTCATATAGCCAAAACTTTTGGGAACTACTGATTTAGGTGAAAAGCTCCATATCCTGTTACAGATTCCCTACCCAGTCATTTGTCAAGCTTTTCCCTTTCCCCAAAGTGCAATATACATTCTCCAGAAGCAATTGGGCCAGATCCTCAGCTGATGTAAATCAGCGTAGCAGAGGAACCATCTCATTGTTCCAAATTGTTGATAGACTCCCCTCTATGATCTGGCCTGTGAAAATATTCTCCCCCACAGAGATGCTCTTATAGACTTGTCACAGATTAATCTGTTGTTTGTTTGTGATTTTATTTTTCATATATACAAACCGAAGGATGTTTTTAAAGTTGAATTTTACATTGATTGTCTTGATTTCATTGCTTCATTTAACACTGATTGAGCAATTAAAGAAATGAAAGGATAATCACTTGTTCACTGAGGACAGCTAGTTACTCATTCCCTTGTGCTTCTTCCTCTTGGAATGGGAGGAAGAATTGTCTAGTGGTTAGAGGGGGTTGGGGTGGCAGAAGACCTAGGTTCTATTCCCAACTTGAAGCTATTTCTGTATTCATGCCATTAGTACTCTTTTTATCTCCAGCGAAGTTGATTGTACACATACCCAGAAGTGTGTGCAGCATAGCAGAGCAGGCAAGATCATTTAGGTAATGGTGGGGGGAGGTTTGTTACTTTCAAAGACAGGAACAAGAAAATGAGCTGCAGTTGATCTGAAGTATTCAGAGTTTTACTCACAAATTGTCCTTTGGACTGTTTCCCACTGCCCACGTCATAACACCCCCCAATCACAGGGCTCAGACTTCAGAGCAGGAACTCTCTCTTCCTCTCTGCTTGGAAACAGCCTTGAACAAATTGGGCACCACCGTAACCTTAACAACTGGTTCCGCATCCACTGTTGCATCAGATTCAAGCTTGTTATCACCAAAGTCAAAGCTAACTCCACCCTTGACACAACTTGCTGTAGATTCTGATCTCACATCTTAGGTAGACTAAAACGTGTACTTTCAATACATGACTGATCACTCTGCCATACTAGCTATTTATAATATATGCGATCTAGGCTTCATTTGTCTCCCACTCCTCTGCTTCATCGCTGCTATCTCTTTGTTAACTCTTTGTGGTGACCTCTGTCCTGATTAGCGTTCAGGGCAAACTGTGCTGCTCAGTAGTACACCTTGACCATCTTTAGCCCAGAAGAGGAGGATTAATTATCTTCTCCAGTGCTAACGGAAACATCAAAACCTTGTACAGCATGTTCTATCATAATAGATCGATCTCATAAGAGAGCTAAGGAGGTCATGATTTCTCTCCTAAGGCCTACAACAGCCCTATGCTTGTCCTCAACCTGGTGTAGCCGTGAAAAACAAGAAACTGCTTGCTTTCGGTGAGGGTGAAGCTGAGAAGGGACCTCTTAGGCACCTCACAGTACAAGAGAACCACCTTAAAATTGCTCATGTCAGAATAAACAGTCACATCCTATGTATTTCTGTATTCCTGTAAATCACATCCTGTGTATTTACGTTTACCAAAGGTGACCCTACTGCTTCAAAACAAATGGGCAAATTCAAATATTTCTACCCTCAGGATCTTTTTAAGAATAATAAACAATATTCTACATTTTCAGAAGTAACTAGTGATTTTGGGTACCTCAATTTTCCTGACTTGAGATGCTCTGAAGAGGCCTGATTTACAGGGGGACACAGCTCAGCACTGATGGAAACCAGACTTCATTAAAGAGTCTAAAGTGGGACATCCCAAAATTGAAGCATTTAAAATCAATAGTCACTTCTGAAAATGTAGGGCAATATATTTGGTGGATTTGTACAGCATTGTACTGTTTTTCCTGTGTGCTCCTCTTTTGTTACCTCTGCACTGATAAAATACTACTACAAGTAATAAATATTTATTTATTTAAGGGAGTTGGGCTTGGTCCTCTGGGACACCTGCAAAGTTTGGATCTGATTCCAGTTTCTGAACTTCCGCCAAAGCTCAGGGAGGTGTATGGCTGAGGGTTTCAATGCGGGTCCCTATCTAACAAGTTTAGGTCTTTTCCATTTCTAAGATCTTCTAGGATGTCAAGAAAGCTGTGGTTCTTTGTGACACCAACAAATGCCCCTCTACATTGTCTTTCTCAACCTTAGTCAGGCGTTCGACTCTGTCAGACGCACTTCCCCCTAGTGCCTTGTTGCAAAGTTTGGCTGCCCAGACAAACTAATCAACTTTATACTAATCAACCTTCCATGGCAACATGCAGGCCCGTGTATCCCCAGGTGCTAACTCATCTGATCCCTTTCCTGTAGCTGATGGGGTTAAACGGGGCAGTGCGCCTGCCTCTACATTATTTGCTTTGTTCTTAGCTGGAGTGCTAGAAGTCGCTGTATGTACTATCGCTACAGGTGTCACTCTAACAACACGATTCGATGGCAGACTTCTAGCTTCAAGGCCAAAAGCAAATCCCAGCAAAGTAAAGTAAAGGATCTACTGTATGCTGACGACTCAGCGTTTGTCACCCTTTCCAAGAATGACCTCTAACATTTGCTGAATTCTTTTGCCCATGCTGTATCCCCTTTGGCCTCTGTATTAATGTAAAGAAAACAGAAATCTAGTACCAACATCTCCTGGCACAAACCCATCACCACCAGAAATACAATTGAATAGCTTCCAATTAAACAATACCAAGTCCTTCTGCTACCTAGCTAGCACAATTACTTACAACACCGGCATTGACAAAGAACATTCTGCATGCTTACAGGTCACTGCCTCAGCTTTCGGTCATCTACGAAAAGAACTATAGACAAGATGGGAGGTCAAAGTGCTCACAAAATGTCATGTTTACAGAGATGATGTGCTTTCTGGTCTTCTATAGTCATTAGAGACCTGCCCCCTTTATTGTTGCCATATCCAAAAATTTAACTGCCTGCAACAATGCCACCTCAGGAGGTCATCTAGTCTAACCCCCCCCCGATTTTTGTCCCAGATCCCTAAATGGCCCCCTCAAGGATTGAGCTCACAAGCCTGGGTTTAGCAGGTCAATGCTCAAACCACTGAGCTATCTCTCCCCCCCGCCCCACAAGGCATAATGGGAATCAAATGGTTTGACAATAATCACCAACATGAAGTACTATGACTGGCAGCCATGGTAAGTGTGGAAGCCATGCTAGCGTGGAAGCAAATGACCTGGGTCGACCATGTCAATCAGATGGATAACAATTGACTACCTAAGAGATTTTGGTACAATGAATCTGAAAAATGCAGTAGGAAGGTTGGCTGTCCCAGACTCCACTACCAGGATTGCATCAAGCAGCACATGCAGTCTGCCAGGCTGGACTTAATGACGTGGGAGGATACAGCCCAGGACAGCCAAGCTTGACACTCTGCTACAAAGGAAGCAGAACGAGCAACAGAATATCGTCGCGCCCTCTTGGCTGACAGTAGGATGGAACATAGACGCCAGCTTGTCCTGGCACATCTCCTGAACCCTACATGTGGAAACTGATTTCCAGTAGTAGCCATACTCTAATACGAGCGGCAGTCATTATATATATGTGAGGCTTTCAAAGCATCTTACAAAGCTGAGTAAACATTTTACCACCATTTTACAGCTGGGAAGGCACCAATGGCATGAATGTGACACTACTGGGTAGAGCTGGGAAAGGTGGCCATGTGGTGAAGGTCCTACACTGCAAGTGAGGTTAGCTGGAGTCTAGCCTTGCCTTTGTCACAGGCTTCCTGTGTGGCCTTGGGCAAGTCTCTTGATCTCGCTGTCTTAGTTCCCCATCTGTAAAATGGGGGTTACTTTCTGTGGTGTCTATTTAGATTGAAAGCTCTTTAGTGTAGGGCCAGTCTCTCCTGTGGTTTTATACAACACACAGCACAGCGGAGCACCAATCTCCTTTTAAGAGTCTATGAGTAACGTAATGGAAATATTAATAACGTGTCATCCCCTCCTAACGGGGCAGCTCAGAGCTGGGGACAAGGAAAGGACAGATTTATCAGCTGAAGTCAGTGGAGATGCAACCAGGGTATAACTGGTCTGAGCTGCTTTCTTGACAGCTGTCAATGAGATGCTTATACTTTGGGGGAAGTTGAGGGGTGAAGATGAAAGGAGTTGGGGAAATAAAAGATGAAGACAAGAGTAAGGTCAAGTGGCAGTTATTTACCTCCCAAGCTGCTCATTCCGTACATGTTTGAAAGCTGTTTTCAGATAACATATAGGTCTATATTTGTCCATGAGAGTGAGCGAGCCAGGATATTTTTGTACTGAGATCATTCTGACTCACTCTCTTCAAATGGTAGCTCTTTTCTTCAAGAAAATCAATGCTCTCCCTCTTTCCCTCTCTCACACCAGCACCGTACTCATAGCAGAAGCATTGGATTCCTCTCTCTAATTACATTCTGCTTGTTTCAAGCTCTAAACCTCACTGCCCTGTTTCTCACTGGGGAAAAGTTCCTTCAGGCAATTCAGGTGGCACTAATCTCCTCTTCACTACCTGTTATATAAACCCATGATCTGGCTGATCTCCCTTGCTTTCAAGGCAGGTAGGCAGTGTAATAAGAAAAGGGGAAGTGAAAGACCTCTCCCTAAGACAAGTTCCCAAGAGGCTTTGGCCTAGTTTAAGGGAGAAGCTGCTGTGACATGAGGAGTCAAAAGGATTTTGTAAAATACCCAGGGTGCCACTCACTCCCAGCTGAGTGATAGTTGTGGTTTGAGTTCATTTCCTATTCTGAGGTAATTTTGAAAGGTGTTTTTAATGAGGGGCAAAGAGTTAGTCGGTTACCTTACCTGGAAGTCCTACTCAACATAACCTGAAAAATCAGTGAGATGCCTTGTTTGCTTCACGTTACCATGAAGAAGATGGCAGTGCAAAGAGGACTGGCCTAAAACAGAGGCATCATTTGAAGGAGGGGGACAGATTCTGTGTTTAATTACTGTCTGTGAAACTGCAGAGCTATAATCTCCCACTATGTATAGGGACAGGGGAGTTCACCCCTCTATGTCATTGTTTCAGGCTGTCTGCGGACTCAGGCAGATATCACTGTATCGGTTATACTTGGTTCGCCTTTGGAAGGTCATCATTGTAGCCATGAGGGCTAGAAACTTACTTGTTATTTTAAATGAAAGCTTAGATTGAGGTGAATCTGAATAGGTCACGTGATCCACATAAATATAGTGTGTGGACCACATCCAGCCCTTGGCTTGTCTCTCCAGTTTAAAGCTAAGCATGGAGACATTTGGGCTTGTCATTAGTCCTTGATGGTGTCAGAACTCAGCACTAGAACAAGCTACAACTGAGCATAGACCCACGATACATATGACCAGACTGGCCAGATAGACTAGATAGTTGACCCTAAAACACATGCCAGTTTTACCTAAGATATAGATAAAGGCACCTACCTCATCTTCTGCCGCATTCCTTTATACTTCTCTGTACTAACTTCAGAAAATACCTCAAGTACTTCAGATACTTTCTTTGTTATCTTAGGCAAATGGTAAATTTTGAAGGGCCATCATTGCAGATAGATGGGTAAATACTGATAAGTATGTATATATTGTGGTGGGGGAAGAGATTGATAGACAGATAAATACCAGGAGCTAGATAGACAGAGCATTTGGATCCAGTCGGGATTTTCCCAAAGTCTGGGGGAGTTGGGCTTGGTCCTCTGGGACACCTGCGAAGTTTGGATCTGATTCCAGCTTCTGAACTTCCCCCAAAGCTCAGGGAGGTGTATGGCTGAGGGTTTCAATGCAGGTCCCTATCTAATAAGTTTAGGTCTTTTCCTTTTCTAACATCTTCTAGAATGTCAAGAAAGCTGTGGTTCTTTGCGACACCAAGAAGCTGCGATGAACCTCTTTGTTTCCTCCTTTCTTGCCTTCCTGTCCCCAGTAGCCTGACAGATTTCATCCAGCATTTTGAAACCCCCTTCCCTCAAGGAGAATCATACGGTAATGCTGACATTTCCCATCTTCAATGCACTGAGCATACAAAAATGCAAAGCTGCAGTTCTGCAAATGAAAACAGCTGCATCCTCCCTCCTTTTCATCTTAAATTCAGGTTGTGACCCTTTGCAATGAAGATTACATTAACATAAGAGAAAAGGTCAGGGATGAAAATTAAATCTCATCCTAGCCCAGCTTGCAATCCAGCAAGTGGCACAACCAACAAATCCGAGCCATCAGTTTCCCACACTGAGCAGGATACGTCTGAAAGAGTGAGAGAGGCTCTGAGAACAAGGCTATGATCTTCTCTGGTGTAAAAGAGAAACTGGGCTGTTAGCAAAGACTACTGATCAGCTGAATTTCAAAGGTTTGGGAATTTGGGTAAGATAAGCATCCAGAGCTTCACACTGCAATGCACTTGGAATCTCATTTCAGCAGCCTTTCATGATATTTTAGCAATGCTGCTCCCAGGCCTGACTAGGACTCAGAAAGGCACAATATGAGTAATGGAAAAAAAAAAGTTATTTGAACATTGTTGAACCTCAGAAAAGGTCCTGCTTGACTTTAGGGTAAAGGTTGAGTCCCATCTTATTTTATCCCAATCAGGTAATTTTATTTTTCCTCCTACCTTTCTCTGGAGCAAAGACATGAGGTCACTCTCATGCCTCAAAGCCTTTGTGATGCCCAGGCATAAAACTGCCAGCTAAATTGTACCAGAGAGATGTTTCAAGATCTTTTTCTTTCAATACAAAGCAATAGTCAAAAATATACATAACCAGAGGGTTGTATCTTGCACGTGCTCTGATAAGACACACCTTTGCATTTTGGGGTCTGAAGAGAACTGGGCTTGGATTGTAATTCCCCAAACCCACACCTGGTCATAAGGTTTTGTTTTGAGATTAGATCTAAAATGAGAATGTGGTTCCAGTTTATATGAAGCCTATGTCAGAAATCTCATGAGATGGTTTGGTCTTCGTGACTGGGTGGACTAGACCCAGAGGCCCCCTGCTGGAGGCCTCAGGATTCTGCCACACCCATCCCAGGAAAGGAGGAGTGGAGTCAAATCTTCCAAGCAATCTAGAAAGGCTGCAAAGGGCTAGCCAATCAGAGAGGCTGCAGGGAGCGGTGAATCAGGGCCCAGGAGGGCCATATAAAAAAGAGCTGCAGCGCCGAAGATAGGCAGTTCCTTGCTGGAACCAGAGGAGTGTATGTAGTGTTCCTGGCTGGCTGAAGGGAATTGTAGCACTATGGACAGCTCATTGCTGGCAGGGACTTGGGGAGCAAGGAAGAGCTCCTGGCTGGCTGTTGGACCTGAACATATAAGAGTTCTGAGGTAAGGGTGAAGCATTGGTGAAGGCTGGAAGTGGCCCAGGGAACTGCAAGCAGTTTTGTTAAAGGGACTTGGTGATGTGTGGCTGCTATTCTTAGGGTTCCTGGGCTGGGACCTGGAGTAATGGGTGGGTCTGGGTCCCCCATATAGGCCACTGGGAAAGTGGCCTACAGTTGGAAGGGGATCTGAACCATTTAGAAGCCCACCTGGAAAGGTGGGGCCAGAACAGACCAGAGATGGTGAAACATTGCCTCCAGGAAGGAAGTCCTGGGGGGTACAGCCTGATACTAGGGCTGGGTCTGTTTAAAGACTGCAGACACATCTGACCGGAAGGGGGTGCTCATAAGAGGTGGCTGACATGCTGTTATATGTCAGTCTCGTAAATGTCTACCATGTGGTGCTGAAAGTGGATAAGATTTTGGCATGGTTGAATTTGAACCCTAGCCCTGACTCAGCTTCATCTGGAATCTGAGCATTGCTGCGCCAGTCCATTTCTAGGCATTACTCACATACACCTTCCTTACCCTGGTAAGTAAGAGCCTGTCCTTGACCTTCTTTTACGGCCACAGTGGCTAGGCCTTCACAGCCACAAAAGGGGTATGTTACATGTTAGGTATCCTGCTGTTAACCGCTATCTTGCTGTAAAATCCTAGGTGACAGGGGCATACCCAGAAATGGTTCATATGGAACACACAGCTGAACCATTCTCTCTTGACTTAGCATGGCACTGCTCAAGTTTGAGCTGGCTACACCTTCATTGTGACATGGGGGCTGCTAGGCCAAATGTCAGTGAGTAGCACTGTGACCTGCTGTATGGGGTTGCAGCATCACTCAGGCTTGACCTAGCAGCCCTTCCATTGTGACTGAGGTGCTACAGGGCCAAATTTCAGTAATCCAGGTCACAAACTACTCCTTTGCCTTCCCTGACACATTGGCTGCCTTGCTTCTGTCAAGGCATGCACCGTGCATAACATGCACAAAGCTGTGGTGCTATTGCTAGGGGAGACAAGGTTCTGTAGTTTTTCCTGCAGTGTAGCGAGGTGAGGTGGGGAGGAGGGGGTATGGTGGTGCTCTCACCTAGCTACACTCTGGTAAAAACTTCCTGCATCTTGTCTCCACTAGGACTTTTTACAGTAAAAAAATCCACTTTTTTTTTTTTACAGTGAAGAGACAACCCATGTTTCCATTCCAAACCATCATCACAGTCCTTCTGGAAGCTGAGAGATTTTAGAATAAAAGGGGTGACGCAGGTGGTAAGTGTTTTCCCCAGCAATGGATTTAGGCATATAAAATCTCTTGACCTCACAAAGGGCAGGGTGGTGGTGGTAGTGTAAGGGCTTGTCCACACTTAAAACGCTACAACGGCACAGCTACACCACTGCCCCTGCGCCATTGTAATGCTTCAGTGTAGAAACTACCTACATCAATGGGAGGGATTCTTCCAGCACTGTAGTTAATCCACCTCCCTGAGAGGCGATAGCTAGGTCGACAGAAGAATTCTTCTGTCTACACAGAGGCTTCGGTAAGTTTAACTATGTTGGCGAGGGGTGTGGATCCCTGATCCACACAATTAAATTGATCTAATTTTCTAGTGTAGACCAATGACCTCTGCAGTTGTTTCATCCCAATCTCACCCTTAGGAGTAATGGCAAAATCAGGCTTTGCCCAAGACACTCCCTGAAACATATGGGGTCCTGACTGGAGTCAGTAAGTACTCAGAGGGGAAACACCTCTTAATGAATAACCATCACCACTGCCAGAAGCATCCTGTATTTTTGTAGAGATCAGACAAGTTCAGGGCCCTTAATATGACACTTGCACTCAGACAAGGATCTCACACACAATGGAGTTCAGCAAAGGTCACTGGGGACCTGACACTCTGCCCCCACCCTCAATCCCATTTCCTGTGCTATGAAGCTCAGATATGTTATCTGGGTCTGTTCTTTGTCTCTATCTTCAGTCACACCAATCACGGAGCAAATACACCAGACAAATCAGATATTATCTAATGCTTGCAAAAACAATATTGTGCATAGATCAGGGATTCTGCTGGTGTCTAATATACATTGTCTGCCTCACAATAATTGAGGGATGAAACTTAGTTTGTATAAATAAAAGAAATTGGGTGATGGCGTGGAGGTTGTAACAGAATGTTAAACAGTATTATCCTGTTCCACCACTAGATGGTGTCATGTCACATACCTTACCTGAGCTGATGCTCGTTAAGCCAGGAATGCGTTAAGGATCTCTTGGGCCTGGTCTACACTAGTCTGTTATTTCGGAATTAGCCGAGTTAATTTGGGGAAAAAAAACTTCCATCCAAATGACCAAACCGTTTGTTTTTTTTTTATTTAAAGGGCTCTTCAATCCGATTTCTGTACTCCCCTCGGCAAGTGGAGTAGAGCTTAAATTGAGATCATAATCCCAGGTTAAAGGTATTGTGGACGCAATTCAACATTATTGGCCTCCGGGAGCTATGCCAGAATGCTTCCTTGTGACCTCTCTGGACAACACTCTCAACTCCGATGCACTAGCCATGTGGGCAGGAAAAGCCCTGGGAACTTTTGAATTTCATTTCCTGTTTGGTCACCACCAGCACAGGTGACCAGCAGCACATTCCACCATCATAGCTGACAATGCAGAGTCCACCATCACAAGAGATCACGCAGTCCTGAATTTGCAGATGTGCTCCAGCATGGTCCAAACGGAAGGTTCTGGATCTCATCACATGCTGGGGAGACTAGTCTATTATGGCAGAACAACATTCCAAAAAAAGGAACACAAATACATACACTAAAGTCTCCAGGGCCATGAGGGAAAGAGGCTACTCCAGGAACACAGAGCAGTGTCGTACAAAAATCAAGGAGGTCAGGCAAGCGTACCAAAAAGCCAGGGAGGCAAATGGGCACTCTGGTTCACAGCCCCAAATATTCCACTTCAACCGTGAGCTGCATGCAATTATGGGGGGTGACACCATCACTACCCCACCTCTGTCCGTGGACACCTGCAAGCGGGGAGTTGCACAGAGCGAGGAGGAAGAGTTATTGGAGGATGAGGAGGAGGAGAGTGCACAGGCGGCAAGTGGGGAATCTGTTTTCCCCCCTGTCATAACCTAGTCCCAGATTTGGACCTTAGCGTCCAAAATATGGGGGTTAGCATGAAAATCTCCAAGCTTAATTACCAGCTTGGACCTGGTAAAGCTGCCACCTACCAAAAAATTAGAGTGTTTTGGGGCACTCTGGTCCCCCAAAAAACCTTCCCTGGGGACCCCCAAGACCCAAATCCCTTGAGTCTCACAACAAAGGGAAATAAACCTTTTCCCTTCCCCCCTCCAGGTGTTCCTGGAGAGATACACAGAAGCAAACTCTGTGAATCTAAACAGAGGGATTCCACCCTCTCTATTTAGTCCTGGAAACAGAAGTACTTCCCTCTTCACCCAGAGGGTATGCAAAGTCAGGCTAGTAAATCTAACACACACAGATTACGCCCTGACTTCTTCCTCCCACCAATTCCCTGGTGAGCACAGACTCAATTCCCTGGAGTTCCCCACTAAAGAAAAACTCCAACCAGTCTTAAAAGAAAGCTTTATGTAAAAAGAAAGAAAAAATACATAAAATGGTCTCTCTGTATTAAGGTGACAAATACAGGGTCAATTGCTTAAAGAAATATGAATAAACAGCCTTATTCAAAAAGAATACAATTCAAAGTACTCCAGCAACTACATACATGTAAATACAAAAAAACAAACCTATCTTTGTACTCACAACTTGGAAACAGAAGATTAGAAAGCAGGAAATAGAAAAATCCTTCCCATAGCTGAGAGGGACAGATTCAAGACCAAGAACAAAGGACTCACACACAAACTTCCCTCCACCCAGATTTGAAAAAGTCTTGTTTCCTGATTGGTCCTCTGGTCAGGTGTTTCAGGTTACTTCTTTCCAGGTGAAAGAGACATTAACCCTTAGCTATCTGTTTATGACACCCCCTAGCCAGGAACTATTCTTAACACTGGAGCCAATAGCCTCCTCCCACTCCCAAGGTGGGCTCCCGGACCATGACCCTGGAGAAGGTACTTCTGGTAAGCGAGAGCCTGATTGGAGCCACGCGGTGGGGGGCAGAGGGGGAGGACCCAGCCATGCTGGGCTGTTCGCGTTTAGCTGAATTCTGTTGCCCAGCCATGTGTGATGGCTTACTCACACCAAAGTGTCCCTTTTGTTCTCTGAAATGTATCTTTTTTAAAATACTACCCTCCCTTTTTCTCCTCCCGCAGGTGCAAACGTTTCAATGCGGCCCCTTTCTACTCCATCCCAGAGGCTGGTCCAGATTAGAAGACAGAAAAAACGAACTTGGGATGGCACGTTCGCCAAGCTCATGCAGTCCTCCCACACTGATATGGCCCAGCTGAATGCATGGAGGCAAACAATTGCGGAGTCCCGAAAAGCATTACAGGAACACGAAGAGAGGAGGGACGTGCATGATGAGAGCAGGCAGGATGCTATGGTCAAGCTCATGGGGGAGCAAACTGACATGCTCTGCTGTATGGTGGATCTAATGCAGGAAAGGCAGCAAGACCACAGACTGCCCTGCAGCCCCTGTATAACCGCCCTCCTTCCTCCCCAAGTTCCATAGCCACCTCACCCAGAAGCCCAAGAACACGAGTGGGGAGACTACAGGGACCCACACACTCAACCCCAGAGGATCGTCCAAGCAGCAGAAAGCTGGCATATGTGAACTTTTGATTTGGTTTCTGGACTTGTCCTTCCCTCCTCCTCCACCCCCCTAACCCAATACCCACCCCTCCCTCCTCGGTCTACCTTCGGATTTCTCTCAATGTGTTGTTCGACAAATAATAAAGAACAGTTTTGACTTTATTTCCTTTCATATATATATAGGGGACAGGTAACTTCAAGAGAAACAAACACAACTGTCACACTGTACCCTGGCCAGTCATGAAACTGGCTTTCAAAGCTTCTCTGATGCACAGCACGCCCTGCTGCGCTCTTCTAATTGCCCTGTTGTCTGACTGTGTGAAATTGGCCACCAGGCAAATTGCCTCAACCTTCCATCCCGCCATAAATGTTTCTCCCTTATTCTCACAGATATTGTGGAGCACACAACAAGCAGTAATTACAATTGGAATATTGGTTGTGCTGAGATCTAACCAACTCAGTAAACTGTGCCAACATGCTTTCAGATGTCCCAAAGCACATTCTAACACCATTCTGCACTTGCTCATCCTATAGTTGAACTGCTTTTTACTACTTTCCAGGGTGCCTGTGTATGGCTTCATGAGCCATGGCATTAAGGGGTAGGCTGGGTCCCTGAGGATAACTATAGGCATTTCAAAGTCCCCAACAGTAATTTTCTGGTCTCGGAAGTAAGTCCCTTCCTGCAGCTGTTCAAACAGACCAGAGTTCCTGAAGATGAGAGCATCATGAACCTTTCCCAACCATCCCACATTGATGTTGGTGAAATGTTGTCATAAACAGATAGTTAAGGGTTAATGTCTCTTTTACCTGTAAAGGGTTAACAAACAGGGAACCAAACACCTGACCAGGGGACCAATCAGGAGACAAGATACTTTCAAATCTTGGTGGAGGGAAGCCTTTGTTTGTGTTTTTTGGGTTTGGCTTTGTTCTCTCTCTGGGCTCTGAGAGTGACCACATGTACCTACAGGCTCTCTAATCTTCTATTCCAATTTTGTAAGTACAAAGGTAGAAAGGTGGTATAGTCTTTTTATTTGTTTTTCTTTATTTGCAAATGTGTATTTGGCTGAAAGTAATTTAAATTGTATTTCTGCTGGAGGAGGCTGTTTCTCCAGTTTCTAGAAGCTGACAGACCCTGTAATATTCCATCTTGAATTTACAGTGATTTTCTTTATTCTTTTTTTCTTTTATTAAAAGTTTTGCTTTTAAGACCTGTCTGATTTTTCCCCTTGTTGAGGCTCAAGG
This sequence comes from Gopherus flavomarginatus, assembly GCF_025201925.1. Lineage (NCBI taxonomy): Eukaryota > Metazoa > Chordata > Testudines > Testudinidae > Gopherus > Gopherus flavomarginatus. Next base: position 58,785,902 of record NC_066620.1, on the reverse strand, counting down.
GAATTGAGTCTGTACTTAACAGGGAAGAAGAAGGGAGGGGGAGAGAAAGGGGGGGAACCAACCTGATTTCTCTGTGTTGTGATTCAAGGAGTTTGAATCACGGTGATCTCCTAGTGTACCCAGGGCGGGAAAGATCTGGGAGGAAGAAAGGAGAACGGGGAATCCCTTTGTTTAGATTCACGGAGCTTGAATCTGTGTATCTCTCCAGGAGCCCAGGGAGGGAACACCTGGAGGGGAGGAGAAGAGGAGGGAAATGGTTTATTCCCCTTTGTTGTGAGACTCAAGGAATTTGGGTCTTGGGGGTCCCCAGGGAAGGTTTTTGGGGGAGACCAGAGTTTATCAGGCACTCTAATCTAAGTCCTGATTGGTGGCAGCACTACAGGATCTAAGCTGGTAATTAAGCTTAGGGGAATTCATGCTAGTACCCATATTTTGGACACTAAGGTTCAGAATTGGGAATTATACTATGACAAATGTCCCTTGTGATCAACCAGTGAAGGCCGTGCGGCCAATGTGAGTGACGGTTGTGGGAAGACGTCCCGAGCCTCCTACAAAGCTAATAAGCTCATGACCGGGAGTGTCTCGAAAGCAAGCCCCACAACCATGCTTGGAGAGATTGTGAGGGCCTTGACTGCTATGTCCGATGAGGGGCTTGTCCAGATCTAGGTGCGTGTGTGATCCTGTCCTTTTACCCTTTTATCCTTGTGTCCTGGAATGACTCTGTGACCGAGTCCCTGTCCCTGATTATCCCTTTGGAGCTTTGACTCCCTCCCCTGCTCGGAGAGGAGGGGAGTCCCAGGAATCCGCTCACCATCCCGGAGGTGTGGGAGCAGCCTACCCCGTTCTCTTGAAGACGGGCCGATGCTCTTCGCCGGAAGGGGGTGTGCGGGGACCGTACCTTTATGTCCAACCCTTGTGGTGTAACTGCTAAAATTAATTCAGTGTATGAGTGAGGGCTACAGGGTCCCTTTCTTTTGTCCCCCCCTCTTGGAGCCATCAGCTCCCTCCCCTGCTCGGAGAGAGGGGGAGCCCCGGGAAACCGCCCGTCGACTCGGAAGCAACAGAAGCACCGTTGGCTTTGAGGTTGGTGCCCTGGGCTGAAGGAAGATGTGTGGGGACCACGGGCCTTTTCCTAGGTCCGCACCCCCCTTCAACCATTTTCCCTGCAGGTCTGCTGTGGAGTCGGGACCTGTCCCCTTTCCCTGCCAAGGGCAGTACAGAGGCCATAGGTGTTAGAATCGTGGCAATCTGAGTAAGCATTCCTTGTGTGACCGGCTTGAGCAAAAGCGAGCTGTGGTAAAAATAGGGGCTGGAGGGTCGAAAAGTATTCCAGTCCCACCTAAGGGCATGCCTGCTGCTTATATGTATGTGAATTATAGTCCGTCAACATGCAAATATTTACAGAAATGGAATTGGTATACCAGAGATGATCCAAAGCTGCAGTTTCCCCTGGAAGGAAGTTTCGACCTTGACAGGATTGTGCACCTGTGGGGTGCGCTTCTTGCCAATGCTGTACCCCAGGGGCAGTTTGATGCGTATTTTGACTGGCATGATGAGATGGGAAAACGGCGCCAGGAATCTCCGATAAGGAGTCACAAGGACTCCCAGGAAAAGCTTAAGCTTAACTTAAAGAAGAGCAGGAAAAATTAATACATACCCAAGGCCTGTCGGGTCAGTCTGCAGCTGGCCCGAAAACCCCTCTCTTCCCCTCGAGGCCCCAACGGGAAGCACCGGCCTCTAGACCGATGCCCTCAGCCCCATCAGATGAATTAATTGATCTTTTCATGGAATGTAGACAGTGGCCCACTCCCCCAGCCGCAGAAAGGGAGGAGGGGCAATCCCTCGGGGAAGATGGAGAGACCTCCTCCTACCCTCCCTCATATCATTCATCAGTCCACCTTGAGGTCTCCCTCCAGGGGCGTCGGTCCTTACTGACTTCTCCTATCTCCTCCACCACCTCTGTGACATCAACTTCTTCCTCAACCTCTCGAGATGAGCTAGCAGAGCTGTCTCTGAGAGCTGATGAGGCAATAGCAGAATTACAGGGACGGAGGAGTAGTGGGAAAAACCTAGACACAGATGAAGATGCGCCCGGCCCGTGCACCGGCTATCTAATCAATTTGCTATTTTAAAGAGCTATATAGAATCCCCAAATTATACGAGTTCACCTGCTGCACACTGTACAAGACACTGGAACCTTCTAAAAGAAATGCAAAGAGCTTTGAATTCCCCCGAGGTAAACTTATTTCCTTTGCGGCAGTTGCCGGGGGGACAAGGGGAGCTTGCGACCGTGCATGCTCCTGGTCACCAGGAGATTTATATAATTTGACAGATAAATTTCCAAAAATAAGAGAAGATCCAGTTAAATTCCAGGAGCAGTTGCGTATGGTCATTCGATGCTATAACCCTTCATGGGCCAACATGGATCAGCTCTTAAGAGCAATGCTGCCCAGAGAAACGCTTGACCAGCTCTATCGGAAGGCCAACTGGCCCAATTCCAATAGGGATCTCTCTGTTGATAGACTGGTCCAGCTCAGAAATGATTTGGTCAAAGAGGTCTTCTCAGTTTGCCCAAGGAAAACAGACTGGACAAAAATTAATGCATGTAAACAGAATAAGGGCGAAAACCCCGCTGATTATATGGAGCATCTCAAACAAGTATTTGAGAAACACTCTGGAATAGAAAATGCGGAGGACACGGCTAAACAGGCAGTGGTAGCTGCTTTTGTTCAAGGTCTCCTCCCTAAAGTTAGTGAGCAATTAAAAATTGCAATTGTGGATTGGGAAGGAAAGGATTTCGAGGGGATTTTGGCAGTTGCACAGCATTTCCATCGGCAACTGGAAAGGAAAAAAGATGAGACAGAAACCAAATTAATGGCCCTCCAGATTCAAACTATGCAGGAAACTTGTAAGAATTTCCCTAAGCAGGGAAAAGGAAGAGGCAAAGGTGGAGCAGGCCCACAGACGGGATATTGCCACAATTGTGGAAAGGAGGGCCATTGGAAGGCTAACTGCCCTTTACGGGTTTGTGCTTATTGCAAGGAGGAGGACACTGGAAAATTGAATGCCTCACACGGCCTGTTCGTGTTGGCTCAACCTCGGCGCAACCCACGCCCCCAGACTTCCAGGCCTTCCCTGACCTGCCTCCACAGCAGCAGGGTTACTAGGAAAGCCTGGAGACCAATAACATCATCGCTTCGTTTCTGTCTGTTGACCAAACAGACCCCACTGTCTCTTGTGTAATAAATGGTGTCCCCATATCCTGCTTGATAGACATCGGAGCATCGCGTTCTACTCTCCAGGCGCAGGAGTTCCCATCCTTGCCGCTCACTTCAGAGGTCATTAATGCTTTAGAGGTGGGTAATGCTGCCATCCCTCACCCTATATTTCTCCTTTGTCTGTTTCTATTGGTCCTCTTTCCGACTACCATGCATTTCTTCTCAGCCCGTGCTTCCCCGCTAACCTATTAGGAAAGGATTTGCTGTGTAAGTTAAACTGCACAATATAGTGTACCCCTGAGGGAGTGTATTTGGATGTGCCCGATCCTGCTCAGAACGATGTCTTGGCCCTGTTACAGGAGGAGCCTGCCCCTGTGGGTGACATCGATCCCAGCCCTTCCTTGTTGCGACAGGAATTGCTTGCTATGGTTCCTCCCACACTGTGGGCTGAACATGCAAACCAGGTTGGGTGTATTGGCTCTGCCCAACTGGTTAAAATCCGTTTAAACTCGGCAAAACCTCTTCCCCGCATAAAACAATACCCTTTGTCTAAGAAGGCTGAGGAGGGGATTCTTCCAGTGATTATCTCCCTACTGGAACAGGGAGTCATTGTACCGACTATTAGTGAATGTAATTCTCCCATTTTACCGGTACACAAGCCTGGGAAACAGGCCTGGCGTTTTGTCCAGGACCTCCGGGCAGTTAATGCTGCTGTCCACTCTACCTTTCCCATTGTTCCAAATCCCATTACCATTCTTTCTTGTATTCCCTCTGCTTCCCAGTATTTTACTGTGATTGATCTCTGCTCTGCCTTTTTCTCTATTCCTATCCATGAGGATAGCCAATATTTATTTGCATTTACTTATCAGGGGATCCAGTATACCTGGACCAGGTTGCCTCAGGGTTATACTGAATCCCCTACCATTTTCTCCCAAATACTTAAAAAGGATTTGGACGATATCCGATTCCCAGTGGGTTCCACTTTAATTCAGTACGTAGACGATTTGTTATTAGCATCCAATTCTTTAGAAGCCTTGAAAACTGATTCGTTTGTCTTACTCGAGGCCCTGACTCAGAAGGGACACAACGTTTCCAGATCTAAGTTACAGCTTTGTTTGCCCAAAGTCCATTATCTGAGGCATGATATTTCTGCTGGAGAAAGGCACCTATCCCCCTCATGGGTTCAGGCCATCCTCCAAATACCCAAACCACTTACAAAGAAACAAATGTGTGGGTTCCTCGGGATGGCAGGTTATTGTCAGCAGTGGATTCTAGGATATTTGGCCCTTGTTTGCCCATTGCAAGACTTAACCTTGGACAAGGTCACAGACTCCATCCCTTGGATACCAGAGGCTAATGAGGCTTTTTCTCAAATTAAACAGGCTCTGGCCCAAGCACCAGCGCTGGGCCTCCCTGATTACTGGAAGCCCTTCACTCTCTATTGTCATGAGAGGGAAGGGATGACCCTAGGGGTCCTCACGCAAACCCATGGGAACAAGCAGAGACCCCATTGCATGTTTTAGTTCCTCTTTGGACCCAGTAGCTGCAGGCTTCCCTCCTTGTCTTAGGTCTGTAGCCGCTGCTGTGGCCCTTGTAGAGTCTTCCACTACCCTTGTGCTGGGCAACCCCTTGACTGTCGCAGTTCCCCATGCTGTTACTGCTCTCCTCACCAAGGGAAAAACTCAACATCTCTCTAATTCCAGGCTCACTAAGTATGAAATGCTTCTTTTAAATGCATCTAATGTTACCTTATCTAGGTGTCCTGTGCTTATGCATCTAATGTTACCTTAACTAGGTGTCCAGCCTCCTTATTGCCCACAGCAGGTGATGGTGAACCCCATGATTGTTTAACTGTGACTGCAGAACTTTCTTCTCCTAGGCTTGATTTACGGGACACTCTGCTTCAGAACCCTGAGCTGGTATTTTATGTAGATGGCTCATGCCTTAAGAGCCCTTCGGGCCAGCTTGTAGCTGGCTATGCAGTTTGTGCCCCGCATGGGCCGGTGGAAGCCTACTGTCTTCCAAAGGCCAGCTCTGCCCAGGTAGCTGAATTGATCGCCCTTACCAGGGCCTGCTCCTTAGCTGAAAACAAGTCTGTCACCATCTATACGGATTCTAGATATGCCTTCGGGGTGGTGCATGATTATAGGCAGCTCTGGAAATATAGAGGATTTCTTACCTCTGGAGGAGCGCACATTAGTCATGGCCCTTATGTTAATGCTCTTTTATCTGCCCTTCAGCTTCCATCTGCAATTGCTGTTGTTAAATGTTCTGCCCATCAAAAACCCTGTGATGATGTTACTCGCGGAAATGCCCTGGCAGATGCTTCTGCCAAGCAGGCGGCCCTTTCTGGGTCTCCAGTTCCCTCTGAATTTTTTCATCTTTGTATGCTTCAACCTCTGTCTCCAGCCATGTCCCCTTGAGACCTAGCACTTTTACAGGAGTCAGCATCTAAGGGGAAAGAAGACATTTGGAGGCAAAATGGGTGCTCTCCACACCCTGAGGATACCTTGTGGCGCGCTCCAGATGGTCGCCTGGTCGCGCCCCAGGCTTTAGTCCCCTACCTTGCTCGTATGGCCCACAGTTTGGCCCATGTGAGCAAAGGAGGGATGACTGCATCAGTGGAATGGCATTGGTATGCCCCAAAATTTCCGATTATGGTTCAGCAATACTGTAATTCTTGACCTATTTGTCTGGCTCACAAGGGGTGGAAAGCCAGTCCGGACTAGACCGGCAGCTCACCCCACTCCATGGGGACCCTTTTTAAATATTCAGATTGACTTTATAAATATGCCAAAATGCTGCTCTTATGAGTATGTGTCTGCATGTACTCTGGATGGGTTCAAGCCTACCCTTATGTAAAGGCTGATTCTATCACAGCTGCAAAAAAACTGCTGAAGGATTTTATTCCCCAATTTGGACTGCCTGTCTCCATAAACAGCAACAGAGGCACCCACTTTACGGGCCAGATTATGCAGCAAATTTGCAAGGCTCTCAACATAGTGCAGCATTTGCATTGTGCCCATCACCCACAGAGTGCAGGAGCAGTGGAACGGAAAAATGGGAAACTTAAAAACAAATTGGCCAAACTCTGCAGGGAGACTAGTCTCAAATGGCCAGATGCACTGCCCCTGGCTTTAATGCAGATGAGAAATACACCTGCACGGAAACACGGCTTGTCCCCACACGAGATACTCATAGCTCAGCCAATGAGAGTGCCAGTTTCCCCACCTTTGCTCCCTAGTCAATTGAACTTGCATTTAAATGATGAAACTGTTTTAGATTCTTGCAGGACATTAATCCGCCATGTCAGATTTGTTCACTCACAGGTGCAAAGCGCCCTGCCTGAACCAGTGAACACTGCCTGCCATCCGTTGCAGCCAGGAGACTGGGTCTACCTTAAGGTGCACCAACGGAAGTCCTCCCTGGATCCTCAGTGGAAGGGCCCTTACCAGATCCTGTTGACTATCCATACTGCAGTCAAGTGCAGAGGGCTCGCCAACTGGGTCCAAGCTTCGCACTGCAAGAGGACCCCACCTGTCATAAACAGATAGTTAAGGGTTAATGTCTCTTTTACCTGTAAAGGATTACAAGCAGTGAACCTGGACCACCTGACCAGAGGACCAATCAGGAGACAAGATACTTTCAAATCTCGGTGGAGGGAAGTCTTTGTGTTGTGTTGTTTGTTTGTCTGTTGTTCTCTCTGGGTTCTGAGAGTGACCAGATGTGCAACCAGGTTTCTTTCCAATCTCTCTGATACAGTCTCTTATATGTTCAGAATAGTAAGTACTAGGTAGATAAGGCGGTTTAAGTCTTTTGATTGTTTTCTTTGTTTGCAAATGTGTATTTTGCTGGAAGGATTTTAATTTGTATTGTGCTGGGGGGAGGCTTTTCTCTAGTGTCTATAAACTGAAAGACCCTGTAACATTTTCCAACTTGATTTTACAGAGACAATTTTTATTTTTTCTTTCTTTTATTAAAAGCTTTTTTTTTAAAAAAGACCTGATTGATTTTTCCCCTTGTTAAGGCTCAAGGGAATTGAGTCTGTACTCACCAGGGAATTAGTGGGAGAAAGGAGGGAAGGGAGGGGAGAAGGTGGAATTCCTCCGTGTTTTAGATTCACAGAGCTTGAATCTATATTACCTCTTGGTGAGGGGAAAAGAGGAGGGGGGAAGGTGACATTCCTCTCTGTTTTACGATTCAAGGAGTTTGAATCACAGTGATCTCCTAGTGTACCCAGGGAGGGCAGGATCTAGGAGGAAGAAAGGAAGGCAGGGGGAATGGTTTATTTCCCTTTGTTGTAAGACCCAAGGAGTTTGGGGTCTTGTGGTCCCCAGAGAAGGTTTTGGGGGGACCAGAGTGTACCAGGCACTGCAAGTCCTAGTAGGTGGCAGCACTACAAGATCTAAGCTGGTAATTAAGCTTAGAGGAATTCATGCTGGTACCCCATCTTTTGGACGCTAACGTTCAGAGTGGGGGTCATACCATGACACCATATCCATAACCCATCCCGATTTAAGCGACATTATACACGATACCTTTCCTTCTTGGCCAAAACCTTCCCAACGTAGCAATTTCCAGGAATATTGCTCAACAAGGCTGGTTTTTTTTGATCTACAATAATTCTTATGAACGTGTGATCGAGTGGGCTGGAAATAAAGTAATGATACAAATCTTTAATATCACTACCACTAGGCCCAAGGAAACACTCTTTGAAATGGACAAATTTTATGACAAGGTAGATAAGATGTTGGTCCCTGGGACTCTGCCATGCCAGTCATGAACAAGGTCCCTCTTGTTTCTTGGTCACCCAGGTCATAAACAACCATACGCATACCCGTAGAACTTGCCTAAACACAGGGATATTTTCCTGCGTTGAGGCTATTCCGGTGACCAACAATATAACTTGCACCCTGATACAGTATTCTCCCTCACACGCAACCAATCCAGAGGCCGATAAATGGCATCTTGAGATGTATAGTCAACAGCTATGGTATGGTTCCAAAAGAAAAAGGGGCCAAGGGGAATTCAGATGGACCCTACTTAATGCCACGTTGGGGACTGTAAAGTTTACTTTACCCTTATCCAACTTCCAGATTACTGCCATTTATGCCAATTGATCCTTCGGAGCCGCCATAAGGCTAGCACAACAACAAGCATCATTGCCCCCCTGGCGAAAAAGTGGCCTGACAGGATCCTTATGGGACAGGGCAAATAGTGCCATGTCTGTCTGGAATATTTATAAAAATCAACAGCATGATGAAAAATTAGGCCAACTAGAAAAGGCTACCGATCTTGTTACTGGAGTGCAGCTGAACCAGGTACGGGCAGGGCTGGGTGAATTACACGTGGTCTCCACTCTTAGAGCCATAACCCAAGACTTGCTTAAGACATTAATTTTAGATACCGATGAGGCGGGGAAGGCATTGCAGTGGGATCGAGCCTGCTCTGAGGTGCAGGATTATCTAAATGAGCAACTAAAGGCCATACGGGATGATCTTGAGCACCAGACCTGGCCCACTGCCCTTACCAATACCTCTGCCATGCCATTGGAATTGTGGCCTTGGAGACATACATGGAAATTTTCCAGGTTAAAGTGCTGGTGCTCACAGTGCTCCTTCCAGGCATATGGGCCCGTGAAAGGAGTGTGGGCTCCCACATACTGGATCCTCCCAGGACCCATGGGGAGGTTGTATGTGGGATTGGGTAATCCACCGGGAAGTGTGGGAAGTAAAGCCACCCAATGGCCCCAACTGGTTTTTAATTGGTGCTCCAGAAATAACACCTGATATTTGGATAGGATTAGGGAACAAGTGGACCTTCTGGCCATTAGAACCTCCGCAGCTTCAGTGTATCTGCAGATTAAGGCCAGGAGAAATTGTCACTGTCCATGACCACATTTGTTGGGAGGGGAATTGTCGAATAACTACTATTGCTGCGCAGCCACTTTTCCAGGCCAATAACAGCTATGTTTATGTAAATGGTACTATTCTACGGGATGTACACTTTAATCTACACACAACCTCAAGAGATCATGTCGTTTACTGGCCTGCCAATAAGAATGTTCAGGTGAGCCTCCCATTTCAGGTGCCAATTAATTGGACCACTCTGGTGCCTGATCGGTTCCACAATTTACTCTCCCTCCTACCGGAGGTCCAACAAATCTCTGAGTTGCAGGAGCAAGTCCTCCAGCTCCAAAACATGTACCAGAGTGAAAAAAACGCCTTTCAGACGGCCTATAGAGTCTCATCTCTGTGCACTAAGTATGATGCCTTGTGCTTTATAACCAAAACTTTCCAGCAACCCCAACCTCAGCACATTATCACCTGGGGAGCTATAGCGATTCTTATGTTAATCAGTATATGCTTCTGCTGCTGTTGCTGTAGGCGATGCTTCCCCCTTTGTTGCCTCCCTCACCAGACATCTATTCCTCGAGTGACCTCCGACCAGATAGCCCTAATTCCTCTTAGGAAATTAACCTGCCAAACGCAGGATATATCCACGTACGAGAAAATGACTTCAATAGGCGGACAGCAAACTACCAGTAAGGAAATTCAGGATTTAATGAACATCGAAGTTTAAATTGGTATGATGCCGGTGGGGCATCAAAGGAGGGAAATGTCTGGGAAACCCCACCCCCCCAACCCCTTAGGCTTGAGCAAAAGTTATAAAGCAACAGCCAAGCTTGCAGGCCTAAGGCCTATTGAGCAAAAGTTATAAAGCAACCGCTAAGCTGGTTTTATCCTGTACAAAGGGCATGCAAAGAAAAAAAATTGTGAACAGGACTCCAAATAAGAGGAACCAAGTATGGAACAGGGAACTAGGGGATAGGACAGAGGGTCCCTAAACATGCCAACTTGCAACAGCTGCCCTTGCACAACCTGACCACAATGAAGGGGTCGTTAGAACAGTCAAACCACAGACTTGACTGGCAAAGGCAATAACAGGAAAAACCGAACATGGAAAATTAATTGGTCAGCTCGCTTGTTATCAGCATTATATTCCAAATAAGGCAAATAACATGTGTAACCAGTGTGCTACGTTTTGCGGTTTTAACCTTTATAAGCATGGTAAAATTTGTAAAAAGCAGAGCAGCTTACCTCTTGCAAGAGGTCATGCTATCTCTCCCTGCATATATGCTTGTATCAAAATAAAGGAGCCTCAGGCCATCTGATCTAAAATCAACTGTGTGGTCAATTTTCCACAACAGTACCCCTTGCGGTTTATGTACTGGCCGCCCTGGTGTGCCGGGGCCAAGATAGGGATATGCGTTCCGTCTATCACCCCACCTCAGTTAGGGAACCGCAGCACATTAAAGCCATCCACAATGGTCTGCACATTTCTCAGAGTCACTACCTTGATAACAGCTGGTCAATGATTGCACTGGCTACTTGCAGCACTGCAGCCCCCACAGTAGATTTGCCCACTCCAAACTGATTCCTGACTGACCGGTAGCTGTCGGGCGTTGCAAGCTTTCACAGTGCTATGGTCACTTGCTTCTCAGCTGTGAGGGCTGCTCTCATTTTGGTATCTTTGCGCTTCAGGGCAGAGGACAGGAAGTCACAAATTTTCACGAAAGTGGCCCTATGCATATGAAAGTTTTGCAGCCACTGGAAATCATCCCAGACCTGCAACACTATGCGATCCCACCAGTCTGTGCTTGGTTCCCAGGCCCAGAATCAGCGTTTGACAGCATGAACCTAGCCCAATGCCACCATGATCTCCCAGTCGCCACATGCCGTGCTTCTAGGAACGTCTGCGTCCATGTTCTCATCAGTATAGTAATCACACTGTCGTCGTTTCCTCACTCGGTTTTGCATGCAATGCACATACTGCTGGATAATGCGCAAGGTATTTATAATAGTCAAAACTGCAGCGGAGATCTGAGTGGGCTCCATGATTGCCGTGCTATAGTGTCTGCATGAGTAATCTTGGAAAAAGAGTGCGAAACGTAGGAGGCCTGTTTGGTTCAAGATGGCCGATAAAAGGTGGTAAATGGTTGTCTTCTGAAGCTTTCATGGAGTTGGGAAGCTTGCTGGACCTGCAAGAGTGGGAGAGCAGAGTTTGCAGCGGAAGCTGTGCGGCTCAGGTCACAATGGCCAAAAAATGGCGAGGAATTGTTTTCTTCTGTAGCTGGCACGCAAGCCCAGGACAGACAACATGGAAAAATTAGCTAGTGATACAAGAGCAGGAAAGCAGAGTTTGCAGCGGAAGCTGTGCTGCTCGGTTCACGGTAGCCGAAAAAAGGTGGGAAATGGTTAGATAAAAGAATAGATAGAAAGATGAGAGGCCATGCGAGGTGGATTCATAGTATCAGGAGACAGTCTGCTGGCAGTATGGCATTTGCCGTAGCTTTCACGGAGGGAGGAGCAAATGATGACACATACTCAGAAACACCTGCTGGACTGTTTTTGCCCCATCATGCACTGGGAGCTTAACTCACAATTCTAATGGGCTGGATACTGTGGGATAGCTTCCCACAGTGCACCACTCTGACATTTGACGCACTCCACCAAATTCACGTGCTTTAGTGGGGACACACAACACCAAATGTATAAAATCACTTCCGAAAATTCGAACAGAATAAGTTCGAATTAATTTCGTACTGTAGACATACCCTTGGAAGAGACAACTAGTATATTTCTCTATAAAGGAAGCTCTGATATATGAGTCTGAGCTGCTAGTGACAGCCCTTCAACCTACTGTATACATGACGTACATGAAAATGAGGCACATACGTTTAGTGGCCACCTTTGAACATTTTGAATTCAGCGACTTGCCTAGCACCACATAGCAACTCTGTGGCAGAGGGGATAGAATCTAGTCCTCGATGGTGTCATTCAGTTACCTTAATCATGGGACCATCCCGTCTCTCCTGCAATCCCCAGCTTCATTCACTACACACCTTCCAACTCTGACCCCAGTGCACCTGTGTGGTGTTAGGAGGCACTCTCATTGCTGGACATAGTTTCTCTGGCATGCTTGTTGCCCGATCTATGGAGTGTGTATTACTTGTATTGATTACTTAAGACTTCCCAGTTAATACTCTGAGGTTGAATAGGTTCTTGTCCCAAGATCAGCCCCAGTATTAAAATTACTGACCAGTTGGGAACCCCGATATGCATAGTTGCAACACTCTCACTTAGGAAAACCCTTCTGTATTTGTAATAGTTTTAGTACAGTTCAGAGTCACCAGCACTCTAACCCATCAAGGCGGATACAGCTAATACAGAATGTACAGCTCAGCAGCCATATACTCTCTCCAGCCCTTGCAGAACAACCTGAAATGTTAGTCACTATCATCCTCATCACCGGTGCCTGTCATCCTGGCAGTGTCACCCGCCCTGCACCTGCAAGGGCTACATCTCTCTCTCCCCAAGCACACAGGCTGGGATACAACTTCTATAATACGTTATGCTGGCATCACTATGCCTGATGTATATTTAGCAGGGGTTTCCTCCCCTTCCCTTATTTGTATTTCCTCATCCTATTAATGTCAGGGTGCCCTTATCCCATAGGTTAGATCTATTAATGACCTCAGCTTATTATCCTATGTCAATTTGTTACCATGCCTCTCTTGTGATCAGATATCTGTGGAAGTTTCTATTGTAAAATGTCCTTGTCGCTATTTGGTAAACCCCTAAACATACCTTGCCCGGTTCCCCAACACTCAGAGTGACTATCGGGCCATCTATCTGCGCCAAAGTTCATAGACCTTAAAGTATTATGCTAATTGCTTAAGCTTATACCTCACAGGCCTGTAGGTGCCTTGTGTTACTGTCACACAAAATACATTTAAGCTAGCTCTATAGGCTACATGCTGTAGTAATACAAGAACATGCAGCTGTAGATATTTTTACAAGAGAGACATTCTGGATTAGACTTTTTTATTGTTGTGCCATTTCTACAGGCAGCCGCTGTCAATGCTGAGGAGTAACACATCCAGCAGGGCCTCTGTTTGGTTGGAAGGCATCTGTGTGGCAATTCCTTGTTCATACACTGAGCCCTGATGGGAGAATGTTACAGCTGCAGTCTGGAAATATGGCCAGAATTCAACTGTGTATCACTCACAGGACACTTGGATAGATGCTTGTCATAAACAGATAGCTAAGGGTTAATGTCTCTTTCACCTGAAGCACCTGACCAGAGGACCAATCAGGAAACCGGATTTTTTCAACTTTGGGTGGAGGGAATTGTGTGTCTGAGTCTTTGTTTTCTGCCTGCCTGCTTTCTCTGAGCTTTGGAGAAGTAGTTCTACTTTCTAGTCTTCTGTTTCTAAGTGTAAGGACAAAGAGATCAGCTAGTAAGTTATATGGTTTCTTTTCTTTGGTATTTGCATGAATATAAGTGCTGGAGTGCTTTGATTTGTATTCTTTTTGAATAAGGCTGTTTATTCAATATTCTTTTAAGAAATTGACCCTGTGTTGTATCATCTAATACAGAGAGAACATTTGTATGTATTTTTCTTTCTTTTTATATAAAGCTTTCTTTTAAGACCTGTTGGAGTTTTTCTTTACTTCAGGGAAATTGAGTCTGTACTCACCAGGGAATTGGTGGGAGGAAGAAATCAAAGGGAGATCTGTGTGTTGGATTGCTAGCCTGATGTTGCATTCCCTCTGGGGGAATAGGAAAGTACTTTTTGTTTCCAGGATTGGGAACAGAGAGGGAGATTCACTCTGTTTGGATTCACAGAGCTGGTGTCTGTGTATCTCTCCAGGAGCACCTGGAGGGGGGAAGGGAAAAAGGATTATTTCCCTTTGTTGTGAGACTCAAGGGATTTGGGTCTTGGGGTCCCCAGGGAAGGTTTTTCAGAGGGACCAGAGTGCCCCAAAACACTCTAATTTTTTGGGTGGTGGCAGCAGGTACCAGGTCCAAGCTGGTAACTAAGCTTGGAGGTTTTTCATGCTAACCCCCATATTTTGGACGCTAAGGTCCAAATCTGGGACTAAGGTTATGATATGGTGGCAGCGGTGGGATATAGACAGAATCCAGAAGCCAGTAGAAATATTATATTTTTCTTTTCTCTGCTAAGGGCTTTTTAGCAGAGAGAAGCAGTTGGTTTTAAAAGGGAACCAGAGAGAATTTTTTTTTTCTGCTCTCTCTCGCAGTTTGTGGCTTGCATGTTAAGGGTCTTTTGTCATGCAATAGCCCTCCCATTAGGAGGCAAGTACCAGCACTTATATGCATGTAAATAAAGTGGTTTTTCTGGTTTCCCTTCATTGAACATTAGCTAGAGAGAGAAAAGGAAAAAAGCACTGTTGCTAGGCAGACTTCAGGAGGCAACAGAGAACCTGCAGTTCAGAAGATAAACACCGGAGGGCACCCCAACACAAGAAAACAGGAACCATGACTTCTAAGGCGAAAATTGAGGCCGAAGAACAAATCAAAGAAGCTGAACACAGGCGACAACTGGAAATAAAACAAAAAGAGATGGAGATGAAAGAAAGAGAAGAACAGATCAAAGAGACAGCCTACCAAAGAGAACAGGCAGCCTACCAAAGAGAACAAGCAGCCCAAGAGGCAGCACACAAAAGAAAACTAGAGGAAGAAGAGTTCGCCCACCGAAGGAAACAAGAAGAAGAAGAGTTGGCCCACCGCCGAGAAATGGAAAAGCACCAAAAGAAATGGAAAAACAACAAAAAGAGAATGAAGAGAAGGAAAAACAGAGAAAACATGAACTGGAGTTGGCAAAAGCTGGGCTGCATGTGCCAGCCAACCCTAACAACCCGGCGCCAAATATTGCTCCACAGCACAGGAAATTTCCCACCTACAAGGCAGGTGATGACACCGAGGCCTTCTTGGAAAATTTTGAAAGAGCCTGTCTTGGGTACAGCATTCCCGAAGACCAGTACATGGTAGAATTGAGGTCACAGCTCAGTGGACCTTTAGCAGAGGTGGCAGCTGAAATGCCTAAGCTGCAAATGAATGACTATAAACTTTTTCAAACCAAGGCCAGATACCGAATGGGGATAACTCCAGATCATGCCCGTCGGCGCTTCAGAACCCAAAAGTGGAAACCCGAGGTGTCATTTCCCAAACACGCCTACTGCATTGCAAAAAACTATGAGGCCTGGATAACAGGAAACAACATTCAAACCTTGGAAGAACTGAACCTCCTCATACAAATGGAGCAGTTCTTGGATGGTGTTCCTGAAGACATCACACGGTACATACAAGATGGAAATCCCAAAGATATCGTTGAGGCGGGGGAGATTGGAGCCAAATGGATGGAACTGGCAGAAAGCAAGAAAGCTACTGTCAAGGGGAACGATTACCCCAGGGGGCACACAGACCATAAACCCTACAACCGAGGACAGCCAAAGACCCCACATACCACCCAAGTAAAGCCACAGATACCCTACCCTTCAACCTCACCAGTCTCCAGTAACTCACCTCGGCCCAGTGACCCATCAGATGGAAGATGCTTTAAGTGTAATGAACTGGGACATATCAAGGCCAAGTGTCCCAAGAACACCATGCGAGTGCAATTCATTACACCACCATCACACCAAAGATCCCCAAGCCCGGATGTCTCTCAAATACCCTTGGAGCGAAGGGAAAATTTGAGAGTGGGCGGAAAGAAGGTTACTGCGTGGAGAGACACGGGGGCACAAGTGTCAGCTATCCACCAATCCTTCGTTGACCCCAAATTCATCAACCCAAAGGCCAAAGTTACAATTTACCCCTTCATGTCACAAGCTGTAGACTTGCCTACAGCTCAACTGCCTGTCCAGTACAAAGGCTGGTCAGGAATGTGGACTTTTGCAGTCTATGACAATTATCCTATCCCCATGCTACTGGGGGAAGACTTGGCCAACCAGGTGAGGCGGGCCAAGAGAGTGGGAATGGTTACACGTAGCCAAACCAGGCAAGCTTCCAGACCCATTCCTGTTCCTGAGCCGTCCACAGAGGCCCCGTCTGTGTTACCAGAGACCCAGACAGAGGTAGTGGACCCGGATTCCATGCCAACCACTGAAACAGCCACAGCACCTCCAGTCCCAGGCCCGGAACTGGAACAGCAACCAGCACCAGCAAGTGCAACCACATCTTCAAACTCAACGCCAAAGGGCGCCAGCGAGCCAGAACTGGCAGAAGCAAAAGACAGCCATACCCAAAAGGCTCAGCCAGAGCCTGAAATACCCTCAGGTGCACCAGCGGAGAGCGGTTCACCAGCAACGGAAACAACCCCATCACCTACATCGCTTCCAGAGGGACCAAGCCCAAGTCCACAGTCTGAGGAAGAACTGGTGACCCCAGCCTCAAGGGAACAGTTCCAGACTGAGCAGGAAGCAGATGACAGCCTTCAGAAAGCTTGGGCGGCGGCACGGAGCACCCCACCGCCTCTCAGCTCTTCTAATCGATCCCGGTTTGTTATAGACCAAGGACTTTTATACAAGGAAATTCTTTCTGGTGGACACCGGGAAGAATGGCAGCCGCAAAAACAGTTGGTGGTTCCAACTAAGTACCGGGGGAAGCTCTTAAGCTTAGCCCATGATCATCCCAGTGGCCATGCTGGGGTGAACAGAACCAAGGACCGGTTGGGGAAGTCCTTCCACTGGGAGGGGATGGGCAAGGACGTTGCCAAGTATGTCCGGTCTTGTGAGGTATGCCAAAGAGTGGGAAAGCCTCAAGACCAGGTCAAGGCCCCTCTCCAGCCACTCCCCATAATTGAGGTCCCATTTCAGCGAGTAGCTGTGGATATTCTGGGCCCTTTCCCAAAAAAGACGCCCAGAGGAAAGCAGTACGTACTGACTTTAGTGGACTTTGCTACCCGATGGCCAGAAGCAGTAGCTCTAGGCAACACCCGGGCTAACACTGTGTGCCTGGCCCTAACAGACATCTTTGCCAGGGTAGGTTGGCCCTCTGACATCCTTACAGATTCAGGGTCTAATTTCCTGGCAGGGACCATGGAAAAACTGTGGGAAACTCATGGGGTGAATCACTTGGTTGCCACCCCGTACCACCATCAAACCAATGGCCTGGTGGAAAGGTTCAATGGAACTTTGGGGGCCATGATACGAAAATTCATCAACGAATTCTCCAATAATTGGGACCTAGTGTTGCAGCAGTTGCTGTTTGCCTACAGGGCTGTACCACATCCCAGTTTAGGGTTTTCACCGTTTGAACTTGTGTATGGTCACGAGGTTAAGGGGCCATTACAGTTGGTGAAGCAGCAATGGGAGGGGTTTACGCCTTCTCCAGGAACTAACATTCTGGACTTTGTAAGCAACCTACAAAGCACCCTCCGACACTCTTTAGCCCTTGCTAGAGAGAACCTAAAGGATGCTCAAGAAGAGCAAAAGGCCTGGTATGACAGACATGCCAGAGAACGTTCCTTCAAGGTAGGAGACCAGGTTATGGTCTTGAAGGCGCAACAGGCCCATAAGATGGAAGCATCATGGGAAGGGCCATTCACGGTCCAAGAGCGCCTGGGAGCTGTAAACTACCTCATAGCATTTCCCAATTCCTCACTAAAGCCTAAAGTGTACCATGTTAATTCTCTCAAGCCTTTCTATTCCAGAGACTTACAGGTTTGTCAGTTTACAGTCCAGGGAGATGATGCTGAGTGGCCTGACGGTGTCTACTACGACGGGA
Source organism: Gopherus flavomarginatus (assembly GCF_025201925.1). Classification (NCBI taxonomy): domain Eukaryota; kingdom Metazoa; phylum Chordata; order Testudines; family Testudinidae; genus Gopherus; species Gopherus flavomarginatus. Next base: position 58,768,089 of record NC_066620.1, on the reverse strand, counting down.
AAAAAGACGGTGGCGTGGAAGAGGTCAACCTCTCAACCACCCTGGAACGTCTGCAGCGGCAACAAATCAAGGAGCTGTGCACTAGCTTCGCCCCATTGTTCTCAGCCACCCCAGGACGGACTGAACGGGCATACCACTCCATTGATACAGGTAATGCTCACCCAATCAGAACCCCACCCTACCGAGTGTCTCCTCATGCCCAAGCTGCTATAGAACGGGAGATCCAGAACATGCTACAGATGGGTATAATCCGCTCATCTACTAGTGCATGGGCATCTCCAGTGGTTCTGGTACCCAAACCAGATGGGGAAATACGCTTTTGCGTGGACTACCGTAAGCTAAATGCTGTAACTCGTCCGGACAACTATCCAATGCCACGTACCGATGAGCTATTGGAGAAGTTGGGACGTGCCCAGTTCATCTCTACAATAGACTTAACCAAGGGGTACTGGCAAGTACCGCTAGATGAACCTGCCAAGGAGAGGTCAGCATTCGTCACCCATGCGGGGGTGTATGAATTCAATGTCCTTCCTTTCGGCCTTCGAAATGCACCCGCCACCTTCCAGAGGCTGGTAGATGGTCTACTAGCTTGACTGGGAGAATTTGCAGTTGCCTACCTCGATGATGTGGCCATTTTTTCAGACTCCTGGCCCGAACACCTACTACACCTGGAAAAGGTCTTTGAGCGCATCAGGCAGGCAGGACTAACTGTTAAGGCCAAAAAGTGTCAAATAGGCCAAAACAGAGTGACTTACCTGGGACACCAGGTGGGTCGAGGAACCATAAACCCCCTACAGGCCAAGGTGGATGCTATCCAAAAGTGGCCTGTCCCACGGTCCAAGAAGAAGGTCCAATACTTCTTAGGCTTGGCCGGATACTACAGGCGATTTGTACCCCACTACAGCCAAATTGCTGCCCCATTGACCGACCTGACCAAAAAGACCCAGCCAAATGCCGTTAAGTGGACTGATGAGTGTCAAAAGGCCTTTACCCAGCTTAAGGCGACGCTCATGTCTGACCCTGTGCTCAGGGCCCCGGATTTTGACAAGCCATTCCTAGTAACCACAGATGCATCTAAGCGTGGTATAGGAGCAGTGCTCATGCAGGAAGCAACAGATCACAACTTCCATCCTGTCGTGTTTCTCAGCAAGAAACTGTCTGAGAGGGAAAGTCACTGGTCAGTCAGTGAAAAGGAATGCTATGCCATTGTGTACGCCCTGGAAAAGCTACGCCCATATGTTTGGGGACGGCGGTTCCAACTACAAACTGACCATGCTGCACTAAAGTGGCTTCATACTGCCAAGGGGAACAACAAGAAACTTCTTCGTTGGAGTTTAGCTCTCCAAGATTTTGATTTTGAAATTCAACACATCACAGGAGCTTCTAACAAAGTAGCTGATGCACTCTCCCGTGAGAGTTTCCCAGAATTCAGTAGTTAAAAAGTGTTCTTAAAATGTAGAAGTCTGTTAGTTATATACTTAGGAGTATATGTAAAGGTGTATGTGTTGTATTAATCTGTTTATTTTCAAGTTCTAGAAGGAAATCGCCGCCAGTGAGCTTCCCCACTGTCTGCAATTTGGGGGGCGTGTCATAAACAGATAGCTAAGGGTTAATGTCTCTTTCACCTGAAGCACCTGACCAGAGGACCAATCAGGAAACCGGATTTTTTCAACTTTGGGTGGAGGGAATTGTGTGTCTGAGTCTTTGTTTTCTGCCTGCCTGCTTTCTCTGAGCTTTGGAGAAGTAGTTCTACTTTCTAGTCTTCTGTTTCTAAGTGTAAGGACAAAGAGATCAGCTAGTAAGTTATATGGTTTCTTTTCTTTGGTATTTGCATGAATATAAGTGCTGGAGTGCTTTGATTTGTATTCTTTTTGAATAAGGCTGTTTATTCAATATTCTTTTAAGAAATTGACCCTGTGTTGTATCATCTAATACAGAGAGAACATTTGTATGTATTTTTCTTTCTTTTTATATAAAGCTTTCTTTTAAGACCTGTTGGAGTTTTTCTTTACTTCAGGGAAATTGAGTCTGTACTCACCAGGGAATTGGTGGGAGGAAGAAATCAAAGGGAGATCTGTGTGTTGGATTGCTAGCCTGATGTTGCATTCCCTCTGGGGGAATAGGAAAGTACTTTTTGTTTCCAGGATTGGGAACAGAGAGGGAGATTCACTCTGTTTGGATTCACAGAGCTGGTGTCTGTGTATCTCTCCAGGAGCACCTGGAGGGGGGAAGGGAAAAAGGATTATTTCCCTTTGTTGTGAGACTCAAGGGATTTGGGTCTTGGGGTCCCCAGGGAAGGTTTTTCAGAGGGACCAGAGTGCCCCAAAACACTCTAATTTTTTGGGTGGTGGCAGCAGGTACCAGGTCCAAGCTGGTAACTAAGCTTGGAGGTTTTTCATGCTAACCCCCATATTTTGGACGCTAAGGTCCAAATCTGGGACTAAGGTTATGATAATGCTCCCTATAAAGGATGCACCCAATTTCTAAATGGCATGTTGCATGATCCAGGAGAGTGATCAGAGCACTTTCTACTTTCATTCCAGGACTACAACTCATGGTTGGAGCAGTGAACAAGGACAATGTCTCAATATGATCAGTAATCAGCAACTTTTTAAACCGGTTGTTTTTAATGCAGGACGTGAACTTTTAAAAGTCTCCCATTCCCTATTTCTGACCGGTTAAACAGAGTACACTGCTGCCTTGTTTCAAATGGCTATAGTCTACTCATGTGTTGAGAATGTGTGTGGTATAATGGTTTGAGCAAAGGCGATTAAGAGTCAAGACTCCCGAGTTCTATTCCCAACTCTGAGAGGGAATGTGATCTAATGGTTAGAGGCCTGAGAATCAGAATATTCTTGTTACAGTCCCACTTTTGGCACAGGGGTTTTGTCATCCCTCGTTATCTTCTGCTTATGAGAAACATACAAACCTTTTTATAGTCCTGAGTTGGAGAGAACAAAACCCACCTATGTCTGGCTGTCAATGTGAGTCAGCAAAACAGCCCTGCAGCTCAACACAGGGTCCCAGGACCAAGAGCCAGAGTCCTGACATACCATTATTGCAGAGGTTGAAGATTAGGTGACAAGGTGCACAATTCCCATTGGGATAATTCCTTCTTAAAACTCCTTGTCCCACCCTGTCCTGCAATAAGTAGATACAAAGTCCTTCTTCTGAGCCTGTCCTAAACTGTTGCATGGATTTGCTGCTAATTGCCATATGTCACCAAAGAGATGTCTGCATTCTAGCACTGGGAAAGTGATCCCTGTGCGGCACTGTGTGGATGGTTAAACAGCTGGCACACTTGACCTCAGAGGTGGCTGCATTTTAGTCCTGGGCGAATTGATCCCTGACTTGAATTGAGTTCTGGGGTCCCTCTGGCTGAAAAATGCAGGCTATTTGCTGTATTGTTGGTTAATGGGAGCTTCTTAAAATGAAGGCACTGAAACTGCAAGGTCCTCCATACAACACTGATTAACTAACTTATGCTGGACTCAGTGTAAAATCTAAGGGGTGGATTCCATCCAGTTTCCTCTATCTCCCCAGCAGCTGGAGGCTCAGCCAGGCCTCCCAGATACAGAGCTTCTCTGAGGGAAAATCCAAACTGGATTTCAAATTTTCAGATTAACAATTCAGTTCAATAATGTTTCTAATTCCCAGCGGTGTCCTGGGGCTACATTTGATTTTTGGAGCGATTTCTCCCCCCCGATCCCCACCAGCTTCGCTTCCCCTTCTGAAGTTTTTTGGTGGTTGGTGCCCCTACAGGCATCAGGGAGAGAACTAGGCTGAGGCAAGCCAGAGACAAAAGGAAAAAGTTTGTTTCCTGCTTTATGCTCTTATCAGGTGTCTCACTAGAAGAGATGTCTGGCTGTGTGGGCAGAGAACAGTTTTACTCACAGCCCAGTACAGACCGAGTCACCTTGACTCCCTCCCTCAGGCAGGACAGGAGCCAAGCAGGATTGCAAAAGAACTGGCTCTGAAGCAAGCAGCCTCCCATCTCAAACAAAGTTTCCACACAGTTTGAATTCCGCTTTTGTCTCCTTTGTTTACCAGGGATCACTGCTTGCTGGGAACTCTAGACAGCACATAAAGATATCTAGTGGTTGAATAATATATTGTAGTAAATATATAATTACACTGCCCACTCTGCCTATTCTTGTCCCCAGTCACCACTGGGGCAAGCCCTGTTTACTCTGGCTCAGCCCACCCAGGTTCTCTCTCCTTTACATTAGTGCTCCCACTATTGCTACCAACAGTACACATGAACTGGTGTCCTGAGTGCAAAGATGGAAGCTTTCCCAACAAAGTGCAGTGCAAATAAGGCAAAAGAGATTTTCAAGTAATCAAGGGGCTTGAATAAGAGCTGTGAACACCATACTTGCCTTTCATAGCTGAAGCTTTAGTTAATAAACCGTTCCTCCCGACAATTTTAGAAGCTCTTGCAGTACATGTTGTTGCTATCCTGGGGATGAATTGAAGCAAAGAAGACCTCACAACATTGACATGTGATTTTAACAGAAGCACCTCTGTTGCTTAGACCTGGTATAAGAACAGCAATCTAGAGCAATCACCACAGTAGCTGCTGGGGAATAGCACAGTGAGGTCTACTGGCGAGAGGGTCCATATTCTATCCCTGACTTCTACTGGCCTGTAGATAATAATGTTCAGCATCTTGACTTGCAGAAAGGTCTGTTAAAGTCTCCTTAAACAACAACAATCATTAGCTCTGTCCCCTGGTTCTGGCTGAATATGCATCTTGATCTTAAATACATGAGTGTGATTCTCATAGGTATCGGAAGGCAGAACATGAGGACGTGATAAAGAATCTGTAGCTTTCATGGCTTCTGATCTCTTATAAGCAGGACAGCAAGCTGGCTCCAAATTGGCCTCACAGCCATAGTTCACTTTTTTTTGGCTACTCTCACCTGTTCTGCTGTCAGTTAAAGAACCCTTTGTTTTCTAGTGACCAGCCATTCTGCCTATATTTACTGTTCTCTATAAGCCTTATCAGATGATGAATTCTTTGACCGTTTCAACTTCAATAATCACAATTCTAATATTAACCATTACCTGGGTCCATTCAATATAGCTTTACATTTATATCATGGTTTCCCTTTGTGACGGGTTCGATCACAGAGACCCCCCTTGGGACTGCTGCCTGATGTGCTGAGACTATCTCTGAGCTCGTTTTCCTTGCCAGCTTGGGACTTCAGTACCCTGTCTTGTTGAGCCAGACACGCCAGTCTGCTGCAAACAGATCCAGGTCTGAATCATGTCCCCCAAAAGCTGCAGACTTAACGGAAAACAGCTTAAGAAGTGCTCCTGTCTCTAGCACCCAGACACCTAGCTCCCACTGGGCAGGGCCGGCTTTAGCAAGTGCAGGGCCCAATTCCTGGGGAGGCGGGGCTTGTACTCATCGGGTGGCACTCCCAGTCTTTGGCAGCACTTCGGATTGCCGGCTGGGAGAGTGGGACCACAGGGCTTGCCGCACTCTGGCTGGGAGTGGGGCCGTGGAGCTGCCGCGCTCCAGCTGGGACAGTGGGGCCATGGGGCTGCCATGCTCCGGACAGAGCTCCAGCTGGGACAGTGGGGTCGTGGGGCTGCCGCACTCCAGCCGGAGCTCTGGCCGGGAGAGCGGGGCTGCCGAAGACCCTGGTGGAGCTGACCGCTGCCGGGGTGAGTAAAAAAAAATTAAAAAGGTGCCTAAGGCATGGGACCCTCTTAGCACGGGGCCTGATTCCGGGGAATCGGGTGAATCGGCCTAAAGCCGGCCCTGCCAGTGGGATCCAAACCCCAAATAAATTCATTTTACTCTGTATAAAGCTTATACAGGGTAAACTCATACATTGTTCGCCCTCTATAACACTGATAGAGAGATATGCACAGCTGTTTGTTTCCCCAGGAATTAATTACTTACTCTGAGTTAATTAATTAGCAAAAAGTGATTGTATTAAGCATAAAAAGTAGGATTTAAGTGGTTCCCAGTAATAACAGACAGAACAAAGTAAGTTATCAAGCAAAATAAAACAAAACACGCAAGTCTAAGCCTAATATATTAATAAACTGATTACAGATGAAATCTCACCCTTAGAGATGTTCCAATAAGCTTCTTTCAGAGACAGGACTACTTCCTAGTCTGAGCCCAATCTTTGCCCCGGTACAGTCCTTGTTCCAGCTCAGGTGGTAGCTAGGGGATTTCTTATGACTGGAACCTCCTTTGTTCTGTTCCATCCCCTTTTATAGCTTTGGCACAAAGTGGGAATCTTTTGTCTGTCTGGATCCCCACCCCTCCTTCTCAATGGTAAAGCACCAGCTTTAAGATGGATTCCAGTACAAGGTGACATGGTCACATGTCCTGTGAGACCCCAAGCCTCCATTCTTCCCAACCTGACTCACAGGAAGCTTGCAAGTAAACAGAGCCATCCACAGTCAATTGTCTTGGTTAATAGAAGCCATCAAGATTCCAAAGCACCATTAATGGCTCACACTTTGCATAATTACAATAGGACCTCAGAGTTATATTTTATATTTCTAGTTTCAGATGCAAGAATGGTACATTCATACAGATAGGATAAACACACTCAGTAGATTATAAGCTTTGTAATGATACCTTACAAGAGACCTTTTGCATGACGCATATTCAAACTCATTAGCATATTTTCATAAAATCATATGCAGTGCAACATCACACCCTTCTTAACAGATCCCACACTGCTTAAACAGATTTCACTATTAATCACTCAGTGATGAAAGGCAGCCCTTCCAATGTGCAATGTGGTAATTGTTTACCAGGTCGCAACCTAGCAAGTCCCCTACTGCCAGTATACACTGGCATGGAATAGCTTTGTGTGAGTGAGCAATAGCAGCATGGATATTATTGACACATAGAGAGGTTCTTTTCTAGCTGAAGTGTCAGAGGGCTTTACTTTTTCTACAATAGGAAAAGGGATCCAGTCCCAAGTCTTCATGAGTGTGATTTATATACCAGTAACGGTGACTCTTGCCAGCAGCACCTGAATTTCATTCTTGGCTACACTGGAGAGTTGCAGCACCGGCAGTGGCTTTATAGTGCTGCAACTCACTCACCGTCCACACTTGCAAGGCATGTACAGCCCTGTATCTCCCTGGCTACAGCGCTGGTTGTACTCCACCTCGATGAGAGGAATAAAGACTATAGCACTGCTGATGCAGCGCTGCTCTGCCAGTGTGGCCACCAAAAGGGCTGTTATTGGCCTCCAGAGGTATTCAGAGTGTGATACAGCATGGCCAGAGGGCTGCAGGAGAGTGTTAGCAGGGAGCCTTATTCCTTGCAAGGGGAGGAAGGTTTGCTATAGATTAACTAGAGCACCTGAAGCCAATTAGAGCACCAGCAATCAGTCATGTGATAAACCCCCCCTGCTTCAGTCAGACAGTGGGGGAGCTGGAGTAGGAAGGTTTGGTTGGAGCAAAGAGCATTTTGAAGGAGTTAGAACAGAGAACAGTTTTGAAGAGAGACCGAAAGGAAAGTTTGGAGGAGTGCTGTGGTGGACTGAGAAATCCAAAAAAACCCTGGGTAAGGGGCACCTGGTTTATGTAGAAGGAGGGCAAGAAACCCCTTCACAAGCTGAAGGGCAGGAGAGGGAAGTAGCCCAGGGGAAGGAACTGCTAGTTCAAGTGGTTCACCACAAACCTCAGGGCCCCTGGGCTGGGACCTGGAGAAGAGGGTGGGCCCAGGTCCCTCCCTCTCCACTCCCTCCTCAAGAACACTAGTGGGGTAATTAAAATACTGATTCAGAGGCAAGCAATGGTGCCCTGAACCTTCCCAAAGAAGAGAAAGCGCAAGACCCAGCATGACAGTACTGGCAATTTGCCACAGGAGGTATCCCAGAATGCCTGTTCAGCCACTCTGCTCATCAGTTCTAACTCTACTGCCCTGGCCTCAGGTGACCCACCCTTTAAATGCCCTGGGAATTTTAAAAATCCCCTTCCTGTTTGCTCAGCCAGGTGTGGAGTGCAATCAGTGAATCTTTCCAGGTGACCATGCCTCCATACGCCAAACGAGCCCCAGCATGGAGCAATGGCCAGTTGCTGGACCTCATCTGTGTTTGGGGGGAGGAAACTGTGCAGTCCCAGCTGCTCTTCAGTTGTAAGAATTACGATACCTATGGGCAGATATCAAGGGCCATGATGGAAAGGGGCCATGACTGGGACTGCTGCAGTGCAGGGTTAAAGTGAAGGAGCTACAGAGTGCCTACTGCAAAGCCTGCGAGGGAAACCGCCACTCTGGTGCTGCCTGCATGACCTGACATTTCTACAAAGAGCTAGATGTGATACTTGGGGGTGACCCTGTCATAAACAGATAAGAAAAGTTAATAGCACAGAAGTACTTTATATCTCTTTCACTATAGAGGGTTAACAAGAACAGTGAGCCTGGCTGTCACCTGATCAGAGGACCAATCAGAGGACAGGATACTTTCAAATCTTGAGGGAGGGAAGTTTGTGTGTGTGCTGTTAGAATTTGGTTGTTCACTCTGAGGGCTCAGAGGGAGCAGATGTGCAACCAGGTTTCTCTCCAATCTCCCCAACACAGGCTTTTATAAGTTCAGACTAGTGAGTACTAGGTAGATGAAGCGAGTTAGGCTTATGGTTATTTTCTTTATTTGCAAATGTGTATTTGGTTGGAAGGAGTTCAAATGTGTATTTGGCTGAAAGGAGTTCAAATTGGTATTTTGCTGAAAAGATTCTAATTTGTCCTTGTATACTTAGGCTGGGAGGGTATTCCCAGTGTCTATAGCTGAAAGACCCTGTACTTATTCTATTTTTTTAAATTTACAAAGATAATTTTTACTGTTTTTTCTTTCTTTAATTAAAAGCTTTTCTTGTTTAAGAACCTAATTGTTTTTTTTTATTCTGGTGAGACCCCAGGGTACTGGGTCTGGATTCACCAGGGAATTGGTGGGGAGAAAGGAGGGAAGGGAGAGACAGAGGCTAAATTCTCTCTGTGTTAGGATTACTGTCTCTCTCAGAGAATCTGGAAGGGGAAGAGAGAAGGAGGGGAGAAGGTGCATTTTCCTCTCTGTTTCAAGATTCAAAGAGTTTGAATCACAGTGATCTTCCAGGGTAACCCAGGGAGGGGAAGCCTGGGAGAGGCAACGGTAAGGGAAAGGGTTTACTTTCCTTGTGTTAAGATCCAGAGGGTCTGGGTCTTGGGGGTCCCTGGGCAAGGTTTTGGGGGGACCAGAGTGTACCAGACACTGGAATTCCTGGTTGGTGGCAGAGCTACGGGTACTAAGCTGGTAATTGAGCTTAGAGGAATTCATGCTGGTACCCCATCTTTTGGACACTAAGGTTCAGAGTGGGGTTTTATACCATGACAGACCCCACCTCCACTCTGAGGACCACCATGGACACTTCAGAGATGGGGAGGAGGAGGAGGAAAGCGAGAGTGATGGTACTGGGGTGGGCGGAGACATCCCGGAGTCCCTGGAGGCATGCAGCCAGGAGCTCTTCTGAAGCCAGGAGGAAGGTAGCCAGTCGCAGCAGCCGGTACTTGGTGGAAGACAAACAGAGGAGCAGGTTCCCGGTAAGTGGCTTTTATTTTCAGGATGGAAATTTTTTGGAAGAGGAGGGAGTGTAAGGGCTGCATACATGCATGCCTAGATGCAGAATAGCGCATTGATGTGGTCTATCACATCACGGTAATCGGCCTCGGTAATCTCTTCAAAAGTCTCAGCCAGAGCGTGGGCAATGCGCTTGCGCACGTTTATTGGGAAAGCCACTGTGGTCTTTGTCCCAGTCAGGATAACACGTCCGCACCACTGTGCCGCAAGGGGTGGGGGGACCATTGCTGCATGCAGGCAAGCTGCATAGGGGCCAAGGCAGTATCCACATTGCAGTAGAAGACCCTCCCGTGCTTCCCAGGTAACCCGCAGCAGCAAGATATCTTCCTGGATAAACTCCTGTGGAAAACGAAAGCCCAGTACAGCCCTGAACCAATCATTCCCCCTTCCCAGGTGAGCCGCAGCAGCGAGATATCTTCCAGGATAAACTCCTGTGGAAAATGTTGGGATAGTGTTCAGTGTAGGTGCCCCCTGCAGCTGTTTGCTTTCCCCAATGCACAGAAACCCCAGTACAGCCCTGAAACAATCAGTCCCCCTTACTCACCATTTTGGAGCTCCCATGGGTTATGTGCGCTCTCTTTGGGATGGGAAAATTATGCATTGTGAAGACTGTTAATGTGCCCTGCTTCAATGTAGGGGAATTACTCTGCCTGGTATAAACAATGCTGTCTCTGTTAAGTGTTGCATTTTGCCTTTATAGATGCAACCTTGAGATCTCGGCTATCCATGTTATCACCGGCTGAGAGACTACAAAACCTCCGGAAGAGGCCGTGAAAAAGCAAAGAAGACCTGCTGCAAGAAATGATGCAGCAATCTCTCACAGAGAATCAAAAAGCGTGGGAGTGGAGGGAGAGGGAAAGCAGGATCCTCAAGGAAAACACAGTGCAAAGGAAGCAATGCGCAGAGCAGCTGATAAGCATCCTCGAGCGCCAAGCAGACTCTTTCCAGGTGCTTGTAGCCATGCAGGTGGAGCACTATCATCAGCGCCCCCCCCTCCTGCCGCCCTTGTCCAAAACCTCTTTCCCTTGGGCCCCCATGTTAGCTCCACACCCCCTTCCCCAGCATGCAGGTTCTTACCACCACCAGCTGCCTCCAACACCTGTACATTCACCAACCAGCCCTGAGAACTACTACCCTTACCCTCTGTACTCAACCCCCATCACCATGCAGTACAACCATTCTGAAGTGCAGCAGTCATTGCACAGCACTCCAGACTGAACATATGCAAACCTGTGATTGTACAGTTCCCCACCCTATCCCCTTGACCTTTCAGATTCCAAAAAAGTTGTGTGTCTTCAATAGATGAATTTTTGGCTTTGAAAACAGTCTTTATTATTGCAGAAAGTTAAAGATACCTTAGCTCAGGAAAGAAACATGCACTGCGAATCGGCTTAGGAAACACAGATTCCTACTAACATTGTAACCACTGCACTTCACTCCCATGCAAGCCACCAAACATTACTGTTGGTTTTCAGCCTCAAATTCCTCCCTCGAGGCATCCCTAATCCTTGCACCCCTGTGCTGAGCCTCTCTAGTAGCTCTTCTCTCTGGCTGTGCAAATTCAGCCTCCAGGCGTTGAACCTTGGAGGTCCATGCCTGACTGAATCTTTCACCCTTCCCTTCACAAATATTACGGAGGGTACAGCATGCAGATATAGCCGCGGAGATGCTGCTTTCCCCCAAGTCCAGCTTCCCATACAGAGATCATCAGCGCCCCTTTAAACGGCCAAAAGCCCCTTCCACAGTCATTCGACAAGGGCTCAGCCTGTAGTTGAACCATTCCTTGCTGCTGTCAAGGCTTATTGTGTACGGTTTCATAAGCCACGGCATTAACAGATAAGCGGGGTCTCCAAGGATCACAATGGGCATTTCGACGTCCCTTAATGTGATCTTCTGGTCTGGGAGAAAAGTCCTGGCCTGCAGCTTCCTGAAGAGGACAAAGTTCCGAAAGATGTGTGCGTCATGCACCTTTCCAAGCCAGCCTGTGTTAATGTCAATGAAACGCCCATGGTGATCCACAAGCTCCTGGAGAACCATAGAGAAATACCCCTTCCGATTAAAGTACTCGGATGCAAGGTGGAGTGGTGCCAGAATAGGAATATGCGTCCCATCGATCGCCCCTCCACAGTTAGGGAAACCCGTTTGTGCAAAGCCATCCACAATGTCCTGGACGTTCTCCAGAGTCACGGTTCTTCTTAGCAGGATGCGATTAATGGCCCTGCAAACTTGCATCAACACAATTCCAACTGTTGACTTTCCCACTCCAAACTGGTTCGCGACCAATCAGTAGCTGTCTGGAGTTGCCAGCTTCCAGATTGCAATAGCCACCCTCTTCTCCAGCAGCAGGGCAGTTCTCAATCTTGTATCCTTGCTCCACAGGGTGGGAGGCGAGCTGCTCACCCAGTCCCATGAAAGTGGCTTTTCTTATCCAAAAGTTCTGCAGCCACTGCTCGTCATCCCAGACTTGCATGACGATGTGATCCCACCAGTCAGTGCTTGTTTCCTGAGCCCAAAAGTGGTGTTCTACGGTGCTGAGCATGTCTGTGAATGCAACAAGCAATTTGGTGTCATATGCATTACACGACTCATTATCATTGTCGGACTCCTCACTGTCACTTTGGATCTTAAGCAATAGCTCAACTGCCAAACGTGTTGTGCTGGCAAGATTCGTCAGCATACTCCTCAGCAGTTCGGGCTCTATTTCCCACAGACCGAAACGGAACACAGAATCACGCTGCACTGAAACAGTGGAAAGATGGCGCCAAAGTGGACGGAAACACAGGGATTGCTGGGATGTGAAGTGATGCATTATGGGGCGCTGGGACAGGAACCACAATGACCTGCACCCTCCGCCCCCTTCCCACGACCCACGGTGCCAGAATGGGAAGAGGTGCTCTGTGGGATAGCTGCCCATAATGCACCACTCCCAACAGTGCTGCAAATGCTGCAAATGTGGCCACACTGCAGCGCTGGTAGCTGTCAGTGTGGCCACACTGACGTGCTTTCCCTACATAGCTGTACGAAGACAGCTTTAACTCCCAGCGCTGCACACCTGCAAGTGTAGCCAAACCCTCAGTCAGGGAATAACAAACTCACTCCTGGGAAGCTTCCAATGGACATTCAGAGTCCTTGCAGAATTCACACATTCAGCAACGTTAGCACTAACAGCCTTGTGTGGATTCCTCTAGGCCAACAGTGCTCAACCTGAAGGTGAGTTTCTAATGAGAGCGGAGGTTCTCTAGTAATTAATTACCACATTTTTTACAACAACAACAAAAATCAAAGAGTTGGTACTACTTCTGGTCTCACTTAAATCTGTTTAATACTGGTGGAGTTACTCCTACTTTACATCAGGCTAAGTGAGACCAGAATCTGGCCTTCTATTTTTATGCAGCAACACCACTGTCAGAAGAAATACTAGGTGCTTTCCCACCTAAGTCGTGACCCAATCTACCACTGTTTAGCTGGGGCTAGCTGACAAGCTCCCAGCCCCACACAGCAGTGGTATAGGTTATTTTTATGAAGAATCCAGCCGCATATCCAGGGCCACCGAGAGCAGGTTCGAGCCCCGGTGAAAATGTTTTTTGGGCCACCCCAGCAAGGGTGTACTGGCTAAAGAGGGCCGATGAAGCTGGGGAAGCCGGACCCCGGGCACCCTTTCACACTGTCAGGCCCCACTAATTTGTACTGGTTTTCCCCTCACACCACCCGTCGGCCCAGAGCATATCCTGTGATCAGCTCCAAACCCTGACAATTATTCCCATGGTCAGACTAGACCAAAGGGATTGGAAGTATGCAGCAAAGCAGGGGTTGGCAATTATGCAGCTAAGGGCTGCTCTAAATGACCAATCAAACCTCGAACTGAATCAGAAAAGTTTGGTTAGCTGTGTTTGGCCATGAAAGACCCTGGCCCATTTTTTTAGAGACTCAGATATGCTCTTGAACTTTAGGGGTACTTCTCTGAAATTCATCCATCACTAAAGGGAGATTTTCAAAGGCACAAAGAACCAGTTAGGTGACCAACTCCCACTGGAACAATGAGCCTACCACTTATTAAATCAAAGAGAGACTGCATATGCATTGATAGCCTGAGAAACCTAGCTCTCTTTGGAGGAGCAGATTCGCACCAAATATAACCCTATCCATGAGTCCTCAAATCACCCCATTGTGAGACACCAAGTCCTTACTGCACCTAGAAGCCACACAATTCACCAGGAAGAGCAGCATAAAGTATTCATGGCCTGCAGCGTCTCAGAGCTTTGTGTTGTGCAGCAGCTGCTTCGTTGTCTTGGCACCAGCAGGTAGCAAGCAAACAAGCCACATCTCATTTTGAATGCCGTGGCATTTTACAGCAGGTATATTTCCCTCGCTCCGTTTGCAGTAGGCAGGCAAAGTGACACCGAACAAGGACAATTATAACTGTTCCTTAGACACACGCTTTCCCAGGAAGATGCCACTCAGTAATTTACCTTTTTTAAAGCATCTGTATTCAGAGCATGAATAGATGATTGATGTTTGGATTGAAGGAGCCATGTCTAAAAATGTCTCCTGGGCTGGCAGTGATTTGGTGAATTGCTCTTTGCGTTTCTCTCTTTGAGCAGTGGCCAGAACCAGCCCAGAACCTGTTGCCTGCAGATTTTTTTCTCTTTAAATATATTATTCATGCAGAGATCAGTGGGTTTTATTTCAGTGTGTGAACTGGATTCAGTGCATGAGGAAGATGCTGGAGTGATAGCTCTAGTGCCCTGAAGTCTCATTCTACACAGGCCACTTTACACTGCTCTGGCTGTGCAAAGCAGCCTTAAAGGGGTGTAAACATAATGTGCTTCCACCTGAAAGCCCCTGTACGCTACTTGAGCAGCATAAAGAGGATGGAGACTTAGGGCAGGCTGTGTTGTGTCCTAACTGAGCATGAGTTTCTGGAAAGAATCACACAGACACTGTAAATAGTTTCAAATTAAGATTCCACAGACTACGTGTTTAATCCTGCAACTCACAGAACACAGCACGCACCTTCCTGGGCCATAACGAGCTGAACTCCAATAAAAACCCAAAGCCTGGAATGGACTAACATGACCTAGCTGCTATACTCAATGCTCTAAAAACAACCAACCAGACAAAACAACTCTGCATGAGTCATGGAATGAATTCTCCATAAACACTGCAGTATGGTGCAATGGACAGGGCACCAGATTAGGAGGCAGGGTACGTGGGTTATATTCACAGCTCAGCTACTGGTTTCCTGCGTGGCCTTGGGCGAATGACTTCCCTGCTCCATGCCTCCATTTCCCACTCTGTAAAATGGAGATAAAGATATTGACTTCCTTTGTAAAGTGCTCTGAGGTACACAGATGATGAAAAGTGCTATTGAAGAGCTAGATATTAGTTATCTGTGGAACAGGTTTAACCTAGGCACCAGACATAGAAACTTCCCTTGATGTCCATATTCCCTAGTCTGGAGAGACCATCTCTGGATAACTTACTCTGCCTACACTACAATGGGCCTGAGCCAAAGATCCACTGACTTCAAAAGGGTCATATGGTTAAAAATTGTAGTTAAATGGGACCTAACTGTATCTCAAAGGGTGGATAACATTTTGCTTTTGACATGATTCCAGAGACAGTTTGGTCCTACCTAAAGCTGAGCAAATAATTTGTTTGGTTTTCGTGAGGGGGAAAAATCAGTTTTGGTTTGAAGTAAACCAAATTCAGGGGGAGGGGGAATTTTTTGGTTCAGACACTAACAACTAAATGATTTGGGATTTTTTGTATTCAATTTTTCATTTTATTTAAGCTTGGGATTTTTTTTTTACTTGTTTGTGTGCAAATGTAGCAAAATTTAGTTAAACGAAATGTTTTGGAATGCGAAGTCAACATGTTTTGTTTGGAAATGCTCAAAATGAACTTTTGACTTTTTGAAAAAAATATTTTCCAGCTAAAAGTATTTGCTGAATTCACAAGTAGGTTCTGTTCTCAGGAAAATGCATTTTTTGGTATATTTGCTCTTTGCCAGAAGAATTCACCCAGATCTAGTCTGTGTACACTAGAACTTTTCATGTGCTGCAGACAGGACTGAAGTGCAATGTCTTGTAATACTATATCAAAATGAAACAAGTTTACACCTGCACACTAATAACAATTAACCGGCTCTTCTCCAATGTCTCTTTTCTGGAGATTTCCAAGTGGCTTACAAACATGCATTATATACTACCTTGGGAGGTAGATATGGGGTATTCTGTAGAGAAATACATTTGCTCACCATGAAAAATGCAGCAGCCTCTAGGGTGGAATATGGTAGCTGTTTAACAACACTCAGCCATGCTCCATGACCGTTTAGGACAGGAATTGAAATACTTTACCCATTTGAAATTGTGGGACAATTTAGCCAGGAGGAACGTAACTGCTGGAGTTAGAATTTGACCAGTACACGAATACTAACGTGTTTGCTCTTACACATACATGCTCATACACAAGCAGCTGTATATGGATTTCAACACAACTATGAGAGATTTGGGGACTGCAGGATTAGAATGCTTGGCTGCAGACAAATGCAATTATAAAATGTAGTTCAGCAAATAGAATTCTGCGCCCCCCCCCAAGGATTAGCCATCGGATTTGAGTAAATTTAAGATAAAGCAAAATTGGGCACCAACAGCAGAGATTATAAAGGACCCGGACAAAGGCCAGTGCACGCTGCAAAAGGAAAAATCCTTCTTTGCTTTCTTGGTTTGGTCAGAATGCTTCCATGAGTTCCTTTCAGTGCCAAGTCAGCATCTGACCAACTTTGAAGGCCAAAGCTGGACTAGAGAAGGGATTGGGCCTCTTTCCCCATTGGAGTGTAGATGAAATTACTGAACTCTGCCAAAGAGCATATGAGAAAAAAGAAAACATCAGTTTGGCCTGATTCTTATTTATGTTGGGGCCCATGAAATTGGCTTGAGCATAAAAGCCCCTTTCCATTGCCAAAGCTGTGTAAAGGGGCCTGAGGGTATATGAGAATCAAGCCTGTCATTTTTTTTTTCTTGACAGTTTTCTGACCATGTGGGTTTGTTCTCTAGCTACAGTACAAAATGAGATGAAACAGCTGATCTGGCTCAGTATCGGTTTACTGAGTTGGACCAGAGCAAAGTGACCAGAAATATCTGCTTATGTGCATGTTAATTTTCTGTAATAACTAATGAATAAATATGAATGGTTTGCCCTTTAATAGTGCCCTTCACCTGTGGCCCAAACAGCACATTAAAACAGTTCATTCTCATGGCACGCAAGAAGGGAAGTGATTCACAGACAAGTTAGCAGTCTTGCTTAAGGTCATGCAGTGAGTCAGTGTCAGAGTGTCCTGATTCCCAGTCTCATGCTCTAGCCATTTGGCCTCTGTGCCTTTTTAGTTGAATTTGGGCCTAAAAAAACTGTCCTGGGCTTTATGTGAAATGGCTGGACACTGCCCTGCTCCTTTCCTTCTCCAGTGGAATGTTTCTTTATGCCTGTGGGAGGAAAGCTAGTTCTTAACAGGCCTTATACCCCCTCAGGTCTTTAGACTCTCCCTTTGCTCATGTTGCCCACATCCAGTGTCCCAGCAACACCTAGTGAGCAGGGGCCATACACATCTCTCACCTTGGAACACGGCTTAACCCTTTACCTCTTTCTTGATTCCACCTCCTTCAGGGTCAGAAATGAAGGCCTTTCTTGCTGCATGTCAGACATTGCATGTCATAATTAACATGCACCACTTCTGAGACTCTTAAGGCCAAGTTTGTGAACGACTCTCAACCTTGTTAGCCAAAGCACTGGGATTACGCATGCATGACACACAAACCATGCATGTAATATGCAAATGTGTCCTTAACAAGGCGTAATACTTGCACTTTCCTTACATTAAACTTTGACTAACTGAACCATGCACAAGACATGCATATTTATCAGAATAGCCAGGGCACAATGGGTTGCAAACCTGGTCACCTTTAATAAAAAAAAATTAAAAATCCATATTAAAATCCTAATGTCAAATATATGCGAATAATCGCAACTGGTCTTTGGCCAGTGCCAGAGAGTGAATAAACCAGAGCAATCAGTGATACAGTCACCTGCATTGTATCTAATCTATTGCACCAGGATGTTAGTAACAAAAAAATGGTGCCAATAATTAGTCAACCTTGTCACTTCACCAGCTGGAATGTTCCAGTGAGATGTTGCGGTTCCTATTCTATTTGCTTTAATGATTGCATTGTAACAGAGCTGCAGAAAGAGCAGCAATGTCTGGTTAAATAGGGGCACAGGCCTGGTTAATGGATGCCATTAATGGTTGAAAGCTGAGATTCTCATGTAATCACTTGACTCTAGGGGCTCGAGAAACACCAACCATCATAATGCCCATGATACACATGATGAGAGTTGGTAACCCTGCGTCCCTTGTGCTTAGATAATATATTTTTCACAGGGATTTAAAGATCGCCCGAGGGAGGGGTGTGCTGAGCTTAGCTCACTGCTCAGTTTAGGAGATGCTGCTCATGTTTTTGTTGCTGTTGAAAGTATTTTGTTAGTCACCGTGAGACCAAACAGGATCTGGGCACTGACTCTGCAGTTCAATTCTGCCATCTGCAGGTCATATCTGAACTGCCAAAGGTTTTTGAATCTAGCCTAAACAAGCCATTGTTTGTTCTAAAGCAAGTGTTGGTGCTAAAATGCTCAAGGGGGGAGATACAGGGGTTTTTTTGTTGTTTTTTAAAAACGAGCTATACTGTATATGATGAAAAAATAATCTTTTGCCTGGCAAATGCACAAGGAGAGATGAAACATGCATAGACCATTTCAATCATAAATCAAATAGTGTTTCCTTGCCCCATTGGAGTATGATCCTCATTCTGTCAAGCACTGTGTGAACACAGGCGTGCAACAGTATCTCCACATTAAAAAAAATCATGCACAGCTGTCTTCCATATTCATGTCCAAGTCCTGTGGCAATGGAGACAGGACAGTGGTGACCAGAAGCTCTTAGTTGCAGACTGGGACGCAGGTGGAGGCTGTCAGATGGTCATTTGGACAGAGGCACAAGTGCAACTCAGCTGCTGCAGCTGTGACTGAACAGCCATTTTTGGGACCAACTGCTCACCTCACATGGGGAGGGGGCTAGAAAAAGTGCCCTGAACATAGTCTGCCTCGCCATTACCTGACTGGATAGCTGCATGCAGAGGGATCACCTTTGAAAACAACAGGAAATGGAAACATGGGGAAAGGAGGAAAGAATGCGCCAAAGCCCGACTCAACAATCCAGCTCTGCCCCTTCTGCCGAGAAATGTCTGTCCCAACTGTGACAAGGTTTGTGGATCCCAGACAGTCTCATTAGCCACCTGTGTATCCACCAACAATAACTGGCTATCATTTTATGGAAGACAATCAAAGTGAGGGTATACCCTGAGACATGTAAGTGACATCATAGGTTTCTGGGTTTTGTTTCTCAGTGGCTCAAACCAAATCTGCTCAGCATACAAGTAAAACTAAAATGTCTGTTCCAACATTCCATCCCTGCAAACTCAACCTGAAATCTGAAATCCAAATGATGTGCTTTCTGACTCGTGCAGTATTGCTTGTAATTGCACTGATCTGGCATGAAACAGAATAGAAACCTATTCACTCTCCCACATCATGGACCTGAAAGAGTAAAAAGCATCCAAAGTATTTTAATTGGTAAAATAAGCAGATATGACTCTAAATGCAAGAAGGAGCAAAACAGTTTGATAAGGAGCTGTCATTTCCCCATGGTCAATTTTCTGACCATAAATGCTGTAGAACATTTTTTCCCCCCAGCTCATGAACCCTTTCTCACGCAAAAATGTTTGGGCAGCTTTTTCTGGAGAGATGAATAATCCAACTAGATGTATCTTCAGGAAACGTGTCACAAGTTTCCAGATGTGACTAGTTGTTTTGGGTGCCCAACTTGAAACATCTTAAAGGGCCCTGGTGTTTAGAAACTGTTGAATACCCACAGTCTGAGAATCAGTCCTTTTTAAAGGGTCTCAATTTAGTCAACCAAAGTCACTTAGTCACTTTTGGAAATCTTGGCCCTGGTTTCTATTGCGGGTTCTCCTACTGACTTACTGTGGAACCTTGAGAAGGCTATGTCACCTTTCTGTGCCTCCATCCCCTCATCTTTAAAATAGTGATCTTTCATTTGAAAGTGTTTTGCAATCCATGGATAGATACTGTTATGAAAGAGCAAGGTATATTATTGCAGGCATTATAACGTTTAGTAGTTCTTTTGTAGTGTCTCATTGGAATACCCTCTCCTCCCCCACCACCCGACCTCACAGGTAGTCTAGCCATTATAAAAATGATTTTTCAAGAGTGACTCATGGATCCCTGTAAACTGGGTCACTCCTGAACATGTGCCAACAGTTTGCATGGCACAACAACACAGAAAACACTTACTGAGAGGACCAGCTGGGATGGATCTGCATGCATGCATTTGTTATCCAAACCTTTTCCACAATACAAACAAGTAGATTATAGCTGTCTGATTTCACATTGACAGGTTTCAGAGTGGTAGCCGTGTTAGTCTATATCAGCAAAAAGTACAAGGAGTACTTGGGGCACCTTAGAGACTAACAAATTTATTCGGGCATAACCCTTCGTGGGCTACAACCCACTTCATCGGATGCATGCAGTGGAAAATACAGTAGGAAGATATATACACACAGAGAACATGAAAAAATGGGTGTTGCCATACCAAGGCTAACTGAGACTAACCAATTAAGGTGAGCTATTATCAGCAGGAGAAAAAAAACTTTTGTAGTGATAATCAGGATGGCCCATTTCAAACATTTGACAAGAAAGTGTGAGTAACAGTAGGGTAAAAAATAACATGGAGAAATAGCTTTCACTTTATGTAATGACCCATCCACTCCCAGTCTTTATTCATGCCTAATTTAATGGTGTCCAGTTTGCAAATTAATTCCAGTCCTGCAATTTCTCATTGGAGCCTACTTTTTAATTTTTTTTCTTTTAGGTCTGTAATTGAGTGACCAGTGAGGTTGAAGTGTTCTCTGACTGGTTTTTGAATGTTATAATTCTTGACATCTGATTTGTATCCATTTATTTTTTTGCGTAGAGACTGTCCAGTTTGGCCAATGTACATGGCAGAGGGGCATTGCTGGCACATGATGGCATATTTCACATTGGTGGATGTGCAGGTGAATGAGCCCCTGATGGCGTGGCTAATGTGATTAGGTCCTATGATGGTGTCCCTTGAATAGATATGTGGACAGAGTTGGCAATGGGCTTTGTTGCAGGGATAAGTTCTTGGGATAGTGCTTTTGTTGTGTGGTGTGTGGTTGCTGGTGAGCATTTGCTTCAGGTTGTGGGGCTGTCTGTAAGCGAGGACTGGCCTGTCTCCCAAGATCTGTGAGATTGAGGGATCGTCCTTCAGGATATGTTGTAGATCCTTGATGATGTGCTGGAGAGGTTTTAGTTGGGGACTGAAGGTGACGGATAGTGGCATTCTATTACTTTCTTTGTTGGGCCTGTCCTGGAGTAGGTGACTTCTGGGTAGTCTTCTGGCTCTGTCAATCTTTCTTCACTTCAGCAGGTGAGTATTGTAGTTTTAAGAATGGTTGATAAAGATCTTGTAGGTGTTTGTCTCTGTCTGAGGAATTGGAGCAAATGCGGTTGTATCTTAGAGCTTGGCTATAGACAATGGATCATGTTATGTGGTCTGGATGAAAGCTGAAAGCATGTAGGTAAGTATAGCAGTCAGTAGGTTTCTGATATAGGGTGGTGTTTATGTGACCATCGCTTATTATCACTGTAGTGTCCAGGAAGTGGATCTCTTGTGTGGACTTGTCCAGGCTGAAGCAGATGGTGGGATGGAAATTGTTGAAATCATGGTGGAATTCCTTAAGGGCTTCTTTTCCATGGGTCCAGATGATGAAGATGTCGTCAATGTAGTGCAAGTAGAGTAGGAGCATTAGGGGACGAGAGCTAAGGAAGCATTGTTCTAAGTCAGCCATAAAAATGTTGGCATACTGTGGGGCCATGTGGGTACCCAGAGCAGTGCTGCTGACTTGAAGGTATACGTTTTCCCCAAATGTGAAATAGTTGTGAGTGAGGACAAAGTTACAAAGTTCAGCCACCATGTTTGCCGTGACATTATCGGGGATACTGTTCCTGACAGCTTGTAGTCCATCCTTGTGTGGAATGTTGGTGTAAAGAGCTTCTACATTCATAGTGGCCAGGATGGTGTTTTCTGGATGATCACCAATGGATGGTAGTTTCCTCAGGAAGTCAATGGTGTCTTGAAGATAGCTAGGAGTGCTGGTAGCATAAGGCCTGAGGAGAGAGTCTACATAGCCAGATAATCCTGCTGTAAGAGTGCCAATGCCTGAGATGATGGGGCATCCAGGATTTCCAGGTTTATGGATCTTGAGTAGCAAATAGAATACCCTTGGCTGGAGTTCTAGGGGTGTGTCTCACCATACTCAGTGATCCTGCTTGAGTTTGGGACAGGAAGTGAAAATATCTTCTTGAGTTGAAATTGTAGAAGGGGGATTTAAATTAATAGAATGCATCAAAAGCCTGCTGAAACTGGCATGTCTACTTTTATAAAAGGACTGTTTAATGGAAAGGTTTCAGGTCTGCTCTGTTATATCACATCCAAATTTCACTGCTTATATTCACTCAGAACATCTGACTTTAAAAGCATGTTACACTATGTAAGAATGTTCCTGCAGCCCTGTTAGGGAGATGCTTAACTTGCATAATCTGCTGTTTACTGGAAAAGAAGTAGGTCTAAGCAGCAAAGATTGGTGGCAGAAGATGCTTCCATCCACCTGCCATGCAGCTCTGTCACATTGTAGATATTCTTTGCAGGGCCTGTAACAGGAAGGCAGGATTTCTGACCACACATAAGATCTCCTCGGTTCTCCACCCTGTTAGCGTAAAGCTGTTGAGTAAATTCTGCTGACTCTTTGCGGCAGGTGTAGCTTGTTGATTCCAACAGATTGAAAATGAAGAGGGCGTGACTGTTTGATTTCAAAAAGAGCTGGGGCAGTGATGGATGCTGTAGGAAACCCTCAGAAAGGGTCAAGGTTTGTGCTCTATTATTACTGAATAACCAATAAATCCTAGCCTGAGGAAGGGAGTAAGTTTGACCTTGTAGGCAGGGGCTGGGCTCTTTCAGGGAGTTAAGTTTTGCACCTTTTGAATCCCCAACTATGGAGTGTAAGCTTTATTTAGAGCAGGTAGGGAATGGCACCTGATTCTCCTCTTCCTTACAGCAGTTACTCCAGAGAAGCCAATGGCGTTAGTGGTGTGAAAGCAGACACATGCCTGATCTGTCTGTCTCTCTCTTGTCATTTTGGCTATTTCTAAGGCACAACTCCCCTTGCTTCCTGATCCTTTCTCAGTTCTCTTCAGGTTTAGCTGGTGCTTATACAATAATCCTCACATTTCATCCTGCTCAGTAACCCCTGACACCTGGTTGGCCAAGTTTTGACAAGCAGCACTGATCAGCTGTGACATGTAGTAGTGCATTCATGGAATTGCTAACCAAGAAAGCATATAGGCTAGGCTGCTTGGGAATGCAGGGATGGCACTGGTAAACAGCTCACCTGTGTCCCTCCAACGCCACCTTGCTGATCTAATTCACCTGAAAGTGGTGAGTGTGAGCTGACCTCTCTAAGCCCCAGTACCCATTTTCTCTGCCGTTTTGGTCTGTAGAAAGCAGAGCCCAGTAAACTAAGGTGATCTGTCTCCACAAGCACTATGTATAATTTCCTGTGCCACTTCTGGAATTCCCTTAATAAACAAAGAAGTGGTCAGCGTTTCTATAGTGCCTTTCACTGGAGGCTCTCAAAACTTTAAACAAATAGTCTTTGCTTAATACTTAGAACCCTCCCACCCCCCTGAGAGGTAAAGATTTATATCCATTTTACAGATAAAACACAGAGAATAAAGGTCTGATTTGTAGGTGTTTCAGACCCCCTGCAGCTCCCTTTGACTTCAGCTGGTGCTGTGAGTGCTTAGCATTTCTGGAAAAGCCACATATAGGACCTTCATAAGGTAATTTAGCAACTGACTGGCAGATCCAGGACTAGAACCCATGAGTCATGATGCCTCATTTCATGCTCTGATTGCTAAACAGCACTTTGTAACTCTCTTCAGCCCCTTGATATTGATAGGAAGCGTTCCCCTCTGGATCAGGCCCCTGTGCATTTTCTGGTTTGATTTCGAATGAAATGCTCTGCTGTGACTTTGTTCCTTGGATGTGTATATTTATCAGCTTGTCTAACCAGAGCACCACAGTCCCTGAGATAGGAGAGCTCAGGAGACTGGATGGAAGAGACAAATGGCAAAGATGCAAGGGAAGTTATTATCAAAGGATGCTTTGAGGCTAAAGGCCCCCTTTAGAATGAGGTCTCTGACTCTTTATAGGAGAAAGGCCAGGAGCTGTTTGAGACTTATACCTACATGGGCTTCTTTTTAATGGCTGAAATGACATGAGAGGGTAGAGAGGGCTGGTTGGAATAACCCCAAAATCTCTCTGCAAATGTTGGTTAATGCAATTCTGCCCCCTCCCCGCCCTGTTTCAATTGTATCTGTGTCTTGAGCAGTAGACTGGTGAATTGATATATGGTGGAAACTTAAAAGAGAAGGAATCCCTCAGCATTTGATGTTTTCTGAATGAATAATTGTGTGCCCTCAATCGGGGGCTTTGTCACATGTTAGACCTGTACTTGGTCCTTGGCAGGTTGAGAGCTATAGTGTGTGATTGAGTTTGTAAAATAACAGCAAACCACTTTATCCTTTTGAAGGTGAAGATTAGGGCTGGCTGGAAAATGGTGTGGTGGGTTTTTTTTTTATTCTCTCTCCTCCCCTGCCTATGTGCTTTCCCTCTGGCCTTACAGAACATGTCAATGAAAATTAACTTCTTTTTTTTTTTAAATCAGAATTTTCAGTGGACTTTTCATGTAGGAAAAGTAATAGTTTTGGCTTTAAAAATCTGCTAAAACCTGAAAAGTTCTTGGGTTTTTGTCCAAAAGTGTTTGTCCACATGTGACAAGCCATCAGCATTGCTGAGACGGCTCTCTGCTCTGTGTTGCACACGGAACTGGAAAGGTTGGAGGGATAAGAACCATCTGGTCACCCTTGTGTTCTTCTTCTTGTTCCACTGCATCCATTGAAGAGGAGCATGGTCGGTCACGAGGACAAATCTGCACCCGAGCAAGTAGTAGCGCAATGCTTCCATGGCCCATTTTACGGCGAGGCACTCTCTCTCCACCACTGCATATTTTTGTTTCCTTGGAAGAAGTTTCCTACTGAGGTAGAGAATTGGGTGTTCCTCCTCCCCAACCATCTGTGATAGAACGGCCCCCAACCCTACTTCTGATGCATCTGTCTGCAGGATAAATTCCTTGGTGAAATCAGGGGCTAACAGTATGTGGTTACTGCAGAGGGCAGTCCTTAGGTCTGTGAATGCTTCCTCTGCTGCGTCAGACCATCTCACCAGATCAGGTCCACAGGCTTTCACTAGGTCTGTCAGGGGGCTTGCCCTTGTGGCAAAGTGGGGGATAAATCGTCGGTAATACCCCACTACACCTAGGAATGCCCGGACTTGTTTCTTGCGACATGGTCGGGGCCAATTTTGGATGGCCTCCAACTTGTTCACTTGGGGTTTTACCAGACCTTTTCCCACAATGTAGCCAAGATATTTGGCCTCTGTAACCCTACAGCGCACTTGGCAGGGTTTGCTGTAAGGCCAGCTCGCCTGAAGGTATCAAGGACTGCCTCCACCTTCTCTAGGTGGGTTTCCCAGTCTGGAGTATGAATGACCACATCGTCCAAGTAGGCAGCAGCATAAGTGTTATGCGGGTGTAATAGCTTGTCCGTGAGGTGCTGGAAAGTAGCTGGGGCCCCACGTAGTCCAAAAGGGAGGACAGTATATTGAAAAAGACCCTCTGGTGTAGAGAATGCAGTCTTTTCCTTTGCGTCTTCTGCAAGAGGAATCTGCCAGTACCCCTTTGTCAAGTCTAG
Source organism: Gopherus flavomarginatus (assembly GCF_025201925.1). NCBI lineage: Eukaryota > Metazoa > Chordata > Testudines > Testudinidae > Gopherus > Gopherus flavomarginatus. The sequence continues at coordinate 58,742,470 of NC_066620.1, read as the reverse complement.
AGTAGTCAAGTACCGGGCATTACCCAGACGGTCCACTAGTTCATCTATGCGAGGTATGGGGTACGCGTTTGTCATAACATATTCCCAGATTTGGACCTTAGCGTCCAAAATATGGGTGTTAGCATGAAAACCTCCAAGCTTAGTTACCAGCTTGGACCTGGTACAGCTGCCACCACCCAAAAAATTAGAGTGTTTTGGGGCACTCTGGTCCCCCCAAAAACCTTCCCTGGGGACCCCAAGACCCAAATTCCTTGAGTCTCACAACAAAGGGGAATAAACCATTTCCCTTCCCTTCTCCCTTCCAGGTATTCCCTCCCTGGGTTCCTGGAGAGATACACAGAAGCAAGCTCCGTGAATCTAAACAGAGGGATTCCACCCTCCCTATTTCCAGTCCTGGAAACACAAGTACTGAGAGCCAATCTCTCCCCCACCCCCCCTTCTTCCAGAGGGAATGCAAAGTCAGGCTAGTAAATCTAACACACAGAGATTTTCTTTTCCCCCTGACTTCTTCCTCCCACCAATTCCCTGGTGAGCTGCAACTCAATTCCCTGGAGTCCCACACTAAAGAAAAACTCCAACAGGTCTTAAAAAGAAAGAAAAAAATACATAAAAATGGTCTCTCTGTATTAAGGTGACAAATACAGGGTCAATTGCTTAAAAGAAATATGAATAAACAGCCTTATTCAAAAAGAACACACTTCAAAACACTCCCGCAGGTACACACATGTAAATACAAAATAAAAACCCTATAAATCACTATCTTATCTTTTGTACTTACAACTGGGAAACAGAAGATTAGAAAGCAGGAGGCAGAAAAATCCTCTCATAGCCGAGAGAGTACAGGCAGAAGACCAAGAACAAAGGACTCACACACAAACTTCCCTCCACCCAGATTTGAAAAAGTCTTGTTTCCTGATTGGTCCTCTGGTCAGGTGTTTCAGGTTACTCCTTTCCAGGTAAAAGAACATTAACCCTTAGCTATCTGTTTATGACAGCGTTGAACTGGGATACTTCGTTTAGTCGCCAGAAGTCATTGCAAAACCTTGTGGTGCCATCAGGTTTGGGCACCAGTACGATTGGGCTGGACCACTGACTGTGGGATTCTTCGATGATCCCCAACTCCAGCATTTTTTTACTTCTGCTTTTATTTCCTCTCTTTTGGCTGCTGGCACCCAATAGGGCCTCATTGTTATTCTGGCCCCAGGGTTCATGACGATGGGGTGATATATCTCGGTTGTTCGACCCGGTTTTGTCAAGAACACATCTTGGTTAAGGAAGATCATCTCAGACACCTCATTCTTCTGGTCTGCTGTTAAATCAGGAGACACTCTCACCTGTTTGGAAGGCTTGTTTTCCTGGGTTAGGTCTTTTTGGACAGTTATGCATGCCTCTTGTGCATGCCAGGGTTTCAGAAGGCTGATGTGATAAATCTGTTTTTGTTTTCGGCGTCCTGACTGCGGCACTTTGTAGGTTACTTCCCCGACGGGTTCAACCACCTCATAGGGCCCCTGCCATTGGACCAGAAGCTTGCTTTCTGCTGTGGGTATCAACACCATCACCCGATCCCCTGGTTGGAACTGTCGGACTTTTGCCTGGTAATTGGAATAGGTTCTCTGGGCCTCCTGTGCCTTTTCCAAAAGTTCCCGTACAATAGGTGTGACCCGGGCTATCCGGTCTCGCATCTGTATTACATGTTCTATTATATTTCTCCCCTCATTGGGTTCCTCTTCCCAGATCTCTTTGGCAATATCTAGTATGCCACGGGGGTGAAGCCCATATAATAACTCGGAGGGGGAAAACCTAGTTGAGGCCCGAGGTACCTCCCAGATAGCAAACATAAGATAGGGCAGTAGAGTGTCCCAATCCTTCCCGTCCTGGCTTACCACCTTCCTTATCATAGCCTTGAGGGTTCGGTTAAACCTTTCTACCAACCCATCAGTCTGCGGATGGTAAACTGAAGTTCTCAGGGTATATATATGGAGCAGCGTACAGAGGTCCTTCATTAGCTTTGACATAAATGGGGTTCCTGGGTCTGTTAATATCTCCTTTGGTAGCCCCACTCAGGCAAAGATCCCCACCAGTTCTTTGGCTATCATTTTAGAGGCTGTGTTCCGCAGGGGGATGGCTTCTGGGTAGCGAGTAGCATAGTCCAAAACAAGAAGTATATATTGGTGGCCTCGAGCCGTCTTCTCCAGGGGTCCCATTAGGTCCACGGCTATTCGCTCAAAGGGGACCTCTGTGATGGGAAGGGGTACTAAAGGTGCCCTCAGGTGGGGATGGGGACTGTGCAGCTGACGCTCTGGGCAGGACACACAGTACCTCCGCACTTCTTCATGTACTCCGGGCCAGAAGAACCGTCATAGGACTCGTGCCAGGGTCTTCTCTACCTCCAAGTGCCTGCCAAAAAGATGACTATAAGCAAGACTTAATACAGCATTCTGGTGTTTTTGAGGTACTAGGATCTGCTGTACCTCCTGCCCCTGTACTGGTGCAAACCGGTATAAGAGATTCTTCTTCATTATGAAGTAGGGTCCTGGTCCCTGGGTTTTCCCTTCCATGGCAACCCCATCTATTTCAGTCACCTCCTTTCTAATGTTGTCGTACCTTGGGTCTTCAGCCTGGTCCCATCCAAAATTTCCTCTTCCGGGGCTAATCTGCCCAAGATCTAGGGGCCCAGTCTCTGTTGCCTCTACTGGTTCAGAAGCGTTAGGGTGGGGGTCAGACTCAGGTGCTTCTCTCTCCTGGGTGGCCTCCTTTTCAGCTGCTTGGGTCTGCTCAACTACGAGAGCAACCTTCTGGCTTTGGGCCAGTATTCAGGTTCCCAAGGCCTTAGCTGCCCTCCTTTCCCTTTTTGACTTTCTACCTTGTCTGGGAATGGAAGTCCACTGGCCCGCTCAGTCAATGTAAAATACAGCCAGACAGGGCCCGCCCTCTACTCTGGGTTCCAGCCGAGGGCCCTGTGGATTGCAGCTGTCTATAGAGCTTCCTGTACCAGCTGCATGACAGCTACAACTCCCTGAGCTACTTCCCCATGGCCTCCTCCAAACACCTTCTTTATCCTCACCACAGGACCTTCCTCCTGGTGTCTCATAATGCTTGTACTCCTTAGTACGCCAGCAGCACACCCTCTCATTCTCCGCTCCTTGCACCTCTTGCTCCCAGCTCCTCACACACACTTCCTCTCCTCTGGCTCCCCGTCCCTGACTGGAGTGAGCACCTTTTTAAACCCAGGTGCCCTGATTAGCCTGCCTTGATTGGCTGCAGGTGTTCTAATTAACCTGTCTGCCTTAATTGGTTCTAGCAGATTCCTGATTACTTTAGTGCAGCCCCTACTCTGGTCACTCAGGGAACAGAAAACTATTCATCCAGTGACCAGTATATTTGCCCTGTACCAGATTCCTGTAGCCCACTGGCCTGGGTCTGTCACAAAGTTCATAATGAGATGGCAAGCCTGCTGTACAGGGAATAATTAAAGAGTCAAACAGTCCCTGGGTTGAGGAGGTTGTTTTGCTGATGTTTACTGGGAGCTCCTCCCGAGTGTGGGGGGCAGAATGGGAGGAAGCACGAAGCGGCTTGTTTGAAGATTTAACAAGAGAGTGATGGTGGTTAGCATCATGGGCCATGTAACTGCGAACACTGTGTGCCCTGCAAACTGCCCCGTCTGCAGGCACTGCCCCTGGAGCTCCCATTGGCTGTGGTTCCCAGCCAATGGGAGTTGCAGGGGCACTGCTTGGGGCACGGGCAGCGTGTGGAGCCTCCTGGATTTCCCTATGCATAGAAGCCGGATTGGGGATGTGCTGCTGCTTCTGCGAGCCACACGGAGACATGGCACTCGCGTTTTTGTTGCACTTATCTGGACTCTCTGCAATTGGGCCACATCTTTCCTGAAAAATGGTGCCCAGAACTGGACACAAGACTCCAGTTGAGGCTTAATCAGCACGAAGTAAAGCAGAAGAATAATTTCTTGTGTCTTTCTTACAACACTCCTTCTCTTACCTCCATATTACAAGTGACGAACAGATGCAAAGGAAGACTAAACCCAGGTGTTTTGAAGGTATTTAGGCCACATAAATCCCATTGATTTCAATGGGAATTAGGAACTGAAATCCCTTTAAAAAATTGGGCCCAAAGTGACTTGCTCAAGATCACAAAGGAAGGCTGCAGTGGGGGCGGAATTTAAACTCAGACCCCTCAAGTCTTAGGCGAGTGCAATAACCTCTGGCATCCTTCCTTTCTCCTGTGTGTGTCTAAGAACGTGTTTCTGTCTATCTAACCCAAGACATAAGCATGTCTCTGTCTATCTAGCCCCACAGAAAAACACCCGTCTGTCTAGTGTCTACCTGTCTGTCCCCGAACAGAACCATCTGTATGACTATCTAGCTATAAAAACACCTCTCCATGTTCACCTCACTTTATTTAATTGTACAGTGATTTGGGGGGGGCAGTGGGAACTGAGATAATAGTGGTGACAAATGGAAATAATTACAGTCTGAGAATCTCCTCTTTATATCATCTGCCAAGTTAACCAACGTAGTTCAAAAGGTATTGGAACAAGCAGGGTGAGGTGTCTATATTGCAGAAATCACATATCAGTGCATAAAGGAGAAGCTGTAACACACTTACTGGGCACTGTTTTTTAAGGGAAATGGCGCCTTCCTTCATTATCAGGTTCAAGTTCCATTTCCATATTGTTTTCTCCTGTAAGTCACATGATGACAGAAATTTCTGCACAATGACTTTATGTGCGAGAACTAGCTCATATCTGCACTCCAGTACTGATCAGAAAAACCAGTCCCCATGTTTACATACAGAGAGGAATAATTTTCCAGTGTATTGTCCTCCTCAGGGCGTCCTTCACCTCCTTGTTCCTCAAGCTGTAGATCAGGAGGTTCATCATGGGGATCACAAGGGTATCGGACACGGCCACAATTTTCTTCCAGTCCATTGAGCTGCCAGATGAGGGTCGTGAATATGTAAAAATCAGGGTCCCATCTAAGAAGGAAATGACAGTCAGGTGGGAGGCGCAGTTGGAGAAGGCTTTGTGGCTTCCCGACGTGGAGTGAATCCTCAGCATGGCAAAGATGATGTAAGTGTAGGAGATGAGGATGGTGAAAATGGTGCCCATTGTTTCTATGGCTGAAAAGAGAAAATGCACTCGTTTCTTGATGCGAAAGTCAGAGCAGGAGATTTCTTGGAGTGGGTGAATATTGCAGAAGAAATGATTGAGGACAGTGAAGTGGCTGAAGGAAAGACTGAATACAGTACATGTATGCAGAGCGGCATTGACATAGGCGCATAGGGAAGATCCAGCCACCAGCTGGAAGCAAACTTTCTTGGACAGGATGACATAATAAAGCAATGGGTTGCAGATGGCCACAAAGTGATCGTAGGGCATCACAGCCAGGAGGTAAAACTCATTGTTGGCACAGAAGGAGAAGAGGAAAATTGAACCACACACCCAGGGAAAGAAATGTCTTTACTCGTCACTAGGGAACTGAGCATCGCCTTGGGGGCAATCACAGAGGAGGAGACAACATCTAAGAGTGACAAGTTGCTGAGGAAAAAGTACATGGAGCTGTTTTGGGAATCAACGCTAATCAGCACAATCACCCAGACATTCCCCACTAGTTTGCAGAAATAAATGGCAAAAAAGAACACAGAGGATGTTTTGCAGCTTTAGACTGTCAGTTATTCCCTGGAAAATGAAGCCAGTCACTCTGGTGCAGTTTCTGGGAGCCATTTCTCCTGTCACTGTGCTCTGTGTCAAAGAAGAGGGGATAGAAGCAATGGGTACCACAACAATAAATCTGATATACAGTGGAGACTTGTGTTATCTCTTAAGAGATGCCGAAATAATGGAAATTTAATTTAGTCATAAATTCCAAAGCCCAAAGGAACCATTTTGATTATCTAGACCAGTGAATTTTTTTCTCATTTGTGGATGAATCCAAAATTTTGAATGGAGGTGGAAATTGTAGACATAATCTGTGGACCCCTAGGAATCCACGGACCACAGGTTGAAAAGCAGTGTTCTATAATAACAACCACCTTTGGAGGACCCCTTAGATATAGTCTGTGGATCCCAAAGTGTTCGCAGGGGATAAATTCAACACCCCCAATCTAGTCTAATTGCTTGTATAACACAGGTCATAATTTTTTTCCACTATTTTTCATTGTAAATTAGAGCATATCTTTTAAAAAATCATCCAATCTTGAATTAAAAATTGTCCTTAAACTGAGTATCCACCACGACCCTTGGTAAATCATCACTCCCTGTTAATAGAGGCTTTTTATGTCGAGCTGGTCAAAATTCCCACCTATCCCTTGGAAATTTTTGAGCTTTTATGAATAAAACCCCAAATCCAAACTATTTTGGCGCTGGTCTATTTTGGCTGAAATCTGAAGTATTTTGGTTTTGAAATGGAGCAACTGGGAGATGTAGTCGAACCAACAAGACTGGCCTATAAAAGAGAATGGAAGCCTGAGGAAGTTCAGCTAGACAGATCAACATGTGGACTGCTCAGTGTTGAAGGTGTTTGAGATCAGGTCAGAGAAACACCCATCGGGATATTTACTTGGTGTTACTTGGTCCTGCCCCAGCATGGGGAACCTGACTTGACTCCATGAGGTCCCTTCCACCCTACATTGCTAGGACTCCCTAATAACAATATTTGTATTGATTATTGTTATTTTCTTTTATTTGTTGTAAAATGCTGACATTTCCATGGAAAAGTTCAATGCAAAAGAGATTTGTTTGTTTTTGTGGGAGGAGGGCAATTTTCATCTATTTCCTAGGAATGTAGGGTTCCCATTCACTGTAGGGGGTCTGATCCAAAACAGATTGACGCCAAGTGGAGTTTTTCCATTGATTTCAGTGCACTTTGGATCAGGCTATTTGTTAATATCAGATTTAATCATCTTTCCAGCTAGCAGAGCGAGAAGCAAGGAAAGGTAACACTCAGTGTATTTGAACCTTCTGCACTCCCTAAAGGAGGAGACCTTCAAGGCAAAAAGATTAGTAAAGTTCACACCAAATTATAAAAGTACATGAACTCAAAGAAGAAAAAACACGTCCTCTTTTACTGAACTATTCAGTATGAGATTCTGAATGCACTGAAATCGGGAAATTGAAAGCAGGGTCTAAAATCCCAAGATGTTTGTGACAGCTTAACCTGCCTTTAACTGATGAGTAGAAACAACATCTCTAACAAAATGGCATAACCAGTCCACTGGCCAGCCAGTCAATGCAAAATACAGCCAGACCCACCCAACCATCTCTCTAAGTGGGCTCCTACCCAAAATCTCTTTAAAGGTAAAGTTATGGAGTCAAATCCTGAGCTGCTATAAACTGGAATAGCTGGTGGACTTTTCATTTGAGCACTTTAATACTTTGAGATCATTTTGGGTTAAAGTCTTGCAACTAAAAACTTAAAACACGGTAAACAATATATTTGCATGAATATTCAATCATTTCCCTGAGATATGCATCTTTTGCGCAAACTGGTCTTCTTTGGCTGCTTTTTATTACAGTTCCTATTTTTTTCAGATTTGCCCATCTATGGTTATGAACAAGGTCACCAGTAACAAAGTTCTTGCATTTCTCCATGAGACTAAGAAACAACAAAGATAGGAATCAAAATTTCCATATAGAAATGGAAGCATAAAGTCACACTCATCTGGAAGCCCCATTTCCTAGTAATGTGGCTATTTTGGTACTAGATTTCTACAATTCTTTACCTTATCAATGTGAAAAATTAAAATGCATGTGCATGCGCGCACACACACACGTTTCAATTGTCCTGTTTGGACTAATCAAGTTTCACCATAATAGGAAACCACCAGAAAACATCATGGAGAAAAAAACATTATATTAAACAGATAATTGAAAAGATAAAGGATTTTTTCCACAAAATGGAATATTAATATATTATTATATCTGCTATCATTTACAGGTTTCAGAACTGATCCTAAAACATCATCAACTCTTACCTTGTTGTAACAACGCAATATCCAGAACACTTTCAAATGCCGTGTTCCCTCCTAACTGTGATGTAATGTGGGATAGAAAATAAATTAATTCAAGAATCATTTTCAGGTAGAAAGAGCCAAAATTGCTAGTAAAGTGAAAACATCTCATCTGTAAGTGAATCCCACTAATACTGTAGCTATTTCGAGAAAGTGAACTGAATGACAATGGCAGCGAAAAAGAATTACTTTAAAAAGAAGAAGGTGAGCGTTTTGGAATTTCCAAAGGCTGCTTGCTTCAAAGCAATGGACAGTTGCAAATGTTTGTGTTTGTTTCCCAACTCAGCATTTTAGAAATGCCAACCACAAACAATGCAAAGTCAGCAATTGCAAATATAACTTTCTTCTTAAGAAACTAAAAGGCCAGGTGTCACCACAGCCACCTGATCTATGGCAGGTGGATGCTTGGAGTGGTAGATTTAAGCCTCATATTAGCACTCTAGCACCTTTCCATAATTAAACCAGGAGCTATGCTATTTATAATAAGTCAAATAAAACCACAAACTAGGAATAAACTCTGATTATCTTCAATAACCAGCATTCTTGTTGAAATCAGTAAGATTATGTTGACAATATTTCACTTTATATTAACTGAGGAGATATGAATGAAGAGCAATGTTAAGCAGTGAGAGTTGAATTAAAACGATGGGTGAGACCCTCATGCCTGCTCTGGCTTCTTGCACAGCCGAAAACTGGAGTTCTGCAGTGGGGAAGCAGAGGCAGCAAGTGAGTTTGGAAAAGCTTCAACCTCCAAAGGAAAGGACCCTAATGAATACTAAGTAAAACATCTCTCTCCCTCCCATGTTCACATGCAGTATCTTATCATCCTGTACAACCTACGGCTACAAATCTCTATAATTTACCATCAGTGAGTGGAGACAGTGGGAGGACCAGCCTGTCTTCAGAAGATAGTTCTTTGGCAGAGTCATAAAACAGCTTCCTAGAGAATACCCACTGATCTCCACCTAAAGGGCCACAATGAATTGCAGGTCAAACAGCATCAAGAGAGATGGTTCCCTTGGAAGCTGGGTGGGTCCAGATGTTCCTGTTCCTTCTTGCGCTTCAAACTAAGAAGAAAACTCAACTATGCAAGAGAGATTTCATTCCATTATCGGTGTGTATCCATTCTGAACCCATGAGACCGTCCATGGGAGCAGAGAATGGTGCACTGGGAAAGCCAGTGCTGCCCATTCCATACTGTACTGTCTTTTTTCACAATCTTCTCTCTCAGGGCTGTCGACTGGGAATATTTCACCAGCACAAAACCCACTCTGGGAAATTTTAAATGAAAATGTTTGATATGCAAATAAGTGAAGCACATTTTTAGAAATAAAAAGAAAAAAAGAAAAAGCCCTCCATTAAACAAGATTCTTTGAAACCAAGGGGTCTTGCCCCAGCATAGGGAGCCTGACTTGACTACATGAGGTCCCTTTCACCCTACATTTTCATCTTCATATGCACAGCGTATGAAATCTTTTAACTCAGTACAGCACAATGGACCAGACACTCAGTTGGTATCAATCACCGTAGCTCTGCTGATGCTGATGGATCCTTGACAACTGATGCCAGGTGACGCGCTATCCTGATAGTCCCAAACTCTGACATGCAGCATTCAGGATAGCATTCAGCAAGCCTCCATCTTCACTTTACCAGATAAAGGTTAAGAGCAGACAATGGCTGGAAGTTGAAGCTAGACCAATACACAGTGGAAATAAGGCAAGGAGCATTTTTAACATCAGAGTTTGGAGCAATTCACTGAGGGTTGTGCTGGATTTTCCACAACTGGCCTATTTTAAAATCAAGCTAGGGTGTTTTACTAAAAAATCTGCTCTAATTCCTATGGGAATTATTTTGAGGCACATTCTATGGCTGAAGTGAAACAGAAAGCCAGACAACAGTGGTTTCCTCTGAGCTTGGAATTAATCTGTGACTCGCTGGGGGCGTTTGGAATTTGACCATTTTGCTTCCCTCTGCCTCCTTCCGTCTTGTCCCTTCTTCTCAATTAGATAACAGGCCACCAAAAAAGCCTGATTTCCACCCTGTGCCCCTTCCATTAGTGCTGTAAGCTGAAGGGCATTGTGATTTTCGAGTGAATTCAGCCAGTCAGTGCTAACTCTCCACAGGTGATTTGCATAAGTCAGTAAATGAACCTGCAGGTTTCTGTGGGAGCGATGCCCAAGGCAGGGCTCAGGCTTTGGGTTTATGCTCAGGGTTAGTGGAGTTAGGGAGCAACAGGTGGCTGAGTTACCTCTGGTGTCACAATGTTACTGCTCAGGTTCCTCTGCCTGCTGCACCCCCTGGCCAGTGACTGGCAAGGGGAAGGTTTTGTGGATTTGAAACTTAGAAACCGGGAAGTGCAGAAGAGGAATGGCTTAGACACTTTGGCAGTAAAATGTAGGTTTTGTGGCAATATCCTGTGCAATTGCTACTGGATCCGGGACGGAGACAGCATTCCTGCCCCTCCCACCACCTCTTAGCTGGGCCTACATAAAAGAGACCAGGTAGAGTTTTGCACACTTGTTTGTTTAAGACTGAGCAAATAAGGCCCAACAAATTACTGCTAGGATGAATTTTCCTGCCTCCCCTCCTTGACTAGAATACAAGCAGTTTCTGATTCTCTCAGATGAAGTAGTTCTTCTAAAATCAAGGGCAAGACCAATCAATGGCTTTTTCACAACCCCCCCCAAGACATTTTTTTTTTATTTAAACTGGGTTTTTAAAATTTATATTGAAATTTTTTTTTAAACCTATCAAGTATAAAATTTGAAACGATGACAAGTGATATTAAGGCCTCTAGTTGCTCCAGCCTATTAAAGTAATTTAAATAAATACATACATATATGAAGAAGTCCATGTTTGCTGCCAAGTGTCAGAGGAAGTCAAAGCACTGAACTGTTGGAAGTCATTGCCTAAGCACCTGGGGGTCCAGAAGTTATTGAAACACTCAGCCAGATTTTGGCAGCACTAGCCTCTTCTGTGGGTGCAGAAAGAATATTTTCTTCATTCCAGCTGATGCAGCTACTTCATTCAAATGTAAGAAACTGATTGGGAGCTGAAAAAGGATGAAGGCTTTTTTCCTCCTTGTAATATATGAATAAACGCTAGAGAGGAGGAGATGTGAGCTACTACTGCTAAAGTCTGGAAGGACATTATGAGCAGGAACAATCCGTTCAGTGCACAAACTAGAGATACTTCTTTACCTCAGTTTATTTGAAATGAAAACAAATGGTTCAGTCAACCTTTTTGTTGTTATGTCTTCTGCAAAACCAGCAAGTCAACACATTTTAATGGATCCCTATTCCTAGAATTCTAGAAGACTAGGACTGGAATGACCTCAGGAGGTATCTAGTCCACTCCCCTGCTCAAAACAGGACCAACTCCAACTTCATCATCCCAGCCAGGGCTTTGTCAAGCTGACCTTTCAAAATTTGTAAGGATGAAGATTCCACCACCTCCCTAGGTAACCCATTCCAGGGCTTCACCACCCTCCTAGTGAACTAGTGTTTCCTAATAGCCAAGCTAAGCTTTCAACAGTGCAACTTGAGACCATTGCTCCGTGTTCTGTCATCGGCCACCACTAAGAATTTCATGAGACTCAATCTCTCATTAAGAAAATAACTCAAAAATACAACTACAAAACATTTGGAATGAAATCAATCCACCCTGACCTGTAGTGTCTGGGAGTGTGGGCCTCAGAGGCTAGACTGAGACCCTCATTGGCTAGAACCACCCAGTAAGCCAGTAACAATATACAATCCTGTTACCGTCCAAGCCACAGTAATCCAAGGAACAGCTGAGGGCTGCAGGAGACAGAGGGATGCTGAGAAGGTCTAACTCATGATTGCCAACCCAGAGATGTGTTATTGGCTTTGGATGGGGGACGAGGAGCAAATCCGTCAGTCACTACAACAGGTCACACTCAGAGCCAGGGAGACTGGGAATCGAGTCCTGCTGGCACTTCCCAGCTCTGGCTTTCTGGAGGAGGAGGAAGACACCAGCTCCCCTAGCTGACCCTGAGGCATATTCTGGGCCCAAATGGAGGTGGCCCCCGGTACAGCTATGGAGTGTCCCAGGAGCATTCCGCTAGTGGCATTGTATTGTTTTCACAGCCAGTTTCGATCTCTGGCTTCTATCCCTTGCCCTGCTGGCAGGGCATTGTGCGGCACCCGTTGCAGGCCACCTGGGTGCAGGAGATCGAGGAGGGTGATGGGAGGAGCAACCCTGAGCATCTGCCATCCAGCTCCATCCGATCTAGAGCAAGTAAGTGGAGTTCTCCAGAGCCATCCCCAGTGTGGTGGGAATATCCCACCACTAGGACTCCCAGCCCGTCCCTTCTCAGGGTTTGTTCCCCAGGTTGAGGGTTCCTGTGCCCGGGGGTGGGATGTGTCGGGAGGAGAAATTGTCTCAGCAGAGGGGAGGTAGGCAGGGGAGCAGGCAGGCTTGTTAATGAGAGGCTGCTTTGAAGCCAGACTCCTGGCTGCTCCCCACTCAGTTCCAGGATGGAGCGAATAAGGCTGATGCTCAGGAGGAAGGCCGGGCAGGTGGCTCCAGAGCCAGCAGGAAACATCAGCCAGCCTTCCCAGGAGGAGAGCGGCTCCTCTGTCCCCGAGGGCGGGGAAGAGGCTTGTGTCCAGGAGAAAGAGAGGAGCTGCGTCTCATGCTGGAGGAGGAGGAAGATACCAGCTCCCCTAGCTGACCCTGAGGCACCTTCTTGGCCGAAATGGAGGTGGCCCCGGGTCCAGCTATGGAGGAGAGAGCCAGGAGAGGGCAGGAGCCAGGGAAGGCAGCTCTGGGGCTTCCTTTGCAGGAAGCCAAGGAGTCAGGAGCTGCGCCCCAGGGCCCAGCAGGAGCTGTTCACCACCATGGCAACTGAGAAGCCCTGCGCCAACCCAACCCTGGCCCCAGAGGAGCCTCCTGCCAGCCTCACCTTGGCGACTGCGGAGCGTCCCGCCAGCCCCTCCTTGGCCATCAAGGAGCCTCCCGGCAGCCCCACCCTGGCCATCGAGGAGCTTCCCACCTGCCCAGAGCAGGAGTTGAGTGACTGCCCGACAAACACCAGCAGCCCCGCATACTCCTGCGGGGCCAGCAGCTCCTCCGTGGGGTCTGGCAGCTGTGAGTTTAAAGGCTCCCTCTCTGGAGGTGAGGGGAGACCCAGGGGAAAGGGAGAAGGACTGGAGTGGTGGGGGACTAGTAACACCCTGTGCCCATAGGCTCGCCAAGGCGCTGGGACTGACCCATGTGAGCCCCACTAACACCAGTGGGGGTGGCACAACCACGCCCCATGGTAGGGGATGCTAGGCGGAGTCGGGGAGCTCCAGCCTCCCCTGATCATGTTGGTGGGGTGGGGGCTGACTGCCACTGGGCCCTGACGCTGATGGGGCTGAGGGTGTCTCTAGGAGGAGCAGGGTGGGGCCCTCGCTGCCATGGGGCTCCTTACAGAGAAAGGGGAAACAGGGAGCCTTCTCTGTCCACTGCATCCCCCCAGCAGCAGAAGGGATTAAACTGTCTCCTTCTCTCCCTGGTGCAGACACCCCCAGTGCCCAGGTGATGTGGGCTGAGAAGGAGGAGCAGGATTTGTCCTCTGAGGAAGATACCATCATGGTGATCCAGCAGCACCTCCAGGGCAGAGCTGAGGTATAAAAATCCCTCAGCTGCGCTGCCACCAAGTCTGTCCTGCTCTTTGTTCCATCCCCACCCAGGCAGGGGGTCTTGTACCAGAGAATCCCTCACCCCCAATGTGAGGACACATCTCCTCTGTTATCTGGAACCCCAAAGCAGGGACATGTGTGCCACACAGGCCAAGGTCCCCGCAGACACTGTCCAAGTTACAACCCTTGTCTGTGCAGGGAGACACTGTGTTTCGGGAAGGTGGTGACTGTCCCTGTCCAACTCATGGAGGTCCTGAGCCCTGGAGCTGGTTTGGAGCAGGCCCTGCACAGAGAACTGCTAAGAGCAAGGATTGACAAGGCAGCAGGCACCTGGCCATGAACCCTTGCTAAGTGTTCCTGGAGTGATGTGAATGGGAGAGGCCAGGATGTGCCTTTTGAGTCTTGCCAGGGCTCCTGGAGAATCCTCCTAATTGTCCCCTGACTGGTGTAGCCCCATGTCCCATGACTGATGGGTGATCCCTCTGCGCAACCGCTATTCGCGGAGCCTGGACACCTTCCTCAGAGGCCAGCTAACAGAGACCCCCACCATGGAGAAGCTGTAGCACCTCTTGGAGGTGAGTAGAATGGACGGTCTGGGGTGGAATTTCCCCTGAACCCTGTGGGAGGGCAGCAAAGGAGACTAGAAGAGCCACGTTTCCATTGTGTCCTCCCAGCTTGGACCCAGCCGGCCACACTTTCCCAGAGCTGCCAGTGCAAGGGGAAGGAGCTGGGACTGTCAGCCAGAGCTCTGCACGGTTGCATTAAGCACTAACAGTGAGCACCAGGCCTGGCTGGGGCCTGAGAGACTGAAACCCCTGCGAGATGCAGGACATGGACCGCTGAAAAGTCACTGGCTCCTCTCTAGGGAGACCCTAAGATACAGGAGGAGCCTCAGGGAATCAGCACTTGTGTCCTAGGGACACTGCAGTTCCTGGAGGGAATGTCCTCATGGCCGCTCCATCCATCCTACCAAGGCCTTTGCAGCTGGGGTCTGCGGTCCAGGGCATGTGCCTTGATCCTGACGTGCTGTTCATGGATCAGGGGTTCAGAGCAAATAGACCAGCCCCAAGACTGACCATTGTCCCAGCCTGGAGAGACAAGGAGCTTGTGCCCAGCAAGACGTGGGCAGTGTCATGAACCCCCTTTTCAAGCTCTGCGACCAGGGCTCGGCTACTCCACCCTGAGCACAATGTCTCAGCCACTTGGGGAGGGGGAGAGGCTGGTTTGTAGAGCATGTATGCCTGCCCGCTAACCGTCCCCTGCCTCCTTCTCCTGCAGCACATCCATCTCTCTCTCCAGTCAAAAAACACCCAGGAGAGAGCCAGGACCGTACAGACCAGCGCGGCCATGCTCCAATTTGCCACCTCCCTGCCTGGATCTGACGTAAGTGACCTCTGACCCCAGCATCCTGTAGAGTCAAGTTCCTCATCTCCTGGCTAATTGGTCCCCCCTGGGTCTGTAAGGGACTGCGTTCCATAGGCTGCTGGCTGGCAGGGTCATGCTTGGCCTCAGGGCCCTTGTTATTCTGGAGCAGCGAGGCAGCAAGTGCTCAGAGAGGGCTCTTGCCCTGCTCCTTTTGCTCCGAGCTCCCTTGGGGGCAGAGAGGAACAAGGATCTCGCTCCTCTCCCCCAGCACCTCCTACAGAGGGAAGGGAGCAGCGCTCAGGTCCAGGGGCTCTGGGGAGCTGAAGGGAGAATGGTGATGGATTCCCCTCTCCTCCTCCTTCCACCAGACCTCTTCCGACTTCTCCAAGGCAGGCGAATTCGTGTTGCAGCTGGGTCTCTACATATCCCACCCAGTCAGTGACATCAGTCGGCAAGCCAGGGGTGGGATATATTGGCTGCAGAGGCTCCTGCTCCAGAAGAGGGGTAAGAAACGCAGCTGGCCAATGGGACCCCATGGAAACTAGCCTCTGGGAGACTAGCTCCAGCTGGCCATTGAGACACCTCTAGAACTAAGGCCTCTCTGCTTAGACCTGCTGTAGCAGGGAAGAGGAACCCCAATAGAAAGAAGGCCCCTCCTTTAAGACTCCCTCAGCTGGGCAGTGGGACCCTACAGAAAGAAGCCCCCTCCTCTGAGACCAACCCCAGCTCAGATGATGACTCTTTCTCTCCTCCTCTCTCTGAATTAGGGAGATGAGTGCGAAAGTGCCAGGGAAATTGGCTTCTTTATCTCAGAGCCCGGCTCTGTCCCCTAGCCCAGGGAAATCAGCCCACCCCCATACGGGGCAGCCAGGGGACAGGAACGGAGCTATTGAGACACATGGAGGGAAAGAGCCCATCATGAGGGCAGGGGCAGGGGCAGGAACAGGCACCACAGGGGACGGACACAAAGCTTGTAGGATGCCACCAGTCGGGTAACCAGGGCCAGATCCTGACTTCAGTGGGTGTGGGGGATTCTCAGTATTAGACATCCCCATAAACAGGCACCCACTCCCAGAGCACAATGACCATAAGGGTCACATGATTACTGTGATGGCTGAAACAAATCCCCCTTCTGGTACTAACCCGCCTGGCATGGACCCTGCAATTCCATTGGGCTGTGCATGCCATGAGGAGCCTGGCCAGTGTGCACCTAGAAGGAAAGAGGCACTGAATGAGGAAAGCCAAACCTCCCCAATGGGTGTGTCTTTGTCCCCCAGGGCTCAACACCAGAGAGGCACCAGATCTGTGGTGCTGGGACGGGCTCCAGGACCCCGAGCGCCTGGGATATAGAAACCTGGCCAGGGTGGGAGAGGTAAGGACTCTCCGCCAGTGCATTGCAGCAGCTCAGGTGTGGAGCTGTCTCCTGCTGCAGGGAGTGTGTCATGGATACAGGGCAAGAGCCTGCTCCTTATTTGCACAGAGTATGTGAGGCTCCTGGGAATGTCCGTGGGGTGAGGTGTGGGAATGAACCCAATCAAAAAGACCCTGAATGTCGAGCAGGTGGGTTTCAGGAGCTATCACTGCTGGGAGCAGTAGGGGTCCTGCGTTGTCTGTGTGAGCTGGGTTCCAGAGCGCGCAGACACATTCCTAGCATCTCATGGCACCTACGGTGAATCCTGCTCCATAAGAGCAATTTGAGGTCTCAGTGCCTGCAGCCTCTTACTGAAGGGGGTTCCTGGTCCATGGGACCCCAAAGGTTGGCTGCCCCAGGACTCTTCTTCACCTTGTGAGACACTAGAGGGATTTGGAGCCTGGTTCTGGGCCATTGCAAGTGCTCTGGTTCTTCTGGTTTTAGGTCTTCGGAGAGATATTCACTGAAGGCCAGAAGAGCAGTTTCCTCCAGGCGGGGCTGCTGGCCATCCACCACCCCCTCCTCCGTGTCAGCCAGGTTGGCCTGGTGCTGACCTATTCCATCTTGGGGGAAGCCGGCCAGCTGCTAGAGGACAAGGTAACCAAAGAGGGGTCACCTGGGGAGAGACCCTCAGAGCCTTTCACCTCCAGGCCATTGAAAATCACTCCCATCCCATCCCCATGTGCTGACCAGGGAGCAAGGAGAGGGTGACCCCAGGCAGGTGCCATTGGTCTGTGCCAGCTTGTCCCTTGAGCAATTCAAAGCAGGGCTGATCCAGCTCCCCAGCAAGGCTATTTCCTAACAGGAGTCACATCAGCATGACACACTGCCATTGCTCACGCTAGGGGCTGCCAACTCCCCTAGCCACCTCTGTGAGCCTTTCATCCCCCTCCGGGCCTCAGGCCGGTTCCTAGTGCTCTGGTATCATGTTATCCCAGCCCCCACCTGCTCTGGGAGAACTGGAGGAGTCAGTCAGCAGAGGCTGCTTAAGTGCTCTATTCACCAGAGCCACTGCCCATGACATCACCTTAAGAATGGGGATCCCTTGGGGAAAGGTGTCCACTTCCTCTCTCCCCACGACACTACTGCCCAAAGCCTCCCAGCCCCTCAGCTGGAGGGAGCGAGAGTGACTGAGGGGACTCTGGGGAGCGGAGCTGGATTCTCGCTGGGTTGGGAGGTAGAACCGTTCTCGCGGGGGTACTGAGAGGAGTGGGGGCAGGAGTTCATTCCACAATGGTGGGAGAGGGGATGGAAGTCACTAGAGAAGAGACAAGATTTCGTCTCGGGGTTTGGGCAGGGGAATCCCTCCCTCAGACATGAGAAGGAAATTTTGCTGGCTCCCGGTGCTGTTAATACCCTTCGTTCTCGTGGGTGTCGGAGTCTCTGATTGATCCTTGTTCCCTTGCAACAGGAGGACATTACAGCCAACATCATGGTACAGCTATTTAACATCAAGGTCTTGGGCCAGGTGCCCAACACGCTGCAGGGGCTGTGCTCCATGGGGCAGCCTTGAAGACCCCCCATCTTCGCATGACCAGCTCCCACCCCCTGCTGCAGGTACTGCTCTGTCTCACTGTGCCTGGGGGGAAGGGCTGGGAGGAGCTGCCATAGAGCCCGCAGCACTGAGAGAAACCAAGGCCGAACACCTCGCTCTGAACACCTTGCCCCACCCCGACCCCTGGGGCTGGGGCCAGGCCAGATACTAGTTCAGAAGAATCAGGCTGTGGGGCTTGGCCAGCAATGAAAGCATCCGCAGAAGCAGGGGTTATGCTCAGGGCCGGCTTTAGGCTGATTCGCCCGATTCCTGGGAATCGGGCCCCGCGCCTAAGAGGGCCCCGCGCTTTAGGTGCCTTTTAAATTTTTTTACTTACCTTGGCTGCGGTCTGCTCCGGGGTCTTCCATGGCCCCGCTCCCCTGACCAACGCGCCGGCGGGAGCACGGCTGCCCCACAGCCCCGCTCTCTCAGCTGAAGCTCTGACCAGAGCACCACAAGCCCTGCGGCCCCGCTCTCCTGGCTGGAGCTCTGGCCGGAGCGCGACAAACCCCGCGGCCCCGGCTGGAGCTCTGGCTGGAGCGCGACAAGCCCCGCGGCCCCGGCTGGAGCGCTGGCCGGAGCGCGGTAAGTCCCGCGGCTCCGGCTAGAGCTCCGGCCGGAATACCGCAAGCCCTGCGGCCCCGCTCTCCTGGCTGGAGCTCCGGTTGGAGCACGGCAAGCCCTGTGCCCCCGGCTGGAGCTCCGGGCCCTTTAAATAGCCCCCAGAGCCCTGGGGTAGCAGGGGGCTCTGGGGGCTATTTAGAGGGCCAGGGTTCCAGCTGCCTCTGCCACCCTGGTCCTTTAAATAGCTGCTGGAGCCCCGCCGCCCCTATGCATTCCCCAGGGCTCCCACGGCTATTTAAAAGGTCTGGGGTGGGGTAGAAGCAGGGGAGTCCCAGCCCCTTTAAATAGCCCCCAGAGCCCTGGGATAGCGGGGGGCTTGGGGGCTTTTTAAAGGGCCGGGGCTCCAGCTGCCTCTGCTGTACCCTCTGCCCTGCCCGCACCAGCCCCGCCCCCTGCTGTCTGCAGCCAGCTCTGCACTCCCTGCCCACAGCTAGCCCCTACCAAACCCCCTGCCCTGTCTCCAGCCAACCCCTGCCACACACCCCTGCCCGCACCAGCCCTGCATTGCCTGCCCTGCCCTGTCTCCAGCCAACCCCTGCTGCACCCCCCTGCCTGAAGCCAGCCAGTCCCATACTCCTGTCTCCAGACTTGCCAATGCCTGCTGCACCCCTCGTGACCCTGCCTGAAGCCAGCCTGCCCCACACTCTCCTGTCTCCAGCCAGCCCCGCGCCACTTGCCCTGTCGGCAGCCAGACGCTACCTCCAGTCAGCCCCTGCCCTGCCTCGAACCAGCCCCATGTCCACTGCTGCCCTGCAGTTCCCAGGCCAGTAACCTGCACACCTGCTTCAAAGAGGGGGGCAGGAAGCAGCGGGAACCCACACATGTGCACATCCCCAGGGAGTGGCGGGGACCCACACATGTGAAACGGCAGTCATTAATAACCAATCAACAGCATATATGATGCAATGTACATAATATACAATTTTATTATTTATATAGTTATGGAAAGTAAATAATACGTGGAAGAAATGGAAGGGGTTTTTTTACACTTTTTTCTTTTTAAGTCATCCCTGCCAGGGCCCCGCCGAAAGTGTTCGAATTGGGCCCCGCACTTCCTAAAGCCGGTCCTGGTTATGCTCAATAGCCATTGCAGTCTGGGAGGGGTGGCCTGACATGGAGCCCCTCCCCCATCGTCACTGCTCAGACCTTCCCATGGCCCCTATCACTCCCAACGCAGCGAATGTCCAACCATCCCCCACCTGGGGCTCAATCCACTCACCTGGTATCTGAACCCTTCCCAGCCAGGAATGAAACTCCCCTCGAACACCCTGGGGCAGGGGAGAATCCTCCATATCTGGCAGGTGGGAACTGAGACGCAGAGGAAGGGCTGTGGGCCTGGTCACACAGTCCTGGGTGTAGTTCTGGGAAGTGGATTCGGTCCCAGCCTAGAGCCTTTCCCCCAGGGGCACCTTCGCTTTCTGCCCTTTATTCTCCCCTCCGGCTAGGGACTCTGTGAATGTGAAATGAACAGGGAGGGTGACGGGGTCCTGGCACACAGCCTGGATGGGAGCTCCCCTTGGCCTGGACCCCAGGCTCAGAGACATCTTTGTCATCCCGCTGTCCTTCTGTTATTGCTAGGAAGGGAGTCCCCCAATGAGGGGTCTCCAGGGCTTCAGTAAGTCATCCTCATTCCTGCCTGCATGTACCCCCTGCCCTGCTCTTCCCTGCCCTGCCCTGCCCTCCGGTTTCTCGCTGTTGACTCTGGCTGGACTCTTGACTCCGGTCTCTGGCTAGGATTTTGGCGTGACCCTTCTTGGCTCCAGATTTGGGTTATGAACCCTGGCTCAGTATTCTCCTTGCCTTTCTCTAGCCTCGCTCCAGGCCCTCCACTCACCTGCTCCAGCACTGCCTCTTCCTCCTCCTGATCTTCCTCAACCCCTCCGATTTCGACTACATGGATTCGACCTTTGCGTGGATATGGAATTTGGCTCATACTTCTGACCACCTGGCTTCGACCTCTGGCCTGGACATGGACACTGGCTCTGGTTCTGCCTGGACATACTCAACACCCAGCAGCAGTAGAAAGACCCCACCATTAATCAAACCCTAACCCCGCCCCATGACCCTGTAGTCCCTCCCACCTATCACTGGAAGTCCCGCCCCATGGAGGTATTACTTTGTGGTCAAAGCAGCCATATGACGGGAAGCAAGGTGTGTTATGTGACCCCTCTAAGAACTCCTCCCACCACCCTCTACCAATCAGGATGGGGTTTGTCCCAAAAGGACCACTCCAAGAGGAGATTTGACCATTCAGGGCGAGTTCTGGGATGGGAGGGTGCCGAACCCATCTGCCAGAGCTGCAAGGGGAATCTAAAGGGCTCAGGGCTCCGCGGTGGCCAGAGCCCTGGGCTCTTTAATTTGCCCCTGAGCCCTGGGTTGATTTACAGACCCTGGGGCTCCCAGCCACAGCTGGTGCCCCAGGACTTTTAAATCTTGAGAGGCCATGCCTCTTCTGGTTGAGGCCATGCCCTCTCAGGACTCCCACAGTACCGGTAAGTCCTGGAAGTTACTTTCACCCCTGCTCTGAGCCCTTTAAATCCTATCCCCAGCCTGGCTGCTGGAGCTGTGGGAGGGATTTAAAGGGCTCTCGGCTCTACGCAGCTGTGGGAGCTCTGACCCAGGGGTAAAAGTAAGCAGGTACGGTCCAGTATGGCATAGCAACAAGAGCCAGTATGCCGTGCCGGACCACACTGGCTTCCTCAGCGGGGATTTAAAGGGCTCAGAGCTCCCACGGCTGCGGGGAGCCCAGAGCCCTTTAATTTCCCCCCACAGCTCTGGCAGCCGGGCTGGGGCCAGATTTAAAGGGCTCGGAGCTCCCACGGTGGCCAGAGCCCCAGGCCCTTTAATTTGCCCCTGAGCCCCGGGTTGATTTAAAGGCCCTGCGGCTCCCAGCTGCAGCCAATGCTCCAGGACCTTTAAATCTTGAGAGACCCCGCCACTTCCGGTTGAGGCCACGCTTCCCTCAGGACTCCGGCAGTACCAGTAAGTCCTGGAAGTTACTTTCACTCCTGTTCTGAGCCCTTTAAATCCCGGCCCCAACCCAGCTGCCGGAGCTCTGGGGGGAAATTAAAGGGCTCTGGGCTCCCCGTAGCCTTGGGAACTCTGAGCCTTTTAAATTCTGGCCCCAGCCTGGCTGCTGGAGCTGCGGGGGGCAATTTAAAGGGCTCCGGGCTCCCTGCAGCCGCAGGAGCTCTGAGCCCTTTAAATCCCCACCGAGGAAGCCGGTGCGGTCCGGCACTGCGTACTGGCTCTGGCTGGTACTCCGTACTGGCCCATACTGGCTTACTTTCACCTCTGGATTAAGTGACGGTTGAGGTCGTGAGACGTTCCATACAGCTCTGTTGGCCCAGTGCCCATGACGGAAGGTGGTACGTTCCGTTCCGCCATGACATTCATAAACACATCCCATCTTTAAGGTCCATGTCTGCTGGGAACAGACCGTGTCTGGGTCAGGGCCCGGACTAAGTCGAGCATGTTAGAACCATTCAGCACGGAGCCTTTGTACACAAAAGCCCCTTTATCATTCCATGAAGAGAGATTTGTAGCCTGGCCCAGATTCTTTAGCAATACTAATGCATTTTTCTTAGAACGCTTCTTCGCGTTATCCAGCACCTGCTGAGCAACAGAGTCTGAGGGCTTTGGCGTTTCAGAGGGGTTGGCAGTTACATTCTGTCCCTGTTCTGGTAGAAGCAGACTGATTTTCACTTTATCCTCCTCTCTCAGCTTCACCTACATTAGGCACCTTTGAAGCTCGGAGCTGTAAGGTTTAGCCTTTTAGTATTCAGGTAAGTCAGTTCTTTGAAGAACGGACTCATTTCAGCATCCAGTAAGCGAGTTGCGGTCGGTCGTTAGGCCCCCTGAGGATACAGAGGTCACCAGTGTTCTGAGCAAAGCGTCAGATTTTTCCCAACTCTCTTTAGAATACCGTTCTTTTAGCCGCACCCTCACCCTCCCAGGGACACAGCATCCATCAGTTTTCTGAATGAAGCACCAGAGTCTTCCCAAATACTGGAATATAGGGGAGCGGTGATGAGCTTATGGTTTTGGGAGAATGGTTTGTCAGTCCTTGCTGTTTTTTTCAGAACCTTTAGAGTGCATGCTCCGGGTTTATGAATGTGTGTGGTTCTGTGCACGTTCAGAGCCCCTCGAGCGCATGCTCCGGGTTTGTGAATGTGGGCATTTTCTCAGGGTTTGGTGTGGCAGTGGCAGCTGAGGAACTGGAATTGTGGTTGTGTGGTTGTTTTTTACCAGGGTCTTGTTTTGCCCTTGCGTTTGACAGATATGAAACAAACCAAATACATTTAAAAAACCCTACACCTATGCCTTGACCAGACCTCTCTCACACACAAATCAGCAGGTTTAGAAACACACCAAACAGATTTCAGCATAGTAGCTAGCAGGTTAATTTAATGCCCACAGCTCTGAACTAATAGATCCTTAAGGACTTTAGGCACCCCTCCCATAGCATACCCTGTTGTGATCTGGGGTGGGGGAACCAAGCTGTCTGCACAACTGGGCTTTTTTTTTCTTTTTTCTTTTTTTCTGTAAGTTGAAATAAATTTTTCTGTGGGTCCTTTTTACAGTATTGAATAATACTCATTTCCAAGTGGGGGGCCCTTTGCAGATATCAATGAATGTCTTGGGGCTTGGTTTTTTTTTTTAAACACGTTTCTTTCATGCTTAAAGTTTGGAGTGGGAGTGTTTTCTAGAAAGAATGACCGATAGCATTCAACCAACTCCAGGGCCATATTTAATCTGTCCAATAGTGTTCCACCAACTCCTGGGGTCATATTGAAACTGTCCAATTGAGTTCTGCCAACTCCAGCAGTTATATTTAAACTGTCCAATAGCATCTGCGAATTCCTGAGGTTTTATTTCATTTCATATTAATCAGAACTCACCATCCACCCCCTCAAATTTAACCCTATGGCAACAAGGGTAAGTAATCGCAGTCACCTTGGCTATTCAGTTGGGGGGGGGTGTGGTTAAACCCACTCAGTTCAACAGGATAAGTCAACTCTATTGTACTTAAACACATGTCTGAACAACCTGTTTGTTTTATTGTAAGCACATTTTTTAGGATTTTTCCCACAACATACATTTCAGCTTTTTGCTGTAAATGGGTCACTTTTACACACAAAACCCACAAGCGCTGGTTCTCACAAACAATTGATTTTGTATTTAAAAGACATACAGCTCCTTGAAACCCAGCCAAGATGCTCATTAAAACTTTTAGCTCATTTAAGGGCCAAAGGCCTTCGAACAGAAACACAGATAGTCACAAAGCCCTTTTCAATAGGTTTTTTTTTTTTTAATTTACAGCTACCAAGTTTTCTATCGCATGTTTGTCCCCTCACCATTCTCTAACTGAATCCTTTTAGATTCCTTACAAATAGTCTTTTCCTTAAGCAGGGATCTGTAACTTTTTGTGAGGACTAGACGGCCAATATCACGCCGTGTCATGGAAAAATGACCCTGCGTTGTGTTTGGATCAGAATCGCCCAAGGCCCCTTGATTACGAGCATGCGGGGGGGGGGGGGGACCAGCGAACTGGCGTCCCCCTGAATACAGATTTTTCAACAGGTTTTATAGCAAAAAAACACAAATAGTGATACACATGTCCTTGTTCACATGCTTGCCATAGCTGGAGAAATGCTGTGCAGTTGAGTGTAGACCCTGACTGTTTTTTAAAGAAAATGAACCTGACAATGCCTGCGATTTTTCCACTCCAGCTGTAAGCAGGTTATTTTCTTTAAAACACGGTCAGGGACTCCACTGAATTGCACAGCATTGATCAAGGTCCCCCCTTGCGCTGAATGTTCTTGGCTTAGGCACAGACATTGCACAGCATAACCTCTGGCAATAACTGTGTTTAATCAGCTTTCCAAACCCAGCTCAGCACATAGGCCCCGGAGCTTGCAGTTGATATCCACTGAAGTCCAAGTCACCCAGTCATGGGGCCATTGGGCTGGCGCACCTATGACACGGCCCTCACAATCTTCACAAAGCTTTTCCCTAAGGCAGTGCTTAAGGGCAGCATAAACAGCAACACATACAATAGTCCGCATGACTTTTTTACGCTCACGATGTGGCACTGGCCCAGTTAGTTCTACGCCAAGCCTCCTCCGAAACACCTCATGGCCATCATCCTCAGAGTCCTCTTCAACAATTTGTATCGACGTTGAGCAAAACCAAGGTGGCCCCAGTTCATCTTCCCTGCTTGATGCAACGTTGTCCAGGGCTTCTGAGCCACCTAGAAAGGCAACGTTGAGCTGTTGAGAGATTTTCAGAACAGAAACAGTGTAAGCAGCCCACTGCTTGTTTTTAGATTTACACAACCCCCGGTTCCTTACCCATTAAGAAGCCATTGCTTCTTAATCATTCATTTATCTGTGTGACATCTTTTCCGTTCACCTTGTCCACCGGTGACTCCCCCGAGCCTTAATCACATTCCATCTCTAAGGGGGTGGACAAAGAGAGGACACCATGCTCATTGGGGTGTCTCACAAGCAGTTGCGTTTTGGGTTGTGGTTCCGGTTTATTCATCAATGTCTGGGCCGAAGGGCTCCCCTCAGTCACTCCTTCCTCCTCCTCGGGACTGTCGCTGATGTAGCGCTTTCTCCGCGGATGGTCCAAGACCCTCGGGGCGAAGACAGAGTCTGAAGTTCTCACGGGGGTGGTGAAGGAGTCCATGTTTCCTCTCAGCAGCCTTTCTACAATTTCTAAAACATGTGTCCTTGGTAAGAGATGGCCTCGTCTGTCTGGTGCTGGGACTTCTGGGGTAATGGTGCTGCACTCTGATTGGCATAGGGCCTTGGGCGGAGTTCTTAGTGGGGTCATATGCCGCACTTCCTTACAGGTCACCGTGCCCCAGAATTCTCCCTGATTGGTCAAAATCTCCTCTTAGGGCAGTCCTATCGGGTCAAAACCCATCCTAATTGGTAGATGGCGGTGGGAGGAATTCTTAGAGGGGTCACATGACCCACTTCTGGACAGGTCACCCCACCTCGGAACTCACCCTGACTGGTCAAATATCCTCTAAGGGTGGTCCTTCTGGGATGAAACCCATCCTGATTAGTAGAGAGTTGTGGGAGGAGTTCTTAGAGGGGTCACATGACACACCTTGCTTCCAGTCGTGTGGCCACCTTGACCCTGGAATTAAAGCCCTCCATGACGCGGGACTTCTGGTGACAAGTGAAAGGGACTAAGGGGTCAACAGGTAGGGCTTGGGAGGGTCAAGGGGAGGGGTTAGAGTTTGATTGATGGTGGCGTTCCTGATAAATATCAAGATTACATGGATACCTTAGAAAGAAATGTGGACTCGTTATCTCTGGACTGGGACTATGACTGACCTATTGACCTACCACCTTGGCTGAAAGTTGCTTTTCCCTGTATTCACACATTGTTCGGACCAGAATTAGTGGATCTCCCTGCGTAGAAGTCATGAAAACCGGTCCTAAGAGCAGGCCCTTTCTGGGAAGAAGAAATGTGGGACTCTGCTACGTCTCTCTTTAGACAATCAGCTCCTGAACAAAGTGATCATTTGAAACCATTACCCTCTGCTGTGAATCCCACAATTGTTGGCTCACAGGAAATCTGCAAAGGTTTTCATCCAACTTCATCTGCAAGGATTTCCAATCTAACGCTCGTTTGGGCAAGGGACAAAATGGAAGACAGATATCAAAACACACTATGGACATTTTAACTGTCTGATATGCTAATTGAGCTAACTAATGGTCCCCTGACCTTGCAACACGTCATCAGTGATGTATTTGGGGACAGTGTCATCTATTCGGGTGACATACGTCTCTTTTTGGAGAACCCAGAGCAGCACGCGCAGCACATCTGAACCTAGAGAGGTTTTGGCAGCATGGTCTCAAAACAGAACTGGAAAAGCAGAACCTCCAGCCAACTCTCCACAGAGATTTTGGGGTACATCCTCTCCCCAGAAGATGTTACGATTGATCCAAATGAGGTGGAAACCATTCATAAATGGGGCGAAGTTGGAAGTCCTCAAGAAGTGCGGCGCTTCCTAGACTTCACTCAGCCTGTGAAATCGAAACGTGCTGGCTCTCAGTGATGCTTAGATGGAAAACCACACACTCCACACAGAGGTTGGAACCACCCACTCCCCGGTTGTCCTGAGGAGCCATGATTTCTCCAGGAGCTGGATAAAGGGCACCAGAATCAGTCTGTCAAAGGTAGGGGAGGATCAGGTGAGGAGAGGGTCTAAGAGAGGAGAAGCATGGGCTAGGCTCTGTATTTGGGCTTGGGAGGGATCAAGAAAAGGGACAGGGCTGTTAGAGGGCAATGTGAGGTGTGAGGGGGGTTGGAGATGGGGGCAAGGCCTTTAGATCAACTGTGCCAGAGAATCACTGGTTGAAGGGACTGAAAGCTCTGACCTGGGGCTGGCCAAAATCCTCCTCCTCAGATGGGAACATCCCAAGAGTCTGCAGAAGATCAGCCTCTGAGGTGAACATTGTGGCCCTAACCTCTCTCTTCTCTTACCTCACAGGATTCCAGCCGGCTGTTCCAATCCAGGAGGAAAACTGTGCCACCAAAGTCTCCCAGCTCCTGTGCAGTGAAGTGCCACTTAACCCCGCTGCAATGCACAGACCTTGCCCTGGCTGTCTGCACAGGGCTGAATTTCACCCCTTCAGAGTGTAAGGAAATAATTAGCTGAAGGCCTTTTTCTTTTTGGACGTCTGTCTAGTGGGAAAGAACCATGGGGATTTGTAACCTGTTTCGCTCCCATGCCTGGTGCTTCAAATGATGCAGAGATGTGCTGATGCATTGGTTGATTTCCCCACCTTTTAATCGACTCTCTTCTTCTCTTGTAACAGGTATTCTAAGGCCCCTCCGTGCGTCATATGGGCATTCTTGGGGGTGCAGATTGCATCAGACCTGCACTTGAATAAATAATAGGGAATGAAATATGCAGACACTAAAGTTCAGCAGCCAAATTCTCAGAAACCTTCCTCTTCAATGTAGGATCAGGATTTTGGTTTGAATTGATTTTTTTTTAAAAAGTGCTGAGCAGAAGCTACCCTGTAAGAAGAGGAAACAGAAGCAAACACTGAAAGACTGTTACTAAAACCAATGAACAGCTGCAGAGAGTGGAGACCCGGTAAAGCAAACAAATGAATACTGTGAGTAAATAACCTGAAAGCAAATGGGGAAGAAAACCTCATCTGGGTAATTGTGGCTCTTAGGACAAAAATCAGGCTCCTGGTATGTAGCCTGGCTGAGATCATCCCTTTTCCCTGGATCCCAGACCTGGGATTCAAATGTCATTCTCTGTGTGGTGTCCTTATATTATTCCTAGGAAAAGGGTCCACAAAGGAGGTGTAAGGATCCGGGACTCTAGTGTCTGCCAGAAGCTTCAGCTGTCTCTAACAAAGGGTTTCTGTTCCCCCAGATCTCAGCCGGAGAGCCGAGTGCTGATGGGCTAGAGGGTCCCACGAGTCGCTGTGCAGCAAGGGCAGGGTCTGCAGTCACCATGGGCCACACCCTGCGCTCCAGACAACCCAGGCTATTTCCCTGGATTGCAAAGGGGACGTTAGCTTGGGGAATCGGTGCTGGTGCCTGTGTCCACAACTGGGATGTTTTCATGAGGCTACTCGATGGTCCATGAAGCGCCATGCAAGCAAGGGGAGAATGGACATTAGAGAGCGAAGCCGGGACCTCTGCGGGGCTGCTGCAGTCGAACATCCACAGCCAGAAGAGAGACGATGGGAAACGCACTTCAATGGCTGGCCACAGCTGCAGCAGCTGTCTCAGAAAGCTCTGCTCATGCTCCAGCCAACAGAGGCAGGATGAAGAGCCACACAGGGAGATCCTGGGTTGCAATTAGCAATACATGTTTTTTTCAGTGGATTATGCTACCCTGACCGTCTATTTCCTGCAGTGTGCACATCCAGCCTCCCTGGCTGACCTCAATAGGAGTTAGGTTCTCGGTACCCACAGGACAGGGCTGGCCTTACCATGAGGCGAACTGAGGTGGCTGCCTCAGGTGCCAGACTGTGGGAGGGCACCACTAGGACCCAGAGTGCAGAAAATTGTGCCTGGTGCTGGTGCACATGTTTTCTCTCTGCTCGAGATGTGCAGAGATGGTGGAGTGCTGTGCTGCAGGAAGAAGGGCACAAGAGACATAACAGGCAGGCAGGAGAAAAGGGGAGAGGGAATAACGGAAAGCAACAGGAGCTGCAGAGAGAGAGAGGAGGAGGAGCCTCTTATGTACTTCTCGAGCACCACCAGGAGCCTGGACTGATTAACACCAGCTTGTCAGGGAGCTTCCTGTTTGCTGCTGCTTCCCTGAACCCACTTGAGGAGAACAGGCAGTCAACTGAAGTAGTAGGAGACAGTTAGGCCTTTAAGACGCTGATATCTTCCCTCACTCAGGCCCTGCTACCAGCCTGCTTATTTGTCCCATTCAAGTGAGTGTTGAGAGCCACTATAGCTGCCACAGAACAACAGCCATGAGTGAAAGAAGAAAACGCCCCTCTGGGGCAGCATTCAGAAAAAGAAAGAAAGCAAAGGCAGCTTTTCTATCTAAGTAGGAAGGAGCCCTCCTGAGGTACATAGACACAAATGTTCACGGTGAGCTTCCAGCCCCAGTGAGGATGTGAGTGGTGAGGAGATGCCTGATCTTCCAGTTAGTCAGAGTGCAGGTGACCTGGCAGCTACTGCAGCATCCTTATCTCCGTCTCAAATTGATGTAACCATGCACATTCCTGAAGAAAAGTGTAGCTCAGAGAAGAGTGTGGTGAAGGCGCAAGGAACAGCTGCTGCTGAGTTTAGTTCCTTAAGTCAAGATGGTCCAGGACTGTGGACCCACTTTAGCAGTAGCCTGAGGGACTTCCTTGTACTGCATGGGCCACAGCAAGTGAAAAACTTCATGTTCCCCAAAGACAATGAAAATAGAAGTTTCCATCCAACACATTCCTGGTGTGAAATCCCCAATGGTGACAAAGTGGAAAGGCCATGGCTTAGATACTCAATAACCCAGAATGCTGCATGCTGTTTTTGTTGCAAACTCTTCCAGTCTAATGTTCCAGCCACATTGCATTCTACAGGAACAAAGGACTGGAAAAATCTGGCTAGAAATGTGGCATGCCACGAGAAGGCAGAAAATCACCAGAGAGCATTCCATAGTTGGGAAGAGTTTGAGATGAGCCTAAGGTTAAAGTCCACCATAGATGATCAGTATAAAGAGAAGATTGCACCAGAGTTCTGAAAAGGCTCTTTGCCATTGTGAGAGTGCTTGCTACCCAAAACCTAGCACTGTGTGGCACTTCAGATCAGCTGCATGTGCCAAACAATGGAAACTTCTGCATAGAACATCCTCACCACACAAGTTCCCCAATCCACCACCCTTTCTTTAATCATAATAATAATTCATAATAAATAAATGACTATTCATCAAAAGAAAGAAAGAACATCCTAGTTCTTACATCTCCTGCTTTCTTTGTATGTGTCAGTCTTCCTTAGATCAAAGTGGCTTTGTACCAGGGAGTGTCCTTATTTTCTCTGTCTTGTAAAGCACACACTATTGACACTGACCAGATAAACAATGGTGACATCACACACACACAAAAATAACCAAACCCTTTGTCATAAAGATTGTTCTCCTCAGTAAAGCAAGCTATAAACATTAGGAAATGCACAGAGGACTAAAAGGCTGCAAAGTGAAGCACTCTCACGTAAGGAAATACCAGAATGAGCATTGCCTGTGCAATGTTAACTCTGCAAGAAATGAGGCAGGGATCCTACAGGCAACAGACTCCTTCAGTACACAACCCCAGAGCAGAAAACCCTGTGTGCTGAATAAGGAAGGGGTCCCGTGGGAAAAAATACTATGGGATCATGTCATTAAAGTCTGCATCATCCTGCAAATGCACAAGAGGACTGAATTGAGGGTGCCAGGGCAACACTTCTTTGGACATTTGCTAAAAGTTTCAAATGAAAACTCAAAAAAACTTTGAGGAAAGCGGATGCTTTCTGTGAAATCTTTAGTTTTATCAAATCCTTTTCTGACCAAATATGTATTATGGAAACTTTCCAACCAGCCCTAGTTGAGATCATTCCTCTCTTTTAACCCTACAATTTAACACCAAACCTGAGAAGGCAACTTGACCGTTCCAGTTAAGACTTCTACCCCATGTCTGCTACCTGTCGCCTCTGAGACAACATGGAGTCTGAGTCTTGAAAATAACATGCACAAGTGGATTCTTAGACAAATAACTGTTTTAAGGCTTTGAGATCCCAGCTGCCTTCAGTAAATGACACACCTTTCTATTCCATGGATGGTCAACCTACCTTCTGTCCATCACAGATGAATAAAGAGGCTTCTTTAGCCTCTTATACATGTGGATAATATAGAAGGCTGATTTCCACAGCAGCAGTTCTCACTCTTAATCTCTGTTTGTTCCTTCCACTAAAGCCAGCAGCTATAATTATGGGTTCCTTTCTCTTTCAGTCAAACAAAACTATAGGATATAATACATAATAATAGGTGTAGGGGAGGGAATTTAATCTGAGCTGACAGCCATCAGAATGCTCTGGCAGTGATGGCTCTCTTCTTTTCCAGCCTCTCCCCAGGAGGTACTTGGCTTCAATTATATTTGAGCACTTGGTGAAACTTCCTTCAATCATAAGTGTGCCCAGGAGACGACCAGACAACAGTTTACGCATGGCAATGTGGCTGGGAAGTCAGCAGCAGTGACTCCTTCCAACTGTACCTCTGTTAGTCACCCTTGTGCTGCAAGAGAAAGGCTCTTGATGAAGGATTTGGTGGCAGAAGGAAGGTTCTCTCCTCTGGACAGAGATGGCTGTTTTCCAACATTCAAAATGATGTTTGCTTTCATTTTTAAAGTGGATTTAGTTTGGTGGATGGTGCCATTCTCCCAGCCACAGAGAATGAAGTCCTCTGACCACAGAAGTGATGCAGGATTGGCAGATGCAATGCAAGGTTTCTTCACCCCTGATCCCAACCTCAATCAGAAGGTGTGTGGAGGGTGAG
Organism: Gopherus flavomarginatus; assembly: GCF_025201925.1. Taxonomy (NCBI): domain Eukaryota; kingdom Metazoa; phylum Chordata; order Testudines; family Testudinidae; genus Gopherus; species Gopherus flavomarginatus. The sequence goes on along the minus strand of NC_066620.1, from coordinate 58,710,842 downwards.
GGAGAATTCATTCTCTAAGTCCTAGGCAGACCTTGGCTTCTTTGCTTATCATGATAGCAAGAGGTGGCAACTAGTGCCAGTTGTGGTTTTGTGTTGCGGATGCTTTTCTGTTGGAACTGGGCCTGGCTACCTAACTCAATTTCCACAGACAACCAAACAACCTTCGTGTGGGGGAATAGTTTTCCATCTCTACCCAGCCCACTCTACATCTAATCAAAAGCATAGTCTACAGACATATTCTCCCATGGCCAAATTCTGCTCTCTGTTACACTCCACCAGCTCTAGTAGTTACTCTAGATTAACATGGGTATAACAGCCGTGAAACTTGGCCATGAGTGGCTAGCTGAACAGAGATAGGAAGAGGGATTTGGCTGAAGATGACTCTCTGTGACTCAGCCTGGGTGAAAAGGAAGTGATACTTGTTCTTTCTACCTCAGTTCTGTTACCATGCCCTTGACCAAGTGTCCAGAGGGATCTGGCAGACAGTAGGGTTAGAGGAATAGAGATATTTGGTGTCTGCACAATGATGGCTCACAATCATTTCTTTGTTCCCCTGAACCTGGCCTGGCTGCTCAGGTCCTCTCAAAAGTTGCACTAACATACCGTAGCAACCAGTGACTCCAACAGGCAGTTTTGACAACCAGAGATCCCTGAAGTACAGGGAAGGCCTGCCCACATTGCCTGTTCCTGGACATGTCCCCATGCCAGCCGTAGAGTGTCTGGAGTGGGATATGAGCCATTATGCTGGCTTTGTGCCACAGGAGGAGACCCTAGACAATTGGAAGAGCCTCCTTTGGCTGGTTGTGCTGACTTTCAGACACTTTGACCTGATGAGGAGGCACAAGGTAGCCTGAGCACGGAGGAGAATCTAGGCACTGATCTCTCTTCCAGACCAATTTGCAAGTCAATGCCATATTAATCTCGTGGGTACAAGTTTCTTAGGAGGCCATTCTTATGTGGACATTAATATGATCCAGCCATCTCTATATGGTAGGCATTTTACCTCAAGACTATTGAATGCCTCAGGGAAGTAGGCAGATGATGAATTGCTTGTGAAAAGGGTAGGGCTGACACTATACACTTTAATCCCTTGCTTGTGTAAGCGGGGGAATGGTCCCGCTATTGTGGGGAACTTTCCTGGCTTCTGCACTACTCCGGTGAAGTGGGCTGTCAAAAGGATCTGAGTCATTGCTCCCACTTCCTTTACCCAGAGGCCTCCCTGCCCTGGAGGATTCCCCTTCCACTCTCCTGTCTGGCAGAGTCCTCATAATCCCAACAAGGCTGGGCCCAGGATTCCTGGGGGGGCTCAACCACCAACCCTGCTGTGGTCACCCAGGACAGGGGCTAGGGTGTCCCCACTCCGGAGTACTCTCTTTGCACTGCACACCTCCCTGACCCACTGATCACATCATACAATTTAAAGCAAATACAAGTTATTTAACTAACAATTAATTTTAAAAAAGAATAAGGAAAAATGGGAAAGGTTAAAGGAAAACACATCACCCTGCTCTGTGGCAGGAACCATCACAAACAGTGTCTCTGGACATCAGGGCACTTCACAGTCTGTTCCTTGTAGGTCCCAGGCCTCCTCCTCAGGCCCTGGCTGTGCTGCAGGGATGCTGCGGGTTTGACACTTGCTCTGGCAGTGGCCACACACGCTCAGGCTCTGGATGGCAGGGACCCTTCTCCCCAGTGTCACCCCCGCTCTGTCAGGGTTATGATTCCCCCTCCAAGTCTGGCCTGCAGAGCCTCTTGGCTGAGGCGTCTCCCTGTGCTGGGCCCACTGCCCAGGGTCCCCCTTGCTCTCCCCAGCTGCTCACCGCACCCAGCTCCGGACTGCTTCTAGGCCCAGCTCCACACTGCCTCAGCATGGCTGCTGCTGCTGCTCTGCCTTCAGCTCTCTGGGCTGCTTCTCTAGCCTCCCTGGCTCCAGTTGCTGCAGCTCTGCTCCCAGGGCAGGTCTGCTCTGTAGGCTGCTTCTGTTACTCTCCCTCAGCTCTCACCTGCTTCCTGGGCTGCTTGTCTGGCCCCTCTGGCTGTGGTTGCTGCAGCTCTGCTCCCAGGGCAGGTCTGCTCTCTCTGGGCTGTGCTCTGGCTTTTTGGGCTGCAGCTCTGCTCCCAGCAGCTTAGCTTGGGCCCCTACTCTCGCCTTAGCTCGGCCCCACTCTGTCTGACCCAAGCAATTTCAGCTCACACGGAGGACGGGACCCACCCTGGCCTTCTGTCTCTTTGATGAGCTTGCCCATCTTGTCAATCAGGCTGACCTGGAGCACTGGCCTCTTGCCATTGTTCCTGGGGACTGTCAGTCTCAGGGTCCTGATTTGCCATCGATCCCTCCCCTTTTAGTGCTGGGAGCTAGCAACCAAACACCCCCACTGAATGTTAGTAAGGGGATAACAGTCCCTTTACACTTGCACTTGTTCCTTTGACCCACTGGAAGAAACTGATTGGCCTGATATTAGTTTTTAATCTTACAGTAGATGGAACGATGCGCAGGTTGAGCTGTGTTCCATTTTGTAGCGGTTTTCGCTTTGAGGCCAGATTGAAGTGAATATAAAGTCCTGTATGTAAAGCAGGGAGATAACTTTGCCACAGGCAGTATATTTTACATGCTGCCTAATCAGCATCGTAAAGGCATGGTCCAGAGTCTGCCTTTTAGAGAAGGCATCTGAGTCAGCTTCTCTGAAACAGCCTTGTGCCTGGTCAAATTTTGTACTGTTCATTTCTGTAAGATGCTATAAAAGAGTTTACTCATGTTGTTGCTAACACAGGTACCTTTGTAGTTGTCTGGGGGTGAGAACAATATTGTTTGTATGTGATGGAGTAATTAGCCCTTCTGATCTTATTGCAGTGTTTCTGGATTGGAGGAGTACTTTGTCTATAGTAGTTTAACCTCTCCTCACATAGGTAACAATGGTGTATTTAATAAACTGTCTAGGCCACAACATTTCATAGGTTAAAGATCCGAGAACCTTCTGAAAGGCTTCTGCTTGGAAATACAGTATATGGATCAAGACAGTAGCTGTGATTAGTCTAAGCAGCCCCTAGGGGTCACTCTGACTCCACACATAACAGCGGATCATTGCAATCTAACTGGGTTTACACTGACACCATCATTGAAAAAATACCTGAAACGCAGCTGATTGTGAATGCTGTAGGTAGCAGTGAGGCAAGGGAGGGACTGGCAGACAACAGAGGGTTGGAAAGTGCCTCAGTGACCGGTGATGGCAGTGTAGGGCAGAGGGCACTGTTAAATTTGTTCAGAAAAGTCCGGTACCTTCTCTTTCCTCTCCAATGCGCTGCCCTCAGTTCCCGAAGAGAAGCAGCTATTCTGCTTGGTATAAAATGGTGATTGTGGTGCCTGGGTAGGGCTGGCACTAAATTTAGACTATATAGATGTATGCTCAGTGTGCTTAACTTTTAGGGGTGACTCTTGCTCCATTGCCTTTCCCACAGTTTGAGGGGCGCTGTCCCTTTAAGAGCAACTCCCTGCATCACTGAGGGTAGCAATGGCAGCCAGTAGCTGATGCATTAGTGTGGTTTACAGGACCAGCTACTCCCTCCCCACCGGCCAGGACAGTGTGTGTCTTTGTGAGATCTGTCCCTTTAATGCCGCTCATTTGTCCACACCGAATAACACTGGTCTAGTGTCTAAAAAATGGGCTATACCTGGAACCAGCTAGCTCGAATGGCCCAGGATAGAGGACTCTGGAGATCTGTGGTTGGCGGCCCATACCCCGATTGGGGTGACGGGCATGAGTGAGTGTGAGTGAGTGTCTAGCCATGGGGCTGGGGCTCGAGCTGGGAAGCACCTTGGGGTCCAAGCTAGATGTTGCTGAAATAGCTTCCTGAGATGATGATGAGACAGCAGAGCCAGTGCAAGGATGTTTTGCACCCTAGGTGAAACTTCCACCTTGCGCCCCCTGAGCCCCCACCCTGAGGCACCCCCTTTGTGGCAGCTCCCCACCCTCCGCCCTGAAGTACACCCCTGCCCCAGCTCACCCCTGCTCCGTGCACAAGCACCCCAAGCACACTGTCGCTGCTTCACTTCTCCCGCCTCCCATGCTTGCGGCACCAATCAGCTTAAGCGCTGCAAGCCTGGGGAGGAGGCGGAGCAGGGGTGAGCTGGGGCAGGGAGTTCCCCTGCATGCCGCCCCCCCACTTACTTGCTGCAGGCGGCCCTCCCTGCACTCCCCTGCCCTAGCTCCCTCCGCCTAAATGCCGGGCGGCGACCGAAGATCTGGCTGCCGTGGTCGCTGCTGAAGAAAATGGAGCCCCCCAAATCTCAGCAGTTGCCTAAGTGGTTGCACCGGCCCTGAGAGACAGCTCTTGTAGGTTAGTGGGTGAAAACAGACAGTGCCTCATTACCTCAGATAGTCTCTTGCGATGCTGCTGTTGTAAATTGCTATCTAATTTCTCTAGGTATTTATACCATGCCCTCACCATGGAATCCAGTTTCATCAGCCCCAACCATTAAAAAAAAAAATCCTGGAGATTGGCTGTAAAATGATGAGATCTTACACACCATTTGGGTTGTCTTTCTTGTTGCCTTCTGGTGGTGGATCCTTTAAGGGTCATGTATCAGAGGGGTAGCTGTGTTAGTCTGGATCTGTAAAAGCAGCAAAGAATCCTGTGGCACCTTATAGACTAACAGATGTATTGGAGCATGAGCTTTCATGGGTGAATACCCACTTTGTCGGATGCAACAGGGTCATGTTTTCAAACTTTTCTCCACAACCCTGAGGGCTGGAAACTTTCATTATAAAATGTAAGCAGAGATTGCCACACAGTTTCTGAAAGCCACATCTCCTGGGTTCATGTAACTTCCCAGATATCATGCAGCTTGTGATTAAAATTGCAGGAGATTGCTGACGCTTGGCTGAGCACTTACATATAAGGAGTGGTCAACATTACAAAGTCAGCAATGGACAAAGATAACTATGTACTGAGATACCCCCATTCTCAGCAAAGGGGAAAGCTGTTGTAGCTATTGACAAATGTTGACTTTAAAGGCAGCTTGCATGCAAAAATAATATTATGCCTCTATTTGTTCTGAAACATAATCACTGCTGTACTGCGGGCAAACTCTTGTTCTCATTATTGACCTATTTTTTTTCCAGGATACTAAACACCTTTGACGCTGCTTTTGGGATAGTTAATCAACAAGGCTGTCAGGATGATGGATTCTTCCTGAATTATTGCTTAATTGGCTTTGTTGGAGGTATAAATCAAGTGGAATACCAATTCTTTTAAAGCTACAGCCAGGCAGTCATGCTGAGCCTGACAATAATGAGTTATCAGCTTCTGCTGCATAGCCATATGGGTGAGCCACCTCAGACCCACAAAGGCAAATGGACTGCAAATTCATTTTGAAGACCCCCATGTCCTGCAAAGGCTTAAGTATGTGTGTAACTCTATGTGTGTTTGTAGACCCATTGATTTCAGTGCTGACTTGCATAACGGTTTTCAGGCCTGGGGCCTTAGATACCATGTGGAATCTGGTCAACATCAGACTGAGTAATGACCAAAAGTCAACACAACCTGGGGCCAATTAAGTGGCCTATGTGTATAGAGTTACACCATTTGCTTCCTAGTATTACAAACCCTTCACCAGTACAACAGGCACTGATTGTCACGCGCAGAGGCCAATTTCAATGGGCCACAAGACCTCAATCCACAAAGAGACTGAGACATTGCAAGGCCTCACTCCTAGGTACCTTGAAAATCACTGGAACAACAATGGGATCCAGAAATGCTGTTAGATGCCTAGGCGATCTGGACAACAAATCGCGGGGGAGAGCATGAGAGAGGCACATAAGAGCGGGACCCACAAGAGCTAGGTGGCACCCCACATAAGCTAGCCAATGCAAGATAACTCTGACAGAGTTAGGCGCCTAAGTCTGAGCTGCAGAAAGGTGCCTGCCTTTGCTTGCAACCCATAGCCAGGAACCGCTCTCCAGAGTCAGGTGGCTTAGGTGTCTAAGCTGTTTCTTGAGAGACTAAGTTAGGCATCTGTCTCACTCCATGCAAAACCTCCAGAAGAGGCGGTGAAGGAGGCCTCCCTTCTACCCGTTAGCCCAGTGGTTAGGGTTCTCACCTGGGATGTAGGAAACCCTGATCTAATTCCCCTCTCTGCCTGATGAGGAGAAGGAGGACTGTTCAAACCCCGTACCCCACCAACACCAATTCTGGGGAGTGAGAAGGCCTCTGAGCATGCCCACCAAATCAGGTGTGTCTCCTGTGTCTCTCCCTGTAGGCAAGAGAGAGAGAAAGAGGCATGCCTGTCTTCTCTCAGTTCATGGGAGCTGAGGCAGCAGGAGATAGTCCAGATGCCTACTTGAGACAGCAGTGCACTTTTAAAAGCAGAAACATAGGTGTCTAGGGAACTTTTACTGCATATATTCAGGCACTAAGTGAATTTAGGATTAGGTGGTAGCCGATGCTTAATTTGTTCCAGAGCTGAGCCCCAGCCCCGCTGGGTTGGGCAGTTCAGAGCCCCAGCACTGCTGGACTTGCTGCATCAGTTATGAATGTAAAAAAAAATAGCTTGAGCCATGGCACCTCTTTCATTACTCCTTAGATGCCTAAATACCTTTGAAATCTGGCCCTTCGAGTGCAGAGGACACATTTAAAGGAAGTTTATGTCTAAATCCCAGATCTCTATTCATGTATTTAAATGCAGTTTTGTCATGGAACTTCCCATATTTATTACCTTTTTAAGTAGCCTTGCCATAGATGGTTGCGTTTTGATCTGTGTTATTAGAGAGAAGGCTTTTCATCAAAGGTAACATTGCCTTCTTTTCCAATGCAGTTTTGTGTTGTGGTATCGAAGTTATAGAGATTGCGGTTTAATTCTTTTAAAAGCCATACTACACATGCCTGGTGAACTGACCATGAGAACTGATAGCTCAATTGCTTTTGCAGACGTGATTAGTTCATGTAACACAGATCCTGGTCAGAATAATTAACTTCAAAAAAAACCACACCCTTGAGTCACACAGGTGGGAAAAACATAACTGGAGTGTTAAAATTTCTACTTATTTTTGCATTCCTAGAGCAAATTAAGTTTAGCTATTTTTCTTAAATGAATTTACTAAAATTAACTTTTTGCAAACAAATCTTTATTTTCTCCAAATTCTACATGTATTATGTACATGTGGGGGTGGGGGAGGAGAGGGGTGAAGGGCTGTGTGCAGTGATGGGTTGTTGTTGTTTTTTTAATCATTTTTTGGCTTTGTTTTTCAATTTGGAGGAATTAAGTGCTGTTGCCAATTTTGGCTGGGTTAGCTTAGTCACACTTTGAAAAATGAAGAATTGGTCTGCTTAGAAAACTACTGAAACAGAACAGTTTTAAGTCTTCATGGACTTTTTTTTTTTTTTTTTTTTTTTTTTGGACATTTGAGATCAATGAGACTGCCTGTCTGACTAATGCTTTGTGGGTGTACACTCTAGAACCAGAGTGGCCAACCTATGGCGCCGGAGTCACATGCGGCTCTTCAGAGGTTAATATGCTGCTCCTTGTATAGGCATCTACTCTGGGGTTGGAGCTACAGGCGCCAACTTTCCAGTGTGCCAGGTGGTGTTCACTGCTCAACCCCAGCTCCGCCATGGGCCTTGCTCTCATTCCACCCATTCCTGCCCCTTCCCCTGAGCCTGCAGTGCCCTCGCTCCTCTCCTCTCCCCCTCCCCCCCCCAGCCTCCTGCATGCCATGAAACAGCTGATCCGGAGGTGTGGGGAGGTGATGATTGGCAGGCCTGCCAGTGGGTGGGAGGTGCTGGGGGCAGGGTGGGGGAGCTGAGAGGGCGGGGACTGCTGACGTATTACTGTGGTTCTTTGACAATGTACATTGGTAAATTCTGGCTCCTTCTCAGGCTCAAGTTTTCCACCTCTGCTCTAGAAATATAATTATAGAATATTAGAGTTGGAAGAGATCTCAAGAGATCATCTAGTGCAACTCCTTGCTCAAAGCAGGACCAACCCAAACTAACCCTGTATCTTATTGAATGTTCTATATGAGAGACACTTTGGAGTTACTTTAACATATTAGCTGCTCCAGCATGGAATGTCCATGCTGCCACGTGAGTACATCCATTGCTTGCATACAAAAAGCCTGAAGGAAACTTGTTTTGTAGGTTCTGTTGAAGTACTCTGAGAGTGATATTGCCATGACAACACTGAATAGCCTTCATACACCAATATTTGCGTCCTTCTTGGCATTTGCACAAATAGAGCCTGCAAGGGCGAGGGTCTTGTTTTTTTTTAAGTGGTAGATAAAATATCATCAGTTTGTTTAATCCTCATGATAACAGCAGATGAGCAGATCTTGTGCCTGGGCTAGGGAATGTCCATGGTTGTTTTGTAACCTTTGGAGAAAAACTAGTTCCCGTGTTTTACGATGTCAGGACAAAGACAGAGAATGGAATTCAAATAAACTTGTTCCTTTCCAGTCTGATGCACAGAAGCTAATAACTGGAAAAAGATCTGTTGCACTATCCAGTCTGTCTTGCTGCCAGGCAAGATTGTTCCCTATCGTCAACTTCCTAATGCAGTGTCCAGTCTCATTTTTAGAAGTTCTAAGCGATGGGCCTGCTACCAGTTCTGACTGAATTTGTCATGGGAGAGGGGGATCAATATTATTGACTAGCTCAAACCTGCCTTTTTGCTTTGGCAACAACAAATATCTCCCTGTTCTGATCAATTTAAATACTTACACACATTTAAAGAAACTAATTTTAAAAAGAAGTCCTAGTTTTATCTGCATATGTGATTCATTTTCTCACAGCACAGTTCTGGCATTTAGACTTAAAAAAACAAACAAAAACCCAGAAAAATTCTGCTTACACACAAACATTTTCCATTACATTAAACGGTGAGTTCTCTCTAAAAATACAGGACCCAAGTCTGCTACCATTTGCTTTACAGTAGTGTACATGGAGTTAATCCTGATTTACTCCAGATTACGAGGCTGATCAGGAACACTACATGCATGAGGATGGGAGACCACTTGCAGACAATACTTCCAAACATCCCTTATCCATGGATGAAATGGGCGCAAATACGTTCTTCCCAAAGCTTTCCTGTTTTCTTCCATGAGCATCTTTTAGTATTCCCTTTCCTACCTCTTCAGATGAAGTCCAGCTTGTCTAAGAAAGAGTCCATGTCCACAAACATAAATAACTAGTCGTGTATTATTGGTCCAAGAAAGCCCAGCTCATCAATCAGTGCTGCTTGGCTTGTTGAAAGCCACATCAATAATTCGTGTGTGAAAGGCACTTGAGCTGCATCACATCAAGAAGCATATGAGCTGCATAGAATGGGGAGGAAGGGCCTCTTAGAGGCAGCCAGTGGGCAATGTCTTATTAAAAAACTAATCATGATATTATTTGTGTCTCCCCTTCCTAGATCATTGCAATACTGCAAGGCCTGCTGAGAAACCATGTGCACAAGAACCGAAGCCCAGATTCACCACTTGATTTCTGCAGGAGATAGGTACCTTGGTAAATTGTCTTCTCCCATGGCCAGCAATGGGGTGGCTCTCTCTGAACTCTGTTCTGTGTAGCTGGCTAAACACAAACGATCCTCCCCAATCTGCAATCAGATTAATTTGCTTTAACAGGCCGGGTACTCAGATGAGTTTGCTGTGTTCCGTGGCATCTTATGCCTTATTCACAAGGATTGGTACAACAACAACCAGGGATCTGAGAAAATGTTCACAAATCCCCACAGTTCTATGAATGCCTGCACTGTGTAGTGCATTATCCGTGAGCCTGTGTTCATTATTGGTTAGCCTCTGGGCTTAGAGTTTCACTCGCAGTGGAGATCAGAAACAATTGCGTGTGACATAAGTGACCAGTCACATGCTACAGCTAATGAGTCACTAAAGTGAACAATTGATGAACACCCCATAGGCTGAATTTAATTCATCAAATTATCAGGGGAAAATTATAATTCATGATATTTGCAGGAGTTGGGGTCAGCTGATGAATGATTCTTGAATAGAAAAGAGTAAAATTGGCGTATCATTTGTAATGGATAATTCAACCAACTTTACTCCCCCAGGGCAAGGTCCTCATATTATCCTGCTGTGCTATTTACATGAGGATATGTTGTGAGGTATTAATGCTGTAATGCAAACACCATCCTCTTGCTATATGAACATCACCACAAGGCAGCTTCATTGCACCACGACACCACACTCCAGCAAAGGGCTTGAGCCTCCGTCTGGGCTCTCACCCAGGAAACTTTGACAGGCCAGACTTTCAAACATGCAGTTGCATGCAAATGCACACTGTACACATACAAATTTGAGTTGATTTTGTATAGAAGTGCTCACTTGAATGGGCAGACACAGGGTTGGTGCATGCAAAACTAACAGTACAGGTAATGACTTGGAGCAAATCCACCCCCCCTCTTCTGTGATTGTGGGGAAGTGGTGTGGTTCTGCTGAACATAACAGGACAAGCTAAGACCCTGTCCGTCATAGTTCTGAGTCCTCTGTGCTCAATGTACTTTGTTTACTTTTAAGTACACTGTGTCAATAACAGAGAGAGAGGCAGAAAGAATTCCATCACAGCTTCCTTTTAAACATCAGATTTTTTTTTGTTATAATTCTGTTCCTTGAGGAAGGCTCACATCAGATGCAGCTTCTGCGTTTCAGCAAAGTTCCTGCTTTTTTTCTTTTTTTTTTTTTTTTAAAGCTCAACTTTCCAGCTGGGTTGATAAGGAAATCAAGTGTCTTTGCCCAAAGTCATACAACAGGTCAGTGGCTTAGCGGCAACAAGAACTTAGGAGCCTTCTGCTGCTTCCTAGTCCCCTTTTCTCTAAGCATCAGCCCAGACTGCCTCCTGTTTCATCTCTGTTACCTATGATCACAGCACACTGTCTCCCAGGGTAGGTGGTTGCAGTTGTTCGACAGTGTATTAGAGCACAGGTGTGTCACAGCATGCTAGGAACTCTTCTCCTCTGTTTGTACAGGATTGAGGTGACTCCTTACCAACAATGTAGAGCCATATCGCTGCCTTAGCAGTACATGGTAAAAGTCATCCACTGGGAGAATGAAGAAAATGCATTTAGATAGTTACAGGAAATCTAAGTAGTGGATGCATAATAATTTAGAATGTAAATACTGGAGCACAGCAATTCTCATGCTGTGGTCCATGGGGAGGAGGCCGGTGACATAATGCTGGTGCATTTTCCTTGTTTCCGGCTGCTAAATTGCACTAAATACTTTCCTAATGTTATTCTTTTAAGTTAATGGGGCTATGTTCTTTGTACTCCAGGAAGATCAGAGGTGTCAGAAAGGAAGGAGTTGCCACTTAGTCTTGTGTCTGCTTTAATCTAGGGTATGTCAGCATCTCAGTCACACTTCTGACTGCAGCATATAGACCTAGCTAGCTTAGGTACCAATTGCAGCAAAGCTGTGGCCACATGGACTTCAGCAGGGGCTGTACTAGCCTGCCCAGAGCCCCAAGTATGTATTTCTAGACCATGCTTCTGTGGCTTCACTATTATTGGTACCCAAGCTAGCTAGATCAAAGATAGCTCACGTATGTCTACATTCTGCAGCCACATCTATGACTGCAGTGTAAGCATAAGAGACATCCTTAGAGTGAAATCTGGCCCTGTTGAAGTTAATGGGAGTTTTGCCATTGACTTTCAGTGGGGCCAGGATTTCACCCTTAATGCACAGTTACCCTATGTAAGAAGATCTCCCACACCCCTTGTGCTAACTTTTCCGAAAGTGATTCAGTGAAGAAGGCACTAGTAATGATTCCACTTTGAATCTGAGGAGGAGAACAAGAATCTATGAAGGCAGCAAAGGGCACAAACACAATGAGGGCTCCTCACCTCTGTTGCAGTGAAGCAAACCTTTCCATCCTTTGATAAATTGCGAAATACACCTAGGGAGAACAAAGACAGCTTCACTTCAATAGGAAGAGGAGGGAGGAGCTTGTAACATATAAGAACAAAGTTGTTTCCATTCTGGATCAGCCCAGTTTCATCTAGTCCAGTATTCTGTTTCCTTCACTGGCTGATGCCTGAAGATTCACAGGGAGATCAGATGTCCCAGTTTTATAGGGACAGTCCCAATATTCAGGGCTGTCTGATATAGGTGCCTTTCATCCCCACCCCCCCCCACCCCCTGTGCTGATTTTTCACACTTGCTCTCTGGTCATCCTAAGTATGACACATACATAATACATCTCACAATGAGGTGGGAGGGAAATTCGTCCCCTACCCAACATCCACTGGCACCTGGTGATCACAGTATTCTCAGAAGCAACTCACGTAATCATTAAGTCCTGCACACTTATCAACTAGTAATTGCAGGTGCTGTCTCGATTCATGTAGTTGTCAAAACTAAAGGTGGTCAAAATTTTTCCAACAAAAGGTTTGGCTGTAGGAAAATGTTGACTGGAACCTTTTTTTTTTTTTGTTTAAATTGCCACTTTGTTCAGATTCAAAAAGAAAACAAACTTTAAAATCCTGGTATTTCCTATGACAGGTCTAATTCCTGCCCAACTGTAATCAAAACATCTTTTTACTCCCTCCCCACCCCCCAAAAAAACAAAAACAAAAAAGCTCAAGGCTGGTTGGAAGATCCAGAATCATAGAAACGTAGGGCTAGAAAGGACCACGAAAGGTCATCTAGTCCAGTGGCTCTCAACCTTTTTTGGGCCCAGGATTCATCTGTAAACTTTGATGGCCTATTGTTACTCAGTAAATAGCTTTAGTATCAAAAGCATATGGCTTACTAACTATTTCTTACCCACAATATATAATATGCGTGAATGTAAAAAGTATTAAAGAAGTACACTGCATATACCAGAGTGTGGATTCCTGCCCAGGAGGGCTGGCTGAGGTTGGCTCCTCCAGGCTTGCAGCGTTGATCACTCAAATTTTGGCCAGCCCAGTCCCCGGTCATCATGACAGAGAGAGAGCTGGGCCAAACCTGAGCAGCGCAGTGACTCGGTACATCAGGTCACAACACCTGGGGTAGGTTAAGGGTGCAACCATACTGTAACCTGGTTTCCTGACATGATTGTATCAATGTACATCAGATCTAGGTGTCTTCTAGGCACAATGTGCAGCACTAGTGTTTCCTACTTTAGGCAAAAATGAGTCACTGGTGATTTCTCTATCTCCATTTAAATATGGCTTGAAAGTAGAAGCTGCTTCTGGTTTAGGTTGCATCACTCTGGTTATCTTAAGAATATGAGTAACAATTTAATGGGGGCAAATTTTATCTTCCCTTCTGTATTCCCACCATGAAGGTGAACTGTCTCTTATTCACATTTGGCTCAGTTATCCTCACCTGAAAAAGCCGTATTCACAGATTTGAAATGTTTGAAAAAAATATATTGTATTAAACTTTCTGGAAAACAATAATTGAAAGACCCGAGGGCATTTTTAGGTGCTTGTTAGAGACACCAGTGGAACTTACAGCAATTCATTTCAAAATGGATTTAAGGGTCTTTCTACCAGCACTTACTGTGCAAAGGGGTTTTATCAAACCATTCATTTTTTTAAAAAGATGCAAAAATGGACACACTTTAGCCAGAAGAAATTCCATCCCCACTGAAGGATGTTAATCATCTTGGAAATGTTGAGCTTCTAACATTGTTGTTCTATTGCATATGTTTTTTTCATTAAGAGTTAAAATTGGAGATTCTCAAACTCTGAGCTGCCTCTGCTACCCAGCCTTGAACTAGTGTCTGAAAGCATTATAAGGTATCACTGAGTTTTGAATGACTGTTTCATGTCACCAGAGCCCAGATCCTCCAAGGTATATAGATGGCTAAGGCCCATTGAACTCAATAGGTATGAGGTGCCTAAAAACCCTTTGAGGATTTGGACCCAGGATATCAACTGTCCTGTGAGAGGCTTCAAATATCTCCCAGGGGAGTCAATGAGGCCTGCTCATATTCTCCAGTAGAAAAGGTCTCTAGAAGCTGCAATTCAGGCTTGTGACTGTTAATCAGGGATACTCCTCCTAACCTTAATGACAAGCCTCTTTTGCTGGTCATGAGTGCCCCATCCCCTGATGCAGTTGTATGTGCTCCTCTACTCAACAGAGCTTGAATTTCTCCAAACCCCTCTACCCCAAGTTCTGTTGCAGGCTAGAGTGCACAACAATGATTAAAGGTGGCAGATGCTGTCTAAGACAGTCAAAGTTTTAAGGCCCAATTTATTTCATGTCTTAGAAACACAGAATATCAGAGGTGGAAGGGACCTCAGGAGGTCATCTAGTCCAACCCCCTGCTCAAAACAGGACTAATCCTTCCTTTTTTTTTTGGTCGCAGATCCCTAAATGGTCCCCTCAAGGATTGAACTCACAAACCTGGATTTAGGAGGCCAATGCTCAAACCACTGAGCTATCTCTTCCTCCAGAACCTAGACCCCATGCCTCCAGCAATGGAAAGTCCAGTGGGGTGGGAGAAGGGGACAGCAGTGCGTGTTGCACACTGCCTCCATGCCACTATGAGCCCAGAGTCCACTAGGGCAGCACACACAGGGGTGGGGCCAGATCAGCTAAGAAATGCACTGAAACAGAACATCTCTTGGGCTGATGGGTCTCTGATGTAGCCATGCTTGGAAAACCTGTTCTCTTCTGGCAGTGTCTTCAAAGGGCGTCATCCACAGCAATCCTGCCAGTTGCTCTCTCTTGCCATTGAATCTCCCATTAAAGGATAGCTGCCCCCATGGGTGAATCTGGCCCTGCATCTGGTAAATTAGTGTCAAGTTCCCAAAAGGCAGAGGGACACTGACCTAGCCCAGCTCCTGCATAGTAGCAAGTTCAGTCTTTCCAAACTATTCCCTATAAATAGGCATCTTTCCCTGGTTCTCAGCATCTCCAGAAAAGACAATGAATTCCCTATGCTGGCAGGCAGCCAGTGCCATTAGGTGCACTGTCCTTAACCTGTAGTTCTAAGGATATTGTGATATGTGGTTGATGCAGTGTAAGCCCATATTTTCCATGTTCTGAGACCCCCACAGGACTCTAGCTAGCCAGGAGCATGACTTACTTGCCATGGTTTCGAGACGGATCATGCAGCACACAAAATCGGGGAAACAGATTCTCATGGAGGAATCGCTGTACCTCAGAGCTGTCAGATGGAGGAGCTGGTCATCGACAGCCAGGCCTATGAGCAAGAGTCAGAAAGAGCAGTGAACATGCTAGCAACAGGAAGAAGCAAGGTCCAGGCATCCTCTGAAATGGCGGGGAACTAAGGCGGTTACATGTGCCCAGTTTATACACCCACCAAGAGACCCCCCATCCCTGCTTAATGTCCCCTAAGATGGTAACTTCCTCCTTGAGGACCCTCACAAATAAAATCTAGTCAAAATCCTTTCCCAGCCTCAAGTCTGGAGATTGCGCTCACTTTGTATATGTGAGCAAGAATCTCAGCAGTAAAGCAACTAATCCCATTCCCCTTTGTTAATCCATCGCAGGCACATGTAAAAAGTGCACTGACTAAAGCCTTAAATGCATAGGACCTGGCTATGCTCCAGATCTCCTTGAGCCCAGACTTGTTGAAATCTGCCTTCAAGACATCTAGGAACCATCCAAGGATCCCACCATCCCATCTTAAACTGGTAAGTGGTCAGGAGTTTGGTGTGGGCAGTCCTGGGGTATGGCATGTCCTTGCCCCTGAAATCCATCTCTGTCAATGTCTCCCCATCCTTCAAAAATACCTTTACCTTTTAATTGCAAAGGCATGCATGAGTGTATTCACTTGTTGGCCCTAGAGAGGTTGCCTTTCCTTGCTCCCTGCCCTCTGCCCTTTCTTTATCCTTGTGCTCAGATCCCTTTGGCTGGGTTTGTTAAAGCTTTAAGAGAGTGGCTTTTCATTTTAACTGGATGGAAATTATTCCATTACATCACTGAGCGTCCCAAGCACTTCATTAGGTTGATGCTTATGAAGAGCTGGGACCAGTTCCTCATCTGGTGTAGAAGAGCACTGAAGCCAGTAGAGCTGTGCGGATTTACACCAGCTGAGGATCTGGCTTATTATCCTTCTAAACATTAAGGCCTCAATTAAGGTTAAGCTCCTGCTTTGCTGAATAGTGATGGACTCCAGTAAAATGTTTCAGTACTTGCTTAATTGGGGCCTATATTTAGCAGCATTCTTGGGGTGAATTAGGCTGTTGTATGCTATTGCTGGGTCTGATAATTCTCCTTCCTCTTCCCCTCCCTCCCCCAGGTAAGAAAAATCCATGCAGGGGGCAAGGGAGGCAGTCTTTTGGAGAGACGACTCTGACCTGTGCTGTATGGTGTGGGAGGAGGCAAGGTGCTGGGGTGAGTGGGTGGGTGTGGGTGTGTCTCCCCTTCAAAAACTGCTTAGTGGGTACAATGTGCTGAATTTGCCATTTTTTAATATTCCCTGTTTATCCCTTCAGTATCTGTATCTGTATGTGTGCAATCTTCCTCTGTATTTTATACTGTCGTCCCTTTATTACAATAGTGATACATTTCAGATCCCTGAACTCAGAGTTGCTTGCTACACCCTGATGACGCATCAGGAATTTCAGTCTGTACAGGCCATGTTATATCTTCCGCCTGAAAAAAATCCACCAACTTTGTGGCTTCTGTTGATTACGTTTTGCCTAGAGTTCCCCATAGGGGAAAAATTTATATTCTACTAGCAAATGCAACTTAAAAAGCCATTTAGCTAAATGGAAGGATCTCTAATGCAGATTTGTTGGACAGGCTCTTCCTCTGGGATATCCTATCGCATATACAAAATGTAACCAGATATAACTAAACAAATTCAATCATGCAACAGAAACTGGATTGCTTGCTTAAAATTGTGGCACTAGTCTAACCAACAGAGGTCAGTGCAAACTAAATAAAAGGTCCTTCAACGCAGCTTTCTCCTGTACAACCAGTCACAGCCCTGGACAGAGACTGAGTGAACTAGTGGCTGTTAAAACTTCCTTGCTCCTTTCCCCTACCAGGTGCTTCATCCCTGACCAAGAGAAGGCACCTCGGGGAGTGAGATGGAAATTAACTCGTTCTTTGGCCTCTTTGCTTAGCCTTATTGGCCTTCCCACCACTTGACAAATATCCATCATCAGCACCAGCTCAACGATGCTCCACTCTATTCCTGTGCTGCAGGACCACTCAGCAGGGGAAATGGCTTCTTCCTCAGACACTCTCTTTGGCTTGGTTACATGGGGAATGGATAGTGATCACTTTGTCCTTGTGAGATGCATTACTCACGGATAGGAGCAGGAGCTCACCAGATCTTCCATACAATCCCTCCACCTTCATCTTTCCAACACTCTCCTCATAGCACAGCTGAACATACCTGCTCTCTGTACTGCATTCTTCAAATCGGAGATGTCCAGGAATCCAGAACCAGTTCCCTCCACCCTCCTGAAAATGTCCTGGAAACCATTTTGAAAGAATTCAGCTTCTTACTTTTAAGCCAACGTCAGTGGCCCAAACTTGTGCTATGACCTAGCATGCTGGCCACTTGCCAATGCATTTCACTTTCTCCTTAATGAATTAGCTTAGTGGAAACTCAGTGCAACATCTGATAGGGGGACTAGAATAAGACAGACAACTTTCCAGAAAGAACAGCTGGGTGATCCTTGCTCCTGGACTGAGGGGGCTTACTGATGGGGGCAGTGAGGGATTGATGTAATGCTCCTTCAGAGCATTGGCCTGGCCTAGTGCACTGAGACAGGGGAGAAAGAAGACAGAGGGGAGCACTGATCACCTTGGGATATCCTCCTGCCAATGACGGCATTGATGTGGAACTGCAGTGTAAACATGTCTGAATGGTTATAGAGTTGTGACCTTTTGCGTATATCCCCTGCACTGTTTTACTTGTTCAGACCAAAGCTTGTATCTTCATGACTCTGCCAACACAAGGAGCCCATCAATAATGACTCAACTGAAAGAATAGTTGCAGAACTAATTTCTGTGGCACTAGGTGGGGTGATATCCTCCTATACACTCCATATTCTAAATACAATAGGCTATGTACTCAGCTCTATTGACTTGAATAGGGCTATGCCCACTTATACAACAGATGAGGATCTGGCTCAGTATGTTTAGCTTGGCCAAAAACCATCCTGTGAGATACTAACCACCACCAAATGGTGGTAGGCTATAAATAGCAAGCATGGAGAACAGTTGTTCAGGATAGCCCAAACAGATCTAACAGGTGAAACCAAGAAACATTGACTGTACCAGAATGTCTTTCCTAATTCTGGGGTCCCTTTCTCTGTCCTAGAGTCTCTTAAAGGAAGTGCGGGAGGGGGAGAAGGAGCCCTGTTACAGTATTTGCATTGTTTAGAAAAGGTAACGGACAAGCAAAGTCTGTATTGGCCAGGGAGCATGGCCTTTCCATGGATTGTATTATCCTGTGCAATGTGCCTGGCTGCCATGAAATAGGGCAATAGCCTTTCACAGAAACATAGGGTGGATAATAGGATGACAAATAGGTAATCCAGTCTAAGTGCTTGTACTCTCCAGGGATACTCACCATCTTGCTACTGCATATGAGCAACCACAGTCCCATTAACCTGTGGGATTATTCCTGTGTATGTAAGTGCAGGACTGGGACCTAACAGCTTCTCTAACCTACTCCTCAGGATCTGCCGCAAGGACAGAGCACTTAATCCTTGCCAGAGCTGTTCTTACCAGTCAGAACATTTGACGGGGGCCTCTCAATCCAATATTTGAGCTTCCTACTTTTGAATTATAAGCCAGGTGCTTTATCTGCTAAGCGTCAGCGCCTTTGTTGCGGTCTTTCCACCCTGCACTATTTTAATTTCATAGTGTCTGCATCCCCTTGATTAAAAATGCAGCACTAGCTGAGAAAATGGGTTCCTGACAGCTCACATGTACCTTGTACTTAGCAAGGAGTTTCCAGAGGTGCTTAAATTCTTGCAGGGAGAGTCTTCCATTAGACTTGAGCTGCATGTGTGGTTAAGGCTTAAATGTTTAGTGGGCACTAATCTTGGGTTTCCGAGGAGCAGGATGCCATTTAGGCCAGGGCTTGCCTCACCGAAAAGCAGATGCAGGAAGGACCCTGCTCACGCACACCATGAGCCCTGCTAAAGGTATCCTGCAGCCATGAAGGTTGGAATGTCAGGCTTTAAGCTGGGGAAAGCTAAGGTTTTCCATGCTCTGTGCAGGAGTGGGAGGAGCTATAGAGTGCACAAAATAAATGTGATAAACTAAATATAACTGAGGGCCATTAAGCAGCAAAGTTATATGGTGCCTTTCGCAGCAAGGGATCATGAGGCTATAACTCCAGTGTATGCATGGCCCTATGGCAATGCAGCCACCTTTGGGGAGGAGTAAAAGATGTTGTGGTCTAGCCCCCACCAATACCCCTGCTTGGGGCCCACAAGCATTACCTGTGGCTAGATTCTGGGTATGGCTAAACTGCACTGAACTTGACTATAGCACAGGTAGGCATATCTGGGCTGGCTTTAATGTAGACAGCACTGATAACAGTAGATGTGGTGGCATGGGCTTGAGGGTGGGCTAACTGCACATGTAGGTACTTAGGTGGCTAGCCTAGGCTGCCACAGCTACAGTTAGCTTTAATCTAGCTATTGTTACCCCTGCTAACTCAGGTACGCCTCCCTATCTCTTCTCTGAACGTATTGGGGTGGTGAACAGGCTTGAGATAAGAGGGGAAGATAGAGCCTCCTCAGCATAAGGTGTAGAGTAGTCATAGCCCCATTAGTGGTATTAGCCCCCAAGATCCCCATGGATCTATCTTCTGTTGCACCCTGCTCCTACACTGGCACAAGGCATTTAGATGTAATGCTGACGGCTCTCCCCGCCCCAGTCGTTGGCAGGCGGGCTCAAACCTGGGACCGCTAGAGCTTAGTGCCTGAGCCTCTACTGCATGAGTTAAAAGCCAGCTGGCTGTTAGCTAAGGCTGTGGAGTAGACCTCTCTTGGTGCCACTAGTTGGGACAGAACACCACACCCAGAAGATGTGGGGGTTATACACACAGCATCTCCCTGAAGGAGGTGTAATATCTGACCCTGTGTGTCCTCCCATAGTGCTCTGTTCTCTGTAGGTGAGGCTGTCTCTGGCCGCTGCCTCTCTCACCGCATCATGGCTGTGGCTGCCACAGCCCTGAGAAAGCAAAGCCCCTTACAGTGAAATAAGGGACAGTGGGTGGTGCTGCCCTCAAACTTGGCTGAAAGAGGCTGCTCTGGTCTTTAAAGGCCAGTATAGGTTACACTGTATGGGAGTGGCTACCAAAGTAGTGAATGAAAAAAAAAATCTTCAGTAAAAATGGAATGGGGGTGGGTGAGAAAAGTGGCTGTGTCAGCACCCTCCATGTGTCCTGCATTCTGTGCCTGTTTAGACGGCAAGAGGATGCAGTAACAGGAAAGCTGGAAAGAAGGCAACTGGCTGCTGGTCATTTTTATTCATTTGCTGCAATCTGTAATGGTCTGGCACTATCTCAGAGTTATTCCAAGGCCTGGAACAAAAAGACAGCACGAGAGCATGCAGCGGGGAGAATTTATGTTTTCATCAAGGAGCACTCTTGTTTTACAATGGCCAGCAATGCATTTCCAGTGTTGTCTTGTTAACAGTTGGAGGACTATGCCATCCATCTAACTAGAAGAGGTACACACCAAAGGATGAATAGTTTGCCAGGCTTTTGCCTGTGATTCAGCAGTGACACACTGCTGCTGGCCACTCCAGCCCTGGCTGATGTCAGAGGAAAGGCAATCATAGCTTCATTGTTCTTGACATAAATCCAGAGCGGTGGCAGGGGCGGCTCCAGGCACCAGCACGCCAAGCGCATGCCTGGGGCGGCAAGCCACGGGGGGCACTCTGCCGGTCGCCATGAGGGAGGCAGGCAGGTTGCCTTCGGCGGCTTGCCTGCAGAGGGTCCGCTGGTCCCGCGGCTTCGGCGGACCTCCCGCAGGCTGCCGCCGAAATCGCGGGACTGGGGACCTCCTGCAGGCAAGCTGCCGAAGGCAGCCTGCCTGCCGTGCTTGAGGCCACAAAATACCTAGAGCCACCCCTGAGCAGCGGGCTTGGAGTTCCAGTTCATAGGCAAGCCAAGGTTGGCAACCTTAGAGGAAGGATGGGAAGAAGTAGTGTTAGGTTGAGCTATCCAGTGGATCTTACTGAAATCCAGCATCGTCCTCTGGAAGCTGTGCAATGTCCAGACTGGGGCCAAGGCTTGTTAACCACAGTGCATGGAGAGTTCAGAAGAAGAGGACAATGTAATTAATAGAATAGGTTTTAAAGTAACTAGGGAAGGCCTATAGCACTCAGTCAGCTCCTGATAGCAGATTCCACCCCCCGAGGGAGTGTGCATGACAAAGTCCTGCATACATTGTGGGAAAATTATTTGATGCATGTGGCCAATATTTATTTGCAGGTTGTCCCAGGGGAAGGCTCAGCTGAGCCATAACTGAAGGAAAGGATGGGCTGCACGTGGGGGGGAGGAGTTTAGTGCCTTTGCTGAAAGGATACATCCATCAGAGCTAAAATGCCTCTGCATGACTCGAAGCAGAATCCTCCGCCCGGGCTGGCCATCCGATCTATAAGAATTGATAAAAGAAAAGTGATCAGACAAAGAACAAAAGGCGCCCTGGGTTAGGTCTCTACCTCCAGAGAGCAGGGCCCCAACCAGGTCACTGTTGGGAGGTGGATCTTAGTCAAGCCCCGAGTGGCCCATATCACTAGAGGGAGGGAGGGAGGGTTGTGTGTGAGAGACACTTCTCCAACTGGACCCCTTCTGAGGGATGTCATTCAGCAGCAACCCAAAGGTAAATAGATCCCATACAAATTTGGTGATCTCTCTCCTTTATTGTTGTTTGACCCCCTCCTTTTCGGTCTCTTTCACATGCTGCACCCAATATTTGAGAGGTAGGGGAGTGATGAAAACCAGGACTAGACTTCCACCAGGGAGTGTTGCAGGTGGGCATTGAGTTGACCTGGCAGAGCTGTGAGAGAGGTAAGGACTGGGATAAAGGGGGTGCTGCATGTCCGGTTGGAGAAGACCTGTGACTGGATCCCATAAAAAAGCAAGTGTGCGGCCTAAGCAGAGCTGTGTGGTGCTCTAGGCCTGGACCAGCAGGGTACTCTGCAGGTCAGGGCTGTGTGGGGACCCAGGACTGGAAAAACAAAGGTGCTGCTGGTCCCAGTAGAGAGCACTTAGAGACGCAGGGGCGTGCCGAAGTTCAGCAGCATGAGCTGCAGCAGCCTCGCTGCTGTCTGTATGCTCAATGTGCTAGGAAAGGCTAAGTGCTGACCTGGATTGGAGCTGGGCTGTTTCACATCTTCCTACATGTGAACATTAATTTTTTTAATAAAAATTAAGCATAAAGGGAATCCTAGAGAGGCTTTTTCAATTCGTCAGAGGTCTACCAATCCTGCTGAGCATTTTCCTAGGACCATTAGAGTTGGTTAGATCTACGGCTCCATCTAGTTCACACTAGATCCAGGGTAGGAAAACACCATTAACTGAATCATAAAGAGCTTTACCTTTCAGGAACACTTCATTGAGGAGCCTTTGCAGCTGTGAGGCATTGATGTCTGAACCCTAATGCAGAACAAAGCACATGAGTTTATAAGCACCAGGCTTCCTTACTCTCGCCCCTTTCCTTATTCTCCACTTGCTTACACCATTGCGAATCAGGAGTAAATCCACTCATGGCAGTCAAGTTACACAGCTGCAAATCTGGTGTGAGCTCAGAATCAGACTACCTGAGTCTCTGAGCCATGCTTTCTTTTTAGAACAATAATTTGTGCTGTCCATGAAAGGGTCTTGAAGTGCTTTATAAGCATTCCCATCATTGCTATGCGCAGAGCAGTATTATCATCCCCAGTGTTGTACAGATGGATGACTCTCTTAGGGAAACCCAAGCCTGAGAGATGTTAAGGTCCCACAAGAAGACCGTGCTTGAGCTAGGAATGGAACTCAGGTCGCCTGACTCCCTGTCCTATGGTTTAGCTACATGACCATCCTTCCTGCTTGACTATTTTTATTTTAATTGTGGAGTATTTGTTATGGAGAAGTTGGGCCATCTAAAAGAGTAGCTGATTCCTAGAGCCAAAGGGTCAGTGTCTCTGTATTGGCTGACCCATGCTCAGCGTAAGTCTGAAGGCCTGAAGGAGAGTGGGGGAAAGACATTGTTTAGCCCCCTGTGTCCCTGGGGTGGCTGGGCACCGGTAAGGTTCCTGGGATAAGTTAGAGCAGCCTGAAGTCTGCTTTATCTTGTGCCAGCTGTCAGCAATCTTCAGGGGTTGTTGCCAGAGATAAGCTGATGCAGGAGCACAGTAGCACCCCACCACACACACCACTTTTCTGGCCATGAGACATAAGAGCTGATACACTGCATTTACACTACTGTACATTTTTGCACTGTTGCAAGCTAGTGAGAATCAGGCTCCTTGTCTCCTGCTCTACATTGATGCTGTAGCTCTCAGCTGCCGGACTCATGAGTCATGTAAAATCTTCCTGCCCTGCCCCTATCGCTCCCCAAGGCCCTCCAGGGCATTCTGTGTGACAGATTGTGTTATTTTTCACCTTTATGCATTGATATAACTATTAACTGTGAGAGATCTATTGTGTAAAGGCTTTTGGCAGTGATTTTTCTCTTGACTAAGTCAAGGAGTTCTTTTATAACAGTTTATTAAACCATTAAGAGCATCTCCTGTGAACACGCACAGCTTGGCTCAGAGAAAGCTGGAATCAATTACTCAAATGCTGACTGATGTCTGCTTTCCAAATGCAGCAAGTGCAAACTGGAAACAGTTCTGATCAGAGGGAAAAAATATCCAAGGATTATTTCTAATTGCTTGTTTAAATAAACCCCAGACAATCATCCCCTAATATAGTGAGCAGTCCATTCTATTCCAGCTCTCTCTCCCACTTTTCAGTGGATTGTGGCAGCCAGATCAATGCTGTTTTGAAGGTATCCACTTCAGGAATGATAGGCCCACATTTCCAAAGACATTTTTCTACATGGATTGATAGCAAGACGGGAGATTTTTCTTTTACAATTCCACCTGTCTTTTAATTTTTTCAGTAATCGGCTGTATTCAGGGTACCTGTGTAGCATATCTGAGAAAGACGTTTTCAGAGGAGTTGTCTTGACTCTGCCTGGGTATGTCCTGGATCACAGCAAAACATGTACATATGCAAATTAGTGACAAAAGCCATGGGAGCCAGAGCCAGAACTGTATTATTCGCATAGCTCTGCAGCTGTGTGCAGCACTTCAGAATGGACAAGGTATATACAACAAAGCATATAGTGCTGCCTCAGAGACCCGGCAGTCTAAAGGCAAGAAGAGATACAATAGTGATCAGGCAGGAAGTGGTGTGTGGCTGTTATAACTTTGTAGAATGAGGGATTTTGGGGGGAGGAGGGAGGGAGATTCAGAAAGGATTTGAAGAGGGGGTGAGCTTGGCCTCTCTTAAGTGGGAGGATGATCTCAGCATAGGGAACCATGTGAAGCCAAAAGGTAAGTAAATGGAGGAGTCAAGTGTAGAGAATTTTAGGTAGAATACAGGAAATGGGAAGAAATCAGGGCTAGTTTGTCACCTGATGCAAACTGATGTCGCTATATTGAAGCCAATGGCTCCCTGCCATTTTAGACCATTTAAAGAGATGGCCCATAGGCAGGGATAGAGTTGTGGACAGCTTTGGAAGTGGAAGAAATGGGAAGCAAGTGCAGAAATTCAAGAAGAGGAGGGGAGAAGTGATGGGAGCTGCCTGAGAAGAGGAAGATTGCCTAGACAGCAGTGAACTAATACTTTAGGGCCTAATCCTAACACACATGTAGCCTCTGACTCCAGTGGGATTACTAAGGGCCACCTACCCATGTGAAGTTTGCAGGATTGGGCACTGTACTTACATATGACAAAATATAGGTTGTTGGTTAGTGTCATTATTTAAGGAAATTGAAAGTTTGTTAGTGTAACTGGATAATAGACTAAACAATAGGTTTCTCTCTCCATAACAGGGCTTAATAGCTGACTGGAAAATTAATGACTCAGAAAGGGCTTGAGTCTCTCACTTACACCGTTAACTTCAAAGAAGTCACCCCTGGTTTACATTACTGTGAGAAAGCAGAATCAGGTGCAACCCAATCTCCAAAGTACAAGAGGACTGTACTGTTGAATGCACCATCACGGGTGAGTCATAGCTCACAAAGAGAGAATTCTGCAGCTGGACTGACAATTATACTGTGCTTGGGCTGTACTTATCTAGGCCTGATTCTGAGCTCCTGCTAGTTTAAGAAGTGCAATTCCATTGAGTTCTGTGGGGTTACACTAGTACAAACCAGAAAATTCAGAATCAGGCCTAGACTCTTGCAAAGAACAATTGTGTCACCCAGTCTGACAGACAATCAGCTTTCCACAGATCTCTGCCTTATATTAGATGGACGAATCCCTGTGTGGAAAGGGGCAAGAATGCCATGCTTGGGAGTGTGATAGTGCTAATGTCTAGAGTGGAGCGAATGCGTGATTATTGAGTTTGGTGGCCCAATTAAAATGAATCAGATGAAAAAATGTCGTGGAAATATTTTGTTTTTTCTCACTAAAATGAAAACATGAAAAAATTTTGTTTCTAGTCAAATGACAGGTTACATTTACTTTTCATGTGATTTTTACCTTTTTTTTTTTTTTTTTTTTACAAAAATTAAATCTAGCTACATTTCAAAATGAATCGTCATTTCAAAATGGAAAGCTACACCATTTCAACTTTTTCAATCTTCCCTCCCCTTTGTTGTCCAAAACTAGTTATTGAATTTGATTGGAATTCACAAATAGTTTCAGGAGACCCTGAAATTTAACTCAGCTCTACTGCTGACAGCGATTTACTTGATGAAAATGCAAATTAAAGACTAAGGGCCTATTTCTGAAACTGTCCCTCACATAGACAGGTTACTTATTCTGTGAGTACTCCCTGTCATAGTTCAGTACGAAGGTGGCAGAGCTGTGCCCAGAGACGTAAGAACAGCCATACTGGGTCAGACCAAGGGTCCATCTAGCCAGTATCCTATCTTCAAACAGTGCCCAATGCCAGGTGACCCAGAGGGAATGAAGAGAGCAGGTAACCATCACGTGTCACCCTGTCGCCCATTCCCAGCTTCTGTCAAACAGAGGCTAGGGAAATCATCCCTGTCCATCCTGGCTAATAGCCATTGATGGATCTATCCTCTATTAAACTATCTAATTCTTTTTTGAACCCTGTTATAGTTTTGGCCTTCACAACATCCTCTGGCAAAGAGTTCCACAGGTTGACTGGGCATTGTGTGAAAAAATACTTCCTTTGGTTTGTTTTAAACCTGATGCCTATTATTTAATTTGGTGATCCCTAGTTCTTGTGTTATGAGAAGGAATAAATAACACTTCCTGATTTACCTTCTCCACTACAGTCATGATTTTGTAGACTTCTATCATATTCCCCCTTAGTCGTCTCTTTTCCAAGCTGAAAAGACCCAGTATTTTCAATCTCTCCTCATATGGAAGCTGTTCCATACCCCTAATCATTTTTGTGACTCTTTATTGAACCCTATCCAATTCCAATATATCCTTTTTAAGATGGGGCAACCACATCTGCACACATTATTCAAGATGTGGGTGTCCCATGGATTTATATAGAGGCAATATGATATGTTCTGATTTGAGGCAGGTGGCAGAAGAGAAGACAACAGCCAGGGTGGGGTGGGGAGAGGAGGGTTGCAGCAAAGAGACTGGTTAGTGGCTAGTGCCAGGAGATACATAATGTTGATTCACACACGTCCAGCATCTAAGTCATTTTTCACATGTTCCTACCTTTGGCATCGCTGGGCTGAGCCTGCTTTTCAGGTCCCTATAAAACACCACAAGAGTCACATCAGAAAAAGACAGCCTTCTAGCATTTATTTGCAGAAGGTAGGTAGGGTGTGTGTGTGTGTGTGTGTGTGTGTGTGTGTGTGTGTGTGTGTGTGTGTGTGTGTGTGTGTGTGTGTGTGTGTGTGTGTGTGTGTGTGTGTGCGCGCGCGCGCGCGCGCGACACAGAGAACTCTAAGAATGCTTATGAATCCCAATCACCCTGTGATTGTGCTGACACTCTTCAGGTGTTTTGGTTCAGAATCAGGCCTTTGAACTCTGTCTAATCATCTCTGCTGCATTAGTAAGCACAGTGGACCTGATTCTCTGCTCACACTGGTTTCAAACTATTTCAAAAAGTTCACTGACTTCTCTGGAATCACTCTTGATTTACACCACTGTAGGGAAGAGGAGAATCCAGGGCTGTGTGTGCAACAGCAAGACTAGTTTGGCAGCGCTTTCATCACCAGGAGGCACTAGGGGGTCTGTATCCACAGTCAGCTCTTACATGAGGAAAAGCTCCTGGTTCCCTTAAATTGAGCTGTAACATTATGAAATGTCTCTAATTTTCCTTTAGCATGTGAATACAAGATGAACATTAATAAAAAGGCAAGAGGATACCTGAGAACATTTAAAGGCAAATTTAAAACAGAGCACACATTTATAGCCAACATAAAATTAACCTGTGGCCCTCACTGCCGTAGGATGTTACTGAGGCAAATACAGTTGCAGCTCCTAACATTCCAGTTTTGCCTTAGATGAAGGAACCAGCTCAGCTCAGGCTTTTCAGCATTACCTATGAAACCCTGTGCTTGTGATAGGGCAGCAGTTCCCAGACTGGGGTCCCAGGGGTCCCTAGGGTGAGCTACCTGGTCAAATGATGACAGCTGCTCCTCCACTTTTCCAGCCGCTACCCTTACTGTCCATGAGAAGTAACTTACTACTCAGCTAGAGAAAGCATGGCCCAGTGGTTAGGGCACAAGCCAAGGACCCAGCAGACCTAGGTGCAACCCCCTGCTCTGCCACAGAGTTCCTGTGTGACTGCGGGGAAGTCACTCAGCCTACCTGTGTCTTAGTTCCCCCATGTAACATGGGGATAATAGCACTGCCCTACCTTGCCGGGACATTGCAAGGATAAAGACTGTGAAGCACTTTGAGAGCTACTGCTGGGAAGTGCTGTATAAGAGCTAGGTACTATTACTACTGTACTCCCAGGATTTGAATGAGACTGTGCGTGGAGGACGTTACTACTGAACCCGAGTAAGAGTGGCAGAATCCCGCTTGCTGGAAGAAGCTCAAAACACATTGGCCCAGACTGTGATTCCCTTATTCCCAGGGAGGGCAGTTACTCACATGAACAATCCCAGTGAAGTCAAGCTAGCTGTTCCAGAAGGAGGTAATTGCTGTAGCTGGCTTGGGGATGCTTTGCAATGACAAATGAGAGGACATGTGTTCACAAGACAATATCCTTAATTAAGCCGTGGGCCATGCTATGCAAAAGTCATGGAACCCCACTATAGGGTAGATTGAAAATACCAAGGCAATGCCACTGTGCAATATTACCTAAGGAAATTTTGTCAAGGGTGAATGCTGTGGCTTAGATTTTTTTTTTAATGAAGACTAGCCATTTCTATGAAAACATCTGCATTTATGCTGACTAGGATAAAACGTATATCCTGTGTCCCCAAACTTACAATCTTATCCTTGTGGGTGGAACCGTACATCTGTGTAGAGTCCATTGAAATTAATGGATCTATGCAACAAGTTCGCCCACAGGGAACAGACATCAGGCACTTGGATTGTAAACTCCTTGGATGTCTTTGCATACACTTAATGCAATGGGGATCTGATCCTGACTGGGGCCTATTGGTGCACAGCAATATAAATATTCAAGAACTACTAATACAAGTCATCAGCCTTCCTTTCTCAGAGCAAGTGTCCATCCCAAGCTGGAGGGAAGTCTCCCAAACATGTATAGCATAGTATTGCTCTTTTTGGTGCTCCATAGGGGATACTCTGTTCTAGAATCATTACTGGACTAGATGCTTCTAAATAGACCCTTCCTCTGTTCAGCTATGGCAATTCCTGCGTACCCATCTGCGTGCCCAGTCTAAACTCCTAGCATCCCTGCCAATACACTCCTTGTCACTAACCTCTCTCTGTGCAATAAACTTCCATAAAACATTAAAATAAAACACCACATTAATGGCCCTGGTCTTAGATGTTCAAAGACAACCCTGGAAGCTGGAAAAAGGTACATATAATCAGTATGTATAATGATCTTACTCATTGGAGTCTTGGCACCTCAGGAAGATTCGTAGGAGGAATTCAGCCTCTTGGCCTTCTTCTGATGTGGTTGGAACAACAACATAGGTCCCAGGGCTCAAGTAAAAGTAATTGGTGACATCTCGGGTTGACACGTTGAAACCGTACTTCAAAACTTTGTATTTATACTGAGAGAAAAATGCAACTGGCAATCTGTC
Organism: Gopherus flavomarginatus; assembly: GCF_025201925.1. Lineage (NCBI taxonomy): Eukaryota > Metazoa > Chordata > Testudines > Testudinidae > Gopherus > Gopherus flavomarginatus. The sequence goes on along the minus strand of NC_066620.1, from coordinate 58,681,530 downwards.
CCTCAGGCCCTGGAACTGAAGGAAATGATTAATTGTACCATGGCAGTCCTCTATTCCCACAGCCCCTTTCATCCACAAAGATCTGAAATAGCTTTTCATATTCAATCTTGCGTATATGGGAATCATTTCACTCGCCACTGCAATGCAATCATCTCTGGGGTGGAACATGGCAGTTAATAATGCACAGCAGTGCTACACAGCAGTTAAGGAAGTGAAAAAGAGCTGGGAGAATTTTAGGTGTGTGCAGTGTAGTTAGTTGATCTGAAATGTGCCAAGAGAGTGGGGTAATAGCCTAATTCCTGTGAAAATTTCCTGGGGGTATGTCATGTACATGAGTGCTCAGAGCCCTGGTTAAATATTTCATCCAGAAGACAGCGTCTTTAGCAGCAGTTCCATCCTTGCATCAATTCTCATAAGAAAATAATGTAGCTTGATCTTTCTTTGGTTATTCCAATACTTTTGCTGAGATGAAACAATAAATATAATGTAACAAGTGTTACTATGATGACATGTAAAGATAGCGTAATAAAAACCCCTTACTAAACAAATTCCCTCAAATACATTGGAGTGTATAAATTCCATTTAGAAGGGCTATACAGTGTGACACAGTTATTTATGAGCCATGCTTTTGGGAGAAAATAGTACAAATCTGCTATCTTTGGGGAGAGGGAAAGACTGTGTGCTTGTCTAGACAAGCAGTTAGAGCACAACAAGCTGGTGTGTAAATCTACACAGCACTGGCTTGCTGTGCACTAACAATCTGCCTGAATCCTACTACCACACACTAAAAGTTCCCTAGTGCACTTTGATCTACCCCGCTTTGAAATGGGAGTAGGTGAATGTGCACTAGGAAATGTCCAGTGTGTGATACCATGGTCCGCATGGACAGTTAGTTACAGAGCAGGCTAGTGTGAAGTAGATTTACACCCCAGCTTGCTGCGAAATGAGTGCTCATCCACACAAGCCATGTTATAGAGGACATGGGAGCTGTCTGGACTACAAGGCATTAGGGGACAGATCCACAGTTGGCGCATCCTGAAATCAATGGAGGTGTCATTTGGCATCTGGGTCTTACTCTGAATTCTTGCTGGTGGAAAGTGGAAGTGACTCCCATTTACATTACTTAAGGTAAAACTGGTATGACACCAGAATCTGACTCTAGATATTTACCCAGCTGTATCACACAACATTAACCCTCCATGTCTGTCTATATATACCCTGCACAGCAGTTCTGTTATACTGCCAACACATAACATCCAGTCTGCTTCAGAGTGGCGATATGATTCGTCCCACAGTGTATCGAGTGATTAATAATGATATTGCTGCTTTGTTCTGGGAGCGAACGTTAGTACATGCTATAGTCAGACCCAGTGCCAATGTAAACTTCTTAGGCCCAGTCTATGTGGGAAAGCTTTTTCGGTATAACCTAAGGAGTGAATCTAAACCAATATACTTATAACAGTATACACCCTGATGTAGACACACTTATTCTGGTATAAGAGTGTTCAGATGGGGGATGATATTCCAGTATAACTAGTAAAACCTTTCTGTGTAGACACACAGCCTTACACAGTTCTGTTACTGCCCCTTGCTAATGACTTGTAGCAACCTCTCTTCAATTCTTGAGCTTCCCATTATAAAGACCTACATTGTATCAGAATTCTGAGGTGTACCAGCATTCATGCTTGAGATAGATTTCTGATAAGATCTGAGCCATAGGCAAATGTCCACTGGAGACTATACTAGGCTGTTTGGGGAATAGGGTGACCAGATGTCCTGATTTTATAGGAACAGTCCTGAATTTTGCATCTTTTTCTTATATAGGCTCCTATTACCCCCCACCCCCATCCTGATTTTTCACACTCACTGTCTGGTCACCCCATTGGGGAGACACAGCCTTCCCTATCTGGCCCTCCATACCATTTGGCAACCCCAGTGTGGCCCTCAGGCCAAAAAGTTTGCCCACCCCTGATATAAAAACACACAATTATTTGAGTTGATCAGATTGTTCTGATTTTTTTTAATGAAAACATCGATTGAAAATTCAACTTCTGATGGTTCGACTCCCCCATCCAGCTCTGGTAACTATGGATCAATCAAAGAAAAAGAAAAGAAAATGCACATACCTCGGGTTCAACCTGAGGGGAAGAAAGAGGAAAAAGCAGATTTTAAATATAAAATAAGCATGTAGCTGATCTAAAGCTCTGTTCTCTATTCCAACTCCCCTAATTAGACAAAAATTTCCTTGGTACTGTTATCTAATATCAAAGCTGTTAGTTCACAAAAGTCCCCCCACTTCTTATCACCTCCTCTTCCCTCAGCCACACTGAATGGCAGCTGATCATGTGTCTCTGAAGAGAGAGTTCAGCCCTTAATCTCTATGCAGAGGCAAAAAACAACACCCCCCCCCAACCCAAAGTGTTATTCTTGCCTCCATACCAGTGGATGCTGCTTACCCTGAAGATCAAAAAGCCGGTGAACAATATTTGTGCATCTGGCATATTATTGACAGGTTTTCGCATCAGTGACACCACCACATTATAGTTTTTCAGGTCAGGCTCCTCCACTTGGACAAAGTACTGGGGGTTCCTTGAAAATGCACCTACTGTGAAATTGTTAGTAGTAATAGTAGTAGTAGTACATAGCAGTCAAAGGCCCCTGCCAAAATCAGGACCCCATTGTGCCAGCTGCTATACATACACATAGTAAGAGATTGTCTCTGCTCCAAAGAGCTTACAACTGAACAGACAAAGACCAAGTGCAGGAGGAAGGAAGTGTTACTATCCCCAGTTTAGAGATGATGAGCTGAGGCACAGAGAGACTAAGTAACTGGCCAGTGGTCACCCAACAAAGCCGTGGTAGAGTCAGAAATTTAACCCAGATCACCTCAATCTCAAACCCAGGGCCTTAACCACAATCCCATCCGTTCTTAAGCCAGTAAAAGCAGTTTCTATTAAAACCCATGCAGACAAGGATACTCTAGTGGAGGAGAGGATTGTGGCTTAGAGGTCATAGCTGCACAACCATGAAAAGGAGGAGGTCCAAATAAATTCTCCCCTTTTCCCAGAGGGCTATTATTCACCATGAAAAATATAGGGTGTCAGTAGCAATGATGCAAATCTAAAGATAAAGGCCTTTTGGAGACCAGTTAGACAATGGAGCCAAGGTTTTGGTTAGTGATAAGTAATGGCCTCGAGGAAAGAGAGCTGGGCTGGCATGTGCATTTTCAAGATGGACACGCAAGACTGAGAAGAGAGCTCTCTCTTAAGATAGAATAGACTTAATCACAGGGGCAAACACTTGATTGTGTTGGTTTGGGCTTCAGAGATGACGGTTTGCTGACGAGTGGTTGTACTTTCATTACAGCATGTTCAGTCACGAACTATACTAGAAGGTTGATGGCAAAATATACGTCCATGGAAAGTGGTCTCCTCCTACCCACTGCCAATAGAGTACATCCAGCCATCTGACAGCCACAAGCACTGACGTGTTCATGGACTCTTAACACAGCCATGTCTATCAGTCTCACATTGTGATGAAAGTATCTCATTCTGTTCTTTACAATACGTTGACAAATTGTAATCAGTGTTACTAGGAGACTGAGGCCTGTCTATTGCTGAATAATGGAACAGCGATGAAGATAAAAGAACCCTTTCTTGATCACAAGATGCTCTCATAGACTAAAATAACAAAACCGAATAAGAGGTGTAACAGCAAAAAAATACTGACGCTTGACACAACTGAACGATCAGAGCACAGGCAGCAATACTGATGTCCTCATCTACCCAAAGGACTGTCCTACTGCAATAGAGCTTTGGGATTCTAGTCAATTAATTCCACATGTATATATGTTCTGTAATATTATTTCTTTGCAAAACAGGCTGGCTTCTTGCCAGCTCAGATTCTCCAGCCCCATCCTAGCCCTGGGTCAGCCAGGCCCAATATAATGGACCAGTGAGTTTTGATCTAAGAGAGTACAGGGTTTTTAAATCATCAATTTTGACTCAGCGGCCAGTGCTGCTTCCTCAGTTCTGCCTGTTTTGTTTGGAGTTAAGTGCGAGGGTGGAAAACATCAAGCTCAACAATTTTTAATCAATACTTTTGCAATCCAATCCTCAGAGTGGCTTATTATTTGTATGTGTGTGTGTGTGTGAGAGAGAGAGAGAGAGAGAGAGAGAAGGAGGGGAGATCATGGGGATGGGGTAGGAAATCAGACTAGGACATTCATTACCATTATGATAGTTGCTTCCACCTGCAGTGAGTCCTCGAGCCCATTGGTTTACATACATGGCTAGGGACCACCTTGTACCACGCTGATCTCCAAAGTCCAGAAACGATGGGGTGTTATTACAAATACACAGTGAGAAAAATTGCTCTGCGAAAGCATGACCTGACATCCTGGAAAAAAAAGAGAAGTTTGATGTTTCCGTTTAATTCATCGGTTGGACACTAACGCTTACACTTGCTGTGTGCGAAAGTGGATCTGTAGCCAAGGCACGAAGGTGGTGTTGCAGGCTTCAGCTAATCGTGACAATGCCTTGTGGAAGATGTGAAGTCTCAGAGTGATCACATTTGTACTACCTAAAGCCCCGATCCTACAATTGGATCCTTGGGGGCAGAGCTTTGTGCCTATGTGGAACCACATTACAGTCAATGGGATCCACCTGTACACATTCAGCTCTAGGATCAGGACCTACCATGGTGAGAAAAGCAAGCCATGGCTGTGAAGTGGTTGGTCTCCAGAGAGGAAGATGCTGGACCACCCTCCACTCTCCAGTACCGCAGGCCAGCCCCCACCCATACTGCATTCCAGCCCATGTCCACATGGCACTCTACAGTGCCCCAGCACAGGCCCCACACTGCTCTCTCCAGCACCATCCTGGCCCCATCCAAATTACATCCCAATCTGCACTCTCTCTCTAGCCGCAGTCTGGATCCATGCTGCTTTCTCTGCTCTGCTACCCTCTGAGCCTGGCCACACAAGTCTGCAATGAGGGAGACTTCCCGGTGGCTAAAGAGTCTGTAAAAGCTGTGGCAAAGCTGTACCTGAGCAGGACCAGACACCTGAAAAGCTACAAGCCTAGACCCCTCAGGAAAGCCCAAACTCTGATGGCCAGAGTCCTTGCTACTGTACTATGCTCCTCCCTGCATCCCCTTGGGTAGCTAATCCTTGAAATTTTGTATTTCTTGTTTAACAGGTCACTTACCTTGTGATGAGCAGCCTGGCCTTGTGGCAAGGGCACTGCACTGGGAACCAGGAAACCTCAGTTCTACTCCTGGATCTGCCACTGACCTGGTGTGTGATGTTGGGCACATCCCTTCCCCACCGTGAGCCTGTTTTCCTTCCCACCCTCGGTCTGTTAGATTGCAAGTTGGGGCAGGGATTGTCTCTAACAACCTGTTTACAGAGCTTCCAGCACAATGGGGCTCCAAACTGACCAGAGCAGAGACCAAGTTGACACCTAAGCAAAGTGACTGAGCCATGGACCCCAGGAAAACCCAGAATATCCAAGCATCAATGTGAACGTACCAGAATTCTCCATCGTCCTTATCTTCACAGAGATCTTTCTTATATTCAACTGGAACTCGATCCCACTGGGGAGAGCTGTGAAAGGCAACAGAACAGCAAGCAGCAATGAGAACTCTGCCCTGGGCTTCGTTCAGTGATTCTCAAACTTTTCCATCCTAGAGTCACGCTCCCATCTAGCTCCAGGATCTGGCCCAAGAGTGCACATGAAAAGTGATGGATTGAGAGCCTGACTTGTACCCGACATTCAGCCCCAATACCAATGGTTGCATTAGCAGCACAGTGTGTTTCCACCCACAGCCATTGTGAAGTGGTGAAGTGTCCTCCCTCCCTCCCCTTGAAAAATTCTGTGAATTTTTTCTGTGAAATTTTTCAGGTTTTTGTTGAAAAAAAAACTGAAAAATGTCCAATTGCCAAAATACTGAAAAAAGTGGGGTGGGTTGTTTTGGTTTTGGACAAAAATTGGAACGATTGCTACCAAAAATGGAAATTTTTTGGTGCAAGTTTCCATTTTCTTGAAAAACCTTTTTCCATCAAAAAAAATCCTCTTCTGACCAGTTCTACTTCCACCTGTAGGTTCTGCCTGCTTCACCCCTGATAGGGGCGTGGGACAGCTGCAGTGAGTGGAATAGTACTTCTGTCCCCATGGCATAGCCAGTCCTTGGGCTGGCTTTTAAACCAGAGAATTAGCAGTGATGGTTCTGGCTCTGTGGACAGCTGTCTGCGGGGAACCAGATTGGGACTGCTAGCCATTTCTCACAGGCCAACAACCAGCTATCATGTGGCAATGATTTGCAGCTACTGCATCTGAATGACTATCTAGAAGTGGAACGTTCTGCATCCCATTTCCAGTTCCCTTCACATACCCTTCGGCATCCAAATGCTTAGTGAACTACTGAGACTTTACATTGATATTACTTTGCAGCGCCCCTGCCACACAGAGACCACATTAGCCAGTCGGTTGTGTTATTTTCAAACAGCAGTTTTATAATTAAGTGATAATTGTATTTTCTGCAGAGCAAAAGATAAATAAACAGAGCATGAATCAATAAGGTATTGATTTATGCAGTTTACCTTTAAGCACGCTCCACCAAAATTTCAATTACAGCGAGGATTATCGTTCACCCTTCCAAAAAGTGGGAAATTCTGCCTGAGCAGATAGCTATTATCCCAGCCTCAAACATGTCTGCATCACCTACTATGTTCCCACCAGCCCATCCAGACGTTAAGTGCCAGACTTATTTTCTCCGCGGAGAAGTTATTAGTGTTATCATCCACAGAGGGAAGGAAAATTGTTGCTATTAAACCACAATGTTGTAGTGGAAGCTTTACAACTCTCTAGTTAGAAGAACACCAGCTTCAGTCAGCCATACTGGATTCCCCCTTGATACCTATGTGCAACAAAGTCATCATAGTGTTTCCTCTGGATCAATCTCTTACACTTGGAGGGGAGGGTGAATCCCCAATGGAACAACCAGGAGGTCTGGCCTGCAAAACCCATTCATCCCTTGAGATTCATGCTGGTCCTAGAAGATCCATTCAAGACAAGGGCTAAGTGAATGGAAGCTCCATTCCTCTTCACTACCTCCAGCCTCTTCCCCCTCCCCAGCCCCTTGGCTTGCAAGCATCCATCCATCCAATAGAGCAGTGCTATCATGGTCACTCCCCCTGCTGGCTACTCTCCCTCCAGATTCAACATCCTGGAAGGGGAAAGCAGCCCAGGTAAAACTGCAGCTGGAGCATTCTGCATTGACATCCTTAGAAAGTTCAACAGCACACAAGCTGCACCCTATATTGGATGCCTGTGGAGCATTAAACAGCAGAAAATTGTGTAAGGGAATGTCCAGAACCTGTATTAGGTGAAAATAGTAGCTATCCAGTCCGAGATTTACCTGTAATTATCCACTGTGAAAATTGTTAGCTGAGAGAAAGAGGGATGTCTGAACTAGACCCAGTCTGGAGTAAGTATAAAAATAACATTTCATTTATGTTTTCAATCCCAAATTGGGCTCTAGTGGGAGGTGAGTTTGCAGATGAAAAAAGGGCTTAAAACCGGTTAATTTAGAGTTGCCTACTCCATTGCAGTTGGCCCTGGACAGAGCCTCCTTGCAGTAAACCCACAAAAGTTTCACCCTTCTTATGAGATCAAATCTTTAAAGTCATACCCATCACTCCAAGGCCCTCTCCATTCCCCGTGACCCCAAGGATTCCACACTCTGATTATATCTTCCCAGCCATTCTTGTATGGTATCTGTAAAGGAAAAGAATAAAAAGCCAACCATAGTCACAGCCTTCTGTGATCAGAATATACAGTAATACAAATGCATTTTTTTTATATATCTTTGAGGACTCGTTTAACTCCTGCCCTCATTTGGCTGCAGATAAAAATCAATGTCTCTTTGCTACATTGTATTAGAAACAAAGCATCAGAGAACACTGCACCCATTTTTTCCTTAGCATCATGACTAGAGGGCTGACACAGTCAGAAGCACGGACTGCCTTGCCACATCACATGACTGCAATATGCTAATTATGTGCAACTGCCAGCAAAGCCAGTGACTTCGTAGTACAAGGCCGCCCATGATTAAAATGTATCTATATGGAGTGGGGAGATGCACTGCAGCAAATGCTGAGAACAAGGGACTGGGGAACCTGTCTGTCTGGCTATTTGTGGTATTTCTAAGATGCCTGTCATCTGGGAAGCCAATTCCTGACTCCTGGCTTCTATTCCCAGCTTGGTGTTTCCCATTAAGGCAGTGACCTTCTGTGTTCTGCACAAATTGGAGCATCTGGACTTGCGTCTCTTCTTGCTTTCTCTAGTGTAACTGAGGTGTAACTCCACCAAAGTTGGCAGGGGTGGGGTACACTGGTGTAACTGACAGGAGAACCAGACCTTCTGTGTGGCTTCCAATTCTTGTCCAGATACAAAGAGTTCCTAGAAGTAATGAAGGCCTGGCTCACTGTGGCTAGGACACCTTCCAAGGCAAAGAGACATCATTTTCTGGTAGGCGTCAAAGTGCTTTCCAAACACAAAACCTCCCAACCTCCCACCCCAATGAGGTAGGCAAATATTATTTTCCCCCTTGCACAGAAGGGAAACTGAGGCAACAGAAAGTTAAATGATTTGTCTGTGCTCACACAGGAAGTCAAGGATAGAGCTGAGATTAGAAGCCCAAATTTCTTGACTCTCAGGCCTGTGGTCTAGTCAGCAGATATGCCGGGACAGCTCCTTCACAGGTGTAAATCTTCACAGCTCCATTTACTTCAGTGGAACTAAACCAGCTGAGCCTCTCACCCACCCTCTTTTTCTTTCCATCAAGTGGTGGTCATCTGCATGCTCTCATGCTTCCTCAGCTTCACCCCTACCTGCTCCTCTCCTCCACAGGGCCCGAGGTCACAGCAACCCACCTTTACCTGGGGGTAGCTGAATGGGGCTCACCCTGGAGCCCAGCAACCCCATGCTTAGATCGACATAAGGGGTCACTGCCAAGTGAGTTACAAGGGAGGGAGTGACGGCAGCTAGGAATCAAAGCTAGGCCTTTGGCAGTTCAAAGCTGTTAGGGCAGCAGGACCAAAAGCCCTTCCTGAAGCACGCAGACTTTAGTGTGTGTGTTTAAAGGGGTTAAACTTGAAAACATTTAGACAAGAAAGAAAGAAAGAGCAAATTTTGGAAACAATCCCCTTGCTAAGTGCTTTGAGATCCTGGGATAAAAGCTACATATCATGTATCCTGGGTCCCTCTGTGAATGAGACTCTTTAATCACTGCTGAAGGCCATGCCCCAGGAATTAGTCCAGGTCACTGTCTGGCTTCTCTTTTATTTGGTCGCTGTTGAAACTAGCCATGGGAGTGATAGATTCATAGCTTTCAAGGCCAAGAGGAACCATTGTGATCATCTACTCTGATCTCCTGTACAGCACAGGCCAGAGAACTTCCCCAGAATAACTCCTAGAGCAGAGCTTTTTCAGAAACATCCCATCTTGATTCAAAAATTGCCCATGATGGTGAGTCCATCATTGGGACAGCTTCTCGGGATGAGCTCTGTCCTCACTCCACGAGAAAAGGTGCTGGCTGCAGTAAGTCATTTGCTTTCCTGGATTATTTTATTGTGCCAGATTAGTCCCTTCTAAATCAATATGAATATTTGGTCAGGGGAGGTTGTGTGTTGGAAGGATACACCTAAAAAGGTAGAGAAAGTCATTTTTTTATCCGGCTGAACTCCTGACTTTAGGCCACAGTTTGAAGCCAGACAAAGTTTGCTCTTGGATCTGTGAAGTGCAAGCTACATCCCTTGACTACAGAAGATAAAGATGATACAGCCTCACCCTTAATGGGATTTTATAACCCTTTGTCCAGATTCTTGACAAAAAATATGAAAATTTAATGGAACAGAAATTGTGAGAAATGTTGATTCACAAGTGTTGAAATCTTTCATTTTGACATTTCCCAAATCTATGTTTTGTTTCAGTTTGTTGAACTACCTTGAAATGCTTCATTTCAAGCCTTTCAATATTAAACTACATTTTCCCATTATGGCACATTGCCTCTAAGGAGCTGTACTTTGGGTTCCCTTATGTACCAGGCTCCCTGGCTAGACTACATCTCCTATGATGCATGCCAAGGCATGTCACTCCCATTATGCACCACACAGAGTTTGGGCAGTGGGAAATCCATATTGCATTATGGGAGATGTAGTCCTGCAGGGAGTTCAGCCCACAACAAAGAATGTGAGTTCCAAACTACAAGTCCCATAAGACATTTCACTGACCGGAAAATACAACTTTGTTTTATTAAACTGATTCTAAACATTTCAGATCAGTTCAACAAAATGAAGTATTCTGATTCAGGTAAAACCCACAAGAAAAAAAATAATAAAAAAAAATTTTTTAAAGCAGAATTGAGATTTTTTCCCACAGAAAATGTTGATTGTGCAGAAACTGCATTTTCCATCTGGAAACTCCTAACCAGCTCTACTACCAGACCCCTATCAAACGGAAAGGAACTTTTGCCCCTTCAACAGCAGAATTTCCTCCAAAGTCCCCAACCGTGGCAGCCTTGCCATTCTGTCATATCCTAATCACAGGCATTCCCTTCCCTGAAAGCCATGCGTACATCTCACGTCCCACTTATTATCACATTCACATTCTCCACCTATCCACTCCCACTCCTCACCCCTACAATTTAGGCGAGTGGAATGGACAAACCATCAGTACAGAGTAGGCTTCTTTTCAAACCTCTCACGTTGTGGCAGCTATTACCAAGATCATGTAGGCCTTGAGTCTAAAAGCCCCTGTCTGCTGCACAGCAAGGGGCTTAAGCTCTTTTACACCTCAGTGCAAATGCACATGGCGGCAACATGTGAATGCTAAAAGGCTAAATTGTGAGGTGCAGTCCACTAACTGGTAGCAGCCCGCTGCACATGTGCTTCCTTACTGAGGCTGGGTGTAGGTGTAGAATGGGCATGGCTGAGGAGACATGGGCTTAAGTTCCATCCTCACTATGCCAATCTGTTTTTGAGCTACATGCTCCATTCCTAGGCTAGACTCCTGCAACTCATGACGAGTAACTTGATAGTCTTACAGCAGTGCTGTCTTTAATGACCATCAGGTCCCCTGTGTTCTAATCTGCTCATCACTTTTTACCTTGTAACTGGCTGCACCTGCTCTGGGGCAGTGTCCAGCCCATAGGGCCAGATTTTCAAAGGTATTTAGGTGTCTAAAGATGCAAGTAGGCACCTAGTAAGATTTTCAAAAGTGCCCAGGGACCTAACTCCCAAAGGGATTTTAAATACTTTTAAAAATCTGTCCCTTAGTGCCTCTCCCTCCTAACCTTCCTCTAACCTCTGATTGAGTGGGAACCTTACAATATATAGCATAATGGGCCATAATTTCCCTTAATTTGATTACCTATCCTATCCTACCAATAGTTTATAGCCAGGAATTAAACTAACTCATGGACATACAAGAGTCTCCGTGCATTTAACTTGTTTTTGTCTTTTGAAAACCCTGAAGGCTTGCTTACAGTCTTGAATTTCTGGTAACAGGTACCCAGGGTCGGCTCTAGCCATTTCGCCGCCCCAAGCACAGCGGAATGCTGCGGGGGGCGCTCTACCGCTCGCCAGTCCTGCGGCTCTGGTGGACCTCCCACAGGCGTGCCTGCGGATGCTCCGCCGGAGCCGCGGGACCAGCAGACCCTCCACAGGGACGCCTGCGGGAGGTCCACCAGAGCCGCCTGCCACCCTCCCAGCAACCGGCAAAGCGCCCCCTGTGGCATGCCACCCCAAGCACATGCTTGGCACGCTGGGGCCTGGGGCTAGCCCTGCAGGTACCTTTGGCAATGTCATTGGCTGTGGGCAACTGAAGCCAGGAGTGTTAACGATGGGCTCTACTCTCCATCGCTTTGGTACGTTGCTTGAAAATGGAGAACTGACCATATTCCCTTTATTCCACACACAATCCTAGGCCACGTCCACACTACAGAGTAAAATCGAAATTAATAAAATCGATTTTATAAAACAGGTTTTATAAAATCGATTTTACGCGTCCACACTAGGGCACATTACTTCGGTGGTGTGCGTCCATGGTCCCAGGCTACCATCGATTTCTGGAGCGGTGCACTCTGGGTAGCTCAGTAAAAGAATGGGACCAATAACTTCGATTTCCGTCCACACTAACCCTAAATCGATATAGTAATATCGATTTTAGGGTTACTCCTCTCGTTGAGCAGGAGTACAGAAATCGATTTTAAGACCCCTTAAAATCGATTTTAAGTGCCTTGTAGTGTGGACGGGTACAGCGTTAAATCTATTTAACGCTGTTTAAATCGATTTAACGCTGTAGTGTGGACCAGGCCCTAGACTGCAGAAACTTGGGGTTTAGTGCAGCAATTACAGGTGAAATTCAGTTGCCTCTGTTATGCAGGTGGTCAGACAAGATGATCATACAGATCCCTTGTGACCTTAAAATCTCTGAAAGCAACTGTGAGTGGAGCAGCAGTCAGTGTGCTAATCAGGAGAAGGCCATGGAATAATACAGCAAGAATGATAGGTAGGAAAAAGGTCCCAGTTCTTACTTCTGTAGCCCCAGTGACAGTATAGGCATGGCCTTTCACGAGTCCGTTCTTCAGTTCCATTTTACCAATGGATTGCTGCGGAGAGAAAGCACAGCCATGAGCTCCCGGAAAAACTTGCAAACATACATTTGTTTGCCCCCCAAACTGCTATTTGGTTAGTTTGGGAAAAGAGAGAAGTGGAGCTGACTTCACTTACATCAGCAGCTCAGCTATAGTGTTTAAGTGCCTGGTGTTTGTTCCCCTGGTGGTCCTAAGCAAATCCAACCAAGTTAATGGAGCTACAAAATCATCACACATCTGAAAAGCTCATAAGGATCCAGTGTTGGAGCAATTTCCACAGCAAGTGCAGTTGTGACAACAGCTAGGGTGAGTCATTGGTAGGAATTGACTTAAGCACCAGCCTCAGCACTTGAACTAAAAGGGTAATTCAGTTAGTGGGTAGCAGCAGTTGGCAGCTCTTCTTTAGTGAACCAAACACTAGAGGCGGCATGACACACACACTTTGCCAGTGCACTGCACAGTCTATATAAAACCATGGAAATCTCTTTGCAACACACCAGCAGACAACATGGGTGCTTTTATGATGGCCCCTATCAACTCAGCAGTGTCCCACCAAGCAGTATTATATCTTTCCCTGCATCTCAGAAGTGTGTTGTCAGTCAATGAGGAGCTTGCCTTATTCAAATGTGAACCTGCAGTTCTACCGACTGAACTAGCAGCCAATACCCAATAGCTGTCAGCAGCAGACGTACTGGGTGTCTTCTCCAAAGACCTCCTTTTGGTCTTCCTGCCCTAGAAACTGATCATCTCAAATTCTGGTCCTGAAGCCATAAGGCCAGTTTCTATGCTGGTCTGAGGTTCCGATGAGGAGCTATAAAAATACATAGTTATGGAATCAAGCATTTTTGAGTCAGAAAACTTCCTTTGGGCTTCAGCATCCGCTTTCTATCCAAGTAGCTCAGCCCTAGATTTCTGGCATCTTTGCTGATTAGCCCTGTCAAATAGTCATCCCTTCTAGAATGGTTCAGTCCAGGCCAGGATTTAGTGAGAGACTCTTTGGTGATGCTGGGTAGCATTGTCAGTCTGAAAGCTTTGGAAACTTCTGGCCAGCAACCCCAATAAAAAAACCACCCCTTTATATTCAATACAGCTAAGTATTATTTCTTCTCTATCACTAGGGACACTACAGGCCCCCTCAGAGAGTACCTATGGTACAGGGGTAGATATGGATTCCTGGTTTCCTCAAAAAAATAAGTAATATAAATATGGTAAAGGCAAGAAGGCTTGTCCCTCCTGCTTACCCCTCCTGGCGTGGTACATCCCATCAGGCAGTGTGATTTGGCAGCTGCTTTTATTATCTCCTGCAGATCAGAAGGAGGTTTCTGTAAAAGAAACTGCACTTGGACTCCACCTGTCAAGTCTACTAACGCATCGGAAATGTAACCCCAGTGCAAATTCTGATAGGAGCCTCGCAACCTGAAAAAAAAAAAAGAATAGGGGTGGGGGTGAGGGGAAAAGGATTTGTTCCTATGATCCACCCAAGTAAGCAATGCGTAGAAGAAATTAACTGAATGGATGCACATTAAATAGTCTCTGTGGTGCACAAATATATTACAAATGTACTATGTGTCATGAGCTGGGGCTGAAATGCACATGCAGGTAGGGTGATCAGACAGCAGGTGTGAAAAATTGGGACAGGGTGGGGAGGGGGTAATAGGAGCCTATATAAGAAAAAGACCCAAAAATCGGGACAGTCCCTATAAAACCAGGCCATCTGGTCACCCTACATGCAGACACAATGGTAACCCCTAGATTGAATCTGGTTCCTTCAGCACTAGAAGAAGAAACCTCTACTGCTTGAGCTGAAGAGGGATTCCTCTAGCTTTCAGAATGTATGAGGCTGTCTAGATATTGGGATCAGCCAGTGGAGGGAGGCATGATCAAATGTGTGTGTGCATATGCACATAGACACACACATGGCTAGTGTGTAATGCACAAAGAAGGAAATCCCCCACTGTGCAGAGTGCCAGCATGCACCATTTCAATCGCACTCAAGCCCAAAGAAGTGGACTGAGACCCCCACTGGTTGTGCATCAGCAGGTGAAAAACCATCTGATAGTAACAATGTTTGAGCACTAGGGCTCTCACAGAGCCATATTGCAAGCAGGATCTGTGTTTTCTTGTCTTGTGCTTTTATTGCAATTGCAAAAAAAAAACCTCACGTTAGACTGTACTGTAGTTAAAGCATGAATATATACATTATTAAAACCACAGTGTACAGTGAATTTCATTAACTGGAGAATCAGAAAATGAAATCCTGGGCTAATTGTATTTTGGAACAATGTCCTTGGCCTACATTGATTAAAGGAATTTGCCATATGCTCTGGAGAAAACTTCTCAATTGGAATCACATAAACAGCAACTCTTGCAATTTCAATTGAATAGAGGTTAGTTTGCTCTGTAATTAAAATCTCACATTGCAAAGTGGTGCCTACTTCGGAGTCAGTTTTTCTAAATTATGTTGTGGCAAAATTCTCCACTTCTGTGTCTCCCAGTTACCATTTTACCATTTGCTTATTCCTTGCTGAATTCATTAAACTACCCAGTATGTGCTTAATGCACTCCCTGTGTTATATAGGTAAGACACTGACTTAATTTATGTCATAGCTCCTAGCTGCAGGTCTCAGTGAGTATAACAACTTGCTACTTACTCACAGCTGAAGTGTTCCGCTTTAACTCAAGTAAGACAGGACTTGGCTTTTGATGCTGAGAATCCAAAGTTCAGTCCCCACTGATGACTGTAGTTTTATTCGTTAGTAGTATTAAGGTAGAAGCTAGAGGCCTCAATTGAGACTGAGGGCCCTTTCTGCACAAACACTCAATGAGAGACAATCCATGCCCTAAAAAACTTCCAGTCTAAATAGACAAAACGTGAGAGGGACGTGACTTCTCCAAGGCTAAACAGCAGACTAATAGCCGGCCCAGAAATAAAACCTAGGTCTCCTGAGTCCCATACCAATTTCCTATCCACTGGACCATACTGCCTCTTGAAAAGAAAAGCACATAAGAGAACCAGGGAACTTTAGATCTTCAGTTTAAAATCTACAGTCTTCAGCCTGTACTATCTGCCAGAATGTGCAGCCACAGTTCATTACATATCCAGTGCTCAAAATATTGGAGCATGGTCCTGAACAACACTCCACAAGGTACTTTGTCCAAAGCAGCTGGCACAACATATAACCACACAAGCACAAGACTCAGGGATGGCAGGAAAGACAGACTTGGTGGGTATATTTACTTGGCATATGCTTTTTCTAGCAGGGATGGCCAGAATTCATTTCTGCTGCGAGGTTGAACAGACAGGTATCTCCCATTGAGAAAAGGCAGCCGGTCATCTATCACCACATCCACCCAGTCTCCAAAATGCCAGAACTGGAAAAAGAAAAGAAAAGGAAAGGGAAAAAAAACCCTATTGTAAGAATAAATAGTGCTGCCAAATGACAGTCTCCAGAAATAGCCCAAGAGTGAATGTAAACTATGAATGTAAGTAACTTCTTTGCTTTCTCTCAGAAGCTATTTTGTACTGTTGCTGTGTACTGTTAAATAGGTGCTGAATTTCATTTCAGAGGTGGCTAACTTTCAGTGGTGGGTCATTTCTGGACACAACGTGCTCTGAAATTACATGGGATGAAAAGTACATGTAGGTGAGTAAGTATTACAATGACTGGACTAAGGCAGGTGTTTCAAAAAGGGCAGAAAACTAAGTGTCCAAACAAAGTGGTACGCCTTGCTACTCAGCTCTACATGGAGCTTCTCTTGGGTACATCTCGGATTCAGAGATGCTCTTCACCAAGAGATAGTCTTTGGATAGTCCTTTCCCTCCTTCCTGTGTCTGAAACCTCTCTAGAGCTAGATCTTTCTAAACTTTGACATGGATTGCACTGGGCAGGCAGAGCACAGTTGGAGCTATTATCCATCAGCTTGACAAATGAAAAGGAGGCAATTGGTCACTTCAGCAGTTGGACAGAACAGGTGTTCTTCTGACTGATCCAGCTGGAGAGTGATCAGCAGGGGGTGAACTAACGGAACTGTTGCTAGAGTCATTAGGAAACTAATGTAGTGCAGCAGGACTTCGACATCACAACTGGCCAAATCTATACCTGTCGTAATGCTAAGGACTTCCGTGCCGTTATGCCAAGGATAAATTTGTCCCAGCATTGCTATATTTCCATGGCTGTGTGAGCAAAAGTTACAGGAACGCATTGTTCTGTTTGAACAGTATTGCTATTTGCAGTGGGTACCCTCAGTGGCAAACAAGCTTGGAGTTCTAAATGGAAAGCAGGTTTGATAATTCTCCCTAGTCTTTCTCAATCTAAATCTTCCATTTATTTTAGGTTGAAGACAGATGAGGAGTAGTGTTTTAGATTTTGCAAAAGTAAAACCAGGATTGGCTTGAATGCAGGTTCTATTTTTTCTGAACCACCCAGATTTGAGGAGAGCCCAGCTGAACAAAAGGCCCTGGGTTCAGCCCATCTTTAACTTAGGCACATCTGCACAGGAGAAAGACACATGTGAGAGAGCTTGGAAGATCTGAAGCACTGTCCTTCCAAAAGGAGGATCCCTTTTCTGCCACAGCCAAGAGCATTGGCTCAACAGGGAAAGCTCATGCAAGAGCCAAGCTGCATGCAGTAGGCCTGTAGATACAAAGGATTTGGGTTTGAGAATCAGTCACACCTTCATGCCGCACCTCATGTGCAAACATAGCAGGCAAACTCTTTCCAGAGTACAAACAAGAAGGTGTCTGGGGGATTACTGCAATTTGAATCCAGATAGACAAAAGTAAAGTTCAGAATGTAATATGACTCTTCCTGCTGTTTGGGGATAAACAAAGTCTAAGAGGGGATCCAAGTATTGAATTACATTTTCCTTTTGCTAGTCTTCTCTTGGAGAAAGGGTGCTGCAGATGTTCTGATTGCCATACCCTTTCAGGCTGTGACCCTGTCATGTCTCAAAAGCTTAGAAGGTCTGGCCTGGCTAGCACTTGGGTGGGAGTCCTCCAGGCAAACCCCAGGATACTGATAAAAGAGATGTTCAGCACTCAATAAGGGGCATTTTGCCCTCTGAATCCACCCAGGAACCAGTGACAATGGCCTAACCTCTGGCTTTTGGCCTGAGACTCAGGCTTTGTGGGATTTCGGAGAGTCTGGAGGCAGCCCTGAGAAGTTTAGGTGCTGCGGCTGTGAAAGTGACCATGAACTGAATAGAAAAGGATCCTGTTGAGGCAGACTGCACCCACTATTGTGCCAATTCATGTAAACTGAAAATAGATTTTGTTGGTTAAAAAAAAATAAAGTCATCCTTTTTATGTCCTTTCTTTATTTGTCTGGAGAGGTGGCAAACTTCAAGGATCGGGAATCAGGGGCAGTCAAGAAGAAAATCTCATGCCATTGAACTCTC
Organism: Gopherus flavomarginatus; assembly: GCF_025201925.1. Classification (NCBI taxonomy): domain Eukaryota; kingdom Metazoa; phylum Chordata; order Testudines; family Testudinidae; genus Gopherus; species Gopherus flavomarginatus. The sequence goes on along the minus strand of NC_066620.1, from coordinate 58,663,476 downwards.
TGCTGTAGGCAGTGTTGTGACCCACTATGGTGTTAGGAGGTACTTCTTGGATGAACCCTGAAACTGAAGTTCTGACCATTTGTTGTCATTCAAGCTCCCATCAAACTTTTCACAAGAACAAGGACATTAATCCTGGTGCCGTGGCTAGTTTCCATCTCAGGCAGTTCCACTCTACCTTAATTCTTCCAGAGGTTTCAACTGGAAAAGAAATACTTTTTCATTTCTTAGCCTGAGCTTCTGCACAGGGCTGCAGTATATCGTTCTATTGGCTGCCATGTTCCACTCCAGGGCTAGCTGTGCTTCTGTAATGGGTAACAGGATTCCTGTACACACAAAGGGCTCATTTCATCCTTGATGTAACTCCATTAACTTCACTGTACTTACACTAGGGATAAAATTTGACCCCAAGAATCTAATCCTTGTGAGATGCTGAGCCCCCTTAACTCCCACTGACTGCACTGGGAGTTGAGGCAGGTTCAGCATTTTGTAGGAGGCCTTCAGCAGCTCTTAGGACTGTAGAGTGCTTTGAGATCCTGAAGGATGAAAGACACTATAGGAAGATAAGACATGTTTATATCTACTAATGAAAGTGATGCCTTGTTTGTGATGTTACTTGGAATTGAATGTGGAGACATACAGTTTGGACAGCACTAAAATATCTTTGGTGGGATGATTTAAGGTTATTAATGAAGAGATGCTTTCATTCAGTCTTTTGTTGTCTTGGCTGCTTGTTGGAGGAAAAGGAGAAGGACGTGTATTGATTTGAAGGCGAGAAGACACGGAAAACGTATTTTCAAATATTGGAATGTATTCGTACTGCTCACGAGTTAAGGTTTGCTCCTAAATATTCTTTTTGAGAAATCTCATGAAAGAAATTCTAGTTTGCCTCATTTTAATGTATGGTCAGCTGGTTTATCTTGTATAATGCCCCTCTGCATATTGGAGATGAGTCAGGATTTAAACATCTGGTATTACTAGGAACAATGAAACATAAGGAATAGCAAGAACATTCTAGTACAAAGATCTGTTACACTATGGAATAGTCTTTCAAGAAAAAATGGTGTGAGTGCCTTTGCTAGCATCATCATCTTTAAACTGGACAAAGTAAAAGAGAATGCACTTGAGAACAATTTTGCATTGGGTAAAGGGAAAGGACAAGATAAACTAATGGTTCATTTCCATCTTTAGTTTTGGGGACTTTGTGATACTCCAGGGTAAAGTCTCCCTCTTCTGACAACTCCTCTAAGAACAGATTATATGATACTTGCCCTTCACCCAATCCAATCTCTCAGAGTTGAATAAGTGGTGCACGTAAAATAGTAACATATCTATCTGGGGGATACTGAGTATTTCAAGATTAGTAAATTTCAGTTTCTTCCAAAAGAGATTTGTCCCTTAGAATCAGACGCATTTTTTAAATATCAAAACCAGTTATCTGAGCAGTGTTAAAGGGCTGGCAATTCCTGCCTAGCTAATGGAATCTGGCAGGTGAAGCTGCAGAACACAGAAATAAAAAGATCAAACAGACAACAAACCCAGATTTACTATCAGTCATAACTGCCAGATTTGAAACAGAGGCTGGACTTCTGTCTAAAATACACATTTGCACTAATTAATAAGAAGAACAGCATTCACTAGAAATGGGCTCAAACCATAACATTCAGAACCAGGTTCAAATAATCTGACATTTGTGGGCGTCTGGATCAAGAGGGTTGGTTCAGCCCATTAGAAAATCAGGAACCATTTTCAAAATCCTGTGCAGGGGATCAGCTTTTGAACTTCTCCAGAATTCAGGGGTGCTTGGATCTGGGATTGTAGTTCAAAACCATCTGAACACTCCACCCAAACAAGGTGGAGCAAAATCACTACAGCACGTAGTACATACGCGGAAATGAAAAATCCCAGCATAATTCTCTTTGAATCCTTGGTCCTTTGGTAGAACATTTTCCAGAAATTGCCTCTGTAACGTCAAAGATCCCAGGGCAGCCAGAACCCAGCAATCACCTTCAGGGAGACAAGTAACAAACCAGATGCAATTACACGTATTGCCTCATGATCTCCCTCTGCCTTGTCAGGGTCTATATCTTTCTAACACTTTTCTTTGGAAACAAGGTTACTGCAGAAGGACTGGGAGAACCAGTTCGGGTAAAATAAAAATGTGGGCAGACTGTCCAAGACTCAGAGACACTCAGCCTCAGGGAGCATGCTGCCATCCATCCACCCATGCACGTATGTTTCTATACTGCACCCATCTCTATGGGCATCACACAGAAGCTCCTTCCCTTTGTGGGTATCCTAGTTCTACAGGATAGGAAGTGGTGCAGGCAACTGCCAGACCCTGGGCTAGGATGAGCCATTTAATGACAGTGCTATTTCTTCAAGGGGAAGACTCTTGTTACTGTCAAAAGGAAACATGATGGGGGGGGCGGGGCTGGGAAGGGATGGAGCTACAGCAGGACAGAGACAGGTATCTCGTGCATGGATCAGAAAAGTTGGTCAGTAGTGACAATAAAAGAGAAGAGCGTGGAAAAGAAAAGCCAAGAGTCACCAGACAAGGACTTCAGGGTCACGAGGCCAAATCCAATTCTGATAAAAGAGGGCACACAATGGGAGTTGTACCCACTTTACATGAGGGTTGAATTTTTGGCCATGGAACTTCATTTTCTGTCTGGTCCGGGTCTACCCTTCTGCACCCATAATTCTGCAGACATAAAGGATGATGGGAGTCAGTGAGACATGGAAGTGCCTTGGCCCAAAGGCAGTGTAAAAAACAATGGCATTTAATATCTGGGATGGTGTGTGCACTAATCCAAACCAAGCTCTCAGACAGAAGCAAAGGAAAGGACTCCGGTCTACAGCTCAGGCTGGCTATCCTGTGAAACAGAACTTTGATCTTACCTATTTCTCCTTGAATAATATCAAATCTGCTAACACCATCCACGATTAAATGGGGATTTCTCTCAATCATCTGAAAAAGAGGGAAAGCAAAGACCAGTGTGAGTATCCAACACTTGCCCGCAGTGCATCCTTCACAGTTACACTGCCTCTCTTACGTCACTTTCAGCTGAGACCCAATGAGGTCATTATGTGCTACCTCACCGTAGTGGGATTTGAAATTCATGACTGTTTAAAAGCAGCGATGGGAGAACTGCAAAAGCCTTGGAGATTTGCTACACACAGGCATCCAAAAGTTCAGATGCTTCTCAGAGGTATAGTCCAGATGAATGATGTAGTGCTAGTATAGTGCTTTGCAAACAGAAAGCACTATATAAGCGTGATGTTGCAGCCTATATGTTTTTATCAAAATATGCCAATGAGTGAATATAACGTAACTGGAATATGCTTCATGCAAAAGGTCTCTTTTAAGGTATCTTTACAAAGCTTATAATCTACTGAGTGTGATCATCCTATTTGTATAAATGTACCACTCTTGTATCTGAAACTAGAAATACGAAATATAACTCTGAGGGCCTATGGTGATTATGCAAAGTGTGGGCCATTACTGGTGGTTTGGAATCTTGATGACTCCCATTAACCAGTGCAATTGTCTGCAGATGGCTGTTTTACCTGTAAGTCTTCCTGTATACCTGTGTGCTGGCAAGTGGGCAATGAAGTCTTGCAGTGACATGTGATCATGTCACCTGAACTGGAATCCATCTTTAACCTGGTGTCTTTCCATTGAGAGAGAGGTAACAGTATTACTCTGTGATTTGGAATCAGCTACATCAAATAAAAGAGACATCAGATGACCGGAGGCTATAGAGATGAAAGGGCATTTTTGAATGACCAAAAGTATAAAAGGGAATGATTTTAAGACAAAGTTATAAGGCGAGTTGGATGTGAAATCAGGGTACAGAATTAGCTACAATTGAAAAGATGATGATAGCAGATCCCTGCAGAAGACAAACAGATGACAGGACGCCACGGGAAATAATACAAACACAGCTGAAGTCAGTCCGACCATGAGACTGACCATTGATGAGATGGCGGGATATCGTATGCAAGGACGTGACCAGGCTGGGCTTACTGGAGGAACAAACCATGGACAAGAATGAACGGCAGTGCTGTACCACTCCCCAGGTCTGCAAAGATGCTTTGGGATTAAAGAGATAATTCCATGGGATTTTAGTATTTATGGTAGGAAAATGCTCATTTAAATATCTCTCTGGGTCTTTTGTACGAGTGACCCTTATAACCTCTGCCAGCTGAGTCAAAAATTTTACACCTCTTATGTCTTGTTGTTTGCTTAGGCATGTTCATTTGCCTCTGCATTTAGGATTAAACACAATTTCAAAACAGACATGTGGTTTGAAATGGTGTTTAATCGTTAAAGGATGAAGCAAATGAACATGCCTAAGCAAACAAGAAGACACAAGAGGTGTAAAATATTTGACAGCTGAAATTACAAAAAATAACGTAGCAGCTCTTCTTTAAGCTGGGGTGGGCGCTTCCTCCCACCCACTTGATTTGACAACCCTCTACACAAACACGAGACTATCAGCTGACGTGACTCATGTGGCTGGGTGAGTTGAACGCCAGTGAGACGTGTCAGCTTCCTGAAACGTTTTCATGGTGACTGAAAGCACGCAGTAGCCCATCCAAAGTTCCCCTTTGGGGAGATGGTACAAAGCAGCTCTTCCCAAGCAATGGTGCATGGCACCAGTACTAGTGCTTCAAGCTCTTGTGAATAATCCCCCAGGCTCCCCTAATAGTGAGGCTCTCTGCAGGCTCATGGAACACTGCGGGTGCCCTCCTCCCATTCAAGAACATGTGCATGGCTGGGCATCACAAGCCCTGGGCTCTATTCCCAGCTCTGCTATTAGCCTGCTGTGTGACCTTGGGGAAATCTCCTTTCTTTCCCTCTCCATCTCCCCTCCCACTCTTTGTCTATCTGCACTGTAAACTGTTCATGGAATGGACTGTCTCCGAGTATGTGTTTGCATAGTGTCTAGCACAATGGGTCCCCAGTGCACTACTGGGAGACCAAGAACTGTGCTTAAAAATACTCATAAGTTAATAAAATCATCATTGTATTGTTTCCCCCTTCTCCATTTTTGCCATGCGGCGCTGTGGCGTGGCAGCATAATCCTAACTGTGGAGTTTAGGCAGCTACGGATTTGTTACAGATCATTGCTTGTACACCACAAACAAGCAAGGGAAATAAACAGCTATAGTTTGGGTATGAAACTGCTGGACTGCCTTTTCTTTGGTTCCAATGAAATGGACTGAGCATTGTTGGAGAGTACAATAGCAGAGCTTACGCTAACATTGGAGCCAGAAAGCCTACAAGAAGACTAGAGATGATATGAACAGGTTATGGAGATTCACTTTGAAACTGACCCATTGGACTTAGCAGTAGATTTCAGTGCAGCCCACTGAGATGTCAGAATACTTGGTTCTCAAGTGAGAATTCGGCTGACTCATTAGAGATGCTTCTCGCTCAGAGGCAACCAGTAATTCTCTCCAAACAAAGACACTGTACGAAAACAGCCCAGCCTACATGCCTCAGTCATCTTTGTAGATGGGTTAGTGATTGTGATACAAAACAAACAAAAGCAAAATAAAATACTCTAAAAATAAAATCCACCCAACACAAATTCAGCTCTAACTCCAATTTGGCTTACTCTCCAGGAATCTAACTGAGAATACTGCATAAGTAGAAAGAATCACTTCTTCCAGGGTGCTTGAGTTAGAGCATATGTCCTCACCTACCTTCACAGTTACAGCGTTACACCTACCAGTGCATGGTGTAGGAGATGGAGGATGGGGTAGTGATTAGGGCACTAGCCAGGGACTCAGAGACCTGGATTCAATTCTCTGCTGTGCCACAGACTTCCCATGTCTCCTTGGTCAAGTCACTTAGTCTCTTTGTGCCTGAGTACCCCATCTGTAAAATGGGGAATCAGCACTCCCCAGAGGGAGTCAGGAAAATAAATGCATGAAAGATTGTGAGGCTCTCAAACAATATGTTAATAAAAGACTTATAAGTACCATAGATGGGAGGGGTATGGATTTTGTGCTATTCTCATAGGTGATTTAGAAAAGCTGCATCTAGGAGGAAGGGAAGACTGAACAGAGAAGTAGAGAGGCTTCTTGTGCATTAGCTTTGCAAGCTCAGATTAGTGAGAGTCTATCAACAGCAGCAAAGCAGGAGCCCATAATGGACCTCAGAGAGGAAACTGAGGCTTCCCTTTGGAATAATAGCAGCCTCTGTCAGCTCAGAACTGTGTCCCCTGAGGTCAAAACTTGAGAGTGAGGTTGTAATGAGAAAGTTAGCAATTCTGAGTATAGCCAGAATGGAGCTTGCCTGGGGGCTAAAGTGAAACGGTATCAGAAAGCTTTGGCGAGAGGGACTGGAAAACTGGTTGCATTTTTCACAACATTGTCCTGGCCTAGGGTGGATGCTGGAAACATTTGGAATGGAGCGTAAGGAGAGTTGGAGGCACATAGTAGCAGCAAAGAAAAGCTCATGTTGGCAGTGGATGAAGTGAGGAGTGACCGCTGCAGTCTTTGGCTTATATATTGTACTGAGGACTAAGGGCCCAGACTTTCAAAATGGCTCAGTACCTATTTAGGGTTTGAGCCAGCTCTCATCCAAGTCAATGGCAAAACTCTCATTGACTGGACTGGGGCAGGATAAAGCCTCAAATTAAGGATGCAGATTTTCCAGAGAGCTCAGCATGCCAGGTGCACATTGAGTGCTGAGGTTCTTTGACAATCAGGCCATAAATATTACAAGGGTAAGTTGTGGGATGTCGAGCAGTGTGCCCAACACAAGACCAACAAAAGAGCTCAAGCAATTGCAATTTGCTAATCAATATGGCTTAAGGGGGATTTTTGCAAAATGTGGCAAAGCACACAATCATTTCCAAGTAAACCACACAGCCATCACAGTCCATCAGCATGAGAGACATTGAAGCTACACAGCTATTTTAAAATATAGTTATGATGATTTTATGTGACTAGGATGAGTGGATGGTTGTCGGTTGGGATAGGGATGTAGGGAGGTTTGGATTCACTCATCAGCAGTAACACCACTGATACTTCTGGTGGTACTTTCACTAGTAGTGTCCACCCTCCGCTCCTTATCTTTGCACTCCACCTGAGTTTTACATAGCCTTCCGAAGTCCAGATAAATTCAAGGTGTGCAGAGCAGCAGTTCCTCCTACCTGGATTTTACAGACTAAACTGGGTATCTCCTTCCATCTATTTATGTGCGGCTGTAGCTACATTGTTATGATGCTAAGCCAGACGGGAGCAAGAAAATAACTCAAGAGGCAAACACCATGCAAATGATCACCAGCGATGCAAAGAGAGGAACACAGATCTATCCCATGCAAATACATCCAAAGGACGCTGTGGAAGAGTTGTGAGAAGGGTCATTCCTCAACTCTCCCAGAACACTTTAGAATCCCTGAAGACCAGTATGCCCTTTCCTTTGTTTACTGTTACTTCTTTCCCTTCTATTTTCAACTCAATTTCCCATCAACCTGCACTTAGGACAGAAGAATCCCATCCACTGCTACAGGCTGGGGACCAACTGACTAAGCGGCAGTCCTGCAGAAAAAGACATGAGAATTACACTGGATGAGAAGCCGGATATGAGTCAAGAGTGTGCTCCGGTTGCCAAGAAGGCTAACGGCATCTTGGGCTGCATTAGTAGGAGCATTGTCAGCAGATTGAGGGACGTGATTATTCCCCTCTATTCAGTACTGGTGAGTCCACATCTGGAGAATTGCATCCAGTTTTGGGCCCCCCACTACAGAAGGGATGTGGACAAATTGGAGGGAGTCCAGTGGAGGGAAATGAAAATGATTAGGGAGCTGGCGCACATGACTTATGCGGAGAAGCTCAGGGGACTGGGGTTATTTAGTCTGTAGAAGAGAAGAGTGAGGGGAGATTTGGTAGCAGCCTTCACTTACCTGAAGCGGGGTTCTAAAGAGGATGGAATTAGGCTGTTTTCAGTGGTGTCAGATGACATACCAAGGAGTAATGATCTCAAGTTGCAGTGGGGGAGGTCTAGATTGGATATTAGGAAAAACTATTTCACTAGGAGGATGGTGAAGCTCTGGAGTGGGTTTCCTAGGGAGGTGGTGGAATGTCCATCCTAAGAGGTTTTTAAGGATAGGCTTGACAAAGCCCTAGCTGGGATGATTTAGTTAGTGTTGGTCCTGCTTTGAACAGGGGGTTGGACTAGATGACCTACTGAAGTCTCTTCCTACCCTAATCTTCTATGAACCTCTGGAGTCACTATAAAGGAGCCTATTGATGGAAGGCCAAATTCTGCTCTTAGCTACAAGGATGTTAATCCAGAGTAAGCTCATTGCCTTTAATAGAGTTACTCTGGATTTAGACCACTGTAAATAGCTCTGAGATAGTAAACCCCATGGGGCAGAGTCATTGTCTAACACTGTGTTTATAAACTGCCATGCACACCAAAGTTGCAATACATAATAAATTATTACTACTAATTGCTATCTTGGAATAAGCCTAGAGAGCAGCCACTTAGCTGGGGAAGAATTGTTTGGTAGTTCGCATGCTAGCTTGAAACTTAGGAGACCCTGCTCTGTTGCAGGCTCTGTATAAGCTCAGACAAGTCACTTAATATTCAGACCGAGAGAGTCAGTTCCCCAAGAAAGAGTGGCAAGAGGGGAATATTAATACTTTCCTAGCTCACAGGACAAAGACTGGGAGGTGCTCAGATATTATGTAAGTATCAGAGAGAGGGTATATTGTAGAAAGAATTACTGCCAAATAACCACAGGATATGCAAGAAACAAAATAAGACTCCTCCTACTCCCCCTCCACATAGCTACTTACCTGGCTGTTTGGATTGCTCAGTTCAAGGTCCAAAAAGAATGAAAAGAGCAAACAGAGAGAGTAAATATAGTGTTGTTATTAATCAAAGTCTCATGACAACACATCAGCCATATGTGTGAGCACATGGCAGAACATAGCTTCAGTGATTAGAAGAGGAGGTCTTAAATCCTTTACCTGTGTTAACTGTGGGAGTTCACTACATAGATTACACTCCTACTTAGTAAGCAGAGAGGTCAGTGAGATATGCAGCCTACTAATACAAAGGCATTTAATACATCAACTCTTCACTTTTGTTTCGTTCCAAATCTAGGGTCTACTATGTGATCTTTTTGGCCGTACCCCATTTTTCTTTATGGACAAGGAGCCGAGGCTAGAGGAATAAGCCAAACCTGCAAAACACTTAGACTGGTATAACCGCATCTATGCTAGGAGAGTTTTGCCAGTATAGCTGTTCTGGCAAAATTTTTGAGCATAGACTAGTCCATCATGTGGCTTCCCCAGTCCAGAGATCAATTGAGTCTGAAGTCTCAGTCTGATTCAATCAGCTTGAACAGGCAAAGATGCCTCTTGCATGAAACAATCACAGGTTGGAAATGCTGTTTCCACATATCAAGCTGCTTTTTCAGGCAAACGGAAATACTGAGTGGGATCTTAAGGCTCCACACCCTTGTGACCCTCCAACAAAATATCCAACCTTGAAACAGCCCAGCAGCCTCTGCTCACACCAGAAGACAGCCCTGTAGATGGACTGAATGACAGGTAGCACACAACAGCTGCAGTCCTTGTCACTGTGTGTTTCCCATGTTTCCCAGGAGCTTGGGGCATCTCAGATTAGACTCAGAATTCCTAAATTCTTCTTTTGTGCATGGTGGGGGAGGGGAGGAAGTGGGGGGTATTTTATTTCTTCGGGTTACCGTGCAACAGTATTAGGGCCACATTTTTAAAGTGGCTTCAAACCAGTCTTCGATTTTGTGCCTGGATAAATGCCCCCCCAAAGCTACGGGCACACAGGTAGGTGGTCATAGGGATTGTGAACATTAATATTGCGGCTTCATTACTTGTAGCATCAATCTGATTTTACAGGAACTAGAACTGTGGCCATGGTATAAGTGGTCTCTGGGTGTGAATGTAGCTAGCTGCTCAGGCCTCCACCAGGAAATAAATTATGTCTGTGCCCAGTGCAGAATGCTGATTTAAAAAAAAAAAACCAATGGGCAGATTGTTTCTTAACAAAGGTAGTGCTTTATTTAGGAAGAGGGTGGGAAAGTTAACACTGTGGGTAAGCCCTGTAGGCACAATGAGCGAAACAAATCATCCATAACTTAAACCAACAGGCTACATGGTTCAGGCAGCAGGGCTGGGCCCATCCCCCAGAGTGCTCAGCATAGCAGCAGCCATTAGCCAGGGATCAGTGAGACCTGGGTGTGTGGCTGTGCACACAATGCAGCACCTCTGCCCAGGTTCTCATTCAGCAGCCTTTCTCCAGGTCAGTGTCCAGCCTGGGGGCTCTCTCTGCGTTACATGCCAAGGAGTGACCCATTCTCACTTTGACCCTACCTCCTCCTTTCAGGGTCCTATGGCACAGGGAGGCAGGTTACACCAGAGAAGTCCCATAGGAATCTTTGCTCCCAAAGGGCCTCAAGCACCCTCTGGAGGCTGGGATGGTGTGACCAGAGAAAACCTGAGTCAACCATTTTAAATGATTCTTTTTACCTGAAACCTACTAATCGTTACAGAGCTAATACTGATAACCACATACATCTCTCGCTGCCATGCCATGTCATCCAGACAGCCCTTCCAGCAGCCTGGCACACCCTCCTGCTGCGTCTTATCTCACGGTAGGACCAAACTTCAGTGCCCTAACTCATGCTGCATAGCGCCTTCCTTTGTAAGCAGTGGGACAATGTGCTACTCAACTTGAGTTAATCTGACCATTAGATTGCTCTTTTGGGGCAAGGATTGTCTTTAAATGTGTTTGCACAATGCCTAGCACAGGAGGGCCCTGATTCTGAACGCGGCCTCAACGGCTGACTACAATACAAGTGATACATACTAATAAAGAGGCAGCATGCTTCAGTGAATAGAAGATCTGCCTGAGAGTCAGGAGACATGGGTTCTTTTCTGGCTCTGCAACTGACTCGCTGTGTGCCCTTGGGCAAGTCACTTCACTTCTCTGTGCTTCAATTTCTCTACCCACCCTTTGTCTGGCTTCTCTATTCAGATTGCATACTCTTCTGGGCAAGGATGGACTTTAGTGAGGTGTTTGTGCAGTGCCTAGCAGTGTAGGATCTTGATCTCTGTTGCAGCATCCTGGCACTACTGCAGTATAAATGATCTCACACACACACACACACACATTCTCCCCCTACATTAAAAGAATGTTTTAAGGTTGCGAAGTCAAGCACTCAGAAATCAGAAAATGCCAGAATTAAAGTTGCCTGTGCAATCTTGATTTAGCCTCTTTGTGCATATGTATTACACTTGAGCTGTGCGAATAACTAAACATTCATTTTTTTTGCCTGAACCAAAACAAAAAATGTTTTGAATCAACCTGAAATAACCTTCCCCCCAAACCCCCTTTTGGGCAACATGAACCCTCTCCTAACATTATTTTGGAGTTGGCCGAAATGCTTTGTTTGACCCCAAATGGTTTTGTGGGAGGGATCCCATTTCTTTTCAATTAAATTTAGGCAAATTTCAAAATGAAACTGTCTGAAAATGAAAAAACAAAATGTTTCATTTAAAAAAAATTTAGATGAAATATTCGAACTTTTTAAAATTTTGTATTTATTTGTTCTACCAAAAACTATTTGCCAAATTCAACATGAATTGGTTCATAATTTTTGTTCATCTGAAACTATGTTTTTGGTAAATAAAATATTTGTTCAATTTTTTTGTCCAGCTGTAATTATGAGAGAGTCTGTAATGAGATAATCACATATGATTTTTTCCACAGAATCCCTGTCTAATTCAGTGTTAATCACCCCTAGCTAGAACAACCGTGCTTGAAATTGCACACGCAGAACATGTGAACACACAGTTTTGAAGGTGCAAATAACAGCACACACCTTTCCGTGGGCACAAAGCCAGAGGCTGGGTCTGAAAACATGGCCCTTAATCTTCACAGCTACCGTTCAAGTGCGGCTGCTACATAATCAAGAAAAGCGACAGTAAAAATGACATGGTGGTGCTCCCAATCTATTTCCCCTCAAGGACTCCCATAACAAATTGACTCACTTTACAAGTCAAAACAAGTTGTCTAACTGTCATCACTGCCTGGTGTCTGAAAATCAAGCTGTTTCTTTCTGCTTTGCACATTAGCACCAGATATAAAGATCTCAGACTCTCAATGTAATTGGCAATTCTCTTGATGACGCACAGCATAAAATAGAAGGCAGCTTGCTCCTCAGCTGCTATATTGGATCTGGAACAATGACAGCAGTAAAAATGATCTGTCACTTAAATAACCAGATACTATGTGACTCAGAAAATGCAGAATGAGGAGAGAAGAATAGGACCAAGGTGCTATTTTTCTTTGCAGTCAGATTTCTAACCAGACTTTAAATGTCAGATGGAGCTAAGGAAAGTGAGAAAATACAGTCATGGGGCAAATTTGCTTGGGACTTCTTAAAAAAGTTGGCTGGACAAACCACTAGAAACTGGGCTGTAGGGACAATGGGTATGGGAGTGGATAACAGGCTGTTTCCATTTCTACAGTCTTTGATTCTAGGGGCCAAATCCTAAAATGTTGATAGTTTCAGACCCCCTTCCAACACTGGTGACTCCCTTACCCATCTGTAAATATATGATGATATACCTATCTCAGAACTGGAAGGGACATTAAGTTCAGCCCCTTACCTTCACTAGGAGGATGAATTACTGATTTTTCCCCCAATTCCTAAATGGCCCCTCCCAAGGATTGAGCTCACAAGCCTGGGTTTAACAAGCCAATGCTCAAACCATTGAGCTATTCCTCCCCCCTTCTCCTGTAGGAGAAGTGGAAGTAGGCTTGAAGAGAGTCTGAGCGCATAGCTATCACGATTAAAGAAACAAGGAAGGGTCTAATTTACACCATTCCCTACATCTGGCTCTATCACTTCAGTGGAGTTGTAACCAGAATTTGGCTCCATGGCTTTGCAGAACTAGGACTGATTGCAAAGCTTTCCCTCAAGGTTTTAGGGAAATGATGGAGGAAGCTGACTAATGATCTGAATATGTGCCTTAAAAGTGAGAGAATGGGCCAGATCTCAGCTGATGTAATCAAGGGTTGCTCAGCTGAAGTCAGTGGAGCCACATCAATTTGAATCAGCTGAGGACCTGATCCGATATACTTAAAAAAAACCCTAAATAAATGAAAACTTCAGCTTATATGATTTCTATTCATGTCTACTAATTTAAAAGCAGGCAGGGAGGTTTTCAGGGCCGAGAAGACGTTGTGGGATAAATTGAAACAACGGCAGGGCTCCATCCCATGGGACTTTGGGACAAATACTTGTAATGAAGTGGTTCAAATTAAGGGCAAGATTGTGGCTGATCCCTGTACAGGTGTACGTGTGGGGGAACACATGCCAGGAACACCGTCCCTTAGTGCCCTTTCACAAGGGCAGCTGTGATCTCAGTCCCTGTTCTCTCCTGCTCATTGCCCCCATGTGCTGGCCAGTGGAGAAACACACACATTTCACCCCCTCACTCTCTAATGGAGATGTAACACCAGGGCCCTTCCCCACAGGCCTGAGAGCCTTGGTCTGTCCATAAGACACAATGCTTCCCAGTGCTTCCCTCGGGTCAGCACAGCTGGGCATAACTCTCCACGCAGGGATGTAGCTAACAGCCATGAGACAAATCAAAGCTGTTGTCTTTTTACACCCAGGAAATCAGCTTTGCTATTGAAAGCCATCAGGAGAAACTCACCATTGGTCTTTTCCACTGTAGGCGGCTCAGCTTGTCTTCTGAGAGCAGATTGGGACCAATGGAATTGACATGTGCTGGGAAGGTGTCATCTTCAAACAGCAGGCCTCGGCTCAGGCAGTAGTCTCTCAGGTGGGTGAAGTCCTGATTGTTAAATTTCTGGGGGCTCTGAAGGCTTCCAATCCTCCCTTTGGTTTGCCAGCTTTGCTCTAGCTTCTGATATGGGTCAGAGGCAGGCATCATCATGTCTCTATCCTGTGAAGGAGAAAGAGTGTCAGCTATTGTTAATGGCCACTTCTGAAACACTGCCCTCCAAGCGCACAGGGAGTGCCCAGAGAGGATTCTGGAGCAGCTACTCACAAGGCTGAAGGAGGCAGTTGTGACAAAATCCTTCATAGCTGGAAATGCCTGGGGAAAGAGAAAATCCCACCTGGTTTATCTTAAACCAGTTCTGCCATTGCTTCAGATTCAATTCTAAGTCTTCCTGGCAGACAGGCAGAGCAAACTGGGAAACTCTGAACTACTATATAGGTAATATAAAAGAACATGGGGTATGTGTGTGGGTGGGTTGTGGGGGGCTGGAGAACAAGGGAGGGAAGGTAAGGATGTTTCACAAGAAGCTATGGTAACCTGAGGCATTTGTAGTGGGCCCAAAAAACACTTTCAGCTGTTGGTTACTTTTGTGCACGGTGTATTTTTCTGAGAGTTTACTCTTATTTTCTGAGCTCCTTTGACTCATTTTTGAATGCTCGGTGGCTTAGGCCACATTCAGATGCACACTGCTCAACCATTCACTGTGCTGCTGAGAGTGATAACCAAGACAAACACCCCTCCCGCCATTGCCCTGCCTTGGGGTCTGGTGCAAAGTCCATTGATGTTAATGGAAAGACTCTTGGGGATGGCTGCATCTTAGGATCAATTTCTCAAATAACTTGGAGGCAAAAATCCAGACCTTGATCGAAATCTGCATTTCATCCACACCTTCCAAAGAATGAGGGATTTAGATCCATTGATTCAATTGGAGAGCTGAGTTAGGGTTTAGTATGAAGTTTAGAGTCATATCCAGATTTGGAAACCCACTGCCCTGCCCAGATTTGGGGGTGTTCTCATGTTGGTTGAGTCCATCTCAACTAGGAGGGCCTTTCCTTCTGTACAAAGAGCAGCTGTCAGCTGGGAAAAGTGTTTCCTCGCACAGCTGGGTGAGACTCCTCATTGGCTGCAGTCATGTGCCAGATGCATGCAAATGACTAGTCCTGACACTAGATGGAGGGATTCTGTCTACTTCTGGGCTGATGCAGCACTGAGCATCCCTGCTGGTGAAGAATTTAAGTAGATGGGACTCTTGCTATGGGCCCCTTCCCACTTAGGATTGTCAAAGAGCACAGCAGTAGAACAGCTCGCGAAAGCATCACCAACAGTCAGGAATGATAGGGAAGAAAGGTTGAGGGCCACCTCAGAAGAACCCTCTATATTACCAGCCCTGAATCCACAGATATGGGAGCTAAGACAAACAAATATTCTCCCGGGTCTTCTGCATCATTTTCCAGCCCCATTCCTGATTCGGTCATGAGATGAGGAGGGAGAGGGGCAGAGGTTTCAAAGGCTCCAAGGCTTTACCAGAGCCCCAGAGTTTTAAAGAGCAGTTGGTTCCTGATCTTGTTATTCTGCATAAAAGCAGAATGTGAGGATTTTGGTTTGTACTGGTCTCATGACCTTCCCAAAGCCACATGTAGGCACACACATGCATTCATATTGTGTCACCTGGGGCCTTCTGTTATTGAAAAACACTCATTGAGAGGAATAAAACCTATAGAGAGCCTTTATCTCAAGCCACATATTTCTGAGGCCATGGCTACACTGGCGCTTTACAGTGCTGCAACTTTCGTGCTCAGGGGTGTGAAAAAAACACCCAAGAGTGCTGCAAGATATAGTGCTGTAAAGCCTCAGTGTAAACAGTGCCGCAGCACTGGGCGCGGCTCCCAGCGCTGCAAGCTACACTCGTAGAGGATGTGGAGTACGTGCAGCACTGGGAGAGCTCTCCCCATGAGGAGGTGGAGTACGTGCAGCGCTGCGAGAGTTCTCTCCCAGTGCTGGCGCTGCGACCACACTCGAAACTTAAGTGCAAGTGTAGCCATACCCTCAGTCACATTTTAACCCCAGTGCATTCTGGTTTTAACCTAAGCCATTTCACCCTTCTCTAAAAGTACTGAGCGTTCCTTTGAGTCCTATCCCTTCCAACAAACACAACCCACCTTCCCTCGAATTCCATTCCAGCCATCTTCATTCACAGCATTTTGTTTTTTAAGCCCACTAGTCACTTTGGGCAGATGATTCATAGATTTTGAGGTCAAAAAGGGACCACTATGATTATCTAGTCTGACATCTTGCATAACACAGGCCAAACGGCCTCACCCAAGTGATTCCTGCACAACGTCTGGCACTTCTATTAGAGCTATAGAATGTATTTTAGAACGGCATCCAGGGTTGATTTAAAGACTTCAGGTGACAGAGAATCTACCATCTGCCTTGGTAAATTGTTCCAGTGGTTAATTACCATCACTGTTAAAAATCTACATCTTACTTCTAGTCTGAATTTGTCTGGCTTCAGCTTCCAGCCACTGGATCTTGTTATGCCTTTTTTGCTACCACAATTTGAAGACTTCTATAATTCAGGCATAGGTTAGGGGTTTGTTATAGAAGTGGATGGGTAGGGTTCTGTGGCCTGCTTTGTGCAGGGGGTTGGACTAGATGATCACATTGGTCCCTTCTGACCCTAGAATCTATGAATCTATGAAAGATACTTCTATTATCAGATGATCATCTTTATTGATCAATACGCTCCCAACACCAGGTTAAGAGAGCAGAAACACTGATATTCAGATGAGAGCCTGGCTTCTGGTTTTGTTGTGAACATTTCACACAGGATTATTAAAAACTTCATCTAGATTCACTGAAACTGCTCATATACCTTCCCCATGTTTTATAGAGTATTATTGTCCATCTAGGTAGCTAAAGTCCTTTCCTCTTAGGGCTTTAACAATCCTCTGGAAAGAACAGGAATGTCTTGTCTTGTTATTTAATTTTAGAAAGCAATTTCATTTCAAAGAAATCAGATGAAATTCAGAAATAGCCCTCCGCTGACACAGAGAAAGAACATTCCTTTTTGGCTTGCATTTTTCAATACAATGGAAATAAATCTCATGTAATGTACCATAACACGACAGGGAATGGTTTCTCCTTAACAAATACTCATTTGAAACGGTACCTAGGCCTTGTGCATGCTAAGATCTATTTCCCGCAACAGTGTTCCAGCAAAACTGATTACTAATTCCACAACTCAAATTAAAACTAACAGAGCTTGAAGGCTGGGACTGACGTACGCTCGCTCTCTCTCTTCTGATGGAGAACTAGGGTTTTTAGTGTGCATGCATGTGTTTAATTACATAGTTTAACACACTGGGAATAATTTAGCAACTGGCATGTAGAAGATAAGGCAGTTAACTACCCTCCTCTTGCAGAATAACTTCATCAGCTTTGCAAGAATCATGTGTGTCTGCGCATGTGCATATCCAAGCAAGATATTTCTTTGGCTGGCTGAAATTCACCCCTGAAATTGAGCCTACACAAGGCCCATGAACCATGCGAGTTCCACTTAAGCTGGCAGGACTCAATCCTTCAGCCACTGAAGTCAACTTCAATGCGTAGGATCAGACACTCAGACCCTGATTTTCTATTGCCTTGCACTGTGCGTAGTTATTTACACCTGTGCAGAGGGGACACAAAATGACGCTATTGTGATCTGGCAGCTTCTTACAATTGCTTTCCACTAATGTGAAAGACTATGCAAGGCGCAGGGCAATAGCGAATCAGGCTGTTGGGGTTTAAATGAGACTTGAGTGTGTGGTGTTCCCCTTGTGCTGGACGCCTCCATACGGAGGAATTTCACTCTGAGCATTAGAAGGTTTCTTCAAACCAACATCTGTGTTTGGAGGGAGCAAAGCATGGCACTATGAAGACCCTGAAACACCTTGCATCATGGACAACCAGAGATCAGCTCTCCCTTCATCACAGGGTAAGACAATGCTCTCTAGAAGAGGTAAGTCAGATAGGCCGGGGTCCTATGAAAATATAAGTGATCATGAAATTAAAGATCAGAGGGGTAGCTGTGTTAGTCTGTATCCACAAAAACAACAAGGAGTCCAGTGGCACCTTAAAGTCTAACAGATTTATTTGGGTATAAGCTTTCATAGATAAAAAACCCACTTCTTCAGATGCTTGAAGTGAAAATTTACAGATACAGGCATAAATATACTGGCACATGAAGAGAAGAGAGATACCTTAGGAGTGGAGAACAAGTGCTGACGAGGCCAATTCAGTCATGGTAGATGTGGTCCACTCCCAATAATTGATGAGGCGGTGTCAATACCAAGAGAGGGAAAATTGCTTTTGTAGTGAGGCAACCACTCCCAGTCCATATTCAAGTCCAAATTAATGGTGTTAAGTTTGCAAATGAATTGTAGCTCTATAGTTTCTCTTTGAAGTCCGTTTTTGAAGTTTTTTTGTTGAAGTATCAGTTATTGAATGTCCAGGGAGACTGAAGTGTTCTCCTGCTGGCTTTTCTATGTTACCATTCCTGAAGTCTGATTTGTGTCCATTATTCTTTTATATACAGACTGTCTGGTTTGGCCAATGTACATGGCAGAGGGGCACTGCTGGCACATGATGGCATATATCACATTAGTAGATGTGCAGGTGAATGAACCCCTGATGATGTGGTTGGGTCCTATGATGGTGGCACTAGAGTAGATATGGGGACAGAGTAGGCAGTGGGGTTTGTTACTGGGTTTGGTTCCTGGGTTAGTGTTTCTGTGGTGTGATGTGTAGTTGCTGGTGAGTATTTGCTTCAAGTTGGGGCATTGTCTGTAAGCAAGGACTGGCCTGTCTCCCAAGGTCTGTGAGAGTGAGAGATCATTTTCCAGGATAGGTTTTAAATCACTGATGATGTGCTGGAGAAGTTGTAGCTGGGGGCTGTACGTGATGGCCAGTGGTGTTCTGTTATTTTCCTTGTTGGGCCTGTCCTGTAGCAGGTGACTTTTGGGTGCCCGTCTCACTCTGTCAATCTGTTTCCTCATTCACTGGATGGGTATTGTAGTTTTAAGAACTCTTGATAAAGATCTTGTAGGTCTCTGTCTGAGGGATTGGAGCAAATACGGTTGTATCTTAGGGCTTGGCTGCTGGATCGTGTGATGTATCCTGGATGGAAGCTGGAGGCATGTAGGTAAGTATAGGGGTCAGCAGGTTTCCGGTAAAGGGTTGTGTTTATGTGACTATCACTTATTTGCACTGTAGTGTTCAGGAAGTGGATCTCTTGTGTGGACTAGTCCAGGCTGAGGTTGATAGTGCGGTGGAAATTGTTGCAATCCAGGTGGAATTCTTCAAGGGCCTCTTTCCGGTGGGTCCGTATGATGAAGATGTCATCAATGTAGAGGAGGGGCATTAGGAGACGAGAGCAGAGGAAGTGTTGTTCTAAGTTAGCCTTAAAAATGTTGGCATACTGTGGAGCCATGTGAGTACCCATAGCAGTGCCGCTGACTTGAAGGTATAAGTCGTCCCCAAATCCGAAATGATTGTGGGTGAGGACAAAGTTACAAAGTTCAGCCACCAGGTGTGCCGTGGCCTCATCTGGGATACCATTCCTGACAGTTTGTAGTCCATCCTTGTGTGGAATGGTGTAAAGAGCTTCTACATCCATGGTGGCCAGGATGGTGTTTTCAGCAAGATCACCAATGGATTGTAGTTTCCTCAGGAAGTCTGTGGTGTCTTGAAGATGGCTAGGAGTGCTGGTAGGATAGGGTCTGAGGAGAGAGTCCAAATAGCCAGATAATCCTTCTGTCAGCGTGCCAATGCCTGAGATGATGGGGCGTCCAGGATTTCCAGGTTTATGAATCTTGGGTAGCAGATAGAATATCCCTGGTTGGGGCTCTTGGGGTGTGTCTGTGTAGATTTGTTCCTGTGCTATAGCAGGGAGTTTCTTGAGCAGATGGAGTAGTTTCTTTTGGTACTCCTCAGTGGGATCAGAAGATAGTGGCCTGTGGAAGGTGGTGTTGAAGAGTTGCCTGGCAGCCTCCTATTCATAATCCAACCAGTTCATGATGACTACAGCCCCTCCTTTGTCAGCCTCTTTGATTATAATGTCAGAGTTGTTTTTGAGGTTGTGGATCGTGTTGCATTCTGTACAGCCAGGGCCGATGCAAGGATATTTTGCGCCCTAGGTGAAAATTCCATCTTGAGCCCCCCCCCCCCAAATGCCAGCTCAGAGGGGCTGAGCTCAGAGCCGGGGTTCAGGGCTGTTGGGGGGATGGGGTCAGGGGGTTTCCAGCTCAGAGGGACTGGGCTCGGAGCTAGGGGTAAGGGCTGTGGGGGAATGAGGTCGAGGGGGTTTCCAGCTCAGAAGGACTAGGCTCAGAGCTGGGGGTCAGGGCTGTGGGGGGGATGGGGTCAGGGGGGTGCCTGGGGGCACTGGGGCAGCTCAGCTCTGCAGGCTGCTGTTCTCTCCAGCTGTCCAGGCACAAGGGGAGCAGGAGCAGGGACCAGCTAAGGACCAAGGGGGCAGGAGCACAGGCAACTGAGGCTGACCCATGGGGAGGCACTTGCTTACCTTGCCCAATGCATGAGCGCTAGGGTACTCTTTTTTCCTCCGCTCCACCAGACCACTGCTGAGGCTTTTTTCTTCTCCGTGCCCCTCGCTGGGGCTGACATGGAGGCTGAGCCAGGGGGCAGCCGCTGCTTTCCTCCAGAAGCGAAGCCCTGGTGTTGCGCCCCTGTCGATGGGCCCCTGCCACGTGCCCTAAGCAGAGCTGCACAGCTCTGCCCAGCCGCCAGCGCCCCCGCTGGCAATGAGAAAAATTGCAGAGGCTGGAGCCCCTGCTCTGGGAGGGAGAGGGTTTCTGAGCCTCTGCCTGCAGCCCAGGGATTCCCCTGGGTCAGCGCAGACACCGTCAGCTCAAACCTCTGTGCTGCCGCAGCGGCTCCCTGACCCGGGGGGCGCCCTGGGCTGCTGGGCTGCCGCGCGGCAGCGCGCTGATCCCGGGGGCGCCTTGGGCTGCTGGGCTGCCGGGCTGCCACCTTGACCCCGGAGGGCGCCCTGGGCTGCCGGGCTGCAGCAGCGGCTCCCTGATCCCGGAGGGCGCCCTGGGCTGCCGCAGCTGCCACAGCGGCTCCCTGACCCGGGGGGCGCCCTGGGCTGCCGGGCTGCAGCGGCTGCGCGCTGATCCCGGGGGCGCCCTGGGCTGCCGAGCTGCCACCCTGACCCTGGGGGCGCTCCGGGCTGCCGCGGCTGCGTCCTGATCCCAGGGGCGCCTTGGGCTGCCGGGCTGCCACCCTGACCCTGGGGGCACCCCGGGCTGCCGCGGCTGCGTCCTGATCCCGGGGGCGCCCTGGGCTGCCGGGCTGCCACCCTGACCCTGGGGGCACCCCGGGCTGCCGCGGCTGCGTCCTGATCCCGGGGGCACCCTGGGCTGCCGGGCTGCCGCTGCGGCTCCCTAACGGGGGCACCCTGGGCTGCCGGGCTGCAGCGGCTGCGCGCTGACCCCAGGGGCGCCCTGGGCTGCCGGCTGCAGGCAGCTGCTGCCGCGGGCAGCTCAGACTGCCTCTCCAGCAGCAGCAGCTGCAACCATTTAAAAAATTTTTTGAGGGCGCTGCTTTTTGGTGCCCTCAAATCTTGGCTCCCTAGGCAACCACCTAGTTCGCCTAAATGGTTGCACCGGCCCTGTGTACAGCTGAGGTTATGGGACAAGTGATGCTGTTTGTTCACTATTTCAGCCTGTGCACGTCTGTGGAAGCACTCTATGTAGAAGTCCAGCCTGTCATTTTGACCATCAGGAGGAGTCCAGGCAGAATTCTTCTTCTTGTAGTGTTAGCAGGAGGGGTCCTGTGGGTTCAGTGGTGAGTTGAAAATATCCCCTGAGTCAGAGACGATGAAAGTAGGCTTCCAGATCACTGTAGAACTGTGTCATGTGTGTGGGGGCGGTGGGGCAAAAAGAGAGTCCCTGAGATAGGACAGACTCTTCTACCAGGCTAAGTGTTTGATTGGATAGATTAACAATATTGTTGGGTGAGTTAAAGGTACCAATGTTGTAGCCCCCTGTGGCATGTAGGAGTTTAGATAGTTTACTGTCCTTTTTCCTCTGTAGAGAAGTAAAGTGTGTGTCATAAATGCCTTGTCTCGTTTTTGTAAAGTCCAGCCACTCGGAAGTTTGTGTGGAAGGTTGGTTTTGTAAGAGGGTCTCCAGTTTTGAGAGCTCATTCTTGATCTTCTCCTGTTTGCTGTACAAGATGGTCTCCACTGATCAGATGCTTCCTCAGTTTCTTAGAGAGTGTGTGGCACAATCTCTCACCATAGTAATTAAAGAGTGCCTCATAATGCATATGCACAAGTGTGCTGAATTAAAGGTGCACAAGCAACCTTCGTTCTGGCATTTCCTAACTTCAGAGTGCTTGGCTTTGCAACCTTAATGTTTTTTTAATAGCGTTTTTGGTGCAATATTATATACCTCACTATTCAGTGGCTCTTTCTGCAGTTTTCCACTGAGTCCAAAGTAGAAATAAGGCAGTAAGCAAGAAGGAACGTTTTTTTCCTACTTCATATTTGAACAGTTCAGCCTCTTTTATTGCCCTTCAGAAAGTGTTCGCAATCCATCTTTTAAAAATATTTCCACCAAATGTTGACCCGATTGGCTTCGGTCTCTTAGGGGGAAACAACTGAACTTAGCCTTATAGGTTGTTAGAAGTCTGGGAAATCAACAAATCCTGCCCACCCCTATTTCCCCTCCCCCAGTGTACCTGCATATTTAACCTTGACTACAGCCTGCATTGTGCAATCACAGGGAAAGTCTTTTTTTCTTTATAGACCGTGTCCTCCAAGGATCTCAAAGCCCTTTATAAACACCAGTGAGTTAGCTTCACAGTGCTCCTCTAAGATGGGAAAGCATTATTCAAGTAACCCCACCCCACCACATTGGGAGACAATGTTG
Source organism: Gopherus flavomarginatus (assembly GCF_025201925.1). Taxonomy (NCBI): domain Eukaryota; kingdom Metazoa; phylum Chordata; order Testudines; family Testudinidae; genus Gopherus; species Gopherus flavomarginatus. Next base: position 58,640,716 of record NC_066620.1, on the reverse strand, counting down.
TGCAGCTTACATGTGCTCTGTGTGAAAGCCAATAATGTCTCTAGACATCAAGACAAAATTCACAATACTATTGTAAGTCTTGCGGATGTTACCTTTCCAGTGACACATGACACGGCCTTCTAACTCTTCACTATCCATGAGAAATTCTCATATACTATTCATTAAGTCAAATTTCCTTCATTTTACATATACAACACAGGTCATTGCCAGTTACCTTTTTACTGCATCGTTTAACTACAGCATATAATGCAGTCATTGTTATCTTAGGATCTCCACTACCAGTTACTTCTGACAACTTACCATTCCACAGGGAGGTTCTTTAGGGGAAAGCAAACCCATCTTGCTTCTTTGAAAATGTGTCTGTCTGTCTCACTCACACACACACACACACACACACACACATATATATTGGAGTCAGAGAAGCAATTCCTCCAGGTCACATTATACCTCCAAGACTATGTTAGAATCCCAGTCCATCTCCCCAAGCCAAATCCCTTTTGATGCATCTGTGATGCTTTTCCAGTACTAAATATTTCTCCTATTTAATCTTTAAATAAGTAGAACAGCAAAGTGAGGTTTTACCTGTAATGCCTCCAGTGACAAGGCGACAGATACGTGGTTTTCAGTTTCAATCCAGTGCTGCTTTATACAAGAACTGCCCCACCTCCTTGAGTAAATATTGCCAGGGTGAATCTCAGTTCAGGACCAAAGTATAGAATCCATAGTGCAGGTGCAGAAGGGCCACAATACACATCTCTTCTATCTGACCTCTACAATGACCCTGTTTGCTCTCCTATACAAGTTGATGGTTGGTCTCTTATGGTTTTTGTTACAACAGAGCAGGGTTTGTTGACTGCTGCCAGCTTTCACTTAATTGGTTTTCTTCTTGGCTCCACCAGGAAATGCAGGCTCACCACAAAGTGTGAAATCTAAGATCATGCTTCATTCTTCCACCTGTAATACAAGAAGTAGGTATTTCAGGCCAATCAATACCTACTAATGCTTAAAATCTAATTCTTAATCCTTTGCAATAACGATAAGTCTGATTCTGCATTGTCTCAGTCACGCGAGTAGTTCAATTTACTTTATATGGTACTGCTAGCATGAGAAAGGATTACTCATAAGGCTTTCTGGGATTGGACCCCATCTTAACACAGCCTGAAGCCAAGGCTTAAAAATGCACCCAGCAAACATAACATTTTTGGGACCCCCAACTTGAGGCATCTGAAAGTCAGGCCCTTTTAAGAGGAAATGTACTCAGTGCTTTCTGAAAACCAGGCTCCCTTAAGGGGTCTTAAATTAGGCACCCAAAAATTGAGCCAGCCAAATCACATATCGCTTTTGAAAATCTTGGCCTTCGATTTTAATCTTAACTTCAGGCTAAATGATATATTGGCGCATTATACATAGATAAGATTCGATAGATTAGATAAATAATCAAGCCCTAAAGACAAGTAACTCTCCAGTCTGGTGAAAAAAAATCCAGAGCTCCCAGAGGAGGAGCATACTGGCTTCTGCAGCTGAATCCCCAGCTCTCAGTAGAATAAACATTCTGCCTTTCAAACTATTGCATCATTCCGGAGAAGTTCCATAGGGACTGGAGGAAATACATAAATAAATATACAGACACTCAAGAAAGGCAGGTTCAAATGCAGGTCTTCGCCTTGAGCCCTTATCACCCCTTATTCAAGGTAACAAGTTTAATCACCATGGCAAGTGCTTGTTACTAGTGATGTGTTCAGGAGTTGCTCGGGATGATCAGCATTGGGGTTTGACATGGGAAAAAAGTCACCTCAATATTCAGATCCTTATTTCCAGACTTATCCAAACTACCTGAAGTGCTTGGGTGTGGAAATCCCTTTGGGACGGGCTTCCTCTTGATTCTGGGTGGGCTGGAATCGCAGCAGCACAGAGGAAGGAGAAAATGAAGAACAGAGGGCACAGGGGCTGGAGCTAGGGGTGCTGGGGTGCTGCAGCACCCCCTGGCTTGAAGCAGCTTCCATCGTATACAAGGTTTACAGTTTGGTTAAATGGCTCTCAGAATCCACACTATACAAATTGTTATAGTGCCCCTGACAGAGGGGAAAAAAACATTGAGCAAATATTTCAGCCTCTTCCTCAACATTCAGTTCAGCTCTGGGTCATACAGGGGATCACTGTTCCTGTAAAAGTGTTGCTCCTTCATAACTACTTCTTACCTTGTGAACATTTGAGGGGGGTGGGGACACGTTTCTCCATCAGAGTCCTGCTCTCAGTCTGGATTTCGGTGGGAAGCGCATCTGTGTAACTGAGAGCAGAATTTACTCCCGAGTGCAAAACAGGTACAGTTTTCCTTTAAGAGCAGTTTCGCACTTGTCTCACATAAATAAAAGCTGATTGCATCAAAAACAGGAAGGAAAGTTCCTTTCATTTCAGACAAGGAGCTCTGAGGTGATAAACACCACTGCTGCCAGCACATCTGACAAGCACACGTGGTCTGTTAATCACCTGCTCTCTGGGGAAACGGCAGGTATATTCCCCTCTAGGTATTGTGATTCATTGTCTGGAACAAATATCTCTGCTTAAATGGTGGATTAACAATGATTTAAGAAATATTCATTGCAAAGTTGATTAGAAAGCACCATCAGCCTCCTGGCAGGGGATTTTGGTTATTGCAGCATGACACTGTTCTGTGACTGTCAGCTTTTCTGTGGAGGGTTGTATTGATGTGTCCATTTTCACAGTGGCTTAAAAGTACTCAAACCCAGGAAGCAGACAGACTTATTTGTGTTAATGAGTGAGTGGATTATTTGCTCTGTTAAGTGTTTGTGATATTTACAAGAAATCCATGAGATGAATAGACTAATGGCTGAAAAATACAGGCCCATGAATCAGGAGACATGTGTTCTGTTCTGTCATTGACTTCCTGCGTGACCTTGGTTAAGTCACTTAAACCTCTCTGTATCAGAGAGGTAGCTGTGTTAGTCTGGATCTGTAAAAACAGCAAAGAATCCTGTGGCACCTTATAGACTAACACATGTTTTGGAGCATGAGCTTTCGTGGGTGAATACCCACTTCTTCAGATGCATGCATCTGAAGAAGTGGGTATTCACCCACGAAAGCTCATGCTCCAAAACGTGTGTTAGTCTATAAGGTGCCACAGGATTCTTTGCTGTTTAAACCTCTCTGTGCTTCAGTTTCTCCTTTTGCAAAATGGAGAATACTTATCTACCTCAGAGAGGGTGTTGTGTGAATTAATTAATTGACTGCAAAGTGCTTTGGGATCTTGGGAGTACAAAACACAGTAATTTCTATGCTGTCAACTATTGTCTCTGGGTTATAAAAAAACAAGGACCAACAACTATTCAACCCTCATTCAGCTATAATTCCTATTGACATCAGCGGGCCAAAAGCTGAGAGGTGATGGGAACCCACAGCTCCCAATAAAGTTAGTAGGTGCTCAGCGCCTCAGGATTTGGCCAGATAGAAGTTTTTACTGAGTATGGATTAAGCAAAGTTGGAGTAAAGACCTCAGGATCTGGTTCAGCAGTCTAGTAGTTAGGGCAAGGAGCTAAAAGTTCTGGGTTTGAGTCCCATCTTTGCCCCTGAATCACTGTGCAACTGTGGATACGTCCCTTAACCTCTCTGTGGTCTTAGATTGTCCATGTAAAATACCTGCATCAGAGGGGTGTCATGAGAATTAATTCAATAACCTTGGTAAAGCACCTTGAACTCCTCAGATGGAAGGCACTAGAGATGCTCAGGCCTGGTCTACACTACGCGTTTAAACCCATTTTAGCAGCATTAAACTGATTTAACACTGCATCCGTCCACACAACGAGGCCCTTTATATCGATATAAAGGGCTCTTTAAACCGGTTTCTGTACTCCTCCCTGACGAGAGGAGTAGCGCTGAAATCGGTATTACCATATCGGATTAGGGTTAGTGTGGCCGCAAATCGATGGTATTGGCCTTCGGGCAGTATCCCACAGTGCACCATTGTGACTGTTCTGGACAGCAATCCGAACTCAGAAGCACTGACCAGATAAACAGGAAAAGCCCCGCGAACTTTTGAATTTCATTTCCTGTTTGTCCAGCGTGGAGCTCTGATCAGCACGGGTGGCGATGCAGTCCCAAATCCAAAAAGAGCTCCAGCATGGGCCATACGGGAGATACTGGATCTGATTGCTGTATGGGGAGACAAATCTGTTCTATCACAGGTTCGTTACAGAGGACGAAATGAGAAAGCATTTGAAAAAATTTCCAGGCTATGATAGACAGAGGCCACAGCACAGTGCTGTGTGACAAGCGTAACGGAAAGCCAAAGAATCAAATGGATGCTCATGGAGGGAGGGAGGGGGTACTGAGGACTCCAGCTATCCCACAGTCCCCGCAGTCTCCAAAAAGCATTTGCATTCTGGGCTGAGCTCCCAATGCCTGTAGGGTCAAACACATTGTCCAGGGTGTTTCAGGATATATGTCGTCAATTTACCCCCTCCTCCCCCCCGTGAAAGAAAAGGGGAAAAAATCGTTTCTTGACTTTTTTATATGTCACCCTATGTCTACTGCATGCTGCTGGTAGACGCGATGCTGCGGCACTGAACAGCAGCATCCTCTCCCCTCCCCAGTGGCAGATGGTACAATATGGCTGCTATCCATCGTCATCATCAGCCCGTGAGTGCTCCTGGCTGGCCTCAGGTGAGGTCGGCCGGGGTCGCCTGGGTAAAAATAGGAATGACTCCCAGTCATTCCCGGTAGATGGTACAGAATGGCTGGTAACCTTCCTCATCATAGCAACTGGGGGCTGAATTCCATCAGCCCCCGCGCCCCCTTCATGTCTAAAGAAAAGATTCTCTACTGCCTTGTCATAAACAGATAGCTAAGGGTTAATGTCTCTTTCACCTATAAAGTGTTAACAAACAGTGACCTGCAAACACCTGACCAGAGGACCAATCAGGAGACAAAATACTTTCAAATCTCTTGGAGGGAAGCCTTTGTTTGTGGGTTTTGGGTTTGGCTTTGTTCTCTCTGGGTCCTGGATGGGACTAGAGGTGCAACTAGGTTTCTGCCAATCTCCCTGCTACAGTCTCTTATCTATTCAGAATTGTAAGTAAGAAAAGGCGGTCATAGTCTTTTAATTTGTTTTTTTTTCCATTTGCATATGTGTACTTGCTGGAAGTAGCTTAAATTGTGTTTCTACTGGAGAAAGTTTCTTTCTATTGTTTATAAGTTGAAAGACCCTGTAACTTTTTACCATCTAAAGTGCAGAGATAAACCTTTTACTTTTTTCTTTCTTTTTTTATTAAAAGTTTTGCTTTTAAGACCTGTTTGATTTTTTTCTCCTAGTTAAGGTTCAAGGGAATTGGTGGGGAGAAGGGAAGGATAAATTTTCTCTTTGTGTTAAATTCACGCAGCTTGTATTGCCTCTGGGTGAGGGGGAAGATAACACTCCTCTCGGTGTGGTGATTCAAAAAGTTGAATCAGGCGATCTCCTAGTGTTCCCAGGGCGGGAAGGAGCTGGGAGAAAGAAGGGAGGGGAAGGGGAATGGTTTATTTTCCTTTGTTGTGAGACTCAAGGAATTTGGGTCTTGGGACCCCCAGGGAAGGTTTTTGGGGGAGACTAGAGTCTATCAGGCGCTCTACTCTAAGTCCTGATTGGTGGCAGCCTATCAGATCTAAGCTGGTAATTAAGCTTAGGGGAATTCATGCTAGTACCCATATTTTGGACGCTAAGGTCCAGAATTGGGAATTATACTTGACAGCCTGGACTATCATAGCAGCGGGATGCTGGGCTCCGCTCCCCCCACCGTTTAATGTCCTGTCTGGACTATCATAGCAGCTGGAGGCTGTCTCTCCCTCATTTTATCTCACTAAAAATCAGTGTTTCTTATTCCTGCATTCTTTATTACTTCATCACACAAATGGGGGACATTGCCACTGTAGCCCAGAAAGGTTGAGGGAGACAGGAATCAAACAGTGGGGTTGTTGCAGGGGCACCCCCTGTGAATGGCATGCAGCTCATCATTTCTGCGGGATCTGACACGGAGTGGCTGTGCTCTCTGGATCTCTGATATACTGGTTCTCTAGTACACTTGCCCCATATTCTAGGCAGGACTGACTCTATTTTTAGATAAACCATAAAGGAGGAATTGACTGGGGGAGTCATTCCCATTTTTGTCTTTGTGCCCCCGGCCGACCTCAGCTAAGGCCAGCCAGGAGCACCCATGACCGCAGCAGACGGCACAGAATAACTGATAACCGTCATCTCATCACCAATTTACAATGGCACAGCAGACAGTACAGAATGACTGGTAACCATCTCTGCTACCTTGCAATGGTAAATGAATGCTGCTGTGTAGCACTGCAGTACCGCCTCTGTCAGCGGCATCCAGTACACATACGGTGACTGACAAAAGGCAAAACGGGCTCCATGGTTGCCATGCTATGGCGTCTGCCAGGGCAACCCAGGAAAAAAGGGTTCGAAATGATTGTCTGCCGTTGCTTTCACGGAGGAAGGAATGAGTGACGACATTTACCCAGAATCATCTGCAACACTGTTTTTGCACCATCATGCATTGGGATCTCAACCCAGAATTCCAAGGGGCAAGGGAGACTACGGGAACTATGGGATAGCTATGGGATAGCTACCCACAGTGCAATGCTCCGGAAATCAACGCTAGCCTCGGTACATGGACGCACACCTCCGAATTACTGTGCTTAGTGTGGCCGCGTGCACTCAACTTTATACAATCTATTTTACAAAACCGATTTATGTAAAATTGGAATAATCCTGTAGTGTAGACATACCCTCAGTGTGTTATTCTACAAGATAATGGTAATGAAATATCCTGCTTCAGGGTATAGAGTCATTACTGCAAAGGCCTGATAGGAATACTTTGCTGACGTACCCCTCCCCACACACACACACTCTGTCCCCCACCACACATTTGGCCTGGTGCATTAGGGTGTTTTAGTTGGCTGTTTTGGGGGCTGCACCAGGAAGAAGAGGATGATTTGATGGGCCAGCAGCCTAAGTCCAGTATGACAAGCTCTGTGCTTTTATCTGGAAATATCTGGAAATGCCATTTCTGGCCATTTATGTTGCAGTAGTGCCATTTCTTTGGAGAGAAGGGTTTTATCTTTCAGATTATGCACGAGTGATGTTAGCCGTCTCCTCTATCTGAAAAGTGAGATTCCAGGAAGCAGTCTTATCCGCAGTGGAACAGAAGAGCATTATATAGGAATAGAGCCAGTTAAAAGTCTTCTGTCAGAACTTTTTTGATGGACAATGCCTTCTCGACCAACAGGAACATTTTCAGGAAAAATGTACACGACTAGAAAATTTTCATTTTAAACACTTTTGCCTAAAAAAAGTGGCAAATTGACTTTTGTTGGGGGGAAGTTTGTTTCATTCACACGGGTGGAAAAAAAATCCCTTACATTTCTTCCCTCCGCCCCCACCCACTGGAAAAAAGTGAGAGAAAGATGTGATGCGGGAAGAACTCACTTACTTTTTTAAAGACTTTTCCCCCCATCACTGGAAAAAGGGGAGGACAATAAAAAGATAGAGAACATATTTCTTCTGACTCTTGTACCCTCATCTCTCCTTTTTTTATTCTAGTGCAGACAAACATTTAAAAGTGAACAGTTATGCCCCTTCCTTTTCCTTTCCCCTCCCTGGTCCCTTCAACCTTTTATTTATGGATGTCCTTTCCTCTTTTATTGCTTTTACCCCTACCTTAATGTATTATGTCTATTTAGTATTGTCTGGTCCTGCCACTCTGAAGAGTTGCAAAATTGCATAATTCTGCTGGTGAGCCCTTGAAACATGCAGTATTTGGAAACTTATGTAAGCTGTAAGTCATTGACCTTTATGTACTTTTAATTGTTTAGGGTTTTTTTTAAATCTAAACCAAACGTTTCCTTACAATTAATTTCTAAAGAAATCCAGGACTTTGAGAAAGCATCTGGATTTAAATTATGCCAAATCTGAAATGCTAGCTATAAATTTGCCAGACTGAACAGTCACTCTTCCAGAAGACGTTTGGGTACAAATGGGAAACAAATTATATAAGACAGCTGGGAATTTAAATCTCAAACAACCTAGAAGAGCTCTATGGTTTAAATGTCAAGCCATTACTTCAGCTACTGAAAAAAGATCTGGAGTGCTGAGGGAAGTATGCAACTTCTTAATTGGGAAGAATAGCAGCAGTCAAAATGAACAGTCTGCCTAGGATAGCGTTCTTCTTTCATAACCCTTCTGTGATGAACCCAGCTGAAATACCAGCAAGAACAGAGAGGATATTGTTAGAATTTACATGGAATAAGAAAAGACCAAAAGAGAGAACAGATACTTTGTACAGAGCCATTAAGCAAGGTGGACGAGCTATTCCAAATACTCTATGGTACTAGAGTACTGGCTCAAAGCAGTAGTGGACTGAGGGCACTCTAACCCAGCCAAACACTGGGCCTATATTGAACAAGAAAATTGTGACCGTGTAAACATTGCTAGGCTACCATGGATTAATAATAACTCATGTCTGCCAGAAATTTACCCACATCCTTTAACAAAGGCTACTCTATGGGTTTGGGACAGAACTAGAGACAAGATCAGTTCTTTTTCCCTCACCAATGACACCGATTGCAAATAATCTAGATTTTGACTAAAATTATAAACCAGATTGCTTCAAAGATTGGGAGAGCCATGGAACACACATGGTTGGCCAGATACGCAGTAGAGAAATTTTTCTAACTTATTTGGAGATCAAAACTGACTTTAACTGGTCCACTCTCCCTAGGTACCAGTACTTTCAAATCAGGCTTTATGTTTCTCAGCTTTCTAGAAAACCTGTTTTATACAGACAGATGACCGGATTTCATCACTTCTATTAAAGTTAACTATGGGGGAAAAAAATTCACTATAAATAATTTATAACATTCTTTGCAGGTGACTCTGCTAACAAAACAAAACAAAACAAAACAAAAAAATGAAAATGCTATATATGTCCCGCTGGGAAAAGGACCTGGATAGGCAAATTATCCCCAAAGGAATGGGATTTGATCTGGAAAAGAGGACCAGCAGTCTTGGCCTATAGAATAATCAAAGAAAGTTTCTTTAAAATACTGTTTCCCACTCATGGCAGTCAGATTAAAAAATATTTGTAAATTGAATAGGGATAAACGTTGGAGAAATTGTGGTGAAAGAGGAAATTTTATGCATATATGGTAGACATGTCTAGTCATCAGAGAGCGCTGGGATACAATCTGTAACCAAATATCAGAAATTATTGGGTATTTATTGCCAAATGATCCTTTAGTAATCCTGCTGGGGCTTCCTAGAGGAAGTGGCTTTACAAAAGGAAATGAAGAATTAATCTTTCATCCTCTAGTAGAGGCTCAATTATTGGTAGCCTCTCATTAGAAAAAGAAAAATAGCCCAACCACAGAGGATTGGTTCAAAAAGTATGGGAGGTTATGGAACTATTAACACATCAATTATACATGCCCAGAAAAATAAAGGACAGACGTATGCTTAGATCATAGAATCATAGAATATCTGGGTTGGAAGAGACCTCAGGAGGTCATCTAGTCCAATCCCCTGTTCAAAGCAGGACCAACACCAACTAAATCATCCCAGCCAAGGCTTTGTCAAGCTGGGCCTTAAAACCTCTAAGGAAGGAGATGCCATCACCTCCCTAGGTAACCCATTCCAGTGCTTCACCACCCTCCTAATGAAATAGTTTTTCCTAATATCCAACCTAGACCTCCCCCACTGCAACTTGAGATTATTGCTCCTTGTTCTGTTATCTGCCACCACTGAGAACAGCCAAGCCCCATCCTCTTTGGAAACCCCCTTCAAGTAGTTGAAGGTTGCTATCAAATCCCCCCTCACTCTTCTCTTCTGCAGACTACATAACCCCAGTTTCCTCAGCCTCCCCTCGTAATTCATGTGCCCCAGCCCCCTAATCATTTTTGTTGCCCTCCACTGGTCTTTTTCCAATTTGTCCACATCCCTCCTGTAGTGTGGGGACCAAAACTGGACGCAATACTCCAGGTGTGGCCTCACCGGTGCCGAATAGAGGGGAATAATCGCTTCCCTCAATTTAATGGCACTGCTCCTACTAATACAGCCCAATATGCCCAGGGCCGGCTCCAGGCACCAGCATTCCAAGCTGGTGCTTGGGGCGGCAATCTTCAAGGGGCGGCAGTCCCTGTTGTTTTGCCCCCAGCAGTGCATTGAATTGCTGCCGCAGATGGCGGGGGCAGTCCGTGTGCCCTTAGGGCGGCACATGCTTTTCCACGGTGGTGGCAATTCAGCAGCAGCTTCTATATTTAGCTGTCCATGGTGGCTTCAGCTAAACATAGAAGCTGCTGCCGAAGTGCCTCCACAGCGGAAACGCGCCTGCCGCCCTAAGGGCACACGGACTGCCCCTGCCATCTGCGGCGGCAATTCGGTGCACTGCTTGGGATGGCAAAAACTGTAGGCTCGGTCCTGAATATGCCGTTGGCCTTCTTGGCAACAAGGGCACACTGCTGACTCATATCCAGCTTCTTATCCACTGTAATCCCCAGGTCTTTTTCTGCAGGACTGCTGCTTAGCCAGCTGGTCCCCAGCCTGTAACGGTGCATGGGATTCTTCCTTCCTAAGTGCAGGACTCTGATATTCGATAGATATTTGGTTACCCTTTATTCATTACTCAAAAGTACAGTCACCAGAAAAAAAAAACCAGCACACCCATCCAATTTTTCTGAATATTGACATTTGATAGACATGCCTGATCTCATATGTGTATATAGAAATTTCACGAAATTTAATAAAATCTCTAGAAACAATACTATAGGTGCTGTAATGATGCTCACCCTGTAATATGGTATCACCTTGTTAAATAGAAAGATCTGATGACCCTATTCCTGTGTAATGTCTCTTTAAACAAAAGTTAACCATTGTAATGATAGTTTCGTTTCTGATATTTATGTGGCAAGGATTTGTAAACATGTTAAAACCTTGTAAATAAATAGCTTTTAAAAAGTCAATAAAAACTAGTCACAAAAAAGAGAGAGTAGTAGTTGTTAAATGAAAAATTGTGGAAGGGGAGTTGGATAAAATGAAACCCCTTTTATGAAATGTCCTCTTTTCCCCCCAAACCATCTCTATGTAGGACAGCCCAGTGATTTATCTTGGCCAATATACTTCCTCTAGCAATGGCCTGTTCTTACATGCTCTGGAGGAGAAACAACAAAATATGGGGAACCAACAAATTCTGTATGCTTAAGCATTCTAGTTCCACCCACGGAGCTGAGGTATCATGACTGTTATCCCTTGTGATATATTTCTGACTACATCTAAGTTTCTCATTTCCACTGGTTTTATGTTGATGTAAATCCATTTACGTTAGCAGAGTTGCACCTGATTTACATGGCTGTAAGTGAGGGGAAAATCAGGCCAGTAATTTCCCAGAACAGTGAGCACAGCCATGTGCTTTGTAAAGAAAAACACACACACACACACACACACACACGCACATTTGCCACCAGTCACTTTCATTGTGTGTCCCATTGCTCTAGTATTATGGGGCTGGATGAGAGAGAACTAACAATCAATTTTACTAACCTATTTGTTATTTTGTATACCTGTCTCATGTTACCAGTTCCTTTCCTCTACTTGTTATTTATAGGCAAGAAACGATCTTCTTTGCTCTGTTTATAATCGTATATTTATATGAAAGCATCTTTCATTCTAAACCACAATTTTTTATTGACTGTGTAAACTGTGGGGCAAATTAGGAGGCCCTTAATCAGTGTTCGCTCCTCATGAAGGAGTTTACCTGAGTAAAAACAGATCAAGGACTTCAGCATTTGGCCTTAAGCACACAAGTCACTTTGCTGAGCAATTAGATGCAGCTACTTTTCATGTGAAATATGGCAACCATTTAACAGTACATAATGAAGGTGCACATCAGTTTTTGAGTAGGATTCAATTGCAAAGATAGGGGGAATTTGTCATGAAAATGTAACTCTTTGCAGATATATCATGCCATCAGTGGATATTTATTCTTAGAAACTGGACTCTGAACTTCACTGCTCTGTTCTTACAAACCAAACAGCCTGGTCTGGCCCAAGCTGGAATTTGGTCATACACCAAAGTTAGCACTAGATGGGAATTTGATTTAGTGGAAAAAATTTTTTTGAGGGGGGAGAGTGGTTCTTCCAGAGTGGGGGGAACCCATTCAAACTCATGGAATTTCCCACAACACTGAAAATCTGGTTCCCACCCAGCTCTAGTTCACAATGAAAATTTCCATGAAAAGTGAGGGCACTAAAGTATCAATTTCTGCAGAATTTCAGTTTTTGTTTCAAAAAACAAGTCCTGAGCCTTCCTGTTTGCAAAACCAACCATTCAAATATGAGCCGGCATGGTACTGTCTTCCAGATGCTGCAGGTAGGTCACTCCAGGGACTCTGTTGCTACTCCCAGCTTTGAGTGAATAATTCAATTAGAAACAAATACAAAATAGGATTAATGTTTGCTTTTCATTAGCATCCATGATGGTAAAGCTCCAGGGCTTGGAAGGCAATTTTTGGGACTCTGGAGCATCCACAGTTAGGGGTGGGTCCAATGTGGCTCTAAGGCTATGCACTTTCTCAGCTGCTGGGCAGATGGCTTCAAATAAGAGTGAGCTGCGGTGGGATGCAGCACCGTTCCAATGTCTGAATGGGCCTAGGCCCAGTGTCCTCAGCCAGCAGGGTGGTGCTAGGAGCTGTTCAGGAGACAGAGTAGTGATGTTGTGGATTGTAAGTGATCTAAGTTTTTTACCAGATATTTGACACCTGCTTTACAAGCCACTGGAGTCCATGAGTTTCCTAGGCAGGGCTCTATGATTGGGTCCTGTTTCCAGGTTGAATGGAGAGAGGAGAGAGAGAGCGCTTGTCCCTCAAGGAAGTGGAGACTGGACCATAATAAGGGTGTGATAGTGACATCCTCAATGTATCCTCAAACCCTGAAGATTAGATACAGCTTACAACTATCTAACCTGGTAGAACTCGTGGGTCCCGAGGTTGCCATGGTGGAAGTGAGGCTATAAGTCAGCTGGAGGTGGATTAATCTATGTGGCTGCTGGAGTCACTACTATAGCATTCTTGACACCAGCTCTGTTTAGTCTGGTGAAAGGCCCCGTGTCAGAAACAGATAGCTAAGGGTTAATGTCTCTTTCACCTATAAAAGGGTTAACAAACAGTGACCTGAAACACCTGACCGGAGGACCAATCAGGAGACAAAATACTTTCAAAACTGGGTGGAGGGAAGTTTGGGTGTGAGTTCTTTGTCTTGGTTCGGTGACCCTCTCAGCTCTGAGAGTGATCTCTCTATCTCCAAGTTTTCTAATCTTCTGTTTCCAAGTTGTAAGTACAAGGATAGTAAGACAATAGGTTTATATTGTTTTTTTGTATTTACATGTGTGTAGTTGCTGGAATGTTTTAAATTGTATTCTTTTTGGATAAGGCTGTTTATTCATTTTTTCCTTTAAGCAATTGACCCTGTATATTGTCACCTTGATACAGAGACCATTTTATGTCTTTTTCTTTCTTTTTATATAAAGCTTTCTTTTTAAGACCTGTTGGGTTTTTTTTTAGTGGGGGCTCAAGGGGATTGAGTCTGCAGCTCACCAGGGAATTGGTGGGAGGAAGAAGACAGGGGGGAAGAGAGAATCTCTTTGTGTTAGATTTACTAAACCTGAATTTGCATAACCTCTGGGTGAGGGGAGAGAAATATTTGATTTCTCGGTGTGGTGTTTCAAGGACTTGAAGCAGGGAATCTCCTAGAGTACTCAGGGTGGGGAAATCTGGGAGGAGGTAAAGAGGGGGAAGGGAAGTGGGTTATTTCCCTTTGTGGTGAGACTCAGGGCATCTGAGTCTTGGGGCTTCCCCAGGGAAGGTTTTGGGGAGACCAGAATGAGCCAGACACTGGAATTCTGGCTGGTGGCAGCGATATCAGATCCAAGCTGGTAATTAAGCTTGGAGGTTTCATGCTAGCTTCTCATGTTCTGAACTCTAAGGTTCCGATCTGAGTAGGAAAGTTATGACACCCCGTGACAGAACTGGAGCTGCCCAGTAATAGTTTATGCCTGCTGTGTACGGAACAGGGATGTTTACTCTATGAATATATTAGGCTGTAAGGAAAAACAAGCTGGAAAGAAAAGAATGGCTTTAGATAAGCCACACCTGAGAAAACACTAGTTGGCTCTGAGGACTCCGGTCCAATCTCCCACTGAGCCTGCAGGGCTGGTTTTGTCCAGAAGCGCCAAAGCCCCAGAACCCAGAAGAACAAAAGGATTATAGCAATTTAATGTAAGGGAGGTTTTGTTTGGGTGAATCTCACTGAGGACAGAGGCATGTTGGGGCACCTGAAGGAGTTAGGTTACTAGAGGGAATTGTAGGGCTTTAGTTTAAGATAGACCTGCATGTAGCTGTGGTTTTTAAAAATCTGGTTTTCTCTAAATGCTTTGGTCCTCCCATGAAACCAAATAATCCTTTGGTTTTGAGAAGGCTCTCTGGTCACTCTAGATAGCACCAGTCACATACTCCCAAAGGGAAGAACCACACATGTCCAAACTGTCGGACAGGCTGGGTAAGCACAGCTGATGCACAGGGTATTATAAGCCCGGGGTCTGGTCTGACAGTGTGGAAGCATTGCAGGATTCTGTCTCAAGATAAGTAAAAGGCACAAGGCCTGCTATGTGAGGGGGTGCACTCAGAGAGGAGATAGAAATGCAGTTAGCCTAGTAACTGTGACAGCCCTTACTGTGGGAATCCTCAGGTTGGTGTTCTGATGCATTAACAAGGATTATACTTGCTCAAACTGCTTTGATGGGATGGCTTTCAGCCCAAGTTTGGAGCGCAGGTGGTATTCTCTTCGATTCTTCCTGTTGAAGGTAGGGGTCCGGGCAGAGACAGCTGCATCGTGGAGGTGAATGCCTGGCTGCGAAGATGGTGTCGCCAGGAGGGCTTTGGCTTCCTCGACCACGGGATGCTATTTGAGGAAGGACTGCTAGGAACAGATGGCGTTCACCTTTCGAAGAGGGGAAAGGCCTTATTTGCGCACAGACTGGCTAACCTAGTAAGGAGGGCTTTAAACTAGGTTCGACGGGGACAGGTGAGCAAAGCCCACAGGTAAGTGGGGAACAAGACCTGGGAGATGGGTTGGAAACAGGAGGGAGCACGGGCTATAATGGCAGAGAGGAAGGAGGGTCAGGGCAAAGCTGGGAGGCAAAATCAAACCAGTATCTTAGATGCCTTTATACAAATGCAAGAAGTATGGGTAATAAGCAGGAAGAACTGGAAGTGCTAATAAATAAATACAACTATGACATTATTGGCATTACTGAAACTTGGTGGGATAATACACACGACTGGAATGTTGGTGTGGATGGGTATAGTTTGCTCAGGAAGGATAGACAGGGGAAAAAGGGGGGAGGTGTTGCCTTATATATTAAAAATGTACACACTTGGACTGAGGTGGAGATGGACATAGGAGACGGAAGGGTGGAGAGTCTCTGGGTTAGGCTAAAAGGGGTAAAAAACACAGGTGATGTCGTGCTGGGAGTCTACTACAGGCCACCTAATCAGGCGGAAGAGGTGGATGAGGCTTTTTTCAAACAACTAACAAAATCATCCAAAGCCCAAGATTTGGTGGTGATGGGGGACTTCAACTATCCAGATATATGTTGGGAAAATAACACCGCGGGGCACAGACTATCCAATAAGTTCCTGGACTGCATTGCAGACAACTTTTTATTTCAGAAAGTTGAAAAAGCTACTAGGGGGGAAGCTGTTCTAGACTTGATTTTAACAAATAGGGAGGAACTTGTTGAGAATTTGAAAGTAGAAGGAAGCTTGGGTGAAAGTGATCATGAAATCATAGAATTTGCAATTCTAAGGAAGGGTAGAAGGGAGTACAGCAAAATAGAGACAATGGATTTCAGGAAGGCGGATTTTGGTAAGCTCAGAGAGCTGATAGGCAAGGTCCCATGGGAACTAAGACTGAGGGGAAAAACAACTGAGGAAAGTTGGCAGTTTTTCAAAGGGACGCTATTAAGGGCCCAAAAGCAAGTTATTCCGATGGTTAGGAAAGATAGAAAATGTGGCAAAAGACCACCTTGGCTTACCCTTGAGATCTTGCGTGACCTACAAAATAAAAAGGCGTCATATAAAAAATGGAAACTAGGTCAGATCACGAAGGATGAATATAGGCAAATAACACAGGAAGGCAGAGGCAAGATTAGAAAAGCAAAGGCACAAAATGAACTCAAACTAGCTATGGGAATAAAGGGAAACAAGAAGACTTTTTATCAATACATTAGAAGCAAGAGGAAGACTAAGGACAGGGTAGGCCCACTGCTCAATGAGGAGGGGGTAACAGTAACGGGAGACTTGGAAATGGCAGAGATGCTTAATGACTTCTTTGTTTCGGTCTTCACTGAGAAGTCTGAAGGAATGTCTAGTATAGTGAATGCTTACGGGAAGAGGGTAGGTTTAGAAGAGAAAATAAGGAAAGAGCAAGTAAAAAATCACTTGGGGCTTGTCTACATCAGAAAGTTGCAGCGCTGGTGAGGGAGTTACAGCGCTGCAACTTAGGAGGTGTACACATCTGCAGGGCACCACCAGCGCTGCAACTCCCTGTTTGCAGCGCTGGCCGTACTCCCGTTTTGTCTCGGGTGTAGAGGATCCAGCGCTGGTGATCCAGCGCTGGTAATCAAGTATAGTCACTTACCAGCGCTTTTCTTGACCTCCGTGGAATAAGCAGGTATCCCAGCATACCTGAGGAAGCTCGGTAATCAAGCTGGTCTCCTTCCCCGGCTTGCTCTCGCGTTCCCCGAACCCCGAGCAAGCAGGTCTCCTTCCCTGAGGTTTGCTGGGTGGTTCCGGGAAGGCGAGAGCAAACCGGGGAAGGAGACCAGCTTCGCCGCGGTTTGCTCTCGCGTTCCCCGAACAAGCAGGTCTCCTTCCCTGCGGTTTGCACGGTGGTTCGCGGAACGCGAGAGCAAACCGCGGCGAAGCTGGTCTCCTTCCCCGGTTTGCTCTCGCGTTCCCCGAACCCGAGCAAGCAGGTCTCCTTCCCTGCGGTTTGCAGGGTGGTTCGCGGAACGCGAGAGCAAACCGCGGCGAAGCTGGTCTCCTTTCCCGGTTTGCTCTCGCGTTCCCCGAAACCCCTTGAAGCCGCCCAACAGCGCTGCAGTGTGGCCACATCTAACACCACTTGCAGCGCTGGTTGCTGTAAGTGTGGCCACTCTGCAGCGCTGGCCCTATACAGCTGTACTAATACAGCTGTAACAACCAGCGCTGCAAAATTTTAGATGTAGACATGGCCTTAGAAAAGTTAGATGCCTGCAAGTCACCAGGGCCTGATGAAATGCATCCTAGAATACTCAAGGAGTTAATGGAAGAGGTATCTGAGCCTCTAGCTATTATCTTTGGGAAATCATGGGAGACGGGGGAGATTCCAGAAGACTGGAAGGGGGCAAATATAGTGCCCATCTATAAAAAGGGAAATAAAAACAACCCAGGAAACTACAGACCAGTTAGTTTAACTTCTGTGCCAGGGAAGATAATGGAGCAGGTAATCAAAGAAATCATCTGCAAGTACTTGGAAGGTGGTAAGGTGATAGGGAATAGCCAGCACGGATTTGTAAAGAACAAATCGTGTCAAACTAATCTGATAGCGTTCTTTGATAGGATAACGAGCCTTGTGGATAAGGGAGAAGCGGTGGATGTGATATACCTAGACTGTAGTAAGGCATTTGATACGGTCTCGCATGATATTCTTATAGATAAGCTAGGAAAGTACAATTTAGATGGGGCTACTATAAGGTGGGTGCATAACTGGCTGGATAACCGTACTCAGAGAGTAGTTGTTAATGGCTCCCAATCCTGCTGGAAAGGTATAACAAGTGGGGTTCCGCAGGGTTCTGTTTTGGGACCGGTTCTGTTCAATATCTTCATCAACGATTTAGATGTTGGCATAGAAAGTACGCTTATTAAGTTTGCGGACGATACCAAACTGGGAGGGATTGCAACTGCTTTGGAGGACAGGGTCAAAATTCAAAATGATCTGGACAAGTTGGAGAAATGGTCTGAGGTAAACAGGATGAAGTTCAATAAAGATAAATGCAAAGTGCTCCACTTAGGAAGGAACAATCAGTTTCACACATACAGAATGGGAAAAGACTGTCTAGGAAGGAGTATGGCAGAAAGAGATCTAGGGGTCATAGTGGACCACAAGCTTAATATGAGTCAACAGTGTGATACTGTTGCAAAAAAAGCAAACGTGATTCTGGGATGCATTAACAGGTGTGTTGTAAACAAGACACGAGAAGTCATTCTTCCGCTTTACTCTGCGCTGGTTAGGCCTCAACTGGAGTATTGTGTCCAGTTCTGGGCACCTACATTTCAAGAAAGATGTGGAGAAATTGGAGAGGGTCCAGAGAAGAGCAACAAGAATGATTAAAGGTCTTGAGAACATGACCTATGAAGGAAGGCTGAAGGAATTGGGTTTGTTTAGTTTGGAAAAGAGAAGACTGAGAGGGGACATGATAGCAGTTTTCAGGTATCTAAAAGGGTGTCATCAGGAGGAGGGAGAAAACTTGTTCACCTTAGCCTCCAATGATAGAACAAGAAGCAATGGGCTTAAACTGCAGCAAGGGAGATTTAGGTTGGACATTAGGAAAAAGTTCCTAACTGTCAGGGTAGTTAAACACTGGAATAAATTGCCTAGGGAAGTTGTGGAATCTCCATCTCTGGAGATATTTAAGAGTAGGTTAGATAAATGTCTATCAGGGATGGTCTAGACAGTATTTGGTCCTGCCATGAGGGCAGGGGACAGGACTCGATGACCTCTCGAGGTCCCTTCCAGACCTAGAGTCTATGAGTCTATGAGTCATTTACCATTACAGGTTTTACTACTGTGGATAACAGTCACAATTTGCTCAGCACTAATGTTCTCTGCCTGTCTCTGAAAAAGGCGACTGGGCAATTGCCTCACCAGCTACAATTAGAAAGACAAGTATTTATGACAACTGGATAAACTTTGTTTAAGTGGGACAAACTGAGTTCTCCCAAACCACTCTCAGACACACTGTGCAGAGCCCAAACTTCAGTAGCCTAGAAATTAACAATAATACAACACAAAGTTCAGCTGCTACTAGAATTCCTCCTCCAGAAGTGCTCAGCTCACGCCCTCCATCCTCTCCCTCTGGACAGCCACTCATCTCCCTCATATCCAAGTGGGTTAATGAGCCACTTGCCTCAGTGAGTCAAGACCGTGCTTTACCCTTTCTCAGCAGCATTAATGCCTGCCAACAAGAGGGGGCACTTCAGGCAAACAGTGCCAGCCTATTACAGTCATCTTCTACTGTACAGATGGACTTTGTACCTAGAGGCCTTTGAGGATAAGTTTTTGTTCAGGCTTGCTCACCTAACTGAAATGAGGGGGGAAAAAAACATACTGCATTGACAGCAGCAAAAGAACGGCCAAATTCTTCTCATGGTTACATTCGGGCAACACCACTAACATTAATGGAGGTGCATGCATCAGTGTACCCAAGAGGAAAATTTAATCCCAGATCTTTAATCATTAGAAGTTGGAGGTGAATGGAAAGGGGAAGACTTTGTCATGGAGGAAAATCCTGAAGGAAGCCATCAGAAGTGGATTTGACTAGCACAGTAATCTAGCCGCTCACATAATCTAGCCATTTGTGGTGCCAATGACTGCAGTCAAGAAGAGATGTGAAGCAATCAGTATCCAAATAGCCATGTGGTTGACTTGGGGTGAGGTGTCAAAATCAACAGCAGTTCAGGGAAGGAAAGAGAAATTTTGTACACAATCCAGTAAAGCGACTAGAACTGTAGCACTAAGATCACCTAGTGGATACAGCTGGCAGGGCAGGGAGGCTGCAACCTGCCAGACTAGAACGAGGGAAAAGTTAAATCCTTCACAAGCAAATATGGAGTGAGGTTGTGTCCAGGCAACTTGTTAGTTAATACAAATGTTTATACATCCTTCAGAACTTCCTGAATTCTCACCTTGCCCATTTCACCTCCACATCCAAATGTCTCCATCATCCCCTGTTCACCACTCTCGACGCCCCACAAAGGAGTAAAAAGGTGCTGTAATGTGCCAGGCTCAATTAAAGGATTCCTCTCCTTCCAGTGTTTTTATGGCCTGCACGTTACCTGTCTTGCAGAGGCCTAAAACCAGGAAGATCCGAAGGGAAGGAACTAATCTTCAGTATTCTAAACTAAGGCCCTTTCTGTGCTGGGATTTCAGCCATTGATGCAGCGGCACAACCACAAACCCCTGGGCTACATCTACATTACACACCAGTGCCAGCAGCGCGTAAGATCCCTGTCGCTACACAACACAGTGAAAAGACAGGCTGGGTTCACACTGCGGCGTGCAGCTACACGTGTCAGTGAAAGGCTCTGACGAAGAGGAGGAAGCAGGGAAAGGCTTCAGCAGCAGGAAGGCAGAAGAGCAGATGGGGCAGCATAGCTTGGGTGAACAGAGAGCACGTAGGGCATGTACTCGTGTTCATAGCCACACCCTTCAGGTGTGTCATTACTTGCCTAAACCACGCTTCATTGGCTACGCTGCTATATCCGTGCGGAAGGGGCTGTGCAGAACGAATGCGTGTGGTGTAGATGTACCTTCAGCACAGCCGTCTTTACTCCACTGAAGTGCAGGATCCCACTATCCCAGTAGCTGAAACCCCCAGTGTACACAAGGCCTGAAACTGTAAATTCCGGGAACCAATGGGACCAGCTGTCAACAGTGTGAAACCCTAATGACATGGGTAAATAAATCAACCCATGCCCATGCTGTGCCAATGAAGCAGTGGTTTAGGCAAGAAGCAGTGTGTGTATTGACTTTGATTTTCCAGCCTATTGTTGCATGTTCATGAATAACTAGTCTGGCTGCAATTCCAGTTCCTCACTCTCATTATTGTTGAGGGGGTTTTTTGTTTGTTTTTCATATGTAACAGGGTTTCTCAGGTTACGCACAAGAGCAATTTCAGATCAGTACAAATGCTGGATTCTTTTCCTCTTAAAACAATATGGTAGATTTTGATAATACAGTGTTGTTTTCTATGTACTATCAGTATTTAGCTACTAGAATGACTGGCACTGTATCTGCGGTATTCGTTAAATAGTTAAGTGTAGAGAGAAACCAAATAACTTAGGTTCCATGCATGTAGAAAGAGCAGGATATCAAGTGTAGAGAACAGCCTGTTGTCCTTAGTCAAGATTTCTGACCCTCCTCACAGCCATTTCAACTAATTCTGTTTTTTCCTGGTAAGTTGTAGTTACAATGATTTAAGGAAACTCATCATCCTTTAAACCAAGCTGTTGATACATTCTTCTTTATCAGTGTAACTGCAGTACATACAATTATATCACTGATTTCTCTGCTGGAAAAAAAAACTCCATAAGCCTTTATTCTTTCATGATCAAGCATGATCAAGCATGCATGACTGTGACACTGCATGTAACACTTACAAATAGAACTTGTTGGAAAATGGTTTTCCCATCTGCAGGAATTTGAGATTTCAAAACAATTTTCCCATCCTGAATTGGGACAAAAAGTCAAATATTTGAACATAAGAACGGCCATACTGGGTCAGACCAAAGGTCCATCTAGCCCAGTATCCTGTTATCTGACAGTGGCCAATGCCAGGTGCCTCAGAGAGAATGAACAGAGAAGGTAATCATCAAGTGATCAATCCCCTGTCACCTATTCTCAGCTTCTGGAAAACAATTTTGCAAAATAAATTCTCCCTCAATTTTTTTTTAATTGGATCAATTCAAACATTTCTCTCTCTCTCTCTCTCTCTTTTTTACTATTAGTTAAGTTAAATTTCTAAATGAAAAGTTGTCTCAAATAAAAAAAAATGAACCTGTTGTTTTAAAAGTGGCAAATAGGACATTTTGACAATTGTGAAACCTTTCCATTTTTTTTTCAAAACCCAGGAAATTTGTCAAAACCAAGTCAACATTATGCATAAGAGCCACAGTAGTGAGAATTCATTGCTTCATTTACCATATGACTATATATTAATATTTAAACAGCATGATGGGACATAGATCTCATTTTTATTCCCTTAGCAAAGTGACTGACCATGTATTATTTTATCAACTACAATTGGTTAATGACATAGTAAAAGCACCCTGATTGGTTGAGAAATAAATCACATGGTGTTTTAATATCATGTGCTGCAAAGAGCTGCAGGAGCCAGATTGAAGAGCTGTCATAAACAGATGGTTAATGGTTAACGTCTCTTTTACCTGTAAAGGGTTAACAAGCTCAGTGAACCTGGCTGACACCTGACCAAAGGACCAATCGGGAGACAAGATACTTTCAAATCTTGGTGGAGGGAAGTCTTTGTTTTGTGCTTTTTGTCCTGTTCGTTGTTCTCTCTTGGGATTAAGAGAAGCCAGGCATGTAACCAGATTTCTCCAATCTTACCAAAACAGTCTCTCAGGTTCAAGATAGTAAGTAATAGATAGAAAGCGGATTAGATTTATGTTTGTTTTCTTTATTTGCAAATGTGTATTTTGCTGGAAGGATATTTCACTTCTGTTTGCTGTAACTTATACTTAGGCTGGGAGGGGGAGTCCCTCTGGTCTAGGGGAAGCTGAGACCCTGTAAACATTTTTCCATCTTGATTTTACAGAGATAATTTTTACTTTTTCTTTCTTTAATTAAAAGCTTTTCTTTTAAGAACCTGATCGATTTTTTTTTCCTGTGTAAGACCCAAGGGGACTGGGTCTGAACTCACCAGGGATTGGTGGGGGGAAAGGAGAGAAGGGGGAGGGAAGGGTTAATTTCTCTCTGTGTTAGGATCCAAGAAGTTGGGATCAGTGTCTCTCTCTCAGGGAGAGTCTGGGAGGGGATAGAAGAGGGGAGAAGGTGAATTTCCTCTCTGTTTTAAGATTCAAGGAGTTTGAACCACAGTGATCTCCCAGTGTAACCCAGGGACGGGAAAATCTGGGAGGAAGAAAGGAGAGAGGAATGGTTTATTTCCCTTTGTTTTAAGACCCAAGGGGTTTGGGTCTTGGGTCCCCCAGGGAAGGTTTTGAGGGGACAGGGAGTGTACCCAAACACTATATTTTGGGTTGGTGGCAGCGTGATAAGATCTAAGATAGGAATTAAGCTTAGAAGGGAACGGGCAGGTCCCCACTTTCTGGACGCTAAAGTTCGAAGTGGGAAAGAGACCCTGACAAGAGCACTTGCAGCTCCCCAGCCTCAGCCTGGGTATCACTTGTCTAGATAATCACAGCGGTCTCTTCTGTCACTATAATCTGTTAATCTAAGGACATGGAGAGAGTGTGGGAAGTGACAAGGTGCAGCAAGAGAGACACAATAGGCAACAGTCACAGAAGGGTTAGGAAAGGTTTCCTATATCTGGGTGAGTGGAATTTGAAAGGTGCCATGTTGGGAGGTAGGTGGAGATCTCTGTCAGATAATCCGGCAGATAACATAACAGTGCCCAGACACTGCCTTAGTCTTTCATGTTTGCAGCACTTACATTTTTGGTGGGGAAAATGAGACTTGAAGCCAAAAAGTTGACATCTGTGTCTTGAAAAATTTATCAGAATGAATAGGTTTTGTTTACTGCAAGAGGCAAAATTCTGCGTGTGCGCATGAGAGAGAAAGAGACACTCTCCCTCTCTCTGTTGAAGTGAAGACTAAGCAATTACTCTCCTGCACCTGAATTTCAATTACTGTCTTCATTACAGTGGACTAAAATCAAACCCCCATAGCCATTAACTGAAGAATCAAACTGTAATGAGTTTGACCCGATGTGTATTCCTGTGAGTGACAGGGAATGGTATTGAGGAGGAAATACGGCAGTGTGTGATGGATCAGATTCCAGGACCAAAGAATTGCCTTCCTCCTGTCCGATAGAGCTTTCTGCTCCCTTTAACCTACTAGCAAGGCAGTGAAGCTGTCACTATTAACTATGAGCTGTGGAGAACATCGCAACTTAACCCACGAAAGGCAACAGGGCTGTGGTTTTATACTGAACAGCTGGGCTGTCAATCTGCTGTAAGGAGAGAGAGTGAGTGAGCGGGAGCACCTATACTGTCATAGATAGAAACTGAAAATGGTTTAATCTGAGTTCCTGCATCTGTAATTTCTTTGGGACGGTGTTGCCGATTTATTATTTGTGTACTGTACTTAGCACAATGAGATCTGGATCCCCAACCAGGGCCTCTAGGAGCTACTTCAATATAAGTAGTAGAAGACAATTACTTCATGTCAAAGTGATATGTGACTAAAAACATTTTCATTGTGTTTTAACAACTGTGTATAGACAAAGCACAGGGCGGTCACAGAGCTGTTAATCTCTGTTTTTTACTAACCAAACCGGCTTAATAAATCTCTGGGAATTTGGTTAATGAGCATAGTTGTTATATGCTGTTGAAAAAAAGCCACACAAAGTGATCATCGTTTAACAAACAAACAAACAAACAAAAACAGCTTTCATCAGGTTTCCTTTTCTTTTGTTTTATTAAACATCTAGCTGGTGAGACTAGCAGCACTGGTGTCCTCTTTTCATTCACAGAACAGGCACACTAAGTGCAGTTAGCATGGAAGTATGACTGAGATTGGGTGGGCAGTTCATTCTCTATGGCCCTTTCACGTCTTAATTGCTGGGCTAAAACTGCCAACAAAGATGACCATTGTGGTGTTTTTGTGATGAAGCTGGATCCTACCCACTCATTTGACACATCAGACTGCAATCAAATGTTAATGACTTTCTGACTCTACATGGCTGGGCAAGATTCAAGCCAACACCTAGAGACTGGTGAATACAAGCTAAATATTTCTCATGAATATTGATTTGAGCTTTTGATGAATTTACTTGTACCATGTTTCTGTCCCTTTTGGGTTTGCTTCCCACAAAACCTTCAGCAAATGAATTTCCTGCAAGGAACACTCACAAAATGAGAGAGATTTAAACAAATATTGGAAAATATTTAGCTGGAAAATTAATTTTGAGCTTGTAACTGCAAAAATTTGAGGCAGAAACATGACAGAGTTATGTTTGTCCAGTCAAAGAACAGAAACATACCATTCTGAACAGCTCATAGATTACTGAATACTCCCCCTGAACTTTCTTAGGTCCTATCCAAAGGCCATTGAAGCCAATGGGAAGACTGTCTTTGACATTAATGGGTTCTGGATTAAATCCTTTGGCTGCAAGCTCTTTGGGGCAAGAATCTTGTCTCACAATGTATTTATGCGGCACCTAGCGCAATGGTGGCCTGGTCCTGAGTGGATGCTACCGCAATTCAAATAAGCATGAAAGAGCTGTGGAGAAAGTCATTTTCTGAACTTATCAAATAATAGATAAAAGGCAAGAATTCAGATGAGACAAATTTCATGAACAGAAATTGGTGGAATGTGTCCAGGAAGTTATTTGTCACAAATTATTCACTCCAAGAGGTGAAAGAGTTTGCATCCAATGACCAGTTCCCAATCCATTTAGTCATGACACACAGTGCCTTTATCCTACAGAACAAAGCTTAAAGAGTAACTGTTCTAAAGTAGCCCCCTTCCTTGCTGAATGGGAACAGGAAGAAACCAGCACCTCTTGTCTGTCTGCCACTGCCACAAGTGCTCTGTACGTGGAGCAGTGATAATTTGCGGTAAATTGGGGTAATTTGCAAAAGCTGAAAACCATGGTGTTCCGAATCCACAGAACTCCATGGTAGATGCTCCTCCTACTCCAGCCTTCTCTGGGCAGTGGACCAGTTTTGTCCGTGCTGTCTTGTATCATTAAAAATGATCTCTTACATATACACTGCATCTTTCGTCACAAAGGCCCCCATAAAAAAGTCAGATGTATCCCACTGCAAAACCTTGTGTGAGTGGGGGTGGGGTGGAGGAAGAGGAAAGGGAGGTAGAGATGGGTTGACAAGTCAGGTCAGATAGAGAACTATGCTCAGCAAGTTGCACAATAGTGGAGAAATTTGGCAAAGGGTCGTAAGGAGCTTTTTGTCAGCTGGCCCTAGTGTCTTTTCTCAACAGGTCTGACATGAGGGTCACATTAATACATGTGAGATCCTGCTATTTATGTTTGTCCATCGTATTTAAGCTGCATTTGTCAGGTTTGATGCTAATTCACCATGAGGCAGGTAGCTGTCCTGGAGTTCCTTTGTGTCTGATAGCCACCACTCCCCACACCTCACTCCTCCAATCTCAGCTATGCTCTCAGCCTGTCTGGCAGCACCAGCTCCCCTCTATCACTACCCAGTGAAGAGAAACCTCCTCCCCCACCAATGCAACCCACTTTTCAAGACAGAGCAGTCTCTCACTTTTGCCACCCTCCTCACATGCTCCATTCTAGGCCTGTTCCTCCTTTCCCTTGGTCCTGTGTTTTGTACCCACGTAAAGCCATTCACCAAAGCCTATGTCTAAACTTGTCGAAGAGTAAATATGTGCAAATGTTCAACAACTTTAAACTTTCCCTTTGATCCAATGCTAGCCATCACGTAACCTGCCTGCTGTTGTCACTTGTGATCTCCCTGATGCACAACGCATCAGGTCTCTGAACCAGAGCACAAGCGAGTCAATGCCACACTGCATTCGGGACATTTTGAAAGTAATAGAAACTGACCTGTGGCACCCAGAAGCTGATTGTAGTTTCATTTTCATGTTGGTACTAATTTACTGCACACTGAGTCTCACCAGCAAAAATTCAAACCTTAGGCTGCAGCCTCAGTTCTGCTTTGTTTTACATCACTCTATTAACCCCACACAGGAATGAGCCAGGTAAACCCCCTCGAAGGCCCCTGGAACTGATCTGGTTATTCCCTGTTCTCCATGAGCCAACGGAAGTTGTGCCAATGTGAGATAGGTCAGAATTGGGCCTGTGGTTTCACCGAGTATTGTGTAAGTGCGGAATTCTACCCTCGAATGCACCCATGGAGCTCTCATTGTCACTTCGTGCTATGATAGGGAAGCCCAAAAAATCTAAGTTATCAAGAGATGACAGGGCTTGAGGTCATCCCAAGACTTCACTTCACTCACAATCTGAAAGCCAACACTGAGGACAGCTCCACAAGGGGCACAAACTATGCTGGAGCCTGAAACATCACTGTGCCAGTATTTCATGGTGTTATGTTAGGTCAATACTAATTCTCTCGTACTTTTCAAATGGATTCCCTCTGGTTGTGTTCAGGCTGTCTTTGTGTTAGCTTTCCATGAACCTGCTTGTGAATGAGTTTCCTGGCAGGGATGTCTGCAGACATAGTGAACTGTAAGCAGAATATTCAGAGAGCCAATTCTGAATATTGTGACAAAGTTCCTCGTCTACCTTGGTGGGTCCTGCACTTATTTGGCAGATTTGCTCACCTCAGTGATCTTCCTCACAGTCTGGGTCAGCTTCTCCTGTGTCTGATCAATAGTTGGGAGGTTTGGGGGGAACCCAGACCCACCCTCTACTCCAGGTTCCAGCCCAGGGACCTGTGGATTGCAGCTGTCTATAGTGCCTCCTGTACCAGCTGCATGACAGCTACAACTCCCTGGGCTACTTCCCCATGGCCTCCTCCAAACACCTTCTTTAACCTCACCACAAGACCTTCCTCCTGGTGTCTGATAACACTTATACTCCTTAGTCCTCCAGCAATACACCCTCTCACTCTCAGCTCTTTGAGCCTCTTACTCCCAGCTCCTCACACACACTTCCTCTCCTCTGGCTCCCCCTTGCCTGACTGGAGTGAGCTCCTTTTTAAACCCAGGTGTCCTGATTAGCCTGCCTTGATTGGCTGCAGGTGTTCTAATTAGCCTGTCTGCCTTAATTGGTTCTAGCAGGTTCCTGATTACTCTAGTGCAGCCCATGCTCTGGTCACTCAGGGAACAGAAAACTACTCATCCAGTGACCAGTATATTTGCCCTCTGCCAGACTCCTATACCCACTGGCCTGGGTCTGTCACAATATGTAATTGTGACTATCACATCATAAATCTGAGATGAAGAGCATTGAGACTTGGCAGGATGGCTCAGGCCAGTGGTCCTGTCTGAGATAGTCAGTAGCAGAGGCTTTAAAAAGTGCAAGGAACTCCACAATGGACATTTTGCAATAACCAACCCATAGAGGACGGCTTCTTCCTAACCCCAGGTTTTGGCTTATCCCCTGAACCATGTGGGTTTTAATGCCTCGTAATTATTTTAATATTACAAAATATTGAAAGAGTTGCACTCATCAGGAAACACATGGGCCCTAATTCATTCAACCAAGCTAATCAATACAGCTGAAATTTTGCATATTGAATAGCTGCACCGAGCTGCTCATGAACTAAAGAAATATCTATAGACCAAGAATTACTAGTTGATCGTATTCAGCAAATAATTCCAAATAATTAGACAAAAATCTCAATCTGTTCCCAGGTAGGTCACCAATAACAACAAGAGGTGAAATTGTTCTTGGTCAAGTCTTTATCCATCTTTATTATATACGGATCCAATCATCTTGTTTCATTGACAGAATGAACAAGACCCCAGTTCTTTGCAATATCTGATAATACTAGCCATCAGCAGATGGAGAACTCCCAGCTATTTTCCATTTCAGCCATCGTCCTGGTTTGCCCCTAGATTCTCCACGTCAGAGGGAGGTGATGGTTATTGTAGTACGACTTTCTGACTACCACAAATATGGCTCGGTCCAACTCAGGACTTTCTGCTCCAAACCCACAGTCTCCTACGGAGACCTCATTAGCTGTAGCAATACTAGGGTTTATAGGCTGTGAGCAGGACAGTCTCTAGGAGGAGTGTCATATCTGGCTGCAGATTCTAAGTTATTCATGCACTTTTTTTTAATTTTTTTTAAACAAAAGCATAACACCAAAGCTAGGCATGTTTCCTTTCCTGTAGGAGTGAGTCATTCCGCTCCTACTCAGTGGCTGGTTGATCTTTCAGAAGAATCAAATATACAGCAATAACAAAATCTCAGCCAACTTGCTGGGATTTTGAAATGAGATTAAAAGAAGAGATTCAACGCTGTTGTTCTAAACTGACACACACTCAATAAAAGGTTAATCATCAGGCACTGTAGCATAGGATTTCAGCTCTTCCAACTGCACTAATTGTGTACTAAGAACAGGTTGTGCTTCAGTCAAACACAAGTTATTGGGGTCGGTTCAGCTGAAAGTTAAGTGTGCATGACATACAGGAAGCATGGGATATACTACATGATCTAATGGTCCTGTCTGGCCGTCAACTCTACAAAATTATAAAATTCCCTGGCTGCAAAGGATTTCACAGTCAGCAGTGTGATGGAACTCAGGACCTTCTGCTCCAAGAGCCTGATCCAATGTCCATTGACATCAAAGGATGGTGATGTAGGTCTCAAAAGCAATAGGCCACTCTCTTAATTAGCAATAGCAATATTAGGACTTGCAGACTCTGTAGGACTGCTGCTCAAGGGAGATGATCTCACAGGCTGGCCCACACCTGACATGCTGCCCAATAGACTGCAAGTCTGCAAATGGAGTGTGTCATGACCTGCCTCTTTGTAGACACACACCATGTTAAATACCAATGTCTCTGCCTCAATGTTACCCCTCTAAGCTTCCTCTCAGGACAATCCCCTAGAGTATCAGGCAATCCTGGCTGCTTTTCTTAACTCCCTTTTGAGGGCCGTGCAAATCTCTTCAAAGCCCATCTATTGACAATGCTGCTGACTTGTGGGTTTGAAAAACCACTAAGTGAACATAACAACGGCATTCAGTAACCTTCTACTTCTTACACCTGGAGGGAAAACTTAATCTTAACAAAGGCCTCTGGGCTTCTCTTCCCCATCACAGTCTAGGTCCCTGACCTGCTCTGTGATCCCGCCCCCTCTCCTCAGGAGCTGAACAATGACTCTTCATATTCACGCACCACCACCACTCCCTACACACACTCCAAGTTCCTGTTGAGTGGTCTGGGTGGAGCTTCCATCCAGGAGTGCAAGACTCTGTGCACTCCATGGCCCCTGTTCTTTTTGGTCTTTGTCCCACACCATACAAGTTCACGGAACAGGTATCCTACAACACCTCCTATCTCACACTTCCAAATTAACATAGTCCATGCTCCACAGCACATTTCTAGAAAATAATCTGAAAAAAAAAAAAAAAAAAACCTCAAGGGAGAGCAATCAAACTTCAGAAGCCTGCCTGGATTTTTCAGCTCCCTTCATAGAGCGTGGCCATGCCACAGGCTATCGAACAGACAATCACAGCTGCAGGGGAGTTAATTTGCGGTTAAATGGTGGTTCTGGTTCTTTCACTCTCAATAACTCACCTCTTACACCCCAAGTAGTTCCATTAACCTCATTGTGAATAAGGGCGTCACAGGTGGCTTTTTATGCTAGCTCACAGAACACTCAGTGCAGACATGACTCACTGGCCTAACAGCGTAGGTAAGGAAGTGCTTCTGGACCTGTGCTATGGGCTGTCTTCCTTTATGGTTCTTTGCTATCTACTCACTCTCCCCTGCCAAGCCCTATTGTCCCCTTCCACATTCTCTTCTGAATCTTGGGCTCCTCTCAGTGTTAAGGGAAATTGAGCCTCTGACAGGTATATCAGCTCAGGAAGTCCTTTTCCACGAGTCAGAGGTATTCTCTCCTCCATTTATCCTCGCTCACATTTTTAGCCAACACGCCAGAGAAACCCTCCTGCCAGCTATAAAGAGTAGACAGCACTTGCAGGGCCCAGCCAGAAGGAGTCACTGAAGAGTAACGGAAGGTAGGGAGCCCAGCACCTAGAAATCCTGGTAGCAGGCTCTCAGACCCTAGGGATCTGGGCTATAATAGGAAACTTATCTGTAAATGTCAATTACTATGCATCATGTCATATTGGAATGAGGGACAGCAGTGCCTTGTTGTATAATGTGAGTTAAGTGCAGGTGTGACAGTGTGTGCTCCCGTGTGCGTACATGTATACTTGTGTGTGAGCATGCCTGTGCATGAGAGAAAGAGAACACGCATGTACGTGTGCATGAAGTGAAGATATACTGCAATCTCTGAACTCCTTATTATGCTTCAGACCAAAGCTGACAGCTCTGCCTCCCAAGCACTCTCCAAATCCCCTTACTGGTTTCCATGCAGACCTACTTAAACTGAAGAGAACCTGACACTCACTCTCAGGGGACTGGTCCATTTCAGCAGAAATATTTGACACTCCATATGAAATTCACAGTCCCCCACACTCTGAGCAGCTGGGCTCTGTTTTGCTGGCTTTTTGTTTTGTGCACTGCTTCCCTGTTCTGGTGGAGCTCTGCTGGGCTCCTTGGCAAATAACTCATGCTGTAGTCACTGCATGTCACAGACAGAGTGTTTTCACTGGGGTTGGGTGTAATTGCCTGCATTTATCACTTTAATAGCCTAATGAAGGTGAGATGTAATTAGAAAGGGTGTCAACCGGAGTATAGAGTTTGTTTTACAATTATCTAGTCAGTGGGTATCAGCTGGCACAGAACAGTGCCTTTTAAAAAGCTAGTAATACCTGGCATAAATGTTCATCATTGGATGACTTAAATGACCCGGACCCAGGTTTCATAATTGCTGGCTTTCTTCCTAACCACTTCAAAGCAAACATGCAAAGAATGAGCCTCTCCCAAAGCAGCTTTACAGTACTGAACTCTAAACTTGGTTCAGACCCATGCATTTGAGCGTTGCTAGTGCCATCTTATCATCACTCCCACTGGCACAGCGATCAGCAGTGATGTTGTCTGGATGACTTTTTGTCTGTGTAAGCAAGGTTAAATGATTGGAACAAAAGCAATAAGAACTCCCAGTGGAGGGATTGCTAACATAAGGAAATCTCCAGATCTACATGTACAGCCTCATCAGTTGCAAAAAGCTTGAGGTTGAAATTTAGAAGACATTGGGTGGATGAATTTTTTATTTTAAAGATTTTAAATCATTTTTAGCAGCCGGGGTGAAATCAGCTCTGGATAGTCTTCTGGATAGCTGACTGTTATTTAAGAGATAATGTCAGTGGAATGAAGAACATTGCCACTGGCTAATGAACTCCTGCTGCTAGTAAATGCCAAGGGTTGTTGCCTGATGGATGTTGTGCAGGAAAGTCATGGTTATTGACACTGCTGTTATTGGATAGGTGTATGTTGATTGGGCTAGTGGAGAGTGTTTTAGCCAATTGGAAACCAGCTGATCCATAAAAATCCACTTCAAATGATTCTGTTGAAGGAAATAAATTGGTTTCAGACTGTTGTTTTAAGTTATGAAGTCTCTGAGAGCCTTCCAGCTTTTTAGAAAGAGGATTACTTCAACACATCAAGTTCATTCTTCTGCAGAATGGAAGTGCTGCATCCTTACAGTATATCTTGGTCCAAAAAGTTTTCACTGGGGTTTTCTAGCAGCAGGCTCATGGTGGGGGTGACATTATCTAACATGGAGTTTAATTCATTGCAAAATACTAACCAGAATGAAATGCAGAGCTTGAAAATTTCAACTCACAGAATCAATACAGGAAGAGTTGAGGCCTGAAGCCATAACATCAGGGCTAACTTCTGCCTCACTGTAGGAAGGTGCAAATCAAAGGAGTTGTGAATGCTTGTGCCAGGGCTAAATTTGGCCCCTCACGCTGCAATCCCATCAGCTTTCCCAAAATAAAGGTCAGATACTGCAGTCATATCTGCATGGACCCACGCAGATGGACCTGGTAGCAGGTTCAGAGGTGGGTTAATAGATGGTAGACTCCCAAAGATGGCAGAAGAATGTTGGTAGCTACTCCATATGTGTCACTCTTTTCTCTGAGCCACTACTCAGCCAGAGTCTCAGCACACCACAGTGGTTCTCAAACTTTTTTTTCTGAGATCCACTTGAAAATTCCTGAGGGTCTCAGCGGATTTCCAAATTGCTCTTTCCAAATGTTGTTTGTACTGTTAGCTAACTAAAAGCACTATATAAAAAAACCTGAATAATAATTAACTTTTTTTGTTCTACAAATAAAAGCACACAACTCATATTGTAATATCAGTAGTCTTACTTTTCTATTGCGATGGATATGCCCTCTCTGCTGTGCTGCAGCAGCCCTCGAGCAGGGGCTAGGAAGGAAGTGGGAGGATGTCTCTCCCTCTCTCCTACTCCGCAGCAGCCCCCTAGCTGGGGCTGGGAAGGAAGGGGGTCTCTCCCCGACAGCCGCAGCCCTGGAGCTGGGGAAAGTCACTTCTTTCACTGGCTGCTGCAGCTCTGCACATCCCAAATTCTCCTCACTCCCTCTTCTCACCCCACTGCCCCATCCCACCTACCCCTATTCCCTTCAAGGCCACCACCTCGCCTTACATGTGTGTCTCCTCCAGTGTCCAGGCACCTAATTAGTGGAGCCACACCTGCATGGCTCCATTGATTAGGTGGGTGGCCCTTCATTCTCTCGTGTGCAGCCGCCCAGGGGTGCACCTTAGAGAGAACTATCCACTGACCCTCTGAATGGAGCTTGTGGACCACTGGTGCTCCACGGACCATAGTTTAAGACCCTCTGGGCTAGAACACCAATCCACATTCCTGACCAACTGTGGTCATTAAAGGTCTTGTTCCTATGAGTAGATGTGCCATGCCTGCTGTCCCTGACAAGTTCTGACTTCCTACCTCTTGTACTCCTCCCCTCCAGCTATTCTTCTCTTCCTGTCCTCAGTGGCCATGCACTCTTGCTGTGTGCTGTTATGATTATATGGTAGTTCATGGGTGGATGCAGTGGTATCTGTGTTACATTTAGGCAGCTTTTTGGAATCCTGGAGGAGAAAAGACTCTATATGCTCCAAACATAAGATCTGGGGACTCAATTCCCCACCTCCCTACATCTTGCAAAGCCTTTTACATCTGTGCAAAGGAGGTGTGAAATATGACCAGCTCAAATGGTAGCATTTCACAGCCATTTCACATGCACTATGCACAGATGTAAAAAGCTACACAAAATGGAGAATCAAGCCCAACATTTTATGTTCTCATGGTTAATTGAACTCTGCTCCCTTGAGGTGGTCTTTCATTATATGGGTACACTACAATGGACAATGTGATGTGCCGCTTGTGCATATTTCAGGTATGCATTTCTATCTGGAGAATGGGAAAACATTGCCACTGCTGTGCAGGGAGCTGGTGACATGAGTGATCATGTTTATTTGAACCGGAAGGCCACATCATGATGATGATGGTTTGAGAGAAAGCAGAGTGAATAGTAATTGCAGCAATTAAACTGTAATGATATAATTAATGTACAGATTATGCATGGCTCAACTCCAAGCTATCAAAGTGTGAGAGGTGTTTATTGTGCCTCAATGAAAGTTATTCCTCTTGAGATCATATCAGTTCTGCTTTTACCACTTGATCATAACAGTTTACAAGAATTCTGGGAATAATAACCAGTGGTCATTGGTGGTACCAACCAGGCTCCTGGGGACAGGGAGGAAACACAGCAGGATTGTGAACAGGGATGGACAAACTGGCCAGTGAAAATGAGAGGAGCCTGGGTACAGAAAATACCCTCCTTATCTACTCCCCAAACCCACAAGACCGGTCTTACTACCACATACCCACTGAATCCAGCCTCTGCTCCTTCCTGAAATCCATTTCAGGGTCTCAGTAAATCTGGCAACCTGACCGCAGATTTTAAGAGGGGAAACTGAGGCCCAGAGCAGTGAACAGAAGTGCTCAAGCTTACACACAAGACTGGTGAAGAGATGAGGCTAAAGGCCAGAGCACCTGACTCCCACTCTGTGTTTTAACAACAATGCAAGCAGCCTTCTCCTCTCCCAAAGCTGTTAGGTGAGAAAAATGCATTGAAAAATGACCTGATCTATGGATATTGCTGTTTAGGTGACATGGAACAGAATTCTCCATGTTTTGAAGAGCTACATATTTTTCAACAGCCAGTGAAGAAGGGCCCCTATTAAATCCTGTTCATTGTGTTGCCACTGCGTCTGCCCTGGCCCTGAGCCCCCTCTCTAATTTGGCTTCTAAGTTCTCAAAAGCCAGCTTTTCCTATTTCAAAAAAAATCTCCCAGTAGCTCAGTAGTGAAGACGAATAAAAATTATGATAAGGTGTCATAGATCACACAAAGGGACTTGTCAGTGTCAAAAGCCAGCTCTGACTGCCCAGGTCAATACAGTGCTCATGGATCCATGTCAGTCAGGTATCCTAACTTGGGAAATTGTGCACATTGTACAGAATAAAAAACTATCTTTTTATTCACCAATTTGAACCTATGATGATGGGAGAAAACTCAAAGGGCTCAGAGCTTTGATTAGGAGAAGCATCCAGAAATTTGACAGCTTTTATGAACCATACAAACTTTTTGGTCTGCAATACCCATTTCTCTCCCCCATAAGTCAGGTCTGAAATGCTATTAAAGCAGCTGTTCTCCTTGGGTTATGGTATTTCTGCTTCCATACAGGGGGTCTTAATGCAGAGATGGGTGAAAACAAAATGGCTGTTGCGTTCTTCCCTGGAGGCAGCTGCTTTTTAGTAGTGGATCTTTATGTACTCAAAGCCAAATTCTAGCGTCAGATATGCACATGCAGCTACCAGTAATTAGCTATCTGAGGTCTTTTAATGTGCCTGTCAAGTTCACTAGGAATGTACAGAGCAGTAATATCAGAAATCTCTTAGCTGCCCCCTGCTGCCACTTAACCTGCAAATATAGCCTTCCTTCAAAGCAAGAGGCCCCACTCTTGGTCCCATTCTCTCACTCAGGCAGATCTTCAGATTCTGTCCCTTATATCCTGTGGGGCAAATTCTGCTCAGATATGTGGAATAGGGCCTGTGGTTTGCAAAGCTGGTTGGGAACCTATCAGGATATTAATTGTTGACGCTCTGAAGGCAGGGTGGGTTGCAAATCTGGCGGGTCTGAGGCCTGCACAGTTTTGCAGTAGGGAAAGGACAGAGTGCCGAGGGCTGCATGGCCAGGGCAGCAGGGACAAAGGAGGGCTCTGGTTCTGAAGGCTCCCTGGAAAGTGGATGCAGTAGCAGGGGTCAGCATAGGAAGTTTAAGATAGTGTTAGTCTACAAAGCCCAGATTCACAAAGGTACTTAGATGCCCAAGTCTGGGGTTTAGGTGCTTTTGGCTCCCCTTCGATCCACAAAACTCCCGCTGAACCCTATGGGTTCCTAAACTCACTCAGCACCTAAGTTTTCAGGGTTTAAGTCCCCTTGATGTCTCTGTTTCTGAGAATGTGCATTGCTGCAGCCTTCTAGGCATCTGGGTGCCTTTCTCCCGCCTAAGCCCCTGCGGGGCCCAGTCTGGTGGGCATGCTCAGAGGCTACTTACCAGATCAGGCCCCGTTCAAAATGTGACTGTGGCAGTGCTTGCCTTATAGGCTAAGAGTTTGTCATGGCTATTTTTAGTAAAAGTCAAGGACAGGTCACAGGCAATAGAGAAAAATTCACAGAAGCCCATGACCTGTCACTGACTTCTCCCATTTTATCATTGATGTTTTTAGTAAGCCGCTCGGCAGCTGCAGGGGCCGACTAGGAGCTCCAGGGGCCTCCACCACCCATGGGGGCTCAGAGCTCCACCCACGGCTCAGAGCTGCGGGGTCCCTCTGCTGCCCCCCCAGCTGCGGGACCCTGCAGTTCCCAGCCGTGTGAGCCAAAGTCACAGACAAAATCATAGCCTTACTTATAGCTTCTAGCCCAGCAGTTACAGTACTTGCACAGGATGTGGGAGACCCAGGTTCAATTTCCCTCTCTGCCTTTTTACAAAGCATGTCCCACATGCACAGTCTCTCTTGTACCCAGAATCCTTTGTACTTTTTCTCATGGAGTCACTCTGGGAATTAGCCCAGTGGTTTATGGGTCACTCATGGGACCACAATTAATACCTCTGCTGTATGGTTTTATTCCTGAATAGCATACTTTTCAGTTTTATTTGCCTCTAGCCAAACACAGAAAGCCCAGAGGTCCTGTAAAATGGACCCTATATTTGCCTTCATGCAAGCAAGCAATACATTGGTCATTCAGCTTTAAAAATGCACCTTGTTCAGCATCTAAGGAAGAATAATGGTTTTCTATTTAGACTGTGTAGTGTACTGCTTAATAATAAATACATTCCTGACATTTTTCAATGATAGTCTGCTCCTAATAAACCCCATGCTGATGCATGCATTGGTTAGAGTGGGTAATTCATCTTCCTGGGCTGCTAAAACTTTAGCTGAGATTATAAAGACAACATGAATCAGACGTGTCGGCCTCTAAAATAAGCTATTCCCCCTCCTGGTGTGCTCATTTTCACACCATAACAAAATATTGGCCAGTTTACCCTTTGTTTTTTGGCTCCCATTACTAATTTATTCAGTTATTAGTCACTCATAAAGGAGGCAGTTTTAAGGCATATCAATGAGGGTCCTGGGGCATTTTTTGTTTTTTTGTTAAAAAAACAAAACATCTCCCCTTCCCCCACTCCCAAATCTACCTGATATCAAGCTGTATCACATCCATGTTATTTAATAAAGAGCCTGTAGCCAAGCTCTGGCTCCACTGGAATGAATTGAGTGTTCTAATTTTTCCCTTGATTTGTTACTGAGTGCAGGGAAAAATCGTATTATTTTCAAATCTAATTATGGCTCTAGTGGCGTCTGAGGAGTTGGCTTTACGAAGTGGCTCATAAAAGTCTTGCTTGTCATCATGCCCACGAATATCCTTTGGTCTCATGAACCAACCAGAGTCTGAGTCATAGTCACAGAGTGTACGACCGGAATGGACCACGAGACCAGCTAGTCTGTATATCCCAGGTCACCAATACCACCCATCCTCCCCCACACTAAACTCAAAGTATCACCGCCCACATGAGACTAGACTCTTACATGCCACCGGGAGAGACTAGGAGGGACCAAGGCCCCTGCAGTGGAAGTCATTTCAAATTAGGTGATAAAAAGCCATAGGGTAGGCTGCAGAGTGTGTGATTCTAGTGTGCCCTGCAGCCTGTGCCTGAAACATACAACTTCATTAGCTGAACTGGATGGAGCAAAAATCTAGGGCCTGATGTGGGGCTCTGTGGAACTCCCATTGATTTCAGTGGGCGTTAGATCAGGCCCCCGGTTACTTATTTCTTCACCGTTTTTTCCCTGGGTATTGTGTTACCAAGGGAGACTGGATAGTTCACATGCTTGGTAATGGACTAGGATGCCTTTCACCTCTAGGTCACTGGCTCAAATAGGCCCCAGGGAGCAATGAGTGTGTAACCAAGTTACTTCTGTCTGACCGCTTAATCCACCCATTTCTAAGTGGATGGATGTATAAAAATATCTAGAAGTGCCACAAACATTGGTACCTTTGCTGACAGGCTCTGCAGAGAGGTCAGAGGTTGAATGGGTGCTGGAGACAGAACAAGCATGGGAGTGGTTCTTCCAAGTCATGTTTGAGGCACATTAGCAGGGCACTGTGGGAAAGCTGGCTCAGCGGCTGATCAGTAGAGGAACTCTGTTCCTTGGGCTGTGGCTGTGGCACCTTCCACATGAACAAAAAAATGGATTTTTTATACTGGGGCTACCTTGAAAAACCATGGGCCAAATCCAAAGTCCTTACTCAGGGAAAACTCCCATTTGCCTGCCTAACATTCACAGTACACTCAAAAGCAGCTCGCTGGGAGTAATTCTTTGTATGCCCCTGTACTTTTCCAGTTAATGAGTAGAGATCTGTGTGTTTCACAAAGAGCTCCTTTCCCTCAGAGGCCTCAGCATGGAGATTATGAACATAAGAGCAATCTCACACACGATGGGGACTCTGAAGACTGGGCTTTTAATCCCAGCTTTGCCTCAGACTGACTATGTAAGTTATATAGTGCCCGTCTTTTAGCTCCCAGCCTGGATAGCTGTATCTATTTACACCCTTCAGAACTGTACCAGCTATTATCTGTCAGTGCAGAAAGACATCAGGCTAAAGACCCTCTTTTCATCCAGTCGCTCCTAGCGAGGGTCCCTTGAACCACTATAAATGTTTCTTCTCCCTCCTGGGCACTAGACCTTTCAGATCGCTGTTGACAGCAACTATTATTAATTAAACATTTATGTGGGTTAGTAAATTTCAATTGAACTCTACAAACAGATAAAACCACACATTCCTAGTCCTCAAAGACCTTACAGACAAGCAAGACAAGATACAGGACAACAGGGCAGAAGGCGGAATCAGGAGAGCCGTGTGGAGTTGCGATGGACTCAAGGGAGGAAGGCCTACTTGAAGACGAAGGATTGCTGGAGGAGGAGGTGTTCGCTTGGTGGAGGAGGAGTGGGATCATTCCATGTGTAGGTGATAGCACAATAGAAGATACAAAGCTAAGAGGGAAAAGAAGAAAGCTGAAGAAGTGAGATAAGAGAATGGGAAGTGAAAGGTGAGAACAGAGATAGATGGGGCCAGGTTGTACAGAGACCTGCGCGGACAAAGAGATTGAATCAGATTATTAAAATCTAGGAGGCCAATGGAGGAATTCAAAAGGGGTGGGTGGAGGGAGAGAGGAAGATGGCTTTAGCAGCAGACTTTTGGACAGACTGAAGAAGGGAAAAGGCAAAGGCAGACAGGAGAAGATTGCACAAATCCAAGTAGGAGAAAAGCAGGGTGTGCACATACCCCTCCTTAGTTGCTCCTTATGGAAGTCTTTCTCAAATGATTTCTAGCAGTCTAGACCGAGCTTTTAGGACCTAGCCTCTGATCATGATAAGAGATTACAGAGTTGCGCTTGTCTCAATGGTTTGCTATGGTTAAACCTCCACATCCACTGGGTTGCGACACCAGACATCGGGAGCCTTTGTAACAAGATCAGGAAATATGACACACGCGTTCTGAATCAGAGCAAATAGACACATCTTATTTCAGAGTTGGCTCACAGATGGGTGGAGATCAGATCAGCTGTAAGAAATTCCCTTTATTGTGCAACTTGTTATTCACGCTAGGGTGAAAACAGTTTCAAAGGTGATCCCATGCACTCAGAGGGATATCTTCTTATAGCTAATGTACTTCATACAAACCAAATTGGTTTGTGCTTCAAACGTCTCTCCGCAAAGGAAAAATCAATTTCAGGTTACAATGGCTGTGATCTTTCAAGCTAAGGATCCATTGCAAATGTGCTAAGCGGTGGAGATGCCGTGCTGCATAGCCTGAATGTGTAAAGTGCATGTCCACACACGTGCTGTGCTCAGATCAAGGTTTGGGTTTTAACCCCCAGAATGCTGGTGTTTAAAATACATCATTAAAGATACTGGAAACTGACCTCTGAACAGGCTTGGATCATTTCTGCAAAGCTGAGATGAGGAGCTGCATTACTGAGCTTTCTCTGCAGAGAGACACAAAGACACACTTGGGGGGCTTTCATTGTTCAAATAATGTCTCATTGGCCACAGTCTGTTTGCAGCATGCTCAGTAATGCATGATTAAAGTGTGATGCAAACATACTGTACCTTTAAGAATGGAGGCATTACAACGCAGACCAAAACCCCAAATCAAGTAGAATTGGAGTTTCATTACAAACCTGGAAATTGGGCCAAGTTCATTTTGACTGTGGGAGGGCTGAAACAGAACTGAATTGTGGCTTCAGGTGGAAGTGATTTCAATCCATAGCTACAGGGACAGATTGCAGCTGACCCTACCTGCCCGCTAAGGAACTGAGGCAACATTTCTGTTGGTGTTAGGGTTTCAGAAAGCTATTAATGTTCTTGGGGACCAGACCTGACCCGACTCTGTCCTCCTTTTAAATACATGTTTCATATGAAATTGTGTGCTTTTTTGGTGCACAGCTAGATTCAACAGAGATATATTTACATGAATATTTTCCACATTAATCTACTACATGGCTGTGTATTACATACAGGGGGAGACAACAGTTAACATGGCAACATATACAAAGAACAGGTGTGTGTTTGGTGGAGAGGAGCTTTGAAAGGGGGTTGAACAAACATATAGATGAATGTGGACCATATCTTTTGTCAATCACAAAGCACCAATTTGGATTTCCTTAATAGGGCTAGCTGTTATTTAGCACCAAAGATGTAAAGAAGCTAGAGAGAAAAAGCAGCAGTTACCAGCAAGCCTCCCAGCAGCTCAAGAACACCGCCAGCTTCAACCTAATCCAGATTTTCATTAGACTCAGAGATCATGTGCAAACCGTCAGCTGTGACAATGTTTGCCTCTTAAAATGTTCCTAAGCACTTCTACCCAATAACACAGCAGACACTTGGAAATTCTAACTCCATTAAAGTTGTCCCCTTGGGCTTCAATTTAATCCGGTGATACTCAGGCCTCAGTGCTTCAGAAGCCAAATTAGTGATGCCACATTGGTGTCAATTCATTGTTTCATTTACTATTTAGATAAGTATAATTCTCACAGCAAAATGACTGACCAAGTATTCTACAATTGGCTATTAACATAGTAAAAGCATTCTAATTGATTAATAATTAAATCACACAATTTTTTAATATCATGTGCTGAAAAGAGCCTGTCACAGAGTGTGAGGGAGTCAGGGCTCTGCACCCCCACTTCCTGTGATTCACCATGTTTCTCAGCCAGCCAGGAAAACAGAAGGTTTATTAGATGATAGGAACACAGTCCAACACAGAGCTTGTAGGTACAGACAACAGGACCCCCTCAGTCAGGTCCATCTTGGGGGGTAGGGAGCATAGACCCCAACTTTGGGGTGCTCCCTCCGGTTCCCCAGCCAGCTCCAAACTGAAACTCCCCAGCCCCTCCCCGGTCTTTGTCTCTTTCCCGTGCCAGGAGGTCACCTGATCCCTTTGTTCTCCAACACCTTCAGCTGGCACTTTCGCAGAGGAGGGGCCCAGGTTATCCGGACAGGGTGTTGGCCATTCTCTGTGCAGACAAAATCACACTGGCCCTCTAGGGCTCTGCAACAATCACACCCCCTTATCCCACCATCAAGAAATGCATAGGGGAAACTGAGGCACTCACACAGTATTCAGTGAAAACATTATGAACATTCCAACTTCGTCACCTCTCCCCACTTCGAGATCGAACTGAGTGGGGTCATTTTAGCCAGTGACCTGGGGAAGTTCGAACCCATCAACATTCCCATGGATGCCCCAGCATCTCTCCTATTCTTTGGTGGGAGTTACACCAGGCCCTTCCAGTTTCATGCCCTCCCGTAGGTCTGTTGTGCTTGATGGCACTCACAGGCCACATGCTGGAAGGTTTATGCGGCCTGTGCCCTTTTGCCACCCCAATACCCGTGAGGTTCAAATTGGGATCGGGTCTTCTCCCAGCACTTCAGTTTGGAGGGCTGTGATTTGGGCTTTTTTGGTTAAGAGCCCCCATCTTGACCTTGGCCACCCTCTGACCAGGTGTCTTGGTCACCAGCAGCTCAGCATCAGCCCCATCTATTTGATGCCACCATGTCGGAGGAGAGGGGTCAGTATGCAGAGTAAAGCGCTGCCCAAATAGATACGGCTGCAGCTTTTTAAGGGCCTGCACCATGGCCAGGAATTTCTTCTCTAATGCCGCATAGTTCTGCTTCCAGGGCAGCAGTTTCTTGCTCAGGTACCCGATGGAGTGTCTCTCCCCCTTAGCATCAGCACCATGCCCAGCCCTGTGTCTGAGGCGACGGTGAACACTGCAAAGGGCTTGGCAAAGTCTGGGTTTACCAGATTTACCAGGCCTTGGATTAGAACCTCCTTCAGTGCACAGAGAGCCCTCTGGCACTGCTTGGTCCAGAGCACCTTGTCTGACTTCCCCTTCTTACATAGCTCAGTGATGGGGGCAGCTAGGGAGCTAAAGTAGGGTACAAACCCCTGGTAGTACTCCGTCATCCTGATAAAGGCCTGGACTTGGTTCTTGGTCTGGGGAATGGGCCAATCTCTGATCACCTCCACTTTGGTCGGCTCTGGGCTTGGGCAGCCACTCCCCACCTTGTGGCCCAGGTACGACGCCTCTGCTATCCCCACCAGTAACCGATCCACCCAGTGCTGGGAGGTGGCCAACGGCCCCTTTGAGTTCGAAAGGCAGGACCAGGAACTCAAAGAGCCCCAAAGGGGTGGTGAAGGCAGATTTCAATCTGGCACGTGGGGCCATAGTAGTGAGGTAATGAGCCCCCCACAGCTTGTCTAGAATCTCACCAGGCCTAGCATGGAGTCAGCATCAGATACAGTGATGGCATTACACTTCTGATAGTCCACACAGAATCGGATTGACCCATCTTTCTTGGGAACCATCTCGGCCACTGAGGCCCATGGGCTGTTGAACAGCTGGATCACCTCTAAAGCCAGCATGTCCTTGACCTCTCTCTCCAGGTCCTGGGCGGTTTTCCCAGTGATCCTGAATGGTGGACACCTGATGGGAGGACTGGCTCCCATCTCAGGGAAGAGATCCACCAGGGGGTCTTCCCCCTTCTCGTAGGGGTCCCCTCACTCTCCTCCCATGCAGCAGCTCGAAAGGGAAGAACCCCGTGGATTCCTGGGGCACTTCCCTATAACGTAGGTGGGACAGGCACTTGTCCCAGCCCTGCGGATGCTGATTCATAAAAGCCCTCAGCATCATCCTGAGGATCCTATAAAATCTCTCCACCAACCCGTTGGACTGAGGGTGATATGCAGAGGCCCAGGTGGGCCAGACCCTCCATTTCTCCCACAAGCCCCAGAGCAGGGCTGACATGACATTGGACCCCTGGTCTGTAAGGATCTCACTAGGGACCCCCACTCTGCTGAAGATGGTCAGCAGCACATCTGCCATGGTGTCTGCCTCAGTGGAGGACAGATCCCCCACACCTGGGTAGTGGGTGGCGAAATCCATCACCACCAGAATGTATTTCTTCCCTGACTAGATCGCCTTGCTGAGGGTTCCCACTATGTCCATAGCCACCTTATGGAAAGGCTTCTCTATGATGGGCAGGGGCCTCAAGGGGACTTCATCCTTCTCCTGGGCCTTCCCCACCCTCTGGCAGGGGTCGCAGGACCTGCAGTACTGCTGAACTGCGTCACAGATCCTGGGCCGGTAAAAGTTCTGCAGCAGCTGCTGCCTGGAGCACTGGATCCCCTGGTGTCCCGAGAGAGGGACATCATGGGTCAGGTACAATAGCCTGTGGCAGTACTTCTGGGGCACCACCAGCTGCCTCCTGCTTCCCCACAGTTCTACTTCCCCTTGGGGAGCCCATTCCTGGTACAGGAATCCCTTCTCCCACAGGAATCTTTCCCTGCAGCCTTCCCACAGGGGGGTTGCAGTGCTCTGGCCAGCAAGTTCCCTCAGCTTCTCCAAGGAGGGATCCTTCCGCAGCTCCGTCTGGAATTCAGCTGCTGGGGAAGGGAGTGGGACCAGCTCCCTCTCACTGGCTGGGCCTGGGGTCACAGTCCCCCGAGCCCTGTCCCTGGTACCTCCCTCCCTGCCATGGAATCACTTCCCAGCAGTATGTCTGGACTAGGCAAACCTGGTTGGTCACAGCATCAGAGCCAGCATAAGGCCCACTCTGGTGTGCCGGGGGGTGGGGAGCA
The DNA here is from genome assembly GCF_025201925.1 of Gopherus flavomarginatus. NCBI lineage: Eukaryota > Metazoa > Chordata > Testudines > Testudinidae > Gopherus > Gopherus flavomarginatus. The sequence continues at coordinate 58,596,263 of NC_066620.1, read as the reverse complement.
TCTCTCCCTCCCACTCAGCTCAGGGGTCTGGTTACAGGCAGGCAGGTATACTGAGCCTAGCAGCTCCTCTCCCCTGCCAGCCAAGTCATTTGCATTTTCACTGACAATTTCAGTCTCAGCCGATTGGTACCCTGGATTCAAATTAAAGTCCTTGGCCTTTACAGGAGCAGAGCCTGGATCCTGTCCCAAAGAGACACAGTCATTCCCCAACAGAACCTCACAGCCAATACTTTGGAGAACCCCAACTACCAGCCAGCCCGACCCCTCTTGTGTCTGCACAGGGATCCAGGCCATAGGCAGGGCGAGGGGCTTCCCTGGGACCTTCACCCAAGTCACTCAGCCCCTCAGCAGCTTGAGGCTGCACCACTCGGGGCCTGACAACAGTTCTCTCTGTCCTAGGAATGTCTCCCCATTGACCACCACCTTTTGCTCCCACTGGAGGTCTGAGGGGCCTGAGCCCAGGAGAGTCCACACAGACACATAGGCTGGGGCCAGGAGTGAAAGCCTGTTCTCCACCCCACCCATGTGGCTGACAGCGACTATGGCCTTGGGACCCAGCAAGGGAGCTAGATACTGGGGCTTTTCCACAGGGTCTCTCTAGTTCAAATCGCCAGCCTGCTCACAGGCAGTGAGGTGGGCATCCACATTCCCCCTTCCTTAACCAGGGGCAGCAATTTAGTATCGAGGTTCCCTGAGGACCTGGCACCCCAGGGTCTATCCCCACTCCCCCTGGGAAGTCCCCTATGCCTCTCCGCTGCACCATCACCAGTTTATGCTGCTGCTGCTGCTTCTCCTGCAGCTCTTTCTCGGGCTCTCGCTGTCTCTCATGGTTCTTTCGCTCTCTCGGACTCAGCTCCAATCCCATCCATCTCCAATACCCTGATGGGGAACCTGATCGTGAAGACCCTCATCTTGTTGGGGACAGGACTCTTGGGGATGCCTGACTACCACTCCAGCTGCACTCAGATCCTCTTGTAGCTCCATCTGGATCAGGAATCTGCTCCTTAGAGCAGTCATCATCCTCCAGCTGCACAATTAACTGTGCTTTCGTGAACTTTCCAATGCGTAACCCTCTCTTTTTGCATAGAATTACAATGTCTTTCTTAAGGAGATGGTGATAGGCCATCACTTTGCTGTTCCCAAGTTGCTGTGGACTCGCAGGACTGTGTGCTCTCAGCTCCCCACAGTTTCCAGGAAGAACCGCTAGTGTGTCAGCCCTTCTCAAGGTCACCACCTCTCTTCCAGGGTCAAGCCGCAGACTCCTCCGCCCCTGAGACTGCTCACTGCAGTCCCCTGGAGGACTCCATTACTGCAACAGTCCTTCTCAATGGTCACACATTCGCAGGGGTTAAGCGTAGCTTCTCCGCCTCCTGAAACTGCTTCTCTCTGAGCCTTCAGGACAGCTGGTCCTCGTCAATCCCCCTTGGTTTTATTGCTCCTGTCACTTACTGCAGGAAGCACGAAGGGGTCGGTGCCCGGCCGCCATGCCCAGCCCCCGGAGCAGCCCGGCCCGCCGCGCGGCGCCCGTCCCCAGCCCGTCCTGCGCGGCCGTGGCGTTCCGCTCCCTGCTGGCCGCCGACCTGCGGTTCTCCCGGCAGCTGGCCGTGTGCGCCGGGGAGCGCTCGGCCTGGGGCAGCGCCAGGCCCCTCCTGCGGCTCCTCGAGGTGTCCGGCCACGGCGTGCCCTGGCTGGCAGGCACCCTGTATGGGCTGGGCCGCAGCGAGAGCCCGGCGGGCCGCGAGGTGCTGCTCAACCTGCTCTTCGCTTTGGTGCTGGATTTAGTCCTGGTGGCGATGGTGAAAGGGCTCGTGAGGAGACGATGTCCCACTCATAACAAGATGGACGTCTGTCACTATCTCAGTGGACAAATATTCCTTCCCATCAGGCCATGCTACCAGAGCTGCCATGGTGTGCAGATTTGTCCTGCACCACCTGGTGCTCGCCATTCCTCTGCGGGTCCTGGTGGTTCTATGGGCCATCATTGTGGGCATCTCCAGAGTCATGCTGGGCAGACACAACGTGACAGACGTAGCCTTTGGCTTCATCATGGGCTACATGCAGTACAATGTGGTGAAATACTTCTGGCTGTCACCCCTTAGTGCACCTGCTCTCTTTGCAGTGTGGAATCAGTGATGGGCACCATGAAAAGGAAGAGGCACACATTGTGGTGTCTTGTGCTGCACAGAGAGTGTGAAACGGGACTAGATGAAAGAATCATCAAAAGAATCCACGGCATGCAGTACATCCTACAGCTACCACCAGTTGTCACAGAGTGTGGGGGAGTCAGGGCTCTGCACCCCTCACTTCCTGTGATTCACCATGTTTCTCAGCCAGCCAGGAAAACAGAAGGTTTATTAGACAACAGGAACACAGTCCAAAACAGAGCTTGTAGGTACAAACAGGACCCCCTCAGTCAGGTCCATCGTGGCGGGGGGGCAGAGAACTTAGATCCCAACCCTGCATCTCTCCCTCTGTTTCCCCAGCCAGCTCAAATTGAAACTTCCCAGCCCCTCCACAGCCTTTGTCTCTTTCCTGGGCCAGGAGGTCACCTGATCCCTTTGTTCTCCAACACCTTCAGTTGGCAGCTTAGCAGAGGAGGGGCCCAGGCCATCAGTTGCCAGGAGACAAGGTGTTGGCCATTCTCTGTGCAGACACCATCACACTGGTCCTCTTGGGCTCTGCAACAATCACACCCCCTTACCCCACCACCTAGATACTTAAGAAATGCATAGGGGAAACTGAGGCACCCACACAGTATTCAGTGAAAACATTATGAACATTCCCACTTTGTCACAGAGCCCCTTGTGGCTCCCAAGACTCTGTTAGAGTATCACTGGTTTAACCTGCCTGCATGCGTACCAGTATTATTTAATCCAACAGCTGATGGACTAAACATTGTGTAAAACTCACTCTATGTAGATAACATTGAAACTAGAGCTGAGAACATAATTAAGAATAACTTATCCAGAAAAATAAGCTTTAGCTTCTTTTTCTAGTTGTGAATTGACCCTTACCTTTAGCAGTTCCTGATTCTCTTGAATTTGTTATTAGAATTGTTTTCTTTATAATGTCTATGAATAATTCTTGGTCTGTAGTTTGATGTCTGACTAGTCAATGTCCAAAATATGAATGGGCAGGTTAAATTGGATAGGACACACAAGTCCTGCTGTAACTACGGTTAGTTTTAGTGGCAGGCACTGAGGGCAGCTGCTCTGGGTGGCAACTTCCAGCATGGCTTTTTTTTATTTTTTTTTTTTTGCAAAACACCTAGGGTGGTTCCTCATTGTAATCCCTGTGGCCAGTGGTCTATCTGTCTGATCCATAAAGGATGTGAGTTTGTTACAGCAATAGAGCTTGGTTCCTTAGCTCAAATTATAGAGATTAGCATCCTTTAGCTCTGAAGGTTGCTCGTATAGTCTTTAGCGTGCTGGACAAGGGGGTGGCTGCCAACATATGATATAATAAATAACAACACTTAGCAAGCACTCTACCAGTTCAAAGCACTTTACAATCATTAACTAAGTCTCACAAAACCTGTGTGAGATAGGTGTGTGTTATTCCTATTTTACAGATGGGGGACCTGAGGCAGCACTGAAACCACTACTGCAATTAGTGGAAGAAGCATTATTAGAACTCAGTACATTGTCACCTAGGCACTTTTCTCTGGACCACATTCCCACTCCATGTTAGGTCTTTTTCATGACTGGATACTTGTAAATCTTCAAATGAGAGTTCCTGTGTAGCCCTTTCATTTCTGAGTTATAAATTCACTTTCCATTTCTTTTCCCCAACAACTGAGTAAAATCTGCTGTTTCAGCCACTGCTCTTGGCCTTAAACTCAATTGCTGTGCTACTGACAGAAGGTGAAGGCTAAATAGGATGACCAGATAGCAAGCATACAAAATCGGGACAGGGGATGGGGGGTAATAGGCACCTATATAAGAAAAAACAAAAACAAATCAGGACTGTCCCTGTAAAATCGGGACATCTGGTCACTCTAAGGCAAAATGACCTGAAATCAGGGGAACCAAATTATGCTTTTGGGGAGGTGGGGAGTGTTTGTTTCCCCGCTTCACAACATCTTTCAGATTAGCTCTCATTAGGTCATCAATATATTTTATAATTATATTGTTAACATAACTTGTTCACCCAGGGTAGCTCATTTTAAAAGTAGCAAAAGGCTTTGTCCTTCTCTGAGTTTTCTGCTTTGGATCCAATTTTCCAGACGGCTTCCACTCAGACACAAGGACAAGTGATTTACCCAAAGGTCACAAGCCCAGCCAGGATTAGAACCTTATCTTCTCTTCCTTGATCAGTGTAAAAAACTGCCAAATAAATTGCTGCTGAGAGCACAGAGGTATAAATATTAAAGCCTGTTTATACACCTTGTCAACAGGCTCCCTGCTCCCAGTTTATGGCAGGTGGAATCATAATAAATATGAAGGGGAAAAACAAACATTAAAAAAAAGCAAGTTAATCTGTAGCTGGAATATTTTAATAAGGTAAATTAAACCTGTGACGCTGAATTGGATTTCACCAACACTTGCTTTTCTACTGACACCCAAAGCAAAGCTTGTCATGAGAGAGAACATTTGCAAAGTGCTAGAGAGTTGCATGACTGCTCATATTGTTTCATGGGAGTTGTGCTGACATTGCTCTAAATACGCTACTGATCAGAGGGCTGATCTCGTGCTCTGGGCCACAAAACAGGCTTCAGATAAAGGGATGCATGCTTGACGTGGGGGATAGACTCATCCATCCAGGCTGCTCTGTGGTGGCTTCTGCAGCCTCAGGACTGCAACATACTTTGCAGCTGCTGTGCCTTTACTAGGTGGGTGGAGAGCTGGCTGATGTGTTGTTGCAATTCCACAGCCACCCATCACACCTATATCCATCTTATCTGTGCCAAGCCTCCTCACAGGTGCCTGATGGAGCACCTGTGTGGCACAGCTCCACAGTCACAGGGGATGCAGACCCTATCTTTATGCTGTCTGTCTCCTGCCCCAGCCATCTCTCAGCAATTACACTGCAATTAGAGCCTTCTACAAACCTGATTTGGCCCAGAGGGTTAGGCCCCTGGAATAGTATTCAGATCTACCTCACCATATCAGGGAAGTGAAGTGAATTTGAACCAAGAGCTTCTTCTAACATACAAGAACTCCTCACTTAATGTTGTAGTTATGGTCCTGAAAAATGCAACTTTAAGCGAAATGATGTTAAGTGAATCCAATTTCCCCATAAGAATTAATGTAAATGAGGGGGTTAGGTTCCAGGGAAATTTTTTTCACCAGACACACACACATGCAGTATAAGTTTTAAACAAACCATTTAATATTGGTACACAGAGATGATGATTGTGAAGCTTGGTTGAGGTGGAGGAGTCAGAGCGTGGGATATTTCCCAGGGAACCGGCAGCAGGAAAGGAGGGAGGGCAGACAGAGACATACACCCTGTGCATGAGAGAAAAAATGCAAATTTCCCCTTTAAGTAGCTTACCTCAAGCTTAAGTACACCACCTTGTTAATTAAATCAGCTTGCTGAGACCTGAGATGGCAGCTACTGCCTAGAAGCTTCCCACCTCCATTGTGTGTCCTCCCTGCTCTATGGAAGATGGGGTAAGTGGGGTGCAGGAGCAGGGGGGAGGGAGAGACACCCTGACATTAGCCCCCTTCTTCCCCCCTCCCCCCCACAGCAAGCAGGAGGCTCTAGGAGCAGCTCCAAGCAGGGCCGGTGCAACCATTTAGGGCGCTAGGATTTGGGGGGTGGCATTTTCTTCGGCAGTGACTGGTTTTGGCCATGAGCAACATGGATGTTTTGAACCCACGGTGGGAAATGTTTTGATAGATGCACAATAGTTTCTTCACCCAGTTCTGGGCGGGAGCAAACCTGCTAAAGCAGAGAACTGCAGATTTAGAACCCACAGTCAAGCTGTAAATCGACTGCCCGGAGAATGCTGGAGAGCAGCAGCAAGAGTTCTTACCAAAAAAAAGCAAAGGCAGCATTTTGTCTGCTTATTTTGCAGGCAGCAGAAATGATGCAGCATCAAGGTATCACAGTGCAAACACAACACAGGTGCGTTCAAGGTAAAACCCAAGCATTTGAGAGCTGCTTTACCTCCTGGGCCCTCCTATCACTATTAAACAGTACATTATTCCAGCCTGCCTGTCATTTGCAGTAGGTAAAGCAGTTATGATAGTCACTGGCTCAGTTAAATAAAGTAACCAGCAATGTCACTGACAGCTTTGCGAATGGGGTTTTCTTTTTTCCCCTGTTCTATTCTTAATTGTACTGTTTCCCATCGAAAAGCTAAGCAATGAAAAGGGTGTAATGCACTGCTGGGAAATGATGGCTTCCTTGAACCCTTTCACAATTCAAGTCCTTCCGGTTCACACCACGGTGGCGTATTTGATTAATAACATAGTCAGCAGTAGATGGAAAAGCATTTATACCCTGGGACCATGTGTAAATAACAATAGCTATGCCCAGGTGATTGACATGCATGACTCCCTCCATGCATGGATGGGAAAAGCTAGTGCAGAGAAATCCTATCCCTAACACTATATCCAAGAAGATGGGCTGGGCAAACTGGATAAGGGGGTGCTTCACCTCCAGGTCACAGGTTTGAAGTCAGCACAGAGGATGGGACTTTTGTAGGAGCTTACGTGATTCAGGAGCACAAATCTCATTAACTTTCAAGTCACTTAGGCCCTTTTGAAAATCCCACCCAGTGTTTGTTCTCAGAAGACATCTGTGCAGGGCCCTATGTGGAATGACTTGGTGAGTCCCATGCTGTTGGAAAGCCCTACTCCCCCATCCCCTTTTGCTATGCTGGGACCTAGCCTGAAGACCAGCTCAGAAAAGACTGTTTCCTCTCAACTTCACATCCTGGGGTCTTCACTTCCCTCTCCCACTGAATCCCCTTGCCCCACATAACCATTATGTTGGCATTTTACCTCTCTGGCCAATACCTGGTTCCTGGAACCTAAACATGTCACCTCTACCATGCCCATGAGCACTAATGGCTACACGGGAGAGAGAACCGTCAGGGATCTCCTGAGTTGGGGCTTCCTGCTCCGTGATGCAACTGGGGGAATCCCAAATCCTTCCTTCAACACACACATTCTGGGAGGCAGCAACAGCATTGGAGTGGTTTTCCCCTCTCCTGCTCTCTACAAAAGCCCTCTGGGTGACTCCCACCGGCATGTGTACCATGCAGAAGGAAACCCCATCCCCTCAGGCCCCAGGGTCTTATGCTAGCATCAGCTTTTGTATTAAGCAGATTGGAAAATGCAAATGTGACACAATTACCTTCAAATAGCAAAATATTACTTGGGTGACATAGTATGGACATTTGAGTTATGCCAGGTGTGAAACACGAGACCTGTACTGAGGTTAATGGGGAATAATCAATGATCTTGGCTTGCCCGGGCCATTTAGACAGGAGAAGTAACAGTGTTATTGCTCCCTTCATGTTGTCAGAAAGGTTTGTAGATTTAGCGCGCTCAGACATTTGGCCCCCACAGCATGGTTTCCTGGGTTCCATGCCTGGAGAGCAGTCCAAACCCTCCCTGTCATCTTGATTCTGGTCATGCACATCATATGACAGCAAGGGCTCTCTGTACGCCTTATGTACAGACTATATACAAATGAGAATGTGCAATATAGCTTCATTCTAGCTGCCTGCAGAAGACAAGCTCATTCACATCCATGAAAAGTGCAAGGATTACTTGGCATTTTCCGCTCATCCCCCAGGCAACCATTTTTGTCTGCCTTTAGCATCTCCTTCCCCCACCCACCAGCCTCCCTGCCACCCATGCGGCCAACTAGACACTTGTCTCATTGTGTCCAGGTCTCCACTTTCTCTCCAAGGCTCTTCCACCAAAGTTTCCATCTTTGCAGTAAAACAATAAATACTGTACACACCGTATTTCAGTAGGGCAGTCCTCAGGCCTCACCCAGGACTCAGTGTTATTGAAAGACATTTCGGGATTGGTTGTGTGCGGTTCTTACTCATTGACTCTATCACCACAACTGGCCACTAACTGCAGGTCACAGCTGACATCCCTTCTTCAACCTGGAGCTCCCCGGCCTAACACTTTTTTTACTCCTGCTCCCATCTCACAATGAACAAGGGCGCCCAATGGTTTTGCTGTTGAGTTCCCAACAGCCTCTGCTTTGTGCCATGGCTGCTTCCGATGAAGCTCTCGTGGCTGGTTTTGCTCGATGACTGCCATGGGCCGTCAGGACATCACCATGTCCCAGCGCTGACTCATGGCTGTGCTCTCACAAGGATTGATGACGAGCTCTCTGGTGCTCTCATTGGTGTCCCCCATCATTTCAGTGTCCAGGCAGAAGCGCGAGGCCATGTGCTCAATATGAGAACCAACTTTACCCCATCGCTGTGCAGGGAGACATGGGAAGAGGGATATGAGTGAGGGCTCAGGGGATGGCGCTAGCAGTATCAACAGCTGTATAACAATAATCACCCTTTAGATATACTGCTGGCTCAACCCAAGCTGCAGCAAGTACCAGGAGATGGCAGAAGATTTAAACATGGAAATCATCTCTGATTCTTCTTTCCCTGGTCCTAGGAGGTGCTAAGCACCCACTGAAGTCACTGAGGACACTTCACAATTCTTGTCAGCAGTATTCATGTTAGGTGGTAGCCTCTTTCTCGCCTCCAGGCTTCAAAAAATAATACATCAACAAAGGTTTTCTCCTCTAGGTCTGTGGTTCAAATGCCACCCAGGACATTAACTCCTGAAACATGGTAGCATCTGATGGCTGGCAGGCAGCCTGTGTGCAACGAGCTGCTGGTTTCAGTTGGGTTTCTAATGGGCAATGTCCTCACAGCCAGTGGCACCAAGAGCCATGCTCACTGACACACTCAACAGAGAGGCTAAGGATTGAATGGGCCATAGAAATTCCACTGCCGCTAGCGGTAGTATCTCCAGGACCCAGAATGCACTGGTGGGATGATGTGGGGGAAGCTTATTCGGCCTTCGCCAGTGCTGTGCCTGCTCTGGGGATAAACAGGACTCCAGGGCTGTCAAAGACAGCAACAGATCAATCAAAGACTCACCTGTTTGCCGTCACCTTCTTTGCAGGGTGACAGCAGCACTTGGGAGCCCGGGAAAAGGGTGTACACTGACAAGCAGAGCTGCTGCTGGCGGACCTGATAGTTGTATGTGTACGTCCATTCCTGGAAGGAGAGAGAGGAGAAACTGGGACAAAATCAAACTAATCTTTTAGCATCCTTTCACCTTGAAAGGTGGAACCAAAACAGCTTCAAGACCTAGGGAGAGTTGCTGGGAAAAGGCCCTGTGAGGAGAGGGGCTCAAAGAGAATGAGGGGTGAGGACAATGGCAGTAGAAAAGATGACCCCTACTCTCTAGTAAAGGAAGAGAGACAGAAATGGTTCCCTCTCCTTTCCGTGGGATAGGATGCTTTCCCTATGGTGTGGCTGGGGTGAGGAGGAGGAGATGATGTGTAGCAGATTTTGCTAGTCAAACTCCCCCTGATGCCAATGGTGCAGAAGGGAGCCCCAAAGGTTTAAAGCAGTCACACACATTATTAACTAGTTATGGTGCGCTGCCACCATGTCATTCATGCTGATCAGTATCATCTTATCACTTGCCTGTGGTTCCCCCACCTCCTCTGCTTGTTATAGGCACCTGTGGTCTCATTTTCTACTTATATTGTAAGCTATTTGGCGCAGGAACTGTCTCTTTGTTACGTTTGTACAGCACCTAGCACAGTGGCGACCTGTTTCATGACCGCCAAATAGATAGTAATATGAGTGTAAGATGCCTGGACCGAATGGTGCTCCCCCTCCTATTCAGGAGGAATTCCACTTGGCTTCAATGGGACTTACTGCTATCCACAGAGGGAAGAGTTGAGTGTGGTAGTAGCTATTGGCCCATTAATGCTCCTGTTGTTTTTATGGCAAGCTTTCTCCCACGAACGTTTTCCTTTCTGGGCAGGATTCCTTCTATTCGGGTCTTGCCAATTGCTTGCCTCCATGTATATGTTAACCAGGAGTACAAGACAGGAGAGGTGGGAGGGAGCTGATGCTGACTTAGAGAGAAGCAGGGAGGAGCCGCAGCTGTTTACCGATCACCCAGTATGAGGGGAGCTAGACTGAGGTGGGTCAGTGGAGAAGCCTCCAGTGCTTGGAGCAGTGACTTCCAGGCTGGTACTAGAAGATGGAAAGGCTGCTTCATGAAGCCCTGCAATGCTTTGTTAATGCAAAGGGAATTAATGGACAATGAATGGCCTGATTTTCAAAGGTGTTCAGCACCTGCAGCTTCCAATGACTTTGATTTGTAAAGTTTCAGGCAGCATTAGTTTGCATTATTAGAGAGAGAGAGAGAGAGAGAGAGAGAGAGAGAGAGAAAGAACACCTTCTGCCCTCAATATTGCAACACAATATGGTCAGCAGTTCTAACCACTTTGGTATGAACATAAACAGCAATGGGCTTTTAGCTCCTGGGCATATAAATTCTGTTTGATCTCGGCGTTTAGCCACCCAAAAAGGAACATGTGCATTGTACAAAAGGCCCAAACCTACAAAGACTTTACACTTTGTCACACTTTTCTGTGCTTCTTAGGACCAGCGTCCACTATCTTCTTACAGAAATCAAAGCCAGCTGCTTAAACAGGCTGCCCTCAGGCTTGTCGGGGAGAATTGCCCAGGATTTCAACACAAGCAAGAAGCATGCATTTTGGAGACATATACTGCACCCAAAAGGCCTTTTGGCAGCTCTTTTTTTCTTTGTCAGAGTTCACCTCATCCTACAGCTATTGAATTCCAAACATTTTACTGTACGTGCTGTAAGTTGCTGTGCAAGCTACCAACCTGGGAAACTGTGTGCCAAATTAGTCCTGCATCTGTCGAGAATCAAGCCCCCGGGGCCAAATCCAACACCTGTTCTTGGCGTCTGTACCTCCCGTAAACTGCTCTAAAAATTGACGTCACCCTCTTCACCAATTCTTCTTTTAAACAAAGGAGGGCCCAAGCTCAAACCATGGCTCTGAACACGCCTAACTTTGGGGGAAGTTAACTTTGCACCCCCAGCTCATTGGTCTGGGCCCCCACTGATTCACAGAATATTACCTTACTACACGAATAGCCCCATTGGCTTCAACTGGACTACTAGAAAAATGCACTATTCCAGTGAGTCTCAGCTTTCTCCACATCAGGAGCTCCTTTCTATACTGCAACCTCACCTCCTTACACACCTCCCCTCTAAACGGGACCAGCCTCCCATTTAGCAATATGGAAAGGGTGACCCCTGTGCTGAGACTCTCATCTACTACTCTTTGTAAAGCAGTGGACATGAGCCCTTTATAAGCAGGTTTATACAGCAGCATCACAATAGGGAATCCTCAACTGGTTTGAAACTGTGATGGGGGAAGGAGAGGGGCAATAAGAACCAGTTTTAAAGTCATCATGATCCAAGCCCCCTTTCTTAAAGATTGGATTGGTAATGGGAGAACATAAGAATGCTCATACTGGATCAGATCAATGGTCCATCTAGCCCAATATCCTGTCTTCCAACAGTGGCTGGAGTCAGCTGCTTCAGAAGGAACAGAACAGGGCAACTATTGAGTGATCCATCCCCTATTATCCAGTCCCAGATCCTGGCAGTCAGATGTTTAGGGACACCCATAGCATGGGGTTGCATCCCTGACCATCTTGGCTAACAGTCATTGATGGACCTATCTTTGATGAACTTATCTAATTCGTTTTTTGATCTCAGTTATTCTTTTGGCCTTCACAACATCCTCTGGGAATGAGTCCCACAGGTTGACTGCATACTGCATACAGAAGTACTTCCTTATGTTTGTTTTAAACCTGTTCCTATTAATTTCAGTAGGTGACCCCTGGTTCTTGAGTTATATGAAAGGGTAAATAACACTTCCTTATCAATTTTCTCCACACCATTCATGATTTTATAGACCTCTATCATATCACCCCGTCGTCTCTTTTCCAAGATGAACAGTCCAGGGTTTTTTAATCTCTCCTCATAAGGAAGCGGTTCCATACCGCTAATCATTTTGTTGCCCTTTTCCAATTCTAATATATCTTTTTTTGGGATGGGGTTACCAGAACTGCATGCAGTATTCAAGGTGTGGGCATATTATGGATTTATATATTTTCATTATATTTTCTGTCTTATAATCTATCCTTTTCCTAATGGTTCCTAACATCCTGTTAGCTTTTTTCACCACTGTTGTACTTTGAGCAGATGATTTCAGAAAACAATCCACAGTGACTCCAAAAGCTCTTTCTGAAGTGGCAACAGCTAATTGAGATCCCACCATTTTGTATGTATAGTTGGGGTTATGTTTTCCAATGTGCATTACTTTGCATTTATCAACACTGAATTTCATCTGCCATTTTGTTGCCTAGTCACCCAGTACAGTGAAATACCTTTGTAATTCTTTGCAGTCAGCTTTGGATTTAACTATCTTGAGTAATTTTGTATCATTTGCAAATTTTGCCAGCTCACTGTTTACTCCTTTTCCCCCCCAGATTATTTATGAATATGTTGAATAGCAGGGGTTCCAGTACAGATCCGTGGGGGATCCCACTATCTCCCTCGCTCCATTGTGAAAACTGACCATTTATTCCTATACTTTGTTTTCTATCTTTAACCAGGTACTGATCCATGAGAGGACTTTCCCTCTTATCCCACGACTGCTTATTTTGCTTTAAAGTCTTTGGGAAGGGACCTTATCAAAGGCTTTCTGAAACTCCAAGTCCACTGTATCCAGTGGATCACCCTTCTCCACATGTTGGTGGACCCCCTCAAAGAATTCTAATAGATTGGTGAGGCATGGTTTTTCTTTACAAAAGCCATGTTGACTCTTCCCCAACATATGGTGTTCATCTATGTGTCTGATAATTCTGTTCTTTACAATAGTTTCAACCAGTTTGCCTGGTACTGAAGAGAGGTTTACCAGACCGTAATTGCCGGGATTGCCTCTGGCGCTACTTTTAAAAATCAGCATTGCATTAGCTATGCTTCAGTCATCTGGTATAGAGGCTGATTTGAAGATAAACAAAAATAGATCTGGGACTAGGGTTTTTGACTTCTCAAGGGCTATCTTTAAAGAATTAAGGAAATTAGTTAGGGAAGTGGATTGGACTGAAGAACTTGTGGATCTAAAGGCGGAGGAGGCCTGGAATTTCTGCAGCTGCGACTTAAAGTAACTATCAGAAGCCTGCATCCCAAGAAAGGGGGAAAAAAACCATAGGTAGGAGTTGTAGACCAAGCTGGATGAGCAAGCGTCTCAGAGAGGTGATTAAGAAAAAGCAGAAAGCCTACAAGGAGTGGAAGAAGGGTGGGATTAACAAAGAAAGCTACCTTAGTGAGGTCAGAACAAGTAGGGATAAAGTGAGAAAGGCTAAAAGCCATGTAGAGTTGGACCTTGCAAAGGGAATTAAAACCAATAGTAAAAGGTTCTATAGCCATATAAATAAGAAGAAAACAAAGAAAGAAGAAGTGGGACCGCTAAACACTGAGGATGGAATGGAGGTTAAGGATAACCTAGGCATGGCCCAATATCTAAATAAGTACTTTGCCTCAGTCTTTAATAAGGCTAATGAGGAGCTTAGGGATAATGGAAGGATGACAAACGGGAATGAGGATATGGAGCTGGATATTACCACATCTGAGGTAGAAGCCAAACTTGAACAGCTTAATGGGACAAAATCGGAGGACCCAGATAATCTTCATCCAAGAATATTAAAGGAACTGGCGCATGAAATTGCAAGCCTGTTAGCAAGAATTTTTAATGAATCGGTAAACTCAGGGGTTGTACCGTACGACTGGAGAATTGCTAACATAGTTCCTATCTTTAAGAAAGGGGAAAAAAGTGATCCGAGTAACTATAGGCCTATTAGTTTGACATCTGTAGTATGTAAGGTCTTGGAAAAAATTTTGAAGGAGAAAGTAGTTAAGGACATTGAGGTCAATGGTATTTGGGACAAATTACAACATGGTTTTACTAAAGGTAGATCGTGCCAAACCAACCTGATCTCCTTCTCTGAGAAGGTGACAGACTATTTAGACAAAGGAAATGCAGTGGATCTAATTTACCTCGATTTCAGTAAGGCATTTGATACGGTTCCACATGGGGAATTATTAGTTAAATTGGAAAAGATGGGGATCAATATGAAAATTGAAAGGTGGATAAGGAACTGGTTAAAGGGGAGACTCCAACGGGTCGTACTGAAGGGTGAACTGTCAGGCTGGAAGGAGGTTACTAGTGGAGTTCCTCAAGGATCAGTTTTGGGACCAATCTTATTTTAACCTTTTTATTACTGACCTTGGCACAAAAAGCGGGAATGTGCTAATAAAGTTTGCAGATGACACGAAGCTGGCGGGTATTGCTAACACAGAGAAGGACCGGGATATCATACAGGATGATCTGGATGACCTTGTAAACTGGAGTAATAGTAATAGGATGAAATTTAATAGTGAAAAGTGCAAGGTCATGCATTTAGGGATTAATAATAAGAATTTTAGATATACATTGGGGACACATCAGTTGGAAGCAACAGAGGAGGAGAAGGACCTTGGAGTATTGGTTGATCACAAGATGACTATGAGCCGCCAATGTGATAAGGCCGTTAAAAAAGCTAATGCAGTTTTAGGATGCATCAGGTGAGGTATTTCCAGCAAAGATAAGGAGGTATTAGTACCGTTATATAAGGCACTGGTGAGACCTCATCTAGAATACTGTGTGCAGTTCTGGTCTCCCATGTTTAAGAAGGATGAATTCAAACTGGAACAGGTTCAGAGATGGGCTACTAGGATGATCTGAGGAACGGAAAACCTGCCTTATGAAAGGAGACTTAAAGAGCTTGGCTTGTTTAGCCTAGCCAAAAGAAGGCTGAGGGGGGATATGCTTGCTCTTTATAAATATATCAGAGGGATTAATATTAGGGAGGGAGAGGAATTATTTAAGCTTAGTACCAATGTAGACACAAGAACAAATGGGTATAAACTGGACACTAGGAAGTTTAGACTTGAAATTAGACAAAGGTTTCTAACCATTAAATGAGTGAAGTTCTGGAACAGCCTTCCAAGGGGAGTAGTGGGGGCAAAAGACATATCTGGCTTTAAGATTAAGCTTGATAAGTTTACGGAAGGGATGGTATGATGGGATAGCTTAATTTTGGCAACTGATCTTTGATTATCAGCAGATAAGTATGCCCAGTGGTCTGTGATGGGATGGGATCTGAATTACTGCAGAGAATTCCTTCCTGAGTGCTGGCTGGTGAGTCTTGCCCACATGCTCAGGGTTTAGCTGATCGCCATATTTGGGGTCGGGAAGGAATTTTCCTCCAGGGCAGATTGGCAGAGGCCATGGAGGTTTTTCGCCTTCCCCTGCAGCGTGGGGCATGGGTCACTTGCTGGTGGATTCTCTGCAGCTTGAGGTCTTCAAACCACAATTTGAAGACTTCAATAACTTGGACATAGGTTAGGGGTTTGTTATAGAAGTAGATGGGTAGGGTTCTGTGGCCTACTTTGTGCAGGAGGTCAGACTAGATGATCATATTGGTCCCTTCTGACCCTAAGGTCTATGAGTCTATGAGAAGGGCATAAATGTTCAGAGGCCCCTCTGAACTATCTGAATATCAGGTGGGAAATCTCAAGACAACTCCATGGGCATCACTTTTTAGAACTGATGATCTGCCACAGCCTGAGCTGAAGTCAACTAAAAAAAAAAAAAATCAGACACTTTGAGAACTGCTTCTCTCGTGGCATTATGGTGTTTTCACTTTCAGCCCTCGTGATGAAAAGGTGCAAGGAAAGGAAAAATACTGAAAAAATAAAGTGAACTGAACACTAAAGTGAACTGAACTTGCAAGATGCTTTGCTTTGAAATATGGGGTGTGGGCAAAGGCCTATGTGGGTTCTTATTTTATCCCATCCCATCCAACCCTTGTTTGGATCATTTCAGGTAAGTATACCTACTTCTTCTTCACAATAGACCATTTTATCTTTCCCTCAGGTTCTTAACGGATCAGGTAAAGGTAGGTACACATAAGGGCTGAGTACAAGCTTCAACTCTCATATGATCTAGGGCTGGAGGTGCGCAGAGCATTCTGGGATCGCTCTGAAGAGGGGAGTCCCCATAAAGTGGACCAGATGTAAAGGCAATAGATTGTCCAGAAGAGGACACTCTGCAGGCTGAGGGCCTACCATGGATGGGATGTGACAGTAGATATGAGGTGATGCAGAGACTACAGTTACAGCTTTTCAAAGACAAGCCAGTCTCTTGTTACAAGGTGGTAGAATTGTGTGTGTTTGGGGTGGGGGGCAAGGGGCAATGGGGCTGGATAGAGCAGAGAGGGTCATGAGCTGGTCACAATAAATGGCAATGATGCTTTCCTCTGAAATCCCAGCCATACTAACTCCAGCTGAGGCTTGGGACTGTTTTTCAAAGCTTTAACATCATTCAAGGAGGCATCCGTCACTGCTACTCAGCATTGTTATGAATTAACGACATGATTTTAAATAGTCACCTTTGGCTTAGTGCAGGCTGGCTGACATATAAAAAGAATGCCTCTCAGCCAATCAGAGAGCAGCCAGCTGGAAGCCCTAGATAATGCAGGAAGCCTAGCGAGGTTCTACCATTGAGATCCAAGAGCGCAGCTGTGCCCTGAGGCTGGAGAAGGAACAAGGTAAGGAAGGGTTAAAGCAAATCATTCCTGGAGAAGCCTGGGATGATCTCAGTTTATTATCTTATTAATATGGACAATTAATAACTCAGTGTAACATTATAATTAGCATTCTATAGCCCCATCCCCCTAAGGTTCTCCACGTGCCTCACTGCTATTAGTTGATCAGCTTTTCTCATGCCTCTTACAAAGAGAAAAGCTGAGGAACAGGAGGTGACATGTCTCAACTAATATCACTTAGGGCACACTGGAGCAGGGGTGAGAACTCCCATGGTCGGCTGACTTCCAGTCACCTACTCTAACTATTACATTACACTGTCTCCCAGTGCAGTGAGCAGCTTCGTTTTTTAATTTGTTTTTAAAAGCCCATATGGCCAGAGCAGGGGCAGTGCAATAGTGTTTTTAATAAATTGCCCAGGGAGGTTCTAGAATCTCCATCACTGGAGATTTCTAAGAGCAGGTTGGACAAACATCTGTGAGGGATGGTCTAGATAATACTTAGTCCTGCCATGAGTGCAGGGGACTAAATGACCTCTCGAGGTCCCTTCCACATATACATCTGGACTAGATGACCTCTCGAGTTCCCTTCCAGATTCTATGAATCATTTGTGTGCTACCCTCTACCAAGCCCATCTAAGGCCACACCTTTAAAGTATTAGCTTTTACTTGCAATCGCCCGGCAAGGCTGATATTAAATGCCAAGAGCTTCACTGGGGCCACTTTAAAAGATGTGTTGAACAGGCCAATGCAGTCAAGTGAGGTGAAGGGAGAGCTGTTCTCAACACTTCCTTTAGCTCTCCAGTCCCTATTTTGCCACATAAGCCACAGCATGTGTTTTCAGTAGGGAGATGCTGCCTTAATACTCCTCATCTATTGTCCCTGATTCTGGACTAGGCTGCTGCCTCTCTGCTGTGACTTATCTACCATAAAGTGACAGCTAAGTTGGCCTAACTGTTCCCAGTCAGTATACCTGGTGTAGGGCACTTCCCTGGGAAGTGTGTGACTCAGTGGCCCTGCACTGCCCCTGTCATATTATCCAGTGTAGGGGAATGCCAAGGAAGAAGCAAGAGTGAGAGAGGGCATGCTGGGAAAGGGAGGAGCTATGAGCAGAGTGTTCTGCTCTCAGCTATTCATTCAAAATTGCAATAAGTTAGAGCATCCCTTGGGGCAAACACTGAGGTCTTAAAGTCATCTTTGCTCCCCCGGCTTGCACCCTGAGAGGCACAGCTCAGAGTTGGGGCCACTGCATTTAGCAGGATTACAGTAGGATCCTGAGGACCTGGATTCAGTGACCCAAGAAGGTCCTAAGTACGAGGGAGTCTCTGAGGGTATGTCTTCACTATCAGCCGGTCTATCCAGGAGGGGTCAAAGGGGAAGATCAAAAAGTCTGATCAGGTGAGGTTGGATTGAGCAAGGAGGCAGAGTTCATTGAGGCTTGGGGGAGGAGATCACAGAGCTCATTAAAGGAGGGACAGAGAGAGGAAGAGAGCCTCAGAGGCAGAGCAAGGATTTAGGAGGGAGATTCTGTGAGGGGGGATGGTTCTGATGTTTTTCAGACCCTGAAAGTTTTGGTGGAGCCACAGTTTTTGTAGTACTAGTCCTCCCCTCGGATGGCTAGCAGTGAACTGCGAACTTTGGGACAAAGCTGCCATGACAGGTCACCATGCTGTAATTCCCTCGTGTTTGGATGCAATAATGCAGCATCACAGTGATCTGTCGGAGAGTGGCAGCTTCTCTCTCCTAATGCACAGTCATCTTGCTGCTGCTGCTGACGTGCTCAAGTGTAGCGAGGCCTAAGAGGCTTCTGATTTTTGTTCTCAAGCATGTCAGGCTGCCGGGAACTGCTAATGATTAATGAGGTTTATTAGATGAATCCCAGAGTCAGAAATCTATTCCAAAAAGGTTCCTGCACAGCCTAATATCAACTGATGCTCCATTACAACAGCAAACAAATGCACAAGCCAACCACTAACATCTTCATTAGATGATCCAGGGCAAAATTACGATCAATTATTTACTCCCTAATGCATTTTGCTGGTGAAGAGCTAAATCAATCAATTCCTTTAGTAAATGAGACACAAGATGGAAAAATACTAAGCTTCTGGCCGGGGGCACTGTAGAGACAGCACACTCAGCCCTGGGAAATCAGCATCTAATCCTGCTCCACAGAACTCCCTCCACACAGCTGACTTAAGGTCTGGCATCCTTGGACTCATCAGGGAGTGATGCCACACCTTCCTCACCAGAGAGGAGAATGTCACAGTGCAGGGAGGGAGGGATGGGACCCAGGAGGGAGGCAGCCTGGACTCTCCTGGCTCTGCCACTGATTCACTGTGACAAATCAACACATGGCTATCATTTTTAAAGGGGCTTAATGATCACGTGACAAATCTGTCTGTGCCTCAGTTTCTCCACCTCTAAAATAGGCATTATGCTACACTACATCAGAAGGGTGTTGTGTGAATTAAGGCTAGATTCTCAAAGGTGTAAATCTGCCTAGCTCCTAGATCCACTGAAGTCAATGGAGCTTCTTCATTTTATACCAGTTGAGGACCTGGATCTTAATTCATAATGTCTGCAAAGGCCTTTGAGAGCATTGTATGGAAGGAGCCATGGAAGTGCAAATAAGTAACCAATATACTACTAATAATACTCATGGGGAAAGGTCTTGGACAGAAAGGATCCTTTCAATGTATTTGGTGCACATTGAGAGAAACACCCTTGTTTTGGATAAACCCATTTTCCAAATAATCAAACTTTGATTAAACAAGATTGGACTCAACTATGCTAGGATATAATTGACAGGAACTGCACTGTTTTCTACAGTCATGAATGCACATAAGCAGGATTTTGAATTACTGCCTATTCTATATTTTGTGATCTGTTAATGGAAGTACCCAACGGCAATGCACATATTTATGCTTTGCCTACACGAGCACTTTTGTCGGTCAGAGCGTGAAAAACACACCCCTGACCGACATAAGTTTCTCCTACAAACGTGCTAGTGTGGACTCCTGCTGACACAGCTAACGCTGCTCATTGGGGTGCTTTAATTATGCTGGCAGGGAGCTCTCCCCTGCTGGCAAAGAGTGGCTACATGGGAGATCTTGTAGCAACCCAGTTGTAACAGTACAGACAGTGCCACTGTCAGGATCTGTAGTGGACAAATAGCCTTAAAGGACAGAGTACGGTAATTTCCAACATTTTTGTGATAATCTAAACTATAAAGGACACTATCAACTTCACAAATCATATTTTTGTCTCTACCTACTTTAGTTACAAGTAACACCTAAGATCACTACAACTGCCAGAGATTGGAATTCAGTTTTTTTCTATTTTTGTCTGTTTGCTTTGTGCATTTGTTACTATTCTGTGTATCAACAGTTTCACTGTTTTCTGCAGTTAGTTCTAGAGATAGACAAAAAATGGAATTTTCATCCCACAGGAAAATTTGATATTTTGAAACTATTTTTCACCTTGAATCAGAGTGGGAAGTCGAAATGTCAGAAAATGTTGTGGAACAAAAGAAATCTGAAAAGTATCTAATAGGAAATGTTAAAACATAAATGTTGTTTCCTTTTGATCAAAAATGTTAATTTGATATGTTTAAGTCATTATTTTTCATTCAAAATATCATGACATTGCAAATTGTGTTTCATTTTGAAATGTTGGCTTAAAGCAACATTTTTCATTCTGATTTTCCCAACTGGAAAAATTTGAAAATGGCATCAAAATGCATTGAAAATTCCAGGTTTGACTAGACCACATTTTCTGAGAGAATTTTTTATGCAACGTTTTAGCCAGCTCTAGTTAAGCCTTTCCCCTGCTGTTTGTGTGGAACTTCTACACAGCAGCAGACAAAAGAAAAATATTTTTAAAACCAGGATAATATGACTGTTATACTATAAAACTTGTCACAGAAATTCAGGGGTAACACCTGGAATCCAACTTGCCTTTGTCTATTTAACAGTACAGAAAAGTAGGTTTTTTGCATGTATTAGAGATGTAGAATGGTAGGTAAAATGCATAAAGAACATAGAATCATAGGGTTGGAAGGGACCTCAGGGGGTCATCTAGTCCAACCCCCTGCTCAAAGCAGGACTAATCCCCAGGCACATTTTTACCCTAGTTCCCTAAATGGCCTTCTCAAGGATTGAACTCACAGCCCTGGGTTTAGCAGGCCAATGCTCAACCCACCTATACAATGGCAGGCCTCATTTGCACATGCAAATTAGGTAATTCTGCAGCAATATAGCCACTTTTGGTCACTTATGTGACTAATTACCCACTGTGCATGTGTAACCCCCACACACTTGGGCTATGTCTACACTACAAGCTAGAGGTGTGATTCCCCTGCTCACATTCACATACTCGCATTAGCTACCATAAATCGCAATGTAGCCATGGTAGCATGGGTACTGGCAGGTTAGCTGTGCCTCCACTGCTGCTACCTGTGCTACTGCAGTTACACTTCTACTTATGCTTGTGCTAGCATGAGTATGTGTACACAAGCAGGGGAATCCCACTGTGTGGGCTGGTGTGTTGATGCAACAGCGCCTCCTTTGGCCATGTAGAGTGTTGCACCAGAGTTCACTGAGTCTGGCATATGTGGTTTTCTCTTTATCCTTGGTGGGGTCAGCTGGTCCTGGTATCCAGGGCGTCTGGATACTCCCTCAGTTCTTAAGTCTCTCAGGGGTTAGTAGGGGAACCCAGGACTGCCCACTCCATGGGATTGCAGCTCAGCACCCTTAAGCCAAACAGGAAGAATTGGGCTTCTACAACTCTTCCTGCTGCACCCTGAGCTCCTTCCTACCTTCCCTGGTTTCCATAGGCTTTTCAGCCTGTTGGTCAAGTTGTCCTTTCTCAGGATGTGGACTCTGCAAGGCAGGAGTTTGCTTCTCCAGTCTGCTTGCCCTTCTGGCAGCAGCCCTGCCTCAATGCCTCCCAGCTCTTTTATTCTCACAGCTGCTGTGAGGCAGCCAATCAGCCTTGGCCAGTAGTATTGCCTTAACCCCTTGGCTGCAGGGCCAGCATGCAGTATATACTCCCCCTGACACACCCCTAGCTCACAGTGTAGACATAGCCTTAGTGAGAGCTGCACATATACAATTATTTCATTTGTGTGCACAAAGTAAGAGTACAGTTGCATACTATCTATTTGTACAGCTCCCATAGAACATCAGGGTTGGAAGGGACCTCAGGAGGTCATCTAGTCCAACCCCCTGCTCAAAGCAGGACCAATCATCAGGTAGATTTTTGCCTCAGATCGCTAAACGGCTCCCTCAAGGATTGAACTCACAAACCTGGGATTAGCAGGCCAATGCTCAAATCACCGAGCTATCCTTCCCTATCACTGGAGTATCTGAGCACCTCATAGACCTAAATGAACTTGTTTTCATAGCACCTCTGTGGAGTAGGGAAGTGTATTGTCCCTGTTTAACAGAGGGGGAACTGAGCCTCGAAGAGATTAAATGACTTGCCCAAGGTCACACAGGAAGACTGTGGCACAGACAGGATTTAAACCCAGATCTTCTGAGACCAAAGACCTCAGTAGAAGACTACCCTTCCCGTTCTAATGTATCTGAGAATCTGGAGCAGAGAACACATGCTG
This sequence comes from Gopherus flavomarginatus, assembly GCF_025201925.1. NCBI lineage: Eukaryota > Metazoa > Chordata > Testudines > Testudinidae > Gopherus > Gopherus flavomarginatus. The sequence continues at coordinate 58,573,953 of NC_066620.1, read as the reverse complement.
ACTGATGTTGCATATTTCTTCTCTCAGTGAGAATTTGAAAAATAAATGAGGTCATGCTCATTAAGCTCTTGCTAGTTTAATGGGCAATTTAATATTGAATGAATGCAGACTATGAAGTTATAAATACCATTGCAATTCAGTACGTTTTGAAATAGAAAGAGGAGTAAATAGGTCGGAAAGATGAGGGGAAATTATAGTTCTCATTTTCTTCCTCTGATCTCTGCATTTGAATTGCATATGAAAAGTAGAAATGTCTGAGTGAGCTGAGCTGCCAATGAAGAGTGCTCAGTGCAGCTCAGAAAAGACGGGTGAGGCCAAAGGTGGTCTTAGGTCATCTTTGCATTCACTTGACTCTGGAGCTGTCTAGTTGCAGGGATAGTCACCTGGTGGCTGCGGCAATTGACGGGGGGCTGCCAATGGCCCCAAGTGATTTTGATTGATTGATTTGGCAACTGGGGATGATCAGGAGTCCCTCATCACACCTCCACCTCCTTTTCCCAACCACTGGGAAGGGAAGTGGTAGCACCTCAGTGCCACTCAGAGATTGCCCTGCAGGGGGCAATCTTCCAGCGGATGACTATGCGGGCAAAGCTGTCCCCATAAACTGGAGGCTCAGGGTCCCTGACAGATCAGCTTTAAGACCCCAGGTGAACTCCGATGCGTAGCTCAGCTTTTCTTTCGTCTGTATTAGAAGGGCAGGCTTAAAACAGTTACCTGTGCTACTGCTGCCACACCTTTGCTGCTGATGCAGGGATTTAAGCTCAGGACGGGGAACTCCTGATCTTCAGACTTCTGGGACTCCAGACACCTCTGTCTTTGCCGGATCATTCCAGACTGATACAATGATTCCTCGGGAATCCTGGGGAAATAACCCAAGATGATGTTACAGTACCTGCTGTAGACATGCCCAGCATTCAGAGAAAGATGGGCTGTTCACCTAGTTGGATGGCTTCATTTCTGAAACGAAGAACTGCAAGGCCAATCACAGTGATGAGTTGCTATGCGTATTACAGAGGATGGATATTTACGTTGCAGAACAGGTATCTCATGACAGACTGAGAGCCTTCCTATGTGGCATCACTACAGGAGGTAGACTAAGAGCATGGCATATGGCAAATACAGCAGACAGAAATAAATTGGGTGCCTGTTAAAGGTCTGTCTTTGACTCACAAGTGTGAGGGAACCTCAAATTCATCTGCCCACCAGTCTCTCTCTTTCAGTGCAATGCCTCTTTGTACGAAGAAAGCTCTATACAGTAAGAGCTCATCTATATGTGATGTGCTACAGCAGCATAGCTGCACTGCTTTAGCACTTCAGTGTAGACACTACTTAGGCTGATGGGAGGGGTTCTTTCATTGGTGTAGGTAATCCACCATCCTGAGTGGTGGATGCTAGATCAACAGAAGAATTCTTCCATCAACCTAGTGCATTCTACACCAGGGATTAGGTCAGTTTATCTATGTCACTTCCGGGATGTGAACTTTTCACGTTCCTGAGCAACGTAGCTGGATCGACCAAACTTTTTAGTGTAGACCAGGCCTAACTCTCAGTCTTTTTCTCTCTCTGACTCCACATTCAATCACTCCCAGCGGGTCCCTGGATGCATCTCCATAATCCTTTGCACTGTTTCCCAAGTTGGCGAATGGTAGCCACTGAGGGAATTGCTGCAATGGCTTCTGGGGCACGTCTGTGGGGGAGCCAGTTGAAAGTAGTTGAGAAAACACACTTTAGCAGAAAACCTGAGACACTGAGTGAGATGAGCTCTGGCTCAGCAGCCCTCAGGCACCTGCTGTTGCCTACAGGCAGAGAACAACATCCTGAAAAAGATTCTCAATGATGATTTCTGAGTTTTCCCTTCTCCCACAGAACCTGAAAGCACTGGTGAAAATGGAGATCCGTGATGTATCAGTCACATACCAATCAGCTGGCACTAAATTTTTATGAAGAAGAATATAACAATTGGCCAATACCTAAGTTCTGGATAAACATTTTCCAGGTACCACTTGAAGGTCTGGCATTTCAAGCTCTTCCTCAGTTCCAGTCTGCTCTGGATGCTGTGGGGGAAAAACATGACGTAGTTATCATTACAGTGAACACGCAGATGTTACATATGGAGGCAAATCTGAGTCACGAAGATCAGATCCAAGTCACAAGGGAGGAAGAAAAGGTTTGTATATGTACTAAGCCAATAACATGCAGGACTGGGAGCCAAGAGACCTGGCTTCTGTTCCCTACTCTGCCACTAATATGCTGTATAAATAAATATATGGAGATATACCTATCTCATAGAACTGGAAAAGACCCTGAAAGGTCATTGAACCCAGCCCTCTGCCTTCACTAGCAGGATCATGTACTGATTTTTTGCCCCAGGATTGATCTCATAACCCTGAGTTTAGCAGGCTAATGTGCAAACCACTGAGCTATCCCTCCCCCAAGTCATTTCAAATCTCTATACCTTGGTTTCCCTGTCTGTAATATGGGACTAATGATCCCTCACCTTTGTACAGTGCTTTGAGACTGAAGGAAGAACAGGCTGATAGAAGAAGAAAATATTTAATATATGCTATTTAATGTACTAAATAAATATTAAATTAATATAGGAATTTTATATGAAATGAATATATAGTATATGCTAATAAAATAATAATAAAAATGTCCTAATTCAGCAAAACACTTCAATATGTGCTTAAATCCCTTTGAAGTCAGCGGGATTTAAGCACATGCTTAAGCATCTATTGAAGTCGGGGAGGCAGGTGGGCTCAAGCATATCTGAATGCTCCTCCCCCAGCCTAAAGGGAGGAGCTACTGAACCCAGGATTCAAATGAAGACAGGGGACAACTTTTTTTGCCCCATGCTTAAATACTTTGATGAATCAAGGCCTGATTCCAGCCCACTACCTGGGCAGGCCATGCTCCCTTTTAACCATCACGCTGAGCAAGGGTCAAGCTAGCATACGTGGGCTGTTAGTAACTATGAAGCAGTAGGAAGCATCCGACATAGTTTGCTTTCCCCTTCCCAGAACCCTTTGTCCTCTCTGCAGTCCAGTTTGCCTAGTGTGTCAGAGCGTTTCCTTCCCTCCGTGCTAGTAGCAGAGAAGAGGACATGGCTGACTGTAATCAGGTCAGGCTGCACAGTATTTTCATAATCTAGATTCCCTGGAAATTGAAAAGCAGGAGAGACTCTGCTCCAGCAATTCACCTTTGGACTGAGACCCTGCATCTCATTCTCAGCTTGAAAGGAGAATCTCTGTGAAAGCAAGGAGCATGTGAAACTAGGGGATTAGAATGCAAGGCTGGCTGCTATCTAAATTCAAGAATTTGCTGCCTGTGAATACAGACCTTTTTTTAATAAGGAGGATTTCTGAGTAGCCACGATTATAAGCGAAAGAATCACAAATGTCCTAGTGGACTATAAAGCAGTAATTCAGCTTTCATAAATCCACGTCTGCCAAGACGAGGTCCAGAACATGCTGATAATTTTTCTTGCCTGCTGGTTTCACTTCCAAACTACAGTGTTAAAGCCCACCTCTAGGACTAGAGCTATTTGAAGTCAAGAGCAGGAATCTGGCTGGGGAAGAGGGGGAATTCCCCAGCAAGAATTCAGTCCTCTCCTTGGCATGACCTAACAGCTTCTAAACAGGGCTGTCAAGCGATTAAAAAAAATGAATCACACGCTGTTAAACAAAATAGAATGTGATTTATTTAAATATTTTTGGATGTTTTCTACATTTTCAAAATATATTGATTACAGTTACAACACAGAATACAAAGTGTACAGTGCTCAATTTATAATTATTTTTATAACAAATATTTGCACTGTAAAAAACAAAAGAAATAGTATTTTTCAATTCACCTAATACAATTACTGTAGTGCAGTCTCTTTATCACAAAAGTTGAACTTACAAATGTAGAATTATGTACAAAAAAAACTACATTAAAAAACAAAACAATGTAAAACTTTAGACACTACAAGTTCAATCAGTCCTACTTCTTGTTCAGCCAATTGCGCTAATAAGTTTGCTTACGATTGCAGGAGATAATGCTGCCCCCTCTTCTTCTTTACAACATCACCTGAAAGTGAGAAAAGGCATTTGCACTGCACTGTTGTAACTAGCGTCACAAGATATTTATGTGCCAGATGTGCAAGAGATTCATATGTCCCTTCATGCTTCAACCACCATGCCAGAGGACATGCACCCATGGTGATGACAGGCTCTGCTTGATAATGATCCAAAGCAGTGCAGACTGATGCATGTGCATTTTCATCATCTGAGTCAGATGCCATCTGCCAAAGGTAGATTTTCTTTTTAGTGGTTCAGGTTCTGTAGTTTCCGCATCAGAGTGTTGCTCTTTTAAGAATTTTGAAAGCATGCTCCATACCCCGTCCCGATCAGATTTTGGAAGGCACTTCAGATTCTTAAACCTTGGTTCCAGTGCTGTAGCTATCTTTAGAAATCTCACATGTACATTCTTTGCGTTTTGTCAAATCTGCAGTGAAAATGTTCCTAAAATGAACATGTACTGGGTCATCATCCGAGACTGCTATAACATGAAATATATGGCAGAATGCGGGTAAAACAGAGTAGGAGATGTAAAATTTTCCCCAAGGAGATCAGACACTAAATAATTAACACATTTTTTTAACAAGCATCATCAGCATGGAAGCATGTCCTTTGGAATGGTGGCCGAAGCATGAAAGAGCATATGAATGTTTAGCATATCTGGCACGTAAATACCTTGCAATGCTGGCTACAAAAGTGCCATGCGAATGCCTGTTCTCATTTTCAGGTGACCTTGTAAATAAGAAGTGGGCAGCATTATCTTCTGTAAATACAAACAAACTTCTTCTCTTAGCGATTGGCTGAAAAAAGAAGTAGGACTGAGGGGACTTGTAGGCTGTAAAGTTTTACATTGTTTTGTTTTTGAGTGCAGTATTGCAACAACAAAAATCTACATTTGTAAGTTGCACTTTCATGATAAAGAGATTGTACTACAGTACTTGTATGAGATAAACTGAAAAATCCTGTTTCTTTTGTTTATCATTTTACATTTCTGACAGGTTCAGGCCAGATGTCTACAAGATAGTGGTCAAAGGTAGATACATTAGTTCCAGGTTAAGCAGGTCCCTTTTCCCTGGGTAAGATAACAGGGACTATTCCAGAACACTCAGGAACTTCCTAGAACTAATTAAGGGAGGCAGGCTAATTAGGACACCTTTAGCCAATTGGGAAGCTGCTAGAATTAATTAAGGCTAATCAGGACACCTAGTTTAAAAAGGTTCTCACTCCAGTTAGTGGGGTGTGTGTAAGGAGCTGGGAGTGAGAGGATGTGTAGCTGAAGGACAGAGGAGTACAAGTGTTAACAGACATCAGGACGAAGGTCCTGTGGTGAGGATAAAGGTGCTGGGAGGAGGCTATGGGGAAGTAGCCCAGGGAATTGTAGCTATCATGCAGCTGTTCCAGAAGGCACTCTAAACAGCTGTGATCCACAGGGCCCTGGGCTGGAACCTGAGGTAGAGCGTGGGCCTGGGTTCCCCAAAACCTCCCAACTCCTGATCCAACACAGGAGGTTCCACCAGAGGAGAAGGTCTCTGGGCTGTTCCTCGACCCACATGGTGGATCAGCAGAAACTGAGGGGATTGTTCTTACTCTTTTCTCCCCATACTAGCCAGTGATGAGGTTATCTGAGTGAACAGCAGATCTGAGCCACAAAAGTGGCCAAACTGAGAGCTACTGTGAATCTCTGAGTCTAGCAAAATCCGCCAATAAGCACAGAACCCACCAAGGTAGAGGAGGAACTTTTTCATACAGTGCAAATATTTGTAATAAAAAATAATATAAAGCGAGTACTGTACACTTTGTATTCTGTGTTGTAATTGTAATCAATATATTTAAAAATGTAGAAAAACATCAAAAATATTTGATAAATTTAAACTGGTATTCTACAGTTTAACAGTGTGATTAAAACTGTAATGAATCGTGATTAATTTTTTAATTGCTATTTTTTATTTTAGTTAATTGCGTGAGTTAACTGCAATTAATTGACAGCTTCTATACAAACTGGTTATACGCTTGCAAGCTGGGACTGTATCACCTTATATGTAGCATCTGCCTATTATTAGCACTTAATTATCTGTTACCACAGAAACTACATGGCAACATCTCCACAGCTGCATGCAATGCCCTTGAATCATCATCTTGAACTTTTCATTGCATCAGGCTCACTGCACAGACGTCTTTGCGCTTCCACTGGCCACCAGAACCACCACTTACTCTCCATAAGGTCTCCCTTGTGCTGCAGGCCGGGCAGCGTAGTAGTATTGTTTGTACTCATCCATCCACACTTCGGCTGTGCGCTTGGTATTTCTAGAGGAGCAACAAAGGGCTGAGGTGAAAACCTATGAAGCGTATAAAGGGACTTCTGGCATTCTATCAAGGGAGCCCCTAATGCTGTGACTATACCTCACTCTCTACCCCATCACCAACATATTTGGGGTGGCTACTTTGGCTTCACCCAGGCCACACTTGCCTTAATTCCTGGTTACCATAGAGATTCCACTTATTCCCTGTTCCTGCAAGTGCTATACACAATCTTAGGCAACAGCTTAGAGGGGGAGTTCCTCATCTTGGCTGGTGTAACAAGATCACTGCATGCTTTGTACTTGTTGTGCCTGGAAGCACAGCTAGTTCTCCTCACAGCAACATCCCAGCAGGGCCGGCTCCAGGCCACAGCGCGCCAAGCGCATGCTTGGGGCGGCATGCCGCGGGGGGCGCTCTGCCAGTTGCCGGGAGGGCGGCAGGCGGCTCTGGTGGACCTCCTGCAGGCGTGCCTGTGGAGGGTCTGTTGGTCCCGAGGCTCCGGTGGAGCATCCGCAGGCACGCCTGCGGGAGGTCCACCGGAGCCGCGGGACCGGCGAGTGGCAGAGCACCCCCCACGGCATGCCATGCTTGGGGCAGCGAAATTGCTAGAGCCGGCCCTGCATCCCAGACAGGCCTGTTTGGGGCTTGGTCTCAAAGCTGGTGGGGGTCTCTAAAAGGCTGTATACAATTTGGCTGTTTTGGTTTTTGGGGTTTCAGTCAAATAATTCCTTAATTTCAGGCCATGTGCATTTGCACTCTTTGCCTCCTTGAGTTTCATTTGAATAAACTCAAAGTGAAACTCAGTAGAAACCATTGATACCTCCGGCCTCAATGTGAGACGGAAAATGGCTCAGGTGTTCTCCATGTCAGCTCAGAGGTGTGCAGAAGGCTTGCAGACTTTCAGAAATCTTGTGATGACCCTGAGTGGAGTTTAGAGCCAATAACAAACTCCTGAACCAGGTGAGTTTGATGCAGCTTCAGATTTCCTTGCAAATATTTCTTGCTGCTCTATGTCTATTCTCTCACATCTGTGTGTTTCAGGAATACTCTCTCTGCAAGTGATGGCCCCAGGATTTAATGGTCCAGACTATCACTGTAAAAACCACCAGATTGTAAACTCCTCAGGGCAGGGACTGACTTTAGATTTATGTCCTGTTTAGCACCAAACACTCCCAAAAATTAGCAAGCAACAATTATCATGTGAATTGTGTATGATTCTGGAACCTGAGCAGTCTTTCACTGATGCTGGTGCAGAAAGGAGTGGCAAAGAGGTTGCATGGAAGGAATTAATCCCTAGAAAAAACCTAGAGACATGGACTTTTTCTTGGAAATATCTTTGTACTGGGCTTCTTCTGGGAGCCCTGAAGGAGGGCAGCCGTATTGGGTTACCAGAGCGTACACTCCAACCAAATTCACATCTTGGAATACTAGAGGTTAGGGCTACAAGGCAACACAAGGCTCACCAAGACCCAGCTCTCAATGCCTGCTATCGCCCACACACACAATTCTCTAGAATCCCCCAATTTTCCAATCCCCATTTGAATGGTTCTATTGACAATACCTCAGCTACCTCTCACAGTGGCCATTCCATTTGCTTAATTGCTCTTCTTGTTGGAGACGGACCTACACCACAATGTTCCAACCCAGATCTAAACTCCCCCTAAAGCTTCCCAAAATTCATGAGCTATTAGGTTGGGCTCCTCTCTTCTTACATTCATTAAAGCTTCTCTTCTTTATCACGAACATTAGAGTCAGAACCTGTTTAAGTTCACCCCGTTCGTCCCCAACAGGGACCAGTGCAGGTTTGTTCCCTATAGCACTTTATCAAATACTTTGTCTATTCCAGGTTTAAATGGCCCCAGTGATGGGGCTTTTGCCACTTCCTGTCCTTCAGCTTAAGGTCCAGACTTCTTGTCATTATTGAAGGCAAGGCCATTCCATCCATGATCAGCCTCAAAACTTGTCTCCTTCCTCCTTTATATTTACTAAACATCTGTATACACCACTCCTTCACTGCTCCCTTTTTGAAGCTAGGCGATGTATTCATTTCTGGGCACCTATTTGTGAAGGCCCTTTCCTCACCCCACCTTGTTGCATGCCAGAAAATCATACCTAATATGCTATAACTGAGAATGGAAATGAACACATAATTGATTTGTAGGTTTTACCCTCTTCCAATGCCATTAGTCCATGATAAGCCTGAGTAAGACATATAGTGGACACGTAAGAAGTGACCATGTCGCAGGCAACTGGGTATTCACATTTGTTGTTAGTTATTCTTATAACATCAAGAAATATACACAAAAAAAAGACTCACAAACACACAGCTTATCTGGGAAACTAACTGGTGATAAGCACAACTCTTCCCATCTCTAGACAATGCTTTCCTTATTAATGTATCAATGGACAGCCCTCAGCTTCGAAACTTGAAAGGGGAAAAAGGGCTTTTTGACTCCTTTGGCTCTTCTGCACTTTCTCCTTGGCTAACTATTTCCAACACCTTCCCAGATGGGTGAATGGTGCCTTCACACGGTAATAACTTGGCCATCTTAGCCATGCAATGGAGTGCATAGCTTTCCCCACATCAGTGTGTGCTTGAAAGGTTTACAAGAACTGGGGTCTATTGGCCTCTAATCAGGCATCCCAAGTCCTGATCTGTCACCCAGCATCCTGTATCTTAAGCAGTCAACCACAGTGGAGCCAGTCGCTTCCAGTTGTCGGAATTCCAAGCATTCCTGAGGGTCTGCTCTGGAGGCAGCCTCAACTGGAAGGAGGAGAGGGGGTCACACTGTTTGCACCATATCTCAATCTGACACACTGCTCTGGCTTGGTCTCCATTATCGCGATGTTCTTGCATGCATTTGGCCCAGGTTTTCTGGTCTAGAGGAGCTGTCCTCAGCCCCAGGCCAGGATCAGTGGGGACAAGGTAGCATTACATCACTTCTATGTTCCTCTGATTTCAGAACCACTAGGTGCCAGCCTGGTGACATCCTGGAATCAGCTAGAGGAAGGGGAATTCCCCACCACATCCCTCATGCTAGGGGACAGGAAAGGTGGCACAGGAACCACTACCACTATGGTGAAGGAATCCCCTGCACTGGGGAAATCCTGAGGGGTGCAAATGCATTGGGTTTATGTCTGCTTTGGGCTGGGAGATTGCTGAAATGTTGACATGTCTAATCTTCCCTCCTTCATCCATTACTGATGTGGGCTGTGCTCTCCCAGTAACACTCAATTCTTTTTCACATCATTCAGTAGTACATGAAGAAGGCCAGAGCGCAATACCTACTTTATATAGGTGTTGGCATTTCCCTCTGGAAAGACATAGGGGTGTTTCTTCCGGAACACATGTCCAACCCGGCTGCAGGGGATAATTTCCAGGCTCCCTCCGCACATCCACACACGGAAGGAGATTTCTGCAAGAGAATCAGCTTCAACCGTTTATCTCCGGACTCCCAGAGCAGGGTAGATCCTGGTTTTCTCTCTCACTTCACCCTCTGCCACACCAAATGCAGATAAATCCATTATTGGAGGGGCTTTTCTAGGCTCCTAGCTTTCTTAAAAGTGCGTTTCAAGGCTACTTACTCTCTGTTTGAAGTTAGCCCACTTGAAACCAGCCTATAGCACAGCGGGAAGGGCTAGACTGTAAGACATGCAGCACTGCTTACATCACAGAAGCATCTTGCTGTTTGTTCCTCTTGTAATTACTTCAGCACTGCATAATTCAGAGCCATGGCCCTTCACGGGGGCTCACCAAGAAAGGGTATGAATTCAGTTTATTAATGATTGTAACATGCCTTTAGAAGGCCCACATTTTTATGAATCAGGGCCTGATCCTGGAAAACACTGAGCTGATCATGAAAGGTCCTGAGCACCCTTCAGCTCCCACTGGAATCAATTGGAGATGAGGGTGTTTGACACATCCCAGGAAGTGCTCAGCATCTTGTACGATGGGGCCCTTGGTACCTGTGCTGCATGCACACATACAAGAACAGGAGTACTTGTGGCACCTTAGAGACTAACAAATGTAGCCTACGAAAGCTTATGCTCACATAAATTTGTTAGTCTCTAAGGTGCCACAAGTACTCCTGTTCTTTTTGCGGATACAGGCTAACACAGCTGCTACTCTGAAACATACAACAAGGTCACTCAAACACACATTTGCCCACGCAGCTCCATGCAGGATCAGACTGGAAAACGGAGCTGCTGGTGTCAGGAAATTTAGTCTAAATGGCCCACAGCCAGTTTCTGACCATCTGGGTGGGCCTTTTTGGAAGCATTTATATCCCCAGTGGATCAAGGATTCAATACTGGAGTAACTGGGTGAAATTCTATGGCTGTGTTATGCAGGAAGTGAGACTAGATGATCTTATGATCCCTTCTGGCCTTAAAATCTATAAATCTGAAATCTCATTGCCAGATCATCACCTTTAGACAGAATAGGGATACGCATACTCCTTGGGAAACAGCAAGAAAATAAGAAGAAACCAGTTTCACAGTTTCTTGTATCCTGGGTGATGATGGTGATTTTTGAAATTGTAGTGCAATATTTAGCACTCATCAGGCTTTACAAACAATGACTCGCTCCTCCACTGGAAGACAGGAAAGTACTGTTTCCCCCATTTTACTGCTGAATCACAGAAACTAGGCATGAAAGAGGCCCATTAGATAATCCAGCAGGGTCGGCTCCAGGGGTTTTACTGCCCCAAGCCGCCAAAAAAAGAAAAAAAAAAAGCCGCGAGATTGCCATCTGCGGCAATTCAGCAGGAGGTCCTTCACTCTGAGCGGGAGTGAGGGACCCTCTGCCGAATTGCCATCGAATAGCTGGACGTGGCGCCCGTCTCCGGAGTGGCCGCCCTAAGCACCTGCTTGCTAAGCTGGTGCCTGGAGCCAGCCCTGTCATCTAGTCTATTGCCCTGTCTATGCAGGATTGTTCCTTATACTCCATTTTGCAGTGTTAGCACAATCGTTCTGCTCAGTGGCTACTTCAATACAAATAACAACCAATAACAACAGGGCAGATTTTTAACGCACAGGTGGTGATTACGTGACTAACTCCCATAGAGTCAGTGGGAGTTCAGCACCGATCTGCCATTTGTATCTTTGAAATGTCCCCCAACTGGCCTAGTTTAAAAAGTCCGAAGAGGCGGCTCTTCCACCTTTTTGCTCAGGAGATTGTTCCTCAGCTTAATCCATCTCACTGTCAGGAGGTCTGACCTGACATTCAGCTTTCTTAATTCCACCCCATTACTCTCAGTTACACCTCATGCATCACTCTAATGGTTCTTCACTCTCCCTGTGAACACCCTGCAAGTATATGTGGAGCGTTATGTGCCCACCTTCGTTGTGGGGTGATCAAGCTCTCAAAACAATCTTTGGCTCTTAACATTTTCCCTGATAATTTCTGCTGCTCTCGTCAGAACACTCAGTTCATTAATATCAGTTCGTTGGTGAAGCACTGGAATGGGTTACCTAGGGAGGTGGTGTAATCTCCTTCCTTAGAGGTTTTTAAGGCCCGGCTTGACAAAACCCTGGCTGGGATGATTTAGTTGGGGATTGGTCCTGCTTTGAGCAGTGGGTTGGACTAGATGACCTCCTGAGGTCCCTTCCAACCCTGATATTCTATGATCTGATGGCGGAAACTGAAGCACAGAAGTTAGGTAACTTCTCCAAGGCCACATAGAAAGTCAGTGACAGAGCCAGCACCAGATCTTGAGATGTCCCTGGGCCTCAGACCATTAGACAAGGCTTTCCCTCTTTCTCTCCATTTGAGGGTTGAGTTCCCTAAAAGGGAGGGACTCCTCCTGTATGCCCTCTCACTTGGCATTGGGATGGTTACTGAGCAATTTTTGTTCTGATTCATGGAAAAGTATCAGTCACTCAACTTTTGTAAAAGGTATTTTTAAATATAGAAAACTCAAATTTGGGGGGCAAAATTGGGTGAGTATCCCTTTAAGTACAGTGATAATATTATCAGGTAGGGCAAAACAGCCAGTCATGATCATAACACTCATGTGACAGCAATGAGCCGCATATGCACTGCTTTGGGGGTTGTCCAGAAACAGCTGTTCCCAGCCCTCACCACACACTGCGGCTTCTCTCTGGGAAAACACAGGAGAAACCAAACTAGCTGCAAAGCCGTCTTGACTTTGGGATGCTTGACATCTGGATCCAAATTTCATGGCTTGAGCCCATCTGTAATGACAAAGCCTCAGCAGGAGGCGCTGCCATATGTCAGGAGAGGAAGCACAGCAGGCGGAACAGATGCGGGTGCCTCCTTTCAGAGGTCCCCTCCCTGCAGCCACTTCCCCCACCCCTTTCCCTTTTGCTGCAGCATTTATAGAGGAGAAAGTGCCAGCGAGAAGCAGAGCCTCACAACTCGCCCAGGGGCGGGTATTAATGGGCCAATAAAACATGTCCTTGTGCCGTGTCTTAGTGCTATATTGGGAGCCACCTTCATTGCTAGAGAAAGGAAATGAGATCAGTGAGGGGTTTGGAAGCTCTAAGCTGTTACATTCTGCTCTCTTCACACCCGGGTGCTGTTCTTCATCTGCCCGTGTCGCATTCTGAGTATCGCAGCAATCAAAAGGGGGCACTGATGAATGCACAGTTAGCCCAAGCAGCTGCACCATCCATCCCTCTTCCCCCTCTTTCTGTTCAGCCCACCATGGACTATGTCTCTCTGAAGGGTTTAGCGAGAAGGGGGCTGTATATTTCAACCCCCTGCTTGCTTGTGTCTTCAGACACAATGAAGAGGAAGGACGATGTGATTTCAATGCACCGAAAGCATAGCAGTCATGCTGCAGGGGATGCTTTGTGAGCGAAGAATCAACTTCTAAACATCTAGGAGCCTTGCAGACACCGGGTTTAATCCCAGCAGGGGCAATTCAAAGCCTTCATTTCTTCCCAGCTTACTGGGTATGGAAATAATACTTGGCATTATCTATATCTCCTTCCCTCCAAGGATCTGAGAGTGCTATTGTAATAAGTAATCCTCACAACCCCCCAGAGGGAAGTGGTTTTATGCTCATTTAACAGATTGGGAAATTGAGGCACTGCAAGGTTAAAGCATGTGTCCAAGTCACACAGAGCCAGGAATAGAAGCCAGATGCCCTGGTGCCTAGACCTGTCCCTTACCCAAAAAACATTTCTAGAATTTAAAGCCAATCCCTGGTGCATTGTTACTTTTGCCTACTAAAATCCACCCCTCTTCTGTTAAACAAGTTTCAGGAAGCTGGCGTGTAATAGAAAAAGTGTCAGACTCTCAAGTATCTCCAGCTCGGCCACGCAGGGCTCTGTCCTGACAGGGGAACCCTCTTCTGCTTGTACCATGACTCCCTCCTATTTTTCCTGTCACCATTTGCCACCCACTTGACACAGCTGCAACTCTGCACACCTGAGTTACATGGCACATGGAACCAAGGCCTGACAAGGGGAACTGCAATGTCTGCAGAGAGGGAAAGGCAGCAGACAAACGGCAACAGCAAAGCAGAGGGTGGACTAGGTGGTGGAAGGGATTGCTAATGGGCTACCAAGCCATTCTTTGCTAGGTCTCTAGCCTGAATCCATACAGGGTTGGTACTCAATGGACGTTACCATTATCCAAAGGATGTTCAGTGGTCTACATGAAATATGTTGGTGGGCTAAGGGTCCACATCCCATTTAGCATCTCTGCTGGCACTCTCGGCAAAGAAAGTGAATGGCCAGGGGGACTAACCACCCCTGCCACAGTCCTAGCCCTGGTCCCTGCAGGTCAGGTTTGAGGCATGCTGGAGTGGGATGAAGCAACTTCAATCTGCAGGCTGACGCTTGGCAGCCTGGCACCAGCTGTGGTACATTCACCGACAAAGAGCTCAAGATGAAGTTTCAAACCAGTTTGGGCATTGACAAGATCCCCAAAGCCTTCCCTCTAATCTGAATGCAGATTCCAACTTGCTTCTGTTTTCGATGGAGTCTGGCAGTCCCCTGTGTCTGGCAGTCGCACTGCCATAAAGCAGCGGAGCTCACTTGTTAATGTTGGAGGGAAAAAAAAAAACCCGCTGCAGTGTTACATCATTTTCCGAGTGCTCTATCTAATTAGGAAGAAGAGTAAATCACCAAAGGGCTGAAATGTATTCCACTGCAAATATAATGAAAGGAACAGTCAGTTATTCCAGTCCTGCAGAATGCACCACAAGATCCTGATTTCCCAGTCACTTACCCTGAAGCCAGTGGAGTTGCTCTGGCACAAGTGAGATCAGAATCTGGCCCCATGAGTGCTTGGTACAGGGGAGATTCTGCTCTGTCACAGTTGGAAGGTGAGCAGCTCTGTGACTAGGACCCCAAGGGGCATGTTCTGACCTCCCTCAGTGGGGCTGTGCACAGGTGAGAGCAGGAGCTAACCTCACGTAGCTTGAGGCGCAAGTACACCACTTTGCTGTCACTGTGTTAACTTCTTTGGTCCATTTTGTGTCGTACCGCTTTCCTTTTTACACACAAGCTGTCATCCTGCTTCTCAGCTACCTTGTGTTGGAGTGCTCCCAGCTCACTGAATGAGCAGTCGTTGCCTGTTACGAAGGGTCAGTTACATCACCGTTGCTGCAGGGAGAAGCCAACTTTCCCTCTCTGGGCCAGGGAGACTCACTGTGGTCCATGTGGGGTTTCCACCCTGCCTACCCTCAGGAACTCTGCTGGTGGAGGATACCAAAGAGACAATTATTGCTGCTATTACACCAGTGCCCAGAAGCTGCAACCAAGATCAGAGCCCCTGTGTGCTAGGCCCTGTATATACACACAGTCAGAGACATTCCCTGCCTCAAAGAGCTTACAGGAGGCACAGTGAGATGAAGTGGCTTGTAATCCAAGGTCACGCGCCGGGTTAGTGGTAGAATTGGGAACCAAACCCAGGTCTCCTGCCAGTCCAGGGCCTTCCATAAAAAGTGTCTCCTCCAGCCTCCATGATCATAATCCAGGCTTGGCCAATGTCACTCGTTTTCGCACTTTGTGGGACCCCTGCAACTCTTGACTAGCTTAATCTAGCAATGGGACGGGCAAGCCCCATGGTTAGCAAAACTTGGGTCTGTTACAGTTTGAACCTTGGTTAAATGCTGCCTGGGACTCCATGACCACGGCTGCCCTCTGATACTGGGAAGGTAAGAACACTACATGATTAGGGCCAGCCTCAAAGGGAACTTCGTTGATAATGAAAACAGCCAGTGACCTAAATAGGTTAGAACAATGTATAAGGGGTATAAACCCTCATGCTTCAGGGCGTAAGCCAACTACTAATTGACGGGTTAGGAAGAAACTTCTCCTATGGGCAGGCTATTCCATAACAGTTCATTTTGGTCCCTTCCTGGAATGAGGCTACCAGACCAGATGGACCACACGTCTGATCCAGCATGGCACATCCTACATTTATGTTTAGTTTTCTTTGCAAAGACATGTTTTAGATGATTAAGCCAAGAGGGAGAAAAAGGCTCACTGCGGCTTTTTGTGATGAATTTCTTCAGACAGCAGTGCAAGAAAGAGCAGATGCTGCCGGTCAGACCACTGGCAAGAAATTCTCTCTCACGCACACACTTTACATGGTGAGAAAGAAATAAAATACTTTAGAGAAATAGTGTATGGAAGACAACAATAGCACTAGACAACGGATGGGATTATTGTAAAACACGAGCATCTGTTCCTCTGGATCCCTGACAGCGTTGCTACATCTGTTAAGACAGGATTTTTTTTTCATTGCCAGCCACAGTCCCCAGAGGTGCTGAAGTATTAAAACCAGCTTAAGATCTGTCTCCCTATCATCAAGTGCCTTGTTCTTCTTTCATGACTGCAAGCCTACCCGATCTGATCTGCAGCATCATTACAACTGCAAACAGAATCAAGCCCAGCCTGATCCAGCTGTCTGACATGGTATATCACCGATTTAACCTCTCCATCGAGGCTCAGAGCTAGGAGCTCCCCAAAGGACAGGTGTGAACACAAAGGGCAAAGATGGATTTAGATGACCAGAAGCACGGGGCCCAAAATCCACTTGCCATCAAACTATATAGGGGAGGTGTGCTCAACCTTTTCCATGCTGGGACCTCTCTTCCATCTAGCCAAGGTCTAGCTGGGAACTTCTCTCCAATTTAGCAGTATAGGCATGTAAGGGCTGTCACAGCCTTCTGGTGATTATTGATTCATAGATTCCAAGGCCAAAAGGGACCACTGTGATCATCTAGTCTGACCTCCTGTATAACACAGGCCATAGAACTGCCCCAAAAGAATTCCTAGAGCAGAGCTTTTAGAAAAACATCCCATCTTGATTCAAAAGCTGGTAGTGATGGAGAATCCACCATGATCTTCAGTACACTGCTCCACTGATTAGTTTAAAAGAGTACTTATTTCCAGTTTGAATTTGTCTAGCTTCAACTTCCAGCCATTGGCTGATGTTTTATATTTCTCTGCTAGACTGAAGAGCCGATTATTAAATATTTGTGCCCCGTGTAGACACTGATAGCCTGTAATAAAGCAACCCCTTACCTTTTCTTTCTTAAGGTAAACAGATTGTGATTCTTGAATCTATCACTATGCAGTATGTTTTCTAATCCTTTAATCATTCTTGTGGCTCTTCTTTGAACCTCTCCAATTTATTAACATCCTTTCTGAATTGTAGACACAGAACTGGACACAGTATTCCTGCAGCAGTCGCACCAATGCCAACTACAGAGGTAAAATAACCTCTCTACTCCTACTCAAGATTCCTGTTTATGCATCCCAGGATCGCTGTTTTGGCCACAGCATCGCACTGGGAGCTCATGTTCAGCTGAATATCCACCATGACCCCTTAATATTTTTCAGAGTCGTTGCTTCCCAGGATAGAGTTCCCCATCCTGTAGGCATGGCCTAAAATCTTTGTTCCTAGATATACAGATTTACATTTAGCTGTATTAAAAACACACGTTGTTTGCTTGCACCCAGTTTCTCAAGTGATCCAAATCACTCTGAATCAATGACCTGTCCTCTTCGATTTTACCACTATCTCAATTTTTGTGCATTGGCAAACTTTATCAGTCATGATTTAATGTATTTTTCCAGATCATTAATAAAAATGTTAAGTAGTGCTGGGCCAAGAACTGATTCTTGTGGGACCCCACTATAATAATGATTCCCCATTTACAGTTATATTTTGAGACCTATGAGTTAGCCAGTTTTTAATCCATTTAATGTGTGCCATGTTAATTTTTTATTGTTCTAGATTTTTAAATCAAAATGTTGTGTAATATCAAGTCAATTACATCAACACTATTACCAATTTTATCAACAAAAATTGTAATCATAAAAAAATGGTATCGATTTAGTTTGACAGGATCCATTTTCCATAAACTCACATTGATTTGCATTAATTATATTACCCTCCTTTAATTCTTTATTAATTAACTGCTGTATCAGCTGCTCTATTATCTTGCCTGGGATGACTGACAGGCTTATAATTACCCAGGTCATCCTATTTACGATTTTAAAAAATTGGCACAATGTTAACTTTCTTTCAGTCTTCTGAAACTTTCACATTACTCCAAGACTTCTTGAAAATCAGCGTTAACAATCCAGCAAGCTTCTCAGCTAGCTCTTTTAAAACTCTTGAATAGAAGTTAACTGAACTGATTTGCAAATGTCTAATTTTATTAGCTGCTCTTAACATTCTCCAGAGACACTAATGGAATGGAAAGTGTGTGATCATCACTATATGATGAAACTATATCATCTGTCTTTCCTCAAATACAGAACAGAAATAGTTATTGAATGATTCTGCCTTTTCTGCATTATTATTGATAATTCTATCATTTCCATCTATTAGCAGACCAATACCATTGCCAGGATTCTTTTTGTTCTTAATGTATTTAAAAATATCTCCTTATTGTCCTTAACTCCACTGGCTATATATACCTCCTTGTATCCCTTGGCTTCCCTTATCAATTTCCTACAATGCTGAACTTCTGATTTATATTCATTACTATCAACTTCCCCTTTCTTCAATTTGTTATATATTCTTCTTCTTTTTTTTTTTTGACAGATGTCTTCACTTCCCCTCTAAACCAGTTTGGTCTTTTAACCAGTAAAACCTTCATCCTTGATTGTGGCTTTTGGGGCATCTGGTAAGGTGTTCTTAAGTTATTCCAAATTTTCATTCACATTTTTCTGATAAATTCTTCATTCCAGCTGATTTGGCTCATAATTGTTTTCAGCTTTGTGAAACTGGCCTCATTAAAGCACTCTCTATATATTACTGATCTGCACTTTATGCTTCTTGCACATTATAAATGTTATCAAGTCATGACCACTTTTACCTAAGTTGTTTGCAACACCCCTCACCCCCCTTTGAGAATGCCTGAGTTACTATTTCAGGCACGCTGCAAATTCAGGCAGGTATTGATGGATCCATTCACATTTTCAAGATTACGTCTGTGAACATAAGAACTAGAAGTATAGCTGGATGTTTTAAAGAAAAAAGTAAGAATGGGATGGAATGGGAGATTACTAGCAGTTCCCCAGTAACATGTTCACAATCACCAGGTTGAGAATCTTTGGTTTAGCTTATTTAGCAATATTGTATCTATCACCATGGAGGAGATGGGCTACTATAGACCAATAATGGCAGCCCTTTCAGTGTTGGAACACTTTGAGACATTGAAAGGCTCCATACTTGCCCAGGATACAGATAAAAATAACTAGGGGAAACCATTCAGAACTTTTGGAGTGAACCCAGTATTAGTCAGACACTACTTGAGACCATGGGTGGCACTGGGAACTCCCCCCACCAGCCGCCTTCACGGAAGCTAGCCCCGGGCCCTACCCTTTCCACATGAGGCCCCGCCTCTACCTTGCCCCTTTTGCCCTTCTTCCCCACCAGACTCTCACCACCGTCAAGGGAGCCCCACCCCAACTCTGGAGCACCGTCCCGCCCCAGCCCCAGGTGGCCCCAACCCCAGAACACCAGTCAGCCCCAGCCCGGCCAGCCGGTCCGAGCACCCACCCCAGGTGCCCCAAGTCCTAGGCCACCAGCCAGCTTGCCCTAGCCCCAGCCCCAGCCCCAGCCCACTCTGGGGGAGAGGCTGAGCAAGGACAGAAAGAGGAGCTGCCTGGTCTGGGGCCATGGGGGAAGACTGGGATGCAGAAGGGGGCCTCAGGGTGGAGCATGGGTGCGCCATGCCTGGCTGTTTCGGGAGACTTAGCCTCCCCTGGCTCATGATACCCGCCGTCCATACTTGAGAGGAAGAGCCAGCCCCATCTCTTGGGAGGATGAAGATCCACGTGTCCCTGCAACAACAGAGACTCACCAAAGTTCTCTCCACCCCAGATATCCATGGCAGTGTCGTACTTCCCCAGCTGATTGAACCAGGTTTTGTCGATCACAAAGAGCCCCCCTGCAATGATTGGAGTCCTGCAGAGATACAAAGGGAAGACGGCACGAGCTCTTACTCAAACATTGGAGCAGAACCCGAGATGCACAATAAGCCACCTCCTTTCTCTTCCTATTCTGCTCTCAGATGGATATATCTCTGAATCTTCCTATTACTCCGAAACAAGAACACACGTCTCAACATGGCAGAGCCATTTAACTCGTTGGCTTGCTATTTTTCTGTCAATCATAAACTGCCTGGCACTTAAAATCAGGCTAATGAATCCATTAGCACAACTCCTACAAGCCCAGAGTTAACAGCCCCGATTGCAGGCTTCAGAACCAAAAATGCACTGAGCACTTGGAGATTATTTACATGACATGACCTAAACAGCCTTTGTGACGTATCATATTAGGAGCACCATTGCAACAGGGAGAGGACATCTGTGCCTATTCTACAGGGGATTTTTAAAAGCCATCACTGTGAGTTTGATCCAGGGTTTCTCAAACTGGGGATCCCGACCCAAAAGGGGGTCACAAGACTATTGTAGGGGAATTGCAAGAGCGGCAGCTGCTGACTGGATGCCCAGTTTTGAAGGCACCACCACCATCGCCAGCAGCAGCGCAGAAGTAAGGGTGGCCTGGTGTGGGGGCAGTTTGAGCCTTTTTAGGGGGGGTCATTACAGCTTGAAATATTTTCAAAGCGGGTCCCAGCAAAAAAAGTTTGAGAACTCCTAGTTTGATTTTTATTTAAAAATCGGGCTACTTTTTGCCTTCCAGATTAGCTGAGGGTATCAAGGAGAAGTCACGTGGAGGGGTTGGAGAGAGAGAGGAGAATCATTTTAGGAGTACCACCCATTTGATGGGGCAGGCCCCATTTCTATGAGCCTGTGCCAAGTCCTGCAAACATGTACAATTAAGATGCACTGGATTTGTTTCGGGTCTCATGGTCTTGCTGCACTGGGAGGGGGCTCCAATTGTTTTTGCAAGGCAGGACAATCATGAAAATGAGATGGGGCATCAGGAGATGAACATGAGCTCGTTACAAGAACCAGGGTAAGAAGCAGCAAGATTTGGTTCCCCATGATGTGTGTCCTCTGAATCATTTCTGGACCTCTGAGCTTTCACTACCACATTCCTTATTCCATGCTGCACATCACAACAACAATACTTCACTTCAAGGACTGGACAAAATACCAGACCACACCATACCTCAGCCAGCAACAGGGAGTAGTAATGAGTAAGGTGAGGCACTCCCTCCAACCCAAGGGATGAGAACAGATTTTTTTCTCTTCCTGATTTGATTAACTCTCCTGAGATTCACCACTCACTTCCTATTACCTTTAGACTTGCTGTCCACCCCTTAGGCAGCTTAGAAGGGCAAGGCTGGTTGGGAAGGCATGATCTGGATCACCTGCTTTCATCAAGGTTTTCAACCTTTTTCAAGGATTCCTCGTTTTTGGGTAAAATATGAGTTGTGAGAAGTAAAGTAAGAGTCTTTGCTGAGGGGAGAAGGCTGGATGAAGTAGGAGCTTTCACCTATTTTTACTTAGACTTTTGGGGAGGAGGGAAACGTGGAGCCCTTAGGCACTACCTTATTACAATAATAAGATCCATGAGACTCAGGACTGTTATGGGACGGGTGGGAGTACCTATCCATCTCCTCCACGATGCCATATATGTTAAATCAGGTCCCTAATTAGGTACTTAGATTTCCTTCTGGACCAGCTAAATAGAACCATGTGCTGTATTTACAGAACTGGGCAATATCTCCAGTCAGGGTCATATCCATAGCTGGTGAAGTCAACGGAAAGACTCCCGTAGACTTCAATGGGCTTTGAATCCAGGACCGCCCAGAGGTGGGGGGCAAATGGGGCAATTTACCCCAGGCCCTGGGCAAGGGCCCCCACAAGAATATAGTATTTTATAATATTGCAACTTTTTTTTTATGGAAGGGCCCCTGAAATTGCTTTGCCCCAGGCCCCCTGAATCCTCTGGGTGGCCCTGTTTGAAACTATTCCTTAATGTGCAAATTTCCCTGCAAGTGAAAAGGGCAAAATCAGACAAGGCCTTGGATACAGCCTGGCTGGCAACAGCTTCCACAGGAGAAAGCCCTCTATTCACCCCAGTTTTCCCCCCTTCACTGCCTTGCTACTTACTTAATGGCTTCTGTAGGGTCAATTCGTTTGGCTTTCTGCTCTGGGGAAAGCTGCTCCCATTTGAAATGAAGACTCCAATCAAACCCTACAAATGAAGTAGAGAAGGACCATGGTGAACTTGGAGATGGACACAAACTAGGAGACCATCAAAACTATCCCCTAGCCAGCACAGAATTGTTTCTGATTCTCCAGTTTCAAATGACCCAGAAAATGGGGCTGCAGCCAGTTCTCTTAGGAGACGATTCCAGTGTCTCACACATATAAATATTACAAACAAATAACTACATGAAAGGAATGTTACATTGCAATGTCCAACACTCAAAAGTCAGGAAGTGCTAGAACAAAGGTGGCCTGTACAGCCTTAATTCAGCACCCTTATGCATAAGCATTAGGATACAGCTTTTAACTACATGAACACACACTATTGTCTTCACAGGAGCCCTGCCTCAGTCAGTGAACAGAATGGACAGGGCTCAGTTGATGATCAGCAATTTAATATTTCATTTTACCACCATCGTTCACCATGTGGGCCCATGGCCTTGTTTATTTATTATTAATTTCCTCATGGGCTTTTCTATGCTCTATACTGGAGGGGTTCACAAGCATTAGCGAATTTACCTTCACGATCCCCCTGTAGGATGATGGGGTGATACTATCCTCATTTTATGGATGAGAAACTAAGGCATCGAGGCACTTAGGTCCAAAGTGCACATTAACTCCTGGTGCCCAGTTGGAAAGATGTAGGGCCTGATTTTTCATAGTACTCAGCATTACACAGCATTTTGAATGTTCAAAGCACAGCTCCTATCGACTTCAGTTGCAGTTGTGAGTGCTCAACACATCTGCAAATCAAGACAGGCCCCCAAAATTGAGGAACATACAAGTAGTGACCATCTCTGAGAAATCTACTTTAAGGAACTCTGTGGCGAGCATAGAAACCAATTCTCCTAGCACCATTCAACTGCCTAAACCCTGAGACTCTCTCCTCCCTTTCTGCAGTCCCCTGCCTCATTCACTACCCACCTTTCAACTCTGCAACAAATGAAACAGGGGCCCTCAAACAACAGCCTCCTTCACTGCACAACCCTGGTTCATTCTCTACGCAGTAGGAAATGTTGTATGTTCTGGGGCTTCTAGACAAGGAAGTGCAGAGCAGAAAGGGTCACAGAGACAGGAATCGCAGAGAACCAGCAAGTTTGCAGTGAGGTCCAAACAAGAGGATGCCTCATCTGCTAAGCCCCCATCTTGAGAAGGGGAATCAAAGATTCTAGCAAAGAGGCAATGAGCCACGCCTGTCTGAACTTGAAGAATGGCTTTGGTTCTATTTATAGAACTGTATAAATTGCCATACCAGAATACATTCACGGTTCATCTAGCCCAGTTACCCCTTTCTGCAGAGGCTATAGAAACTGGACTTCTGTATGGGCCATGTCTTCTCTGGCACAAACCTGTTAATCTGTCATTAGTCTCATCATAGCTTCCATTTGTCTCTGTGTTAAAACCACCAGACAACCAAGCCTGGTAGAAAGTCCCTGCACAGAGCACTAGCTGGCATTTTCTAGGGAAATCCAAGGACATGAGTAAAAAACTCCAGGGGCGCTTGCAATGCAAAAACAAGACGAGGAGCCACTCTCTCCCAGAATAATCAGAGAACAGCATTCTCCAAGGAAAGAAGAGTAATCTTGCCATTTAGCAGAATGAAGTCATATTTCAGTGCCTGATTCTTCACTGTGTCACTTTGGTTTTACACTGGCATATATCTGGAATGACTCAGTGGGAAAATCAGGCAACCAGAAATGTGCAAAGCTCAGAAAGGGACTTCAGCTAACAAACCAAATTATAGCTGTGGAGATATGCACGGCAATACCATCTCTCTATATCCCTCCCCTTCGATGACACCTGGTTTTCTCTGTTGCTGGGGCTTAGCTTAGATGGAATACTTCCCCTGCAGCACCCAAGTAAGGAACTCCATTCCCTCAAGTCAGTGGTACGAAGGGCCAATCTAGCCTTGCAAACTGATAGAGGGGGAAACAGGGTATTTTTAGCATGCCTTGCACAAAACAGCTGTGTATACAGAGTATTATAAATAATCTTTACAGTAGGGAGCACCGACTCAGTGCCTCCTTCACACTGAGTCAGCCACTTCCCTCTGCCAGTGTCTGCTGAGCATAACGCCTGACAGATCAGCATCACCCAACAGGGAGTGAGCACAACACACACTCACCTCCTCTGAGGTCCGAGGAAGCGGCCACATAGGCAAAAGTGTCCAAGTTGATGATGTCGATAACTGGACTGACCACGCGGGTTGGATCCTGAGAACAAGGAACAAAACAACCCATGACTTTTGACCTGGTGTAGCTTCTCCTCAGAAGCCATCTCAGGAGCAGGGTGCTGGGAAATCCTGCATTATAGGCAAAGATGTGAGGAAGCTGGTTTGCCACTGAGGTCTGGAGTCCCCTACTGATCCACAGGACAGAGAAATCAAGGGGAGGGCCAAATTCTTAGCTGTGTTCACTGGCTGGAACTCCTGATATCAATCCAGTTTCTGCTGGACTGGTGCCATATCACAAGAACAACCCTCACCCTTGTTGGCTGTCTTATCAGAAAGGCTAAGGGTTGAATGGAAGCATCCACTCAGACACTCTCATTCCTGGAGGACAAGGTTGAGGGTACACTGCCAGCGCGGTGTGTGGGGAAGTTTATACTTCCCCTATTATGAGCAGAGGACTTAGTCTCCAAGGCTGTCAAGCCAGCATCTTTCACTAGCTCTAAATTCCCTCATAAAGAAACCCGGACTGCATAGGCTGTGGGTGGGTTTCGTACCGAACTTGGCTCAAGAATCTTTAGCCGAGTATAAAACTCCATCTTTCTTTTACAAATTCATCAATTTATTTCCCCCACTATCTCCTTTCAAGTCTTTTTATTGAATTTCAAAAGTTAAGCGACAAGCAAACAGTTTAAAGAATAGACAAAACAAAGCCAGCCAGCCATATAGAAAAACACTACATATCATAAATCTGCAAAATTACCATACAGCACTGCTTTTGTCAAAGGACGGGTAGGGGTTAAAAAAAGAATGAAATGATGTTAAATATTTGGTACTAGTGAATTAATTAACATCTAGTTATAGGAAAAGAGATTATACAAACAGTTAGGGACAAAAATATCTACAGGAGGATGAGATTTTGACAGCTTTGACTGGTCTCTTATCTTCCTTTTTCTTTTCGAAAATCCCAAACTCCAATTATAGCTCAAACTTCAAGCTTTTACCCTCACCAGATCAAATCGCTTTTCACAGACATGCAGACGAATGCACCTTAGCACATGCAGGCTTGCTCTCTCACTCCGGGAAAAGATTTTGTTTTAGAAATCAGTCCTGACAAATAGGAGCTATGTTCGGGTGCAGTCACAGGACACAGGAGCTGAGCGCTGAAAGTCATGCTGCTTGGCCATATTGGGGACTTAGGCTTCATACATCAGAATGATCATTTTTGGCATTTCTATGACACTGTCTATCCGAGAATTTCAAAGCACTTGTATGGACATTGATGAATTAAGCATCATAATACCCATGTCAGGTCAGTAAATATTGTTATTCCCATATGGTAGATGGAGAAACTGAGACATAAGACATTAAAGATTGACACTCTGCACCTCAAAGTAGCACCCTGGAACCCCCATATTCACCACTGCCATATAATCATGATATATTTTGTACAAAGTAAACCTTGCAAGGATAATTTTGAAAGTCTTGATTTGCTGCACAGTAATATCAGTTGTACATACTATCATTATATGTGAAGTTATGAAGTATTGCTGAAGATGGTACTGAAATATGCTGTGAGGTTGGGAGATTCCCACAGCCAGCCTTTCAGTTGCAACAAAGGAGGGGCCAGACAGCATTAATGGCCCATCAAGAAGAATCAACTATCCCAGAGACTTCTCAGAGAAGGCATATATGCAGTGGAGCTGCCTGACCCCACCTCACAGTTAGGATCTCTCTAGCAGCTAGAAGAAGGTATAAAAAGAGAGGCAGTGATATCACTTGGCTTCTTCCCCTCCCCATCTCAACACCTGGAAAATCATCTGGAAAGAAAAGACTTGAAACTAGGAAGATTGATCCCAGGTTGTAGGGAAGTCCAGTCTATGTACTGAGGAACTATAAGCTAACTGTACCACCTGTTAATGTGGGACCGTTTGATTCAAATCATCCATAGTCTAAGTTAGAATTAGACTGAGAATTTATTTTTGTTTCTTAGATAACCATTTTTGATCTCTATGCCTGCCATTTATAATAACTTTAAATCTCTCTTTTTGTAGTTAATAACTGTTTTATATTTTACCTAAAAGCGTGTGTTTTGGTTGAAGTGCTTAGGAAATCTCAACTCACGTTAACAGGGGCTGTTGCACATGCATTACCCTTTTGTTGGAGTGGCAAACAAGGTAATGAATTTACACTGGCCAGGCTTCTGATCAGGACAAGATGGTATAGTTCTGGGGCATAGGGCTGGAGCTGAAGGGAATTGTCTGGAGCGTCTCTATTGATAGTTCATGAGAGGCTGGGAGATCATTCATGTAACTCAGTTGGGCATGTCCCTGCCTGTGGATGGCTGTGTAAGTGCAGTGCCTATCAGAGGCTTGTACCTTGGCATCAGCACCACAGCATTAGAGGTGACCCAGGTTGGTGGGACAGAGAGCTTAGTGGTCCCACAGTCCAGGTTGCACCTTGGAGACCCCATCACAAAGTCCCAGTCCTGCTCCTGAATAAGTCAATGGCAAGACTGATCCCTAAATGGCTTGACCAAAGTCAGTGCACAGAACTCTGTCACCTAGACTTGTGTCTGAACCCCAATATCACCTTTCCCCTCAAACAGCACACCTTTTGCTGGAAGTTTTTCTACCGCCTCTTTTCCCAGCATGATGAACTTTTGAAATTGATTGAAAAATCCTTAATACAAGAATCCAACCAATACAGAACAGAAAGCCAAATAAGTGACTCCAGAGGTTAGTGCTCTCCACTAGGGATGGTTGGGAATATTTTTTCCCATTCCATGAATATTTTTTGAAGCATTCAACATTTTTCTTATCACAAATGAGGACGAAAAGTCAAAATCTGACAACTACAACCCCAAAAATTGTTTTTTTCATTTGGGGTCAGTGGAAACATTTTGTCATATTTCATTTTGATTTCACCTTTTTCTGTTTGTTTAACCTTTTTTTTTTTCAGTCTCTAGCTTACATTTCTAAACAAAATTTTTTTTTTGAAACAGGAACCTGGATGTTTTAATTTTGAAAATGTCAAAATGAAACATTTTGATGATTTGGAAACCTTTGGTCTGAACATTTTTCAAGTCAGGAGAGTCACTGAACCTGCCCCTGTTTCACGAACCATTTTGGTTTTGATGAATTGGAGTTTTCAACCAAGAAAAAAGAAATTAATGGAAAATGTCCCAACCAGCTCTATTCTGCACTATGAAATGAGAGATCTCTGTCCACCTCTCAGCTCTGATTTCTGGACGGCTGAACCAGCAAGAGGCTGAGGGGAGGGTGTCTCAAGGTTGCTTTCTAGTGACCCTTCTGATTGACCCAAAGAATGGCACTGATGAGCTCAAAGTACAGTCATGCCCACTGGCTGCAGGAAGGTCTCCACGAGATAGGGCAAAAGGATTTAAACCCAGGATGGAGAGGAAATCAGAGGATACTGTGTATGAAACTTATGTTGAGGAAGAATTATTATGTCTAGTCATTATGTTAACATTTTATCATAAGCAACTAGCTCATGAACACATTTAGAAAGCCATAATTCATGTCTAGATTGGATTCTCCTCATCCTCATGACAAAGCAAAGACTCTTACAAGAAAATCCCCATGAACATTCTCTGTGTTTCTCAGCAGAGAGAAATACTGCAGGGATTTTAGCTTTCAGTGACATACTTAGAATCTCTGTGCCTGAGTGTCCACATTATCAATAGGGATAATGATCTTACCCAGCGTGCACAAAGGGCTTTGAGATCCTGAAAAGAAAGGCACTTCTTACAAGCATAGCTACTATTTGATTTATCGTCAACTTTTACTTTAGTCAGTTTCACCTTCTGCCTCTCACATGCCTAGCACAATGCTGAATTGTTGGGGTTGCAAAAATTTCAAGAGCATGTTTACCTCTAAACCTCCCTCCCCCTCCCATATTTTCAAATTCTTAATTAGAATTTTCAAAAATTAATGAACGCATTTCTACTGATCTTGTTGTCACACAAACTAAATTATATCTGCCAGTCAACCACGCATTGTCCCTTTAGAACATTCTTGAAAGTTAAATAAAATATTTCAATGGAAATGGAAACTTATTTCAGATATTCAGGGCTACAACCACCAATGTTGACCTCCCATTCGTTCGAATGGTTAGCAGGAAGGCGGTGGACATCCTTCTCCCTTTGAGGTGGATTCATGCAAAGTTATAGCTTAACATCCCACCTTAGAGCTCTCTCCACAGACTGGGAGAACACGCAAAACTGTCAGGGGCTTCAGATGGAAGCAGAATGTCGCCATCCGCTGGTTCATTATAGTGGCATTAGCAAAAGCTAATTTTCAGGTGAGCCAATTACGACTGATTCTTACTATAAAAATGCCTTAGGCTTGATAATTACATTTTAAGAAAAGTGATTTAGTTGAAATAAATGGGTAATGGTTTTAGATATAGCTCTATAAGTAAAAACAAGAGATCGTGTGCTTACACGTTTGTAGTCGTAAACACAGTCTTGGAACATGCATGCGCTCTCTCTCTCTCTCTCTCACACACACACACACACACACACACACACACACCTCCTTTTATTTGGACATTTGCCGAACACCCAAAAACCTGCCTGAACAGCTGCTTTGCCCAATGAAAAATGGGAAGTGACATGCAGAGTGGAATGGTGCTGGGAGCGAAGTCAGATTCATTTTGGGCCAGTCATTCTTAATTTGCTCGAGACTTACATTTTATTACCACAAAGACCATTCCTGCCAGTAACAAAGTAAGAAAAGACTTTTTATATAACATTAATTACCACTGTAAAAGAACATGGCAGGGAATTGGCCGATTGTCTTTCCAGCACCTGCCTGAAGGTGGCAGCAGTAACATTTCATATAGTTCCGTGATCAGTATCTCAACCCCAGTGTAAAGGATGGAGGCAATGAGCCAGATAACAAGGACACTAATGGATGGGGGTAAGAACCCCTCGGACCTTTAAAAAAAATTCTCTCAAGGGTTACATTTTTAAAAAGAAAAAATATATTTTCAAAAATACCCTCCAATCCTGGCCTACAGAACTGCCCACCCCTCCGACCCCCTGGTATTCCAGCACTAGGTCCCCACCGAGCTCTGAGGTGCACCTCAATCCTCATTGAAGCACCACCTACAGTTCCATTCCTGCACACCCCAGACAGCTTTCCTCTAATGCATCTCCATCCTGACCCACAGCACTGCCTGCTGATCCAGCCCTGGGCTCCCCACACACAGCTCAGTCAATGCCCTTCACTCCTGACCTGTCACAACCCCTGCTATTCCAATCTCAGAGACTACTGACTGCATCGACCACGCCTACGTGGTGTCTTAGCAAGATGGGGGAAATGCCTACTAGGAAGTAGGATGAAGCCACTATGCTGTCTTTGTCTTAAAGCAGGATTTAAATCCAAGTCTCCACAAGTGGGGACCTGTCAGTGGATTAAGCCACTGAGCCTTCTAGCTCTTTAAAGTCCTATTTCACAGTGATCTCACTTGGCCCAAAATGTCAGCAACACCCTTCAACAAAGTCCCTGTCAACTTCTAGGGAGTGATTGAATCCAGGTCTTCTGCACCATGACCAGCAGAGAGTGCTAACCACAGAGCCAGCTTTTACTTC
This sequence comes from Gopherus flavomarginatus, assembly GCF_025201925.1. NCBI lineage: Eukaryota > Metazoa > Chordata > Testudines > Testudinidae > Gopherus > Gopherus flavomarginatus. Next base: position 58,544,189 of record NC_066620.1, on the reverse strand, counting down.
AAGCCATGTACATATTTAAAATAGAATTACAAATCAGAAGTGAGCAGAGGTGATGTTTGGCTTTAATGTTACATTCAAACCATGCTCCTGCCGCTCAGTTGTAATGAAACTCCTCTGGCATTGCTGCCTCTGCCATCCACATTCATCCATCACATCGACTCTGAGCATGAGCTACGGTCCCCAGCGCTGCAAGGGAAATGCAGTCCTGACTGCAACCCTGCTCGCTTTCACTCTGCCAGAACACGTCAACGGGAAAGATGCTGTTGCTCTTGAGTTAAAATGCAGGGAGGAGTTGGCTGGAGTAGGGAAATGTAGGGGGAAGGGGAGGGAGGATTGTTAAAAGGCAATATCCAGGGTGAAAAACAAGCAGTGAAATAAACGTTAGCGGAAGACCCTGTAATGGGGCAGGTCAGAGCGGAGTCTTCATAATATGTAAGTGTCATTGTGATTACATCAGTATTTATTAGATGTATTTTAGTGCTGCCTTCAGTCAGAGATTGCGACCTCATTGGGGTAGGCATTGCACAAACACAGTAAAAAGGCCTGACCCTGAGAGCTTACAGGTTAGGCAATTAACCTGGACCTCTGCCCCCACCAAGTCACTGGAGCTTCACATGGAACAACGTAAGTTTGTAACAAGGGGCAAGGTAGGTTCGTGAGAAGCTGCAGCAGGGTGATGAGAGAGACAAAGGGCTGGATAATGGTAAAACAAGCCCATTTTTACATATTATTGTGACCTTAGACAAGGCATTTCACCCCTATATGCACCAGTTCCCCAAAGATACGTTCATATATTTCATAATAAAATATACAAATATCTGTTTTAATCATGAATAACAGTATTTACCAGGAGACACACATTCCTGATAATAGTAACAATAATGATCTTTCTAATGACCCATAAACACTCATCTTCCAAGCACAGCTAACCACACAACTAAATAAAATCTGCATGTGATGTCCCTGTGAGGTGCATACGTATAATTATCCCCATTTTACAGAGGGGGAAATTTGGGCATGGTGAGGTCCAAGGTCACAGGAGCCAGTGGCAGAGCTAAGGAGTTCCTTGTTCCCAAATGCTACACTGAACCCACAAGATCACGCCACCTTTTATTTGTGGCGGGCATGGAGAGGGGAGAGGTGTTTCTAGTGGAAGGAGAACGTCATTGTCTGCTGTGAAATCAGCAGAATTTAAACCTATTAAATCCATTTATTAAAGTTTAATTAGCATGAAATTAAATTCAACCCTTATTCAAAGAGCCCTAAATCATCAGTATTGGGCATTTTTACATGAGCTTAATTGAAAAATCCCTTGGAGCAATGCCCACCTATTCCCCTTGCACCACTCAGCATTTGCCTCTCAGCAATTGCAACAGGGACCCAGGGGTTCAGCTAACTTGATTTGCACACACACACTGGCCAGTTCCTCGCCTCCTGTCTATGCAACATACCCATCATCTGCTGGGACTGACTCACTATTGCACAGCCAGGGTAATCCTTCTGACTACAGCAGCAGTACATCACAGATGAACTAGGCCAACTGGGATCACCAGTGGAGCAGGAGAGAGAGAGAGAAAACTCTAATGCATGCTAAAGAAAGGCTAGAGAGAGAAAAACTTGGCAGGTACCCCACTGAGGGTCAGCCCTGAACGTTCCGACACATGTCCACCTAGGGTGACCAGATGTCCCGATTTTATAGGGACAGTCCCGATATTTGGGGATTTTTCATATATAGGCACCTATTACCCCCCATCCTCATCCCGATTTTTCACATTTGCTGTCTGGTCACCCTATGTCCACCACTGGCCATAAGAGAAGCTATTGGTGGATTTTGCCAAGACTTGTGCTAATTGAATGGTGACCTGGTTTTCTGAGACACTTACCTCTTTGATCCTCTGCAGGAGAGGCAGCAGCCAGTCTTTATTCACCTCACAGTGACTGTCTAGGAAGGTCAAGACTCCTGCCTGTGCCATGTCTGCCCCTCGGATTCGGGACCGGATCAAACCTGTTCAGATACACGCAAGCTCAGGTGCAGCACAGATTGCATGCGTCTCCGTGAAGGGGCTCAGTGGACTCCCCAGAAGCACATTCTACACACACAGAACCCTTGAGCCCCGACCCATCCTCCATCCCACATGTGCATACCTGGGGTTTGGTGTGAACAAGCCACCTTCCTCATTTTCCAAGGTCATTAAAGTAAATTAAGGGGCCATTCAGATTACTGATTTATGGCATTTACACCAATTCTTAATTCATGCAATTATATCTGCTGCCACTTTTCTGGGGGAAAAACAAAACTTAAAATGCTTCAGTAACCCCCACAGATACAATAATCTAATGCGAATTTAATTCAGCTTGGAATGTGTCTGTAACAGCAGTGACAAAGGAGAGGGGAATTTGAAGAAATATTTTATCACACCACCACCAACAACCACCCCCATCCATCCTCCGCCACAAGTGAGTGGGTCTCCTTAGTAAGTCTGTGGTTTCGGTATGTACATTCACTGGATCCACCAATGATGGTCCCACTTATATCCGTGGAAGCTGGGTGTAGGGACGGAGGACTGTCCGTAACTGTAGTGTCAATCCATGATTAGGTCTCTCTCTCTAATCCCTAAAATTCATCTTGACTTCCCACTGCTGGGTCCATCTACTGACCCACTGATGTCTTGCCCTCTGTGGCATCAAAGGTCATCGGCTCAGGATGCTTAGCAGAAACGTATCTTTTATCAAGGAGGGGGACACCTCAAGTGCTGGTCCCGAGGAGCAACAAGCCTGCTGTGTCCATTATAATGCACTTACCCCCACCTGGCTGTTGGCAGACGTAGGAGGTGGATATTTGTGTATGTGAGAAAGAGACAGGTAAATGCAGTGGGTATATCTAGCTGTGATACTATAGTTCACGGGGAACTATTCAGAAAAGCAGATTTAGGGTTGGATTGTTTGGTTAATTTTTGATCTCTAAAGATGAACATGAAGCCCTCCTTCCACCAGTTACATCTCTCCACTGTCTCTGTGTATGTGATATCTACCAGTCAAATGGCTCCTCCCTGCTCATTCCTCCAGCACACTGTCCATTTGCCAATTAGCAGCAGCATTAACTAAATGGATGGACCCTCCACAAATGGAAGGACCTGCACCTTGACCAAGGATAGCTGAGAGCACTAAATGGGGACACAAGAATGGAGGTGGTGCTGGAATAGTACCGTCGGTGGTAGTGGTGGTGGGACAAAAGGAGACAACAAGGAACTGAGGGACGTTGGGAAATAGAAGATCACAAAGGCAAGAAGCAGCATTGCAGGGACAGGCAGAAGGAGTCCATTGATAATTATGTTACAAGAACCTGGAGGAAAGGGAGTGAGACATACCCCAAGAGTCAGAGCAAGAGCAAGAGACAGACAGAAGGCCAAATCCTGGAACCTGGGGCAACCTGAGTGACTATGCAGTTTACTAGGGATATCCCTTGTGGACTGGAGAATGGAGGATCCCCCTAGACTGCAATCTACAACTTCTATGGCAGCTCCAGGCTCTGTCATCTAGCTAGGGGCCTACCATCTCCATCACACCCTTGCCCCAGCTGCCTACAGGCGGTGTGCAAAGAGCCTCGATGGAGTATAACTCTGTGGTGTACAAGTGGATGTGACCCGTTTGGGCTGGGTTCCCAAATCATGACTCCCTACATACCAGCATCTACAGCAGAACCCATTTCCACTGGGTCAGGGCACTCTGATGCCATGGAGGAGCATGTCTGTATGTGGAGTGCATGTGGTGGGGTGTCACAGTTTGGCTGGGAGAAAGACAGACAGAAATCCAGATACAGATATAGAGAGAGGGCCAGATTGTGACTCACTTAGACCAGTGTCAATGCAGAGAAATTCTCTAAAATCAAAGAGGCCACTCAAGATTCACCCCAGTCTAACATAGCAAATCCAGCCAAGTGGGAGAATACTCAGATAAACCTCCTCTACTCCCCATCCTCCCTATCTCCCCACTCCACAAAATCTCTATAGCTCATGCCTTTGGTTTGCCACTAAAAACATTCTTTGATTTTTTTTATTTTTTTTTAAATACTGTAAAGCGGCATTAGAAAATAGCCATTTAGATTCTGGGGCTGGATGGCAAAGTGTACCCGGAGGTCGCCAGCAATAGCCCCCCAAGGCATACGTTCATCCTCCTTACAGAGCTTCTTAATCTTTAAAATATAATTAATTTACATTTTTTTTTAAATTCCCACGGAGGCAGCAGGAGCTGATCTCGTCTGTTTCATTAGAACAAACAGCTTTAAAAAGAAGTCCCCGGGCTTTGTTTTGCCTGTTCTAATTTTCTGGCTAATAAGCTGCAGCTGAGCCTCATTGGATATCTTAATAGGTCCAATCTCTTTGAGTGGGGGGGGGGGGAGAATCCATTTTGATTCCTGGCCCTTCTGAACATCTCTTTTTATTAGTGCTCTTGCCCGTCGGAGCCAAGAGTCACTGATATTTGCAGACCTCCCTGTGATCACATCACCCCGACACAAGTCACTCCTGCCAACTCAACTGGGCATCCAACTCTCTTCCCACCTCCAAGAACTTCCTTCTCTCTCGCTACCCACCTGCTTCCTCACCAACAGGATCTTACCTTCTCGTTGCCTGTTGCGCAAGCATTTCACCTTGGGTAACTTGCCCAGTAAACGGCAGTCATCAGCTTTGGAAACACAAACAGAGGCACAGAACACATCAGTGTTGAAGGTATAACTTTCAGCAGACGTGGGCCTCACAGGATAATTAAAAGAGCAGGAAGGATTATTTTTTTCATGGGTGGCACCTCAGATAGAAATTGGGCTTGATTTTAATCACACACCTGAGTAAATCACGAGTGACTCTGCTGAAGTAAATGGGCGAGCTACCTAGCTGGCGTAAATCAGTCCATTTATTTCAATGGAGTTAGATGGATTTACAAGGGCTGAGGATATGGTCCAATAGAATTACAATGTAAAATCAGTGGGCAAGGAGAATCAGGGCTTAGGTTGGATTCTGACCTCATTTACACTAGTGTAAATCTAGATAACCAGCCACATGAGTAAACCTGAAGAAGAGCTTTGTGTAACTCAAACGCTTGTCTCTTTCACCAACAGAAATTGGTCTGATAAAAGATATTACCTCACCCCCATTGTCTCTGTTCCCTCATGAGGCAAGAAAACCCTTGGGTGGCCTAAAGGGCATGGCGAAGGTGAAAGGAAGGGATGAATGGAGCATTACTGCACTCTGACAATCCCAGCTGTAGAATGGCTACTTGGGGCCTGTTGCAGCTGGGTGCAATGTAGAGCAGCCCTGAGGTTGCTCTAAGTTAGGCAGGCACCAAAGTGACATCTGATACCTAAAGGACTAAAGGGAATGCAAAGGTGACTGACAGCCACCTTTACTTCCTCTCTCCGTCTTGTCCCATGTGGAGCTCTGATGCAGATGAAGATCTAGCCCAACAACTTTCTGCTTTTAGGAAGTTAAGTGCCTTATATTTTTTAGCCAAATAACTGTCATTTGTTTATTCTATCCTTCAAACATCATACCTATTCTCATCTCTTCCAGCAGACTGAAAAGCTCCAGGCCTGGTTCGTATCTCAGTCACAATAGTTTCACATCAGTGTAACTCCATTGATTTCAGTGTAGTTGCTCTTGATATAGAATCTGATCCAAAACTCACTGAATTCAACAGAAGTCTTTCCAGTGACGTCAGTGGGCTTTGGATCAGGCTCTTATGCCAATGTGAGATCAGAATCAGACTCTTTGTGCTAAATATGCACTTCAACTAGCCCTATTTATAGCCTTTGAGTGTTGGCAGGTAGAGAGTAAATTGCTTGGAAAATGGGTATAAGTGTATTTTACATCCTCCTTTTAGTTGCTTTTCTGCTACACCTTGCAGCCCCTTGGTGTGCAAGTTAAAGTGATGCAATGAGCATTCATTGTACCAATTAAACCTGTTCTCTTATTCACTTCACTCTACAGCCATGATTCTCCACTCAGTCACACCAGTGTAACACCACTGGGCCTGATCCTCAGCTGGGGTCAATCAGAGTAATTCCACTAAAGTCAATGGAGCTATGCCTATTTACACCAGCTGAGATCTGGCCCACATCCTTCAACAGAGTGGCCCTGTGTAAAATGGGTGTAATGGAGGAAGAATCAAGTCCCATGTGTAATTTATAGCATCATTCCATGACACAGCTGTAGCTGGCTCACTATGCTACAAATGGTCACTAAATAGATCTGAGTCTCTCTCCCTTACACCAGTGAAAATCAGGAGTTATTCCTTTGAAGTGAGATTCTCCTCTCAGGTACAATGGTGCAAATCCAGAATAGCTCCACTTAAATCAAAAGGTGTCCTGGACTTACAGCAGTGTAACTGAGAATTAGATCCAGCACAGTAGAACACCACAAGTATAAAACTGGTGTGGGATCAGAATAAGGCCTGCTGTGAACAGAAATGATATTTTGGTTTCAATTAAAACAGATCCTCTCTTTTGGAATTTGAAATTCTCATGCAGCATTTGCAACCCCACCCTTTGTAGAAAGGGAAGTGTGAACTGTGGTTCAAAATCTTTTTTTAAAAATAAAATTTCCTTCCTAACAACACCTTAGATTATTAAAACTAGTAGACTCTCACACAGTTGTATTGATTTTGTACTTACATACTTTTCACGCATGGAAAATGAAAACAGACCAGTCAGTTTTACTTCTGATTTTAGACAGCGACTTTCAGAGTCTCATGCACCAGTATCGTGTGGCAACATATGGGCTGCAAACTGAAGCTGGATGGGAATTTTGCGAAGAAAGGTTTGGGGCTTGGAAAATGCTGATTCTTCAAAACCAAAACGTTTCAGGGGAAAGGGTCACTTATGATAAATTTCCTGTTTCAAAATTTAAAAAAAAAAAATTTTTTTTGAAATTGTTCACACATCCTGCTTGGAATTGTTTTTTGAAAGCTCAAAAATTTTCACAGGCTGGAAAAATGGATTTCCCATCCTCTTTTACTGCAAACTCTGCATGGCAAAGTTTATTTGTTTAAATTAGAGCTTTTTTAAGCCAAAGACAACTTGCGGATGTGGCTCTACTGGCCATTGGGTTTTCTCAGAGCTTCCTAGTACACAGCCTAAATTTTAGCCAGATTTTCAACCAATGCCCTGTAGTGAATGGAAACCAGAAAGTGAAACTGACTATAAACAGAAAATGAAGCTGACCAGCCTCGTTATACTGTCTATCCTGAGTTAATGCCTAAAAATTAAACAGACAGCATAAACAGGCAAATGAGATATACAAAGTTCTTCCAGCTTAAAGAATCTGTCTCTAGATCCATGCCCACCCCCACACCCTCGAATCCCAAGCTCATTGCAAAGGGGACTATATGGGAAAGATAATACAGCTCCCACGTACTGCCACCACCCAACATAGGGCTGTGTACTCCCCATCCCTTTGCTTATTCTGTCATCCCAACCCAGCACAGCGCCCTTGTGTGCAGTCTGTCTCCTGGTGGTTAAGATATGGAGAGTCACTTACGGTCATCGCTGAAGTCATCCACCAATATGATTTCGTGGACCAGGTGCACAGGGGTGCGGTTTAAAACACTGAGGAATGAAAAGAGAAAGTCCATGATAGCACCTGAGCAGCTAAACAAGTTAGGAGATGGGGAAAGGTGGGAGCTGACCTTTGACAGGAACCAAAAAATAGGCCAGGTTTCCAGTACAAAGGTAGATAATGGACGTCCCCGTGAAGCAATGCACAGGAAATCAGTCCCCACATATCAGATACCTGAAGTCACATCTACTTATTCTAAAGAACGCAGAGTTCCTATTCCCCTCTCTGGCCCAGCCATGCAAAGCCTGGAAGCGATTTGCCATTAACCTCAATAGGAACGGGGGAAATGTATGTTTAACAACATGCATATTGCAAGCTAAGTTACACATGGGGCTGTACAACCTCTTAAAATCCCTTCCCCTTCCCTAGAATGAATGTTAGGTTACTGGCAATGGGAACAACACAAAGCAAAATTACCTGTCAAAAACCCATCTTTTCAAACCTCACAGGCATGGAAGGAAAAGTCCTCTTTTTACTGTGAGCTGATTGTGTTTCAAAGGCTGCAGAGAAGATAACAGCGGGTTTGTTTAATAAAAGAAAAGAAGCTAGAGGTGATAGTTTAAACTCCCCTCCAGGAGTATAGTTATTGTGAAATGGGAATGAAAGCTACAATCTATTCTTAATTATACCATCTACATGTTCTGTCATTAGAAATGCAGGGCCTAATTCTCGCCTCGCTTACAATAGTATAAATCAGTGAAATCAATGGAATTATACTAGTGTAAAAACCTGCCCATAGGAAAGGAGTCAGGCTTACTTTTTGAAGAGGCACTGGCACTGATGGATTGATTGTTCGTACAGAACAGGGGTAAGCCAATTATTTTTTGTCAAGGTTCAAATTTCTTGGTCAAGGTATAGTTAAAGTCCAGACTCTAGAGAAAATAATAACAAAAAACCCAATCATAATATGTAAATAAAAAGATTTTGGGGTCCGTTGGATATTGAAGGTAGGTTACAGTCCTTAACACACAGGCTTTCCCTTTAAGCCTGGGACCAGTCTCCTCAGTTCAGGTCTTTGTCTTTCCAGCATTCTTGTTGCTTCCAGTGTAGGTGGGGGAGGAGAAAGGTAAAAGCACGATGCCACTGTCCCTTATTTTATACTCTTTGTCCATGTCCCTGGAAAGACGCTAGCCCAGGCATGCCTGGAATGCCTTGCTGAGTCACAGGGCTGAGCAATCCCCATTGTGTGGTCCTTCTCTTACAGAATTGTAAATCCCTTTGTTCACAACTCCCCTGTGCATTAATGGTCATTCAATCCTTTGGATCACCTCCTTTGTTGTCAGTGGAGAACTAGCAATGGACGATTCCCAAACTTATAACATATTTCAGTAACAACCATGCAGCAAAATCCCATAACTTCACACACACTAATGATATGCATATTTTGATATATGTTTCCTATGTTAACTTATATGGCAAGCTTTGTATGAAATACATCATAGTTACATGACGGGGTGAATACAGGTTCCAGGGTGCTGCTTTGAAGTACAGAGTGCCACAGTAGGCTTGGCAGAATTTACTTTTTTTATTTTGAGAGGATAAAATGGATGTTTATTTGTAAGCATCTTTTTAGATTATCAGTTTAAATTTTCAGTTATGCAAAATTACGGGTTTTAAGCATTTTTAATTTGTACCTATTTAAATTTTCACAGTTGTGGGACATTACTGGAAGGCTTAGACAATAATTATTAAACAACAGTAGATACTGAGATTCAAAAAGTTCAGGCTTTATAACCATTAAAACACAAATTGTCAACATCACATGTCAACATATGCAAAGTAAATATCCTTAAATCAAAGTGTAATAAGTTCTCAAGCAGCGTTTTCTTCCTTTGCCTATTTGTAGATTTCAATTATCGATGGAAATATTTTTTCTGTCGGTCTGTTTGTGTATGGTGAAATTGACAATGAGATAAATATCAGGCCCACTGTATTCATTACAATCTCCCTCTCACACACCACTCCCTTTATTTCACACTCCCTATAATTTCTTTACTCTCTGTCCCTTTCTGCTCTGCTCCTATCTTGTCTGTTACACTTTGCTGCAGTCTCTCCTACCTGATAACTGTCCAAGCTGAACGTTCAAACCTACAGTGTTCAAGTGGGTTCAGAATAAGTTCACCCCCTCCTAGGTAGCACAACATTGTATGAGGAAGTGATGCCTTACCCCACCTTGTCCTTTATGGAGGGTCTGATACTGCGGGGTGCTGAGTACCCTCAACTCTCATTGAGATCAATGGGAGCTGGGGGTACTCAACCCTGCACAGGATCAGGCATTTCAACATGGCTGTCCCGGGGGGGGGGGCAAGTGGGGCAATTTGCTCCAGGCCCCCACAAGAAATATAGTATTCTATAGTACTGCAACTTTTTTTTTTTATGAAAGGGGCCTCCAAAATTGCTTTGCCCCAGGCCCCCTGAATCCTCTGGGCAGCCCTGCCTTTGAATTGCACATAGTGAGCTAAATTCTGCAATTTCTGACACTAACTCCACTGAAAGCACCATGGGTATAAAACCAGAGTAACTCCACTGGTTTCAAGGGAGCTAGTCTGGATATATACCAGTGAATGTGAGAGCAGAGCTGGTCTCAATCCTTGTACGGCCAGGTCTTTGCCTGGTGTAAACCAGTGTAGCTGCACTGACTTCAGTGGAAGGATGCCAGTTTGCACAAGCTAAGGACTGAGCCTGTAAATGCGACATTTGAGTGACACTAAAGCCTTGATCGCAGCCCTGGTGCACAGTAAGGTTATCTGGGGAACATTCCCACCCACTCTGTTGCACTAGCTCCTCCAGGGACAGCAAAGGTGAGAGCTGCACTAATGCGGACAAGGCCCCCAGGGCTGCTGTCCTTTTTAATACCAGGGGGTTAGACAACACAGCCGTTTCAAAAGCCCGCCGCCAACACGGCCACAGAGCATTAGCAAAAATGTCTGGCCACCCCTGCTCCCTCCAGACTTTGCATGCAGCCATTTCCACGTTCTCTTCCCGCCTAAGTATCTTTTTTTAAAAATTATTATTATTAATAGGCTTGTCATAAAAATACTGAAAAAGCCCAAACGCAGGAGCTGAGTTCAGCAAATTACTGCAGCTGAGCATCAGTACAGAGAGACAGGAGAGCAACAGCACACTGGGTGGAATAGTTAATGGGCGCTGATCACCTAGAAACCAGACTTCGGGGAATCAGCAGGAAAAGAAGAATTGTAAAAGAGTCAGCAAAATAAACAAATAGACAACTGAGCATGGGGTGGGGAGGAAAATAGTGCAGCACAGGGCTGCCTAACCTGGTAGGAGGGAAACATGAGTGGAGCTAGTTCTGCTTTTACTTACACCAGCAAAACATGGGAGTCACTTGACTGAAGTCAACGGAGTGGGTTGTATTCTCAGATCTGCCCCTTACTATCACTCCACCTGGGAACTGGCTGTAAGCCACCAGCAGAAAATTCCCCACCGTGGCTAGAGGGAGGATGGCCCAGTGCTTAGAGCTCTAGCCGGAGACCTGGGTTCAAGTCCCTTCTTTGACACAGACTCCTGTGTGATCTTGCACAAATCACTTGACCTCTCTGTGCCTCAGATCTCCCTGCGTTAAAATGGGGACACCGCACTGCCCTACCTCATGGGGGTGTTGTGAGGTTCAATACGTTAAAGATTGTGAAGTGCTCAGATGCTACGGTAACTAGTAGTAGCCTTAAGCCTGGTGTGCTCTCCCTTCCACAAGTAGGGAGCACGTTGTGGGCAGCAGGGGCTAGGGAGGGGCGGCGCGCCACATGAGTCTGGCTAACCTCCATTGGAGTAGGGTCCATTAAGGGCCCTGCATCAGTGCTAAAAATTAAAAGCAGCCTGGAAGCTGCTCTAAGTGTTGGCTGCAGCTGGTCCTCAGTGTTAGGGAGACAGAACAGGGGAGAATCAGGCCCAATGGAGTTACACTGAAGTAAAACTGGAGGACAGCAGAAGAAAGTTAGGCCTGAATCCCTGGTCACTGACACCAGTTTTTGCCCAGCGTGACTCTGTGGATGTCAAGGGAATTACCTTTTATCCTGAGGGAAGTGGGAGCAGATTCCAAGGAACCAAACTGAGTGGAAATAAAGAGAGACTAGGGGCCAGATTGTGTCCTGCTCTGGTGCTGGAGGAGGAAAGAGATACGGGCAAGAAGCATCCCCACCACAGGCTGGCCTATGCAAGAGCACTCTGCGGTAGCATCTAACGCAAGAAGGGACTGCTTAGCCCTTGCGCCGTCTGTGAAACAAATGACTCAGAAAGGGGAGAGGGGAGGTGGGGCCATGAGCCCATCCCCATCTCCTCCACACCAGCCCATGGAGAGAGGCCAGCACCTTGAAGAACATAATCAGTCTATGCCATGTTAATGGGTGAAGATGATCAGTGTAACCTCTGTCCCCAACCTACACCTCCATGTGCAACCAATCAGCCCTGGCAGTGGCATAGCCAGGCTCTAACATCAGGGGGAGTGAACATATAAAAGAAGGCACCACCCAACATATCAAATTACTAATTACATACTTTTACATTTGTTATACATATTTATTTGTACTTAAAATAAAAACACAAGAATGATCCAGCCACGGAAGGGTTTGCACAGCCGGTATTTCACAGGAGAACTTCAGATTATACTTAGATATACTTTAGATCCAGTATAGTACTGATATACTTTAGATTCAGAATACAGTAGTCTGTAATTGTCACCCTTTGCCCCCAGCAGAGCAGCGACTCGGCTACGGCAGAGTCATTCCCCAGGCTGCTGCTGCTCGCAGAGAAAAGACGCCGCTGAAGAGAGACCATCAAAAAAAAAAATCCCCCCTTCCCCTCCTTTTCCTTCCTTCTCTACCTCCTCCACCGGTACTAGCTGGGCTTCAGAGTCACCAGGAGCTCTGCCCACCAGATTGTGGCTTTTGTGCTGTTCTGTCAAGGTCTCCTTGGATGTCCTGATGTGAGAAAACTGAAAGCTTGGAAGCCATGTTAACTTCCAAGTGACAGGTGCCTACTGTAGTGCTGTATGCTTGGTTTCCAGCCAATGGTTTCCTTATTTCTTGGTGGCATATTAATTATTATTAATAACAAATCCAGTAGAGCCTAGAAGCCTCACGTGAAGTCAGGGCCCCACAGTGCTAGAAGCTGTACATACAGAGTACAAAGAGTTTACAGAGGGTGGACAAAAGGAAGTATCCCCATGATTTAGGGTATGTTTACACTGGAAAAGGGAGGTGTAATTTCCAGCTTGTGTAGACACACCCGTGCTAGCGCTGATCAGGCTAGTGTGCTAAAAATAGAAATGGAGCCACAGTGGTGCTAGCCATCTTGAGTGTGATCCCACCTGAGACCTTTGACAGGCACTCAGGTGACTAGACCCTCCTGGTGCTCATGCCGTTACACTTCTATTTTTAGCACTGTAATTTGATCCAAGCTAGCACCAGTATGTCTCGTCCAACTGGGCATGACGCCTCCAGCTCCAATGTAAATGTACCTATAGATGGAGAACAGAGGCACAGTCAGACTAAGTGACTTGCTCAAAGTCACCCAGGGAGTCACTGTCAGACCTGGGAACTGAATGCATGTCTCCTGCTTCCATACAGTTGGATTGCCACTTCATCTGTAGGTCTCAGGACAGTAATAGGCTGATTAGGCCTCAGCTGGAGTATTGTGTCCAGTTCTGGGCATCACATTTCAGGAAAGATGTGGACAAATGGGAGAAAGTCCAGAGAAGAGCAACAAAAATGATTCAAGATCTAGAAAACATGACCTGTGAGGGAAGATTGAAAAAATTGGGCTCGTTTAGTCTGGAAAAGAGAAGACAGAGGGGACATGATAACATTTTTCAAGTACATAAATGGTTGTTACAAGGAGAGAGAAAAATTGTTTTTAACCTCTGAGGATAGGACAAGAAGCAATGGGCTTAAATTGCAGCAAGTGAAGTTTAGGTTGGATATTAGGAAAAACTTCCTAACTGTCAGGGTGGTTAAGCACTGGAATAAATTGCCTTGAAAGGCTGTGGAATCACCGTCACTGGAGATTTTTAATAAAGATTAGACAAACACCTGTCAGGGATAGTCTAGGTAATACTTAGTCCTGCCACAAGTGCAGGGGACTGGACTAGAAGACCTCCTGAGGTCCCTTCCAGTCCTATGATTCTACTGTTGTAAATGACCTGTGTCCCATGAGCATGAGCCATTAAAGAGCTGCATGTTAATGTAGTGCATTGTGATGGTGTCACATAATGACTGTGCCCCAGGACACACAATAGTGTCCTGCAGTGAGGCATCATCACAACTAAAGATGCAAACAATGCAACACAGTATCATGGTGCCCTGGCTATATGCCAGCAGGATACCAGTACTTGCCATTGATGCACTTCATGCGTTGTGCTTTACAGAATACGTCCGTACAGATAGAGAGACCATTTATCCTACCCTGAAATACAGCTGCTTCTGGGGTGGAACTTGGCAGCCAATTTGCACCACAATGGTGTGACAGAGGTGATAAAGTGAAAAAAATGTCTCCTCCTGTCACAACTGCAGGGGCAAGATGAGTCAGCAGGATGCAATCACCCATGCTGTCCAGGACAGGAGGGTTAAGCAGTGAGGAAATGGACGCTTTAGTGATCACACATGGTCAGAACATTGGTTTTAAGCTTCCTCTGAGAGATGGCATCACAGTGTCCCCTGAGCATCGTGCTTCAGCGCTGGTTCAATACTGACTCTGAGGGAAGGTCTCGGCCTCCTGCATCACCAGCCCAGGAGCGAGAGCTCACCTAGGATGGCTCAGAAGGTGTTTGCCTTCCCTGCCGCGTGGACGCCTTGCTCTGCATGGGGTTGCTGGGGGCCAACAGGGCTGCTGCTCCTCAGCCCCCGTTCCCCCTGCTGCGCTGGGGGGCTGCGCTGCCACCCCTTCCCCTCTCAGCAGACCTCACCCCTGCCTGGGCGGCATGTGCCAAGCGGGGCTCGGTTTAGCGAACCGGGCAGCTGCAGACGGGCGGGAGCCTCCTCCTCCTCATCACCGGAGAGCCAGGCAACCAGCTGCCGCCGCCTGCAGCCCCAGAGCGAGCGAGCCGGGCTGGAGATGCAGGAGAGCAGTCCGGAGCCAAGAGCAAGCCGGCGGCCACACTCAAAACCCAGCTCCAGACTCCAAGTCCGGAGCCCAGTGCTGGCTGTGTGGAAAGGTGCAGCTTTTGGAAAATGTGCAGCCGCTCCCCTTGCTCCCCCCTAGCTACGCTACTGAGCCCTAGAAAATATTATAACACAGTTCCCCCAAGTACTGCCTCCTACACCAGCTAACTCAGTGCCCACTGCTCAGTGAGGAGGGAGAAACAGTAACAGGAAACTTGGAAATGGCAGAGATGCTTAATGACTTCTTTGTTTCAGTCTTCACTGAGAAGTCTGAAGGAATGTCTAACAAAGTGAATGCTTATGGGAAGGGGGTAGGTTTAGAAGATAAAATAAAAAAAGAGCAAGTTAAAAATCACTTAGAAAAGTTAGATGCCTGCAAGTCACCAGGGCCTGATGAAATGCATCCTAGAATACTCAAGGAGTTAATAGAGGAGGTATCTGAGCCTCTAGCTATTATATTTGGAAAGTCATGGGAGACGGGAGAGATTCCAGAAGACTGGAAAAGGGCAAATATAGTGCCCATCTATAAAAAGGGAAATAAAAACAACCCAGGAAATTACAGACCAGTTGGTTTAACTTCTGTGCCAGGGAAGATAATGGAGCAAGTAATTAAAGAAATCATCTGCAAACACTTGGAAGGTGGTAAGGTGATAGGGAATAGCCAGCATGGATTTGTAAAGAACAAATCATGTCAAACCAATCTGATAGCTTTCTTTGATAGGATAACGAGTCTTGTGGATAAGGAAGAAGCAGTGGATGTGGTAGACCTAGACTTTAGTAAGGCATTTGATACGGTCTCGCATGATATCCTTATCGATAAACTAGGCAAATATAATTTAGATGGGGCTACTATAAGGTGGGTGCATAACTGGCTGGATAACCATACTCAGAGAGTAGTTATTAATGGCTCCCAATCCTGCTGGAAAGGTATAACAAGTGGGGTTCCGCAGGGTGCTGTTTTGGGACCAGCTCTGTTCAATATCTTCATCAATGACTTAGATGTTGGCATAGAAAGTACGCTTATTAAGTTTGCAGACGATACCAAACTGGGAGGGATTGCAACTGCTTTGGAGGACAGGGTCAAAATTCAAAATGATCTGGACAAATTGGAGAAATGGTGTGAGATAAACCAGATAAAGTTCAATAAAGACAAATGCAAAGTGCTCCACTTAGGAAGGAACAATCAGTTTCACACATAAAGAATGGAAAGAGACTGTCTAGGAAGGAGTATGGCAGAAAGATATCTAGGGGTCATAGTGGACCACAAACTAAATATGAGTCAACAGTGTGATACCGTTGCAAAAAAAGCAAACGTGATTCTGGGATGCATTAACAGATGTGTTGTAAACAAGACACTAGAAGTCATTCTTCCGCTCTACTCTGCGCTGGTTAGGCCTCAACTGGAGTATTGTGTCCAGTTCTGGGCTCCGCATTTCAAGAAAGATGTGGAGAAATTGGAGAGGGTCCAGAGAAGAGCAACAAGAATGATTAAAGGTCTTGAGAACATGACCTATGAAGGAAGGCTGAAAGAATTAGGTTTATTTAGTTTGGAAAAGAGAAGACTGAGAGGGGACATGATAGCAGTTTTCAGGTATCTAAAAGGGTGTCATCAGGAGGAGGGAGAAAACTTGCTCACCTTAGCCTCTATTGATAGAACAAGAAGCAATGGGCTTAAACTGCAGCAAGGGAGATTTAGGTTGGACATTGGGAAAAAGTTCCTAACTGTCAGGGTAGTTAAACACTGGAATAAATTGCCTAGGGAGGTTGTGGAATCTCCATCTCTGGAGATATTTAAGAGTAGGTTAGATAAATGTCTATCAGGGATGGTCTAGACAGTATTTGGTCCTGCCATGAGGGCAGGGGACTGGACTCGATGACCTCTCGAGGTCCCTTCGAGTCCTAGAGTCTATGAATCTATGAATCCATAACCCTAAGACAATGACAAGCAGCAAGCAAATCAAATCAAATTGATTATTACACTGAACATACGTAGCATAACCAAAAGCCATGGGATGCTCTCAGGACTGGTGATGTTTTCATGCCCAGTTGTTTTGGGAGGAGATTGTACCAGACCATGGAACTCTACAGGATTATTACATCACATCATACAGGTATGGGCACCACAGATGGAAACAGTAACGTTAGAGGGAGTTTTTCAACAAAACTTTTTTTTTTTCTGGAAAATACCAATTGGTCAAGGCCAAAGCTTGTCACTGGAAAAGGTCAGTTTAGACAAATTTCCCCAACTTGAAAAAAAAAAAAAAAAGCGACCAAGAAATTTTCAGGTCTCCTTGACATTTTTTAAATGAAAAAAATCCCGTTTTTCAACTTTCCATTTCACTTTCCAACTAATTTTAATTTTTCATTTAAGAAAAAAGTTAAATAAAAAAAGGGCAAAATCAAAACAAAATGTTTCAAAATTATCGAAACAAAAACCATTTTGATTGGCCTGAAGTTTTTTTCTTCACGTTTTCACAAACATTTTTGAGACTTCGACATTTTTCCCTGGTTTGGAATGGGAAGTTTCTTCCAAATCTCCAAAAATGTCCATAGGCAAGGAAATCCTTTCCCCCCCTAGCTTTAGCTTGACCACCATGAATGCAATCTGAAGAACCATGAGTGTCAGGCTTCCAAAAAAGACACCTGACTTTTAAGCCTGCATTACAATGATCAGGATTTCACCACCCATTTGGCAGTGATTTGCTCTGTGTATTTTTTGAATGGGTGGGTGGTGGCAGTTGCACTGAGTCATACATGAACATGATACATGCCCCGAATGACACTGCTTGCTACACTCAAAGCAGATCACATTAAACTATGAAGATTTTATGTATATATTTTCAGCCATCATTGAAATGCAGCAGCTGTTCTGCAACAGCATCACTATGCATCTGTTCAGGACAGTGCAGGAAGAAAACATTATCCCACTGAAAGCACCTGGGGAACCTTAGAGAAGCACTATGCAGGCTGGCCAGAACGAGTCTACTCTTGCCAAATGTGTCCTAATATCACCTTATTTTTTACCTCTTTATGAAAGACAGCACTTTCCAGCAGCACCGCATCCCCCTTGCACCCATCCACAGCACTATAACTTAGCTAAAGACCTACATCACAGCTACAGGCCTGATTCGCCATTCGCCTGCACAAGTGTACCAGTAAATCAGGAGAAATTCCTGAAAGTCAGTAGAGCTACACTGGTCTAAACCCACTGTGTGTGATGAATCAGAATCATATGCCTACAGGCCCTAAATGTTATAGCTTTGGAGTTCCTGGCTGCACTGCTAAAAACCTGCCCAATAACAACCATCTGCCAGTGGTATAAAGAGTTGTGCAACAAAGGCTGAATGTAATAGAAGAGTAAGTTACTTCCCCAAGAAGCTGAGAGAAAATGCATTCACTTCCCAGCAAGGTCAAATTCACTATTCCTGACAGACATTTGCAACCTGAGTTGTATTAATCGGACAATAAGTTACCAAGTCCACTGAAAACACAGCAGATTATACACTCCCCCAGTGTGACAGTTTGCAGGAACAACTGGAAACAGAAACACTGAACACGTTAGCTTTTCGGTGTCACAGGGATTTCATCAGATATTCTATAAGGCACTCTTAAAAACTGAAAGCCAGCTTTTCTATTACCCAGATCCTCACTCGGCTTGCTTGCTTTTTTTTGGTTCTTTTTCCTTTTGCTTTTTACACGTAAAAGCACTTGGTGATTTGCCTCTCTTTGAAGTACCTCTTCTTTATAAACACTTTTCTTTCTGAAATCAAATACAGGCAAATATACTGCAATGAAAACAATCAAGACAAACCAAAGTATTTTGGGTCAAATCCCAAGGTCTTTACTCATTCCTACCACACAAAAACACTCATTGCCATCAAAGGGAATGATCTCAGGATTTATCCTAGTGAATTCTCCTAGTTATCGAATAAGGGCTAGGTTATTTTCTGTTACTTTGAATTGACACCAATGTAGTTTCCTTGGGTTTAATCAAGATTATGCTGGTGTAACCAAGCAGAATTTGACCCTATCTTTTCATCGTAGGTTCCATCTTTCTTTGTCACTTGCATTTTCCAGGGATTCTCTTCATTATGCCCATGACAGAGTAAGCCAGGGGTTCGCAACCTTTCAGAAGTGGGGTGCCGAGTCTTCATTTATTCACTCTAATTTAAGGTTTCGCGTGTCAGTAATACATTTTAACGTTTTTAGAAGGTCTCTTTCTAGAAGTCTATAATATTTAACTAAACTATTGTTGTATTTAAAGTAAATAAGGGTTTTAAAATGTTTAAGAAACTTCATTTAAAATTAAATTAAAATGCAGAGCCCCCCGGACCGGTGGCCAGGACCTGGGCAGTGAGAGTGCCACTGAAAATTAGCTCGTGTGCCACCTTTGGCACGCGTGCCATAGGTTGCCTACCCCTGGAGTAAGTGTTTGTAGAATTAGGTCTGAAATGCCACCTGTATATAATTATCAGTGCAAAATTAACACTGAGGCAGGCAAAATGTGGATGCAGACAAGAGAGGCCAGTATTTGCAGACCTGAGCCTACATCTTTTGCTGGTGTGTACTTTTGTCACCCCTTAATACTTGCTGGTTTATAAAAATGACTTCGGACCTTAATTTGTTTGTATTTACGAACCCTTAATTCTCTCCATGGCAACATAATGGGGCCTGTTGGAAAAGAACCCAACAACATCACAAAGCGTCGGAGAGGCTGGAGGTCATGGTTATTGAAATCAGACAGAGCAAAAGAGGAGACACAGTGCCCATTAAAATAAACTGCTCCAACAATCCAATCTGACTAATTATGTAGGAGATGGAGAGAGATATTACACCAAGAATAACCATAATGAGCTTAGATTACACTGCAGCTTCCGCATTTTATTCTCTCCAATACCCACCAGCTTTTTGTAATTCAAGAGTTCTCTTATGTTAACATCAAAAGGTAAAAGCGCATGCAGAGCTGTATATTTACTCACTGTGAGAGACAATTAGCAAATTTATAAAAATGGGCAGGGTTGGGGGGTGGGGAGAAGAGAGAGGAAAAAAATAGCCAGCACGAAGTGCTAATTATACAGTTTCAGTGTAACACCTGGCTTGTTTTAATTAGAGCCATTTGAGCTATGGCACAGCCTCTATATAGGACAGACATACTGCCTGGGGATTGGATGCATGGCTTCACCACTCAGTTTTCTCAGCAACTGTAGAGTACACACCAGATTACATGGAGAGGGGAGGTTGCAAGGCGTTAACTGCCCAGACAGGGCCTGCTTCTACTTGTGGGTATTGGAAAATTAAATACATGACAGTCTACCCACTAATTAATTATCTAAATATTTGATCTGGGATGTGCAGTGCCCATATCAAGATTTTTGCCCAAGGGTGTTTTTTGGGTTGTCAATAAGAGGTAAATAATTAAGCCTCCAGAATCCAACTCTGTAGACTCAGACTGCAGATTTAAAGAATAAATAACGACCACACAGTGGAGTAAAACTGCACATCTCCCAACACAAGGAGCCTATGTTTGGAAAGCATTCTTAACAGCATGCCACATCGGAGCTTAAAGGCTAAGGTGGAACAGTTGTAAAATCATTGAAAATCTGGCTTTGGAAATGAAAAAAGAGAGCAAGATGGAACCTAAGCATTTAAATACAAGAGAAGGAGCTGTGCTATGCAGTGAGAAGAGACAGAGTCTAAGCCAGATGTTAGCAGTAGGAGGGATTAGATCCTCGGAAAAAGGTAAGATCCCACGTACCACGATTAGGACCTATGTTACAGCATCATTAAAACTCTAATCAGACTGACGCTATACATGGGACTGAGCTCTGCCCTGATTTGGTTACATCCTTGGATGTTAACAGAGTGATAGAGTTCAGTGCCAAACCATCAGCTGGTATAAGCGTATCTCCACTGAAGTCAGTGGAACCGCATCAGTTTACACCACTTGTTTAAGATCATTTGGCTCACTCTTGGTCCACCTTGGTTAGCTGTCTCTCATTCAGGTCCTTCCACAGAAGTATGAGGTGCTGGTTTCCCTTGTCATCTTAGAATCCTGTGGCACCTTATAGACTAACAGACGATTTGGAGCATGAGCTTTCGTGGGTGAATACCCACTTCTTCAGATGCATGTGGTGGAAATTTCCAGGGGCAGTATATATATGCTAGCAAGCAAGCTAGAGATAACGAGGTCAGTTCAATCAGGGAGGATGAGGCCCTGTTCTAGCAGTTGAGGTGTGAAAACCAAGAGAGGAGAAACTGGTTCTGTAGTTGGCAAGCCATTCACAGTCTTTGTTCAATCCTGAGCTGATGGTGTCAAATTTGCAGATGAACTGAAGCTCGGCAGTTTCTCTTTGAAGTCTGGTCCTGAAGTTTTTTTGCTGCAGGATGGCCACCTTAAGGTCTGCAATAGTGTGGCCAGGGAGGTTGAAGTGCTCCCCTACAGGTTTTTGTATATTGCCATTCCTAATGTCTGATTTGTGTCCATTTATCCTTTTCCGTAGAGACTGTCCAGTTTGGCCAATGTACATAGCAGAGGGGCATTGCTGGCATATAATGGCGTATATTACATTGGTGGATGTGCAGGTGAATGAACCAGTGATGGTGTGGCTGATCTGGTTAGGTCCTGTGATGGTGTCGCTGGTGTAGATATGTGGGCAGAGTTGGCATCGAGGTTTGTTGCATGGATTGGTTCCTGAGCTAGAGTTATTATGGTGCGGTGTGCAGTTACTGGTGAGAATATGTTTCAGGTTGGCAGGTTGTCTGTGGGCAAGGACTGGCCTGCCACCCAAGGCCTGTGAAAGTGTGGGATCATTGTCCAGGATGGGTTGTAGATCCTTGATGATGCGTTGGAGGGGTTTTAGCTGGGGGCTGTATGTGATGGCCAGTGGAGTCCTGTTGGTTTCTTTCTTGGGTTTGTCTTGCAGTAGGAGGCTTCTGGGTACACGTCTGGCTCTGTTGATCTGTTTCCTTATTTCCTCGTGCGGGTATTGTAGTTTTGAGAATGCTTGGTGGAGATTTTGTAGGTGTTGGTCTCTGTCTGAGGGGTTAGAGCAGATGCGGTTGTACCTCAGTGCTTGGCTGTAGACAATGGATCTTGTGATGTGTCCGGGATGGAAGCTGGAGGCATGAAGGTAGGAATAGCGGTCGGTAGGTTTTCGATATAGGGTGGTGTTAATGTGACCACCACTTATTTGCACTGTGGTGTCAAGAAAGTGGACCGAGAGCTGAGGAAGCGTTGTTCCAGGTCGGCCATAAAGATATTGGCATATTGAGGAAACTACAATGCATTGGTCACCTCCCAGAAAACACCATCCTAGCCACCATGGATGTAGAGGCTCTCTACACAAACATCCCACACACAGATGGAATACAAGCTGTCAGGAACACTATCCCTGACGATGCCACAGCACAACTGGCTGCTGAGCTCTGTGCCTTTATACTTACACACAACTATTTCAAATTTGATGACAATATATATCTCCAGATCAGTGGCACTGCTATGGGCACCCGCATGGCCCCACAATATGCCAATATCTTTATGGCCGACCTGGAACAACGCTTCCTCAGCTCTCGTCCACTCACGCCCCTTCTCTACCTACGCTACATTGATGACATCTTCATCATCTGGACCCATGGGAAGGAGACTCTGGAAAAATTCCACCACGATTTCAACAGCTTCCACCCCACCATCAACTTCAGCCTGGACCAATCTACCCGGGAGGTCCGCTTTCTTGACACCACAGTGCAAATAAGTGATGGTCACATTAACACCACCCTATATCGAAAACCTACCGACCGCTATGCCTACCTTCATGCCTCCAGCTTCCATCCCGGACACATCACAAGATCCATTGTCTACAGCCAAGCACTGAGGTACAACCGCATCTGCTCTAACCCCTCAGACAGAGACCAACACCTACAAAATCTCCACCAAGCATTCTCAAAACTACAATACCCGCACGAGGAAATAAGGAAACAGATCAACAGAGCCAGACGTGTACCCAGAAGCCTCCTACTGCAAGACAAACCCAAGAAAGAAACCAACAGGACTCCACTGGCCATCACATACAGCCCCCAGCTAAAACCCCTCCAACGCATCATCAAGGATCTACAACCCATCCTGGACAATGATCCCACACTTTCACAGGCCTTGGGTGGCAGGCCAGTCCTTGCCCACAGACAACCTGCCAACCTGAAACATATTCTCACCAGTAACTGCACACCGCACCATAATAACTCTAGCTCAGGAACCAATCCATGCAACAAACCTCGATGCCAACTCTGCCCACATATCTACACCAGCGACACCATCACAGGACCTAACCAGATCAGCCACACCATCACTGGTTCATTCACCTGCACATCCACCAATGCCAGCAATGCCTCTCTGCTATGTACATTGGCCAAACTGGACAGTCTCTACGGAAAAGGATAAATGGACACAAATCAGACATTAGGAATGGCAATATACAAAAACCTGTAGGGGAGCACTTCAACCTCCCTGGCCACACTATTGCAGACCTGAAGGTGGCCATCCTGCAGCAAAAAAACTTCAGGACCAGACTTCAAAGAGAAACTGCTGAGCTTCAGTTCATCTGCAAATTTGACACCATCAGCTCAGGATTGAACAAAGACTGTGAATGGCTTGCCAACTACAGAACCAGTTTCTCCTCTCTTGGTTTTCACACCTCAACTGCTAGAACAGGGCCTCATCCTCCCTGATTGAACTGACCTCGTTATCTCTAGCTTGCTTGCTAGCATATATATACTGCCCCTGGAAATTTCCACCACATGCATCTGAAGAAGTGGGTATTCACCCACGAAAGCTCATGCTCCAAATCGTCTGTTAGTCTATAAGGTGCCACAGGATTCTTTGCTGCTTTTACAGATCCAGACTAACACGGCTACCCCTCTGATACTTGTCATCTTAGGTGCCCCTCTCTTAATAGCCCAGTAAACCTCTTAAAAGCATCTCTCTTACAGTTCGCTGGCCCTGCTTAAAGAAGCAGCAAGTCTTCCCAAGGGTGCAGTCTCCATCCCCTGTTGATAGATGAGTCATTACCTCTTCCCCTTGTTGGTTTGATGGCCTTGTTTACCTTTTATGTAAATGCCTCTGCCTGATGACCAGGTTGGTTAGACAAGCTTACACACAATCCTTTCTGACCCAGACACATTGATTCCTCAATCACCCTGTGAGCTTTGATGGTTTTGTTTACATGTGTAAATTACAATTCCACAGTCACTGGTCACCCTGCTTCATCTGTATTCGAGACCTGGGGAGACCTTTTTTCTACTTTGTTCAAATACAGACTTTAAAACATAATAGCAGAAGACATCTGTAATTCCACAGGCAGCCTTGTCACATATGTTCCACAATCATATAATTGACCAGAGTGTTATTAGTTTTCAAATGATACCTCACAAGGCATATTTTGTACAACTATCATTGCAGTAGTGTGTAGGGCGTGAATAGCGGGGTGCTTAGGGTCACAGCCTCCCAGAACTGCTGGCTGGGACTGTGCCCATCAGCAGCTCCCCCAATGCAGACCTGTGCGTTAAAAGATATTACATGAATAAAATAACATTTTCAACAATGTTAGTTTGGACAAATTAAGACCACCCAAAGGAATAGCAGCAAAGAGTCCTGTGGCACCTTATAGACTAACAGACGTTTTGGAGCATGAGCTTTCGAGGGTGAACACCCACTTCGTCGGATGCATATAGTGGAACTTTCCAAAGGCAGGTATATATATGCAAGCAAGAATCAGGCTGGAGATAACGAGGTTAGTTCAATCAAGGAGGATAAGGCCCTCTTCCAGCAGCTGAGGTGTGAACACCAAGGGAGGAGAAACTGCTTTTGTAGTTAGCTAGCCATTCACAATCTTGGTTTAATCCTGAGCTGATGTCAAATTTGCAGATGAACTGAAGATCAGCAGTTTCTCTTTGAAGTCTGGTCCTGAAGTTTTTTTGCTGCAGGACGGCTACCTTTAAATTTGCTATTGTGTGTCCAGGGAGATTGAAGTGTTCTCCTACAGGTTTTTGTATATTGCCATTCCTAATATCTGATTTGTGTCCATTTATCCTTTTACGTAGGGACTGTCCAGTTTGGCCAATGTACATAGCAGAGGGGCATTGCTGGCATATGATGGTGTATATTACATTGGTGGATGTACAGGTGAATGAACCGGTGATGGTGTGGATGATCTGGTTAGGTCCTGTGATGGTGTCGCTGGTGTAGATATGTGGGCAGAGTTGGCATCGAGGTTTGTTGCATGGATTGGATCCTGAGTTAGAGTTACTGTGGTGCGGTGTGTAGTTACTGGTGAGAATATGCTTCAGGTTGGCGGCTTTGTCTGTGGGCGAGGACTGGCCTGCCACCTAGGTCTGTGAAAGTGAGGGATCATTGTCCAGGATGGGATATAGATCCCTGATGATGTGTTGGAGGGGTTTTAGCTGGGGACTATATGTGATGGCCAGTGGAGTTCTGTTGGTTTCTTTCCTGGGCTTGTCTTGCAGTAGGAGGCTTCAAGACTTAAGCTGAGTGATTACCTGTGGAGGTCAGAAACAAAATTTCCCTAGTGATAAAATGCCACCTAAAAGACACTGAGATGGTTTCAGGCAGTGCTGAAATTTGTCAGGCAACATTGAAAAGAATGAGACTGAGGGGATTCCTCAGCAATGGGTAGACAACCCATCCATTGGCTGGAGAATGCAGCCCAGCTAAGAGTGTGCTCTAGGGAGCTTAGAACAGGACAGAGCAGGGAGGTGGATGCAGAGGTAATACTCCAGATGCCACTCCTTTCCTTCCTCACTTCAGGCTCTGGAGTAGCCTGCTCCATCCCTGCCTCTTTCTTGCTGCCCAATTTGGCATCTGCCTTGCCTGCAGCTCTGAGGACAGTAATTCCCCAGTGAGCTTGGGGCGCTTTGCCTACACTATCATACATTGCAGCAATTCCTCACCTAGCAGGCTGCCAGTCACTGGCACTTCACAATTCCTGTCCTACTGAGTTCTTACAAGAGTTTGGCTGATTCTAAAACTTCTCAGACTGCCCCAGTTATCTTTCGGATAAGACATAAAACGGAGGTCCTGATCACCTGGGTTCATTAAAGATGACATGTGATGACATTTTACAAGCATAGGCCCATCAACCCTGCTGTTCCGATCAGATTCCAGTCTGGGGAATTCCACTGTCTCCCCTAAAATCCCCCTCATTGTTTCAGGTGGATGCAGGATTTATCTTCAATTTTTTGTCTTGCAAGGTGAGCAACGATTGACTTTGGTGGATGCTTCTCTGGATCAAGCCCATAAAGCACAGAATGCTCCACCCCAGAGTTGGCTGCACTTCAGTGGGAGATGCAGGAGGTATTACCACATGCACTTGCAAAGCACCTCTGGGTCCTTCTGGATAGACAGAGTTACATGATGGTAAGATGTTACCAGTAATCACTGTTAAGAACCTTTACGGTTGACCCAGGCCCTGTCGAGTCCAGCTCCTTCACTTCAGCATTGCTCTTTACCCTCCAATAACTGCTGCATCACTGTGGAGCTCCTTCAGCTCTCCCTAGGGAGGAGCAGGGCAGCAGGGGCAGGAAAATGACATGGAGTTTTCTTTTTCAATTCAAGTTTGTAGGAGGCAGAGGGAGAGATCAGAAAGAAAAGATTGTGGGAAAGGAAATAAAGGATGGCAATTAGGGCAGACAGCTGCAAAGGGGTTCCAATTTCTTTTTCACTCTCTGTTTTCAGGTATTTATATGGCCCCATCACCATAGTCTATGAATGTCTTTAATGTGTTTATCCTCCTCACAACTGCCCTGTGAGGTAGGGCAGTGCTATGTTACACCTGGGGAACTGAGGCACAGAGAGATTAAGTGACTTGCCCAAGATCACATAGAAAATATGTAGCAGAGTCAGGAAATGAACCCAGGTCTCCTCATGCCCAGTGAAATATACCCTTAATGACGATGCCATCTTTCTTCCCATCTGCCCCTTTTTTCTCCCTTCCTATCCTCCTTTTTTGTTTCTGTTTTTTTGCTTTGGCCCTAAGAACCTACCTAGTCCTTGAGATGTTCACATATAGTAATGCTGATAAAATAATTCCCAGAGAATCATGGATTCAATGATTTTTTCCTTTTTTTCTCCTGTTGGCAAATGGTGTGGAACAGACCATGAGTTTCTTGAACAGAGTAATTATTCAACATGATCTTCTAATTTTTGTCAGTGACTAATTCTCGGGATGCAGATCGTTCACAAATGGTGCACTGCAGATGCTCAAAGTGTGACATCCACACGGTGTGTCACACTGAGTAGTGGCGGAACTCACACAACAATCATGCCACTGAGGATTGAGCAGGATGTGCAGATTTTACAATCCAATTCAAAGTTTGCTTACAGAGAATATTAAGTATTCAAGCTAAAACCCCACTTTAGATGAGGATTCAAACTAGTAGAGATCTCAGATGTCCATGGAAAAGGCCTCAAACAGGGTTAAATTGACACTTACTTTTGAATTCAAAAGATTATTAATGGTAAACCCCCACTGTTTGCTCATCTTCAGTAAATACATCCAACATGCTCCAATTGGTTGATGTGTCCAGTTAGGACGCTACAGCCTATCCCCGCTCCTGTGAATTTTACAAGATGCAATTTCTCTTTCCCATTCTTGTTCCTCGTGTTTATGATGATGATTCCCATTGATTTGTTATGAAGACTCTTAGGAGTGGTCATTCTTATTTCACTGCCAGGCAGCCAAACTGAGGGCCAAAACCGCACCTCTCTGACCCCTAGCCAGGCACAAAATATTATTAATTATTATTTATATTACTATAGCACCTTGGAACCATAAAGACCAGGATCCCATTGTGCTAGGCACTGTATGGTGCTCAGGAATAACTTTGCAGGGAAGAAGAAATCCATGGTAGAGAGACGATGAACAGTGAAACAAAGAGGCAGTGTTACCTAGTGATTAGAGTTCTCTCCCTGACTGCCATTCATTCTCTCTGTGACCTGAGACAAGTCAAACAACCTCTTTCTGCCTCACTTTATCCCCATTTATAAAAGGAGAATGGATAGTGCGTACTAATTTCACAATGCTAGTGAGAGGCTTAATTAAAAAAGATAGTGGATGGAGCACTCAACTGGGACTCAAAACATCTGGCTCTCTATTCCAGGCTCTACCACTGACCTGCTGGATGACCTGGGGCAAATCAGGTAACCACTCTGTGCCTCAATTTCTCCAGTAGACAAATGGGGATAATGATACTTACCATCCTTTGCACTTTGAGATGTACTGATGAAAAGTGCTATACAAGAGCTAGGTATGACTATTAGTGTTATTGCACATAAAGTGCTTTGAGATCCTTCGACGGAAGCTGCTACAGAAGCATGAAGTAGTATTAAGACAGATTTCATGTTGTTTGTCACATGAAAAAAATGATCCAAGATGTTTCCGATGTCATGGAACAGAGATCTGTAAGATATAATTAAGCCAAGCATTTGCTGAGTGAGAAAAAACAGACCAGAGGGCTGGATAAATTAGCCTACAAAGGCTGAAGAGGAAACAAGATCTGAATAGGGTCCAAAGGCAGGCAGGAAATGGAGGTGTGTGCATGTTTAGGGTTGAGCAGAGGTAGGGCAAGAATTGAGTCAGCAGTCTTCTTTCCTAACAACAGCTGGAGCCCCCAGGGTCTGGTCTATGGCTGGGCAGCCTGTTTGGGATTGAATCCAGACTGAGTCTGTTGAACCCAACCTCAGCATCACAAGCCACATGAACAGACAGCACTGGCTCCAGGAGCCAATCCCATGGGCATAGCCAGTCATTTCCCAAGGACCAGCACAGGAGAGCTCTGGGAACCCACCTCAAGGAAGTGGGAGGTGGAGGAGTTTGGGGTTGGGTTTGCTTCACCTTTAATTTGTTTTATCTGTCCACATTTATCCAGCCCTGGTTTGATCCAGTACAAATAGTAAAACTGACCATTCCAGGCCATTGCACTGTGGCTGGAAAGAAAATACCCACAGGTCCATGGTGACATGTCGAGGT
This sequence comes from Gopherus flavomarginatus, assembly GCF_025201925.1. Lineage (NCBI taxonomy): Eukaryota > Metazoa > Chordata > Testudines > Testudinidae > Gopherus > Gopherus flavomarginatus. The sequence goes on along the minus strand of NC_066620.1, from coordinate 58,515,434 downwards.
TATTTTGTGGCAAGTAGGTACTGTAATTAGAACCAACCCTTATGGTGCACATCACCAGCCAAAACATGTGAGCCAGATTGGATAGAGAGATGTGGGAAGGGAGGAGGAGCTACAAGGACAAAAGCCGTGAGTGAAATCACAATGGCTCAAGAGTGGAATCAAAGTAACCTAATCAAACAAAACATCTCCATGAAGGAGCGAAAAAAAGGATGAATGAAAGGGCTGTTAATGACATGGAAATCAGGGACAATTCCATGGGAAAAATATGACAGAGGAACAAGGAATAAGAGAGAAATCTACTTATTTTGCATTTCTAATCCAACCATAATTATAATAAAACGACTACCTGTCTACATGTGTATGTACCCATCACCACAGTAGCTAGGCACAATATGAGGAGTATACTGTGATCCTAACACTTTCACATGTCATCATCACTCCTAGAGGTTGTCTCCCAGGAGTAATACTTCTGCATCATTCTGCTTCTCCATTACTGGGGAAAGCCACTCTGAAGCGAGGAGCTCAAACAGACCTTAAAAGTGGTAAGAGGTTGGGTTCATCTTGACCTTAGGTACCATGGAACTGCACAGAACCTCCCCCTGGAGACCTCCTGTCATGCATGATAGTGGCAGGGAGGTGGTCTCGGAGAACTAAGCGTTGCCCATTGTTGGCTTTAAAGATGAGGGGCTGGATCCTGGATCAGTCCAAACTCAGGTCAGAAATGTTGTGATAAATGAGCCTACAAATTTACTCTAATTGTGAGCTCAGCTGTAAAAAATATGTGAGATGTCACAGTACCCTATAGTGATAAATGTTGATGGGGAAAGGCACAAAAAGGAGACAGACTAAATTAGTCTAAACAAAAGGGCCCACTGATAGTGTTCAAGGAATATGTTAAAATCATGCTTAGTAAAAGCAGAACACATGGAATCAGGAATTCGTGAACCAAAATTGGGGTGTCAGATAGGAGGCCTAAGTGGTGGACAAAATAATGAGGGGATGGGCTATTGCACCCATCAATCCCTTTGTGAGTCCTTAATGAAAGACTTTGGAGGAAAAATAAGGAAAGAACAAACAGAAGCTACTGAAGTGAGCGTCACCATCATGGCTGCCACTGCCACTGTTTTCTGGGACTCCAGACCATCTTCACCCTAATCCTGAGGAATGACCTGATCAGAGTGGGCCAGAAAGTGTGGGACCCAGATGACATCACCACCCCTACCAACTCCAGCGGAATCCCAAACACCTGAGATGAAACAGGAGTAGATGTTAACAGTGCCAGCCCTTCTCAACTAAGTTCTTCTCTTTTCTCCCCAAGGACAGTTATTACCATCTTTGATATCCTCTAAGAGACTATCAAACGTGATTTTTTCCCCTCCACAACTCTCTCCGGCTAAAGAGAAAGGTAAAAGGAAGTGTTGTTAAAATGAACGTTTTTCTTTCTTTTCTGTATCTATTCTGTATCTATTTTGGTATCTGTAAAAGGTTAGAAAGATTTTAATGGGACGTTCATCATGGTACTGTAAGGGTCCTAGGCATAGGCAGTCTGACCGAGCAGTCACAGCTGGGCTGCTGTCACCAAGCCCAGGGCAGTCACAAGGCAGTAGTCAGTGTGGAGGGATCAGAGTAATTGCTAGAGCCAGGATCAGAGTCAGGCCAGGTCAGAGACTGGAGATCAGCAAGCAAGGTGAGGTTTAGAGCCCCACAAACTAGAAGTCTTCATGGCTGCTCAGAAAACTTCCTGGGGCACCCTCCTGGGTTAAATAGTGAGCCTGGGCCCATCAGATGGTCACAGGCTGCTGTTACTATGGTCCTTTTGAGCGGTTCTTCCTAACACACTTAATCTCCCCAGTGCTCCTTCCATATGGTTCTCTGAGGCCTGGTGGAGATGTGCAGAGTCACGTTCTAGTCCAGCAGCTCCTTACTGAGATCTCTGGAGGCTAAGATCTCTGTATACCAAGCCCCGAGCCTTGTTTAACACTGTTTAATGTTGGACAGTAACTGGGTTATGCTAACCTGTATTCCATCTAAACGAACTCAACAGGAGCCAGTACAGAGTGAAGAGAGACGGTGCTGTGTGTATATTAGATCCACCCAGAAAAAGGGAGGTAGTGACACAGTATGAGGTGAGACATGAAGGAGCTGGGATGGGGAGTGCTGCCATAAAGGAAAGCAGGAATTCAGTTGCCGAACGGTCAAACGCACTCCTAGCATGCACGTTTCTTCCCGAGAAAGGGTTCTGCTCTCAGACAGATGAAGCCACCAGGTGCTCAAAGGGGTGAAGGAGATGTGTAGCAAGCAAAGACGAATCTGGCCCCCAGGCAGCAACCTACGTCTGATGGCAAAGGGCTCTTTAACATCTGTGGTTCTCACCAGTAGGGCCAGGAGCAGGCCTGGGGCCAGGTCTTTAGCTGGTGTAAATCAACCCAGCTGTCTAGACGTTAGTGGAACCCTGCTGATTTACAGCAGCTAGGGATGTGGTCTGAGTTGGAGTGGCCGTAAAGAAACATTTGCAGATGTGTGTCATACTCTGTGGAAATTTGTCCATGTCACCAAGCAAGTACAATTAGTCACATTTGGCAGACTCGGCTCCTGAGATGCCCAGGACCGTGATAGCAGGAGGGGCTGCAGGCCACAATGACCAAGGCACAGGCCTATGAGAAGGAAGTTTATGCAGCATTGGACTGAACTTCAGGCTCTGTTGCCCATCAAAGGATGAACAGGAGTTGCATATGTGCAACGACTATTGCCTGGCTCCAGGCAGTGATATCAATCAATTCCCTGCCATTGCAGGGGTCTGAGGCATTGGTGAATTTTGATCCCTCCTGTTCTCTGCCTGGGGCACATAATAGTTTAGCCTCCTGAGGATTGTAAAGCTTTGGTCTAATTCCGGTTATTGGCTTGGGATGCGGGTGGCCAGATGGTGTTGACCTCCTGTAATATACCTCCTGAAATATACAGGAGGTCAAACAAGAAGCTTTGGTGGTCCCATCTGGCCTTACACTTGATGAGTCTATACCCTTCCCTTACTTACATGAGTGTGAAATCCACCTGTCAAATGTTTATTATGGAAACAGGACTGAGTGCATCTGACCATTCCTATGGGATAAGCCACTGGACAAGGTGCACAGATCTAACCCTCAGGACAGAAGGTGTGGATAGGTTACAAGAAATCTTTCCATTCCACAGCAAAGAGCTATGTAGATTCAAGACCCACACTGAAATTCAAAGCTTCTTTTAGAAAACCTGCAGTGAAAATGAAGAATATACTATATCCCCAAACAGTAAACCACAGTCAATAACAAACCAACAAATGGAAGAATGGCCATGTGCCCAGACCTCTCCACAGCTCATATAGACGAGCTCAGAAACTGCCCTTGAAAATGCAGCCTCTTTGTGAATCATCAGAGCTTCTCAGTTAACTCTCCTTGCTGGCATCCCATGTGGCCTTCAGGTGTCACTGGAGAAGCTCAAAAAATGATACTAAAGCAGACCTCTGCAAAGCCACAGATATCCCCTGCTGACTATGGCAAAACACAGCTCAGCGTTGATAGTCAAATGAATATAAAAACTGCCATCCCCCGAGATCCATCTAGATTGGTGACCAGCTCCCGACAGTGACCATTGTCACATAGTGCAAAGGAAGCCACTCCATAATGCACCTCCTTGTGCAAAACTACTTACCAGAAGTCAGATCTCATGCTATCCTCAGCTACCGATCATCTTAGGACCTGGGTTAGTAACCTTTGTAATTTTACCCTGGTAAGCGTAGCTGAAAACGCTGTTATTATTCATGCAAACATCTAACCTTTTTTGAAATGTGAAGGAGTATCTGTCATACTGTGAGGAAAGTGGCACACATGCTTTTGGAGCAGGATCAAAAAAACCATGCTGCACTCGCATATTCCTTTGCATGAGTCTGTCTTACCTTCTGATAGTTCTTAACAGGGTGGACCTGGCTTCATTGTGGAAGGTGATGATGATACTTGTTGATGGCAGATCCGAACGATAGTGCAAAGTAGTACATCTGAGAAGTTGGAAAAGATACGGGTATCACTAAAGTTCTGGAATGTAAAATGGCTGCTTATTTAATAGACATAAACATTAAAGGCATAGGGTAAAGGTAGATGGTACTCATTCCGGGTTCTCCTGACACTACTAAAATAGTGGTTTTCTGAGCTATGCATTTCTGTTTGACCCAGAATCTATAACATTCTGCTGTGTGGGATAAGTTGCCTGGGAATTCTACCATCCCCCTTTCATTCAGCTTTGTTTCTGGGTGTGGGTAACCCTACTGTGACTAGCAGTGGACATCCCCAGAGAGGTTCAGCTTATATAGACACAGTGTTTGAGGGATCCAAACAGACTTTTGATGTGCATTCCTGGCACAAATATTGTTACATCACAACACAAACAATATTATGCAGTGGGGCCAGCCCAGAAGAGTTCCTGACAGCCTGACCAGCCCTGTCCTTCTCCTGCACTTTGGGGATTGGGACCCAGGGCACAGGACTCTACCCCCTGTAGCTGGTCCCTTCCAGAAGGCTCGGGGTGAGCTCCCAGATCTAGGGGCTCTTTTGACTGAGAAGTGATCAAACCCACTGAAAACATTTGCTCATCCAGCCCTAAGTGATGTATGAATAAATGCACAAAGAATATTTCTCAGATGCAGCTACAGTATAAGAGTCAGACTCTCTGCTTCTCTAGCACCCTTCATCTAGGGATCTAAAAGACTTTATACACATTAATTACTAATCCTCACAATACTGTACTGCTGGTATTATTCCTCCTACTTTACAAAGAGTCAACTGAGGCACAGAGAGGTTATGTGAAATGCCCAAAGCCAAAAATGAGGTAGTGGCAGAGCCACAATTAGAACCTAGGTATCCTGGCCCCTAGTCCTTTGCTCTAACCGCTAGACAATACTCCTTTCAAGTTCACATGCCCTCTTGGAGTTACCAGCACTACATCTCAGTTCTTCTCCCTTCCCCAAGAAAGCTCTTCCTTTTCCAAGTCACTCACTCACTTGGTTGTAGGCTGGTTTAGAGTGTACTAATTTAATGTTTCAATTTTATTTTTTGTTTTAATGAATTAATAATATTAATAACAATAAATTATTAATATTAATTAGTATGGGTTTTAGGCTTGCCAATCTGTTTGATCAGAAGATAAAAGTTCTTGTCCCGAATCAGGCTCCACACAATTTACAAAAGCCCCCCGGGGTATGACAGGAAGCTCACACTGAGACAGATATAGCCTTAAAGACTTTTTATTAAAATCAATGAAATAATAATTAAATAGTAAAATAATCAGAGTTACAAAGTTACAAATGCATGACTGCTATTCAAAAGATACATATGGTAATACACCTCTACCTCGATATAACGCTGTCCTCGGGAGCCAAAAAATCTTACCGCATTATACGTGAAACCATGTTATATCGAACTAGATTTGATCTGCCGGAGTGTGCAGCCCCGTCTCCCCGGAGCGCTGCTTTACCGCGTTATAGCCAAATTCGTGTTATATCGGATCACATTATATTGGGGAAGAGGTGTATAGGATTATACGCTACAAAGCTTTGGTTAATATACTCACACCCTTCCTTGATAACACAGGACCAGCCTTGAGTGAGGGATGCAGTGCTTAGAAGAAACTAATGCTAAAAACTATCAAAACTAACTTAGGGTTTACTTGACTAACAAACTTAAAATCAAAACCTAATAAACTAAGAATAAAAGCTTAGGGAAACCAAGCTTAGCCTAGTTCCCTTGAAACTTAGAAAGTTTAAGAAGAACAAGTACAGCCTACTAATAGTAGTAGTCATAGTAGGTAGATAGAAGAGAAGAGAAAGAGGAATAGAAATAGAGTAGAAAAAGAATACTCTAGCAAGGTGGGTCACCTCTTTTATAGGGCACAAGTGCCAGAAATCTTTCCTCCTCTGCTCAAATTTCATTCCTCACCCACAAAATGTTAGGGCACACTTACCCCATAGGCTAGTACGTTTGTGTATATTGATGACATGTACCTATGCACATATATTATTTCTGTTCTTTAGTCATTTCAGTTCTTTCCTTGTAGTGTACCTGTTTAGTCTGTGGGTACCAATTGAACCCCCCTCCATGTCATTCTTCCATTGTCTATTAGTCTAGATAAACGGTCTTAGACATATGCGTGGGTGCTTATCTATTTAGGTAACAAGTCTCAATATATAGGTCAACTTTGCTTTCTGGGTAAAAGGTCTTAATATAGATATGCTAACTTAGCTTAACATACAGGTTTTTGGCCTGTAGGTCTCTTGCATTACAGCCAAACTTATTTTTAATATAAATCTATAAACCTATTACAATAAACCAAATACTTAAACTATAAGAAAAAGATATATATATTGTATATATATACACACACACACGCACACACACAGTAACTCCCCACTTAACATCCTCTCACTTAACATTGTTTCGATCTTGCGTCCCTGCTCAATTACAGAACATGCTCCATTTAAAGTTGTGCAATGCTTCACTATAATGTTGTTTGGCTACCTGATTTGTTCACAGCTGGCAGACCCCCATAAGCTCCTCTACTCCCCCCCCAGCACCTCCCACCCACCAGCAGACCCGTGGACCGGCGCCTTACACCTCCTCCCCCCGCCTCCTGCCCACAGCAATCAGCTGGCTTGCAGCATTCAGGAGGGAGTGGGGAGGATCGAGGACTCAGCGCGCAGGCTCCTTCCTCCCTCCTCTGCCTCCTGCCCATGGCAATCAGCTGGCTTGCGGTGTTCAGGAGGCAGGGGAGGGAGGGGGAGACTGTGTGCCTTGTCCTTGCTCCTCCCCCATCCTTCCTGCCTCCTGACCGCTGCAAGCCAGCTGATTGCCGCGGGCAGGAGGCAGGGGAGGGAGGGGGAAGAGCAAGGACATGGTGTGCGGCGTAAGGGGTGGGGGAAGAAGAGGCGGGTTAAGTGTGGGGGCTTAGGGGAAGGGGTGGAGTGGGTGGGCTGAGGGTTGAACCCCCCACCGCTGGTGCTTGCAGAGTAGGGGAAGCTGCCACTACTACTGCGCAGTGTGCTTCTCCTAGCCTACAGCACCTTCAGCCTCCTTGCCTGCCTCATTGTCTCCAGTGCCAATGGGCTGTGCCTGTGTGGGGTAAGGCGGGGGCACCTCCCAACTAGAGTACTGTACTGTACGGCAACAAAAAATTTCCCTAGAACCTAACCCCCTCCATTTACATTCATTCTTATGGGGAAATTGGATTTGCTTAACATTATTTCACTTAAAGTCGCATTTTTCAGGAACATAACTACAACCTTAAGTGAGGAGTTACTATATATATATATATATATATATATATATATATATATATATATATGCAATAAGCAGGTTAGTCCTATAGGCTATACGGTTCAGTTTCTAACACGAGTGAGCCAAACCTACAAACAAGTGCACAGTATATAGCATTTCACAGAACCAACCAGAGTTCAGGAAATCAGGATTTCAGTGCCAACTGGGGACAAAAATGTGGGCAATTGAAGCTTTGGATCCCCAAACTGTGGGGCATGCCTCCCGAGGGGGGCAAAGAGGAATGTTTGGGGGAAAATAGATGGGGAGGGCAAGCCCGCACAGAGGGCGGGAAGGGAGCACCACTCAGCCCCACCCTGCCCCCAGCTCTGCTCCAGCCCTGCCCCCAGCCGCAGTCCTGACTCCTGGCCCCAGGCCTGGGCCCGTCCCCAGCCTTGGTGTAGCTTCACTCCTGGCTCCACCCCCAGCCTCAGCCCCCTTACTCCTGTCTGTTTTACCCCCTGACCTCCACCGGGGGCAGGGGATGCAGACAGGAGCAAGGGGGCACACAATCCTAAAAAGTTTGGGGATCACTGGTTTAGCGGCTATAACACTGCTCTGAAAATTAGGAGACCTGGGTTCTGTTCCTGCATCTGTCAAGGACCATGAGCAAATCCCTTTATCTTGTCTATTCAGTTTGCAAGCATTCTGAGGCAGGGACTGCCTCTTTCTTGTCAATGTTGTTAAAGCACAATGGGACCTCAATCTCATACAACCTGGGGCTCTGGGGCTTCCATAACGTAACAAACAACTCAGGCCACCTCATTGTTCCCATACATGAGTATCCCTTCACTTCTTGGCCTTTTGCGGTAGAAATAACCTAGTGCAGAAGTGGCACGTGAAGTCCTACGTCAGTGTATAACAGTGATGGGCTGAATGGAGAACAATCTCCCAGTGTTCATGGTGTGTAGAGGCCCAGCCCTCTCCAGCCCCCTGCACCGCACTGTGCTCATTCCTGTGGTATTTCACACAGCCTGAAGGAGCTTTGTAGTTAAATCCCCCAGACTTTGCCTTGCGTCACCATCAACAGGTTTCTCTGTGGAGCCTGAAAACTAATCAGTCTCTTACAACAGAAACAATTTTTAAAAGGCTCCTTTGACATATTTCAATGGCTTTTCTGCTACAGAAACTCTGGGACCTGACGCTGATCTGACTTACGGCAGCTTGGCACCATTGCTTTCCATGGAGTCATTCCCCATTGGCACCAGCACGAATGACATCAAAAGCAGGTCCTCAGTGAGGATGCTGATGCACACACAAGCTTCTGGCATGAGGTCATCTATGAGATTTTTATTCCATGTGCCATTTTAGCAGCTTTGTGAGCATCATGCGGAATTCTCATTTTGTCTCAGTAGGCTTGCAGCATCACACTGAGATCTTTTTTCATCTGAGCCCGCCTGTTTTGTCAATATTTACTCCAGCAGGATAGAAGGAATCACTGACAGAGTATAAATCAAACAGAATAAACTACGTGGGGGTGGGGTTTAAAGCAGCAGAAAAAGGGAGATATCTCAGAAGATCTCTCTCTTCTTTTCCTTTATGGGACTGAACTCCCACACAGTTTTGTTTGTTGACCTTCTAGTCCTGTAAGTGCACAGACCAGCAGGATGATAAGTGAGAGTTAGAGAACAGACTAGAGAAGGGTCAAATATACAAAGCAGAGATCCTAGTTGAACTTGCCTAATGTTTAGGGGCAAGTCCAGCCATGCAGTTTTTGTTCAGGTCCGTCCCTAGAAAAGGGAAACACATTGACTTCCTGAGGCAATGAATTCCATAGGTTCTAAATTGATTGTTTCTAAATTCACTGTTCTTTAATAACACAATATGGCCATCGGGACAGGATAGAAAGGAGAGACTGTTTTCACTACAGTCTTTAGACTATGGAGTCCAGGATCCAGAACCACAGCCCCCCAACTGGTCTCCTTCCCAAACTAAAACATCTTAGATCTTGGAATCATTGTGATTCTCAGCTGGTTTCACTGACTTCAACAGAGCTGTACTGATTTACACCAGCTGAGTATCCAGCTCAATAAAGCCGGATAAGCCTCTAACATCTTTGCTGCTCTTTGGAGTCCTTTTAGCCTTCACTGTATCCTTAAAGAGAAACAGCTGAACTTGAATGCAGTAGGATAGCCAATGTCCAACATCATGTCCTCTGTATCTCATTTCCCCTTGGGTTTTCTATCCCACCCAAGCAGCTTGTATGCTCTTTTATAACTGGCACTGCACATTGGCCAGACATCTGTGCTGCGTTATCCAAGATAGACCATAGGGCCCTTCTCCAAGGATCCTGAAAGTGCAGAGCCCACCAGGATATAGGAGAAGGGCTGATGACATTGGCCCACATGCACCTGTAACGCTGACAGACCCCGGTTGTTGGCTGGCGGGATCAAATCTGGGACCTCTTGAACTTAGTGCATGAGCCTCTACTGCCAACTGGCTCTTAGCTAAGACTGTAGAGCAGACTCTTAACTCTCTCTAAGTGGTCCAGGTGCCACTAGATGGGACAGAACACCACAGCCAGGAGGTGTGTGGGTTACACAACACCTTTCATTTATCAAAGTTACATTTCAGGGATGTGAGAGCAGAGAGTTACCAAACAGCAACTCACCATGTCTCCTGGGTCCTACAATAATACACTCACACTCACAGTAGTTTTCTTCTATTAGCTTATATGAGAACTAAAACTAAACATGTCTCTGATCTGAATGCTGCTTGCTTGTTACAGACTCTATAATGACTCTCTCCCAGGGCCGGCGCTTCCATTTAGGCGGCCTAGGCAATTGCCTAGGGCGCCAGGATTATTGGGGGGGCAGCATTTTGCACGGGGGGGGTGGCAGGTGGCTCCAGTGGACCTGTCGCAGTCATGCCTGCGGAGGGTCCCCTGGTCCCGAGGCTCCGGTGGACCTCCCGCAGGCCAGCAGACCCTCTCCGCAGGCACGACTGCGGCAGGTCCACCGGAGCCACAGGACCAGTGCGCGAAGCGGCAAAATGGCCGTGTGCCTAGGGCGCTAAAAACACTAGCGCCGGTCCTGCTCTCTCCACGTTACTTATAAACATTTATCCCCTAACTGCTCCCAGATATGTGTCCTTCCACCCATTTTGAACCTGGCACCAGCAAGAAATTCAGTGTATCAAACAAGGGATGCTATTTTTGGCAACGAAAAGAAAGGGTGTGGAAAGCACTTGCAAAATACGTGACCCAGACAGTTTAGGAGATGTGCAGATTTATCAATTCCAAAGAGACGTGATGCAGATTCCTTGTATTTGGGTGTCATACACCTTTAAAACGCCAGCTGCAGTTACAGTACAGTCGCTTATGTACAGTATCTGATTAGCAAGCAGCCAATGTTTTCTTCAGGCAGGAAGTTGGTAGAACAGCCAAAGCTCCAAATCCAAACACTTTCAAGATCTGCAAGCTTGGGTCCTAACTCTGCGTAACGGGCTGAATCAACCCCCCAGGGGCCTGATTCTCTACTGCCTTGCATCTGGGGGGCCTGATTCAGAGCCTGCACCTATCAAATGGGTATAAAGTGCCACTGTTCTGACCTGGTTTTACACCCACATTGCCCAGGTGTATATCACCACACAAGATGCAGGGCAATGGAGACTTGGACCCGAGGTCCGAGTGCACCATTACGCTGGTAAAATTCCCTTCTGGCTCTGAACACTGTGGCTCAGGTCCGGCTGTAGTTGGGCATGGGATGGCTCCTGGAAGTAAGGCTTCCAGTCATGCTTTGTATATCTGACCCTGAGCACCACAGCCCCAGGTCTCCTCCCACATCAGTTTTGTACATGCATAGCTCCAGTGCTGTTATTCCTGATTGACACCAGTCTGAGCAAGAGGAAATGAAGATGAATGGGGAAATTTTTCAGTCGGATAAAAAGGAATGAAAAGTTCTAGCAAGGTTCTTCCTCCTAGCCCCCATGTTTGTTTCCAAATGTAACAGCAGCTAACCCCCTGGTTCCTGAAGAGGCAGAGCACAGTTTAAGCGGTTGACTACAAGTGTTTTTTTTGGCACTTGCTTGGGCAATAAAAACCACAGCTTGGAAAAGCGTTAAATTCAGCATGTCCAGGCTTATTCTGTGTGACAATTACATCTGGAGTAATTTCAATTTAATACGTCCCCGCAAGTGAAAATTGCAGCATGCCGCCCTAAAATTGCTGTAATAATGAAAATAAACCCATTAAGAGCTGCCTGTGCTACCTCGGGCTGTCACTGGATAAATGCTTTCTGCTGCTCATGGTACCTCATAGGTTATCCAATTGCCAACAAGGAAAAAAAAAACACAACATTTTTAGGAAACCAAGATTGTTCCTTTAAAAAAATTTATGGCACTGCTTGTGTTTGCACTACCATGTCCATCACAGTCTGTGAGCTCTGTGCATACTCTGAAATCCTGCAACAAGGCAGGGAAGAAAGAGTGTAGAGCTGTTGCTTATGCCAACCCCTTGCCGAGCTTGGCTGACCATAGCGTGGGGTCTGTTCAGCCTCTGAGGTGCATGAAAACTAATAGTAAAAGGTTCTATAGCCATATAAATAAGGAGAAAACAAAGAAAGAAGAAGTGGGACCGCTACACACTGAGGATGGAAAGGAGGTTAAGGATAACCTAGGCATGGCCCAATATCTAAATAAGTACTTTGCCTCAGTCTTTAATAAGGCTAATGGGGAGCTTAGGGGTAATGGAAGGATGACAAACAAGAATGAGGATATGGAGGTGGATATTACCACATCTGAGGTAGAAGCCATACTTGAACAGCTTAATGGGACAAAATCGGAGGGCCCGAACAATCTTCATCCGAGAATATTAAAGGAACTGGCGCATGAAATTGCAAGCCCGTTAGCAAGAATTTTTAATGAATCGGTAAACTCAGGGGTTGTACCGTACGACTGGAGAATTGCTAACGTAGTTCCTATCTTTAAGAAAGGGAGAAAGAGTGATCTGAGTAACTATAGGCCTGTTAGTTTGACATCTGTAGTATGTAAGGTCTTGGAAAAAAATTTGAAGGAGAAAGTAGTTAAGGACATTGAGGTCAATGGTAATTGGGACAAAGTACAACATGGTTTTACTAAAGGTAGATCGTGCCAAACCAACCGGATCTCCTTCTTTGAGAAGGTGACAGACTATTTAGACAAAGAAAATGCGGTAGACCTAATTTACCTCGATTTCAGTAAGGCATTTGACACAGTTCCACATGCGGAATTATTAGTCAAATTGGAAAAGATGGGGATCAATATGAGAATTGAAAGATGGATAAGGAACTGGATAAAGGGGAGACTCCAACAGGTTGTACTGAAGGGTGAACTGTCAGGCTGGAAGGAGGTTACTAGTGGAGTTCCTCAAGGATCGGTTCTGGGACCAATCTTATTTAACCTTTTTATTACCGACCTTGGCACAAGAAGCGGGAATGTGCTAATAAAGTTTGCGGATGACACGAAGCTGGGGGGTATTGCTAACATGGAGAAGGACCGGGATATCATACAGGAAGATCTGGATGGCCTTGTAAACTGCAGTAATAGTAATAGGATGAAATTTAATAGTGAAAAGTGCAAGGTCATGCACTTAGGGATTAATAATAAGAACTTTAGATATAGATTGGGGATGCATCAGCTGGAAGCAACAGAGGAGGAGAAGGACCTTGGGGTATTGGTAGATCACAGGATGACTATGAGCCGCCAATGTGATATGGCCGTGAAAAAAGCTAATGCGGTTTTAGGATGCATCAGGCGAGGTATTTCCAGCAAAGATAAGGAGATGTTAGTACCGTTATATAAGGCACTGGTGAGACCCCATCTGGAATACTGTGTGCAGTTCTGGTCTCCCATGTTTAAGAAGGATGAATTCAAACTGGAACAGGTTCAGAGACGGGCTACTAGGATGATCCGAGGAATGGAAAACCTGTCATATGAAAGGAGACTCAAAGAGCTTGGCTTGTTTAGTCTAGCCAAAAGAAGGCTGAGGGGGGATATGCTTGCTCTTTATAAATATACCAGAGGGATTAATATTAGGGAGGGAGAGGAATTATTTAAGCTTAGTACCAATGTAGATACAAGAACAAATGGGTATAAACTGGACACTAGGAAGTTTAGACTTGAAATTAGACGAAGGTTTCTAACCATTAGAGGAGTGAAGTTCTGGAACAGCCTTCCAAGGGGAGTAGTGGGGGCAAAAGACATATCTGGCTTTAAGATTAAGCTTGATAAGTTTATGGAAGGGATGGTATGATGGGAGAGCCTAATTTTGGCAACTGATCTTTGATTATCACCAGATAAGTATGCCCAGTGGTTGGTGATGGGATGTTGGATGGGATGGGATCTGAGTTACTGCAGAGAATTCTTTTCTGAGTGCTGGCTGGTGAGTCTTGCCCACATGCTCAGGGTTTAACTGATCGCCATATTTGGGGTCGGGAGGGAATTTTCCTCCAGGGCAGATTGGCAGAGGCCCTGGAGGTTTTTCACTTTCCCCTGCAGTGTGGGGCATGGGTCACTTGCTGGTGGATTCTCTGCAGTTGAGGTCTTCAAATCACAATTTGAAGACTTCAATAACTCAGGCATAGGTTAGGGGTTTGTTATAGAAGTGGATGGGTAGGGTTCTGTGGCCTGCTTTGTGCAGGGGGTCAGACTAGATGATCACATTGGTTCCTTCTGACCCTAGAATCTATGAATCTATGAAAGCCCACAGCAGCAAGCCATGCCTGTGGAGAGTGAGAATTAACAATCAGTTCTAACAACTTGCCAAAGAGAATTCTCCAGGGGATCCCAGGCTATGCTGATTAGCTTCAGACCAAAAGAACATTATGATTTTGTACTGCCATGATGGCCTTCCTTCACAAGATCACAAAGACTCCACATGCAGTCAAAAAATCTAACAGAATGTTAGGAGCCATTAGGAAAAGTATCGATAATAAGAGAGTAAATATCATAATGCCACTATATAAATCCATGGTACACCCACACCTTGAATACTGCATGCAGTTCTGGTCACCCCATCTCAAAAAAAAATATTAGAGTTGGAAAAGATATAGAGAAGGGCAACAAAAATGATTAGGGGTATGGAACAGCTTCCAAATGAGGAGAAATTCAAAAGATTGGGACTTTTCAGTGTGGAAAAGAGATGACTAAGGGAGGATATGATAGAGGTCTATAAATCATGACTAGTGTGGAGAAAGCGAATAAGGAATTATTATTTAGCCCTTCACATAACACAAAAAAACAGGGATCATCCAACGAAATTAATAGGTCTCAGGTTTAAAACATACATAAGGAAGCCATAACATAACACGCAGTGAACCTATGGAACTTGTTGCCAGGGGATGTCGTGTAGGCCAAAATTATAACAGAGCTCAGAAAAGAATTAGATAAATTCATGGAGGATAGATCCATCAATGGCTGTTAGCCATGATGGTCAGGGATGCAAACCCCATGCTCTGAGTGTCCCTAGCCTCTGAATACAAGAAGCAGTGTTGATGACAGGGGATGGATCACTCGACTGCCTGTTCTGTTCTGTTCATTCTCTCTGAAGCACCTGGCCCTGGCCACTGTCAGAAGACAGGATAGGGGGCTAGATGGAACATTGGTCTGACCCAGTATGGCCATTCTTATGTTCTTGCTCATTAATGAATTAAGCCTTCCTGCCCTCCATGAGGTAAGCTAACCCCATTTTTCAGCCTAGGAAACTGAGGTAAGGAGAAGTGAAAGGCTCAACTCTGTCTTACTCACACTGAGCAATTAATTGCTCTGCAAGGAGTTCCATTTACATCTATGAGCCTCCACATGTTTTAACCACAGTGGCTCAGCATGTCTGTTTTAGAGACTGGAATAGAACCTAAGTTTGCTGACTCCCAGACCTGACCTTTAATCATTTGACTCTGCATCCTCTCTTTTGTAAATCCTCATTACAGAAAAAAAGATTACATCCAAGCAGAGCTGGCAGGAACAATTTTGATGGAAGTTTTCCATTGAAAATGCCTTTTCATCAAAATCAAAACATTTTGCGGGAATATGACGATTTCGACTAGATTTCACTTTAAAAAATCCAAATGAAATGTTCTGATGATATTGAAACTCTTCTCAAAGTTTTCATTACATGGAATGTTTTGGAATTTGTTGGGTTTTGTCCCCATGCAGATCTACTTCCAAGGAAAACTAATAGTTTTGTCAAAGCATGAGAAGAACCATTCTCTTATACAATATCTCAGCCTATGAGAAAGAGACAGAGCTGAACACATCCTCAGCACTCCGCTCATCATTGAATAACACTGGTCTACAATTTTTGAGAAGTCATCTGCTTCAGAGATAAAATGTGATATGTATTATGTATTTTGATGTGCTGAATTCAAATATGACAATTAAAATAACTGATTGGCTACTGTTTCTAAGACATTTAAGTTTTTACATTTTATGTCTATGTATATTGTGTAGATAGTAGAGTTTTAATCATAAATTGTAAACCTAGGTCTTTTCATGTGTTTATGGTTGCTTTACATGATAATATTTCACCTGTCCTGTTTATGTAACACTTTAAAAATCAGCAAAAGGGTTATATAAATAAAATTTATTATGAAACAAAAGGCAAAAAAC
Source organism: Gopherus flavomarginatus (assembly GCF_025201925.1). Lineage (NCBI taxonomy): Eukaryota > Metazoa > Chordata > Testudines > Testudinidae > Gopherus > Gopherus flavomarginatus. The sequence continues at coordinate 58,499,520 of NC_066620.1, read as the reverse complement.
TATTATGTATATAGTTTAGTCCTATTCAGTGTCTACTCGGCGCTTCTTGGCTTGTCTCTTGTATTCATTAAATGGAGCATCTCTTGTCACTGTCCAGTAATAGTCTGCAAGCATTGATGGGCTCCATTTGCCCTGATAGCCTGTCAGGAGATTCCACTGCTGTAGTCTGGAGCCCAACAGCTCTGCCTTACTCTTGGGTAGTTCCAAATCCCTGACAAGGTCATTCAGTTCACTTTGTGTTATGAGGTGTGGTTCAGAGGAGGAGGAGGATGGGAGAAAATGTGGGTCCTGTGACATTGATGGTTCAGGACCAGAAGTTTCATCCTCTTCCTCTTCCTCGTCTGACTCAAGTGAGAATGATTCTGGTGCAGCAGGAACCGGCAGTCCTTCTCCGTGGGGTACTGGGCGTATAGCTGATGGAATGTTTGGATAACGCACAGTCCACTTTTTCTTCTTTGACACACCTTTCCCAACTGGAGGCACCACGCAGAAGTAACAATTGCTGGTATGATCTGTTGGCTCTCTCCAAATCATTGGTACTGCAAAAGACATAGATTTCCTTTTCCTGTTCAACCACTGGCCAAGTTTTGTTGCACAAGTGTTGCAGCATATGTGTGGGGCCCACCTCTTGTCCTGATCTCCAATTTTGCAGCCAAAAGAAAGGTGATAGGCTTTCTTAACCATAGTGGTTAGACTGCGCTTTTGTGATGCAAAAGTCACTTCACCACAAACATAGCAGAAGTTATCTGCAACTGTTCGCACAAGTACAAAGCATCTCTGCTCACTTTGGCTAAACAGAAATGTGTCCCTTTGCAAAATCAAACACTGACAAATAAGAGAGCACCACACTGTATGATTTCTAGAGCTGATATAGGGCAATTTGTTCAGCAGAGTTGTCATAAACAGATAGCTAAGGGTTAATGTCTCTTTCACCTGAAAAAAAAAAGTAACCTGAAGCACCTGACCAGAGGACCAATCAGGAAACAGGATTTTTTCAACTCTGGGTGGAGGGAAGTTTGTGTGTGAGTCCTTTGTTCTTGGTCTTCTGCCTGTATGCTCTCTCGGCTATGAGGGGATTTCTATTTCTTGCTTTCTAATCTTCTGTTTCCCAGTTGTAAGTACAAAGGATCAGCTAGTGATTTATATGTTTTTTTGTATTTACATGTCTATAGTTGCTGGAGGGCTTTGAATTGTATTCTTTTTGAATAAGGCTGTTTATTCATATTTCTTTTAAGCAATTGACCCTGTATTTGTCACCTTAATACAGAGAGACCATTTTTATGTATTTTTCTTTCTTTTTATATAAAGCTTTCTTTTAAGACCTGTTGGAGTTTTTCTTTAGTGGGGAACTCTAGGGAATTGGTGGGAGGAAGAAGTCAGCGGGAAATCTGTGTGTGTTAGATTTACTAGCCTGACTTTGCATTCCCTCTGGGTGAAGAGGGAAGTGCTTGTGTTTCCAGGACTGGAAATAGAGAGGGTGGACTCCCTCTGTTTAGATTCACGGAGTTTGCTTCTGTGTATCTCTCCAGGAACACCTGGAGGGGGGAAGGGAAAAGGTTTGTTTCCCTTTGTTGTGAGACTCAAGGGATTTGGGTCTTGGGGTCCCCAGGGAAGGTTTTTGGGGGGACCAGAGTGCCCCAAAACACTCTAATTTTTTGGGTGGTGGCAGCTTTACCAGGTCCAAGCTGGTAACTAAGCTTGGAGGTTTTCATGCTAACCCCCATATTTTGGACGCTAAGGTCCAAATCTGGGACTAGGTTAATGACAAGAGTGATGTAAGCTTCGTTATGATTGTATCATCCATGACTTCTAGGAATAACATGATGCAATTCATATCATGTATGATGCAATACCAGCTTCAGATTGCATCATTCATTGTTTTGCCTAAAAAGCAAGTACTATCCAAACCCAGTCATAGATTTATTCATAGATCCAGTCAAAGATGTATTTTAGTCATTTCTGGTTTAAATTGAGATCCCTTCCCTTTATAACTCACTTATCCTCAGCCATTCCCAAGTCAAGGGTCGTATATACTGACCCAATAGCATATCTTGAAAACTAGAGCCAATCAACAATTTTAAGCATCATTTTCGTTCTCAGTGACCCAGAATTAGTAAAGTTGGACTACATTTATTTCAGAAGCATTTTGGCTGTAGAGTAGTGTAACAGCTCAAATGCCAGGCTCTGGTTTTACTTTTCAAAGCCCTCAATGAGTTGGGCCCAGGGACCCTTGGGGGACCATTTCACTCTTCATGACCAGACCTATTGGACACCAGGGGTCTGTCAGCTACATAGGTCAAACCTGAGTGAGCAGAAGACATTAGTTTCTCTGTGGCTGGTCCCGAGCTTGGGACCTCCCTTCCAGAAGAGATATGGCTGGGGTTTTCAAACGAGCCTCAGGGTGTTCAGTGCCCAGCTCTCATTGAATTTCACTGCGAGCTGGGTGCTGTCTCCTGTAGGTGCCATTAAAAACCCCAGCCTGAAGTGACCACAAATCTTACTGCCTTCAGGACAAAATGCATAACTCACCTCATTAGCATGGCTCTGCCCTATCGCCCAAAACACTAATAACTAATGGTAAATGATTATGTACCCTTCCCTCCCACATGAGAAGAGGGGGAGCAGAGAACCAGAGATCAGCATTGATCTGACCCACGAAGTTCTGTAAAATGCTCAGATATCAGTGATGATCATGGTATAAACTGCATGAAGAAGGGAGAGAGAGATTTTACATATGTTAATAGGAGAGCTTCCAATGTTTCAAAGCTTTACTAGCCTACCTCTTCACTGTTTTTCTTTTCTTCTCCTCTATGGTGTAGTGTATAAACTCATCATGTTCTACGTTTTGAAAGCCACCAGAAACCAGTCAGAGCAGCAGTGTGTATATAGTTAAGCCTTGCATGTTCCTATATAGTAAGCAAACAGGGTTACTTGGGAACCAACTGTGCCTGTGTGGTTGCTTCATATGGTTGATTGTTGTGCAAAGAGCAAGCAACATTATACTCTCCCATAAAGCCTAGGCATTTAAACAGGTCTACATTTGTAGCCACTCCTCTGAGAAGTCATTCCCTTTGAAGACTGGGATCAGTTATTCACCATTTCAACCCCAGTCCTCCCTATGTATGGAAAGGCACCAGGCATCACAACCCATGACCTCCCAACATGTCCACACCAATATTCCTGGAAGTCCTTGCAAAGAGGATGGAGGCAGGATCCATGGGTTCCAAATCCATTCCCACAGGTTTTATCATTAGAAAAGTAAATTTAAGACTGGTGAAGGGAGCTAGATTGATAGCCTTGGAGATGGAAGACCCCTGTTCATCCACAGAAGTATGACACAGGCAGCAGTACTGCATCTTCCCATTGGCTCCACCTGCCAACATGCCTCAAACCTGAGCTGGAGGGACTGTATCTTGGCATGGAGCACTCTAGATCAGTCTCAATGCATATTTGATCCTTGCCTTCTCAATGGAAAATGATTTCATCCCAGCCCCAGTGCTCAAATCAGGAATCCTTGCAGACTAGGGGATTTTAACTATGCTATTTAGAGCAAAACTCTTTGGTGCTTGTTTATCAACTCAGAAAGAGATCATTTGGTTACTCCCCTCTATAGCTGTCTATTGCTTCTAACCCAGGTGTGGGTCTGCTGTGGGCACTGCCCCACTCTGGGAGTGCAAACCACTGCAACTCTGTGTTTGGTTCAGGGACTTTATAGAGAATTGGGAATGCTAAAAGACACAGGAGGGACCATGGTAGGGCAGAAGAGGGAATAGAGGAGCTGATGATTAAAGCAGTTTCTCCTTTGAGTTACTATATACAATAGAGCTCTTTATTATGAGCCAAATCATGACGCTGTATTAGAACTCCTCCTAAACGTTGTGGTGTTTGAAATTCATCAGACTTACTGACCTGGGCCCATCTATATAACAGAGTCCCTCTCCCTGCCCTACCCCCATCTTAAATGACAAGGGCTTATACTGGAAACACCAATGAGACACTTGAATATGCTGGTGCCACTGGGGGGTCACCAGTGGTAACCACGGCGTATGTAACCTTTGTACCTAGTTCCTCAGCGTGTAGATTACTATCCCAGTCAGCCAGGGTGTGGTTTCCAAATTGCTTCTTTCTCCCCCTTTTTCTGTGTGTGAGCGCTCTGCAATTGCAGCTTGCGCACATGTGTAGAGCAACAATGAAGACTGGCTCTCTCTCACACATTCTCTCATGTGCCTTGTTAACTTTCCTTAAGAGATGACTATCCTTGTCCTTCTCCCCTCCAGCCCTTAACCCCCACTTGCTATGTTTCTGCTCATTATTCCTTTCTGCTTCAGCACCACTCACTGGCCAGCAGCTCTGCTTTGAATTTTTAACATTCTCCGTGTGATCCTAATGCTCCCTCACCCAGCCAGCATCTCACAAAGCATCCTCTGCATATTCATTCTTAACAGCTGGCCCTGTCTGCAGAGATACACCATCTTTCAGCTCCTGCAAATCCTCCTCCTCTTTCTTCCGCTCAGAAACACAGGGGAAAGAGAGACAGCCACAGTTTGGCTTGACTCACTCAGCTTTGCCCTGACACTCCAAACTAGACTTGTCCACAGAATGCCAAACTGGACTACAATGTATTGTATAAATGTATCTCTCAGGTTCTCAGCTACACACGGGCAAACCTAAAAACATTTCCACGTCAGGGGTTCAGATGAACAGCCCCCAGTCTGCAAGAACATCCAAACTAGATAAACCTTTTTGAGCAGAGATGTTGAGAGTGTTACATAGCGATCTGATGTGCATGAACTGGGAGCCATAGACTCCAATACTGAATCAGAGGAAGAAAAAGACTCATGAGAAAAAAATATTGGAAAAGAAATATATTTCTTTTAAGTTTAGGTCCCTGTGACAGGGTGCACAAACCCCACACCAGTAAGGAAGGGGTTATGCAGCTGTTCTGAGGCCAAGCAGTCCCACCCTACCCTATCCATACCTACAGAACATGTATGGCTTGGAGGAGGGACTCAAAAGGAGAACAGGCCAGTAGACAAAGGAGGTGAACTGACTTATGCTCTGAGCTCCTGGCTGTAGTGATCCAAAGGAATGAGACTTGTGATTCGCAGAACGTCTGAGATTTTATCTTTGATTCCACTTATTCAACGTCTTGTCTGTTAGGAAAGAAGGGACTGGTAGGGAGTGATCCAGGGAGGCAGCAGTATAATGATTTAGGGTGCAGGAATTAGCTGCCTACACTGTGCCCTGGATTGAAACCTGCGGAAGGGAGCCAGAAAGTGTTCCCCTACCAATTGCTGGGTGCTGAAGGCAGAAGCGTATCCTGATAGAGGGGGTATAGAAGAGAGAAGGCACTCAAGATGTCAATCCAGAGGGAGACCCAGAGCCCCCTCTGTGATGCTGGCAGATCAGGTGCCATCTCATGCCAAGTTCCTCATGTCTCAACTGAATGCAGACAAGTACATAGCTGGAATCAGTCTGGCTCATTCATGTGTTAGTATTATTAAAACAGTTACTAGAATTCTAAGAATGTGTTTAGGCTTTATTGAATGCTTGTGTGTTGCTGCATTAATCTCATAACATCTGCATCCCATAGTGTAAGGGGATATTTCAGCAGTTGCACTGTGAGTCTCTGTGACTGGGTAAGTCACTACATAGGAGTGAAACATTAATTAGTATGAGGGCTGATCTTCAACAGGAGGTTTTACACCCTTCCCAAAAGGAAAGGTCCATCAATACCAGACAGACTACTGTGGGATGTTGCAACTAGAATTTTCCGACATAACATGAACAAGTGGACAGAAGACTTTGTTGTTCTTCCCTCCTCCCCATGAAAATGAATCATGCAAGTGGATTCTTGCCATCACCTGAGTCTGCAGCTCAGAGCACATGGCAGGAGAGGGATGGACAAGAAGGAACTGATTATTTCTATGTTGTTTGGACTCTCAGAGGGAAAGGATTTTCTAAGCATAAGCAAGAGATCCTCAGCTGCTTAGCCTTGGAAAGCCCTAAAGGACATATGGAACTTGCTCAGCACAGATGCTTCTATTATCTTTTGAAACTTAAGACTGTAATTCATTTGTGTATGTATGCTTACCTGCTTTAACCTTGTAAATAACTCTCTTCTTTCCCTTTCCTATTTTATTAAATCTTCATATAGATTATTATAGGATTAGCTACAAGCGTTTTCTTTAGTGTGCTGTGTAAGGTGCAACTAACCTGGGCTAAGTGAATAGTTCTTTGGAACTGGGAGTAACCTGAATACTGCTGTGATTCATGGTGTAAGAGACCATCCATCACAAAGGTAAGCTCACCCATTAATGAGACTGTCTGTGACTCCATGTTAAGGCTATTAGAGTGCCTGAGGAGTTTTCATTTGATAATAGGTTGCTGAAATCTAAGGAGAGAACACACAACCAATTTGGAGGTGGTCGTCCTGGATCCTAGCAGTCTACTCTCAGGTTGGTACTCACACTTGAGTCACTGCAGGCAGCATTACAGCCTCACCTAATGCAGAGGGTTAGCTGTTTGCTGAACTCTTTATATACCCCATAAAGAGTGGTCATCAAACACATAATGTGACCAGAGGGCTGAGTAATGGAAGGGGCAGACCATTGCAAAACCACAGCGGCTGTCAACAGAGGGCACCAAGAAAGAGAGAACCTGCCCAGCCACTGTGCGATGCCTGCAGTGAGTGCTCTCCTTCACAGTTCCATAGGAACTGAAATAACTTAAGTTACAAGAATTCCCACAGAAACGTCATAAAAAGAGAGCTCCCAGCTAAAGCAAAAGCCACCCAAGTCTTTGTCCAGCCTAAACAAAATCTTTTTGGACTGGCACAGACCTCTGAAAGGTTCCCAGGCTGAACTCATCTTTCCAGGCCGAAACAGGCCTCTGCTCAACCCAAGCTTCCAGGAGAGACTGACTCTTCCAAAAGCTGGAAGAAGCTTTATAACCCCTGTACTCCACCCACACTAAACTCCAGCCAATTGGTGATCGGGGTGGACCTCTCTGTCACAGTGAGAACAGCAGCATTCATGTTATTTTGGTTCTTGATCCACCCGGCATGCGGGGGGGGGGGGGCAGATATTTTAATTTATAAAAGAGACTGGTGCCAATTCAGTCCTGAATGAAGGGAGAGTTGTTTTTTGTGAATCAGTTCATCCCTCTCTAATCTCAATGGCTGAGTCCCAGCTACTGTAGCAATGTGTCCTCTCTTATTTCATTGTAATTCTTCTCTCCGCAGACTTGACTACACTGTGAAAAAGTGAGCCAATCTCGATAGCTGGTGGTGATGAAAATTACTGCTCTGTACTAATTGTAGAGAAGGCCCAGTGAGTTCACCACCCATTGTTGCAAAGCATGCTAGACACCTGGTTTGTTGGGGAGGAGAAGATTGAATTCCCCTGTCCTTTGCTACAACAGGTGCTGAACTTGCCAGACTTCTCCATTCCTGCAGGACAGCCATTTTCAACACCACTTGGGATGAGCCCACAGGACACCAATGGTCATAAATAAAGTCATTTCCCTAGTGATAGACACTGCTCAAAGCTCTCAATGTTGTTTGGCAACTGACCCAGCTGGAGCACAAAGATGTGTGACGTATATTGGAATGCTGTGGATATTGGACTTCAGTGAGACATCATCTAGCAACTCATTTGCCAACTAGTTCAACAATTCATAGATTTTAAGTCCAACAGAGGACAATTTGATCATCTAGTCCAGGGCCGCCCAGAGGGGGGCGCAAGTGAGGCAATTGGCCCCAGGCCCCGCAAGTGCCCGGCAAGCCGCTCCGTGTTTTCGGCGGCACTTCTGCAGCAGGCCCTTCACTCACTCCAGGTTTTTGGCAGCGGGCCCTTCACTCACTCTGGGTCTTCGGTGGCGGGTCCTTCAGCACAGTGGAAGACTTGGAGTGAGTGAAGGGCCCGCCGCTGAAGTTCTGCCAAAGCCTCGGAGCGCCGCCTGGTGAGTACAAGCGCTGCCACAAACGATGGGGAAAAAAGAAAAAAGAAAAAAGCCGCTATCGGCGGCAGCTCTACCGCTGCTGCTTCATTCTTCGGCGGCAATTCAGCAGATGGTCCTTCCCTCCAAGAGAGACCCGCCACCAAAGACCCAGCCCTGCCCCAGGCCCCCTGAATACTCTGGGCAGCCCTGATCTAGTCTGACCTCCTGTACATCACAGACTATAGAATTGTACCCAATTATTTGTGTATTGAACCCAATAGCTTGTGTCTCACTAAAATATATCTTCCAGAAAGGCATCTAGTCTTGATTAGAAGACTTCAACAGATGGACAGTCAAGTGGCACTTTTCTTATTACAATCCACATACACATGTAACACAATACAAATGACATACTATCTATGTAGGCACAAATGCTTCCCATATGAGGACATCTAGGCTGTTTTCTTCACACCATTCACTCCTGTGCTACCCGACTCTGACCTATAGACTCTCCCCATGGTTATGTCCTCTTTCCTGCATATCCTCTCAGATTCCTCTGTCATGCAGCTCTGACAGACCTGCCATATTCAGCACCAACCAGTATTATTCTCCCCATCTTAAATGACTAGATTTCCAGTCTCACTGTTCAGGAAGATTTATAGTGAACCTGCTAAGGAGACAGCTATGCATAGCCTGATACATCACCTAAATACTGGAAAGGAATCCACACAAAAAACAACCCACGAGCCAATATGAAAAGCACAGCACCCACCCCATGGAGAGGAATCATACCGAGTGTCTTTTACATAGCTCAGTGCTGCCCAAATTTAAATTAATTCAGAGCAGCTGTGAATAACAAAACCAGATGATTGATAAGTTAGATCATGGGCTTTCAACTGGGGGGTCATTGGCAAGTCCAGGTGATTGCCACATTGTTCTCTTCCTTTATAAAAAGTAGTATGGGGTTCAACCCTTTTGTCTGTTGTAACATGGGGTCATAATATAAAAAAATTGAGGGGAAAGAGAAAGAAGAGAAGGTGTGGTTAACATGGGATTCTAAATTATGCAAAACACCAAAAGTCAAGGCACAAGACTGTAACAGAGGGAGGGCAATGGGTACATCACATTGAGTCCTTTGCAGAGTGCTCGTCTGGTGTTTCTGTAAGGCCGTACATTGTACTGCTGTAACTCTATTGTCTCAACACCTGGCAGCTGCACAGCCCTGACTGGCATGTAATGCTGTGCAGCACACTGGCTACTTGTCTGGTTGTTAGCAAGTCCTGCATGCAAGGTCAGGCACAGCTGCTGACCTGCCTTAACAGCCTTGTCAGAGCACGTCTTTGTAACCCAAAGGATTTGCAGCATGTTGGGTTCTGCTGCTTTGGTTGGTTACAATCATTTCCTTCTTTTATGGCTGCTGGGTGAGGCTACCGGGTACAGCTCAGAAATCTCCAGAGATTTCAGTGTAAATCAGAGAGCGATGACTTTGTACAAAACTGTAACATAACCAGAAGCAGACAGCAAAGTTCAATGACCATGGCATGTATGAGAATCTATTCGGATCAAAGCTCAGCAGTTCCAGGTAAACTGAACAGTTCCGGAGACTATTAGGATGTAGAACCTCTCATCTGTAGATTGTTTGTTCAGATCCACCTCAGGTTAGTAATGACTGAACGATGCAATATGAAATGAGCTGGTAACATAGAGGATTAATACTAGATTGGGAGGAGTTGCAAATTCTAGTAAAGAAAGAGAAATAAAGGACCTAGAAAGATCTGAGACAGAAAAGTAATTTGAAACAAATTCTTGATGTCACTGAGGAACCTGGAAAGCAGCAGTGCTGAAAGAGATTGATAATGGATAGCTAATCAGACATCAGACTGCAATATAATATGGTAGCAAAGAGAGCCAACTCAATTTCGGCCTGCATACCCACAGGCAAAACATTGTGGAGCAGGGAGGTAATCACCACTTCTCTGCATAGTTATAGTGCAACCACAATTGGAATATGACACACAGTCCTGGATACCACATTACTAGAAGGAGAATGACAAATCATAGGGAGTTCAAACAGGAGCAACAGAAACAATCAGGAGCTGGAAGGAACGAGGAAAATTAAAGCAGGTAAATACACATAGCTGGACTAACAGATGACTGTGGGAGTGGGAAAGGTCTTGGGCTGACACATGATAACAGTCTACAAATATTTGGAGGCTGTTAACACCAAGGATGGAGAGGAGTTATTTAGCAGCATTTAACTAGAATTAATTGGATGAAACTGAGAAAGGGGAAAAAAAGACTATCAGGAAGAATGCTTGGAGTGTAAGATCTATTTGGCTATGGAATAGAGTCCCGAGAGGACTAGTAGAAGCCCCACTGTGTGAGATGGGACCAAATACTGGAAAATGGGTTGTAGTGAACAATCCTGCACTGGCAGGGAGATGGAACAGCTGAGCTTGTAATTCTTGGCCATTTCTGAGATTCTATCTAGCACATGTGGTGCTGAGTGCAGCTGATATGCTACTACAAGAAGCGTACAGTACTGTAAGGGGGTCAAGGTCCCAGAGCTGAGTCACACAGGCGATAACACCCAGAAGATCATGGAATTGTGAAGTGGATCTTTCTAGTACTTGGCTTGGCCCCAAGGGAAATTTCTAGGCTAAGATGTTGGAAAGGGGAGCCACGCTATATTTAGACAGTGCAAAAGTAGTTTTGTGTTGTGTGTGTGTGTTTGAGTGTGAGTGAGAGAGAGATCTAAAAAATTATTCAAACAGCTAAATTTCAAAAAGGGGGAAAATGCAGAAGGAAACAAAATAACCTTGTGTGTGTGTGATGTGCTGCCTGTGAACCTTGAGACTTGTCAGATGATGCATTTATTAAAAATTCACAGGATTTTTGTCTTTGGAAAAGGAAAGAAGGGGGAGAGCCTATTAAAACTGAAGGAGAGAATAGCATGGCTGCATTTAAAAACAAGATTAACCAGATTGTGTGCCTTGATTTTCAAAGCAGCTTGTGAATAATTCAGACTTCCAGGGCCCTCCACACAGATTCGTGGTTTATTTTCCTTGATTCCTTTTCCCCCTACTTTTTTTGGAGCGGGGAAAAATTACTTCTCTGTTTTCAATAGGATCTAGAGTATTGGCCAGATTCAGATATCAGTTTCACCAGCATATATCTGGAGAAACAACACATTTTGTGTAATTCAGAAAAGAATCTTGCCACATGCTCCCACCTGGAAAGCTTCTGACCTTTTTGTCAGGATTTCAGATGCTAGGAACCCTTTGAAATTCCATTTGGGATGTTTAAAAACAACCCATTCAAAGACTCAGCAGGGGTAATAGTTTCTATCAAAGCTTTGTGATTCTACCTGTTAGGTTGAATCAGAGGCACTACATCATCCCTTTTGTTGCAAACCAATTAAAAACAAACTCAGAAGCACCCACCCCTGACCATTCAAATCCCTAAGCTAAAAGGGTTTCCCATTATATCACTAAATGCTAAAATGTGATACACAAGTACAAAAATATTGCCAATGGCCACCCTATCTCTGTAACTGCAGGGTAGATTACAACAGTGCCTAGATACCTAGATAGACAGATGGAGATACGAGTGAAAGGTGATGGTAATAACTATAGCTCAGACAGCCAGGTATTTTTCCTTAAGAAAATGCCAAATGACAGCTTAAGGGAAGAAAGTGTCTGACAGACTCAACTAGCAACAGCAGTGAAGCTCAAGGAATTAGTTTCCCTATTTACTGATACTCAGGTTCGATTTTAGTCTAGGCAAATACCATTGGCCAACAGAGACACCGAGACAAATCTTAAGTTAACAAATTTTCCTCAAATAATTCTGATGGAATAAAGTTATCAAAGTAATCGAAGACTCACAATAACAATATGACAAATGATCAATACATGAAAGTGCTTGGAGGCATAGAATAATTCGAAGAAAGAGTCATCAATGACACTAAAAGAACTCATCACACAGAGTGATGAAGCAATATGCCTTCTGTGAAATAATCAAAAGGCATCAATACAGTTTAGTTAATGCACTGTGCCTGTTCTTTTGCTCTTGGTGAAGGGCATCAAGACAATGCTTTGCCTTATCTAAAACAAGAATCCTCTCTTTCCACTTGAGAGACGAATGGAAGCAGTCTTAGCTTGTCCTGTACACTTTAGCTCAAAGAGGAGGCCTACTTTGCTATTTGTATCACCCTTCTCTGGGATGGTCCAAATAATGAAGGTGCTATAAACTTCAGTGTAACCTCGATGGGTAATGCAAGGTCAAGCCTGCTTGCCTGCTTTATGCGGATGACCCAGAATGGGTAGGCTTTATGAATGGTATTACAGAAGTTATCTGGATTGTCACTTGTGAATGCACTGGTATATATCCTTAACTTGACTGGGTTTCTCCTAGGAATCTGGCTGTGGTATCTGTGCAATTGTTCCCAATTGAACTAACTATTCAATAATATTAGCTCATTCTCTCTCTTCGTGTTTCTATTATGATAGCACTTGTTCTCCCTTAGAAGATCAGTCTTCTTCCTATAATTAAATAGTTAATTTAAATTAGCATCTTGACAAGCATCATCCCATTCAGCCTCAATGCCAGACAGTCCGTAGAGTTAGCTGGAACGTCATCAGAGGATTTCTTTTTCCTTGGAGCTGGTCTCCAGACTGCTGCTGCACCTTTTGGGAAAGAGCACAGCCCTTTAAGAGATGAGGGGATGGCTTCCTTCCTAGGGCATGGCTAGAAGCTGTCTTTTGAATAGCTGGCTGGCTTCTCGGCATGGATGCTCTCTACCTGTGAGCGATGGCCTTAGGCATCACTCACTCTTTGTGCCTGTCAGCTCTTTCCATAAGCCACTGTCACTGGCTGTGAGCAGTGGCCATTCCATAGACACAGATTCCCCTGAGCTGAGGCCTGGGACATTGATTTCAGGTAGAAGAGCTAAGATACCATGACTGGGCCAACCTACAGGCCCCCCAACACTGGGAAGTGGGAAGGGCAGAGGCAGCTCCAGGCCCCAGCACACCAAGCACATGCCTGAGGCGGCAAGCTGCAGGGGGGCAGCAGTCAGGCTGCTTTCAGCGGCATTCCTGCGGGAGGTCCGCCGGTCCCACGGTTTTGGCAGCAATTCGGTGGCAGGTACACCAGAGGTGCGAGACTGGAGGACCTCCCGCAGGCACGCTGCAGAAAGCCGCCTGACTGCCGTGCTTGGGGCGGCAAAATACATAGAGCCACCCCTGGGGAAGTGACAACCCACAGCTGTTTGGTGGGGAGGGTCATACCATTCCTAGGGCCCTCCCTCACCCCCCAATATTGTTATTTTGAAACTTTCTGGAACTTCCTGTTATTTTGTTGCTTTAATTTTTCTAAAACCAATGTGTTTTTCCAAAGGATATTTACAAACTCCATGACGCACCACTTTGCCCCACACAGGTGAACAAGCCCATTGTCAAATCCCCACCCGCAGCAGGGCAGTTTATGGCACAGCAGCTGTCACCTGGCTAATCAGCTTTAATTCTCCAAGCTTCAATCTCCCTTAATGAAGGCAGCAGTGACCATGCTGAATGTCATTCCCCTTGCAATGAAGCAGTTCATCCTTAGGTTACAGAAAGTGCCAGGTCACCATTTTATTTCCTCACCCCTTGTCCCCCGACAGGGACATGACCAAAGATCCCAGTGACTCCAACAGATTTCCAGAGATTAACTTTAGTCTCCAAGAGGATGTGTCACAGAAGTGGAGCTAATTAACCAGAGCTCAGTTTCAAAACATGGTTAATTTTTTATCTCATGCCTTCTGTCCTGGGGAATAATTAACTTTGGCAGCACTAGCTCTGTCACCTCCCAGGTGCCTGAAATGTGGAGAGGCACATGTACTAATTGATAGAAAGTTGATCAGTGCTTGATCCTTGGGGCTAACTACATATCCAGCCAGTGGTTACCTTTTAATACAAAAAACAACAAACAAACAAAAAAACCACACACTTTGCAGTAGGAAACCACCAGAAACAAAAATCTGCTCGCAGGTCCACCCAGCCGGCCCAGCTCAGATATTCTGCTCTGCCTATGTTAGAATCACCAATTACAGAGGGTACCCAAAAATCAAGGCACTGAGATGCAACAGAGAGGCACCTAACCATGAGCTTCATTGTCCTTGTGTACCCCAAATCCTACCCCAGCATGCAGTGAGCTGAGTCTAAAACCTGGGGTGGATCCTCTGGACACAGTCTCTTCCCTGGTTGTTTCAAAGCCTGGGTTGGGATGATAGAAGAGATGACCCAAGTACTCCTCGCCTACACCCCTAGATCTCCCATTGATACCAAACAGGAGATCTGCACTGGTTAGGAGACCAGACTATGGAAGGAAAAGTCGATGGGAGAGAAGAATGTTATCCTAAGTTATTGTGTGGTGATTCTTCAAAGAGCAGATGTAGGATCCACATCCAAGAATGTGGTAGGAACCAAGAGGTGACTGGTCAGGAAATGCTCTCCTGCCCCTCAGGGAATTGAACCAAACACCTCAGAAGAAAATGTTGCCTATTCTGCACAAAGGGATCCTTCCAACCTATAGAGGGAATGCAGAGCTGGAAGAAGCCAGCATGTGTGAAAAAACTATGGTCTCACTGTTACCTTTTACCAGCTGCAGAATTATCCTAATATGCAGTAAATTGTCCCTCCGTCTGCCCCTCATCTCCCAATCATCCTACTGTTTGGCTTGCTTATGGCCCATGGAAGAGTCACCAGGGAGCTGGCTATATGTATTAGATAAGTGCAACATTGCCCTGGGCCCTATATTGTGCAGAGCCTCACTGGCTTGTTAAAGACACAAAATCCAACACAGCACAGTTCTCTAAGGCAGAACTCCAATTGGAGACCATTCCAGTTCCCACTCATCCAGCAACAGACCCCTTTGCTAGCCTCCATTTGCCCACTACTCATGAATCACTCTGGCCCAGTGTCAGGATCCCCTCCCCCTGCATTCCTGGTCCTTTAAAATTCACTCTGTCCTGCAGGAAGGGGAATGTCTGGTTATTTTTTGTTTTATGGGCTCACCATGTTTTCTAATAGAATTCACCCATAGGCCAGGAAATTCACTGCAAACTCAGAATAATTTTAAAAGGCTGAGATCTCATTTTAAACAGCCAGAATTCCACAGAACATGCAATTCACTCACCTCAACTTTACATGCTGAGCCCCTTTCTACTATACATATCTTATAAGCTGGCTTGACCCCTGCATACCTACCAAGAACAGAGGCCAGGACTTTTGGTTTTTTGCTGTGCTAGCAGGTGCCATCACAGCAAAGCACTTTTCTGCACTTTCAAACGTAGTAGCTTTACCCTCCAGGATGATGAATGACTCAACCACTTAACTAATGTGTTTTCATGCAGTCAAAACAATGGCCTAAATATTTCCTTCAGATCTACATACATGCTGGCTCACGCCTCAAACACTGCCAGAAGTCGCCACCTTCCCTGGATGATATTTTCGCTTTTACTTGGGAGAGGATAGAAGAAGATGGATCATTTTCCTGATTTTTTTTTTTTGAAAGTCAGCTCCGTCCCTGCAGACTCTGCACTTCCACCACCATTTCCTTATGGCACTCAGAGGTGAGAGGATCTGGGAACGCCATATCTCCGCAGACAAAGGGCTTAGCCCCAGTGCCTTACGTACAAATAACCTCATCTCTACAGACTCCCATGTCCATTCATTTCTCTCTCTCCATCCCCGTTCCCAGACAACATTGTACCAAGTTACTTTCCAGTCCTGCTCTCTCCTTTCTACCACTATAACCCTCTCACCATCACCCCCTCCCATGCCAAGCTTTTCCCTACAAGGAGCTCTCTGAAATAAAGCTGCTGCTGCTGCAGCAGCTGAGGATGGGCCAGATCCTGTTCTCATTTACCCCACTGTAAGTCTGAAGTCCCCCCGACACACACACACACACGCTGACTGCAATGCACAATTTACAAGGTGGGTTAGGTCCACCTATAATAAATAGATACCTTGGACCAAATTCATCGTTCGTACACAGTGGGTGCAGCTCCGTCGACAACAGTGTCACAGCCATTTTGCTGCAGGGAATTTAGCCCTCTAATAATTGTTGATCCTTATCTGTTGCCTGAGAGATGACTAGCATTGCTCATTGGCTCAACTCACCAGTCATGAAACCCTCTGCCCCTGTGGTTATAGGGAGAGGGCAGCCACAGGCTGGGTTTTAGGAAGCTGCTGACCAGACGGGAACCCCAGGCTGAACACAGGTGCTGTGACATGTTCTAAACAGCATAGGGCCTGATTCCCCTTTCACAGGAGTTTGACCACAGTGTAACTCCATTGATTGTTGAGCAGGGGACCATGCTGCAGTGGGAGCCCCGGGACCACCAACCAGAGATGCTGCCTTCACTTTACAATGATGGTAACTGGCAATTGTGCAGTTACCGAAGAGAAGCTATACTTCTTTGACCCTCTGCCTAACTGCCTTCTCTGGCATCCATGCTAGGCAAGCCCTGAAGAGCCCATAATGATTACTGTGTGTTCCATTATCTACACTCTCTTTGTCATGTCCTCCTCCCCATCAGCTGTGTGAGTGTAATGCCAACAGACCCTGCCATCGGCAGGTGGGATCGAACTTGAGACCTCTAAAGTTTAGCGTTTGAGCCTCTACTGCATGAGCCAAAAGCTAAGGCAGTAGCAGACTCATCAGTCTCTAACTGGGCCAGGTGCCACTAGAGGGGCACAGAGTGCCACACAGACCAGGCCTGGGTTACATAGGTTTTTTTGTTTAATGGTACTAAAAATTAAAATACTTCAAACAAACATCCGAGTCTAGATATTTCTCTCTCCACATTTCCTACAGCCCGTAGACTCTTGGCAACCTGCCAGTGTTGCCCACTGGCTTGCAAAGTCCAGGCATCCCTGAAATTAGTTTAGAACAGCTTAGGGTGACCAGATAAGATGAAGAATCGGCGGAGGAAAAAAAGAAAAAAGCCGAGTGCAGCCAGTGGAGCAAAAGAAAATAAAAAAATCCAGTGCTGCCAGTGGAGCAAAATATTGGGACAAATTGCATCCCAACCAAAGATCAGTCAGGACGCAGGACAAACACCTAAATATTGGTGACATCTGGTCACCCTAGAACTGCTCAGCCTGCTGGAGTCACTCATTAGTCACTTCCAGGTAGCTTAGATATAGCCATTGGCTTAACCCATGTGTGTTTCCAGAACAGTTTGCAGCCCAGGAATCACACCAGAGACTCATCACTTTCCCGTATGTACTTTCCCTAACACTGTGCCATGCACAATGGGTGAAGCTGTCTGTCAGACAGATTGTATTAAAGCCTCCACCACAGCCCCGTTCAGCTGGTCAGCCCCATGTTAATGAGAACAACAGAATTTGGTTATAAGCACCAGGTATCTCAAAGAGCATGAACCAGGAGTTAGGTACCAAGTCCATTAGATAGCAATCTAGCAGATAGCTACATAGTTTTCAACAAGATTGGGAGGCCTGGGGCCAGATTCTGATCTCTGTTACACCAGCACAAATCTGGACAATCTCCACTCAATATCAATAAAACAACTCCCGATTTACACTGGTGCAAGTGAGATTAAAATTTGGCTCATATTCAAGGCTGCAACTTACTGAATACTTGGTTGAACAGTGATCAAGGTTCATGATGTCTATTAAATAATTGGAGACAAATCCAAGAGGAAAACTTAAATCCAAACTACAGAGGCACCTCATCTAGTTTCATGTTTGGGGTCATCTCTTACTTTGCTAGCAATGACCATGATTCCCTACTCACTCACTCTGGCTTATTCCAGTGTAACTCCATTGGCCAGAGTGAAGTTTCAGGCTAGGACCCCATCTCATCTATTAACATAGGAAAGGCAGGGCAGGATGGAGCTGGATACCTGTTCTGTTCCAATCAATTCACCCAGTCCAGGTAGGAAACCAAGCCAGGATACATACTCTGTTCTTCTCTGATGTAAAATCTAGAGATCCTCTATCAAAGCCAATGACATTACTCTAGATTTGCACTGGTGTAACAGAGAAGAACGAGGCCTTCTATATGTACAGAGTTCCCATTGCGTCTCCCAGTCTGTGCATTCTCTTTTATATTCAGCACCAATTGTTTGGTCTTGTATAGAAATTAGCTTGAACCAGGACTCCAGCTCTAATACTCCTCTGATTTTTGGTCCCTTTTCTTGCAGGACCCGACCTTCAAAGGTGATGAGGACCTGCAGCTCCCACTGCCTTTAACTGGAACAGCGAGGGCTCAACAGTTCTGAAAGTCAGGCCCCTCAGGAGCTGAACCAAATCTCTGGATCTGAAAACCCTTGAGATGTGGGGAATATTAGCTCCAGATCTCAAAACTTCTGTATCCCAAGGGCGAGACTGTAGTGATACACGGCACTGCTTGACTAAGAGAACAAGACGAGGAAACAGGCTTTGGTGGTGAAGAGCAACTGCTTTTCCCCTGGGTCTCTTGACTTATGCTGCTTTCAGAAGTGCTGTCTGATGCTTCACAAGTTTTCCTGCTCTACACAAAGCAAGAGAGTAAATCCCCTAGAATTTGCTAGGGAGTGGTAAATAATTAAGATGACATGTCACTGGTTCTAAGCAATCTAGATAACTTGCCAAACTGGGCACAAGCAAATAATGTGTGTTTTTACATGACTCAATGTAAATATATACATATCTAGGAACAAAGAACGTATCGATGGAGGAATGTATCCTGGGACGCAGTGACTGAAAAAGATTAAGGAGTCATGGTGGATAATCAGCTGAACACAAGCTCTCAGTGTGACACGGTGGCCAACAGAGTGAATGCGATCCTGGGATGCATAAACAAGGGAATCTCAAGTAGCAACAGAGCTGTTATTTTCCCTCTGTATTTGGCCCTGGTGTGACCACTGCTGAAATACTGTGTCCGTTTCTGGTGCCCACAATTCAAGAAGGATGTTTATAAATTGGAGTGAGTTCAGAAAAGAGCCACAAGAATGATCAGAGGATTAGAAAACATCTTTTGTAGTGACAGACTGAGCTCCGTGAGTCTATTTAGCTTAAGAAAGAAGGTTAAAGAGTGACTTGATTACAGAGTATAAGTACTTACTCGGGGAACAATTATTTACTACTGGGTCTGTGATCTAGCAGAGAAAGGCATAACACAATCCAACGGCTAGAAGTTGAAGCTAGACAGGAAATGAGAAAAAAATTAAATGGTGAGAGTAATTAACCATTGGAGGGTATCAGAGGGGTAGCCATGTTAGTCTGGATCTGTAAAAGCAGCAAAGAATCCTGTGGCACTTTATAGACTAACAGACATTTTGGAGCATGAGCTTTTCGTGGGTGAATACCCACTTCGTCAGATGCATGTGACGAAGTGGGTATTCACCCACAAAAGCTCATGCTCCAAAACATCTGTTAGTCTATAAGGTGCCCCAGGACTCTTTGCTGCTTTAACCATTGGAACAAATTACCAGGGATCATGCTGGACTCTCTCTCACTGACAATTTAATTTTTAAATCAAGATTGAATGTTTTTCTAAAAGCTCTGCTCTAGGAATTATTTCAGGGCAGTTCTATGGCCTGTGTAATACAGGAAGTCAGACCAGATGATCACAATGGTCCCTTCCAGCCTTGGAATCCATTAATCCTATTTACCCTTAGCCTCTCTGCTAGCTAAGGTACCAGTTGCAGGGTGAGGTTTTTTTTAGACAGACTCCTGTCCCACCAAGAAGTGGACTAAAACCACCACCTGTTTTCACATCAGCCACCCAGCAGCAGGTAACAATTTTCATTTACTATTAACCTGGGCAGACTGTAGAGATCTGAAAAGGCTCAAGATCTCCCAGCCCTTACCTGGTGAGAGTCACCCAGTTCCTCTACCAGGGTGCTCTTCTATCAACACTATTGTGATATGCTAAGACAAAGATCTACTCATGGCAGAGCAGTAACAAGTTCAACATGAGATGTCTTGAGGGCAACAGTGCTCAGAAGATTGCAAGATATAAGGGAGCAAATGCAGAAGTGCTATATTCTGGGTCAGCTAGCCTAGAGGCAACACCCAATCTCTCGGCTTGATTCTCTTCTCCTCCATATCAGTGCAAGTCAGGAGTAATCGCAATGAAATCATGTGGAGTCACACTGGAGAGAAATAGCTGTAGGTGAGAACAGAATCAAGCCCTCTGAGTAGGCTGAGAGTGAAGAAGGATGATCTTGTGGTTAACACACTGGATTGGGATTCAGGAGATAAATTCCAGACTTGGCCACAAAGTCCCTTTGTGACCTTGGGCAAATCAGTTCATTTCTGGGTCTCTGGAACCGATCTGTAAAATGGGAATAATAATAATTCCTTTCTCTCACTTTTTGTCTGCCCCCATCTATTTAGAGTGTAAGGTCTTTGGGGGAGGGACTGTTACTTATTCTGCGCCTAGCACAATTGGACCCTGATCTTGGCTACTGTAGAACAAGTAAATGCTAACAATGAGGGAGACACATGGTATGCAGGGATGGCCATAGGCTTCCCAAAGACATTTTACCCTGATGTTGGTCTATATGTCCTCTCATTGAATCTGGTTTTACAATTCAGTGGAGTTTGATTTCATTGGCGTCACTCCTGATTTACAGCAGCATAAGTGAGAGAAGAATTAGGCTGATAGTGCCTGGAAACTGGAATGAGATGGGTCTCGCAAGGACATCCATACAAACCCTGGTCACATTAATGTGAGCTGCTCAGAGAGAAGCACTACAAATCATGTGCACTACAAGCAAGTTTGTCAATTTTGTCGACTGGTTCAAAACTCTGCCTCAGAACCAAGAGGCTTTGGACCAAGAGTGACATGCAGAAGGTCTTGAGGCCTCAACACACTCTGCAACAAGACCTAGTGTTTAGTTATGCATCTCAGATTGGTTCAGATTTAGCCACTGATAAATTCCAATGCCAGACTCCTGGGTAGGGTTGCATGAGCTCAGTGGTTCCTGTTCCCAGGGGTTCATGCAAACAAGTTCTCCAGGATTGACCCATGTGTGTGCACCCCCCTGAATTTCACTTCGAGTTTCAAGTTCAAAATAACCAAACTTCAATGTGAAATTCAGCTGAAAAATGATTTTGATGCTAACCCAGACAATGAACTATGTTTGTTCAGAACTAAAGGTGGAACGAAGCTAGAGAGGCCAGAGTTCAGCTTTCCTAAGGTTTTGGATGTTCAGATCTATGGATTTGGGTTTGGGCCCATCACAGGCAGGCCAGGGTCACCCCAAAGGTCAAGGAACCTTCTTGGAACTTTCTTCAAATTCAGTCTGAGTTTCAAATCTGTATCAAGACCCGGAACCAGGTGAGTTTCCAGGGTGTCAGGCTTTGTTGGGAATGTTTGTGCAGTTCTGCTGCTGGCTTATTTCCTGGGCAGTTTTGACAACAAAAGGAGCACACCTCGGGTCACACAAGCAGTGTCAGTTCTGCTCTCTGAACAATAAAGGATATTCACAGTTGGCAAGACATCAGAGGGGTGCAGTCATGCAAGCAGGACTTATCCTTCCCCATCTAACGCTAATGACACTGATGGATACAGCACCCTTTTTGCAAGATGGATCCCCAAGGGTTCTAGAAACAATAGATGAGATGGAGGAGTTCATTGCCCCTTCCACTGAAACACCACACCTGTGGGGTAACAGATCACAACTGTGTCTGAACGCAGCAATGCCAACAGCACTCCTTCACAGCACGGAACCAATGTTGAGTTCCCGTGTTCAAGCCACTGAAGGGGTTTTCCAGACTGGCCCCATAGCTCATTGTTGGGGGAAGAAGGAAACTCTGGGTCAGACTCTGACCTGCGTTATAAGAGCTGAAGCCTTTGAGGTGAAAGTTGCATCAGGATCTGACCCTCTCAGTCAGCTGATCCTAGTGCCCAGCATGGGGAGTGACAACAGGTATAAGCTATGGTATATTGTTTGTAGTTTCCTGTTACAGGTGGGAAGGGGTTTCCTAGCCGGACGGTGAGTTCTTTATCAGAACTCTTTAGTAGCATTTGGCTAGATCTCCCTGGCTAGTTAGTGAATTGGCTCTGTTAATTGTAAGCTTGCAGCTGGACTGCAGAGAGCTGGCTGGCCACATGGTGCTGCCACCTCAACTTGTTTTCAGCTTCTAAAGTGCATTAAAAGAAGCTAAAAATATATTAGAGCCTTTCCTAATGTTAACGTTCCATGCAAGCGATTGCAGTGATTACCAAAGGGTTGCAGTGTGATTGTGCATGGCTGGGCAGATGCCAATGGGAAATCTCTCTGTTAAGATGTTGCCCACTCTCTGAAAAACAGTTTTAAAACCACTGATTTTGTTTTACTCTATCACAGTCAAGTGTTGACTGGAGAAATGGAGCTGCAGCCATTTGATCTGCTCGCAAATCATCATCGAAGCACAAGCCAGTCCCCATCACTGCAGAGTCCGTGTTTCCAGAGTCCTCACTCCTCACTATCCAGCAGGTTCTGGAACCAGCACAAAGTTGTCAAGCAAAGTCATGCTGTGCTCTCGGGGCACCAGCAGCTGGGAAAAATAAGTGCCTAAGCCAATTCCCGCAGGAAACATTTTCATCTTGCCTTTATTCCCAGCTGTTCCCTGTCACAACTGTCCCTCAGAAAAGCACGTTTTGCTATCTCCCCATATGTCAGCCACAAGGTGTGAGAGGCTGCATTGGACAGCAGAAGTCCAGCTCAGGTTCTACTTGGCCAATCCAGCCTCAGATCCTCCTGCAGATGAACATCCCCTGTTGTCCAGAGAGCCGGAGTGACGTTGCCCCACATACAGGAGTTGGATCAGACACTTGGCCCAAACATAATAAATCTTATTTGGGAACAAAATCGATCTCCTGGGTTCACCCAGAAATTCCACAAGCAGCTGGAATCACAGAAGGACAGAACAAACCTGCTGGGGATTACTGGCTCTGGGGTGCGGGAATGGCAACGAATAATGAAATTATGGAAACAAAGAGAGAGCCAAACCCATAACATGCAGTAGCTTACGCATCAGCTGACCTGCTCACTATTAGCCCAGTTATGCAGCTCTTACTCACAGTAAGTTGCATTTACTCACATGTGTAATCCCTGTGAAGTCAATGGGAGTCTGCCTGAAGCGGGCCCATGAATAATAACATATAAGTGGATGTAGGGCTCAGTACGGTGAGCAACTTACTGCCTTGAGTCAGCCTCAGTGCAGGCAGGCATTGTGCAAGCTTCCCACCCACAGCTGTGTCAGAGACCTCACCCCGGTCCTGCCGCCAAGCTTTGTCAAACGCCTGAATCCTGACATGCAACATCTGCTCCTATTCCGCACTGTCTCCCCCTCCACCCCCTCACACCCTAAGTCCTGATTTGCCCCACTCCTACCATTCCTGGCCCCAAGGCACAGCTTTGCCTATGCACCTGAGAGTGCCCTTTCATCAAACTCACTAATCACCATGCTATTATCATAGAATATCCGGGATGGAAGGGACCTCACGAGGTCATTTAGTCCAATCCCCAGCTCAGAGCAGGACCAATCCCCAACTAAAATCATCCCAGCAAGGGCTTTAACAAGCTGGGCCTTAACAACCTCTAAGGATGAAGATTCCACCACCTCCCTAGGCAACCCATTCCAGTGCTTCACCACCCTCCTAGTGAAACAGTGTTTCCTAATATCCAACCTAGACCTCCCCCCACTGCAACTTGAGACCACTGCTTCTTGTTCTGTCTGACCATTGCTTCTTGTTCTGTCTTGAGGAAGTCTTTGGGACCATCCCTGCAGAATAGTGTGGCAACAGCTCCTTGCTCCCCAGCCCTACAGCTCAGCCAATGTTCCTCAGTCCTGACTTACTGCACAGTACCTCCTGCTCACACAGCACTGAGCCGCCTCAGAGCTCTGGCAGCACACCTGAATCCAGGCCTTAATGCCCCTTGCTTTTCCAGTGCCCTCTTCCACCTTCACCAAACAGTGGATGACAGCGTGCCCCAACACTGACCTGCAGTATGCCCCACTATGACAGTTCAGCGGCCCAGTACAGCTTTGACATAGCACTTGAGTCCCAAGCACTATTATTCCCATCCTGGGGGTTAACACATCTCTGCCAATGTCCCTCAGCCCTGATCTAGAACTCCCTGTTATTCCCAAGGCTAGGCTTCCCTTGAGCAAAAACTACACCAGTCATCTCAGATTGGGTAGGTATGGGTGTGTCTTTATGTTGGGCCACGTTCAGCATCAAAGTTAACGGGACTTCGTCTGAGTAAACATTGACCTCACGACTTGGTCCACATGGCATAGGACATTGAACTAGCTCAGCTACACTGCAGCTGCCAACCAAAAGAGAAAAACGACCTAGGGCCAGCAACAGGAAAGGCAGCAATTAAATCATGACAGCTTTGTATGGATCTCCTCTGAAACATACAGGGATTTATATATCTGTTAGCCGTGCAAACCTCACCTGGATCCGCGAGGGCCCTTACTGTATTGCCAGCAATAAAGATACTGCAGGCTAAATTCTGCCCTCACACACACACGCGCAACCTTCGTCCTGTCTTCAAATTCTGCCCTTAGTTTTACCCCTGCAACCTCAGTAACGGAGAGTAGAGTTCAGCTCTGCAGCTAGGCGTCGCCAATTGTCATGAGGATGTGAGAGCCAGGAGAGAGAGCCAAAAACAGGTGTTAGCTCTGAAAGGAGCAATGGAAGCATTTTTCCGTCGCTAATGTAAGCAAGATATGAGACTCTGAATACATAGAGGGCTCAGTGGAGTGAGAAGGGGTCATTTTACACAGGTCACTCTGCAGACACTAATGATTCCAGGGGATCCTCTGGAGGGATAGCAGAGAACATTACAAAGAGCTCTGAGGAAGCCAAGCAAAAAAAAGACATAAAACCAAAATTTCCTTTGATGGTACAAAACATCGCAGTGTTGAAATTGTTTCTAGTTGTCAAGACAGATTGTTCATTTTGATTCATTTCTAGGTAGGTTTAGTGCAGCAGGCTTCAGGAACGTAACTAGATTTGGAGAATGACAAGGCAATAGAAGAAATCAAACGGGCTGGGGAGTCACAGAAAACTTTCAGGCAAGTGGATGTTGTCAAAATCTAATTGTTCCCATTTATGACTTTTGCTATTGCTGAGCTAGCAGGGTGCTGTAATGCAATCCAGTGCACAATCCAAGTCTGGAATGTAATGATCCAGTGACTCTTAACTTTTCCAGACTACTGTACCCCTTTCAAGAGTCTGATTTGTCTTGCGTACCCCCATTTATACCTCACTTTAAACTTACAAAATCAGACATACAAATACAGAAGTGTCACAGCACACTATTACTGAAACATTGCTTACTTTCTCATTTTGACCATGTAATTATAAAATAAATCTACTGGAATACAAATACTGTACTTACATTTCAGTGCATAGCATACAGAGCAACATAAACAAACCAGCATCTATAAAATTTTAGTTTGCACTGATTTCGCTAGTGCTTTGTATGTAGCCTGTTGTAAAGCTAGGCAAATATCTAGATGAGTTGATGTACCCCCGGAAGACTTCTGAGTACCGCCAAGGGTACATGTACTCCTGGTTGAGAACCACTACAATAATTAACTCAACAGGAAAATGTAACTCCAAAGCACACACACGCACACAGACACTATACAATTGTGCCACTCATGCCCTGCAGCACACATTTGCACTACACACTCACCTTTCAGATGCCACTCATACAAATGTTTGAACTACCTGCACACACACGTACACAGATGCACACCAAATACACACATGCACAGATCCCCAACATCCCCGTATGCACCATGTTTACCATCAGACAAAGGACAGAACAAAATAGTAGGGTGATGTGCTCCTGCTCCAGTGTGTGTGAGTGGCTTTGTGCTGACAGAGCGCTGTGCTGAAAACAGCTTGGGCCCCTGAGGTCTCCAAATACCTCCCGGCCCCCTCTTTATTGCAATCCTGGGTCAGGAACACCAGTTTTAACCCCGTACCTCCCTCTAACAGGAACAGCCTAATTGTCTCCACAAGCACAAGCTCCCATTCTGGAAAGATTACCCACCCATGGTGAGACAGCCTCTCACCAACTACCACAAGCTGGCCTATGTAAGGCTTGGGGTGGGAGATGAGGAGAAGGTGACATACTGATTCATGGCCCTTGCAGCAAAGGGACTGGGAGAAGGATGATATGTGAATGGTTTGGTGAGAGATCAAACTATCACTGGAAGGCTGGCAGAGAGTGGGAGAAATATGGTGGGAGAAATGGTTTGGCAGGGTCACGCAAATTTATTCAAGATGGCCCTGGATCTGCCAGAGTACTTCTAGCTCTAGCAGTTTACCCTCCAATCCCATCAGTCTCCCTACCACCTTCTTACTTCCCACTTCAAGTCCAGCTAAGTTTTAGCAGCGGCTCTTTCTCGGGCAGCAGTAGAATTAGAGGTTAATACAGATGGGCTTGTGCGTAAAACACTGTGGGACCCTCAGATGGAAGGTGCTTCAGAAAAGCAGCTCTTGAGGTAGTAGCTGCTAAATTCGTATTAGAATTGAGGTGGAAAAAGCAAGGCAAACCCAGGTAACTAGACATGGGTGGAGGCCCTGTGCGGGGCCATATCATATACATGACAAAAAAAAAAGTCCTTCAGAGGCTCCCTCTCTCTTCCCCTCCCAGAGTTTGTCTTCTAATATACCCCCACCACTACCTCATTTTCTCCCCTTCACTCTATTACCATCAGGAAGAGCAAGCTCAAGGCCAGTGCAGCACCACCTGAGACTAGCAGCAGGACCTGTGTGCCTATAAAACCAGCAGAGAGTTCTGAAGGTGGAGGTCAGTCTGACTAGCATATGGAACAGTAATACCATAAACACTGGAATGTCTGCACTCCTTGGGAGGTGCCTGCTACAGCTGGAAGAAAGTCAGAAGCCATTACTGAGAATTCTTAGGGCTTTGGGTAATATATCCTACCCTCTGACCATTTCCCAATTTGCTGAGCAATAGCACACACCTCTGCACCGCACCCCACACAGACCCACAACCCCCACTCTCAGTAACCACGTTTGCTAATGGGTATTTACAGTGGGACATGACAGAGATGCAATCCAACAGTACATGTGTGGCTCACAGTTCTCGGCAGATTAGCTAGCTTGCAGGAAGAAGCTATGCATTAGAGGCACTTGTACAGTGCTACGGATTCAACCTGCTGGCAAAGGCCAGTCAGCCATGCTTTAGACTTGCAGCATTTTAAGAATGATGAATTACTAACTTTGGGCAGAGCATGTGGAAATGCCTTTATTCTGTGGGAATGTGAAATGTTTAATGTTTGAGGGTTGGGTAAATGAGAATGAAGGGGTCGGGATGCCATATGCCATCTACAAGTGCTTAAAGCAGGGAGAGGCATTGTTTAGAGCAGCGGCTTTAACCTTTTTTCATTTGCAGAAACATTTTCAAATGGAGGTGCGGACCCCTTTAGAAATCGTAGACACAGTCTGCGGACCCCCAGGGGTCTGTGGACCACAGGTTGAAAGCAACTGGTTTAGAGTGATCCAAGGGAGTATAATTAATTAAGCACAGGAAAGGTTAGGATGGTTACTCAACTGTGAGATCCTTTACACTGTGGTCTCCCTGGAGAAGTGGTGGAAGCCCCATTGCTCAAGTCATTATTCCCTGTGGGTTGTTTTTCAATCTGGCTTTGGGAGGGGATGGATAAAATGACTTAATAGGTCTTTCCCTGCTCTAATTCCACTGACTCTACAGTTCCTCATTGTCTAAGACAGGGCATCACCTCTGAGTGAGCAAAGGGGAAAAAACAACAACAAATATTGCAAAGCAACTGGACGTTGATGCCAGATGTTTCCCCCTAAAGATTTGCCCCTTTTCTTTGACCCTTTAGCGGGAGTTTGCTGCTCCGAGCCTGCCAGGTTTTGCTGATAATTCCAGCTGCTTAGCTGGGCTGGGGCAAAAAGCAGGGAGATTTTCTAGAACCATCCCGGAGAAAGCATCACATTCAAAGTGGAAAAGTGGCAAGCACAAGAGCTGGGAAGTTCTCCCGTCTCTTTTGGCAGGTGACATTGGCTAGGAATTACTGTGCTTCGGAGGTTTGCTAGTTCTGCTGCAGTCACACATGTCCTGCAGTCAGGGGTGGGAGAAAAAGGTTGGAGAGGAAGCAACTTGAAACTTGGATCGAACAGAACCTTGTCCTAGAGATGGGGCCAGAGCACCCCCACTATGACTCTCAACCCTGCATCCACCCCCACCACCTGCAAATTTTGGGGAAGTTCAAATCCAGGAATGAACTTCACAGCTGCTGCTCATCTCTTCAATGGGCTGACCCAGAGCACCAGATTCAGACATGCCCCCTGCCAGCTTTGGAAGGGAAAGGGGCCAGCAGATAGTGGAAAGACTGAGAGGAACATACCTCCTGTTTCCACTCCTCCTGCCGCAGGCCCAGCTGGTGACCCATTTGTGGATCACCAGCTGATAACATTGCTCTGAGAAACCACCTGTGGTTCATCACAGCCAACAATTCAGCTGGGAGGAGTTACAGAGCTGGAAAGGGGGTGGGGCCATAAGCAGGGGCACGGCTGTGGGGAGGAAAGCACTTTGTCACAGGCAGTAATCCAGTGCTGAATTACTGACTGAGGACTTGCACTCCTGGGGACAGGGCTTACTGGGGGGGAACATGCAGAAAGGCCCCCAGCAAGGGGCAGAAAGGCCACTCTCTGCCAGCCTTCCAGTGATAGTTTGATCTCTCACCTAAGACAACAGCGACTCCACCTGAATCAGCGTAATGCTGTCTAAGGGGGAAGCGAAAAGGCAAACCACACTCTGCCTGGGGTCAGTAATGTGGACACACTCCATTGTCCTTCAGCCAGTGCGCTATAAATGAAATAAACAAGTTGCTCCCTCTGCGTGTGGCCAGCACCTAGCACAAAGGGCCCCCATTCCTGACGGGAACCTCTCAGTGCTACCCAGAATCGAACTAACAATAACAACAGTACTGTAACAAAGAGCTCTACTGTAGACCCACGGGGGTTCTCTCTCGATTTACACCAGCACAGCTGAGAGAAGAATCAGGTCCTGAGAGGAGTGGAAAGCTCCCAAGAAAGTCTGTTCCCAAAGCATTCCGAGCCTGATCACCAGACCAAAGTTGTCCTTTGGCTGCTTGTCCGAACTGAGTCTTTTGCAGCTCATTAGGGACAGCCACTGCCGGTCTCACATGCTTGTCGGGCAGGAGCTATCCAGCTCTTTGGAGGCTCAACTCTTCCTGCCTGTGAGGAGGTACAGCGCCAGTTTCCAAAACATTCAATCCCAGCCTGACTCTCCTCAACTCTTTCCCTCATGCAGCCCGTCAGCCACTGAAAATCTCCCTGCTGCGAGAGTCTGATATGACAGTTTCCATTTACCCACCAGGCTGTGCTAAGAGATCAAACAAACCCTCCCCAGTGCCTCTATCCAATGAGACGTAGCAGCGAGGTCTGTTTGCAAAGCGCACTGTAGTGCCAGGGCATATTGCTGCATCTCCCCAAACAGCTGCACAGTGAACAAAAACCTCCTTCCATAGAGGGCTGTTAGACCGGTCTTCCTGCAGCCTCCTCCTCCCAGCTGTCTGGTGCCCTTAAATCTCCAGGCAGCCCCAGTTCCTTAGTGGCTGCTCTAATGCTTGAGCAATGCTGTGGATGATGTACCATTAGCCAGACATATTCAATAAATCAGAATCCAATTACTAGGTTAAGGAAATTGGAAGTAAATGTAATTAGTCCAGGCCCCTCCGCATGCTGTGCCCTTGCTTCCTCCCTTAATGAGAGCTTTTCTTTTCCAAAGCACTCAACACCATGTCACGCGGCCAGAAAAAAACTGACACTTGGCCACAGCAGCCAGACCACCACAGGGCTTGGAGAAAGGGTCAGTCTAGTTGATTTTCCCTTTAAAACAAGGCAGATGGTTAATATCCCCTGCATTATTTCTCTCCAGGAATAACAGGCTCTCTGCTCAGCTATAGCATGTGTCCGTCAGGGCTGTCAGCTCCCCTTCAGAGCGAAGAGCATCTGGCCTCACTAGGCAAAAGAGTGAAAAAATCACAACAGAAATTGTGCTACAGAACTGGTGCGATGTTATCATTAGAGATGGGTTCAGGGCCTAGCCTTAAGAGCTGAATTGGGGAAATTAATGCTGGAAGTTTGGCTCCCACATTTTGGTTCTCCCTCTTTGCACAGAGGCAATTTAGGAATTTCAAATCCAGACCCAGGATCGGATTCTGATCTGGATTCAGACCAAGGGCTCTGGTGCAGGCCTATCTCTACTTATCAGAGTACAGTAACTCCTCCCTTAATGTTGTAGTTAAGTTCCTGAAAAATGTGACTTTTAAGCGAAACGATGTTAAATGAATCAAATTTCCCCATAAGAATTAATGTAAATGAGAGGGTTAGGTTCCAGGAAAAAAATTTTCACCAGACAAAAGACTTTATTATATATATACACACACGCTATAAGTTTTAAATGAACAATTTAATACTGGTACACAGTGATGATGATTGTGAAATTTGGTTGAGGTGGAGGAGTCAGAGGGTGAGATATTTCCCTTACTGCTAAATGATGAACTAGCAATTGGCTTAGCCCTCAAGAGTTAACTCTTCCACTCTACAAGGCAGCAGGAATGGAGGGAGATATGCTTATTTCACCTTTAAGTACACTGCCTTGTTCATTAGATCAGCTTGCTGAGACCCCAGCTGCTGCCAGCAAGCTTCCTCCGTCCTGAGCCCTGGTGTGTCCCCCCTGCTCTATGGAAGATGGCATCATAAGCAGGGTGCAGGAACAGGGGTAGGGGGACACTCTGACATTAGCCCCCCTCTTCCTTCCCTCCCCCCTGCACAGCAAGCAGGAGTCTCAGGGAGCAGCTCCAAGGCAGAGGGCAGGAGCAGCACATGGCGGGGGGAGAGGGACAGCTGCAATTGCTAGCCTGCTGGGCCGCTGCTGCACAGGGAACTTAGGAGACCAGGGAGGTCCGGTCCACCCTGGTTCCAAGCCCCTACCAGCTAGCTGCAATGGGCTGCTCTTCCTGCAAGCAGTAGACAAAGCAGGTGGCTACCAAACGACGACGTTAGAAGGGAGCATTGCACAACTTTAAACAAGTATCTTCTCTAACTGATCAGCAACGTAACAATGAAACAACGTTAACCAGGATGACTTTAAGTGAGGAGTTACTGTACTAAGGATTCTGGCGGTTGGATGGGAACTACATTAGGAGCTGAAGATTGAGCCATGTCCTTGGAAAGCAAGCAGAGCCCTGCTATAACTCAAACCAAATGAATTGCAGAGAGAGAAGCAGCACTGGGGAACACAAGGGAGGGGAGTTCTAATTTAGCTCTCGGAAGGAAGGGTTCAGATTGCCCCAAGCCACTCCAGCTAGGTCAGATCCCCTCCCCATACATCAAATCCACCCCTAGGTGATACCATCCAGGAGAAGATGCAGCTTCTTCACTGTGCTGCCAAACCAACAAGCCTCTGCTATCTCTTCTAGTGCAAACCCTTTAAATAATTCTTTGCACCACTTGTCATTGCCCTGCATGAAGAAGCACAGAGCTGGGGGCCAGGAAGTCCTGGTTTCTAATCCTGGATCTTCCCCTGGCCATCCAGACAGCCTTGGGCAAGTCCCCCAGTGCTTGTATTGTCCCATGTGTGAGTAAGGTACTTCACAAGGAGGTGGAGAATCAATTAGTGATCGTTGGTTCACTGCACTGAAAGGAATACTGCTTAGAACAGGAGTGAGCAAACTGTGACCCATGGGCTGGATCCAGCCCCTCAGGGCTTTGGATCCGGCCTGCAGGATTGACCCTCGTGGTGCCATGGGCCCTGCGCCACTCTCAGAAGCAGCTGACACCACATCCCTGCCTCCCATGGGTTGCCTTTGCCTCCAGGCACTGCTCCCCGCAGCTCTCATTGGCCAGGAACGGGGAACCACAGGCAATGGGAGTTTTAGGGGAGGTACCTGGAGGCACAGCAAGGGCAGCGCACATGGAGCCCTCTGCTCTCCTCCCGCCCCCCCCCCCGGGGGGGCCACAGCACTTCCTGGAGCAGCGCGACATGGGGCCAGGGCAGGCGTGCAGGGAGCTTGCCCTGGCCCAGGTGCGCGCCGCTGCCACCTCGAAGCTGCTTTAGGTAAGCGGCGCCAGGCCAGAGCTCAAACTCCTCCTGGACCCTGCCCCCCAACTCCCTGCCCTAAGCCCCCTGCCTGCACCTCACACCCCTCCTGCACCCCAACCCTCTGCCCTGAGCCCCCTCATATGCCCCGCACCTCTCCTGCACCCCATCCCCCTGCCCTGATCCCCCCCAGTCTGCACCCCTCCTGCACCCCTTTCCTGAGTCCCTCATACAGCTCGCACCCCTCCTCTGCCCCAATCCCTTGCCCTGAGCCCCTTCCTGCACACCGTACCCGCTCCCACACCTCGCATTCCCTCCCGCACCCTAACCCTCTGCCCCGGCCCTGCATACAATTTCCCCACCCAGATGTGGCCCTCGACCCAAAAAGTTTGCCCATCTCTGACTTAGAAGCATAATCATTGGTCCCAGTTGTATTCCCTAGATGCCAACTCATGGAGATCTCAGCTCTCCCCTGTGAAAGATGGGATGGAGACAGGATAGGTCTTCATAGGGCAGCATTCACTCCCTCTCTGCGGGACCCCAAGAAGGGTTCTCTGCAGGTCTGGGGATCCAGGCATGGGGAGTGGGTGGGGTATGCCTCACCCTCCATCAGCAACATGTGATTAGGAGAAAGGTATTAGAACTAGAGGCAGCGGGTAGTGTCACAGGGACCTCTGCTGGCCAAGAGAGCCCTGTGAGTGTGGCCCCACTGGAACTGCACCGGCAAGAAGTCTGGCCTAGCTCACAGAGCCTTATGTACGGCCCTAGCCTCCCACAGAGTCCTTGAAATCTATGAGGATCCCGGGCCTCCAAGGGACTGCAGGCAGGCCCCATAGAAAATGCTGTCCCCGCCCCATCAGAATGACAAGGGAGAACACTTCGTCAGAAGAACCTCAGGGAGATTCCCTACCATAAGTCTGCCTACAGGAGGGGACGATAGGGGCTGCTGTTGCTACATGCAGCTGACTGAAGAAGTGACAACACGTGCAGAGCAAGTAGGATATAGCCTGGGGCAGCATTTCCCCTGAAGATCCTCATGGGGAAAATGGGGATTAAAACTGGGTGAGTTCTTGTGAAGGAAAGTGCCAGAATCCTTTGCCTAGCTATAGTGAAATCAGGCCCTTCCAGGCCCTCCCAACCCCTCAGAGCTGAAAGCACTCAGCTGCTGCCTGTCAGTTTCCCACTGTTATTAGGGGAGTCCATCACCACTAAGTCAAGCTGCACTGTAATTATGAAAGATGACAATCCCCCAGATGGCCCAAATCCACCTGCAAAGCACCATCCAAATGGCCCTCCAAAGCAGAGAGTGAGTTTCTTTGAGTGTGCCACTCAGGAGCCCTTTCCTTTGGCTGATGGAGAACTAGCCAGATAAGTTCCTATATTTCTCCCCACCCCCGCAACGCCTTCACTTTCACTCTGCAATAATTCCTTCCTCCCTTTATTAACCCTTGCCCTGCTGAACAAAATAGCGAGCAGCTGTGCTACACTTGGCACCTCATCTGATTTGTTTCCTCCGCAGCACAAGATCTTCTAGGGCCAGAAGGGATCAGTGCTGGTGGTATGCTTACACACAGACACACAGACACACACGGTCCTGTTCACTCAAAATTCTGCCTGCCTTGGAGGAAGGTGATGTCTATTTTTCCTCAAGAATCTGAATGGAATCCAATGGCGTTCACCCTCCTGAGCAGGTGAAGTTTTCAGAGGATAGGATGTCAGCGTCATACATGAGACTAGACAAACACAAGGGGGAAGTCTCATCCTAAGAAAATATAGACCAAATCAGACCCCTTCCTCTTCATTTGTGGGTGGATCAGTGACTTTACTGTTTATTCAACACAAGCACCCAAAAACTAATGAAAGGGGCACTCAATAAATTTAGGCCTAGCCCTTAGGTTTGGTTTCTATTGAATAAAGTGAGAGAGGTCACAAGCATCATAGAAATAGAATGAAATCACACAGTTGCCTGTCTCATGATATTTGGTGTTTCTCTAAAAGCCTTGGCTTCAGGAGGCACGGTATTAGGAGGCAATATCTGCTTTCACTTTTAAAAAGTGAAGTTTCTAACCCTAATGGTTGCAGAGAAAAGCTTGAAAACAGGACATGAATACACCTTAAAGGAACAGAAGCCAGAAGGGAAATAAAAAGCACTCAGCATTTATTTTAAGCCAATCTCATGATTGTATGGACCTATCTCATGCTTTTGGAGGTCAGCATGAAAATCAAGAAATATTCTTTTTAAAATTCCAGTGCAATCAGTAGGGATTTTTGAGGATTTAAACATCCTCTTCCAATTTGGGAAAAAAACTAAAACAGCATTGTTGTGTTTGCACAAGAAAACCAGGAGTAGAAACGGACTATAAACAAGAAGTAAAATTGACCGGTCTAGCTTCCCTGCCCTGGTGAAATGCAAACAATGTATCAAACAGCACAAAAGCTGTTTCAATTAGTTGTCTGAGGTGATATTAGTAATGCATGTAATGAAATTATTTTTAAGTCAATATGTCTTATCTCATCTGGGTCTCTTTGAAAACAAAGATATCCCCTAGGTAGGTTCCCAATCCAACAACACAGTGTGCCACGTCTCTGGCCCATTAATTTCCCCCAAGTGTAGGTTTTTTATCTCCAGTGCACACTTTTAAGGAAGGGCCAATCATGTCCCTTTTTGACTAGTGCTGCCTGATCAAGGAAGAGGATGAGAAGGATACAAGAACCTGTAATGCCTGGTGTCGCGGATGGCACGGTCACTGGGAATCCTCTCGCTCTCCCGCTGGTTAAAGGCATAGAGGCGGTATGGGTCCTCTCCACCCTTCCATTTCCGGGCACTCAGGTACCTTCTCTCTTCAAACTGATCCCAGAGGTCATCCCAGTCGACATCTGAGCCCTGCACACACAAACATTGAACCCCATCAGAACATGGAGGCCTGCACGTCACAGGTGTCTCTGGGTAGAGTGCAGTGACACCCAGCAAATGCTTAGCAGCTCCTCAGCACGTGTGGTCTCTCGCACCCACTCACCGACAGTAGCTGAAGTCCAATGGAGTTGCACTGATTTACATCAGCTGAGGATCTGGCCTGCTACAAATTAAAAGGACATGACCATGGGGGATGCCCCTCAGGCAAACCTCAGCACCATCCAACAGTCGTGACTCGCTTGGTTAAATTATATTGTATGTTTTAATGTCTTCTCACACCTGTCAAATATTCAGCAGCATGCAAGGCATTTGGGCTCAATCTGCACTTCCTTTCAAATGGCTTGGTGCAACATCTGTGAAACACTGACGAAACACTGCCTGCTCACTGGCTTGGTGAAACACTGCCTGCTCACCTGGACTAACTCCCCTGCCTCCACATTATTCCAGACAGCAGGGGGTCCTGCTAAGCAAGAGATTTGGGGATGAATCATCCCCACTGTTTGCTCAGGTATAGAGGAGCTGCAGAGCTACTATGTTGCTCGCCCCCTGTACAAGAGTCAAAATGTCATTTCATTAAGCAGCACACAATGGCTCTGGGCCGGCTCTGAGGTGGCTAACGCAAGGTGCACTCGATAAGATCACATCGTTACAGCAGCACAACCTCTTTGATCTCAGCCTACATGTAATACAGAGCAATTCAAACGTGTACAGTAATTTCAGCACCAAAGAAAATTGTGATCTTATCGAATAATTGATCTTTTTTTTGTTACTCCATCTCACAGCCGCTCTCCTCTGCTAATGGCACAAAATGAAGCTTTTGAAACAGGCGATTTTTATCCCATAATTGATTTTATTCACATCGGACAGCACATTTTCCATGTTAATAGGAAGGGGGAGGGGAAGTGATGGTTCTTGCAAATGAACAGCCTGTATCCCATACATCAGTTTAAGCAAAAAGGGCTGGATCGAGATTCCCCTGGAATGTCCCTTCTCATGCTGCAAGGCCGTTGGAGTGAAATTTAAGGGAACACAGGCCACCTCCAAAGGCACGGCATTGCTTCAAAGCACAAAGATTCCCAGGTCCCTCTATGGTTTTAACCAAAGACGGCTTTATTTCTTGTCCTCCCTTCGGAGCACTCCCAATATTTCTTAGGCCTTGGCTACACTGGCGCTTTACAGCGCTGCAACTTTCTCGCTCAGGGTGTGAAAAAACACCCCTCTGAGCACTGCAAGATACAGCGCTGTAAAGAGCCAGTGTAAACAGTGCCGCAGCGCTGGGAGCACGGCTCCCAGCGCTGCAAGCTAATCCCCATGAGGAGGTGGAGTACGTGCAGCGCTGCGAGAGCTCTCTCCCAGCGCTGACACTGCGACCACACTCACACTTCAAAGCGCTGCCGCGGCAGTGTTCCTGCAGCAGAGCTTTGAAGTTCCGAGTGTAGCCACACCCTTACTGTTGCTCACTCTGTTGGGCCAAATTCTGATTTCAGTTACACCAGCGTAAATGAGGACCTAACTCCGTGATCCTCAGTGTTATTACTGATCAGTGACACAGAGATCAGAGTCTGGGCTGTTGAATGTAAACTCTTCAGAGCAGAGACATCAAGGCTCATTCTGACCTTACACTGGTGTAACCCCATTATTCGCCCTGGAGAATACTCTCTCTCTCTCTGTTCCCTGGGGGCCAGATTCACCCTGCTGTAACTCCAGTTGGGTCCACCCCCACCAGTGGAGTTATCCCAGAAAGAAATTTGGCCTTTGGGTTCCATCTGGTCAATTTACTAAGCAGAGGAAGTGATTCCCCTCTTGCACCTACTAAGCCCATGCAACAACAGAGCAGCAAGCTCAATTCTATCCCAACCCTGATCTAAGCACATAATAAGGCTTGGTCTGATCGCAGAAGCTTTATTACCAGCCATGCGGCAATAGGCAAGAAGACCATGACTTTATTTTCATATCCCAAGGTGAGCATACAGTTGCTGAGAGTTATAAAAATCATCTTTTAACTTGCAGACGCAGCACATTCAGCAGAGGGAATAAATATGGTGCACCACAACGTCATTTCTTACAATTGCTTTTCTGCTTACAACTGCTCTACCTGGGCTGGGCTGCCTCTGATGACAATCACAGAATAGTGCACCTTACTGACCATCAGTCGGCATCCCAGGACACCAAGAATGAAGGAAAGTTATTAAAATGTTAAGGCCACTCCAGTCCATCGGGAAGTTTATGAGCAGAAGGCTATCCATAAAAGTTTGTAGGCTCTTGGTAGGAGTGCAGAATATTGTGCAATAAATATAGTTTATGTTTTTTTAAGGCATCTTGTAAAACATGATTTACCAGCACAGTGAAAGATCAGGAAAAACTGAGCTGATTGCATCTCAGAACCACTGAAGCCCTGAAATTTACAAGGGTTGGAGAGGACTCTGAGATTCCAGCTCTGCTGAAGAAAAGTTCAGGTTTAGATCCTAAACTGAAGTTGTGTTTTTGAAAAAAAGTTTCATAAAACTTAATATGAATAGAAATGTTTCCATTTTAAAATGGCCATAAAAACAGGTCATTTTTTTTAAATGTATATGAAAGTGTTATTGAACTAGACAGGAGAGCCAGAAGAGGGAATGGACTGTAAACAGGACGTGAAACTGACCAGCCAAGTGAGGGAAGAGCAAAAATTAAACCATCTGCAAAATATTACAAATTTCTTTCAGCTTTATACAGAAGTAGTAATATAGTGTGAGCCTAATTCTCCATTGCCCTGCACTTTGTGTACTCATTTATAGCAGTGCTCAAGTGGATATAGGGCAGAACAGTGGAGAATCAGGACCTGCACTGAGAGATTTATCAGTACAGCATCCCTTTAAAACCGTGGCATAATGGCAACCTATCCCTGTACAGTATGGCTAAGTGGCTTGGCCCTTTGATCTCTGAATAATTATGCTGCAAGAGAGTGTGGGTAGTGGGCAAGTCTCTGCCAGCTTGAGCTTGATGCTTGCCAAGTTCACATGGCATAACGGATAGATGCAGTTCCAAGACAATGCAATTAGGCAACTGCTGTGACGTCAACCATATGTTCTAGGCCCTTCTGTTCGTACTTGCAGCATTACAAGGACACCGGCCATTTACATACGGTGGTGAGGCTGCAACGTTAAACTCTGACGTTCTGAACAGCCTAGCCTGTGAGAAGATACAGTGGTCGAGTGTGCTCCAGCTAGGATTGTGTGCTCAGCAGACAAGGCAAGGTAACAAGCTACTGTACATGACTGAATAGGACTTTTCCATTTATAGATTCCGATCCTTGGATAGAAGGCATCTGATGTCTAGAAGCAGAGCTGGTTTATCAGACAGTGAATGCTTCCTGCAATTAAAATGGAATGTTCCTCCATGAAGTTTGGGGCACTGTGCTGCTGGGAGGTGCATCTAGGGTGACCATCTTCATTTTAAGGAAATGCCACTAGAAAGACTAAAGTCCAGCCCACCTTCACTTCCAGAAGCTCAGGCCACGCACAGGCAGGGCAGCAGGCTCTGCCTTTTGTCTGGCCTCTCCCTGGAAGCTGGGGAGACTAACAGCCTGTCATTACCATGCTCCTCCTTCTCTTCCCCCCGCCCCCAAGCTGTCTGCCTTCCCCTGAGCTGACTTTCTCCCCTTTTAAACTCTTCCTCCACTCCTGGCATACCTTGGAGGGGCTGCAGGATAGGGCCACCTATGAGCCCAGAGTAACTCCTTAACCCCTTCCTGCACAGTGTGAGGCTTGCACACTCTACCACATGTGGTCACCCTACACAGATGGGACATCAGATGCAGAGCTTCAGTACTTGATTACATTCTGCAGAGTTTACCCTAGTGTCCTGGCCAAATTCCTATTGGATAATTACACTCTCTTTACTATAGCTAAATACCCCCTTGAAGTCTCATTGGGATGCAGTATTCTTCAACCTCCTCTCCTAAACTTCCTGTGAGGCTGCATGGAATTGGATGGGAATGTTTAGACATACACTCACTGCAGACAGCAAATCTGCACTGCATATCAGGAAGGATGCATTGTATAGGAAGCATTCAGGCTATCCAAGTGTTTTACTCACAGACGGCTTCTCCAACTTGCAGGTAGATGATTTACCTGTTCCTGGACCACTGACAAAGGAAAGGAAAAGCCCCATCACACATGCAGGGACCACACATCAGTTCTGGATTATTGGATAAGATCTTCATTATATTTCCACCATGTATTATCACCTCTTCCTCACACTAGAATTCTGTCTTGGGAGTTATTTAACTGATGTGCAGAAACCTAAATTTAATTTATGATGATCTAACTCACTTTAGATGCCAAATTACCCTGCACTAGAGAAAGATCAAGTCAATATTCCACTTGTCTTTCTATTTATCTTCTGCAGGGCTCCTCTCTCTCTTTGTCTCATTCATTTTCTCTCATGTTCTGGTAATAAATTCTAATTTTTTTTCCTCACAATTAGGCAATTTCTCTTTCAATGCTGCAGTTTAATGTTTGGTATTAATTATAGGAAACACAGTCACTTCTTTTGCCAGAAGAGTTTGAGAGATTGAATAAGTCTACAGCAAAGAGAGAAAAAAAACCCCATTCTCTAGTTTAAAAAAAGGGGGAAGGGTAGCCTACCACTTTAATGAAATAGGTTCTTCTCTCTTCCTCTCAATAGCACCAGGCAAACCACTCTGTTAGGGAACTTGCCTATTAAGATTCACTTACAGTAGTTAATCAGGCTCACCAGCTGTGAAAAGCAAGCTCTGCTTTCGTGCTTTAGATGGGTGAATAGCTCACAGAATTTGAGATCAGTTTAGAAGAGCTGCATCTAAAGCCTTTCAGGACTATACAAACTGGCATCAATATTAGCCTGGATATACCATGAAATAGTCATAGTCGTGAGATTTCTAGTAATTCCATGGGGCTGGAAACCAGCACAGTGAGCAAACATTTGTCCCTGGTAGCTGCCACTTTGTGTATTAGAACTTACGCTTTTTTTTAAGGCAGCCTCCAGCCTCTAGGATTGTGGAGAAAGCTATTGAAATGGGAGCAGGGTGTGAATGGATGCCAATAACCGCCATACATCAATGGAATGTTAATTCTGAAACTTACTGATGACAATTTAGATTTCAATAAAGGTAACTATTTCACTGCTGGTCAAAGAAAGAAGAACAGTCATGATCATGTCAGGCATGAGCCAAAGACTACTGAAGACAATCAGAGTCTTTAAATTGACTTCAGTGGGCTTTAGACTAGGTTCATTATGAAGATTTGAACAATCGACCTTGAGTGCCAACACTTTGACAGCAGAAGTAAGTGAATCTTGGGCTGTGGGTGGAGTTTCTGAGAGCACTGGAACCCATACTGGCTAAGTATGCATCTTTATCCCCCTTAAGTAGGAGCCATGTAAGAGGATAAGAGCCTGCTACAATTGCCAGCTGCCAATCCCTGTGCTCAGACCACCTGAGCAAAAATGTCCCTCAGAAGTGCCTTAGGAGCCTTCAGGATTCAAGATTATTATTTATAATTTAAAATATCCAGTGAGTTCTAATACTTCACTACACAGGGACTGAACAGAACCAGATGTGGAGAACTTTTAAAGAGACTCTTTCAAGGTTTTTGGACCCCGATATTCCCCTACAAGTAGCTTTTCCTGTTCAGCTGGGAGGGCAAGGTTCTTTCCCTGCATTGCTTCAGTGAAGGGTGTGCAGCAAGGAGACACTGTTAGAAATGAACAAGTGTGGTGTCTGGTGCATCCCACACAAACAAAAAATTAATTCAAGAGACATTAGACCAGTCCTCGCATAGAAGCATCAGAGTGCGACCAGCTGACAAACAACCCAAATGTGTCAGGAATAACACACCTGGATAAGCCCTTCGGAATCAATTATAGTACCAAGGGAGCGGGGGTGGGGAGAGAAACTGTGTGCACTCTAAAGAGAATTGGCTGAGTTCATCCCTAGTAGAAGTCAATGGTGTTACATCAGGGATGAACTGGCTCTCATCAGCATAGTCTTGCACTCTCTGACCCCCAACTGCTTTCCCCAGTCAAAACCCTGAGCTATCATCCCCCTGGGTACGTTACAAGGAGAATAGAAAATGCCACAGGCAGGCTAGAGAAAAAATTCAATTCAAAGGGGATCTACCTTATTACACCAGATATTTGACACTCTCCTCTCAGCTAAGAATACACTCTGAACAGCCTCTTCCTTCTTTACGAGCTTGCTAAGTGGGCTCCTCCAAACCACCCGTAGCCCTATTAAAGAGAGAGAGAAAAGTGTCTCTCTGTGACAGCACATTAAGAATTGAGAGTCTAAGCACAGAGATGTACTTCCTTGTCTGCCTCTTAAATCAAGGCTCAGAAAAGAAAGGGGGGAGAGTGCGCAAAGAGATCAGATCATTAGCAGTAAAGACTTCAATTTTCCAGAGATTGTTAATGCTTTGTTTATGTGGATTTCTATGAATATGACATTTTAATAGCATAATAATTGTGTGATTACAGTGCAGCAGGGATTGCTGGAGGAGGAACAGAGAGTGAGTGGCTCAGACCGATGCATCTGTTGGTTCTTCAGTTTTTGCTGGGAAGCTCAGGCTGCAGCCAGGTACCCATAGCATCTCCATCCAGGGCACATGGGTAAGCCAGCCACCATGCCACTGCATCCACACACTCCCACCATGAGGGTAGAAATGGCTTCAGTAACAGGTGCTGTAAGTGTAGGGTGACCAGACAGCAAGCATGGAAAAATCAGGACGGGGGGGGCGGGGGGGGTCAGGGTAATAGGAGCCTATACAAGAAAAAGACCCAAAAGTCAGGACTGTCCCTATAAAATTGGGACATCTGGTCATGCTATGTACCAAGGCTGCCAGGTCAAGGCTGCCACGGAAGGAGATAGATGCAGTTACAACAGCATGTCACCCAGCATGGTGCCGCTCTGTTCTGTTCATTACCCCATGCACATAACGCATGGGGTAATGAACAGAGCTGGTTCGAGACGCCTCACCTGCCGGTGGGCTTTAGTGTGGTGCTGCATGCAACGATCAACGGTGCTGCAGGAGGATCAGATTCATGTCACCCAACCTGCGCCTGTGCATTGCTCACCGTGTTGCTGCACACAGTAAGGAAGAGCTCAGTGGGCTGAGCTGATGCACACTCCCCTGCCTGCTCCTCACCTAGAAAGGTGGTGTGTGCAATAATGAACCTTGCTGGGCCATTCGGCTTTTATAATTGGCCCCAGGGCTATGAGAGCCAGTATCCTGGAGATTAGTTCCATTCAACAAGCAAGCCCATTGTGTTTGCAAATGTGGCTATGCCAACCCGACAGAAACAGGTTGGGAAAAATATAAACAGAGTTCAGGGGCTGAATCACCACCACTCCCTGCAGCTCCTTGGGTTTTCCTTGGAGCTCTGCCATCCAACCTTGCTTAGCTTAAATCAAGAGACCATAGCCTCAGAGGTGGTATCTGCAAATTGCAACTACATTTAGGGCAACAGAAGATTAATTCAAGGAGAGAAAGGGCATAAATTTCACCCTGGGAGTACAGGCCAACCTTTGTTTTACATATGTCTCAAGGGACATCCATGCCCTTTGTAAAGGTTGGTGAAAACCATAGACCAGGCAGCAGTTCTTTGCCTCAGCTGATCAGACTAGGTGAAGTGGCAACACAAAAGCATATGGAGAGATCTGCAGGAGTACAGTCTGGGATGTTTTTCAATCACAGGCCTAACAACACCATTTGATGAGTCCCAATGCAGGAGAACCAATCCAAGTTTTATTTACAGAGGGCCACTCCCAACACCTAAGGGCAATGGGCATCCAAC
Source organism: Gopherus flavomarginatus (assembly GCF_025201925.1). Classification (NCBI taxonomy): domain Eukaryota; kingdom Metazoa; phylum Chordata; order Testudines; family Testudinidae; genus Gopherus; species Gopherus flavomarginatus. Next base: position 58,456,720 of record NC_066620.1, on the reverse strand, counting down.
CCAGATATAACAAACACAGGCAAATGTGCCCTTATACCAAGGTAAGTCTGACCCAAGGATCTGTCCAAATTTCAGAGAGAGAAAGCGACTCAACATGCTCCTTTTTATAGTTCCAAAGCAGCCACAGACCCCAGCTCAGCCCCTTTTCATTCCCCCTTGGCTGGGAATCTTGGCAGTACCTGCCGCCAGGGGAGCCATCTGCTGTAGATTAAAGGGTTTTAATTCTCTCCCTGCCAGCCATGAGATAGGACCTCCATTCCCTGCCATATACTCTCAGACCTCCCAACAGGCCCAGGATTATCTGCTTTGAACCTCCAACCATCTTGTCCTGGTCAAACAGCAGTTAGATTGAGGACCCCCACTTGAGAGGACCCCCAAATCAAGTGGTGTTGCAACCTGTTGCATGGGATCACAGCGTCACTCCGGTTTGGTCCCTCTGTTCCTCTATCTCAGTCTACGGAGGGAGAGATGGGCCAAACCTGAATGGTGCTGTGTCCTGCTTTAGCCACTTGTAACATTAGAAGGCATGCACCCTGGTTGCTTTCCTTCTACTGCCCATCCTGAGACATCAAATCCTCACAGTTTACTAGGGTTCTCACTGCATTTCTTTCCTACACAAGTATCAGAGGGGTAGCCATGTTAGTCTGGATCTGTAAAGCAGCAAAGAATCCTGTGGCACCTTATAGACTAACAGACGTTTCCTACACACTATCCCTAAGGTGTATATACCACCCACACAATTCACTCACTATGTGTTTGCTGATCACAGCCACGACACACAGTCCCCACAACCAACTGAGATCAGAGACAACAAGAACAAGTGGTATAAGAAACACACTGATGAGTATGGCTGTAGAGGTAGACCTGAACTGGGCAAGAACCAGAGGTTCTGGAAGCCTGCAAACCACTGCCCTCTTCAGGATGGAATGAGACCTGCACAAAGTGCATGCAAGTAAGTTGTGGGATAGTAGCAGTCCTGCAAGGAGTAAACAAATCATTAATGCTAATTGGGATTCTTCAGGAGCTTGTGCAACAACAGACTGTGCTCTAGGAAAAGAGGGTCCCAAGTTCTAATGTATAACTTAACTGCTGACTATATTCCCTGCCTCTAGGCAGCCCAGAGACTTATACAGCATGCACAATATGTGCTGCAACAGTTATAAATACCGAGTCTGGGGAAATGTTCTGAAACTGAAAATTAAAGATTCCAGTAAGGTGTGAAAGAAATTAAGAAATAAAAAGGAACCCCTCAGTGTGGCACAGCCCGTTCTATTCACCAGTCTTCAACAAGTGTCAACACACTGCCAGTTGCAGCGTGAATGCCAGCTGTCTGCAAAATATGCTGCCTGTCACCTGTAAAGAGTATTAAAATTCTACTTCTGTTAGGAGTATCCAGGAAAGCAAACACCTTGTCGTTCTTTAGAAAAAACTAATTATCAGGTAAAAGAAACACATCAGATTGTATAACTGTCTGAGAAACACGAAAGCAGGTTCTGGCTCCCCATCCTTTCCTCTCCTGCCTCATTTCCTAGGAGACAGCCCATCCCCCATCACCTCCTGCTGCCTTTTCCCAGGGCTCATCAGAAGATTAAGATCATATTTACACATCCTCAAAGGTTGTTCATGCCAGTCACAGGCACTGGATCAATGTCCTCTATTTATCCTCAAGAGAAAAAATGCAGCAGGGATAGCGGTGGGCCAAGCTGTCCCTCTAACATTCTTAAACCCCGAGCCACAAGCACCTCCTAGAGGTGAAAGGGGAGGTCAGTTTCCATGGCTCACACAGTGCTGGCACTGAGATGACTCAATGACCCTGTATTGGTGAACTGTGATGGTAGTTTGCACAGTACAGATATTGTGAGACCACTAGGCTCGTTGCATGTAAGACACCAGGCAGCTGTTATATAGACACCAGTTTTAGTCACCAAACAAACTGAGTGCTTGGCTAATTCTCGTTGCCACCAAGACTTTTTCACCCATGGTGGCAGAGACAGTTGATGAGTTATCCATTAGGGGGCAGCATCTGGTGGCCAAATCAGTGCCATTCACATTGCAACATGCCAGCCTCTTACACCACCATGCCTCAGGGTGCTGGCAGAAGAGGAAGAGTCTGTATGAGTTTGACAGACACAACCATGCAGGGAGAAGTCTGATTCCCCATCACTCTGGTATCAGGGTATTAGAAATGATAGAATGCATGTGGGAGAGACATAAAGGACAAATGGGCTTGCGGGGGTTGGTGGGGGCAGATGGAGTGGGGGAAGAAGGATGAGACTGGAGAAACTTTGAGGCAGCAGAAATCTGGCCCAGGCCTTCCCAGCTCTATGCCTCATGCCCATGACATGCCTCCAGAACAAAGATGGGGGTCAAGAACCCAGCTTCCTCTAGGCCTGTCTCTCCTGCCATGCATCACAAAAAAAAACGCTGCAGCACTGCACCATATTGTCCACAATGCTGGTCAAGGCCCAGGGCTTCACACAACAGGGGCTGCAGACTTACACTGGAGCTGGAATATCTATGACAGAAAACACCATAGCCTGGTACAGCAAGATGGCACCATAACCAGATGTCTGACAACTGGTCCCAAGATGAAGGGGGAGCAACATGGCGAAGCGCTACTGGCAGATCCCTGCTCAGGAAGTTTTGCCGACCTTAGTGTTTGACACCCAGGTTTGGGACTGAGCAGCAGCTTTTGCAGTCAGTCTGAGGATCAATGGGCTGTGGAAATGGTCCTGCCCAGAGCCAGCACGTTACTAGAAGGGCAACGCTGTGTGTGTTACCCCTCCCTAGGAATGAAGCTCACATGGCACAGGGATCTCCAGGCTCTGAATTCTTTCCCTTCTAACCACTGAGCTACAGAGTCATATTCTCTGTCACCCAATGACTCTTTAAGAGTCTTAAACATCCTGCAGAGACCAGCTCGGGACAGAGCCAACCAATTGGAGCAGAGAACCTTGTCACACTGGTGCAAAAAATCATAAAAGGAACTAAAACAGGCCTGAAAGAATGAGCCTGGCAGACATGTTAGAGACTGATTGTCCCATGCCTTGCACAAGTGTACAAGGGAGTGGGGAGAAGTCCCTGTGCAAAGACCAGCCTGACTCATTCTGGGTGCTTCTATAGTATAACCATGGGGAGCCAAGTGTCTCTGTAACAGCCCCTGATGTATACAGTATCATGTGTTTCTAATAGCCGCATGGGGTGCTGTGTGCCTTTGTAATGCCCCCATGGGGTATTCTACCCTGTGCCTCCAAGATCCTGTCTATCTGCCATGACTGAGGCATAACAGAATTAATATAATAATATATCAATGGCACCACAGCATCAGAAAACACACAAGAACTCCTGGCCATCTGGCACAGCCTGCCTTTGGGGACCCTGTTGTCCTGAGGTGTTTGTGCTCGCTATAAGGGCAGTAACTCTCTTCTCTGCTTTTGGATGGCTTGAAGTTGTTTGTTTCCATTCAGGGGTACTGGAGGCGGACAGTAATCTCTCAGCAGGAATTGTAACCATGCATTACACAAACGAGATTTAAATATCTGCTGCAGCATCGGGGGAGGCTCAATTATAGAGCTGTTACCGTCCGAGACACTAATGCCAGCTGAAAGGATTACATCACTTCACACAGAGAAAAGCTCATCCCACCTTCTCCTCTGGTGCCAGCGTGTGCTGTTAGGAAGGAACACAACCCCAGCAGGGGCAGCTGGTGGAAAGCAACAAGCCTGACATAACAGGTACCTCCTCCGCACAGCACAGTTATCCCAAGGGGGGCTGAGAGGGCCATCCAGTGAGGGGAGGGGAAATTCTATGTACTTTTATAGCTTCCAGGAGCAGTGCGAAGCCAGGGCAGGCAGGGAGCCTGCCTTAGCCTCGCTGCACTGTCAACTGGGAGTTGCCTGAGATAAGCGCCACCTGGCTGGAGCCCGTGCTCCAATCCCCCTCCCGCATCCCAACCCCCTTCCCCAGGCCAGAACCCCCTTCCACAACCTAACTCTCTTCCAGAGCCCAAACTCCTGCCCCAGCCCTGAGCTCCCTCCCGGAGCCTGCACTCCACACCCCTTCCTGCATCCCAACCCCCTGCCCCAGCCCTAAGCCCCCTCCTGTACCCCAAATCCCTCATCCCTGGCCCCACCCCAGAGTCCACACCCCCAGCCAGAGCCCACACCCCCTTGCACCCCAACTCCCTGCCCCAGCCCTGAACCCGCTTCCACATTCTGAACCCCTCAGCCTCAGTCCAGACCTCCCTCCTGCATTCTGAAGAACTCATTTCTGGCCCCACTCCAGAGCCTGCACCCCCACTGGAGCCCACACCCTCTCCCACACCCCAACCCCCTGCCCCAGCCCACTGAAAGTGAGTGAGGTGAGGGTGGGGGAGAACGAGCAACAATGAGGGGGGTGGAGTGAGTGGGAAGCAGGGCCTTGGAAAAGGGGCGGGGCAGGGGCAGGGCCTCAGGGAAGGGATGGGGCAGGAGTGTTCGGTTTTGTGTAATTAGAAAGTTGGCACCCCGAGGCATACCCATTCTAGCTTTGACTGAGCTAGCTCCAACAATAATAGCAGTGAAGCCACAGCAGCACAGGCTAGCCAGGTCCCGGGCAGGCTTGTACTTTGATAGCTAGCCCATGCCACCATGGCTTCACTGCTCTTGTTAAGCAAGCTAGCTTGGGGGTGCTTACATCTGCTGCAATCCCAGTTCCTGATTGCAGTGAAGACACACCTTTTGAGTCGTCTGCAGGGAAAGACCATAGGAATTTAGGCACTGAAATATAGGCCTCCACCACTTGTGCTGAAGTAGTGGGAGGGGCACCGGGCATCCTTCACAGCCGTGTCCATTTGGCTCAGTGCATCCCACCCTGCTTGGAGCTGGAAGTGCTCCTTGGCCCAGCTCTCTGCTCACTCTGCCTAAAGCCAAAGCACTGCAGGCAGAGCACTCTGGTCCAGTTTCTCAGCAGCCTGGATAAGCGTGGGAGCTGCCTGAGAAGCAATTTCACACTGTGAGGCATGAGCTCCCCAGATCCAAACATTCCTAAAACGTGTGCACATGCACGCCTGAAATACACAACTACACCCAGGTACGAATTCCCCTATTCCTGCAATGCCTCCCCCTGCCCACACCACCACAGAACACCCCTGGGATCAGTGGGGGGGGAGGTCTTTGAATTCCAGAAGCACATAGGACCCAGCTCCATTTAGAATCACTTACGAGTGCCCAGCACCCAGTATCTAATTCCTTAAAACAATAAATTAGCCCAGAGGCTAGCCTGACACATGGAGACAAATCCTGTTTAATTATAAAGAAAAGGAAGGCGATTATATCCTCCTGGAGACCACTTCTGCCTGCTTCTGTTTTATTTATACATGATACTGTATAATGAGCTGAATATTTAGGAGGTCAGCATAAAGCAAGCTGTTGCCTGGAGAAAAAAATGCCCAACTCTGTATAGATCAACAGCCAGGCAGTGGGTATGGAGGGAGGGGAGTTGCTCATTTCACTGCTGGCAAAGACCTCTTACATGGATCATCTCTCTCTCCCCCCCCACCCCCCCAACTCCAATCACATACTGGGGGATTGTTCCCTGTGGTACATTCTCCTGTCTAGCTCTAAAAGACCCATCTGCTGGGAGACTATTCCACACTCTACCCCCTATCAGAAATGTTTTCTAATACTCAACATATAGTTTCCTTTTGCAGAATTTAATCTCTTGCTCCTTGTTACCCTCCCCTTCCACTTCAATCCACTCCTCACTCCTTGGGGTTCACACCTTTCAAGGACCTGTGGACAGGCCTGTGCCCGCTTGATCATTTAATCAAGCTATCTAAGATTTCACGCTTCATCTTTCTTTGTATGCCAACCCCTCCTGCCCTCTGATCATTCTTTGACTTCGTTGTTGCTCTGCACAGAGGTCCCTCCAGTTTGTTGGTATCTTCCTGCCACTGACATCCCCAGAGCTGGATCTGTTCTGGGCTATGCTGCTATTCCATGAGAAAGGATGGGATTTGGGAGACCTGGGTTAAGTCCTTGCTTTGTTACAGGCTTCCTAAGTGATCTAGATCAATTCACTCAGGCTCAGATCCTCAGAAGGTATTAAGGTCCCTAACTCCCATTGATTTAGGCTGGTCTACATGTAAGTTTTGCCAGAATAGCTGCCAAAAGAAGTGAGAGAGCAATGTTTGCAAAAACCCTAGTGCAGACACAGTTATATCAGCAAAGAGTCCTTGGCGCAGCAGAGCCTATTGTGTTTGGGAAACTGGTTTAAAGTCTCTTGCCAATATATCTATACCAGCAAACCCTTTCCAGTGTAGACAAGGCCTCATTTTCTCTGTGTCTCAGAGCTCCCCATTAAACAGGTGGGAAATACTTCCTGCCTCACAGGTGTTGTGAAGATGAATACATTAAAAATTGTGCTTGCTGTGGTCATGTATAATCAGCATCGTAGATCGCTCCCATGCCTATCAAATTGTGAAGTAAGCTCTATAAGACTCATCAGACCTGCACTTTTGTATGATTTCGAATGCTGGGCACCGAGGAAGAGACAGGAGCAGAACTTGAATACAGTGGAAATGAAAATGTGAAGATGGATGCTTGGAGTTACAAGGATGAGCCATGTTCAGAATGAACTATTTAGGGGAAGCGTGAAGATGGTACCAATTACAGAAAAGTTGAGAGTCCAGGCTTAGATGGTTCAGGCATGTGAAGAGAAGATCAAAAGAATGTACAGGAAACAGGGTGTTACTGTCCACTTCTCAATGTAAGAGAAGGGTTGAAAGACTCAAAGTGAGATGGATGGATAGCACACAAGAGAGTTGTGGAGTTTCCAAAGAACTGCTTCAAGACAGACTAGAATGGAGGAGGAGGACTCAAAGAGCCCACTCCATATAGATGGGACCAAGACTAGAAGAAAACAACAGCTCACATTAGTATCACAGCAGGTGTGCGTGCCACTGAAAAGTTGCTTCTGAATGCACTAAGTTCTTCTCTCTACCTCAGCAGGAGGAATTAAATTCAGCATAGGACTGTTGGAACACTATCTTCCCATGCTTCTGCCAATGATGCCCTTGTGGCTGATTCATGCCTGCTTTAAAGCAGATGAGGTTTCCACAGTGACACCTCCGGAAGCAGAATGTAACTGAGCAGCATCTCAACCTTCGACCGTGTCTCGCTGAAGCTAGGAAGGGCTATGGGATCAGGAAGTGCTTGTACTGTGTGTGCTTAGGAAGAGAGTTGGGATTAAAACTGAAGGGCTAGGAGAGGGAGCATTTCATGTAGTTGCCAGTGGCAAACTCTAGGAGGAAATGATTCTGGAGTAAGCTGAGTTTTGGTTGCATTTCCTGAAATCCACAGTGCATATTCATTGCCCCTCTCTGCTCCCTCTGCACTGCCTGAGTCTCCAGTAGGCAGAGAGCAGGCACAGCCAGCCTCTACCTCCTCTCCAGCCAGCATCTCCAGTGGCAGCAGCTGTGCTGGGGATGGGGAGCAGCAGGAAAAAAGCAGAGTAGGAGTGTGCTGTGCCCCTTCTGGCATTCAGTCCCCTGGGGGTTGCTCTAACCTATGCCAAAGCTGGGAAAAGAATCAGGGAACCATTATCAATTCCCTGACAGACACCCCCACCACACACATACTGGTACACATAGGAGAACTTGGCTGCAGCAGATAAATTAGCCCCCTAATTTTCATGGGTCTGAAATACACATGGCCTGGGATTTGTATTAATAAGTAAATATTATCTTATTATTGTATAGCACCTCCATCCCACTAGTACTTTTCTACCAGTATATAGATCACTATTAAATGCTCCCAGGCTGGAAGTTTACAGTAAAGCAACAAAAATGGATACAGGGCTGGAGAAATTGATGTCTGAGGAAAAATTGAAAGAGTTAAATTATATAGAACCTGGTTAAGAGGGGGTACATGAGAACAGCCTACAAATATTGCAAGGGAGGGGAGAGAAAGGAATCATTCCCATAGAGTTGTATATGGGTATCACATAGTAATCAAATGACATTCAGCGAGGCAGCATTTAAGCTATTAGAAGAACGAAATGGTTTTGTAAAATACAGTTTTTTCCTGGGGGCTGTATCTCAGAAACCCCATCCTCAAAGAACCCCAAATTTGTATCACTTCCACTACCTAGCGCTGCCACAAGGCACCACCAATTTCAAGATAATCTGTGTAAGCAGCCAGATTTTAGACCACTTAGAGGAGTCAACCTTTAAACAGAAAGCAATGCAACCCTAACTACAGCAGAGTGCAGGAGTGTTTCCTAGAAGTATAAGGCTACAAACTAGCCTTCCTGGGGAAGCTGTGGAAACTAGCTGGGATTGCTAATAGGGAACAGGACAAAGCACTTGCTGACTAACGAATGCAGGGAACAAGTCTGCATTGGCTGGAGGAGGAGCTGGGTGCTGCATTAGGCCTCTCCCATCTCCAACTTCTGGGATTCACCTCTGGGGGCTAGGGCAAACTCTCCAGCACACGGTGCAATGCAGAAGGGAAGAGGTGGTCAATGATATTAGGCTTATGTGAGAGGCACAACAGGACTTTAATTTCCCCTCAGATCAGACAGAGCCTTGGTTTCTATGATCCCCTCAGTGAGCGTGTATGGAACCCTTTTCTACTGGGCTGGGCTGCAAGCTTTACCCTAGCGACCTTTCTACATTCACTGACTGCCTCTCACAAGCAATGCTGACCCCTTGACATCCTCCTTGACACCCTCCCCTCTCTACTGTCCTCACTCCTGGTGAGCCAACTCCTTGGAACAAAACTCCGGCTCTGCTCGGGCGGGCTCCCCTACATGTCAGGAGAAGGCAGAATGCGTCTCAGCTGCTGTCGAGCGCCTCATTAAGCGGAGCACCGCGGGCAGCTCCTCCACTGCCTAATGTGAGTGCTTAATGCCATCTTTAGCTGGCTTGCTGCACTCCTGCAAGGCAACTGAGCAGCAGGAAGGCAAGCCGGAGTCTCACTCCCCCGAAGGCTGGCAGCAATTAAGAGGCACAGAAATTGGAAACAGTAAGGCAGCGATGTCTCACCCATGACAGCCACACTCAGCTTTTCCCCTGGATCTTCCGAGGTCAAGCACCTTTGGAAACAGCCCAGACCCCCCCTGGGCAGCGGAGGTAGCAAGGCACTGTGCAGTGAGACATGCTATTTGTTTTTGTCATAAGCTTTCCCACTGATTGTGCCTTTTCGGGATACACTGGAGGCACTTCACAGCCTTCAAGGTCAAACCAACATCCCCAATAGCGTGTCAGTAAGAACAGAAGACGCTTTCTATTTTGGAGCCTGGTGCACTCAGTCTCGAGCCAGGATTTGCTCCATCATTTGCTAAGACCAAAGCCTCTGCATCAAAAAATGGTTCAGTAGCTCTGAGGTTGGAGAAGGTTAAGCCTGTCCCTGCAGAGATGCATGTTCCAGTCTCAGGAGGACAGTGGGAGAGGGACGGGTTTGTAAAGCGACCCTCTTGTCTTGAGAGGGGAGCAGAGGAAGAGACCCCAAGGAAAATGCACTGCTCAGAGAGGAGTCTGTTAAAAAGAAGCACATAATCACCACTGCACTTCTGGAGCCCTCCAGCTGCAGCTTGGGGAAAGAGATCTTGAGGTTAATACACTTGGCATCCTCGAGCCGATGTGGCTTTTTCACAGCAGCGCAGCCAGCGGTAATACATCCAGTAATTGCTTCTGTGGGGATATTTACCTAGCTTTAGAGGCTACTGCTGCTATCATTCCCCTGGATGGCTGCCCTTCCAACCCAGCCTGGATTGGGGGGCAAATGACAACAGCAGTGTATTGACTTCAAACAGCACTCACTGAGCAGCCAAGCGCTTGCTACTCTTTGCCTCATCTCCTCGACTGAGGGAACTTTGGTTTTCTTTTTACCAGCCAACATTTTCAATGCACCTGAATTTCCCCTCAACAGTGTCTCACGATAAAGATACTTGACAGTGTCCAACATTACAGGACAATTATCTTCCGCTCTAGACTTTTCTGAGAAAGGTCCTTTCCCCTAGGCCCTTTGTCAGTTAAGAAGGTTTAAGAAATAGATATTTACAAAGCTAATGCTAAAACAAGAAGAGCAATGTACACATCATGGAGAAATAAGAAATACTAGAGGAGAGGACTCTGGACTCCTAGGTTCTATTTGCAGCTCTGCCCACTGACCTTGAGGCAAGTCTCCAGACCTCTGTGCCTCAGTTTCCCCATTATTTATGTACAGTAATGCCCACAAGGTGCAAGGCACTCTCCAAATACTGATCCCTGCTCTGAGGAGTTCAGAGTGATAACTTTCACTGAGTGTGGTAAGATAATAAGGTGAAAGGTTCTGTTTATAAAGGGCAATTTTTACTAACCTGTGCCAAAGAACTCTGGGGCACTGCCCATACCATATTCATATTTTCCAGCAGGCCCTGTTTGGAATAAAGGCAGCACTGCTGCTGTCCTAACAGCACTTGGGAGAATCTGAGCCCTTCTGAGACCCCCCATGTGTTATTTAAAGGCAATTGCACTATGCACTGTGTGGCTGTGTCCTGCATTGGCAGAGGGAAGCTCACTGGACAGGCTAACTATAGCTTTTGTATTTTTAGAGACCAGATTGTCCAAATCTGGCCCTATTTGCAGGCGCAATTTAGGCCACCTAAATATGGAAGTCCCAATGCATCCTCCAATAACCTTGGTGCATCAAAGGGGGGTGGAAATCCAGTTAGGGACAAGCAGGAAGTTATGCCCTTAGAATCCATTGCATCTTGTAATGAAAAAAAAAAAAAACAGCTTAAGGGCTCCAGCATACTGAATAATGCCGGCTCGACCTGGCTTTGCAAAGGGACAGGTGTTTCCATGGCCCATGTTACGGATGGTGTTCAAGTCACAGCTATAGTATTACAGAGCTCAGCTATGGAAGAGCCACGAGCCCACACTTCTGTCAACTCTCCTGGGGAAGGAATTAGATGTAAAATGTTTGTGACAGCAGGAACTGATCTAAACCTTTGATCGCTTGGTACCTGCTGCTACAGTGTTCACTAGGTTCCCGGGCTGGAAGGGACATGACTGACAGCACAGAAAATACAGCAGGCATAATTTAGGGAATTGTGTCAGCCTATAGTTTCTCCTCAGTAACTCAGCTCGGTAATGGAAAATAAACCAGCCTGTTCCAAAAGAGCCACATAATTCACTCTTGGCCTCATGTAATTCACAGGTAGCTCCTCAAAAAGGGCCCTAGACAGTGGGGAAGATGAGGGGCTCAGGGAAAGGTGACTGTGGTGCAGCGGTCAGGCAGCCTGGGGAAAGGGGAAGGCAAAAGTAATTCATTCAGGCAGACTGAGAAGATGGGATCAGGCAAAGGTACTTGGAGCAGTGTCTGCCCTCTCCAGTGCAGAGAGAACTCAGGGGTCATGACAAGTGGAAGGAGCTTTTACCATTAGACATGTTTGTATTATCTGTGTACATTCTGAGGCTTACCCAGTGGATGGGGTCAAGTTTCACTGATGAGAAACCCCAGGAGACCCTGGCTGAGGGGCCAGAGAACTCCTGGGGGAATTCTGCGCCACTTTACAGGTGCAGAATTCATGTCCCCCACAGATTTCTTTGCCTCCCCACAGAAAATGACGGGGAAGCAAAGGGAAGCCGCAAGAGCAGTCATACACCCCCTCCCCAGCAGCACAGGTACATTGTTTCCTGTGCCTAGAGCAGCCTGCAGAAAGGTAAATCACTGCTGGGAGGCATTGCCCCCCCAAACAGTGCTGAGGTGTAGGGGGAGACATGCAAAGTCACTTGTCACTGCCCTTCCTCACATTTCTGTGAGCACAGAGCTACCCAGGTGAGAGAGGCTGACTCTGCAGCTGAAAGCCACCTCCTGGGTTCCAGTGCCGGTCAGCTTCCTCTTCTACATGTGCTGGGCACCATGCATGGCTACTATCCTGTTTTCTGTAGAACAGTGAGTGCCTATAGTGTGGCAGAGGCAGCATGGAAGGAGGGGGATGGAATGGGGTGGGGGGAAGGGGATGTGGGAGTGAGGGTGGGGTGGGGATGGGGAAGTGGGAGCCTGGCATGTGGCGTCCCCTCTGCAGTAACTGGGGCTTTCTTCCCATACCATATTCATATTTTCCAGCAGGCCCTGTTTGGAATAAAGGCAGCACTGCTGCTGTCCTAACATTAAGCAGGGCAGGCCCATTAAACCCCCACCCCAACAAGCCCACTGCACTCAGACCCCCACACCCCTGAGCCCCAACTAGCTGCACCAGGCCCCCCACCCCACTAAGTCCCACTCCCCCAGCACCTAGATCCCTTCCCACAGAGCCCCACACACCCAGACCCCCCTGTAGAGCCTCATTCCACCACACCCAGACCCTCTCCCCACTGAACCCCAACCACCTTCACTGGGACCCCCCTGCAGAGTCCCATTGCCCCTGCACCCAGAACTTCCCAACAGGCCCCTGTGCATCCAAATCCCCCCTGCACCCAGATCCCCCACTGAGCTGCCTGCACCCAGACTGCTCCAAAGAGAACCCACTCACCCCACATCTGGATTCCCCCTCCACACTAAGCCCCTCCACACTCTGATCCTGCTGGGCTGAGCCTGCCTGTGCACACCTGTTGTGCCTGGCATGGAGGGGCAGGGCCCCAGGGAGTTTTGGGGCAGGCCTGGTCCTTGCACTGTGTCAAGGTGCAGCCTCACCACTGAGTCCCTGTCCCAGGGCTGGGAGAAGGTCTACAGGGTGATCTCCAACCTCTGTGCATCCAGTGGCCTGTGCTCCCCATTGCCATACTGGAGCCTCTGCACTTATATATTGACAAATAAAATTTACAGAATTTTAAAATATTGTACGAAGAATTTTTGATGTTTTGGGTGCAGAATTCCCTCAGGAGTAAGAGAAGTGATCCAGGGAGTAGCAGAGCCAGGGTAGAGGAAACTCAGGAGAAACAGGCTCAGGAGTCAGCTGGTGGCAAAAGCTTGTACCACTGCAGTCCACATGCAAGACTTTAAGAGCCTGGCAGAGAAAGCTGGCACGGCTGCCCACAGCACCAGTTTCTTTCTTCTGAGGTCCTGCCCCACCTCCACAGGTTCAGCCCTATTAGTAAATATTAAGGTCTCAATCCCCAGAATGCTTGGATACATCTAGACCACAAATTAAGGTGCAACTGCAGCACAGGAAGGTACACCCAGGCCAGAGTTAAGCTAGATAGTGCAGGTAACATCAGCAGTGAAGATGTGGCAGCTCTGACTCCACCGTGGGCTAGCAACCCAAGTATGTACCCAAGGTCCTTTGTGGGATTGCGCTGGGGCGCTCTGTGAGATGAATAACATGCCCTCCTCCTTCCCTAGGCTTCAGAGCCCAATCTGTAAGATCTACAGAGCTCTTTTCAGTGCCATAGCACAAGCCTGAGGCTGGCAATCTGGGCTCAGAGGCTCACCACCACAGGGTTTGTAGATACGTTTGAGGGCGTGGGGAGGCGTGGGTCTTTGATCCTGCTTTTCCCCACCTCCAAAATTCAAGAGCCACATTTGACATATTCAACCTTATAAATCTGAGGCAGCTCCTTGGGTGGTGTAAATCAGCCTAGTCCCACTGAAGTCAATGAAACGGTGCTAATTTACACCAGCTCTGGATCTGGCCTTGGATCTGGCCCTGCATTTGGAACCTAAACCCGAATTCCTCATCTTTTAGGCTGCTGAATCCCCTGAGTGACAAACTTCCCAGGGTTCCCTCTAGAAGTGTCACTCCCTCTCCATAGGAAGCTCTCACCCCCTGCACCTCTGCCTCTCCAGAGGACATCTCCTTGCTTGCATTAATCATGCAACTCACTGCAGCAACATGAGGGAACTTGCCAAGTGAGGGAATGTCACCGGCTGACCTAACAACACTTGGCTGCCTTACAGAATTCTCTACAAGTGTAGAATCATCCCTGCGGGGAGGTAGGAAATCATGCTGGGAAAAATAACAGCAGCTGCCGTAGCAAAATCCACCTCCGCCACCATAAGCAACACCTGCTTTCCTAGAGGGACAGAATTTACAGAGAGTTTTCTTCCTCAAAAGAACTAGACACCCCACCCCCCACCACCGCCTCCACACTCACTTGAAGGAAGCGCCTAACGCAGCTCCCTGCATTTCTAGGAAGCTCTTTGAGATGTGAAAGGAAAACAAGAAAAGCTTTAATTGGCATTGTAGCAAATGACAATTACAATCCCGGCTGCTTCTCGGTGCGTTAACAATTTTATCGGAAGGGGAGGTTGGGATCTGGCAGGTCACCAGCTCGGCTCAGATGACTCAGCTCATCAGCACCACCAATTAAATGATGAATCCAAAGGAAAAACTAGGAGGCTAAATGGCTTTGCAAGGCCGTTTCAGCATTTTTCAGGTCTGTCACACTTGCCCCCTTTTCCCTCTCCACCTTGTCTGGAGTCTAATGGTTTCATGACATGTGGGTGATGGGCGGAGTCACACTGGTCCTTATTGTGCACTGAGGAAAGCAATGGCTTGTTTTCTCTCAGCTCAGCCCCTCTGCTGCTCCTTTGTGGGAGAGTTTCCCCAGGCAACAGGAGTGACAGGACGCTGAGCCTGGCAGCAGCAAATAGAGGAGTGGGAGAATGGTACACATAGAAGAGGGGTAGGCAACCTATGGCACGTGTGCTGAAGGCGGCACGCGAGCTGATTTTCAGTGGCACTCACACTGGCTGGGTCCTGGCCACCGGTCTGGAGGGCTCTGCATTTTAATTTAATTTTAAATGAAGCTTATTAAAAAATTTTAAAACCTTATTTACTTTACATACAACAATAGTTTAGTCATATATTACAGACTTATAGAAAGAGACCTTCTAAAAGCGTTGAAATGTATTACTGGCACGCAAAACCTTAAATTAGAGTGAATAAATGAAGACTCGGCACACCACTTCTGAAAGGTTGCCGACCCCTGACATAGAATATGGGAGAGATTGTTGGCCACTGCTCCGGAATGGATACACAGGAAGCTGTGTATATTTTGGGCCCCTCTGTCCCACAGTCACAACTTACTGATTTTCAAAACCCTCCATTGCCTCAGCATTCTTCAGACCTTGTCTCACTCTACTCCCCTCACTGTTCCATGTGCTCTCCTACCAGCAGCTTTCTGTCTGTCCCTCCTTACAATCTCTCCTCTGCTGGTGAGAGAGCCTTCTCTTCTGCCCACCAAACAGCCTCTCCACATCTCTCCATCCCACTGATCCCTCAGCCCTTCTAAAAATCTAATCTGAAAACATCTCTCCCCAGGACTCTGTCAGCCCCACTCTCTCCACTGCCCTTGATCATTTACATAGGCCAAGATTTGGGGAGAGAATTCGCAAGTAAGGTGCTACACACATTCTCTTGCATTAGAAAAGATCCTGGCAGCCGACTGGTTCCCAAAGGGGCAATGCCCAGAATATAGTTCAGGCTAGAACAGGAATCAACTCGCCTACATTCTCTAACACAAGATCATTATAATTTAGAATGAAGCTGTGTTACCACCAAAGGCAAAACACTGGAGCTGTCGAATCCTTTTACCCTGGCTCAAATTCAGAAAACATTCCAGTGTCAAAGACAGCAGCAGCACCCCGCCCCCTGCACACACACACACACACACACACACACACACACAGGCATGTCTGGATGGGATCAATGTCGCTGCACATGCCTATAAACTTGGAACAAAAAATAAACCAACCCAGCCACTTGATAGTCATCTGACAAAGCAACGGTTAAAGAGTCCCATGAAGCATGTGGTTCTGGATGAAGATGAAAACCCAGAGGTGGAAGGTTTTTTGTTCTTGTTATTAAGTATTTTAATTTTACACTGATTACCCCCACATGTGTCATTATCAATAAAGAAAAGAGGATTTTGCCATTGTCAGTTGTCAGAAGGCAGCCTAGAAATCTTGATCTGCAGTTACTGCTCAGGCATAAATGAGTTCCCTTTGCTGACACAGGAATGAGTTTACATTATAGCCCAAAATATAAGGCTGCAACATGAGATGCAGCTTGTTTAATAACTCCCTGAATATTTCTGGTCCATTTCCAGTGCTATTCTAGCCACTTTGATTGACATGGAGCCTTTGCTGCAAAGCCTCCTTGAACCATGAAGGCAGGTAGGTTACAGCTTGGAAACTCTGCCAGGTGTCTCTCTGCTTGCATTCCGGGGAAGCAGGCAAACAGGCACAGCTGGCCTGGCTTTGTTTTTTCCCCCTGTAGGTTTTAAACATTGCTTGAGGGCACATTTTTATCATTTGCATTTGGAGCTGGGAGATGCTGGAAACTCAAGACAGGCCAGTCCAGACTGTGCAGCAGTTTTCTGAGGAGCCCAAATATGGATGAAGAGGAGACCTAGCAAAGCTGTTTTCTCCTGATGCATACCTCAGACATGACCCCAGAGGGAAGCTGCTGGGATTAGTAATAGTCTGGAATTCAAAGCATATCAATGCTCACATCACCCTTAGCAAACAGTGACTGGAAGTTATCATTTGACGGATGTTCAGTGGCCTGTGTGAAGTGAATTGGTGGGTCTTCATCAGCTTGCAACTGAGCAAGTATCTACACCAATGCAACTGGCTCTAATCAGCACTCAGCATCAGCAGAAATGCCCAGGACTGGAGTGGGCTGGAGACTCAGCTACCATCCCACTCCTTGCTCCTGCTAGTTGGAGCTGAGGCTCACTGGCAGAGCACTACGGCCTTCAGGTCGTCCGGGCTGCCAATCCAGCACCTTTTGCAAGCAGCAACTTTACATGAAGTATTTGCTTAGATATTTAAAAAACACACACACACACACAAAGGTTGATGGCCTCAGAGCTCCCCAAGTGAAAGGATAGCATATCTGTGAAACGCTCAAGAACCACTGCAGGCAACAGGCAGGAAACAGAGGGGTCACACATGCCTGTTTAGCTGTAGAAAAGAAAACCATGTAGAGTCAAGAGCAACCAGCAAGCTAAGGGCATAGCAGGTTCTAAAGACCTGGGTAGGAAGCAGAACTTCTGGGGACTCATCAGAACCTCGGATTATGCTTTCCCAAACATATCCATATGTAAAGTATATCTGAATGAAGAAACACTGCTCACCAGCTTCGAACGCGTTTCTAGTTCCCGGGGCCTGACTGGCATTTTCCCCTCCCCATCTGCACTCTATCTTGCCATTTGGGCAGGAGACCCAAGTGCTGCTTCTTTGAATGGCTGCAGAATCGTAGTAGAGGCAGAGAGCATCCTGGGATATCCCAGAGTCTATCCCAGAATGCTCTCTACCATGCTCAGTCACCCAAGCTGTTTACTTCCCTTCCCTTTGCCTTGCTGCCCTGACAGTCTATAAACCAGTCACCTCTAGGACCCTCAGGCTGTCTTGTGGGCTTTGAAACTCCTGAAGTAGAAAATCATTCAAACTCTCAGCTTCTAAACTAGAAGAGTCAGCACCATGACAGCCTGCTGTTTTTCTTAACTAAGGGTTTTTTTCCTCCTTTCTTGCAGCGTAAACATGTTGGCTCCATTAGAAGCTATAAAATATTTACCAAGCACTAAGCACTTTGCTTTCAAAAACCCTCTTTGGGGATGGGAGGAAGACACAGGGAGCATAGAGCAAGGACTTGAACTTTGGTTTTAGTCAGTCACTCTGTAAGGTTAATTCATAGCCCTCTGTACATGCTTGATTCACCTTGGTTCTCAGGGGGATGGGTTCAAGTTGTTAGGAGTCTGTAGCATCCAGAAGCCAAGAGGATCAGACACAATATTGAAGACGAGATCAGAGACTGCAACTAACTGGCTGCAAAGGAAGCCATGAACTTGCCCTCCCAGCCAAAGATAAAGGTGTTATGGAAGCACTGTAAAGGGGGTGGGGGAGAAAGAGAGGGGGGAATATAGTGCATCTTAGTCTAATACAATCAAAACAGTGTTTATCTTCTGCGGCATTCTCTGTACAAACCATATTTGAGAACCACTTACAGAGCTAAGTAATGCAATTAGAGAGTCAACTACTAAGCAGCAGCAGCGGGCAGAGCCCAGTTCAGGAGAGACAGGAGAAAAGTTACATTTGCAGTTGAAATTTTAAAGGAGGTGGAAAGTAGATGAGGTGGTGAGATGGAGGTTGTTCTGCACAGCTGGAGCTGCAGAGGCAAAGGCTCTCGCACCAAAAATGAGAAGATTGTGGGGCAGTCCAGTGAGGAGGCCAGTGTGAGATGAACAGAGGGAGTAGGAAGGGCAGAGAGAAAGAATGAGTGTGCACAGCTGTGGAAGGAGCTTCCCTGTCTGAAAGAAATCAGATGGCACAGCCATACAGTGTAGTTTTACTGGTTATAGGAGACCATATCTGAAGGCCCAATCCTGCAAACCATCTGCAGTCAATGAGAGTTCTGTGCACAGATGCATTGGTTCCTCCGCTTGTTTTTTTACAGTATATATTACTGCCCAGATGAACAGAGAGGTCCAGAGAGACACAAACCTTTCCCCTTTGTCTCCCCAGAGCTAAAAAGCCAAATCACTATGGTACAACTCAGCATTCTCATACCTTTCTCCATTCACAGTGAAAGTAATCCTACACCAGCTGAAAAGAAAAAGATCTCAGAAAATGTTCAGGCAAGAATATCAGGAGGTGGCAATGTGGTCTAGGGATAGTTAGGATGAAGGACAGAATCTATAGACTCCAGAGAACTTTTCCCAGCTCTGCAATTGACCCCTTTGTGCCAGCTATAAAATGCAGATCATAATGCTCACTTACTCCTTGGGGTCATGGTGAATTAATGCATGTAAAGTGTGTTAAGATCCTCAGATGAAAGGTACAAAGTGCAAGGTATTATCTTCATTAGAAAAAATACCTGAGAGGCTAATGATCTATTCCACACTATATAATCCAGATTAATACCTAACCCTAGCTGATGCCACTTGCGTCAAAGGAAGGGGGCGATCCAACCTTACCTCACCGAACTGCGTTAGTTTAATTCCTTCCAGATGACAGTTGGCAATAGGTCTATGCCCTGAAGACGGAGAATTGACTTACAGAAGGAGAGAAGCATCAATGCCTCCTCTGCCACATCAGCCTGACAGTTTTTGCTTACCCACCATGTCATCAAAACACATTGCACCTACTGAGCTCCTGGCATTTTCATGCAGACCCTATTCCAGTTACACACACAGCCTCTGCTGTTTTCCCCGGTAAACCAACCACCTCTTTAAAACCACTGAGTCAGGAACTGGGTGTTCGGAAGGATGGAAATAAAACATCTCTATTGATGCTAAAGGAAACATATGCAGGTTATTTTAAAAGCTTCCCTCTTCTCTTCCAATGCCCTACATCCCCCTTGCCTTTCTGTTTTGTGGTAGGGTGGCATTTCATGGCTTCAGATCTGGGCGAGGCCATGCGGAATGGACACAGCAGCTGCTGTAGAGGGGCTGGTATTTCCATTAGAAACAACAACACAAAAACCAAGAACAAAAGGCCTGAAAGTGTCCACACATTGCAGTCTGGAACCAGACAGCAGTGGAGGGAGATCAGACTAGGTTGGGGATAAAAGGCAAAACTCAAAGGTTTCTGTCCCAGAAGGTAGTGTCCTCTGGGGACAGTTCTCTCCCCACCAGATCCCCAGTGAAAGAAGCCCTGCAGCCAGCCTACATACAGCGCTGTCTCTGTTGCTAACTGTTCATTCCCAGAACTGTCCCTTTTTGGTGATTCACCACTGAATTACATGCCCTTCCACAAGATATCCTTGCAGCCAACATATTTATCTAGTGTCTAATGTTTTCTTAAAGGGACATTACTTTTTTTTTTAAATGACAGTTTAATGGTTCTGTTTTTCACTCACTGCTAGAAAGAACCATCTTAGACAGATGAAAATGGTTTTCACCCCCTAGTGATTTCTGCCGTTCCTTCATACAGAGACAAACCCTTCCTCAGCCATAATATACCTGGAAGGTCTCCCCAGTTATTTATATTACAGTAGCAGCTAGAGGCCTCGTTGAAGATCAGAACCTGATTGCGCTCAGTGCTGTACAATAACATAATAACAGAGAGTCCCTGCTACAAAGAACTTCTAAATTCACACAGCAGACAAAGGATGAGAGGGGAAATAGAGGCAACATGACTTGCCCAAGGTCACACAGCGGAGCCTTTCGAACCTGGGTCTCCTGACTTCCAGTTCCATAACCTGTTACATTCACAGCTTCCAGACAGAGATGTTGGATAAAAACAAATACTCTTGCTGGAAAGTTGCAGTGTAACCCTACTTTATTTCTTAGAATTTAGAACAACAACCCAAAAACAGAGAGGAAGAAAACAGGCTGCTCCCCTCAGACAGTGAGGCACAACTCACCACACCTTGCTCTAGGCTGGCTCTTTGCAGAATGACTGACTGCACACTTGCTTCCTTACAGAGATTCCCTTGCCTGCAGGCAGGATCAGGAACCCCCTATGCATTTAAAGTGTTAGGTCTACAATTTTAATATCGTTTTCTATACATCCCACTATCCACTAGTCAACATTGCCTCTACTAAACTGTACTCCCACACCAAGCCACAGAACAGGCTCCATGATGATCATGCTCCTTCCTACTATGCAGGGAGGGGAGCAGCTAGTGAACCTGTGAGGTAGCTGATCCATTTGTCTTGCCCCTCTCCTAAATTCTTGCCTTGGCATACAGGGAACCACCAAGGAGCTGTGCAGATTGCCGGATGCACACCCCATGAGTGGTCTCTACAAAAGTGCCCCCGCTTCACTCCAAAGGGGCCCTCTGCAGGTGTAGCAGGAGGAGGAAGATTTGGCCCTTAATCCACATTGCATACGTCTGTTGGTTCCGGCATGGCCTTGTGTCTCTAGCAAGCTGGTATAAACACATCTGGTTTTCTGCTTGCTTTCTTGCTAGTGTCACCATCTACAGCTCTGAGAACGTTATTGGTTAGAGTCAGGATGGGGCTTATTTTTGTCACTGCCAATGGCAACTGGTTGTTGTTTGTTAATTTCTTGGCAATCCAATGGTGAACCATAAGAGAGGTGCAGAGATGTTTCGAATCCAGAGGACACTCCTCAGCAGCATGTTACAGGTCAGATATAACTCAGAAGCTCCTTGATGCGCCTGTCATCTATCTCAAAGGCAGAGAAGGATTTTTCAGAGAAAGTCTCATCATTCCAAAAAAACAGGTGCAGGTCACTCAAATCTACCAGAACTGCTGGAAAGAGAGAACAGCAACTAGCTGTTCTGCTGAGCTGAGATCAGGGACAAGTCTGCAGGATGTTCAGCAGGGGAGAGATGATTGATATATTATTCCAGCAGGACATAGTTCTTGTAAGCAAATAGGCTTGGTCTGGTTTATCCCTGGTCATGCTCAGCAACATGCAGAGAAACCTGCTGATCCTATCACTAGGAGTATGGTGATTTCTTAGCTTTCTGTTTTACTGCTGGGGGAAAGTAGAAAATTGATAGCACTGGAAATTGCTCCGTTTACCCACGCCAAACCAAACTTTGTTTGCCTCCAGTTCAGATTGTTCAAGTGCAATCCCACCAACACAATCTCTAGAAACCAAGGAAGCCAACAATTAAGCAAGCATTAATCACATGCTGTAACATCCAAACAGTGTCTGACCCCCCCCCAGAATAGCAAATCCCCTTGCACTTCTATTACATAACCAACCTCAACGCAAACTCCTCAACAGTCTGACTAACAGCAGCTCGACTGACTCAAACATGAAGAGGGTGGTAACATCTATCACTTCATTTCTATATGAAAAATGTAGTCAGGGGAGTTAACAATGAGCACATATAACCCTATCCCCACTCAAGCCTCCTGGCCTCCCTAATTCCCCCATACTCTCTCAGAGCTCCTCTACCCACAGTGCCCCTCTAGAATCCTCCATCATGACCCTTGCTGCCCAGCCTACTCCCAAAGGTCAGAGGATGGCAGTAGCCGGTGGAAGGCAGCTCCATTGGCTTTTTCCTGCAGTGATAAAGGAGGCTAGTACATAACTAAGCATATAACACTTGTGTGTTTAAATTTAACATTTCCAAAGTGGTCTCTGTCCGAGGCAGGAATGAACATGTGGGGAAGACTAGAGCTGGCAGCAACTGTGGTTCTGCAGCAGGAGAAGCCCGAAGAAACGTTACTGTTTTAGATATCTCCCAAAGGGCTCATTCTTAAATGTTCCCTCTGCCAATGTGGGTAAATATTTGAGCAAGAAAATACTACAGGCTTCCAAAGAGCGAGTGTGTTAAATACAGAGAGTAAATTCAGTAATTAAATGAGGAGTTTTAGTCTTGCTTTAAACTCAAATCTCACTGTAACCTTAAGCACAGAGCTGCCAAGGCTCCTTTATACAGCCTTGAAACCTGACCTGAATCCAGTGGGATCTGACTACAAGTGTCAGGCTCAGGTGAGGTTGGAAAACAACCAGACCTGCTCTGGCTTGGGTCAGGTTGCCTCTGCTCACCTCCTCCTTCTCGTGAGGTTGGGGTGGGGGTGGCTCCTCTCCTTTTGGCCGCTGCCACCTGACTGCACAGTGTGCGCTGTGGAGCAGGCGCACTGAGGAGTTGCAGTACCTCTCATACACAGCACAACTCGGGTAGCAGCTTGAGGACTCACAGCTGCTGCTCTGCCAGCCCCAGAGGCAGGAGGCAATGGCAGAGGCCATTACTCAGGGTTAGGGTTAGGGTTAGGGTTACTCAGGTTGAGGGGGAAGAGACAATTCTGTCCTCTTGGGCTCAGATCAGGTGGGCTTGGGTCCAGTTCCAGCTTAAAAATTAGATCTGAGCAGACTCTAGTCCATGGAGAAGGTCTAACATGGACAGTAGGGCAAGCTTTCCCCAAACTGCCCTCAGTCCTACTGTGGAGGGGCCATGTCCATGCCTGGGGCTCCTTGGTGCTACAGCAGTACACATTCTTATTAATAAATATTGAGTCCTGGGCCTCTCTGCTGAGACTAGTGTGGTGGCTTTGTCTCTCCAACCCTTAGTAAGTGGACTAATATCCTCCAATTTGTTTCACAAAGGCCAAGGACCTTCCAGATGGCAATGCCTTTCCAGTAGTATTGAAACAGACAAAATATTCATGGCAGACCTCAAGAACAGCTAAATGGGGCTGTGGGTTTGTGGTTCGATATGAGCCCATCCTCAGGAAAGTGTGCCACACGTCTCCCAAAAGCCTGGCTGAGGTTTTTTGAAAATCGCCCTTCCCTCAGCCAGCCCAGTCTCCAAGACAAACCCTGGTTTACCCTTTCTCCTGAGCCCTTAGGTGAGAAGCAGGGGCCTGAGGACTCAAGGGGGGGAGGGATTTCCCCTTGAGTTCATCAAATTCTAACTGCAAGGCCTGGTTTACTTCCCAAACCCAACCAGGGCCGGCGCTTCCATTTAGGCGGCATAGGCAATCGCCTAGGGCGCCAGGATTATTGGGGGGCAGCATTTTGCCGGAGGGGGCGGGCGGCAGGCGGCTCCGGTTGACCTGCCGCAGTCATGCCTGCAAAGAGTCCGCTGGTCCCGCGGCTCCAGTGGACCTCCCGCAGGCACGACTGCGGCAGGTCCACCAGAGCAGCGGGACCAGCACGCGGGACGGCGAAATGGCCGTGCGCCTAGGGCGCTAAAAATACTAGCACCAGTCCTGAACCCAACAGCAGCTTCCAGTTTGCCAAAAGGTTCCACACAGACCTAGCCACTACCAACATAAGCCAAATGAGAACGACTAACGGAGAGGAGACAGCAGCGCACTGCCATTCCCCTGAGCCAGCCAGTTCTCTTTGGTTTCTGTTTTTGTCAGATTGAAGTCAACAGAAGGCAGATGAACAGAACCCTGAGATGCAAACTCAGAGAACACACTGGAAAGGAAGCAGCTCTCTCAAAGACTAGCATGTTAATGCACACACTTGAATCAGGATGATGATGACGAAATGCTTGTAAGAGTTTTAATCAACGAATCTGTCACCTCCTCTAACTCAGCAAACTAAGGAGAGAACTGCAAGGAAGGTGATTTTTTTTTATTTACATAACAAAAGTAGCATTGTGGGGAAAAAGTCACAAGCACAGCATGTGAGTCTTTACCATTCTAATAAGTGTGAAGTAGAAAAAATATAGTATCATAAATCAGCTTGGTTTGTACTGTTCTCTCCCTTCCCCCTGAAACATCATCATATTTTGAGATTACAAGAAGCTACGGCCTCACCTGTCTATTTAATAGGCTCCCCATTACCAAAGCATCTCACAATCTTTCATGCATTCAGTCTCAACTGTGAGGTCGGGTGGTACAAGAATCCCCATTTTACAGATGGTAACGAGGGTATGTCTACACTGAAAAGGCTACAATGGCATAGCTGCAGCAGTGCTTCAGTATAGACATTACATATGCCAATGGGAGGGGTTTTCATGTCAGTATCAGTCATCCAACACCCCGAGAGACAGTAGCTAGGTCAACAGATGAATTGTAGCACTGTCTGCACCAGGGGTTAGTTCAGCATAGCTATGTCTCTCAGGGATGTGGTGGGTTCCCAGTGTAGACCAGCCTTCACTTGGCCAGGCCACAAGATTTTGGACAGAGCGGGGACTTGAATCTACATCTCCCAAGTCCTAGGCGAGTGCCCTAGTCACTTCTGACTAACCTTCCTTCTGAGAGCAAAAAGCAGTGATGTACATAAATGTAGTGAGACAGTCCTTGTCAAAGGGCTCACAGTCCAATTCAAACTAGAAGTGACCCCAAGCTAAATTCCTGGCTTCAAATACACTCAAAATTTGAGGTGAGGGTTGTTGTAACCCAACCTAGGTGAGAATTTTACAGCCCATGCCTGTCATTCTCAGGGACCAACCCTCCTGACTTGAACATGCTCAAACATTCATGTCCTCCAAACCCATCTCAGACTCAAGTACAGATAATGCTGTTTGGTCACATATAATGCACAAGGTGAAGGTGCAGACTTGAAGCATCAGAGATGTCAGGGAGAGATCACCATTGATCTGGTTTATGAAGGTATGGATTGGTCCCAATCCAGCCAGGATTGTAGCCTGGTGACTGTTTGCTGGGCTGCATGAAGTGAGGAGGTACTCTTGGTCCATTCTCTCATGGGCAGGTGCATCTAGGATAATCAGGTGTGGGGCTGGTCAACCATTTTCCATGGAAAGTTGGATTTTAACACAATGACAATTTTCACAGAAAATGTCTGCTGATTCCCTTGAAAGGAAAAACAGTTCAAGTTTTTGGCTCTTCCAACAAAAACTGAAATTTTCAGTGGAAAAATATAACATTTCCCAGCCACTTCCAGTCAGCAGTCCCTTATATAATTGCTCAGTTATGGCCAAGACTTAGCAAGATCCCTGGGGGCACGGGGCAGAGGACATCAGGCAACATAGGCTGTAAGCAAGTCTGGGAACCAGAAAGACAGCAAAAACTACACTACTGTCTCTGCTCAGCAACCTCAATAAAAAACAGTTTTGCAATTGAGTCCTGTCTCTTCTCTATTACAAGGGACACCACAGACTCCATAGGACAAAACCCAATTGGCATTAGCTGACGCACTTGTTGGATAGTCATAGCAGAGCCCAAGAACTGAGCAAGCCAGAGGGACAGAACTACCCCTTCATGTCCAGATGTGGTTCCTCAAAGGTCCAGATCAAGCCACATCAGTAGTGTGGGTGGGTTGATGACAGTTTGCCATGCCCCTATCTGATGCTGTACATGTTCTGAAGCTAAGCAGAAGTCTCCGAAGTATAGTGCTTTTCACCAGTATGCCATGGTCTTTCAGATCAAAACTCCCTCTCTGAGTCAGCACAAGCACAGTAAGGTAGAAAGCTGGGAGGTCATTTTGGTCTATCCAGTACAGAACTGGGAACGAGCATGTCTCTTGTTTTTAAATGATCGAGGGATGTGAGGAACTAAATTATTTCTCAGAAGCAGGAGAACATATAAATGCAGAAGTGGATTGTTATAGACCAAGTCTGCCAAAAACAAGGCAGAAATTAAGAGCTTTCCCCAGCAAAGTTATACAGTGCCAGTCACCTTTGGTGTAACTGTTTGAAACAAGTTGGGATTTTGGCCTAAGGCATGTCACAAAAATTACTGCCTTGACTGGCACTAACGGGGCTCAAGGTGACCATCTCAACAGAGAGGCCAAGGATTGAATGGGCACTAAGGAGAAACTTGTTTCTCAGCCTCTGGAGACACGGAGGCACACTGCAAGGAGGTCTGTAGGCAGTGTGTGCTACCTAGCATTAACAGAGCTCTTCAGTTTCTGGGGCTAGCAATGAGGCACAAGCACTACATTCACTTTGTCAAGGTATTGTAAGAGACAGTAGGTGAAAGAAGCTGGCAGTAAGGAAAGTGCCAAAAAGATGGGCTCTGAGCAGCCTTCATTCAAAGATGCAGCTTCCCCTTTCTCACCTCCAGGTCTGACTAACTCTCACACACACATGCACCACTGCCCACCACTACAGTATCTCTAAATGGGAAGAATCTCATTAAGGGCCATATTCAGATCTTGTATACACTGCTGCAATTCTTGAGTCACTCCACTGAAGTCAGGGGACATACGCTATTGCATATTCAAACTAGCAGTGGGTTAGATTCTCGGCAGCAACAAGCTTATATTCAGTGCAGCAGAGGCATGGGAAGAACAGGCAGATTTAAGCTACCTTTCTGTTCCTCCGACACTGGGGCCTACAACAGCTTCTGGCATAATACACGATAGCCTAAAGCCTGCTCCAAGTTATGCCAGCTGCTACAATTCCATATAGACTGTTCTGCTGGCCAAGAATCACTGTACACTCTGGCCCTAACCCTGGCACTCCCACCTCCTCTGCCAGCACTGCCTATCTGAGTCCCCTCTGTGCCACAGGAACAGTGTGAAGGGATTTAGGCAGCGCAGAGGATCTGACCTGGTGCTAAGGTTGTTCCCCAGCTTAAAGGAACTATTTCCTTCCTACTGTAACTCTGACAACACCTCGATGGGCCAAAGGTCTGCTTTCATCACCTCAGTGAAACATCACCAATGGTGATGTAGAAGAGCTGACAGAGAAAAAACTGGCCTCAGATGTGGA
This sequence comes from Gopherus flavomarginatus, assembly GCF_025201925.1. Classification (NCBI taxonomy): domain Eukaryota; kingdom Metazoa; phylum Chordata; order Testudines; family Testudinidae; genus Gopherus; species Gopherus flavomarginatus. The sequence continues at coordinate 58,429,750 of NC_066620.1, read as the reverse complement.
ACATTCTGTGGAAGTTACCAGACTGGAACATACCAATGGTCACTCTAAATCCAGTGTCCTGTCTCCAGCAGTGGCCAACAACAGTTGCCTGAGAGGAATGGGTGATGGAAGGAACCCCAGTTATGCCTCTTATTGTATATTGGTATTATGTAATATGTACAGATTTTTGTTCCAGACCACCACGGATGTTGTAAATTATAAAAGCAGATATTCCCTGCAATTTTATCCTAGTTAGTGTAAGGAATCAGTATCTGAATCCCAAAATTTGCTTCATAATATCCTCCAGCAACAAGTTCCCTAGGCTACATTACATTAAAGTGCTTCTGAGAGCTGTGTAAAGAATGGCAATTCTGTTTCATGGAGGACTTTGAGATTTGGCTTTGCTCCAAACTGGAACAAAACCCGAACATTTCAAAAATCCTCTGTGAAGGAAAAATTCCAAAACAGTTTAGTTTCAGGCTGATGGAAATGATTCAACAAAAATCAAACAATCAAAACATCTCATTTAAATTGGCCTTTTAAAATTCTGAATTATCATAATAGACTCACGTCTTCTGAGTCTCAGAACAGCACTCTTACGACTGGCCCACTCTTCCTCCCATCATTATTCGTGATCTATTATCCCAATCACTTGCCTTAAAGCTTTATATCGTACTTGCTACAACTCCTCCTGTGACCACACCAATACTCCTGAACACCTCTGATAGGAGATTAAACTGCTACATTACATTAACTGTCAGAAATCAGAAATAGTATCAATCTAAGCATAACATCCGGTTCAGTTTGCCCCAATATCATTCGTAAGTGGCTGCAACATGGAATTACACGTTTAAGGCTGATGGTCCATAAAAAGTACAGCAAAAGAGATGAGTATTAACTCAAGTAGCTGCTATTAAGAATCGTTAACAACAAGGTTTCAGTTAATGGTTAACAAATGCTTTATGAACTGGCTAAATGTCTCTCTGTGGAGGCTGATTCAATATATTTAAACTGCATTTGCCATCTGCAATTAAGGTCAGAAGTGTGTCAATCATCCCCTCTTTTTAGTGATGTCACCTTAAAGCTGAACCCTGTACTTGTGGAAATTCCACATCTTGAAGACTGGTGGGATCCAGGCCAATCTTTAAAGGGGACACTGGCAGGAAGTTTAGGCTTAAAAATTAACATTGTGTTTTAATGTTCAGTACCTAAAACTGACCCAGTTTTCAGAGGTGCAGAACCCCAACAGATACCACAAAAGAGATTAGAAGATGCATGTGCGAGGTATTACTGGAAATCACCCCTTGTTTATTGATAGTGCATAACTTTAGGAGCCCAGACGTACATAGTTTGTCCTATAAAGCTTTCACAAAACTCAGTGTTAATAGAGATGTTTTCATGTTCCTTTCTTTCAGTGAGTAACATGCTTTTACTTTTAAAAGTCCCCTACCATGTCTGCAACTCAAACATGGCAACCTTAAGCTACCAGAACCGTGTTTCTCAAACTGGGGTCACCGCTTGTGTAGGGAAAGCCCCTGGCGGGCCGGGCCGGTTTGTTTACCTGCCCATCCGCAGGTCCAGCCGATTGCGGCTCCCACTGGCTGCGGTTCGCTGCTGCAGGCCAATGGGGGCTGCTGGAAGTGGCGGCCAGTAAGTCCCTTGGCCCACGCCACTTCCAGCAGCCCCCATTGCCCTGGAGCAGCAAACTGTAGCCAGTGGGAGCTGCGATCGACTGGACCTGCAGACAGGGCAGGTAAACAAGCGGCTTTCCCTACACAAGCGGTGACTCCAGTTTGAGAAACCCTGTACTAGAATTAGACAGTAAAAGTGACCATAAGCAGAGGTTGAAACAGACAGATCCAGTTTCACTGACCAAGCTAAGGGAAATGCAAAAAGCAATCAGCATAGTAAATTAGATTTGTTACATACTTTTATTTTTAATAAACTAAGAGTTCACTGGTAGCAACACAAAGAGGGAGCCAGCTCCAAGATCCCAGCATAGGGATGTAGAGCTATTTGTAAAGCCATCTGGATGTCAGGTGTTTGAACCCTGCATGGAGATGCAGAGTAAATTACTGCTGACTCATATTAGCAGATGATCTTGTTAGCTGCAACAAGGTTAGAGTCTCTCTCTGGGCAGATGGGATTAAGGCCTGAAACAGAGTTATACAGGGGGAAAGCTAAGCACTGTTGACGTTAGGGAGAAAACTTAGGCAGAAGTTTGTTAATTTGTATTTTATAGCTTTTATTTATTTAGGAAGTTAACAGATTTACAAATAATTGGCCTGTAAATGTCAGAAACAATGTAACAATCATTACAACAGTGATCTTATTTTTTGTTTAGTGAAACATTATTCAGTAATATAATCATCCAATCTCTAACAGGGTGTTTACATCGTATCATAATCTGTGCTTGATGACCTCAAGAAGTCATCAAGCACAGTCCACCGTGCTGTGGCAGGACCAAGTGAACCTAGACCATCTCTCACAGGGTCTGTCCAACCTGTTTGGCCTTGGAAGCGTATTTCAGAGCTCAACTACCCTTATAGTTGGCAAGTTTTTCCTAATATCTAGCCTAAATTTCCCTTGCTGCAGATTAGAAGCCCATCACTTTTTGTCCTATCTTCAGCGGACATCAAGAACAATTGATCACCATCCTCATAAAAGCCCTTAACATATCTGAAGGCAGTTACCAGATTCTCCCCTCAATCTTCTTTTCTTAAGACCAAATATACTCAGGTTTTTTAATCTTTCCTCATAGATCAGGAATGGGCAAACCTTTTGGCCTGAGGGCCACATCTGGGTGGGGAAATTGCATGCAGGGCCATGAATGTAGGTCTGGGAAAGGGGGTTGGGGCAGAAGAGGGGTGCGGGTTGTACGAGGGATCTCAGGGAAGGGGGTTGGGGTGCAGGAGGGGTGCGGAGTGCGGGAGAGGGTGCAGTGCAGAGGTGCAGGGAAGCATGCAGGGGGGGCTCAGGGCAGGGGGTTGGGGTGCAGGAGGGGTTTGGGGTGCGGCAGGGGGCTCAGAGCAGGGGGTTGGGGTGCAGGAGGGGTGCAGGGTGTGGCGGGGGTTGGGATGCAGGCAGGGTGGAACAGGGGGCTCAGAACAGGGAGTTGGGGTTCAGGGTGCAGGAGGGGTTTGGGATGCAGTCTCCAGCGGTGCGCACCAGGGCCAAGGCAGGATGCCTGCCTGCCCTGGCACCCGCACTGCTCCCAGAAGCAGCCAGCACCACGTCCCTGCAGCCCCTGGAGGGGTGAGGGCAGAGGGCTCCGAGCACTGTGGGAAGATGTACCCACAGGCAAGGGCAGCATGCAGAGCCCTCTGCCCCCCCAATCCCCCCAGGGGCTGCAGGGATGTGGTGCTGGTCACTTCCGGGGGTGGTGCGAGGCCTGCGGCACATGGGGGTGGCAATGCCACAGGCCTGATCCGGCCTGAGGGCAGTAGTTTGCCCACCCCTGTCATAGATCATGTTTTCTAAACCATTTATCATTTTCGTTGCTCTTCTCTGGACTCCCTCCAGTTTATCCATATCTTTCCTGAAGTGTGGCACCCAGAAGTAGACAGTACTCATCAATGCTGAGAAGAGCAGGACAATTGCTTCCTGTGTCTTACGTACAATACTTCTATTAATACACCTCAGAATGATTAGCCTTTTTCCACAGCTGCATCACTCTGTTGATTCATATTCAGTATAACCCCCAAATCATTTTCAACAGTACTACTACCTAGCCAGTTATTCCTCATTTTCTAAGCAAGGTACTTTGCCCATGTCCTTACTGAGTTTCAATCTTGCTGAATTCAGACCAATCCTCTAAGCTTGCCAGGTGTCCAGTTTTCAACCAGAAAGTCCAGTAAAAAAGGGGACCTAGCAGTGTCTGGTCAGCACTGCTGACCGGACACTAAAAGTCCAGTTACCAGAGTAACCATGATTAGCCTCCCTGCCAAGGGGGCAGGAAGAGCAGCACCTGCTCAGCTGCTCCTGCTGCTACTGATGAAGAAAACTGTCTGGCTCCCAGACCCAGCTTCAGACACTCCAGCAGAAAGGTAGGAACCAGTGCTGCCGCCGCCCGGAAAGGGGGAATCCTGTCCATCCCTCCTCCACCCCACTCTGCCCCGATTTCCCTGCTCCAGGACTGACCCCCACCCTGCACTGCACACAGCATGTGCCTCTCCACCCATTACTACCTCTTTTCCCACACATAGCACATGCCTCCTGCTGCCCATTATCATCCCCCCCACATACAGCATGCCCCCTTTCTGCCTTTTACCACCTCTCCCCACCACACACATACCTCTCTCCTCCCCCTCCCCTGCTGCCAGTTAGTGGTCCCCCAACTCCAGCGCCCCCCTCTGCCATTCAGTGCCCCCACCCACAGCATGCCCATTCAATTCCAGTTAGTCCTCCCTCCACACCCCATCAATGCTAGTTACTGCTCCCTCCGCACCCACAACACCCAGGGCCGGTGCAAGGATATTTTGCACCCTAGGCAAAACTTCCAACTTGCGCTCCCCCTCGCACATCCAGTTCATTGAGGGGCAAATCCCAACAAGCCTTTATAGACCCCGTGCCCAGGGGCTGCTCCCCAGACCAGGTTCCCCACAGCCCATCCCCTGAACTTCTGGCGCAGGCTCAGAGCCCCATGCCCCGGCAGCGGCTCACATGCCTGGGAGCCACAGAGCCCAAGCGCAGCAAGGGGGGAGCCGGGGAGTGCATGGAGGCCAGCACCTGCATGCATCTGCTGCAGCCTGCAGGAGCCCCCGGGGGGATGCCAGGCCACAGCCTGGGCAGGAGGGGTGAGGGGTGCTGCTGCCCCCTGCTAGCAGCGCCGCCGCCTTTGCAGGGCTGCTGTACAACTTTTCTAATACAGGCATGCCCTAAGTATTAGGACACAATTGCAAATAGATGCACATTGGGTAAATGTCAATATGTATTTGTATAACCACACTGAATCTGCTCATTAGGTTTGCTTCATCTGAGTGTGCAAACAGTTTTCTCTTTTAAAAATAAAAAAATCCCTGAGATGTGTGGGGAAAGCCTACCTAAAGAACAGGTGAGACATTTAATGAATGCTGCTAAGGCTAGAGGGGGTTTCTACATGACTTTTCTGTGGAGTTTTGTTGTAGAAAGGAATCAAGTTGAGAAAAAAGTTTTCCAAAAGGCAAAGAAGAAACACTTCTTTTAAACCTCCCATACTGTTCTAAGTCTCGTGAATCAGCACTATCTTGCTCAATCACATCAGCTTCCTCGGAGCAGGGAGCAAATAGAGGGCAGGACCTTAGGGGGAAGTGCCGGGGCATGGGGCAGGACCTTGGGGAAAGAGGTGGGGGTATGGCATCAGGGGAAGAGGCGAGGCATGGGTGTCCAGTTTTCAGCAATTAGAAAACTGGCAACCCTACAATCCTCGAATTTATCATTTTGAATCCCAATCCTCTGTCCTCCAGAGTGCTTGCAACTCCTCTCGGGTTGGAGTCGTTGGCAAGTTTTATAAGCACACTCTCCACTCCATTATCAAAATCATTAATGAAAATATTGACTATTACTGGAGACAGGAATGACCCCGAGGGGCCCCATTAGAAACACCCTCTAACTTATTACATCTTACAGAGTGAGCCTCTTTACCCCCTAGAGGACATGTTGCCTCTGGTGATTTTATTAACCAAACCCTAGGAAGGGGATACATTTAGACTATATACCCTGTATCTGTTTATTCTGTTCAGAAGAGGGTGGCAATTACATTGTGACAGATAAGAAAATTAATGTAGGATTCTTATCTTGACACTGTCCCTTTAAGGAATGTTTTAGGGAACTTAATATGGCTGAAACTAATAGGATTCTATATTCTGTTTACTCTGTAAATCTACAGAATGTAATAGTTAATGGTATCCTTCATACTGAATTGAATAGTGATCTCTTCTGTGAAATTCTATAAGCTAGTTTCAAAATATCAAAGACAGCTTCCATAATTGTCCATTAAATTCAATAGGACTTTTCCTTTAATGTCACTATTTCACATAGATTATTAGCAACAAAGCTAAGTCATTAAAATAATGACACTTGTGGAATGGAAGAAGTCTTGTTGACCTCTTGCTACTTCCCAACTTTGCATGCACAGACGCAGTGATATAATCATGCTTGTGCACTGTCTCAGAAGTCTAGATTCTAAGTAAATCTGGACCACCAGCTGCCCACAAATACAAGAAGTGTGAAACAAAAGTTACATCTCCTCCAGGGATGATGCCTGAGATTTATCTTCCTGTAAGGGGAATTTCAATTCTTGGGACTGGAACGGGTTGACCTGGTCTCAGAAAATGACACACATGCTTCAGGTTGTCAGCTGAGAGGTCAGGAGGATATCTGAATACAATATGTAGCACTGACCAGCTACATCAGGTGGGTTTATTTGTTTGTTTGCCTTCTCTGAGAGGGCTCCAGTATTGGTCATGGATGAAGACAGGACACTGTACTAGACTGACCAATAGTCTGATTGACAAGAGCAAGGCCTAGAGTGTTTTTCCCCCGCAAGGACTGAAATCTCCCTCTCTGCAGAGGATTTCCACGGCTGAAGGGTGAATTGTGTTAACTAACCATGATCTCCTCACGTCCAGCCCACATTTTTGGGTGTGCCAAATTGAGTAGTCCTTGCTCAGAACAGTGCCCCACTAAAGTCAGCGGGAGGTTTGTTTGGGTTTTCTGTTGTTTCCGTTGTTTGGGTTTTCTGTTTTCATAAAGACTGCATGATCTGGTCCTAACTCCCTAAATGAAAAGTTAGACCGAGTAGTCTGAAAAGTTCCATGGTACTGGCCTTTTTGCCTTCAGGAAGTGTGTTTCTGAGGCTGATTCCCTTATAGATATGTGAAAGTTTCTATCAGACAAAACAACAGGATTGGAACTAGCTTTCTACTCTACTGCTCAAAGTAACCCCTTCCTCCCCCCCGCCACATCCTCTATACAGACCAGCAGAGATTGAGTCCTAGAGAAGAGTCCAACGTAAACTCAGAAATATGACGGTGCTGGGCTAGGTTGAAGAGAGCATGTGCACACACACAAAGCAAGACAACTTTTTAGAAAGTGTAAAGCAGACTTATGTGCTGCCCTTCCAAGTGACCACTTCCTCCTAGTAACCCTCTGCTAATGCAGCCTTGATCTCAGTTTCTAGCTAAACTACTTATCAGGCCCCACAGCACTATGACATCTGAGTATTTATCCTGTGAGGTAGGATGGTGCTATTATCCCCATTAAATACAGAAAGACTAAATGACTTGCCCAGGGTCACACAGAAGACCTGTGGCAGAGCAAGGAATTAACTATGTGTCTCTCACATCCCAAGCTAACCACAAGATCATCATTCCTGCCTGGCTGGGGCTCTAAGTGCTACCATAAAACTAACAACAGCATCTTAGGGTGCGAGGAGTATACCACTGGCTGACCACCCCCTCTCTTTTGTTCTCCAGTACTTTGACCAAGTAATTTTAAATCAGGGGTGAGCAAACGATGGACTGTGGGCCGGATCTGGCCCACCAGCCGTTTTAATCCGGCCCTCGAGCTCCTGCTGGGGAGTGGGGTCTGGGGCTTGCCCTGCTCCAGTGCTCAACCTGGGGAGCAGGGTCGGGAGCTGCTCCACGTGGCTGCCAGAAGCAGCGGCATGGCCCCTCTCCTGCTGCTGTGTATAGGGGCAGCCGGGGGCTCTGCTCTGCATGCTGCCCCGCCTCAAGCACCACCCCTAGCACTGCCCCTGCACCTCCCACTGGCCGGGAACCACGGCCAAAGGGGGCTGCAGGGTCATGCCTGTGGACAGGGCAGCGTGCAGAGCCGCCTGTCTGTCCCTCCACGTAGGAGCCAGAGACATGCCACTGCTTCCGGAAGCTGCTTGAGGTAAGTGCCCCCCGGAGCCTGCACCCCTGAGCCTCCCCCTGTGCCCCAATCCCCTGCCCCAGCCCTGATCTCCCTCCCTCCCTCTGAATCCTTGATCCCAGCCAACAGCACCCTGCTACACCCCAAACGCCTCATCCCCAGCCCCACCCCAGAGCCCATACCCCCAACCAGAGCCCTCACCCCTGCACCCCATCCCCCCGCCCCAGCCCAGAGCCCCCTCCTGCACCCTGAACTCCTCATTTCTGGCCCCACCCCGGAGCCTTTACCCCCAGAGCCCTTGCCCCATCTTGCACCCCAACCCCAATTTTGTGAGCATTCATGGCCTGTCATATAATTTCTATACCTAGATATGGCCCTCAGGCCAAAAAGTTTGTCCACTCCTGTTTTAAATGATTGGTGAACAGGGCTTCCACCACATCCTTAGACTATTCCTTACTCAAAATAGATCTCACAGTTAAACTTTTTCTTATAGTTAGCCTACGTTCTTCTGACTGGCTCACTTCCATCCCACCAGGCCCGGCCATGGCCACTTTTCCCATTCAAAATAATTCCTCTCCTTAGTGCTTTTGTAGCCCATTGGTGAGTGTGTGCTACAAGACCCCTTCTGTGCCAATCCAGAGAGGATATGAGCAGCACAGCCCCCAGCTACAGAGCACTGCTCTTTAGCTCAAGCTGCAGCAGCTACACTTACAGCGTTTTGATCTCTTGTGTGTTGGCCAAGATGGTAGCTGTCATATTTACATGCTTCAGATCCTAGTCCCTAGTTAGCATGGTTCCCTATTAGTCACTGATTAATGATTTTCTCTGCCTTTCACTCTTCCTCATCTGTCACACTATAACAAGGTAACCCCACCCACTCAGGCCACTCTGGCTACCACCACCCTGAGGCTTAACTTCATGTGTATTCACAGGCCATGAAGATTTACAGTGCAACAACCTCCCACTAACAGCTTCACAGGACACAATGAGCAATGGGAGGGCAAAAGATCCAGGCCATTCTGCAAAGGCAAAGCACTGGCAAGAGATGCCTAGGCACAGTGCATTCTGGGAAATAAAAGCAAGGGCCTATTAGTGTCATGCATGCTAATGTGATTGATTAAACCATGCCAATGCTGTGCTATAATAGGTTACAAAGAGATGTTCTCCAGGAGCAGGATGATCAGACAGCAAGTCTGAAAAATCGGTACAGAGGGTGGGGTGTAATAGGAGTCTATATAAGAAAAAGACCCCAAAATCGGGACTGTCCTTATAAAATTGGGACATCTGGTCACCCTATCCAGGAGGCTCAAAATGCAGAAAACATTGCTGTCTATTTCCTTCCTGTATTCAACCGCCTTGAGCTGCACTTGACAAAACTCCCATCTGCCAGGGACTGCCTCATTTAATAAGGCCAGAAAGTTCTTCATAACTGACAGACTGGGAGCCACATTTGTCTTCCAGGCATTTCAATGTGTTGGTTGCTGCAGATTTGCAATGCATCGCCACCATGTTACAGTGAGCCATATGCCAGGTTTCAATGAAATCATCAGCCCTCACAACCCCAGGCCTGTTTTGCGGGGCCTTACATGAAGCAGTGTGTGTTGGACCCCATCCAGTTCCCTCCCTATGATGGGCTCTCACTACCACTGTGCATGCATACCAGCCACCTCTGCCTGCCTATGATCCCAGTCATGCTCTGCCAATGGCCTCCCTCATCCTGGTCTCGATGCCCTTCCCAGTCAGCCACTTGGGCTGGCAAGCCAGGAAGTGGAGTTTAAGTACAGCTTTCCAAAAGGGAGGGCTCTTGGGAAACTGAATCTCTGAAGTGGGTGCAGACAGGTGGAAATGCAGTCAAGAGAATCTGGGGGCGGCAGAGGGGGCGCAGGGAGAGTGGGCCTTAGAGGAAGGTGCAGATATGGAAAGAGGGTTTCCAATGCTCCAGCTGGAATTTTGACCCAGAGCACCACTACATATCTGGGATAGTTAGGAAATAGCTCAATCAATCCGCCCCCTGCCTGCTTTGAGCAGAGTGTAAGGCATTCATTAAAGGGACACTGATTAAAAAAACACGTTTTTAAAAAACAAGGGTCAGATCCTGAGCTGAGGCCAAGGAGCACACAGCACTGTTGGGGGTGTTTTCAAAAGTGCCTTTGAAACACGTCCACAGTCCCCCAGTTCTGGGGTCTCTTTGCACCAAAGACAAGGTGGGTGAGGTACTCTCTTTTACTGAGCCAACCTCTGTTGGTGAGAGAGACAAGCTTTTGAGCTACACAGAGCTCCTCTTCAGATCTGGGTAAGGTACTCAGTGTGTCACAGCTTAACACAAGGTACAAACAATGATAATTAACACAAGCAAAGTTATACCAGTTCCTGTGCTACCCAGGGGGAATCCCCAAGTAGCTATTTACACAGGCTCCCTTTCCCCTTTGCACTTTCAAAACAGTGCCAAGGCCAAGAATCTAGTCCAGTTTTCCTTGCTGGTTTTGACCACTGAAAAGCAGCCAGTTTGGCAAGTTTCAGCATCAACAGGCCTAATTATGATCTCATTTTCCCCATTCACCTGCAGTGACTCCATTGACTTCAATGAACTGAAATGGATTTAAACTAGATCAAGAGTAGATCAATGGGATCTGATGGACTTTGGTGTACCAGATATCAGAATCTGGCCTTCTGAATGTATTTGAGAATTACTGACCCCCAGCTGCCATCTGCACCACAAGGTTGTGTTTTGCTTTGTTTTAGGAGGAGACTGTGAAGAGTAACTTCGGCAACTGAACACCACAAGGAAAGCCTTCTAGGTAGGTGGAATATAATTACTCAGGGGAGGGAAATCCCTCAGTGGTTTGAGTATTGGCCTGCTAAACCCAGGGTTGTGAGTTCAATCTTTGAGGGGGCCACTTAGGGATCTGGGGCAAAAATCAGTACTTGGTCCTGCCAGTGAAGGCAGGGGGCTAGACTCACTGACCTTTGAAGGTCCCTTCCAGTTCTAGGAGATAGGTATATCTCCTATTATTATAGACTGGAGTTTAGTCCATATGCCAGGATTAACATCCTGTTCCTCCACTAACATTGCTGGATCTTTAATGACCTAGAGTGCTCGTGGCTTCAGCTTTAAATTCCAACCAAAACTTTCCTGATCTCTTTCTCTCTCCTCGCTGCAGTGGAAAAATAAGACCCTGTGCTTCATCTGGCTATCAAAATGGTCTGAAGGCTAAACAAAACCTACGTCTCTGGTTCCTTCTTCTAGACCAGAGACATTTGTGTTAATCTACAGATGAGAGCTAGACCCCAACAAAGACTTTTTAGTCACTGCAAGCTTCCCAGTTATGGCTAAACTGTAGCTAACTGTAACTATTTGCTTGAGCCTTTGAAAAGCCCAGCTACAAGAGGCTGACTCCTAGAAAACGCAGTAGTCAGAGAAAATACTAATGTACAACCAGGTTCTCCCCTAGGAATAACATTCCCCAAGCATGTTGCTCTCAAAAATAAATGAGGATGAAAGAAGAGTGCCCTGCCTTCTGCAGTGATCTCTCTCTCTCTCTTCCGTGGCAGTTTAAAGGCTTCAGAGAGATACCGTTATGTTGTAAGAAAACTAGGCCTGACTCATGAAAACTCCCATGACACGTTGCACAAGTTTAGGTGCATTCACCCCAGTGTCCTGGCCAAATTTCAACATAGGGACTTGCAGTGGCCCTGCTGCAATCCCCCTATGGTTTCGACAAGAGAGGTTTTTCTTCACTTCACCTTCCTAAAAACCAGGGCACAATTCAGAGGGCGTAGGGCAAGTGTAAGCCCCCTTGGAGAGTATCCTCAGCCCAGGAGGCCCTGATGCCAGCCACACAGCCAGATCTGCCACATCAGCTGTGCTTCTCCTCTCCTATCTTCTCAGGCCCAGGAGGTTTTCTGGGACAGGCCAGAGGAAAGAGAAGTTATGCTGAGGAAGGAAAGGTGTGGCTGTGGTGGTCCTGCACCTCAGTAATTCTGAGCTGCCTGTGCCGGGAGCAGGACCAGTAAGGTTGTCAACTTTCTGATTGCATAGAACTGAACAGGCCTGTCCTGCCCCCTGCCCCAAGGCCCTGCCCTGTGCCTTCTCTGAGGCCCCACCCCCTACTCACTCCAGCCCCCCTCACACCATTGCTCACTTTCCCTCACCCTAACTCACTTTCACTGGGCTAGGACAGTGGGTTGGGAGGGGTGAGGGCTCCAGTTGGGGTTGCAGACTCTGGGGTGGGGCCAGAAATGAGGGGTTCAGGATGCAAGAGGGGACTCCAGGCTGCGGCAGGGGGTTGGGGTGCAGGAGGGGGTGAGGGCTCTGACTGGGAGTGCAGACTCTGGGGTGGGACGTTTGGAGTGCAGGAGGGGGCTATGGGCTGGGGCCAAGGGGTTTGGAGTGCAGGAGGGAGCTCAGGGTTGAGGTAAGGGGTTGGGGTTCAGGGTGCAGACTCCAGGAGGAAGCTTGGGTGCGGGAGACTGTTCTGAGGGCATGGCATTAGGGTGCGAGCTCCAGCTGGGCAGTGCTTACCACAGGCAGCTCCTGGTCAGTGGTGGAGCGTGGTTAAAGCAGGCTCTCTACCAGCCCTGGCAACCGCACTGCTTCTGGAAGCAACCTAGGCAGAGGCATGACCAGGCAGCTCTGCGCAGTGTACGATGCCTGCACCTGCAGGTGCAGTCCCCACAACTCCCATTGGCCATGGTTCCCAGCCAATGGCAGCTGTGGAGCTGGTGCTCGGGGCAGGGCCAGTGCATGGAGCCTCCCTGGCCCCTCACCTAGAGGCTGTAGGGACATGATGCTGCTTCTGGGAGCTGCACAGAGTCAGGGCAGGCAGAGAGCCTGCGTAAACCCTGCTGCACCACTGACCGGACTTTTAACGGCCCAGTCAGCTGTGCTGACCGGAGCCGCCAGGATCCCTTTTCAACCAGGCTTTCCAATCAAAACTGTAATAACCAGAAACTTCTACGCTTAAACTCTGTACAGTTCACTTTTTTTTTAAACATCATCTTAATAAAATTTACTTTAACTGCACTTACAGAATTGCCTTAACAAATCACCATACAAACTGTGATCTGCACTTTGGTGCACAGGTGATACACAGGAGACATTAAAGCCTCCAATCCAACAATCACAGAACAACAAGAGCCTACTTTGTGCCCTAGCTAGCAAAGGTAAAACAAAGGAGCAATTATAATCACAAGTCTCCCTTCACTAAAGCTTTGAAAACTGACATGAAATCAGCACACAGGCATCACTGCCCCACCCCCCCAAAAAATCCCTTACATTTATATACTTCCTCTTGAATGATCCAAAAGGCCTGGCACAGAAATCACTTTACACACAAGTAGAATGCAACCACCTCTGGGGTAGAACCCAGCAACTGTTTAGCAGGGCACAGCAACTCTACATACCGATTTAGCAAAAGGAATGAAGAATACTGTATCTAACTGAATCTGCATTGGACAGAATGATTAACCTAAGTGTCCTGCCCAAATTGTAGTAGAAATAATCATTTCAAATGAGCATACGACTAGGTATTTGAAACATCTGAGCTCCACTCCATGCTCTGCCTCTAATTCGGGGAGACTTTAAGCAAGCCATTCAGGAGTATAGAAACTTCCATACCAGATCAGTCCAATGGTCATTCTAATACAGTATCCTGGCTCTGATGGTGGCCAGTACCAGATGCTTTGAAAGGTGCAAAAAGATGCATAATGGGAAGTTGTGTAATAAGCTGTCCATAGGTAAAGTTTCTTCCTAACTCCTGTCCGTGACAGATTGATTTATACCCTGAAGCATGAGGGTATATCCTCTCATATGTAAACATGTATGCACTTAGCGTACCAATGCTTAGTGAGTCTTTTTTTGTTTATTCCTACTTAGCTCCTGATCCAAAGGCTATCTTGTGGCAATGAGTTCCACAAGTTAGCTACATAATGAGCATTATGTCCTGCTATCAGTTGTGCACTTGTTGCCTTTCTGGTTCATTGTCCATTCCCTTGTTCTTGTATTACGTTATGATAAACTGGAGCATCTAGATGACTTTTCCTATATATATCTACCATGTACCCTCCATTCATTCTAATTCTAATTCTATCCCTCCTGCTATAGACATCTTTCCATTCTCATGTCCATCTCAATCCCTCATTTCATAAGTCCCTTCTAGATGAGGTGTCCAGCATGGAACATGGTATTCAAGATGAGAGCACACCATCAATTTCAATAATGGCTTTATAACATTATCAACATTATTTCCTTTTGCATTACCCTACCATACTGGTTGCTTTTTGATCACCCCTGACCTTTTCATCCATCTGTCCACTATAACACCCCACCCCTGAGCAATTACAGCTAATTTAGAACCCAGCCCCATTAACAAACTGTGTCTCACTTTCCCCCATCTGTAAAATAGAGCTAATCATCATCACTGGTTTGTATCTGGGATGACAGTGGCTGTAAATCATTGTCGACTGACAGCTATTGTGTGACTAATGAGAAGTGCTGGTTTCCATTCAGTTCTGAGTGGATAATTGTCCACACAGCAAAGAAGACAGTGACTGAACTCCATACTCTTTTCCCCACCCCCAGAGGCATGCCAGGTCTGGAGCATACTGACAGGGTAATGGGGTGAAACTGACACTGTCACTGCCTCTTCTGCAAATAAATACAGGGCTTCCGTCTTAAGGGCTGTCTGGCTTTCCCCGGTACTGAATCCACTTAAAGTCATTAGAAAACCCAGCTAAGCCAGGTAGCAAATGGAAAGGTTGCAACCTTCGGAGTTGTAGAGGCATCAGAACAGTGATATCTCAGATCAAACCTCTCCAGCAGCCACAGACAGCAAGAGTGTAAATTGTGCTGTGATTTAGCTCCATTTAGTGGCCTTTCTTCAATCCCTCCTTTCATCACACACTGTGGGAACAGACTCATATCCTTCATCTTTTAAGCTGTTGCCTGGAAATGGAAAGTGAAGAACTTAGGGGGAATGTGTGTTCGGGTGCTTTCCCGAGTATGTGACAGTACACGTGTGTGCATGGGATGTGCGTGTGCAGCAGAAGAAATAAAACAGGGTGCTAGTGCACATATGTCTGCCCCGGGTACATGGAAGCAGAAGCATCTCGGGGGGAGAGAGAGAGAGAGAGAGTGTGTGTGTGTGAACAAGTATAGCATGAGAGTGACGGTATATGCAGACATATTTCCTGCCAGTGGGGCTCTAATCCCAGGACTTCATGAGAAAAGCCCAGTGTTCTCCTACCCTAGCCTTAATTCCTCCCCATTCTGCTAAGGGCCCTTGATCAAGATGGATTTTTCTTGGGTATGATCATTCTAGGGTTTTTATCTGATTTCCCCTCCGTTCACATTACAGCTGCCATTTGTCTCCATGGTGCCCACGCTGATTTACTGCCTCTATCAGCGCAGCTCTGGCACAAACTGTACAAAAAAGGGATGGATCAAAGCTGGCATGAAACAAGGGTCTGGGCACATAAGAGTGCAGGGAATGGAATGAGGAGCCGGAGAGGGGAGGGGGGCAGGGGAATAGAAAATCATTTCATAAACAAATCAAAAGAGGGCAGTTTTATTCCCTATCATGTCCATAAACAACCTCATTTTAAGCTCATTTTAAGGCCTCCAGGCTAAAAAGAAGAGACAAACCCATCAGAAGGCACCAGTCCCACATCCCACTGGCAAAAAGCAGCAGCGGTTCAGAGAGGATTACTTTATTGCAAGGTATTTTTTTAATTTTTTTTTTGGCACACTGGATTAAGGCTCCTGTGACGTGTGGCATCTAATACACAGGGACACCTTGTCAGAAGGCAACATGAGCTGGAGGGCTTTTTTGTTGGTTCTCTCTCCCACTCTTTTAAAGCCAGAAACTAAAGGATTCAGGAAAAAAATAAATCAACTTAAGCTTTTGTGTAGGGAATACACTGGAATAAAGAACCAGGCCTGCTGGAAGAGATAAGGGAACTGACAATAATAACGCCGGGGTCAGGAGGACAGATATTACACCAGGCAGCCACAGCAGTAGGGGTGGATTTCTTGTGGCATTTGATCAGTCTGATTAAATCAGGACAATTAAAAAGGAGTACATGCCAACTGCTGGGTTTTAAAATAGTCTGTGATAGCTATATTTCCCACACACACACACAAACTCTCCACTGTTTGTGATGATGACAATACTGAGAACTTGTTAAAGTGCTATCCATCCATCGGGCCCTAAGCAGCATACAAACGGAGTGTATCCATTGCCCCCTCCCGAATCTTGCCAATGAGGAAACTGAGGCATAGAGAAGTGAGGTGACTTGCCCAAAGTCAGGTGGCTAGTCAATGGCACAGAACTCCACTCTCTTGATTATCCTGCCAGATGTCTAGCCACAGGGGCTAATTGCCTCCCTCTTATGGGAAAGATGGGGATGGGCCAGAACCTGCGCCTGATAGCCAGTCTCCTGGGGGATAAAATAAGCTTCCAGATCTGAGCCAGCCTCTGGTTTTGGTTTTTGCAAACCCAGCTGTGGCTGGGCTGGTAGAGGCCAGTCTGGTTACAACAAAGGTAAGTGCTTTATTGATGGCAAGCCCTAATGACACAGCAGTCAGCAGCGCTACTTCCCAATTTAGCAAGACCTCTGCCAATGTTAACTCCTTCAGTGCCTACCAGTACCCCAACACCATGCCCTGATTTTACCCTTCTCTCTTGAGTAAGCTCTGATTCCACCCACCTGTCCCTTCCTGTATTTCGAACGAAACAGAAAGCAACCGAGGAACTCCATTTAACTTTCTTCCTTTACGGAAAACAGTCCTGTAGAATTTAACAGAAATTTTTAACTTCTCTACAGGATTTAATAGAAAATTATATCCCAGTGATAGAATTTTATTGGATGGCTCAAGACAACCACAGAAAGCATCTCCTTTTATTACATTCTAAAGGTTAAGCATGCCTGGCCCACCGAGTCTTCCACAGAAGTATAGGATTATTCCTTCCAATGCTTTGTCTAATCTACTTTCTAGTGACTCTAATGATGAGCTTCTGCCACTTCCCTTGGGACACCAGTCCCACCACCCAATAAATCCCAGTGGAATAAATGGTGCCTTCTGAACAAGGGGTGACGCATAAGCTGCACAGTTGCAGCAGCCGCCCCAGGAGGCATTGTGACTCAGACACAGTTCTGAATCACAATTATTCCCTTGCTTCCCTCTCACTCCATGGGATAGCCCATACCAGCAGTAAGTTACTACCCGCTGTCTGCTGACTCAGCTGTGCAGACCTGTGAGGGGGTAGCAATGGAACCAGTTGTTCCCCACATGCTCCACTCCTACCTACTCTAGGGAGTGAGTAAATAGGCACCAAACCCTGCTTACTCCTGTGTGCCAATATCCAGATAGCCCTTATAGGGGTACGTGGGTGAGGAGCTTCTTATTCCCTTGCACATGTGCATAACCCAAGTCGCCATCTACCCCACTAAGATAACCTACAGTTTCCTGTGCTCAATTTTATCTCATTATTCAAGGAGCATAGATCCTTTGAGTCACCGTAAGTAATTCCTCTCCTTCCTTGATGTTTGCAGCGTTCTGGTGGTTGTAGATGGTTATCACCTCCCCTTCTTTAGCCCTGGCTGAATAGTTTCCCACCCCATGGATGAGCACTGATATCCCTCCAAGAATGAGGCTGATCAGGTGACAGAGTTGTGGGGGATGTTTGGGTTTTTGTCTTGTCAGCAGAGAAATTCCTTATATGCTGATGAGCTTGGTGTACTTTTACTGCCAAAGAGCTTCAGCCTCAATCTACCTATGAGCAGCACGACAGAATGACTTGCTCAAGATCAACTGAAATTCACTGAACCTTGAGAAGGGCCTTCTACTGCAGCCTAACGTTATGACTCTCCCACTACTCCCACCTGGGTGTTCTTTCTAACTGAAACTGACAGGGCAATGATTAGCTGACATGTTCATTAACGTTCACCTCGTTGGAATTCTCTCCCTCAGATCCCTTAAAAGAAAATAAACAGCATTTTAAAAACTGGTTCGAGGCAGTTCTCCTGGCCTGAGTAGCAGCAGCTCAGAAAGAGTGGGAAGAGAGAGATGCTGCAGAGGGACACACTAGCTGCCCCCAGTCCACCTCACATGGTCGTCTCAGGTAGTCACCATCACTAGGAAACTTGCTGACATTCATTCAAATGTAGGAATTAAGGTTGCTGGGTTTGGGTTCTCTTCCCCGCCACCCAAAGGAACCTAATGGAGGTAGGTGTCCAAGTCGCACTGAAATTCAACAGGATTTAGATGCCTAACTCACTTAGCTGCCTTTGAAAATCCCCAACTTTACTACATTCTGGGATGGCAAAGCTAAACTGAAGCTATCAGCTGGATGAGGTAGTGCGTCCCATCTGAGATTCCACCTCCCCCTCTTTTTTTTTTTTAATAAAATTAGAGCAATATCAAGTCAACTCCTCTGCAGCAAGCCATTCCTGCTGGCCAGAAGGAAGTGATGTTCAGCAATGGTGGAAGCCACCACACAGTATGAAAGAATAGAGAAAATGGTTTAGCCTGATACACAGAGGTGTAACTAGAAGTAGTGGGGCAAAGCTGAGCAAATGAAGGGGCAATTTTCTCATGGGTTCTATAGAGCACTTGACACATTTTAGGCCTTATACATAGGGACACAAGCTGGGCATTAGGGACAAGCTCCCCCAGCGTGAGATGTTAGACTGCTGAGTGTCCCCACAAGGGAAGTGATGGGAACCTCAACTCTTGAGTCAGTTAAATACAGACTGGAGAGTATACTCTAAGGACAGTCATCCATGGGCTAGGAGGGATGGCTTGGATGACCAGATCAATCTTTCTTAACGCTCAAATCTATGACTCTGTGCAGCCTGTGCACCATACGCACCATACAAAGCAGTAACACTTGGGAGCGTTTCCCTACTTAAGACTCAGGGAACCCAGCGAAGATCTACTGTGGTTACAGCCCAGATACGTGAACAGGGAGCAGGTCCAGCCCTAGCCATCACATCCGTACCCCTTGGTGCTACCATTGTTGAAGCACAGTTGTGCCCTGTAATGTGACTATATACAAATGCCCCTTCTTATTCAGCAAGCTTGCTCCCCAGGAGTATTCAAGGTCACACATGCTGACTTCAGAGACAAGAACAAGCATTTACTGCTTTTAGCTTATGTTGCCCCTGCACTGTTGATTCTAATGGGGATTTGTGCTTATAAAAAAAAAAGCCACCCACCAGTGACAAACTATATTATCATTATTGTTAACTCACTGGTCACCATCAATGGTGTTAATTCTGGAACCCTGGCGTTTCCCCGCTGCATATATCATCTGACAGGCTTGAGTAGACTCATCTGGGCTCTAGATGTGAGCTGTAGATGGGTTCCAGGTCTGACCGTAAGCATCGCTAGTGACAAGCAGCTTCCTCTGGCAACTTGTTCTGTTGCCACGTCCTTTGGAGTCAGTCTGAATTCTCCCTGCTGCAGCTTAAGCCCATGACTTCTTGTCCTGTCCTTGCTGACTAATGAAAATAATTGGTCCTTGTACTCTAGATACAGTAACACTGCTTTTCATATTCATAGCCTGTTACCTTAGCTGCTCTCGGGGTTCTTTCCCTTACACTGAACATGCCCACTTCTCTTAACCTCTCCTCAAAGGCCCTTTCCCCCCCAGATCCCTGGTTGTTTTTATTGCTCTCCTCTGAACTCTTTCCAATTTGTCCTTTGAAACCCTCTTACCCTCGCTTAGGTGGCCAGAGCCCATGATATAATATGGTGGGCATCAGGCAGAGCTTTCATTTTACCTCTCCGTCTCCCAGCCAGCGGGGCTTTGCATGTTATTTCAGTGCAGTATTTGTGACTTAATCATCAATTTAACGCTATTGCAGACAGCAGCAGACCCTGCAGGAGTAAACAGTCTCTCAAACAGCATGAATATTAGGGGCTCTTAATTGCCCTTGTAATCACATTGTGGCTTCTAAGTAGGAACCTTTGCCAGGCAAAGCTGAACTACGATGCCAGCTTTTAAATTCTGCAGAACCTGCTATGGCATCAGACATCAGCCCCATTTGCAAAAAAAATTAAGTGACCTAACAACTGAGATAAACACCATTCTTACTAGTTTCTTACAGACACCATACTAAGCCCTGATTCAGCAAAGCACTTAAGCAAGCGCTTAACTCTGAGCACATGCATAAGTCTATTCTCTTCGGCAAAGCACTTAAGCATAGGTTTAAGTCCCACTGAAGATCCATACTGCCCATATTTGAGCAGTCCATTCTTTTAGGCTGTCCCAGAATGTGCATAATATCAGGTCAGTGGTATTTATGGCAAGTGAGGCTTGTCCATGCAAGAAAGTTGCACGGGTTTAACTTAAATTGGTTTAAAACTGATTTAATTAGATTGGTACAAAACCCTATGTAGACACTCTTATTTTAGTTTAAGAAAGGCTTATTTTGGTTTGGTTTAAGGGTATGTCTACAGGTGTAGCGCTGTAACCACTTACACCAGCAATGGAAGAAATTTTGCCCTCACTGTCCAAGAGGCAGTCATTAGGTTGATAGAAGATTTCTGTCAGCTAGCTGTATCTAGAATGGAGGTAGGTTGATTAACTACATTGCACAGAACATTACATTTTTCATAGCCTTGAGCAATATAGCTAGGTCAACCTAAGGTTTTAGGTTGAGACGATGCCTGAATCATCTTAGGACTCAATCATCTTAGGACTTGTCTACACGTTAACTGGTACTGAAATAGCTGTATGGGTTTTAATTCACACCTGTAGTAACTGCAGAGCAAAAAAGTCATGTGTAGATATTGTTTCCCCAATTAAAAGAGTCCTATTTTGATTTAACTTAAATCAACAGTAAATTAGATTGAATTAGGACACTCAATATGAAATAAGTGTCCACACAGACTTGTATGGAAATAAAAATCAGGCTTAATTAACACCTTTTGTTGTTATTTTGGTTCCGGTCTGTGTGAAGGCTAAATCCATATATACCACTCAAACTGAAAGAAGTGTGTCTAATGCACAGTTCAGCACCAGTTTAACTACATTTGTTTGAGATCACACCTTTAGTTAAACTGGGACAAGATTGTATGTAAACAAGGCCTAGATTTACAAGTAGTAAATACGTTTTACTTCTTTAAGCAGCATATAACCAGCCTGTGGATTTCACTGCTGCAGGAGGTGGTCATGGAGCGGAGTCAAAGGCTTTGATTTACCACTAGGTTACTCCTTTTAATTGTGATGCAGCTCCAGTGGTGAATTAGGCCCCGTGATATAGATTTAAAAAAACCTATCTCCGCAGGAATTTTTCAATTAAGTGCCATGTTTCATTGCAGCATTGGGATTTGGCCATGGCATGCAGGCACAATACCAACCCTGATGGAATGAGGATCTGATGAGGTCTGGAAAACAGGATTTCTCCATGTGCCATAACACCAGTTCTGATTATTCAGGTATATGGACCAAATTTCATCTTTCAAAAACCAACACTCGAGTGCTAATAATTTTTACCTGTTGCTTCTACAGACCAACATGGCACCTGGTCAGTAAAGCCAAACTGAAAGTTCCTTGTTTCTTAGATTCATTGGATGTATCACGGAGATTCCTGTTATGGAATTCCTTAATGTGTACATGCATTACGATAGTGCCACAATCCTTGTCTATCTATTAAGGTTGCCCAATACTTCCCATTATAGGATCTTGTTGCCAGATGTTTTAATATTTTTGCCAAACTATTGGGCTGAAACTTCCCATGCTGAGTGCCTGCCTCAGGCAGAATTTTGCAGGGCAATTTCAGTCAACACAGTTCAGCAATTTCCAAGAGCAAGGCCAGGGAGAAATAACATTGTTTTGCCCATGTTCTGGTGATCTTTTGTTTGAGAAGCTCTAGCAGGGGCTTGAAATTTGGCAGGATGATGTGTGTGTCAGGGATGTGCCTTGTGCTGGTCTGGTGAAAATCTGCACAAAGTTGGCCATGTTACAAGCCCTTGGAAAAAAAAAAATCTCAGTTCTCACATGCTCAGTAGAAACATCTTATAGTTTAGCATCATAGAATAGCCTATGAGGAAATTAATTCCATCTTCAAAGCAGGGTTTGAATAGTGTGAAGTAAATAAGGCCTGGGACCACACATTAAACAATGGGGATAAAAGAAAACATTAAATAGCTACTCATTCTATGACTGCCATCCATCTCGTGCACTGAATGACACAGGGGTCTGGTGGAAAAATAGTATGTGATCATGTAATTAAAGACTGTGTTTAATGCATATGCACAGTGGAGCTGAATTAAAGTGGCACGGGCAACCTTAATTCTGGCATTTCCTATTTCTGAGTGCTTGACTTTACAACCTTAATAATGTTCTTTTAATGTAGTTTTATGTGTGTGTAATAAAATATATCAGTTACTACAAAAAATGACATGGCTAATTCAGTCATCCTCTGACTATTGGTAGATTTCCGTTCAGCTTAACGATGGAGTGGTTATTAATGCCTCTACATTAGAGACCTGGATCATACCTTCATTGCCTGCAGAAAACTCACAGGAAGACTCCGACACAATATTTTTGTGAGATTCCCCCACACCCCAACAACATCCCATGGAGGTGGAGGGGGAAGCAAAGCAGTTTCAAGTAGTAGCAAGCTGCACCAGCACAAGTCACACTTCATAGCAGTTTATATTGTCTACACTAAGAGTTTGCTCCAGCACAGCTACATTGGTGAGACACTACCAACAGTTGAAATTGGAATAAGTCCCCAGTGTAAACAAGGCCTAATACTTTAAACAAATCTAAACCAGATGATCCTTCTGTAGAGTATGACAGCGTTCTACAAACCATTTTACATGACTGATGCTACGAATGCACCACATGCAAGCTACATGCTGTATGCATTTTAACTTTTATTGTTACTTGGAAATTCATTCATTCATTTTCATTTTAGCCACAGGAAATCAGATGGCTAGTTAATTTGTGTTTCAGGCTGTTTTCCACTTATCCTCCCCACAGGCTGCACTGCATTAAAACATTAGAAGATCTCTGAGGGCCTTAAAATACCACCACCACTCTACTCCCACATAAATGCATGCTCCTGAAAAATGACCAAATCCTTTGGTTCTCTGGCTTCAGTGCCAAAACACCCAGTCAGACAGCTCTCGTGGATCTCAGCACTGTCCACTCAGCTGAGAGAATACTCCACGTTCCTTAGCCAGTACGCGGGATCACAAAAATCTCAACACAGGCGGAGCCTAAATCTAGGTCACTGATCAAACTTGAACTCTGGGTTTCAAACTGCAGCTGTCAAAGCCCAAAGCATAAGGGGCTACAGTGCCTTAGCACCATGTCACAGGGTGCACTCACCACCAGCAGGGCCGCTGAGAGCAGGTTCGGGCCCTGGTGAAAAAAAATTTTCAGGCCCCTCAGCAAGGGCAGACTGGCTAAACAGGGCCAACAAAGCCAAGGAAGCCAGTCCCAGGTAATTTGTACCCACTTCCCCTCCTCATCAGCCCTGCTCACCATGGGCACCTCCTCATGATGGCACTGGGGATTAGCTCCTTCCAGGTGCTGCACCCGACTCTGGTGGTCTCTCCACCCACTGTCCTCTCTCTCTCTCTCTCACACCCTGTGGCCCCTCTCACTCAAAGAGCTACAGCTCCCCCTTGGTAACTTGGCCCTCCAGCTACCTCACTAGGGTCCTCCCCTCCCAAGGTATCAAAGGATTTCAGGGCAAACTGTTTCAAGCAGTCCAGCCTATGCCATTACCCAGTGGCCAGCAGAGGAACACAGACCCCACCTTCTACTTTGGGTTCTAGATCAGGGGCCTTCTAGTCAGCAGCTAAAGTCTGCACCCTCCTGAATCTTGCTGCCTTTTCCCCTGAGCCGAGCCAAGCCTTGCCTTACCTTCCGGCTCTCCCCATCTCTAGGTTTACCAGCCCAAACTCCTTGCTAGTAAATGTATACTACTCTGTATAGTCCCAAGCATACTTTTCACCTAGGGAGTGGCTACACACTACTTCCCTGCAGCCCCAGCTGTCCTAAAATACTGAGCTTTATACAGGCCCCTCCTGTTCCTGTCCAGCTGAGCCTCCTCTCTGATTAATCCCTGCTCCCTGGCTTCTCCTCCAGGTGCAGCCTGGGCACTTAACTGGCCTGCCTAGCCACCTTAACTACTTCAGGTCTTGTGTGGAGTGGACAGTGCATCTCATGTCATCACACACCCCCATAAATATAACCCTTGGGAACTTAAGTGGCAGATCCAAACATAAATTCTTCAAAAGCTGCTGGATTGCCAAAGACTAAGAAACATACGAATGAAGTGTGAACAGTACATTTGTTCAAGTTTTAGAAGCTGGAAGTATGGGAACTATAGCTTTGCAAACATCCTCAGGAAGGAGTGGGCCTGGTTTTCCATCTGGAATTGCAATGTCTGCTTTCTTGAAAGGAAAGGACAAGGACATTTTGCTTTTTCACTGCTCCGTGAAAGCTTAGAATTGAATGGCTGAAACTCCAGAAAGATTATGCTCATTGGAAAAAGCTTCCCTCAGTCTGTCCCTGGGAAAAGAAAGGCCCCATTTGATAGCTCGCATTTCATATAATCATATTTTAAATGAGCTTATTATTTATACAGCACCTTCCATCCTGTAAAATTCCAAAGCAATTTACCAACTATAGGCTATGTTCTGACTTCATAGGAAAATATTCCCAAGTGGCCGAATGTCCAAATGAATATGTTAGTAAAAAGGCTGGACACCATCAGAGATTCATCTGCCCTCGGGTTCTCATCCAGTGACAGCAGCAGTGGGGATTTTACAAAAACAACCAATCATTCCTGGTATAGACACAGCTTAGAAGAGAATGTGATGAGAAAATGACAAGACTACAAAAAGGGGCCACATTCTTTTCTCAGTGACACCTGTGTACATCTGGGAGCACTCCATTAAAGTCAGCAGAATCTCTCCAGATATCCTTGAGAGAGGAACTTGTCTCAAGGAGTTCAAATGAGCCCGCCATAATCTAAAATTCTATTCTCACCTTGTTTTTGCTCAATTGTGCCCAATTATAATTAAGCAAAAATGAAATGCGCATACATAAAAATGACACCTCTGCAAAACATTGCAGTGTGAAGAGGCTGTAACTGCCACGATGCACCACAACGATTAAACATCTTTTTGTCTTATCTGTGAGCCGTGCATCTCTATAATGTGTTATGAGGTGTGTTTGTAATTGTCTGATGCTGGCACTGGTCCTTGAAAAGGAAATGGTGTGTGTCTAAATGCAGACAAAGCTTTTTAGGAAGCCACGACAAAGCAGCTTTTCCCCTCTCGCTTGGGCCAAATTAGAGCCTTTGGACTTACTCCTTTCATGGCTTTAAAAGAAAAGAAAGAATCTATCTCCATTGCCTTGGCTCTGGAAACAACAGTTAGAGGATAGAAGGTGATTTCAGAGCTCATTTGTTTTTGCAGTGCACAAGGTCCTTTCTCCTCACATCATTTCGTAATATTTTATTGTCAGCATCTTGGACTATAAAACTGACGAGTAAAAGCCTCAGTTCCACTTGAAATAGTAAATAAATAATAATAATAATACAATCTTTTCCTTTTCTTTTAGCCTGATCTTCAAATGAACCAATTTTGTTTCTTCTGACACCGTATTTCTTGCTGTTGCTCCAGTTCTTTTTCAAATGAGAGGCAATGATTAGCTCACTTGCTCCCACAAATAGTATTAGGTTTGGAGCTCAACCTTGTTTATGGTAAATTACTATCATCAACCTATATAGAAATAGAAGGGGAAGGAGAGGGATCTAGTGGTCAGAATGTAGGGCTTGGCCCAGAGTCAGGAGTGCTGGGTTCAATTCCAGCCTCTGCTGCTGACTCAGTGCATATGGTGGACCAAGTAATTGAACCTCTCTGTACCTCAGTTTGTCCAGCTGTAAAATGGGATGACATCATGACAATGTTGATGTGTACTTGTGAATCACAAGCAGCCCCTTGGATTTCCTCAATAAAATGCTTCATTGTGCTAAAACAACAAAAACAGAGTCCAAAGAGTGAGTGAACAAAACAGCAGGCGAACCAGATTCCAGACAGCTCTGTCTGCTTTGAAGCATCCTCCAAACTGCTGCCCTATACAACTACCTCTGTCTACTTAGAGACAGCTGCAGACTAACACATTATTACAGCTAATGTGTCACCAATTTTTGCTGTTCCAAAGATCATTTTTGCTTACAACACAATAAATCGGACTTTGAAAGGCCCAATTCTCTCAGCATCAGGCTCAGATCCAGCACACATATTGTCCCAACTTAGATCATATTCATGAACTCTGAGGCAAGTCAACCTATTAATTCCTGAACTAAAAGTTAACAGTGAAAAGCACAGAACACTGTATTTACCTTCCTCTTGAGGGTGCTGTAAGAGTTAATTAAGGTTTATAAGGAGCTTTGATATATTTGGCTGAAAGGCAAATGATTAGTATTACAAATAGCGCCTTGATATATAAACCAGTGGATGCCTGATGAAACTGTCATCATCACTCATTTTCTGAATGCAAATGTTAACGATGATCAATCCCTGCTCCCAGCGCATACACTCAGCACATACCATATGAAAACAAAGAAAAGAGCTTAATGGATCCACTCTGGAGCCTGGATACACAGACAAACGGAGCTCCAGGAGCCACATGTATATACTGGGCCATTAGTGGAACAGTCTTTTATTGCCTTCAATTGAATAAGCTGCCTAAGAAAGTAGCAGCCCTACTGCCATACTCTGTTATCCACAGCTGACATAGAGGTATATCTCCTCTTGTCTAATGTGTCCAGATACAGACCCAGTGCAGGGCTATCTTCATTAGTCTGGAGACAGACAGTCTTAAGGCCTGTCTACATTACAATCAGGAGGTGTGATTGCAGCATGTGTAGACATACCCAAACCAGCCTCAATCTAGCTAGCTCAAATTACAATGGCAGTGCAGCTGCATGCGAGCTGCCAGAGTACAGACCCAGTGGCCCAGGCAGCTTGTACTCAGGTGGCTAGCTACTGTTAGTCAAGCTAGCTAGAGCAAAGCTCTCTCAGGTCTGTCTACATGATACTAGCATACCTCCCCATTGCTGTGCAGACATACCCTGAAACAGCCATTCTGGGAAGAACAAATAGTCCCACTCAGCACAGTGGTATATTGACTCTGGAACTTAATGATGATAATTGGAATTTCAACTTTTTAAGCAGCCTCATGGACGACAGTTCACAGAAACAGCAGATGATTAAGAGACCTTGTGTGAGATATGCCACCCAGATCACAGCTCGGTCCAAGAATCAGAAAATCTGCTGTATGTTAATGCCACCACCTTAGATTATTTGTCCTGAAAGAAGTTATCCTTTGTTTACATTCTGCCCTTCCACTAGATTGGTCAGCTTCACTTATTGTTTCAGAGTAACATGCTACAGCTGCAAGTGTACTGCTGGCAGAGTGTGCATCCCCTCCTAGCGGCTGACCTAGTAGTGCAGGCCTGCACAACATGCGGCCCGCGGAGGCTCACTGTGCGGCCCGCAGCGGGATTCAAAAGGCTCTGAGTTGCCCGCAGCAGCGGGGAGCCGTGACCTCTTTAAATCTCAGCCGTGGCCGGGATTCATAGGGCTCTGGGCTGCCCCTAGCCGCAGGTAGCCCAGAGCTCTTTAAATCTCAGCCGCAGCCGGGATTCATGGGGCTCTGGGCTGCCGGCAGCCAGGGAGCCCAGAGCCCTTTAAATCCCAGCGGCAGCCGGGATTTAAAAGGCTCTGGGCTGCCTGCAGCCGCAGAGAGCTCAGAGCCCTTTAAATCTCAGCCGCCAGGGCCGGCTTTAGGCCAATTCAATCAATTCCCCTGAATCAGCCTGCCCTAAGAAGGCCACATGCCCAAGCCCCAGTACAGTGTACCGGCAAAAGCCAGTGTGCTGTACCGGAGTGGCCCAGCTTCCACAGGGGGCAATTTAAAAGGTCTGTGGCTCCCAGGCCCTTTAAATTGCCACCACAGCAACACTGCTGGAGCCCTGGGGTAGGGCTGTGGGGATCTGGGGGCTATTTAAAAGGTCCGGGGTTCCTGTCGCTTCTACCGCCCTGGGCCTTTAAATAGCCACCAGAGCCCCATCACTTCCCCAGGGTTCCCGTGGCTATTTAAAAGGCTGGGGCTGTAGAAGGAGTGGAGCCCTGGGCCCTTTAAATAGCCCCAGAGCCCTGTGGTAGCAGGGGCCTCTGGGGGCTATTTAAAGGGCTGGGGCTCCAGCTGTCTCTGCCGCCCCGGTCCTTTAAATAGCCGCAGAAGCCACACCGCTTCCCCAGGGCTCCCTCGGCTATTTACAGGGCTGGGACAGTAGAAGCAGGGGAGCCCCAGGCTCTTTAAATAGCCCCCAGAGCCTGGGGTAGCAGGGGCGGGTCTCTAGATGCCTGTGCTGCCCTGGTCCTTTAAATAGCCCCCGGAGCCCCACCACTTCCCCAGGGCTCCCGCAGCTATTTACAGGGCTGGGACAGTGGAAGCAGGGGAGCCCCAGGCCCTTTAAATAGCCCCTGAGCCCCGGGCTGCTGCTGCTGCTACCCTGGTGGGGGAGGCAGGAGGAAGGAGCACTCACCATACAGGATGGGCTGTACCCCCTGTACCTGCACCAGCTGCCCGCAGCCAACCCCTGCTGCGCCCCCTGCCCGCACCAGCCCCACACCTCCTGCCCTGCCTGCACCAGTTCCTGTCTGCAGCCAGCCCTGCACCCGCTGCCTGCAGCCAGCCCGTCTCCAGCCAGCCCCGCACCCCATGCCTTGCCTCCAGCCCTGCACCAACTCCTGTCTCCAGCCAGCCCCTGCCGCACCCCCCTGCCTGAAGCCAGCCAGTCCCACACTCCTTTGTCTCTAGCCCTGCCAACCCATGCCGCACCCCCTCTGTGGCCTTGCCTGAAGCCAGCCAGCCCACCCCACACCCCATCTCCAGCCTGCCCCACACCCCTTGCCCAGCCTGCAGCCAGACCCTACCTCCAGCTCCCTCCCCCCCCACCTCCAGCCAGCCCCATGTCCACTGGTGCCCTGCAGTTCCCAGGGAAGTAACCCTGCACACTTGCTTCAATGAGGTGGGCAGGGAGCAGCTGGGACCCACACATGTGCACCCTAGCACACCCTCAGGGAGTGGCGGAGCTCATTTCTAGTTCAGACCCATCTTTTTAAAAGAGAACTTTAGGTAGGGGGTAACATACATCTGTACTTTCCCGGACATGTCAGGCTTTTTGGATCTTAAATCGCCATCCGGGAGGAAAATACGGACGTATGGTAACCCTATTGGTACAAAAAATACATACTGTGGCAGAACTTTTTACAGGGAACCGGTTGCTAAGAAATTAAAGGCTTTTCTTTTTCCTTTTTTTTTTTTTCAGTCATCTCTGCCGAGGCCCCACCGAATTGGGCCCCGCACTTCCTAAAGCCGGCCCTGCCAGCCGCGGACGGGATTCAAAGGCTCTGGGCTGCCCACAGCCGTGGGGAGCCCTGAGCCCTTTTAATCCCAGCCGCGGCCAAGATTCAAAGGGCTCTGGGCTGCCCGCAGAGATTCTCGGCCACGGCTGAGATTTAAAGGGCTCAGGGCTCCCCGCCGCCACGGGCAGCCCAGAGCCCTTTGAATCCCGGCGGCAGCTCCAGCGGATGGGCTGGGGCTGGGATTTAAAGGGCTCGGGGTCCCCTCAGCAGCAGGAGCTCTGAGCCCTTTAAATCCCTGCCCCAGCCCCAGAAAGCTCCAGGTTCCCCTAGCCACCGGAGCCCTGGGCCCTTTAATTTGACTCTGAGGGCTCCCAGCCACCTCTTCAGCTGGGAGCCCCTGGTTGATTTAAAATCAAGTATCACCTCCCCACCCCCAACCTTCCTTTTTGGCCCACAGTTGTTTTGGTGGAGCGGCGCTGGGAAAGGAGGGTTTGTTTTGGCAGGGGTGGGCGGTGCTGGGGCGGGGTGTTTCCGCTGGGCTGGGGGGGGGGGGTGTTTCCGCGGGGTCGGAGGTTTCGACCCTCAGCTGTTTTCTTTGGAGTAATGTGGCCCTCGCCGCTTTACGAGTTGTGCAGGCCTGTAGTAGTGGATAACAGCCCACAATTGCTACTAGCTAATGGAGTAATTCCTTTCATTTAAGTGACAGAGATCTCGGCTTTGGTGTTGAAGGTCCTAGTTTCAAGTCCTACTGATGATCCATGCGGGAACTCATTAGGCAAGCTCTGAAAAAAGTCAAACTAAATAGCCTGGTTTGGAAAGGGAGAAATAGATTATGAAGAGCTGGGACCTGAAGTGTTCCTCAACAGCTAACGATGATGGAGATAGTATCTGTGCTGCATCCCACCTTGAAGGGACTCGCCCACCTCTTGTGACTTACATACACAACTTGGGGTCATGTCTGATCCTTGGTTGCTTATGGCTATTCAGATCACAGTGGTGGCCAAGAGTAATTCCCAACCATCAGCTGCTTATAGCAAGGAGAATGCAATCCACTTTCTCAGATGGAAGACCTCAGCAGAGTGATCTGTGCATTTGTTTCCTCTAGACCGGTTAACTGTACCACACTCTGTCTAGAGCTGCATTTTCATGCTACTTGGAGATAACAATATAGAATGAGACTGCCTGGTTATTTGGCCATGCTTCTGCAAAGAGAACATTACACCTGAGCTGAAGAGGCTCCACTGGCTTGTAGTTAGTTACTGGGTGCAACTGAAGATGGTATGTGTGACCTAGGAAGCCCTATCTCAGAACTTGGGACATGCATATCTTAGAGACCTGCTTTTCTTGAGCTGTCTTTCAGGGCACATTGTAAGATTTATTGAGCCAAGCTTAAGGGACCCTGCACTGCAAGCTTTGCTCATGTGAGTAGGCTTTACACACATGCACAGTCCTATAGAAGTCAATAGGAGTACTACCATGAGTAAGAATTACTCACGTGAGCAGGGTTGACAGCCCAAGGGGAGGGTCTAAACAGGCGAGTGGGCCTGTACTGCAGGAAGGTCACTGATTCCACTTTGGATTGCTCTGGGAGACATTTTTTAAATACTAACTTGTGCATGTGCTTTGAATCTAATGATAAGTGTCTGGAACACAGCAAAATACATGTAAACAGGCAGGCAATCAGCAATTACACGAGCCCCATTGGGAGGGAGACAGCTGCCGTCTCCATCCTTAACCAATGGAATTGGACGTAAGTCAAATGTAAAACATTCTCAGCTACATCCCATTCATTTCCCATAGCAAAGGCAGTTTAGCGACATCACTGCACATGCACTTTAACGATGCTGTTCAGAAGAGATCTTATAAATCCCTTTATAAACTAATGAGGGGACAGATTCACAACTGATGGAATTCCGCACAGCTCCACTAAAGGCAATGGAACAAGGCCAATCTATACCAGCTGAGGATCTGGCCCAAGGTCTCTTTCCCAGCTGATATTCCTGTTACATTGACTCCCGCAGCGGCTTTGGAACAAAGAAGGGGAAGAGAGAGGGAAAAATCAATTTAATTGCAGCTTAGTAAGCAAATGTGCTAAGTGTTGCTGGCAAAATGTGAGCACTTTATTGCGGGGGTGGGGGGGGGAATGGCTCTTTTCATTGCATGGGAAAGTGGGGTGATAACAAATCTACCAGGCTGTCATCTGGTTTTCACCCCTTTCCCTTCTTTAAACAGGAGGAAGCCTCTAAGAGGCACACAGTTAATGGTAGATATTTCGTGCTTGTACGATTCCATTTAATAGTCAATCCACTGCACCCTTTGTTGTTATCCGACACATAACTACCCTTTCATGCAAAGCGTCTCTCTTTAGCAGATCCCAGTTTTGCGTTCTCTGCAAATACATTCCAGTGATTTGTTTTATTGCACCAAATGCTGGGCTGTCCTCGTGGAAGGGGAATGGTTCTAACTACATTTCTCTTGCACAGCTGCAGCACGTTGCTTGTGTATTTTTTATTATTTCTCCCATGTTTTCTTTTCCATCAGCACAGAGACTCGAGCTAAGAAAAAGTACCAAATTGGCATCCTCCAGGGGCATGTGCGCTGCCAACCCTAATACCATCTGCAGAGCTTGCATATAAAGCAACACGCGTGCTCACAGGGACTGTGTTTTAAAAAGAGCTTGTTCAGTCATGTGCAAAATACCACACCCGCCCACGGGGATTATGACATCGAGCTGAGAAGTAGCACCACTTCTAGGGGCTGATCCTGCTGCCACTGAAGTCACTTCAAAAGTCCCATTGACCTCAAGTGGGCCAGGTTCAGCCCCTGAATGACTAAAGGACTGACTGTAATGGGGCTGCTCACAGGCCTTGGTGCTAGATGAAAGCAGGGCTCTTCGCTCCGGAGCTGAAATCCAACACTCATTACAGCCAGTGCCTTCTGCCAACCTTTGCAGTTCTTTGGTCACGAAAGCTGCCCAGGCAGCTCCTTCCAAACAGCTGTCCTATATCTGGAAAGTTGTCATTCCCTTATTTATATCCTGAGTAAACAATGTGCGTCCTTCCCAAAGAACAACACTGCGCCAAGTACCCCTTCGTATAAAACCTCTGCTCAGCTACTTAGACTTATCAGGATAAAACAGTGATGTACCAAATACATTGTATATACTTCACTGTGTGGTGGTGTTATGCAGAACAACACTGCTCCAAGTATTAGACCTTAAATTTGTACACTTACCTGTGCCTTATACATGCCTATTTACCCAGGTATTGGTCTGTAAATATCACTATATAGCACTGAGAGTTTTTTTAAATGGTTCAATAGACTACCTTATATTTTCTGCAAAAGATCTTATTCCTGTGACAAATTACTGTGGAAGGGGAGGAAAACAGGGACTTCAGTTGATGGTGATCAATCACCCTCACTCTTTGATATGGAAACCGGTGTGAAGCTCTTCCCACAGAGATGATGCTCATGAAAGGCACAAAGCCACTGCACCAAATTACAGTATATACATTATATATGTAATTTACTGTATATTGTGTAGCACCCAAAGTGTGCTAGGCACCCTTCAAACATGCAGATAGATACAGTTGCTGTCCCAAAGAGTTAATAAGCTGATAGCAATTTGGGGACAGATTTTCAGAAGAGCTCACTCAGTGGGCTGGGCTCTTCAGAGCTCTTAGGGCAATCTGGTCATAAGGGTCACAATGGGAGCTGCTGAGCAGCCAGCACTTTAGACAGATTTGGGGCCTAAGTGAGAGCTGAGCCCCAGTTGTGTGTGCTGAGCACTTGAAAAATCTGGCCCTAAGGTCTTTGTTAAAAAACAAACAGTCACTTCTCCTGCCACCTCTGAGATGGAACACAGCAGCTGTTTAGCTGCACACAGCATTGCCATGCAACAGTGTAGGCCAAGAAATGCAGAGTATGGTTTCCACCTGGAACTTGAGGGGAAAGTTTAGGTAGGTGGGATGCAGTTCTCAGAATTTTGCCAGGATATCAGGGTGCAAAGGTGCCAGGAGATTTTGCAGGACAGCACCCCTAGTACTCGGGTGAGACACAAGGCTCAGCACTGAATCAGAGGTCAATGCCTCCTACTAAACTGCCACCAGCACTTCCTGAGCATCTAGGTCAGTGGTGTTCACTGTGTCCCTCATGGCTCTAAATCAGGGATGTCCAGGGCCAACTGTGTTAAGAAGAAAATCTGTATTTGATTATGAACTGAATGTGTGTTCCCGGAGCTTCACTCTGTGATTTTTTAGCTGATGTGTCTGCATCCCTCTGAGGAGGAAGTAGAGGGCCCTGCCTCCCTAGCTACCTCTCACAGCTTCCTCCGCTGCCCTAGTACGAGCCAAGACAGGAGTGCTTCCAGCACCAGCTGTCCAGCCCCAGCTGCTCACCAGCCACGTTGCTGGCCCCCTTCTGCATGGCCGGGGAAGGAGATGATGGCTACGCTATCAGCCACTGGAATGTGGAAGTCCCAAGAAGATGAGAATAGGAGCTCTCCTGGTTCTGCTAGAGCTTAGGAGAATGCCTGACAAAGATCCTCTCCCAAACACAGCCACTCGGGGTACCCTAGAAAAGAAGAAGCTGAGAACTAACACCAGACAGATGAAAGGGAGCAGAAACCACCTGCAACTCCACTCCCGGGGTTTCTCCCAGCATTGGGGAGTCCTTAGCAAGCACAGAGGCAGCACCTACACTGCTCTTTCTCTCCACAGCCCCTCATGCAGAGGTGGAAAGGTAGGAGCATGTTGCATTAGGACTATCCCCTGTTGGCATATGACCCCTAATGGACTGTTGCCTGCTGGCACAGGTTACAGCAATCCCTAAAATATCAGTGTTTTGGCTGAGTAGCACAAAGAGAGCAGAACATGCCAGACACTCTGCCCCACAGTGCTGATTGCAATCACTTGACCTTTCTGAAAGAACATTTGGACCTCAGAAAGGCCACCACTGATCCAAGTGTTTCACGGGGGAGGGATAGCTCAGTGGTTTGAGCATTGGCCTGCTAAACCCAGGGTTGTGAGCTCAGCCCTTGAGGGGGCCATTTAGGGATCTAGGGTAAAAATCTGTATGGGGATTGGTCCTGCTTTAAGCAGGGAGTTAGACTAGATGACCTCCTGAGGTCCCTTCCAACCCTGATATTCTATGAAGGTCTCCCATCCACATACTGCTCTAGTTCAGAGATACTTAGTTTAGGAATTCTGACAGGATTAACCCAGAAGAGCAGACAACTTGCCAGCTATTTTATTCTACCCTGAGCTAGCCCCAAAGGAATAAAGACAAAAAGCAACACAGAGGGGAAATGACATAAATCTAATCCTCCTGCCACTGAATATATAGAAGTTCTTTTAAATAGTTCAACTGCCTTCTTCCTAATGATCAGAACCATATCTTCAGAGTATCTCTACCAGTGTCCTGACAAGGGCAGTCAGGACCAAGAGTCAGAGCAGGGTCAAACCTAAGGCTGAGAGTAGCAGGGAAGCTTGCAGCCAAGTTCCAGGCCAGGGTCAATAGCAAGGATCAGAGTACGTGTCAGGTTTCAGGTTCCGGGGCTGGAGGCAAGGTCCAAACTGAGCTGAGGTCAAAGCCAGGAGTTCAGGATCAGGAATGGTCATGGTAGTTACAGCAGATCCACACTGTTGCCTGGACCCTTCCTGGAATGACCCTTTGGTTTGTACAGGGCAGGGAGCCAATCAGGAGCTATGAGGCTGCTGCTTGTCAGAGCCCTTGAGGTGGGGCCTCCCATGGTTTGTGTTCACAGCAGCTAATGGGTAGTGAGACACAAATTACCATAGTTACAGCCATTGCTGGATGGCCGCCTGGAGGTGTTCACTAGCAGCTCTGTAGGCCTGTGTTTGAGATTCAGTGGGCCTTCCAATCTCAGTCCAAGAGTGAATGGCTTTGAATTTTCTTGGCAGCGTTGGGACTTCTCAAAATCTTTGTGCCTTCTCTCAGAGAAAGAAGAAAATGTTCTCCTTCCTCTAAAATGTCAAACGAAAGGTTTTAACTGCATCCAAGATTTATTGGGCTTCTTCTGAGTAAACAGCCAGCAATTTTTTACCGTTTTAAAATTTTTCTTGTTTTGCAAGCACAAAGCAATGGAAGGTTTCTGGACGCCCTGATGCTCATCACTTCATAAAGTAAACAGGTCTTGTTCAATCGATATTTATGTCCCTATCACTCACAGCTGCCATAAAGCTGGAATAGAATGGAATGGGGGTACATTCATTCGTTATAATTATCAGTGAAAAATTAACAAGGTTTTCATTTACTGACTATTGTTTTTCAGATATCTCAGAGAGACCACTCATGTGCAGTCAATAGATTAATTAAACAATACAGATAATATAAGCCTGACACCATTTGTCCATGACAGTTTTATTATTATTATAGCCAGCTGAGTTTTGCCTGACCACTTAGATTGCTAAATGCTGATGGAACTTTGTGTCCCGCTCAATGTTCAACAAAGACACAATGGTTAGCAACCCGCGTGGATATAGTGGAGGAAAACTATTTTCAAAGCCTAGTTACAGTTAGGAAAGTGACTGAGAAAACAGCTCCTTCTTATTCAGCAGGTCTGCTCCTTGGCTCTGCCTGAGTCACACGAACACAAAAATGAGTGTGTTGTTTTTTATCACTGTTAGAGATGCAGTTGAAATACAGGTATGGGAGCACAAACTAGATTTGATTCTGGATCATGCATCACCAGTTTGTTAGTGTTCTAGACATACTGCTAAGCCTGCCTTTACTCTTGGACATTTCTGAGAGGGCATTCATTGATGAGTGTCATTATAGGTCCCATCCTGTGACCATCAAAGTCAGTGCCAAATCCCCCACTGGCTTCAACGGGCACAGGATCAAGCCCTCTATTATGTTATATTGGCAGGCTAGTGTTCATGTTGGAATAGGCAGTTCAGTTAATTACTGTGTTAAGATCTTAATTTTGGCAGTGTACATTGCTGTTTTAATCTATGTTAAACACCTCCAGGAGACTGGTGCTGTAAAACCTGGAGAAATTAAAGGAAGAAAGATTATCAGATGAACTCTGGATGCAGAATCTTTCCAGCTGGTGCTGATGCAGAAAGAATGCAATGTGCTATTCAGATCCCAAATGCAGAACTGGCAACCACCTTTCTGGCTATGGGCCCAACCTTGCAAGGCACGGAGCAAGGGTGCTGGAACCTTCAGGGGGCTGCACAGCGCCCCCCGCAGCCCCAGTTGCTTCCAACAGGAATTGTGGGTTCTCAGCAGCTTATAGAACAAATGGGTATAAACTGGACACTAAGAAGTTTAGAATTGAAATTAGACGAAGGTTTCTAACCATTAGAGGAGTGAAGTTCTGGAACAGCCTTCCAAGGGGAGTAGTGGGGGCAAAAGACATATCTGGCTTTAAGATTAAGCTTGATAAGTTTATGGAAGGGATGGTATGACAGGAGAGCCTAATTTTGGCAACTGATCTCTGATTATCGCCAGATAAGTATGCCCAGTGGTTGGTGATGGAATGTTGGATGGGATGGGATCTGAGTTACTGCAGAGAATTCTTTTCTGAGTGCTGGCTGGTGAGTCTTGCCCACATGCTCAGGGTTTAGCTGATCGCCATATTTGGGGTCGGGAAGGAATTTTCCTCCGGGGCAGATTGGCAGAGGCCCTGGAGGTTTTTCGTCTTCCCCTGCAGCGTGGGGCATGAGTCACTTGCTGGTGGATTCTCTGCAGCTTGAGGTCTTCAAACCACAATTTGAAGACTTCAATAACTCAGGCATAGGTTAGGGGTTTGTTATAGAAGTGGATGGGTAGGGTTCTGTGGCCTGCTTTGTGCAGGGGGTCAGACTAGATGATCACATTGGTCCCTTCTGACCCTAGAATCTATGAATCTATAGGAAGCTCTGATCACTTCACAGGATCAGCCCCCCATACACACTGCATTTTAACATTAACCATTCCCTTTTGTTGAACAAACTATATCTACAATAATAGTTACAGGACATGGCATATTTTGTGGTTTAAATTTTTTTTTTAATACCCTCCAGTGTTTGTAACTCCTCCTTGGAAACTTGAAAATAGCATTTGTTTCTCCAGGAGGTTTTTAGTTCCATGTTTCTTACCATGACATTAACCAAGCCTTGTTATTTTAGATAGTTGAAGAGTCTTCTGGAATGCCCAGATGTCTCCTTCCTTCACGGTTCAGTCCCACTCATAAAGGTCCTGGTCTCCTCCAGAATCCATCAGTTATGCTTAATCCATACACCAGCAGGAGTAACAGGGGGCTTCTTTCCCTTTTAAAGCCCTCCCAAGCCCTGCCTGCCCCAGAAAGTGAGAGGCCAACCAAGCTTGAAACCTGACCACTGCCAGCATCAGCACAAGCACTGGGAATTGGGTTTGCCAGCTCAGTGCCATTAAGCAGAGCCCACTGCATGTATTCCTCACAAACCAATCTGGGAATTTACTTGTAATTAATCCAGCATATCAATTTCTCTCATTATGTCTTAATCTAATTAAGTTATTAATTTCTATGTGTGTTTTTTTTAATGAGAGAAAGACAAAACTCCTGCAAAAAACACAGAGAGGCAGTGCTGTCTAGTGGTTAGAACAGGGGCAGGGACTCAGAATTCCTGGGTTCTGCTCCAAGCTCTGACACTGACACACTAGGTGATTTTAGGCAAGTCATGGATGACCTGATTTTCCAAGGCGCTGAGCCACTCTCTCTCCCTTGAATCAATGGGTGCTGGACATGCTTAGTGCCTTTGAAGACCTCAGTTTGCTCCTCTGGAAAACAGAAGGGGCAGGAGGCATTGGCTGGCACTGATTAATGCTTGTGAAGTGCTTGGAGATCCTGAAACGAAAGGCTCTGTAAGTATAGAATATAATCACTGAACCTCAGCTGATCAGAAACACAGAATTGCTGTACAGTCGCTCCCTAGTAAACCATCCAGCAGACAGGATTAATTTTACTAATCTCTTGCTTGCTAACTGGCTCACCTGATTAGGTGCCTGCTAGACAGCAGACACTAGAAGACAGTCACACCAATCCAGCGGGGCTCGCTGCACTCACCTTCCTTCACAGCTTGAGGGGACTCCAAAAAGAACAGGAGAGAAGCACAGAAACATTTTCCCTAGCCAGGCAAATAAGATTCAAACTGTCCTTGGACGGACTGGGGACTTCATTCTATAACCAGCTAGGCGACTTTTAGTGGGACATATTTTTAATTCCATGCCCCATTGTTACTATGAGATTATTGCTTAAAATAAAGACCTCAGCAAGAAGTCACCTGCTTGAGTAAAGCACTGCAGGCCTTCCTTAGACAGAGGAATTGTTCCATGGCAACTCCTAAATGTGATAAAGGGCTGGCTTGATGCACCCACTAGCCAGTGATGCTCTGAGTTAGGAAGGAATGAAGAAAGTGACTAAAAGAAAAGTGAGCAAGGCTAGGAAAGAAGCAGAGAGAGGCTCAGTAAGGTGATAGCTACGTCTACACTGCAGCTTGGACCATGATTCCCAGTGTGGCTAGACAGATACGCTAGTTCTGCTTAAGATAGTGCCCTAAAAATACGCATTGTAGCCAGGGGTAGCAGAGGTGGTGGCTCAGACTAGCCACCCAAGCACATACATAGGGACTCCACAGGTTTGTACTCAGGTGACTAGCCAGAGCTGCGGCCCATGCTTCACCAGATACGCTGATATTTTTAGCGCACTAGCTCAATTGGAGCTAGTACGTGTCTGTTTACCCATGCTGGGAAGTCTGGTCCCAGCTGCAGCATAGATGGAGCCTCAGAGTGTGGTGCAGGGAGATAAAAGTAAGAAGAAATAAGAGGTGAAACCAGGTAAAATAAAACAAGCATGCTCCTATCCATTCTGCCAATAGAATATCAGCATAGGGAAAGCCTAGCCACTGGGATAATGTCCTGGACACCCATGTAGGAGACTCAGTTAGATTCCTTAGGCCTAGTGCTCGTCTCACCAGTGTAGAGCAGGAATGCTTTGCCATGGAGCTTGATGAATGGAGACACCTCATTTCTCTATTAGCAGTTGGACAACCAGTTTATCTCATTATTTTACAAATCATGTTTCTGCCATTACAATATGAGCTCCTTCTAGGAAGTTGGAGAAGGTAAGGAGGAACTATCTGCATACCGCAAAAGTATTGCCTGAAACTGGGTTAGCAGCTAGCCAATATCCAAAATACATAATCTCATGGCCAGAGGATTGTACTGTCCTGTGCCCAACCACCTAGTCTCCCTTTATTGCTGCTTCACTAGCTTTGATGCACATATATGAAACCAGATTTGGATCCCTTAAGAGGGGTTAAACGAAGTGACACCATGTTCCTTTTCTGACAAGTAGCTCATATTTCATATTACTCAAAAGTAGTTTCCAAAGCCAAAAATATAATGCACTAAAAAATGAATCTGTACTCTATGAATCTCAGGGGGATGCAACTGTTTTGATGGAAAATTCAGAGGAAATGAAGGAGAGGCAATTTCAGCTGTCAGATTTCTGGAGTTATGGCAACTTGGCAGGTGTAACTTAGAAATTTAGGGCTTAATCCTGTAGCCATGAGGAAATTACCCTTGACTTCAGTAGGAACAGGATCAGGCCAGTAACAAGGTTAGCTGTCCAAAGAGCAGGGGAGAACTACATCTCTATGTGTTCTGTGGATATTCAAAGGGGGCTGTAAAATGAAGAATCAATTCTACTGCAACTGTTGTTAGCAAAAAAAAGTTCATTTGAAGGAGAATACAGTACATCATGGCTGGCAGGTGACTTTTTATTTTGCAGTTTTGAAGAGTGCATTTTCAATACAAGCCTATTTACCCAAAGGGATAGTTATGGTTAAGAGAGCACTTCCATTCCAAACCTCTGTTTCCAGTGACTTATTACCTTCCCCCACAAAAATGATCTTTGGGCCTGAAATTGCACAAGCTCATTCCCCCATCCTAGATAGGTGAGATTATGGAAAGCCTGAAAAAATCCATACAGTCATTTTTGTCTGAAAAAAAAAGCATGAAAAACTAGTGACTTTTGCCACTTGAAAACCAATGTATTTTTACCAATTTAAGAACTTTTTCAAACAGTGATTTGGATTTAAAGTTCCAGACTTGGCATATACATAGTCATTTGTGAGGAATAGCTTACACAGACACAGCTGATATAAAAATCATGAGCCAGAGGCCCATCTCAGTTACACTGGTATAAATCTGGAGTGAAGGCCTGATCCAAAGTCCTTTAAGATGCCCATTAACTTTATTGGTTTTAGATTAGATCCTAAGCCCTCTAATTTCGACCAAGTCAGTCCAGATTTACAGTGGTATAATTAAAATCAGAATCTGGTCCCATGTATTTCAAACAGTTAGTTCTTTACCAATGGTAGTACCACCATAGGTTATTAAAATGGAAATAATTTTGAAAAAGTCCCTGGTTTATGCTGCTTGTGTACTTTTTGCATTTCATGCAGTTTGAACTGTGAAACTGAACTGGTCAGTTTCAGTTTCTGTTTATAATAAGTTGCAGGTTGCAGTCTCATGCACTGTACATTGCTGTTCTTTGGGCTCAGAAACTGCAAGGGAATGCTCAAGTCCAACCAGAAACTGCTTTCACTGGGGTGCCTGATTTTATAGGGACAGTCCCGATATTTGGGGCTTTTTCTTATATAGGCTCCTATTACCCCCCACCCCATCCCAATTTTTCACACTTGCTATCTGATCACCCTAGTTTTCACTGAGACAAAAACCAATTTCACTGAAATATTTATATTCATATTAGGACCCCCACCTTTTTTGTTTAACTACATAAGTGTAGTGATTTAAACCAGTTGATGGCATCTGCAACTCTGCCACGGACTCACAATGATGGACAAATCCATTAAATTCTGTGTGCTTCTCTGTCTTTAAAATGGGTCTAGTCATGCCTACCTCACAGGAGGGTTGTGAGGATCATTCACTTATTGTTTATAAAGTGCTTAGAAATCTACAGATGAAAACTGACAGTGTAAACTGCTTTCCTTGTGCGCTACATGTCCCCCCTTGTGCCTGATCCACAGAGGACACAGGTTTGCTATAATATCCTGCTAGGGGACCTGGCCCGGATTCAGCAGCCCATCTGTATTCCACAAACAGATGCCTGATGTTAAGTATGTGCTAAGTCCCAGTGGGCTTTGCTGAATAGGGGTGGAATAAAGCACACGCTGAAATACTCTGCTGAATTGGGGCCTTAGCTCATTTCATACTGTAGAGACTCATGCTTTTAGCTCTGGAGCGCCAGTCATTAATGATGATAACCATTACAAGTGTGCAAAGTTGTATTCATTACTATGCTGAGTGCATCATTTTCTTACCAATTTAGTTATACACCAAGCACAGCTATCCAGAGCATTCAATTCAATTACTATTTTAAATTTAGAATACAAGGTAGTGTGCTCACAGCAAGCCAAATAACAAGAAAAGTTTATATACCTCTAACAGGCAAATATTAAACTTGAGACTGATACAGGGAAAAGGGAGTGGATAGAGACATTAAAACTTTTGGCACAGATCGTATAAGCAGAAAACTAGAGCATGATAAAACTATCTAGCCGTGGTAAAGTCTAGTGAGGTCACATTTGCACCGAGCGCAGTTACAGTCAGCATATAAAAACAAGTAGCATAGGAATGAAGACGACACAGCAGACAGAAAAAATGATGCATGGACTTGAGAATCTTGGTTAGTCAAAAAGATCATAGAGACATAGGCTGGCATTCTGAGAGAATACTTTAATTCCCAAGGCCAACAGAACAAGTAAGGGCTACAAGGCTGAGTACAGTGCTTTCAGATACCTGACAAGGTGGCATGAACTTCAGAGAAGGCATCCAACCAATAATAGGAATTGAAGCAAGAATGCAGTGGATCTAATTTACCTCGATTTCTGTAAAGCATTTGATACAGTTCCACATGGAGAATTATTAGCTAAATTGGAAAAGACAGGGATCAATATGAAAATTGAAACGTGGATAAGGAAATGGTTAAAGGGGAGACAACAACAGGTCATACTGAAAGGTAAACTGTTAGGCTAGAGGGAGGTTACTAATGGATCAATTTTGGGACCAATCTTTTTATTACTGACCTTGGCAAAAAAGGGAGAATGTGCTAATGAAGTTTGTGGATGACACAAAGCTGGGAGGTATTGCCAATACAGAGAAGGACCGGGATATCATACAGGAAGATCTGGATGACATTCTAAACTGGAGTAATAGTAATAGGATGAAATTTAATAGTGAAAAGTGCAAGGTCATGCACTTAGGGATTAATAACAATAATTTTTGTTATAAACTGGGGACACATCAGTTGGAAGTAACAGAGGAGGAGAAGGACCTCGGAGTATTGGGTTGATCACAGGATGACTATGTGATATGGCCGCAAATGTGATATGGCCGTGAAAAAGCCTAATGTGGTCTTGAGATGCATTAGGCGAGGTATTTCCAGTAGAGATAAGGAGGTGTTAGTATCGTTATACAAGGCACTGGTGAGACCTCATCTGGAATACTGTGTGCAGTTCTGGTCTCTCATGTTTAAAAAGGATGAATTCATACTGGAATAGGTACAGAGAAGGGCTACTAGGATGATCTGAGGAATGGAAAACCTGTCATATGAAAGGAGACTCAAAGAGTTTGGCTTGTTTAGCTTAACCCAAAGAAGGCTGAGGGGAGATATGATTGCTCACTATAAATATATCAGAGGATAAATACCAGGGAGGGAGAGAAATTTATAAGCTCAGTAGCAATGTGGACACAAGAACAAATGGATATAAACTGGCCATCAGGAAGTTTAGACTTGAAATTAGATGAAGGTTTCTAACCATCAGAGGAGTGAAGTTCTGGAACAGCCTTCCAAGGGGAGCAGTAGGGGCAGAAGACATATCTGGCTTCAAGACTGAGCTTGATAAGTTTATGGAGGGGATGGTATCATAGGATAGCCTAATTTTGGCAATTAATTGATCTTTGACTATTAGGGGTAAATATGCCCAATGACCTGTGATGGGATGTTAGATGGGGTGGGATCTGAGTTACTACAGAGAATTCTTTCCTGGGTGTTTGGCTGGTGAGTCTTGCCCACATGCTCAGGGTTTAGCTGATCGCCATATTTGGGGTCAGGAAGGAATTTTCCTCCAGGGCAGATTGGCAGAGGCCCTGGGGTTTTTTTGACTTCCTCTCTAGGATGGGGCAAGGGTCACTTGCAGGAGGATTCTCTGCATCCTGAAGTCTTTAAACCACGATTTGAGGACTTTATTAGTTCAGACGTAGGTTAGGGGGTTGATACAGGAGTGAGTGGGTGAGATTCTGTGGCCTGCACTGTGCAAGAGGTCAGGCTAGATGATCATAATGGTCCCTTCTGACCTTAAAGTCTATGATTCTATGTACGTGGGCAGGATTCTGATCTGACTCACACACACTGGTATAAATCAGGAGTAATTCCATCGAGAGCAATGAAGTTACACTGATGTAAAGCTAACTGAGGTAAGCAAGAAAAGAACTGGGTCCATCCTGAGCAGAGAATACACAGAATAAAAACTCTCAGAGGCAGCAATGGCTAATGTGACTCAGAGAAAGGAATTAAGCAAATAGGGAAGAGGAGAAAATACTTACTGTATGTACTTTACACAACTGCAAAACCTCTGGAGAGGGAGCAATCTGGGAGGGGCTTTCTGGCGCCCACCCCTCCCAAACATTTCTTACGGGGTCCTTTTCTCAGCGTTCACAAATGAGGGAATGCTCAGGTCGGGTCATATCCTGCAGGGCAAAACTCCCGCAGATTGCAAGGAAACCAGTGAGCTAATCTCCAGTCCCATCACAGCAAACGCTGCTTGCCTTTGGGCTATCGCTAGGCTGCCGTACAATCCTGTTCGCTCCTCCAGCCCCACATACATTAAAAACCCTTGGGGAGCAGGAAGAGATGGTGGCAGAGGGTTAATGGACAAATGTGAGCCACTGGTGATGGTGCTCTCAGAGCATCATGCCCTGGTTCGATTGCCTTCTCTAAGGAAAGGAAGAACCTAAAGGACTTGACTGTGAAACTGTTGCAAAGTTGGCACCCAGTTCCCCAAGCCTGGCGTACAGCGTGAGCACAAGCGGTTCTCCCACATGTGACGGTTCCCAAAGCTGCACGTGTGCTCGGGGCATTTCCCCGCGCCCGCTTGCTCGGGCTCTAGCCGCGGGCGGGACAGCTGCGCACACCACGCTGCTCTTGCAAAGCCCCCTCGCGCCGATCCGGGCTGGACCCCGGCCACCAGTCCCCGAAGAGAAGCGGGTGCTCGTTACCTTTGGCGTCTGCCCTTCGGCTCCTGCCACCTCCAGTCTCCTCCTCGCCCCCAAGAAGAAGAGGAGAGCAGCGAGCCACAGGATCCCCGCCAGAGACAGCGCCAGCCGGCGACTCGGCCGTCTCATGGCTCAAAAGTCCCGCCTGGCGGCGAGGCGCGGGGCAGAGGGGCTGGCGGAGCGATACCGGCGGGCTGCTCCCCCGGCGCGGGGCATGGCTGCAGCGGGGGCTGCTCCGAGCCTGGGCGGAGACAGAGAGCGGCGATCCCGGGCGGGGCGGGGGAGGAGGAGGAGGTACCAGGGGTGGAGCGGGAAGGGAGCGGCCGCGGCTCGCCCAGGGAGCTGCAGCGCCAGACAGTGTCAGGCTCCCTGGGAGGCAGGAAGGTGGCGGGGTGTCTCCGGCTGGCAGCCCCCCGGGAGCAGGGAGAGGCGCTGCCAGCCACGGCTCCTTCCTTTCCCCAGC
This sequence comes from Gopherus flavomarginatus, assembly GCF_025201925.1. Classification (NCBI taxonomy): domain Eukaryota; kingdom Metazoa; phylum Chordata; order Testudines; family Testudinidae; genus Gopherus; species Gopherus flavomarginatus. The sequence goes on along the minus strand of NC_066620.1, from coordinate 58,384,757 downwards.
GCTGCTGGGATCACGCCGGCTCAGCCCTCCGGCTTCTGCAGCCGCTGGGCCGGGCCCTGCAGCGCGGGGCGAGCGCTCGGCTCTGGGGCAAGGCTCCGCGGCGGGGCTGGTTCGGGGAGATCGGGGATAGGAAAAGCTCCGAGCCTGCCGCGGGAACTGCTGGCGAACCGGACTGCGGGGCAGGGGCCCTGCAACTTTCCAGCACTCCTGAGCTGAGCGGGAAGCCTCCAGGTTTGGCTCAACGCTCCGGGGCAGGGGCAACCTGCAGCCAAGCAGCCTCTCGCTGCAAGCTTGAGCTGCCCGGCTCGTGCCAGGCCGCCTGGCCAGTGCTGTGCACGGCGCTGCTCGGAGCCCGCCATGGGATGGGGGCTGCTTCCAGGGGCAGGAGAGTTATACTCCAGCAGGGTCACTGCCCATTACAGTGCGCCTGATTAGATGTTCCCTCCACCCCGGTACCTTCAGGGAAGGTGGTGGAGCTACCTCCAGCCTGAGGCTGGGGTGATGAATCAGGTTGTGTGCCGGCAGCCTTCTAGTTCATGAGTGAGAGCCTGTGTCCGCCCTCCTGCCTCGGGGGAGTTAGGGTTTTTTAAGCAAGTGGGGGCCTTATTTCAGTGGTGGGGTGAGGGAGCACGAAGAGGGCATGTTCCTTGGACATTACAGCACTGAGGGAGAGTGGTGGTAACTCTAAGCAAAGGATAAGGTACTGCTAATACAAGAGCCAGGGCTGATGAACAGTAGCTAAGGCCTTGCTCCTGCAAGTGGTTCCCTGATATAGGATTTCTGCACTCACCCAGAGTCCCAATGACTTCAATAGGGCTCTGTGTAGATACAGGGGTTTACCTGCAGTGAACAATTTACAGGGTAAGGGCTTAAGATAGGCTATTGGAATTGGAGCTCAGTCAGGATCATATGCTACTAGAAAGATGATAGCAACAACAAAAAGTCACATTTCAGAACCCGGTTTAGTACTCTTTCCCAACTTATTATTTTTCATTACTAACCTTGGCCAGAAGTGAGTAAGCTGACACTTCCCCTGCTAGAGAAGATGGAATAAATTAGATAGAGCAGATGTGAAGCATTTGTGTTAGTATCAAAGCGATAGAACAAAACCCTATAAAAACAGGAACCCATGCATAAAGCAACATATGGAAGGAATCAGTGATAAGCTGTCAGAAAGCTGGGCAGTCCACTGCACATGTTGCAAACACTCTCTTACTGTGCATTTTTCCCACTGCTCCTGTTTTTATGATTTCCTCCAGTTGTTCGTGTCACATTAATTTACTGTTTGTATTCTCCATCCTTTGTCCTCTTTTGATTTATTCCAACGCTCACTGACTCCTCTCTTTCTCTTAATGTAATCCATGCCTCTTAGGCCTGATGTGCTTAGAAAGATGTCCAGATAAAAATTTCATTAACAACAACAAAGAGACATTTAATCTTGTCTTTGTTTTAAGGGTGTGAGACTTTTCTGCCCAGGGGGTTTGTAGAAGGATAAAGTGATGAAATCCATGTCCATATGCAGAAGTCTTTAACAATGACAGAAGCAGTTGGTCCTAGTGTAGAGAAGACTGTCTTTGCAGCTAAGCAGGGAGGGTTGAGCTCGCTCAGCATGTGACTAAGGAAAACACAGGTGCTGCAAGATGTGGGGTTAGTAAATGTGATTCTACCACTCTTCTTACTGAGTCATTCTCCTAGCAGGCTGTATGCAGGTGAAGAGGGCCATTTTTTTTCCAGGAGACAATACAGAGATTCTTTTCCCCTTGTGAAAAATAAATTAATGTTCTTCTGCCAGTTAACATGGTTAAAGAGTCCAATGTTCTAGCAAGATTTCAGTTGGGGCGATTCCATTTACTTATAATCTTTCCCCCTAGTTTCAAAAACAGTATTCTCAGGTTCCCATCTTACACTGTTTGGCGCTATTTAATGGAGTGGAGAACAGGCTTGTAAAAGTTGCAGACAACACCACTGGGGGAGAGAGGCTGCCAGCCCCTTGAAGGACTGGATTTGAGTTCAAACTGACCTTGATAAATTGGAGACTTGGTCTGAAAAATCAACAAAAATGAAATTCAGTAAAGATAAAGTACTCCATGTAGGAAGGAACAAAAAAATCAAATACACATATACAAAATGTGGAATAACTGGCTAGGTGATAGTATTGCCTAAAAGCCTCTGGGAGTTGGAGAGGATCACACACTGAATAGGAGTCACTCTGATGCAGCTGCAAAAAAGGCTAATATTCTGGGGTGTATGAGTAGGAGTGTAATATGGGAGAATAATTGTCCTGCTCCAGGCAGCACTGGTGATGATGCCTCAACTCTAGCACTGTTCCCAATTCTGCATACCACGATTTAGGCAAGATGTAGATAAATTAGGGAGAGAGTCTAGAGGAGATCAACAAAGGTGATAAAGAAGTTTGCAAAACCTGGCCAATGAGGAAAGGGTAAAAAAAGACTGGAGCTGGTTAGTTTTGAGAACCAAAGACTGAGTAAGGACCTGATAAGTCTTCAGATATATTAAGGGCTGTTATAAAGAGGATGCGATCAATTGTTCTCCATGTCCATTCACGGCAAGACATCTTACTTTAATCTGCAGCAAAGGCTATTTAGGTGAGATAGTAGGGAAAAGTTTAACTATAAGAGTAGTTAGTCTCTGGAATAGGCTTCCAAGGGAGGATGTGGAATCCCTATCCCTAGAGCTTTTAAAGAACAGATTAGACAGACCCCTGTCAGGGATGGTCAAGTTTTACTTGACCCTGCCTCAGCAGAGGGTGCTGAACTTAGACATCTTGAGGCCTACAGATGTATGATTCTATTCATATTCTTCTCACTTACATTGTGCTCCCACCCCCTACCCCCATCTACTTCTTGTATCCAGTGACTGTCACACACTTTGTTATAAGCCTTTTATGGAAGAGCCCATCTCTTTATTAGATCAGGGTACCGGGTCTGGCACGTTGGAACTCTGATACAGTACCACCATACAAACTACCATTTACTTTGGTATGGGCATAGGTCCTCTGGTGCTGTCAGTGCAACACAGCTATTGCAGTTTTTAATTGACTAATAATTTTGTTCCCACCTGGTCATCAACATTTTTCTAGAAGATTTCACAGTGGGTCAAAAGGTTAAAAAAATGCAGAAGGAACTTGAGCAGGACAACTCACTTGTGGATTAAAATCTTGTCCTTTTTATGGTACAAACTTTTCAATAAAAAGTTTAACAATATAGAATGGCAAAGGAAATACAGTACAAATTAGATTACAGGTAAAGGTAATAAATAAGACATTCCTGACAAAGAAAATGCAATCAGATGATGCTCTCTCATTACGTTGAGAAACAACTCCCTCTACTGAGGAAAAGAGTTATTAACAGGGGCCCTGCTAATGCAATAAATAGCCAATGATTTATGTAGGATAAGTAGCTTGGGGCCCGTTCTCCAGTGCCTTGCACCTCGTGGTCATTTACACCTGTGTAAGGTGGATGTAGCACCACTACTGAGACTGCAGAATTCCAATCTGATAATGTTCTATAGTTGCTTTGCACAGATGCCAGTGACTCTGCAAAGTACAAGGAAATCCCTAATGGTGGACCTATGAACCATGCACGGTTCTTGCATCTGTAGGCTGAGGCAAATGGCACACAGTAATATATTTAGCAAGCGATCATGCAAGCCACAGAAAAAACAGTTCAGAGAAGGAGAAAATACATTCATTAGTTGGGAAGTTATATTTAGAGCCTGATTTTTTACACTCTCTCTCTCACACACACACACAAATGAGTTGTAGCAGCAGTGAGAAGAATTTGGTCCTTTGTATCTAGGTAGTGAATAGCAATGGGGAAGACTGGGTCCAGCGAAGCTTGATGTGTTCCAATAAGAGAGCACCTGCCTACTTCTGAATATTTTAACCCTGGGCCTGTTTCCAACAGGTTGAATATTTTGGATTGACTGTCAAGAGCAGCTCTTGGAGGAACATCAGACAGCAGGTGGACATGTCCATTTCCCCAGTTTGCTGCTCCTCTGCTGGTGCAGTAGCAGTGAGACTGCAGAAAAGCCACACACTCAGAAAGCTGTTACAGCAACAGATAGGTGACTTATACAGTATTTAGGTCAACCTAGAGCCAAAGACAACCGTAAGGGCTCTAAGAGAAGGAATTTCAGGCAAGTTTGAGGTGTAGGAAGCAGTCACCTTAGGAATGGGTCACTATGTTAGTTAATTCCAGGGACAGGGGAAATCAGGGGAGTATAACCAGGATCTGATTTTCTGGATGGAAAGGGGGCAGGTCTTAAAGCTCCAGCTCCAAGTTGCTACCTGTGGTGCTTTGTGAATGTCATGGAGTGGGTGGAGAGAAAAAAAGAAAGAATACTTGCTTCCAAGCATTTCAATGTTTGACTGTGCAGAGCTGGTTGGAATGTTTGATAAAATTAAGTTTTAACAAAATAAGCTGTGCCATCAAAGGCAAAACATTTCAAGGAGAGATTGGTTTTGACAAAGTTGTTCTCCCCAAGGTTTGAGAGGTCCAGGGCTTTCTGCTTACTTCTGACCAGAGAGACCCCCTCCCCCCCAAATCAAAAGTCTGGGCTTCTTGATTCTCCAAACAAAATTGCATCAGAGTCTGTTTTCCAAAGCCTTTGACAGGCTTTGGGTTTGCTCCAATGAGGAAGGAAAATAAAGTTTGAACCCTGAAAAGCGGTCATGAAATGGAACGGTTGTCCTCCAGACAGCACTAGATGTGTGGGCCCGCTGGGGAGGTCTGGCTGAATATTGCCACTTGCTCTGCCTGTAGCAATTTGAGCAGGGCAAGACTGAAGCACAATTCTTAGAATGTTGGGGATTTGCTGTCTAAAGAGAACCTGACAATGGGAACACAGAGGCCAGATGTCACCACTGGCCTAAGGGGGTGCAGTTCTGCTGATTTCAGCAGGCGTTGCCTCTGCTTATGCCAGGGCTGAGCTTTGTCAGAAGAGTTTCTCCTTCCACATGAATACAGACCAAGCTAGCAAAGACAACATGGACGGGGAGTACCTATCCTAGGGCCAACCTGCTGACATAGCCAAGCAAGGGGATTAGATAGTATTTCTTCATCCCCTAGCTCCTGATAAGCATGCAGCAGAACTATGATGATCTGAGACCAGGGGGTGGGCGGGAAAAATGGTGAGTAGATATTTCCCTCTTCACCCATTCCCTTCTCAGCCCCTGGGCGGAGGCAGACTGGTTCTACTGCACACTCAACCTACCTGAGGCGGTAGGTGTGAGTGGGACGTAGATGGGAGGAGGGAGACTGAGATAGAGCACATCTCAAGTTGCTTTTAAGCTGCCCGTTCTGGCACATGCTCCATGTTAGAGTTCAGAGGAATCCAGCCCTCCTTTGCCAGAGGAGGGATTAGTTATGGGGTGTATGGAAAGATGAAATCCTGGAAGAGCTCCAGAACAAGCCTACCCATTTAGAAAAAGGTAGATTCTGTGCTCCCTCTCCCATCCAAATGCCCTTGCACTGTAGCTTTCCTAGAAGAGTCACATTAAATAATCTGCACAACATCATACTCTAGACTAGCAAGCCCCTCAAATGGGTCCTCAGCTACAGCCCTGGAGGAGGAATTCCTGACCTTAGCTGACTGAGAATGCTTACGGGCTTGAAAGTGTTTGTAAGTGGAGAATTAGCTCAGGCCCATGAAATCTTTTAAACAAAACAGCAGTTGAGACATTTTGAACTTGCAGTGAATGTGCCTAACCATCAGTGAAGCGCCCCTGAGACCCAGGCAACGTGTTTGATATTGAAGCTTGCTGGACTGAGGATGTGTGCCCAGATTTCAATCATTGGGCCAGATTCTCAGCTAGTGTAGGTTGGCATAAGATCCACTGGAGTCAGAGCAACACTAGTTTGTACCCGCTGAGGATCTGGCCCACACAGTGTCCAAGGGGCTCACAATGGGTGAGGCCAATTAAACTAATATGTCTAAACTCAGTGACACCCCTACTCCATGATCTAGTATAGCAATTGCAATCAAGTTGGCCACTTGAACTAACAGGCCCATATTAAAGCCTGAAAGGGCCTAGTAACTAGTTTTGTTGGCTTGAGTGATACAGCGATATCTCATGGCTTAGTTTTGGTCACTGTCTCCTTTATGAGGGGGGAATTTTAAATGAAACTTGGAGGGGACACTAACATTCTTATTTTACCTACCTAAATTCACCTTCCAACTGTAACTGGATACTGCTGTCTATTTCCTGCCCTAAACCACTATGCAATAGTGCTGAACTGCTGCTGAGTTCCACCATAGAAGTGACTGAGCAAGCCCTGTCCACAGACACACACACACGTTAAGATCATTTATGATGAGGCGCTACAGAGCGCATACAAAGAACTGCTAAAATAATATTATAAAGGCTGCAAAATCAGAAAATAGCAAATGCCAGATGATGCAAAAGACTCTGGAGTGTTTGGGATAGTACAATTGGAATGGTCACAAAATTTGGAGGAGCCAGTGGTTCTTCCCCCTCCCCAATTCTGTAACTTGACCATATCTGAATTTTCAGGTGGACAGCAACAGATACCTCTGAGCCCACAACTATACCCCCCGCCAAGGTTCAGGTTGGTTTCAGTGTAGTTTTCAGACCAGTTCAGAAAAAAGATTACAAAAATAAAATAAACTACTTGTTGTTCCTAGCCTCTGTCTTGATTATAAATGGTTCGGGCCTCTTGAATTATTCTTTTAAATATCAATCTCAGAGAGCATTCATAGAAAATTTCAGACAATGCTCAAGTTTTGCTAGAATTAAAAGCAATGGAAGAGAGACAGTGTTAGGCAACCTTAAGAGAGATGCTGCTCCCACAAAAGAGTGCTCAGATATCCATAAGGACATTCCCCATTTAAAAAACAAAAAAGACACTATTTCTTTGTTGAAGTTTAGCTGCCTTTAATTCTTTTGGGGAGATCAGTCATTCCTCAGGAAGAGTTCCCAGCTGTGGGAGTCTGACACAAGAGAGCGCGGTGTACTCTAGTGTTGCCTTCCTTCCAGTGCAATGAAAGAGTGCTCTTGATGTTGCCTTTCCTTTGAGGGGACACTACACATGCAAAAACCATCCACACCATAGAGCGAAACAGAAATCATGCTGGATATTTCCAAAGTCTTCTAAGAGACAGACAGACACAGTGATTTTTCTTTTTCATGGAAGGTGGTGTCTATCTAAATCCCCTAGATTTAGACAGACACCGAAAAACATCTCAAACCTGCTCCTAACCACAGCCACATTGAAGCTTAAAAGACTCCTGCACTGAGGGCTGCAGATGAAGGCACTGAAATCTTCAGCACAATTGTCTAGCTCTGCTGCGCATATTGCATAGAACACCACTTCATTTCAGGAAGCCTTGGAGTGGATGCCTAGGAACTCTACTGATGGCCCAAAAATACATGCCAGAAAGATACGCTTCACCCTTTGCAGTGTCTTTGTAATGCAATACAAATGCATTTCTCTTTGTTCCTATGAGTCAGTTTGGTTTAGTCCTTCCAGAAGGTAGCTCCTGCGCAGAGCAATGAATTCTCCAAATATTGTATCCCCAAGGAGAAATTGTACAAAACAATTGCTTCTGTTTATGAGCATACTGAGTGTATAGAAAGTTTTCAGTACCTTTTTCATTGTCAAGCTAACTGAATTCTGGCTTGTTTCACAGCTGCAGCCTGAATTGGAGATTCAAATGTGATGCTTTAAAGTGCTTTATTTTCCACCAGAGCTGTCTTGTCAATACTGCACATCGCGTTAGCATTAAATGCATCAAAGCTGGAAATGGAGGAATTCTCGTGGGCTTCTCTTCACTCTTATTAGGAATAAATTGCAAATAGATTCCCCCCCCCCACTAACTATTGAGGATCTTTTTTAATTAAATCACAAACAGTCTTCTCTGGCAAACTTTCCTTGACGACGTCTCCAGTTAATTAAAAGGGTTAAGCTGTGAGGGTTAAGCTGTAAGCTATGCATAAAAAAATTAAAGAGGAGAGCTTCTTTAGTAGTGATGGTTAATTGAAGATCTCCTCAGACTTCCACAGTAACGTGCTGTTCCACACATATGGAGTCAGGAGGATTAAGACTCAATCAAGGGTTAATTAACAGAATTGTCTAATAGGCCTGGAAGCTGGACTCTTGCTTTCATTCTAATTCACACTGAACTAATTAAGAACAATGTAAGAATTCCTCCACTGTAGAAGGTAAGTGCAAGAACTTCTATCACGGTGTTAGTGGCACTTAAGTTGTCTGGAGAGCCTTTTATAAACCCTGTTTGCATGGACAGAGAAGAGTAAAAAAAACCCAGTCCTTGATGATATATTAAAGCTTTCCAATCTTTAGCATTGGTAGTCCAATTACTGATGCGTATGAAGTGCCGTTCATGCGCATATCCCCCCCTTGCTGTAACTGATTGGCCAGAAGTAAACCAGACATTGGCATTTTTACCAGTGTTATTTAACCCTGTTCCAAGCAGGTCTCAGTGTCATGGTGATGAAACTGTGAGAGCAGACTGATCATTAGCATTCCTACCTTTGCTGGCACTGATTTAGAGCGATGGGAGGAGACTACAGAAAAAGAAAACCCTCACTTTAAAGATCACTGCACAAACTGGGGGATGTTTTAAGAAGTCATCCAGTGGTGAACAGCCTCTGCGTCTAACTACATTAAAGTCAGTCGTACATGGGGTTTAAATTCATGACTGTGTCTCTTTAACGGTCTTGCCTATTGCCTTAGTGCCCCAAAATGTGGTGGGAGCAATAACCAGGTTCAGATGCCCAACCTCTTTGGACTGGATGCTTTTTTCCACATTAAGCAATAGGGTACGTCTACACTACAGGATAAATTCGAATTAGCTTAAACCGATTTTAAAAAACAAATATTATAAAGTCGATTGTGCGCGTCCACACTAGGCACATTAATTCGGTGGTGTGCATCCGTGGTCCGAGGCTAGCATCGATTTCTGGAGCAGTGCACTGTGGGTAGCTACTGTAAAAGAATGAGGCCAATAATGTCGATTTGCGTCCATACTAACCCTAAATCGATATAGTAATATTGATTTTAGCGTTACTCCTCATTTTGTAGGAGTACAGAAATCGATTTGAAGAGCCCTTTAAATCGATATAAAGAGCAGCGTAGTGTGGACAGGTGCAGCATTAAATCGATTTAACGCTGTTAAAATCAGTTTAACAGCGTAGTGTGGACCAGGCCATAGTCAGGTGAAGCAAAGCACAGAGCCTCAGTGCAGTTTCTTGCCCAGAAGGATGGGAAAAGCAGTTTGCAGAGGTCAAGGATGACAAATGCTCAGGGAGTTGCTGGGTTGGGCTCTTGGCAGACTTGACTCTGAATCAGGGCAATAGGCAGAGGATTGAAGCCACTCAAGGCAGCCAGGAAGTCACCAGCAGCTGAGCAAGGGAAAATGGGAGTGGCATCTTTTTTCCTTTCTGTGCTAAGTTACAGCTTTCGATTCACCTGTAGACTAGCGCAGCAGAATTAGCGGCTTATGTCAAAGCTACTCACCCAGTGCCTGGTGCTATCACCTTTTGCTTTCACAGACTTCAGTGTGGGAGCTCAGCATCACACAGGAGCAGGCCTCTGAGAAGCCTGGTGTCTTAATTCCAGGTCAGACCAATGGAAGGACCCAGCAGCACTGGTGGGGCAACAGTGAGAGTGTAATATACCTGCAAGACAGCACAAATATATCCTGGTCAGTTTATCATGGGGAGCACCCTGCTGACAGCTCCCTACTAATACTGTAGTGAATCTGTCACCACAGACATCACAGTTGTCATTAGACTGCACTCCATGGCCCCTGGCAGCTGTGCCCAGTTCTCGGACCCTCTTGCTCAAAAAGAACACTTGAGCTAAAGGAGGATCTTGTTTCACAGCAGTACAGGGCTTATGCTGATGCAGTTGAGCAGTTCCGATTCCATCCAGTAGAGGGCAGTGATGTGCATATACCCCCCAACTGAACATAGCTCTAATGAACATTGTCTGTCTGAGCCACATTTCAGATCAAAGCTTATCTGGATGTGAATGCATCAGCTCATCAGTCTCTCATCTGGCTGCATGATTATCCAGTCGCCACATTCAGAAATAGAATCACTTCAGACAGGTGTGTCATAACATTTTTTCCCAGATCTGGACCTTAGCGTCCAAAATATGGGTGTTAGCATGAAAACCTCCAAGCTTAGTTACCAGCTTGGACCTGGTAATGCTGCCACCAGCCAGGAATTATACAGTGCCTAGCTCACTGTGGTCTCCCCAAAACCTTCCCTGGGGGACCCCCAGACTCAGATTCCTTGAGTCTCACAACAAAGGGAAATAACCCCCCCCCCTTGTTTCCCTGTTACTTCCTCCCAGGCTTCCCTCCCTGGACAACGCTAGGAGATTCCCTGCTTCCAGTCCTGGAAACACAAGTACCGAGAGAGCTAATCTCTCTCCCCCACTCACCCAGAGGATATGCAAAGTCAGGCTTAGTAAATCTAACACAAAGAGATTTTCCCCCTGACTTCTTCCTCCCACCAATTTCCTGGTGAGCTGCAGACTCAATTCCCTGGAGTCCCCACTAAAGAAAAACTCCAACAGGTCTTAAAAAGAAAGCTTTATATAAAAAAGAAAGAAAAAGACATTAAACATAGTCTCTGTATACAGGTGACAATATACAGGGTCAATTGCTTAAAAGAAAAATGAATAAACAGCCTTATCCAAAAAGAATACACTCCAGCAACTACACACATGTAAATACAAAAAAACAATATAAACCTATTGTCTTACTATCCTTGTACTTACAACTTGGAAACAGAAGATTAGAAAGCCTGGAGATAGAAAAATCACTCTCAGAGCCGAAAGGGTCAGACAAGAACAAAGGACTCACACCCAAAACTTCCCTCCACCCAGATTTGAAAAAGTCTTGTTTCCTGATTGGTCCTCTGGTCAGGTGTTTGGTTCCCTGTGTTAACTCTTTACAGGTAAGAGAACATTAACCCTTAGCTATCTGTTTATGACAAGGTGAAATTCAGAGAGAAAAATAAAGAACCAAGCAAAACACTTTTATCTTAATTGGGTGTTGTCCCTTTACCACTATCCCATAATGTAGACACTGAGTAGTGTTTGGAGCCCAGTCTCTTCAGGCAGCTCTTTGGTCTGATGCTGGTGAGCATTCAGGCTTCAATTAACACAGCTGGCAATGTGTAGCTTTACACCTCCTTTTTGTAGATAGGAGTGTTTTCGTACTTGGACACCAGGCTTTGCCCCACATCTTCCTCCTGGTAAAGCTTGTAAGCATGCACAACCCTGACAAGAAAGCTTAAGGTATCAGGTGACAAAGCATGCAAACTTTCTTTAAAACACACTTCTAAGCAAAAATCAGAAGAGATTCATGCCCCCTAACTCCCCACAAAATGAGAGATCAAATAGCCCAGCTAGGCAGCTTTGAGACAGCTATCTGCTCAGGAGCAACTCTCAGCCCTAGCTACCCTATGAAATTCACTGTGTAAGTGTAGTTGTTTAATAAGCTTGGACAGTGCCTCATTTGTAATGAAAGAGGTACCAGGGCACAAGAAAACTTTTTACATTCATAACTGATGCGGGAAGTCCAGAGGCGCCAGCACTATGAACTGCCAGGCCCAGAGGTGCCAGGGCTCAGCCTTAGCACAAATTAAGCACTGAAGGAGGGGGCAGTCATGCAACAAACAGTGCAATCTTGCTTGGGAGCAGATGAAAATTTCCAGGGCTCACTCATGGCTTTATAAGTCTATGATAAGAATTCAGTCTCATCCACGTAGCTTGGACTTTGCCTGGGTTAGAACATGGCCAAGTCTAATACACAAGGTGCAGAGCTGAAATGTATAAACGCCTGTTTTTTGAGCTCAGGAGCTTCTAGCGCTAGGAAATGCACATGACCCCAGTTTAAGCCATCTCCATAAGTGCTGAAAACTAATTATCCCTTTGATCTATGGACTGACACACTGTACACAGCACAGAACGGAAAGCTCATCCAGGTACTTTGTTTCTTAGATGAAAAATTCACTCGTCCTCTTGTCTGATACTATCAAAGTTGTGTAAGTGCAAAGACTGGGTGACCTGCCATCTGATCACACCACCCTTGCTTTCTCAAAGCATCAGCTCCAAAGTACCAGCAACGGACATCTATACCTAACTACTCAGCAACCTGAAAGGCACACACAAGCAAGAGGTAGTTGTGATCAGAAGAGCAGGATAATCAGGAGGTGTCAGTCTGTCCCCGTGCAACTTTGAGTCACATCCATTTATTTCAGTGGCACAAGCACGTGCTTACCTCTGCAGAGCCAGTACCGCTATGGTAGAACAAGCTGGATTCTATTCAGGCTCATGCATATTCATCAGAACTGACAGCTAAATTCTGATTGCAGGGCCATTACTACTCATTGTCTATGAGGCAGGAACACAGCTTGATTTTCAGATCTCAGGCTGAGGTCTCAGGGCTACTGGTTAGGAAAAATAAAAATGATCTTTCAACTTGTCAATAGTGTGAATTTGATCTGGAGTCACTGAGGAAAAATTAAAAAAACCTTAGGAATCCAACAGTGTTTTTTTTTAGTTAAAACCATAAAACCTGAATCATCATCATAAAAACACTTCAATAACATACAAACTGTTAGAACTTGTTAGTCCCAAAGGCTGTTTTTTTAAAACCAGAAAGACCAACAGATACAAACAAAGCAGGTAAAGACAGGCAGTCCGTGTTCTAGCAGGTCTGAACTAAAGCCCAGCAAGGCACTGTAATAATTTCCACTGAATAAGCAATTAAACAAAGAGTGATACAGGACAAGGAGGATTTCTAGGTAGGATCAATCCAAACAGGGTGACAAGAAAGGAGAAGCCGATTCGACTTAATTGCACTGGGAGGATATTGCTCTAACTGGCAAAATATGTTCCAGCCAGAGTGGGTTGTGAGGGGCGGGGCTGGGGGCGGGGGGATGTTTCACAGGAATAGACATTGGAGACATGCAGAGGAACCCATTCCAAAATGGGCAGATAATTATGCTCAAGCATATGCATCATCTAAGAACGGTAAAACCTGGAAGGTTTCCAAACTCCATGGCAATTACCAACTTTTAAAAAATTAAAATAACCTTCCTTTGGGTGTCGGGCTATTATTCAAAGTGTCTTACGTCATTACAGTTAGCACAAGCAGCAGGGTAGGAAACGAGAGGGTTGCCTTCAGTTAGCAGCAGATGCAGTCCCTGGGAGGAGGAAATACTGCCATCCAGCTGCTGTTGCAGGGACATCACAAATCCCCCATAGATCCTTTATGAGAACAGAAACAAGAGGAGTAGGGAGCGCGTGAGTCTCAGCTTGGGCTCCCATGTTGCTCCTTGGGCCTCTTTGGCTGAGAATGTTCATGGACAGAGCTACCCTGGGTAAACAGATTCAGTAAATAGATGTGGCAATTACACAGACTATCATTCTCAGTGGAACAGCAGTAGGGAAGATGATTTGCATAAGAAATGTGGGATTATTCATGTAAATGAATGTGTTATTTGTTTACAAAAGCAGATTAAGATGTGTCTGAAGGCCTAGAACTAAGCTATACGTAAGAGTTAGAACTTAGCTAATGCCTTACGCACTTCAAAGTGCTCGGATGCATTTAGCTAATTAATAATGGGTGTGTCCACACAGTCTATTTTGTTTGGATTTTGCTCCTCATGGAGAGGGTAAATATTCCCCATCATTAAGGTGATAGTCACCTTTGTGGTAGGTGCTTGATTTTGGCAGCCACTAAAAATACTTGTTTCAAAATATATACATATAGAGTCTTTTTAGCAAACAGAGGTGGGTGTCAGGAAAAATCAGAAGAGTTCTTTCTGGGATACAGAAATTTGAACTCATGGATGAGTTTTTTAAAGCACACACACAAGAATGGTTTGGCTAATAGGCTAGCTTCTCTTCTGTGCCAGAACTCTGCTCAGCACTGGGAGGCGGCGGGGCTAGGGGAGTCCAGGCGTTGCATCTACTTCCTGGTTTTCAGGGCTGACCCCAGCCCTGAGGCAACTAAGCAGCCCAGCACCTGCTTTAAGCTGTGCCACTGATGTTGGGACCTTCTGGTGGAGATACTGACACCATACCCCCTCCCTAAGCCTCCCTTTCACCTTCAGCACACCCCCTTCACAGATGCAGGACCTGGCCTTGGCACAGTCATACCAACAGGAAGTTCTCCTCTGACAACTCTGCTGGACATTTGCAGCCAGAAAACAACCGCTTTGTACCACTTGAGCAGTGCAATGGGCTGTAGCACAGCACAGAATCTGTATGGGAATGAAAGATTTTAGGAAGGCTGCAAGTGTAGCTTTGAGCAGTTTTCACACAATTCAAGCAGGAGACCAACCTAAGTCTCATTACACAGTTACAATGAATTATCCAAGTTTTAAAGACAGGCAACAAAAGGTTCCATACGGGCAGTCTTGTTTCCTTGCTGGCTGCTCACAAGTAACACAATTAACACTAGGTAAATAATGTTATTGGAGAGAAGTTTGTAAATAAGTCCAACACCCACACACCCAGGACATGCTCCTTTAAGGTCAGACTTTAAAAAAAAATACACACACAACAACACAGAAGCTGGAAGTATGGAAATACAGAGTTAGAGTAGGCCACACAACTGTCATTCTGCCCCAGATCTCAGACACCCTATGAGCCCTCTGGCTTCATCCTTTTATCCCAGGATTGGGTTTGACACTCCCATACTCTTAAATAGGTAAGCAGGAGTACTGCAGATGCTCAGCCTCACCTCTGAATTACTGCCATGACTCAAAACTATGTTCCTCTCTCTCCAGGTTAGTTCAACTTACACACACACCCACATTTATTCCCTGCAGCACATGAATTATTTTCTATGTAAATTTAGCCTATAAATTCTTTATATGCTTAGCTGTTCCTGACTTTCATAGAAGGCCCCTTTCTTCTTGTGTTTGATGCAATTAGAGCAGTGAAAAACTCAGCAATTTCAGTTGTCAGAGGGTCATGCAAGTTACAAAACGCTGATCCAGCTTTCAGATACAATGATGTCCAAGGTGGCTCAGATCTGGGGGTTTGATTCAGTCATGTACACAGATGGGGAGGCGGAAATGAAATCAGTATTGTCAACCTGAAGTGTTCAAAACTCAACAGTCTGGCCCCAAAATTCATGCACTTTTAGAAAATAAACTCTCAATTTTTAAACCCAGACTTTTTAGGTTCTTTGTGTTTGCCATCTGGTCTTTGAGCATTTAGGGTTCATGTTTTCCCCCTCCCCCACAAGAGGACTAAAAGCTTACTTTTTTAAACTAAGATTTACACATGATCACCTGATGCCAGGAGCAAAGCCTTTAAGAGAAGACCACAGAGATTAGGAGACTTGTTATAAAATTGCAAGAGTTGGCAACAATGACTGACTCTCCAACATGAGGTAGTGGTCTATAAAGGTTCATTGAAAAGAAACGAGCAGTGGGGTGGAATTCATCCATGTTTACAATGGGCTTCACTTTTAACACACCCTGAGAAAAGCAAGTGGCCTCCTTCTTTAAAGGTGACCTGCCAAGGAGATTTAGAACACTGGGCTTGGGACTCTTTAGGGATGTCTACAGAAAGCCTGGAAGGTTAAGAAGAGTGGGAAACAATGTAGTTTAATTTTAGGGTCTTTAATTGATAAAAATCAGCCACCCCTTAGCCCCCATGATTTTGCCACAGGATTTCCTGCAGGGGGTTGGACTAGATGACCTCCTGAGGGCCCTTCCAACCCTGATATTCTATGATTCTAGGAATCCCCCTCCCGGGATGCCACCTGATGTGCTGGGGTCTCAATGAGCCCACCCTTTCCACCAGCCTGGGTTTCCTCACCCTGTTCTCTGTGCTAGGCTCTCAAGCCTTCTCCAGCACACACAGGTAAGGCCACACCCAGCTGCAGGCACAGACTGAAATCAGCTCTGTGTGGGATGGCTTAGCTAAAGGAACAGCCAGCACTCACATGCACAACTCCTTTGGGGTATAAACCCAAAATAATATTGTCTTGTGCTGTATAAAAAAAGAAAAAAGAAAAAGACCTGCACAGCACACACTCAAAAATTCACCCCCTCCCTCAATGTGGAGCAGGATACGTACAACTTTTTGGCGCCTCCCCTCAGACTTGAATTGCACAAACTGAGTTCTGTAATAAACAAAAAATGTTTAACTACAAAAAAATGTAAATTTTAAATGATTATAAGGGATAGCAAACAGAACAAAGCAGATCACTGAGCAAATAAAACAAACACACACAAACTAAGCTTAATACACTCAAGAAACAGGTAACAAAATGTAATTTCTCACACTAAATGTTTTAGGCAGGTTGCAGAGTTTCTGTAGCTTAGAGTTCTAGTTATTTCTCTTTGTAGAGTAGATCTCTGTCTTGGGCTGAACTCAGCCCTTGCCTTTCCCTCAGCTTAGTTCCTTTTCCTTCAGACGTTTTTAGCAATCTTCTTTCTTGGACAGGAAGGGTTCTGTCTTCTTCTTCTGGGAGAAGAGTCCTGACTGACTTATTTCCCAGCCTTAAAATAGAATTTACATGAGGCAAGAATCTTTTGTTTCTCAGTCTGACTCCTCCACCCTTACATCCCTTCTTAATGGAAAAACACTGAAAGTCCAAGATGGGGGGTCTAGTACCAGATGACCCAGTCACCTGACCCTGTAGTGCCAAAGCAGCAACCCTAGCAGCTTCTCAGGAAGGCAGGAGATTAGTATCTTCCAAGTCTTATTGTTCTTCCTAATGGCCCATTGAGGCCGATTGCCTACTGTCTGGTGGGTGTTCCCCCAAATGCACACACAGTTGTAATTGTTACAATATCAATATTCCTAACCTTAGATACAGAAATTATACATGCACACAAATTGGATAAACACACAAATCTTTTCAATGATACCTCTCATGACCCATCTTGCATAAAACATTTTAGTTGGACCATATTCTTATCATAACAATACTTCTATGAAGAATATGGGGTGCAGTGCAACAAAGGGAACTGGGTGTTGTATCTTTAGCGAAACCATGTCTCCAGAGTGTTCATCAGGCAATGGAGTTAAACAGGTGTTAACAAAAACAAATAGTTGAAGTAGTCCGACTGAGGAGTTCTTTCCTCTTTCATTTACTCGGCATAATTCTAGATAAAACAGTGTTTAAAGAAATTAAAGCACCCATTGGTGCCTTATCCAGGTTAGCACTTACATTTTTTCATTGTTGCAGTTGCATATAAGGGGAATGGGCTAGTGCAGGCACAGCTTTGAAGTCTTTTAGGCTAGGCAAGTCCTGAATTTCTAGTGGTAAAAAAAATAAAAACTTGTTTTGGGGTTGGGTGGGGGGAGAGGGATGACCATTTATGAGTCATCTTTAAAGGCTCAGATACAAAAGGTTTTCTTCAACCACAATCCAAAAAGAACAGCACCATCAGAGTTTCCTTCAGCCAAAGTCAGAACAAACTGATCAGAAATTTCTAATCCCCATTTTCTCACTCACCGGTTTCAACTCTTGCACCACATTCTCAAGGCCTTCTCAATTTCTTTTCTCCTTCCTTTCAGCAACAGCTGGCTTATGCCCATAAGTATCTTACAAAAAGGAGATAAATTCTGCATCTTCTCATGAAAGAAAGCTATTGGAGGAGGGAATCCCCTCTTTATTTTGTCAAGCCTTAATGAGCACCACTTGGAAAGATCTTCCTCTTCCATAACTGGCAGCTCTGCTGGGTAGGGAGGAGCATCTCCATATTTCTTTCTGCAGGTGATTAACCTCTTCATGCCTGTCTTGATGGGGGAGAAGGGGGATGTACTCTCTACCACAAGCCCATTATTAAATTGGATCTACATCAAGGTTCAGATTCAAGGCCCCCCTCAAAGAAGGGGGTTGCATTTATGGTTATGGTTTGGACCAGTGTTTAATTTTGCAAACCTTATTATGGGTTGAGGGGTTTGTTCTTGTGGGTTTGTGCTAGGGCTGGTTGCAAATTTTCATTCAAAATGGTTTTTCAAGGGAAAAATGATGTTTTCATGAAGTAAAATTTTGTATTGAAAATTTCTGAAGGGAGAAAAATCCCTTTTTCTCACTAGCTTTATTTTTCACATCTGGAATGTTGCTTTGAAGGAATCCTCCTACCTCCAGCCCCAAAGCAGATCTCAGCTAATGCTGCCGCATTTTACATAATTTTAAGATGAAACCACAATGTATCACATTGTTCCCCTGGTAAAACCAGCCCATACTGCACTGAAAGTCAACCTGGGAGTGTGGAAATCTTTGCAAAGCTTGGCAAAAAATAATAGCACTGACTTCTTATATCACTAGATCTCAAAGCACTTTGCAAAGGAGGGCAGTATCTTTAACCCCATTTTACAGACTGGCAAATTCCAAGATCCACAAATCAACTTCTATTGAAATGAATGGAAGTTAGGAGCCTAAATCACATGGTGATCCAGGGCGGAGGTCACTGGTAGTACAAGGAATAGAACCCAGAGCTCCTAAGTTCCACTCTAGCACCATATCTATTAGGCCACACTGCCTATATGGTAAGGTTTGGGTTCAGAATGACGGCCCCAACCATTTTGCTGCAGGGCTGTCATACAGTTCCAGCTCCCTAGACCAGTGTTTCCCAAACTTGGGGTGCCGCTTGTTTAGGGAAAGCCCCTGGCGGGCCGGTCGGTTTGTTTACCTGCCGCGTCCACAGGTCCAGCCGATCACGGCTCCCACTGGCCGTGGTTCGCTGCTCCAGACCAATGTGAACTGCTGGAAGCAGCGACCAGTACATCCCTCGGCCAATGGGAGCCACGATCGGCTGGACCTGCGGATGCGGCAGGTAAACAAACCAGCCCGGCGCACCAGGGGCTTTCCCTACACAAGCGGCACGCCAAGTTTGGGAAATACTGCCCTAGACTGTAAACAGCTGACCATTCAGATAGCTTTAACTTGCACCAGGGAGCAGACCAGCCTCAGGATCACTGCAGTGAAAAAGTGTCTTAAACCCACTCTCTTTTGGTGCTGAACACAGCTCAGCTGGATCAGAGGATTTGCCTCACTCTCTGTATGTTATGTAATCAGTAGATAAACAGGGAACTTCATTCTCATTCATCTGAGACATTTCACCAGCAGTCAACAAAAATCTACATCACCAAACAGATAGCTTCTGCCCACCTCAGATGGTTACAGCCACCGAAGTGCCAGTGCCAGCCATGGGTAGTCCAAGGCCATGCTCTGTATTCCGTGTGGCATTAATCTCTGGAGTTGCCTTGCTGGGGCAGTGAAGTTGTATTTTATAGGCTTTTCCCCCTTCATATGTGGAAAGTCAGCTTCTTCCATTACACAGATGATCGGAGAAAAACCGAGATTTGCCCGGAATGGGAGACATTCGTTCCCCTGGAATAGATGATGTAACAAATCAATCCCAACTGCACTGCTAAATTGGACTTCCAGCTTGGTGAGGCTCCTTCACAGGTGTGATCCAGTGTAAGACACAGCAGGAAGCCAAGCACAGAGAAGCATCATTTTTAGCATCTTATTTAGTGAAAAGCAGCTTGCTGGGAAAAACATTTCCTTCTCCCCGTCCCCCCCTTGTGTCACAACATCTGAGAAATGTAATAAGCTCTGTCTATCTGTCTGTGTGCGTGGCCAGGTGGCGGGGCCTTCCCTGATCCCTGCTGAACAACAGTTAATTTAAAATGAGCTCCTCTCGCCCCTCCCCATTTTCAGGTGAGGGATCGTAAATGGGGTGCTAGGGATAGAAGGGACGTCTACGCTGACCACTCCATATGGCAGCATGTTGAGTACATACCCACATAGGCCCCCAGCATGGGTATAACTAGTAATGTAGACGGTGAAGGACTGCTTAGGTGAGTAAAGACATACCTGAACCCTAGTGTATGTACTGTGATGGGGCAAGGCCAGATGGCTACAGTAAAGTACTGAGAAACAGGTATGTTAGCCCCAGGCTAAACAAATCCCTAGGACCCTGGTAACTAGGCCCCTGCCCCGTGGACCCAATCGGCCCCCTCACCCTTTCACTGCCAGCCGGCTGCATGATCTGCAGCTGGTTTTGTTCCAGACCGCGCCACGGAAACATCTGTACTTGCTCGTGCTCCATACCCTTCACTACCTCACCCTCGCGTCCTGCCCCGATACCAAATGGCGGGACCTCCTGCCACCTCTCGAGGGTGAGGAGCCCCGGTGGGCCAGCTTGTACTCTGCCCTGGTCCCGAGGCCCGCCGGGGATATCAGTTGGCGGCTCCTTCACGGAGCCGTGAGCACGGGCGTGTACTTGGCGCGGTTCACATCTGTCCCTAGCACCTGCCCTTTCTGTGGTGAGAAGGAGACCTTGGCGCACGTTTATTTGGAGTGCGCCAGGTTGCAGCCCCTGTTCCGGCTCCTCCTGAATATTTTCCTGCGTTTTGGTTGCACTTTTCCCCTCACCTTTTTATCTACACGCTCCCCATCCGTGGCCCCACGAAGTCGCGGGATCTCCTTCTCAACCTCCTCTTGGCCCTGGCCAAACTGACCATCTACAACACCAGGGAGAGGAGGTTGGCTGACGGGATTTCCTGCGACTGTGGGGCCTATTTCCGTTCCTCCGTCTGCTCTCGCATCCGGGCAGAGTTCCTCTGGGCGGCGTCCACTGGCTCCCTTGATGCCTTCGAGGAGCAGTGGGCATTGTCCGGGGTTCTCTGCTCGGTGTCCCCATCGGGTTCCCTTCGTTTAGTCCTATGACCTCACTCCTGATCCTGTTTTTTTCATTAGTTGTCCCCCGTAATTATTTGGTGTCCCAGACCTGTGGGTCCTCCCCTTAGGCTGGGGGGAGGCCCTTTAGAAGTGGGCGGGCTTTGCCCGCCCACCCCCGCTGGATGCCAATAGGACCCTGGTAACTAAACGGCAGGTGCTCCAGGTTAATCAAGGCACCTGGGGCCAATTAAGATCTTTCTAGAAGGCAGTGGAGATAGCTACTTTAATTAGAACACCTGCAGCCAATCAAGGCAGGCTAATCAGGGCACCCGGGTTTAAAAAGGAGCTTACCTCCCCCTCCCTGGGGTCAGGCAGGGAGGAGAAGGAATGTGTGTGAGGAGCAAGGAGTGAACTGCTGGAGGATTGAGGAGGACAAGCATTATCAGACACCAGGAGGAAGGTCCTGTGGTGAGGATAAAGAAGGTGTTTGGAGGCGGCCATGGGGAAGTAGCCCAGGGAGTTGTAGCTGTCATGCAGCTGTTACAGGAGACACTATAGACAGCTGTGATCCACAGGGCTTGGAGATGGAACCTGGAGTAGAAGGTGGGCCCAGGTTCCCTTGCAAACCTCCCAACTCCTGATCAGACACAGGAGGAGCTGACCCAGACTGTGGGTTCTACAAGAGGGGAAGATCACTGAGGTGAGCAAATCTGCCAATAAGTGCAGGACCCACCAAGGTAGAGGAGGAACTTTGTCACAGCACCCTACACAGCTCTCTACACACCCAAGCTGTGCCTCCCACAGCTATACTGCCATTTTTCAGTAGTGTAGCATCCCACTTGCCTTCCTGCTGCTTGAGTCTTTCCCTGCTGTGGGGAAAGGCTCTGGCTGCAGGAAAGCAGTGGGGAAAGGCTCTGGCAGCTCCCCACTGCTGAAGTTTTTCCCCACCACAGGGAGCTGCTGGAGACTCTCCACATCACAGGGAAATACTCTGGCAGGTAGAGGCAGCAGGGAAAGGCTCTGGCAGTATCCACATAAGACCAGCATCCCCGAGGCTGGAGTAGTTTCTCTGCTGCCTCCCCTCTACCATTGCTGTTCATTGCCACGTGTAGCTACACGCCGCAGTTTGGATGCAGCCTTCTTTTCACTTTGGCAACTACCTGGATGTAGCCTACGTGCCCCCCACCAGCAGTGTTCAATGTAGCCGAACCTAGAGAGAGAGGATACTGCCCATGGGAAAACAGGGCTCGTAACAGTGTTATGACCTCAACGTTGAGAGAGCTTTCTGTTACAGAAAGAAAGAATAAGCCTGTTATTAATGCACTGAACTGGGACACATGAGAGCTAGGTTGAACTGCAGGCTCTGCTACAGGTTTCCCTGGGTGACCTTGAGCAAGTCACTTAATCTCCTTGTGCCTCGATTACCCAGCTGTAAAAAGACTAAAAATACCTCTGTTCTCCCACCCTTTGCTATCTTGACTGTAAGCTCTTTGGGGCAGGGACTGTGATCAGTGACTAGCTCAACAGGGTCCTGATCTGAGTCAGGCCCCTATGCGCTACTCCAGTATAAATAACAACAGCAATTCTGTTTTTTTTGGCTTCTCAAAACTTGTTTTGATTTCAAGTTCTAAATATTATCCCTTGTGGGAACCCTCCCCGCCACATACCCCACATCTGTTGCTTGCACCTGTGTTTTGTTTAGGGGCAGTCAGTGCAGCAGCACAAAGCTTGGGAAGAAAAGAGTTATCCTACAAGCAGATAGACTCTCTCTGCCCAGCTCCTAATGGCTGTGGCCACGCATGCAACGTTGGCAGATGTAGCAGGGAGGCCACGGACAGAGGGGAGTGTGGGAGGGAGTTACCACCTCCTTCAGGTCAGCCCTGGAGCACTTTATGGGAACAATGGGACTCTGCTTTGTGGTGTCTATAGCAGTGACGGCCATTCAGTACCAGCCTGGGCAGGATTCAAACGGGTGATGCTCAGAAATGCAATGAGGCCCAGCATTGCCAACTCATGTGATTTTATTGCAAATCTTGTGCTATTGGATGTTGTTCCTAAAGCCCCAGCTCCTGGGGTAATTTTATGGGAGAATTGCAACTTTCATTTTTAAAACCAAGGAAGTTTCTATCCCTCATTGTAGAAGCAGTGACCCTTAAGGCCCCAAGCCCCAGAAGAAAATTAAAAGGACCCAACCTTTACAATTTTTTAAATCTCATGAATTTTAAGCCAATCATGATTTTGAGGGAGCTGACCCTTATGAATGTTTGGGTTTGGCAATATTGTATTTCATATCCCATCACCAGGCTCTTGATCCACCCCACAGCTGACTTTTCCTAAGCTGCAAAAGGAAAAGGATACCTTATGCCTTGTCGTTTTAAATATCCATCCATCCAACTGTATTTCCTAAGGGAAAACATTTTTCTCAGGATCTCATACTACTTTGGTTGTGTTTAAGACGGGCAGTCTTCCCTATCAGGATGGCGCACCATCTAGTGGTGATTTGTGTAATTCATGGAGATATTATTACTATTCATTACTAATGAAAATCTTCTCATAACGAAAAACCTGTTTCCGGACCTTAATGTCTGTTACTGTCTCAACGTATATGAAAACTGTGATGGTGGTGTATGTGATAACTGCGTGCATACAATGTCTTCCATCAAGGATCTTAAAGTGCTTTTCAGAAAGGTGGATGAGTTTATTACAAATGGGGATATTGAGACTTAGAAAAGATCAGTAACTTGCCCAAAGCAACAAAGAGTCCTGTGGCACCTTATAGACTAACAGATGTATTGGAGCATGAGCTTTTGTGGGTGAATACCCACTTCATCAGATGCATCCGACGAAGTGGGTATTCCCCCACAAAAGCTCACGCTGAAGACATCTGTTAGTCTGGATCTGTAAAAGCAACAAATAGTCCTGTGGCACCTTATAGACTAACACGTCTACCCTTCTGATACTTAACTTGCCCAAAGTTACACAGGAAGGCAACAGCATTCAGAAAAAGGACTCCACTCTCCAGCGCCCCAAGCCCTTGCTATAACCAATAGGAATCAGCCTGAAAACCACCAATTCATCTTATATATCTAGCCAGAAGCGTTCAGTGTCTGAAGGCTGTTTGGTGGAGTCAAGAGGTGTAGAGCCCCCATGCTGCCTTGGCACGTACAGGATTAATATGAAAACTGCATACTCATCTGAGGCTGATTGGGGGCCTCAAAGCAACTGTAAAGATAAAAGCCCTTCAAGGCAGAAGGGCAGGGAGGCCACCAGAGTGTGGATCTCCCTTCAACAGATTGATAAGGAGCTGCTAGGGAAGTTGGCCTTCTAGAGAAAACCTACAGAGGAAATAAGGTAGAGAGCAGCAAGGCAGTGGTTCTAGCTGCTCAAACTGTGTCCCTGAATTGGAAACCAGTGAAGTGGGCAGGTGGGAGTCCCCCACCACCTCCAACAGATGGCACAGTCAGAGACTACCCTGTGCTAAAGCCATGGGCCTTCTGACTCTATCACAGTGAAAGGGCCCATGTTATAACTTCAGCTCTCTGGGTGGGTCCTCATCAGGCCCAGCCAGAGAGGTGAGGTTATAACAAGGACTCTGTGTTTGCCACAGAGATCTGGCAGTCATGGATCCCGTGACTTTCTACGACCTCTGTGGCTTGTGGGGCGGCCAGTGTGGCTGACCCCAGGGCCACCCAAGCAACTGGCTCCAGGACAGCAGCTGCTCTGGCTTCCCCCAGGACTGCTACTTGGGGCCAGGGGGCGCAGCCTCACCAGCCCCTGCTGGAGCAGCGCCAGGGCCAGCTGCCCCGTCCACTGCTTGGGTAGCCCCAGGCAGTTAGCCCCCAGGGATGGCCCAAGCAGTGGCCAGTGCAGCTGTTCCCTTGGGACCGCCCAAGCAGCAGTCCTGGGGGAGGCCAGAGCAGCTGCTGTCAGCAGACCCTGGCAGTGGTCCCAGGGCAGCCAAAGCAGCTGCTGCTCAGTGGCCCCTGGCAGCTGGAGCCACTGGCTCCGTGCCCCCCAACAGCAGCCCCCTAGCAGTGGCCCTGTTTACAGTACAAGTCATGGACAGGTCATGGGCCGTGAATTTTTATTGCCCATGACCTGTCCATGACTTTTACTAAAAATACACATGACAAAATCATAGTCTTAGTTATAGCAAGAAATTGATAGACATAGAACTAAATGACTGGCTGTGTGAAGGGGAGAAACGGACGCGGAGTCAGTGTGGCACCCCACACAGCTCTGAGAGGGTGCTAGTGGGTGAAGGCTGTCTCAGACAGGTGACCTAGCCCTCTTAGATTTGAATTCATAGCCCAGAAGTAGAAAGGTAGGAATTGCCAGACTGGATCAGACCAGGGGTCCAGATAGTCCAGTACCCTGTCTTCAACAGAGGCCAATGATGGTTGCCAGAAACCATGCAGTAATTTGTAATAGGATAATTTGTCCCCTGGGAAAATTCCACCAGCTAAGTGTGTATGTGTGAAAAAGGAAACTTGCTCCCTTTCAGTTTCATGTAATGTCTCCTTGCTCTTGTACTCAGAGAAGCCATTGCTAGTCACCTTCTCTACATTATCCATTATTTTGTATACCTGTATCATGTCCCTGGTTGTTCATCTCCACTCTAGGTAAATCATTTCAATCCTTTCATCAAAGGCTCTGTATTCCCACTACTATTCCTCTGAGGCATCCAGTCCAATCTTCTGCTCCTTCCTACTCATCCGCTATAGCAACATCGCCCATTGCAAAGATCAGCATCTCTGTAAATGCCGGTGGTTACAAATGAATGCATCCTACAGAAACCTTTTATATCATTTTCCATGATGCACATTGTAAACGAGGAGTAACAGATCTTCAGCATTACCCAGGAAATGTTACTCTGCGAGCGACATAAAAGCTTTACAACATCTGAGTATGCATCATTGCCAAAACATTTTATTGTGATCCCGATAATGCCATTTGCACTGTACACATTTTTGTATAATAATTCCAGTAAAACATTCTTTACAATTGTGTAAGAGCAAGTCACATGGTTCAGTGTAGTTTATTGTTACAAATGCTTAGTTATACATGGCACAGATGAATTCTGTTCCTTTTCTGGATCAAATAATCAATAGTAAAATAATCTCTCTGCAATTACGTTGCTCAGCAGTAAATGGTGAGAAAATAAATATGTATAAAATAAATTGGATATAGGCAACAATCATACCACTGTATAACATAACGACCTTGGAAATGGGTCCTCCACCCCAATTCTAAGTATAACCCATGCAAGAGGCTATTCAAACCATGTCCAGCTTTAATCCTATTATTTTTGGCAAACTCCCCCAGCTGAAAATGATTCCTGTTCACCCTGAGCCCACTTTACAAAACAAACTAAGTGGCAGGCCTTTCCCATCTGGAATGCCAGGCGTCAATCTGCAATGAACTAACTGCCTACCCCAGGAGTGTCTGGGCAAAGCTTATGGCAAGATCAAAGCCCGTGATTCCTCAAATGTCCATGTGGTTCATATGCTGTTGGTATTACACTCAGTAAATCAGTGAGCTGAGTGAAAATTAAATCAGCCTTGTTTAGTTTGCACTGTCCCAACATGTTCATCTGCAGGTCAGGAAGGAGGCTAGAGGGTTGCTTGCTTGTGGAAAGCTGCATGCTTTGTCACAGGATCTGCTAAAAGAACCTTGGAGGGGGCATTCTGGATCTGGGATCGCTGGAACGACACCTATGCTCAGGAAACCATGCCATTTTCTATGCACCATACACATCTCTGCTAACCCAGGGATGGGCACATTGGAGAGATCTGAGCACTGGTATTTATCTATGTCGCAGCAGGCCACACAGGCAGACATGTTGTCTATTATAAATAAAACCGGATACAAAAAGTACAAAAATAAATATTTGAACAAGAATACTTTAAGTTAGAGTAACCACATGAGAACAGACTAACTATAACTGTAGAAATAGACTAACTGCTGGGGGACAATGCATCGTACTTTAACTAGTCCAGCTAATGAGCTATAAACATGAGCAGCAGGTGACCATGCCCTTGGGGGAGGCTAGCCCCTGGCTCCACCCCTCTGCCAGAGGCCCCGCTCCTTCTGCTCCCCCACCAGAGCCCAGAGCACACTGCTCCCCCACCCGCAGCCACTGGCCCCCCCGCTCTGCCCTAGTGCTGGGCAGGTGGGCAGCCCAGCCATAATAGCTCCAGCCCTAGGAGGGCAGGCAGGTGGTGTGGCCAAAGCATCCTCAGCCCCAGCATGATCCCAGTGCCAGGAGGGCAGGCAGCATGGCATGGCCCCAGCCTCGGGGTCTTGTGCACTGCAGCCCTCAGCCTGCCCGCCCCAGTCTCTTGGCCACAGAATGGAACTTGCAGACAGGAGGGGGGTGCTGGACCATGAGCGGGGTCATGCCAGGCTATTTGGGGAGGCACAGCCTCCCCCGCCTATGATACCTGCCACTATAAAGATTATCTAATCTATAGGCGGTGGCATGTTATTAAGGGCCAATTCTCCACTCATTACACATGTGCTGCTCCGTGGACTTTACTGGGGTATTGTACAGTATTTGCTAATCAGGATCTGAATTTGGCTCAGTTTCTTGTATTCTCTCTCTCTCTCTCTCTCTCACACACACACACACACACACACACACACACACACACACACACACACACACACACACGACCACTAGTGAGGCTGCCTGCGTACACGTCATTTGTCCCCCTTGTGCGTCTGCATTATGATACAGTCTTTAATCCATGGTCACATGCTCTGCCCCACACAGACGCAACCCCTGGCTCATTCAGTGCACAGGCTGGACTTGCTCTGGGGATGAGTCAGGGTTGTACAATGCAGGAGGACCCCTGCTTCATTTTCTGCTGAGCTGGAAGGTGTGTAATCAAAGAGGCAGGGAATTGCAGGAAGAGAAAGGTTAAGGCAGCTGAATGCCACCCTGGGAAACTGGATTTTGCCCCTGTCTATGCCACACAGTCCCTGTGTGATGCTGGGCAAGTCATTTCAACCAAACTTACTCTGTGATTGTGTGACTGAAAGACTGTTTCATAAGGCATACACACAAGGGGGCTGAATAAAGGCTGTAGATGCAAGCTTAATTCTGGCATTTCCTAACTTCTGAGTGCTTGACTTTGCAACCTCAGTAATCTTCTTTGAATGTAGTTAGTGACTTCCTAGATTTTAAAACAGAACACTGCAAAAACCAGCAATTCCGTTGTGTAGCACCGTCTTGATGCCCACATGGGTCAATCAGAAGAGTGGGGACCTTTAGATCCATCGCACAGCCCTGTGCCACTTCAGCTAGCAGACTACCTGAGAACAGGAATATGTTCCAACTCTCATTGTGGACCAGCACTAGAGGGGGATGGGACATTCTGGCAGTGAGTATCACAGCTATTCGCTGACAGCAGAGGAATGTGAGACTCAGGAATCTCTGGTTCCAGTCCCCATTCTGGAGAGGAGTGTGCTTTAGTGGGCACAAACTCTTCTGTCCATTCCCCCCGTGATCCCTTTTACCTATATCTTCCAGCCTGCTCTCATCTCAGTCCTGTGCCTTCTCCAACCCTGGTTCCTTGTCCCAATCCCATTCTTCTCTCTTAGCCAGGCCCAGTCTCTACTCCTCAGGCTTCTCATCCACCTCCCAAGTCTTCTTGTAGACAGTCCTAGTCTCTCCTCCTCTTCCAGTCCCTAGCCCCTTGCCCAGAGCATCCCAGTTCCCCCTTCCTTGCTCCTCCCCCAATCTGACTCTTTCCTTCTGCACCTGGCCTCCAGTCACCTCATGCCCATGTTCCCATCCCCACTGGCTTCCAGTCCCACCCAGGCTCCTCATCCAATCAGTTCCCATCCTGGCTCTTTGCCCAGCCAGTCCAGGTCCTGCCTCCCGCCCCTCAATTCCTAGTCCCAGATTCCCTTGTCATCCCACCCCCATCCCCACCTATAATATAGAGGACCAAATTCTGATCTCAAATCCACACACAATTCCCACTATTTAGACAAAGCAAGTGCATAATTAGACCTCACCTATGGGTATCTACATCATCGATAACAAATGCTCAGACTGCTGACTGCACACGAATTCTTCTACTACATTGGAAAATAGTGACATTAATGCTTAGAACACTGTTATTGCACCAAACAGTCCTTCACTGTCCTTTGCAGTCTGTAACTGGAAGTCATTACCCACCTTCTTATACAAACAATGATGTCTCAGCCCTAAACAACCAATAAGGGGGCCAGATCATCAACTGGCTTAATGAGCATAGGTCCATTGACTTCAATTTCCACCTGAGGATCCGGCCCTAAATCTTAGACTTCGGCTGCCAAACTCATTGATAGTTTTCAGTGATTCTTTTTACCCTTGGAGGGAGGAAAGGACCTGGATTACATTTGCCTGGAGCGGTTGTGGAATTTGAATGTGTTTGCATCTTTAGCACATAAGCCATTTGGGGCAAGGATCGTCTCTTTTCTAGGTTTGTCCATCACCCAGCATAGTGTGGGCCCAGTCCTAGCTGGAGCCTTTGGGCATTACCACAATATACACATCTATTACTAATTTAAGTGTCCAACTACAATCAACCTGAAAACTATGGGGAGCCTTACAGATTCAGGGCATCCAATAAGGGACTTTTCATCCTGGTATCTTTGCTAGTTATAAGAACTATGTGCCACCCTGGTCTCTGCAGTCCCATTCTAACAGTGGATTCTCAGAGGTGTCTGAAATGATGCATTAAAAATAAAAGCCAATCTTCATTTCACTGCATCTCGGGTCTTTAGATCCAATCTGTTCATAAAAGTAGATCCCCATGGGATAAAATCTATCCATGTGGAAAGAGCCTGATCCAGCAACCTGTATTCACTTCAGTTGTCCTAACACATTTAAGCCACCCCACTGGCTGACCGAGGACTGCTCGCATGAGTGGGGATTGCAGGGTTGGCCCAAAGTATCCAGCATGTATAACAAGTTGATAAGGAACAACCCTCCATGTCCTGGGAGGGGCCAATGTGTCTAAGTCCAACTCCTTCCTCCTCCGCTGCTTTGCTTTAGGAATAGAGAGTCATCATCATCCACTGTAAAATAACGGGGAAAGTGGTTTGAACTAGCACATCCAACTGGACTGCAGTAACATTCACTATTGAATGGGAGGGTTGTGGATTCTCTGTCTGTGGTGACACAGTATGAGGACCTCACATATGGCTGAATCCTGCTCACATTAGCGTCAATGAGGGCTTTACCATTGACTACAGTGGGATCACAATTAGGCCCACAGAGCAGGAACTAAGATCTGTGCTCTTCAGATCCCAAAACACATAACCCACCCCAAGGGTTCAAGAGAAGCAGCTCCATTACTACCAGCAACCTATGCACACTGGAGCCCGTGTAGTATCGATTCATCCAGCAGCAGATAGTGATGTGAACACATGCACACATCCAAACCATTTGCTACATTCTATAGCCCCAATTAGCCCTCCAAGAAAGTTTGATCTCTTGCATTTTATTGGTGGGCAGATGAACTTATGGCTAATGCAAAGGTTTGGGACTTGGGAGGTCTCCGCATTAATTGCTGTGTGACTGTAGTCGCTCCATGGTTCAGTTTCCCCCATGTATAAAATGGAGATAACTAACACTTCCCTACCTCACATGGGTGTTGTGAGGCCTGGTTAATGATGGTAGCATTTTACAGTCAAAGGTGCATGGCTGTGCTGAGTCAGGCCCTGTTGTTCTAATAAACCCTTTACTACAGCAGGCAAAGAGGTCTCAGACATGGTGTATTTCAGGGAATGGGCAAGTGCATGGCCTTACCTCAGATTCCTGGAGATATATCCCTTTGCCGTCTGTAGTTAAGTTCCGAAAGGCCTCTGTGAAGAAACAGAATGAGGAAAATTAATTCGATGGCCAACGGGGACAAGGACAACTCAGACTCGCCAGCCCAGGAGTGAACTGAAATGCGGAGCCTCTAGCAGTTCTAGGGGGACTCCATCCCATTCAGGATAGTTTGAAATGCCTGTGTGGTGCATATGGGACATTCGCCAGTGACATGTGGGGTACAGTATGAGCTGCCTCATGGTGCTGTGATGATTTGACTCCCAGGGAGATCAGAAGGTTTCCCTCTCTATGGCAGCTCTGGCTGGGACATATCAGAGGTCCTCCTGCTTCCTGCATAATAGGAACATCTCTTATTCCCTTAACTCCTTGCACAAGCAAACACTGCAGTGCCAGATACAAGACTTGCTCTCTCCACAGAACCAAACCTCTCCAGGTTGCCTGACCTAGGAGTCTGGGAAAGAGGCTTAGGGCCTGATTCTCCTCTAATTCACTTCATGATTTCAGTGGGGCTACTCTTGCTCTACACTAGTTTATCTGAGAAGAGAACCAGGCCCCATATCTTGGATCTTACAGCCCTGCGGACTGAGCTGAATGGCTTTGCAAGGGGCCCCAGACTTGTTCTGGAGTCCAGCATCAGAGACATGCTGAGTAACTTCCATACCCCCCATGATCTCCACTCGCAGCATGAAACAGACGAAGCTCTCAAAGCTGATTTTCAGGTCAGGGTTGCCGTATCTAATCGCCATTAGGTTACAGACTTCGTTGCTGAGCGAAATACCTATAGAAAGGAAGATAGGGACCAATAAGGCACCTCGCAGCCATTCAGAGCATCACAGGATAATTGCAAAGCTAACAGGACTTTACCCTTCTCCAGCATCTTTCATGTGAGGATCTCAAAGTGCTTGATAGACATTAACTATGCCTCAAATGAGGGATTGACCTAAACCAGGTCCTCAGATCCAAATGTAACCCCCAAACTTCGAGTGGTTCAAAATCTGGATCATCTCTACTCACAATATCCATGGGAGGTAGCGCAATATAACAGATCCCTCTACCTGCCACTGCAATGCAGCCACCTCTGGGGTAAGGCACAGAAATTGTTTAGCAGCAATATAACACAAGAGTTTAGGAAAATAGGTGAAGAAGAATATCCAGCTGAAACTAGTGGGGAAAATTATCCCTACACCATTTTCAGGGTCTGGATATCTCTCCACGTCCAGGTGGTTGTTTTTTTGTCTCACAAATAAATGCAGGTGAATTCACCCCAAGAGTCTTTCAGTATTTGTGCCTGGAAAGCACAACCCTTATGTTTTAATGTAAATAATGGCAATACATGGATTTGAAGGTTATCTTTCACCTCTTCATTATAGCTACAGTTTTGAATGTTGCCAAGCAAAATGACTTTAATTAACCAGATGGAGGCAAACTGCCAATAAATCCTGAGCATTTAAAAGCCTTGATCCTTAAAAGAACTGCATGAGTGAATCCTTTCTCCCACACAGAGCCTCACTGAAGTCAGCATGGCTCTGACCAGATGCAGGGGTCCATCTGTCTGGTTCTCCTGGCAGGATTGGGGCAAAGATTTTAAAGGAATAAAGTCTGACACTGCTACTGCTTGTGTGCTTGTCTAGCTGACATAGAGGGCCAGATCCTCAGCAGCTGTAAATCAGCATTAGCACCTCTGACTTTGATGGGGCTGTACTGATTTGTACCAGCTCAGGATCTGGCTCTCAAATATATGCCACCCCTCCACACACACACAACCAATTGGTTAAGGTAAAGTTAGTTATGACTCTGTGGGGAGCGTATAGGTTTCACAATAGGGCTTATAATGGAGTGTTAACTATGGAGTGGTTGCCTTCCTACCCCAGCAGAGAGCTGTTAATGAGACATGGATATACTGTACACAGAGCTAAAGTGAAACGTCAGGCTGCAAATCACTTTCAGAAGCCAAGGTCTGGGGTCCTTGTGACACTGATAAAGTATGGTTAACCTGACTGCTGGGAAAGTGCTTGGGAGAGAAGCTAGAGGGAGTAGCAGAAGTAGCTATGGTTAAGGGGGAGAGCGAGTTCTGTGTGTTTGCTCCTCTTACTGGCATTTGGTACAGTCTTTTAGTTCTTTCCCAGTTGGGGGGATTTTCCAGGCTTTTCTGAGGATGTGGTTACTTGCCAAAAGTCAGTGACCTGCTCACCTGTCTCCTGCACAGCTGCATGCAATTCCACTAAGTCCAGATTTCCTGATCTATCAACATCTTTCTTCTGGAAAACTTCCTGTTTTTTTAAAATAAATCAAATAAGTGAAAGAAACAAAAGTGAATCTGAGCATCTTAGAAGGGGAGATCTGTTGGTCAGCAGCATTGACACACAAACCCCACTTTGCTATGTGTGGGGCTCATCAACGTGGAGGTTTCAAAGCAATTCATATACTTAGTAGTAGAAATAATATAGGAAAGTAGTAGATTTTTCCAGGAATCTCTATTAACTTACTCTGCAAAGCAGCCACAGAGTTGGGACTTGTACCTGGAAAAGTTAAGGTCAAAAGTCTGTCTTTATTTACAATCTGACTCCAGTGGGATTTCACAGGGGGTGAAGTCAGGGCAGAATTTGGACCCAAGAAATCTGTTTGCAATGTGCGGATGAAGCACCTATTCAGGGATATGGTGTTCCCACGTGCAAGAATACGCCCTGACTAAAGTTTGTAGGGTCCAGAGTTCTGATCCCAGATGAACCAGTGACTCACTATGGAACCTTTCTCTAAATCAGTTGGGGCTAGATCCATGAAGGAACTTATGCATTGCAATGCCTAACTTCTAGTGTTCTGCTGCCAGGTGGAATTCACAGCCCTGACTTAGACGCCCAGGCTCCCTATACCAATGAACAGAGAGAGTTAGGCACCTAAGAATGGGATTCTCAGAAGCCAGCAAGCTGAGTGGAGAGTTGCCTAAACTAGCCAACATAAAATGCTGGGGAGAGGAGCAAGGCCTAAGCTCTGCTCCCAGGAGTAGCTCGGTGCATAACTCCAGGCCAGAGAGAGGTGCCTATATCTGCTCAGGATTCACAGCCATAAATGGTCTCCTGGAGCTGGATGCCTCAATCCCTTTGTGGATCCTAGCCCCCGACTTTCTTGTGTGTCAGTCACAGAGAGCAGGTCAACTGGGTTTTAAAAGCAGGCACCTCAGTGAGAACAAATGCTGCACCAGCACTGATCTTTCCTGGCTATCTCCATTCTTGCTGGATCCTCCCTCACCTCTGGCGACTGCCCTGCTTAAGACTATGTATTGCCCTGTGTCTTGACAAGCAGGCAACTTTCCCATCCAGTTCACATCCTTATGAGTCTTCATAGCTCCCCAGAGATCAGACTGGTTTCTTGGGATTTAACTGTTTCCTAGCCAACACCGATTGAGAAGTATACAGGGAGGCAAGTAAAATATTTTTGTACCAGATAGAAAAGCAGCCTCTTCCACAGGACCCTGAATTCCTGAATACTCAGTGTGCCAGTGGCATTAAGCTTAGTGGAGGAGTTAAGGTCGATGATGTCTTGGTTAAGGGGCAGAGACTCCAAAATTGAAAAAAAAAGTCAGTCAGTATAATTTTATGATGGTGGTGATGCTGATTCTGGGAAGTTCCCCCTTCACTATGAGCCAGCTCCTGCTCCCACTGAAATCAATGAGTGTTTTGCTACTGATTTCAAGGAGAGCACAATCTGGTCCTTTACAAAACAAACCCCGTTTCTTCCTGACTGAATTGTTGTTGTTGGGAGTTAGGAAATAAGTGAGCAAGGCAATGTCCCAATGATGTAGAAATCACAGTGTAAGTCCCTCCCCCATGAAGAATAAAGCTCAGGTAAAGTATTAGGTGCATCAAATAAATATACAGCCCAAGCTAAAGGATACGTCCAGCAGTGCCAGGATACCTTGGCAGGCATCCAGACTAAACCTCAGCCGAAAGCTCTGGAGATCTGGAAAAGAGAGGATTGTTCCGGTGAATCACTGAACACTGCTCAGAAAAATAGACTCCCAGGGCCTGAGCCTGCGACCCTTGAAACTCCGTGGTGAAACTGCCATTCATTTCACTGGGGATAGTACTGGGGCCCCCCAAACCTTCTGTGACACAGTTCCTCTGATTCACAAGTTTCATCACTTGTGATTCAACGAGGGCAATGGACAAATGTGAGACAGTGGGCCAGATTCCACTTTCAGCTGCATGAGTGTAATTCCCATGGAAGCCAATGGGAGCTCCCTGCGGCCATGTGATGAAGAGCGGAATATGACCCATTACCTGTAGCTAATACAGGAAATAGCAGTGAAAGAGCACCCCAAATATGATTTACTGGGTGACCTGGAGCATTCACTTGATCTTCTTAGGCCTAATTCATCTGTGGTGCAGCTTCACTAGCCACAACAAATTGAAACCCTTGTGCTTAGTGTTTCTCTCTGTCTCTCTTACAGACAGGCAGCTCTTAAACTCACAAGCGTCATTGAAAGCCTAATTCTGAGCATTCCTGGGCCATACACGAGTTACGGGAAAAGAAACAAAAAGAAACTAATCTTGTTGCAACTCATGATTACTGATTGCCTGTAGGCTTCCACGGAGCAGATGCCATAACTCACAAATCACTACTCTACAGAAAGCGAAGATGCTGTAATCTCATTATAGCTCTGTTTATTAAATATGCATCACATAAAGTAAAAGTTTTGAAACAAATGTCTTCAAACTGATTGCCTAGGAAGAGTAAAGACACTCCACCTGGCTTGGTTAGTTTCCTTACAGATTTCACAACACCCAACGGGTCACTTTCGAAAGATACTGACATGAAGATAATAAAGCAATCTTCATTCACCCTTGAGAAAATTAAAGGAACTTGCAACCCTTCAGATGTTTTATCTACCCAGAGACAGGTGCAATGAAAGAGACTAGTGCTGGTAAAACCCATTATTAGAACTGATCAGGAATTCTATTGTCTGCAAATGCCAATTTGTCAAATCAAAACTTTTCATGGGAAAGGGTCAGTTTTGACAATTTTTTTTACTTGAAAAATTTTAGGAAAAAAAGTTTTGAAATTGTCAAAACTTTTAATTTTGATATTTTCTAACAAAGAATTCTGGTTTTCTGGTTTGAAGCTGGATTGAAGATGGATCAGTTGATGATTACCTGTTCTGTTCATTCCCTCTGAAGCACCTGGCATTGGTCGCTATCAGAAGACAGGATACTGGACTGGATGGACCATTGGCCTGACCTAGTATGGCCAATCTTATGTTCTTAAGCAACTTTTGTCTTTAATTTAAGCTAATTATAATAAAAAGTCAAAATTGAAAATAAATGTTTCAACTGAATCCCGTTTTTTTTCCAAACTTTTAGTTTGTGAAAATATTTGAGATTTCGACTTTTTATTCCCATTTTTTATGGGAAAATTTGTTGAAGTCTCAAAAGTTTGTGGCATGAGAAAGCCATTTCCCACTCAGTTCTACTCATTACCCTCCCATGCCTACATCAGCCCCTATCTGCATAAGTATAAAGACACTCAGCCAACTTATTGCTCAAACTTTTCAGGCACTGTATTTTTGGGCCACATCTGTACCAAATCCTGAGAACTGATCCTTGCCAGTTTGGAATCCAATTTGGAACCTAAATTATCGGAAAAGATTCAAATCCGGGGTTTCAAACCAGCTCCTCTACTCCCAGAACTCAAGGAGGGAGTTTGGGAGTTATGGGTCCACTTCAGGCTCATTTCTAATTAGTACCTAATTAATGTTACTAAACTATTATCTCCTAGCACTTACGTGTCCAGACAACGTTATTCAGGATCCTCTGGAGTTGCACAGCGTTTATTTCAGGATGCTAGGGGAGACAAATACTATTGTAATAAATTTCCCCTCCTCTGGATTTCTCAGCATGTCCTGTCTTCACTATCTGCCTTTTCAACCCCACTCCAACTCCCACAGAAAGACACTCATTGACTCTGGGAGTGTTCAATTAGACCTGTAGATTGTTAAAAGCACATTCTCATCTGGTATAAAATGGTCGAAGCTCCACAGACATTCATGCATTTACAGTTATTTACACCAGCTAAAAATCTGGTCCATTATTTTCAAAAGACCCTCTTTCTCTTTTGTGTCATCTGTCACATCAAGCACATAGT
Organism: Gopherus flavomarginatus; assembly: GCF_025201925.1. Lineage (NCBI taxonomy): Eukaryota > Metazoa > Chordata > Testudines > Testudinidae > Gopherus > Gopherus flavomarginatus. Next base: position 58,348,105 of record NC_066620.1, on the reverse strand, counting down.
CAGCAAAGATGGAAAATTTAAAAAATATTTCCCCTTCAGTTTTCAAAACAGAATTTTGTTTGTTTTATCAATTTTTTCATGGTTTCCAAAAACTGAAATTGAATTTTCTGGAAACTTTTGATTGCTGAAAAACTTCAGTTGCTGAAACCAAAACCTGTCCAAATCACAGAGAAACCCCCTGTGAAAGACAGATGCAATGAGTGTAGCAAGTATTTATGTGCACACTCATCCAACCAAGGAATCAAGAAAACACCCCATGACAACAATCAAAAGTTACATACGAAATGAAAATAATTTTGAAAAACCTGGAAAAAAATCTCAATTTGTTTTCATGAAAAATTAAGCCTCAACATTTTTCAAAAATGTTTACAACCAAAAAATGTTGTCAGAACCAAAAAGTTTTTGTGGAAATTTTCATTTGTGAACATATGCTGTTTTTTATGTGCAAAAAAATTATGTGCAAAATTATGCACAAAATTTTGACCAGCTCTAATTCTCAGAGTTAAACAGGGCCTGATCTTTAGAAGAACTGAACAGCTGCAGCTGGTATCAGTGGGAACTGCCAGCACTCAGCACCTCTGAAAATCAGATCTATAATAATAATAATTAACAATCTGTAATAATAAATATTGTTTCTCTATGAGCAAGACTATTAATCAATTAATAGATTCTGGGGTCCATTGTGGTCATCTAGTGTGACCTCCTATAGAACACAGGCCACAGAACTTCCCCAAAATGATTCTAAGAGCAGAGTTTTTAGAAAAATATCCCATCTTGACTTAAAAATTGTCAGTGATGGAGAATCCACCACATTGCTAAATTGTTCCAGTGGTTAATTACTCTCATCATTAAACAGTTATGCCTTATTTCCAGTCTGAATTTGTCTACCTTCAACGATTGTGTTATACCTTTCTCTGTTAGACTAAAGAGCCCACTATTAAATTATTGTTCCCCATACATACCAGATGATGGGAGTGGCTTTGCTAATGCCTATGTTAACTTTCTGAGCACACCCAGAGTAAATTAGTGGTTTTCAGAAGCCTAAGCAGACCCAAAGTGAGCTGAGTGCTCGTGAATTTAATGAAGAGTGCTTTTCACTAACTGGCATATTTCTCAGCTGCTTACATATTGCACAACTCCTTGAGTGACATTCATGCTGTACCCTTATGCCAATCTCCTACATTCCCCACCAGTTTCCAGCACACTCCAGCTCCCAATTTCCCCAGTATATTCTGACTTTTCTTTGCACAATTGTTCTGGCAGCACAAGCAGCTGGCCTTGAAGAATTTCCTTTGGCAGTTAATGTGTACACTTACATATTCAAAATGCTTATTGAAGAAATCCTCCCAAATCTTGCCTTCATGTTTATCAATTATTTCCTTTAGGGAACAAAAATGTCAATGTTAACTGAAGAAACAGAAGCAGGAGTATCCAACATACAATCACATTCTTCCCAAATTTCACTGCATTCCCTGTTCTGCTATCACCACTGCAATTACTTGCCCAGCCCCCAATGTGGTTTCAACTTTGCTAGTACACAAAAGGAGAAGAGTGGGGAGGAACACAAGTAAATAAAAGGGAGACCCTGTGCAGGCAGATGGAAAAGAAAGAGTGAAGATGAATTGTGATGACCTTGCCAAAAAGAATGGTTTACAGAGTAGTGAAAAAGCATCTGTCTTTTGGTTTGTCTGTCTTGTTCTGGGCGTTTATACCATGTTCACCTTCATGGTACAAGAGATTCTATCTATAGAACAAGACATGGCCTCTCATTTTTAAAGTGCTGTAACATGAGGTCTCACATTCCAACTCAACCCCGACCCATCGCTGCCCCAGAAGAGCACTGCCACAGGAGAAAAGCCAAAGTCCTGATCTGAAACACAGCTTCCGACAGTCCACCTCCCTCATTCCAACTAACCTTGGAAAGGATGAAGCTTGAATTTCTGCCCATTTCGCTGAAAATGGAAAACAACGGAAATGTTAGAGGGTGTCTCCCTTATCACATGTGATTCTCCACCTGCCAAGCAAAATGCCTTCCTCTGCTTCCCAGGCAGGGACCCCAACCTGCCCACACACAGCTGCTGTGTCTACAATAGGGATCCTCCCCAGCAGTGCAATGCCATTAGTGGAAGCAGTAGTGTCAATATGGCTCCAGGCAGCTGCTGGCATTTAAAGCACTGTATCAGCTAACCCTGCACAGAACAGGTCTCCTGGATGTGGTGGAAAGAAGGCCAGTGGCTGGTTGGGCCTAGTCTGCATTAGAGCTTTCGCGGTTGCTACCAATCATGGTGATGAACCAGTCGTAGCAATGGTGGAAAATGTAAGGGGAAATATCCTAATATAGACAAGACCAGTGTCCTGCGTCTCCCCATACAGTATGCACAGTGTCCCAAGTGCCCCTAGTTCAGTGACCTTGTCCTGTTGCACTTCTCTGGAAAGAATAGGACTAATAGCATTGTTTAGGCTATGGAGCAGGTACTTATTCTAAGCTTCATCCAGCCCAGTAGCAGACAGCACTGACCTGTGACTCCACCATCCCGATGGAAAGGCACAACTATTCCAGGAGCACCAAGAAAACACTACAAGCAAGGGAATGGCATCATCTCACCGGAGGACGTGCTTCCTGGAGAAAACTCGCAGGATGAACTCGGACTCCTGCTGGGGTTCTGCGGTGGAGGGAACGATGACATAGACCCCAGGCTGCAGCCGGAAATCCTGAGTCACTTCCCGCTCATTCAGGAAGAGATGCCTTTGGTTGATGGAGGGGTTCCTAGCAAAGAACGCTGGCGCCAGCCTTTTGTTGCTTTTGTGGTACTGTCCAGGGAAGAAACACTGGTTTCAGGTGAAAGTCATGTGGAGAACCTGAGGGGCATGCTTAAAGAAAACCTGCCATAGCACATCCAGTTTCCATAATCCACAAGCAAAGGAGGCAAACATTAAAGATCTAATCAGAGAGCCGAAAGACCAATTCTCCTTGTCTGTCCTCCTGCCAGATTGTCCTTATGGTACATTCTCATTGTCCAGTTTTAAAAGTCACCAAGCAATGGGGCTTCCACCCAAGTCCCTCCGCAGCCTACTCAGATCTCACTAGGAACAGTGGCCTAGAACTTGTTGGGGAGACGGGGCAAGAGTGGCCTTAGGCCACTTTTGCACCCTTCTTATTCTGGGCTGCTGCAGGGGTCATTTCAGCCCCCAGTGAAATTTATAACATCCAGGGGATGCCCTAAACTCCAGCAGCCTTTTGAGCACTGCATTACCCAGAGCAGCACAGAACACCCTATGTTGAGGGCTACATCCTCAGCTTTTTCGTCATGCGCCACAGCTCTGTCCCAGCATGCCCCATGCACAAGAGTTTTTTTTTGGGGGGAAACGGGAGTCGTGGACTTATAGGGTCACATATAGTGGTGGTCCTACACCGTATCTGCACTAGGACAAAGTGCTCCAGAACCTTAGTGGGGTGAGGGGAGAATTCCACCTTAAGTCTTTGCTACAGCTCCCAGGCCTCCGTGTGTGTATGTATCCTTTTGTGTGTATGTATCCCCAATATCCCAGGTCCTACTCAAGGATGCAGCACTCTTTGCTCTTACAAATGGTTTTTATTCTGCAGGACAAAATACTGCAGCCTCCTTATATGAGGTGTGCCACAAAACTGCTCAGACGTTTCACTCTCTTGCAGAATGATGGGGTTCCTATTCTTCTCCCTTTGTCTATATTTCTCTCATGATAATGCAGCAATCTCTCATCTAGAGGGACATGGGGTTGCCCCTTACCACGCATCATATATTACATTCATAGCTTTTATGCCTCTGTCAATACCATGATTCACTATAGTTCCAATTCCAAAAACGGTCTCGGTCTCAGCATTAATCCCGGTGTTCAATACAAACCTGAAACTGAACTCCCCACCACCACCATCCCTGGTCTCCCCATTAGCATGGATGCAGCACAGACAGTGCTGCGGTGTTTTCTTAATCCATGTCAGGCCCATGTGTGCTAGCAAATTTAAACTCACTTGTATTCCTAATGGTGCCCTAACATACCTAGTTCAGAAAGAGCCCATATCTAGGGCTACTGTTTCTAACACAAGGTAATTAACATTGCAAACATGCTGGGGTGACTGTTCGCTAAAGTTAATTCTTTCCAATCCAAGTTCCTGGGGACACTGATTTTGGAAGTGAGTTAAGTGGTTAGCAGGGCAGTCGGTGCAGGATTCCTAGATACAAGATCAGAGCTAGATCCTGCCCTGGCTTATACCTGCTATAGCCCCTTTCAGATCAAGGGATGTAAGTCAGGGCAAACTCACTCCTCAGTTTTTAAGTCCCAGCAGCCCAGCTCAGGTCCCAAATTTCCATGAGGAGGTGAAAGGGCTAAGAACATCCTGAAAATGTTGGCAAAGCCCAGGTGGCAGAAGACACCTGCAGCCTTTTCTCCAGGAGATCCCCAACCATGAGCTGGTGGGAGGGTGAACCACCTTGAGACTCCTCTAACTAACACTGGGCACCACCCCAGACCTTGGCTGATCCCAAGAGTGGGAGGGTGGTGTGCCACCTTTCCCTCCCCTTTGCCCCATCGCTGCTCAGAGCACAGCTCAGATGCAGCTCAGGAGCAGGGCCTGAATGCTGAATTGAGGTACACTCCTCTCGACACTGCCCAAGTCAGAGCTCTGTATTAATGGTGATTTCTTGTAATGCCTTCTAAAGCTTGTATTAAGGCATTTTGAACTGTGTGTCAAGAAACAAAGGCACTCATAGCTCCACAGGTGGTGACATAGAGTCTGAATGGCCCCCATGTGATGCCTACGGAAAGCAGAGAGGGACTTACCTCTGGGCCCACCTAAAGGGGAAGAAAGAGAGAGCATCCATCAGTCAGGGAGTTCACAGCCCTTTGGCTCACAGCTAACAGCAGATGTAGTTTAACAACTGGAGGCAATTCAGTCGGGCTCCTTAGCTTAAAAAGCCCAGATTTCCTCTCTTCAAAAACCTTTCCCAGGCCATCCACAGCCCATTCACCAGGCTAGGGTTGCTGAAACATGTGGTAGCAACAGGACCCTCAGCACTTTCAACAGTCAGGAAGGAGGCTCCCTATGGAAGGAGGTCCCTTGCTAATGTGGCCCATAGGACTGTGGTGCTATGGCTGGAGGAGCACAACGCCCCAGCGGGAAATATGGGAGGCTTTGTACCTGACTAAGGCACAGTGGCCCTAGTTTTCAGAACAGCTGAGCACCCACAACTCCAGCTGAAATCTGCGGAAGCTGGGGCTGCACACAATCTCTGAGGTTGCACATCCCCTCAGAGGAATTGATGCTATGGGCCACATCCCTTCCAAATGTGATGACTGCCGCATCAGGGATTGAACCAGGGACCTCCAGAGCTAAAAGCAGGATCTGCGACATCTTGAGCTAAACCTCACCAGCAGGAGCTGTTATTGATCAAAATCCTTTATGGCTGGGGCATAGAGGGGGAACCTATAGCACTCATTCACCAGGGTGTTACACATGGCTGCAACATCATACCCATGGCCAGCTCCCTGCCCCTCCCCACCCTCTGTGGGGTGATTTTGCCAATATGGATGGTAGCCTGAAAAGGACTCTGTATCCAGCGTTTTCTCAGGAGGCTCCTAGCCCTTCCCTCAGCCCTGGTGCACACACGTGTGTGTGCACACAGACAAACACACACACAGCTGGGCCCGGTGAAGCCCAGTGCACACTGGGGTAGTTGGAGCTCCTTGGCAGCCCTGCAGTCTGACAAAGACTATGCAAACACAGATCACATCCTGAGCTTGATGAAAAGCTCAAGGAAAGCTGTGTCTGAAGGAGCCCAACCGCACCAATTCAAGAGGAGATTCTTGAATGAATGGGAGCCACATGCAGACAGGGAGGTGAGAACACAGAGCCCATTGAGTTTTGCAGGAGGTATAACTCTGAGGGTCTGCAGAGCTCTCACTTGGTTTGGAGAGTTAGGAAGGTTCTCGCGCTGGGCAGGGCAACCTATTTATTCTACCACAGACCAGATTTCTACCCACCTTGAAGATGGAAAACCCTATGGGGAGGTGAGGTGCCCGGTTTCGGTGTTTGCTGCTGGGTTTCTGGATCAGGGACACCAGCACACTGCAGGAATGCAGGGACCTTTTGCTGCCGTCACCCTGCAAAACTTCCAGCCAGTACTGGGGATTCATCCAAAATGTGTCTGAGAAGCAAAACATAAAGACCTTCTGGCCATGTTTTCCATCACATGTTTTGTTGTCGTGTTTCCACGTGAGACCTGGCTTCAGGCTGAGTGGGGGAAGCAGCTCATTTATAATCCCCAGAGGCCCCAACCAAGGTCAGAGCCCTACTGTGCTAGGTAATACACAAACATGTAGTGAGAGAGAGGCCCTGCCATGGAAGATCTCACAGTCTAAGCAGACAAGACAAAGGGTGGGAAGAAGGAAGAATTATTTCCCCTCACTTTAGTGGGAACTGAATCACTGGGGCACCAATTGCCAGGGGTGCTGAGCAGCTGTGATTCTCACTGATTTCAACTGGACTAGTGAATGTTCTACATCCCTGAAAAAAATCAAATCTTAAGCGGTTTGCCCAAGTCACAGAGTCAGGAATTGAAACCAGTTCTTCCAAGTGCCGCAACAGGCCCATAACCACAAGACAATCCTATCTTTCCTTAGGAAACAACCTGATTTCAGTGGTAATGGAGAATAAGCTGGCTCCCTTGCCTGTTCATTGCCAGGCTTTCTAACCTTTTTTAAAAGGTGTCGAATGTTGGTTATGATAGTAACATTGGACTTTGGGTCTTGAGCTAAACTTTTCTTTGCGTGAACAAATTCCTTTCTTTACTATTTACACAGAAAAGTCTAAATCCGGATCCCCTAAAGTGCCATCCAAGTGCCATTCACCTTTGTAGGGCCTCATCCTGCCACCTGCTGTGCTTCCTTTGACCCATCTCCCAATCTGCAGAGAATACATCCACTTCTTCCCATCTTCCTGGCTCATCAGGTCGGGAGTTAATTTACAGATCATCAGATCTACGAAGTGGGTCTTAAAATCATGCAAAGACATCCTGTGAACAGACAGCCACAAGATGCTTAGTCAGCAGCCAATCCGTGTGGTTAAAAAGTAGAGGCTGGATATCCTCAGCACTGCCCCATTCTGAGTTACATATGGTAACCCTTACACATTATTAGCAAGTAAAGAAGTTAATGTTTGCTCCCACAGCAACATGCAGCAGTGGTGAATGCATAACTAAAGGCCCAACAAGGACAGCAGCAGAGAGATACTATTATGAGAATACAAGCAAAAGAACAAGTATAATGAAACTGGATGCAACATTGCCACCTAGTGGCAAAAATATATGGGACTGGGAAGCAGTTGAACAAACACTGTCTGCCTGACAAAGCTTTGCCTGGGTTTGTGTTGAAAATATAATGACAAAAATAGACTTTAAGGGAAGAAGGGACTGACAAAGATTCTTCCTCTGCTCTTAAAAGCGCTCTTAACTTCACATAGAACCACGCTTGTATCATACAGGCTGTTTCTCATGTCCCTTTACCACCAGATGGCAATGTAGCAGCCCCATGTCATTTATCCCTTTGTTTCGTTAAAAAACAAAAAGCGTTCCAATTGCTATAAAGCATCATGTACAGATCTCATCTTAGAGCACAGTAGAGAGAGACAGCAGGTTTAGCTTCAGCATTAGCTGTGGCCTTGGCACTGGGTGGAGGAGGAGTGGAGCTCAGATATTCACAGTTCCATTACCAGAATTCTCCATCATCTTGGTTTCTCCGCAGCAAAATCTTCTCCTTTGGGCTGAGCAGCTCCCAGTTCCCAGAGCTAGGGACAGAAACAAGGCAGCTGATTTTGAAGTGATAACTAAATAAATGCTCCAAATCTATCTTCAAGTTCAAGAAGCTCAATACAGACGTCTGCCATAAGATCAGTTCCCGCTGTAACAAATCTCTGGCCTCAAGCAGTTCACCGTTCGCACTAGACACTGCACCGTGGACACTTAGAATGGCATGGCAGAAGCAGGGCTAGAACCTAAATCCCCCTAGACCTAAAGCAGAGGCTTGAGCTAGAGGCAAATCTCCATTAACTGCTAGCCATAGAGGTCCTATGTAAAACAGCAGTTCTGAGCAGTTCTGATTTTCTTCTTTAGAGAGCACTAATGTTGGATAGCACACTGGCCAGAAGAGCTAGGGGTTGTCCCATTCCATGAGAATTTTTGAGATTTTGAATTTTTTTCCTGTCTTGAAAGAATGAAATGTTAAAATCTGAAAAAAAAGTATATACATTTTTACTATAAATTCACTTATGTTTCTAAAGAAAGTCATTTTGACTTGAAAAGTTGAAGTTTTTCATTTTGAAAATATCAAAATGGAACCTTTCAACAATTTAGAAACTTTTTTTTTTCATTTTTTTTAAATGAAGATGGGAAGTTCATCGAAACTGGCCCTCTCCTGAAAACAGTTTTGGTTTCAACTAATCAACATTTTCCAAAGAAAAAACATGTCAGAAAATTCCCAACCGGCTTTACTGGCCAGTTCATTAGATTATTCATGCTACTTCCAAATGTTTAAAATACAGAAGTTGGATTCTATTTTGTTTGTCAATTCTGTGTCAAAGGACACGTAATCAGAAGAATATTCTGCATCAAGTACCAGAGGCAGCTGGAAGTTATTTACAAGTCAGGCCTACGGTATGCTCTTCATTCCTTCTTCAGAGTGGCCAGCTTTCATGTTATCATGTGACAGACGCAGATCAGAGGAAAGTTACTCTCTCTTCATGCAAGGCAAAATCCAGACATGTTCACAACATCCCTTCATAAAACCTGAGCAAAGAGGATTTGTGCAGGGAACTAACTGGAGCTGCCAAAGAAGGAATCCGCCCCAACCTAAAATGAGGGTAGGTTGCAGCTCTACAGCACAGTACTTTTGCAGCTGTCACTGCAGCCTCTGAGCTGGAATAGCAGCCACAGTCCCTCTGTGACTGAGGGGCAGTGGCTACTATACTTACTATGCCCTCTGTAGAGGTAAAGGAAGTTCCCAGCTGCTGCATCCATGTAAACAGAGATTCAGGGGCTCTTCCACCACTTCCCTTGCCATCTCTACTTGTGCCTTCCACTTTGTCATATTCAGAGCCAGCCTGATGCCTACTTCGCTGAAAAGCAAGTAGCTCAGGCCCTGCAACCACTCTAATCTCAGAATCCTAGAAGCTGCAGTATATAGAAGGTCTTGCTTGATCCGCAGACAAAGGGGTGAATGTTCTGATATAGGATGGCAGATCACCTTACTATTCTAGTTGTCCTGGGATCAGCCTCGCTGGTAATAAGAAAACACCTGTGTCTGATGCTAGATCCCACCGTGTTCATCATTTTGCATTCTGAAGAACCCCCTTGACATTATGTGTCCTTTGACAAAAAAAAGCAGAACCAAAGTTCTGTGTTTTAAATGCTCGGAAGCAGCATGTGTGAAATAACTAAGTTAGTTGAACTGCATTAGCACTGGCTGATCTAGCAAAATACCTCCATGAAGTCATTGCCTTGAAACCAAAGGATATCTGAAAGCAGCCCCACCTGTTCTATTAATGCAGATGTCATCAGCACTAATTTATGCCTGCAGGTGGCAGCACTATTTCATCCACCCAAATCTCTCCTCAACATTAGCCCTGCCCTGTTTCACTCACCTATCGCTCCAGTCTCCTTTCCATTCAGTTTTTCCCCATGGATTTCTCAGTCTCACTAAATTTTCTGGTCCATATTTGCAAGTCACCTGCACAAAACAAATAACATTGAGTTTACCCAGGTCTCTGCAGCCTTTGTCTGGTTTATATTTGCATAATATGCCATGGTGACTCCTCTCCTTTTACTGAGTGTCAACTCGCGCTATTCTTTTCAATTACTCTGCTCAACACGGAACTCTGAACTGAGGCCCGGAGTGATTAAGTGTCTTGCCCTCGGTCATGCAGAAAGCCTGTGGCTGAGCCAGGAACAGAGCCCAGAGCTCCAGAGTCCTAGTTCAGGGTCTTAACAATAAAACCATCCTCACACTACAACATCTGTGTAACTCCCTAGCAATCAACCTGGAGTAGTGCCTGCATAGCCGAGGGCAGGGCTGGGCCATGAAGACTAATTCTATCAGTAGGATGAATAATCCAAGGCAACCTAGAACGTTGCTACAAGAATCTTAATTTTAGCACTTCCTGAAGTTGAATATAACTGGGGGAATGGAGGGGAGGGACATTGTGCCTGGCCTAGGGGGCAGAGAGAGAGTGAAAGGAGTTTCCTCTCTCCACACTCGCCTTCTTGTGTCTTTGCGCAGGTTCTAGGCACAGCAGCCACACTTGTGCTCTCCTGCATGGAAAGACTGTTACAAGGCAAGTGTTGCTGCTGCTAGCCCTCCCAGACATGACAGGGCTGTGGTCCCCAGCCACTAGGCATGCTGGAGTCAGGCACTCTGCACCTTGTGAATGGGATTCTCACTGAGCCGTTTCACCTCTCGTTCCGAAGGCACCTCATGTCTGCAATGACCTAACACTGTTGTAACAGACACCCATTTGGTGGCCTGATGAACTGAGTCTCAGTCCATTTCCAAACAGTGATCATACAAACCGCTACCAGAACTGGCTCCCATCTCAGCAAAGACACCAAGGAATAAATGGGGGCCAGGGAGGTTAACTCCTCTTTACCAGCAGAGGTTGAACCTTTGGGTCAGGGATGAGCCCAATGAGCAGGGTGAGGAGTGAGGACACTGCCTCCCCCACTTTGTGCACCTGCTAATGAATAAATAGAATGCTGATCACCGAGATGATCTTTCACTCTGTGTTTGCCTCATGGCCCAGGATCCGGGAGACCTGAGGTGGGTAGTGGCTTGCCAAGCCATCTGTTTGGTGGCCTTTTCTCCCCCAATAACAGCAACAAGAGCTCTTCCCACCCATGCTCCATCCTATCCAGTTGGCTTTGGGTCCAATGCTCGCTCTACTGCCTATCTCTTCCACTAATCCCTCCCTGCGATGAACTGAACCGATCCAATCTGGAGGCCAGGCTGTCTGATCAGTTGCAGGCTTGGATAGGGCTTCTTCGGTGCTTTTCCCTTAATCTTTATATCCTGCTGTGACACTAAGTGGTGAGACATTCTACCACTTAGTGAAGGTGAGCAACCCCAGTGGGCCAGCCTTTGCTTCACAGTGGTCCCACAGACAACCAGAGATGTTAACTGGAGGCTCCTCATGGAGCTGTGAGCATGAGCCCGTGGTTGTTGCCATCCACAGACACCCCTAATGCCTGCAACTTCTGCGGCACACCCTGGCACGGATCTATCCAGAGTGCATTAGGCTGCAGCACCTCTTGCTGGGATTATGGCTGCACTTTTCCCCACATTTGTCCCTTTATGCATTCCATGCCTGTGGCCCACAAAGTCACAGAGCCTCCTTGGCAGTCTTCTCCTGGTGCTGGACAAGATGGCCAGCCATCAGTCCAGAAAGATGCCAAGTGCTGAGGGTCTCAAACCCCAGTTCACAGGGCTCTTAGGAGCCTGTATGTTCCAACCCACCACTCAGTGACCTGTTAACAACGACCGGCAATCAAAGCTCAAGTCTGACAGAGCCCTGGGATCTGAATGGTGGAACACCAGGGATCCTGACTGGTTCCTTGCTTCTATTTAAACAAAACAGAGAAGCAAGAAGTCAACAGTGCAAGTAGATTTTCCTCGCTGAGGACTGCCTCCCCTGTGCTACCTGCTCCTATTGCCTGACTCAGATCTCCTGGTAATCTCACCCTGCCTGATTTCTGATGCCTGACTCTTGGTCTGCCCTCTAGGCTGTCTTGGCCTCTGATATCCTGGTATCCTGACCTGGTCTGGCTTCTGATTCCTCTTCTGACCACTAGGCCTGACTCCTATTCCAAACACTAGGTCCAACCACCCATGTTCCAGTCATGATCAAGGAGGAAGCTTGAGGGGAAGGTGCTCTGATTGTGGGGCCTATTCCCGTAACTTGCTCACAACATGTATCTGGGCAGAGTTCCTCTGGGCAGTATCCACCATCTCTTCGAATTGCTTAGTGGAACAGTGGGTGCTGTCTGGGGTTCTGTGCTTTGTGTCCCCATCCAGTTTCTTCATTTTAAACCTATGCCCCCATGTTCCTATTCCTGGTTTTCATTTTCCGTCCCATGCATTCAGATGGCTTCTGGGCTCTGTGGCCCCTCACTCAGTTGCATGGGTGTCCTAGGTAGGCTTAGGCCCACTTGCCCAGAATTCAAATAGGCCAGCCCCTTTCACTTTAAGATAAAGGGAATTTAGACAGCTCGGCTTAGCATGCTCTTGTAGGTTATACTGTCAGCAGAGCCCATGAGTCAATTACAGCCTGAGATTTACCCTAGGTCGAGCCAGTGTCCCCTATGTTTTAGTCCTGCTGGTAAAAAGAAGGCAGTTTTGAAAGCAAACCTGTCTGAAGCACTCCTCATTTTCAAGCCACCTGGACATCACTTAAAAGAGAGTGGATGGCGCATGAGGCTCCCCCAGCAAAGCACACAGCCTGCTCATGGTCTGACCAAAGGCTGCAACAGGGAATGCTGCTGGCATTAGAGACAAGTTTGGAGCTAGAGAACCAGCGTTGTCCTTACCTTTCTAATTCCAGTGACTGTGTAGGCATGGCCAGCCACCAGCCCATTCTCTAGGACCCTTGCTGTCTGCATACAGAGAAGAAAAAGAGAAAAAACTGCAATAAATGTATTAATAAAGCAACAGCTGAGCCCAATGCTGCCCTCAGTTCTGTGGATGCGGCTCCCAGTGGAGTCAAAGAGAGCTATACTTGTGTACATGAAGATGGAATTTGGCCCAGTGTAACTACAGACTGGTTCCAGCCAGAGGTGAAAGTAAGCTAGTATGATCCGGTATGGTGTACCGGCAAGAGTTGGTATGCCGTGCCAGACTGGACCAGCTTCTCCAACGGTGATTTAAAGGGCCCAGGGCTCCAGCCACTGCAGGAAGCACCAGGCCCTTTAAATTACCGCCAGAGTTCTGGCAGCCGGGCTCGGGTGGGGATTTAAAGAGCCAGAGGCTCCGGCTGCTGTGGGGAGCCCCGAGCTCTTTAAAGCGCCGCCCGAACCCTGCTGCCAGAGCTCCGGCGGCACTTCAAAGGGCCCAGGGTTCCCCACAGCAGCCGGAGCCTCTGGTCCTTTAAATCGCTGCCGGAGCCCTTCTGCCGCTACCCCAGGGATGGCAGAGCTCCAGCGTGATTTAAAGGGCCCACCGTGGCAGGAGCACCGAGCCCTTTAAATCCCCACCTGAGCCCAGCTGCTGGAGCCCCAGGAGCCGGGCTTCAGTGGGGATTTAAAGAGCCCAGGGCTTCCTGCAGCGGCTGGAGCCCCAGGCCCTTTAAATCACCACCTGAGCCCTGCTGCCGCTACCCCAGCCGCAGCCCTAGCCCGAGCCCTGCTGCCCCAGGGTAGTGGCAGAAGGGCTCCCACAGTGATTTAAAGGGCCTGGAGCTCCGCGGCAGCAGGAGCCCCGAGCCCTTTAATTTGCCCTTTAGCCCTGGGGCTCTGCCTCTGCAGCTGGTAGCTCCGGGGTGATTTAAAGGCCCTGGGGCTCCCAGCCACAGATAGAGCCCCAGGGCCTTTAAATCTTGAAAGGTCCTGCTTCTTCTGGTTGAAGTTATGCCTCTTCCGGTTAAGTTACTTTCACCCCTGGCTCCTGCTGCAAAATTCGGATCTGGGCTCCCAACACCGCCTCGTCTGCAGGGCATTTAGAATGGGGGTTTTAGTTGAGCCCATTACAAGATGGGGGCCATTTGCAAATCTCAGACGTAGGTTTGCAGTTCAACTCCACTGCCTACCCCAAACCCAGACCCATCTCTGACTGTAAGAAATGTGGAACGCCAAGGGCAGTTTAGAAAAGACATACAAACTTAAAAAGAAATCTGTGATTTTTAAATAAAGAATGTGAAACATACTCATGTGCATCATCTTAGATACCACAGAGATGGCAGCTATAGAAAAATGAGAGAGAGATCAGTATAATAATAAACTGCTGCTCAGGTTGGTGGAGGGAAATATTCCCAGGAAAGATGGGGCTGGTTTTAGCCCATCCATCCATTTGACATCAGATTGGGTCTCACCCCTACATGTGTCTGGCAACCCATGAGAGATCTGCTGTAGGTTGCTCTTGTCAGTATATCCCACAGATCAGGAGGAGCCTCTGCCAGTTTTATTGTCATATTAACTCCGCCTGTAAAATCCACCAGCGCTTCTGACACTTGTCCAATCTGCAGATCTTCATAGGAGCCATAGAGCCTAGCAAGAGAGATATCAGTTTATCTGCTATTAATCTGTGGTACAAACGTAGCTAATAGGGATGCAGTGATATTAGAGAGGGGCAAACTCCAGGATGGGCTTGCAAAACCAAAGTGAAGATTGAAATCCATGATTCATTTTATATGAATCCTCAACATTCAGGAGGAGGGGAAAACACTTAATGGATTTCAGGTTTGGAAGGAACTTCTGGTTTCCTCTATTTCTAGTCTAAGTCCCTTCACTAGGAAGTCCTGAAAGGATCTCCTACACTATTCCTTTCGTAATCGTATCTTAGCTAGTTTCTTCGGAATATCTACTGCATTTTAAGACTTTAATCCACTGTCCAATTTTCCTCACCATTAACATATTATTTCAAAATAGCAAAGCCAAATGGAATTGGCTCAAATTTTAGCTAGTCTCTCATTGACAGAAGGCTAGTGTCCAGTGAAGTTTAATTAATTTTCCCTCTTTCATATGGTCTCCCTTCTAATATCTATTTAGAATTCTCTCCCATTCTTGGGATCGTTTTTCAGACCAAATACATTAAGCTCCTTCACTGTCTCCATGTAAGATTATGAAGGTCATGGATCATCTAATTTGCTCTTCTCAGTGTTGTCTCATTTTTAATGTTGATGAATGAAGCTGGATTAACAGCCCGGGAGGAGTGGACTGGAGTGTTCAAACGTGACTTTGTGGAGTGGTTCCAAGCGAGTCCTTCCATTTTTGGGTGCCCAACTGGAGTCATCTTAAAAGGGCCTGATATTTAGAGGGTGGCTGCTCAGTCCTGTCTGAAAATGAGGCCCCTCTAAGGTGTCTCAATTTGGATAGCCAAAAAATGGAGGCACCCCAAATCACCAGTCATTTTTTGCAAATCTTGGCCTAAAGAACTATACGAGTCACAGAATAAGTACAGTGTTTACAGTGGCAATGTAAAGTTCCCCACCCCACCAACCATTTCAAGCCTACCCTAGAAGAACCTTCTCCCAGAGTGAGAGTGTATTTCTGTCTCCATGACCACTGCTTCTTAGGCTCCTATACAAGGGTTCTAACTGGGGCTAATCATCACGTAATTATCATTACACCAAAAAAAAAAAAGCTAGATTTGGTAGGTTTTAATTTTTAAAGTATAGAGATCAGAACCACACACAATATTCCAGATATTGCAAATTTTATAATACCTATTTGTTAGAGAGAAATAAATGCATATGCAGGAGGCAACAAATTGTAGACAGAGATTATCTGCATAAAGCATGACGATTCACTTACTTGGCATATGCCTTCTCCAAAAGGGCTCCCCAGAAGAGATTCTTACAAACAGAGGAGAGAAAAACCAGCTGACCAGCCTCGTTCACTGGCAGTCGGTCATCGACCACCACATCAACCCATTCGCCAAAGTGCCAAAACTGCAAGGGGACAGGAACGAGCAAATATTTCACTGGGAAGTAACCTGCTCTTCATCAATAGAAAAGGACCCATCTATTAGCTATGGGCTGTAACAGGCTGTCAGAGTAACATGTAACCTGTTAAAGGGTGATGAGTCTATTGTGGTCAGTGGGTTCTACCTCCTCACAGATGCCGCTAGTTTTTATACATGGGTGGGGTAAAGAGAGATGGGAGTAGCTCTCAGGCTAAAAGAGAGACCAAGTGTGTTAAGATTTGGAACAGATGGGTCCTGATTGCAGCCATGCTGAGGGGTGTAGGAGTGGCGAAGACTTAGGCTGGAGTATGGTAACCACAGGGGTAGCCAAAGCTGGATAGAAGGATTGAGCATAAGCTTTTTATATTCACCAAGAGGGGGGACTTTGACTCTCTGAGTGTGTCACTTCATTTAAAGAGGGGTTGGGATGACACCCACTTCCTGACTTGAGTTACCTATTCAGAGCGCTCACTGAGGGCAACGGGAATTCACATGGACTATCTGAGAACATGATCTTAATCACGGCACTGTCAAGTATAAGGAATAATTTTTGAGGACCTCCAGTGCTAGGGGGAAGAACGCTCACCCGGAAATGGAAAATGCCAGCGTACTTCCTATCAAAGCTTTGGTTTTGCGGCACGACCATGGCCAAGATGTCTTGGTGGAACGTCAGTGCTTCCAGCGCGGCCAGGAACTAACAGTTTTCTGTACCAAAAGAATGAGCAATTACACTGGGGTGGAATCAAGACAGAATGATTGCTGTCATTGACAAATATTTTTGGAGGAGGCAGCGTGTTGGATGCTTTTAAGTTATAACTACACCAAAAAAAATTGGGATGAGCTAGATTTGTGTTTTATTAAATCAAAACAGGTTTAGTGCTTTACTGTCCTCTCATAGCCTTTTCATTTGGAATGGAGTACAAATGAATTTGGAATGTCACAAAAAAAGTTTTCAGTGAAAAAAACCACCTTTTTTAAAAAAACAAACCTTTTTTTTTTCTCCTGTTTCCAACAACCAGAATTGTCCAAACCCTCAAACTGTTGGGGGCTTTCTATGAAAACTTGAAATTTTTCACAGGGAAAAAATCAGTTCCTGATCAGCTCTAACTGTAACAATCTGCATTTATTATACCTCAAAGCACTTTACAAATGTAACGAAGCCTAAGAACATCTGTTACCCTTTTAACCTGGGTAAACTGAAGCACAAATATGACTTGTCCAACCAGTAAGTCAGTGGTGGAGTTGAGAATAGAACTTGGCAGTTCTGCTCTCACCACTAGACAACACTAACATTTAGAAGTGAACAAATCTTACACACCTTCACTAACTTACCCACCCTTCCTCTTCTCACTTCATAACAGATGCAAGTCAAGGTTGACACAAAGCCTGCTTTGTGCCCACATACACGTATCGCAGTAGTCACAGGCCTTTCTGCTGTTTATGTGATATGAAATATATTACATGCTCTAGTGACTAGGCACAGTGACGAAGCTCCTATTGTTATCATTTGCATAGGATGCATGGCACTTTATAGCCTAGTATGAAGATAAGGTCAGTTCATGTTCCAGCACCAACATTAATAAAAGTCATGTTTATGGCATACAGTGGAGCTTTCAACTAGTTGGGACACTTCCCACCTCTTTGGATCACATCTTAGCCTAGAACATTAGCTTCTTTGTTGAGCATATTGCATAATTACTTAATCCATCTTATGCAGAGCTGGAATGATATTGAAATCAACACCCTTTATATGCAGTCTTACAGAGTTCAAATTAAGCTCAAATTGCTCCGTGTATAGTTATATATACAAAAGAGAAAGTAGCCGTACCAACCAATCCTTGGCAGAGATCAAGCCGTCTTGTGTTTGCAGTATAAAATATTGGAGTTTTATGCAGCTCCTGGAAGGTACAAGACCAAAAAAGAGAGAGAGAGAGAATGTCAAATCATTGCAGTGGTCCTGCAAAACTTTGAGGACTGGATGGCTTCTTCTGAAGCCACTTCACCACTAATGGAGTGAGTTTCTGAGGAGTAAAAGGTCTCTGACATTCAACCGCATTCCTTCTGGAAGTCTGTATCATGTGTCTAGAAGAGGGAAGTCACCTCATTCCTTTCTGACTAGACCTGGTCAAATCAGGGATTTTTTGCTTTGCTGGCAATTTTAAAAAGTCAGAAAAAATATCATTTTGGGTTGAACAAAACGTTTTGTCTCACTTTGAACGATTTGTAAATGTTTCATGATTTTTTTTTAATAATATGAGTGGAAACTGCAAAACCAAAAAACCAAAATGTTTCATTTTGAAAATGTTACAGTGAAATAATGTTTGAAATGAACAATTTGGTGAAACTGACACAAATTTGCAAAACAACAGTATTGCCAAATCGGCATTTATCATCAAAAAAAGAGTTTTGACTGAAAAATTTTACCCAGCTCTATTTCTAACAGGGCTACTTCTGCGGCTGAGCAGGTCGGATATCAGATCCTATACTGATGCCATGAAATAACTATACGATTATCACCAAGACATTGTGGTTCCAGAGTAAACTGATTTTTAAAGATACCTTAGGGATTTTTTTCTCCCTTTGTTCCTCTCATAGTATAAATACATAGCAGAGTTGAGATTGTTTCAGTGCCATAACTATGCATTTATTGCCTTAACATGTTTGGATTTCTTTTAGGTGTAGCCTTAACTTTGAATTTCCTGAGTTTGAATTGCCTGATTTGTAGATAATTAAAACAATCCCTATAAGGTTTTTCATTCTTGGGTTACTAACACGTATATTCAGATGTAACTTGGAATTCTATGCTGATGCTCATTCTTTTACTCTTAGTACTGAGATTCCAATGATGTAATTCACAACAGAGGCTACCTCCTGTCATGTCTTCAACAGCTATGGCTAGTAACTAGGCTAGACAATGAAGAAAAAAAACTAACTGATAGCTGCTGAAGAACTTTCTGTGGCCATAAAAACTCTGTGAGTAATAGTTCAGAAAGAAGACATATTATTACCTCTCCAGGCAAATTCATAAAATAAATGCCAAACTTCTCTTTCACTATTATGATCCACAAATTCCTGACTGTCCCCCAGAACCTCACCCCCATTCAACCCCATTTCCCCACCACCACCATCCACACTCCTGCCCCCTGACCACCACCCTGAACTTCCCTGCCCTCTATCCAACCCCCCCTGCTCCCTGCCCCCTTACTGCACTGCCTGGAGCACCAGGGACTGGTGGCACTACAGCCACACCGCCCAGCTGGAGAAGGGCCATGCCACCGCCGCCACCACACAGCACAGAGACCAGCACAGGCCAGGCTCTGCAGCTGTGCTGCCCCAGGAGCTCACAACCCCAGGAGCTCACAGCCCTGCCCCCCAGAGCATTGCACAGGTGGCGGAGCAAGCAAGCTGAAGCTGTGGGGGAGGGGGACAGTGGCGGAAGGGTCAGGGCTAGCCTCCCAGACCAGGAGCTTGGGGGCCGGGCAGGACAGTCCCACAGGCCGGATGTGGCCCAGAGGCCGTAGTTTGCTCTCTCCTGCTTTAAGACATAATTAAATGAAGACTGCAGACGAGTGGCCACCTCACACCACACCTGGTAGCCCCAAGGCAGCCCTGCAGGCAGCCTCTCACCTCATTTTCCCTTCTTGGGTCCTCAAATAAATTCCACATAGGATTTTTCCAGTCAAATCACACCAGCTCTGCTGATTTATTAACTTGAAGTTCAAAACTAGACACAACAGTGTTCCCTCCAGCCTTCATCTGGGTACAGCCGAAACTCCCCTGGTCTGGTCAAAGTCCTTCCCACCTTAGCCCTCCCCAGCTGAAGCAATTCCCTGACCTCAGGGTCTTTCCTGCAGGAGACTTTTGCTCTCTCTGCAGTCTCAGTACAGCCTTCTGAGCGTCCCCCTTACTGTAGCCACTTTCTCCTCTTTATAGGAAATTGCCTGATTCGCCTCAGGTGGGACTCATTCTGTAACCAGGGTTAACTTGCCCTAGGATCTTCAGCCCAAGGGCAAGCCACCTTGTTTCAAAGACCTATTAGTAGGTTGTTCCGTGCTAACACGGAACATTAATGGCTATCCAGCATAAATAATCCCTCACATAAGAGACATTCACTGAACATCACTTACATGTGGCCTCTTCCATTGTAGCTTTGGGGGCAGTTTCTGCAGCAATGATCCCATTCCAATGGAACGAAGGTCAGCTGGGAAGTTCTCATCCTTGAACAGGCATTTATTCTTCAAGCATGTCTCCAGCAAGGTCTCGTAATTCTGATGAAGAAGTTTGTTGGGTTTTTGAAAGGCTCCCTTGCATGAAGGCACCCGTGGCTTTGATTTCCCTCGCCTCAGGAACGAGAGCAAGGCCATGGTGGTGGTAGGAGAAATTCCCAGCTAATGACAATTTAGGGGTCTTGTCACCACACAATGCCACAGGACTCTCTTGACCTTCCTTGTGTGGAAAAGTGTCTCCTTCAGCAGAGTTCCTGGCTGTTAAAGTAATTGTAACAAGCAAGTTTAGTCATAACTGGTTAGTGCATTTTTCAAGAATAACCAGCAGGGAGAGATGACTCTCAAAAGCAGAGTGGGCATCTTACCATCTGACTAGCATAGGTTCTACCATTGCACCCAACACTGTGATATCTGAGGCTTCAACTCTGTAGACCTGATCCAACGCACTTTGAAGTCAAAGGAAGGACTCTCATTGACTTCAGTGGACATTGAATTGGGCCTTAAATGCAAGACCTTGATTTTAAGCAACACACAAGGATATTCTGAGTCTCTCCCCATATTACCTCCCAGGTGCAGTAGACTATTCTAAATCCCTTCTAAGACCTTTTCCTATCATGCCACAATCTTAGTAACACCTCTATTCTAGTCACCTGGAGTCATGCAGACATTACTAACAAAATGCCCATCTCTGGTGGCATAACTAAATGAAGACCTAGGAGTAGGTTGTTCCATGCCAACATATAACGTTGCTAGCTATCAATCTTAAAAATCTCTTTATACAAGAACCATTTACTGTACAACAACAAATCAAAGAATAATACTAGCTAGAGAAAACAGAAAGCCATTACTCATAACCTGCTTTTGGATATCCTCTGCTGAGTTTTCTTCCTCTTTCTAAGTTTTGTTAGATGGTAAATCCTTCTATTCTAATAGCCATTCCACCCTGCTGAATGCAACACACCCACTATAGAAATCACACCGAGGTTTCTCTTCCGTTTACATTCAAGTCAAGACAAGAATTTCTCCTCTCCTCTTATCTGCTGTGAGCCACATCACAAGTGATAATAATGATCTTGCACATATTTTTTATGCCACATGCCTGTTGGATTTCCTTTAGCAGCCATGCTAAAAGCTAACAGAACAACATCCTTTAGCTTAAGTGGCAGCGTCCCCTGTGCATGGAGCAAGAGAATCCGAGTTCTATTCCTGCTGTGACTGGGAATTTCCACACAGCACAGGTGCACATCTTAGTGATAACCAGGAAGTTCCTAAGGGACCCTGGTTATGCTACTACAGTATAGACTGAAAAAATGAATTTGTCGTGAAAGAAAAGTAGCTCCCAGGCAGTAATGAGAGGGTGAGCATTTGAGAGGCTCTGCTGCAACAGACACTCTGCAAAATTAAATTTCATTGCATCACAGTAACCTCAGAAATTGTACTCACTTGGAATCAGGCATTCCAGGCTCAAATGTGGCTCTCATCAAGGAACTCAAGTTGAGCTGCTTTCCCCATTGATAGCGCCTCAAGATTCAGAAGCCAGCCAAAGTGCTATATTCTACCTTCACTCCACTGGCACAGACAGGAGTTTTAACACAAAGAATAGAGGGGAGAATGTGACCCAGAGGCTGCAGTTTGTGTGGCTAGTGCCAAAGGACCTGAGGTGAAAAGATAGGCCTCTTTTATTTTAAGTGTTATGGGATTTTTCTTGTGTTGTGATTACCAGCCATTGACTTCAGTGGAGCTATGCTGAGTTACACCCACCAAGGAGCTGACACATGAGGTCTGATTTTTCAGATGTCCAGAGCACCCACAATGCTATATTAAGTCACTTGCAGCCCTACCCTTCTCTGTGCCTCAGTTTATCAATTCATTACATTTGTAAAATATCCACATTTTACAGGCATGTTTTGAAGCGTATTAATTATAAAAGCTAAGACATTCAAAAAGGGGTGCCTAAAATTAGACTCCTAGATCCACATTTAGGTGCCTAAATAAATGGCCTAAATTTTCAAACCTGCTGATCCAGCTACTCCTAGTGACTCCAGTAGGACTCACTGAAAGTCAATGACATTTGTGTTCCTAAATACCTTGCACATAGGGTGGCCAGGTGAGATGAAGAAAATACTGGGACACATCGAGGGAGGGGGGACAGGAAAAAAAAAAGCCGAGTGCAGTTGGCAGACATCCCCCCTCCCCGCAAAAAAACCCCCAATGCTGCCGGTGGAGCGAAATACTGGGACAAATTGCATCCTGACCAAAGATCAGTCGGGGTGCAGGACAACCACTCAAATATCAGAACAGACCCAATTTTATTGGGATGTCTGGTCACCCTACTTGCGTACCTTTGAAAATTTCCCCCTAGGAATCTAATTTTAGGCACCTAATTTTGAGCATCTTTGCCAAATTGCTTTGAGATCTTTGGATGACAGATGCCATGTAAATTAAAAGTAATGCAACACCTAATTACTTAGGTCATGGGCAATTATTACTAAGATGGCTACAGGATCCTTTCCCCACTTGTTTTAATCTTCTTCTTTCCCAATAGTCTCAGAGCCTTGGATGGAAGGGGCTGAAGATGTGCAAAGTACAGTGTATACAGAAGCCTGCGTGTATGTCTGTCAGTAATGTTACTGAATGTGGCTCTGAGCATACACTACTTATGCCACCTCCTGTAGTGGGGGCGGAATATGGTATGTGTCTTCCTTTTCAGTAAGTGTAGTTTCTAAGGACGAGCAGCTGTGGGTAACAGACAGAGGATAAGTGCTTTAACTGAAAGCTGTGAATGAGAAGGCTGGCTAGATCTGGCCCTGTTCTCTTTTCACATCTCCCTCTGGTATGTTTACTACTGGAAGCAGTGTGTCATCTGACTTACACCTCAGCACTACAGATTAGCAGTATGTGACCTCACCTGACCTTTCTCACACTGTTAGATGCTCTGAAGCTGCCAGGTGCTGGGAATGAGTGTCTCAACGACCCACAAAGGTTTTGCATGTAGTAAAAGCAGTCAGTGTACAAAGTAACTCTCTGAAAGCCTCTCTCTTCCTCTTTGCCCTGTGAGTGCACTTAAGCCAGCAAATCCTGAAGCAGGTTGTTTTCAGGGGCAAGATCCTCAACTGACGTAAACCAGTCTCGCTCCATTCAAGTCTTTACACTGGCTCTGCTCCTAAGTCTGTAGCTGTTAGGAGTGTAACAACCGCCTCTATGCTAAAAGGTGAATTTAGTGGACAATGCAATAGTCCTATCTTTTATAGCTGGTCATTCGTCGTAGCAGAATGTTAGGTATGAAAACAAAACACCAGTAATCAATCTGGAAACCTCACAACAAAGCTGAGTTTCCTAGGCTTTGGTAAAACTTGCAAGCCCACAATAATACATTGTGAAGACAGCACAGCAGGCACAACATCCAATCTTTGATTAAACAAGTGCATGAGTATTTTGGCACCAAAACTCTAATCCTGTGAGCTGATTTTCAGTGGCACTCACACTACCGGGTCCTGGCCACCAGTCTGGAGGACTCTGCATTTTAATTTTAAATTGAGCTTCTTAAATATTTTAAAAAACCTTATTTACTTTACATACAATAATAGTTTCATTCTATATTATAGACTTATAGAAAGAGACCTTCTGAAAATGTTAAAATCTACTACTGGCATGCAAAACCTTAAATTAGAGTGAATAAATGAAGACTCGGCAACCACTCCTGAAAGGTTGCTGACCCCTGATCTACATGCTGGGATTCTCATAGCAGCTTTTAAGCATCTTGGCTGAAATTTTCAAATTACCATTCAGATCATCAGATGCCACCCGAGCCCCATGGAAACCCATGACAATAAGCCATTTACACCTGCAGAAGATCTGGCCTGCAGTGCTCGTAGTTAAGCACCTGAATCCATATTTAGGCACCTTAATAACTGTTGTGATTATCAGAGGTGCCGAGCACATATAACTCCAATGTAGTCAATGGGCCCTTCTAATCTCTGCAACATGGATTGTGGCCAAATGTAGCCTAATGTCCCCGAAATGTATAGCTCTTGATCTTGAAATGGAAGTGTGCACAAGGTGTACATTAGTCATCTCCTCGCCCCCCAGCCCAATTCTCAGGAATTTGGTGGGCAAGAGCCTTTGATGTGTGGAACCCAGATCATTTGATCAAGTCAGTCTAGTTGTTAATCTAACATTGATTGCATCTGTTCTCTTGTTTGAAATGATCCGATATGAAAATACCCCGACTTCTCTTTCTTTCCCATCTCCCATTAAAGAGCAAAGAACAGCAGCAGCTTCTCTGTTCAGTACAGCTAATCGCAACATGTTGCAAATATGCCCATTTGAGCTGCTAAAAGAACTTCATCCAAGCATGATAAAAGAAAAGTAACTACAGCAGCACCAGCCGCGCGCCTCTCCTCCACTTGGAAAATCCTAATCTTCATAAGCGCATGCAGGCACCAGACATCCTCTGAACTTCAGCACCAAATCACTCCAACTACCACTTACAGTTTAAATGTCCTACCTTCTTCCAGGTGGCTTTGCTTCCTCACAAGAAACAGTAACATTCCACTGTCAACAACACTCCAATGGCACCTGTTTTATATATATACACTGTATATATATGCATGTGGTATATCCTGTCTATGCAAATCTGACATGTAGTTTCCACCTATCAAGCATAAGAGAGGGGAAAGAAAATAGGTTTAGTGGTATTGAGCAATAATAGGCATTTTCTGGAGACCTGCCCAGGAGGCAATGTCCTGGTCCCACTGGTGGACGTGAAAGAACACGTCAGTTCGTCACCTTTACCAGAAACTGACACATTCATTCTTTAAATGGAAGGCAGTTTCCTTGTTTGTAAAGTTGCTTTTCTACAGAATCTCAAAGATGAAACAGGTGACACTGTTCACATCCCGCTGATAATGCATGATGGGTGGATTTATTTGACTCCGTCCACATGCATTTACACTTGATTTCAAGAAAGGAATCCAGCTCAGAGTGGATTGAGCCTGTACAGTGTTTAGAATTGTGTCACATTGATGATTAAGACAAGTGCGGTTTCTGAAAAAATGGAAATTCCAGGGATATGATCATCTGGTACCACCATACAAATCATCAGAATTATTCAATAGCTATGGTCAAACCCTGTCAGCTCTCTAGACAGAAAGGATGGTCTTGTGGCTAAAAGAGGGTCTGTCTTGCTGCATGGAGCTCAGGTGATCTGAGTCTTTGGCAAACTCACTGTGTGAGACCTTTGGCAAGTACCTCAATGTCACTGTGCCTCTGACACCCCTGTGTAAAACAGGGTTAATAATACATAGCTATTCAGATTGTAAGCTCTTGGGGCAGGGGCTCTCTCACACTTGTGTATGTACAGTGTCTAGCACAATGGGGTCTTTGCACCCATCATAATATAAGTGATACTAAGATATTAACAAGCAGGAAGAGGTCATCTAGCTTTATTTGCCAACTACAAATCCTTGACTTTATCAGTTAACAGTTATTTATCCACATGCTGCAGTGCACGTATCCAGCATATTATGGTAGCCAATGTTCATACTGATAATCTAGACAGCTGTTCCAATAGAAGTCTCCTGCAAATCAAGCCAGTAGAAGCTGGGCTGAGATTATCATAGCTACAAATTGTCTCTTTACAAGTATTAAACCATCTTATCTTACCAGTCTTTTTATTGCTCTGTTTTAAAAAAATGAATTATAATTCAATTATTTATCATATGAATATACCATTGAATGCAATATTAATTCCTAGCCAGACAGGACAATCTCTGCAAGAGAAAATAGGCTGCTCAGGGTTTCCTTGGTGCTTTAGAAATGTGTTGTCTTGACAGGTGGGAAGAAGAAACCTCCTCCACCTGAAGCAAAGAGGATGTAGGAACATATGGAACAATAGAGTGAGATAGTAGAAGGGCAGAGCAGTGGAGAGAGAAAGGGTAGAGGGACATTTGCTATGTGGGCACTAGACACCCTAAAAGGAAATTGTCCCCACTTAGACACACATTTCTTCTGTCTCTCCATTGCAGCTCAGAAATCTCCCTCTCTTCCATCTATTGCCCTCATCGCGTCTTCTCTTCCATTCCACCTCAGATACTTAATGTTTCTCCCTCAATTACTCCCAATACTGGGATATTGAGAGGCTTGATCCATAGGTAAAAATGCATCAAGGGAAACTCTCCTTCCCATATATATTAAATTAATGACTGGTTTAACATTGGGGAACCCTATTACCCCTCACCTCCCACCTAGCCCCAGAAGTGCTGGAAGTAAGGGTGCTGCCACACCGCCTGGCTTGAAGTAACACGCCATTATATACAGGGTTTACAGTTTGGTTCAATGGCTCTCAGCACCCCCACTATACAAATTGTTCCAGCACCCCTGCCTAGCCCCTGCTCATTCTCCACCCATTGCTACCTAAACTCTTTGACACTTTTCATTAGGCATTTATGCTTAGTAATGAACAGGCCTCAATGCCTCTGTGACTGTTCTGCTAGGAAGTGGGTTTTTTCTGAATATATTCCTTCCTCAAACCTCCTGGAAAAGAGACAAAAAGCCAGGAGTTTATGGGACTGACTGAATCACCATTTGTTTTCAAAGCGAGGTGCCTTGCTCACCTTACCTTGACCTCAGATGGAGTCAACAGAAGACACACCTTCCAATACAACAGGGAAGCAGACAAAAAACAAAATCCCAAAACACTGTGTCATCGACACTGTGCATCGACGTGACCTTAGGTGAAACTAGCTGAATCTCGACAATGTTGTCTTTAAACAAGACTCACCTCCTTCCTATTTTACAGGAATGTGGGTGTTATTAGATTAAGAACACTAAGGGCCTGATTCCACCACCCTTCTTCATACAAACAAGTACCTTATCTAGCAAACCTAGACAGCTTCCCCATTTATGTGACCGTCATCATCTTAACAGGAGAGATTGAACCAGGGACCTATAGAGCTAAAAGCATCAGCTGCTACAGCTTGATCTGAAAAACGAACCTCAGCAGCTGGGCGCTGTAATAGACTGACATCCCCTCTGTATCTGGGACACGACACAACATGGACTGACTAGTGGGTTACTAGGAGAGTATATAAATTGTGACCTTACCACTAGTACTGATCAAACCATTTTATTGAAAACTGCCCTGTTCTCAACACTGACATTTTTCATGAAAACTCATTGGTTTTTGGAAATTTTTATCAATTTTAAAATCTTTTTTAAAATAAGGCATTCTCAAAAATTATTTTTACACATTTTTTATATAATTTTTCCTAGCCATATGACTAACCTGAACACATAATCACATCTGAAAATGCCCTGTTTCAAAAGATTAACAACAGTAAACAATAAAAACTGGATTAAACTTTTCAATGAATAGGTGGGAAAATGAAACAAAAATTATTCTGACATTTTTCTCACTTTTTTTCTGCCTTATTTT
This sequence comes from Gopherus flavomarginatus, assembly GCF_025201925.1. NCBI lineage: Eukaryota > Metazoa > Chordata > Testudines > Testudinidae > Gopherus > Gopherus flavomarginatus. The sequence goes on along the minus strand of NC_066620.1, from coordinate 58,320,751 downwards.
TCAATCCATTCTACTTTCCACAGGGTAAGGAGACTTTGAGAGACCATCTAAACAGACTGTCTCCCCCCTGGAAGGAGTTAGCAAGTAAGTCATTTTTTTTTAACCTTTGTAAAGATTGGGGGGTAGACACCTTTGAAAAATGTCTGAAAAAATTGTGAGGCTGTGGGCTCGTTTTGCTGAAATGAAGACCCCAAACTGGCGAACATTCGGTTCATAAAAGTTAAGGATGTGCATTTTGTTTCTTATTGTTTGGCCTGTGACATTTGTGATCAGCTTAGTGGTTAATATAAAACTCCTTTTCTAAGTGTCTGACTACTTCTCAGCTATAGTGGTTAGTTAGCTTAACTTTCACAACAAAAGTCTTGAACCCCTGTCCTGCAATTCATGGCTCACAGACACTGACAGTTGCAGGATTGGAAACTTCGTTCAGTATCGGATAAGCACAGTTCAACCAAATTTTCTACCTTGACTTTCCTAATAATACTAGCAGATGACATGTTCACATTCTCCTTATTTGGAAGATTGTCAGATCTTTTCAGCTATACTAAACATGAACTGAAAAAAGGCATATTTCATGTCTTGACTACAGTTCAAGATACTAGTGAAGTAGGTCAAACCTCTGACCAGCAATAGGCAGGTAATGTTATCATCTTAAGGTTCTGCAAATACTGTATGTACATAATATGTTATACCTGGATGACTAGTCTCTTAATAGATCACTTTAATTTGTTTTGTATGCATTTTTAACTAGACTCTCTCTTGTGGTTAGTTAGGACTGGGCAGAAAAACAAAAACAAAATGTATGAAGTTGTTTTTGTTTTTTAAATATTTAGATGGAATTGTTCTGACCAGCTATAGTAATGGTTAAAAGTGAACATCAATCCAATAAGTAAGAACACCCACAATAAAAGCTGTGAGCTCGATTCTGCTCTGATACATCAGAGTAAAGCCAGTGTAATTCTGTTACAGACTGCTGACTTCAATGTATTTAAGTGGATTTACACCTGGGTAACAGAGCAAAATCTGGCTTCATTGTATTGATCAATTTATACTAATAATCTCAGTAAATACTCTGCAATAACTCTGTTGCTCTCTCTTTTACTATTTATTAAAGTTCCCTTAACAGTATCGTTTTCATCAACATCAAAGCTATTGGGGACAATGTACATTTTAAGAGAGCATAATGTTCGTTAGAGGCAGATTGTATTGCACAGTGCAGAATAACAAAGCCTGGAAGTAGAGCTGACTGAAAACTTTTCTATAGATTGTTTTTCCATTGGAAAATGCTGTATTGTTGAAACTGAATTTATTCATGGAAATGTGTCAATTTCAATGAAATTTCACTTTGGAAAAAAACGAAAAAAGCATTTTGATAACATAATGTTTTCATTTGACATTTTCAGAATGGAACATTTTGATTTTTTTGTTTCAAAATAAATTTTTAGTTTTGAATAACCCAAAATATTTTCTGAAAAAAAATTCATTTTGTGGGAATTTTCCAAATTCTTTCTAGTTGTCCCAATTCAGAACAAAACCAAAAGTTGAAATCACTGAATATCCTGAAAAAATGGAAATTCCAGTTCCTGTCCAGCTCTATTTTGGAGCCACTTAGCCACACTAACCCCGTTAACAACAACAGTTATAACATTTTTTTGCCACTGTATAGCTTAACTTTAGTTTCAGACACTGCCTAGTCACTTTAATGTGTCAAGCTGCCATGAAAGCCTGATAGTGCAGCATTTTTAAGGACATATCCCTATTAAAATAACGTGACTGTACAATGCAAAATTCACTAGGTATATAAAGAGAGGTATCAATAACAGTTACAGACAGCCCACAAAGGTTGATCATATGACTGGTTTTATATGGCAGCTGTATTTATCTGTCAGTTTTCAAGCAGGCTAAACCAAATACCTTGGACAAGCAGTATTTCGCCAAGCTGCTCCACTGCCTGGGAAGTAGGAAAGAGAACAGGCTTTTATATTGACACCACTTCCAGAAAGGTGAGGTAGTGTTTGTGTAGAGCTGTTTGAGCAAAATATTGTAATTATTACAATTTGCGTTATGTAAAGCACCTATGGGGCCATTAGAAATCAGGGACTCACTGTGCTTGGTGCTGTACAAACACAGAGAGAGACAGTCCCTGACCTAATGAATTTACAATCTAAACACACAAACTTGGAGGGGAAACCAAGGCACAGAGCGGTAAAGTGAATTGCCCAAGATCACACAAGCAAGTCAGTGGCAGAGCCAGAAATAAAACACGTCTCCTGTCTCCTAGTCTCAAACTCTATCCACCAGACCAGGGGTGGGCAAACTTTTTGGCCTGAGGGCCACATCGGGGTATGGAAATTGTATGGTGAGCCATGAATGCTCAGGAAATTGGGGGCAGGAGTGCAGGAGGGGGTGAGGGCTCTCACTTGGGGTGTGAGCTCTGGGGTGGGGCCAGAAATGAGGAGTTCAGGGTGCAGGAGGGGGCTCCGGGTTGGGATGCAGGTGGTGAGGGCTCTGGGGTGGGGCTGGGGATGAGGGGTTTGGGGTGCAGTAGTGGGTTCCAGGCTGGGACCAAGAGGTTCAGAGGATTGGAGGGGGAAATCAGGGCTGGGGCAGAGAGTTGGGGTATGGGGAGGAGTGTGAGGGCTCCAACTGGGGGTGTGGGCTCTGGGGTACGGCTAGTAATGAGTGGTTTGGGGTGCAGGAGGGTGCTGCGGGCTGGGACCAATGGGTTCAGAGGGTGGGAGGGGGTTCTGGGATGGGGCAGGCTGTTGGGGCATGGGGAGGGGGTGAGGGCTCTGGCTGGGGGCGTGGGCTCTGAGGTGAGATTGGGGATGAGGGGCTTGGGGTGCAAGAGGGGACTCTGGACTGGGATTGAGGAGTTCAGAGGGCAGGAGGGGGATCAGGACTGTGGCAGGAGATTGGGGCACTGAAAGGCTCAGGGTGCAGGCTCTGGGCAGCACCTACCACAAGCAGCTCCCAGAAGCATGTCCCCTCTCCAGCTCTGAGGTGCGGCCAGGCGCCAGCCCTGAAGCTCCCATTGGCTGGGAACCGCGGCCAATGGGAGCTGCGGGGTGCACCTGTGGATGGGGTAGCGCACAGAGCCACCTGGCCAAGCCTCCATGTACTACAAAGGAGCCAGGGGGGTCAAGCCGGGGACAGAATACCAAATGCTTGACTTCCAGTGTGTTTAATCTCCTGAGGTATGATATGTCCAGCTACCTGACAAATTTAATGACACAAAGTTTGTGGCCATTATTTAATGTCTATACTTTTAAGATAGAAATAGAGATAATCATAGTGGCTGTTAGACCTAAAGAATTAGTATTTTCCTAGCATTTTTCATCCACTAATCTCATGGATATTAGATGTATGTTCCTGTGGGATAGACAAAGGATACATACAAATAATGTTCACTTCACCCAGCACTAAAATATATCCACCCTGGAGTGGAGCCTTGTAGCTGTTTAACATCAACACAAGGAACAGGTTTAAACAGGAAACAAAGAAAACAATATCCATTTGAAACAGCAAGGGAAATTTAGGTTGGTAAGATGTAATAATACCAGAAGCAGAATTTAACAGAGGCCTGGTCTACACTACGATTTTAGGTCGAATTTAGCAGTGTTACTTCGATTTAAGCCTGGACCCATCCACACGACAAAGCCCTTATTTCCGACTTAAAGGGCTCTTTAAATTGATTTCTTTACTCCACCTCTACTGAGGGAATTAGTGCTGAAATCGGCTTCGCTGGGTCGAATTTGGGGTAGTGTGGATGCAATTCGACAGTATTGGCCTCTGGGAGCTATCCCAGAGTGCTCCATTGTGACTGCTCTGGACAGCACTCTCAACTCAGATGCACTGGGCAGGTAGACAGGAAAAGGCCCACAAACTTTTGAAACTCATTTCCTGTCTAGCCAGCATGGCAAGGTGCAGGTGAGTGCAGATCTCATCAACAGAGGTGACCATGATGGAGTCCCAGAATCGCAAAAGAGCTCCAGCATGGACTGAACGGGAAGTATGGGATCTTCTCACCATATGAGGAGACGAATCCATGCTAGCTGAACTCCGTTGCAGTAAACGAAATGCCAAAACATTAGAAAAAGTCTCAAAGGGCATGAAGGACAGAGGCCATAACAGGGATGCGCAGCACTGCCGCATGAAAATTAAGGAGCTAAGGCAAACCTATCACAAAACCAGAGAGGCAAACGGAAGGTCCAGGGCAGAGCCACAGACATGCTGCTTCTATGCTGAGCGGCATGCCATGCTAGGGGGTGCAGCCACCACTACCCCAACCCTGTGCTTTGACTCCGTCAATGGAGAATCACACAACAAGAAAGCGGGTTTGGGGGAGGAGGAAGATGATGATGAAGAGATTGAAGATAGCTCACAGCAAGGAAGCAGAGACACCGGTTTTCCCAACAGCCAAGATATGTTTTTCACCCTGGACCTGGAGCCAGTACCCCCCGGACCCACCCAAGGCATGCTCACGGACCCTGTAGGTGGAGAAGGGACCTCTGGTGAGTGTACCTTTGTAAATATTACACAAGGTTTAAAAGAAAGCATGTTTAATGATTAATCTGCCCTGGCCTCCGGCCACCCAGCCACTCCACCCCAGAGGATTTCCCAAGCAACAGAAGGCTGGCCCTCAATAAGTTTTAAAGTTTTTAAGTTTAAGTTTTAAAGTTCAGTGTGGCCTTGTCCTTCCCTCCGCCTCCCCCCTTCCAGGCTACCTTGGCAGTTATCCCCCATTTGTGTGATTAATTAATAAAGAATGCATAAATATGAAGCAACAATGACTTTATTGCCTCTGCAAGCAGTGATCGAAGGGGGGAGGGGAGGGTGTTTAGCTTACCGGAAAGTAGAGTGAACCAGGGGGAGGGGGGAGAGTCATCAAGGAGAAACAAACAGAACTTTCACACCGTAGCCGGGCCAGTCGTGAAACTGGTTTTCAAAGTTTCTCTGATGCACAGCGCATCCTGCTGTGCTCTTCTAACCGCCCTGGTGTCTGACTGTGCATAATCAGTGGCCAGGTGATTTGCCTCAACCTCCCACCCCACATAAACGTCTCCCCCTTACTCTCACAGATATTGTGGAGCACACAGCAAGCAGTAATAACAATGGGAATATTGCTTTCGCTGAGGTCTATCCAAGTCAGTAACGTGCACTAACGTGCTTTTAAATGTCCAAATGCACATTCTACCGCCATTCTGCACTTGCTCAGCCTATAGTTGAACAGCTCTTGACTACTGTCCAGGCTGCCTCCGTATGGCTTCATGAGCCACGGCATCAAGGGGTAGGCTGGGTCCCCAAGGATAACTATAAGCATTTCAACATCCCCAATGGTCATTTTCTGGTCTGGGAAGAAAGTCTCTTCCTGCAGCTTTTGAAACAGACCAGAGTTCCTGAAGAAGTGAGCGACATGTACCTTTCCCAGCCATCCCACGTTGATGTTTCAAGTTCAGCAGCTGCATATCACTGGAGCACCAAGCCAGCGAGTACATAAACCGAAAGCGGTACTTTTCAATGCTGCAGATGATGCATTACGATCGGTAGCCATCATTGTCATATTCCTGGGTGCTCTTTTAACCGACCTCGGTGAGAACGGTCAGGGGCACCTGGGCAGACATGGGAGTGACTCAGCCAGGTCATTCCCATCTTCTGCCAAGCACTCAGGATGATGACAGCTAGCAGTTATAATGCAGCATCTTCTGCCGAGCACCCAGGAACTGATGATGACTAGCTGTCGAAGTGCACCATCTGCTGCCACCCTAAAGATGTAAAAGATAGATGGAGTGGATCAAAATAAGAAATAGACTCGATTTGTTTTGTATTCATTTGCTTCCTCCCTCCCTTCCTCCGTGAAATCAACGGCCTGCTAAACCCAGGGTTTTGAGTTCGATCCTTGAGGGGGCCATTCTGTGTGACAGTTGTTTGTGTTTCTCACTGATGCAAAGCCACCCCCTTTGTGGACTGTAATTCCCTGTAAGCCATGTCGTCAGTCACCCTGCCCTCCGTCACAACAGACAATTGTTTCGCGCCTTTTTTCAGCCCAGACACCATAGCACTGGGATCATGGAGCCCACTCAGATCACCGCAGCAATTATGAGCACTGTAAACACCATGCGCAGTATCCTGGAGTATATGCAGAGCCAGAACCTGCCAAAGCAAAACTAGGCAAGGAGGCGACGGCAGGGCGGTGACAAGAGTGATGAGGACATAGACATGGACATAGACTTCTCGCAAAGTACGGGCCCTGGCACTGTGCACATCATAATGTTAATGGGGCAGGTTCATGCGGTGGAACGCTGATTCTGGGCCCAGGAAACAAACACAGACTGGTGGGATCACATAGTGTTGCAGGTCTGGGACAATTCCCAGTGGCTGTGAAACTTTCGCATGCGTAAGGGCACTTTCATGGAACCTTGTGACTTGCTTTCCCCTGCCCTGAAGCACCCAGAATAGCAATATAAGAGCAGCCCTCACAGTTGAGAAGCGAGTGGTGACAGCCCTGTGGAAGCTTGCAACGCCAGATAGCTATTGGTCAGTCGGGCATCAATTTGGAGTGGGCAAATCTATTGTGGGGGCTGCTGTGATCCAAGTAGCCCACGCAATAAAAGATCTGCTGATATCAAGGGCAGTGACTCTGGGAAATGTGCAGGTCATAGTGGATGGCTTTGCTGCAATGGGATTCCCTAACTGTGGTGGAGCGATAGATGGAACCCATGTCCCTATCTTGGCACCAGAGCACTGATATGCAGCTGATATGCAAATTAGATACAATTAATTTAGGTTTGAACAAAGACTGGGAATGGTTGGTCCATTACTCCAGTCTATTTCCCCATGTTAAGTATCCTCACACCTTCTACTGGTCATCTCGATTATTACTTCAATAGCCTTTTTTTCTCCTTCTGATGACAGCTCATCTCAATTTATTGGCCTCTTACAGTTGGTATGGCTACTTTCACTTTTTCATGTTCTCTGTATGTATAAATATCTTCTTGCTGTATGTTCCAGTCTATGCATCCGATGAAGTGGGCTGTAGCCCACAAAAGCTTATGCTCAAATAAATTTGTTAGTCTCTAAGGTGCCACAACTACTCCTATTTTTTTTACGTATAAAAATGAAATCCACCACAATACAACGTTGCTGGCAGGCTCTGCGAAGACATCAAAGCCCAAAGAGGCCTTTGAAACTGAACTACCTTCTCGACCCCAGAGGTCATTCCTATGGGTCAGAACTGAGGTACATTTTGGAGGCAGTATGAAAGATCCTAAGGCTTCTCTCTCACGCAAGTAGATATACAGTTAAAGAGCTCTGTCATTCTAGATTCTTTGGGATGACAAGCACCATAATACACATACATTACAGTCCAGATTCTAACCAGACCTGCCTCGTCACATCACTTTTGCAGTCAGTGGAGCTATGCCAATGTATGCCAGATTAAAAATGAAAAACGAAGTATTTTAAATCAATAAACCGTGTCTCTGTGTAATCTGCTAATCGAGATCCTTGCGTCTCCCTCCAGAGGGCGCTGTGTCCTGATCCTCTCCCACCCCCGAGATGACTTTGTGCTTGATCGCAGCTTGCAATCTGACCATGCCCAGCAAACCCTGAGCAGGAGCAAAGCCAGCTCCTCCTCCAAACATGGTGCTTCCCTGCTCAGCCTCACCCTGCCCGCGAGAAAGGCCAGACCTTGCCAGGAGCTGATGACTTCCGTCGCTTGTCAATTTCCTGAAAGGCTGGCATTTAAACCCCAGCTGCGGCACCAGGGGAGGATGCTGTTGTGAGTCAGCCACCTCTTCTCCAGAGCTGCAGTATGCACCCTCCGGGAGCAAATCGGCGCCTCAGTCCCACTTCTACGATCTGAAAGGAGAGAGTGAATGAAGTTTAGCTTTTAACTGCCTCGCAAACCGGGCTGGGGGGGGGGGTTTCCTTTTGCATTATAATTGCAATTCAAGATGAGTTTTTATGCAAATGCTTAAAAAAGCCTACCTATTGCAGATTTAAAACAACAAAACAATCAAAACTCCAGTTGTGGATAACGAGAGATCCTGGAGGAAATCAAGGGGAGTCATCTCATCTTCCATTGATGCAAGAAAAAGGACGTTGTTTTGCAGCCGCTACGGGTATTTCATCCCCCCCTCTCCACTGCATCCCGCCCTAGTGTCTTGCTTTGCATTACAGAGAATGCTGTTTCCGAGAGGATAACCAGCAACCTCTGGAGATAAACAGAAATTTGCTGCTTTAACATAAACAAATATACAGAGACTAAATTTAGGAATTGCTGCCTGGAACCCTCCCTAGAAAGAGCTCCAGCTGAGCTATATACCTCTTCTGCTCTGTGCTTTGAAGACCAAGCTTCACTGAAAAGGAGAGAGCACTGAAAGGCAGACCCCTCTCCGGCCATTCCAGCATGTTCAGCTGGTTGGGTACCGATGACAGGAGGAGGAAAGACCCTGAAGTGTTCCAGACGGTGAGCGAGGGTCTCAAAAAGCTCTACAAAACCAAGCTGCTCCCTTTGGAAGACTACTACAAATTCCACGAGTTTCATTCGCCAGCCCTGGAAGATGCTGACTTTGATAATAAGCCAATGGTGCTGCTGGTGGGGCAGTATTCAACTGGGAAGACCACCTTTATCAGGTAATAACTTAACCTATTTATTTGAGGGGTGGAAAGTTTTGATGGGGTGGAAGCAGCCAGTTTTGCTGTCTGATACACATACAATTCCCATCACTGTCAATAGGGGTGGTACGGGTCTCTCCCAGGGCAGGTTTTGGCCAATTGTATTCTTTTGCTTATGTTTGAGGGCAAGAACAGCCCTGGTTCTCTTTCATTCATCTCCTGTGGTGCCAGCCACCAATGACTTACAAAAAGACTGCTTCATAGGAAATTATCAGAGCTGTTTCTTTAAAATAATGGGTAAGTCAAATTCTAACATGGCAGGAATGCACACTACTCAGATCAGGACCAAATGACCCACAGCAAAAGTGCTGGAGAGTTAGGGCATCACCCACAAGAAATAAGATGCATTGACACTTTTTTATTAGGTTTGCAAAACATTTATGCTTCGGTGCATGGTAAGCGTGACCCCTAATGTGGCCTTTCTATCGAATATCCCTCTGGCTTTTGGAAGGTGGTGGAACAGTGGACATTTCTCTCTCTAGGAATTCATTGATTTCTCAACTGACAAGTCCTGGATAAAACTTATTGTGGGTTCTTTGAGATTTATAATTTTTACATTATTTTAGGATTGTTTTTTCTTTGTATAGTGCCCTGGGGTGCCCCTATGAAGAAGGGTGGGAGGGTGAGGCGGTGGGTGTGAAAAAGGATGGTCAAACTTCAAGGCTCTAAAAGCAGCCCCTCCTACCTGTTTCAGATCCATCTAGCACCTATGTACTGACTGTGCTGCTGCAGGTGTCCAGTACATCCTAAAGGTGAACTGATTTCAGTGGAAGGTTAATGACAGATAGCAGCTCTGGTGGAAGACCAGCAGAGGGAGGGTTAAACATATTCACAATCTCAGGATAAGCTGGTCTTGATTGCAGGTCAATTCAGATGCACCACTTATATACCTCAGCGGTGATACTAACCCCAGGACAGCTCCCAGTATCCTCTCTCCTCAGATCATACTTGGGCTGCACCTTCTCCATTTCCTCTCTGGATTCACAAGATGAATATCTTGGGTCAGATTCACTACTGAATATCTCTAGTGTGATGCTGGGGTAACTGCATTGAAATCAAAGGAGTAACACGGGCATAAAACCACAGTAAGCTAGAGGTGAGGCCAACCCTTTATCTACCTGGGAGGAAGCTTTACTTTGTACCGACATTTGAACAGGAGTGTGGGGAGAATAGGAGAGGGCCAGTGAAACTGGCTGTGCCTGAACAACCTTGTGGGATGCTGGCATTTTTACCTGTTCTAATATTCCTGCAATCTAGTGCTGTAACCAAGAGCGAGACACAGAATGAATTTGCAATGCCCAGCCAGCCACCTGGCTGGTGCATGGCCCCTGTGTGCTAGAAAGCAGACAGTGCAGGGATCTTGCTTGGTCTCGTGAAATTATTTTTAAAGGTGGGTTGGGTGCGGGGAGGGAATTGCCCTGCATAAAGTGAAGCCAGACTGGGGGAGCTAACCCTGCCCTCCTCTCCTCCACACACCTGACCTGAATCTTTGTTCTTAAACTCTGCTTTGGACTTCTTGGAAGATCTGAAAGGTGTGGTGGGGATCACATGCTGGATCCCTCCTCATTTTCATCCTCAGCCACACTTCGGAGCGTAGCTGACTCCAGATTTGGGGAGGTCATTAATTCTTCCCTTCTAAGCTCGCTGCCTGCACATCCACTCCCTCTTTGCCTCTCAGCCCCCATATATACCCAGTGCTTCCTCCCTGGTCTCTGCAGCCCCCACTGGCTTCCCCCCACACTGTCTCCTACTTCCATCACTAACCCCAGCAGCACAAGACTCACCACCACCTACCCGCCTTCCCTCCTAGATCCCCTCTCTCACTCAATTCCTCTCTTCTCTCCAGGCCTGAGAGCTGGGCTGCTCACTAGGTGAGTACACCCAGGTGACACAAGTGAGACTCCACAATCGCTATGGCATAATTAGTGGCCTGAGGAGGTAGCATCCCCTCACCTCTTGGATTGATGCACTTGTTTGGTGAGTCGGCTTTCTCTCCTGAAGCAGCAAATTCTCATTAGTTACCCCATGCCTGGCTGCTCTGCTTTCTGCTCCTGCTGTGGACACAGATGTGATGAACACATTTGGGAGTCCTGGGCAGAGCAGAAGAGGCCAGCCTGTTTCTTCTCGGCAGCAGCTCCACCAGGAGGATGAGTGGGCCTTTTGAAGTGTGTCTGTCCCTCTGCATATGCCAATGGGTGGTGGGTGTAATTCGGGGGATGTAGGGGTGCTGGGACTGGATACAAAACCATAAAATAAAGTAAGAGGCTGGTCTCCAGGTAGTTCCAGCCTGTCGGAAGCAGGAAATGCCAGGAAGCTTTTTAGAGGTTTCCAGCCCGAGCTTGCAGACCCTGTGGGTCCAGATAGCTTCTGATGCTTTTATCCAGACTAACCACAACAGCAGAGAGGTAAGAGACAACTCCTCTGCCTCAGCATTAGGATGAAACTAGCAATGGCTCTGACCCATCCTGGGGACATTCCCCTCCAGATTTTTGAGCGGGACTCTGGAACAATGAAAGGACAGGCTCCCCCCAGAGAATCCTTCTTATCTTTGTGCTTCAGGGTACGGCTTGGAGAGATTACTCAGTCCTGTTGTGCTGTGCTGTGCAAATATGATCAATAAAACTCAGATACCTGACCATTGAGTCTCAGAGCACTGATTTAAGGAGCTCCCAGCGACAAACAGGACCTAAGCCACAAAATTTGGGTTTGCACCCCAAGCCTCCTCCCTGAAAGCTGAAGGGGGCCATCTATAGTCAAGGTTTAGATCCAGATGAAATGTTAAGGGGGGTCTCTCCCTCTCAAGGGCTAAGCGGCAGCATCTTGTGATCAGACTCTTGCTGTATCTGGAGGTGGGGGTAGAAACAAGACAATCAAGGTCATCTGTGAAATATTTCTAGCGGCCCGGCAGGGGGGAGGCTTGCTGCATGTTTGGAAGTCGGTGAAGTGAGACTGAACTGCTCCCTTTGGTTTTGGTGGAATCAGACTGTTCTCTTGTCTGCCTTTGGAGACGCAGGGGACTGAGCCTTATTTTGCTAGGTGAAAGATGTACTGTCCTGAATTTCAGCTTGTACATTTCAACTCTCCCATCACTCACTCCTCCCATTCCCTCCCAAGGTAGCCTTGGCAGAATTTCCAGATCCACAGAAAGGGCATACGTGCCCGAAGAGATGCTGTGAGCTGGCACTTTTACCTGGGAAGTTAAAAATGCTTCCTTTAACCACTAGCAGCCCAGTCTGATGTTAGCAGTGATGGCAGGATCCTATCAGAGTCTGGCTCTGCAACATTATTACCTTTTATGTTTCCTGCTTGGGGAGGGGACGGCAGGACAGGATGTTACTATTTTAATTAATTAGTGAGCTGTAGTCTCTGCTAAAAACAGCTCTGGCCTGGGTCCAGCCTCCTCGTTAATAAAATAAACAAGGGGCTAGAGCCCTGCTGTCGGTCAGCACAGGTTGCCTTTGGTGCAGCCATCTCCTCACTCCAAACATTCTCATGCTCTGCTCCCCAGGCCAGTTCCAAGCTGCCCCTCCAGCCACTGCTCCCTACCTCCCCTCTACAACCACTACATCATCTCTGCCTCGCCACAGCATCCTGCCTGACTCATCGCTAAAGCAACCCTCCCCTCCCCATACACATCCTGCAGCATCCTTGCATAGAGTGACCAGATGTCCGGATTTTACAGGGACAGTCCCAATTTTGGGGTATTTTTCTTATATAGGCTCCTATTGCCCCCCACTCCATGTCCTGATTTTTCACACTTGCTGTCTGGTCACCCTATCCTTGCATGAAAATCAGCACTTCTGTCCTTTCTAGCAGGAGGCAGCTGTGTCCTGGGGTTAGAACAGAGGAGCCTGCAAGCATGCCTTGGAGAGACTGCCAAGACAGTCTGGACCTGATAGACCACTGGGCAGTGGAGATTTGTCTTCCCTTTTATCCCTAGCAGGGGGTCTCCCTGCTGAGGGTTAAGGCACAGTGGCTGCTGGTTGAAGCTTGCACTGCAGCTGCCCAGTCTTAAGGGGTAGAGAACACTGGTGCTGTCACCCAGCACCTTTCACAAGCCATTACATTCACTGTGCCTGTGTATTTATAGAATTCCCACCACCCCAACTCCCACAAGTGTGTTTTGGTTTTCTTCTTTCAGCGCAGGCCCCTTGCTTCACTGACCATCAGACGAGTGTACGCAGCACTTCAGTAGATCACCTTGTGTTTGCCCACAGCATAGGAGAACACTTGTTCAGTAGTTGCCCTGCTGTACAATGCACCCAAATCTCCCAGAGAGTTCTCCCTGCGCAGTGTAAATTCTTTAGTATCTTAGAATCCACTTCATCAGTTTGATTTCATACCACTTGTTGCACATCAATTAGCTTTAACTTGTAACTCCTTTTGTATCTGTTTGTGTTCTTGGGGTTTTTTTAAGTGTTTTATATAATAAACAAAAACAGTTGAGGGGGTTACTAGATGAGTGAGGATGTGATAAAATTCATCCATTCCAAGTAGAAGAGGATCATTATTTGCTGCTTCTTTCTTAGAGGTCTTGTCTGTAACAAAGGTGAAACCAGAGGCTTTTTTAAAGTCTGTATTCACAGAATAGTTGCATGTTGTCATGGTGCTTGTGCATCACAGAAAGAAATGTAAAAATGATTTTATTGCAAAGTTAAAGGTCATGGTGGAGGTCTTCAAAAGGCACCTAAGTCCTCTTGATGCCTTTATCTCCTCAGACTATAATATCTATTTTCCTATCGCATTTTAAAGTAGGAATTCTAAAATATCTAACTCTGTGGATTCAATCTAGGTCTGTGTGGAGAGAACTTTTGTGTATATTGGCTCAGATAAAAAACATTGCAAAAAGATTAGAGGAAAGCCAATAGAAACAAAAGTATCTTAGGGCTATGCTATTGGTCTAGAGCAGGGGTCGGCAACCTTTCAGAAGTGTGTGCCAAGTCTTCATTTATTCACTCTAATTTAAGGTTTCACGTGCCAGTAATACATTTTAACATTTTTAGAAGGTCTCTTTCTTTAAGTCTATAATATATAACTAAACTCTTGTTGTATGTAAAGTAAATAAGGTTTTTTAAATGTTTAAGAAGCTTCAATTAAATTAAAATGCAGAGCCCTCCAGACTGGTGGCCAGGACCTGGGCAGTTTGAGTGCCACTGAAAATCAGCTTGTCTGCCGCCTTTGGCAATGTGCCATAGGTTGCCTACATCTGGTCTAGGGGCTAGACTTCTGCACTGCCGCACAGGAAGTCTATGTTCAGTTTCTAGAATCCATCAGTACAGCTTCCAAAAATGAGCTTTCCAGGAAGTGAACTAGCCCTTCCTAACGCAGAAAGATAGGCCCAAGGAATTGAATCCAGGTCCATGAAGCACTTGATGGTAGAAAGTTGGCTGGTCATCTAGTGTTGCTAAATCCCAGTAGAGGTAGGAAAACATGGATGTATGTTTTACTAATATTCTTGTACGTAAAGAGCTGCTATAACTGCCACAGAGAACCTCTGATCATGATCAGGAAGGGAAGTGGCTTATACAATCATGAATGAGAGGGGAGCTGAGCCCGTGAGATAATCTCTCTGTTAAGATGTGGCCCATCTACAGTAGAACCTCAGAGTTATGAATTGACCGGTCAACCACACACCTTATTTGGAACTGGAAGTATGCAATCAGGCAGCAGTGGAGATAAAAAAAGAAAAAAGGCAAATACAAATACACTGTGTTAAATGTAAATTGCTAAAAAATAAAGGGAAAGTTTCATTTTTTTGACAAGGTAAGGAAACTCTGTGCTTGCTTAATTTAAATTGGTTAAAAGCAGCATTTTTCTTCTGCAGAGTAAAGTTTCAAAGCTGTATTGAGGCAACGTTCAGCTGTAAACTTTTGAAAGAGCAACTCTAACATTTTGTTCAGAGTTACGAACAACCTCCATTCCCGAAGTGTTCGTAACTCTGAGGTTCTACTGTTCTGGAGAAGTTTGAGAACCTCTACAATAGTCAACTGCTCAGGAATTTCAGGTAGCCTCGTCTAGGAGCTATTGGGCTGTTGTATTTTCTTCTCTTCCTGTCCTAAATTATTTAGTGTTGCTGGGAACTGTTAAGCAGTTTCCACATTTCACCCTAAAGCTCCTTATTTTTCAGCAGTAGGTGAATCTTTCTAGTCTGTACAGAGCTTCGAAAGCACTGGGATGAAAGGCATGCAAGACAAAATGATTGTGATAGGAGAAGCAGGGCAAGACCTGCTCCTGCTGGAAACTGGAGGCTCACCGCTAGAGTTAACGCTGCTGTCGCGGCACTATTTGTTAATTAATCCCTTACAGGATCAATAGCCATCAATCTTGCATGCTTCCTTGCCACATGGCCTTTCAATTGGCTTTTAAATCTTATATTCGTCTGTAGTGTAGCTCCTCCTTGCTCAGCGAGAGTGGAAAATGCAGCTCCAGCCCAGGTCCCAGGAGTACAGTGTATCCAGATGAGCATAAAGGTTGTCATTCCTAATATGTCTATATGGTTTTGCTGGATGAGATGACATTCATTAAGGTGATGAGAAGATGAGAATTCACCCAAACGATTGGCCCATAGACCCTCACATGGAGGATGGATTATGGTGGCATGCCCAGTATCACCCTTCTTCATAAAACTCATCCCATATTAAAACAACATAGCTGTGAAAAGCTATAACCTCCCCCTCCTCGTCTCTCCACTAGCTGTTAAAGACAGTAATCTCAAAATGCAGCCTATTTTTTCCCTGTATTGACTTGCAAAGTCCATACAACATGTATTTTCCCCACCTCATGACAAGGTTCAATGGTGTGCTTTAAGCAACGGGAAAAAAGAAAGTACCAGCTACCTGGCTTTGATGATCAATACAATATTAAACTAAATGTGCACAGTCCAGCACTCTATTGCCTGTAGCAATCCAGTACTCACAAACTAGGCAATGCCAAGTTAGTATGTGCAGCCCTGTATTCACCAGCAGCCTTATAATCAATGCCCCATATACTGTGATAAACTTGCCCTAATTTTTGCAGCGTTCCAGCTTTGTCTACATTAAAAAAAACCTGAGGGTTTTATTGAGGAATGTTCTGTAGCACAGAATTGATAAGTAAACTGACTTACCTCCCCTCTACAGAGGTTTTGTAACACTGCCCCCTATCCTTTTAATGTTCAGTGTGCTATTGTAACAAGAATTGCATTGTAGAAGCTGTCATGGAGGAAGGGAAGAGAGATTTTGACAGCAAAGTATGGGATAGTTGTGGCTTTCAGCATCTGAGAAGCCGTTCTGGATTGTGGGCTGAGCCCATTAGCTGAACATTTCTGCTAAAATGATCAGCAGTGAAGTAATGTTAATATTGAATGTTAGGTTTCAGAGTAAACAGCCCCGCTTGCAATGAATGGGGGCAGTTTGCACTTTTCTTGGATAAAGAAACAGATCAGTTCTAAACTTCTAAGGGTTGTGACACAGACTTACAGAATGACCAATAATGATGAGAATCTCTTCACAGCATCTGACATTCTCTCAGTTTCTTCATCTGATTATGCCGAGGCAGCTGTAGCTCTGAGATCCCAAGTGAAAACCTACCATTGCATTTGCAGATTTCCAGTGCTAAAAATAGTCTCAAGAGGCTGCACCGAGCACCTCAGCAGCAGCTCTGATAGGAATTCAACAGCTCAGATCTCACGCATCATCATGCCCTGTTTTCTCTCTCAAAGGTACCTGCTGGAACAGGATTTCCCAGGGATGAGAATTGGACCAGAGCCTACGACTGACTCCTTCATCGCAGTGATGCAGGGGGACGTGGAGGGTATCATTCCTGGTAATGCACTGGTGGTGGATCCGAAAAAACCCTTCAGGAAACTCAATGCTTTTGGCAATGCTTTTTTAAACAGGTCAGTGTATTGCTCTTGTACACCAAGGTAGAGCTGCTCTGCAGTGTCATAATGAGTCCCCGGTGAACAGTACAATGAGTGTCATGGGGGTAAGACATCACCCAAGCTTCTCCCCACATTGCATTGGTGTGAAGCCACCTCAGTCACACTGGGCAGCACTCCTACCCTACAATTCCTTGTCATGGGCCAGACCATCAAGCATAATGGCCTGAGCTGAGCTGTTTTGTAACACAGACAAGCATTCACTAGAGAGACCTGAGGACACCAAACTTGCCGTGTGTCATATACTGCCTTGAAACTAACAGGGTTGAAGGATCACTGCATACCACTCCCCTGATTTTATATTCCTAGATTTCTCTACTATGCAATCACTTCAGTTCCTTGGCCAAATTAGGCTCTGGTGTAACTCCATTGAAGCCAGCGGAAAAATATCAGAAGTGAAAGATGATAAAGTCATTGCAGAGAAACTAAATGAATTCTTTGCTTCAGTCTTCATGGCTGAGGATGTTAGGGGGATTCCCAAACCTTAGCTGGCTTTTGTAGGTGACAAATCTAAGGAATTGTCACAAATTGAGATGTCACAAGAGGTGGTTTTGGAATTAATTGATAAACTTAACAGTAACAAGTCACTGGGACCAGATGGCATTCACCCAAGAGTTCTGAAGAAACTCAAATGTGAAATTGCAGAACTGCTAACTATGGTTTGTAACCTGTCCTTTAAATCAGCTTCTGTACCCAATGACTGGAGGATAGCTAATGTAACACCAATATTTAAAAATGGCTCTAGAGGTGATCCTGGCAATTACAGACAGGTAAGTCTAACGTAATACGGGGCAAATTAGTTGAAACAATCATAAAGAACAAAATTGTCAGACACATAGAAGAAAACTTATTGGGCAAAAGTCAACATGGTTTCTGTAAAGGGAAATCACGTCTTATTCATCTATTAGAGTTCTTTGGAGGGGTCAAACATGTGGACAAGGGGGATCCTGTGGACATAGTGTACTTAGAGTTCCAGAAGGCCTTTGACAAGGTCCCTCACCAAAGGCTCTTATGTAAATTAAATTGTCATGGGATAAGACTGAGGGAAGATCTTTTCATGGATTGAGAACTGGTTAAAAGACAGGGAACAAAGGGTAGGAATAAATGGTAAATTTTCAGAATAGAGAGGGGTAACTATTGGTGTTCCCCAAGGGTCAGTCCTAAGACTAATCCTATTCAACTTATTCATAAATGATCTGGAGAAAGGGGTAAAAAGTGAGGTGACAGAGTTTACAGATGATACTAAACTGCTCAAGATAGTTAAGACCAAAGCAGACTGTGAAGAACTTCAAAAAGATCTCAAAAAACTATGTGATTGGGCAACAAAATGGCAAATGAAATTTAATGTGGATAAATGTAAAGTAATGCACATTGGGAAAAACAACCCCAACTATACATACAATATGATGGGGGATAATTTAGCTACAACTAATCAGGAAAAATATCTTGGAGTCATTGTGGATAGTTCTCTGAAGACGTCCATGCAATGTGCAGCAGCAGTAAAAAAAGCAAACAGGATGTTCTGAATCATTAAAAACAGGATAGAGAATAAGACAGAGAATATCTTATTGCCCTTATATAAATCCATGGTACATCCACATCTTGAATACTGCGTACAGATGTGATCTCCTCATCTCAAAAAAGATATACTGGCATTAGAAAGGTTCAGAGAAGGGCAACTAAAATGATTAGGGGTTTGGAATGGGTCCCATATGAGGAGAGATTAAAGAGGCTAGGATTTTTCAGCTTGGAAAAGAGACTAATGGCAAATATGATAGAGTTATATAAAATCATGAGTGACGTGGAGAAAGTGAATAAGGAAAAGTTATTTACTTGTTCCCATAATATAAGAACAATGGGTCACCAAATGAAATTAATGGGCAGCAGGTTTAAAACAAATAAAAAGAATTTCTTCTTCACACAGTGTACAGTCAACTTGTGGAACTCCTTGCCTGAGGAGTTGTGAAGGCTAGGGCTATAACAGGGTTTAAAAGAGAACTGGATAAATTCATGGAAGTCAAGTCCATTAATGGCTATTAGCCAGGATGGGTAAGGAATGGAAGCCTCTGTTTGTCAGAGGGTAGTGATGAACGGCAGGAGAGAGATCACTTGATCATTACCTGTTAGGTTCACTCCCTCTGGGGCACCTGGCATTGGCCACTGTCGGTAGACAGGATACTGGGCTGGATGGACCTTTGCCCTTACCCAGTACGGCCATTCTTATGAAACTGGCCCAATGTGTTCATGTTTTATCTCTGGATTTCAGCATTGCTTGAGCATGACTTGAAACAGTATATGGATCTCTCCCTTCTGTTGCACTGGTTACAGATACAAACTGACTAGGGTTCCAGCCCCCCCGGGACAACCTCTGCAAGGAGGGATCTATGCTGTGTCACAGCTAGACGGGGGCCCTAAGCTGTGCTGTTCAGATCTTAACTTCTCCAAAATTCAAGGTCCTTGGTTTGAGCTCATTTCTCCAGGCCCAAGACAGCCAGTGTGAGCATTAGGTCTAAGCAGCCACACAGACCTTCCACACCCCAGGGGCCCAGCAACACACAAACCCTAATCCAGACAGAGCACCAGTCCCAGCCTCTCCCGTGGCCTTGACTGACTCCAGTGCTAGCATTGGCAGCAGAAACTGAGTTTTCTAATTGCCCTTCCTCACTTTCCCTGATGGTTCCTGATACGCAGACACTCTGCCACATGTTCTGCAGCATTGCACTTCGGCTCCACTCCTGGCTCCCAGGCTGTGAAGGTAATCAAAAAACAGCAGTGTTGCCACTAGGAGAGAAACATGGGGGTATTGCTGCAGCCGGGCAGGAGATAGCGTGGGCATACAGGGCAAGGGTAGAGAGGTGTTCTGTGACACAGAGAGTTAGATGGATTCCTGTAGGTGTCAGTTTGCAAACAGCCTCGCTATGCCTTTGGTTGACTGTGAAAGTGACATTTGATCACAGCACTGACAATGCCAATGTGATGTGGCACTAGTTCCAGAGAGATTTCCAGCTGTTTTCAGTGTCCCACAGGGCCCAGAACATCATCTGCATCCAGCTAATGACCAGGACTTGTACCAACCCACACCTTCCTCCAGGATAGGGGGTGGTTTGCACTGTGGAAATAACAGATCCCCTGCTTAGGGCTCAGAGGCATTGGATCAAAAAGACACCATTAAGAGCAGCTCAGAAAGGAGTTGCAGAAGTTTCCTCACCACAGAAAGACAATGCAGGAAACTTGCTGCCAGAAACATTCAGGGTAGAGGACAGGAGCAGTAATAAGGAGGCTACACAAAGTGTGAAATACAAATGGCACCTTACTTTGGCTGCTTGACTTATGCTGATGACCTAGTACAAACCATGAATCTTCATATTGTTGCTAAGCTTCCAGTGGACTAGCTAATCTCATTACACTGTGCTCTGTTCTCTATCATCCTTCTATGCTGAAGGAGCTGGATGGGTGCATTTGTCTGTACCAGTGATTCAATGGCAAGAGGAGAAGCACAGGTCCTCCTGTTGTTTCAGGGAGTAGCCAAGAAATCTGATTAACCTCTCTTTGCCAACACTATGCAGTAAATAGAAAGGGGCAGTGTTTTCTGAACAGCTGGCTGTAGAGACTTGAAAGAGGGAAGCCTGGCACAGTGCACATGGCAGAGTTGGAGGTGCATTTTGCCTAGTGCATACAACTACATAAAGTAACAGCCAACTGCTTCAGAAGATAAGTACATACCTAAAGAATTGTCCTGTTGCTTTATCCGTAAGAGGCCATGGGCCAGATCCTCAGTGAAGTGAACAGTTATACCAGTATGCACCAGCTGAGGATCTGGCCCACAGGCCAGAGGGAGGCAGGGTCTCCAAAAGAAGTAGGAAGCTAATTTTCCAAATGCAGCAAGTGCTGCAGTTGGGGAATATCCTGCTCTTGGTACATAGCTCTCTGCCAGTGAACACCTGCAGGATCTGCATATGCAGGGGAGATGGGGCTGTCATCATCCAGGGAGGCATTGGCTGCTCTATCCCTTTGCATTGTGTTCCATGGGTCATTCCAGAGAATGAATGTGCTGCTCAGTTCATTAGCCTTTCAGGATTTCAGTAAACACACTTCTGGAAAGAACATATCTTACATTCTGACAATTAGGCCATGAATAGTGAAAGCTGGGGAACAGAGAGCCAAATACCATCCTGCTTGGCTAATTCTGCCAACCTAGTAACACCAAGGTGAATTTGGCTCAGTATGTTCAATCTAAGGAGAATGGTATGCGGATACAGAGCTTCTTGGAGTTCAAATCCAACCCAGGCAAGTAGTGGCTACCATCAAATGGCTGAGATTGTTTAGCCATTATATTGCAGAGGCACCCAAAAGTCCCAATCAAGATTGGGAAAGATTATATTCTGTCCTGTATTTATTTCTATTGTTGAACCAAGTTTCATAGCGCATCCCCTGTATTTGTAGTGAACTGTGGCTGGTTATTTTAAGCCATCATTCTGGCACACATGATCAGTTGCCTGTAGAACTCTTGCCCAGCACTACTATTTTTTCCCCCCCTTTTTCCCATGGTAACATTCCTTAAGCAAATTAAGAAAATCAACCCATGTCTGAAGTGGGTGGAATTTCTAACTAAGACAAGAATTTCACCAGCCTGTTAAAGAAAGTAGCAAATATAACTTGGTCTAGTGAATGAGTCATCTGAGTAGTTAATCATAATTGTCAGCCAATCACCATGAAGATCAGACTACCTCTCCTTTGCCCTTGCATTTCAGGGCTGTAGCTGCGTAATGTGCTTGGAATTTTTCCTGGATGAAGATCCTGGTGCCATTTCATTTCACCTTATAGTGAAGTTAGATTCTGAAAAGTGGTATCAGCATGACAGCATAGGGCAGAGATCCCCAAGCTGTGGGAAGCACAGAGAAATGCTTGCGGGGGGGCCCACAGCTGGTCAGATCAGCCCCCAAAAGGAAGGGTCCAGGCCAGATTCAGCCTCCTTACCACATCCCTTTTCCCCCTCCCCCCAAGCCAGAGCCATGACAGGAGCAAGAGGGTACATGAGGTAAAAAGTTTGGGGACCACTGTCATAGGGGTTCATTTTTGTTGTTGTATTGGGCCAGGTTTTCTGCTGCATTCAGCTCCCACAGCAGAGATGGAGTAAGCAGCTAATAACTGTTGCTCTCAGTTTCTACAGAGCACCAGCTGCAGAACCCTCCACCAACTGGGAATCACTGAGGCAACATCATGCTCTGGCCCCTCCTTGACCATGAAATGCAATGGGGGCTGAAGTGAGGGACACACACACACACGCACTTTGTATCAGCTGGGGCTCCCAGACACTTGGAAGTATCCCCAGCAGAGAAGGTATAGGCCATGCCCACACCTAGGGCACCTGAATGGCACAAAGTGCATGGAGCAGGACCAAAAATCTGGCCTATCGCTTTCGCACCAAGTTTGCACCATTGGCCAAACAGAGTCTCCTTGTTTGTGTATTGTCAGCAGTAAGAGACACTCTGGAAACTAGTCTGCCCCCCACATATGATACAATTATGCAATCCTTACCATCTTCACCTGGGTTTGGCTCTGCAGCTGGAATTTAGCTAACAATGCTTGGGCCGGAAGAGAATCCAGCCCTCCTTTTCTTCCTCCACCATTAGAGGGGCGTTCTTACTCTCTGGATAGAGAGGGTATAGCAGGTGGAGTCACAGTCACACCCCCTGAAAGGCAGATCAAAACCCACCAGAGAAACAACAAGGAACCAAAAGAAACATTGCAGACTCAGTCCTGAGAAAACAGCCCAGCCCAGGCATGGTTCCTCCTAACCTTAGGTCCCAAGGCATGAACCAATTGCAGGGCAGCAGCTGCCTTCCACCTCACCACTGTGTCCAAACAAAACAGAAATAGTCTTGCCATGATCGTCTGAGCCTCCGAGGTCCTAGCAGGCCTTAACTTCCACAATTACTCTCCCCTCAGCCTAGGACTATGACAGCTACTGCCTGAGGAGAAACTCTTTTCTCCTCCTCACCCCCCCCCCCACTGCTTCCCTTTTATGGGCTGCTTCACACCCACCCTAGCACAGCTGTCAGTTGCTCCTCTCAGTCTCAAAGTCTGACAAGCTACACCTGCCAGCCCTTTCCCCACCAGATCTAGCAACCCTTCCTGCCCAGAGAAAGCGTTTAACCCCATCCTGGTTTCCACAGCAATGGGTATTAGATTGTATGCTCTGAGGGGCCGGGGCTATGTCTCATTAAGCATGTGAAGTGCTTAGCACAACTAATCAAGCATTATCTGTGGAGTAAGAAGGTGTCACTTGTATGTGGTTCCTTTCTCTGGTATAACCACATTTTAAACTCTGGTTTCATTGATCACTTTAGCAGTGGAATCATAGCAACTACACTGTGGAAAATACATTGCGGCTGCCTCCAAGTGGTGCAGAAAACCCATAATATTTAATAGACAGGCCTGCTTTTTTTTTTTGAGAAAACGGTACCTGAGGTGAGTGTGCTAGTAAATAAAATTCAGCTCAACCCCTCCCTCCCAGCTACATAACTACTGAGACACAACCATCTCTGCAGTGGAACATATTGCTGGCACACAGAACAGCTGCCCACACAACGTTTTAGTGAGGCATAACGTACGCCACCGGACACAACGACAGGATTGAAGAGCGGCCAGGATGCAATTACACGTACTGGCATTCTATTAAATCCCCTTCTTCTGGCCTCAGATCTAATCTCCTCTGTGGAATAGCTTCCCCAAGGAAAGTGCTGAAAGTCCCATTACATGAGTCATTTAAAACTAGCCCTGACAGAGTACTCAGGCATATACTGCAGGCAACAATCCTGTCTTGGCAGGGGATGGGCTATATGTCCTAATGGGTCTTTCTAGCTCTGACTGCACAGTTGATACGTAAGCTATGCAGTGAGAAAGCCATGCCAGAAATGCTGCTGAATACTCCGGTTTTGTTAGCTAACAATCATGCAGTGAGAAATGCCCACTTGCCAAGCTGGGATAGTGTTTGAACTGAAATCCCTAACCGTGTGGGGCAGAAGTTTGTGGGACTCCCATTGCCAGATGACTAAGCTCATTCCTATAAAAAACAGCTGTGTCATAACTTCAGAGTGAAAAGGTATTGAAGAAACAACCAATAGCAGTGGCACTAGTTTGTCCAGATGCCACGGTGACTTCAGCAGCACTGTTGGACTGTGTTCCCCCATCCTGACTGCACCCAGCCGTCCGGTGTGCCAAATTTACTTCTGGGTTGGGCCAAAAGTTCTCCTGGTGCTGCTGCTTCCTCCCATGCAATGCATGGCTGTTACTTTTCATGCCAAATTCCACTGCCTTCCGCCTTGCCCCACACACAACTCCCCTCCCTTGTGATACGATTGCAAAAGGGACACCCATGCAATGCTACCATGGGCCAGCAAGATAAATAACAGTGTATGTGTTTGGTCTTCTTTTGGCTTTCTCATCAGTGAGGTCAGAATGGTCAGTTTTGGTTTCCGTTTATAGCCAGCTTTGCTTTTGGGTTTCCTGGCATTAGCACTATGCTGTTGCTTTTTCAGATATGTTGCTGTTTCAGCTCCGTTGAGTCCAGAACCCTGCAGGGGAATGTTTACAGGAAGAAAAACAAAAATCCTTTCTCACTGCAAGCTCAACAACAAAAGAAAATAGTTTTCTCCACGTTGGGATTCTCACATTGTTTTTCTTTAGCAACCTACATTTGGGGCCCACATGGAAAAAGTGCCACATGCCAACAGAGTGAACATACAAATATTTTCCAGAAGCGCCAAATAAGCATAGAAGGGCCTTGATTCTGGCTTCATTTCTACCTGTGTAAATCCAGAGGAACTCCATTGATGTCAACAGAGTTCTGGATTTACCACAGTGTAAATGAGACCAGGAGCTGAATTATACATACATCCTGAGGTATCAATTTCTCACCAGACTTTTTTCCCCTTCTTTTTATACAGATTTGTATGTGCCCAGCTGCCCAACCCAGTTCTAGAAAGCATCAGTGTGATCGATACTCCAGGGATCCTTTCAGGAGAGAAGCAAAGAATTAGCCGAGGTAAGGGCTAGGCTGTCTTCTGGCTTGGAGACACAAATAGAGCCCAGTATTCAGAGTTTCTTTTCAAACTATTAGAACTCAAGAGGTAGGTAACCATAATGGGAGTCTTCAGAGTTACCTTATGGTCATATTGATCTAATATTGGACTTAGTGTGCAGTATTCCAGAATGGGCTGCCAACAGGGACTGATTTAATTGCATCTCACCCAAGCAGAGATGGGAGAACCTATACAAATGGAATAAGCATTGACCTGGAACCTAAGCTGAACTTTTCTGAGGCTTGAGAAGATCTGGTTTCCTGGTAATTTCCTCAGCATTTTATTTTATTTTATTTTATTTTATTTTCTGCACTGCAGGTTCTGGGTGGGCATTCAGCAGGAGTGTGGGCTGTAACTCACAGGTGTCTGACCTGACTCAAAGCAGAGAGTGGCAAGAGAGCAATGTGGTTCAGTGGTATTCAGGACTCCTTTGTGCTAACCCCAGCTCTGCCCCTCTACCCCTTGCTATGTGCTCTTGGGGGAATCATTTAGGACAGAAATGTCAAAAGTGTCCACTCATTTTGAGTGTCTCCATTTTTGGCAGCCCAGCTTGAAACATGCAGATGCCTCATCTTAGGCACCCAAAAAGAGTGGATAGCCTTCAGTATTTCGGCCATAACATCTCAGAATCTGTTTCTTCATCTGTCAAGTGGGATTGGTGACACTTACATTTCCTGAGATTAGGGTGATACAGCAGTTCATGTCTGCAGAGTGTCTTGATGACAGAAAGTGCTATTCAGGCACTAGGATGAATAACCTAGTAAGCAATACTGACAACCCCAAACACAGTTCTGAAAAAATAAATGTTTGTGAAGGTCATGTTTTAATGCTTGCTAATTAAATTGCAATGCAGGTCTTGCTAATCCCTCTCCCTCATCTTAATGCATGCCCTTCCCCTAATGTTTCTGATGCCCTGAATGCCTTTTCTAGTATTACACTCGTCTCCATTCCATAAATAGGTCTTTTCTTGTGCATTTCACTTTCTCTTGTCATTGAGTAACCAACTCTGCAATGAACAAGATTTAATGCTTTTTGCTGACACCCAGTAGCAAGTTCTCAGTTGAGAAACCAACAGAGGTATAAGATTCACAGACAATATCCTGTAGTAAAATGGACCAGTGTTTTCTGCAATTTCTGCTGTAAATTTCCCCACTGCTTTTCTTTGTACCTCTGAGGGTATGTCTACGCTGCAATCAGAGATGTGACTGCAGTATTGTGGATATTTCCAAGCTAGGTTGGATCTATCTAGCTTGAATAATGACAGCAGTAAAACCATGACAGTGCAGGCTGTACAACCCGACCCAGGAGCCTGTGTATGTACTCGAGTAGCTAGCTCATGCTGCCCAGGGTTATCGGCGCTAGCTAGGGCACAGCTAGCGTGGGTTACTCTGATTGCAGTGTAGACATACCCTGTGTCCTATTCCCCCATCTTAGCTATGGCAGGCAGCATAACGGGAGCTCTCTTGCTTGGAGCATTGTGTGAGTTGTTCACACAGTACCCGTTTGCAGATTACAGGCTGGAGGACTGCTTCAGCACATGGGGTCCAGTTCTTCCCTTGACTCTATTGACTCTAATGCAGTCAGATGGTGATGGATTGGGCCTGTGACTTGAAGTAAAAAATCAAGGGTACTGCTCCAGTTGCATCTTGGATCACCAACAACCGCCTGCCAAACAGTTTGTGTAAGGAAGAACATGGCCATCTGCTGCTGTTTGAGCAGCTAATTGTCCCACATGCCAAAGCCCTTTCTACACTAAAATCATAACCAAGTCAAGGGAAGCAGTAACAGCGTGGTTGTCCCCTGACCACCACCCAATCAAAGGGTACGTTGTAGACGAGACCTCATGTCCCCATAACTGAATTAAAATCCAGGACCATCTGAGGCTTTAGCCAAATTATGGGTATGTGGCTGGGTTGTGTCTACATTCATCTTGTAGCAGGTTGTACAATGAGCGGGTTAGGGTTGTTTGGACTAGATCCTCCACTAGTGTAAATAAGTGTAGCTCTGTTGAAATCAATGGCAAGATGGTGACTTGCACCACCGAAGGATCTGCTTTACAGCACAGAAAGGGTCGAAAGGGTCAGGGTGTGACGCATGAGGGAAGAGGCTGCCCACAGGAAAAACTTTTTCTCTAGGAGGGCACTGGACTGGGTTACCTAGGGAGGTAGTGGAATCTCTTCCTTAGAGGTTTTTAAGGTTCGGCTTGACAAAGCCCTGGCTGGGATGATTTAGTTGGGGACTGGTCCTGCTTTGAGCAGGGGGTTGGACTAGATGACCTCCTGAGGTCCCTTCCAACCCTGATATTCTCTGATTCTCTGATGCACGGCTCTTCTCAAGGAAGCCATCTTTGAAAAGGGGAATTTTAATTCCCAAGTATGATGGAGAAGAAACAAGAAGAGGTGGGGAGGCTGGCCCCACCCACCTGGCTAGCCAGTTGCTCTCATTGGCAAGCTGGTGTCAGAGGTGGGTGGAGCAGCAGTGTGGTTTCTGGAAAGAGAATAGGAAAGTGCCAGGAATTGCTGACATAGCAAAATGCTTCCCCCACCCCCCCCACCTCTCCCCACACACACACCTTGCCAGCTCACTGAGATTTCACTTGGGCACCTAATTGAGACAAATGTCTGGCAGATGTTTCCCAGTGGAGACCTTGAAGTGACTTAGCTGGGAACTCAAAATAGCTTGGAGCGGGGAAGGAATGGCTTTCGTTCGGGGAGCTCACTTGTAACGACTATGAAGCCTTGCTTTCCTCACCCCAGCGTACCTGTGGTGTCGGGTCCTGAAGGGGCAGCTTCCATGGATCCCAATATTTGAAAATTATTTGAAGGGGGAAATAAGGCTGATAATAGAGGTGGTGAAATATGTAGAATGTAGCGGATTTATTTCTCCACTTGAATGAACTAAACCAGAGTTTTATTTTATTTTTTAAACCCTTAAAACTAGGGGTTCTCCTTCCAGCTAGTAACATCTAGCTGGCATCTATAGATCTCCTTCTCCCACTGATGTGGAGTGGGCATTATGGGAAAACGGAGAACTGAACTACACTAGGAGACTCCTGCATGCTGTGTTGAAGGTGTTTAACCCACAGGAGCCTGGCGTGTTTCCACTAGTCCTTAGAAAAGAAGCATAGAAATAATCCCTGTCCCAGTGGTTCAGGGAGTCTTGGGTGCCGCCGGGACACACTGGTTCAAGGCAGAATCAGTACACGTTGGGGTCTGCATGGCCCAGGAGACTGAGAGTGAGGTATGGAGTCTCTCACTAACGTGAACCCAGCGAAGGGTCACGTTGACCAAAACTCACTGCGGTCTTCTAGGGTACTGAACAGCCACTGTCAAATGTGTGTGGGGGGGTGTCACAGTCCATTTCTAGTAGGCAGGTGACCCCTCAGAACACCAGCACACATTAGCACTAACTGCCCCCTTGCTGAGAGTCTCAGTAGAGAGCCTGGAGGTTAGGCACCTCACCCACTCCTAGAGGTGGTCCCTCCCAAGCAGGGATGAGGCACGCAGGAGTGCAGTGTCACAGCCCATGCTGCAGCTGTGCTATGGGTAAACAGAAAGGAAGAGCGTTGGCTTGGAGCTAGGTGCTAACGTTACCAGTGGTCACCCTACCAAAAGAATGTCCTGAGGGTCCTTGAGATTCTGGATGTAGGAACAGTCAGGCGCAGGACGCTGAGGAGCTGAAGGCCCATACTGTCTGTCAGTGCAAAGGTCCGGGGCGTCTAAGTGTGCAGTAAAACTCCATCGCTCGTGCTGCCAGAGTCAGAAGGCTGAGTGCCAGAGGGAAATTACACAGCAGGAGGTAGATGGCTGTGAAATGAGGAAAGGTATGGAACTTTGCCGATGAGCTGCCCATAGCAATCTGCCCTGTTCCACTCCTGGAGCATAGCACGCTCCTTGCCTAGGGATCGCTAGGGTCAACGCTGCTATGCTTCAGGGGTGGAGCTACCTCACTGGGAGGTAAAAGGTGGCTTGATTTAAAGTACCTGAGGGAAGTGTTGCCTGGAAGCCACAGCACAGGGCATCCCTTCACTGCTCTGAGCTCTCCTGGGCATGAGAAGAGTGGTCATTTGTTCTCTCTTTCCCTTGCTGAGATGACTGTCGGTGTCCACGTTTAAAGCATTTGTCATTATCTAGCTCTGTCTCTCACTCCATTTCCTTCCCCTTTCTTTTATTTCCTCCAGCTCAAGAGGAGGGCTATAGCAGTCTGCGTAGATGCCTGTATGGAGGTATTCGTACCAAAGCAGCGATCGCTTTGTAGTCTTGGCCGCTTTGATCATTTGATAATAATACTGAATACTTTGTCTCTTCAAAGCATTGTTCAGATATTGCGTAACTAATCCTCACCACGCTCCTGGGAGGGGAGTTTTATGTGCACCTGTAAAATGTGAATAACTGTGTCACAAGGGAGGAGGGTGCAACTTGTGCCATGTCACACAATGACTCAGTAACAGAGTAGGGACCAGGAGTCAGAGGCTTTGCCTCCTTGTCCCTATGTGCAAATCACTAGGCCATGCTGCCTCTGTTTATTTTGCAGCAATGCTCTGCATGGAGCAGTAAACTGCACCACGCTCCTAAATAAGCCAATAATCCTTTGATAACAATTACTCATCCTCTGCTATAGCAGTGCAGCACTGGAGGGCTAAGCATTGCACACTTTGCTAACCAATGATTGACAGCTTCACGCTGGCCTAAAGATAGCCCTTGGCTAAGCAAATGGAATTCCACTGAATGCAGTGGTGTTCTGGCTGGGCTGTATTGGGCTCCTGGTTGAGGTAAGGTTTGAATAGACATCCAGAAATCTGAGTGCTTGTTTGAACTAAATCTTCTCCTAGTGAAAATTCTTTAAGCCAGTCTGCTTTTCTTCCCCCACTAGCGGCTGAGTGTGAGGCCTGGTCTCCACTTGGGCGGGGAAGGAGGGAGAGGGTGCGATCGATCTAAATTATGCAACTTCAGCTATGTGAATAACGTAGCTGAAGTCCATGTACTTAGATCTATTCACTGCAGTGTCACTGCGGTGAGTCGACAGCTGACACTCCCCTGTCAACTCCGCCTGCGCCTCTCACTCTGATGGAGTACCCCAGAGTCAACGGGAGAGCGCTCTGCAATCAATTTATCACATCTAAACTAGAGGCGATAAATTGCCCCCCCCCCCCCCCCCGCTGTATCGATTGCTGCCTGTCCATCCTGTGAGTAATGTAGACAAGCCCTGAGAGCCTAGCCTGGAGATAAAAGATGAGAGCTGGTAAATTGGCTTTAGGTTTCATTTCCAACACATGCATTTAGCCACGTCCATTTTTGCTGGCTCAAGTCCAGCCCAGGGATCTGCACAGCCAAGAAAATGTATATTCTAGCCCAGATGTCTCTCTTATGAAGAATAAGCATCAGTGGTGAGAAATTCAGGGCAAAGTCATTCTTTTTAGAAGCAAGTCTGTCCATGAGAGTCATGCATTTTCATGGTACAGTGTAAAGTTGAAATCAATAACAATCTTATGTGACTACAGAACCCACCGATAGATTCTGCCTGTAATGGCTGTGCTTGGAGAAGAAAGGAGAGAAGCCAGAGGGCTTTTCACCTCCTATCCTGCACGAAAAATTAAGTTAAATTGACACTATCAACATGGAACTAATTTTACAAGAAGTTTCTTTACCAATATGATACAAAACTACTCAAGATAGTTAAGACCCAGGCGGACTGCAAAAAGCTATAAAAGGATCTCACAAAACTGGGTGATTGGGCAACAAAATGGCAGATTAAATTTAATGTTGATAAATGCAAAGTAATGCACATTGGAAAACATAATTCCAACTATACATATAAAATAATGGGGTCTAAATTAGCTGTTACCACTCAAGAAAGAGATCTTGGAGTCATTTTGGATACTTCTCTGAAAACATTCACTCAATGTGCAGCAGCAGTCAAAAAAGCAAACAGAATGCTGGGAATAATTAAGAAAGGGAGATAATAGGACAGAAAATATCATATTGCCTCTATATAAATCCATGGTATGCACACATCTTGAATACTGCATGCAGATGTGGTCACCCCATCTCAAAAGAGATATATTGGAATTGGAAAAGGTTCAGAAAAGGGCAACAAAAATGATTAAGGATATGGAACAGCTTCCACATGAGGAGAGATTAATAAGACTGGGACTTTTCAGCTTGGAAAAGAGACTACTAAGGGAGGATATGATAGAGGTCTATAAAATCATGAGTGGTGTGGAGAAAGTAGATAAGGAAGTGTTGTTTACACTTTCTCATAACACAAGAACTAGGGGTCACCGAATGAAATTAATAGGCAGCAGTTTTAAAACAAATAAAAAGAAATATTTCTTCACACAACGCACAGTCAACCTGTGGAACTCCTTGCCAGAGGATGTTGTGAAGGCCATAACAGGGTTCAACAGAGAACTAGGTAAATTCATGGGGGGATGTTTGCCAGAAGCTGTTTGCCAGAAGCTGGGAATGAGTGACAGAGTATGGCTCACTTGATGGTTACCTGTTCTGTTCATTCCCTCTAGAGCAACTGGCATTGGCCACTGTCGGAAGACAGGATACTAGGCTAGATGGACCCTTGTTCTGACCCAGCAGGGCTGTTCTTATGTAATATCAAGAACAGTGCGATAACCAACATTAAAAAGGGAAGAATTTTAAACCTGTGCCTAGTCTTCACCACACATGCTGTTTGCTTACATTTTGCTTTTCACTCAACTCCCAGGATGAAATTATATTGGTCAATTTCAACTTCCTCATTCTCATCCATTAGCACAATGCTGTTACAGTATTGCCAGCTCTTGTAATATTATCACAATATTTGGTGTTTTACCAAATGCCTTTGCTCCGGGAGTCATATGATTACATGAAACTCAGGTTTCTTTTTAAAAAAGCAAGTTGTAACCATCCTGGTTGCTGAGAAATGCTTGAAAATGTGACACTAAAGGCTTGGAAACCAGAACAAATAAAAAGAACCCTAGATTTATTTTTAATGTCTCATAATTTTTAAGCCAGTCTCATGATTTTTTTCACGGCCTTACTCATAAATTTTGAATGCTTAGTGATGGAAATGCTGCAGTTGCGTTGTGTTTCCACCAACAGCGGACAGGCAAATGTTGCATTTTTGAAATAAAACATTTTAATTCCTAATAGGTTTCTGTAAGATATTTTATTTTTATAACCATAGTGACTTAGAAAACATCTATAAGTGTCTCATTTATTAATCAGGGAATGTTCTATTATAGTTATGAATCAGATTTTAAATCAGTTCACAGTATTTAAGCAGATCACTTTTTCTTTCAATGCACTGAATAATGATTGATGGTAAAGGTATTTTGAAGTTGTCAGTAGCTGTGGCTGGATAAGTGAAGGTTCCTACTGCAGATGGTCATTAAGGGCTAGATTTTTCCAAGGCCTCAGCACTATCAGTTGGGGCCAGATTTTCAGAAGTCAATATTCGTAAATGGGATCAGATTTTCAAAAGAGACCTGGCCACAAGTGTCACGATAGAAGCTGCTGGATGCTGAGTGCTTTTGAAAATCTGGACCTTATTTATGTGCCTAAATGGGAAATTCGCTCTTCTGAAAATTTGGTCCCAGTTCTGGGTGCTGAGCACTAAAAATCTCACTTTGAACTCTTTTCAAAATGTGGTTCCAAGTGCCAAGAAATGCTTAGTCTGGCTGGTACAAACGATGAGATATAACACTTAAAGAAAGTACAATTATATTTTGTGTAAAAATAAACAGCCTGTTGCCAGGAATGTGGGTTCGGTTTAGAAACATGAGAACTGGCTCATCTCCCCCAAGTTTTACACCCATCTGACTCAAATGCTGTTGTTGAAATTATTCTTGATTTACCCTGTGAGAACAGAATCAGGCCCCTGGTCTCTTCTTAGCCTGAAACAACTACAATAAACACCACAAAAGCAGAGATTGCTCTGTTCCATTCCAAATACTTGTTAATGTAAATGTTAGTGTTATAAAGTTCACATTAACACATCATTCCTGACTGAGAAAGCAGTGAGATTTGTACTGCAGTGTGGTCACTTGTACCTTTGCTTTGGCAACATTTACATATCCAAGATGTGTGAGAGGTTTCCACTACCCAGTTTTTTTTTTCTTCTCTCTCGCTCTCTCTAACACATCCACATCCACCCACCCACCATTTTTCATGCACTATTAGTGCTTTAAATTGCTAGCTCTGTGTTGGATTATTTCCTTAAACACAGGCAAGGGTGGAAGTATCATGATGAGCCCTGCTCTGAGAATGATGACATGTTACATTCATATAAGCTTTTTCATCCTGAAGAGTTCCTATGCACTTTACAAGTACATCTGGAGAGGGAGAGAGAAATATCTTTACCCATCACTGAAATGCAGCCACCTCTGCGGAGGAACAGGGCAGCTGTTTAAAACAATAGGTTAGGACAAGATGTGAAGCAGAATATAGGATCCATCATGTCTCCTTCTATTTTCATCTTCCCTTTTGCCCTCCTGTTGCTGCTGCTCCCCCCAGCTCTAACTATACTCCTCACCCTATCTTCTCCCCATAAATCCACTTATCCTCTTCTCGAGAGGCATCTGCGCAAGCATTGGCCCGCCTGCCTTCCTTCGCACCTTTGTCTCCTCCCTTTCAGCCTTCACCCCCATGCCTCCACCCTTTGTTCCAGTTGGAACAGCCACTCCACCTCGACGACGATCACCACCCCCCATGACCTCCTCAGCTCTCCCTCCCTCCTTCGCCTGGCTCTGGCTGAAACCTAGAATCCCATGTCCCTGCGGCCACTGTCTCCGCAGCATTTTTGCACCCTCCCTACCTTGGTTCATGATAAAGAGCCATGGCAAGGGCACTGGGTTCCTCCTGTTTCCACCTCTAGGCCCTTCCTCTTCCCCCTTCTCACTCCTTCTCTAAAGAACTCTCCATCCAACTCTTCTCCATTTGCCCCCTCCACGTAGCCATCACTTATACCCACCTGACTCCCTGCCACTTCTCCAACACAGCCTTTTGCCTCTCCTTCCACTGCCCAGTTTCCTGCTCTCAACCCTGGTGGTTTCGGCTCCCAGGGTTGATGTTCTGTCTGATCCATTAGAGCCTGCCTCCTTCACCACCTCATTTGATTTCAAACCCTAGATCATCTCTCTGACCAAAGTGGCTCCTCACTCAATTGTCTCACTAAACTCTGATCACTTCGTGTGGCTGCTCTCTCTCCTGACTATCATCTCTGCTCCTTCAACATTGTTCATATGCCCCTCTCTGACTCTGCAACTGACTAACTGTGCAGCCTTGGTCAAGTCACTTAACCTTTCTGTCCCTCAGTGTTCACATCTGTAAACTGGGCATGATAAAACGTCTCTCCCTCCCTGGGGTGTTATGAGACTCAGTTCATTAATTTTTGGAAACGCATTGAGGTCCTTGCTTTAGAGGTGCCAAGTATTATTATTATTTAGGACTGATCCCTCCTACCTGGTGACATCTGATAAGATCATAGGCTGAGGGGGATGCAATGAAAGGATTACTCCAAAGTAGGCTGATGGAAACAGGTTAATGTTGCCTGGTGGGAACTCATTTGGCGTTAGCATGGGCAGTGCCAGTACAGAATGCAAAAGGGCCTAAAATAGTGCTGAAAACTGACCTACAGAGCAATCCCAGGTGTTCCCCAGAGCTGATATACTGTCACAGCAGTTGAGCCTATTAGTATTCAAGTCATGAAATGCCCCACGGGTTTGTAGCCCAGTGTAGGATGCCCTTAGGTATCCAGGAGGAGCTTTTTTGACTCAGAACCAATCTCTCCATGGATGGAAGATGCAATCTCACTTTCTTAGGGTTTTCGTTGGTATAAATTCAATGGCCAGATTCAAA
The DNA here is from genome assembly GCF_025201925.1 of Gopherus flavomarginatus. Taxonomy (NCBI): domain Eukaryota; kingdom Metazoa; phylum Chordata; order Testudines; family Testudinidae; genus Gopherus; species Gopherus flavomarginatus. The sequence continues at coordinate 58,286,219 of NC_066620.1, read as the reverse complement.
TTTGCAGGCAACACCAAAATCTGAGGTGTGCAGGGGTGGAAGTCACCAAAACACTGGTGGACGGAGCCAAACGGCTCAGGAAGCTGTGCCGTTTAGCACAGTGGAGGCTGCTGGCTACGAAAGACAATTGGGGTGAATAAATGGCCTGTCTATTTTATCCCCTCTTAGAGCTTAGTTACATGGGGAAATAAGATCAAGTGCCACAGAGTGTGCATGGAGCTGGGGCTGGCTACGGAGGTGTTCACAACAGGACCTATATCTCTTTAAATTTAGTCCACCCTATGAAAAATCCTCCCCATCAGACTTGCCGATTTGAAATGCTTGTCAGTCCTGGAGCTGGGATAAATCCGTTGACTGCCTCTCAAGCAGGCAGAAGGAAACCTGTCCCATGAAGAAACATCTGACTGAAGCAAATAGTTTTCCTGTTTATCTTGTCTGCTTCCCCTTCCACTGTCGGGACTCATTTTCCATTCATGCTCGAGTCTTGTGTAGCGGCAAGGGAATGTGATTTCAGCGCTAGAGTAAATGCCTGGAGCAGGGCATCCGCTTATATCTCTTGCTACGTTTTGCCAGTGAAGTTCCAGCAATCAGCACCATGAAACTCACTAACTCAAGCAGGCCATGGAAAGCCCAAAGGAATTACATTCTACTCAGCTGTGTTGCATTGCATTTGACATTCAAAGGAATTTATGAGCACAGCTTCTATTTGTACCAAGGAGAGTGATAAATAGCCCTCTAGCATGCACCAATGCTGCATTCCAGTCCTCCCTGTAGTCGTGTGCACTGACAGGCACAGCTAGACTCAGAAGGAAAACACGGGCAGGTGGGGGGAGATTTTTTAAAAAATGACAAAAGAGTTTAGAGAGGAGGAAAAGAGAGGGGTGGGAAATTCTGCACTCTACAGCACAGGACGATCTTTGAAAAGGAAAAGGGGAGATGGGTATGTAACCAAGGCTGGGTGTGGAAATGACTGAGTTGATGCTATAGCTACTCCTTTCATTTGGGTCCTGACAAGGTCATTAAATGTCAGTAAACGTCGTACACACACAAACGGTTGAAAAATATTTCCACTGATAATTGACATTTACAGATAGGCAACATAAGAGAAATGCTGTTTGAGAACTTTAAATTAGAGTTTGATTTAAAGATATTTATATATTTGTATTTTTTGACATGTGATGTTGGCAGTTTTTGTTTTACTAGTTAGAAAGCTTTAACTTTTTGAATTTCAGCATCTGATATCATTAAACAATTATTGTCTGATACCCTCCTATAATTTCCTGCAACTGTGAACATGGATAAAAATCTAAAAAAAATATTTGAAAGTAAACATCCATATTATCCCTCAAAATTATATATATATATAAAAAAATACAAATTGAATTTTGCCCCGGCTAAGTATAGTTAATATGGAGAAAGAAATACACCTCAGAGCAGGCAGGGTACAGGTTATAATTATCCAGAACCCTGCAGCCTTCGTGGGTTACCTTGATGAAAAGTAATTAAAAGGCTAGACTTTCCTGTCATGTGACTGGATATACCAGTTTGCATTCTGAACATGGCAGTTTCTTGTGTGTGTGACTTATAAGACTTGTCTGAGTGCTCCCGTATAGTCAGTCCAGAGGAGAGGACTATTGTCTATAAAAGAAACTGTGCATGTCTTAGGTGAACTAGTGTTGGTCAGAATGAGGTGCGGGAAGAACACATGTTGGAGTCAGGATATGGTGGAGGGGAGAGTGATGTCTCCAGTGCCTTTCTTATCTGGCTCCCACCGAGCTCTGCACAACCTGCAGCATGTTGCCTATTCTTTCTCAGCCTGTCAATGAATACGGCACCGCGTTGCCTCTCTCGTCTCCCATGTGTGTCTCTCTGCTCTTCCTCCTCCCCCATTAGGTTATGACTTTGCAGCCGTGTTGGAGTGGTTTGCAGAGCGGGTTGACCGCATCATTCTCCTCTTCGATGCCCACAAGCTGGACATCTCGGACGAGTTCTCTGACGTCATCAAGGCGCTGAAGAACCACGAGGACAAGATGAGGGTGGTGCTCAACAAGGCTGACCAAATTGAGACCCAGCAGCTGATGCGCGTATATGGCGCCCTCATGTGGTCCCTGGGGAAGATCGTCAACACGCCCGAGGTGATCAGGGTCTATATCGGCTCTTTCTGGTCCCATCCGCTGCTGATCCCTGACAACCGCAAGCTGTTTGAGGCCGAGGAACAGGACCTGTTCAGAGATATTCAAAGCCTGCCCCGCAATGCAGCCCTGCGGAAGCTGAACGATCTCATCAAGCGGGCACGGCTGGCCAAGGTGGGTCTTGCCAGAGAAACTCAGCCTTGTAGAGTGTACAGTGAGGAGGATGGAGGAGAGGTCTTGGCTATTTCAGCTCACTGGGTCATAGCCATTGCCCATCATGTTGCACTGGGGTGGGGGGGAGGGGCACTGTGTATATGAAAAAACAATTGTCCTAGCAGTGACTAGCCCTTGTTGCTGTACCCAGAGGTGCTGTTATAATGTGTGGGAGTAGGGTGAAGCAAAAGCAATCATATCAGGGAGGCTGTCAGCACAGGAAGTGGCAGGCGATGGACACCATCTCTTACAGTCTCTTTGCTTTAAAGTAGCAACTTTAAAATTCACCCCAGATCACCAGACTTAAAAACACACACCAGCACTTGGGCAGCTCTGGGCCTTTGGCTTCCAATTCTGAATAGTCTTAACAGAGCAAATCTGGCTCAGAGGAGACCCATGGGAACAATGCACACCAGAGAAGGAGATACAGTGCAATTCACTGAAACTGCTAGCTCATACTCTGAGCTTAGTAGCACTCTGTGGAAGTGTCGCTCAAAGTAAGTGGTGGAAACCCCCTCACTGGAACTATTTGAACTGGGCCAAATGTAGCTCTTGAAAATATATGGTAGGTCACTATCCTGCTCTGGCTGAAAAGAGGGACCAGGTGATACTTCAGGCTTTTGTATTCTATCTGGACCAGCATAACACACCATACTATTAGGGGAGGAAATAGAAGGATGGCCTCACCCAATACTGTAGGTCAGGTTAGCAATGGAGGCACTGGGACAGAGTCTGCCCTTAGTCACATTGATATAAGTTGATATCAGTGGGATTAGTTCCTCTGGATCGGCAGAATCCTTGCACATAAGATATTCATTTTATGTATTCATATTAAAGTTGGCCACACAGAAAATATGAACCTTAAGATTAAAGTCTAACTAGATCCAAAGTGCATGGTGTCTGCTAACCCAATTAGCATCGCTAGCTGGAAGCAGGGCCGGCACTACCATTTAGGTAGCCTAGGCAGTCGCCTAGGGCGCCAGAATAATTGGTGGGTGGCATTTTGCCGGAGGGGGCAGCAGGCAGCTCCAGTGGAGCTGCCGCAGTGGTGCCTGCGGAGGGTCTGCTGGTCCACGGCTCCAATGGAGCCGCCGCAGTCGTGCCTGCGGACGGTCGGCTCCTCACGCGGCTCCGGTGGACCGCCCACAGGCATGACTGCGGCAGCTCCACCAGAGCCGCGGAGCACCGGACCCTCCACAGGCACCACTGCGGCAGCTCCACCGGAGCTGCGGGACCAATGCGAAGAGCGGCGAAATTGCCATCCGCCTAGGGCGCTCAAACCCCTAGTGCCGGTCCTGGCTGGAAGGATGCTTTATCCTGAAGGGAGGTATAAAATGAAACAAAACAATTCCCTGTGACAGGTGACTTTCAAACATCTCCCAGCATGCACAGTGTTCTTGTGTCAGACCAATCAGGACGCACAATTCAGAACGGTATGTGTTCCGCAGTAGTGATAACCAGCAAGAGCAGGCAGAGAGGAAGAGCTCAGTGAAGGGGAAGGGAGAGAGGATAGGGTTTACTCCAAAGCTTGGATGCATGAGTACCATCTGCTGAAGATAATGCTCAGATGTACCCATTAATGCTCTCCTTGGTCTTCTTTCCCATCTCTTTCTTATGCCCGTCAGGTCCACGCCTACATCATTAGCTCCCTGAAGAAGGAAATGCCATCAGTGTTTGGTAAAGACAATAAGAAGAAGGAGCTTGTGAACAATTTGGGGGAGATTTATAGCCGCATCGAACGGGAGCATCAGATCTCACCAGGAGACTTCCCAAATCTCAGAAAGATGCAGGTAAGCACTGGAATAACAAGGCCGGATAATTGACCAAGGCAAGAACATTATAGCAGCTGTAGGGAGTCGGTCAGAAGCAATGCTGAACTGATGCTGTTACAAGTGTGTCAGGACTTTTGTAAGGCAGAAAGGAAACCTGTGTTATGTCCAGGCTATATTTAGACAGAGATATTTCAACAATGGCAGGTTAACACCCTCAGGAGAGGGAAGACTCCTTCACTTGAATCTATGGCACAAACAGCTCTTACAGTGAGTTACTTAGCTCCTTCTGTCTTATTTCAGACCCCAGGCTTAAAGCTTTCAGGACCAGCCTGGCCTCACAAATGCTACTGATGTAATATTTATAATATTCTGTATTCAAATAGGGGCTATTTTTTTTTTTTTTTTTGCTTTCTGCTCCCTTGCTTGTTTATTTCTGGCAAAGAAAGACTACTGTAGAGAAAGTGGATGTGATAATCAAAGTATCCCTCTCTGTTTTTAAAAGGACAAGCAGGTTTTCTGTGCTACACATTTGGGGACTGCGCCAACGGCCATGTAAGTCAATGGGAGCCTTTCCACTGACTTCAGTGAGTGCCGGATCAGGACCTCATACAGTGTATGCTAACCATGTTGGAGATGTTCAAACCACTGACTGGCTTCAATCCAGGCTGCAGCCTGTCTCCAGCGGTTGCATAGTGAAGATTACCACCACATCTTTATGGAGCAGATGGAATCTGCTGTTCATTTAAAGAGAAGGAAAATACCCTTAAGTCCTTGAGAGCCAGCTGGAGGATCTAGTTCATTAGTTGCTAAGATTGTTGTGAATTTTATACCACTGTTATGAGTAAATGGATGCTATTTAAGAAGGAAGTGGAGGTTGAAGGATAAAGATGTATGTCACTTGGCTTCTCTCAGTAGAGGATGAACTAGTAACAGTTACTCTAAGCACTTTTACTGGGCTGTGAAAAATCAGGCCAGTGGAGTTTGTCACATCAGATAAGTTCCAGGCCAGAAAGCAGGTGTAGAGAGTGACTGGTATCTGATGTTTCAGAGGAAAACAAGTATACACTCAGCCATTTGTACAATGCTGTGCTTAAGGGGAAAACCCCCCACCCCCTTATTCTCATGAGCAATCAGTTTATTCCCTGAAGTACAAGGGGTAGAATGAAATTATAGCTCATGCCAGGCACACCCTCAGTTTGCTCCATAAGATAATGGAGAGGGGCACTCGTGCATTTTTAAAGGAAGGATTACTCCTGAAATGTCACAGTTGCTTCTAAAACTATTTGGATGTAGATTGAACCATGCCTGTCTTTATTGTAATATGAGATAGTACATTCCCCTGCAATACTAGGGTTGTATGTTCCCACACAGTAGTCTGGAGTAGTAATTCCGTAGTACACGCCATAAAGTACTGGCCTCTTTTTCATGTCTTGAAATTGTGGTTCATGGTGGCAAAAATCAAAGCCATATAAATAAACAATTCTTATGGCCCAGCGGTGGCCTCCCTCCTCTGTGGAGAATGGGTGTGGGAGCTCTGCTGTGCAGAGCATCAGAGAGACAAGCTGGGGTGTAGCAAGCCATGCAGAAGTGCTCTGAGACACAGAGGCAGATGTGGGCTGCGGGGAGGGTGCTCTGGATAGTACTACTTGTGCCTGCTTTTGGCAAGAAGGTTCTATTCCTGGTCCTTATGTAAGTCTCTGATCCTCTCTGCATCCTGTCTCTCCCCATCTACAAAACGGGGATAATAATCTTTACCAAGGGTTAAAGTTAAAGTTGAATGAAGCAGGAGTGAGAGCTTTTGCCACATCAGCCAGGAAGGAAGGGGTCTGTCTACCTACTGCATTAGCAGTACCAGCCAAGGGGACAAGAGAGCTCTCCCTTTGCTTTTGACAAAGGAGGGTAGGGGGACCAGACAGCAAGTGTGAAAAATCGGGATGGGGGATAATAGGAGCTTAAATAAGAAAAAGACCCAAAAATTGGGACTGTCCCTATAAAATCAGGACATCTGGTCATCCCAGAGGAGGGGGACCCGTGCTCTCCCCTGGTCCCCCTTACTCAAGTCCCTGATCTTTACACACACCCCTTTATGAAAGTGCTTTGCGATCTATGGCAGAAAAGAGACGTACTGAGCACTGCTGTTGTGTCACCTCCTGCCCGGCAGCCCAGCTAAGTCTCACTAATGCTTGCAGCTTACCCTCTCTTTGTTGTTGTCCTGCTTTAAGGATCAGCTGCAGGGTCAAGATTTCAGCAAATTCCAGCCACTGAAGAGTAAACTCCTGGAAACAGTGGAAGACATGCTGGCCAATGACATTGCACAGCTCATGGTGCTGGTACGCCAGGAAGAGTCCCAAAGACCCATGCAGATGGTGAAGGGAGGTGCCTTTGAGGGCACCCTGCATGGCCCATTTGGACATGGCTATGGTGAAGGAGCGGGAGAAGGAATCGATGATGCAGAGTGGGTGGTGGCCAGGGATAAGCCCATGTATGATGAGATCTTTTACACACTGTCGCCCGTCGATGGTAAAATAACTGGGGCCAACGCCAAGAGGGAGATGGTGAGATCCAAGTTGCCCAACACCGTGCTGGGCAAGATATGGAAACTGGCTGACATCGACAAGGACGGGATGCTGGATGATGAGGAATTTGCCTTGGCTAATCATCTCATTAAGGTCAAGTTAGAAGGTCACGAGCTCCCAAATGAACTTCCTTCCCATCTCCTCCCTCCATCCAAGAGGAAACTGACAGAGTGAAAAGAAGGTCACCAGAGAGACACAAGGGAGGAGGGGGAAAGAGAGACATCCCAGAGACATGTTTACTTAAATTATACCTTTAGATGTGAGGTCACCTTTGGATTTATAACAATTTTAATGTACAAAGGAAAACCTAAAGCAAAACAAAAAAGCCCAGCCCTTTCTCATCATAACATGCAACTAACTCTTCCTATGTAATGTCCTTGCTTCCTAATGTGTAGTCTGTAAAGATGAAGGGAAAAGGAAAGGCTTAGAGACAGTGGCAGAAGCTGACAGAAGGGAGTGGAGGAAAGTATCAAGTAGGCTGTGTCTTCCGGGGTTGGATTAGGCACAAGTTATCTGGGGATAATCTCCAGAATCATTCCTGAACTTCATCCACGCTATTTAGTTGGGTTCAGATGCAGCCTGAGATTTGTGAAATTCCTGGTGGGAAAGGAGAAGCGATATAAAAGTCCCTGAGCTGCAGATTAAAGTAAAAGAGCACATCACCGTTAGTGATGAGCCCCCACAGAAACCCCAGATAAAAGCCCTCATGGACAGGGTCTATAGAGGTGTCTGCAGTCTGGATCCAGATCTAGTTCTGAATTTTCCAAGTGGCCCCTGTCATTAGGGCGGGCTCAGCCAAAACAGCACATCTGAATACACCCAAACTTCAGTGCTTTTGAAATCTGGATCTGAATTCGGCAGCTTGAATTCCTCTAACCACAGTGGGTCAGATCGACCAAGCTACTGAGCACCTTTATCTCCCATTGACACCAGTGGGAGACTCCGACTCAGGGCATGGCCAAGCAGATGATAATACAACCCACAGGAAAACAAAGAGAAGGAGGGGACAAAGGCATGGAAATAGTTGAATGTTTAGAGGCAGAGATCAGATGGTTTAGAGGGGAGGAATTTTCCCTGCTTCATCATCCTCAAATAATCCACTGAATGTGTCGTATGGAACTGCTCAGTGTTTTCCCCTTCTGAAAGCTTTCTGGGCAATGGATGGTATTTATCCTTCCTAGAAAGTGATATGTTTACCTGTTATCATAGAAGTGTGTACAATGAAAACCGCAAGCTCATGTTCTTATCTTATAAAAAAAAATCCAGCACTGTCAGATGAATCATCTATCATGAGTACAGAGGCACCATGTAGCAGTAGGAAGGGCTTGCTGTATTTTCTGTGTCCTTGTGAGCAATAGCCTGGATACCGGTAATGAGCCCCTGCTTAGCCCTCAGACAATTACTCTTTATTCCATCCAGAACTTCCATCCTGAGCCAAGAAATGTTCAACTCTTCCTTTCATTCACTATGACATTTCTGATTTCCTGGGATTTTACTTTGGTAATAATCCCTCCATTTTAGATTTGTTTTTCCCCCTTGCCCTTTTTACTTTTTTCATTTGGGACGGGGTATGGCTTCACTTCTTGTTGTCACTTGATATATGCTGAGTTCCTACTGTGATGAAAAAAACAAGACAAACATAACTTATTTTATATCTGTGTTGATATTATATAGAGAAATATATTCTATGTATGTAGGATGTGCTTACTGCAGTGCATTTATCTTTTAAAAATTAATGCATTAGCCTTTTTGTACCCTAGTCGTAAAACATTATTAAAAAAGTTAAAAAAAATCAGGACTGTTTCTTTCTCTATTCCCTTATATAGTGGAATAAAATATCGGTGGTTTCTTAAAGAGACCTCTGTTCCTGCCTGGAGGCTACCATAGAAGCAAACCATCCCAGGTACCATCCGTATTGCCTGTGTATAGAACAACCTTACTGGGCTTGTGTTGGGTCATGATTGGTTAATAACTGCATTAAAATTTCCTGCTACTTTCTGGGAATCTAATTGTAATCACAGGTATAGCATCACTGGAGCCAGTGAAATTGCACCCAGGATTAGTTTAGCTCAATATATGGGAAGGGTAGAACCCAAATAAGCTCATTTCTGCTCAGCTCAGTTGAAGTTTTGCCACTAGCTTCAGTAGCAGCAGGAATGGTCCCAAGTAATTTCTTTCCTGCCAGTCATGGAAGGAGAAGGTGCCAAAGCTCCACAGCTTCACTGGGACCGGAAATGAACCAAACCACATAGTCCCACAGCCCCTCACATATTCTTCTGAGCTTGCATTAAATCGACCACTGCGAGATGTGATACTTTATTGGAGTGACCTTTATCCCAGGTAACAACACAGTGAGGGCCCATCTGAGTGCTGGTGTAATGCTGGTAACATGTAGAAAGTGGGTGTAAGCAGTAACACAGCACAGATTTAGCATTCAGTGAGTATATCTAATGCTGTCCCGACACTATGAGCTAGGGTAATTCCCAGCGTGTATATGTGTAGTCGCACTAGCTCAATGAGGGCTAGCATGAGTATAAATAGCAGTGTAGCCACGGGAGTGCAGGCAGCTGCAGCATGTCTTAGCTAAGCCACGTAAAAACCCACCTGAACCCTGTCTGGATGTACATGGCCCAGCAAGGCCATGCCTCTGCTACCGTCACTGCTATTTGTACACCAGCTAGCTCTCAGTGAGCATACGCGAGTACACATGCGCAAGCTGGGGATCACAGTAGATATAGCCTTTGGGGGTAGTGTAAACAGAACAGCAATTAACACAAGGTTATATGCTAAAGTAGGCTGTGTCTGCTTTCCCACTCCATTATCAGAGTCCACTATTTTGTCAGTAACAACTGTTTTCCAACTAACTTGCATTGCAATTCACGTGTCAGCTGCATGCTAGTTTTCTCCAAGTTTGGCCACTTGATCTTAGCGGTTTCCGAAAAAGAAGCCAAGGATTGAACAGGCTGGCAGCACAGACAGATTTTGTCCCCAATTGAGGACAAGTCAGCAGAATGGCATGTGGCATGGCCACTGCCCATCCTGTATCCACTGTCTGGATATACAGAGGACTTCAGTCTCCATGACAGCCATTCTAGTAGCTTTCATCAGCTCTCATTTAAAAATGCTAACAGGAGGGATGCACAGAAAAGCTCTACCAACTGTTACAAGTGCCCAAAACACAGAAGATTTGTAGGTTGTAACGCAAAAACCACTTTGCTTGGTTCAAATGTAACTTTTCAGGCCATTTGGAGAAGAAAAACTAAAAAGACGTGAGTTTAGTTGCTTTGAGATCTGATTTATTATGCATTATGGTTTAACAACAAGACAGAAGAGGTGAAGCACCCTCAGCATTCAGTGAAAATGTGATGGTATGAAAGGGCAGGATGCCAAACAGGAAAGTTACAAATAAAAAGAAATCCATGTACAAATAATACTAAATTGCATTTACATGTTACATTTCATCCTCATGGGTTCCAAAATGCCCTGTAAACGATGAGACAGAACAAACCCCTTGGAGGGTAAAAAGATGCTTAAACCCCACACGTCTGCATACATAAAGTACATACAAATTTCTCTGGTAAATAGAGCCAGTCAAAAATAAAGCAAAATTGAAAACTTTTAAAATAAAGTGTTGAAATTTTGGCTATTTGAAAAAGTCTGGCCAAGCTGTAAATTGGATGAAAAACAGGAAAAAGAGACTTTTCAAAAATAATTCTTGCAAATGTTTTTGACCAGCTCTACCGCTGAGTAGGTGGAGTGGCCCCTCCAAACCTATGACCGCCTCAAAACCCACTAGGCAGTCTCATGGAGCTCAACACTCATGCTACGGCAAGCCCCAGGTCTCCTTGGCAGTTCTTCTCCAGACTGAGCCATGCTGCCATTGCCTCCCTATCTGTACCTGTCCCCACTTCCTCTTTCCAGGAGGTGTTTGCCAGAGTGGGGCAAGAAGTCCCCAAGAATTTCTGTGGAGGGCTCAGCATTCATTCGTTCTTCTGGTTTGTTGGAAGATGATGCCAAGCAGAAGAATGTTTCTACCACCATAGTCAGCCACTCTCCTCTCAGTCATGCCCTCCTAAATCTGAGGAGCCCCAAGCAGGCAGAGGAATGTTCCACAGACTCAGAAGGAGGGGATGATAAGATGCTATTTGGCTCAACTCCTATTACTCCCATTTTTTAGCCATTGTAATGGGTTTTCCCTCTACTTCCATTCCTCCCTGGATATCTCTCAGAGGGGACTATCTGGCCCTATGGATGATAGCTGCATTTTAGGGTTGCTGGATGTATATCTAGAGTAAGACAGCCACTTCGTACCGACACCACTACTCAGCAAGTTGTTCCAGGAGAAAATGTAAATAAATGGAATAAATTGTTGTTCCATTAAAACTTTAGGGTGCATTTAGGTTGGCAGAATGCAGTTAATTAGCCAACCTGGTGCTTTGCCAGGACAGTGAGGTCAACATTCCTACTCTGCAGTGGATCTTTAATCAAACAAACAGAACCTGTTTTACATCACATTAACTAACTGGCATAAAACTGCACACAACCAAGAAATTCAGCGTTAAGGCTGAAAACTGCCCTCTGGTAACTCCCGTTCTTATGCGTAAACATTTTGCCTTTGCATAGAGCTGTGGGTGATCTGACTTTACATAGACCATGATCTGCACCACCCACAATACAGCACTGGGGGAATACCAGACGGAGTGTCTGCAAAACTCATCTAGGCGAGTGCTACACATTCTGCCACTTTTCCAGTTGTCTCCCCCACTATTATTTCATGGTTTCCCTTATTATGGGGCTAGCTGTGGGAAGGGAGATTGTGGGGCTATTTATCTGGGCTTTGCCAGGTCAAGAGAACATTGCAGACCCAGTGAAATCTTTCCCCAGCCTTAGGATTGCTAAGTTTGGAGTGTCTGTGCTAGGAAAGAATTGTGGTGAGGAGGAGGAGGATACTGAATTGTTACACAGGAATAGCCGGACAGTAACCTTGTGGGTTATTTTTTATGATGCTTTCATAATACAGCATGCATCTGTTATTTTTGGTCTTTCCCTTTCCTTCCTTGTGCTTCCAAGTCTCTCCCTCCCTCTTTCCCTTCCCAAGGCTGGACTGGGGATGTTCAGACCAGAGTTTAGTTTGAGAACTCTGCACACAGAGAAAGTTCAAGGCTAATGTGGGCAATTCACTCAGCATGTCATTTTCCTATTCCTGCAGGTGGGTCAAATGGAACAATGAATCTGCTATTTCAAGGGAGATGCAGTGTACCTAAAACATCTAATCTCTGCCTAGGGAGAAGGAAATCCCTTGTGAATGTGACCTGCCTGCTCTGGGCTTTATTATATTGTACTGGTCCCTTGGATGGCATGGGCCTAACAACTCTGCAAAAGTTTCCAAGGTTTTAGATCAGGCCCATTTCCACTTAACATGTCATGTAAAGAAATTAGAATAAAAGGCTCCAGTAGCATATTTTAAATGGTCATATTGGCACAAACCACAGGAGGTATTTTTAGGAATAGTCCTGGGTAGTTGTGTGTGTGTGTGTGTGTGTGTGTGTGTGTGTGTGTGTGTGTGTGTGTGTGTGTGTGTGTGTGTGTGTGGTTTCTGTCGGTCTCTTTCCCCCACTGTAGTGAACATTGCATTAAATCAGCTGTAGGGTCTGAGTGTAAAATTCCACTCCTCAGCCTTAGCCCTACATTGATTGCAACACTAATGCTAAGTGGAGATTTTCTATCTATAGCTTTGTACACACTACTTGGCCTATGAAACTATGTCCTTACCAGTAAGATGAGAATGAAATAGGCTCCTACAAATATAGCACATGTAGGGAAAGAAATTGCAGTCACTCGGAGGGATAGGATTAAGCTATCTCACTAGCTTTCCACTGACTTGGACACGTTATTATTTCTGAAGTCAAGAATTTTAAACTCTTCAGAAATAAAGATACAAAGTAGGAATAAAAGTCAGATCCATCTGCATCTGTGTTATTTAAAAGATTCACAGATACAGCAGAGGGAATTCTTCAGATACAAACACCCTCAAAGTTTACATCTCAGGCTTGTAATTTGGGCCCATCTCTAATCTATACCCTAACTATGTCAGTGGACTCTCAAACAGGATATGTAAGGCCACAGGGGCTGGAACTAGGGGTGCTGCTGCACTCCCTGGCTTGAAGTGGTTTCCATCATATACAAGGTTTACAGTTTGGTTCAATGGCTCTTCCACCCCCCCACTCATTATGCAAATTGTTCCAGTCCCACTGTGTAAGACTCTCAAGAGCTTGAATGTAACTGACCCAAAATTTTGACGGAAGACACATATAGCCAGGTACAGATTTCCTCAGTCTGCAAGTTAATTTTTCTCTTCCTGGTAGGACATTCTGTTTCTCTGTACACCCTGAAACGCTACGGAAATGTTATATCCAATGGACATTTTATGCATCCATCTAAATCTAGCATAACAAAAGCATCTGTAAAGTCAGCAAACAAAAGGACAGTGGTGACAGTTCTCTGGCAGTCACAGCTTGTAAGTTCAGCCATAAAAATTATCTAACTCATCCAAGCTTTCTTATTAGCAGGTGCCAGGATCTGCTAGCTGTGGGCATTCATTGACCCCTTCCTTTTCTTTTAAGTCATATATATATATGATCTTTTCTTTTTGACACACATGACAACTCAGTGTCTAATGCTTTAAGGAAAATCTCCTGGACCCCAAGCAGTGTTAATTTTGATCCTGGAGTCTCAGTCCTTGGCTTTTGAGCTGTAAGTGTCTGCTTCTGAGTTGGAGTAAAATGTCCTAATTCTGATGCTAACAGAGCACCTGCTTCGGAGGATCGCTAGTAATTTAAAATGAAATCTCAGAGACTCACTAATACACGTGTGGGTGGAAAGGAGTATCTATAGAACTAGATTTCTTGAAATTGGTGGACTGTTACCACCAGATGTCACAGTGAGCCCTAAATAAAATATTGATATAATGGGCCAAACCCTCTGAGCCTTATGCCCTCTATGCTAGCAAAATTAGCAATGCTCCTTGAGTATTTGCTTGAATGGGCACTCTTTGTGCTGTGTGATTGAATATCAGTCACAGGATAATGTTTCTGCTCCCTATTGGATGATTCCCAAACCCACAAAACACTTCCAAGATAGCTGCCAGATCTGTATGGTGCAAGAACAACATTTGCATGAGCTCTCAGGATGGGTGCCAGCTGCTGCTTTGTTTCTGTGAATATTCTTGTGAACAAAAATGTACTGACATGAACATTTGTAGAAAGGAACTAAAGGGGTTGCCGACACCCTTTGTCACCCACAGCCCTGATTGAGCACCCCTTGGCTGGATACTCACCTGCCTGCTGTGTTTGGGCCTCACACACGGGGCCCGTATGCTCTTAAGCATCTCTTGATCTGAGTAGGCGGCAGTGTTGTCTCTCCCCTTAGCCTCTGTGGTACACTTCCCCAGGCACAGGCTCTCCATTACCCCTTCACAGAAACCAGGCCCTATAAACCAACTACTCTCGGTCTCCAGGACCAATGCTGCACCCCCCCACCAAAAAAAAAAAAACAAAAACAAAAACAAAAAAACAAAAACAAAAACCACAACCTTCCAGTAGCTTGGGAGCACAGCCTTTCCCAGAACTCTAACCTTGTGGGTACTCTGGGTTTACAGTTCACCTCTCCAGGGACATTAAGGACATTCAGGGCATTGGACTAGATGACCCTTGTGGTCCCTTCTAACCTTATGATTCTATGACATGATCATTGAAGCGAATAGACCCAATGGTTTTGCGAAGGTTTCTAAAACACAATCATTCTTTACCTTATATAACACAAAATATATACAGAGCCAGACAAAAAATAAACACACCTACAGACATTTCCCTACTTCAGTTTCCTCACCACTCTGGAGCATTATCTGGGTTTAGGTCAGAGTCCCATAGATTGTTCAAGATCCTTGCCCTGCAGTTCATGACTTCTCCTCTGAATCATGGAGTCTCTTTCTCTCCCTCCTCCAGATTAGCTTCCTTTGGTCTTGGCTAGTTCCTCCATCAAAACCAGTCCCCCATGATACAAAAGCATGCCCTGTTTTGTTCCTATCTTCTGTCAAAGGCTTCCTCTCTCCCTTGCCCTGTGAGTTGCTCGAGTTTGTAAGTCCTGCCACTAATACCTGGTTCCTTTGTCCGCTGCTGGGAAATTCCATTGCTCTGTCCAAACCCCCTGCAGGGAAATTTGAGAAAACTGACTTCCCCTAGACTTCATCCTTCCTATTGTTCTCTGTGGGTCAGATCAGTTCACTAGTTGATAGCCCTGAACCACTATCTCTTTCAAAGACAGATCTGTAGGCAGCATTCCCCTGTTCTTTAGGACAATGGACATGAGGCTGTACACAGTAAAAGACTCTTGTAAGATATATGAATACAGACACTCCATAAAATCAAACTGAAATTCCTAAGTGGAACAGCAGCAAAGAATCCTGTGGCACCTTATAGACTAACAGACGTTTTGGAGCATGAGCTTTCGTGGGTGAATACCCACTTCTTCAGATGCATGTGGTGGAAATTTCCAGGGGCAGGTATATATATGCTAGCAAGCAAGCTAGAGATAACGAGGTCAGTTCAATCAGGGAGGATGAGGCCCTGTTCTAGCAGTTGAGGTGTGAAAACCAAGAGAGGAGAAAAGAAAGTTCACACCTCAACTGCTAGAGCAGGGCCTCATCCTCCCTGATTGAACTGACCTCGTTATCTCTAGCTTGCTTGCTAGCATATATATACCTGCCCTTGGAAATTTCCACCACATGCATCTGAAGAAGTGGGTATTCACCCACGAAAGCTCATGCTCCAAAACGTCTGTTAGTCTATAAGGTGCCACAGGATTCTTTGCTGCTTTTACAGATCCAGACTAACATGGCTACCCCTCTGATACCTAAGTGGAACAGAGATTCTCCAAATTGTCACACCATTGAAATGAATCTGAGGTCTTTATCTGAATAAACGTTTGAATTTTTTTTTGGGGGCGGGGGGGCGAGAGGGCATTTCTAATCAAGACCACCACTGAAATGCAGCCACCTTTCGGGAAAGCGCTCTGCCACTTGCAGACCCCCTCAAAAATTTCAAATGGCGGTGCAGACTCCTTTAGAAATCTTAGACAGTCTGCAGACCCCCAGGGATCCACAGATCACAGGTTGAAAACCACTGCTCTAGCTCTTTATCTGCAGCTGCTTCCTTGGCATTGCCACTGGTGTCAGCCTCCAGCACAGCTATACAAAGAAATTTCTGCTTCGGGGGCGGGGGAGGCTGTTGGAGTGGAGGCAGACCACCCTGATGGGATGAGGCACCTCAAATGTGACCATGGACTCCTTTTTAAAAAAAATCTTCCCTATATACCCCCAGGTTGAACACCTTTCTGGTCTCTTTTTACTTCTTTCTATGGTAGAAGTGTAGTGACACAAACATTCCCCGCCGGCAGATGTGGTGAGACAAGAGGGGTGCGCATCCTGTCCCACAGGGGACCCCTTAGGCTTGGCAGAAGTAGTGGTCCTCACCAAGTGGCCCCTCAGAGTGCCCACCTGTGGGAAATCAGCCAGCTGGCATGCTCAGAAGGGCTTGGGATGTGGCAGAGGTGGCTTCTCAGACCAAAACTCAGAGAGGTCCACTGGAGATGTCAAAGGCAGCTAGTGGAGAATGGAGGGATGGCTTGTGAACCTGTGAAAGTTGGCTGAGACACAGTTCATCAGTGAACCACTCACGCAGACTCAGGCATTTCACATAGCCCTAAAGAGTCTCTGCCAGGACCAGGCCTTTCTGAGTGGCTGCGTCCTGTCACGAGACAAGGGTCAGCCCTCCTCACAGGAGAGGAAGTAGTTGGGTTTGGAGTGTGGGAAGAAAAGCACCTAACATGACAGTGAGGATTCTTTGCCAGGGTTCTTATCCATCTTGGGTGTCCTTGCCTTAACCCTGTAGCTCCTTTAGTAGCATGTATATTTCTAACTGCATTTCTACAATTCTTACAGCTAGATTAGAAAGGGGCAGTATTTTTTCACTGCCTCCTTTTAATGCATGGTTAGGAATAAAACCTGGGATATTATTCCCTTCCAGGTTTAGATTGCTTTAGAATATTCCACAGGTGAAGGAAGCAAGCACTCTCCATGCAGTCTGCAAAATCCCCCGAGAGCCCATGCAGCAGAAATGTAGTTTATTAGATTCTCACTAGAGACAGGCATGAACCTCAGAGTTCAGATCTGCAGCCAGTGCTCCAGAAAGTCAGAGCATTCAGGGCTCATGCGTTTGGTTTCATTCATTATAGAATTGGAGATGAAGTCATTCAGATCTGGAGTTCCCTCAAGTATGGGGCTGTTCAGACTGGTCTTTCATGTTCACAGTCAATTCTTACTTATTTAATGATTTATGTGATTGTTACTACTGTGTAATGATAGAGTGCCCTTCCAGTGATCAGAGCACCCCAGATAGTCTTCTAAAAATTCACAAATAATCAGACGTGTCACTTAGCCCAGATAAATTCAAAACAAATAATCCAGCCCCAGCATAAACATAACCTCCATGCACAACTAGCTGCAAACTACAGCTTCATCCAAAAACGAACCTACCCAGCAGGAAAAAGACTGGTGACATTAGAGGTCAAACAATTACAAAATGGTAACGCATCTGGTCTTGACAATATTTCATCAGACCTGCTGAAACATGGAAGCCTGAACTTAGTTCACTGGCTTCATAGCATTATCTTAGAAGACTGGAAAGGGGGCTGCATCATCCCTTCTTTCCCCAAAAAAGAAGCACACTCAGCTTACTCAAGTTATAGGGGAATTACACTACTGTCAGTCCCAAGAAATGTGTTTATGATCATACTTCTGAATAACTGAAATATTGTCTCAACCCTAAAATGAGATAACCAGTGTGGTTTCTATACAGGTTGTTCTACAATCCATGCTATATATGCTCTGTGGAATGTTAAATAAAAACAACTGGAGCAACAAAAAGGAAGGTAACACTGCATTTATAGACTCTGCAGACACTTTTGACTCGGTACATTGATCAGCACAGTGGATACTGCTATTCCAGTACGGGGTGCCTGATGACTGAGCACACCTAGTGGAAGAATTGTGTTGTGATAAATTTAGCCGTGTGAAGGACAATGGTTGTCTTGCAGACTGACTTTCAGTAGAATCAAGGGTATGCCAGAGATATATACTCTGATCTATGTTATTTAGCATTCTACTATACTAGCTGACAACAAAGGCGAAGAAAGCCAAAGAAAGTAGGGGGTATGAAATTTAAGAATCATCTTTACAGGATCTTAAGTATGAGGATGATATTGACTTATTTGGAGAGACTACTGACCAACTACAGCTAATGCTGGAATACTGCAAAAGAGAGAATCTATGGACGTTAAGGTCAGTGGTGACAAAAGCAAAGCTACGCATGCCTCCTGTAAATTGGAAATGAATGACCTGCTGATGCTGCATGTATATGGCAATGACGTTGAATGGGGTGAATAGTTTTATCTATCTGGGTAGTTGGTTGACAGCAGGCGGTTCTATAATTGCAGAACTTACACGTTAATTCAGTCTTGCTTCAATGGCATTTCAGAGTCTTCAAAGGCCTCTTTTTGGGCAGCAGGATATCTATGTGACAACTAGGAACAACTGTTCAGCGTGATAGTGATGACAGCCCTGTTACATGGAGCAGAAGTATGGCTGTTAAAAACAACTGAGGAGAGGAAACTAAACATTTTTCAGTGTCAAAAGTTACACTGTATTCTTAGGATGTCGGTTTGATTTTGTCACAAACAAGGAGATACGCAGAAGATCCTGACAAGCTGCAGTCTAGCACCAGCAGAGAATAGCACAGCTGCAATGGCAGAGTCATGTCCCACATGCTGAAGAAGGTATGCTTTTATAAAAGGTGTATAGAGCAGAGGTTGAAGGAAGCAGAGCAGGAGGATGATCATGAACGAGGTTAGAAGATGCAATTCTGAAGGATTTAAGAAGCCTAAACCCTCCCATATTGTCAAAGGAAGAAGTCTTGCAAGGAACCATTCAGCTTAAAAGTCCATTCTATGCACCACCACAGCTATATCATAGCCATCTGAATCTGCTGCCACACAAAATCTCTACACAGCCCAGCCCAACATCCTTACCCTCAAGGGCAGGGGAGAAGAGTTGGAGCCAGTCATGCACCCTGAGGACTAATATACTCAAGCTATTATGCACAAGGGGAAGTGAGCTCTGGAGGTCTGGAGCCTTTGTAGAGAATGGCCTGCAAGCCAACCCTCTCTCATACCAGTAAAGCTCCAGCTGAGACACCAATGCTGACCACAACTGTGGTGGTATGTCATTGGGAGAGAGACCATTTCCCACATAGATAGGTCATCACAACCTGTTGTTTTGCATGTTCATATCTGGAGAGCTGCTACTTGAGAAGTTACACCCTTTGAATCATTCTTATTCAATTGTTTACCCAGAAAAGCTGCACTTTGACACTTGACAGAGGAAAAAGCCCTGAGGCACAGGGAGAGGAAGAGTGATTTTACAGCCCCAGAAAAAAGCTATTTACTTCCTAGATAAGTACGACTGGAAACATCTTATCTAATCCAAGGACAAAAAAAGCCATTAGCTATGTTTACTAAGCCTGAGATATGTTTCTTCAAAAAGCCTAGTATAGAGGTAAGCAGATAAAAGACAAAGAGATGCACATACAACGAGAATTTTTATGCTACACATCTTTTTGTATCAACAACTTCTTTAAAAAACACATAAGCCAAGATTCTGAACAACCCAAAGTTTAGACTATAATTAGGCTCCAAAATCCATATTTAGGCACCTATATAGGTGGCCTGCATTCAAAAGTGAGGAATCCCCACAGATGATATTCAAACACCAATGAGAGGCGAGGTGGTCTGTACAATTTACAGTGAAAGAGGAGGTGTTCACAAGACACTCTCTCTGTTAGGATGTGTTCCACTCTATGACAAAGTTTGCAAACTCCTGTACTAAATAATTTCTGCTCAGTAATTTTTCTCCAAGTAAATTGTACTATTGGGACAGGAAGTAGTAAATTTTACTACTCATCTGGGGAACTCAGCTAGAAAGCTTCCAGTTAAGATGGTGACAGAGACCAACTCCAAAAGATTCATGTGAGAATCATCAGAACATTGGACATGAGACATGCAGTGGAAGAGAAATAATATCCCCTGGTGGGATTACTGTATTTGAAGGCAAAAAGAACAAGGAGTACTTGCGGCACCTTAGAGACTAATAAATGTGTTTGACCATAAGCTTCCATGGGCTAAAACCCACTTCATTGGATGCATGCAGTGGCAAATAGAGCAGGAAGACACACACACACACACACACACACACACACACACACACACACGACATGAAAAAATGGGTGTTGTCATACTAACTATAACGAGAGTAATCATTTAAGCTGGGCTATTATCAGCGGGGGAAAAAGTTTGTAGTGATAATCAGGATGGTCCATTTCCAACAGTTGACAAAAAAGTGTGAGTAACAGTAGGGGAAAAAATTAGCATGGGGAAATAGGTTTTACTTTGTGTAATGACCCATCCACTCCTAGTCTTTAGTCAAGCCTAATTTAATGGTGTCAAGTTTGCAAATTAATTTCAATTCTGCAGTTTCTCATTGAAGTCTGTTTTTGAAGTTTTGTTGTTGGAGTATTGCAACTTTGAGGTCTGTAACTGAATGACCAGGGAGGTTGAAGTGTTCTCCAACTGGTTTTTGAATGTTATAATTCTTGACGTCTGATCTGTGGCCATTTATTCTTTTGCGTAGAGACTGTCCGGTTTGGATGGCAGAGGGTCATTGCTGGCACATGATGGCATATATCACATTGGTAGATGTGCAAGTGAATGAGACCATCATAGGACCTAATCACATCAGCCATACTATCAGAGGCTTGTTCACCTGCACATATATCAATGGGAGGAGGGACAGCTCAGTGGTTGGAGTATTGGCGTGCTAAACCCAGGATTGTGAGTTCAGTCCTTGAGAGGGCCACTTAGGGATCTGGGGCAAAAATCAGTACTTGGTCCTGCTAGTGAAGGCAGGGGGCTGGACTTGATGACCTTTCAAGGTTCCTTCCAGTTCTAGGAGATAGGTATATCTCCAATTATTTAAATTTAAAAAAAAATGATGTGTGCCAGCAATGCCCCCCCCCCACAAACTTTACACCATTAAATTAAGCTTGAATAAAGACTAGGAGTGGATGGCTCATTACACAAAGTAAAACTTCTTTCCCCATGCTAATTTTTCCCCCCTACTGTTACTCACACCTTCTTGTCAATTGCTGGAAATAGGCCATCCTGATTATCACTACAAAAGTCTTTTTTTCCTCCTGCTAATAGCCCACCCTAGCTGATTACTCATTATAATTAGTGTGGCAGCACCCATTTTTTCATGTCCTCTGTGTGTGTGTGTATATACATTACACACACACACACAAACACACATACCCCCTTACCTTCCTACTGTATTTTCCACTGCATGCATCCAATGAAGTGAGCTGTAGCCCACGAAAGCTTATGCTCAACTCAATCTGTTAGTCTCTAAGGTGCCACAAGGACTCCTTGTACTTTTTGCTAATACAGACTAACACGGCTACCACTCTGAAACCTGTATTTGAAGTGTCGTGGTTGGAAGTGGATCCTTAAAGTGAGTGGGATAAAGCCTCAGCTGCATTGAGTTCATGTTGAGCTGAGGAGGGGAAAGTGGCTCTGAATATTCACTTTCTGAAAGTGCTGAAATATGGGGAATTGGATCTGGAATACTACTTTGGGCCCATATGAATAAAAAAAACCCTAAAAAACCCAAATCACTTAACCAACGCTTTAAAACCTCAACAAAAAGAGTCAGCTAATATTTTTAACACAAACAGATTTCCCAGGCTTAATGATAATATAAGATGAACAATGTACAGACACTTTGCTCACCACTCAGAGCTTTGAAAGTGGTAACTGAGCAACTGGATGCTATTAATAGGTTCTCTTCTTTTTATTACACACGCACAACACAGTTTGCAAATAATTCCATTGTAAAGATATTCATAATAGGCTTGACCACAGTGATAAGAACAATCCAAAAATACTCAAATATAACAAAAGGGAACTAATATTGGGTAGTGAGCCAGTGCTGCCTGTTCAGTAAGAATTATTAGGTACACTCCAAACCCAAAGAATACATCGCACTCAGCCTCTAAAAGTCAGGCCCCTTTAAGCAGTCTCATGTTGGACGTTTCAAAATTGAGGTGCCCAAAAGTACTTGTCAGTCTTTTATGAAAATCTTAGCCACTGTATATTTTGATATACATATATATATTTATACATACACACAGTATATATACACATACTTTGGGTTTGGAGCACATGGACAGACACATTATTTTATATGCTAAGAGTTTAGCAGATGCTTTTCCAGAGAATTTTATATCTTCTGCATCCCTCCAGATCCCACATTCTATACATACCAATTTCTATTGAATAATAACATACAAAAAGGCTAAGACTGTGTATTTTTTAAAAAGACGCAGGTTCCCTGCTTCCTGTATCTGAATATGGAACAAAAACAGGATCGTAATTTACCATAAAGAACAATGAAAATATTATCAATGTGAATGTACATTGTAAGATAATACAAGCTATTTCCCTTGCCATTTCCACCTTCCTCCACCCCTCTGCCACTACCCCTCCCAGGCAAAGGGCTACTCCTCCTGTTCATGGAAGGCTTGACGCCTATCTCAGACCACAAATTACTCACAAACAGCTCCTTAAAGTAGCAATGACCCTAAAGTAACACTTCCACAAAGCAATAGAACTTCCTGCTGAGCTGATAAGAGTTTCCTGTTTTGAGGTTTTTTAAAATAATTGACTCCCTCAGACTTCTGAGAGAGGACAGCAAGAGTCACCACTAGGTATTTTTCTCCCCCACATTTCTTTCATGCCACATGTACTGATTTGGGTTTGTTAAGTCTCAATTAAGAATTGAGTCTAACTACACAGACCACCAGGACAATTCAGGGAAGAGGTAAGAAGTTCTCGATCCAGGTCCATCACACATTCCAGTGAATGGATTTAGAATGCAGATGGCCTGTAGATCCTACATTTGTCACCTACTGATCTCTACTTCCTTAAGAGCCCAATTTTTTATTTCACAGAATCATAGAAATGTAGGCCGGGAAGGGACTTGGAGAGGTCATCTAGTCCATCCCCTGCTCTCAGGCAGGAACTCCTAGGGTGACGTTAAGTCCGCCACTACTGTAACTGAAGAAGTGACTGATACTGTGATAGTATTAGTTGTCAGTGCTATACAGGGCACAGTGACGGGCTATTCACCCCACACCAGCCCTGAAGGGATTAAGGTGGCCCAGAAGAGGCCAATTAACCTTCACAGTTGCACTTGGGGGGAGGCCCAGGAATTTACAAATACTCATTGTTGAGGAAGCCCAGCTGGGGAAGGAATATAAAGAGGAGGAGCTGCAGGGGGAGAGTCCCCTGTCTCTCACTGACAGCAGAAAAGGGGGGAGAGGGAAAGCCAAACAGGGGGAGAATAAGCCCTGGGATCCTAGCCATGGAAAAAGGGTCAACCCCAGACAAGCTGTGGAGAATGAAAGCCTGAGGAGGCAGGGTCGGAAGACACCAGGAAACAGCAGTAAGGAAGGAGATTGTGTAGCCTTTGCCTGCTGATTACAGGGTCCCTGGGCTGGAACCCAGTGTAGTAGGGGGGCCTGAGTTCCCCTGTCAGCCACTGGGAAGTGGCATAGGACAGCCTGGGGCACCATCCAAACAGCTGGTCCAGCCAGACTTTGAAACCCCGGAAGTGGAGACCATGTAGCAACTTAGCTGGAGGGCTGAGTCAGGAAGAGGCAGCACTGCGAATTACAGGAAGAGAGGCCATTTACAATGATGAAGTGAGCATCGGCAAGGGGAGCTATATGGGAATTATCCACTCTGTCATGCCTGGCCAAGAGAAGACTTCTTGCAGTGAGTGGACCCTGCTACAGGAACTCTCACAGCTAAGGATAGTAATGGTAATTTAGGCCGCATGGTCACTACTTGGTACCAAAAATAACTTGGATGCCAAGAAAGTCAGTGTGGAGACCACCTGTATCATAGGGGTCAACACTGGAATCATGGGCACCAAGGGCATTGGGGTGCACAAATGTTGGTAACAAGAAGTCAGTGCCAGTTGAAATGCGGATCTCGGCCTGTGACAGTACCATATGCGCTCTGACACCTTGTCAAAACCTGGTCTCTGAGGGACCCGATTTGGGCCATTACCCTTTGGCTGAGTAGCCTGAAGACATCTATGCCTTCTTTAACTAAGTCCTGAGGAGGGTGACCTAGGCCTGTGCTTACTGTGGGAATGATGTTCCTCCCCACTCCTTTCCGATAACTGGGTGGAAGATGACATAGCTGCTCTGCCAGTCTTTGTGGATGAAGGTGCTTTTCAAGAGCAAGCCTGAGAGCTGGGCGGTAGCTCACAGGAACACTGACAGATGAAGCCTGTTCAGGCCCAGTAGGTGCCTTCCTCTGATTCTGAGGGGGCTCTCATTGAGTGCTCCAGAGAAAAAAGTTTAGGATTGGCATCTCTTGTCTTCTATGTCCTCATAGAGAAAAAGTGACTGACAGATTGAGCATCTACCAGGGATAGGCCCTTCTCCCAGAGAAAGAGGCACTTCAAGTGCCCTTCCTTCTACAGAATAGGTACATCTCAGGAGGTACATGTACCAAACCCTGGGGACTTTGTTTCAGCCATAGCTTTGTACATTTGACAGTGGATCCATCTCCCCAAGGGGCGGTAGCTAGATTGAACAAAAGCTAACACTGTCTACACCAGAGGTTAGGTTGGCTTAGCTACATTACTTAGGAGTGTGGATTTTTCATACCCCCGAGCAACATAGCTGGGTTGATTTAACTTTTTAGTATAGACCTGGCCTCAAGTACATCTATGGCCCTGCATTACCATAGTGTCTGAGCCTCTCACTGGTTTTAAAGCATTTACTTCACAACATCACTGTGAGGCAGTCTCAAACTCGAGTCTGCTAAGGCCTAGACTAGTACCCCAACCACTGGACCATCCTCCCTCTCTTTGAATACATTGTTGTATTTTTAGTTATTTAAATCAAAATAAATACTGGAGCAATCAGACTAAACCATTACATTTTCCAGATAAACTCATTAAACTGTTATACATTAAAAGGGACAAAATCAGTTTGAAATATAGTCCAGTGCTGGAAATGAGGTAAAAGCAGTTTCAGGTACTACACCTGTCCCTGAGTCGCCCAGCCAAGTTTTGTGGGGTTTATGTATCTATTTTCCTCTGTGTTTTTCTCTCCCCAGATGCTATATGAAAGACCCACAGAAGCAAAAAAAGAAGCAGTTTTTTACAGGGGAAACAGTGACTCTGCCAACAAAGTGCAGTCAAATGCACAAAAGTAAACAAAATGAATTAAAAAGAAATGAAAATGTCTGATTTTAGGTATATTTATAACCACAGAAGATTTAAAATATTTCAGAGAGAAGCCTGATTTTTAAGTTGCTGGTGTCCCCCAAGGAAGTCTTAACACCCTTTTGACTAGTGCTTCTTTAAATCAGAAGGGATTAGACTTTGTTCTATTCCTCCTTTAAAATAAATTGTGAATGTTTGTGTAGTGCATGACTAAGCAAGCAACTACTCACATGCTGTAGCTGGGGCACTCTCATTTTCATTCATTTGGTAGCAGGCTTTCATTCTTCTCCATCCATGGGCCAGGCGCATGGACTGGGTTTTCCTAGCATGAGTCAAGTTCTTGCTTGCTCCGGTAACTGAAAGTTTCATATTTATGGTGAAGTCACTTGGCACATAACTAATTCCAAGTATGAGGGGAAAAATATATAAAATGAACAATACCAGTAAGTTGCAAAGTAAGCATCTTAAAAGATCAGATAGTAATAGAGGCCTTTGTATTGTATCATCCACATCATTTGCAGATATAGATTTCTGCTTTCTCCCCTCAAGTGTAGCCAAAGAAACAGCTAGATGATTGGTAATTACAGAATTCAGGCTCTATTCCCACTCAAATCAGAATGCATAATTTCTGTCTCTCTTCCCAAGCCCAGTGCTCTGTGCACTAGTGTCCAACCACAGGGAGATCTCTCTGTGCACCATAGCCACCTAACTGCCAAAACTTTTGATAGACTTTAGTTGACCCAAACCCTCCCCATATCATTTTCCTTTGTTTCTGCATTTGCCTTTTCTAGTTAAGACTGCAAATACTCCAATGCAAGGAGAAAGGCTGCTCTCAAGACATTTCTGGTCATCTAGGTCTATATCCCACTTGAAATCTCACTGCAAAGCATAGGATTTCCAGTCCAATTTAAATTAAGGGAACAAGCTAAGCATCAGCCTGTGCAGGATTGTTTTTAAACACATATGGCAAACAGGTGGAATGAGTGAGCTTCCAGATGAGAGAGTAGAGTCAAGATTTAGTAATGCATTAAAGAACAAAAGAGAATGAGCACACAGAGTTTAATAAATTAAAGAATTTGCCCACTATCACTTTCACATCAGCCATATTCTTTTTTCTCCCCTGTTAGTACAAAAAACAGTTAGCAATTGGTTGGTTTGAACTTACATTAAGAAGTGTTTAAGATCATGTGGGGGTAAAGATATCATGAAGCCATTCTATACAGAAGAGACCTATGATCTGCTTTGGGTTCAACACAACTATGCAATTACATAGACAAACACATTCACTTGGGCCTTCAAACTTTTTGGTGCCTGCTGTTTATCAGATCTGAACCTTTTGTGATTCCCTCTCCACCCTGTTTTTCCTGAGTCACTTCTTTGACTCATTACTTTCCTGGCTCTTTTACTGTAACTAATACCTACTTTGTTCGTACACTCACTTTCCTAAAACAGCCACCCCCTTCTCTGCTTTAACTCCTTCTTTTAAACTGAGCTGTACTCATCAGTGTCATCTGTGTGGAAGACCCTTCCCCCACTTCTGCACCCAGTCAGCCGACTGTTCACAGGATCAGCAGGTTTAAGCCATCTTTCATTTATGACTGAAAATCCTGTTTTACCACAGACAACCCCCACCGAGGCCTTTAAAAACCTTTCTGTATTCAAAAGTAATTTTAAAGTGATTCTTTCAGGGATCTCTAAAAAGAGATTATGTACAAATGGCATCTTATAAGTCATTCAACAGATTTGCCCCTTGGGTGTAATCAGTCACATCTACTGACTTTAGTGAGTAAGTTTTAGCTGCTTTTTGCTCCTAATAGCCCGGCAGAGCCAGCACAAATGAGAGAGAATGATCTGGGTTTACTTTGTTCTTCTCTCTGATCAACAGAATTGTCTACTAAATACCACTAGTTACACCTGAGCAAACCCACTGGTGCTAATGAAATTGCACAAGTGTCACTGAGGGCTTAATATAGTCTGCAGAACGTTTGCTGCCGGTGATGGTACACAAGAAGGAAAGCCCAGATCCACAAACTGAGGCATTGCAATGCTGGGTATCCCAGCCCCTAACTTTTAAATGCCTAGAAAATCACAGGAATGACAGCGTGCTCCAGAAAGGCAAGTTAGGTGCCTAGGCTCCCTATGCAATAAATGGAGAGAGATACCTGTCCTAGAATGCAGTCCACAAAAGCCAGCATCCTAGGGGGAGAGCACCTACAATAACCATTGCAACACCCCAAGTAGAGGAGTGTGTCCTTAGCCTCACCCCTCTCTCGGACATAGGTGCCTAAGTCCACGCTGTAGGAAGACACATATCTCTGTTTAGTCATCCATGAATGGGATCTCTGGCCCACCGACTGTTCCTTTATGGATAAATACATAATCATTGGGTAAGAAAGAGACAGAGAGACTTTGACATTTAAAACACTTTTCATAAAATTAGTACAGCAACCCAGTAAAAACAAGATCAATTATAAATCCAAAACAATTGCCCATCCCAAACAGTACAAAGTGCCTTTCCAATAGTCTACTGCTGAATAAATTGATCCAAATCACTTGTAAGAGTATAATATCTAAACTCCACATGCAGGTGTAAAACCAATAAAAACCTACAAAACTGAAGAACAATGGCAACCTCAGTACCAAATAATTTACATCATCTGCTTTTTAAAACGATTGTCTTTGCTTGCCTCAAATAAAGTTTGGAAGGCATACCACCGATCTATTTGTGAACCTAAACATAACAGTAAAAATAAACACAGTATGAGAAAAATGAAGGGACAATAACCAGAAAATACCCTGAAATAAAACAAATCATGTCTGAAACCTGAAACAAGTAAGAAACATATGAAAAGAAGACTCCTCCATGTCACAAAAAGGACATGACACTGACACCTCGGGAGTCAGATGATGCACAAACACATTCATGGCAATAGCCTCGTGAAAAAATCTCCATTGGAGATCACCCATCCTCTTTGCAATCAGAAGCTTGCACATGTGAGAACATAAGAATAGCCAAAGGTCCATATAGTCCAGTATTCTGTCTTCCAACAGTGGCCAATGCCAGGTGCCTCAGAAGGAATGAACAGAACAGGTAACCAACAAGTGATCCATCCCCTGTCACCCATTCCCAGCTTCTGGCAAACAGAGGCTAGGGACACCACACAGTTCGCTAGGCTGGATGGCTGGGGCCCATCACCAGCAGCTGTCTCCTCCATATCATATCAGAATAACCAACAAGCATTTGAAAATGATGACTCTTTTACAACAAGCATATACAATGACTTGTGGCTTAAGCTATGAAGAGGACCCATTAAGGGCAAGAAAGCTACAAGACTTGTCAACATCCCAATCCTCAGCAGGAACAACAGGCAAGAAGATAGAAACATTAGTATATTCAGGAATGACTCGCTCAAGGAAGCAACTGGCCAGCCTGGCAATACTGCCCCTAAGAAGGGCTGATTCTGCTTCTGATAAAAACCAAGAAATCCTGCGAATGGAATGAAAACCAAGCTTGACAGCCAAGTTAGCCACTGAGACCCATGTAAAATAAGTAAAATCAATTAAACGAACCAGTTTTGTTACACCTGCTACCATAAAGGAAGAGACAAGACTCCTAGAATCAAGATTATCAATCCTCACAGCATGGTTATAAACAAGGAGTTGCAGCAAACCACCTGTCCTGAAGCCTCAACTTTAAAAATCTCCAAGCATTAAAAGGAGTTTGATAAAAACTGAGTAATACCTCAAAACGGAGGCACTCATGGTCCAACAAAAAAGAGCCCAATCAAACCCCAAATCCCCCACCCGCCGAAGAAAAGCAAAGTCCAGTTGCTTCCAAGGAACAGGCTCATCCACAAACAACAGGTGCTGCAGAGACAGTGATTGAAAAGTAACAACTCTGGTGAAAAGATCAATGAGACCTTGAGCTCCTTCCACAGTAGGCAGATACAAGATACTTTGCCTCTGCCAACGATGGCCACCCCAGAAAAAATTCACAAGAAACTTCTGAACTTTTTCTAAACTTGTGGAGGGGAATCCAAAACAATACACTGATACCACGACACAGAGGCAATTCAATTCTTAATGACTAACACCCCCCCTTGGAAGGAGAGTTGAGGCAAATATCACTTCCACCTTTGCAATCTCCCCTCCAACCTTTCCATAACTCCCTCCCAATTCTGACCCAAATATATCAGCCAGTCCCAGCATAATTCCCAGTGCCCTAAAGTTCCACAATAGCCCCTGCCCCAGCAAAATCTCTTTTGCACTCAGTAAGCTGGCACTGGGGTACACGGGATTACTCAATTGAACCCGGACGAATTGGGGTCACCTAGCACAGTGAAATGCTGTGAGGCTGTTTATTGTCTGAATGATTTTGGGGTGTTGGGAAGGGAAATCATCTTCCAGCTTGTTCTGAAGCATCAAAACCCTAGAGACTTTGCACACAACTAATAGCTTGCAACTTTAGACAAGGCCTTAGCCTACCTTTAAAATCACATCCTGGCCTCACTAGAATATCTCCAAGAAGAACCAGTAGTTGCCACCTGCCAATTGACAAATAGTAAGGTAGGGTGGAAGACCACCTTAGAACACGGGCCTGGGTTCTATTACCAGCTTGGCTACTGGCTGTCTAGATGGGCTTAGAAAGTCATCATTGTCTCCACCTACAATGGTAGGACGATGATGATGATGATACTTCCCCTCCTCACAGGAGCATGGAGTAGTTTAATTAATTCATGCTTTTAAAGCACTTTGAGAATAGATGCTCAGAGGAAAGGCACTACAGAAAGGTGAAATACCATAGCAGTGTTAATTTACAGTACAATTCTCCTTGTAGTGCAGCACCGGTTGCTCATGGAGGAGGACACCAGGAACAAGCAGAATAGTTTAATTTTAGCACAACCCTTACGCAAGCACGTGTGCTTGTGTCTTTCTCCTGTATTTTTAATTCAAACATAAAGTAAAAATAGAATTTCCTGTTGCGCCGATAAGAAAATCCTGTTTTTGCTCTGTCTGGTTGGGGAGCCGGCAGTTGCAGGGTTATTGATGGACTCTCCGAAGGGTGACAGTATTCAGGAGGGGATGGAATCGCATTTGTTACTTGCATTGTTCATGGTCTCCTTAAATATAACAAGCAGTACTACCCCCAAAGTAACTATAATTGGATTACAAATTTCCGGAACAATCTGTGCTTTCGAAAATCTTTCCCCTTAACCCTGATTGGCTAGAGTATTTTTAGTAGCAGGGTTTGTTTTTGCATTCTGCCCAGGTAAGTATTTGTGTGGGGAAAGAGAACATTGTGAGCTCCAAGTGGGCGCATCCTGCTTTTCAATGTCAGTAATTAAATGGGGGGGAAATATAAGCACAGAGGAATATTGTCTTTCTTTCCCTCCCTTTCCTCTCCCCTGCACCATAGCTCCCAGATTCCTCAGTGGATGTGTGAGGCCAGGACAGTCCTACAAGCAGGGTGCTGCCCCTCAATGCTATTCCATGGGTCCACTGGAGAGCAATACGTGGCTCCCATTTGTCTCCCGCCATCAGATCTGAGTGTTTCCCTCTGTGCAGCTTTGTCACGGCGAGGAGCAGAAGATTGAACTTGGACCCCAAATTCAGATCCAGAATTCAGATCTTAAGTCTGGATCTCGAATTTAGAAACCTAAATTTAGGCCACAAGCCTGTGGACACAGGGGCCCAGATCCACAAAGGTATTTGGGCTTCTAACGTCAATGGAAATGAATGGTGGTAAGGAGCCCAGGCACCTTTGTGGATCTGGGCCTGAGTAATGTCACACATGGGAAAGCTAGAGGGGCAAAAAGTTATTCCAGTGTGTTAGCGGAATTGGGGTCCTGCTCAATTTAGATTCAGATCTTGACACTCAGATTTAGCCCCAGAACTCAGATACCAAACTTGGATCCAAAATATGGATAACACAGGATCCAAAATTTGGGTGCAGAGCTTGGATCTTAAATCTGGATGCAGAAATCTGATATCAAATTAGGATCCTGAACTTGGACACCCTCTCCCCACCCACTCCACCCTCTGTCATAAACAGATAGTTAAGGGTTAATGTCTCTTTTACCTGTAAAGGGTTACAAGCAGTGAACCTGGAACACCTGACCAGAGGACCAATCAAGAGACAAGATACTTTCAAATCTCGGTGGAGGGAAGTCTTTGTGTTGTGTTGTTTTTTTGTCCGTTGTTGTCTCTGGGTTCTGAGAGTGACCAGATGTACATACAGGCTCTCTAATCTTCTATTCCAATTTAGTAAGTACAAATTAGAAAGGCGGTTTTAGTCTTTTGATTGTTTTCTCTATTTGTAAATGTGTATTTTGCTGGAAGGATTGTATTTGTGCTGGGGGGAGGACTTTCCCTAGTGTCTATAAGCTGAAAGACCCTGTAACATTTGTCATCTTAATTTTACAGAGACAACTTTTACTTTTTTCTTTCTTTTATTAAAAGCTTTTCTTTTTTACAACCTGATTGATTTTTTGGTTATCTTGTGTAAGACTCCAGGGGAGGCAGTCTGCACTCACCAGGGAATTGGTGGGAGGAAGGAGAGAAGCGGGGAGGAAAAGCCTAATTTCTCTCTATGTTAAGATTACTGTCTCTCTCTCAGGGAGAATCTGGGAGCGGGAGAGAAGGGGAGGGGAAGGTGAATTCCTCTCTGTTTTAAAATTCAAGGAGTTTGAATCACAATGATCTTCCAAGGTAACCCAAGGAGGGCAAGCCTGGGAGAGGCAACGGTGGGGGAAAGGGTTTACTTTCATTGTGTTAAGATCCAGGGGGTCTGGGTCTTGGGGTCCCCTGGGAAGGTTTTGGGGGGGGGACCAGAGTGTACCAGGCACTGCAAGTCCTGGTTAGTGGCAGCACTACAAGATCTAAGCTGGTACCCCATCTTTTGGAAGCTAAGGTTCAGAGTGGGGGTTACACTATGACACCCTCATGGGTATGAATTGTTGTCCAAATGTTGGTCAGGGTTTCAAAAGGAGCTCCATTAGGAAAAAATATCTACTGCATATTGCATTTTAGAATAGTCCATAGATTAATCAGTCATCCCATTCCATATTGTGCTTGGCTATTTATGCAGCTAAACTCACAACTGCCTGCATGTATGATTTCATCATTAATCATACGGGTCTCTTTCTGTCTCCTGCATTCTCTCTCTGCCCAGATTGATGAAATTGTGAGAGTCTAGGGCTAAACAGTCTCCTATGCAGCCCTACTGTCTGGAAGCCCCATCCAGCACAGTTCTTACATCTGTTTATTCTAATCTGCTGTTAGTGTTTCTGTGTTATAGCACCATATACAAATCTGAAAGATTTATAAACCAGTGTGATTTATAAATTTGAAAGGGGCACATGCTCTTCAGCCAGTTGTGCAGCAGTCTTCACAGGATGGCATTCAGCTGGCTTGAGAAAACCATTTTCATTTTTAACACTGAACCAGGCCATCATGAGGAGCCGGGATTAGATATTTTCATAAAGGATCAGAGACAATGGAGCTTTCTCTTCTAAATCACCTGCGGCTTAGTAGGTAAATAACACAGAGAAAGACTTTTCAGGTGTGGGAAACACCACTTGCCACGCCAGTCAAAGATCCCTGGAAAAATACCAGACTCTGCTAGGTATGCAAGTATCTGAGTCTGTCATTTGACATGATGTCCAATGACTGCCGTGTTCTAATTCTAGAACATTCCCAGAAGCGTGATGTTCAATTTCCTTAAAGGCACAGTCTCCATTACCACATATGGAAAACAAGGACATAGTAACTATGAAACTGTGATGCCTTTGTTTTTGATGTACTCTGCCTTTAAACTCTAAGCACTCTGCCTGCACACAGAGAAAGCAGCCATTTTGTCCTCCAACTCACAGCAGCCACTTGCAAAGGAAACCCAAACACTATGCTGTCTCACATGAAGATGTTTTTTAGTGCTCTTGTTTTCCTTAATCTAAAAGAGAGCCATTTGGAGGGAAAGCACATGGCTGCCCTTGCCTAGGGAGAAACATAAGAATTCGGGTGATGAGGATGGGGTGTAAAACAAGAATGTGGCTATTGTCTCTGGAAACAGAATGTTTTAAATGCAGGACAGGAAACAAAGATCTCCCAATTTCAAAACTCCGGGTATCACACAATGTAGGTGGTTAGGCACGGAAAGCTGTTATCTTCTTCAGCAGCTTGGGTGAAATGAGTTAGCTGTTCTCAGTCCAGATCCTTGCTGTAACCATATAGAAAAGACACTAATAACATCAGAATAACTATATAAGAAAGAAACAATTGCAAGTGATTGTTGCTATCAAGGATCTTTCACTCACCAGCCCCTGCTCACTACTGGGCATTTCTTCTGCTTGAATTTCCCTGAAGTCCCTGTTACCGATGAGGTAATGGTCATAGCCAGTCTAAGAGCTAAGGAGAGGAACCAGAAAAATACAGAAATAGGTCATACTTTTCTCAGGCCTCTAACAAGGAAACTTCTCTCAAGCCCTAGAAACCTTCTCACCTGCTCCTGGAGATGAATGGGAAAGGGCTGGTATTTTTGCCTCGGGAAATGGTAGGTATATGTCTGTTTTTAAGCAGAAAAAGTTCTTGATTCTTATACACTGTAGCTAAACGGTGAATGCTGAAATGCATCATAGGCAGTGATGGCTCAAACCTGCTCTTGCTGAAGTCAATGAGAGGGCCCGATCCTGCTCTTACTGCTCGCATTGGTGATCCCCCAGACACACAAACACTGATTCTCCTCCAGCTCGCGCTGGTTTAAATCAGGAGCCTGTGCACTGAAGTCAATAGCACACATTAGCATCTGTGAGAAGAGAATGAGGTGCTCAGGTGGCTCAGGAATAAACCTGAGCTGAAAGCAGTGTGTTGTAACAATGCTGTAACAATGTCTCCTTAGGACAATGCCAGAAATCTTGTTCCTGCCATTTTGAATGTTGGGAAGAGGGAGAGAAAAGACAGTGATAAGAACAGCCTCTCATTAACCCACTACCTCTGGGAGAAAATTCTGGGCTTCACAATAGACCGTGGCAAGACAGAAAGACATTTTGTAAAGTTTCACGATGATCCAAACTTACCAATTCTCCGTTAGTTGGCCAAACCAGAACAGACTCCAAAGACCCTAAAAGTTTGAGAACCTTTGTAGTTAGAACCACTTCCAGAGCTGAGCTTCCCCATGAGGGGCCCATCTCTACTAAATCTATAGCACCTTTGTGTGTGTGTGTGTGTGTGTGTGTGTGTGTGTGTGTGTGTGTGTGTGTGTGTGTGTGATTTTCCAGATCCCCTTTATATGTCAGTAGCATTTGGTACCAAAATTAAAATATTTTATTCTAGCAATGAGACTGAGTAAATGGAAACTCTGAAGCACAAACAGTGATGCGCTGCTGTCAAATCTGATAGTAAAAAAAGACTTTGATCCTCTGAACATGTCATCACTGCATTTTAATGTCTGATCTCGTTATGCCAGTCACAAAAACTAGGCTGGTTTCTATTATGAGTTTTCTAGGCAGATCCCCTGCAATCCCATAATGCAGTAACAGGACATGAACTTGTATTGATAGATCTAGCAAGGACTGACTCACCTACTATGACACCAAAGTGGAGCTCAATAAAGGCAGTCTGATAGGGACAGGGAAGAGGGGAGTGCTTCCCCTTTTATTTTCAAACCTAAAAATAGGCTCAGCCTTCAAAATCTGGGGTACAATTTCCAAAAGCACCTAAATGACAAAATAGGACTTGGGCTCCTAAGTCACTTTTGAAAATGAAACGTAAGCTCCTAGGTCATTTGGGGGCTTTTAAAAACATTGTTCTTGGTCTGTGCAGGGTGTTCATGTCTAGGGCTTGGATTCAGGCTCTTCTCCACTAAAGCTGGGATTTTCAAAGGACCTTCTGGGAGTTATGAACCCATCTCCCACTGGAATTCAATGTGATCTGGGTTGGGTATCTCGCTCCCTAATATCCCAGGATAAATAACTACAGAATGTAATAAGGCTGATTATCCCCATCACAAGGTCTGTTCACACATGTTGTATAGATCATAGAATATCTGAGCTGGGAGGGACCTCAGGAGATCATCTAGTCCAGCCTCCTCCTCAAAGCAGGAGTAATCCCCAGACAGATTTTTGCCCCAGATCCCTAAGTGGCCCCCTCAAGGAATGAACTCACAACCCTGGGTAGGCGGGGCCGCCATGGTGGGGGAATGCAGCAATTGTGTCTCTGAATGGATAATGCAACTTATTATTATTGTTTAGCATCATAAATACACACACATCGCTTTCCAAGGTACACAGAGACATGCCACCTGCCACAAAGATCAGTTTTTACTGAGGCAAATACAATGCCATAAGATTTCAGTGACAGTATGGGAAAAATCCAGGATCCTTGTGAGTGAGAAAAGTGGCACAGACAAGCCTTTATAGAACATCCAGGATTTGAGGGGGGGAATGGGAGTAAGAGAGGGTGAACACTGGGCATAGGGAAGTGACAGTCTGTTTTAAGTGTAGCGAGCAGCATGGAAAGAAAAGCAATATCATGAATGAGAGAAGACAAAGGGAACAGTTATATATTCCCCTTACAGTAGTGCACTGTTTACTGTGCTAGCAACACCCTTCTACGCAGCAAGGACCTGGAGGCAGCTCTGTGATGTGAAAATTTATGATGAGCTGATTCTCTGTCTGTCAACTAAACAAGACGGATAAATGATAGTGATATATATATAGTTCCTTATATCCAAAGCTCCCAAAATAGTCCTCACTCCTCACACTGGTTAATGAGTTCACAAGCACACAGAGCATATGCACATCTCTTCATGCACCTCTGACATTAGCCATCTCTGAGGCTCACTGCAGCAGCAACTTTTAAACTGCACAATAGCACAGGAGAGGCAATTGGGGTGGATTGAGATTTTTCATTCACAACTTATTTTTGGGCAAAAAATGGCTTTGAGGGGGTCAATTTCCACAAGAAATGTCTGATTTAAATGAAATGGGGGGCGGGGAGGTTCATTAATAAAACAAACCAGCTTTTGTTTTCAAGGGAAACTGTAGCGACCTTGTGGCTAAGCTGGAGTGGGGCTTCTGGCCAAGACAAGGCACGCGCAGGAATGCAGCAGGGAAACTCCCTTCTAACCCAGGGGTACCTGTGCAAAACCCCCAGGAACAAATACACACACACACAATGAATAGTAGGATGAATATATCAAAGGAAATATTTATTTACAGAGGGATGAATGGAGAAAAATAGGAGAAAAGCTAGAGGGAGCAGTAAAATAGGGTTACACCCAACACGAGGACCCAGGGGCCAGCGGTACCACAGTATAAAAGGATAACAGATGCACCTACTAATGTGCAAAGAAAAAGAAAATTAATTGAACCAAACTGAGGGACACAAAGAATAAGCAACAAGCTGACTTTTCAAACAGTGTTGTTGGCAGTTAGATAAATATTGCAAATGGTGTGGACTAACTGATCCATGGCCTAATCCATTAACACAGAGCACTCATCTGATACTTTAATATTGTTATATTAACAATGCTGAACTTTGCAACTCAGTCTGGGTCTGGCTCTAAAATTCACTGCTGGGCCTTATCTCTCTGATGCATCAGCTCAGACCCCAAGATCAAAACACCTTTGAGCATTGGGGGAACTCAGCTCTGGATCCAGAAGTGAATTTTGCAGGTTAAGCCCATATCTCTTAATGATGTTTAGGTGCTTCAGTGATTCAAGTAAAGTTGATCTTGAGATCCTGAAAGAGCAGAAGATCAGGTATTGGAACCACCTAGTATTAGAGGCATGTGATATAAACTTGTGTGGGTCACACTGCCCTGTCTTTCTGCCTACCTGCTCCATTCTTGTTGGTGATGTGTCCCTGGAATAGCATGGGAAATGGGTATTGGTTTCTGGTTTACTGTCAGTGTGTTCTGAAACAATGTCATTTACGGGAAGGGGAGGAAGGAGAAGAGGTGACTTCTTGGCACCACTGAGATTGATGATGGCAGGTTGGGTTACATTGTTTTTCCACTAGACTCAGGGCCTCCAGATTTCCTTGGATGTGTTCAGAGGACTTTCAGCCCACAAAAACATGCACTCAGAAGGGGGGGAAGAGGTGGAAAGTGGGTGATGTCAAAGCTCATATGATTCTGTGCAAGCTTGTGGTCGAACTCTACCTTTCCTGCATGTTTGCTCCAATAACCTAACTCTGCAAACAGGGAAAAACAAGGTTACACAGCTCTCCTCTTATTCGTTGTCATCTCAGGCTTGGCACTTAATGAGGGTTCAGGCCTCAAGTGCATAGGCTCCAACTCCGTGGGAGCACCCACAGAAAAAAAGTAATGGGTGCTTAGCACCCACCAGCAGCCAGCTCCCTCCCTCCCCTCCCAATGCCTCCCATCCACTGTCAGTCCTGCCAATTAACTCCTCCCCTCCCTCCCAGTGCCTCCCACCCACCCGCCGTGATCAACTGTTTCGCTGCATGCAGGAGGTGCAGTGGGGGGAGGAACAGGGAGTGTGCTCATAGGAGGGGGCAGAACTGGGTGGGAAAAGGTAGGGTGGGGGAAGATTGGGGGCAGGAAGAGGCAGGGCAGGGTGGGGGCTTGGAGGAAAGGGTGGGTTAGGGGCGGGGCCTGGGGTGGAGCTGGGGCAGGACGAGGCGGGGCATGGGGGCTGGCTTGGGGGTTAGGGAGTGGATGTGGGCGGAGTGGGGGGTTGAGCACCCCGGGGCCCGGAGGAAGCCTGCGCCTGTGCTGAAATATATATCCAATCAAATTCATCCCTGGTGTCTCTCCAATGAGATCAATCCCTTGGCCAACTCTGTTTTTCTTACACTTCTCATCCAAACAGAGGTAGATGTGTCATTTTTCTTTCACAGGACACTGTACAGCCTGATCCCAATATAAACAACCTGGGCCAACTTACTAGGTTATTGTCTGGAAAAAAAGATAAACAAACAGCCATTAAGTCTTCTTCCCCCTTCCATTTCTGGTATGGTAAGGGCAGGGATCAAAGACTCTAGTTTTCCCGAAAACATTATTTATCCAAATTACTCATAACCTGGCTGGAAGTTAGATGTAGAGAAGGCGCAAGGGCTGGTCACTGACTCTATCTAGTATCTATTTGATCTGTAAAATATGCAGCCATCAACCATCTCTGGGCATTTGGACAGTCACTCAACAATATCAGCAAAAAGTGATAAATATCTGCTCGAAAAAGAGCTCATCTCATTCATACCACTCCCTCAAGACTGACTAGGGCCTTGTGGTATACCCTGAAGGGGAACACCCCCTCGGATGGAACAATTCCACAGCTGAGAGCTGCTTGCTGAGAACGTCCTCGCTATGTTAAGCAGTGTATAGTTAATAAGAGAGAGTCCCTGGTCTGGGGAGTTTACAGTCAAAATAGACAAGACAAAGGCAGTAGTATTAGCCCCATTTTTCAAAGGGAAAAGTGAAGCACAGACAATTTAAGTGAACTACCCCAGGAAGTCTGTGACACACCCGGGAATTAAATTCAGCTATTCTGTGTCCTTGTGCAGAGCCTTCACCACAAGATCATCCCTCCTCTCTGGGTTTTTGGGGCAACACAATGCCAGTTTACAGTGGCAGAGAGTTTGTGCCATATTTATTGTAGTCAAATTGCATGTTTGTCTTCTTTTTTGTCTTAAAATGGCAGCACCTAGAAAAACCCTTGATCTTCTTCCCATCTAGAAATGGAGCAATCAATGCCAAATAATTCTCATAGAAGAAATTATCAGAGCCAGATTTTCCACCAGCCTCAGCTGCAGCCTCCGTGTGCCCACAAAAATGTCTGTGCAAATGGGCAGCCAGGCACAAAAGGAGCTGATTTACAACAAGGCAATTACAAGTGTGGCTGCACATGCAGTTTTTGCTTGTGCACCACAGAGGTCCTGGGTATAGGTGGCCACCTCCACTGCAGCTGGCAGAGTAAGAATGAAAACACTGATCCAGTGTAGAGTGATTCATTCCCAGCAAAGCTGGAGGCAGGATCATTAGTGGCAGTTAAGATCAATCCCATGCTTCTCTGATTTACTGTGAATGCTGTCTGCATTTGATCTTATGGTATGGGGATTAGCTGTGTTAGGGCCTGATCCGAAGCCCACTGAAGGCAATGGGAGTCTTTCCACCAGGCTTTGAATAAGGCCCATAGGGAGACTATGCGCTTTGTGACATTCCATGAGAATTTTGGCAGAACTTTTCCTAGCATTTTTTCCCCTTGTGGTGTATTTGTTCAGTAAGAGTAGGAGCTTGGCCCAGATGTTCCGATGACAATGTTTCAGAATCCCAGATTCTTTTCATCTTGAAAATGTAATAAATAAAACAAAACTGTGGCTGTGGCTGACCCCAAGGTACCTGGGGCTCTTTTTTATTCCTGATTCCCTTGGGTAAATCTTAGCTACATCGTGGTAAATCTGGAATAACCACATGAGAGTCAACAACTTTACTCCAGCTTTAAATCAGTGAATTCAGCCCCTTGCATACACTGAACTGCATTCCAATGTGTGGAAATGCCCACCTTTCATGCAATTCTGGTCATCAGGTTTCTGGTTGCCAATAGTTACTTCCCAGTGTCAAACTGAAGAGACAATGAGCCTGTTTCAGTGCTCACCTCAGTTTTATGCCAGCGTAAGTGGGATCAGAATTGGACTTGGTATCTTGTGGAAAAGCACCCTTTCACTCACCCTCTACTGGAAACAGTGGGCCAAATTCTGCTCTCAGTTTTTCATGGTGTAAATGGAAAGTACCTCCATAAAGTCAGGGAAGTTACACCAGATTTGGGCCATTATAAATGAGAGCAAAATTTGTCTGAGTGGGTTTAATTACCATCCAGTATTTTGAGCCAAGGGGAGGGGATGCTGCCGCTAGACAGGAAAGGGCATCTGCTCAGGGAAAGGCTGATACTGTTAACTAGAAGGCCGAAGGAGAAACACCAATCCAGACTAGAGGGTTATTGCCACTAACCAAAGGAGGGGCAGTGCTCCTAGCCAGAGGGTAAGGGACACATGGTTCTCCCAGCCAGAGGTGGTGAGGGAGGGAAGAGATCACAACACCACTGTACTGGGTAGGTTGAAGACAATCCTGTCCACCCCCCTCTCCCTTTCTATGAACACTCTGCAGAGTTAGTAGTCAGCTCACTGAACCAGGCCTTTGTCGCCAGAAGCGTTTCTCTGAGCTGCTTTCTGATTTACAACAGAGTTCTTCTCAGTAAGAGATGAGAGCCTTCGGACAACTGCCATTCTGAGCCACTCGGTTGCCTCTCTTTCTCTTTTTCCACTTCATAGCCAGCTGAGTTGCATCTCTGCCTTTACTTGACTGTGGCCAAAGGCCAGGGTAAAGCAATAACAAAGGCAGAACATGCTCTGTCTTGACCCAGGTCTGCAGTGACAAACACAGGTGACAGCAGCAGTCTCAAAGCGCTGACTCAGGCCCTTCAGCACATACTTTCAGCAGCGGCCAAGCACTATCGGAACAACACAACTTTCATTCAAACAGCTGCTCACTGCCCTGACAGAAAGGTTAGGACCTGGGAAAAACCAAATGGCGGTGCCATGTAGGGAAAGAATCAGCTGTACATAACAACTCTGTTAGTCTGCTTAGCTATACAATTTGTGCTTGTTCTGAAAGTCACTGGGCAGCAAAATGCACATCTACTAATAGGAACTATGTGATGGTAAGAGGGGTGCTTTGCATTTTTCACTGTCACAATCTTGGGATGATTGTTTCACACAAGTGATGGAAAGATCATTACTATTATTTAACTATTATATATGACAGTAGAAAGTTAGAAGCCTCCCCCAAGATCAGAGCCCCACTGTGCTAGGCACTGTACATACACATGGTTAGAGACAGGGACAGCTCTGAAGAACTTCCAATCTCGGCAGACAGAGTGAGAGAAAGTCTGTGTTGTTATCCCCGTTTCACAGGTGGGATGTTGAAGCACTGAGAGAGTGAGGGCTTGTCTAGACAAAGTGCGCAGAATGCTGGAGTATAAATCTACCTCGCACTAGCCTGCCGCACAAGAAGTACATGTGTGGACCCTGCCCCCCGCAGTTCCCCAGTGCACTTTGATCTACTGCCGTTCCAAAGCAAAGGAGGTCAGTGAACACTAGGGAATTTTTAGTGCATGATAGCAGGGTCCACACAGACAGTGAGTGTGCAGCAGACTAGTGCAAGGTGGATTTACACTTCAGCTTACCACGACCTATCAATTCATCTAGTCAAACCCTAAGGAGCTTACCAGAGATCACACAGGAAGCCTGTGGCAAAGCAGAAACACGAAATATGAGGCTCTATGTTCCTGAACCTGTGAGACTCAGTTTGTATAAATGCTGCATCGGTGGTAGTCCAGGGAAGCACATCAACCAGCCTTGCACACATTTACACAAACCTGAACCTCCCCTTCACTTTGGTGCATGGATCACAAGGGAGAGATCAGGCCCTGGCTCCACGAGCAGATGCTTTAGGTTTGATTTTTCCTCTCCCTTCACTTCATTTTCACTTTCTTTTCTAGCAAGCTCTGAAGGCTCTTTGATTTAAGCCTTCTCTGCTCTGCAAGAGCCTCAATCCAGCCAGCATTGCCTCAGATAAAAAACAGAGGGCCTGATCCTGCCGTCAGTTTGTATGAAGAATTCCCATTGGCTTCAATGGGAGTTCCACAGGGGGGATTACCCATTCATTGGGTCACTCCTTCATTCCCTCCTCAACACACACAAAATATTAGGCTAAGGCGAGAAGGAGGGACTCAGACATATTGTGCCATAAATCTGAGTTATTGTGCTGATTATTAGGTGTAGAGGATTATTTCATAGACAACTCCATGGATCTAGCCTGTAATTAGCTAAATCCAAAATAGGATGGTGGTTTGGAAATGATCTGAGTCTGAGAGACTTAAGTGTGTGGAGACCTAAACTCATCATTTACCACCTACCTATTCCAGATCTCCGTGGATCCTAAAATGTAAGGTCAGTAGATAACCACAGCCTAAAGGAGGAGGTAAACTAATGGCCAGCACAGGAGCAGACTTTTCCTTCCCTTTAAAAATAGATGCGCAAGGAGAGGCAGAGAGCTAGATTTTCAGAATTAAGCATGCAGAAATTCACAGCACCTAGTTTGTGTGTGCAAGCATTGTGGCTTCCTGCATGTCTGTGCAGCGCCTTGCACATCTTACAAGTAGTACAGCAGTACAGTGAACCACACTAATAATCCTCTTTAATAAC
This sequence comes from Gopherus flavomarginatus, assembly GCF_025201925.1. Classification (NCBI taxonomy): domain Eukaryota; kingdom Metazoa; phylum Chordata; order Testudines; family Testudinidae; genus Gopherus; species Gopherus flavomarginatus. Next base: position 58,243,837 of record NC_066620.1, on the reverse strand, counting down.
CACAAGTGGCCAGGAGTTCAGTTTCATGTCTCATGAGAAAGAAAGATGAGCCCCTTCTCTGTGGTGGAAGGTGGCAGCTTTGAAATAGTGCACAGCAACTCTATGCAGCTGGTCTGACAGGAGAACCCAATGAGAAGACGCAAACTAGTTGAGAAATACAGCCAGGTTGGACTCTATTCAAACAAATATCACACACACACACACACACACACACACACACACACACACACACACACACACACACACACACACACGTTATTAAGACTGCAAAGTCAAGCAATCAGAGGAAATTAGGAAATGCCAGAATGAAGGTTGCCCAAGCCCAAGCATATGCCTTATGATACTGTCTTTAATAATTACATGATCACATACTGTATTTTACACAGGATTGGGACTCAATCAATGCACAAGATGGACAAGCGCTCACTTAATGAGCTGTAGTAGGTTGTCATCCTGTATGTAAACCAGCATTAGCAGGGTATGAGCCACTCTGCCAGTGGGTTTCACAGATATTTCCTGACATTTCCAGTTCCATCCATCTGAGCCCCCCCAGGCCTCCACTCTTGCCCCCAATGTCCATGTTCCCCATCCTCACTGTCTCCCAGTCCTGATCTCCCTACCCAGGCTCTTCTTCCAACCTCAGTGCCCTCCACCCCAGCTTCCTGTCACAGTCTCCTTGCCCAGCCAGTCCCAGTTCTTGCCCTGCACACCAACTCTTTGTCAGCTTAGTCTCCACTCCCCATCCTCTCCTTCCCCATGCCTCACTCAGTTCTCAGTCCCAGTATCCTTGTCCAGCCAATCCCATTTTGGCAAAGTTATAAACAGCTGAAGGCAGGGTCTTACGATGGGAAGTATATGGCAACCTTAATATTAGATGGCACTAACCAGCTCCATCTATCATTATGGGTCTTATTCTGCTCCAGAGTAAATCAGGATTAAAACTGCTGAAGTGAATGGAGTTACACCAGTGTAAATGGGAGGTGAACTAGGCCCTAAGTATTGTAACATTCATGCAATAAACCTGTGTAGAGCACACTGAAGCACTGATATTTTGGACCAATTTCCAACTCCCAACTGAGGTCAATGGGAGCTGAGCACTTGCACACAGGCCTGAATTTAGCCAACCATGTCCAATTTATTGCTCTGCTGTTACAACACCCCTCATTTACAAGAATTGCATTTATCTTCCCTGATAGTTGAGGCTGTGAGACAACTGGTAACCAATGAGAATAAACCCTGTTGCATACCTGGTTTTGTTCTAACAGGCCTTGCAGATGCATAGCTCCTAAAATGGGAGATGAGGGGGGGCATGACATGACTAGAAATGCAATGGGGGGAGGAGGGTCTCATGTGGCTGAGTCTCAGCTGATTATGTTTATCAATTAAGTATTAATGTTAATGCAGTCTATCTGAGTGGATGTGTGTAACGGCTTACATTGTAATTAAGCAAAGCAGTATCACTAATGGTATGAATCCACATTAAATTACCAATAGTCCCCAGCATCTTGTCAAATCCTTTTATAATAGCCTTAGAAAATAACATTCTGAGCTGGCAAGAAGCCAGCCAGTCTGCATGGCAATAGTTAAGAATCTTGAGTGTTTATGGCCCTTTTCAAAAAAGCTTTACTGAATGCTTCCCCCTACACCCTCCCCAACTCTGTTCCTGGGAGTATTAAAAGCAGCACCTTGACTCAATCCGCCATATAAACATCCTGTTGCCCTCATACAACCTGATATTGTCTTCCTCCCAGGATGAGATGCTGAATAAGAAGTGACAATCACAGCTCCTGGCCAGAGAAAAACAGGAAGTGTCTGAGTTGTACAACCCTTTTAAACATTGTCCTACCTGTTTTACTCCTTGAATGAAATGTGAAATGTCTTTCCTTTCCCCTCTTATGTAACCTCTTCTGACCCAGAAGGATGATTCATCTAGCAATACTATTGCCTGAAGTTGTTCTGAGACTACATAAGGCACTGGGCTTAGGTGGAAGACACATTTGTGACTTGGACCAACCATGCTGCAGGTCTCTTAAAAACATAATGATATTGGCCCAAAGGCCTTGCCCTCAGACTCTTTTCTGATGGCCCCTGAGTGAAATGAGCTTGGTAGCATCAGGCCAGATGCTAGTGGACAAGTGTCCACATCTCCACCTGCTACTTTTGGCCCTGGAAATAAGCACAGAGAAAGGAGCTCAAAGAACGGGCTGATTCCTCAGCACTGCAGCCTGGCTAACTCACTCAGAAACAAAGTTGCTTCCCAAAGCCCCCTGAGTTTTGCCCATAGTGCCACGCTTCCTTCAAGGGCTCCACCTCCATTTGGTGGAGCCAGGCAGTAGAGAACCCAGGAATTCTGGTACCCAGTCCATCGCTTTATGACTGTATCCTTTCTTGATACAGAAAAAAGATTCTTCCCATCTAGAATGCCACTCTTGGAAGAGGGCTATTTATATATCGCCATTTCTTTGGAGCGACTGATGATACAAAGAACTTGGCAGCATTTTCTGTTCTAGAGCATTCAACAATTAGATCTCAAATCCCGGTTTCCAAGTGCCGGCCTCCCAAAAAGAAACAGGAGAAAAAATAGGTTTCCGATCTGCTCCTCCTTCAGGCAGCAGGGTAAAAATATCCCTTGATGAATTGGATGGTATTTGCCATCACATAATAAAGTTCACATTCCCATAAACAGACACCAACACACTCTGCCCTCCTCCACCCACACACAATCCACAAAAGCCATTTTAAGAAGGATTCCAGTGCAGCTTTGTCTGTTACATGCAGTGCAGAACAATAGCCCAGGATTTGCATATTCTTTGTAAAAGTCTTGATATGTAGGAGGAACTCTTGGGACCAAAAATGAGAGTGGTCATTGACACACAAAAATATCTTGGAATGGGGTTAGGTGTCAATGAGCAAAACAGAATCTAGCCCAAATAGTTACCATGTAGTCATCTTTGGGGCCAAATCCTGCAGTCCTCTCTCAGGCGAAGCTGCTGCTGCTTTTTCTTTTGAGGTAGGGAAGCAGTGTTATCACATGCATTTCATTGGGAGTTTTGCCTAAATCAAGAGTACAGGATGTAGCCCTTAATGAGGTGCATTGTCAGATAAGTACCGGATGCACTCTCCAGTATCAGCCATTGTATGTTTGCAATGAACCACACTCTGTGTGTACATTGTCCTTTCTTGGCTGAGTTAAATGCTGGTAATGGATGCTGCATAGACACACTTTACGCCTGGAGTCCTCTAGTCATCTATTTGGAAGTTTCAGGGGAGCAGGGGAGCAGCTATGTGAATTTTCCCACACAATGACCTCACAGTGCATCTCAGCTGTGTCGTGGAGGGTCCACCTCCAGGGGTGCTGATGCAGTCTTCATGCCCCACTCAGTCCATGGCCGCCAGGCCAAGTCAACAAACCAGGAGGCCTGTTGTGGGGACGAAGCTGTTTACAAGGACTCTGGCTGGCTAGGAGAAAGACTGAGACTGAGACCATCAGACTCATTTTACACAGGCCACTGACCTAGTTAGTAACGCCACGTTGTCCTGTTAATCCATTTTTGAGGGGTCTTGAAATTCATCCCCGCCTCAGCGCTAAGGCCAGCACTGGGTCAGAGACAAAGTGACTTGCGCCTCCCCTATTCAGGGGCTTCTCAGTGGTGAGGAAGGGGCAGTTGCTCCCCTGGTGTGGATCAGAGCTGTCTTAATTTGTACCCTTACCTGGAATAGCCCCTGTGGGCCTTGCAGGAGTGGTAAAATGCCATGGTGCAGGATGCCCAGGCCATGCGCCTTCCCTGCCTCAGTCTGCTCCCTGCATGACCCCAGCCTACTGCAGAGTGCCCCAGGCACCAGAGGCTCCTGAGGGGGGCGCTGAGCTTGTCCCTGGGAGTGGGCTTTTAGCATTACTGTCCCTAGTTGCACTGGCTATGCTGGTGCCTATCAGCCTCAGCACAGAGGTCAATTCCCTACTTTGCTTCAAACCAGCCAGACTTCAGAAGCATTCATTTCGAACATTATAATCTGAACCCTCATGTGCCAAGAGTTTGCTGTCCCCAGCACACTTGCTGCCAGAAACAGATGCCGTGAAACTGGGGCCAGACTTGCAGAATCTGTCTGTGGGCACCACCGGTAAATCCCTACTAGGCCATGTAGTCTAGCTCTGCTAGTTCAGCATATTCACAAGCCATGAGAGGGGACAGGACTGGAGCACACGATGGTCCAACGATTCGCTCATTGGCCTTATAGCTCCTGGGAGGCAGGGCATTGCTAACCAGCAGATGTTAGAGCAGCCTTTGGACTGTTCTTACTGTTGGCAGGGGATAGGCCAGATCCAAGAGCAGGGCAGGAAGAAAAGGATGGCTGCTTGTTCAGCTCAGGCCTGGCTGGGGCTTGAGCCCTATGTCTCCGTTACAGGTCTGTGTGAGGACAGGGTTGTATAGAGGTAAGATCATATTGTTCAAGTCCATCTGAGACACAGAACGATCATGTTGGCAGAGCGCTATTGCCAGCATCTGTCATACAATAGCTGCTTCTCACTGCCCCAGCACCGGCCAGCAGACAACACACACAAAAACCACATTTAGGTTCAACCTATTGGCAACCTCTAGTGGCCGTAGTGCAAAACTGCAGGCAGGGTCTAGCTGAATCAAACAGCTTTTGAAATACGTTTATTACACTAGATTAACAAACATGAATCTGAATTTGTGTCGTAATCCTGTTGATGAGAGCCCAGAGACATTTACTCAGCAGAAACAATAAAGCCCCTCACTGAACTCAGTCAGCTCTTTTGATTCACAGCATAATGCTGCTTGTCATCTCTTTGGGGGGTTTTCACTGTACATCAAACCTTGAATACACAGTAGATATAGTTTGCTTATTTCTCATGTTTAGCTTTAGGCTGCCAAAGTTTTATAGACATCACTTTCTTGAAATTAATGTACAAAGGTGGAATACATTTATTTTTCAGCCAGAGACTGTCTCTTCGCTTTTATCTCATGACTTTACCCTGATCAGCCCTGATAAAAATATATTACCCTGTTTCATAGCAGCAGCTCACTTGTAACCCTGTTTGGAATGGCAGAGTTTGGATCAATCCTGTAGAATATGAGAGCATTTTTTAAACAAAGGAGGAGGTGCCATCCAGGTTCCGGTGACAAATGCGTAATAGAGGGAATTCGCCTCACTCTCTTCTGGCCCATCTATTTATTAAACATTTGCTACTGATTAGCAAGAGGTGTTATGTAGCCTACAGGATAGCACACTGGGCTGGGACTCAGGAGACCTGGGCTCTATTGCTGACTCTGACACTGACCTGCTGAGTGACTTTGGGCACATCACTTCACTACTCTGTGCCTCTGTTTCCCCATCTGTAAAATGGGGATAACTATAGTGACCTCCCTTGTTAAGCGCTTTGAGCTCTATGGAGGAAATGTGCTTGATATTATTATTTCCCCTTCATTTGATTCCAGGCATCATCCTCTCCAACAGCATGGAGAAAATAGTTTGTTTCTGTTACCTTCAGGACTGGATCACTCTCTTGCACCGCCATACTGGCTGGACTGTACACTGAATGTTTGATTCCTTACCATGGTTTTGCAACCAGATGCAAAGTTCCATGCCTGTCCTCCACTAGAAAGCGACCAAAGGAACCCATGCTGCTGCTGCTTGGGTAATCTAGTCCCTTTGAGGTCCAAACCCAGGCGCTATTCAAACTGTGTTTCTGTGGGCAATGGTTATAAAATTAGCCCACTACTTCTCTGCATCCCCTGCTGAAAGTTCACCTGTGACTCTGACCTCTTTAGTGCAGTCCTCTGTTGAATTTGTCAGTGCACATGCCGGGGGGTATGCACAGTGGCAGTACTGTATGGGCAGGAATGCTCAGTCCTTGTCTTAGAAATGAGGCCCTGACGCTGAGGGGTGCTCACTGCCTGGCTTCCTCTGTAACACCAGCATACTGTCACGAAAGAATGTTGCCAATGACATTTCTCAGCAACTGCCCAAAATTCCCATCTGAACCCCATGAGCTCATTGAGACCCAGCTGGCTCCTACACCCACAGCCATTACTACAAACTCATCTAACCTAAACATTTATTTATATTGCAGCAGGAAAGGGTCTGTGTTATAAATAACCACATTCTATTCTCTGTTCTCCAGCAGGCACTCAGAAGAATCTGCAATGATTTCTCATGTCTGAAGCCCCCTCTGGTGGAAATATAGAGCTTAACTGCCTGTAGAAATTACAAGGAAACATACAAGATAGGGAAGGTTAGGTGCAGGTTCTGTGCAGCTGGCATGAATGTTCACCATTCCTTCACATGAGACCAGAGTAAGCAAAATGCCCTCTGGGTTTCAGCTTCCTATTTCTACGAGGTTCTTGTGTAACAAAACACTTTTACACACAAAAATATCCCTCCCACAGACTTGCTACCATGCTGCTAGTTCCATAACAGCCACACAACCCGGCATACCAATCACTACATAGGACATTTTGCTATCAGTCTCGAGCTCCCTCCCTCCCTTCCCTGGCTAATAGAAAGTAGCCCCTTTTTCCTGCCTTTAAGTAGCATGGACTCATTGGGTACAGAGGCTAACTAAGCTAAACTGCAACCAATTCCTTCCCATGGAAGAGTGCCTCCCTGAGCTGAAAACTTGTCAGCATGGCTAGGCCTCTCCCAGGAGGCAACATGGCTGCAGGGCTATATGCCATGGATGGAAGCCCCTGGCAAGGAGCACATCTCTGCATGAAGAGAAGGTTAAAAAATACTGATTTTTTACAGCCTTTGTTAACATAAAGATTCATCAGGCACCATCAAATTGGGCCGGAGCAAATCATAGGACTGGAAGGGACCTCGAAAGGACATCTAGTCCAGTACCCTGCACTCATAGCAGGACTACTAAGTATTATCTAGACCATCTCTGTCAGGTGCTTGTATAACCTCCCTAGGCAATTTCCAGTGACAGAGATTCCACAACCTCCCTAGGCAATTTATTCCAGTGCCTAATCACCCTGACAGTAGGAAGTTTTTCTTAATGTCCGACCTAAAGCTCACTTGCTGCAATTTAAGCCCATTGCTTCTTGTCCTATCCTCAGAGGGTAAGGAGAACCCTGTGGACTCCTGGTTGAGCACTGCCACCCTAGATGCCACAGTAGGACAAATAATGATAACATCGCAAGGTGAAAAACAAAACAAAAGCTATTGAGCAGAGTGCCTCAGAATGATCCCATAGGGGGGACCAGACAGGGCTACCCTCTGCCTAATTTCCCTTAGGAATTACGAGGTCATTTCCTTGGTTTGATGGCACTATATCTGCTTGTATACTATTATTTGTATTACCAGAGTGCTTAGGAGCCCTAGTCAGAGACCAGGCCCCCACTGTGCTAGGCAATGTACAAAAAGAACAAAAAGACAGTTCAGAGGGCAAAGAGTTTACAGTCTACATAGAAGACAAGAGACAGCAGCCGGCTAAAGATAGACACAGGTAGAAGACTCCACTGTGTAACCTTTCTGTGGGAATTATTTTCCCCCAGAGGTTTCTCTGACACTGGGGACGGCTATCCGTGAGCTGCGCTGTTGGACAAACAGTACTTTAACCCTGCTCCTGAGTAAACACACAGAGAAATGTTCTCTTGCCTTTATGTCGGGCCCATGCCTGCTCTTGGCTGTCGTTGTCCGCTCCTGGTGGGGCAGCTCAGAGATGCCCAAGATGCGGTTCCTCCTCCGCCTGCTCACCTTGGCTCTGCTTTGCTGCCTTTCCCTCTTGTGGTGGGGGCATTTTCTCAGGAGTCTCCCTCCCCAGCGAAGAGGTAATGTTTGCCTGTTCACAGTGATGCAGGACAGGTCAGAAAAGCTTTGAACATTATTTTCTATTGTCCTTTAAACACCCCAATCTGCCCAGTTTGGTGATGACTGAAATTTGTTACCAGCCGGCAGCTCTTTTATGGCTTTTGTGAAATGAACTGGTGGTTTTCTGTCCAGTTCTTAGTGGACAAATGTCTGCATCATGAAAGACACCCCCCACAACTGGCATTATTGGCCCCTTGTCATCAGCAGAGATGCCAGGGACTGACTAGGCCACAAAGACTGAACTACCCCCTTTCAGCCCTGTACCTCAGGAGCCTGATTCTTTGCTGCACTCCTCCTTGTACAGTCATTTATATCAGTACATGGTGAGAGCAGTGTGGGGATTAAACACTAGCATTCCTTGTGATCACATTGAAAATCCACTTTGCACTGGGGTAGATGACTGCACACAGTGGAGGAGGATGGAGGATCAGGCTCCATAGTTTCCAGTCAGATGGAAGAATATTGGTGGGACAATGTGGGAGGGTGGGGAAAAGGTTGCACTCCTTCTGTACTTCATACCTCTTCAGTGGATGAAGAGATGAATTCTTTCTTCCAGAGTTGTCAGTCCAGCACCAAATTCGGCAGACACCATCCGTTTGAAATGTAGTCAGTCAAAAGAAGTTACAAATAATTCCAGACACCAATTGTGTCCCTGAATCCCTTGCTCCCTGTCTTTCCAATGGGTCTTTCCTAGTTTTAAAGTGTCTTCACTTCCCTGTTGCTGTATGAAAGATCCACCCAAACAACATTGGAATTGGCAAACTATCCAACTATCCAGGGGAAACTGACTATCCCCTAAGAGCTGCCAGATGCATATAGGAACAACTGATAAAATAGAGACTAAGTCTTTTTCTCTAGTCTCTTTTAGCTAGAATAGACATATGAGGAGGGCTACTGGTTTTGGGGGGCAGTTATTAGTGTCATTGTTCAGGCTTTATTTTTAGCAATTTTTGAGTTGTATGTAGGTGTCCAAAAATCAGGGGGGATTGAGGCTTTCTCTTTGTATATACTGTAATGAGTAATGTATATCGTATACATTATGTGTAGTACATACTGTAATGAGTAATTTCTTTGTAATATTCCCTAGTGTGCTTTAATATAGTATTGTTGCTGTTTCAAACAGCACTATGTCAAATTGGAGTCGGAAACCTTTAGTGCACAACAGCAGAGTCTACATGAGCCAAATAATACACAATGTGTTCATGTGCTGTAGAAATTACACCCCGAGGTTCATATTATTGCTCTGTGTAGAGAAATCCTTAGATAAAAGTAACCATTTCTGGTGTTTTTCCAGTGTTTATTGGATAAACACCATTTTCTTCCTTTCTTTCTTTTTTTAAATTAGATGTGTTTTATCAATGCTTATCAGTTAAAACTGAAAATCAGAAGCCTGCCATATGAGTTACCTGTAACAATAGTGAGGAAAACATACCTAACACTCCAGCATTAGTGTGAGTTTTAAGCTGATGGAGTCCCCTTCATTTTAGAAATCAAATTAGAAAAAGTAAGGAGTGAAATTAAATTTTGCCAAATTAACAGCAACCATCACAAAAAAGGACTGGGCAGTTGCTTTTAAAAAAAAATGATTGCAGTAATATTTTCAAAAGTGCCTAAGTGACTTAAGAGCTTAAGTCATTTGAGGGGGAATTTAGGAGCCTCTTTCTTTTTTTTTTAAATGACAAGCTCCTAAGCCACTTTTGGAAATGTTACCTCTAGTCTTTAATTAATATCTCATGATTTAACATACCTTTGATAGCTCCTGAGTCCATAATGTGTTCTGATATTAATAATCAACTCAAAAGAGTTTATCATGGGGTATGTTCTAACTCACAAATCAACTTACCATTCCTATGGTTTTTATAATGTGTCTTACTCTTTTTGCTAGTTTTTAAACCCATCTCAACTAAAACCTGGAATCCTTACACAGGCAAAACTTCTTTAGGCCAAATCCAGATTGTTATTCGTGTTGACACTTAAGATAAAATCTTGCTTAGCTTAAGGCTTGCCTCGGAGCAGGAGTCCCATGATGTTTTGCAGTTAAGATAAAGATGTCTAAAGAAGTATAGAATTTTCTTCTTCAAGCTTACGTCTACCTAACTCTGTAAGCGTCTACATTAAAATGTCTCTTCCGCCAATGTAAGTCGCCCACTACACCAACTTTATAACTCTACCTCCGTGAGCGGCGTGGCACTTAAGTCAATGTGGTTAGGTCGATTCAGTGTCCACGGAGACATTGTGTTGCTTACATTGCCTGTCCCACACCATAGTGTAGAATCCTGCAGCACTGGTATGGGTGGAGAATGTTGCCCTAGGTTTCCTTATGTAGCTGTCTTGTGGGAATAATGCCCAGTATCCAAATGCCGTTTTGCAGGTGATCTGGAAGCAGACATGAAGGATGATTTACCTTTGACATTGGACACCCTCCTCCATGTTCAACAGCTCAGGAAAAAGACACTGAGGTCCTTCTGCAGCAAAACTGCTAAAGTCACCAAGCTTCCAGCCAGCCAGCAACAAGCAGCCAAGGTGCTTTCAAGGATCGCGGTGAGCACCAAGCTGGATTTCCTGTATTGCCAAGTGCCAGCAATTGGGCTGGAAATCTGGGAATGGCTTTTGGAGGTGCTAGAGGAGAAAGCAGATGTGACACTGGAGATGCCAGTTCGCCAGGCCCAGCAGCATGGTCTACAGAAGCGACTCAGTGAGTACAACTTGACAGCAATGGAGGCTATGCTGAGATCCTACACCAAAGTGCTGTTCGTCAGGGACCCTTTCCAGAGACTCATCTCGGCTTACATGCAGAGACTGGCAGATGGCTTAACTTTCAAAGAATTCATCCAGAGCATTTTAAACAGGGGACCCCAGAATGCCAGCCTGGAGTGGAAGCCACTGGTCAGCCTGTGCCGGCCATGCCTCATCCAGTATGACTACGTGATGATGTTTGGCTTCCTCAACAGGGAAGTGTGTCACCTAATGCGTCGCATGGGGCTGCCAATGGACTTCCACCTGCCTGAGTTCACAGACTCGCAGATCCGGAGCACTTATAGCTGGCTATCAGAGCAGTTACTCAGCGAGCTGTCACTCAAAGAAAGGCAGCAGCTGGTCCACTTCTATCGCCGGGACTTTGCTGCCTTCCAGTTTTCTAGCAGTTTGCTTTGGGACCTCCCCAGTACTGAAGGGAGCAAGTAATTAGGAGAACAATTACAGAGAGTAGCCATCCAATGACAGTCCTCAAATATGATAAGGACTATTATAAAGAAGGTGATGATCAATTGTTCTCCCTGTCCACTGAAGGTAGGACAAGAAGTAATGGGCTTAGTCTGCAGGGAAGGAGATTTAAGTTAAATATTAGGAAAAACTTTCTAACAATAAAGGTAATTAATGTCTGGAACAAGCTTCCAAAGGAGGGTGTGGAACACCCAACATTGGAAGTTTTTAAAGACAGGTTGGACAAACACCTGTGAGGGATGGTCTAGGTTTACTTGGTCCTGCCTTAGCGTAGGCAGCTGGACCTAATGACCTCTCGAGGTCCCTTCCAGTTCTATATTTCTATGATTCTGTTATTCTAAAAGCAAATGCTTCACAATTCAAGCTAATCACCAGCTGGAGTCAGGAAAAACCCTCCCTCCATGGTACATTGCAGTATAGTTGTCCAAGTGCACCACGCAGGGCCGCATCTTCCAAAGATGAGTCTAGTACAGACCACTGTCAAAGACAGGATACTAAACTAGACTGATCATTGCCCTGTTTTTAAATACTGCAGTGACAGAGGCTCTAGAAATGCATAGGACAGATTGTGATGGAGTAGGGGCTATCTGTGTGGGGGATGGGAGAGCCGGGGATTACTTTAGGTGAGGGACAAGTGCTCAGCCTGTAACCTGAGCCAGGGAGCAGGGAGGAGTGCCAACACCTTTGTCCGGGAAGGTGGACAAAAGAAGTGGCCGACTGGAGGGAGTGGAGTTCAGTTTCGGTTTTGGGCTGGGTGATTGGAATTCAGGGAATCCTATGCTGGGATCCAAGCACCCTGAACCCCCAGATGGACTCGATTGAGGGGTCCTGGTTGTGCCTCCAAGCTCTGCTATAACCTGCATTCCTGTTGTCCAATAAACCTTCTGTTTTACTGGCTGGGTGAGAGTCAATGTGAGTCCCAGGAAGAGGTGTGCAGGACCGGACTCCCCCACACTCCGTGACACAGATAGATAGGTGTATTTTGATGTAGCACTTCCTATGATTCTTGAGGACTTTTTCCATGAGAAAGCCCATTAAGGACAAGACAACTTTAAGAAAAAACAGTATTTCACGGAGCAGGTTTGCTTAGAGACCACAACAAAGCACAGGCAGTCGCATCTCCATCAACATCATTCCTTCAGCAATCTTCTGTGCCCCAGCGGAGTCCTGAATACCCCCCCACCCGTTTCATTTCCCAGATTCTACCCACCTTTGGGATTGGAAGCGTCTCCCTTTACAGCCTGTAATCATATCCCCACCATACACACATGCCCCAACAAGAAGGGAGTCTGCAAAATAAGCAAAACAACTTGTTCTAGAAAAAATAGAGGCAACATCTAAACTGTGAGGCCCTCTGTGGGGAAAATGCTGACCGTGTTTCCATTCCTGGCATGTCCTGAAGAAGGCCTTGCACTAACCATAGCTTTGCTCTATCTGTTCTACCATTACCAGTTTCCATTTTCATGGGCTCATATCCCTGCTGCTGCATTGGCCAACAGAGCAGACTGGCCCAGAGAGACATGCTCCTTCAGGTGGCACAGTGGTTGCTGTCCCTAGGAACTCTGGGAAGCATTGTGCGTCCTTTCATGGTTCTGGGCTTAATGGGCAAAAATCTCAGTGAGTAGGATCTGTAAGTGCTCACCATTTCACTTTGCTAGGTTACAGATATGTTGTACAGATGAACTACAGTTATTGATATATTACTGTATATTCTATCTTGTCTCAGCCAACTTGACATAACATGTTGAGATGAATAAAGCATCAGCGCTTACCTTAATAAGTGCTTTTCATAACAACACAGCTAAGTGGCTACTATAAACCTCTCTCTGCATAATGTGCACTTCTTGATTGAACATGAAAAGCAAGGGCTCTTAAGGAGAGGCTTTAAAGGAGTGTGACCTCTCTCCAAGAGTACTGGAGTGCAGGTTACCATATTGTGCTAGAGCTACATGGATATTTATGCTCATTATTGGCTCTGAGACGAAGAACTTGTAACAAGTGTGTGGCTGCCCATATGAAAACATGATCAACTGCTAAACTGCAGCAATGCAGCGCGGGAAACTTTTTCTGCTTGTGAGGTACTGAGTGCCCTCAATTGCTTCTGAGGTCAATGGGACATTATGTAGTTTAATTAATAAACACGTCAACCACTGAGCTTTTGAAATGGACAATGCTATTGAAGCACAAAACAGTGAGGCAATGTTGCCTAATGGATAGGGCACAGGCCTGGTACTCAGGAGACCTGATTGCTATTCCTAGCTCTGCCGCTGACCTGCTGGATGATTGTGCTTCAGCTTCTCATCTGTGAAATGGGGATAATCATACTGACTCCTTTGTAGACTGCTTTGAGCTCTATTGTTGAAAAGTGCTATATATGAGCTTGGTATTACTAAAATGTCATTACAAATCTGTTAAAATGTCCATTATTAATGCACTATCTTCTAGAATAACATTTATAAATGTTTATTTTGCAGTCATGTCCAGTTAATGCAGAATTTCATACACATTCATGTGACAAAGGTACCGACAACAACAGTGCTAATTAAACGAATACATGCAGTGTTGTTGTGGCTGGGTATAAATGCAAATATTTGTAATAAAAAATGACATTGTAAAGTGAGCACTGCACACTTTGTATTCTGTGTTGTAACAGAAATCAATGTATTTGAAAATGTAGAAAAACATCCAAAAATATTTAACACATTTCAATTGGAATACTGTTGTTTAACAGTGTGATTAATCACGCTTAATTTTTTCTAATTGTTATTAATTTTTTTGAGTTAATCATGAGTTAATGGCAATTAATCAACAGCCCTAGTAAATTTCCTTTTTTTCAGACAGGCTATATGACAGTCTGTGACATACTAGGGTACAGTCCCGACTAATGTGTGGCTGTGTCACCCCTGCCTTGGAACTTTGGGTGCCTTACAATGCCTTGCTGACATAGCTCCCACTTGGGCCACTCGTAAACAGCCTTCCAGCATGAAAGCCACACCCTGAGTATCTCTGTGCAACTACAGCCTGGCAGCCGCACTTGGATTACACTCTGGTTCTTGCCAGCCTGGGTTATATTGTGGGGTGACCCCAACACACCCTCAGTCTTAGATTTCCCCCCAGAAATGTATGTCTTGTACTAACCAGCCCTCTCCTGCAAGTTACATTAAGTCTGTTATTTCTTTAAAAGGAATAATATGTCACTCTTTATTTCAAGCAGTTATTTAGACACTTCAATTTAAACACACTGGATCAGATAAAACAATGAAAGAAGTTTATTAACTATAAAGAAAGATATTTTAAGTGAATACAAAATTTTAAGTGCGACATAAAAGTCAGAAATGGTTACAAGAAAAATAAAGATAAAATGCAACTCATGCCTAACTTAACAAACTATATTAAATTCAAAGCAAAGTTTTCTCACCACATGCCTTCAACAGTCTTACTTGCCAAACCACTAAGGTCAGGATACCTCTTCCCACAGTTCAACCAATGTTTCCTTTGTTGCTTTGGGTTCAGTGAATGTGATGGGCAAGAAGAGAGATTGGAGTTTTTATAGTTTTTATAGTTTCAGTCCTTCTCTGGAAAAACATTTCCAGCTGGGTACCAGAAGACAAAAAGTCTAGGTGGAAGGATGTTCTTGCTGCTTTTTCCTCACCTATTTAAGCTTCCTTTGTTTCTCCTTCCTGCTTACTGTTTATTGATTAAATGCAAATTAAGTAGAGTACACATTCCTTTGTTTAAGACTGGCCTGTTTGCCAGTCTCAGTTTGGAACATGTGTTAATAATACTATACAGTGAAATCTTATAGCTTCACACACAATGTCACCATACTTATTTCATCAGGATGATACTGATCAGCAAATTATGAGTTTTCAAATAATACTTTCAAGGCATATTTTGTACAAAAATTATTACAATTGGAAGTAGCATGTGAACATGGGGGCATATTCTGTCACTGAGCCATAACGTTTTGAGCTGAATTTTAGATATAAATATTTTTAAATGTCTAGCCTAGAAACTTGGTAAACTGCGTGCAAGCAAACAATATGCGTTCTGCTATACATAAATGTAAATGTATATACCTAAGAACAAAGAATGTAGGATATAGTTACAGAATGGGCGATTCTATTCTGGGAAGCAGTGACCCTGAAAAAGATTTGGGGGTCATGGTGGATAATCAGCTAAACACAGGCTCCCAACATGGCGTTGTGGCCAAAAAAGCTAATGCCATCCTGGGATTCATAAACAGGGAAATCTCGTGTAGGAGTAGAGAGGTTATTTTACCTCTCTATTTGGCACTGGTGTGACTGCTACTAGAATACGATGTCCAGTTCTGGCACCCACAGTTCAAAAAGATTGCTGATAAATCGGAAATGGTTCAGAGACGAGCCACAGGAATGATTAGAAAACATGCCTTATAGTGATAAGCTCAATGAACTCAATTTATTTAGCTTAACAAAGAGAAGTTAAGGGTGACTTGATTACAGTCTGTAAGTACCTACATTGGGAACAAACATTTAGTAATGGGCTCTGCGATCTAGCAGAGAAAGGTAAAATACAATCCAATGGCTGGAAATTAAAGCTAGACAAATTCACACTGGAAATAAGGCATAAATTCTTGACAGAAAGGATAATTAACCATTGGAACGAACAATTTACCAAGGATCATGGTGGATTTTCCATCACTGACAATTTTTAAATCAAGATGGGATGTTTTTCTAAAAGCTCTGCTCTAGAAATCATTTTGGGAAAGTTCTCTGGCCTGTGTTATACAGGAAGTCAGATTAGATGATCACAATGTTTTTTTCTGGCTTTGGAATCTATGAATCAATCAGTGCAGCCATTTAAATGTCATAAAACAGAGACCAAATTCCAACCAGCTGTAAGTGGGCAACACTCCATTTAAGTCAACGAAGTAATATCTGCTTACGCCAGCTCCGATCAGTGACTTCAAAGTGCAAATAGGAAAAAAGGCCATTTTGACTGGATTTAGCACATCCAAGTCCTCCCCAGTTTTACACATCTCAGAGTTTTATAATCATACTTAACAAAAATAAATGTTTTTACAAGCAAGCTTGTCGTAATCATTTCTCTGATTCTTGCAACAAACTTAAATCCTTGTAAGGTTTTTCAATTACACAGACAACAAAGCCATCAGTTTACTCTTCATTTACATTTCCATCCTAGCAATAACCTGCCATCAATACCTTTTCCTCATGAAATTGATGATTCAACAATTAGATTATAGAGCTTCATGAATCAATGGATGAGACACATGAATATAGATTTGTTTTCTGCTACAGAGTTTTTCTTTTTGGTTCCCTGGGGTAAAACCATCTTCACGAACAGACCTTATTCCTTAAACTTCCCATTTATACCCTCACGGACCATGGCTTAAAGGTCTCGGATTTGGCAGATGGACACTGTAAAAAATGAATACAAAAAGTTAAATTGACTGATGGCAGCAACAAATTGGAGGCATACACTGAATTCTTAATGTAGGCAGACTGACCAGATTGTTACCATTTGTGGAAGGTGGGCTTCATACTGTTGAATATCTAAGCTTAGAATCCCCATCAGACAGAGTACAGCAGGGGTACCCAATGCGGGTGCCCATGAGTGCCATCAAAATGTGCCCACGTCCTGGTTGGCGGTTGAGCATCGGTGGCATTTTGGCAGCGACACCTCTGGATGATGCCGCTTGGCACTGACAAGAGGCGTCTCCACCGAAATGCCGCCGAAATTCAGCGGCATTTCAGCAGATGCTCGACCGCTGCCACGGTCCTTCATCTGGTGCCCGCCAATGAAAAGGTTGGAGTCCACTGAAATACAGGATCTGTATCACATAGAACTATCAATGAGAGAACTGCAACAGTTCTGGTTCAGAGGCCGGATGACAAATATGCTGGGCATAATCCTGATATCCTGACACAGAGCTGGATGCTGCTCATCTCATCCACAAGACAAGTAGTAAGGCATGAACAAGGCAAGAAGGATTTGTCCCATAGTGTTTGCCCTTAACTACAATGGGGTTTATATTTGAGTAATGACCAATGCCCCAGTCTTGCAACTGACTGCACGTGGACAGATGCCTGCACAAAACCCCATTAAAGTCAATGGGGCTCCACTGAGATGCAGGGGTCCACCTGCATACACTCCTACTGACTGTAATGGAGCATTGCAAGGAAGCAGGGTCAATGCAGGTTCAGGGCCCGTATGAAGACTTTAAGATAGGCCCACAGATGATCAGAAGACTGGAGAGGTCATAATATTCAATGATGGTGATCAAAGCAGAAAGCACAAAGGCAGGCCTTAGCGGTACTCCTCCATTCTAGTATGGAGACCAACAATGTTAACGATAGACTTGCTAGATGCACTAATGTTTGGGAGGCACTCAGAAATAAGGGTGAGGAGCACCATGGAGATGCCAATGAATCATTTAATCTATGCCTTTGTATTACAGTAAGCTGGAGTCCCTAGGAGTTGCCCTATTCACATTGGTTAGTAGAGCCTGGGAGCAAGCTGAAGTTGAGACACTGTTGCAATTTGTTCTAGCCTGAGCCCCTGTTTTATTAATTAGATTGGAGAGAGAGCTGTGCAGAGAGCTGGCTTCTAAATTTGTTAGAATGCTGTTTTGAGCTCTGTTACTTTGAGAAAACTTTCTCTCTGTTTAATAAAAGCAGTGTAGTCTTCTGAGAAGGAAATCCAAGTGGCTGCTTTAGGATTCTTCAGTACACAGTAAGAATTTCCTCTCAACCCTATAATGCAGATAAATAGAAGGAAGAGTTTATGGGAGCCTTTCCCCCACTCTCCAGGTTCAGCACATGCAATATGGTCTAATAAGAAGATTATTCAGTTAGAGAGACCAGATGGGTGAGGTCATATCTTTTATTGGACCAGCTTCTGTTGGTTAGTGAGACAGGCTTGCGAGCCACACAGAGCTCTTCTTCAGGTCTGGGAAAGGTAATCCCAGCACCACAGCAAAATGAAAGATGGAAAAGATCATTCAGCATAAGTAGTTAGCACACATTGTAAAAGGGACCATTCAAAGCAGAGTGGCCCATTAACACCTCTGCAGTTATAGGACAAAAAGGAGTTAGTGGGTTACAGATCGTTGTAATAAGCCATAAATCCAGTGTCTCTGTTCAGTCCATGATTAGAGTAGTTACTCACTAAGAGAAGTCGGTCCAATAAAAGATATTACCTGACCCACATTGGCTCTCTAATATCCTGGGACCCACACAGCTACAACTACACTGCATACAAGATTCTTCAATACCCACTGTATCTTGTGCTCAATATTGAGCTGTTACTTAACAGGAAATCCAAACCCTCGTATGAAAGATTGTATATATACATTATGCACACACACACTCTTTAAAATTGTACCGATGCTGTTATCATTCCTTTAAATTAAAAATGAAAATATTTCTAAAAATCTATTTTTCATTGTTTATGCTACATATTTTTCACACTTCACTCAGTATAGATGGCATGCAGTGTAGTTGTAGCTGTGTTGGTCCCAGGAGATTGGAGAGCAAGGTAGATGAGGTAATATCTTTTATTAAACCAATTTCTGTTGGTGAGAGAAACAAGCTTTCAAGTCACATAGGGCTGAGGAAGAGCTGTATGTGTCTCAAAAGCTTGTCTCTCTCACCAACAGAAACTGACCCAATAAAAGGTATTACCCCATCCACCTTGGCTTTCGATATAGGCTGGTCAGTTTCATTTCCTGCTTAAATCCAGGGTCAATACTGAGTTCTGTTGCATTAACACTGTGGTGTAGGGGTTGGGTTTACAACACAGCAGAAAAATGTATAAATTAAGGAGATAAAACCTGCATTCATTGACAAGGTTTCCATCCATACTAAATTTTGCAATGTCTGTTCCCTGCCATGAAATTTTATTCTGTGGGTGAGCGGTATCCTGAATTAGGCGGATAATGTCCATTTAACATACTGAAGTCACAATACCACATTGTATGGAGGTCCTTCTTGTAATGGAAGCTCTCCATAAGCAGCTGATGTTTGGATTTGCATCTCTCTTTCAATAGCATCAGACCATTGGACACAATAGAAAGCTGCTATCGCTATTAAATGTCTGAATCTGATCACGCGATCTGCCCCACAGTGACTCATCTACAACCTGGGATGGGATAGTGTTGTTGAATCGGATCATGGAACGTTATGAAACCGAGAAAGCCTAAATACTGTACCAATTTGGTGAACATGTCGACACAGGCATTGCGGATCCTCTCTGGGGTGGCAGGGCTGTCTAGTCTGAATGGCCCTGTCAGGCCAGATTCTGCCCTTGCAGCGAAGATGGCATCTTTAATGGCATAAAACACAGAGGCAGACAGGAACAGGGGAGGCTCACCAACAGCCTGGACAGATAGAACACACGAGAGAATCAGACTGACCCCAAACAGACTCATCGTAGTCTGGATTATGGGTCTATTGGAGGGAGAGGAGGAGCTAGCAGAGGTCATTAGCTGTTCAGCTTACTCTTGACTTCCTTCCTCCTTTCCTGCTAACAGCATGAGTACATGATCATGATTAACATTAATAGACAAAAAATAGCCTTACTGGTTTGCAAGCACGTTTCCCTGGGGCCAGGGAGAAGGAGATGAGTGAGGAGACAGACAAGGTATTAACAAATATTTAGATAATGATGTTCTGGGGTCTCTTTGTGTGCCCCATTGAACTGACAGTAAACTGGACACTCGTTGAACCTGTGCTAGGGTCATATGTCAAGCTGCATACCGCTCAGTCCTAACAATATGACCAGCTAAAGAGAACAAAGATGATCTGCGATGGCAACAGCTGAAGAAAATTTACAATAAATTATTAACCCCTTATGGCGAGGGACCCTGCAACCCCGAAGGAAAAACAGCACTCTGCAACCAATGGGAAAAAAAGATAATGGAACTATAATAAATCTGTGTGGGAGTGACACTTTTGTAAATCTGTAGCTTGACAGTGGTTTCTATGCTGCGTACCACAGTTGCTCAGAGCTTTCAGAACAACAGGAGGAACAGAACTCAGAACACCTGCGCCGAAAGCACAGGCTACGTGAGCTAAAGAAGAATCTTTATTAGTGTTAGCAGTATAGGGTCTAGGACACAGGTGAGCAGTTCAGATTCTCTCCAGTACAGGGCAGTGGTGATAACATATTAGTCATTTCATCATTATATCTTTTAATATGGGTATTATCATTCATATTAACAATTACTGGTAGAAGGAATGCAAACAAACCGATTATAAGATGAACAGCTAATCAAAAGGCTGTGAGCTCTTCAAAGCCGAATACACCATTAACCTTCTCATTACTGTAAATGTGGTCTCTTTGCACAACACTGTTATCAAGTACAGCTTCCACGGAAATAAGGATTAGTAGAGGGCATATGGATGCCAGGAGGATACCTTGGATGAATAAATTGCTTTGCTGTTTGGACAGTCCCGGAGAAGAGAGACATAGAACTCTGTTGGGATGTCTCCAAACGCTGGGATCTTGTACATTCCAGGCCCTCGGGTATACAAATCTCCTTCAGGGGAATAGCGCAACTCCTCCAGGGTAAAGAGCCCAAGGCCTTGGATAAATGCTCCCTCTACCTACAAAAGAAAGAAAGACTAGATCACATTCTTCTTTGGGCTCTTTCATACAAAAAAGCAATGATCAGTCCAAATGGGACTGTCCTGGCCAAATTCCCATATGGATAATTACATTCTGTGTCCTAACATTTCACTTGCATTTGCAAAATGAGGAGGTGCTAGGCAGCTGCAGGGGCCTGCCTGAGAGCTCTGGGAGCCCTCACCACCCATGGGGGCTTGATGCTCCAGGGTTCCCCCCTCGCCCCCAGTTCTGAGCTGAGAGGTACCCCCACCACCAGATGCTGGGAGCTGCGGGGTTCCCCTCACCCGCAGCTGCTTGGAGCATCCAGTGCCCATGGCAGCAAGGAGCTACGGGGGTCTCCAGCCTCCTGCGACAGCCAGGAGCTGCATGGTGCCCCCTGCTACCTGTGGAGGCCAGAAACTCCAGGATCCCCCACCACCTGGGATCTCTGGGGGTTCCCTGCTGGCAGCTGGGGGCTGCAGGGTATGCCACTGCCCATGGCAGCTGGGAGCTGCAGGATACCCACGCCACCTCAGAGCTTGGGGGCCCCGCTGCCTTGGGTGGTGGGGATACCTTGCAGCTCCTGGCCGCCCCAGGCAGTGATGGGACTCTGAAGCTCTGAAGTCATGTTGGCCTTCAGAAGTCACGGATTCCTTGGCTTCCATGACCTCCATGATAAAATCATAGCCTTACTCAGTACTGCTAGTTACTGAAAAGTGTTACTGTGGGCTTGTTACTGTACAGAAGACAGAGGAAAACTCAGTCCCTGCTCAGGGAGCTCACAAGCTAAACTATTAATTCAGGTTTTAATACAGCTCCCAGCACCACTTGGGTATCTGAGCATGTTGGGCACTGATCCTGCAATCCTTACTGATGTAAGTACTCTTTACTCACACCAAACACTCCCATTGATTTTAACTGGACTACACACTGGGGTAAAAACTGCAGGATTGGGGCTTAAATTAGCCATCATACATTGCAGACACAAAACATGCCAGATGAGGATCCAATCTTCATGCAGTGCAAATCTTCTCTTCCCCCCAAACCCAATATGTTCACTTTCTCTAAATTCATTCCTCACTTGGGCTGAGGTGCAGAAAAAAACATCAGTGTGGTGATAACTGAAGGCCACATAGGAGTCTTAATAAACAATACCAAACAAGAGGATATTTCCCCCCTCCCCCAACAACCCTGTGTCTATTCCTGCTCCAATTTTGGTGGTCAGTTATTTCTCATCAGCCAGCCCAATATGCTTCTCTGTTTATACTTGCAGGGCTATGTTTGCAAAGTTATGGCCCGTAGAGAGAAGAACAGGAGAGGTGATCTAGAAATGGCCCAGAGCAGCATAATTTCCTGACCAAACAAAATGAGGTTGAATCGGTGACAGTAACACTTACTTGTCCTATATCTATGGCTGGGTTCAGGCTGGTGCCAACATCCATTACTATGTCCGTGCGAAGGTTCTGAAAGTTACCGGAAGTAAAGAATAAATAAGCACAGAGAATAACTGATCATTGAGCCACTGTGACTTTACACTTTTTAGTTAAGATATCCAACACTATCCACATTTTGGCCAGCATTTCTGTTTTCACATATATATGTGTATGGCATATAAGGACTTCTCACTCCCCATGGGTCATACGTTAAACAAAGCTGATTGTTGTCTTTAAATTTAATATTGAGCTTGAAACCAAATTCAGTCCTGGGGTAACTCAGATGAAGGCAATCAATTTTTCTCAGAGATTTGTTTGACCCATTATCCAGGATGCCAGTGATCAGTGCTTTGTATCTGAACACAACAAATGAAATCGATGTCAGGTTCAACCAAGCATTTTTTAATAAAAATTTCCCAGTCCTACTTTTCATGAATAACTCAATTCTCTAATCTTTTACTGCTGCTTTGGGCTTACATAGTGCTGGCACCTTTGATTTAACAACCTCAAATGGTTCTGCCAGGCTTGTAATACACTTGTGAGGTAGATAATTCTTACTACATTATACCAGCTTTACATACGGTTACACTGAGGAACAGAAAAGTTAAGAAATTTGCTCTGGGTCACAGTGAGTCAATGGCATAGCTGGAAATAGCCTAACTCCCAGTCTTTGATCTAACCACTAGGCAATGTTTTCATCACTTTAACTACATAGGGTTTTTTAA
The DNA here is from genome assembly GCF_025201925.1 of Gopherus flavomarginatus. Lineage (NCBI taxonomy): Eukaryota > Metazoa > Chordata > Testudines > Testudinidae > Gopherus > Gopherus flavomarginatus. The sequence goes on along the minus strand of NC_066620.1, from coordinate 58,221,012 downwards.
TCATCTACCCCACTCACCTTATGGTCACCTGTCAGGCAGTCTATCTCAACCTCGGAGCAAGCAACCCCATAAGAGAAGTAATTGAAAGGACTTCCTTCATTTTTCTCATAGTCATACCAAATGTCAGGAGTTCTTAACAGAAAGAAAACAAAACATTTCTGATTGCATGAACAGCCAAAATAAATAAGTTACCTCCGAACCATTTTGGTCTTCATAAAATTGTATTTTCTTATACTTCATCCATTTTCCCTCTGTGTAGACTAGATATGCAGAAAGTAAAAAAAATAAGGAAATCCGAGGCTATCCTGCACTTCATAAACATAGTAAGACTCCGTGAAGGATTTTTATCAATCAGTTGTTTCTCTGGAACAAACATTTATAATGCTCACATACAGTCTCAATCCCAAGATTCCAATATTAAATACTTTATGCAAGGCATAAATTTGTGCATGTCCCAGAACCAGTTAAATTCTGTGCTGACGTGAAATGGAGCCAAAGAATAAGACTGAGTTGTGGAGCGATTCATTTTTCTGAAGTAGTTCACAGCAAATCCTGTGTTATGCAGCTGTGACCGTTTATGTAAATACTGGTGTTTTGTCAAACACCAACGAAGCCACTTGGCTCGGAGACAAATGCATTTCAAAGATGAAATAGAAATTGGCTCACATCATACATTTCAGTCCCATGTATCTATTGTCAATATCAAGTTTAATGTTTTGTGATGAGTCCTATGCCTTTTATAATGATGGGGTTGGGTTTGCCTCTGACATTAAGGCTGATTGATGGGAGAAATGTTTCATTTTAGAGCTACATAAGAACCAGCATTAAAAAGAAAAACTGTGTTTTTAAAATATGAGAATGAAATTGAAAACAATGGAAACAGCTCATGCACTGGAGGCCAGAATGTGGCTTTATTTAATTGACTGCCTCATCTAGTACCATTCTGAAAGCAACAATGATCCTTTTGGAGGTTTTCCTAAGGGGCAGATTGTGACCCCTTCTCCACTGGGCATGGAAAATCTAAAAGGCAATGAAAATCAGCATTCTTCTAATCTTAAGGGAAGGCAGAAAGCTGTGAGCCAATTGCCTTGCAGACCCCTGGGTCAGATTCACTTATATCTCTTTAAATCTGAACTAACTCCACTGAAGTCAACAGAGTTACTTCAGGTTTATAATAATGAAAATGAGATCTGAACGTGGCCCTACACTTGTCTCAGAGCTATGCTCCACCAATGACTTATCTTCCCTAGCTCAGGAGCATGCTTGAGAGTAGAGGTGTGGCTGATGGATGGGCTGCTACAAGCATCCCTCAGCTGACTCTGACCATGTAGGCCAGGACGTGCAACTGCTGAGACGCCGACTGCAGCCTTCACCGGCCGTAATAGCTGCAGAACAGCTTCATGGCCTGAGAGGAGAGTAATTATCCACACAGTGATCATCATGGAATGCTCCTGCACATAGACTATGTGACTAGGCAAAAGTATTACTGCACTACCCCAGCTTTAATACTCACTCACCTATAAAATCCTGTGGCTGACAGGCTAACACAGTTAACATAGGCTGCTCCCACCTGACAAAGTAAGCAGGTTTTTAAAAAGTTAGTATTATTAAACTAATTCTTGTACAATAACCTTCTGAGAATGCATTCTGAGGAAGCCTGTGGCCCACATACTCAATAGGGCAGTGTTTCCCAAACTTGGGACACCGTTTGTGTGGGGAAAGCCCCTGGCGGGCCGAGCCGGTTTGTTTACCTGCTGCGTGCACAGGTCTGGCCGATCGCGGCTCCCACTGGCTGTAGTTCGCCGCTCCAGGCCAATGGGAGCTGCTGGAAGCACCGGGCAGTACACCCCTCAGCCCACGCCACTTCCCACAGCTCCCGTTGGCCTGGAGCAGTGAACCGCGGCCACTGGAAGCCACGATCGGCCGGACCTGCAAACGCGGCAGGTAAACAAACCAGCCCAGCTTGCTAGGGGCTTTCCCTACACAAGCAGCATCTCAAGTTTGGGAAACACTTTAATAGGGGATGACGGTCACAGTAGAGCAGAGTGAAGAATTGATTTTTTGGGAGCCAAATATCCTCCAATTTCTTGATTTTTTTCATCTTTCTTGGAAGGTCTGCACAATGGTAAAAATATCCCTAAGCACAGGAGACTTGGAACTTGGAATCTGGCTGGGCGATTAACACATGGAGGTATTTCAACTTCAGTAATCCTTGACAATACAATACAAGATGTGCCCATTCTTTAGATGTTGGAGAAAGGAAACTATTGTCCACACTGAGGATGGCTGAAAAGTGTCCTGGAAGTTTCTTACAGAGAAGTCTTATTTTTTTCACAGAATCACTTTGCTGTGAGCAGAGATTTCATTCTCATCAGGACTGCAATATGACCATTGAGATACAATGGAACCATTTGGGATTTTTCTCTTAACTTCATTAGAGATCAGACTTCAGTAAGCCCAAATTAGTAATAAGCAGGTTCCTGTGTGAGAAATCTTCCTTGTAAAACCACAAGTGGAAGCTAGATGTCACACCTTTGGAGTTTACCCCTCTCAAGTATCCTTTTCCTCACAAGCTAAGTTGCTGCTACACTGTCTATCCTAGAGCCTCCTGGAACCTTTCCTACAGGATGAGCAGGGATGGCAGATCTGTCTATACGCTTGATTTACCAACAAAATAATTCTCCGAACAGCCCACATCTAATCGGTACCAGGTATAAACAACTTACCCAGTCCTTCCAGGAGCCTTTGGGGTTTGAATGTTTGAATGGCTCTAGCCTTTCTAAAATAGTCTGACACGCTTTCTAAAAAAGAAAACAAAATAAAGAGCAACACTTTTTAAAGTAGTGTAGTGAGGCTGTGTGGCTTCCTGCCACCCCAGAGCGGGACGAGCCCATCTGGAGACCGGAGTGGGTGGAGCTAGGGAGCTCGGACCCCACCCCTCAGAGGGTCAGACTGAGACCCAGACGTATAAAGGCTCGCCGTCAGAGCTCACTAGGGAGCCAGCCACCGGGCAGACCAGACATCTCCAGCCTAGCCCACGACTGGGAAACCCCCGCAGCCCAAGGTGCATGCCAGGACTGGCCTGATTTGCCCGGCGCTCGCTACCTAAAGGAGTTGCTGGACCTGCCCTGCACCCGTTACCCAGAGAAGTTGCTGGGCCCGCTGCTCGCCCACTACCCCAAGGAACCCATGGTGCTGGACCCCTCGGAGGACAACACCCTGACCCAGGTACTACCCCAGGGGCAGTCTGGAAGTAGCCTGGGGGCAGCCGACTGTAGTCTGGCTGCAGCACTGCCGGAGCCCCTGTCAGTGTGTTGCGGCCAGGATCCCACTGACTCAGCAGCGGGTCTTCTGCTGCTGCTAGGACCCCGGGCTGGGACGCAGTGGAGTGGGTGGGCCTGCGTCCCCCCTGCCTCCCACCTCGCGGGTGGAGTCTCCCCCTCTCCCTAGCTTTGGAGGCTTGGGCCTACTGTTATTGCTCAGCCCTGCCTGAGGGCCTGAGCTCCTGACTCCATATTGCCCCACCCTGACCTAGGGCCTGGGCTTGATACTATTTGTACTGTTACTGCTCAGTCCTGCCTGAGGGCCTGAGCCCCTGACTCACTATTGCACCGCCCTGACCCAGGGCCTGGGCTTACAGTGCTTATTCCAGGTACCGCAAGGGCCACCAGGAAAGACTCCCGCGGCCAGACTAATTCCCCAAACCTCAGCAGTGTGCAGTGAGCCGGGATGGCTCCCCTCCGCCCGGAGAGGGTCGAGCCCCGGCCAGCACCTCTACAAGTAGGCCTTGAAAATGTGAGCTTATTACACAATTGTTCACAGTTACCCTCTACCTAAATCAATGTTGTCCTTAGGACACTGAGGTATCATTAAATGGACAAGGTTCAGTAACTGGGAGAGCTGATCATAAAGAAACAGTTTGACTGGGAAATAAAAAGATTCTAAAGCTGATTGGTTATGTTTATGATAAAGGGAGATCCCAGTGATGGCACGTGGCCTGGCCAATTCTAAGGGTGGGGAAGCAGGGCGACTGTCCGTGGCACCAGCTTGCAGGGGGCACTGTACTGCAGTGGCCTGCCATTTTGGCTCAGCTCTGATTGGCTGGCCATGGTGATTTTGTTTTGTTTTTTGGCTCAGCCACTGTGGGCAGGGTGCCAAAAATGTTTTCCATCCTGGCAGGCGAAATGGCTAAGGCCATTCCTGGTATATGGTCTTGTGAGTCATGACACACACTATTGGATGGATTCTAGTTTATAAAGAAAACTTTGCCTATTTTAATCCCATCTGGCCACTTGAAAATATCTAGCAAGGCGAGTTTGTAGCAACATGGAAATAATTCACCATGCCTTCGTGCAATTCCCTATCCCATGCAACATTCCTGAGGATTTGATGCCAACTGTAGTCCCCAACCCACCTGCATGTTAACAGTATACCATGCTTGCAGTTAACACCACAGACATTACTAGGAAGCTATTTATTTAAATGGATGCCTTTCTTCAATTTACTAATTGGCAATGGACTGAACATGAGAGTTTCATAAAAACCTTGAAATAAATATGGTCATTCATTATCTGCTGCATCCTAATAATTGTGGTCATCACAAGGAATTATGAGGTATTGCGTGTTTAATATTTCCTTTTCAAGGACATTGGGCATCCCTTTTCTTTTTAAAGAAACATGTAGACAGCATATTTTTCTGTTCTGGAGCCATCGCCTAGAGAGAGGTTTGAGTTACTCAGTTGCCTTACAAGGACAGCCATCCCATTGATGTCTGCGCTGACAGAAGCAGCTGTTGCAGAGGTATTTGGAACGGTGTTAGTGCTGGTCTCACTGATGTGAATGCTGGTGGTCGGGATTCTCAGAGTTTTGCTGGCAACCTGCAGAACAACAAAAAATGACTGTCTCGTGTACATATTTGTGAGGCATCCCATTCCCTATCCACAATATCTATGCTGCAACCTTCTCTTCTCTCCCATCCCAAATTTCACCTATTTTGGTTGTTTAGTTGCTGGAGTTAGCTCCAGGGTTGTCACGGTCAAGCCTGAGAATTTGTGTGTTTGTCAAATGTCCTTACAACCATTTCATTATTCAGACATGTTTTTTCTCCAACTCAAGATTCAACAACTTTAGAAGACAGAGAGGAAAAAGTCCCAGTACATCACCCAGTCCATCTTCTTGCCAATGCAAGAAGTTTCGTCGCATCTAGCTTTAAGTGCCCCCAAACAATGAGGGGCATTTGCTACCTGTACATATAAAATATGGAGCAATATATGCAGAAAGTGCCCTTTAATTGCTATAGCATCTATTGCAGTTACTGTTTCTGTAACCTTCCAGAATTTAAGTCCACCCTGGGTATGGGCACTCCTGAGCTTTTACTGCAATTTTCCATTGGTACTGCAAATTTCAAACTCAAAAACATTACGATCTACTTGGCACTCTGTTTAAATGAGCCATTGTGCAAAAGCTTCTGGTTATCAGAAGATGATGCTTGCTGCAATACTGTCCTGCATGAATAGGTCACAATGACTTCCAGATAACTGGCTTTATATATGTCATGTAGTGTCACAGACCAGGTTATGGGAAATCATAGTGAGAAGGAGCAATGGAAGAGCCCAGAAGTTTGGGGTAAAAGATTTCTAAACATCTCTCTCTTAGACGTGAAATAAAACCTTAACATGTTCTTCGAGTCTTAGGGTGAAATCTTGGTTCCTCAGAAGTCCGTGAGAGTTTTGCCATTGACTTCAATGGAGAGAGGATTTCACCCACAGAATTCTAGAACCCATTAAGTTCTAAAATGTTCTGAATTATGGGTTTCAGATTCCCCCATCTCTAGCAAAGCCTTTTAAAGATAATTAAGTCAGATCCTAATTTTGCGTATCCCAATGTAAATCTAGAGCAGGGATCAGCAACCTTTGGCATGTGGCCCATCAGGGAAAGCTGCTGGTGGTCCGAGACAGTTTGTTTACCTGCAGTGTCCACAGGTTCAGCTGATCGCAGCTCCTACTCGCGGTGGGTTGCCATTCCAGGCCAATGGGGGCTGTGGGAAGCAGTTGCCAGCAAATCCCTGGACGCGCACCACTTTCCACAGCCCCCATTGGCCAGGAACGGTAACCCGCGGCCAGTAAGAGCTGCGATCGGCTGAACCTGCGGATGCTGCAGGTAAACAAACCATACCGGTCTGCCTGTGGCTTTGCCTGACAGGCCGCGTGCCAAAGGTTACCAATCCCTGATCTAGAGTAACTCCATCAACATCAGTGGAATTCCTCCAAATTCACACTGCCATAAAATCAACATCTCTCTTCATTAAAAGTTTAACAAGATATGTCAAAATACAAAAGACAAAAAGAAATATTAGTTTAAATATCATGTGAAAATTACAGTTTTATAGGATCAAAAGGAAAAGATGTAGCTTCTGGCAATAAAGAGTACAGCTTTATTCATACTGCATAGTCTGCACAGCTACATTAAACTGAACATATTAGTGTAAACCAATGTGTATAGATAATGCAGATTATAATCTTCACTTCCCATTACAACACCATTTTAGAAATCTAGCACTGGTGCTGATGCAATGAGGGTGATTATTAGAGTTTAGGTCCCTATGTAAACCTACAAGCCATTACAGCAGCTCCCTTCTGCCTGTTGAAAGAATATTAGGGAAGTGAGATTGGAATTTGTTTTAAAAGAGGTCTCATGGTAATGTGTCTAAACTCATCATTACCTGGATCATCTTGGTGTGAAGTCCTTGACCCATCTCAGTCCCACCATGTGTAAGTAGTACTGAACCATCTGTATACACATGTACCAGAGCCCCAGCCTGTAACAGGGATTATTAAAAAGATAAAGAGTCACCATAAATGAGCTAGTAAATTACCTGGCAGATTTCAGTTCCAGGGCACACAAATAAAAGCAGACTTTGGGACTAGACTAAAGAGGCAAATCTGGTGTAAAAGCTATCAGAGTCAAACTCAGGGGGATCATGCTCCTCTTTGGTATAATCCTCTGAGGCCAACGGTGTTCAGACTCACAATGAATTTGGCCCACAATCATCAGTATAACTAGGTTCAAATTACAGAATCAAAACATCAGCCGCAGTTTTCAGCTATGGGAGCTGGATAAGCCAAAATGAACCTGCTGTTAGTTACTTGTGAAACAGAGGAGCACCCTCTCATCCAAACCTGACAGCATCACCCAAAATCCAGCTAGCCCAAGATGTGTATGGACAATAACGATTACTGAATTTCAACAAAGCCAGCATGCTTAACACTGCTATTATTTTTTAAGAGATTGGGGTGGGCGGGAGCATGAAACGGGCTGTGCCGTAGGGTCTTCTGGACATATTTAAACCAGTAACTGTGGCATATAATGTCTGCATTGGTTTTGAAAGAGTCATGTCATTTATCCAGTGGGGACTTTCAGAGAAGGATACAGAAGGAGAACCTGGACTGGTGAGCATAACATCTAGTTAATCTCCTGCAAATTAATGAGACTTGCGGACCTGATTCAAAAAGGAAAGAGTGAAGCTGATCCCAAACTTCGTAGGAATAATGGCTATCCCCCTCTTCTTCCAGCGATTTTGTCTGAAAGAACAAAGCACCGTTAGTACTCCTTCAGCTCTCTTCTGTCAGGCTTTCATCCTAAATAGGACATTGTGCTTTCCTCTAATTCAGTAAAGACAAATACAATCTACTACAGTGAGGAAGGAAAAAAATCAAATGCACAACTACAAAATGGGAAATAATTAGTAAGGCAACAGTACTGCTGAAAAAACTCTGGGGTTATAGTGGGTCAAAAATTTAATATGAGTCACCAACGTGATGCAACTGGGAAAAAGGCTGATATTCTGGGCTATATTAACAACAGGATGGTTGTACGATGGGTTGCCAGGCATCTGGTTTTGGACTAGAACACTCGGTAAAAAGGGATCCTGGCAGCTCAAGTCAGCACCACTGACCGGCCCATTAAAAGTCTGGTCAGCGATGCAGCAGGGCTAAGGCAGGATCCCTGACTGCCCTGGTTCTGCGCAGCTGCTGGAAGTGGCCTGCATGTCCCTGCAGCCCCTAGACGGAGGGGTGATCAGGGAAGCTCTGCACGCTGCCCCCACCCCCAGCACTGGCTCCGCAGCTCCCACTGGCCGGGAACCATGGCCAATGGGAGCTGCAGGGGTGGCACTTGTGGGTGCCGGCAGCGTGCAGAGCCTCCTGGCCCCTCAGCCTAGGGGCTGCAGGGACATGCTGGCCGCATGGGAGCCGGCTGCATGGGAGCCGCATGGAGCCAGAGCAGGCAGGGAGCCTGCCTTAGCCCTGCTGTGCTGCCGACTCGGAGCTGCCTGAGGTAAGAACTGCCTGGCAGGAGCCTGTGCCCTGAACGCCCTCCCACACCCCAACCCCCTGCCCCAGCCCTGCATCCTCTCCTGCACCCTAACTTCCTCCCAGAGCCTGCACCCTTGCCCCAGCCCTGAGCCCCGTCCTGCACCCCAAACCCCTCATCCATAGCCCCACCACAGATCCTGCACCCCCAGACAGAGCCCTCACCCCCTCCTGCACCCCAACATCCTGCTCCAGCCCAGGGCCCCCTCCTGCACCCTGAACCCCTCATTTCTTGCCCCACCCCAGAGACCGCACCCCCAGCAGGAGCCCTCAGCCCCTCCCACACCCCAAACCCCTGCCCCAGCCCAGTGAAAATGAGAGTGGGTGGAGGAGAGCAAGTGACAGCGGGAGGGAGGATGGACTGAATGGGGATGTGGCCTCTGAGAAGGGGCAGGGCAGAGGCAGGGCCTCTGAGAAGGAGCATGGCAGGGCCTCGAGAAGGGACAGGATAGGATGTTTGGTTTTGTGTGATTAGAAAGTTGGCAACCCTAGTCGTATGCAAGTCACAGGAGCTTATTGTCCCATTCTAGGCAACACTGGTAAGGCCTCATCCTCGAGCATTATGTCCAGTTTGGAGACTGCCCTTTAAGAAAGATGTGGGCAAATTGCAGAGAGTTCAAAGGACAGCTACAAAAATAATAAGAGATTTTAAAAATGTGACCTGTGAGGAAAGGCTGAAAGAATTGGGCATGTTTAGCTTAAAGATGAGAAGGCTGAGGGGGGATCTCATAACAGTCTTCAAATATGTAAAAGGCTGGTGATAAAGAGAACAGTGACCAGTTGCTCTCCATGTTCACCAAGGGTGGGACAAAAAACAATCTGCTTAATTTGCAGTGAGGGAGATTTAGTTTAGATCAGCAGATCTCAAACTATGGGGCAGGCCTCCTAAGGGAGGCACAGGAATGTGTCAAGGGAGGCACGAGCTGTGTGCTTTTTTTTTTTTTTCAAAAAGAGCTCTGGCTGTCAGCCCCGGGTGGCTGGGGCTCATGCAGAAGGGCCATGCACACCCGGGAGGTGGGGATAAAGGGGCCAGCCAGAGCCCCACCCCCTGGATTGGAGCTCTCCTTCCCACCCCTCAATCCCTCACCAGGAGGAAGTCCAGGCTTGGGGTCAGGCTCTCTTCCCTCTCACCAGGAGGCAGCAGGTCTCCGGCTGTCAGCCCCAGGGTGGCAGCGGCAGTACAGAAATAAGGATGGCAATGGGGCGCTAAGTCTGCTGTGAAAAGTGATGATAAATATCACTTTTCACATTGCTTCCCTTGCTTCTGCGCGGCTGCACCCTTACCTTTAAGTCTGCTGTGAGAGTGATATTGACAAATCCATATTGCCACCCTTACTTCTGTACCACTGCTGGAGTGCCACAGCCTTCAGAGCTGAGCACCCAGCCAGCAACCGCTGCTCACCACTTTGCCTTTAGAGCTGGGTTGCTGTATATGTCCTTGGCAGGGGCAGGGCACATAAACGACTACAGACACAAAGAAGGGAGGCCTGATCAACTAAGACTGAGAACCATTGGTTTAGATATTAGGAAAAGCTTTCTAAGTCTAGGGCTAGTTAAGTACTGGGAATAGGTTACCCAGGGAGGTTGTGAAATCCCCGTCATGGGAGGTTTTTAAGAACAGGTTAGACAAACATCTGTCAGAGATACCCTACATATACTGAATCCAGCCTCAGTGCAGGGTGATGGGCTAGATGACCTCTCAAGGTCTGCTGTGACAATTGGTCTATAACTTTAGCTTGCTTATACATTTACCATGGAAAGTAGGTCAAGTTATTTTCAAGAAGGAATGTTACAAACAGAGGCAAAAGAACCAGACAGAGACTAAATTAGTCCAAACAAAAAGCCACATTGATATAATCCAAGGGCTGTTGAAATTATGCTTGTTAAAAAACAAATGACGTGGAGCCACAAGTTAATGAACCGAAATTAGTGTGTCAAATATTAGGCCTAATGGGTGGACAAAATAATAAGGGGATGGGCTATTCCACCCATTACACCCTTTATGGGTCCTTAAAGGACAAGATTTTGGAGGGGAAAAGAAAATACAGAAAGAACAGACGAAGAGGAAGATCTATTGGAAGCTACTGAGGTGAGTTTCACCATCCTATCTGCCACACCCACTATCTCCTTCGCCATCCTAATCCTGAGGGATGTCCTGACCAGATCAGGCCAGAGAGAGAGAGAGCCAAATAACATTGCCACCTCTATCGGCACCATCTGAATCCCAACCACCAACTGGGATGAAATAGGATCGGGCTTTAACAGCAGCATCAACAACCACCACTTCAGCCCATCTCATCTACCTTCTCTTTTCCCCAAAAGGATCATTACCGTCTCTGATACCATCTAAGAGACTGTCAGACAATCCTAACCACTCCCTCCAGCTAAAAGGAAAGCGGATAAGGGGTGTTGTTAAAATCAATGCCTTATTTAATACTTTACATTTTACATGTCTTAACTGCTTCTCCTTCTTTTCTGTATCATTAATACAGGGTTAGTACAAGATTTTTAATGGTGTGCTCTCCATGGTACTAAGAAGCCTCATGTCTTTATATTCCAAACCCCTAACTTTGTTTAACACTGTTTAATGTTGGACACTGGCATGGTTACATTAACACCTGTGGCCCATTCATTTCATCTAACTGAATATAACAGGTTCATTGCAGCCCTACCTTTCTAGGATACTAATGTAAAGCATTAGGCCAATTAATCCCAGGTGCAAGTCAATAGGATGACCTTGACCCACTATAGTACTAAGGGTCCTTCTCACAATGGGACTGAAGAGACTTCAAGAAAAGAAAAGGGGGGGAAAAGTCACACCTTTACCACATGACTTTGACTCTAAATCACCCAGGTTACTGATTGGACTTTAGTGCCTGTTATCTCGGCAGAGAGTAAAACACCTACCTATTGAATTCATCAATGATTTTCCTTCTGTGGTAATACTCTGAGTTCACTAGACACTCTTCCCAGCATCTCTGCAAAGTGAACTCTTCAAGCTTTTGGTTAAAATGGGTCAGGTCTCCTTCATTGTAAAGATTCAGCTTTCGCACCTTCCCAAAGAAAGAAATATTGATAGGGCTCATTATGAATAATGAAATCAGTGCTTTAGTCCAAGTCTTTTTATTAAATAATATCAAGAACAAATTGGACTTTAATTGTTCCTCCTCCTTTTCTGGCTCCACTGAAAAATATGTTGAAAGTCCGTGATTCGTTCATGAGAAAACCTGGTGACAAGAATTTAGAGCAGGATTTTCAAGGAAGCCTAAGTGATATAGGAATTCAAATTCCTTTTGGTGGGATTTGGGTTCCTAATTGCCTTAGGTCCCTTTGAAAATCTGAGCCTTAAAGCTGGAGTTACAGAATGAGACACAACTGAAATGACAAAGGAAATTCAGTGAGGCAGAAGATAATGATCCAGATTGCAATTTGGCCTATTGACTTCAATGGGCACATAACTGGGACCCATAACAAAAACAAATAGAGATTTCCTGTGCTTAATATCTAGTTGTAGTTGTGTGTCAAATTCCCAAGACTTAGCTAAAATGCTGCACTACAGTTTCAATTGATTTATACCTGCTCGGCTGGCAAACCACACATCAGGATAATGTCACTCATCCAGCACTCAGTGACCATCATTCCCTGGGGACCTCCAAAGCCACGAAATGCTGTGTTGGAGGGCAAGTTAGTCTTGCAAACTGTACCCACACCTTTGACGTTGGGAATGTTGTAAGAGTTATCCAGGTGAAACAAAGCTCTGTCCATAACCTAATGAAAAAGAAATACAAAACCGGGGGTGGCGGTGAGAGAGAATCACTTAACGTAAATCCCATGTCAGATTTTACACGTCTTGCTAAAGCAGTGATATGATTCAATAAGGCAGCAAGGGCTAATTTACAAAAGGAGGACTGCTTTCTGTGTGAGCCCTGGGATGCAAATCACCCCAAAGGAAAGCAGTGCAGGAAGCAAGGCCAGGCTCCAACCTGGACTGCACGGGCACATGGAGTTGCCGCACCCCAGAAGGAGGAGTTTGCTGCAGCTTCCCAAAGGATAGCGCAGTGTGTACACATACACTGTGCTCTGTGGAGCTCTAGGAGGTATTGTGACTCCTGGAGCAAAGTCCTTCTGAAAACTCCTCCTGGGATGGTGCTGCCCCACATTGGCCCCTAATCTGGACTGCAGCTAAATGCCACAATCCAGCCCTTAAAGAGGCACTATTTGTGAGCCTGACTTTGCTACCCTTACGCAGGTTGAGTAGTATGTTACTGAGCAAGTAGCCCTGCTGGCTTCAGTGTGAATAAGGGAAGCAGAATCTGGGCCCATAAGAATGAGGATGACTGCATGAGTAAGGGTGGTCATGTAGTGTTTGCAGGATCAGGTCCCTTCCCTTCCTTTCTGTCTTGTACAGCACCAAGCACACTGCCAGCACTAGGGTGAGGTTTTCAAAAGCACTCAGCATAGGTGCAACTCAGCTCCCACTCAAGTCCAAGGGAGTTTTACCATTGACTTCAACAGGGATTGGTCCTGCTTTTGGGGATTGGTCCTGCTTTGAGCAGGAGGTTGGACTAGATGACCTCCTGAGGTCCCTTTCAACCCTGATATTCTATGAACAGAGTGAGGCCAATGCTGAGCACTTTTAAAAATCCCATCCTATTTTAATAATGTGAAAGCTGGCTGACCCCCCTTAATAGATTACAAGTGGCCAGTGGGGGAGAGGGGTGAGTACTGCTCATGGACACAGTAGCCTGAATTTTTGCACTCTCTCTTTTCCTCTGCCTCAAAGCAGGAAAATCCTGCGCCAAACCAGTCAGTACTACCCAGATAATGGGAGCATGAGATTTTACACTTACCAATCAAGTATTAACACGCAAGGATCTTTGTCTGAATGTGTATAAAAAGTTTGTGAAATTTATGTAAGACAGAGTCTTTTGTACCAATGTACAGGCTCTCCTTTTTCTGCAGAATAAAGCATTTTTCCTTATCCCTGTCAGGCTGTGAATTGGCTCTCAACTAGGCAGACCCGATATTTCGGTAACAGTTTCTGGCGGCTCCGCCAGGACTCTCCTAGCTCGGACATTGGACTCCAGACAGCTGCGGCGAACTAGGAGCGGTGCCACTGGCGTGCTTAATCCCTCTTCCTCACTTCTCCGCAGCCCCTGGGGTTTGTGCTCCGATAAGGTGAGCCCTAATAGGATAAGGAAATACTATCTGGTTCTGGTTAGAGGCGGGCCTCTTATCTGGTTCTGGTTCTCTTCTGTTTAACTGGTTACTGTTGTTTTTCTGCTCTGTATACATTTGGGCATTAGGAGTGTGGGCGGAACTGAACCTCTCGTTCGTAATTCCTCGGAGTGGAAGCCATGCGCGCGAGGAAGATCTGAGGTCGAATTGAGATCCTTCTGTCCTGTCCCCTGTAGCGGTCAGTGTAATAGAAGTAGAAAAACCTGGATTAGACTGTAATTCCCTCTGTTCTCTGTGTAATTCTCTTTTCTGTTTGAGTGTCAGCAGACAGATGGGTGGGTCTTATGTTAGGAATTATGTTTTGTGTTCTATGTTCTGTCTTGTGGTGTTTGTCTTGTGGCCAGAATTGTTGTGTTTAGTGTTTTTATGGGATGGTCTGGTTTGGAATCAGGCAGAAGGGTTGAATTGAATGAACTCCTCTAAGTGGGTGTGCTTGTCCTAGCTTGTTGCTCCAAAGCTCTGTAATAAGGTTATTTTAGTGGAAGCGTATATGTGGCATACATTGAATAATAAGACTAATGTACTGTATAATGGCAATGTTTATGTGTTTGTTGTTGGGAAAAGGTGTATGAGTGAAGAGTAGAAGTTTCCTTTGTAGGTTAAAAAGAAGCCAAAAAGGGAGAAGGAAAAAGAACAGAATGAGTTAACTGGAAAGAAAAAAATAATAGCTAGCAGGCTGAAGATAAGACACTGGCTCCATTCAAGGACACTGCTCACAGCTAAGACTTGGCTGATAACCAAGAAAAGAGGGGGGGGGGGGGTGAACGTGCCCAAGCAGCTATGAGATCTGCAAAACACTGCCAGGTACTAATGAAATGTGTTAGGTTCCTTTTCTCACAGGTAAAGAAGCGCTACCCAAAGACCCTAGCAGCCCTGCCACTCCTTGGAATCAGGAGACTGGATCAATGTAAAGGTCCACCAACAAAAGACTGCTTTGGCTCCATGCTGAAAAGGCCCTTATTAAGTCTTGCTGACTATCAACACCACTGTGAAGTGCCAAAGACTGACTGCATGGACCCATGATTCTCACTGCAAAAAGACCCCTCCCCCTCGGGAGGATTATCTTACTGATGATTAGCCTATTTCTCCTTCCAGCTCCACTGTGCCTTCTGGACAGCAGGGGAAAAGTACAAGGTGAAGTGCTAGTAACCTCTCCCTTGTCCACTGACAGATCTACTGTGCCTTTGAATTTTTCTAGAAGCAGCAAAACCATTACAGGGTGATGTGCTGGTAACCTCTCCCCTGTAGGATGCTGAACCATGACTGTTTCTGGGAAGAAGAAGGAACGTTCACTCCACTGACATTGCCAAAGTCCAGGAATTCCTGACTAGAAAGGACATTAAGAACTGACCCTGGTGAAGAAACAAAGAATTATACACTGGCAGGAAAAATTTGTGGGACCCATGCTTGGGAATGTGGTATTGATTGGATTTTGGGGTTTGTTCTACAGGCTGCGCCCTGTGCTCTGGATAAATCCTTCAGTATGTATTGCTCTCCCTAATTGGATTTAAAATGACAGGTACCACAGGCACCTTGTTGCCCCTGCCATCTCCCCTGTTACCCTGTAATACACCCCCTCCTAGGCTATTAATGTTAATGCCTTTTTAAAATATTGAGAATAAATAACAGGTGTAATATAGTACTACACCAAGGAAAGATGGTATGAATATCACTGAGGCTGGGAAGGCATTGCAGTGGGATCTAGTATGTTTAGAAATTCAGGATTTCCTGAATGACCAGCTGATGGCCATTCGGAGTGATCTTGAGCACCAGACTTGGCCCACTGCCCTTACAGACACATCAGGAGTACTATCCGATCTGTGGTCATGGAGACATATTTGGACACATTCTGAGTGGAAGTGTGGACATTCACAGTGCTCCTTCCAAGCATTTGGACCAGTTAGGGGGGTGTGCGCTTCCACATACAGAATCCTGACGGGTCCATGGGGAGGATGCATGTGGGACTGGATTATTCACCGAGACATCTGGGAAATTAGACCACCTGGTATACCTAACTGATTTATAGTCAGTGCCCCAATCCCTTAGTTGTCAGACAAACAGGATTCCATTCTTTGTCCGTGCACTTATTCCTGAGTTGGAGGTGGCTAAGCTCAAGAGAGCAGTTGTAAATATTTCTGCAGAGCTTGAAAAAGCAGCTAATGCATTAATAGACGCCTTCCAAAAGTTGCAACAAAAGATTGATGAAGTAGCAGAAGTAGCTATGCAAAATAGACGTGTGCTAGATGCTATGAATGCTAAAAGAGGGGGGGCTTGTGCTCGCATCGGGAAAAAATGCTGTTTTTATGTTAATCATTCTGGCTTAATTGAACAGGATTTACAGGCTATTAAGAACGCTGCTGTTGTTTTTCATGCTATATCTCTTAATCACACCTTTAATTTTGAGAACCTTCTCCCAGACCTTGGGTCATAGTTTACTGGCCTTTTCCATACAATTGTTAAATGGATTATTTTCTGTCTGTTCTTCCTATGTATTGTTTGGATAGTAATACAATGCGCAAAATGTCTGTATAATGCTGTAACCAAAGGTTCTGTTGTCCGTAAGACAACTCAGTACCTGTCTCTTCAGCTTGATCGTAAATTACGTAACGGGCCTGGCAATCTGGGCTTGCCAGGCCCGAAGGGGGGATTGTGAAAGCTGGCTGACCCCCCTTAATAGATTACAAGCGGTCAGGGGGGAGGGGGGTGAGTACTGCTCATGGACACAGTTGCCTGAATTTTTGCACTCTCTCTTTTCCTCAGCCTCAAAGCAGGAAAATCCTGCGCCAAACCAGTCAGTACTACCCAGATAATGGGAGCATGAGATTTTACACTTACCAATCAAGTATTAACACGCAAGGATCTTTGTCTGAATGTGTATAAAAGGTTTGTGAAATTTGTGTAAGACAGAGTCTTTTGTACCAATGTACAGGCTCTCCTTTTTCTGCAGAATAAAGCATTTTTCCTTATCCCTGTCAGGCTGTTAATTGGCTCTCAGCTAGGCAGACCCAATATTTCGGTAACAATAACAAAAGACCCTTAATGGGCAATGAGCTAATCTCTGCGTGAAGGGTCAAAATCCATGTGCTGTTATGTAAAAACCTAATACAGGCTGTGTCAGCAATTTTTACAGGCCCAAAGTCCACAGTTTGGTCAAGAGGCCAGAGGCCCAGTAAACAGTGAACAATATTAGCTAAGAAAAGCAGAGCAAACAAAAGACAACCTTGCTTTTTATTAACATGAACTTGGTCTGCAAATGCCAGATGGGGAGCAATAATTGGTACTTTTATCTGAAGCTGAAAACAGGCCAAAGGAATGAAAGGAGCCCAATATGTTTGTGTCCACTTCTCTGGCAAGAGGAGGTGGTTACTCTCCCCACACATCAACCTTGAGTTTATGTTGGAAGAGGTTCAAACATGTCAGTATGAGATATGATATCCTCCCTCCTGCTTCCCACAGATACCAGTGCCTGCCTTTAGAAGCTCAAATGAGCAACATGGAATAACAGTTTCTATTGCCATATACTTTTTAAATATCTTTTTGTTTTAACCCCTAGGCATGTACCTGTCGGACAATCAGAAGAACTACCTCATTCCTATGGAACTCAAATCAGAATTCAACATATATATTTTATATTAAAGAAAAACACCTGCGTACTAATTGTATGTTACTTGTTAACATGAAACCATGGGCGGAGACATTATGTAATCTTTGACTATTGGCTACTGTACTTACCTTGTCTTGCTGCTAGACCTATCCAGGGGCTCGGGACAACCCACCCCCTTACTTCCCTCTGCCCATGGAAAATCCATATAATCCTTTATAATCAATTGTTTGGTAGTGTCTCTGAGCCTAATAAGCAAACTGACACTCCGCCAGCGCTGTGTGTAATAAACCCACGTGCTTGATTCTACACAGTGTCCATTTTGTTCTTTCACTGTGCTCCCATACAGCATGCCCACCCAGCTCACGATGAGTGCAATGGGAGCGACACTGATGTAATCCAGGGCAAAATGGGTCCCACATACAAAATGCAGGTCACTCTAAGAACCTAACTCCAAAATTGTGTTTAAAATTGTCGAAAAGCTACTGTAGCCCTAAAATTCCATTATTGTACATTTTTACATTTTGTATCATCTAATGCGTGTAAACTAGGTGTATAGAACAAGTGAATCGGTTCTTTTGCAATATGTTGTTTTACTATTTGTAATAATTGAACAGATAAAATCATGTCCAAATGTTAGTCCATGGTTGCAGAGTGCTTTGAAAATATAAAGCACCATATAAGCACTAAGTAGTACTATCAATATCAAATAAAGACATGCATGGTCATTTATTTCATTATATAGTAACTATGACTTTAGGAACTACATTGTTATACTGATAATACAGTATCCATATTGCACTGTGCAACAAATCTACTGCCGCCACCATTTGTGTTCATCTGTCTTATAAAGTAAACTTTCCTGAAGTCTCTTGCACAGTTGAATTCTTACAGCCATAGTGAGGATTGTGTACCATGTGTTATGACAGTCTCTGCTGGAGCTGGCTCAGACAGCAGTTATTGGTACTGCAGAATGGGCACATTCTGTCTTCAGTTACAATGGAGAACAAAATGAGTGAGTGTTGCTGGGGACAGCTGAAAATGAGTGCAACTCTGAAACAAAATGTGGCAGGACTCAGTCTCTAACATGTAGAAACACCGAGACAAGCTTCCTTCCCAACATTTCTGTCAGGTCAGTTTCTCTAGTTAACAGCCAGGACATTTTTTCCTACTTACGGCCATAGAAAGATCTTCAGAGTTGCCCCCGTTGCTGTAGTATGACACCTCCAAACTATTGATCTTACCATTCTTCATGAAGCCGACCTGTGTAAAAACAGTCCCTTCAGGTTTATCCTCACTAGTTGCTTCAGACCGTACAACCCATCCTACTGACATCTTGACAAGAAGATCTCACTCCTCAGGTAAAGAAGACAAAATGTCATAGCAACAACTTTGTTCCAAAAGAAAAACCAAACCCTGAATGGCCCTCATGTTGATAAAAGGTGGCAGCTTGTCAGGCCTGGGGGGTGATGTCTTCTGCTTGGTCACAGAACAACTACATCATAGACAGTACCAGTGGAGGCTTCTCTCACAAGGGGTCCCATCAATAAGCCTCAACCTTCCCCCAGAAGAAACACCTCTTGAGTGAGTGTCATTCATTCATGGTGGCCAAACACTCTTTTTTTCTCCCAAAAGAAAAAAGTCATATATAAAGAGAAGCTCAGTGGGGTTTTGAGAAGACATGAGGTAACAGAACTTTACATCAGTGAACACTAACAAATTCATGGCCAGCTAAAGAGTGTTACATTTGTCAATATGCCACATGTTGTGGTTGCAGTGGAGACAGAACTTAGATACTTCTGCTCCAAAAAAGCTCAAATGCTTCCTTCTTGAGCTAAAGGAGAATCTCAGTTAGGTGTCAGCAGCGTAGGGAATATGACCCAGGTGAGCCTCTCTGAGTCTATCCAGTACATGTCAGTGACATACACACTAGCTAGTTCATTACAATACCTCACTACTTAATTACTCTCATTAATGTGACATTATCTAGATAACAGATGTATATTTCTTCACAATATCTGTGTACCTTATAGTGTCCCAAAAAGGAGTGTCTCCCACCAGTAATCAGCATATCCTCATCTCGATCCAGCATGCATCGTACGGGGTGACCAGTCCTGTTAAAGGATACATTGATCATGCTGAGATCATGTTGAGTCTGAAACTTGCTACCTTCTTGGCACAAGGAATGACTTCTCTCTTTTTGTAAGATTTTTCATTACAACTAAGCTGCAGATTGGCAGTGGCTGCATGAGCTAGGAAACAAATCACCTGGATTATTGTCTTTCCTCTCAAGCAATTAGCAGTATTGATGGGCAGGAGAGGCTAAGATCTTTCTTCTTATAAAGTGGGATTTGGTGTTTTATATTCTTGCAATAGTGCCTAGATACCAGGGCTTCTTAGAAACATGGGTACTAATCATTAAGTAATTCATCATTAATTAACATCCTCTAGCCATCTTAATTATGTAATGGTGCTAAGAGCAACTAGCCTTCTGTTTGACAGCCTGGCTTTAGCTGTTTAGTTATTTAAGCGAGTTTACATTTCATCCCTTAGGAGGAAGAGTTGTTCTTCCTTTCTAATGAGCCTTCTGCCTTTCCTCTGCTTTTTCTGAGGTTTCAGAGCAGAAATGTCCAGGGATATGAAATACTTTATGTGGTTTACAGAGGAAGAACAAATAAATTGTTTTACTGATTCCTCAGAAAAGGCAAGAGATGTTTCTCTACCACAGCAACTAACCCCAGTGGACTCCATCAAAGTTACTGCCGCAGCACAGTCTCCAAGCAGTATCCTCGGCAGAATGCATCCCAGCTTTATGACGGGTTGCACACACATCTCTCACTTCAAGGTACATATTCAGTTACAAAAATGGAAACTGGACAATGAGAGATGGGCCCCCATCAAAGCCCCAGAAACAAAAACCTTAAATTTTGAATTTGTTTGAAATCCTGATCCAAATTTTACAAATGACCATGCTCCTTATGATGGTCTGAACCAAAACCCCAGATCCAAACACCCCTGAATTTGGGGGCAATTGACATTCAGGTTCAGTATTCTGTAGATTGGGCCCATCTCTAGGTACAATCAAAAGGTCAGAGGGTACAGAGAAAGAGCAGGCAGAGAGACACCAGTGGTGGTGTGGGGATACTAATAACAGCAAGAATTAGGATGGGGAACTGGTTGCCATATCCGTCGGTACACAGTGTAGCTGAGGTGAGGTTTGTGCTGGGTTCTGAAAGCGGCTGGGAAATCAGTGAAGTGAAAGAAAGGGACCAAGCATTTCAGATATAGTAGCTATATGGAAACACAGAAGGATCAACAATGCGGCTTTATTTCCTTCAGGTTCCCTCAGTTGATATTAGAGATGGCTATCATCCTGCTACTCTGCCCATCCTAGTCACATGTATTAACAAACCATTCAAGGGCTGCATCTGCTTGAAAGCCATTTAAACTCCCCTTTCCAGCTGAGGATCCCATCAGTGACCAACCCTAGGGATTCTCAACCCTGTTAAAAGCCTTTGGGAGTAAGAAGCTGAGAAAGATTCTGTCCAGGAAGCAAGTGTTTCAGCACCAGTCCTGAATCAAAAGCACTCTGACCTTCCTCATCTTGTTAAAAAGGACAATGGTATGCGACTCCTGGGTCTATGAAGTAGGTGATAAAGGAGCCCACCTCTCAACAGCAAAACTTACTTGAATGCAGCCACAGCTACTGCTGTTGACAAAAGAGTACTTCTGGACTCCTTGCCTCCAAAACCTCCTCCCATTCTCTTCACTCGAACTAAAATTCGATTCGCCGGGACCCCTAATGCACTGGCAACACACTCCTAAAGGGAAAAGGAAAGAGGTTAGTCATGCAGGCAGCAGTGAGGGCACTGGCAGCTAGAAATGAAAACAGCGTCTGTCTTAACTTTCTCTCTCTCCTATGTCTATAGCATCAGCACAGACACTGTGGTCATGGGGGGAGGATCATACAAGGAGACTGATGGATAGATAGATAAGACAAAGCCTCCAGACAAGTTTGTGCATTATCTCCACCTGCAGCAAAGGCTACCTGACCCTGGCTCTGTGTTTTTCAGGCAGGAAGCTTGTAATAAAGGAGCTGGAATCTAAAGTCATCTGCTCGCTAGGTTCCTTACCTATCAATACAGTCTTTTATCAACTTAAGAAGGAACAGAAGATTTGCCAGGCTGGATCAGACCAGCAAGTCCACCTAGCCCAGTATCCTGTCTCCAACAGTGGCCAGAACCAAAAGCTTCTGAGGAAAGGGTAAGACCCCTGCAGAAGGCAGATGTGCGATAATCTACCCCGCACATAGACACCTGGATGAGACCTAATAGTTTGAGATAGGCCCAAGATCTGAAGCATGAGGTTTAATATCCATTCCAAAAGTTTTACCGTAATTAATAACAAGTATGGATATTCCCAATAGCCATGTAAAAGTCCAGTCTCTTTTTGGAGTGATTGTAGAGCTCACTGGAGGTACATTATTGGCTATCTGTCTTCAAGGCTTTAATTTATCCATAAGCATACAAAAGCACAGGCAGAGCTCCCCCACATTTCCCTGCTTGGTCTGAAGTAGGGTGACCAGATGTCCCAATTTTATAGGGACAGTCCAGATATTTGGGACTTTGTCTTATATAGGTGCCTATTACTCCTCGTCTCCAGTCTCGATTTTTCACACCTGCTGTCTGGTCATCCTATTCTGAAGGGATCACCCCTACAGAGGAAAGGGTCATTCCAGTTAATTGGGTTTTATATTACCCCTGTCTCTGTAGTGCAATTCAGCCTCTGTGCCCATTCAACCCTCAGCCTCTCTGCTGAGATAGCCAACAACTAATGCAGGGATGGGCAAACCTTTTGGCCTGAGGGTCACGTCGGGGTATGGAAATTGTATGGTGAGCCATGAATGCTCACGAAATTGGGGGTAGGGATGTGGGAGGGGGCAGAGGCTCCAGCTGGGAATGCAGGGTAGGGCTGGAGATGAGGAGTCTGGGGATACAGGAGGGGGCTCCAGGCTGGGACCAACAGTTTCAGAGGGCAGGAGGAGGATCAGGGATGGGGCAGGGGGTGCAAGGAGGGCTCAGGGGTGCAGGCTCCAGGCAGCACTTACCGCAAGCAGCTCCCGGAAGTATGTCCCCCCTCCGGCTCCAAAACACAGCAAACCCATGACCCTGCTCCCCATCGGGAGCTGAGGGCCAGATCAAAAGGTCTGATG
Organism: Gopherus flavomarginatus; assembly: GCF_025201925.1. Classification (NCBI taxonomy): domain Eukaryota; kingdom Metazoa; phylum Chordata; order Testudines; family Testudinidae; genus Gopherus; species Gopherus flavomarginatus. The sequence goes on along the minus strand of NC_066620.1, from coordinate 58,198,592 downwards.
GGCCAGTTGTGGCCCACGGGCCATAGTTTGCCCATCTCTGGATGAGTGCAAGCTAAAATGGAAGGGTTTTTTGCAACATGAACACTTGCCACCAGGAACTGGATTGCAATTGGTGACCTAAATGTAAAAGACTTTATAGCCTAGTCCCATCTCTCTGAGCCAGCTTTCTATTTTCACACAAGAGAAATCTAGCATCTATTGCAGATGAATAGTTTATCCCAGTCTAATAGGAGTGATCTCCACCGCACCAAATTCACCATGGACAGCTGGGTGAATAAAAGAAGTTACCTGTGTCGTGGTAGGATTCTGGGTGGACACAAACAGTTCCATCTCTCCATCTTCACCTTTAGGCACGGCAATGGCGCAGTTAGTCTCCAGATAAAAGTGTTCCTGCCCACCAATGTACATTTCCCCTACAGAACCAAGGAAAAGGTTTGAAGAAACATGCAAGTCTGTGATGCTACAGGGCCGTTTGCAGCTCTGTCCCCTTTCTGGTCTCTCTGAGTGGACCCCCTCAGGTGATAGGCCTCATGTCTTTATCTGTTTTGAGGTGGAATGTCACAAGTCTCACACTATTGGACCAGGATCTGGGTACAACAACCCATCTATGACAGCTTATTACCCTGCAGATTCAACCGGATACCTGTGTTTCTTTCCTTCGGGAGCCAGTAACCAGTGATATATAGTGACCAAACAGCCTTCTTAAAACCAAATTTTTTATTTAGCAGTAGGAACAAAGCATTAGAGAAATGGAATTTTAAGAAAACAATCAAGTCTACACACCTGGCTATCTTATCTAAGGTCCTACTATCCTATAATGGTTACCCTAGGCAGACACCGCACAGCGGGTTCCTGTGTCTGATTCTCCTTCACCTTTGGGAGAATGTCCTTTTCAATCCCTGCCAGAGTTCTTTGTTCTCCTGTGTTTGGCAAGCCATGGCTATTCCATGTCAAGCTAGTTCCAGTGGCTGGCTGGAGGCTGAGGCAGGCGTTCCAGCTAACACTTCTGGCACTGTCCCTGAACAGCTCTTAATTGTTTGCAGATAAGTGGCTATTCTTCTCCTTCCTGCCTATATTCCAAAGATGCCCCTTTTGAGTTAAATCAAGATATTCATACAGACCCCAATAACTAGGTGTGATGGGGTCTCCACCCCACACATGACTTGAGGGAGTTAAGGTGGCCAGATGGGTCAATTAACCCCTCTGGCTGCACCTGGAGGAGGAGTCAGGGAGCAGGGATTGATTAAATGAGTCTCAGTTGGACAGGAACAGTAGGGGACTGTATAAAGCTCAGGAGCTGAGAGAAGAATGGTGCTGCAGGGAAGTAATCTGCAGTCACTCCCTGGGAGAAGGCAGGTGTGCATAGGGCCAGAGATAGGTAGCCTACAGTTCCTCCCTGGGAGCAGGGAGTTTGGGCTGCCAAACCCAGAGAAGGAGGAGAGCCAGAAAGATAGGAGAGGCTTAGGGGAAAGGCAGCAAGATATAGGATATCAGCAGCCAAGCTCTGCCCTGAGAGGGCCCCAGAGCTGGAACCTGGAGTAGAAGACAGGCCCGGGTTCTCCTGTCAGTCACTGAGGAAATGACACACACCAGGTGGTGGAGAGTGGACTGCCTGGGCCAGTTTGCCTTGAAAGACTTTGATACACCAGAAGGGGAGGATCAAAGTGACCTGACCGGAAGGCCAAGTCATTTACGGGAAGCTGCAGCTCTTGGAGTGAGAGGGGCCACAAGATGAGAGAAGAAGATGGGTGGAAAGACCGCCAGAGGAGGGTGCAGCACCTGGATGGAGCTAATCCCCAGAGCAGCCAGGAGAAGGTGCCCTAGTGGTGAGTGCACCCTGCAACACTAGGTCATATATAATATTAATAATTTACTACAGGACAGCTCTGTATTTGTCACAAGACCTAAAGCCAAAAGTCATTGGGGAAAACTTTCAAAAGGGACTATGCCCCCATTTTAAAAAGGGATTTAGGCACTTAGAAGCCTAAACCCATTGATTTTTAAGGAGACACAAGCTTCTGAGGCCTTATCTACATGGAGAAACAGACTGAAATAAACTGTTCCGGTATAGCTCTTTGTTTGAGCATTCTATTTCTGAATAAAAGTTGCTAAGTGGAGTAATTAATTAGCCTATAGTTAAGTGACTTTTATTCCAGAATAGTGTTCACACAGGGATCTATTCCAGTCAATTTCTCCATGTGGATGAAGCCAATGTGTCTAAGTCACTTAAGAAAATTTGATATAGAAGCTTTTGAAAGTTTTACCCATTGTTTATTTACACAGTTAATGAAACCTTGTGCCCAGTCCAACAAACCTTATTTACATGATAAATCTTACTCATTCAATTGCTTCTCTTGATTTCAATGGGATTTCTCACGTGAAGGTTGCAGGATAAGGATCTGTATCTGTTCGAAAAATAGAGTGGATATCTTTGTGCTCACCTTCCACAACACAATCGGATTCTTCAAATCCTTTCTGGACATTTCCTTTCTCAATCTTCTTTGGAGACTGATAAAAGGATTGTTTCTCAATAGCTTCCTGAGAAAACATAGTTACACATTAAGGTTTCCTGGAAAGATAGTAGATCAAAATATTTCAACCAGAGTGGCATCAGTACTTTTCTCTGATTCGCGAGAAAGTATGTGGGACAAAGCCAAGAAAACCTGCTTGAGACTAATTACGTTTTTAATTGTAAAGGCCTGTTGATATCTGAGTTAGGGCTAGTCGAAAATTTTCCATCTAAATTGTCTTTGACAGAGAATTGGGGTTTCAACAAAATATTGTGAAATGTCTGCTTTCTGTGAAAAAAAAATTTTTTTAGTGTTTTGGCCAAAAATAGGAGTTGTCATTTGCTCATCATGTTCCCATTATTCTCTGTGGGCTGAGATCCCCGGCTGGACTACATTTCCTATAATGCACCACAGACAGGGAACCTGTGATGCATATCTTCCCCTCAGCAAGAGAGGGAGACAGTGATGTATTATGAGAGATATAGTCCCATGAGGGATCCCAGCTCCTGAAAAGAATAGGGCCACAAGAAGCAAACTCCCATTTTCAGCCTAAATATTGTTTGTTTTTATCCCAGTGGAAAATTTTCACCAAAATGAAAATGCTTTCATTTTTGACAAAAATTTCCATTAGGAACAAAAATTTGTTTAGACCAGCTGTAATCTGGGCCCTTCCATGATCTAACATTTTATACTAAAGGTCACATCAATTATTTGATAGCCTCCAAAAATGAACAGTTTTCAAATACAGTTTGTGAATTCATAAAACTTCCTCATAAAATACTCCAAAAACATGAAAAGCTCCATTCAAGCTCTGTCAATGAAAGATATGTATATATCTATCCACTTTATACCTGTACAGTCAGATAAACTCATTTCATGTTACAAGTCACATGAACATGCAGCACCTACCATTACAAAATTCACTAGAATCCCATGAGCAGCAAAGAATGCTGCTTTTACAGATCCAGACTAACACGGCTACCCCACTGATACTAGAATCCCATGGTAACTTTAAATCCTTAGAATACTTATAAGTCTTATCAGTATTGTTTCTCTTATCCAGGAGTGATTTATGATTCAATATTGCCATTTGCTTGTATCATCAGAAACACACGCAATGGTCACGAATTGTATATACACAGAGTTCTGCTTTGGAAATTAGATGACTGATTGTATTTTCATGGGTTTGTTCTCAATGTGTCAATGGATATGTATAAAGTAAGTTTCAGGGAGCATTTCCCTAAGTTCATTAGTCTTAGAAAAGAGGCAAAATGTTCTGCAAAGTCTCACATAGAGTTAATACAGTAATGTTGTTAGAGGGCTCAATTTTCCACTCACACCGCTGCAAATTAGGAGTAACCCCAGTGAAGTCTCACCAGGTGTGCCGTCTGAACCAGGCCCAGAACATTGAAAATGAGCCAAATTCTGTGCTGATATACACCTGGTGCACACCCATTGACTTCACACTGACTGCACTATTTCACAGAACTCGAACCATTGCCTTCACAACATGGTATGTATTGGAGCATTCCTAGAATACTCCAGGAGCTGGCTGAGGAGATATCTGAGCCATTAGCGATTATCTTGGAAAACTCATGGAAGACAGGAGAGACTCCAGAGGACTAGAAAAGGGCAAATATAGTGCCCATCTATAAAAAAGGGAATAAGGGCAACCTGGGGAATTACAGACCAGTCAGCTTAATTTCTGTACCCGGAAAGATAATGGAGAAGATAATTAAGCAATCAATTTGCAAACACCTAGAAGATAATAAGGTGATAAATAGCAGTCAGCGTGGATTTGTCAAGAGCAGGGTAACAAGCCTCGTGGATGTGGGGGGAGCAGTAGATGTGGTAGGTCTTGACTTTACTAAGGCTTTTGATACTGTCTCACATGATGGCCTCATAAACAAACTAGGGAAATACAAAATGGGTGATAACTGGCTGGAAGACCATTCCCAGAGAGAAGTTATCAGTAGCTGATAGTTAAGGGGGGAAGATAGCTCAATGGTTTGAGCATTGGCCTGCTAAACGCTGGGTTGTGAGTTCAATCCTTGAAGGGGCAATTTAGGGATCTGGGGAGAAAAAAAAAGTTGGGGATTGGTCCTACTTTGAGCAGGAGGTTAGACTAGATGACCTCCTGAGGTCCTTTCCAACCCTGATATTCTATGATCCTAAGCTGGAAGGACACAACAAGTAGAGTCCTGCAGGGCTCAGGTCTGGTTCTGTTCAATATCTTCATCAATGATTTAGATAATGGCATAGAGAGCACACTTATAAAGCTTGTGGATGATCCCAAGCTGGGAGGAGTTGCAAGTGCTTTTGATGATACGATTAAAATTCAAAATGATCTGGACAAACTGGAGAAATGGTCTGAAGTAAAAAGGATTAAATTCAACAAAGACAAATGCAAAGTACTCCACTTAGGAAGGAACAATCAGTTGCACACACATACAAAATAGGAAATGACTGACTAGGAAGGAGTACTTTGGAAAGGGATCTGCGGGTCATAGTGGATCACAAGCTACACGTGAGTCAATAGTGCAACTCTCTTGCAAAAGAAAGCAAACCATCATTCTGGGATGTATTAGGAGGAGTGTTGTAAGCAAGACACAAGTAGTAATTCTTCCACTTTACTCTGTGCTCATAAGGCCTTAACTGTCCAGTTCTGGGTGCCACATTTCAGGAAAGATGTAGACAAAATAGAGAAAGTCCAGAGAAGAGCAACAAAATTATTAAAGGCCTGGAAAACATGACCTATGAGGAAAGATTGAAAAAAAACTGGGTTTGTTTAGTCTGGAGAAGAGACAACTGAGAGAGACATAACAGTTTTCAAGTACATAAAAGGCTGCTACAAGGAAAAGGTAGGAAAATTGTTCTTGTTAATCTTTGAGGATAGGACAAGAAGCAATGTGTTTAAATTGCAGCAAGAGAGGTTTCAGCTGGACATTAGGAAAAACTTCCTAACTGTCAAGGTAGTTAAGCACAGGAATAAATTGCCATGAGTGCAGGGAGATGGACTAGATGACCTCTTGAGGCCCCTTCCAGTCCTATGATTCCATTCCCAAACAATATAATATCAGAGATTTATTTTGTTTTATTTAGGCTCTTCTACCATACCCATCAGGATAGAGCTATGTCACAAATGCTAAAAACATGAGTGACTTAATATACAACAATCCAATTAGCCAAATTCAGGAAAACAGGACTGAAGCAGGCATTACAGGGTCTTAGACTGACTAATCATATGATCAAATCTGTGCCATCCTACCTGAATGGTGACAATAGGTGTGAGGGCTTCATATTCGATCTTTACAGCTTTAGCAGCTCTTCGGGAATGTTCATGTGTGTCTGCAACCACTCCACCAATGATATGGCCAATACAAGTGACCTATGCATAAAAAGAGATTCCAATACTCACCATAATAAATCACTGAAAGGCTCACATTGATTTCTTTTTGTGCAACATATTTTTTGAGCAAATAATTAAAACCAGCTTCAAGTATAGTGAGAAATATTCTGATTTTATCTACCCTAGTGTAAATCCAGCTTCATGATTTGTTGCCACCAACCTGGGGCTTAAGAGTCACCCAGACAGGTGGAAGTCGGTAAATACTCATATCCCACTGCATGAAAACATGGCACCTTCTATCATTGGTAACAGGACTGGGTGAGTTTGTTGCAGCTGTCTGCAGTTTAAAGAACATTCAGGGGCAGAAAACCTGGCCCCACCAAAGTTAATAGCAAAACTGCCATTGACATCAACAGAGTCAAGATTTCACTCCACATATTGCAGAGAACTTCCCCAGATGTAGTTAACCCTACAATCTCCTGGCCTTTTATATTCCATACAGACTACTTTTTTTAAAAGGATAAGAAACTACATACTGTGTTATCTGCAAAAACAGGTTCATCACGAGCAATCCCAGTGACATTACTCCCAGGAATATCTGTAGCAGAGACGAAACACACAAAACCGGGGACACTCTGGGCTTCAGTTGTATCTATAGAACTGAAGAAGTGAGGAACACAAACAGCAGAGAATTACTATTATTCTTGTACATGGCACTATAAATTTGCATGGCATATTAAAGATTCTACAGGGCCTGATTTTCTGCCCTGACTCGCTTGCCCTCTGTCCAGTCATTCACAGGTGTGCAGGCAGGTGTAGAGTGATGCCAGATCAGAATGGTAACACTTTGTACTGCTTTAGCACAGGTGTAAATGGCTACACAAGGGGCAGGGCAGTGAAGAATCATGCCAATGAAATCCAGGAGTCGGGATGGTCGAACACTCTGGAAGGCTGACTGTCTGGTTGTCGTCAACATCAAGAAATTAGTAGTTCATAAAGGAATATATTTAGATCCTTCTACAATATGCTACTCTGAGAGATAAGCATCTCACTCACATGAATTGTTAACCAATAAGAGAATGCATAAACAAGATATCTTAGTTAATTAGATAAAATAGATATACAGAGAGAGAGCTCTTTGTATTGGGTTAGTTGGGGCCATTTTTCAGCTCGCTTGTAAACCATTTACACTTGCCTGTAAGTGTGATTACAATTTAAAATCATGTAAACAGTCTGATAAAATGGTTGTTTCAGCAACCACTGACAATGACATTTAGCTAAAACTTTTTTTCTGCAGAATTCTGTTTTCAGCTACTGCCAATCAAAGGTGCTTCAGTCATCAATGAACTCTTAGTACACCAACATTTTCCAGACAAATGCATGCTAAGGAGGATGAAAATATCTATTATTATGGTTAATACAGGAAATAACTATTAAATACTCATGTGGTGGTTTTAATATACTGATTTCAAAGTGCTTTCTAAAAGGTATGTACGCACTATTATCTCTGTTTACGGAGGGGAACTGAAGCACAGAGATGTGGAGTGACTTGCCTAAGTTTACACAAGGAACAGAATCCAGTTTGCTTGACTTCCAGTCTGACTCCCAACCACTGAATTAATCTACTTTTCCAGACAATACTGTAATACACATCTTTCAGATAAAACATAACACTGTTTCGGCCTTCTGATCATTGTGGTTCTTAAAAATCTCATGGATCTTTTTGCAAGAGATGGTTTGTGGTTGGATGTGATGGCCAACTAGCCAGTTATATTTTGCCTAACTAAATTCCCCTCCCAGCTGCTATGTCACATTCCAGGTCTGACTAATAGTGCCAGGACTGATCTCTGTATATAGTTTATGAAACATGGGATTCTTCTGGGACAAAAGGTGCAACATAAACACAATAAACAGATCAATTTATCAACACTGAGATGCACCCCTCTCTGAGGAGAAACAGGGCCGGTTGTCTGGACGATGCTTGGGTCCTAAGTGTTCATTTATGATTGATGTGCATTTGAATGGATATGAAAGAAAAGGAACATCCAAAGACAAAAGATTTCATTAAATGTCTTCATTGGTCACCAATAAGGTATTTAGCCAAACATTTGTCTTCAGAAGCTGTATACAGACGTACCATTAAATGTTTGGAAGTGATGGATGGAACAATGACCAAAAAACTCATTGAACAGTTGATTTTTATATAAAGCTTTTCATAAAAACATATTACAAGAGACATTAGAGCTCACTCTGCAGCATTTTGTGATGTCAACGTGTAATTGCCTGGATTATCAATGGAACCATTTGACATAGAAAGGGCTGTGGTTTGTTTGCCCTGACTGAATGATGTATTGTCTTCGGCAAAATAGCTGCAGTATTATCACAGTCTGTTGGTTTAGGTTTCTAACACTCCCACACAAATTGAGCCCTAAAGTGGTAGTTTGTGCTGTGTCTGGACAAAACATGTCTAGAGCCAACTGTCTTTCTAATTAGTAAGGATGTGTATAATTTGTATAGTATACAAAGAGCTTTATTCCTATCATTAGAAACTCGTTCATCCATTCAATTATCATTCCACTGAGGCATGAGCCTGTCCAGATCAGGTGTGCAGCGTTATGTATTTAAGGTAAAAGATTGAAGAACAGGACAGGGGCACAAAGGAACGCAATCCTGCATTACCCAAATGAGTGCTGATGTGCAGCAACCAGTTGCTCCTGCCTAAAAGGTCAGCATGTAGCTAAGCAGGTCCCAACTGTGAATGGAGAATGGTATTTAAATCCATGTACCCTCAGACACACCCATTCAGTGCCCGTCCCTCTCCCCATTTTTACCCTGCACTCTTGAGAATAAAAAAGTGCAAGCGCAAAGGACATGAGACTTCCCTCTGCTTAGTGCAGAGGGCTTTGCCTAGAACTAAACTCACATCCATGCTGAAGCACAGCACTAATTTCACACTCACTGCTGGACACAATGCGTGCATGACCAGGAATGTTTTTTTTTTTCTTTTCTTTAATATTTTCTTTAGGGCGCAAACAGCTGCAACTTCCAATGCTCGACAGTTCAACTGCAGCTAATGATACTCAGTTAGCTAGAACTTCCTCGGAGAACATCCTCCAGCCCAACAGGAATGCTGGGTACACAATACAAACACCAGTGCACAAAAAGGGCACTCACATAATTTTGGCATGGGCTTTTGTGCTGGTGACCAGTGTTAAGTAGCGTTCGTTTTCATAGCAAGGTATGTCATCACAATAGACAGCCTCTCCACATGCCTGTTTGGCTGCTGAAAGGTGCACCATGGGCCGTCCCACCATATCTTCCACAGACTGTCCTGCTGGCACTTCCTGTAACAAAACACACACTAGGTATCCTTGCTCCTACCATAGGATACCCAGATGTTGAGGTTGGGGGCAGGCATCTCCTATGACAGTGATGGGGGAAGTAGGAAGTAGTTGGAGTGGGGAAGGGGAAAGTAAATATGGGTGAGTGAGTATGAGAGTGGAAGAGGTCGATGTTGTGGTAGAGAAAAAGATGGGGCAGGGAAATTTGGCTTAAAGACAACTCTAAGCTAAGGAGAAGAGAAGGGTTTGAAGTGTTCTTTGATATGACCCAACAGCTTGAAGGGAGGGCTAGCATGGGACAGTGCAAATTTAAAAGCATCTTCCCCTCTCTGCTGAGCAGAACTGGCCATGAGTGGAGGGTTAATGTTAGCAGGCAGGGGGTGTTTGTGGATTATGAAGACAGAGGTAGAAGGGAGCCAGCCCAAGAGGTTTTGGAAGCAGAAGCACAGTTTTGAATTGAATTTGGAACTGGATGGGTAGCCAGTGAATTTGACAAGGACGGGGGGAACGATGGAGCTGAATGGAAAGAGCTCTCTAGCTGCAGCCTACTGGGAGTCATACACTTAGACAATCAGGTTTCTGGGAAACTAAGGGAGAGAACATCATAGTACTCCAGTAAGGAAGTGCTTAAAGCCTCAATAAAGATCTCAGCTGTGACAGAATCCAGGCAAGGACAAATGCTGGCCATGCTCAGGAGGTGAAATAGAATAGGGGGAGTCTGGAATCACAGAGGAGGCAAGCCTGGACCGTGTGCATATCGCTACTTACTTGGAAGAGTTGGACATTGGCAACAGGATCTTTATGAAACACCTCAGTGGCACTCACGTATTTGGAGGGGACCAACTCATCAAGGTTATTCTGCCAAAGACATGTTAAAAAATGACCATCCCTTTTATCTGTTTTCTGTTTCCCTTTTCTCATGTCTCCCAGGTAGTCTCTGGCCTCTTCCTCTTTTTCATCTAACTTTCATCCCATACTGTGCAATTTCACATCTAACATGGGATGTAAACCCATCAGTTCAGTGGTGTGATGTGTCCCCTTTACAGGATGGTCCACATTAAGAAGTTAGACAACAGCTACTTTAGCTTAGGCAGTAGAGGCCCATGCTCTTAGGAGAGAAGGTCCAGGGTTCAATCCCCAGTAGGCTCATCCATCTTTGTACAATGCAAGAGGCAATGTTGTCACAGGCCCCTATGGATAGCAACAACCCTGATAACAGTGTGGAGAGAGCAGAAACCTAGGAGCCCACTTGCCTGCTACAGAGCACAGCCCACTGTAGGAGAAGTGAGGGTGGATCTGCTAGGCAGATGCTCTGATCTTTACCCTACACAGAAGAAGCAGCTGCTATTACAACACAGAGCGGCTTGACAGAATGGATTCCTTCTGCACCCTCTCCCCAGCACAGGGCTGTGCATTGAAAACAGCACTTTTAACTATGTGCTGAGAATCTGCTCACTCTGTCTGGGTTCAGTTCCACCATGCAGTCTTTTATTTAACCCTCTCTATTCCAGCCCCAGCAAGGGGAGAGCAGCACTCACATTCCCATTGGGTGGCTTGTTTAATTTCTGAAGCACTATCAGATAAAATTTAAAGAAGAAACTGAGCGTAAGCGTGCGTCGGAACTCCACCATCCCACCGGGAGCTGAAGGAGACAGGTTCATCTCATCTGCCAACAGGCGGCAGGCTTCCTGCAGCAGATTTTCATTCCACTCTCTGCACAGGAACAAATAAATAAATAACAACAATAATATAGAGCACTTCCCTAGCACTCTACATTGTCAAAACATTTGCCAGACATTCACTAACTAATCCTTCCAACACCTCAGCATGAAATCCTCACAATGACAAATCTCTGTCTCATTTCTCATGCCTTACCCTAGCAGAACTCCCACTGATTTAATTAAAATTAAGAGATTATGCAACTATGCACTGCTCTGCAACTGCATAATTGAGACCATTTCTCCATAGTACCTGCTCTGCTTCTGCTCTCTAAAACACTCCCCTGGTAGCCACCATAGCAATGGTATAATCAACAACATTCCAACAGATTGTTTTTCCATCAGAAGATGCTGATTCGATGAAATTGAAAAGTTCCTCCCGGGGAATGTAATGATTTCATCAATATTTAGGAATTACAAAATGTTTCATTTCAACTTTGTTTTGATTATATATGATATAAAAGTCCAAATAATAAATTGAAAAGGGAATTTTTGGAATATTTTGTTTCTCTAAAAATTCTGAAATTTCTGCTTTTCATCATGATTCAGGACTAAATAAAATTTGAAAATCTCAGAATTTCTCAGAGGACAAGAATTCTACTGTTTGACCAGCTCAATCAGTGTATTCAAACAAACAGTGGCAGATCTAAAACATGGCTATGGCTTAATGAAATAGCATAAGTGACAGATTCCACAGTTCTTTGAGGGTGCCTTAGTCCTTGCAAGGAGTACTGGAAATCACATGAGATCATGAAGAGGTCTGGGTAAGGTCAGACAAACCCCCAGAGCTATGCAAGTTTTATCCAAACTTCTCACCCTTCTGTCCCTTGTTTTTCACTACCTCTTACACATACCGTTAAGTGAGGTTTAAGAAAATTTGATCTCCTACTATAAAAATAACCCTTTAAAATGAACACTGTTGCACTAAGAGGCCCTTTTGTGCTAAAAAGATCAGATTAGGATTCTCCTACCTGCTGATAAGATCCTGGCAAGTTTTTTCTGCCAGTACGGTTGTGGGAGCCATTCCTCCATAGGTCAGCTTAATCTCCTGGACTCGGTTGCTACCTTCTTGAAACAAGACTCTCATTCCACAGGTCACTATAGCAATGTCATCCTCCCGACGGGAAGCCTGCTTGAAGGCTGAGAAATACTCATCCTAGAGGAAGAGAAAGAATTTGTTTTCAACTTGGGTCACAAGCAGGCCAGCAGAATGTGGACAGCCTAGTAATCTATCCCTGTGACCAGAATACCCAAGAGAATCCCAGACGGAGAGCTGACTTTGCATTCTGAATGAGGAATTATGCTTCAGACAAGACCATTTTTCACATGATTCAAAGCTGGGTGCTGGCGAGCTAAGAAAGGTCTGGTCCATCAGCTGTTATAAAGTCACTCACTTTGCCTGGGAAGGTTTGAAAACTGTTAGGGAATATTCTTTTGATACTTATCCTCTCTCTTCTCTAGCCTTGGAAAAGAAATTAATGACTATGGATTTTCACACTCCAGCTATATGAGTAACTGATTTTTTTGGTTCACTGGCCAAACCAAAACATTATTTTTAAAAAAATGTTTTAATTTTTTGGCAAACCAATAAGTTGAAAAAATTGTGTGTGTCTGGAAAAAATGTTTCATACAAAACTAAACATTTCATTTTGTTTTTGAGAATTTTTACCTTTTAAAAACATGAAATAAAAGTAAAGTGGATTTCTAAATGAAAAGCCATTTCTATCCAAAACAATCAAACCACTTCAACAGCAAACGTCAAAATGAAATGCTTTGATTTTTTTGTGAAATTTTTCATTTTTTTTGAGCAAAACAATTTGGCAAATTCAATATGAATTCATTAAATGTTTGGGTCACCACCTCTGCCTTTTTTTTTTTTTTTTGGAGAAAAAAGCTTCAGAGGAAAAATTTCACCAAGCTCTATTTCCCTCTCTCAACAATTCCATCTTTTTCTCATGTTAATTAAATACAGGCCTGATTTAAAAAAAATTAGATCCAAATAACCTCAGATCTAGGGAGTCCTTGAAATTTTAACTCAAATACAGAACTAAATTTCACAGCTGGCTGCCAGCTCTAAAATGGGTCAGACTAAGAGCATGGATCCAAACACCTCTTAACTTGTTTGTTCAGTTTGTTCTCTGCCAGGGCTTTATCCAATCTCCAGCAATGGGGCTTCCATCATTCCTTTTACTATTTAAAAAAATCTCAGGCAGTTCTCTTCAGCAGATCCTAGTATCTGGCATGGACTCCCTGTACTGCTCCAACTTATTGCCTCTTCGCCTCATTCCAAAATATTCCTCTTCTTTTCTCCCTTGCTTTCATCTCTTAATTTCTGCCTACTCCTTATACCTAACTGCTCAAAGTTTTTCACCCTGCAAGCCAAATTTGGAGCGAGGCTCCATTTATTAATTAATTCATTAATTAACAAGAACTGCAGGTGGATCAAAGTGTGCACTCAAAAGTCAACATGCATGTGTGTAAAACAGGCAATTGCCGAATTGCTGAGCTAAACACAGATTAAGGGAAATCAGCTAAACATCTGGGGCCAGAATCTAAGGCTATGTCTACACTACCACTTATGTTGGCAAACGTTATATCGCTCAGGGGTGTGAATATTCCACACCCACACACCCGAGTGACATACATTACATTGGCATATGGGCTAGAGTGCACAGCACTATGTAGCGGGAGAGCGTCTAGCGCTGCTTGTTGCGGGTGGATTAATTATGCTGAGGGGAGAGCCGCTCCAGGAGAGATCTTACAGAGGCGCAGCTGCATCAGTACAGCTGTGCCACTGTAAGCTCTCTAGTGTATACATACCTTAGTGTAAATCGGTATAGCTCCAGGGGCACAAGGGAACCCAGTCCTGCTTGACTGGGACTGCTGATGTGTGGCTACAACTTACTCCTATCTAAAAGGTCAGCATGCAGCTAAACTTGTCCAAAGTGCACACAGAGGATGGCATTTGATGGAATAAGGGAGTTGGCGGGCAAGGGGCTTGCAACTTTGTTCTGCCCAGTGCAGAGGACTTTGCCGAGTACTTGACTCACACCTATGCTGGAGCATAACAGCTGCCTCGCATTCGTGCTGTGTACCAGGAGTGCACTAGCAGGAGCCTTTTCTTTTTCAGAATATTTTCTTTAGAGCACAAATAGCTGCAACATACAAAGCACACCAGTTCACCTGCAACTAATGATGCTCAATGTGCACAAATAATGCCAGCTTCAACTAGCTGATAGGGAAGGTCTTAGTTCATATTGGACCTAGTCTTTCCCTGCCATGCAGGGTATGAGAAACTCCCACTGAAATTACTGGTATCCTGTGGTAAGCAAAGAATCAGTCCCTTTATGTCACTCTTTTCAGTGGTTTGCTGTAAAGAGTGTTCAGTGACGGCATGTATGCAAGACACTGAGCAGCAGAAAGTTCTGGTCAGTTAATTATTCCCTGGCAGCAGCAGCCAGAAGTGATCCCTCTATTGTTCGTAATGAGTGCACTCTCTCAAGGGTCTGGTTTTGTGCATTGCGAACTCATTACTGGACGTGCACAGCTGAAGCTTTCATTTCACATCCTGCATGCATCTTTCCACACATGGCCCTAATTAGTGGGCAGCCAGCGGATAATATGAGAGCAGCATGTATTGGTGCCCTCCTTGCCAGCACATCTCAGTGCACTTGGCTTGTTACACTACTTAACTATCAGAAAAGAGAAAATGCAGCCTCTGCCCTCACTTTGCATTTCAATGAGCTTTCCAGTAATGAAATGACAGTGAGAGGTTGACACTCAGCAAATCTCCTGCAGACTCCATATCTGAGGCTATGTCTTCACTGCCCAAAAGGTGCGATTTTTACAGTGAGATAACTAACACAAGCTAAACAAGGCACCTGCAGCTTGCCCCACCGTGTACCTACGCAAGGTCAACACTATGTTCCCCCAACACACTGCTGACCTTGGCTAGCTATACTATGGTAAATCTACCATGCCTTGTCTCCACTAGGATTTTACAGTGGGTTAGCTAACTTGCATTAGTTATTTGGCAGTAAAAACCCACATCTTTTTGACTCCAAGCAGTGAAGACAAAGAGAGAAGAGGTTTTCCCAGTAGCAGCAGGAGTTACAGATGTAAATCAAATGACCCTTTTCTTTCCCCTCCCCCACGTGTCAGATTGCAACATCCCCATCTTACATCACATTAACAACGCCAGCTCAATGGACAAAGTGTAATAGCCAATGTTCACATTTTCAGAGACATCAGTGCCACGTCAGCTTCTTTCCCCATCCCACCCACCTCCTCTCCCTCCCATCAATCATCACAAAAGAGGGAGGTCAGTGGAGATGTCCAATAATAACATTACAATTAGAGGACGCTAATTTGAGAAATGAAGGAGGGACTGGTTGTCACCCTTTGAATTTTCTCCTGCTGGGAAACCAATTTACATCATGAAGCTGAAGATATAGAGCAAAAATCAAGATGAAAAGATCCCAAAATGCAGGTATACAAACTAGAGGGATCAGCATTCACGAATGAAATGCCATCTCCATGGGATAAAACAACAGTGTAAAAAAACTACAGCAACACTGAACAACAGTGAAGATTGCTGAACACGGGGCTTAAAATCTCTATTTTGTTACACCAACTTTACACAGGTGTGACACCAGTGAAATCAACAGAATTACACCAGTATAAAACTGGTGTACCATGATGGAAAATTAGATTGTGTTAGCACTGTGTTAAAATTTAGGTTCTGAGGAGGCCAATTGTATGATTCAGTATTGATAATGCTATATAGAGCCTTTTACTTCTGTGTGACTTGTTAAAATTCAAAACAAGCCAGTAGTGAACAGATCAGATCATTGTTCAGTCTAAAGTGAGTTTCATGGCCTCAGTCCAGGTCCCAGCAGAACAAAGTCCACATTGCAAAAACCACCATCCTGACCAGCCCCTCTGTTTACAGTCTCAGCAAATAGCCCAAGGACTGTATGGATAACAGAGATTGCACAACCTTCTTATCCTGAAAGACTAACTTTTCAGCGCACAGTCAAGAAACATCGATCCATAGATTCCATGGCCAGAAAGGACCATGGTGATCATCTAGTCTGACCTCCTGTATAGCATAGAACATACAACTTCCCCAAAACAATTCCTACAGCTTTTAGAAAAGCATCCAATCTTGATTTAAAAATTGTCAGTGATGGAGAATCCACGACAATCCAAAACTGTTCCAATGGTTAATTACTTTAGAACTGCATGAGGAAGTTTGCAGTTCCACCAGCTTCACTGTGGTCCATAGGGAACTTGAATCTGCAGGAATGTTAAACTAGCACCTTCGGACAGATCTAAACTCACCTGGGGGGAAAAAGAGCCCCAAAACACTCAGGTGAAATGTTCTACTGATCTGATTACTTCCTGTGCTAGTAAAAGGCCTGCATTTGGTAGGCTCCTTTCTCTGTTTTCACTTATGTATAGCTGTGCATTTCTCCACAATGCCTGCTTCCCATGTCAGCCCTACTCTTGTGAGGAATGGCTCACAACTTCATTGGTCAACCGATCGATGCTCTGGTACTTTACCTCTCGAGCTGTCATCCTGCTGCTTATGGAGATGGAACTGAACCACAACACCCCATCACAGTGCAAGCAGAATTGTTTTTGACAATTAACTAGCAGTGAAGAGTCCAAAAAACAGCTGTAGTGGGGAATGGCTGAGGATAACAAGCCCAGTTTGGGACTTTCTTGGGGAAATATCTTGTTAGACTAGCCAAAACACTGGTAGAAAAGCCTTTCAGCTTCTCCCACTCACATCTTTACCCAACTCCTAGAAAATCACCCAGAAGGATGTTGAGATGTTCATAACACTTAAAATGTATTTTTTTAAAATTATATTGTCAGATAGCTTCAGAGAAAAATATTATCAACTATTGCAGTTAAAAATATTCCATTAATTTCCATTGGCTTGTTTTTATCTTCTGTGGAACCACCCACATTTCTTGATAGCCTAAAAGGTTAAGTACATGGAGAAGGTCTGTATGTGTCTGGTGGACAGACACTAGAAGAGACCTACATAACGTCTGGAGTTCCTCATCTGGTGGCGTATTACCATAGCCAAAATGAATACAAAACACTTGTGATCCAGAGAGGAGCAGCCATTCTAAAAATGACCTTCCTTCTAGCTGACCCTATAGGGGGCTAATTAAGCACATCTCTGCTGGAAGTCCATCTTCAAGGAAAGGTCAGTTTAGATTAGACATTTTGGGTCCTCTATAGGGGAACACCAGATCAGTTTTATACAGCCATTAGACTATTGTTAATTCCAGCATCTCACCTTCCTAGAGTAAGGCATCTCAATGGAAAGCAATATCTCCTTAGGCTTTAGTACTGTCTTTCTGTAACCAGTGAAGAACTTTTCATCCATTCTTATAGTCCTTCTGCCCTCTGTAGAACAAGGAAAGGAAAAATAAACATGATTGGGCAAGTGTATCAGGCAATAATCTCCCATTTCATCGAGGTAAAGAATTATTGTCAGGCATGTAGAGAGGACCTTGCAGTTATATAAACTAAATTTGATCTGATCTCTGTTATTTTTCCTCTTAATTTCTAACTCTTTTTAGCCAAATCCTAAACTACTTCCTCAAGTTCAGCTCAGTCCTTACACAGGCACAACTCCCACTGACTTCCATGGGAGTTTTGCCTGCATAAGGACCAAGTTAAACAGGAAATAAAGATTTGAGGACGTGTCCCTTTGATCATAATTCATTGCAAACACCCAAGTGAATCAGTTTCCAACATCCCAATTAGGTATGTGTGAATAAATAATTTTTCAGTTTGCTGGCAATTCCAAAACATTGGAAAAAAATCATCTTCCAGAACACAATTTTTTTCAAAATCTTCAGCAAGTCAAAAAGTAAATAATACTAATTAATCATTTTGTTTCAAGTTCAAGCATTTTTTGACTTTTAAATTTTTCAAAAAATTAAAATGGAAGAAAATTTTGACTTTTTTGGAATTTTTTTTTAAGAAGGAAGATTTTGGCTAAAACAATTTGACAAAACTAACACAAATTCCTAATGTTGTTGTAGCTGTGTTGGTCCCAGGATATCAGACCTGAAGAAGAGCTCTGTATACCTTGAAAGCTTCTCTCTTTCACCAACAGAAGTTAGTACAATAAAAGATATTACCTTACCCATCTTGTCTCACAAGTTCCCAACACATTACAATGTTAGTGAATCTTTATTATTTTCCCCAAAACAGTTTTGTTTGAAAAATTTCAGCCAGCACTTATCCCAATGTGCCTTTTTCACCATTCACAAGGGAACATTACAAATCAGCACTTTTTCTTAATTCCCAAAAGGATCCTATTTAATCTAACCCCTTCAATGTCTTCTGAATAGCAAATACCATACATGATCTTTAACATATTTAGTACGATAGTATGAGTCAACAGTGTAGCACTGTTGCAAAAAAATAAAACATCATTCTGGGATGTATTTGCAAGAGTGTTGTAAGCAAGACCCAAGAAGTAATTCTTCCACTCTACTCTGCGCTGATTAGGCCTCAACTGGAGTATTGTGTCCAGTTCTGGGAACCACATTTCAGAAAGAAGTGGACAAATTGGAGAAAGTCCAGAGAAGAGCAACAAAAATGATTAAATGTCTAGAAAACATGACCTGTGAGGGAAGATTGAAAAAATTGGGTTTGTTTAGTCTGGAAAAGAGAACACTGAGAGGGGACATGATAACAATTTTCAAGTACATAAAAGGTTGTTACAAGGAGAAGGGAGAAAAATTGTTCTTGTTAATCTCTGAGGATACGACAAGAAGCAATGGTCTTAAATTGCAGCAAGAGCAGATTAGGTTGGACATTCAGGAAAACTTCCTGTCAGGCTGGTTAAGCACTGGAATAAATTGTCCAAGGAGGTTGTGGAATCTCCATCACTGGAGATTTTTAAGGGGAGGTTAGCCAAACACCTGTCAGGGATGGTCTAAATAATACTTAGTCCTGCCATGAGTGCAGGGAACTGGACTAGATGAACTCTTGAGGTCCCTTCCAGTCCTATGATTCTATGAAAAGTCAGGCAACAACTCTGATCTCAAAGACCCACAGGGATCATAGAGTCATAGAATCGCAGGACTGGAAGGGACCTTGAGAGGTCATCTAATCCAGTCCCCTGCCCAGTCCATGGAACTACGAGAAACATGGACTTCACTCCCACAGTCAACATAATCCCTTTACTTCTTCCTCAGGAATGGACCTTTTCAGTTAATTTTCTGTGTGTGGCAGGGGAGGAGAAAGGGGTGTTAGTCGGATTCCTCTGAACATCTGCCATAACAAAGGCAAAAGGGATTCTTTATTGAGACTGTTGAACTTGTGCTTCTCCCTGGCTCTTTAACACCCAGACAAACTAAAACAGAGTCCTTAATGTAACATGCAGGGTTTTTTCCCCTATGTTCTGGCCTGAACTAAGCAGTCATAGGAAAGGACTACTGATTACCCTGCATCCCAGACTGTCATTTAAAACTTTGAATAAACTTACCATTTGACACCAAAGTCAATTTGCTGCCACATGCCATAAAGACTGGATTGAGATCGGAAATTGGACTAGCAGTCATTATATTTCCCCCAAGAGCCTGAAATAAAGTAAACCGAACACATGGATTAGAAGACAGCTGGGAAGGTATGTTTAGTGCTACTTCACTAACTATCACTGATTCACATGTAACCCTAGAGCTTGTCTAGATTCAGGTTTTATTTGCTACCGTGACAATTTTAGGTCCTTAATTCGGTTCCAGTGATGAACACACAAAACCCGCAGAGCCAGGATCAATCCTAAGGCATTTGACTGAAATGGTTTTCAAGGATGGTCCTTACCTGTACATAAAAAATGCCTCATGCTCTAATCATTCATGATAATGGTTCCAAAATTCAAACATTGGAACCACGATGAAGGGCCTGATCCTGCAAGGTGCAGAGCACCTCTTGAGAAATGCTCAATGGCTCAGTTCTCATTGGCTGTGCTGGGAATTGAAGACACTTATAACCTTGCAGCATAAGGCCTCATGTCAGGTTTTTCAGCCAGCTTTAAAAGTGATTTTCTTATTTAACAGGTCTCTGAGCCTCAAAAAACATAGCCCTAGATAACTTGCAAAGCACAGAGGAGATATCTAGTAGGATCATTAGATGCTCTCATTCTTGGTTAGCCCTAAAAGCAGGGCTTGAACTGGGCTTTGCAGAGTTCAGGGAAGATGCACCGTCTAAGCGTCAAGGCAGTATCAGCTTCCACACTCATCACTGAGCAGGATGACCATGTTAGAGCCTCACTGAGGTATGACAGGCCTTTCCAACCCACCTCTGCCCATCTCTCATCTTCCTTACAGAGTCAAAACACTGTGGGCATCGGTAGACTCAAACCAGGAAAAAGCCAGGTCAGGTCTGCTTTTCAGCACCCAAAGAGCACCTGGACCCAGGTACGGCCAGTGTCATTCAAACAGCCCTGTCGTAACACCACTCCAGATAAGCCCCTATTGAGGGCTGTCTTCTGAAGCTGTAACAGAGACTGTAGAAGACGGAGTCTCTTTTGCTTACAGAAGAATTATGGGGTCAATGCTCTGAGGCTTCCTGGTCAGGCTTTTGTTTTAATGACCCTTTGCAGTTTTGGATCCACCCTAAAT
This sequence comes from Gopherus flavomarginatus, assembly GCF_025201925.1. Taxonomy (NCBI): domain Eukaryota; kingdom Metazoa; phylum Chordata; order Testudines; family Testudinidae; genus Gopherus; species Gopherus flavomarginatus. The sequence goes on along the minus strand of NC_066620.1, from coordinate 58,178,015 downwards.
GTTTCTTTGTTAAATGTCTCCTCATTTCCAGGCTGCTCTAGAGTTTTCCCATTTGTCTGGTAATAGTAATGAATGCAGCAGATTCCTTCTGCTTTTCCTTGGTGAGCTGCCCATGTCATATAGCAGTGGCGCTCAACCTTTCCAGACTACTCTACCCCTTTCAGATGTCTGATTTGTCTTGCGTACCCCCAAGTTTCACCTCACTTAAAAAGTACTTGCTTACAAAATCAGACAAAAAATATGAAAGAGTCACAGCGCACTATTACTGAAACATTACTAACGTTCTGATTTTACCATATAATTATCAAATAAATCGATTGGAATGTAAATACTGTACTTATGTTTCAGTGTATAGTATAAAGAGCAGTATAAATAAATCATTGCGTGTATGAAATTTTAGTTTGTACTGACTCCACTAGAGCTTTTTATGCAGCCCGTTATAAAACTAGGCAAATATCTATATGAGTTGATGTACCCCATGGAAGACTTCTGAGTACCCCAGGGGTACGTGTACCCCTTGTTGAGAACCACTGTCATATAGCAAACTAAGACAACACAAGGCAAAATAGTCTATAGCCTACACAGGCTTACAGTAGAATTTTATTGGAAAAGAATCCACAAGCAAGGGACATCATGTCTTTCAAATAGGGGCACAATATCTTTCAGATGTCCTAGCATAATAAGAGAAGCACTAGGCATGTGATACCGTCAGGGTCAATTATTCAATCTGAATAATTTCCTCATTTAAGTTTCCTGCCCCTCCCTCCAGCATTAGCTCACTAGCTTTCCTGAGTCACTTACTGCAACGTTTTTGATCTGTGGGCCTGCAAACCACCGCAGCTGTTCTAGTACAGCCTGGAACAATTCCGTTTTGTAGGAAGGAAGCTCAGCCACAGCTTTTTTCAGCACCACTTCTACACAGCTCAGGGTGCAGGCAGCACCAAAGGTAATACCTACAAGGGAGAACAACAGAATTTTTACCAACAGCCAAGGTGTATGTTTCCCAGGAAGATAGTTACACTGGGGCACTTGCAGAGAAAGGTGCATGAGGCAATGCATTTTTCCCATAAAAAATGTTTTTCATTCATTCACTAATACCATTTTCCGGTTGAAATTTTTCAACCACTTCTGACCGAACATGCACTAAACCACACAGTTCACCAACAACGGGCACACGCACAAACTGCACCCACCAATTAGGAACCACCCACAACTATACCAACCACCACTCTTATGCCAGCACTTACTGGGAGACTAAACGCATGTGGGAATTTCTCATGAGCTACAGAACCTTTCACTCATAGGTTGTCAGTGTAACATACAAGTTGTTCCTATCTAACGGGAGCCCCTATCTGAGATGAGTCTGATGCTTTTAAATTCCAACTCTCACATAATAAACTAAACACTAAGCCTTATATGAGTTGCTAGGCTCAACAAAGAGGTGAAGAACTGCACTGGACCATGGATACTGAATTACTTCTAGGGTATGTCTACACTGCAACCTAAGCCCATGCCTGAGCCTGGACTCAAGCATAATCCCCTTGTGACTACACTGCAAATGTACTAACTCAGGGCTTGGACCCAGGATCTCAGGACCCTGCAGGGCTGGAGGATCCATGCTCAAGTTATGTCGGGACCCAGGGTCCAAACTCTATTGCCCCGCTTGACTAGGATCCTGGAAGTCAGCCAGGAGTATCCCACAATTCCATGGGACAACTTCCTTACTCTTCTTTATCCCAAAAATCTGCCATCCACTCTATTGGAAATGGAAGTCACCCCGCCTTTGCAAGTGGCCGCCGCTAAGGTCAGCATTAACCTATTCTGTTCTGATCACCAATCTGCAAGCGCATGATCAGAGAGCCTCCTGGGTTTGCAAAGGAGCACAGATTGATCATGCCTTTTGCAAAGCGAGCTGCTTCCTGCTAATGTGCAGGGTGGGCAATAAAGTTTTCCCACAGTGCACCAAGGTCATAGAGCTAGAGCATCCATATTTGGGAGTGAGGGGAAGGAGAGGGAGTGGTAGGGACTCTGGGATATGGTTATTTTGACTTGGGTCTGCACCCTGCAGGGCGGATGCCAGAGCCCTAGATTTGAGCTTGGGTTAGAAAAGTCTTAAGACAGGGTTAATATACAACATAGATGCTCCAATCCAAGGTTCCCTAACATGGGTCATCTGACTCAAGTCCCACTAACCCTGTGCTTAAATTGCAGCGTAGACATATCCCTAGAGGTTGAGTCATACCGGCAGGGCAAAGTGTATAGGAAGTTTGCCCTGCTTCTGCCAGCCAGATAAGCTCAGGACTTCATTCATATGGGCTACCAAACCACTGCCTTATAAGCACAATTTTTTAAAACGAAAGATTATGGTCATTTGCAAATTATTTGCTAATATGCAAATTACCCCATTAATTTGCATAAACCATCTCACATGGAACTGCTATGAAATTTCTAATATTTTTTTCCAGTAATGACCATTTCTGGCCCTTACTACTATGTGTTTCCAGATCTTTACAACATCTGGGCACTGTGAAACCTTCGTATTGAAATTTAACTCAGATCTGCCTTCCCCCTCATCTACTCCCAGTAAAGGGGAAACCACTCAATTAGTTAATCTCAGAATAATGATGAGCAGCTAATGCGTGCTTCCCTTACTCATGCAACTTGTCCTATTGATTTCAGTGGGACTCCTAGCATGAATAAGCTGAACTGATCTGGCCTCAGAAAAGGTGATGGGAATAAAAGAAAGGGGCCCTTCATCCTAATCAAAGCAGTTCTATTAGTTTCTCTGTTTTTGGGGCGGTGTCCCCAGCCCCTCCCTTGTACCTTTCCCAAAGACCACACTGACTGTATAGCCTTATGAATACTCATTACCTACCCTCCTTTGTGTGCTGAACAAAGATCATTTCAGGGATCCAAGCTGGTGCTATTATCACTGGATACAGCATGTTCTTTAACCTCATCTCAATACCTCAAAGAAAAACAAGACTCCCTGAGTTAGACGCTTCTCAGGGAAAAGGCAGCATTATTGTGTAACAAAGATCAGTGAACTCCAGTAACCACATCCTATTCCGGTTATGTAACGGCTTAAAGAGTTCCCGAAGAAGGGCCACATTTATCACTGACCAATGGTGGCATTTGTGTAATGACATTTCAGGGCTAGAACCCATGAGATGTCTCTTCAATCTGCAATATCCACCAACCTCTTCCCCTGTGAAGGAGCACCCAAATTGCATGTGGACATTACTGACTCATTGCTATCATCGTGTTAGGCTGAACAGCACTTAACTGGGAAAATCGGATTAGATAGCAGGAGGGGAATTGTTCATGAAATCAGACTGGCTTTGCAAATCTCTCTCTCCCTGTCCACCCACTCCCAAAAAAAAAAAGAAAAAGAAAGGTTGAGAGCACTGCAAACCCTCGCTCCTAAGAGGTTTGCCAAGTCCCTGGACAACTTCAGACAAACAGGCAGAAAGTTTCAGGACTGGATTCACCCAAGTACATTTTCAGTGTCTCTCTTCCCTTCCTGCAAAAATCAGAGCAATCTGTTGTGTATCTGTGTGCCTCTTCTTGTCAACAACCCATTAATAACTGGCACCAAGTTAGAACGAAAGGCCCACCAATCTGAATTAGCACTTATTTAGCTTGCTCCCACAAACAGAACACAAGGATGTTCATGAGACTGATCCATGTGGGAAGAAGTAAAATCCTCCCCGACATGCCCTCCAGAAACCACTCCCACAGGGGTTTAACTCGGGCTGCTTTAAGGAAGTCCAAACTGGTTTTGCATTGTGCTTGGGAAAACCCTTCTGTGGATAACTTTAGCAACTGCTCAAACTGAGCCTCAGCTCTTCCTCTTACCAACTTCTGTGTTCCCTACAACAAGCTTAGCATCAGGGTACTGGGCCTTGAGTGCCAGCAGCTCCTTGAGTGTCGTGGGCCGTATCCACATCACACGCTCGCCTTTGAAGCACAGCTTTTCCTGGGGTTTGTCTTTCTGTGTCTGAGAAAATAAAATGGAACAGACTCAGATCGTGAAATGCTTCCATCAAGAATCCCTGCCCCGGCTTTGTTTTTGCCAATTCTCCTTATCGCGTGACTGCTGCTTATTAGGAAGAGGAAACTAGATAGGAGTCAGCCCAAATTGCTGCCCTCCAGTAACACGGGAACTTCTTACAAATGAAACAGAGGGAGCTGGTGTTGGCATAAACAAACTCATGAAGGGAGCACCAGCGTACTGGCTAATGTTGGGTTGGGTCAGGGGGAGCTGCCAGCAGCCGTAGAACTAACAACTGAGTTTTAAGGGTGATTTGTTAAATGTATAGGAGGTGGAGAACACAACCACCTGGTGGACCCAACCCTGGGCTATGATGGTGCAATCAGTGTGCAGGGCATCTGCTGGTAGAAAGTCTGCCCAGCGTTGGATTGCAGGGACACAAGCCTTCATAATTGTTCCTTCATAGGGAGGTAGGGGATGATCAGAGAGGAAGCCAGAGCAGCTCTGAAAGTGAGTAGTGCTGACTGGAAATGGCCTGGCCTGGGCAGCTAGGGGATGCACTGATTCAGCTTATCCTGTGTATCACATGGAAAGCGTCTCCTGGCAGGGCTCTTATGTGAAAGACTGGAATGCTAATGCCTGCTCTGGGTCAGCAAATGTGTCTTATGTTATTGGTGCCTGTCGTTTACACCGTAAGCTCCTTGGGGCAAGAGCCACATGGGTCACTCAACCCCCGTGTGAGAGAAACAGACCAATGAGCTGCATTCACTGCTGCATGAATGCACCTACCAGCAACTCTGGAGGGAAGATAGGCTCCTGGGTGGGATCCAAAGGCTGGAACTCAGCTGGGTTGAACAAGATGGAGGACACCATTGCCTGTTAAACAAAGCAAAGTGCTGTTAGAGAAATTTCTTTTCTCAAAACAAGAGGACTTAACTACAACACGGCTACCCCTCTGATATTCTACATCTACTTGTAACTCTGGTTCATATTTCCTTTCTGATACAATGCTTTTCATTATTTTATTAAATGATAAACAGTACAACTAATAGAAGCAGCAAACCATTCACAGTTTCTCCTCTCTTGGTTTTCACACCTCAACTGCTAGAACAGGGCCTCATCCTCCCTGATTGAACTGACCTCATTATCTCTAGCTTGCTTGCTAGCATATATATACCTGCCCCTGGAAATTTCCATTACATGCATCTGAGGAAGTGGGTATTCACCCACGAAAGCTCATGCTCCAAAACGTCTGTTAGTCTATAAGGTGCCACAGGATTCTTTGCTGCTTTTACAGATCCAGACTAACACGGCTACCCCTCTGATACTTTACAACTAATAGAGTGGAATTACACAGATGAATTAAACAATGGCCCAGAACTTGAACTCCCCACTTATATTTATTTGTCTTTAGCAGGAGTTTGCTTGGCTAAACACACAGGGTTTTATTCCAGTCTCACTTATAGCAAAGTTAGACTGGGGTAATTGAATGGACTCAGTGGTAGATTTGCCTGAGCACGGATCAAATAAAAGCAAAGTGAGGCCTTGTTGGTTTAACGAAATCGGTCAGAGTGTGAAAAATCCACAATCTGAGCAGCATTGTTAAGATGCCCTGAGTCCCTGTGTAGATAGTGCTAGGTCAACAGAAAAATTCTCTTCAAAAATCAAATTCAACTTAGCTACCATCTCTCAGGGAGGTGGATTACATATGCTGAAGGGAGAGCCCTCCCATTGGCATAGGTAGTGTCTACACTGAAGTGTCACAGGAGTGCTGCTATAGCATTTTACCGGTGCTTTGCCTCAATAAGCTCAGAGTAAAGATTCAGGCTTTGGCACGTACAAAATAAAAGTTGAATTACAAAACTCTAACAAAGGATAGTGAAAAGAAAGAAGAGGAGAAAAAATAAAGGCTTGGCAAGGCCTTACTGCATTGTCTTTTTTCTCGTTCATGCAGCAACCCGAGTCCTTGACTCTTCTACCACAACAGCCTCCATCCTTTCCAGTCATACAGCAGCCTGGGCCATTGATTCCTTTCCCACAGGAACTCCAGTCCTACATGGGCAAAAAATTGCTTAGAGAAAAACCTGTAGATTTCAAGCAAGCTAAATAGGTTTCATCTACTTGCAAAAGCAATTGTTCATCCATTTATAATTTCTATCACAGAAACAGAGAAATTGGAAATGGAAGAGGCCAAATAATTAGGTTTCTCCCTTACAGCGGATTTGAATGGCCCCTTACAGCATATTCTCTGCCATTTAGTTTTATAAACAACTCAAGTAGTGGAGCTTCCACCATCTCCTTTCGGAGATTGCTCCAGTGTCTAATGGATTTCACAATTACCTATATTTTCCTCTCTTTAATTTCATCCATTACACAGAACAAAATACACGTGCACCATGCTAAATCGTTGCTTTATATCTTGGTGTTCGCTACCCATCTGAGGTACATCCATAATACCAATCAGTGTAGTATCTAGATGCTCCATTTCTCCATACAACCCCCGGAGGAGACTTTTTTAAAAATAAGTTTAAAAAGTGTATGGCTGTGCTTAATGCTCCACCCCAGGTGGGTAGTGGGTGCGGGGAGGGGTATACTCAGCGCTGACATTTCAGCTTAACACCATTGTCATTTTAGTTTTGCAGTTCAACTCTCATAAAAGTAATTGCCCAACTGGGCTCTACAGTCATGCACCCTAGTCATGCACCGTAGTTAGGCACCTTTCTATACCTGCACATACCCGGGTGATCTGGGAGCTGCTCTGTTTTGTGGGATGCTGTATTTTTAAGAGCCTTAGCAAAAGCACTGTAAAAAGAGGCCTGCTTACGGGTGACCTGACCCACCGTACTGAGCGCTCTAGTTATTGAAGGGAGCTAAACTGAGCAACTGCTGTTAATGAGTAGGCCTTGTCATGTTATCAATATGTAACACACGTACTGACAGGAGTCAGGGCTGTGTTTAGGATTTGGTTGGGGAGTTAGGGGGCGTTGGTTGGCAAATGTATTTCCTTTTTCTCCCAGTCCAACAGTGTATTTTATCAACAGATGAGCAAGTCAGCCTGTTGAATGCCTTCCAGAAATTGGCAATGTTATCTGAGGCCACTTACTTTAGCAAAAGTCCTGTACCCCTGCAGAATGGGTCTGTATCCTGTACAGCGACACAAGTTTCCTGCATGGCCAGTGCAAAAGGGATAAAGGTTATGAGTCATTCAGTCAAGAATTTCTGTGCACACATTGGAGGCTGATTCTGTGGGGGTTTCCCCAGCTCAACATTAGACAGAGCTGATCAAAAAATGGGAGGAAATGAAATTTTGGGACTATTTCTGCACAAAATCCACCACTTTATTTTTTATGTAGAAATTCAAAATCGCAATGAAAATTTTCTCTGACATTTCAAAAATTTCAACTATCCCTATTTAGCATTCAGCTGCTTTGACTGCACGTGTTTAATCTCAACATGGCGGTTACCTAATGTCTGGAGCAAGAGAGAGCTCATTTCTCTCCTGCGGCTGACCTCTCTTCAGCAGGTGTGGCCACTGTAGTGCTGGTCACAACTCCATGACTCAGCACGAGCCCAATCCCAGCCCCAGCATTAAAGCAGAAAAGAGATTTCTGTAACCTATACAAGAGGAGAATTGGGATAACGGAGTTTTGCTCCTCCTCCCAACCCAGGGCACACCCCTATATGTTGGTGCAGAAGCTATCTCTGCCATCTCCATTGGCTCTATGTCAGCGAGGAGTTTCCCCCACCCATCATAAGGTGATTTATTTAGTTTGTAAGCTCCTTAGGGCAGAGACCACCCTTTTGTTCTGTGTTTGCATAGCACCTAGCACATGGGCTCTGGCATATGACTGGGGCTCCTATGCACTGTGGTAATGCAGATAATTCACAACAACAATGGGAATTCTCCTCTATTTCCAGCCAGAATCTGTTCACTTCACACTTCTGAGCAATGTAATGTGAACAGCCAGGGCTGGCTCCAGGGGTTTTGCCACCCCAAGCAGCCAAAAAAAAAAAAAAAAAAAAAAGCCACGATCGCGATCTGCAGCAATTCAGTGGGAGGTCCTTTGCTCCGAGCAGGAGTGAGCGACCCTCTGCCGAATTGCCACCGAATACCTGAAAGTGCCGCCCCGCTCAGGAGTGGCCACCCCAAGCACCTACTTGATAAGCTGGTGCCTAGATCCGGCCCTGTGAAAAGCTCATTCTGGACAATCTGGGTCTTACTTTGATAGTAACTGGCCAGTTTTAAAGCAATCAGATTAGGTGCACTCTGTCCTACTTGGGGAGGGAAATGTAGCCCCCCAAAAAGCACAAGATGCATGCCTGAAAGTCTGTTCTGGAATAGGCATTACCTTGAAAATTCTCTTCAATCTCCTCCATGTTTGGTTGCGGTCTGTTGCGAAGTAATGCATACATGGACATGACAATGCCAGGAGTGCAAAAGCCACACTGGGATCCATGGCTTTTTGCTATTCTCTCCTAAGAGGAAAAAGTGACCAAAACACAAACAGCTCTTGTTAGCAGCACTACACTGATTTCCTGACCTCATTAGCCAGCACTTCCTCACGTCTCTGGGCTGATCCTCCCAAAGGAGTTAGGGTTTGTCTACACTTACTGGAGGGTTGACGCACAGCGATCGATGTATCAGCAGTCGATTTAGCGCTAAATTGACCACAGATCCCTCTCCCATTGATTCCTGTGCTTCCCTGGATCAAGAAGAGTAAGGGCAGTCAACGGGAGAGCATCTCCCGTCGACATCCTGTAGTGTGGACTGTGTGGTAAGCAGATATAAGCTACATCAACTTGAGTTACACTATTTACGTTAACTCAAATTGCGTCGCTTAGATCGACTTTTCCCTGAAGTGTAGACAAGACCTTAGTCCATTCAGATGGGTTGCAAACAGACTCAAGAGATGAATTCATACTGCAAAATTGGGGTCTGAATTTCAGACACCCTCCTAAATCTTGGCTTACTGAAATTGATGGGAGTTTTGCCATTGAATTCTTTGGGGCCACGATTTTACCCCAGGTGTATTTGAGTCCTTCAGTTTTCATTTGATCCATCATAAAGATAGGGGCTATTGGTCAGAATCAGATGTGTCTTTGGATTTCAAACCCTTTTCCCTCAAAGCTTATGTGTTTGGATCCTGGTGGGAGGGGAGGTGGTAGGGAAAGGAAAAAGCTCTATCCAAGTGGAGCCACTCAATCTCCATCCATCTCACTTTAGGTCTAAGTGTTCTCTTTGTGGTTTACCATCATGGAAAGAATCTGTACAAACTGCTAGCTATGTGCAGAGGAAAACTTAATTTCCATGTCAAGGGCAGCATCTCTGTCAAAGATAAAAAAACTAGTGCCTCCAAAAACTACACTGTAGTATCACTGTATAATAGTAACACGTTCTCTCACAACTTCCAGAACCCTTTGGAAACATTACTGAATTAATCCTCAGCAATGCCCCTGTGAGGGAGGTAAATAGTAATATCCCGATGTTATAGGTAGAGAAAGTGAGGCACGCTGAGTTCCTGACCGAGGTCATCCAGGAAGGCCAAGGCAAAGCCAAGAATAGAACTTAGATTTCCTGACTCTCAGTCAAGACCACACAGAAGTTTAGAGGGACCCAGGAAGGACAAAATCTGAAACTGTGGCCTCCGGCCCTTCCAAAATATTACCATGGAGATGAAAGAGGTTAAAGAAGAGGGGAAGGGATGGCAGGTAAGAGAGGGCCCCAGGCCTGTAGGGTTGTTGCCCACCCCCATGAGGATGTGGGGGTTCTGCCTCCATGCAGCCAAGGGGCTGCTTCCAGTCCTGCCTCTCCCTGAGCTCTGGCCCCACCGCCAGCTGGAGTGGTATTCCCAACCTCTGACCCTACTCCGACCTTTGGGCTCTCAGCATGGTGAGTTACCTCAGGTCTGATTCAATGATGCCAACGCCAGCAACAGTGGGACGTGGGCCCAGCTGGGGCAGGCGTGTGGCTCTTCACACTATTGATGGCGGGCACCAAGCAGGAGTAGCACTGCGACTCCATGTGCCAGGTCACAATGCCTCTCACTCAAATTTGCCGCAGCCACGTATCCATCATTTTGGGGGCCCTTGCGCAAACTGCACTTTTTGTTCTACCTAAGCCCTGCGCAGCCATGGTCCCAGTCCTGTGCTTTACCCACAAGATCACTCCTGGTGTAGGACTTGGATCAATACAACGTTGCAAGGCCAAAGCAAAAACACTAGCAGTGTAGCTGGAATGACACCTAATATCATGCTTGCTTAAAACAGAGAGTTACAATATAGACATGTGAGGAGGTGCCATTCCCACTACCAGAAAAGTCTGTGCACACGGTCTAAGGTGAAACCCACACCCTCCAGCCTTTGGGTTTATTAACATGGAAAGTAAGAACAACCCAACCCCAGGGTAGGCTGTTCCAAGAGTTCCTCCAGTAGAAGCCGACTGTCCCAGGCCCATGGTCCCACTGCCCAAGGAGCTGGTCCCACCTCCCTTCTATCCAGTGCAGAGCTAACAAGCCATGCATGCCCCTAAGGGGTCAGCAGAAAGTAGCAACTTATCAGGTGTTAGAACCGTCCTCTAACAGGATGAGTCCGCAGAAGAGGCCTGCCACAGGTTACATTGTCTTAAGACTTAACAGCAGAGAGACAGCTCACCTGGACGGGATGCAACCTTGTCTTTGTGCTCCCTATGCCTTCAACAGTAGTCACTGCTACGTGATGCAATGCGCAGATGGGGAATAGACAAGCATTTACAGAATAGTGGCTAGAACCACTAGTTAAGGTCACTTCATTTGTAAAATCATTTGCCCACAGTGCTCAACAAAGGAAACAGGGAATCATGATGCTTGCGTGCTTTGCAGTCTCTGATATATAAAGCTGCAATTCCAGGCAGCCTGGTTATGATGAGCAAATGGGCTAAAGAAAGGCAATGTTGCCTGTGACAGAAGAATGGACTCATGACAGCTCCACTCAGGCAAAACAGAGTCCTTGTGAACTTTCCTCATACTTAGCTCTCCTGATCCCTGCAACCTGCTTAGCCTTAAAAATAAATTAAATAAATAAATATTCTGGCTGCTAAGGGACAGAATGATTGAAGGGATTTATTAATGAGATACCATATTTTTTCTTTTCTTGGTCACCCTCTGACCTCATTAGAGATGTTCACCAACTCATGGTAAAATACCCAAGGCATTTTCACTATTTGAAGTTTCTGCCTTTCTCCACAGACAATCAAATACCGAGAAGGACATAATCTCATGTGCCAAACGGAAAGAATTGTTTTGCAGATTAAATGGATAGCTGCAGATACAGTGGATATTGACAGACAGCCAGGTGATTCCAAAAATGTAATAGTAATAAAGATCCTAGCAGGGTAATTGTTATTTTATTCTTGCCAGGGCAAAAGCCGAGCTGCATTGCAACAGGAGAATGCTACATTAGGGTTATAAAGGTTACCACCATACCGGGAAAGACCATCTAAGCTGACATCTGGTCTGTCACAAGAACCTGTGCTCATCCTTCAAGGCAAGATGTAAAATCTTCATAAGCATTGTACAATACTGTTGGAGGAGATAACTTCTTGCACCTGCTGAGTTTATGTCCTGAATTGTGGACTGAGGCTTTGGCAGAAACATAACATTATGTAACTACATTTCTTTAATCATAAACATGCTGCATCCTAAAGGGAAAAACCTGGATTCATGACTATTTTCATTTCCATCTCAGTTTACAGGCTCAGCTTGCAAAGGATACACGATTTTCTTTTGGAAGTTGTCAAACTTGGATATCATAACAGTGCAAGCACCACATCCACCTTCTCCACAGCCTAGCTTGGTTCCAGGTAGCCCCACTGAGAGAACAAGGGTTAAGGAAAATACAGAAGCATAACAATAGCCCTGGCAAACGTACAGCCCACAATCCTTCTACAGCCAAAGTTTTCCAAAGGTTCTGGCTGAAAACTGAGTTCCTAATTTTCTTTACATTTTCCCTTATCAACAACTTAGTTTTTACAGAAGAAAAACCTCAAATACTGATGTGAAGACTACAGGATTGACACATGAAGATCTGATAATAAGGCAGTTAACTACCTAATATGCTTATGCTGGTTACAATTTTTTGAATCTTGACATTTTTCAATAATTTTTCACATTTTGACCAAAAAAAGGGGGGGGATACTGCTGAAATTTGTTTTTTTGTTTGTTTGTTTGTTTGTTTTTGCAGTGTTGTTGTATGCATATTGGTCCTGGGATATGAGAGAGACAAGGAAGGTGAAGTAATGTAGTTTACTGGACCAACATCTGTGGGTGGAAGGTACAAAGTTTAGAGCTACACGAAGTTCTTCTTCAGGTCTGAGGAACGAAATCAGAGTGTCTGAGCTAGACACAAGTTAGGGCTGACTGTTAAGTATAAGGAGTACACGTTGTAGGCAGCCCCTTGAAATGGAGTGGGCAATAAGAATTAGACTGTTATTCAAAAGGGGTTTGAAGTGGACTATTGCAGATTGGCAGGCAGGTGTGTTACAAATTCTCGTAATGAGCCATTAAACCAGGCTCACCTTTTGAAGGTGATGTGCAGGTTTCCTCTGAGGACAAGTCCTGAAAGATCAGGTATGGAGTGATTGCTTTGTCAAAAATGTTTACCCAAGGGTGATTGTAGTGGTTTTGTCTTTTATCATTTTTCTGTGTGAGTTCATTCAAGAGTGTAGATTTGTTATAGGGCATTTAGTGCACTGGATGAGATACACCACATGTTGCAGTAAGTATGTGTAGGACCCATGGATCTTGAAAGGTTTGTTGTGGGGTGTATTGATCATCGTAGCAGTGGATATCCATCTGCAGGTTTTGCATCTATTGTTCTGGCAGGGTCTGGTGCTGCTTTGAGTTGGTGGGTCCTGGTCTGCGGGGAGCCTGGTTCTGATGATGAACTTGACAAGGTTGGGAGAGTTGTTTGAAGGCCCAAAGAGGGGGTTCAGGAAAGATTTGTTTCAGGGTGTGGTCCCCATCAAATATGAGATGTAATTGTTTGATGATACCCCATATGGGTTCTACTGTGAGGCAACAGATGAAAACTAGGGATGTTGAAGTCAGTGTGTGGGGGGAGGGGTGGTTCTGTACTGAAGCAGGTTCTATGTGGGTATATGTTTGTGTACCTGCAGCTGAGATTTTGACACCAATACAAACATGTGGAACAAGTAAGTGAGCAAAAAGGTAGATGCTGGTACATACAAAAACATATATATAACTTGAGAAAACTAAATCAGAAAAAACATAGGTAGCCAATTTTAGTCAGACAGATTTAGAGTCCAGTTTTTCAAAATTTGTTTCTGATGGTCAAATTCAGGAGTCTGTAGAAACAATGCAACTAAAAAGAGTTGATGAAAACAGAAATTCTCTCCTATAAGTGCAATAGCTATGGAGATTCACGGATAACAGGAATTAAAGTAAGGCCTTGATTCAGCAAGATACTTGAGCATTGAGGTCGTCTACTCCGTAAATCCATCACCCATATGTCAGAAAGATGAATATACATGAGCAAATACGTCACACATGCAAAAAAAGTACATGACTGCATGCACAAAAACAAATGAGTTCTTATTTCCTGGGGCTGTATTACCTTTTCCATGGGGACTTCTCCTGCAAAGGGTTCTGGGGCAGCCACAGCCAAGGGAAGTTCTAATGGAGCCCAAAGGAAGGAGGTGCTGGGAGCCAGAGCCAGTAGAGAGACACAGGAGGATCCACCAGGTGCGTGGGCTGGCCCCATTACCTCATCCACAGAGATGGAGAGCATCTCCTATACCACACAACAAGATGATATGGGAAGAATCTACAAGACTATTCTAGTGGTGATTTTCTCTCTCCAATCAGTTCTTGCTCAGGTTGAATTTCACCCTGAGTATATTGGATCCTCCGATCAGTCTTAACTCAAGGCGCAGTCCCATAAGCCCTTTGTACACTGAAATCCCATTGATCTCAACAGGAGTTTCTTACACAGAGAGAACATGCAGCATCGAACCCAGGAAAAATGCCCACTGAAGCCCAGAAACATATAAGGGCTTTTCATATCATCCACAAATCATCTGGGTTTACATGAAGAATGTCAGAAGACAAACTTTTGCAAGCCTTTAGGATGAGAGGTGCTGTGTCAAAATCATATATTATTTATAATTATTTATCATTGTTTATAGTGAACTGGATCGGGCACTGCAGAGCAAGACAGAACTGATTTTCAAGGAGAAACCACCTTTGGTTGCAGTAAATACATGGCCACGCTGAGATAATCAATTTAGGCTTGCCCCTCCACCGTTGAAGTCCATTGCAAATTGACTTCAATGAGAGCAGGATTGGGCCCTTTCATACTAATATCATTGAGGTTCCCACTGGAATTGACCTGAAACTTATCTCTGCACTACTGTGTCTACTATAGCAGAACACAGATTGTTCATGGAAATCCATCAAGGCATAATCTAAGGGTTTTCTCCACCAATGTCATGTCAGTTTTATTAGGATGTGAGTGAAAAGCTCCCCAAGGAGCCAGAATTCAACATGTAGACTTTCCATAAACTCTGGATTTTTAAGAAAACAGAATCAGGAGCTTTCCCCACAGAATACCATCATCCCAAACATTAAATTATTTGAATTAGACATTGACAAGCTCAAACACCTAGGAACAAATAGTGACTCTTCATGAACAGGAGTGCCTGGAGATGGCTGCTGTGTCCTCTCTCTTTCTTCCCCCTTCCCTTGCGCACCCATGCTACATCCAGACAGAACGCTGCTGTTAGCTTTCCCTGAGCACAAGCGGGCTGGTGCCCCACACGCAAAAACCACACATGGCTAATGTCCTCCTTCCTCCTCCAAACCCTGTGCACCTGCCAGAATGTGGCAGCAAGCCTGAAGTAAGTGTGAACTACACCTTGTAAAAGGACACAGAGACAAAATTGGGAATCTCTTTGCACCGATGGCTTTGATGTATTGAAACAGAAATGGAAACAGCCTTAATCTGTCAGTGAGGAAATTGCTACGCAGTTTATATGTGATTAAAAATGAACCGTTCTCTCAATTTTATGGGCCTCTTTTTTGTACGATTCTCTCTCCCTGTCATATCTTGAAACACTAGCAAGTATTGGAGGCTTCCCTTCCAAGTACTAGCTAGATTTGATGCTGCTTAACTTAACAACAAAATGCCATAACCATTTGAAACCATACAGTTCTTCCTGACATTGGATACATTTTCTCCGTAGGTAGGTCAGTAAAGTTGTTTCTGGGTCCACATTTTTTTCCACCACCTGAAAGAAGAGAAAAGTATTGTAAAACATATAATCAAGATTTATATACCTAAAGAGACAGACATACAGACTCTGAAGATGAACTTCAGTCCTAGTGCAACTCCATTAATATCAGCGGCATTACACCAGTGATCTTTGTCCCTTCTTCCACTGCCTGTCACTTTTAAGATCTGCTTATATAGCATAAGAGAGGTCAGGAAAGTGGAATATCCCAGAAATAGGTTTAGCAGCAGATTAAGGCCTTATCTAGATTACACAGTTTTGTCAACAAAAGGCAGCTTTTGTCAACAAAACAGTGGAGGTGTACTCACTCCTTTAACTCTCCTGCTCAGCTGACAAAATTAAAACCACCTCAATGAGAGGTGTAGAGCTTTTTGCTACATAGTTAGAGTGACGCCGTGTCAGCGTAGGCACTGCAGTCCTTACGTTGCTGTAACTGGGTTCCAGGAAATATCCCACAATGCCCAACGTGACTTCTCTGCTCACTGTTTTGAACTCCACAGCCCTGCTGCCAGCTACACAGACATGCGCCCCTCCCCTTTCAAAGCCCCAGGAAGGTTTGAAATTGCTCAACACAGAGAGCTCACATAGCTACTGCCCAGCTGAGCATGCCAGCTCCCTAGCAGCAAACTGCACTCCTGCTGGACTACAGGGGAGGAGGTGGATCTCCTGGGTCTGTGGGTACAGGAAGCTGTAGGAGAACTTGGAGGGAATCTCAGATTCAAAACATTAACGTGGAATCCTGCTCTCCCCAGCAGTAGGACCACAAAAGCAAGTAGACAGGGTGGGCTGATGCTGGTGGTGGGAGGAGAGACTGCTGTGCTATGCAGAGCCGGGGAGGGAGGCAGGGCCTGGTGTCAGGATGTCCCCCACCCCCCTGCCAGTGTACTGGTCTCCACTGAGCTGCGGTGAGAGTTCAGGGAGGTGCCTGTCTGTGCACCAGCTTCTGCCTCACTTGCCCAACACACACACTGTCTCTCTCACACACACTTACTCCCTCAACACAAACACACACACACATTCCCTCTCTCACACACACACACACACACTTCTGTGGGCTTCTTGTGTTAGCGTTCAGCAATGTCAGTTTGGTCATATTACCGGGTGCTACTTTAAGAAGTGATTTAAAATGCATTACTTTTCAGGCACACGCAGCAATCATTACAAGGTTCATGGCACACTGCAAATAAACAATGCCAGGCTCAGCACACTATGGCAACACACATTACTGTGGTTTCGTGTTAATAGACTCCTTCAAGGCATCCCTCAGCCGAATAACCCCCTTCACTGAGCATCTCCTATAGACTTGTGTTCATAACGCACAGCACAATACTGAACAGCAATGCAGGAGCCATGCGTTCTGACAGAGACGGTGGGGTTGCAGGTTACCAGAGCAGTTAAAAAGCGGCTGGCAATCTAGTAGGATGCCCATGGAACAATGGGATTGAGAAACCATCATGTGACTCTGCACCCGCCCCTGTGAGGCAGTGAAATCCCTTCCCAAAACACCTTGTGCCTAGTTGCACAGTGGGATAGCTACCCATGGTGCACTGTTCTCTGTGTCAACACAAGAGCTGCTGCTGTGGATGTGCTCTGCTGACACAACAAGCATATTGTGGCCATACAGCAGCAGTTTAATTACAGCAGTAGCTGTATGTCGACATAATTTAAGTAGACTTAACTTCGTAATGTAGACATAGACTAAGGAGGGACAAAGCACTTGGCATCTTGGAGTTTATCCCATTGTCTCTCCTGCAGAAGCCCTGGTCCAAACACCATGTTCTAATAAATTTGGACGTATGTAAACAAATTCTGTTAGTGATGTGAGACCCTCAAGAAGTTTAGAGGTTTGATTCAGATGAGCAAAGAAATGTTAAGTGATCCAAAGTTCTGGATTGCCTGGATCAGGATTTGGTTTATGTCCATCTCTAATACTGAGTTAACTAATAGTCACTTAAACCCAAATGCTGACCTTAGAAAGTTATTTATTAAGATAAGATGTTTAATGCTTGCTAGATGTCATTTATTAAGGTAACAAGCTATTTAATTCTTGTTGGATCTGGGGATACAACCTAAGATTCAGCACTGATTCTGACTTGACATGTAAAAGCAGCAAAGAATCCTGTGGCACCTTATAGACTAACAGACGTTTTGGAGCATGAGCTTTCGTGGGTGAATACCCACTTCCTCAGATGCATGTAATGGAAATTTCCAGGGGCAGGTATATATATGCTAGCAAGCAAGCTAGAGATAACGAGGTCAGTTCAATCAGGAAGGATGTGGCCCTGTTCTAGCAGTTGAGGTGTGAAAACCAAGAGAGGAGAAACTGGTTCTGTAATTGGCAAGCCATTCACAGTCTTTGTTCAATCCTGAGCTGATGGTGTCAAATTTGCAGATGAACTGAAGCTCAGCAGTTTCTCTTTGAAGTCTGGTCCTGAAGTTTTTTTGCTGCAGGATGGCCACCTTAAGGTCTGCTATAGTGTGGCCAGGGAGGTTGAAGTGCTCTCCTACAGGTTTTTATATATTGCCATTCCTAATGTCTGATTTGTGCCTCTCTGCTATGTACATCTGCCAAACTGGACAGTCTCTACGAAAAAGGATAAATGGACACAAATCAGACATTTATAATGTCAGAGTCCTAAGTATAATCGTTACAGTTTATTTAAGATAATCTCTCTCAGTTTTGAAAGTCTGATTGAAGCAAAGGGCTCTTTTAGAACCTTGTGTTCCCCCTTCAAGATAAGATAATTAACCACCTTCTGTACTTCGAGTTTTTGTTCCCATAAGACCCACATTTTTATAATTAGCTCCTGAAAAATGTAGTTGGGCAGCAGTTACATATACAGCTCCTATATTTGTGACCATAAAACAGATAATTTGCTTGGCAAATGGACTCTGGCACTCATCACTATTGAAATCTTTACAAATATAATCTTTTCAAGTGACTGGCATCACAGAGGTATTTGCAGCATTCCCCTGAAAGTATATCAAGTATGGGGATTACCATCAAAGGTGATAGTAAGCTGGTACAATCTGGTATGGCACACAGGTAAGAAAGTGGCCCCGGTGACTGCACCAGCAGAACCGCTGATGGGCAGGGAGGAGCAGCTGGCCCGGGGCTCCCACCAGCAGCCAGAGCACCTGACCCTTTAAATTGCCACTGGAGTCCTAAGCAGTGTGGGTCAGGCAGTGCTAAAGGGCTGGCTGGGGGAGTCTGGCCCCAGCCCTGCCCCTTCTGCCAGAGGCCCTGCCCCTTGCCCAGAAGCCCGGCCAGCCTGCATACTGGTAAGTCCGTTAAGTTAATTTCACCCCGATTACCATACATAGCTCAGTAATATTGGCTCCTTTCAAGGACAAAGTTGTAAAGATTGTAATGGCATCAGTGTGAAGGTGCATATCAACCTGTTTACTGCACGTGATCTGGGAAAGTAGAGTAACATACTTGCAAAGTCAGGTTTTTGTTAACATGCTGCTGAGCCATTCAGGTTACACTGGGACCAAATTTAAACAGTAAGATGCACAAAGCTGGTCCATATTGTAACATACTCATTTTATAATTGTTAAAAGCGTAGGGTAGTCATAATTACGTTATAATAACGCAAAAGTCCCGAATTTCAGAGTTCATATTCCCACAGCAAATCAGGCCCCGTGGGCCCAGTTTTTCACACAACGCTAGTTATAATAGCTGGATATACACGCCAACATACGTGACTCTGAATTTCCTGAACTTGTGGAATTCTAATTCTAAAGTCTTCACTGCAACAATCTGAAAGAAGGGGCTCGCATCTCACAACCTCCATTTGTTTTTTTAAATAAGCATTCAATCAAAAAGGCACCTACATTCCAGAGAGCTCCGTCCCACACTGCCATTAAGCAATTGCTGAAACTGACGGGTGAAATTCACCCCCCTTCCCTGCCACACACACACAAAGCCCAAGTAAACAGCCTGCAACCCTGCAAGTCTTTGTGTGAGAATTGCTCTGGTGAGTAGGGGCATAGAATCCCCTCTCCCAACCTGGGGCCAGTATTCATGGCTGCCATTCTGGCCTTCAGTGGCTAGTGGCCTCCATTCCACCTGCAGTAAATGGTACCTCATTATGTGTTTATTTCAGTAATGAGAGGCAGTTTCCTATTTCAGATCATTCTGAGAATTACTATTTTTGGATCACACTATTCTCAAGCACTGTAAAATCCACTTCCCTTTCTGTGGTCTATGCACGTGCCCGGTCTGGCCCTTGCAAGCAAAGCTCTTTTTGAGTTATCCAGGCATAAAAAATAAGCCACTGGACAATTTTCTTAATGCTTCAATAAACCCAAAATGGCCAAATAGGTTTTCATGAGACTATCCTAAAAATATGCAATTGTGGACCAAGAATAAACACAATTAGTCTCATCACCAAATGGCCATTATTTGGGAAGTTGTAAATGGCTGAAAATATGGGCTTAGGCCCTGATTCAGCAAAGCCTTTAGACACCAGTTATCCAACAAAGCACTTAAGCATGTGCGTAAGTTTCACGAAAGTTAAATCTTTGCCAAGATGGGGCCTTGGAATGGAAGCGGCTCCTCATCATTGGCGCAAATACATAACACGCTGGGCACCCTCACCGCACCTCCTTTTCAAGTCAATAGACCAAATTCGCCTCTTACTCCTATCCTTGTAAAGCAGCATGAACACCATTATAGTAAATGGCATTTCCTAAACGTAAAACTTGTGTAAGCAGGAGGAATATCAGGCCTAATGGGAGTTATGGTGCTCAACACCACTCGGGATCAAACCCAGGGCTTGAATCAGACCACACACCTGTGTAAGTCAGGAGTGACTTCACTGCATTCCATAAAGTCCCCCGGGGTAAAACTACCGTGAGATCAGAACAAGGCCCCTCTTGTTGGCCCTGCCTTATGACACTGCTGTGAACACTGTTAATCTATGTAACTGCATGAATTTATTACCGTTATTTTGTCCTCCCTAGGGTCTTTCCTCCAACTGTTTGTTAGGCTCATTTGTATTGTCTCTAATTGGCTTTTAAACTCTTTGGGTGGAAATAATGCTTACTTATGTGTTACACAGTGTGTAGCATTATAGGACCACAATATTCATTCTGTCTGTCTGCTTGGGTACTCGATCCTTCAAATAGGATCTGAGTACCTCACACCCATACTCCTGCACAGTGCAAAATGAAATAATCCCCATTGATTTCAGGAGCAACCCCTTACAATTACAGTTCCAATAGGCAATGAAAGAGGACTGCCACCAACCAAGTTCTCTGCTGACTCGGTCCTTCTGTTGTGTTATGTCTTGACACACTTGCATAGGGGCTGATCATGAGGCTGCTTATTTCCAACCAGAGAACTAAAGAATGGCATCTGCCAGAACACTCTACACCAAACCTCGGCTCTCCTCAGACATTGGGTAGGCTCAGATCCAGATGTCATGGCTCAGTGCACTCTTTGTAATAGGTACACACCAGAGCTCATGACTTCAAACATCCTCAAAAGCTTAGGGAAGTTTGGATCCAAATCCAGATTGGGAATCAAATTCACAGCTCAGCCCCATCTCTAGCTGGGATAGGGTCATATCCTGCCCTCATGCACACCACGGCCAAGCTGATTAACTGCACAGCGCACAGCCTTGTTAGGTGAAAGCTGGGATGGTAGAAATCCTGCCCCCAGAATGCAGAACAGCAGCACAGTCACTACTGCAGCCTCTGAACCTAGAAACCATACAGCACGTTCACTCCATGGAAAAGAAAGGCCAGTGAATCAGTGTACTGATTCTCTGGCCCAGCCCCAACTCCTGCTCTACTCCTGAGCAGTGTGCAAGCAATCTCCATAGATCTGTGCTCCACAGTGCACAGGGGGTGCACACCTCGACATGGCTTCCCAGCATGCTAGTCTCTGGGCAGTAGCACTGCACTGGTCTCATTGTATCAATGGCCATAAAAGGAGAGGCAGGGTTTGCCCCACATTGAACATGGACATAGGTAAATTCTATTGAGAGTGCAGTGGAGTGGCAGTCCTGACTTGTTTCAGTGCCATGCAGGATGCAGACCACAATCCTGGTTAGCATTAAACCTCTGCAGAGTGAGGGAATGGTGTGAAAAATGGAATTCACTGTTCAAAGGCTTCCACTGTGTGCAGGAATCACACCACCCACCTCTGAAAGGCAGACACCTCTTGGGTGATCATTGGTATCTGATCGGTGCACTGTATGTGTTTTTATTAGTGCAAAACCAGTTTGATTGTAAACTGTGTTCCAGATGTTTAAATGCAGATGGGATGAATGTTTGACTGGAATTCAATTTCTTATTGCCTAC
Source organism: Gopherus flavomarginatus (assembly GCF_025201925.1). Classification (NCBI taxonomy): domain Eukaryota; kingdom Metazoa; phylum Chordata; order Testudines; family Testudinidae; genus Gopherus; species Gopherus flavomarginatus. The sequence goes on along the minus strand of NC_066620.1, from coordinate 58,156,425 downwards.
CTTGAAGCACAATCATCTTGAATATATTATATATACACATACACACATCAGATCTGCTTTGGCTATTGAAACAGTTTCAGGTAATTACATAAAATTAGTGCATATCTTTACTTTTATGGTAATGTAACTTTCTAAGAAATGCTATTGAAGTGCAGCGATGTCTTCCCACAATGACCAGTGCTTCAGAAGGAATGAACAGAATGGGTAATTATCAAGTGATCCATCTCCTGTTGCCTAGTCCCAGCTTCTGGCAGCCAGAGGTTTAGGGACATCCAGAGCATAGGTTTGCGTCCCTCAACATCTTGTCTAATAGCCATTGATAGACCTATCCTCCAATCTAATTCTCTTTTGAACTCAGTTATACTTTTGACTTTCACAACATCCCCTCACAGCAAGTTTCTCAGGTCGACTGCATTATGTAAAGAAGTACTTCCTTATGTTTGTTTTAAAACTGCTGCATATTAATTTCATCAGCTGACCCTAAGTTCTTGTATTATGTAAAGGGGTAAATAACACTTCCCTACTCACTTCCTCCACATCATTATGATTTGATAGACCTCTCAAATAGCCCCCTTTAATAATCTCTTTTCTAAGATGGACAGTCCCAGTATTCCTAATCTCTCCTCATATGGAAACTGTTCCATATTCCTAATCATTTTTGTTGCCCTTTTCTGTATCTCTTCCAATTCTAATATATCTTTACTGAGATGGGGCAACCAGAACTGCACACGGTATTCAAAATGTGGGCATACCTCTACCCAGATATAACACAACCCGATATAAGGCGGGTTTGCATACAAGGCAGTAAAGCTCTGACACACTGCTCTGAGCAGCATTAACAGTGTTGGGCCAGGCCAGGGCCGAGGGGGTCAATAAGGGGCAGAGGGTCTCAGGGGCATTCAGGGGCTCCCGCCTCCTGCGGTCTGGGGGGCAGGAGCTGTGGGAGGGCACTTTTGGGGGCCCTGCAGTCCCAGAGTGGCCTGGGGGATTAGCGGGGGGCCAGGAGCAGCCCGCTCTGCTTCCCTCGCCCCTGCCCCAGCCGTGTCGCTCAGGGGAGGGTGCTTGGGGGAAGGGATTGCCCCCCTCCCCCCGCACTCACCAGCAGCGGTGGAAGCAGAGCAGCTCGGCCCCAGCCTGCTCCACTCTGCCAGCTCCCAGCCGCAGTGCTCCGCTTCTCACCACAGGTGAGTACGGGGTGGGGGGGGAACGTCCCTTCCCCAACCTCCCCGCACTCACCTGCGACGGGAAGCAGAGCGCTGTGGCTGAGAGGTGGCAGAGTGAAGCGGGCTGGGGCCGCATTGCTCCGCTTCCCACCACCGGTGACTGCGGAGGGCGTCCTTTCCCCAACCTCCCAGCGGAGCAGCCCAGCCCCCGCCAGCTCCACTCTGCCAGCTCCCAGCCGTGGCACTCTGCTTCCCACCACAGGTGAGTGCAGGACCTTTCACCAGCTGCCCCCCAGCGACACAGCTGGAGCTGGGGCAAGGAAAGCAGAGCAGGCTGGGGCCACGTCGCTCCACTTCCCACTGTAGGTGAGTAGGGGGGGGCATCCTTTTCCCAACCTCTCCACACTCACCGACACCAGGAAGCGGAGCGCCATGGCTGGGAGCTGGCAGGGTGGAGCGGACTGGGGCCAGGCTGCTCTGCTTCCCGCCGCTGCTGGTGAGTGCCTGTCAGGGGGTGGGGGATAGGGGTCAGAGCAGTCAGAGGACAGGGGTGTTGGGTAGAGGGTGGGGTCCTAGGGGTGATTAGGGATGGGGGTCTCTGGAGGGGGGCAGTCTGGGAACAAGGAACGGGGGCGGGGGGCCAAAGCAAGTTTGATATAACGTGGTCTCACCTATAACGCGGTAAGATTTTTTGTCTTCCAAGGACGGTGTTATATTGGGGTAAAGGTGTAGTGGCATTATGATATTGTCTGTCTTATTATCTATCCCATTCCTAAGGGTTCCTAACATTCTGTTAGCTTTTTGGAACGCTTCTGCCCACTGAGTGGATGTTTTCAGAGAACTATCCACAATGACTACAAAATCTCTTTCTTGAGTGACAGAAGCAATTTAGATCCCATCATTTCATATATATAGTTAGGATTATTTTTTCCAATGTGCATTAGTTTGCACTTATATAATTGAATTTCATCTACCATTCTGTAACCCAGTCACCTAGTTTTGTGAGATCCCTTTGTAACTCTTTATAGTCTTCTTTGGACTTAACTATCTTGAGTAATTTTGTATCATCTGTAAACTTTGCCACCTCACTGTTTACCCCATTTTCCCAGATCATTTATGAATATGTTGAACAGCACTGGTCCCAGTACAGATCCTTGAGGGACCCTACTATTTTCCTTTTTCCATTGTGAAAACTTACCATTTACTCCTACCCTGTGTTTCCTGTCTTTTAAGCAGTTACTGATCCATGAGAGGACCTTCCCTGTTTTCCTATGACTGCTTACTTTGCTTAAGAGCCTTTGATTTGGGACCTTGTCAAAGCTTTTCTGAAAGTCCAAGAACACTATATCTACTGAATCACCCTTGTCTACATGCTTGTTGATGCCCTCAGTGAATTCTAATAGATTGGTGAAGCATGATTTCCCTTTATAAAAAACATGTTGACTCTTCCCCAGAAAATCTTGTTCATCTATGTGTCTGATAAGTCTGTTCTTTACTATAGTTTCAACCATTTTGCCTGGTACTGACATTAGGCTTACTGACCTGCAATTGCCAGGATCACCTTTGGAGTCTTTTTAAAAAATCTGCAGTACATTAGCAATCCTCCAGTTATCTGTACAGAGGCTGATTTAGCCGATAGGTTACATACCACCATTAGTAGTTCTGAAATTTCATATTGGGGTCCTTCAGATGTCTTGGATAAATACCATCCTGGTCCTGGTGACTTACTACTATTTAATTTATCAATTTGTTCCAAAACTTCCTCTCCACTGCACCTCAATCCAGGACTGTTCCTAAGATTTGTCACCTAAAAAGAATGGCTCAAGTGTGGGAATGTCTCTCATATCCTCTGCAGTGAAGACCAATGGAAAGAATTCATTTAGTTTCTCCGCAACAGCCTTGTATTCCTTGAGTGCTGCTTTTAGCACCTTGACCATCCACTGGCCCTACTGATTGTTTGGGAGGCTTCCTGCTTCTAATGTACTTGAAAGACTTTTTGCTATTAGTTTTTGTGTATTTTGGTAGTTGCTTTACAAATAGGTTTGTTTGTTTCTGTATTGCCAACCTAATTATATGTTTACACTTGACTTGCCAGAGTTTATGCTTCTTTCTATTTTCCTCAGTAAGATTTGACTTCCAATTTTTAAAGGATGTATTTTTACCTCTAACTATCTCTTTTACTTTGCTGTTTAGCCATTGTGGCATTTTATTTGTTCTCTTACTGTTTTTTTTATACAATTAGTTTGAGTCTCTATTAATTTGTTCTTGTTAAATTTCCATTTAATAGTGTCTTCATTTTTGTGTAGTTTCCTTTTTTGAAGTTAAATGTCACTGTGGTGGGTGGGTTTCATTGGCATCTGTCCCCCCACCCCAAGGATGTTAAATTTAATGATACGGTTGTTATTACCAAGCAGTTTAGCTATAGTTACCTCTTGGACCAGATCCTGTGCTCCAGTTAGTAATAAATCAAGAATTGTCTCTCCCCTTGTGGGTTCCAGGACCAGCTGCTCCAAGAAGCAGTCATTAATGGTGAATAGAAATTTTATCTCTGCACCCTGTCCTACGGTGACATTACCCAGTCAAAACGGAGGTAGTTGAAACCCTCATTATTATTAGGTTTTCTGTTTTTGTAGCCTCTCTAATCTCCTTGAGCATTTCACAATCACAGTCACCATCCTGTCAGGTGGTCAGTAGTAGACTCCTACTGCTATACTTTTATTATTCAAGCATGGAATTTCTATCCATAGAACTATTATGATACAGCCCAAACTTTAAAGGTTGTTGTTGCTGCTCTGTTAGAAAACTTCAGTGGAAGAGAATATGATAAAATGATTAACACAGCCAGGATCCAAGAGCAAAGAGAATTAAAAAGTTGGAATCTCCCTTACCTTTTTGCCGTTCACAAAGAAAACCAGTTGATCGGTTGTCCTTTCTGAAGCCATCCTGTGCACTTGCCCAAATTCACTCTAGAGATCACAGAGCAGGCCTACACACTATAAGAAAGTAAGCACTACTGGCATCAAGACATGCAATGTGTGTCGACGTAGGAATGTTTGACCGTATTTCCACCCCCAAGTTGCATAAGAATCCATCTGGAGGTGTGCCAGTTGCAAGTGGCTAGTGCTTCTGCAGCAGTAATGATAGAATAGGAGAAACTGAAAGAATAAAGTGGCCTGCCCCCCGATATAGCAATAGATTAATTTGAAAAACTATTTAATTTCATTTCCATTCAGAAAGACACTGCCATGCTTGATGCACCCAAAAATCTGGCTCTATTAGAGCTTACAGAATTAACAGCATTTTGTGTTTGAGTTCCACATAGTTTTTCCAACCATTTATCACTGCACTGAACCAAGAACAGTTGTGATTTTTTTATACTTGCCCTTTCCAACAACAACCAACCTCAGCATCAATTTTCCCCCCTCTTAATTTTTACTTCATATACAGAGATCAGTTAGCAGAGTCACTGTGAGATTATTTCATCATTTTTCCGCATACAGTTTGTAACGCTCCAGTGCTTTTCATATGAAAGGAAATTTAAAAAATAAAATAAAATAAAAACACACTCTCTGCATGCTTGTAAAGGACTACTGATAACTAGGTCCTTATGCCCCAATCCAGCTGTGCATTTAAGCACCTGTGACCTTAAGCATGTAAGTAGCCATACAGAGGGCAATGCGGCAACTCACACGCTTAAAATCACAAGTGTTTAAACGTTTTGAGGGATCAAGGGCTAGGCATAATGTTCTCATTTTGGCTCCGAGGGCTTGGCCCTACTAGTTTGTTGTATCCTTACCTTATGTGGGTCTGGCATGTGGCATGACAGAAAACAACAAGGAAACAGTCAATTCCCTGGGTACGAATTTGTGTTCACCTTCCTTGTTTTTGTTTTTTCCCCAGTTTCTCTGTTAAACGACTGTCATTTCTCCTTGGTTTTAAACCTGGCTTCTCATTGGCTGTTCCAGGGCATTCCACAAAGCCCTCCACCAAGGCATGGCAAACTTGTGCTGCTGTGCATTTCTTTACCTAGGAATCATCATCATCATCTTAATTTCTAGTTCCATGTGAATTACCCTGTAGGTTCCAACACAGTTCCAAAAATCGAAGAAGAGAAAAATGGTCACTGTGTAATGACGAATCTTCTTTGCTCTACGCTGCTTTCTGTAACTTTTCCTTTGTTCATTTCCTTTCTTTATAGGCAGTCACTTCCAAGCACTTTGTTTTACTAGTATTAACTGCCTTTAGCATCCTCAAAATACCTGGGAAAGAGTCACTTCCAGCTGTTTTCCACAACTGCTCTGATCAGCTCAAGCAAGTTTAAAAGTGAAACTAAGAAACTGAAAACACCCACCGCACCCAGAAGCAGCGTCATCTTGAGTACTCTGGCAGACTGTCAGAGCAGCCACCACTGGTGCATGCATTATTTTACTAGCACTTGTTTGTTTTCTGCACTCTACCTCATGGGCTACTTAGTAGGAGAGCTGAGGACAATACCTGTCAGCAGTGGGTTTGGCATTGACTCAGCAGCACATTGTGTAAATGCCAGCATAGCCCAGGGCAGACAGCGTTCAGCCCCATTTCAGAGAACTTGGAAGACTTGCTCAAGCAGGTTTCGTGAAATGGAGCTGAACACAGTTTGGCCTGGATTACGTTTGCAGTTAATGCATGTGCATCATCAGAGCCAACTCCATGGGTTTTCGCTGCCCCAAGCAGCAGGGGAAAAAAAGAAAAAAAAATCACGATCGGCGGCAGTTCCACCATGCCGCTTTCTTCTTCAGTGGCAATTCGGCGGCAGGTCCTTCCCTCGGAGAGGGACCGAGG